>NC_092460.1:76309395-78809395 GCF_047495875.1 Pithys albifrons albifrons
AGAAAAATCAAAAACAAGGTGAATCTCCATTATAAGTGTAAGATAACAGAATTTAGCTGTCAAAGTCTGACCAAATAAAATAGAGCACAGATATAAATACATGTTGGGAGCAGATTTGGGAGGAAAGAAAAGAACTAAATGTCAGCACAACAATACCTGTGTATAAAGATTTTGGGAACAAACTCAGACTCAAAAGGACCAAAAAGAAGTCAGACCACAGCAATGAGATTCTAGAACAGCTTCTCAGTATCACATTTTGAAGTAAAAATTCTTATGCTGTTTCAAGATATGTTTTAAGAAGTTAATGAAACACAACCAATCAATATGCTTGTTTTTCTATGGCTTTTTTTCAGGTCCAGTATCTGTATGCTTATAAGGCTTTGAGGGGGTAGCCCTGACCAAATGCACTGAACAAACCAAAAGACAGCTGGCTTCTTTCTCATTTCCTAAACTGAACTGGTAGGTTTGTCTAGACCTCAGTAAAATATATTTCCTTCCCTCCACTGCCTCGTTTATACCTGTACCTTTTTATCTTCACATTTATAATGGCAGCTTTTCTACTGGCCATTCTGAGCACTCAAATTGATTATTGTTTGCTTTAGAAATTCAAAGAGGCATGATGCACTGTGAGCTCCCACTGCCCAGAGCCCCTGGAGAGCTTGAGTTTTACAGATAAATTGGTATTACCCATTACTAAACAAAATCTCACTGCATGTTTACCTGCCTGGCAGCTGTGGAACACATTCTACTGCTAGCAGGTATCTATTCCAAAGGACCCTTTGATAACTATGCCAACAAAAAGCCATTACTGCTTCATCCTTACCTATTCCAACCAGCAAATATGTGGAGGTAGGCAGGCTGCCCAGGATCTGGCCATTTCCTATCCACTTGAGAGAAAACAGTCAGGGCTTCATTTACCCCTCTATACCTGAGACTTAAGTTCATAGAGTCTATTCAGTTCAAGATAAAAGCAATTCCAAGCT
Source organism: Pithys albifrons albifrons (assembly GCF_047495875.1). NCBI lineage: Eukaryota > Metazoa > Chordata > Aves > Passeriformes > Thamnophilidae > Pithys > Pithys albifrons. The sequence continues at coordinate 76,310,379 of NC_092460.1, forward strand.
GTAAGAACAATCATTGTTCTTTTAATAAGTGTATAAGATGATTACCTGTAACAGTGTTTGATGGAATTTGTGTGGAAAGACTGGTTGATTAAGCATTTTAAAACCTGTCTGTTCCTATACAACACTCTACAATGTTATACTTCCTAGTATTTGTTTTCATGAGTCTTCACAGAGGCCAAAGCTGCAATATACTTATGAAGAATATTCAATAAAAAAGAATTTGAGTATGCTTGAGAGCTAAGTTCTGCCACACAGATGTGACCTGTATTGTGGGACTGTGTTGCATCACACTCCAGGGTTAAATTAAAGCTGACCTTCTACCTCACTGTTGTCGGTTAAGGTGATTCTGTCATAGGGATTTTATTGTATGTCTAATGATAGTTCATATTTTTCTTAATCCCTGTCTCCTGAAGTCATGCAATTCACTGGGACTTGGTGTTTTCAATAAAAGAAAAAAGTTTCTAGTCCTATGGTAAATGGCAGTATGAAGACTGCAAGCCTGAGACGACACTTACAGCTGGATGAGTGAAATGTAGCCTCATTTTTTAAATTTATTTGTTAATAACATCCCATAAATATTGAGCCTAGTTTATGAATCTGGATCTCTGAATGATGACTTTTGAACTTCTATAATCTTTTGATGATTGTGTTAAAATATAATGATTCACAGTATGGCAAATTTTTCTGTATTTGAATATGACTATTGCAACTATGATACACTAAAACCTGTGTGTGTATATATATATATGGCTACGTCATGGTGGCTGCAACCAGCTGCCAACTCCATTAGCTTTGGCCACTGACAGTACTTTCAGCCAGTTGTGTATCAGTTCTACATTCCAGTCATACATTACACTTATGAAAGCTCCTTCCCAACAGGATTCTTTAATCCAGTCTGGTCCGATTGCACTTGTACCCTCACTGCTCTCTTCCTCTTCTAGGTCATGTTACCTATGCACTGCAGCTTTGTGTTACATCTAACTCTTCCTTCTTTGGTGAGGAACATTTTGCTCAGGCACTCCAGCTAATTTTCCCTCATATTTGCCTGCTGTGACAAAGATATTTCTCTCATAAAGTACACACTAGCTGTCACTTGTATCCAGAATTCTATTCCTCTGTGGAGCACATGTCACCCATGACAGCTAAGCCAGCTGTCACTCAGCCACAGCACTTCCAACCGTATATCTAGGGCATGTCACTCATATACTTCAGCTGTCCCTTACACCAGATGTCCTTTAAATCTAGCACACTATTGCTCTATCTACATGTATGTGTTCATTACAGCTGTCCTTTTTACCTATCGCTTTCCTCTCTTGTTTAGTAAATGTCATTCAATTGTTCACTCCATCTGTCTTCTTCACTAAGTAATCCCTTTTTCTGTCTATATACTATCTCTCTTAAAAAGTCTATTTTATTTTTATGTTATGGCTGCCTGTTGTACCTACCACTTTATGGTAGATTTTCAAACATGATTTAGAGGCCTTAACAAGTCTCTAAGAATGTAGTTTAATACTTATCATTAGCACTTATAATTCCTTCAATTTATCAAGTGTCTGTGACAAACTATGTTTATTCCAATGAAGTCCTTTAGGGATCCAAATTTTGATAGGTGTATATGAGCAAAATATCTCTTGTGGTAGAAGGGGAAAAAAAGCTCTAACTGTGCACTTGGACAGTTGGCAGTTTGCTAGCTCAACCCAAGACACCTAGTCAGTGCTGACTTTCTTGAAGCTCCAATTCATGTTTAGGTTCACAAACGAGTCATAAATCATGCGTTCCTCCACCTTTTTTACTTAACAGATCCATCAAAATATTCATTTTCAGAGCATGCCTATCCAACAAGAGACAGAGGTTCTCCTTGCCCTTCACTGAGAGACTGAAAAATATAGATTCAAATCAGACATAAATTTAAATTCCTCTTATTCCTTTACCTTCTTCAAGCTGTGTTTTAACACAAGATCTTTCAAGCAGTGGAGGAGTACCCCAGTCAAGGGATGATACTCACTTCTTAATTTTCTGTCTTATCTAATGCCCCTCTTGGTTTTTTTAATATATCAACAACTGCATGTGATGGGATCAGATGCGATCAGATGCGAACTTCTGACCTGCAGATAGCCTTGTGGTTTTATCTTTCATGAAAAATGTGAGCTTGGGTGAAATAAGGTTTTGAGAACATGTCTCTTGGCCACATGCCCTCACCAACAAGTGATATTAGACTGGGTTCTTGCATTTTGTCAATGTTCTTTTAACTTTTTCTGAAAAAGAAATTACCCCTCAGATGTCTCATAAAAAGGGAAAATCCTTTCAGCTCCACTCTTCTCACTGTTTCCTATCATCTAATTTCTGGTTCAGTTGTTTTTTTTTTCAATTGACATATAGTGCAATGTGGGTTGGGGAATGAGAGGCAACTGCCTGGCAGTTTGCTTTAAAATTAGAAGTCATATTGTTAAGTCCTTCTTGAGAATTTAGCTCTTTCTCTTTGCTGCAAAATGCATAGCAACAGGAAGGCAGGAGATAGAAAATGATGGTTTGGTGCACCACAATTTCAAGTAACTTCAGCTTGCTTGCTGACGACCCACTGAATTTTTAGTGTATGTTTCTCTCTCTACAACTCACTGTTTGAGCTGTGACTGTGGTTCAGGTCTTCCGTTCACCAAACTGAAACATCTTTTAGGCACTTACATCATATCTTGATCTTCAAGACCCTAGATCAAAACCCTGTTCCTAAAGCCTTGTTTTCTCTAATTATTTTGAAAATCTTCTCTCACCTCTTTTCCCAACCTCTTTAAAGAGGTTTTCCCAACCTCTTTAAATGTTCTTTTAAAACACTCCAAAACCTTCTTTATTAAAGTACTGGGCAGAACTTTCAGGGTTTTGACTAGTTGCTACAGTTATCTCTGTGGGAGTATGCCACAAACTGCCTTATGCTGCCCACAGCTGGGTTCAGTTGCCCTGAAACAAGTGTTAGCACTCCATCATGTGGCAAAAATTCAGCAAGTCATGGGAACACATGGCGCCTCTGCTAAAACTTATTTAAGAAATACATGTTGCTGTAGGGAAGAAGAAATGAAGAAGGTGCATTGAAGGAGACATTGCTGGAAACATAGTTCAAGATGCACACTTAAGAGGAGGAACTTTGTGTCAGAGGAGGTCACCTCTGAGGGACAGAGGCTCACAGGAAACTCCTGCCAGAGAAACCCATAAGGCATTGTAGCCTGAGGCAAACCATTCTGGAACAACATCAAGAACCAAGGATCTGTGAAAACAATCATCACACAGTGTCCCCAGGGACCTCTGCCCCTCAACACCAGAACTGGGATAGACTAAATGTAACACATGGAGAAAACAAGGGGAACTGAGGCTGAGAAAGGAGAAGCATGGGTGTTTGACCAAAGCTGAGCCTGCTGAAAGGGAAGCTGTTTACTTAATATACAATTTAAGTAATGTTTACTCAATTGTGTAACACCAAGTGTTTCTTGTCAATAAATTAATTAAAATGCCCAGAGCCAAGATTGTTTTGCCTGTGACAAAACATAATGACATGTTTCTGTGGTAAAGACAAGCACACAGTAAAGAGGAAAATGAAAGTCAATCTTTCTCCTTTTTTTATGAGGGAGTATTCTTCTACATGGATAAGTAGTCAATTTTTAAGAAATTATCAAAGCATTTAGTACAGAGAAGATTTGGGTTCCTCTGGGCTACTTGCAGTCACAGAACATTATATGCTTAAAAACAATTGTTAAAATAACACACGTGCCCTGTTAGATACTACTAAACCTATATCAGTGAGTAAAGATCTTGTAAAATGCTCTGATAAATGTAGATGTCTATGTTCTTGCTGAAATGAAACATTTCCTAGATTGTTTCATGAAACTGAAACTTTCTTAGCAGAACTCATAGGATGGCTGTGGGCTTTCACATTGCTCAAACTGCTTTTGAGGATTTGAATCTAGATTATTCCTTCTTAGCTCTGATTTTTTCCAAAATTAAGTGTCCTGCAATACAGAAGCCAGTGCCTTTACTTTGACATCTGAAGTAGTGAAAAATATTTACACTTGCTTGTAGGTAAATGTGTCCTTTCATTAATAAAACCTATGAAATCTTCATTTATAACATCACAAAAACATCCTGCAAAAATTGCTTCATGATTTTCCAGTGAAAGCACTTTCTGTGTAATCAGGTTCCAAAAATTCCTCAGTGAAACACCTAAGAACTGGGTTGTGTCATACCTCTTAACATTCTCATAAATGGATAATATCAGAATTATTTCATTGCATGTGTTTATAGGAAATAAGGTCATCTACACCTTGGGCTGGCTCTCAGAGGTGCTGACAATGCTACTGAAGCTGATTGCCTTGAAAGCAAATACACATGCTTTTCGTTTATGCCTGCCTGTAACTTCCGAAATGTATTTAAAGGCTAGGCCTTGCAACCTGCTGTGTTAATACAATTGCATCCATGTGTGGACCATGGCAAAGCAGAGAAGACAGATGATCTTCCTTACATGCACTTTTCCGAAATATGCACTAAGCAATTAGAGATGAAAAATCATTGCCCCCATGTTTGTCTTTTCCTCACACTGAAGTCATTGTGCTGTTTGTTGTTGATCTGCAGAGGATATAATCTTTGACTGGCCATCCCTCACAAGGAGAAATATACATGTCTCACAGTGGTTTTTGTAGTATTCCTTCATGGATTCCATTTGTCACCACCAAAGATGACTACCTTCCTGGAGCACGCTTCTTGTTGACTGAAAGCATCAGTGAGCTCTACTTGCCTCCGGAGCTGCTCAGATCATCCTCGTCAACAAATCAAAAGGTCAGTTGTTGTCCCAAAGTTTCCATCTTGGTTCAGTGAGAACTCTTTCCTAAGGAGATAGTCTCTTCTTGGCTGTAATGCTTCCCTCCCTGGAATGTCTGTCAAATTAATTATTTAGCCACATGCCAACTTTTGTGATGAGCTTGAGCCTGTTGAGAAGGGTTGTTTCCTCATCTCTTTTGTACTAAGAACAAAAATGTCGCTATACTAAGTGGGGCTAAATAATTCAAAGGATAAAAGCAGTCATGAGCTCTGCTAATATTAGTAAAAATATGCAGATTGTGATTGTAGGGCTAGTACTTGACCCTGCAAGTTGCAGTTCACCGACTTGAACATCTTTGATGATCATGTCTCTTAATGTGTAATAGTAATTTCTTTGCTTACTAAATACTATTGCACTAAATTAAGATGCATCTGGACATTTAAAAATGGTGCACCTGAATATTTTAAGGAACTATCCAAAGGACTTTTTGAACTTTTGCAGATAATGTTAATCAAGCTAGGGACTCAGAGACTAAAAATAACCCCATACAGCAGGAAGAAAGAACTGGGAAAAATCTGGCCAATTAATTTTTCATAGATTCTAGGCATAATATTCAGGCATACAAGGGAATCGATATGCGAATATTTAGGGAGATTCCAATTAATAATTAAAAATAAGCTTATTAAAAATAGTCAATGTTTTAAAAAAATCTAATCACTTTCTGTGTTGTAATTACTGACCCAGATCTCACCATTTATCCATGCAGATGGAGCCTTAGGTCCATACGGAATGGTGCTGGAGACCAAGGGACTCTGCATGAACAAAGGGTTCGCCAATGTGGAGCAAATTGTAGGAATGAAGCCTGTGTAGATAGTATAGAGTACCATGGATAACAGACTAAAATAAGACATTATACGAAGTGCTAACTAATACGGATTTACTGACTTGGAGATAAATACTCATTAAAAGTGATAGATTTCAAATAGGTTGACAAAAGAGAGAAGAAAGTAATTACTAGGGTAAGGCTTCTCAGGGGAGAGCATTATCTAGGAGTGCCAGGCAGCATCACTGTGGTCACTACTGGAATCCATCTTATTTCTAACGACAACTTTGTTATCTCAGCCATGGCAAATACAGAAGATTCACTAATTGTGCTTGGGCACCATAGGCAAAATTTTAAAGAGATTAAAGAGAGTAGTTATGTCCATTATGCAGATATAACAGATATTTTCAAAGTTAAAGGTGACATGCCAACAAATCCTTCTCCCTTGCCTCCACTGCTGTGGTACCAAAGTATTTATAAACTACCAAGAGGATTGAGTCTGTGTTTCTGTGTTCAGACAAAGTATTGATACTGGCTAACAATTTCCTTGAACCTCTATTTCAGAAATCCAGGAAAGCCATGAGTAGGATTTTTAAAATATAGGAAAGAGTGTCCTTTTGAAACTAATTTTGAGAATGCGCTCTGACCCTGCTTTCAACCTAGTATCCATGAAATACCCAAGGACATGGCTAGGTACTGGAATACAGATATATTGGACAGTACAGCACCTATCCAAAAGCAAGTTACTGCCTCTTGACAATAAAAGACGTATAATAGAAGTATCAGGTTTCTGAAGCACATAGAGGCAAAAAAGAGATAAGGACCTGAAGTGCAATTTCTGAAGAATTTAGGCATTTACACCTAAAGTAAGAACTACTAAAAATTGTTACTTCTGGAAATTGTTAGACTTCTATGTGCTACTTAGAAAATTCTTGTTTATAACTTAAATATTATAACTTTACATGTGCAGAACTGGGACAAACTTTAGTGGGCTAAACATAATGGTCCATAATGCTGATCTGAAATTCAAATTTAACAAATTAAAGTCCAACAAACTCCTTGTTATCTGAATTCAGAGAAACCCTTGAAAATACTTGAGCATAACAAAATGCACAGTGATCACAGGCATTTCCTATGAAAACTATGGACAGTGGAGGGGAGGTGAGAACAGAAAACGACAAGGAAGATTACATGTAAGTCTAACAGCTGTACTACCACCTGCTCTCACAAGAAATTACTGAGTTTACTATCCAATGGAAAACTGTTCTTTGGGGAAGCAGAAATAGTTAAGCTTTAACAGCCCATCCAGCAAACTCTGGGGTCAGTGCCTAAACTGAGAAGGTGGGTCACACTCCAGATAACAACTATGTTTCCTATTAGCTGGCTTAGATTTGGTCCCTTGCTGTTTTTTGATCCTCACCTCCTTCTAGTCCTGTTGTATTTATGTCTAACTTTGAAGTCAGGCACAAAATGTGGACTTGGAAAATCACTTCATAAAGGATAGGTATGGGATGGGTACACAAAGCCATGCCCAAGGCAAGAAGCATGTCATAGAACATGACTGAGCTGCTGCATCAGAAATAATGACCAAATCACAACTGACACTGACAGTTCTCACTAAAGTTTAAAACACTACAAATTACTTTGTGACTTGAGCTGGTTTAATTCATAGGTGGATACTTATTAAGGCTTACTTAATAATGATAATTTGTTATTTTTTAAGAATGGAGGGGTTTTTTATATTTTTGTCTACTTTTAAAAAGTCTTTTTGTTTAGCTGACATAGGTACTGCTGAAAGCCCTGAAAGTGTCAAGTGTGAAGATGCAAAATGTACCTATATAGAGGGTATGGGCCATAGGGTGACTTGAATTTGTAAGGCTCCATAATTTCATGTCTGAGAACTATCCAGGTGCATGAAGACCTAGATAAACAAAGTTCCACATATCCTATCGTTGCATGTGAAGAAAGACACTTCTAAATGTAGACAAACCTGAAGGATGCCAAAAGAACAGACAGAATGATCCTGTGGGATTTGTTCAGAAAATTTTTCACATCTGGAAAGTACCGAAAGGCCATTGCAGATATTACTTTTAGGCATCTTTCTTTTACACACTTGGAGTTAAATCCTCATAGGAGACTGATGTGCCACATTGCAGTTCTTAGTCTTTTGAGTACACTGTTAATATACTGAAATACTGGGCCCCTAGTTAAGGATCCAGAGCTTTAATGGAGACCAGTGCTGAAAACACTGTAGTCAGCATGCTGAGCAGAAAGATTTTTCTGTTTAAAAACTTACTGGGAAATGCATTGCCAAGATGTAAATTCTTCTAAGCATAATCAGCAGCCAGTCGTTGAATCCAGGAAGAAATTTACAAGTGATAGCCTCAGCAGCTTGAGCCTGAAGTGCTAAACCTTAACAAGAACTCTGAAAATGCATCTTGGAGTTAGGTACATGCAGTGGCAGTTAGTGCCAGTGTCTTTTTGTGTATCTAGCTCTGAGTCCCTGAGAGTGTTGGCTTAAGCCAAAACTCATATTTTGAGTTACTTTCATTAGTTAGTCTAGCTCCAAACATGAAAATTTTCATCAATCCTATTGGCCATGCAATGCAGAGGGTTTGGCTGTGTAACTCACTGCTGCAATTTCCATCATGCACAAAATGGTTTCAACAGCAAAGTAGGAAGGACTGTATCTACTTGCAATCAGGGTTCAAATGATATCTAACACACACAAAGGTGGAAACTAAAGGCAAAAATCTGAGCAAAAGTCAGGTTTAAAGTAGCATGATTGTCCAACCTCTTTGCAAAGTAGATACTCCTTCAATTTCTTGTGCTGCTTAGTGTGGAGCAATGAGTGGGGCATGAACTGGGAAGCTAGAACAGACATGATATCAAACAGGAGCAAATGCTTGAAGTCTGTTCCAAATGTTAGTACTGCACAGAAAATTTGGGGCCAATATATCTGAAGCAAAGTTTCATTTGAGGAGAAAGTGAATGTAGACATCAATCGAAGGAGACTACTAAAATAGAGTAGATGACAGCTACCTGAAAAGTAGCAAATCTAAGAAAGAACGAGGGTGACAAATATACTAACAAGCATCACAAGAAATACTAAATAGCTTGCTTGCCAATAGATGTGTGTCTTGTGATTGACTGAAAATTCTTAAATACAGCATAAACTCATGCCTTATTACAGCATAGAGAATCTACAGGCAAGAGCTGCCGTTAAGAAAATTAGGCATTGGAAATACTTCATTTATGGGTTTTGCCTTATCAAATACTAGAGAATCTGTGTGAAAGAGAAAACATCAATGCAAACTAGATCCTCCAGTGTTTAATAAAACTGTGATATCTTACTGTAAATCTCTCTTCCCTGTGAAGAAAGTGTTAGTAACTCCCTCCATATTTTCTACCCAATCACTTGTTTTCATCAATAATATAGAAATTGCACACTTCTCATGATTCTACTCCTTTCTCAAATGTGTCTGAAACTAAAATTGCCAGCAGATTAGGGAATTACTGAAGAGGAGCAGACAGACAAAGGAGTGCAGACATGTGGAACCTGATGGAGTAATATCCATTCCTCAGAAATGCAGGTTTAAAAAAAAAACCAAAAACCTAGAATCAAATTACTATAATCTATGGACAGATTTACCTGTTTGTAACTTTCTAGAAACTACTTAAGGATTGAAAGGAGTATTATACAAATACTATCTAAGTTTTTCCTCTCTCTCTGGTCTTTCAGATAAAGTTTAGCCTGAGAGATGGAATGCTAGCTGCACAGAGATTCAAAATTACTTAATTTTTTTTTAAAAGAGTGAAAAGTGTATTGAGTTTGCATTGCAAGGTTTTGATAGTGGGGGGTGCTATAAGGATGGCTCTGTGAGAAGCTTCTAGAAGCTTCTCCCGTGTCTGATGGGGCATTGTCAGCTGACTCCAAGACAGATCCACCATTGGCCAGGGCTGTGCCCATCGGTGCCAGTGGTTGTGTCTCTGGGATAACTTAATAAAAGATAAGGGAAAAAAACAATAGCACAGCAACAGCAGTGAGGAGAGGAGTGAAACTATATGAGAGAAACAACTTTGCAGACCACAAGGTCAGTGAAAAAGGAAGGGGAGGAGGTGCTCCAGGCAGCCTGTGGTGCCCATGGTGAGGAAGGCTGTTCCCCTGCAGTCTATGGCAGTCCATGGGGGAGCAGAGATCCAGCTGCAGCCTTTGGCAGATCCCATGCCAGAGCAGGTACCTGGAGTAGGCTGTGACCTCACAGAAAGGCCATCCTAGGGCAGACTCCTGGCAAGACCTGTGGTCTCATTGGGGAACTCCCGCTGGACCAATCTGTTTCTGAATGTCTGCACCCTGTGGAAGGGAGATATTCTGGAGCAGTTCAGGTAAAACTACAGCTTGTGGGAAGGACTCATGTTGAAGGATTTCCTGGAGGGCTGTCTCCCATGGCAGGATCACCAGGTGAAGAGCATGAAGAGTTCTTCCCCTGAGGAAGAATTGGCAGAGAAAACATGTGATGAACAGACTGCCACTCCCATTCCCAGTCCCTGTGTGCTGCTGGGTGATGAGAAGGTAGAGAAAATCGGGAACAAAGTTACGCCCAAAAGGGAGGCAGGAGTAGGAATAAGGTTTTTTAAGATCTGGGTTTATTTCTTATTATCCTACTCTGATTTGATTGGTAATACATTCAACAAATTTCCCCAAGTCAAGTCTGTTTTGTACATGATAGTAATTGGTGAGTGAACTCTCCCTGTCTTTATTCTTACTCACAAGCCTTTCACAGCATTTTCTCTTCCCTGTCCAGCTGAGGAGCAGAGTGATAGAGGGGCTTTGTCGGGCACTTGGCATCTAGCCAGGGTCAACCCACCACAAGAGTGAGTTTCACAGAAATTTTCATGTAAACGCAACCAAATCTACATATGAAATGCAAACAAATATTGCAAACAGTGGCAGCAAGAACAGTAAGAGGACTACACAGGACAAAAATATGTAAGCGAAGAGGTGAGGCATCTACTTTTATATACTTGATAATAGGAAAGATTAATGCAGGACATTATACCAGTCTATAAATACCTTCAAAGAAAGGGTATAAAGAAGGGATGTAAGGAGTCACAACTTAAATAGGGAGAAAAAAGAAAAATGACCCAAAAATAAGGCTGAATATGTTTAGTTGAAGTAAAAGGCTGTGATCTGTAAAAGAAAAGTTTGCTTGTGGTTGAGGTTCTGTGAGTAGAAATACTATCTAATGAACTAGAAAAACAAAATAAATTCATATATGAAATGGCCCTGTGAAGTAATAGCAAGGAGAGAGACACTACTGAGAAGGCAATAAGACTTGGTTTCTAATACTGAAGTTAACAATCAATGTCAAGCAGTAGGGCTAAGTATTAGATAGACATGATTTTTTTCAGCAGAAAATCATATATTTGGAACTAAAATTGTATTCATTTTCATGACATAGCCAGGGTAAATTCCTTCCACTTTCAGAGGGAGAATCTGCCTAGAAGAATGGTGTTCCTGTAATTAGTTAGCTAAAACATAGAAGTAGGCACTCTGGTTTCTGAAATCAGTTCCTTCAGCTATCATAGGAAAACAAACAAATAAATAACAAACCTCAAACTAAAAAAAGAAAAAAAAACAAAAGCAAACAAAAAAAAAAGAGGAAATTGTTTTGTTAATACATAGGATACAGGCAGTAGCATTTTTGTTTGGAAAAGAAAAAGCAGAATTTTTTTAGTAGCCTGGCCATGTCAGAGAATATTAGGAGAGCCAGATCAGGGTCAATAAGGCATTCTTACCAGATCTCAGTGTTCAAGTGAGGAAGACTCAAATGCACATACACCAAGCTAATGAGGCAAGGGTAAACTGAGTCTTAAAAACCATTAGTTTTATCCAACTTCAGATGTATAAATCTAGGTGCACTCCTGGAGCCTCTATGGTGATTTATTTTCATTTGAATGGAAAGCAACACACATGCTGCAAAGCCACTCCATGATGCCAAACGAAGTGTGCTGTGTTGGGATAACTGTGTGACTGTATTCAAAACAGCACTCCCATTTTTAACTAAGACTTGTGTAGCCACAGACTTAGGTATCTCTGTTACATATTAAACTTTCAGGTATGTCAGAACTGAGATATGTCATGCTGAATAAAGCAGACCAACACTTAGGGGGAAGACAGGAGCTTTGCAGAGGTAAAGGGTAGAGTGGCTCTGGGCATGCCCACTAGAGAAATACTGGAATTTACAGAGCTTCAAAATCCCAAAGGAGACACCTGCTCAATTTAGATATCTACAAATTACTGAGAAAGATTTTATTTTGGCTTTCGTTTTGATTTTGTTTTTAAGATGCATATTTGAATATTTATATTTCTTTCATCATCAGTGCAGGTGTTCGATATAATTTCTGCATCTAAAGTTCAGCTTCACAATTATTTTTATTCACATATCTCAGACTGGTTTATACAGTTCTTTCGTTATTTTATAGTCTAAGATCCACTGGTACTTAGGCACTCTCATAAAACCTTTATGGTTTTCTTAAAACTGACTTGAAAGCTTTATTTTAAGTAATGTTTCTTTCCCAAGAATATTTCTGCCCGATCCCTGAAAAAGCACACTACATGACACTCATTCGTGCAGATGCACACAAGCACAGTGATTTCCATATATAGTCTTATTGCTAAGCCTTTGGCAAGTCTGTCTCCTGCCAACTAATTAGTAAGAACAATATAGCAATGTCACTCCCTCAAGCTTGCTGTTGAAAGTAGAAACAATAAAAAAGACCCGATCATGGCAGTCTGTAGCCCATGATTTGGAAGGACTACAGTTGAATAGATTCAACTATGTTGCTCGGTGAATTCAGAGTTGAAGTAGGAGGATTTCTATCTTGGAATGAATATTTATCAGTTTATATAGTTTTAAGTTCTTGAAAGTGTAGAATTAAACTATTAAGAGATAAGAATCAGTTCCTCAATTAGGCATGTCCTGCATGACAGGTTGTGGTCTCAAATGTTGCAGAAGTGTATGTAAGAGCAGCCACCCTTACCTATGATATACCTACAGTACAACACACCTACCCCAGCAACTACCAGTCCACTCTTCAAGGCCAAAACATTATATCACATTCTCTCAATCTTCTAAATCTTTTGTATCTCCACTCCATATTGCAAGTTGTTTGGATAGAATAAAACAAAGGGATTTCATTGAGAATAGGCAAGCAGTTATTTTATGGCAACAGGAGGTTTCTGTAATTATAGATTTAAAAATATCTGTATTTTAACATAAGAGGTATCTGAGGCCTTTTTCTCTGAGAAACCTAGGGAAATAAAAAACATGATCCTTCTTCTTGGGAAAATTTTGTCATATTTTTGAACACTTATTTCAGGATAGAAATCCCTCAGAATAAGCAGTGTTCTTATGGTTGAAGAAGAGAAAAATGCCGTCTGGGTTTCATTTGCAGCTGTGCTGCTTACTTGCTTTGACAACTTGAACAAGGCATTTAACATCACTATGGCATAGCTGTAAATGATTACAGTTGTGTCCAAAAGCTCGGGTCAGGACGAGGCCCAAATATGTCAACTACTGTGCAAACAAGGTCTGACAGTGACCCTGCCTTGAAGAACCTAATTTGAAACTAGATGCAGCAAGTAGATCTGACACAAAAAGAAATAGACAAGAGGAAGGTAATGAAAATGAGATAATGAGGTTACTTAGGGAGCCATTATAGAACTTGAATGTTCCAAAGCATTAATAAATTGAGCAATTAATTAAAATTATCTCTCCCTTACTGCATCACAATGTCTTCACCACAGATTTTGTCTGGATGCCATTTCAGAAGAAAATCCTGAAGAAGTACCTAAAGGTCTTGGGGGTTAAGTCTGACATGTTAATCTATACACCAGACTAATACAGAAAGAAGACCTGATAAACTCAAATGCAATTGACATCCCTAGAGACATGATGGAATGTACAGGTAATCATGTAGAAATGGGATAATAGTTTTAAGTATTGCTTTTAAAAAAAAAAAAGTATGTTACCTATTGCAAAAGTCATAAATGAACAGATGTCAGATTGAACTTTTCTGTTTCACTTGTTGAATTGTGTGATCTTCCCTTCCTTGGGTAGCTCGTAGCAAGAGAAAGTATGTTCAAAAAATAAGCAGCAGGTCACCAACTACTTGTGCGCTTTTTTTCACATATCACTGCCATCTTTTTTTCCTTACAAATGAAATGAAAACCAAGAACTTGGCCATCAGCAAGAATTTCTCCCTCTTCCACCTTCTATTTGAACACCTTCTTCTGTAATGGCTCAGCTCATGCTTCACAAAAATAATTGTATTTTCCTCTTGTTCTCATTGCCTGTTTCAAATGTTACTGTCTTCCGTTGAGTTACTCTGATTTGACTGATTTGACTCCTCCATTTTTTAATATTCTCTTCTTCCCTTAAACTACTTCTGCCTCTGTCTTGGTTGAATTTGAGATCTGAAGATCAGCTACTTTGCCCAGGCATATGAAACAGTCTATAACTTAATTACAATTATTCAGATGGGAAGAACAGAGACAGAATCCAGGGATATAGTAGTGCTGATTTGTTATAGGTAACTGAAGCAACAAGGAGTCCCGCACACTGATGGACTGGGAAAATCAGTAAGAAAAGGCAAGGGCTTTATGCAATCATCAAATTGCAAAACAGGTACAGCAGTTTTCCCCTTTCACAGGTGTAGGTATACAGGCAGACCTTAACATACAGTCAGGTAGAGTAAGATGGTAGTCTGTAGAAGTGTAGATGGTACAGCTGGCATGAAAACAAGAATTCTCTTGCCTAAGAATTAGTATTTATTTAAATTTATTTGAGATTTTGAGGCAGGAAAAAAGCCCCAAAACCAAAGAGTTTTCAAATATACCCACAAGTTTATAGATGGGGAACTCTTTCAGGAAAGCTGAAGCAGAGTGCTAATCTCCTTGATGCAGACTAGAGGCAAGTCTCAGCTTCTCTTTCGGAACTGTAAGCAGTCATTCAGTGACATTTTAAAAACTGAATACATTCAGTTAAAGAAATTTGATTTCTAATAAAGGAGGGGTTTTTTTTAAATGTGGAAAGATCATGTTTCAATTTGTTTAAATAGCTTGCATCACTGCTCATCTAGAGTTGAAGTCAATAGCAAAATTTTGCTAAGTCCATTATGACAAGTTATGAATTTTAGAATCTAGCTCATTTTGCTACCCAGTGGAAAAACACAGCTTTGAAAGGTCTCAAAGGATCCACTGTGTGAAATTCCTTGTCTGAGAATTAGCTCACAACACACAGAAATACATTTTTCCAGTATCAGATATTTCTACCCCTCACCAAACCCTTTTTAACAGCAACTTTAGATCTGTTCTTTTTAACTTACTGCTCTGGTTATTATTATTTCTTTGAGGGTTTTTCCACTTACATGGGGAAAAGAGGAATGAAAAAGAAATGGACTTTATGATCATTTAGTTCTGTAAGAAATGTCTTTGCTGTTTTTACTGAAATAAACATGACTATGATAAAATATTTTTTGTGACTTCAGTGTACTGCCACTGATGGGAAGTAGTTAAAAATATACATCAGTATGTCACAAAATATAAAAAACTGGCTCTAGTTGCAAATAAACATTTCTTCATTATGCTTTGCACACAGTTTTGCCATATTGCTGACTTTAATTAGAGCAGAATTCTAGCTTCTGCTCATTGGTTTAGTGAGTACCATAAAAAGAAGTTTATTTAATTTTCTAAAATAAGGAAAGCAGGGTAAAGTTAATTAAAACTTAATTACAGTATAATGAATCATTCACACTCACTGTGTCAGTGTTGCCCAGGTGATTACTGATGTCATCCTTCCTGAGTATTCCCGCCCTCTCCATTGTGGGGTTTTTCCCTCCAGCACTGTGGGGTGTCTCTGACACACCTTTTTTTAGTTCCACCAATATTTTCAGTGCCTAGCTCAGAATGAAGACTTAAGGAACAAAAAAACTAAACCAAACAAACTCGTACCTCATTTCTCTTCTTCCTTTTTTTTTTTTTTGTGTTTTCCTCAGGCATAATTTTAATTTAGACTTCTGATTGTCTTTTAAATTTGACGGAATATACCTATAAAATTTGTTAGTAATTGTTTCATTTCCTGGCTTGGCATGTGTAGTTAACCCTGAAAGACTGATTGGAAGTTGCCTGCACATAACCCAACCTTTATTGGTAACACAAAGGTCATAGAACAACTCTCACTGAACCTGTGCCTTTAAAACCAGGTTCTGTACATACTGGGATTGCAGCGTTTTTCCTGTCCATTAATTCATCATTAAAAAGATGTAAATAATCACTCTCTATAACACTCCAATTTAAAAATCTCTCTGGTTTGAAGTGCCCCATGTCTGGCACTGAGAAATCTGAAAATTTTTTTGACTAGCAGAGTGTTTGTAAAAAACATGCTGAGAGTGCTTTTAGTTGAAACAATATATGGAGAAGAAAGGTGCCTTTCTTCACATTTCATTTTGGCAACACCATCAGTATTGTTAGTGTTCTGTACATACATTATGGGAACATCCAAAACTCCACCTACAGCAATGATCTTTATTTTTTTAACTGTTGTACAAAGAGAGACTTTCTTAATCAAAAGCTCTTTGATCCACAGTGATTGCATACTAAGTACTTAGGAATATTTTTTAAATAATACAGCTTTCGCTGTGAGACACAGTACTACACACTACTACTGTTGTAACAAATTTTGGACTGGAAAAAATAATAGAAGATAATTAAAGCATTGTGAAAGTATGCCATATATTTTGATAATGGTCATATTATTTTGGAAAACTGAATTCATTACCATGAAACTTAATTAATGAAAATAAATGCATTATATACTGGAGAACTTTTGATGTGCTGAGTGCTATGAGACTTACAGGAAGAAATATAAACCCTAATCTGAAGAATTTACCAATTAACAAAAGGTTGAACAAATATGTCCTCTAAGTAGAGACATTCATGACAGGACTAACTGGTAATTTTGCAGGCAAAAAAGTGTTTTGAGTAGAAGCCTCACATCCATACATACATAATTACCAAAACAAGATTAAATTGTCATTAAAATCAAACATATAAAATCATTGAGATACCAGAACAAGAGCTACCAGGGAATCCTGTTCTAACTCTTTGGTCGTACAAATTTTAATATGGCCTAAATGTAAGTACATTTATTTCTTCTACCTAACTTTTCACTAGGGTATGAAGATAAGATCTCCCAACTCATGGCACAGATATTGACCACCAGACCAAGTAGTAGACATGAGCAATTATCAATCAGGAAGATGGGTCTCTAGGGAAGGAAACAATGAACATTTGTTTGCAGCTGCTTGGAAGATAGCAATGAGGTACTGAAATTTCTGCCCTACAATGGGAACGTCAATATAAGTCTGAAGAAGTGCTTAAAGACAGCTCAATCAAACACATAATTGGCAGATGGTTTTGAAATGCACCATAAAGTGGTTTACATTTCAGTCTACCATATGAAAAATGTAGGACGTGCTTCCAAATTCTGAGGCGGTGTGATGCCCCAGTTACCTGGTTTGTCAAATCAGAGTGCTGGTTACTGCCTTCTTATGAATGTAGAAGTACGAAACACTCATTTACAGTTAAATGCCTCCCTGACATCCGATCCCGTCAGATTTCGGAAGCTAAGCAGGGTCAGCCCCGGATTAGTACTTGGATGGGAGACCTCCTGGGAAATGCTGGGTGCTGTAGTTTCTAGTCCTGAGGACTTCACTGTCACTGTCCAAGCTCGCTCGGCTGTGGCAGATGAACCTCAGGAATTAAACGGTGGGGCCAGTTCTGCGCACGCTGAGCCTCACCTAAAAATCCACTGCGCAGGCTGGAAGGGCACACCCACGTGGGGAGAGCCCTTCCCAAATCTTCGTTCGCGAAGCCGAGCCACACTTTATTGTTATAAGAATATAGTAGTAGCACTTGGAGGGCTAGACAAGAAGGAATTCTTTCTTTTCCTGCTACAGATCAGTGCACAAAAAAAAGTCTGCAAAAATTAATGTACTGTGCTGTATCCCCATGTACTCACTAGTGATTAGTACCAAAATGGAAATAATTATTCACATGTAGTATTCGGTGCCAAAGAAGTGCTGTGAGAGTTACTAAATTGAAAGTTTGAAAGTACATTGACTATAACAGCACAGAGATTAGGGCTGAGACCAGTAGTACCACCAGTCTTTTTGAAACCTGAAAGCGTTCATGACAAAACTTCCAGAAACCAGAGTGTTGGTTATGGTGCAGGTATTCTCAGTGATGGTAACACCTTTTAGGAGAATATTAGAAATGGGCCATGGGATTCACCTTTCCAGATGTTGCTGTCACCAGAACAAGTCAACCAAATCCTTCTCAATGAAAGCAGTGGAAATGAAGGTTCTCTCTCAGTGCTTTTCTGCTGTCTTGGATTAGGCATGTGTAATCAAAAAATGGATTATAGCATGAAAGTACCTGTTTCATTCCTATGATCGTGAATGGATGTTTAGGTGACTAGCTCAGCTGCAGTGGGATTCTGAGTAGGTGTTATAGTGCATCTGAAACATCTGCAGGGAGTTAGCAGGTGTGGAACAAGTCTGATAGGAGTCATGGGTTTCTGGAGAGGCAGAAGGCTGGAAATATCAGAGGAATCCTTAAATTGTCATCAAAAAAGGTTGTAGATGATGATGCTTTGGGAGTCTAATCACTCAGCTGAAGGAGAGTCTTATGTGTGGTGTCTGCCATCCACGCAAAGTCTGGAGACTATGTCTTCATTACAGTCGTTGGATCATTTGCAGAAATAATTTTGTCATCTATATACCTACATTTTCTCTACTTACCCCTTCTATAATACATAAGGGAGTAGAGGAAGAGGTAGCTGAGGTCACTGGCAATTGGAAAACCTGAATTTCTATCCTTTACTATGTACTGTCTCTGAGTACGGCAACTGTTGTAGTTTGGGATTATTATGTAAATTCTCTCCCCTGCCACTAACTGCCCATGCCAGCAGTTAACAAAAAGAAGTAGTTAACTGCTGATCACTTGGGTGGGGGCAGGTTTGTCTCTTTTGTTTTTGGGGACATTTTTCCATTCTTAGCTCGGCGGAAAGAGGGAGCGGTGGCTGCCGAGGAGGGAAGCTGCTCCGCTGGCTACTGCTGGGGCTTCTGGCTGAGACGCTGTTTTTTTCTACTCGCCACGACTGTTTCTCCTGGTTCCTGCATCTGGGATCCCGGCCTCTGTTCCAGTCTCACCACCCGCCTGCACCCTCACGGCCTGCCTGCCCCGGCTGGGGCAGTGACCCGGGAGAGAGAGGTGTGCAGCTGCTTTTGCAGGACACGTGGTGGTTCCCCACTTTCAGCTTTCTTTTTCTTCATCTGGGACAAGAGACACAGAGTTCATCTGAGAGCTCACCACTCGTCTGTCTCGCTGGAGAGGGACTGGGAACTCGCTCCGCAGCCAGCCGGACTGTGACATTTGACTGCCTAAGTATAACTTTCCTCCCGGAGGAAAACCTGTTGGGTTTTGTTGTTGTTTTTTGTTTTCTTTCTCTTGTGGTGTTGGGGAAGCGGTTTGCACTAGTCTGTTTATATATGGCAGTTAAGAATAGTTATCCTTCTTGTATTAAATTCCTTTTTTTAAAAAACTGATAAAGAGTGGCGTGATTATTGTGGAGAAGGCCCCCTCCCCCGCTTGTGGGTAAACATCTTGTTTTTTTTCTCCTCAAACCAAGACAGCAACCTATTTGGGCTGATGTAAAGGAAATATTCCATTCAAGTGACTCAGACAATGAGCACTTGTTTCACAAAAATGAGCCAGGCAGTGCGTTTCAATAACACAAAAATTATGCAACATGAGTACAAACGCTTTAACACTTCCAGCTTAATGAATGTGAGGGGAAATGTAAATACAGAAGCCGTTAAAGGCTAGTCGATATACATTTTAGGTCTCTAAACCATAACACTGAGCAGATCAGTAATGGAGACCTTCATATTCTGCAGTTTCTGCAGAAACAAAGAACTTCTATTATATTTATTATCAGATAGCAGCATTCCTGTATTGAAATCCAAATACAGCAGAAACTTCACTGCCCTGTGCAGTTATTTTGGTCATGAATAGGGGCTCTGTTTAAGATCAGCAGGGGATGTACACCTAAGAGGACACTATGCTTCTGAAACTTAAGTAGGAAACTATTGACTCAGACTCTGTTGATGAACATCTCATGGCATAAGTCTCCAAGGGTCTCTATTTGTGGTTTTATTTTTTCTTCAGCAGAGTTCATTTAATTTGTAATATATGCAAAGGGTTACTGTGTTGTCAAATATGAAAGCACACATGTAATAAATAATACAGTATTACTGCTACGTTTTGCAAACAAAAGTTTGCTTGAAAACACGAATGCCTGAGTCCATTTCTTTAGGTTGGGTATTTTAAATAGGTATTGGTGGTAGTTTCAGTTATCTGTTGCAGAACAGTCCACAACTACAATAAAATTAGAGCCTTTTTGAATAAGTTTCTGAAGATTGTTTTAAAAAAATACATAAATAAGCTAAATTGTAAATGAAACAATTCATAAAGCACACTAATGAGTCAGACTTCTAGGTCTACATGAAAATATATGCATATATATTTGTACATATATGAAAAATACGTAGTAAAATTATTCAATCTAGTAAGGAAACATGGATATCAGATTGCCATTCCATTAAAGCTAAATTATTTGGGAATTTATTTTTTTTAACCATTGAAGGAAACTGCAGAACAATCCCTACATAGTCACTAAAGGTGAGTTTGAAGCACACGGAGATTAACAGAAATATTTGTGTGGATTCCAGCTAGCTCTGTCTCTGAGGCACTGAAGCTGTAGTAAACTTCATGTACAGAGGAGCCACCATACTCCTGAGGTGTACAGACCCTCCAACTCTCCTGCCAGAGAGAGACCAGAAGCCTGGAAAGGTATGGGTCAAAACTGGTCAGTGCTGACTGGACATGAGTCAGCTTAGGGCTGAATGCAGGATGACTACAGCCATATAAATTCTGACAACCTACATCTGGCATGAAGCTGGAAACCAGCACAACATTGCACATCCTCTTATGGGCCTTCCATCCAAATCTCTCTTACCTCACGCATCCATGTGGCTCCATTTCATGGTGAAAGCTTGCTTTCAATGTATTGCACAGAATGTCAATTGGAAGCTTGATCAGCTCTTTCGGTTTTTCAGCTTCTGACCTGACTAATCAGCCAGTGTAAATGAATTCTGCTCTGCTAATTTGTCCTGTTTTAGGAGCTGATTAGTTTTCTCTATAGTTCCTGTTCCTGTGGCTTCCCAAAAACTTAGTGCCATTAGTATGACCTACATCTATATGTATCTATGTAAGACTTTGTAAAATTAGGACTTTATTTTACTGCTGATGTTGTTGAGAAAACTATTTTAATTTGTAAAATAATCCCTTCCTATGGCTCTTACAGTAATGTTTTTTCTTATACTAAAGATCAGATTAATAAAAGGTTTATTGTATTGTCAAACTGTAAACACGTGACCATTCTTTTCAATCATTGAAATGACTGATAAATTTACCAAACTTGGACAGAATTTTTCCCTCATGTGCCTCCTCTAATATATTTCAGCTAAAACTTTCAAATTCTTTCAAAGAGGAGATAAAAAACAGGACAAAATAAGCAGGCTTTAAAAAAAAAACAAAAAAAAAAAACAAAAAACCAAAAAAACACCAAAAACCACCTGTTGTGTTGGGTTGTACTTCTATTTCTCAAAATCCCTGGCTTTCCAAAAGTCAGAGCCCTCAAGTCTTTCCATTAATGGCATAAATTAAAACCATAACTACTGAATAACTAAAATTTGGGCCAAGACTATAGAGACACTACATAGGAAAAACTACCAAAAGGCTGAAATTGAGACTGTGACCTGTTCCCAGATTTTTCACAAAGACTCATTGGGTATAATGCTTCTTAATCTTCCTTAACCTCTTGTGAAAAAGCAACAGAACTATACTAGGTGCCTATTCTTGCAGAGAGTCATGAATACATGTGCAGCTAGGCCAATTGTTTCTCCTGGTGGCCTTGGGTTACTCATACATGAGGTGTCTATGTTGTACTAGAAGAAATTTATCAAAATTATAATGCATGTCAAAAAATACAACTGCATTTACAATATACAAATGTACAATACATGCACATTAATATCCTTGTATGTAAATATATTTAGTTAACACAAGTGACATACATATGAAAGCCAGGACAAAAAGCATTCATGTCTTTGAGGAAAAATCTCTCTCCATAAGCTAACATTCATCCAGGTATTTTGTGAGCTGTTTGTTCCCTAAAGTTTTGTAAGGTAATTAAAAACTGACAGATACTCTTTCTGTTTACTCATAGACAACTATGTAAATGCATATTTCAGGTTTTATTTATTGATACTGGTGGTTTTCACTGCCTATTATTGACTCATTGTACTCTGACAATCAAAGCAGTAGTACTCAGTAGAGTGGGATTCTGAAGGCAACCCTACGTGTGAAGCCTGGCAGATGGTGCCTAACTGGCAGGTTTGCAAACATTACCTAACATGTCCTCCATCATTGTCCTGAAATCTACCTAGATTTTAATGGCAAAATCTGGGACAACACTTGTTGATCATTATCTGAGGACATGGTGATATATTCTGGAGTGGCATGATGAAGGCAAAAGAAGAAAATGGTCTTGACCCATCAGTTTTGCTCCTGAATAATGAAGAATGAGAGTCTGCTTTAAAGTAACAAGGAGGGTGGATTAAAACTTCCCTTTTTTACTTCCTCTGTTCTTCCTTTATGATTTTATCTTTCCCTGCCTCTTTCTCTTCCCCCTTTTTCTTTCACAAATTACAGGCACTCTTACTCACAAAGTTGCTGTCACTCAGTCTACAATTGCTTGCTCACAGCCATTTCCTTTCCCTCATATGTTCATTCTTTTCACCAAACAACAGCTAACTTTTCTGAGCCATTCCTTCCCAAGAGCTGCTAGTCCAGGCACCTGAATCTGCCCTCAACCCATCAAATTTCTGAATACACCTGATAGCTGACTGACACCTTCCCCTTACTGTGCAAGTGTAGTCTAGCTGACTGACACCTTCCCCTTACTGTGCAAGTGTAGTCTATTTTTCCATGTAGGAACTCTGCACACTTGCTGAAAATCTTTCATTTAGCCAGTTTCTCCCTCACCTATCACCTTCATTCCAACCCAGTCTCTTCAGAATGGCTTCCACTGGCTTTACCAAATCCTAGTGTATAAAACTCCTATCCTATCCTATGCTATCCTATCCTATCCTATGCTATCCTATCCTAAGCTATCCTATGCTATCCTATCCTAAGCTGTCCTATCCTATCCTATCCTATCCTATCCTATCCTATCCTATCCTATCCTATCCTATCCTATCCTATCCTAATCCTATCCTATCCCGTCCCATCCTGAACATTATGCTGGGGTCATCAACACAACATTCAACCATCTTGAGGAGAACTAAAATGGGAGTTTGGTTTGTCACATTTGGTTTGTCAAAGGAAGCGAGTGCTTGCTGTACAGCTTGGTCTGGTAAACTTTCTTTAAGGAATAAATTTCTGCTAGATCTGGAGGAATAGAAGAAGTAAACCCAGGATATATAGTTATAATCACACAAAATCACAGGATTTGTTCCCCCAATGATAAGTTTGAACTGTTGTGAATGCCTGTTGATAGTTCACTCTATAGCACCTCATGGCAGCTGTTGCATTAGGAACTGAAACTCTGCTAACTGGTTTTAGTATCTGTTGTCATGTTATACCAGCTTTTAAAGTGCAGGACCCTGGATGTCCCTGCATTTGTGTCTCAAGGACGCTTCTGAGAGTTCTTTTCATTTTCCTGTGATAACTGGCTGAGGTATTTTCCCCCAAGTCTTCCTCCTGTCTGATTTAGACCTTCTTTGATTAAGTGTGCAACGCACTGTTTGGGAGACTGGGAGTGCTCTTCTTGAATAGACTTTATCTGGAAAAGAAACAAGAGACTACCTGGGTGTAATAAACAACAGAAATAATCTGGATGAAGATAGATGTAGTTCCTGATGTTTTTTTTTGTTTCTAACATTGATTTGTGTTGGAAGTACCTCAACAGCACAATAGCCTATGCTAGTCTGCTCTCCTTGGGATCAGAAGACCTGGTTGTAGCATGTTATTTTTTTAAAAAGAATTTATTTCTTTACTGCCTGTAAGATCAATTGGTACTAGTGTAGAGACTGTGTTTACAGTAAGTATTCTTAACTTCAGTGTTATTTACCTTACTGTGCAAGGTTAGACTGAAGCTGCCACTGATGCCAGAGGAATGTCCAAGAACAGGGACTGCATAGAAGTCTTCATAAATACAACCACAGCATTGTCAGTGAGTTTTCCTTTCTTTTATCAATAAATAAATAAATGCATAAATAAATGAATGAATGAATGAATGAATGAATGAATCAATCAATCAATCAATCATACATACATACATACATACATACATACTAATGTGAGACAATAGTTAAAAAAAAAAAAGCCCTGGCAATGAATCACTGACTTATTTACTTTTGCTTTTCATCAGCTTTAGTCATCAACATCCACTGCAACATAATGAATAGATACAGGGAAGTTGATAAATATAAAAATTCATCAGCTATTTAGATGAAGCTATCCATCTACTGTCATAGAACAGCATGCATATCAAAATGTATATCCAGCAGTTTCTAACATGGATTTACTGCATAGGACCTCAACAAGTACCTTACCATTGCAGGAATCTAAAGCAATAATGGTTTCTTTATCTGCTTTTTTCTTTTCATTTTCCAGTCTTAAGTTCTGGAGTATTGGGATTTAATTTTTTTCACTCATCAGGGCATATATGCTCAGGACATAGATGCTGTGTGGCTCAAGTGAATGAAGTACTCTTGGATTACTTGTTGTGTCATGGTCTTCTGCATGTGGGATAAGACCCTATAAACAGAAGAAAAATATAATGTTATAGTTTTGTGGGGTTTTTTTACTTTTCAACCTTATCTCACTCTAGATTTTTCAAAGAGAGGTTGGAACAGACGATACTTGAGATCTCCTTCCAACACAGTAGTCTCTGATTCCCATGTGGCATTGTATTCTATGATAGATAACTGGGGGGTTTTTTCCTCTCATAAAGACTGAAGAACAGTAATAAGATTCAGAAAAGCCAGAATTGTATCAATACAAGGCAAAAGCCTCTGCCTTTCAGATAGCAAATATTCTATTCCCACCTCAAAAAACCCCAAACCAAACCAAAACAAAAAAACTTGAAAAAAGTTGAGTTATATTCCTGCTTCACTGCCTATTTTTAATACTGCATCCCATAAGTTATTCAAGAAACTCAAGTGTGTACTGCCTTAACCTGGTCTGAAAATCAAGCTTTCAGCAAGCATGTTATTTTATTCTGCAACCTGCTTACTTCTAATCAATTAAATGGAGTTCAATTAATGTTTGACCAGAAGATGGGACAGCTTAGATATATTTTTTTGACAGTGATGCATATATGTTGAGCAATATGGCACACGTAGATATCACCAGGCTACTTGTGGTGCTAGTGGAGATTTGACCACTCTTGCTTAACAAGTCCTTTTTTGTTTCTCAGAACAGTTAACTTTTGTATTCTGAGCAGTTTCATCTCTGGTAATTATTCTTCGTTGATGTACATTTTAATGATTTTTCATTGGTCTGTTATACTTATTTGCTTGTGTCCACAGAGAGTGCAATCCATCTACAGCTACTTCTGATACTGACCAGGATACCAGCAGGAAGTTTAGGGACTTTAATGGTTGCTGAGGTATTGTATGTTTCCATTTTCAAATGCATCATGAAATTATTTGTAATTGTGGTGGTTAACTGATTAAATAAACTGTAATCACTTAGAAATATAGCTGAGAATCTCAAATTCATATCCTAGCCTTAATATTTGTCAAAGTAATTTGGGTTCATCGTGGAGAAAATTATTCAAATCAATGTGAACAAAATGGTAAGCTACTAAGTATAAAAACTGACTTATTCAGTGAAAGTTTTCAGATTCTTTTGATACACTTCTGCATTCAACATGGTTATGTAGACCACAGCTGAACCAAAGGGCATGTTATTCCAGAATTCATATACATGTCCCATAAGCGCGTTCAACAGTACAATATTTACATTTAAAAGAGACTAAGAAAGTTTGTAAGTTTGCAAGTGTCCCAAATTTTACACTTTTTTCTGCTAGTAACTTTTGCTAAAGTAATTTAAAGTTAAAATGCAAATTTAAAGCTAAATTCCCTAGTCCCTCAATTCTCCCTAGACAGACAGCATTCACATGTAAGAAATTACTTCTACTCTGAAGCACTCTTGCTATTGAAAGAATGTTGCAGGAAGTAGATTTGTATATATCAAAATGGGAGAAATATGTTAATCACAACCACAATAAGCAGGCATATTACACACTTGCACTCTTACACGAATATCAGTATGAAAGATAACCCAAAGCCAAAGAATGTCAACTGAAACTGTATATTTAACTTTTGAAGCTTTAAAAAAATAAAAGCTAGCTGTAAAAAAGACACTGACAACATCAATTTTCTTTACATTTTTTCCTGTTGCCTCAATCTTTAATTTTTAACTGAGAACACTGTAATTAGAATAGTCTGCATAAAAAAAATAAAAGAAAACCAACACATAAATAAGAGATGTTATAATGGGAGTTTTTCAGTTTCTCCTTTTGATACTTAGAGACAACTTCTGCAGATGCCCGAGATAAATAGCATAAGTTCACTTCCTATTCTTCGTTTCTTCCTTCTCCCTGGATACAAAATGCCTGTCTGTTCTTCTTTGGTTTCAGTTCCACAGAGACTTTCTGTTGTGCCATGAACCAAACAGCAGTAGAAAATATGTAAAGAATGAAGCAAAGAAAGCCAAGAAGAGAAGGAGAGTAGTTGTGGGATAATATAATTTTGTATTATATTACAGTGGAATGGGAATCCTGGAGAGGTGGTGGATGTCCTAAGTCTATCAGTGTTTAAGAGGCATGTGGACAATGCACTTGATAATACACTTTAACTTTTTGTCAGCCCTGAAGTGCTCAGATAGTTGGACTAGGTGATCGGTTTAGGTCCGATTCAAATGAAAATAGTCTATTCTATACTGGACAGAAGGGTTCCCTTTAACATTCATGGGTACAAACCTTCTCCTATAAACTTGGTTTCAGCGTGGAACTCTCTGAGACCCAAACAGATTTCTAGCACTTAAAAGCTAGTTGTTTTTCACTGTAGTCTTTCTATACATGATCATTGCTCTGTTGAAGGAGTGGGATGTGCTCTGCAGGGCCACTGACTGTCCAAGCAGGCTCATTTACAAAGCAGTTAAAAAGAAACTCCAAAAGCTCACTTGCATTCACTTGGAAAGTTTGCATTTTGTTCATGAAGCAGTGAATTTGCTAGGCAGAGTTTTAATGAAGGTCAAGGAAAGGGCCTGGAAACAGGGTTTATGAAAGTGTTGTAAGATTCATTATTGTCATTGTGCAGAAAAGGATAATTTCCCTAAGAGAAATGGTGACATATACATAATAAAGTCCCTGTCCCTGTCATGACAGCTCAAGAGCATGCCATCGTTACCACCTATGTCACACTGCAGGTGTGCCTGCCATATGGGTGACAGCCGCTGACTTCTCTGATCAACACATAATTATCTCTGAATAAAAATGCACATTGGAGTAGCTGGACATAATGGATTGAGGACCCAGGGCAAAATGCTCTTTGTTGCGTCCCACAGCACCACCTGGGGGTAGGAGGGGCCTGAGGGGAGCCACAGGAATCTGGGCAACCTTGAGAAACCTGCAGTGACTGGGCTGCCTCTAGGTTATCGTGTTTATCCTTCCTGTCTTCTCTTGGATAGGAGAGGTCACTTGGTTAATGGCAGGATGCCCCTGATGGAAAAGGTCCTCCTGATCAGGGCTGTTCTCCACTGATCTAACCATATATCTCTCTCACAGCATCTGGATAGTTTCCATTTGCAGAGTCCCCTTCCCCCATAAGATAATAAATATCATATCACAAGGATGGCAGTGCTCCTTCATGGAACACTGACTGTTTATTAGAGGCAAAAAGTTTAAGAGAAATGCTAACAATGTTCATTAATGGCCTGCATCCAGGTTTAATGAGGCATGTCAATATGCGAACTGGGCAACATCAGTGGCATAATAGTGGTGGTAAATGGGAGTAATTGTATCCAATTGTACGGCACAGCTTCCAGGAATGAGCCCGAACTGCCAACTGACAATGACAGAGCAATTATGGGAAGGCAAGCGAGCTGTGTCAAATTAGCACTTGGTGAGAACTCATTTTTCAGAGATGTGCTTGCTCTACAACACCACAAGTGATAGCTACTTTATTGTGAGTGATAGGAAGACCAGCACTTAGACTGATGTTCTGATTTGTCAATAGCTGTATTTGAAAGCTTAGTGTCACAAATATATAGAGATATTCAGGGAGAGAGGCACACTGCTCATGATCCGAAGGATAAGAACGTCACAGAGAAGGTCATCTGTCAGTGTGAGCTGTCAAAGAGAGATCACACTCTATGAAAAGGGAACATTCAGCCGACTTAAGTAATTACCTTTGACTGAGATTTGAAGATGTCTTCTTTTGTTGGCCTACATTGACTGCATAATTTATAATTTACTGCAATCAGTGAAGGGCTAGAAATCGTAACTAAGAAAATCCTTATTTTATTTCTATAATTGCATTTCTTTTTTTCTCTCTTAGTGCCTCAGAATGCAAAAGTAGGGTCTTGATGAAATCTTTTCCAGTAACTTGCTTGAATCAGTTTTATCGTTTAACATATCATACCCAAATTGAAAGATTTGGGGGTTTTATTTGATTTTGTTGGTTTTTTTAATTGCAGATATGAGTCATACCCCACGCCATCTTACAAAGTACACTACATTCCTAATGTGGCTTTACATCTTTTGTGGGATTAGTAGTTGAAAAGGATAAAGAAACAATTCAATTTTTTTCTTTCTAGTGCAGAATAATGAAAAAAAAAAGATTTGGAGTACTAAGCACTGAAATTGTAATCCACATCCTATTCAGAGATAGAGATCAGTTTGATATAGTTGTCAGAACTGCAGAAAGATAAGTATTGTAGCAAATATTTTAGAACTTTGTGGATTAATAGAATTTCCATTGCTTGGTGTCTTTTTTTCACAGTAATCTTACTGGATCAATGTTTGAAAAGTAATTTTTTAGCCTTTAATAATCTTAAAAACAAAAGATAATGTATGACCAATTATGCTCTGGGGTATAACAAGTATTACATTTTAGGTTTTTATCTTAATAGGAAAAAATATCTACTTACATTTTATTAACTAAAAATATAGCATGAATTGTTATCAACATAGCTTTTGAATCTTTATTTTCCCAGTAAAAAAGTAATTTTTTGAAACCTTTCTTTTTCTTATTCTACTTGCCGTGGTGGACTGTTTGGTGTATCAAACTTTCCAGTTCAAACAGGGAAATCTTTTATTGGGAGTGGCTGAATGATTGATGAATTGTAACAAAAAGAGACCGAGGATTACCATGCCTTCTGGCCAAAAAACTGTTGTTTAATTCCCGGTGTATTGATTAACTGTACAGTTATTGACAAAAGAATTAATTTAAGTACTTTAAGTCAATGTTACTTTAGTTGAAAACTCTACCTTTAGGCACAAGGAAATGCCAGTACAAAACTAGTCAATTAATATACTATCAAAGTAGTGTCACATGAAAAAAGGCTTATGTCTTCACATCTTAAATTTTAAGCAGGATTTTCTGTCATGCTAATTTTCTAAGATTCATCAAAGAGCCATATTTAAATTTTGTAATTGTGGGTTTAGTGAGGCTTTCTAATTATTTAATGTTTTCTCTGAACTTTAAAGATTCTTCTAAAATATACTTTGTTTTCTTTAGTTTGAATTTCAGTACTTGACATTATTTTAAATTATATGCCTTGCTGATTCTGAAACACATTTTTAATCATTATTTTTTTATGTTTCAGAATTCTTTAGGCCATTCAATTTCCTCCATTGTTGAAAGCTGTTTAATTCACAACGCCTTGAGTACAGGCCCGTCATCTATTCTATAGTGACTATACCACTTAATAATGGAATAGTGCATCAAAGTGCCACTTAGGTCTCAAATTGTTATGTATGACTGTCAAAGCGGTGAAAAAAGCAAAAAGAGGCGGAAAAAAAGGAAAAAACCCCCTTGATTTGTCTTTACTACTGAAACGTGAATTTGTCAGCCAGGTTTTGAAATCACAACAGCATTGCTTGCATCCCCAGCGAGTTGTCGAAAACTTGACAGGTACATATTTTTTCAACTACAAGCACTTCTATAATGAAAACTAAATACACAAATCTTTTTTTTTTTCCTTTGGCTCTTGACAGATAGTTGTTGCCAATGGGATTTAATGTTCAGGTTTGAGTTGTCAAGAGAAATAACCAATAAGCAATCCAAGTAGTCAGTATACAGATATTCAAAAGCAAAACATACGGCTTATGGGATATACTGGGAAGATTTGAGTGTATAATTAACTAACTTAGGAACCAAGGACACTTAATCTTCCCTCTAATGGCAAGTTCAACCTATCACTGTCTCTCTCTGGGGGACAAACTGTAGCTTGTTTTCTGATCACCAGGGCCTTTGGTTGTCATTTTGCTCTTTCTTATTCATCATATCATTGAGTTCTGGCACTGTTCCTTTCATCACTACTTAGACACAGTAAAATTAACAGAATTTACTGAAACTGTATTCATCATTTTATGTATTTTTAAACTGGGACTGTTTATCTGTATGCTGACTCTGTCACAAAATTATTTGCTTTTCCTTCAGAGAAAGGAAAAGGAATATTGATTTGTACATTTGTTGCCTGCATAAACACATGTTTACAATGCTTACAGGGGAAACCATCAACAATATTTTTAAAAATGCTTTAAGACTAGTCATTTACCTTCAGGCTATCCTCTCATTTACATGACACTACATGTCTGTGTGCATGTGTGTGCAGTATTTATGTGTATAGGAGAGAAAGCAGGCTAGTCTAAGGAGAATGGGGTGTAGAGGAGGCCAAATATCTTTTGCTTTGAGCAGCTCCCCCTCCCAAGCCCCTTTGGGGCTCTCAGCAGTCAGGAGTGAGGCCAGAAACAGGAAGCCCCAGCAATGCAATGCTGCTAAATTCGAGTTTGCATAGAAATGACCACATAGTTCCAGATGGGAAAGCCCTCTTAAACTGCCTCCCTAGGAAGCAGGGGACCCAAAAGTGAAAAAAAAACCAATTCCATTTGCTTAGGAAGCTCTGTGCTCACAGAAAGGCAATGAAAATGGCTCCTTGGCAGAATTCAAAACAAAACAAAACAAAAAAACAAATCTCCCCTAGACCACCACAAAAATCAATCAATCAATCAATCAATCAATCAATCAATCAATCAATCAATCTAAAATAAAATAAGATAAAAATTAAAATAAAAAAATAAAATAAAATAAAATAAAATAAAATAAAATAAAATAAAATAAAATAAAATAAAATAAAATAAAATAAAATAATAGCTTTTAAGATGCAGGATATCTAAAGGAAGAATGCAGCATAAGAAGAGAGTAGTATGTCTAGTGCTTTCTGGGCCGCATGTCAGTATTGTAGAGCAGGAGTCAGGGGCATCCAACTGCTTTCCCTGGGTTGCTGATCTCTACATGCACAGATATGGGACATTGCACACAGCTGATCTAGAAGCCTCAGGACACATGTATGTCCTGAATGTACCTCTTATAAATATTCACACAGCAGGGAATGTAATCGTAATTTTATAACCTCTCAGTACAATTATTGTGCTTACTAAAGTACTGATTGTTTACTTAGCAAAATTTATGACTTGGCATGAAGTTTTGCAAAGCTAGATTATACACAAACAGAAGAGATCTCCACAGAACATCCAAGAATATTATGTACATAGATAAACCCAGGGCTTAAGGCATGCATTGTGAGCAAGGAGAGTCAAAGTGAAGGCTGACACAACTTCCTTACTTGCTCATAAACCTCTGCAGTCACCTGTGTACAGTAAATCTGTCTTAGTTCATGGATCATTGACACAGTAGACCAAAACCTTTAAGGTCACTGGTATCAAAGTAGCTCGTGTGCTTATGCATTATGGACTTGATCCTGAAGGGTGCTGTGGCCCTGCCAACCAGCTTCAGCTGAGCTCAGGCTGCCCAGTGCCTCGCAGGATTGGACCTGCAGAGTCTGGTAAAGGGCTTTGCCATTTTGCTTGGAAAAGATTGTACTTGTACAGCAGATCTGCTTCCTGAATCAGAAAGCTGTGTCCTTCTTCAACTTAAAATACTAAATCTTGAATGTCTCTTTTAACCTAAAGAGTAATTTGTGCGTAAATGTTTTGTTTTAAAACAAGTTATTGAACCATCATGAAGAGCAAGAGAGAGCAAACTGTCCTAAAGACTACTCATTTTGATAGTCCTTTTTGATATGCACATTTAAAACATTAAAACATCAATTTTCTCCAGTTTAGTGAAGTTACAAAAAAGTTCATTAGCCCTTTCCAAAGGACTGACAGAGGATTATGATATAATTACCAACAGATCTTTAATACAGTGGTAGAATGACTGACATTATTATTCTAATGCTGGAAAATTTACTGCAGATGTTTTTGAATCAAAATATTCATACTTGCCTGTTTAATGCAGATACTTTTAAACATTAATTGTACCTGATAAAAAGCTCACCCCCTGACTGATATACATGCTAGAGGTACTGTTGTTATCTGCAAGTCTGGATAGCTCAAGGTTATCTGACTGTGTTAATAGGATGAAAATCCTGGTTTAACACTCACACTTCTAACATACAGCCATAAAGACACTGAATGAAATACAACTGGCTGTCTTTTCCTAGGAAGCAGTCTACAGGTCTCCAGTGATTGTTTCAAAAGTTAGAGACTCTTAAAGGTC
Organism: Pithys albifrons albifrons; assembly: GCF_047495875.1. Taxonomy (NCBI): domain Eukaryota; kingdom Metazoa; phylum Chordata; class Aves; order Passeriformes; family Thamnophilidae; genus Pithys; species Pithys albifrons. The sequence continues at coordinate 76,343,048 of NC_092460.1, forward strand.
CTACATTTCAAAGTGCCTCATTTGTAAAAAACTTAAAAGTGAAATATCATGGAAGAGACGCCCACATGAAGGAAATCTGTTTAAATATTTATCTGATGGTTTTTATTTTTAAAAACATAATATTTTGTACAAGAGAAAAAAGATAAGAGAATTATTTTCATGAAACAACTGATCTGTATCTAATCTGTGTCTAATCTGTAGAGACATATTAATATCAAAAATAGACTTTCTCAAAAAATCAGGCATAGCAAAGATTTCATAATATATTTGATTAATCAAAACCCAAACGGAAAGTTCTGATCTTCCCAGATGCTGATAAGGCTTACAACTTGCTTCAGGGCATTATAAACCTTGCAGCACAAAGTGCTTGCATATATTTTATAACACACCAAAGTCTCACATATTTCTGTAAAAAGATCCATCATTAATATCTTACTGCTTCTTTTCCTGGGCTGCACTTTATGGACATAGTATCATGAACTAATTTCTGCAGAGGCATTTCTTTTTTTTTAATTCCTTAGTCTGACAGGCCAGCATGCTCGACACAGATCAGATCATAGGTGATCGTAGATCACAGATCATAGGAACTGCAAACAAGTAACAGGAGCAAGGATCCTCAGCCCTGCTGGCTGAATGGTTAGCCAGAAAAAGGATAGAAATAGTTTTATTGTGTGCTCCTTCAGTCCTGGATCGACTTTAGTTCAGCCTATTTTGCAAACTTAAATGCATTTGAGAATTATTTTAACTTATATTAAAGACTTTGCAGACTACAGACTGAGCAAAATTCTGTAGGAGAGCGGAAAGACAGAAATTACGAGAGTTGAGTGTCTCTATTTCAACCAGTTGGGGTTTTTGTTTGTTTTGTGTCACAAACTACCAGAAAAACAGAAGATCATAGGTATACGGATGCCAATAAATGTTTATGTGGCTCAGCCAGAGGATAAGCAGTATTTTGTCACTAAATACAATAGCATGAGATACTCAGCATCTCCAAAGTGCTTTCTGGAAGCATTCATACTTTTCATATGTTTTATTGTCCTTTCTTACCACCTCTGCATATATCAAGTGGAGACTAATATTCCGGTGCCATACACACTTATCAGTGGCAATATTTTGGAGGAGAGGGAGGGAAGAGCAAAGGCAGAAGGTTATGAGCTGACCTGAAGAGGGAAAATCTGTCCACTGCTACACCTTTTAATGAAAGAAACCATCTGAGGGGCCATTTTACATCACAGCATCAGAAAAAAAGGGAAAAAGAATGTAGAAAATCCCATTTTTCTCCTTACTTGGCTTTTTGTTTAAATATGATGTTTAAGCTGGGTGCTGTACATGGTAACAAGCTGTAGCTAGCATTCTGTGCTAGGCATTTAAGTATTGAGTCAGCTCTTTCTTAAAATTAGTAATGAATTTATTTTGTGTTTGATACTAATACATGATATATTCTGACACTCCTCAAAAGGGGAAACTTGCCTTAGATGCCAAGTTAACACCACAGGAATATTAAAGCCAATGCTAAACACATCACCACTATTGTCCTTATATTGGCTTCATATGTAGTATACACCCAGAATTAGACTTTCTAAATATTTAACTACATAGATTGTATTAGTTAAAAAAAAACAAAAAAACCCAAAAAAAACACAAAAAACCCAAAAGCCCACCCAAAAAAAAAAAAGAAAAAGAATCCCCAAAACCCCCCACAAAACTGCTGGAATAAAAAAATTAAGAACTAAAGCTCTTACAGATTATCTGGTTCAAACAGCATCAGAAATTGCTCAGGTCTTCATCAACACCAGTGGCATCATAAACAACTACAGTAAAAATAAAGTTGAAATATACACTGCAAATAGAAAACAAGGTCAAGGGTTATATTTGAACTAAATGTTTTCTTCAAGTGGGGCCAAATTTAAACAAGGTTCATTCATTCCTTCTTGTAAGCCCCTAGAGAGTCTGATAGGCAAAGTTCTGTTTACCTTACTTTTTATTTTTATTCATTATTGTTCATGTGACTGCCCTGCTAGCCTTTTCTTATGGCTTATTTTAGACCCTGAAAGAAACCACTAGCATTTTTTAAGTTATGAGAAACACGAGTAAGAGGGGCAGGACATACACTGCTGACTTTGGGAATAGGGCTGGTGTCTGCTGTGCTGAGCTGTAAACTAGCAATATTGAAGGCAGCTTAGACTTTGATAAAAGTATCCAAGGGACTTAGTGTATTTCCTAGCTCTCTGATCTGCTGACATCTTTCACTTTCTCTCCCCACCTTTCTGTCCCTCTTTCAACTGACTTCATCCACAGGTGAAGAATGTGCCCATGGACTCAGGTTACCTTAAATGAAGTAAATCAATGCCAGGCCAATCAGTACAGTTTATTAGTAAATCTGTAATTAATCATTCTGTACTACCCAGAATTATTATCATTTTTATCTCCTTTGACTTACCTTTTTATTCTTTTATAGTCCTACTTTCTCATATAGTTTTTCCTTTGTTTCCAGTGACTGATCTGGCTACCTTTGGGGATATTTCAAGTTCAGAGTGAGTTTTACATTCTAACTTCAGATCTCACAGACTGGAGATAGGGGATTTCTGCATCTCGCAGAACAGGTTGCCTGGGAGATTGGTAAATTCGTACCATCTTGACAAAGAAACCATATTCATACTTCTAAAACAGTATATCATGCATAGCACGATCTTCTGATAAAAAATTCTGATCAGTGGAAGTTAAAATTAATGTTGAAAATACTGAACTGACATTACAAAGGAATGAATGTAAAGAAACTCAACACAAACCTTGACTGTTGTTCCCAATATATGCAACAGACTTGCAGACTCTATGAGCTGCTACACAAAATTGCCATTTAGAAGTAAAAGGTAAGTGCAAAAATACCACAAATATATGGGATATACCAGAACACATAGAACTGGGTCACTGTTTTAAAATAAGAGCATTTGAACGAGATGCAGAAAAACCCAGGATGCTGGAAAGAAAAGGAATAAAATAATAGACAAAGGAGGATTTGCTCAGAGAAATTGGTTAAATTCTGGAATAGGTGGAATAAAGAGAAATGTTTTTAACAGAGGCTATTGCTGTGGATTTTGTATTTCATCTTATTGCAGGTCACTTCATTGGAGGGGGTATATTTTCTTTTGTGATAGCAACTGATCCAACCAAAAAGGACTTTTGACCTTGTAAAAACCTTTGACTTTTACTTTTTATGATGTAAGAACCAGTTCTTATTTACATCCATCCCTAATCAGCCCCTACAGGAAAATTTAAGGATAAAATGCCATCAGGCCCTAGAACTCAGTCAGCTGGACAAGAGGATACAGTTCATTAATTCAGCTGCAGAGCAAGGCTGGTGTATTCACCTGTCTCTTCACATATACCTCCCAGTTACTCCAAGTCTTGTAGTGAACTCACATGAAAGAACTATAAAGACAGGCACTATACATTAGGCGTCACCATAAGAAATATTTTCAGACACTCCAATATCTGAATAACGATGGTGTAAGACTGCAGTGTTGTGCAAACTGAAGTCACAAGTCTACCTCTGCAAGATGACTAAGTGAAAAGTTGTGATAATGGAGACTTACTTATTTATCAAAATTCATCAATGTTCTTTACAGGAAATACAAGCTGCCATTTTGAAATAATTTTCAAAATGTGAGGTTGAAGTCCTTGATCCAGTTAAAATCAAAGCCTAATGAGTTTCAAAGACTCAGGATTCCTCCACAGCTGCCTACAGACTCACACCCAGATAGCACTGAGTATCCCCAGCTCCCCAAAACAGGGAGGTTTTTTGTGCTAATTCCGAATGACCACACTACAGTCTGCCAAGTTGACCTATGCCATCATATGTGTTATTTGGAGCAAGGTTTAGCCCTGCAAGATGTAGAAAAGGATCCCTAATCATAGACAATATTTTCTTTCAAAGTATTTCTGAAAATTCAGGAAGGAAAAAAATACCGACATGCAGACCTTTTCTTTTCTTTTCTTTTCTCTTTTCTTTTCTTTTCTTTTCTTTTCTTTTCTTTTCTTTTCTTTTCTTTTCTTTTCTTTTCTTTTCTTTTCTTTTCTTTTCTTTTCTTTTCTTTTCTTTCTTTTTTCTCTTCATAGTTTTCTTCATTTTCTAATGGATACTGCACATATAGGGGTTGAGGATATGCAAACGCATAGTTAATTCCTATAATGTTTCATAATCAATGCTTTGTATCTGAACAAAAGTGTAAAGAAGGGCATAAATGCACTAAGCTGCATTTCAAAAATGACATTATAATTGCAGGACTGCCTATCTTACCTTGGCCTCAAGCATTTACTGGGATTTAAATTTATTTCAAACTGTTCTCCCAAGTCTGCCTAATTTTTTTTTGTCCAAATAGCAGCAACTCACAGTTAGTGAACAAAGCTTCAAGATTTTTTTTTACTTGCAGCTAAATTTAACTTTACCCATCCAATAAAAAAGAAATAAGGGAGCCTTTATTATCTCCCTGGATTTCTGGGTATGATACCACATCATAGAGAAGTGGTTATTAGAGACAATGGCCTACCAAGGTGAAGTTTGTAATAAAGCCTATTATGTGGTTTCACCATTGACACTAATGGAATGTAACAGTGATTTAGAATGATTTAATGGTTCCCAGGTTGTGCTCTAATAGTGCTCTTTATATTATGATGTATATCACAAAACCTAATGTGGCTGTTGTGATATATTGACAGTATTCATGCTGTTTCATTTTTTTAGGGGAATTTTAAAAACTGTCAAAAAAGAAAATTAATAGCCTGCAACTGCATTATTTTCAAGGGGTCTGTTTTTTAAATGTATGTGCATAAATTTCTATTTGGTGCCATGCTTAAGCTAATAAATTCATTTGCATTTTTATTCCAAAGTCATAAAAGTGGAATGTGTGCACGCATGCATTTGTGTGTGTGTCTGTATTTGAAGCCTTGCTTTGAAAAGATTACACCGTCAACTCAAAATCTGTTTACAAAATGGTTTTAATGGTTTCAAATGCTTACAAAAGGGGAGTACAAAGGAAGGCTTCTTCCTCGTAGCCTGCAAAACAACACCAATTTAAAAAACCGCAGACTGCAGAGGGTATGACTACAGATTCACTCAAAAAACATCCAGACCCTTAGGGGTGCAGGTGGCTTTTAGACTTGCACTTGAAGTCTGGAATTTAAATAAAAACACTATCATCCTGGAAGAGAAACAAAGGAAGATGTATTAAAGCTGAGATACCTGCCTTTTGAAATAGTTTGTGGGTTTCTCAACAATGCCTGACCTACTACCTCTAAGGCATATCTGGTTTCAAGTAGGTTAAGGAGCAGCAGAAATTTTCTTGCATTTTAAAAAGTTTTTCCCCCACTTCTTGTAATTTATAAGCTTCCATCATAAAATATCATTGCTCTAAATTATCAGCATTCTGAGCATCTCCTAAGCACTCCAGGCCCTTTGAATGACAGGCAAGTCATCAGTGGATTCCGGTCATGATGATAAGCTACCAGTGAAAATACCTACAGAACACAGTTCTCCCCCATCAAAGAAGGAGTTTCATACTTGCCTACATTTACCCCACGAATGTCAGAACAAAGGTCCTTGGTGTTTTTTCTGATAACCATTTCCTTCCACATTCCCAAAACTTCCCCCTTTTTAAAGTTAGTTTCTCACACCTTCATGTTGAAACCATGCACAGCTCTTTTGGAGGTCAAAAGAAGGTAGGGACTGTGAAAACTTGATTGCTGCTACCTATATTTCCTCATTAAACACTGCCAAGGGAGCCAATCTACTCAACCCCCACTCAGGCTCAGAAGCTGTCCAAGATGTTGCTCATCTCTGCTCTCTTATATAGTGAAGAAGAGGAAAATGTAACTCCTGGTGAAGATGGAAGAAGGACAAGAGTGCAAGGCCTTTCAGGTGTTGTAGAGGGTAAGAGGACAGGAAGGAGACAGCTGCCTGGCAATGACAAAGCAGGAGGAAGGTGAACCAAGAAAAGATGGGGCCTCTAGGTCCCTGATGGGTCCCTTCCAGCATTTCCAACACCAGCTGGTGGGTGATGCTGTGGCACAACTTGCACTGCTGAAGTAGGCACAATTCCATGAGGGTTCATGCTGCACCCTCCTTTTGGAGGTATAAAAGAGAGTAATTAATTTAAATCACACAGCTGAATTTACCCCAGACAAAGTATTCCTTAGGTTTCCACACTGATTTATGTATTATCCCTTAAGGGGGAGAAAGACACCACAATCTGGGTGGAAAAGTGTTGTGAGCAAGTGCTCAGACAGGACACAGGTAGTGGTGAGCACAGTTGTTGGTCTGTCACCACCATATCAAGATCTTCCCAAGCAAAGAGAGAACTCATTCCTGCAAAGAGCCTTCTTTGCCATACAGGAGGCTAAAGCTATTTACATGGCACAAACTTAATTGGTCTGTTGATGGGCAATAACACAACACTTGTCATATCCTGCTTCAGGTTAGTTTGCTTGTAGACTTCCTTTTTTTCTTTTTCTTCCTGTGAAAACAACATCTTGTGACAAAATTGCCAGTGAAGAGATTAGCTAGAACACAGCCAGCCATCTCCTGATGGGATAACAGTTTGCATTGCATGTGCTTCTGCCCTCATGGCAGGGGAATTCAGTAAGCAAAAAAGGACAATTTTCCTCTTTCTCCAACACATCCTCTAAACCTGTACACAAACCCCATAATTTTTCAAGTGTAAAGAGTATGTACAGGATGGAAAATGGTTTTCTAAATAGAACCTTACATTGAATAATCACTTTGGGGACACTGAACTGAGAGAGGACAGGCAGAATTTTGGAGAAAGTAATTGGCTTTTGACACTGAAGTTATTTCAAAATTATAAGCAAGATATTTCTCAGGAGATGTTCTCTCTTTTTCTTTCTTTTTGTACTGCATCATTCCTATGGAAAGCTTTATGGAATCATAGAGAACCAAATTAGGCTACATGCCTGTTATGTAACCTCACGGTTCCTTAAAAGTAATGAGAACATCACTATCACTTCCCAAAGTTTATGTACAGCACATGGAAAGCAGGATCGGGAAACAGTGGAGATCATATAATGAAAAATAATTTTTTACAGAAATGCATTGAAATTTGCATAATTATTATCCCATTTTGACTTTTTAACTTTGGAGAATCTATGTGGGTCAGTTTTCCCTGTTTTAATTAGCAAAATCAAAATAACAAAAAATGGCAATTTCCTTCTTTCAAGCTCAAGTGGACTACTCAGCCTGTAGCAATAATTATATTTTTCAAATGTGAGGTGCCTAATTTAAAATACGAGATTCCCAGTAGCTGCAGAAATTTTAAGGACAAGAAGTGACAGAAGCAAGTGAGCCTTTTGTTCTTATCACTTCCCAGCTGAGAATCCTCTCAACATCTAAACTTTGTAGGAATTTTGTCACTCATGTAAATAAATATCTGTGACAATATTATTTATTGTAAAATATTTTACCCACTAGGGTAAATGAAGAGCAAGGCTTTACTAATCAGATTATTAGCACACTTATTCTAATTTATATGTTCCATGGTTAGCCTTTAAGCCAGAGTTGACCTCTTATTTTTTATATTAACTGGAAACAATTCATCAAGTAAGTTGGCCCTCTCCTTTCAAATCCACTTGTATTACTAAAAGGTTGAGTAAAGACCTCTGGGGAACAAGGGCAATTTTTGACATGGATCTCAACAGATTAAACTATGCAGGGACAATATAGAATACATTGGAGCAATAACATTATCACATCATAGCCTGATTGAGAGGCATTTCCTTGCATTTTTGTCCTTTTACCATAAGCCAATAGTAGCCACAGGCATTTGACTGGAGAGCCCGGAGGATTGACAGGCCTGGCAGTCATTACACGCTGGATTGAATACTAGATTACTCCAAAGTGGCTCAGGGTCAAGGATCAGTGTGTTCCCTTTTGGCACTAAATGACTTTAATATCCTTACTGTATTAGTCAATTACTTTAAAGCTGCTGCTCTCTGAGCTCTCTCTGCCCCCCTGCAGTTTACTATGGACATTTGAATTGCTCCCATACTGCTCCCATACTACTCCACACATCTGCTTTTAGCTGTCAAAAGAATAGTGCTACCACTGGAGCTATTGACAATGCAAAATGAACAGAGATACTTGCTGTCAGTGTCAAGTGGTACTTTCTTTCCATTGTTTGTTTTAAACAACTCCTAAATAATGCCACACTGACACTCTTCCTAATTCAGGAAGTGTCTGATGGTGTTTTGCAGACTACCTTTAATCTAATCTCAACATGATGAAAACAAGCAGCAGTAAATTATTCTGTCCTCACAATTAATTGGTCTTTTTTGTAGGGAAAAAAAAATGTTTTCCAAAGAGCTGAAGTACTATGGGAAGGCACAAAATGAACTCTTGCTTAAATTTCACATGAGTTTCTGTGACTATAGCAAATTACACTGCATTTCTGAATTTATTGGTGCAACACAGTGAAGAATTTTATATCATGGCCACTGAACATTAAAAGGTCTGGCTTGGCTTGGTGTTAAACCAACATGTCTAGATTAAATATGAGCAGAACTGATCTGAATTTTAAAACTGCTTGAAAGTCATGCCTTTAGTGTTTTAGTGAAAGTGATATCACTGCACATGAAAGCACATCTGTGCTGTGAGGCCCGACTTGTGTGTGGTGATGTCACTGGGTTAAAAAAGCAGCTTGGGACTTTACAGCTAGATACATACAAAAATAATTTTCTCTTACGACTATACTTATTTTTGTCTGTGAGAGGACAAATGGGCACTGCATTTTACTGAGAAAGCTGTCAACTGTGTAGTCTGGTGAGCCCATGTTGTGTGCAGACAGTCACATGTTTTTCCTCTTTCTATATTAACTTATGGGTATAAGGACTGGTTGCTTTCTTATCACTGCAAAAAATATAGCTAGTATTTTACAAGAAAGCACCAATGCCTATTGCTGCATGCATCAAATTGATCTGCTTTATGGACAATCCAAGAAGGATCTGTCATGTCAATGTTGCCTTTCTTATTCTTTCCAGAACTGTTAAATATCCTAACAAACAAGGTCTTCAGACTCTTCATTAAGTGCGCGTGCGCGCGCGCACCCACCCACCCACCCACCCACCCACCCACACACACACACACACACACACAAAAAAAAAAAGAAGCAAATTTTGACAAATTTTAACATACAAGGTAAATGTAACACAGGTCATTGCTACTGGGAATTCTAAAAGATAATATATCCAGGCTGTCCAACACGTCTAATAGGACAGTATCTACTCAGACCTGTTTGTTGATGACAGGGTCAAAGGAAAAATTAACCCACTGTGCACTGAAAGATTTTGGAAGGCTTGGGCAGTATCAGAGACATTGTACCTCCTGGTTTCAGCCATCTTTGTATTTCATTAGAAATTACAATTGCTGTGTTAGGAAGCAGATGAAACCACATTTTGAACAAAATTCTCAGTCTCTAAGTGCCTGTCCATGTTACTCAGTATCTTTAGGGAAATACATTGAAGGTGGCAGAGGACTAATAGAAATGCAGAAAAATCATTAGTTATAAAATATATGCACACTTGTATGTCTTTCAATACACAAAAATACTTCATATGATGAATTCTGAGTTTTGGCATTACAGGTAGATATCACATGTGTTTCTACTCCAGAAAGGCACACAGACATGTGGACAGTAATATATATTTCGTTTGCAGTATGCCTCAATTCAGCAGCTAAGCATAATTAATGGTGCCTTGGGGAATGCTCTGAATAATTGTGCTAATTTAAAATTTAGTCAGCAAAGGACCTTAAAAAACTTGATACCTCTTGGTAATGATGCATCATTAGCACTTTTCATTCATTTATATTTTGTTGTGTTTAGGGATTTGGGTATTCAGGAGAAGAAAGGTAGCCTGACAAGAGAGTGATTGAATCAGCCCCCTTGATACCTGGGAGTGACAGAAGGTGAAGTACTGTAGCTGCAGTTGACAACTACTTTAATATGAGCCACTTATAAATATTTACAATTCGTAAGTCAGTGATGAGCTTTTGTATAGCACATAAATAATACCATAAGTATTTGGCATATTTATTTGGAGCCTAATCATTAGTTTGGAGATGGCTTAGTGTTAAAGAGTTATGGAAACATTTTCAATTAGAAGGGCTTCATTTGGAGACTGCAGTGCACAGATTTGAAGAAAATAATACATGTGAAACAGGTGAGTTCACACTTCTGGAAAACTGCCATTCTCTCAGCTTAATCAGGGGAGTAAACCATCCAACTCCAGTGAAATAACATACCTGAGTAAGATTAATAGAAACCGGCTCTCAATGATTTATTTGGCACAGATACTATAGCACTTAACATATGGCCTTTTTGCAGTACAACAATAAACATATCAGAAAAAACAATGAGTACTATTTACTGCACAAGTAATTGTGTTAGGGATATAATTCTTGTTAAGGAATTCTACTAATAAGTTGATTTTGGAGGCTAAATGAGACACCTCAGGTGCATGATTTTGATCTGGCTTCAATAAAAGATCAAGCTCTCACCAGGCTGACGGGTTGAAAATGAAGCACCCTATTGACTGACAGATTTCAATATTTTTTGTTCAAGGCAGACATTTATATGCAAACATATTTTTTGTTTCTCATATCAAATGTTGAACACTGTTCAAAAGAGGGGGAAAATCCAACAGTTTCACACTCTATAAACCACAATCAAATAAAATTTAAAAACTTTCATAAAATGCATCCTTTTGTTTTCATTTGGTTTAGTTTTTGAAAGCTAAAACATCTGTACTTTCCTGAACTACTTTAGGCAGAATAATTCTCTGTACCTTCTCTCTCTTTTATAAGTGCAAGGTGCAGTGATGAGCATGTTAAATATGTTGATCAGGAGTAAAAACTAAATTGAAAAATTCTGGAGCACATTCATGGATACATAAAAAGATAAACTAATATTCAGCACAGTAAATTTTGTGGTGTTCTTGTGCCTGATTTTCATGTTTTCTGGACTTTGTTATCCCTACTTTTTTTGTAAAACAATGAGGTTTTAAATGATCACTGGGGATGGACACTCCTTTCTTTTCATCCTGGTGGGTAATGAAAGAGACAACACTTCCAGCCATTATCCATTTGAGTGCTGAGTGGGAGTGCAGTTAACTTTGATAGCACAGAAGTAAGTACATTTTTTATTGCATAGAAAAAAGTGTTGAGAATAACCTATTCAGTTTAACATTTTCACAGAGCAATTACACATAAAATTAGCTAACCATTACACTTTTTAGCTACTTTTTCTGATCATATTAACTGTGTATATACACATTTCATCTCTAAGCACAGAAAAATTATTTTAACCTGGCAATATACACAGAAACCACCTAGGGTGATTTTTTTTTCCATTTTTACTTGTTGATAATTTTGGGTTTGCCTCTCAAACTATAATTAATTTTTCAGATACTAGTATAGAAAATCATTCTGTTTCTACAGTGCAATCACTCATTAATGCCGTTTCAAGTATCAGAAAAGCATCTATTTTCTGTTCAAATTGTATGCTCTTTTGTAATAGGATTGTCAGAGTCTTCTTGTCATGGATCATTCTCAGGTATGTAAACAACATATGAACTTCCTTTAAATCATATACAATCTCATAATTTTCTCTCATAAAAAGACATATACAAATCAAGGAGCTAAAGCATGGAAAGTAACATATTTTGGTCTTGTGACTAATGGCAACCTGGTGCTATTGAATTACTGAACTGTGTCTGAGAACTAATGAGAAAAATTTCCCAGGGGAATCTTTATCCAATGCACTTGGAGAGCACCTTGGGGACTCGTTCTGTGTCTGTCACCTTTCCCGTCTCATTGACACTCAGCTTCTTTACCACCATTACACTGTGCAACCATTTCACTTTACACCTCACGATTAGAATATTAAAAGGAGAGAATACTACACTACTTGCTCCAGATAGCAGAGTTGTTTTTGACACTTAAAATAGAAATTGTCACTGAAATATCACAAGGACATGACTATCTCTAACTCCAGAGCTCCCACAGAACATTTTAAAGCTCAGAGGTGTATTATTTTGCAGCTAATCATATTTTTTATCATATTTCCTAAACAGTTTGGTTTTTTTTTAATTTCTTAATTTAACACTGAAATGCATTAGGAAACATCAAGCCATGTAGACCACACAAATTATTTCTCTTAAGTAAAATTTACACCTGTCTAGAAGCAAGGACTGAGTCACTGGTATGAATTATATAGTGATGATTTTTTAAATTAGGGAATAGACAGGCTCATTAGCAAAAATATATCATTTCCCATGTGGTAAATATTTGGTGAAGATTTTTGAAGTCTGAAAACATAAGGAAAACTCTTCAGTGCCTGCAAATAACTTAGCTTCATTGACTTAAGAATAATGTTGATTTGCCTCTGAGAGGATTTGTCTGATATATCTTACAACCACATTTAGAAGAGCTTTGGTTAAAGCCAAAATCTGTCTTCCTCTGAAAATCTTCCTCACTGAAGTGCACAGAACTACTCTCATAAGTAAGAGCAGGGAGGATTTGGCCTCAGGGAATAAACCTCAACTTAAAAAAAAAGTTTGAAAAAATCCAACTACATTTTTTAACTTAAAAAGTGCTCTACTTTCAACTGGTTGGTGATTTCAGAGACCAGCTAATTAAAGCTAAAAGAGAGTTTTAAAAATTAACAAAAACCCCCTCAAATTAGGACAGCAGGGGGAAAATAAGTTTCCTACTTATATTTAGTGATAATGGCTGCTGTATATTGCAGCAAATGTTCACCTTTTCTATAATACTGAGAGCATGATGATTTCTGCTGTGTGGCCCAGGATGCTACACATACAGCTCCATGTACCCATCCTGCAAGTATTTGATTTTGTTAAAGAATTCCTGTTAGCCAAATGTCCCACATGTCCACGGGGTCACACACTGTGACTTGTGTAGAAATTGAAAAGTACTGAATGTAACTGACTGCTTATGATATTAACAACAACTACTGCCTCCAGTGACTGTTTTTGTTGCTTTGTTTTGTTGACAGTGAGGAAGTGTGGTCATTATTTTAGCAAGTATTAGGAAGAAGTCAGGTTATATATGCTGAGTGCAGTTCTGTCTTCTGCCAAAGACCTTTTCATGGAATTGAAGAAAATGAGCTCTCATCCTATCCTGCTTCTTCATGTGGGATTTCTGCTATAGATTTTGAGAGGGCAGATTGAATGTCAGCCATTGAGAAATATAGTGACGATTGTGAACATGTTTTGAACAGGTTTTGATGTTCTTCTCTACAGGTATTCCAACCTTACTGAAATCACAAGTATTTAAAGTTTCATTTGTTTTAAGGGACTGAGTTTAAATAATTAGAACTGGAAATAGTCATGCATGTCTGTGCCAGTTGATGATGAATCATTTCTGCTCAGATGATCTCCTTCATCTTTACTCTGCATTCATTCTGCACAAGAGGAAATAAATGAATAAGGAGCAAGGTTATGAAGATCTATATTACCAGCTCTAGCCTGTTACCTTTACCTTTCTTTGAATTTGAAGTCATTGTACTTTATTGCAGTTTCAGACCAAACTTCCTTTATCTATGCTGTTACTTTAACTGGTCAGAGATCTACCATGCATGAATAGAAAGAGGAATCTGGTTTATTAATTTAGAAAAGTTTTTACTTTTCAGAGAACATAATCTTAAAAAATAAAAGTCTATGAGTTGGTCTATTTAAGCTTCCTCTACTATTTGAATATCTAGATTCAAGTTAAAAAAAAAAAGTAAGGTTAGTTTGGGGTTTTTTTCTTTGAAAGCATTAACATACAGTTTACAAACTCCTGTCCCCTCTTTAAAGTAGCAAAATACAATTATTTTGAAAATATATAGGGGAAACACTCCATGTCAATACTTACAATATCAGAAGGCCAGTTCTGAACTGTATTTCTTCTTTCTCAGAAAGATAGTCATGAGTGTGGCAAGCAAAGAAATTGTTATATGCAGTTTTGCAGGAAACATGTGCAGCAGATACTTGATTCAGTATCATGTTAGTACTGCTACAGGCAACAAGATGTTTCAGTAGAAGTTGAGATTTAATATGCATTTAAACTTTTCCTCTGTGACCTCTCTCCCACCCATTAAATTTCTTACAATTGATTCTTATGAGCTTCTCAGGAATAGTTTTGATTGGGAGTTGGTGAGGATATATTAAAGCTTCCTAATGCTTTGAATATCCAAACCCATGGCTTCCTTATATAGCAAAATATAACTAATACCCAAGGGCAACTAACATATTTGTAAGCACTACTAATTCCATGGATCTTTACTAGTGTATGATATTGATTTGCAGAGACAGTAAGTGAAATTAGACGTTTCATCATTTATCATTTTACTTTACCACCTCAGACTTAACACAGACATCGACTCTATGTAATTTCTATGTAATTGTATATATGCATAGATAAGAGAAATATGCACTTCAGAATGGGTCCCTTAAGGCGAAGAAAGTTCAAATGTAATCCTCCCACTGCCCCAGATCTGTGTGCAATTTTCCTTAAGTTCAAGTAGGAGATGCATAAATAGAAGCAGCGAAGCATCTGACCCATCATTCATATTCACTCGTGTTTCTCTGTTTCAGATGTTTATAAGGTACTCCATTTTAAGCAATTCAGATTTCGTTTTGAGAAACTGTGAAGACAGAGATATGAAGACCTGTGTTATATGAATATAGGGAAAGGGGGGAAAAAAGGAGAACCATTTCCAATACTTCAGTATCCACCTTGCAAAACTAATGATAGACAGCTGAGACAAGAATACACACTGTGCATTGATGAGACAAAAAACTCACCCTGAACTTTTCCAGACTTGTGAAAGAAAAATATTTTATTTATAGCCAGCTCTTTTTTTTAAGAATTCTGTGTTGTGACTATGAAGTATCTACTTTTGCCTACCTAAGTAGAGTGCGTTGATAGAAGAAAATCATATGTTTAAGCCCAACTGGTGTCTCAAAATCTTTCTTTGCAGACCCCAGTGTCAGGTCTGAAAATCTGCTTATTTTTTAATATACAATTGAGAATGTGCAGTGAAATGCTAACATTACTGGTCTCTAGTACCAAGAGCAGGCAGGTCATGAAAAGCTAGCCAAGAGGGTAAATAAAACTAAAGTAGTATAGTTCAAGAGTCTGATTAGCACTATATTTCATTCCTTTCAGGTTTTGAGTCTTCATCGCACCGAGCTTGGAGCTCAACATGTACTGTTTCAGTCATTCATTCTGATCCAGATTGTCATAAACAGCTAAAAGTTCTGCTCTACATGACTTTGATGGTGTCAGTGTCAAAGCATAGGTTATGTTTACAGTCTTCTTTTTATACGTGTCTGGGGCAGAAGAGCTATTGAAGCAAATTACCTCTCACCCACACGGAGGGTAGTCCTTCAATGTCACAGCAGAGGTCATTGACAGGGCAACACAGAGAAGATAGCTTCTGAAGAGTGTAAGTTTTCCATAATGCTCATCTAACTATTCTCAAACACTACCAAGAGAAATACTTAACCCTCTTATAATTAGCAAATGCAAAAATACATATTTAAAACTTTTAAGTATCTGCAGGATTATGTTATGTTTGCAGGAACAATCATCTCATGCTGTAGTAGTCCCATACTTCTTGTAACAGCCAGAACACTATATAATTTTTGTGTTTTCACAATAAATATTTGTAACAGCTAATCTATTCAGTGAGGCTATATAATTTCTTGTTGATGTTGCTATACTGACCTCTGCAGGCTTTGGAAATTTGGAACATTGTTTACTGCAGTGACTGCTGTGCCCCAGTATGCAGCTGAACTAGTATGTAGCACCAGAACACTTGAGGGCTAACATACTCATCTGAGAGCCATACTTCTTCTTAGTTCTAAATAACAAACTGCAAAAGAATTTAATGTAACAATCTGAAAGTAAATGTTCATGATGCTTAGAATATTTATTTTAGGAGAAAGCAAATTATGTTAAAAAAATGGTTATTTAAATGAGTCCTTTACCAGTTCTGGGGTTTTACAATATGACCTGGTATTTAAGAATATAGCCAGTTTAGATGAAAATATTGTTCCCATTATTGACTGCACAAAAATTTTATGTTAACAAAAAGAAAGAAATTCTACTCTATCTTTAATCCAATTTTATCCAGTTTGCTATTCTGCTCCTAGATCTAGTTACATTCAATTTGCATATGTTCAGTATGGGTTCTGTAAGTACAAGTTTTCTCAGCTAGGACAGACACACCAAGATGAATAGTGATACTTAGATGCAAACTTCCTGGGTTTCTGAGTTTCAGTATGTTGAGTTAAATTAATTTCACAGACACAGTACAATGCATGCATTAATTTAATCTGGGTTACTTTTCTGTTACGTAGTTACTGCCCTTCTAGAGTTAAGTATGTTCTTTACATTTATTCATGTACAAATACAATCTTCCAATTATGGTCTGACACTTCTTTTATACATATATATCATTTTTGTAACTTATAGTCATGTTTGGCCAACATACAGAGCTATGCCCTATACCTTGTTTATGTTAGAAACAAAGACTCTCTGAACTGCAGGTCTGTGTATAACTATTTGTGGTTTAACAAATGACAAAATACAGAAGACTTAAAAATCTTGGTCTGGAAAAAACATCTCAGTCTGGTTTATGTTTCATCTACTTTCCCCACATTTATTGATTTTGTTAACTGTTTCAGCCATTCACTGTACACTTCTCTGACCACATCGTATTTATATTGTATGCAGGTAACCGACATTTGAAGAAAACCAAAACATACATGATGAAGTCCTGGCTCCTCTGAAAGCTCCCACTGACTTTAGGAGAGCCAAGCATTTTCTTGCTGCATTTTTGTTGCTCTTGCTTCAGCTGCAGAATTAAATTATCTCTTCAACAAATTAAAGTTTATCTAACCAATCTTACTCTGTACCAAACTGACAGATTATACCGAGACAAACAGACACCCCCAACTCCACTATTTGTGGAAAAAGCTTTGCATTTTGGGATGGATTTTTGGGCAACATTATCACTCAGTTTGGATTAAATTTTCTGTAGTGCAGTACTGTTAATCAAGAGATGACAAAAGAAGAGTAAAACTGAGAGCATGTTGCAGGAGAGGAAAATGCATATGAGAATCTGCAAGACATTTCTTTAAATATTTCGCTTAACAATCTCTCCCTCAGCTTTATTTTTTTTTTCCAGTTTTTGGTGTTGTCAAAGCAAATGGTCTTAAATAACTTGAAATTTTTTCTGACAGAAGAAAGATTTTTGATATTATTATTCCATTTATCTGCTGCCATTTGCATTACAAAAGTCTCTAAATCATAATCTTCTAACTAGTCCAAGTGCTGGTCATCCTCTTGTGCTGATCCAGCCAATCCCTGCAGTACTCAGAGCTCTGGATGAAGGGATAAATTTTTGTGCATTCACAGACTGCTTAACCCAATGGTTCTCATCCAAATCGAGAATGGGGTCGGCAATGACAATAAAGTTTCTACAGGGCAAAATCCTGGCTACTAGCACTCATGTGAGGTACCTTCAAAGGCTGTATAGTTTTACACGGTACCTGGAGATGCATCCAGGTGCATACCTAATGTTCTGCAATCACAAAAGTGCAGTCAGTCCATGTGATCAAACTAGGGCTAATCTGGAGCAGAAAATACTCTAGTATGTCTAATGAAGAATTCAAGTCCTCATCTGCTCCTTTTGCTCCACACTATTTGCTAATGTTAACATAGTCACATTGTCTTACTCAGTCACATAGAAAATATTGACATTTTGAGACTAAACCCCTGTGCCTCAGTCCTCAGATCTAGCCAGCGGGAATGGGCAAAGGTAGACTTGCTTCTGGTTACCAGCAAGGTTGTATAGGCTGGCACAGTGAGAAAGGGCAACTGGAAGGGAAATGTGACTTCCCCACTTGCTTCTCCCCAAAGAAAGCACTACAGACTTGCAGGCAGAGGTGATACCACAGCAGTAATGGCAACTATAAGTCCACTTCCATACTTAACCATGCTGCCTGTACTGCAAACTGAAGTGCTGAGAAACCTGAATTTGTTTTATGGACTTGTTTATGTTGTCATATGGTGTAGCACAGAGAGGAAAAGGTCTAGGCTTTCATTTAGCAAGATGTCTTCTACCTCTAAGACCCTATGCCTGCAAAATACCTTTACACCAAGGACCGTTCAAGGCATGTGCTTGGCTCAGGCACACACGTGCAGGAGCAGGGAGCTGCAAGACTGGAGGCACTTGTGTTCCCATTGCAATGGAGCATTTTAGAAGGCTGCCATGGTCATGGTTTCAGTTGCAGTTCCACCAAGAGGGAAGTTACTTCAGAGTCTGCTAGCACTGTCTCTAATACATATGGGCAATCTCCAGGTATAAGTAAAAACCAAACTGGAACCAGAAAAAGTCTCCACAGCACACTAAATTAATAACCTAGGTGCACCCTAAGCATAGGTACCAGAACAGTTTAGCTACAACAGCATAACTAACTAGAGGAATTATGATGTGACTGTTTTCACTAGGACATTTCAGGACAGTTAAGACATTCAGTATGCAACTGTCAAATTTACCTGGAATGTAAGCTGGAGGACCACTGAAACTTAAGACTAGAGATTTATTCTTTCTTTTTCTTTTTTACTTTTTTTCTTTTTGATACCAGTTACAACTAGACCACACAGTAAATTCCAAAGCTCTATAGAAACATAGTTCATAGTATTTGAATTATGCTTCTTTGTGTGCTGATTCCCGATTACAGCACCTGAACAAGTGGTCTGGGCAGCCACCAAAGCCTTCTTTTGACTATCAGCCATGATTGCTTGGTGTTCATGTCAGGTCTATACAGTAATGTGAATAATCATTCAGTGTTCCATTCCTGCACTTTTCTGTTTTGATAGAAATTTGAGGCAGGATCATGGCCTTATTCTGTCAATATAAAGACCATAGTTTTGCTTTTGCCCTAGAACTTTCTAATTTGTGCTCATTTCTCTCTTGGATCTCTGTGAAAACAGTTGAGCAGGATGTCAGCTCCTTTTTATTTTTCTAAGCTCAAGCCTTGTTACATTTTGCTTAATCTTCCATCCGTATGGTGACAAGTAAAACTGAATCTTGACCATTTAAGAGTTCAGCAATACACAGCCTCCCAGCAGGTCCCCCCAGGGCACTGTGTCAGATGGTATTAGCAGAAGAACCAAAACAAGTGTCCCTGCTGCACTACTTGGACATGTATAACTGGAGCATTCTGGAATCACAGAGTACTGTGTGTACTACAAACTGTAAGCTCCCTTTAGACCAATAGCTTTCCACACATACCCTTACAACTAAATTGTGTGTTCCAGTAGCTCTAAGAAACAGCAGTAAAGAAGTAAAGTGGCAAATCAGTAAAACAGCATCTTTGCCTATTTCCCCTACTGAGTGTGGTTTTCTGATGGTGATGTAAAGCTTTCAGTGTAGTGCCAGATACACCTCATTGTGTACTACTACTCCTACAAAAAGGTGGTTTGAGTTCCTTTACACTATTTAGGTGGCACAAAGCAGATACAACAGGGACTGTTATTTGCCCTTTTTTGCAGCATTTATGGTGCTATTTATCCAATAGACTACATTTGGTACCTTATTACTGATATAAGCAGAAGCATCACCCATGAATCAGACAGATATCTTCCTTTGCATACTGCAGAGGCTCAACTTCTCTCAGTACTTCTGAGACACTGGGCATCAAGTCTTTTTCACTAATGTTCTTGATTTCCAAAAAGAAAAACCACTATAAGATGTGCAGTGTGCAGATAGACTTTGCACTCTACTGTAACAGGCTACAATTTAAGGAGAATTGTTTGCTTTCTGAGATGTTAAGTTACTGGAGATCATGCAATAATAATAATATGGGAAAAGACAGTACCCCAGTGGGGTGAGACCAAAAGAGTGTGTAGCCCAATTCTATGCAGCCCCAGTAACAGAGCTTCTTTTTCGCACAAAAAAATTTCTTCCTGGGGAGCATGATTGTTATACACTGGCACTGTGTTCTACTTGCACAATCACCCTGATTTGATGAAGTACCTTATTCAGATCTGAGTCTTCAAACAATTGAATGGTCTCACCTGAGTTAAACAGCTGTTCAAAGTTAGGCCCATCCTTAGGACTATTTGAATATGGCCTCTACTGTTTTGTTGGCTTTCACATTTTCTGACACAAGGAATTGGATCTACTTCAATGTAATGTATCTCTTTGGGTTTGTTTTGTTTTTTTGGGGGGGTTTGATTGGCTTGTGGTTTTTTATAACTCTTTAATTGATCTTGCTTATGTTTTAGATCTTCAAAGTATCTAAGACAGCTTTTTTACTTCAGTGCTGTCAATGTCAGGACTTGTTTTTATTTTTTAGCATAGTTTACCACCAATCTGACCACGTGGAGCATCCCAATGTTTGATGACTGGCTGAAAACTGTAGTAGAAAGAAACCTACTCTTTGTGAAATTCTCTGCTTATATAGGCCACAAAAATAAACTGAGCCCAGACTTAAAGCAAGTTCAAAATTCAACATTTTAAACAAAAAGAAAAAAAAAGAGAGAGAGAGAGAGAAATAGCATAGTCTGGAAACATACTTGTGGAGTGATCTGAGTAATTGGTACATACTGGCTCAAAGTCTGGGCCATGCTAACTTCTTTCATTTAAATACTGCTGGTGTGCTGTCATATTTTATTTAATTCCTTGTCCCATAATAACATAAAAAAGTGAATGGTAAAAAAAACCTCATACATTAGTGTGCTGGTTTAAAGGTAAACTGGCAGGAGAAATGAACCCAACACAAAAGAGATTACAAGTCAGAGTTACAATTTAATAACAATATGACAATAAATGCAATAGCACAAAGAGAAATTGGTTTTAACCCACAAAACCCAGACCTATAACCCAGCACCCTGGGGCACAAACACAATGGTGTTTGTTAGCCCCTGTGCTGAGACCCACATGGTTCCCCTGAGTCCAAAGCAAAAGGAAAAGAACCTGTTGGTGCAGACGACAGTTGCAATCTGGTGAAGGGTGGTGGTTGCAGTCTGGTCGAGAGTGGTGGTTTCCTCCTGTCAAGGTTCTGGTCCTCCTCTGGATCCAACGAATAGTTCCCTGAGGTCTTCAAACCCCAAGATTATGTTCCCTCCAGCCCAGGTGGGAGCACCCAGTCCCTCTCCCATCCAGGGTGGAGAGTTATACAATGCGTGATCTGACTCTGAGTCAGGGGGTATTTTGGGACTGTTGATGAGCAGACACGCCCCCTCAGGCTGGGTGTGAAGGTGCTAATGATTCCCTGGAGGGGAGTTATCACAGCTCTTACCTCACAGATGTCTTTCACACCCAGCTCATACCCTGAGGAGTCGGGTGTGCCCTGGGCGGCTGCTGCAAATGGTCCATTGTTAACAGTTCTTGGGAAATTAATAGAGGGTGTGGAATACATAGCTTTGATCATCCACACAGTAATAAACTGGTCCCACCTGCTAAACTAGGACAATTACAAACTAGTAGCAACTGAGCAAATTAGCTTTTTGTGCCTTAAGATTCCTTTATGCATTTAAAAAACCCCAACAACAACACATTTACATAAAGTATTTTGCAGATTGGAAGTAAGAACTTCAAGTATCCTTCTCTGAAGTACAGGTCTTTGGTCACAAGAATAAAAAGTCAGATAATTTTTTCTGGTTCCTGACCAAAAAGAAAAGGATTGTCCATATGGTTTTATGCCTTTGTATACATGTAGGGCAACAGAGCTCCTGCTACAGTTTCAACCATAACAACATGGAATAAGTTGAGTCTTTCAAATGATTGGTGTGTTTAGCAAAACAATTTCTCAACAACTGTACTTTCCTTTGCACAGAAATAAATAAGGTCCAGTTTTATATGACAATATTAAGCCAACAACAGTTTGGCTTTTAGACGAGTGCAATATAGCAGTGGTTTTACCTATTTCCACTCCCTTCCCTGAATATCCTGCAAAACCACTTTGTTAACTGTAGCCCCCAAGCACGGGTGAATTGTCAGCTGATGTTGCTAAGTAATCAGTGTTCTTGGCTTTGCTAAAAAGACACTGCTCTTAGTCCTCAAAAATTAGTTTGAAGAAATGTCTTGATTTGGATTCACTGTCTTTCTTCCAGTAAGCCTACATTTTATCAGGAAAGAGTATTGCAGCCTTCATAGGCATTTGTAACTGGCCTTACCTCTCATCCCAATGTCTGAGTAAACACCTACAGGTATCAATACATTTGTATTGCCATCTCTTATGTAGATTAGTATTGAATTATCTGCTAAAAGCCCTCTTCATTGATATGAAACTTTTTGATATTTTTGGCCACTCATTTGCTTATGTTGATCTTATTTTTTCAGCAAACTAAATATTGTCTTTGTCCTCCATTTTGCTTCAGAACTGATACAAATATTGCTAGGGGATATTGGCCTTTCCTACAGGAGATGAATGTTGCATAGATGAAAATACGTGGAAAGTATGGGACTTGTAGAGCTATGTGATTAGGTGCTGGAGCAGGTCCAGACAAAGGCAATGAGGCTGGTGAAGGGGTTTGAGCACAAGTTCTGTGAGGAGTGGCTGAGAGAGCTGGTGTTGTTCAGCCTGGAGAGAAGGAGGGTCAGGGGAGACCTTATCACTCTCTACAACTACCTGAAAGGAGGTTGTAGCTGGGTGGGGGTTGGTCTCTTCTCCCAGGCAACGAGCAGTAGAACAAGAGGGCGTGGTCTTAAGCTGCACTAGGGAACGTTTAGGTTAGACCTTAGGAAGTTCTTTACAGAAAGAGTGATTGGGCATTGGAATGGGCTGCCCAGGGTGACAGTCGAGTCACCGGCCCTGCAGGTATTTAAGAAGAGATTGGATGTGTCTCTTAGTGCCATGGTCCAGTAGGCAGGGTGGTGTTTGGTCAAAGGTGTGACCCAATGATCTCAGAGGTCTTTTCCAACCTCATTGGTTCTATGATTCTGTGATAATATGGGCATCACAATTGGCAATACACTGTACAGAGAAATTGCAGACTTCTATGATTTAACAAGAATTGTGCAAATATGCAGCCTTCAACCCCATTTATGAATTAATCAAGTGCACAAGCACCTCTTATGAGGACTTATATCAGGTAAGGAACTTGCCTAGGGACATAATACTAAAAACCCCTACAAAACTCATTAATAGGAACTACATCTTCCAATTTTTAATTTAAATATATGATAGAAAAAGAAATTTTCCACTGGACTTGAATTAGAGATAATATAATGCAGGATTTATAAAAGTTAAAAAAAATGCTGAATAAATATGTATTTTATATTTCGATAGCAACATTCCACCAAGACATTTCAAAAAGCAATTTTGACACTGATGCAAATACTGTTTTGCCAGGCACTTATTCTGGGTACAAAAGGCTTCATTTTGTTGTCATTACTGACACATCCTATTCTCAGGAAGCACAATATGCTCCAATAAAAACAAGAGAATGGTTAAATAGGACAAGTCCGTTGTGACTCAGCTGTCTGCGCATCCAGATCTTATAAAAGGGGGGAGCAAGGACTACAGCTTAACCTTTGAAACAGGAGCAAAATTACGTAAAGTTGTGTGAAGTCACTATATTTTTACCTGGCTATTATACAAGTAGTTCTAAATGCTACCAGGCAGTTCAGATAATATAAAAATTCCAATACTGCCTTCAACTTGAGTCAAGGGTACAGTTAAAGAGTTATTAGCACCCAGCAAAGTGTGTTAAGTCTGACATTCATGATGTCTCAGTTATTAAATAGATACTAGTACACGTACTGATTTTCTTATAAAACTTAATAATGATAATGACCTTTCATTTAGAATCAGGCTTTCAATGCTGAAAATACTAGCAGATTTATAGAATTTAATGCTAGATGCAAATTACAGATCCTTGTCAGTTTTTCACATATACAGAACTTGAAATGTATTTTTCACTTTTTTCTTGAACATTCATGTGTCATAATGACCATCAAATGTATAAATTACTATGCATAGCTAACATAATTGATGTTACACTCAATTTATCATTTGATCTAGTGCTCCTATGCACCAGTGCATTATTCTACTGAGATGATCTGCACACAATGGTTCCTTTAAGTGTTAAAAAAAAGATTACAAAAAAATTGTGCCATGGACTCTGCTCCTGATACTAAACAACAGAGATGTTTTGAATGGCAAAACGTCATCCTCAAACAGGCTAGTATATAAACCATTTGATGCAAAGAGTGAAAGCAGACACTAAGACTGCTGTTTTGTCATCTCACTCTGGTAACACTACTGAAGGGATTTTTCTTTTTAGGTACACTGAGTGGTCATAAGATGCATTCATAAAGAAAAGGCCAGACAATGCTAAACACAGAAAATAATTTGGCCTGGAGTGCTCAGCTTAGTAAAAATTAGTGCATTTCAAGGACCAGGTTTTCATCTACTAAAAAAGTCAACACATTCTCACTGTCTTCAATAAGGCTATGACAGTTTGCATGAAGAGAGGATCTATCCCATTTCAATAATGAATAAGAATAACTCCAGTGGGGATTACAGCAGCTGAGAATTTGACCACTGACTCTCTGTTGACACGAAGGGAAAAAAAATCATTTTTAGAATATTTAATATATTTTCTTATGCGCAAACCAGGAGTTACTTCTGAAACAAACAAGCAAGACTCCCTGCTTCAGCAGAGATGATTATAAGCAACAATAAATATTATGGAGAACACTCTATTTTTTTATTATTGTTTTTTCCCAACCAGTTTTTTTCCCCAAACCTCTGTGCAATGCTTCATATCCCTTAATAACCCTGTGCTCTGGATTAGCCACTACATTCATGTCTGATTCTCTCTCAATTATCTGACAGGGCCAAGTTATGTGAGGAACTATTTTTGAATAGTGCTGTGAGAGGGTGTTATTTATGTGACTTCAAGTTTATTTACATGAAAAATAATAATTCTTACAAAGTCACTTCTCTGGTTACTTCAGAAGTCCCTAGTTAACACCAGTGATTTTAGAGCAGACTATATAACTTTAAGGGTGGAAGTTATCCACCAGGTGTGATCTGAATTAACCTGAACTTGTCTCAGGGAACAGTGGAAGGAGAAAATTAATTTCATTTACTTGAGTCCTCTACCTAAGATTGATATTAATTGAACCCCAGAAGTGCCAGTTTCTCTCCAATAACTATAAAGAAAAAGAGGACTTGCAAAGATGCAAATGCCAATATTTGTCAAATTCCAACCTAGTTTCTTCTTTCCCAGAGAAAAGGAAAATTCCTTCATGTCCCCCAGGATTACCCTATCTTAAAGGACCAAATCCTACAGGATACTCTGTGATATGCTTTTTAACAGCATTTATTCTCTATTGCTTTAGGATCAAGAGTCAAAGATAAAAGATGCTTGCTATGGATTGAGCAAGACTTCTGAGGAAGGGGTAAAGACATAAAAGAAAAGGGTAAAAAATGTTGTCTTAGGAGATGGATAATACCATACCAGCTATTTCTTCTTGTGGAGAAGACAAGGCTTGTCACTTGGTTCCCACAGAGAGCTCACAAAGCAAATTTTATTTGTTCTGCCTGCAGATTTTCTGAACAATGAGTACCTACTCCAGGAATTAAAGCTTATACCTCATTCACATAATGTAATGTTAACAGGAAAAGAAAGAAAGGTTCAACAAAAGTGATCCTGAAAGATCTGAGCTCTTCCCACACAAATGACCTGAAATGACTATTAAATAACCTAAGACCAGGCAGTGAAATGAATGGCATCCTTCCCCTTTTTGAAAAACAACATATTGATGTTCTATGTTTATATTTGTCTATTCTTTCTATCTTCTCTGTCTATCCCTTTGCGATCCAGAAAATTTAAGTCCATATGTGACCCGAGTCTCAAAGCAACCAGTTCAGCTAAAAGCTTGCGAAACTGCATAGGTTGAGTATGTTTATATAATTACATAAAAAAATAACAGTTAAAGATTTTGGCCAAAAAACCCCAAACCTTAACACACTAACACAGTGAATGTAAGAGGAGCACAGTTAATACTTTGATTTAAAGTAACTGGAGAGTTTAAAAACACTGAAGTTGTTATCTTTGAGGAGCCACAGTGGGGTTAGTTTTGGCTTTACAGAGAAACATGTGAGTTCTTTTTAGAGACACTGGAAATTGCCAAGGATTAACAGTCCAGGATTAAACAGAGTGGTTTACACATCGATTGATATTAGCCAATTTTACAAAAATATAAGGGCTGTACTCCATCTAATTATTTCTATTATTTTACCTTGGTTGTGGTGAAACTCAGCCCTAAAATCTCAGATCTGGATAAACAGTCCCATGAAATTTACAAGGGAAAAAATTTATAGTGGGGTTTTGGTTAGCTAAAACTAGAAATGTATTTATAGAACAAAATCCCAGTTTTGAACACTGCTGGACAGGTGCAAAATCTGTGGATGTCAGCTTACGGACAGAATCTTTAATACATCGGGATAACTGTGCAGAAGAACATTTCAGTGACTTTATTGCTGCATTTTTTGCAGAATATACTCATTTTGAAAATATTATGCTTAAATACTAACCATCTCTTAGGAACAGATCTGTTTATTATCAATGATTTTTTTATAATTAATGCAGAGTCAGTCTTCAATATTAAAGAAAGATCTAGTCGAAACTTAGAAATTCAAAGTTAAAGATGAGGTTTCACATTCAATTCATCCTCTGGCTGCTTGTTATTGAAGAACATATAATGCTAACATCACACACAGATCTGAAGCTCCACCATTACCTAAGCACAACAGGGTGAGATAACGACAGTGTGTCAGCCTTTTGTTGGTCCGTGTCACAACCTTCACGTTACGTTGTGAGAAGAACTGCTGTCAGGGCATTTCAAGTTGCTTTTGAAATAGTGCCAAGAATGAGGAGGCCCCACTGTCCAATTGCCTTTCCAGTATTAACAAACTATATAGGGGGAAAAAAAAGAAGAAATTGCTCCGTTTGCATCTCAGTTCATGAAAAATCCTAAAGTGTTGCAGGGACAATTGATTATCCAGAGGGCAACACATCATTTCTGACTGAAAAAGGCCCTTTCTGGCATCCTACTGGTTATCTATATGAACGTTTCTTTTGTATTTTCCTTTCAACAACTGAGAAATGAAGAAGGGGTAGAAAATGAGGTTACAAGAGGGGGAGGGGGAGGCAGGGGCGTGGGAGGGAGGCGGGAATCAGGACAAAACAATATGTCATGAGATTGTTAAGATTTTCAACCCCTTGTCTAGGAATAACCATTTTGTTTTCTTGGCCATCCTCATTACCTACAACAAATACTTAAGTATTTCTTCATTTGTTCTTTAAGGTGATTGCTGCAATAGACCACACTACCTATACTAAAAGTATATTGTCTGAATGGGAGCAAAGTGGCCTTAAATTTAGCTAAGATAATTTTAGGAAAGTGTTAACGATCCAGAAAAAGTTCCACCATCTCTATTGTGATTCATGACTCTTTGTCACAATGAATTGGTAGCATTTACAAAGACAATTAACATTGGAATAGTTTGTTCCCCTAGATGGGACTATTCACACGGTTAAAGAGCGGTCACACTGAAGTGATGTGTTGGTCTGAACCTTTCAAAATACCACTATTTATGCAGATGAAATTGAGCTCAGCACTTGATGACTCACAATTTTCAGTGATTTATAAACTGTTAAAAGGTTAAAGTAGCCTTTTCTACTGCACAGAGCAAACAATTTAAAGATGGGTAAAGGTTTCTTTGTTTTGGTGCATCATACCATATATTTAAATAAAGAAGAAAAAGAAATGTAACAGACAGTCAAATATGCATGGTATATATATACAGGAACCAATTCCACAATGTGTAATATATAAATATTCTCAGTCCTAAATCTCTTTTCAGAGGTGTTTAAGATATGACTTGTCCAGGCCAGACAGTCTCCTGTCTCTTAACACATCCTAGAGTTAGTTGTGAAGGAAGAATCTGTGCTACTGAGGAATTAAAATGGTCTTTAAAAGCATAGGGAACTGTTCCCACCATTGTTTTAGCTTTTGTTTAATAACTATATTATAGAGTATACCTTTGTATTGGCATTGTGCATCAAGGGTTTGGTGGCAGGGGAGGCTACAGGGCTGGCTTCTGTGAGAAGCTGCCAGAAGTTTTCCCAGTGTCTGACAGAGCCAGTGCTAGCCTGCTCCAGGATAGACCTGCCATTGGCCAAGGCTGAGACTATTAGCAATGGTGGTAGTGCCTCTGGGATAATGTATTCAAGAAGGGGGGAAAAATTTGCACAGAAGCATCTGCAGCCAGAGAAGAGAGGCGAGAGAGTATGTGAGAGGAACAACCTTACAGGCACCAAGAATGAAGAAGAAGAAGGGAGATGAGGTGCTCAAGGCCCTAGAGCAGATATTCCCCTGCAGCCCACGAAGAAGACCATAGTGAGGGAGGCTATATCCCTGCAGCCCATGGAGGTCCATGGGGGAGCAGATATTCACCTGCATCCCATGAGAAGCCCACACTAGAGCAGACTCTTGGAAGAACTTGTGGTCTCATGGAGAGAGGAGCCCACACTGGGGCAGGTTTGCTATCAGAACTTGTGACCCCATGGGGGACCCACACTGGAGCAGCCTGTTCCTAAAGGACTGAACCCCATGGCAAAAGACGGATGCCATGCTGGAGCAAGAGAAGGACTCCTTTCTTTCCCTGAGGAGAAAGCAGAGGCAGGAAAAAGATGTGATGAACTCACTGTAACCCCCATTCCCTGTCTCCCTGTGCTGCTGGTGGAGAGAATGTAGGGAATAGGGGTTAAAACTAAGCCCAGGAAGGAGGGAGGCATGGAGGAAAGGTATTTAAGATGTTTTTAATTTCTCATTGTCCTACTCTGATTTTGACTGGTAATAAATTCAAGTAACTTCCCCAAGTTGAGTCTTTCCTTTTTGGTTTTGTTCCTGATGGTAATCAGTGAGTGATCTCTTCCTGTTCTTATCTCAATTCCTGAACGTTTTGTTATATTTTCTCTCCACTGTCCAGCTTAGGAGGCAAGTGATAGAGCAGCTTTGGTGGGCACTTGGCATCTAGCCGAGCTCAAAGCACCATAAACCTATAAGTTAATGATTCAGTCCTCAGTGTATAAAGAACTTTTTGTCTATGTAGAACCCTGTCAATTTAATGATGGGAACTGTCAGCTATATTTCTAAACCAAGATCAGTTTGAAATGCAAGCAGCACTTACCTGATATTTTTCAACTGACAGTGGGTTGATATGACCACTGACATGAATGGCTGGAAATACCTCATTCTTGATATAAGCACTTAGCTCCACCTCATGCTGTATCACAACATGAAGACAATATGAAATATATTGCACACTTATTTCCTAGAAGAGTAAACAGGCAAGAATTTATTCCCTTAGAATGTATATGTAAACATAGCTATATATATAGATATACATGCATAAGAGGAAGACAAAAGTGGATGCCTGTGGAGGAGACAGCACCATATATTACTTTTAGTGATTAGGACAAAATGATATGTAATTCAAAATAGTATCACAAATCATAGAATTCAATTACTAAATAATCCCTTTACCCCCAAAATACACAAAACAGATTGTCCCTGTTGAGTAGAATAAACGATTGATTGTCATGTGTGATTAATCTGGACATTTGAGAAAGTTTCATAAGATAACCCTGCAGTTTAGTTTGACAAGAGTAAAGATTAGATCATTCTAAAATCATCACAAAGTGTATTCAGTTTTCATGGCCCAAGTATGGCAGTGAGCTGCAAGTCAGTTTAATTCTGTGCTACAGAACAAAGGGCAATTTCTGCTGAACACTTCTCAATGGATATGCAGATCAGAGATGAGATGCAATGTTGCTGAAATATTCAGAAGCTGATACCCATACCAAGAGAAATTCTGTAATGTAAAACATATCACTGCCTTATTTTATTTTTTTTTTAATTTCTTGCTCTGGGGTTTCTCCCTCAATAAATTGCCTCCTTGACTGCTGGCTTGTGGAAAATCCTTTGGTCTGCTTGGCTTCCCAGCTGCACAGGCTATTCCCAGTCTCTTAGACATAAATAAAAAGAGTTGCCTGTAGCTCTACCTAGTCTGATTGGCACATATGGCAATTGATTAACTACAAGTGACATTGGGGGACTGTCATCGAATACGGCCTTTTTTCTAAGTTTCTAATGAAACGATGGACTCTCCCCTTCAGGGCAGAATCATCCATTAGGCCCATGTGGTCTGAGCTGAAGGCTCTGTAGGTTCCCACGAAGCAGTGTAATAACCTTCTTACAAAGCAATGACAGAGACTTCTCTGTGAGATGAATGATTTAAAGAAAGTACTTGCTTTGTCTTACTTGCAAGAGCAATTTGGAAGTGGTTATGTTGTTGACAGCTGGCTACCTTCCTTCTGACACTTCTGCTCCTCCCCTTAAATTTATCAGTGCACAATTGTTCTGCCCACCAAAACTGACGTTGCAATGGGAACACTTTCTGCTTCTGTAGTATATTCTCTAAAAATAGCTTTATAAGATGCTTTATGAAAAGCAGTGAATGAATTTAGTATTGAAATGTGTTTCCATGCTCAGCTCAGAAAGCAGCAGAGGCAAAGAGAAGTTCAGTAACTAACTGTGGAGGCAGAAAAGGTGAATATTGGCTCATAATTGAAAGCTACCGAGTTAAAATGATTTAAAAGTGACTGCTGGAAATTTCCACATATCTTCTGAGATGTAATTGTCATTTCCATGAGCAGTCCTAGTCACTTGCAGTGTAGATAAAATAGGTTATGTTAAATTTGGGGGTCAGTGCTAAACACATTTAACAGATACATGCCAGAAACTTAAAGGTACGGAGAAAAATAAGGTTTGGGAGATTTCACACACAAGTACATCAGCCTAGAACTTCCATTGATCTACATCCTGTGAGGGTGAAAACCATCTCCCTTGTAAACAACTGAGTGAGCCTTTTGAAAACATTCAGGAAGCCACATACTGGCACATAGCGTAGAGCAATCTAGTAATAATGTCAGCTTATGTTAGTTTGATTTTGTGGAACTTTGTCCTGAAGGCGCAGGAAAAGATTTGTGTACTTGAAACCTCTCAGTTTTTTTCCAGCAACAAGTGTGATGAAATCTCCGTTTGCCAAGTTTGGTTCTTTAAAAATAAGCATCTAACTGTGGACTGCTGAAGCCTGTTCTATTCTCTTTTTCTGTTTGTATTGTCTATATGATATGTCTATACAGAGACTTCTCAAGTCTGAGAAATTTGATACATGATATAGCCAGAGGTTGCTAGAAGTGATAGACAATATATCCAGAAGTGGCAGGTTCTTCATTCAGCATCACTACAAGTGATAACAGGCTGGACTTGCCTCCCACATCTCTGAATAAGTTTCCATAAAGAGAAAAAGGAGCAAAGCTGTCATCACATCCATCACCTGAAACCTGCAGAACTATGATTATATTTTTATTGAGGTACAGTAGAGACAGAATTTCAAAACTAGGCCTGAGAAAAAGTGAAAAACATTTGTCAGGCCTTAATACTCCAGTTTTAAAAATGCAAGTCAATTGTCTCTGAATTGTTGAGGACTTCTAAGGTTTTGCCAAGTATCCATAACAATGAATAGTCCTTTTGCCTCTACCTGGGCCTGCTTTCTATAAATTACATTTTCTTCAAAATATCAGAAAGTGCCTTGAGTACCAGGAAAGATATTTACACTAATAAGTCTAAATGCAGTCAAGGCAGTTATCATTCCACATTTTTATTTTGGGGTACTACTGTTCCTGTCAACATAACAACTCTTTAATCCTCTCATCACCTTTTTTTTTCTTGTTTGAAGACAAGTCTAAATGAAATTCATCTTAACTAAGTCTGACTGTTTAGGAATGAAGTCTAAGCCATTCAACAGTGACATAAATGCCTTGTGTGCTTAGATTCTTAGTCAGACATTTAACTTATAGCCTGATTTCAGTCACTTGTGCATAATCAAGGGCTTCTGTCATCATTAAATCCTTTAAAATTTATCTTTTCCTTGACATTCCTATTCTTGAATGCCAGAGGTCAAGGCCCATGAAACCAGTCATGTCCCTCTGCAAATATCCATGTGTGTAAATTGGTTCAAGTCTTTACCCTCTAATAGGTCACCTTCAAATTCAAGCTAAGAATGAAAAAAAAGAAAGAGCCAAAGCTTTGCTTCAAACTCCCAATGTTGGATATTGTCCTGCTTATGGACTGAACAAAGGATGAGGCAGGAAAGAGTCTGATTTTGATGGGGATGGTCCTGCCCTCTACAATTCTCATCCCAGATTTCCCACGGACAAGAATTAGAAATACACTACCAAAGCATTCAGATGACTTTTTTTCTCTAGTTAGGCTTCACCCTAGATGGATGCTGGGCATCTAACTCAGTGCCTGTATGAACACCAGATTGTGAGCGCATTCTGCATCTTCCTGTTTGGTGTGCAATTCAAATCTTCTCAGTGACAGGGTGGGCTGTAGAGAACTTCTTGGTGGACATTTCACAGGAGAGAGCTGCTTTGCTGGAAATCAGAAAGGTGGTGCACAAATGCATATCAGATTTTATTTTTCTTCCTTGCTCAAAACAGTTGTATAAATGTTGAAGGAAACAAAACTGTTCATGTGAGAGTTTCCACAGACTTCAGCACAGTCAAGATTTTACAAGTAAACACGTATTGCAAAAGCCAGACTTAGAGAGATTAGCACTAGTCTGGATACATAAATTTTCCTCCAAAGAAGTACACTAATCTCTTTCAAGCATCCTAATTGTTCCTATTCAGAAACCATTAAAAATTGTATATTGTATTGTATCAAGAGTTCATCTAATTTAAATGCAAAAATTTTGTAAACATCAGTATAATGTTATGTTCCATTCATTCATTTGATCCTCTAGTACATTAGGGTGGGGAAATATACACGCATTGCATTTTTGAGATTTTCTTTTAAGGGCTGCTTTAATGAATTCTTAATTACATTATTCAAAAGAGCCATTATTCAGCATTCATCTCACTTCTAAATGAAAGTCTTTACCTGACATGTGAATGAAATGAGTCTAAATGCTTTCCATGCCACCTAGGGATTCGTAATAGACTTCTTGCTGAATGGCAGCAGCAGGTTTTCTTTCTGCTTTAAATTTTTGTGGATCATTTGTAGAGAAATATAAGTATGAAATACTCATCTATCCCAAGCATCAGTAAACCCTCTAGTCTCACCAGATGTAATGCAACTACAGTGTTGAGATAGTTGAAAGAGATAAAAGCTACAGAGAAAAACATTTCTAACATATCTAACGTCTTCAAATATATTGTATAGTTGTCAAGAATTCTATTTGGTGTGGAAAAAGCTCATAGCCCCTTATTAAAGCTTTTCTTCTTTTTTATGCTTCACTGTTAAAAAAGTTGGTGAACATTGTAGATGGAATTAAGATCTGTTTTTTTAAAAGGGGTAACTTGATACTTTTTCTCATTCCCTATCCATTTCAGTAGGACTAATATCTGGTATTAAATTCAAAAAAGAGCTTAAGAGCTCAAAATACTACACTGCATTTCAGCCGTGCAGACAACAACTTGCAATGAGTACATGTGTGGTCGGTCAGGATTGTACTGTCATAAATACACTGGGCCAAATTCCTGCATGTCTCAGTCCATACCTGATCCGTCAGCAACTGGATCATGTGGAAACACAACTTACTCCAGAATGAGTTTATATAACAGAGTACTACCCATCCCTTAGAAGGACCGAGGTGATTAAGGGAATAAATTTAAATTGTTATATTCAAAACCCCAGTAACATCTTTCTTTAAAACATACTTTTTTGTTTCATTGAGTTTTTCCTCCATAACGACTCTAGATTTTCATCACAGAAATTGCCTGGAAAAAATCCTAATACCATGAAACAAAAATCCTGCTGCTGTTTTGTCAGAAAATTTCAAACATAACATTAATACTAGGGAAATGTGCACACTGTAGGCCTGTAATTGATTATTTGCCTACTTGTTCATTCTAAATATGAAAACAGTATATCTTATGGAAAGAACATTATTTGGAGCACTGAAATTATCACTGACAAGATACCACAGTATAATCTCAATTCCTTGTGAAAGGATTGAAATATTCATCTCCCATAGATTAAGATTCTGTTTCATTTGCATTAAAAAGATGACAAACTTTCTCATTTCAGATTAATATGCCATAGATAAATTATCATATACAATCTGTTCTTAGCTATCTATGTTTTATAAAACACTTTTGCAAAAGAATGCATATTAAAAGACTTTTGAGTGCTTTTGCAGTCCTTGGATCAATTTTTAAAGTACATTTCTTAAAATACATTTTGTTGCTTTTTATATATGTAGATGGAGCTTTGCTATTCTCAAGGCATTATAGGAAATATCACAACCTTTACCCCCTACCTGATCGTGAAAAAAAAAAAGTGAAATTTAATATGCTGCTTTAATTCCAGGTCATTATTTAGAGCTCAGTACTGGAAGGTGCTGGGCATGTCTCATGAAGTGTCCAGCATTGCCAGTTCCCACAGGCTGTCTTGCTTAATACTGTGCAGGACTGTGTTACTAACACAAAACCCCCAGCACTTGTGTGATGTGGTCAGGCATTGGTTAGTGAAGCAGCTGCAATGTCAAGCAAGCTGAACTACCTACTGGTAAAGTAACATTTTAGAATGCCTAAAAAACCACATTATCTACTCTTTCGATGAGCAAAATGCATAGTGCTGCTCAGAGACTCCCATTCACCCAGCCTAAAACTCCCCTCTCTGTGAGTAATTGAAGTGCACCCTTGAGGATCCACATCACATTGTGCCTCCTGTGCAGAAATCTTTCAGCTGGACCAACAACGGACCCAGCCCTTGTAGGTGATTTCTCAATGAAGTATTGGTTTTATGCCAGTCAAACTGAAAACCACATATATAGCCATGTGGAAAATAATAATGAAATTAAACAAACACATCCAGGGAAACTTATGATGCACTAAGGTATGTGTTTTAAGTCACCACCTTCAGGTTTGTTCACCCAGCCAATTTTGTCTTTTTTGTTGTTTCCCCTGCACATCCCATTTACCCATCTAGCAGCTCAGTTAATTTTTGAGCATACTATTAAGGAAAATGAAATCTCAAACTCTTTTTAAAGGTTCTGGAGACATATTTAATTATAAAAACATGTAAAATATGAGTAATCTCTCCAGGATGAAACATATCCCCCAAAAGGCAGACCCAGGCAACATACTCTAAGCTTCAATGCACAACAGGTACACTTCAAGATGATAAGCCATCACTCCTGCAAAGCATCAAACCAGACAAAAATCTTCCCAATCTCACTGAATCATATCTTCTATCAGTTCAGTGGAAATCAGCCAGGGCTACTGTCTACTCACAACATTTAGGCTACATACCATTGTGTCTCTCAATTTTAACGTATTCATTTCAACACTGTTTCAGTAAACTATGGAAAACTTGGGAGCAATGAAAAATTAAGAGCAAAATCCACAAAGATACCATAGCAATTAGGTAGGGACACACAGAAGTTAAAAAAGCAGAATTTATAGAGCAAGCAAAGGAACAAATAAAACAGAGCGTGACTTCAATAAGTCTAATTACAAGATATTTAAAATAAATACTTGGAAGCACATATGCAATTGCTATCAAAACTGTAACAAATATGTAGCTCTGATCACATTTCTGCAGCTATTGCACAGTGCAAACCCACTTTTTTAATCAGGTGGATGAAAACTTTTACAGCTTCCCAGGATGTAATTTGTATAGAAGCTAAAGGGTAGCTTTGAGTGCTTAAAGAAAAGCAAAGGGGAATTTCTAATGACATTATGTTCTTTCTAAGTTTTATTTGAATTCCTATGTGATCATAGTTCTCAGTCAAATATCTATTAGCTTTTTACTAACATACGCCAATAAAGATAGTCAGTACCCTGAAAGCTTGTATGTACAAAGCAAATAAAAAATCAACATTTTCCATTTTTTGATGGCTAAGAAAGGAAACCCGATGATATA
Source organism: Pithys albifrons albifrons (assembly GCF_047495875.1). Classification (NCBI taxonomy): domain Eukaryota; kingdom Metazoa; phylum Chordata; class Aves; order Passeriformes; family Thamnophilidae; genus Pithys; species Pithys albifrons. The sequence goes on from NC_092460.1 coordinate 76,379,149, forward strand.
TTACATCAGATATTTCTAGTATTCTGATTTTTTTAAAGCACAGTTTCCATTTTTCAGACGTACTTTTCTCTATTTCATGTATGTGAGATTATAAAGAAGGCTGGTGATGCTGCTGAAGCAGGATGTGGCTGTTTAAGACATTCTAAGAGAAAATATTTCCAGTTTTCAATCATTTCTAAAAGTCATCATAGCAGATTTGACTCATTTCCCACTCCTTCAACTTTCCATTTGAGAAATTAAGTCCATTTGTATTATACCTTGCTGAGTAGATAGAAGATATGGGTGGTCCTTCTATCAATCAAAATTGTAATTACCTTTCCCAATTGTCTCTGACATTTTATTCAAAAAGTATTTTAACTCCTAGGCATTACATTAATACCAGTGATGGTTGTTTTTATTGTTAATAATAATACTAATGAGGTTTTGGATACAGTGTATGCAATCCTATATGCCCTTTTCTTCACTTCTTCATTACCTCTCTGTCTCTTTAGGTGTTTTTTTTAATTATTTTAGGAGTAATTCTGTGGACTAATGCTAATATAGGCACGGTGAATTCACAATGAATTTTCACCCATTCTCTAAGAATTCACAGCACATGTGTTACCCTGACTTCTTTGCAGAAGATCTGAGGTACAATCATATAATACAGAAGTAATTCTTTATTAACCAGGCTCTCTGACTGCACTAATAATGGTAAACGTGAGCAAAAAGAACTTAAGAAGAACCACTTGATATGATAAAGGATAGCTCTTTTACTATTATCATGTATAATTTCCTGTCTTCCCCTGTAAAAAGAAGAAATTTATAGCCATTTCCTGCATGTACCTTTTTCATTTCAGTTTGACAATCCTCAGCTTTTTTACTTCAGCAGTACCTTTGTCACTGGAACTGAACATTTGAAACTTCTTTCTAATTTGATAAAATATACATATGGCAATAGCATGCTAGAGGTAAAAGGTACTGACATCAAAGTCTGCACAGCTCATATTAGAATGATTTTAAATGGGCATTATATATTTATTTAGCAGAAAAAGAAGGGAGTCTCTTAGAAGCAGTTTGAAGAATCTTAATTTTACTAAATGTTTCAGTAAAGCATTTTAATTAATCTTCTTACCAGTAACTTCACTTCAGCAAAGCAATTTAAAAACAGCTGTCATATATTTAGCACTTTGGATGGGTTACAAAACAGGTGCATTGTTGCAATGCACCCCGAAGGAGTTAAAGGATGTACATGCATAAGATATCTTCAAATTTTCAACTTAGAATTATTGATGGATGTAAAGCTACTCACTCAAAATCATCTAACCTTCTTAACTGGTTAAAAGAGTTTAATCCTCTCAGTTATTAGGAGACCTTTGAAGTGAAACAGTGAAACTCACTCCTTCCGCCTGTTTTGAAAATTCTCATTGACTGTAGACTAAATCACAGGGAGGTTTCAGCTGCAGCACTTTGTCTGCAGAGTAAGCTGTGGATTACTTAGTTGAACTTTGCTCCAGTCAAGACTTTGTAGCGCTTATAAATCTTGAATCCATCTAAATTCACCTTAAATTAGCCTTGCAAAAACAATCTCTAAACTTGAGCTGTCTGCTTCATGGCTTCTGGCTAGTTGCCATGCAGAAGCTAGGACACTTACTAATTGTCTTCATTTCTTGAAAATACCTCGCATTTTATTAAAAATAATATATAATGGAATACACACTTTTGCTTTTGACTTCGAAAAACAACAGTATCGGCTGGTTCTATGCAGACCTTTGGCAGATACATTGTGTTTTGGAAATTAAATGGAAGAGAAGCTTGAAGGCTTTGAAAGCCTTACAGCACAATAATGTCACTACTGCGTGAACTGCATGAAGAGCCAAACAAGCATGCCAAGATACAAGAGATTTTTCAATTTTCCGGCAAATAGAAACAAATTCTGGTTTCAGAAGGTGTACTCAACAAACACTTCTGAATGTGTTTCTGATTTGTGGAAAGAATGTTTTTACTGCTGGTGCCCTGTACTTTTGAGACATTTATTTCCTAAAAGAAAGATTCCATTCTATAAACCTCAACTGTCTGTTTTTCCAAAGCAATTTAAAATCAAACACACAAATAAAATTTTTAACATATGGAAACTTTCGTATAGAGACTTATGTATTCCAAGTTAAAACTGTTTTATAAACTGTAATGCTTTGCAGATGAAAACACGGAGAAGAGGACTGTTTTTAGCAGTAATGCTTTTTGGCAGCGTTAAACCTTGTTTTAGTAATTGACATCAAAATATTTGGTGGCTTTCAAATGGACCATTAATAAAAATGGCATGTTTTATGTTTTAAAAATTTTGCTTAATATTGTGAAGTTGTATTGAATTTCAGTATTTTTCTAAAGAAAATAATCTTTAACTTCTCTGTGTTTAAAACAGTGGAGAGGCATCTTTAAAGCTGTTGTAATAAGTATCCCAGGGCTTGAGTTGGAGTTTTTTTATATCCATATCATATATAACTTTTCTTCTTCACTGACTAACTTTTCTCATCAGCTTTTAACTTTTTTATTTCTTACAACTCTACAACTTGAGGATTGGTGTATATAAAGACATATACTATTTAATCATTATCAGACTTTTAGCTTGCACACCAAATACTTTTAAGATGAGTACATTGACAGCTCTAAAGTATTTTCAGAATAGTAAACACTGATTTAGAGGAATGTTATCTTAAAAATCTGTTCCTAAAGAGTGGATCTTTTGAACCTTTTCTGGTTAATAAGGTTTGCTGAGGATTTCACTCCCTCACTTTAAAAATAGACAATATTTCTGTGGGACATTTTTCCCTCAGAATCTACTATAGTTCATTATGTTTTGAGGCAAGTTTTGATGTCACATTTTGTATGGGAAAGATCTGAAAGAATTAAAATTTTGACACACTAGTGCTGAATAAGCAATGGGTATTGGTGTTTTTCACTAATGACCTGTTTAGAAAGGAATCAAGTGGATGCTTCCTCTTAAGCACATATTTAAATCTCATTGACTCCTGCTCTGAGAGTCCTGCATAGGTTTTAAAGAGATTCACTGCAATAAGTTATAAGTTAGCTTGCATCTTCCTACAGACTGACTAGGTTTGTATAAACAATCTTTTAAAGCCAAAGAAAATAATGAAAATGAACTGATGACACAATGAGCCCATTTACATGGAAGACAGATGTTGATTTCATCTCTATGCTGGAATCCTGCAATGGGGAGAGTGTTCATTTCCCATGCAACAGCTATCTTAAGCATCAGCTGTCTAAAAGAAAGAAAAGATGGTAAAGAGCAACAAGAGCAAACCCCAGCATACACCAAACTGAAAGCACCAACTGTCTCTTTTTTTGGAGGATTTTCAATGAGAATTTTTTATTGCTGCCAGAGTGATACTACAGCTGTCACTGACCATGAAGAAAAATAGCAGCAGAAATGCAGGAAGCAAACACAAGTGTCAAGTGACTAATCTGACTCCATAGGGAAACAGGCAAAAAGAAAGTTTCAAAAGGAAATCATTCAGAGTATGGACATGATCAGAGAGCCACCAAGGCTGTGGTTGCAGACGTATTGGCAGGGTTGCTACCACCTATTTAGGCTTGGTTCGTGCAGTCCACCAGTCATTTACTCCCTCCTCTCCTTCCTGTTCTGGCATCACTGTTTGTACAGCTGCATGGTGAGCACAGTCAGGCACCAGGACCCAGTGAAAAATGACCCACTAGAAGTTTATCAGTTCCCTTTCTGATTTACTTCAGAGCCCCACAACTGGTTGTGCTGGCATAGGAGACCTTGTGACATGGAAACAGGACTGTGCAGCTGAGGAGAGGAGAAGCCATGGAGGGAGGCCCTACAAGCAACACCAGGGAGTCACATTCTGGTGCTGAGAAGGGTGCACATGGCCGCACCTCCAGCACACTGCCCTTTCTTCTTGATAGTATGTCTTTGCTACTGGATTTTTTTTTTGCTTTGAGATTAGGGCACATGAATCAGCATTCAGTACCTACAGCTTGGAAGTTAGTTTTCTAGGTTACTGTCATAATCAACAGAGATGTAGGAATTTTTTCAGTTCCTGAAATGTAGGCCTCTAAGTGTCATCTGAAAATGTCTAAGATAATATGCCTGAACTCCTTCAGCTAGATCAAGACATGTGTAGGTCCACCATATCACATATGCCAGCCCTCAGACATCCAAAGGATCCTCAAATGGCATTAGTCATCTCTGTTTATGCAGCTGAATTAAGCTCCCAAGGTGGCACCAAGATACCTAAACAGAATTTTTTAGTTAGATATATACAGGTGGAAACTGCCATGAGACAGTAATACCATTCCATTACCTAAGTATAGCAATCAGCTGCCTTTTGAGGTGCCTTGAGATCTGTTTATGGGGCTGGCAAATTCTCCATAGGACCTAGGGAATACCTGTGCCCTTTTGAAATGTGGAGGTCAGACAAGAAGTCCTAGGACATCTCAGATGGCATGTGGCCCAAGTCAGTAGGATTCTACTCCTCCCCAAAATACTGTCAGCTCTTACCAGCATCATTATTTACAGTTACTGGAGATGATCAACCATACAACAGGCATTGCATGGCCTCGCTCATGCAAATTGACTAAACAGCTTCCTTCTGTTCCAGCAGTGTATGAGTTTTAACAGTTTTTATCAGTGTTTAAAGTGTTTCATTGAAAGAGCACTGAAAAATCCCCTTTATACTTGCTGAACTTTAGGCATAAGAAAGAAAATGGATATAATCTGTTTTATCAGGTTTCTTAATTAAGGTCCTGTGAAATAACTCATTCAAAGATCAGCATGGACAAGGCTACTGCAGTTTTCAGGTACTTGCAGAGTATTCAGAGGCACATTGTCTCTTTTCAACCTTTAGTAACAAAATTCAAGTGATCTAAACCTGATAGTTTAATTCTGAATTTAAATGTAATTTTATTTTATTTGTTTTTATCTTTTCTAAAGCACTCTAAGAGGTCCTAAAGAAAGGTGCTACACAATTGTAAGTGCTGGAGTGATTGACAGAGTATTTTACAACTGGCACTTATTATTCCTTTTCTTAAGAATAAAGTGGCTTTTAGACTAAAAACAATAGGGTGAAAAGGGGTCTTTTATGCTCTCATTATAAGTAGAAAATTGGAAGGAAAAAGTTGTAATAAAAAACTAAATTATTTTTGCATGATGTATGTTTCTTTATGTTCAGTGGTATATACATTGAAACCACTGGACATACAATAACCCTCTAGATATGGAAAAAAAAATGAAAAGTAGATTAAAATTGCAAAAGTGATGCATGTAATAACCATCTTTTCTTATTCTTGTTATGAGTAGAAAGAAGTCATTATGCAGCAAAAAGGAATAACATTGTTATATTTTACCTTTGAATTTAAATTCAGGGGAAGTGGCAAAGACCATGACGCAGATTGTCTATTATATGCCCTGTTTTAAAATGACAGGTGATTGTTCCCAAAGTTTCTGTAAGGTTTTCTCTTCTGGTTTTTTCAGAACAATGCTCTTTTCCCTAAAAATCAGCATGTGCCAAATGCCTGTGCACTTTTTGTCATTTTGGAAATGTGATGCACGTTCACAGAGTTTCAAAAATTCAGAGTATTACCTAAGACAGGAGGCCCCAGAATCTCCTGGATTAAACCTGTGCTGCATAGTGTTGCTTTAATTCTATATCACACTATAGATTAATAAAAGCAACTGAATTTTTGTTAAGCCCCTGACCACAATAATAGTCACAATCCCCAGCTTGCAAATGGCTTATTTACAGCCCTCTACTTTTTCCATAAGTGTGAGTTTCCCTGGGGGTTTGTGGCTCTGTGACAGGTGCAGAATCTCAGTTTAACTCTTTCTAGAGTCACTGTCCCTGCAACACTGGAGGGTATTTCAAGCTCCACATCAGAGTCCTACAGTCCCTTCTTCTGGTGCAATTTGACCAATTTATGAACTGTAAGGTCTTTCAAATCAAAAAAGCCAAGCATGGAAATACATCCTGAAGAGAACACAGGTCCTTCTTCTAAAGCCATATGTTGAGATATGACTCAACAGTGTGCCCAGGTGGCCAAGAAGGCCAGGGGGATCCTGTCCTGTATCAAAAATAGCGTGGCTAGCAGGACCAGGGAAGTGATCCTTCCCCTGTACTCTGCGTTGGTGTCACGTTAAAGGGAGGAGGGAGACAGAAATGCAAAGATTTCCAGTCTTAACTGTGCTAATATAAAGTTAATAGCTATAAGCACCCTCGGGATAATCAAAGCTTTATGAACCCAGCACTGTCTATTGACTAACAGACAGCACACAGACTGGAAAGATTTTTGACTCCCTATGAGGACCTCACTTAAGGCAGGGAGAAATTACTAGCAATAAGCACCTCCAGACAATCAGATCCTTGTGTTCCCCAACACTGTCTGTCAACTACTGGACAGCACACAGGTTGGAAGGGTTTCTGACCTCCGCTATTGAGGCAACACTTAATAGCAAAAAAGAAAAAGAAAAGGACTTTCCTCACGATAGCTCCCAAAATAACATTTATTAATACAGGTACGTGACAATGACTATATGGGTTACTTAGTTGGTGATAACATTTAGCTGCAAGATTGTACAAAATACCCCAAAAGACACCGGCACAACACACATTTTACAGGCCACTCCAGCAGTATCCCACTCCCATGACAAACTTAACTAACAGAGGGTTACTAAACAGAAAAACAACAGTTCAACACCACTTGTAAACACACTCAATAACCCAAAAGAAAAGCAACAGGAAAAATATAGCCGCTTCCCATTAACACGCATACACCCAGTAAGCTATACCAAATTATAATTAATAAGGTATAAGAAAATAAAGTAAGAATTCAGTTGCTTACCCCTGCAATGTTGATGGAATGGTGAAGACAGGGTAGCTCGTAGGTTGCCCTCCCAGAGGTGGAAGTTTTTCTCCCCCAAGTTGCAGCTAAACTGCACTTCTTTTTGTATCCTTTTTTTTCTTCTTCAGGTGGTTGTGTGACTAAGAGTCTATCTATTGGGGGGGTGATGCAGATGCTTTAGGGGAGGTGGGCCCTTGAGCAGTCATAGAAGATATCGCAAAGGAAGGCCCTGTTATTTTTTAACACTCCATTCTTTGTTAATCTTATCAGTTTTAAAGCCTTTGTTCTTGGCCAGGAGCACACCTGCAGGGGGCTGAGGCATTTCCCTCAACCCATCAGGCTTATCAGGGGCCATCATCCCACAGTTGGTGAGGCCACACCTTGAGTACTGTGTTCAGTTCTGGGCCCCTCAGTTCAGGAAAGAGATTGAGGGGCTGGAGCGGGTCCAGAGAAGAGCAACAAGGATGGAGAAGGGACTGGAGCACAAGTCCTGTAGGGAGAGGTGGGGACAGGGGAGAGGGGAGGGGAGGTGAGGGAGAGGGGAGGAGAGGGGAGAGAGGAGGGGGGAGAGGGGAGGGGAGAGGGGAAAGGAGAGGGAGGGGAGGGGAGGGGAGGGGGGGAGAGGGGAAGGGAGAGGGGAGGGGGGAGGGGAGGAGAGGGGAGAGGGGAGAGGGGAGGGGTGGGGAGAGGGGAGAGGGGAGGGGAGGTGAGGGAGAGAGGAGGAGAGGGGAGGGGAGGAGAGGGGAGAGGGGAGGGGAGGGGTGGGGAGAGGGGAGAGGGGAGGGGAGGTGAGGGAGAGAGGAGGAGAGAGGGGAAAGGAGAGGGGAAAGGAGAGGGGAGGGGAGGGGAGGGAGAGGGGAGGGGAGGGAGAGGGGAGGGGAGGGGGGAGAGGGGAGGGGAGAGGGGAAAGGAGAGGGGAGGGGAGGGGAGAAGGGAGGGGGAGGGGAGGAGAGGGGAGGGGAGGGGAGAGGGGAGGGGAAATGGGAGGAGAGAGGGGAGTGAAAGAATAAAGAATTGAGAAGAAAAACAAAGAAAGGAAGGAAGAAAAGAATCAATAGAATTTAAAAAGTCAATTCAGTCTCCATCTCTCTGTCTATCAGGAGTGTCAGGAATGCTAAATTATAAGTAAAATGCAAGCTTGACTACTGTGTACATAAGCCTTCTCAGCTTGAAAGTGTAACATTTATATTTCTTCTTCCAGGAACTTTAATTACTTAACACTCTAGAATTTTTCTTGGCAGTGTGAATCCAAGATTTTCTCCATCCTCTGACAACATAACAACAGTTACAGCACACACATTCAAAAGAATAAAAATAAAAAAAGCCCTCATGACCAAATTTTTTTGTTTAAATACTCCAGAGTGCTTTTGTTGGACAAGTTGCACAGGGGAGAAATTACTCTAACAATAAATAGTAAAGAAAGCAAATTATTTGCCACTTCATTGTCCAAGAGTGCCTTTAGTATCATGAATTTCCCTCATTTGAATACAATGACATGTCTTATCAGTATATACAATATAGTCTGTATTTCAAAGGCTGTAGACAGCTCAGTGATATTTGTCATATTAGTCTCTTCTATCAGTATATTGCATTTATTTCCTATGTGTTGGCAGACCAAAAGGCTGACACTGTCACTCGCTGAGATTTCATATCAGTTCTCACCACCATTTCAGTTACTTTTGACAATGTTTCATGATTTAGTCCTAGGCAAATATCAGAGAATGAGAAATGTGCTGAAGGGATAAAGGGCATTCCCTTGATGTAATATGCAACAATAAATAAAAATAATTAATAGCAATTATATACTTCTAATTAGAAAAAATATAGGCAGTTCATTTTGCCTGCAACATAATGAAACCATCTATATTTCAATAAAAAACCGTTACAAACTCTATACATGCTCTTAAAATTGGAACAAGTAAAACAGATTGACATTTGATTCTCAAAAGCCTATGGATAAAGCATCTCATAAGAGTCAGTTAAGAACTTGATAACCACAGGGTTAGAAATGCAGTACTGTCATGGATTAAAATGTGCTTTAAAAATGGGAAAGCAAGAATAGGAATAAATGTTGAGTTTTCAGTGGAATGAGGCTATTCATTAGTGGTACTTCAAAGATCAGAAGTAGAAACAGCATTGATCATTACAGCTATGAATAATCTAGAAAAAGGCTGAGACAACTCCTTGACCATCCCTGGTTTTTTACATGGCAAAACTTTACTGCTTTTATTCTGGAAGATCTGCTTCTTCTCTTTTCTCCTCTACTAAGCCCTTCTTTGGTGGGCAGATGTTATCACTTACCATCAGTTGTACATCACAGCTGAATTCATCCTTACTGAGGCCTCTTAGCACAATTCCATTATGCAGTGTTAAAAAGAAATATTTACTCTGGACCATTGGTAAATGCAACTGTCTCAGTTTGAGGGGCAAAACCCAAAATGTTTACCCACAAGTGGAGGAGGGGGGTTTCCTCCACAATAATCATGCCACTCTTTATCAAATTTAAGAAAAGGAACTTTAATCAGACAATGGATACAAGAAGGATAACAGCTCTTAACTGATATATATATATATATATATGTAGGTATAGATATAACTATAAACAGACCAGAGTAAAACCGCTTCCCAACGCCACAGAAAAAATAAACAACAACCCCCACAACAACAACCCCCAAACCAGCAAGTTTCCTTCGGGAGAAGAGTTATACTTATGAGGCGGTATCAGTGTCACAGCCCAGCTGGCTGCAGGGTGAGTTCCCAGTTGAATTCTGTCTCTCTCTCTGTGTCTCTTGTCCCAAATGAAGAAGGAAAACTGGAAGTGGGGAACCGCTGCGTGTCCTGGAAAGCAGCTGTAAGTTCTCACTCCCAGGTCGCTGCCCCAGCCAGGGCGGGCAGGCCATGACGCTGCAGGTGGTGGTGAGACTGGAGCAGAAGCTGGGACCCCAGATGCAGGAACCAGGAGAAACAGTTGTGGTGAGGAGAAAAACAGCAGCTCAGCAAGAAGCCACAGCAGTAGCCAGCAGCAGGAGCAGGAGAAAAATGGACAGCTTCCCTCCTTGGCATCACACCTCCTGCTCCTGCGTCCGCAAGCTAAGAATGGATAAATGTCCCCAAAAACAAAAGAGACAACCTGCCTCCACCCAAGCGATCAGCAGTTAGCTACTTCTTTTTGTTAACTACTGGCATGGGCAGTTAGTGGCAGGGAAGAGAATTTACATAATAATTCCAAACTACAACAGAAACTCTGTACCAATCTGAAACACCTTGAAGTACTTGGCAGCAGTAATTCTTTATGTTCTTGGTGAGAATATGATAGAACCAACTAACAAAAACAGAGTGAGAAAATACTAAGATACCAAGCACAAATTAGTAGTAAAATATATATTCCTGATAGAATTACTTTAAGTACTGTCAATGTAATTTTTTTTGTTTCAGAAAACAGTTACAGTAGAAAAATATTAGATTAAGGATAATGAAAAAAAGTTTTAGTTTTGGGGAGCAAATTTTCACAGAACAGATATTCCCTCTTAGGCTTGATGCCTTAGGACTTTATATATTTGTATAGTTATGTATATATTTTTATATATTTCTATATTTTTAAATTTTTATATAGTTGTATAGCTTCTTTTATTTGGTGTAGCAACTATCAGTTTCTACCTTTGTGCCATATTCCTGAATTTCTGTGTTAAGGGTACACATGTACCAGGATTAGAGTAGAAGTAAATATTATAGCCAAAATATTTTAGTCAATTACAAAACCCAGAGACCTTGGAGAAGCTCCAAAGATGGGAATGTGATGTGAAGATGGTGATGGTGAAGAAGTAAAGGGTCCTGAGACCTCTGACTCAATTCCAAGGAGGTGTGCCAAGGGTCAGCTCTAGGGGAGGTGCTGGGGGAGGACGATTCTTGGGTTGAATGGAACCTTTAGTTTTGGTAACTAAGTAGCATTATAAAATTAGTAAGCACCCCTACACAGCGCACATGTCTCTGTAGGCAGTAGGGGCAACACAGCCAGATCGGGGTTCCTCTCTCCCTGCTCTCTCCTCCAGGTGAGCCATGAAGAGCATCAGGTCCTGCCTGAAGAAACATGAGGCTGTCCTTGGAGGCAGGTGCATCTCTCTATGCTTTGTGAAGCTGAAAACTCTCATTAAAGAACTGCTCTTTGCTTTTCCCAATCTAATGTTGTCTCAAAACAATTTTTCCTCGATTTTAGGCAATAGGCTCAACCTGTGAGCTCCTGGGAAAGGGTAATAAACTTTTAGTGTCTCAACAGATAGAAATTTTCATAGGTCTGAGTAGACCCAACTATGTTAAAGTCTCTACATTCCAGTGCGTGGGGAATACAACAATATTACCTATGGAAAAAGTAATAGAAGAGCTGATCCTATTTTCCACATCAGTGTGCCTATACAACAGTAATTCCTCCTATTAACACGTGTCTTAACACATCATCCCACACTGCTATGATACCATGAGGCCTTCTAGGTAAGTCAGGAGAAAGGTTTCTAAGGAATAGAGCTTGTCAGTTTATCTTAGCATGGTCATATATTAGAATCTTTTATGTCTGCAACGAACTCTAAAGAAAACAACAACAACAAAAAAAAACAAACAAAAAAGCAGCCTGTTCAACTTAGGATATCCAAAAATTCAGATAAATCAAATAATAGAAAATATTAACAAATCTTATAATTGATTTTTCTTCTCTTGTTCCTGGACATGATTTCCAAAAGTTTCCTATCAACAGGATGTCATAGGGAGTGTAGTTGTTTTTGAGTTGCTTATGTAGGTGCACAGAATTGAAACTTTCATTGTTTTCATTCATTGCGTGTGTGTGTGGCTCAGCTTCACGAAGGAAGATTTGGGAAGGGCTGTCCCCACGTGGGTGGGCCCTTCCAGCCTGCGCAGTGGATTTTAGGTGAGGCTCAGTGCGTGCAGAACTGGCCCCACCGTTTTTAAGTCCTGAGGTTCATCTGTCATGGCCGAGCGAGCTTGGACAGTGACAGTGAAATCCTCAGGACTAGAACCTACAGCACCCGGCATTTCCCAGGAGTTCTCCCATCCAAGTACTAATCTGGGGCTTACCCTGCTTAGCTTCCAAGATCTGACGGGATCGGATGTCAGGGAGGCATTTAACTGCCATTTTCATACATTGTAGAGCTTTAGAGAAAGCCTTTTTCTGTATCTCGGCATTCTTAAACAGGGCTGTGTAAGGAAATGCTGAAATGGATCCCAGGGAGGAAGAACCTACTTGAGCATAAGAAGCTGCCTACTGAGAGGTTTGTTGAAGTTTTAAAATTGTGGTTTTTACTTGTACTGGGTTTTTTAGTTGTAAAGTTCTGTATCACCTCTCTGGACTCGTTATCACCTCTTCCCCTCCTTGTATTGTATCCACAGGTCGCCTGTCTCCTCTGTTTCCCGGAGGCCTTTTGTTCCCCAAATGAGTCATCATCGAGGGCATTGTCTCTTCACAGGAGAGCACTAGCCCCACAGGGAACCTCAGGGATCAGGACGATCTCAGACCCCTCTGCAGTGCCACTGCAGGAGCCAAGGGAAATATTCCTGGGCTTGCCCCGCCGGTGTTTGGTGTTCAGGATTCCCCTGCCTCTTGACTGCAGCAGTATGGCCGTGGCTGCAGCCAGCCACACCCCTGTCCTAATCCTATTGGCTATCACCCCCATCTAGCCCCAATCCCGGGTTTTGTATTGGTTTCTACCGTCTGTTTCCCCTACTGGCTAGCTGAAGCACCTAAACCACTTCGCCTTGCGGAGTTCTTACCCATCAGTCCCAGCTCTAGCACCTTCCTCCTCAAGACCTCATAAAAGCTTGATGTATTTTGCAATAAAGGGTTTTTTGCCTCAAGCCTCCAGACTGGTAACATCTCCTTTCTCTGCTCTCCCTTGGCTCCCGAGGCAGGCAGGAGACCTCTCCCTTCCTTCCCCTCAATGCTGCATAGGTCTGTGCATCCACCAAAGAACTTCATCTGCACGTAGACAGTGTAACTTCCTTTCTCCATGTTGTGCCACACCGTCCAAATTTGTTATCACCAGCAGACTCATATAGCTTTCTTTCACTTGCACAATTTCTTGTAAAATTTTTGTATTGTGCTAGCAGGAAGTGTCCATCAGTTTATATTTGTTCATTTTTGTATGAAACACGGGGTGTTCTGAAGTGTGTATAGTGCTGGCATCAGTGCTGGAGATGTGATTTGCATTCAGCTGTGAACACTGAGGGACTTAAATAGCACTATATATATGATGGATGTTTAATGATTAAGAACCTTAAGTTGAATGTGGAGGAGTTGGGAAGAGAAACAGAAGTCCTTGAGGATAAATGAATGTAAGAGATTTATCAATGAAACATGGTTCGTTTTAAATGCAGAAAATGAGAAGCAGCAAGGAGATCAACAGAAGAGAGCTGAGAACAGAGAGGAAGAAGAGGAAGAGATAAGTGAGATATGTAAAGAGACAGAGTTAAAGTGAATGGCAAAAAAAAAAAAAGAAATGTGCAGCATGAACAGGATTCTGCAGAGCTTGTAGCAAATCTTGGCTGACAGAACACACCAAATCACAGAAAGGTGAGTGGGCAACAATGATTGCAGTGGGAAGAACAGCCCAGCCAATGGAGACATCTCAGAAAACACACTACACTTATTTATGTGCACTTTTTCTTATCCTGGCTTTTCTACCAGAAATACTGTCACAGTTAACTGTAACAAAATAGATGTACATATGTTGGATATGCCATAAGAGAGTACTGTCTCTGTTGTAGGTATCAGTGGCATAAAAGGGGAAAGATTCTTGCTGTGCGTAACTCTGAGACAGAGTGGCAACTCTAGGGTGACAAACTAATCATGATTTTGGAAGGAAGGAGGAATTTTGTCAATGTAGCTACATAAGATACGTGCAGACTGTGGGTAATAGATAATTTGCAACTACTAAAGAAACTAGATTACTTATTACAGGAAAACAGAAGATGGGACTGCATATATAGGAAAGTAATAATTTAAAAGTATAGCTGATACAGAAATAATATCAGCATAATCCTACCAGAAAGATCTGTTTCCTGAAAACAGCTGTTAGTGACTCTCTCCTATTTTAAAATAACAATTATTTGGGAAATATTGAGAACTACAAAAGAATTGGTTTCCAAAGGTTTTCTCTATTTTCTGGAGAATTCTCTCATTACATAGCCTTTTATCTCTCTGGGAGGATCACCACAACACTTTCTTCACAGAACTACAGAGCTTCACAGTCTACAGATTCTGGCCCAGATTCTACTACCGGGCAGAGCACCAGTCCCTGTGACTTGAGCAGTTTCTGTCTACACAATATATGGTTTATATAGAGGCAAAGATCTTCAGTAGTTTTATATGACAAACATTCTTCTAAGTTCCTGGAGATAAATTGATTTACTGCAGCATAAAAATCTGGCCTGTTCAATGGCAGGAATGTAAGAACACAACACTGAAATTAATAAAAAACATCCCATATTTGTGAATGGCACAAGAGATCTATGCCAGTGCTACTGCTTGTTCGGGACAATACTTAATATCTCAATGAGCGAGTTGAAATGTCAGAATAACAGCAATATACACAGTACTACACTGTTAGCTGGTCAATGGCTTTCTATTTCTACTGAAGCATTTTCCAGGCTTGTGAGGAGGACATTTAAAGATCTGTTTCCTTTATCTCCCATAAATGTGAAAACAATGAAGAGCTTCTGTTTCCACAAAATTGAGTGCAGTACTCCAAAGCAATCCAGCCTCTTCAGTGTTCTAAAGAAATGTGGATCAATGAAAGACTTTGAAAAAGTAGTTTATTTTATTTAGTAGAAAATGGTGATTAGTGGAAGTTTTTTATAAAGGTTTGAAAAATTTTCACTTAGAAAGAAAGTGTGAATGAACATTTTTAAATGTACCTCATACTTTGAGACAGCATTGTACAATGTGTGGTTAGGTAAAGTGAGATTCTTATATTTATTGAATAAGAAACATGTAAGTGTGCTCCTGTGCTGTCTAGAAGTTTCAGCCTCTGTCACAGATGACATGAACTCAGCACAGTAGAACTGGGATGGCTACAAACTACTCTAAGCCTCACAGATGAAGAAGAAAAAAAGTGCTTAAAGGTAAAGCTATTGCTTGTGCTTATTAAGAGAAAGTTGTGTGAGTCAGTGCATTGACTACAGCCAGGCTTGAGTGCAGCTGTTTTTCTCTATACCTAAGGTGAAATGCACTGGACAACAAGCATGAGGTACAGCCAGAGTCAGGCTCAGGAAGTGTGCTCTTTCCAAGGTTTTGTAATTTGAGTGGTTGTGATTTTTTTTCCCACCTAGATCTACATTTGGAAATCTTTGATCCCTAGAAGGGTAGGAAGGGCATATATGTCCTTAGAATGGAGTGAAATTGAGACATAACTTTTTTGTTCTCCAATTTTATCTTCCTCTTCCGTCCTATATCATCTTTATTTCAGAAAACTGTTTCTCCCCCTCCATTTTACCTGTTATATGTTATTGTGATGTTGGGGGAGAAAGGAAACAGTTCCTGCCTGTCCGCCAGAGCTGGGGAGTGCTGACACAGAAACCTTTTACCTCCGGATGCAAGGGGTGAAAACAGGATTATTGTGAAATTCATGAGGCTTTTATAGAGTTCTAAAGGAAAGGTGCTAGAGCTGGGACTGGATTGGCCAAGGGATCTGGAAGGAGAATGACTTATGTGCCTTGGCTAGCCAATAGGGGAAATGGAGGATCAAAGCCAGTAGACAAACAGGGATTGGGGACAGATGGGTGAGACAAGCAATAGGGTTAGGACAGGGGCAGGAGCGGGCAGGAGCTGGCAGGAGCAGGAGCCACGCAGCCACGGGCTGCTCTGGGGACATGAGACAGGAGGATCCCAAACACGGGGCTGCCCCGGCTTGGACTGGCAGCCTCAGCCTCCGCCTGTTCCAGGTCGGGGGAGGCATGCCCAGGCATGTTCCTACAGGGGGTGGTGGGACCGTCCAGGTCCTGGCAGAAGACAATACCTGTGCCTAGTCACCCTGATGAGTCACCCGGTGAACAATTCCTCCGGGGAACACAGGGGATTGCAAGAGAAGAGCGGTGACAACACTGCAGGAAGGTGGTAATGACGGGGAGAGGTGAAACAGTAAACTTTCTGAACTAGAACCCAGTACAAGTAAAACGCATAATTTTAAAACTTCAACCACAAGTCTCTCATGTATGTGGCTAGTAAAATTCAAGGTATCTCCCAGCGCTGCCCTTCTCCGAGGTTCACAGTCAGCACTTGTTCTTTCCACAACTCGTAGTCTGGTCTGTTTCCCACAGTATGTAGGAAATAATTTTAAATAATTTTTATTCCATTAAGTAGCTGAAATTAAAAATATAGCAAACTGAATTGGAATTTGAACAGTGATGTTAGAGGAATTCATATCTAAATAAAAAGAATCAGAATTATTTTTACTTAAGAATAATTTTACTTTTCAGACCCTTATCTTGAGTAGTCTATACAGTGCTGGACACTATACTTTTGTAAAGGTTTAATTACTTTTCAGGGGAGCAGTATAGAGGAATTATACAAATGATGCCAGATATCAATGATTTAAGTTATAAGGAAAGACTGAGAAAGTTGAGCATATTCTCAGTGGAAAAGAAGAGGCTCCTTGGAAACCAATTGAAGTTTTAAAAATTATGAAGAGGACTGATAAAATTGATCCAAGCAAGCTCTTTACACTTGCAAGACCACAGAAGCTTGAAGACATGATGTAAAAATTAGAAAGTTGGGAACAAGAAAAGAAATTCTAAGGCATAACTATTCTACACAGACGGATTAGAAGTGTATGGAATAAATTACTGTAAAGAGCCCCTGAAGCAAGAAGCATCATGGAATTCAAGAGGGAATGAGATGAATTTCTAAACAAAAGGAGCAGATAGAGGGGTGGCAGAGAAAATACTCAAATGGAAATAAGGGAGACAGTAAGGAAGAAGCAAGAGAAACATAAGAACCTTTTCCACTTATTTCTCTGGTTCTTATTGCTGGTACTTCTCTCTGGATATTGATTTACTATTATCTAAAATAATGCAACAACCCTGTAGTACAAGTGAGTCAGTCTTGCACACATTATTTTTATGTAATTTAGGGGTTCCTCAGTTTTGGACCATGTCATCTTTGATCATATCTTGAAAATGAACCTACTGACCTTAGCCTATTTAGTCATAATGGACAACTATACATTAAGGAAACCCCTGTCAAAGAGACATGGAGGTATAAACTGGTCGGAATCCCAGCTACTGCTGGCAAGTGCAAGTTATTGGAATACCAAGCATCTTGTTCCTGGGGTATTAGTCTGCTTAGGAATTGGAGTTCTCAGAGCTATCTTTTACTTATAGACACAGAGAATGCAGTTACATGAAGATTTGCTCTAGTGAAAAGGCCAATATATGAAATTCCAGTTTTCAACCACAGCTACTCATTCCAGGCCCCACATCATAATTTACTAAATTTCCAAGAAGTAGCAGCAGAAATTTGAGGTATTACAGGTTCTTACCATATATGTTGTTTTATTTTCCTGTGACTGTGCAAACCAATAAGAAATAGCAAAGGCTCTGAAGCTGTACATACTCAGGAAGACAAGATTCCATTGATCTACTTTCAGACAGGTGTATTCAGACTGACAGCTTTAATTACATGGGAATGAGTGGCTGAAAAGCTCATGTGCACCTGAGAAAGCTTCTTGGATTTTGTGTTGACTGATACTTATGTCCACTTTTGAAATCTAACAATATTAAATATTTAAAACCTAATTATTGCTCAGTTGCTCCATTCACTTCTAAGTCCACTTCACCTATTTATAATTTTTATATTTGATGCACATGGGTTTTTTTTACCATGTCAAAAAAAACAGGATGTGAATAATAACACATTGAAATGCTAGAGTTTGCTTCATTTATTGCCTTATTGCTTTCAGGAATGCACCAAAGATGACAAAAAGTTTGGTATATATGGTAAATAATAATAATACCCTTTCTTTTGTTTTCTTGGGAAGTAGAGGATGTTTGAAAGGATTAGACAGTTTCTTTCAACTTACAGCTTGATTTTTTTTCTTGAAGCAAATGTACAACTTTTTTCCTCTGCATTTTAAACATTAATTTCCAAGGTATCCACGGCTAATTATTCAGCAGTTACTTTAATGTTTCAGATAGGGAATAAGTAGCCTTGGGGAGAACAGATCCTGCTTTTAAAGTAAGTCTAACTATACAAGGGATTATTACTAGGAGACATCCACTGAATAGAGTCATTGCTATTTCTTTCTCTGTTCAAAGATAGAAGCAGAGTGGTAAAATTAAAAACAAAACAATAGTTGGGGCTGTGGAGTACAGAAGGATTTACTGCCATAGGATGTTGACCCCACCTCATGCTGGGCACAGTGGAAAGGAAAAGTCATTTCTTCTTTCCTATCTATTTTACACTTTGGAGTCTTTCTTGACCCCAGCTTCTCTGATCTTTGGTGAAACCCTGGACTATGAACTGGACAGCTGGAAGCAGCACAGCTTAACCCCTCAGGTAAGGTCCCACCCCAACAGCAAGTTCTCCAGGGCCAGGAGTACCAGAGTGGATTGCAAGGAAAGAAGAACATTGAAATGATATCTCACTTTCATGTGATTTTGTTATTGGTGACAGCCTTTGGAAACTCCCTCCCACAACAGTAGGCCATCCAGGTGGTCCTGTTGCAAAACTGTTAAATGAGAAGTAACACATATTTAAACTCTGTCCAACAATCCTATCAGATTCTTTCCATATGAAAAAAGGAATGTAAAATGCCAGAGACAACAACCCTCACTAGGAAGTGGAATAATATTTTACAGCCCTTGTAATGAATAGCTCATATCTTGTCCTCTCCATTGGTCAGTCAGGAAGAGAGAACAGCATGGACCAGGGCCCAGCCACAGGTCATTGATTCAAGTTGTGCCCTCTGATTCCAATACCACTACACAGCTTCTGGATCTCCTCTGGGGTCACTGAATATCATGGTCATAAGACATGCTGATTATTTAGGGACTGTCTTTTTCAGTTCAAAATTCATTAAATAATATGAATATTCCTCTGCAGCCTTGCTGACTGTTGGGTTTTTTGTCCAAAACTAATGACTTATTTGCACTTTCACATGTGGGATTCGAATGTGTGGGAGCTTGGGGAGTACAAAGACTGTTGGGATTTGTGTTAGAGGACTCTGCCATGGAGATGAAGTTAGTCATGTTATAAACTTTTTCATACTCTCTTTTTGAAATAGTCTCTGACTTGTGCTCTTCCTCAAGAAGTGTCTGATGATGCTTGGGAAAGTTCTAGGTGGCAAAAGTCAGTCAAAAGTGTATATGAGACTCTGTGAACAGTCAATGCCCTGAATGATGTCAGGCCAAAACTTAAGGACCTAATATAGCAGCTACTGCCATAAAACCAAGCTTACCTAAAATTTTCATGGCACATTTCTGTGTATTCCCCTTTCCAGCTTATGCCAGCATGCAGTGTTGTGTCAGTACAAACTTGTTTGATGCATTTTAGTTAAACATCTGTGAAAGAAAGCAAACATTGTAAGTTTTACTAATCAATTATACTGGTGTCTCAGATTGTTAAAATATATATCTATATCAAATTTATAGCAACCATGTTCCTTATGTTGGGCTTAATAATATAGACAGCCTGTGAGTTTGGGATGGGAGTTTCAACTGAGGGAAAATCCCTGTTCAGTTCTCTGGTTGTTCTGACCAGAAATCTGTTCTTATTTAGCCAGGGATTTTAGGTTAGGCTGGAGCCTACTTTTCCCTTCTACTAGACCTTATGGGATGGTGATCATAGAACCATAGAATTATTTAGGTTGGAAAATATGTGTAAGATCACAAAGTCCAACCATAAACATAATACTGCTAAGTCCATCACTTAACTCTGTCCCTACATGCCACATCTACACATTTTCTTAAATACCTACAGGGATGGTGACTCCACCACTTCCCTGGGCAGCCTGTTCCAGTGCTTCATAACCCCTTTTGTGAAGAATTTTTTCCTAATATCCAACCTAAGCCTCTACATGGGCAACTTGATACCACTTCCTCTTGGCTTACCACTTGTTACATGGGAGAAGAGACTGACTCCCACCTCGCTACAACCTCCTCTCAGATAGTTAGAGAGAGACATAAGGTCTCCTCCATTTCCCCAAGCTTCACAATGTCTTTCATGTGGAGAGATATCAAAAACTGAACACAAAATTCAAGGTGTGGCCCTCACTTGTATAGAGGGACAGTCATTTCCCTAGTCCTGCTGTCCACACTGTTTCTGATACAAGACGGGGTGCCACTGATCTTCTTGCTCACCTGGGCACTCTGCTGGCTCGTGGTCTGCCAGCTGTCAACCAGCACCTTCAGGTCCTTTTCTGCCAGACAGCTTTCCAGCTACTTACCTTCTAAATTGTAGTGCTGCATTGGGTTGTTGTGAACAAAGGGCAGGACCTGGTACTTTGCCTTACTGAACCTCCTACCATTGGCTTCTGTCCATCGAACCAGCCTGTCCAGACCCCTCTGCAGAGCCTTCCTACTCCCGCCATCTTGGTGGCATCTGCAAACTGACTGAGGGTCCATTTGATTTCCTCATCCAGATCATTGATAAAGATATTGAACAGGTCTGGCACCAATACTGAGTCCTGGAGAACACCACTGGTGACCAGCCATCAGCTGTATTTAACTCCATTTCCCACAATTCTCTGCACATCTTAATTGATATGTGCTCTTAGCTCATCTTGAGTTTCAGCTTGTGGGGATAGTGAAGACTCTTTTAATTGTAACAGATGTTGCAGAGGAATACTGGAGAATAGCAGAACCTCTGTAACCATTCTGTGATCCGCATGCAGCAGGAGCAGCCTGCAAGGGGTACCAAAGTAAGAACAGATAAGAGCAGCAAGGATTTTACATCTGACATCAGGAAACAGGCTAAGACTCTTCCCCTGGCTGCTCCTCAGCCCAACCTGCCCATGATTAGAATCACAGATCTAAAATTTGAATAGAGATACTTTTTTATGTTTTCACATCCATTTCCTCTTTCCTTATAACCACATAATATATTGTATAACTGTCCAGATCACCATAATTTAACCAGCAGAGTACCATTCTAGTCTGAGGGTAGACACATTGATAGTTAGTCTGTGTCTCTTTAATTACCTGAGAAAGAGAAAAGCAATGATACTATAAATATAGAAGATGCTGAATTTTTAAGACTGCTGGTTCTCCAACCTATTGTTAAGCAGCACATACAAGTGTTTTGTGTATGCTGAGATTAATTTTCAATACTTAGTTTCCCTTGGGATATTTATATTCTTCCAATAAGCATACAACTGTCCATCAAAAGTAACTTTATATATACCCACATAGCATGCACACACACACGTGCACACACACACACACATGCACACACACACACACACACACACACACAGACAATCACTGCCACAAACTTTTTGGGATTTCTTCTTCAAAGAGCTGCAAATACGAGTTAACATTTTCTTTGCACAATGACCTGTTAAGGTAGGTGGCTGTTCATTTCAACCGACAATTGGAACAGAAGTACTTGTTTTATTTCCTTGTTTTTCCTCTCCCTTCCAATTTTGCAAACAGTTAAAAAATCTCCTGTCTGAGAGGTAGAAACTATTAATGCAAAGAGAGAAAAATCATTTCATAAGAGACACTTCGGATTACAGTCTATTTTGGTTTTTTTACTCAAATCATTTACTTCTAATTAGATAAGAGAAAAAAAAAAAGAAGAAAATTCCAAAGGGGAAAATACATTTTTTTCCCACAAATTGCTTCCATCATTTCTGAACTCTGCTAAGCATTTTTAATAGATATGTGCCCTTAGCTCATCTTTTGCATGCTAACAATTTAATCTGAATACCAATATAGACACAAAATAAACGATTGTTTCCTGCCAGAGGTATCTGCAGAAGAAATCTTGGAGTAAAACATTGTCTTTGCAGCTCATTGTGTCTCTAATTAGACTGGAAGGAGGCAGAAGCTTGCTGGTGTCAGTCTGTGTTTAGCATGCCCTGGAGCTTCAAGCTCCTGTGGGTATCAAAGTGCACTAATTAAATGAGGGGTCCACAATACCGCACTAAACATCAGAGTGAGAGAAAGAGTCCAGTGTCCTCAGTGCCTTTGAGAATCCATGGCCCACGCTAATTACCCATTGTTGAATTGACTTCCCATTCTACAAGGAGTGAACGGTGCCTCTCTCCCCCCTTCCCCGGCCTCCTCCCCCCCCTTAGATTTTACCATCTTTGCTTTGGCCGCCTAATTAATCTTATGGAAATCTCCCGAAGCCAGATTCCAGCAAGGTTGCCCCGATGTTTATAATTTGATTTGTGATGATAAAAGTGAAGACACCCGGTGATGGAACAGTGTCATTTTCAACACTCTTGAGAATCGAAGAGGCTATCAATCTTTCCCACGTGCATGGCAAACTGATATCCTAGAAAATTAACTTCAATTAATAACAGAAATCCCTAGACGCTCAGGGAAGTAGAGACGCTTTGAAAGAGAACCTTCAAAGATGTCTCTGGATTGTCTTTTATATGCAGACTCTTCTTTCTATATAGAAGATTCTCAATAAGGGAATGTGTGGTGAAGGGGGGAGTTCCCCCTCTCCCCTTTTAATCTGAGCAAAATGAGGCAACATTTTATATTTAGTTTAGGGAGAAGTTAACCAAAGGTCTGTAGGTTAAATCTGTTTTTATTTCCTCTCTGTAGTTAATACTACTTAATGGATTATGCTTCACATATCACTGAGGAAAAGAAATTTAAAATAAATGTTTTTTACCATTATGTTCCCCCCCAAAAATGCTGGGAAGTTAGGGGTTGTACTGCTTGTCATTGCCAGCCTTCTTTACCTTGACAGGATTTGTGATCTAAAGCTGAATATTCTATCAGAAAAAAAAGACTTGTTAAGATTTTACATGTTCTAACTGCAATGACACAGATATTAAAGACTCCTATAAAAGCAAATCTCATTCCTGTGAAACTGCAACACATGAATTTTAGTCTACAAATAATCTGCCATGTCTGTGTTTGTGAGTGGCATTTCTGTATTGCCATTGTATGAGGTAGTTCATTGGAGAACACAACTTCAGTTTAATACTAGCAAAACAGAAATATATGTAATATTTACCCACCTCTGAGACTAAAAAACTCCTTGTTGAACAAACAAACTTTAAAAGATCACCCAGTAATAATTTCTGGTTTGGGTTGGGGATTTTTTTGTATAATATGCCATGAACAACAACTTAAAAATTATGGTTAACAATTACCTTGAGGTGATGCATAAGCAAAACATACTACCCAGTATCTTGCTTAAAGTTTATCTTCCAAGATAAACTTCCAAGTAATTTTCAAGGTAGCTTGAAACAAACCTAAGTTACAGGCTTGGCTTAGCAGCAAGAATGGGTTAAATTTATTGCATTTCAGGTTCTTGTTATAATCGCGGTCCCATGAATGAATTCATGTTGTGCCATTTCTTGCTCTCATTACAACCTTTGTTACGAGAATGAGGTATTAGGATTTTAATGCCTCATATATTCTGTGAATTATGTTAGTGTGCTGTACTACTTTGACCTTTTAAGTATTCTGTAATTTGATTGGCTGGTAATTCTAGTCCTTTTCCTGTTGACAGCCTCAATAACCTTTCAGACAAAGGTGGAATGGCAATACATTCAAAATACAGATATTTAAGCGTACAAAATCTGTACTATAAAGGATGGCTATCATTCTTTGTGAGAACACAAAATTTAAATTCCTCTATTGCTTAAAAATTTGGACATAAATAGGACACAGAATAAATAATGCATTCCAAGAATAAAGTTTAGGATAAAAAATGAAAGTGACTTTTTTTAAATTTACTTCGTCATAACTTGTAATATTCTCTTAAACCAACTCTACTTGATAAATATATGATAAAATTTTTACCATCTTTTTAATATTGCCATATCATATGAATTTTTTTAAATGAAAATTTTATGTTTTCAGTATCTAGATCTACTTTTTAACATTTTATCAAATTTTGAATTCAGTAAATAAGGATACACGAAGCACCTGAATAGCTTTGTGAAATTATTAGTAGTAACAGTAATCCATATACCATATACCGGCTGTACAAAGTACCGTGAATACATAAAAAAGTAGATGTCCATTACTATTTGGTACTATCATCTGCACGTTCACATTTAATGATTGGAGAAAGTTATCTATTTGTCAGAAACAGCCATTTAGCTTTGGTCTTCTTGAATAATGCATTGTGTGTAAAAGTAGCCCTCGGTGACAAACAACACTAATTAGAATGAATGCACACTTACTATATTTTCCACTATATGTAAAATAAAATTGAATTAGTGTCATAGATTAATTTACACTATACATTTTACACTAAAAATAACCCCAGTTTTCTCCAAATGAATTCTTCCTCCGAAATCCCAAATGAATTCTTCCTCTGAAATCCTTGCTTATTAAAAAATGGGCTGTTTTAAATTATCTGTATTTTTTACTTTTTTTTTTTTACTGTTTGGAGGCTTTTTAATTCTTTCATAGAATTCTTTGTGGGGAACCCACACCAACAGGAGAAAACCTTAACAAAGGTTTCTGATATAATATCCTTTAAAATCTCCCCAAATACTATACCAAACCCAACTTAATATAATTTTGGGCTGAATTGCTGTAACTACACCTATTGGTAGATATAGTTTACCTTCTTTTTGTTTTGTTATTTCAAGTACAGTTTTTCTTTTCTTAGTGGTTTTAGCTGGCTTTCAGTTTTGTCTGTGGATTCCACATGAGTTTTAAAGTGGCATAAAGTCTTAAGGCCACTTCAGAGACTTCTTTCTTTCTCAATTAAGGAAAGATAAGAATGTATTCTTGCTTTTTCATGACACCGTTTACTAAGTGTATTTAGAGAAGGAAGGAACTTTCAGGATTCCTACTTGAATGAGGTATGAATTTCCAGACAGCTGTATTTTTATACTCTTCTACTTGGCAAAGAAGAACCTAGGTCAGCTCCAGAGACCACAGGTTAAAAATTTTAAGAATGTTAGAGTATGGCATTGACTCCTACAATGTATTTGTATGAACAGAAAGACTGCAGATGTATACCACTTTCAGCATATCTCCTTAGTATGATGTGGCAGATTGCACACCGCACAATATGAAGCCAATCATCACACAAAGTAAGACATGTGCACCAGCTGTTTGGTAAAGTTTCAGCCCTGATTTTGTGAAGTTGTTGGGAAGTTTCTGAATCATAAGCAGAAATGTCAGTAATCGAAAGTAGATGACAGTAATGTACTATATTCTCAGTCTGTAAAAGGCAATAGCTTCTTACAGCCTTTGGAATTTTAAACAATTTTTTTTGGCATGCTGATGTGCATGAGAAGTGGCAGAGAAATTATATTCTCTTTATCATCATGTAAGGCAAGCACCAGGCCCAAAGTACACCTGGGACTAGAGTTAGCCTGGAAACTACCTGAAAATGACCAAGTGAAAAGTGGTGTGTTTTTCAAGTGAAGCTGCAATTACATGACAATTACATATGGTTTCCTATGTAAGTCTCTCCCTCTGATGTAGGTGTGTCCTTAGCAAGACTTACCAGGACTGTCAGCTAGCAGGCATCTAGTGCTTTTTGAAATGCTGTGGATTATCTGAGATACATAAAGCTGAAAAAAGTCACATTAGAGCTGTTCTTCTTTACACCATTAGATCAGCAGTTTCTGATGGGGAACTGCTTAACTCCACATTACTTACAATGATGGAAGACACCCTCTGATGACAGTAAACTTAACCCTAGGGTGGAATTCCATGGGCTTCATTGTCTGGATGAAGATACTGAATTGTGGTCTTCACAGAAAGATGATATTATGTGAGCTTGGGAGACGTCTGCTATACAAACCTGACAGAGTTCAAGAAGTGTTTGGACAATACTCTCAGACACATGGTGGGACTCTTGGGGATAATTCTGTGCAGGTCCAGATGATCCTTGTGGGTCCCTTTCAACTTGGCATATTTTGTGATTCTGTGATTCTGCTACTGCAGTCAGTGGATTCAAGAGGAGAGTTCAAATGAGGTTGCTGGGTGGATAGAGTGTCTAATAGGCTTTACAGATTTTTTTGGCTATGAACTCAATTCAGGCACCAGTACATAAGTATCACCACCTGTGATATTTCAGATATTTAATTTGGGACTGACATTGACAATGGTTTTATATTTGTACCTAGGACTGGTTTTGCAAGAATGGAAGGAGTAATGAAGTTTTCATCAGTTTTTCTTATAATCATTGCTCTCCCATAGTGATTACATTTTGATTTTCTTTCATTGAAGAATTGGATTGTTTATTAGTATACAGATCTTCACATGGACAGTTTATTCTGATCTGAATATGTTCACATTATTACATAACACAGAATTTTTAGAAGAATTCTAAGAAAATAGATATCAAATGTCTTTCATCACAAAATTATCAGATGTGATTTTATGAAGATACCAGCATCTTCAATGACAATGTTTTTTAGTATTGATGGAAATTGTTCTTTCTTCTATCTAAAACCTCAATTTTCATGTCCAAATGAAGTGGTTTATCGTTTTATCAGCAGGAGGTCACCTCCACTGGAATTAAGGCTGTTTAATAAACTGAAAATTAAATAAAAAGGAATAATGTGTTGTAGTAAAAAGCTTTATATTCAGTAAGATAATCACTGTACTTCATGTACTCCTTCTTAAACTGCTTGTTCGTGTTCTCTGGAGGTCATCTGTGAGTAGCCTAGCAATAATATTTTAAACTTCATGCTTTGCTCACTTAATAACATCGACTTTACCTATTTTCCTGTTACAGTATGTGATAATGCAAACCAATTCCATGTAAGTAGTGGAAGTCTGGCAAGCAGATCTGGATCAAGCTTTCTTCTCAAAACTGACTGTTGAAAGAAGGACTTAAGAGTGACCCCAAGTAGTTTAGAAGTCAGTGAAGGCACAAGACACAGAATAGAGAAAGTGGCTAGCAAGACCAGGTGATTCAAACCTGTTTCCTCTGACAGAACTGTTGGCTTCATTCCTTTCTCATATAATTAGGAACCCCTCCACTAGAGTCATTAAAGTTATACTAATAAAAAAATCAGATTTGACCTTTTAATTAGTTTCAAATTGAGCCCTAAATTAGGTAATTTATTGGTCTGTGGAAATAATCACCTGTCTTTTCACTGACCCATCAGAAGGATAAGTAATTTCTCATTACAGTTCATATGAGGAAAGAAAACAAAAACAAATACATTCTACATTTATTAGGAATTGGGACCTCAGTTCTCATCTTGGTTTCAGATAATAAAATGGAGGTCAGAGAGTGCCATTATACTCAGATAGTTCAAATGAAAGATTGGCATATAAACAAGTTATCTAAGGTTTACAAATTCCTATGTACCCCCCTAAACTATGGTAACTAGGAAAGTTCACACCACTGGTTCATTCATGCACCATTACTCCCTCCAACTCACCTTCTAAAGGTCTGATTTGCTAACATGTGATCATTCACTGCTGTGCTGAGAAACACAAGTAGGTTCCAAAACACAAACAGTCTGGACAACTTGATTCAGTAAGCTTGCGTGCTTTCTCAAGGTATTTTCCTTCATTTACAGAAAGCACTTTTGAATTTTAAAACATGATGTATTCAGAGAAGTTGCAGAGTAGCTTTCATCAGTGAGAGAAAAACCTGAGACTATGGTATTTGGAACACTTGCCCCAGCCTCTTCCACTACTATCTTCTGAAGGATATCTGTGCACACAAGAACTGCTCCATTGGGAACAGCTGTGATTCATTAGGTTGTGAGACTATGGACAGCTGAAAACCAATCAGTGAGATTTATGTTGTCCCTACATTCACAATGCAGGAGGAAAGAAGAAAGTTTCATCAAAAGTTAACAGATAAAACTCAGTAAAGGTGATTAAATTTGTCTCCATATACATAGCAGCACAGAAGTGCCACAATGTCAGAAGTCAAACACCACTTTAAAAATAAAGCAGTATCTGAGTCATGACAGCTGTGACAGACATTTTCACTTGCACTGTTTCAGAATTTAAAAGTTGAAAATGTGGAGGGTTGAGTGTTTCATTTTTTGGGGTTTTTTAGTTTTTTTTTTTTTACAGTGCTTTTCAAACAATTTAATACTCTACAAAAGGTATTGATTAGAGAGTGTTCAAACTGGAGTACACAGCACCCACATACACCTCACAAATAACTGCATTCTTCATGGGACACATAAAATTATAATCAGAAATAATGCTTATAGGAGGAGAAAAAAAACAGATTTTTTTCAAAGAAACAGTCATTTTGGTTAGGATTTCTGATGCCAATGCTTGAAGTATCACTTTCAAGGAAAATATTCCAAAATCTTCTCCAGCAACACTCTCTTGTCGCAGGGGAGAAGCTTGAGTGTCCTCATGAGGTTGTGTGCTATGCTGGCGGTGGTTTGTGCCTTCGGTAGGGTCTCCCATGCCAGACAAGTCTCAGCTGAAGGGTCAGACAAAGTGTGTCCACAGGCACCATGGTAGCCCCCAGCAACCATTCTAGAAGGACAACTTTTAACTCCAAACCTGGGCAGATAGAGCTTGCTTAGCCCTGTAAGGCCATTCATCTAAGAGAAGGATACTCTAACCAAACCTACGTCCTGAGCTATTCACACTGTTCAAGCTCGCTAGGCCCTGGCAGATGAACCTTAGGAGTAAAGGGTGGGGCCAGTTCTGCGCTTGCTATGCCTCACCTAAAAAATCCATTGCACAGGCTCGAAGGGTTCACCCACTTTGCAAAGCCATGTAGCGACAGGCGAGGGTTGAAACAGCAGGTGGGGAAGCACTGGAAGCCGCAGACCCAACCCCGCATGCAGGCGGTTCAGGATATGGGTCACTCGAGATTGACCCTGGAGATGACAGTCTTGTGAGGCAGCATCCTAAATGATCAAGTAGTCTTTTCTAAGGAGAGCACTGCTTGCTCCACATGGAGATGAGCCTAGAAAAGGTGGCCTGAACAAAGCTCATCTCCACACACAGCTAGATAACTGCAGCCAACCAGCATCTTCTGATGCGGTCAAACAAAAATAAAGACAAAGAGAATTCAAAGGCATACACCTGCCTCCAAAGGTGTGTTCAAATTAACACTCACATATTGGAACATCAGAACCATGCTTCATACAGCGGATAGTGGATGTCCTGAGTGTCGTTCTGCTCTAATTGCCCATGAACTGTCACGACTCAACATCAACATTGCTACTCTCAGTGAAGTTCGTCTTCATGAGGAAGGCAGCCTTAAAGAACATGGTGCCGGCGACACACTCTACTTGTCAGGCAAACCCAAAACCGAAAATCACCTTTCAGGAGTTGGCTTCATGATTAAAAACTCCATCACCTCCGAACTTGAAAATCTGCTGACAGGTCATTCCGATTGCATTATGTCCTTACGCTTCCCACTACACAACAAGCAACATGTTCTTTTTAGCGTATATGTCCCAGCTCTCCAAGCTGACCTTGCAGAAAACGATAGATTCTACACTGACCTGCGTCACCTCACCCAAAATATTCCTGCAGATGATAAGATCATAATCCTTGGTGACGTCAATGCCAGAGTAGGTAAGAACTCTGAAGACTGGAATGGACTACTGGGCAAGCATGGTGTTGGAAACTGCGATGACAACGGACGGCTACTGCTAGAGTTTTGTGCAGAACGGCAGCTCACCATCACCACTATCTTTCAACAGAAAGACAGCCTGAAGACAACCTGGATGCATCCTCGATCCAAGCACTAGCACCTCATTGACTATGTCTTACTGCAACAGAGAAATGTTTGCAATGTCCATCATACCAGAGTGATGCCTAGTGCAGAATGTCAAACAGACTACTGCCTTGTGCATTGCAAACTTAACCTCCACTTTAAGCCCAAACCTAAGACAGGTGGCATTCGAAAGAGAAGGCTCCAAGTTAACAATCTTAAAACAGCTACAGTGAGAGACAGCTTCCAGGGAAACCTTCACACCAGACTTAAAGATAATTCCATAGATCCCTCTCCTGAAGCACTTTGGCAACATATTAAAAATTGCATCCTGCAGTCCTCTGAAGAGTCCTTAGGGTTCTCCTCCAACAAAAACAAAGACTGGTTTGATGAAAACAATCAAGAGATCCAGTAATTGTTGAAGAAGAAGAGAACTGCTCACCAAGTACTCCTCGCTCAGCCATCTTGCCATGTAAGCAAAGCCGCCTTTCGTCTTGCATGCAGTAAGCTCCAACAGAAACTTCGAGACATCCAGAACAAATAGTGGCTCAACATAGCAGAAAAGACTCAACTATGCACTGATTTGGGTGACCTGACCACAGAGGTTTCTATGAGGCCCTGAAAGCAGTGTACGGACCCACACACCAGGGTCAGAGTGCCCTACTCAGCGCAGATGGCCAAATGTTTCTCATAGATAAAACCTCCATCCTCAATCGATGGTCTGAACATTTTCGGACTCTCTTCAGTGCCAACCGTGTAGTCCAAGGCTCAGCAATTCAGCACATTACACAACAACCAGTAAGAAATTAATTGGATATAGCCCCTACTATGGAAGAGACACTTAAGGCCATACAACAGGTGAAAACTGGCAAGGCAGCTGGGGTTGATGGAAGTCCACTCAAAGTATGGAAGCATGGAGGTCAAGCACTCCATGCTAAATTTCATGAGCTTGTTGTGCGTTGCTGGGAATAAGGGGAACTACCATCAGATCTCCATGACACAGCCATCATCACCCTGTACAAGAAGAAAGGAGAAAAATCAGACTGCTCAAATTACTGAGGTATTACTTTGCTCTCCGTTGCTGGTAAAATCCTTGCAAGAATACTTTTGAACAGAGTAGTACCCCCTATTGCAGAAGAACTTCTACCTGAAAGCCAGTGTGGTTTCAGAGTCAATAGGAGGACCACAGACATGGTATTTGTTCTCAGACAACTGCAAGAGAAATGTAGGGAACAGAACAAAGGACTCCATGTAACCTTTGTTGACCTCACCAAAGCTTTTGACACTGTGAACAGAAATGCCTGTGGCAGATCTTGGAATGTTTAGGATGTCCCCCCAAGTTCCTCAAAATGATCATCCTGCTACATGAGGATCAGTGTGGACAAGTCAGATATGGCGATCTCTCTGAGCCCTTTCCAATAACCAACAGTGTGAAACAAGGTTGTGTTCATGCACCAACTCTATTCACAATCTTCTTCAGCATGATGCTCCAAAGAGCCACAGCAGACCTTGATGAAGAAAACAGTATCTACATCCAATCTCATATTGATGGAAGCCTATTCAGCCTAAGGTGATTGAAGGCCCACACCAAGACCCTCAGTCACCTTGTCCATGAGCTGCTTTTTGCTGATGATGCCACCCTTGTTGCTCACACAGAAGCAGCTCTGCAGCATTTAACATCCTGCTTTGCAGAGGCTGTTGAGCTTTTTGGGCTGGAAGTCAGCTTGAAGAAGACAAGTTCTCTACCAACCTGCACCTCAGGAAGTCTTCCATCATCCCAACATCACTATAGGCAATTCAGAGCTTAAGTCAGTCTAGCAGTTCACCTATCTGAGAAGTATCATTTCCTCAGAGGGTAAGATTGACAAAGAGATAGACAACAGGCTAGCAAAGGCATACAGAGCCTTCAGAAAACTCCATAAAAGAATCTGGTCCAATAAACACCTGAAGAAAACTACAAAGATTAGTGTCTACAGAGCCATTGTACTGTCTACTCCTTTATATGGGTCTGAATCATGGGTCATCTACTGCCACCACCACTGGCTCCTTGAGTGCTTCCATCAGCGCTGCCTCCGTTCAATCCTAAACATCCACTGGACTGATTATGTGACCAATGTGTCTGTTCTTGAACAGGCAGGGGTCAGCAGTATCGAGGCCATGCTGATGAGAACGCAGCTGCGCTGGGCAGGGCACATCTCCAGGATGGAGGATTATCGCCTCCCAAAGATTGTGCTCTATGGTGAACTTGTCACCGGCTGCCGCAAGAGAGGAGCCCAGAAGAGGAGATACAAGGACTCCCTGAAACAATACCTCAGCCTTGGCCATATTGACTGTCACCAATGGTCCACTCTGGCCTCCAAGTGGAATTCATGGAGGCACACCATTCATGCTGCTGCTGCTTCCTTTGAGAACGCACACAGAGTCAGTCTCAAGGAGAAAAGACAACACAGAAAGAATGGTTCCTCACCAGTATTGCCTAAGGAGAATTTCTGCTGTACCTTTTGCAACCAGACTTGCCTATCTCACGTCAGCCCCTTTAGCCACCAGCGCGCTTGCAACAAGCGTGGGTAGTGCCCTTCCCAAGTCATTCGTGAAGCCTAGCCATGATGATGATGAAGATGATGATGATGATGATGATGATGATGATTCCAAAATGAAAGTTCACAGGAGCTACAAGTTCAAGTGCTTCTCATGGTTTCCAGGCATATTCATTCCTGCTTTCATTTTAATAATCTATGACACTCAAGCTCCAGTGCAGGAAAATACAATTGTTTTCAAAATCAGATAATTCAGTGACCTCATTTTGATCATTACTTTCATAATCCCTTGTATTTGAAACAGCTTGACATTTTTACTGCTTACCAATTTCTACTTCTCCATTGCAGGCCCAAATGAATCATGTGAAAGGGAAGTATTTACTTTTGCTTCTGTCAGGAAAAATCTCATCTGATTATGGCTGGAAATGAGATCATATCTGGCAAAATGTAATAATTTGTCAAGATCATTTTACCTTTAGGATTGAGAAAACAAAATCAATTTGATAAATCCAAACTATAGGGTCATCTCTGTGCTTTGTTGGACGCTATATGAAAACTATAGATGGATTATGCTGGCCCAGCAGTATTATTGCATCTTACATTCAGATCACCAAGATATTAAGGTTAAAAGAGTCTATTTTATGCTGATTCAGGCTGGACTTTAGAAAGTGATAAACTAGCACTTTTATCTTCAAGCAATCCTTGATAAGACCTTTATTACATAAGCAAACAAAGCAGTTAAAAAGTCTCAGAAGAGCAGTAGCTGTTCATGCTGGCAGGAAGAACAATGATATGTGTTTTATTCCTTTTCTTAGGGAGAGTACTAAAAAATTCCTCTTTTGTTCAAAATATGAGGTTTTAATTGGGATAGAATAAAATACTTAACAAGAGACAGTGACTTTGCCTCAAGATATTCTGCAGGTGCAAAAGGGCAAATAAGGATTTTCTGCTATCAAAATCAGTTTCACTGAAACAACTATGCTTTGGAATTTTTTTCCATTGTGCAATATTAAAAATTCAACCAGTTTGCTGCAATATCTCAGAACAGGTCCTTATGACCCAGTCACTTTTCAAGTATTATCCTCCTGGTGAATATCTCCATGTCATATAATCTTCATCTCATAGTACAGTATTTTGTATTTTCCTGCTCTGATTCTCACCTATGTGAACTTATTTTCACTGCATATTACCAAACTATGCAGACCCTTTATTATTTTCTGTCCTTACAGTTACTTGCGACACCTTTTAATTTTATATAATTTTCAAATTTGATGTCTTATTAATGTCTTTTGGAAGAATAAAAGAATTAAAGTGCATTAAATAGCCTCTGCCTATAAAGTTCCGTATCTGTCAAATGACTCCATACTTATGCTAATGAGATTGAATAGCAGAATGACACCTTTTGAGTCTCAATTCCAATGTATAGGAGGTGACACATCCAGAACAAGCAAAGCAAATTTAGAACCAGGAGTATAAGCAATGAACTTAGAATATCTGCTATTACTATTTCTTTAAAACATCTTGGTGAAACATGGTCATTCCCTGCCCAAGCACAAACCAAGAAAAAATTTTACCTCCAGCCCAGCTATGAAGAAAGAGTCATGAGGCTTCCAAAGACAAGTGGGCATTTTCAGAGAGCAGGATGTGCACAGATGCAGTCAGCCCCTATCCATGTTCTAGAGAAAGCAGCTTACAACAGAAAAACAACCTGAACATGCAACTGGTTTTGAGCTTAGTTACATTAATAATACATTGTTACACTTGTAATTGTCAGCATATGCTTTTCAGAAAACAAGGTTATTAAAAATGGCTTTGCAGAGAATTGAAAAGAAGGATATTTCATTCAGAGACTGTAAATTGATTGCAAAATACTCAGCCAAAAATCAGTCTATACGCTGTTTTACTTATCGTACTGTGATAATAAGTATCTTTAGCTCAACTTGATATAAAAATATCTTTTCCTTTGGAAACAAAAAATAGTGAAGCAAATGAAAACTATCCCACAGAAGCACAGTAGTGTTTGAACATCAATTTGACAGGTACTATATATTCCCGATTACGAGGTTCTGAATATCATACAGGAGTATACTGCTGGAACACTATAGGAATCCTTCACAGAAGTCATTTGAAAAATAAAAGTTTTAGTACAAATCAAAGATGATATTGGAAAATGGACTCCGTCTGATGAATTTCATTGATGCTTCAAAACCATGACCTTGACTTATTTCTGTTTAACACACATCTATTATCACTAAACCAGTAACAAGTAGAGCTGAAATTAGTACAAAACAGGAAAGTTATGTCTGTAGCAGATTCACTCTAAGCAGTGCTATGTCATCAACATACATTGGTTTGCGAACAACAAGAATTGAAGCAAGTTAAGCTTTTCTTACTATTTTATGTCTAGGGAAAAGATGACAGAGGTGTGGACTACAGTTTTTGCAGATCCCTCTGAATGAATGCAAAAGGTGACACATTTTATTAGTCTTCTTTCAACACCTTATTCTGTAATATATTCAGAGTTTGGATTTTCCATATTTAAAGAGTAAAATATGGTTTGGACAGTGACAAAAGGCTGGGGGCCAGGGACAGGGGGCTCAAGCTTTTTATTCTTTACACAGAGATTTTTCCTTCTCATTGTGCTTGATAGTATGCTGAGAGAGAAGCTCATAGAAAGAACACAAGTGTTTGCTTCTTCAGCATATCTCACTGCTGAGGTAATACACCTTTGACTTAGTTAATCTTCATGCTCAGAATACTCACCACTGAAGACTATCAGAATTTTTAGTTTTATGTATACATATATATGTGTGTATATATATACATGCATCCCATCTATCACTACCAGAAATTTGAGCCTCATGTTAAACCTCATGTTTGAACCAGGCATAGAATGGGGCACAGAGTAACTCCCAAGGCTTTTTTTATTCCTTAAGAGCAAGGGAGAAGACAACAGGGTCTCTTCATAAAGGGTCTCTTGCAGCAGAAGGCAGACGGCCATGTTTTAGTCAAGGCAGTTCCCTGTGAACACAACTGGTGATCTACTTTGCATGCTGGCACTCTCTATTCTATGACAAAATTCAAAGATAAAAGCAGATAAAAGCCCATCCTGAGAGTTACAGTCTCCTACAGGAATTTGGCAATAGTTATCCGAGAGATTCCACTTTTCCCTTTAGAAATAAAGCTCTCATCCTACAAACTTCCAAGTCCTGAAAACTGAGGTCTTAAGGGATCATGAAAGATCCTGTGAATTCATTGACAACAATTATAGAAACATAGTGGGGTTTTAATAACAAAGTGTGCATACTTTTTCAATTCATCTGTCCTTAATGAACACATATTTTACAAAAGTATGCACCTGAATGATGTACACAGTCACATACAAACTTATCAAAAGCTTCAAGACTGAGGAAAAAAAATGACAGAAATTTGGAATCTTTGCCTGCCTTCCTTCCTTCCTTCCTTCCTTCCTTCCTTCCTTCCTTCCTTCCTTCCTTCCTTCCTTCCTTCCTTCCTTCCTTCCTTCCTTCTGTACGTCCTTCCATACATCATTCCATACGTCCTTCAGTACGTCCTTCCTTCCTTCCGTATGTCCTTCCTTCTGTACGTCTTTCCTTCCGTACATCCTTCCTTCCATATATCCTTCCTTCCTTCCACAGAAAGACGGTAGGGCTCAAGAGAGATTTCTGGCTTCACTTTAAAATGCACCTTTACATCAGTCTAAAGCACTTTGCTCTGGCACCACTTGAAGCCCTGAAAAAGAGAGGAGTTGACTTTGAAATGTGGTTTAATAGTATTCTTCTACATTTTCAAGAATCAGGAAGGACTAGAACAAAAGCTGATCACGTATCATTTAGATAAATGAAACATATATTTATACTCTTCCTACTGTACTCTTCTTTTAGGACGCTAAATTCAAAAAGGAACTTCCCTGGAGCATTTAGAATTTGGGTCAGCTTCTGTACACAGTTACTCAGCCACAATGTTTTTCCCAGAAGAAACACTGTGCCAAGCTCCTTGCAGACAGTTTCCAGATTCTTGACTAGTCATAGAGAAAAACTAGGCTTTAGGGTCCTGTCAGATCAGCATTAGGTTTGTAAGACTTTTCCTAAAGTAATAATTTCCTTGGATTAAGGACACGCCGCTGCAGAGACATACCCCAATAGATTAACAGAGATCTGGTGGCCAGAAATCATAACACTTGTATTCTATCATGTTCATCTAATAACTCACTATTTAGAAGCAGAACAGAGCAAGACTAATTGTCTTATAATACTTAATAGTTGATATAAATACTATTCCACTACATCAAAGGTGAACTCATACAGCAGTTAAGTATACAAATTGCTTCTAATAAAGTAGTAATTTTTCTATACTATATAAATGCAATCATATTAAACTCAAACCAGTGAAATGCTAATTTACTTTTTAATGAGTTCCTTTCTAATTTCAGATTTTTTAAGCAACTTTCAACTGATTTAGTTAAATATGGTTAATCAGATGAAAAGAGTGGATTTTAATTAACTCAGAGAAAATATTCCATTGTATATATGTGAGTTTTTAAAGCAACGTGAGGTAAGATTAGAATTTAGGTTTTTCATCTCCTTGTGATCTCTGAACTTTGAATACAGCAAGCTGAGATGTGGAGGAGAGGCATCATATCCTCCTCTCTGAGGAAAGCTCTTAGTTTTCCTTTTGAAGATGACTGCAGTGTTATTGACTAGGACATCATCTTTCTGATCCATGAGAATGCAAAATTATTTATTTCAACCCTTAAGCCTAGTTATCCCATAAAATTTAAATAGGTCATTATGAGCTTCTTTCTTGACTCTAACATTATACAAAAGAAGAGGAAATTATTTTTGAGGTCTCTTTAAGGCCTGTGTCCTAATTCATAGATACTCTGAACAAAAATTGATTTCCCCAAAGCTTAGGAAAAATAACTTATACCTTATTCACCTCCATCTGTTTGCTGTCTGCAAATCTGACTGAAAGCTGGCCAGAATTATCTGAAATCATGACGCTGATTTCAATGGAATATGCAATCAAGGTCTTTGAATATGTGATTATATGATCATTATGAAGCTAGTAATGAAAAAACCTGCTCACTTATTTCCATTCCATAGACACAAAAATGCTTCTTTTTCCTATGCCTTTCGGGTTAGGCATAAGAAGAATATTTACTCTTGATTTGCCAAGGCATGACTGAGCTTTGGTCCTGCTCCACTACAGGAATTGGATTGTGCAATGGAGAAGTAGTTTGCTTGCTATTGTTGGCAGGTTACTGCTTTTTGCCATTGGAGGGTTCACTAGAGAGGATAAAGTTGGGGTACAGAGAGACCTGACCAGTGTCATACTATGTTTTATCCAGCACAACTCATCTTAAGAATTATTCAACAGAAAATATAACACATTAGAGCAAAATTGTATTTTTCCACATGCTTGATTTTCTCATGCCATTTGTGTATTAAGATTTAGAATCAGTGATTAAATTAAACTATAGCTTTTATTCATATTTTGCAGCTGTTGGACCTTAATTTGAAGTCCTCCCTGGTCACCAGTTAAGGAGTTTTAATGATTGGGAGTTTGAATCGAGGTCATTATATCACATCCCACATTACATGCAGGTAATAAAATTCCTTTCCTGCTTTGATTTTAATTGAATACAATTTTTCAAGTGAAACACAATATCAGAAAGCCTTTCTTTGTCTAGATAGTAAAGTAAATGTGGCCAATTGTCAATTTTATTGTCATTAAATATTTCTTTGTTACATAAACTCTACATTGTTTCATTTTCATGCTCTCCAGTAACTGATCAAAACGTTTTTGAAAATCTTCAAAACTTGGAACAGTTAGCCTGCAAGATGACAGTCATGATTCGTGGTTTCTTTGCACAGTAATTTAACTTTGCAAGCCAGAAAACCTCAGTATTTTCAGATTCCCTTCCCGCTTCAATCCTCATAAAACACTTGGTTTGAAAAACTACCTTTGGGTTCAAAATGTTAGTATTCAATTGTTTTGGATTCCCATCTAACTCTGAACATGCAGATATCTTGCAGCACTAGTGGCATAATGTCCCCACCATTTGCAGAAACCCTAACAGTCATGGTAAAAAGCTCTTTAGTGTTGGCTCTTTCTGCTCCCACAGCTAGTTGCCCAGAGCATCTCTCCCAAAAGCACCCTGTGTGAGTGTCTGGGTGGCAGTCTGAAGCAGGCAAGCAGGTAGGTTAATGTGCTCCCAGAGCATCTGCAAAGTATTTGTCAATCAGATCTCTTGTTACCTAATACTTTTAGCTAAACCTTAAGGATTGACAACTCTGAATCTAAACTTACAACTTAGGTAATTCCACATCAACTTGATGAATAATGATGCAGAGCTCCTTGTTTATTTGCTTATTCTGAAACAAGATCTTGTTTATTCTGTGCCCCTTTCTAGTCCTAATATATAACTAATTGTTGGCAGATGTGGCAAGTATCTAGGGCCAAGATGTATTTATTTGCACAGTCTGATTTTTGAATCTTAACGACTATCAGGCCATTGCAGCTGTTTTTTATCAAGACTCTGAATATTGTAGGCAGTCCACCTGGCAAAACATGGTTTACCCATATGACCTTCATATGAAAGCTTTAAATACAGGACTTCTACTCAAACAATATTTAAAATATCTAAAAATGCCTAATTAAATTAACGAAGTGAAATGCCAATCAGTGTTTACACATGTAAAAATTGCCCTGTGGTTCATATACAATAGTGCAACAGTCGTATTTCTAATTTTGATTTAAAATCTGAACCATATAATAAGACTGCAAATTGTTTGAGGCAGTTTTTCCTTTTACAAGCTAGCCAGTGTCTACATTTAATCATCTTGTCTGAAACAAAGCAGAAATCTAGCATTTGTCTAATGCTTGGAAGCAAGGAAAACCAACGGCAGCAGAAACATAAACCAGCATGAATCCAGTTTAGCTGGATAATATCAACACTTCTTTCTTTGCTGATGAGGATCTCACTCATTCACTGTGTCCAGATGCCAAATTCCTCTTTGTGAGTTGTTTTTATTACTTTCTTCAATTTTTGAAAACCGATAAAAGATTAACATTGGAGTTAGCTTGTT
Source organism: Pithys albifrons albifrons (assembly GCF_047495875.1). Classification (NCBI taxonomy): domain Eukaryota; kingdom Metazoa; phylum Chordata; class Aves; order Passeriformes; family Thamnophilidae; genus Pithys; species Pithys albifrons. The sequence goes on from NC_092460.1 coordinate 76,418,472, forward strand.
CACTTTAAACTATAAATTCTCTGAGCCACAGTTAGTACTTGTGTTTTCAACTTCTCATGCTTTTTTATCAGTAGGTGAATGTAGTTGACTTGTTTCACACATCCAAAAGTATTTCAGGAAGGTAACACTGTGGAAAATTGTTTATTTGAAGTGGTAGGGAATAGTCTGTAAATTCTGTGCCTACATTATATTCTTCCCAAATAAAATAGAAAACCTGTAGTCATTTGTTTTCTGTATTTATTTTGACACTTTCAAAAGCAAATCTGAGAAGAGGTACAGGCTGTTTAGGATTATGTTAATTGAGGGGTGCAAATATTCAAGCTAATATGACTGAAAACAGTGCAATTTATCCTGATTTTAATAGCACCTATCATTTCACTGTTAATACTTCTAAATTCACTCAGAAAAGCTTTTCCTTTCCATTCCTCTTCCTTTCTCTCCCCTTCCTCCTCTCCCCTTCCTGTTTTCTCTTTGGAGGGGAAAAATAACTGAATACTCATGAAAAAATAAGAAAACAGATGTTTTGCGAGTATGTTCCACACACTTCACAATACAGCAATGTGAAAGAAATGCTATGGAAGTTTTGTAGGGTCAAGATGAGGTAGAAAAGTAATTGAAAACAGGCTATCAATTAAGCTCATTCTCAGTTCATGTGTCTTCTTCACTGATTCGATTATCTGCATTGTTTTTCCCCAAGATTAAAGCATCATATAAAAATTATGCTACTTTAGACTCACCAGGTAGGTCTGGAGTGTACAAGAGAATTGCAATTTTTATGTATGAGTTAAGTCCCTGTAGACTGGTACCTTGATCAGTGCAACAGAAGAAGGAAGAATTACCATATCCTGAGTCTAGTAACATGGCCTAACACATAGGTGTTTGCTGTCTGTTGACCAGAAAGGACAACCAAGACACCCAAAACGTCACAGTCCTCAAACACTACAGAATTGCCTTTGGGATGTTTTCATCAGATTGCTCCCCAGGTACATGAGGTCACTCCTTCCTTCTCTCCCCTTTGCTACAGAGCAAGCAGCAGACTTTCCCAGTGTCTGCCAGACTGGCAGCATGGATTTGTCTGCAGGCTGGGGATCCTCCACCTTGTATCTGCAGCTTCTTTGCTTGGAAAACTCATCTCCTCTGCTTCTGAGTTGCTCTGCATTTCAGCAAAGCAACTATGTACAATGTGTTCTTGGTCTTTCACATCCTTTTCCCTTGCAGAACATGTCTGAAACTGCAGACAGTGCTGCTGAAATGTTGACTAAATTTCTTCTGTTGCACATTTATAGCAAAAAAGCTGATCCGCCATGATCTTCCAATCCACTTCAGTGTTAAGCCCGGAGTAAGGAAAGAAATAATCTGAAATATTTGCTTGCAAGGAAGCATGTTTGTGATCATCACTCCAATACGTTACACTTTTTAAATTAGATGTACTTTTTGAATATGATATACTTTACTCCTAACTTCAAATGTCTGAGGTATAAAGGAAGAATTGAGCTTCTCCTGGAGGCTTGGACACAACTGGGCTGTTTATATGAGTAAGCTGTTCATCCCTGTCTGGTTTAGCATGCCTGCCTAGGAGTGTTTATTATAAGATGATACACTACTCTCTGTTTCTAAACCATTAAGTATGATTGTAATACCACAGCATGTATCCTCACTTTTAATGGATATGCTCCACGTATTTCAGCATGGATTAGAGAATTTCTGCATTCTCTGTGACAGATAAAATTAACTTGGTTCACTTTTATGCTAGAAGAAAATAATACAAGACATCAGTAAATAAGTGTCTGACCTGGAGAATTCCTTTTTGTTTTGTGTTTTGTCCACAGTCCATAAAAAATTGATGCTCTCTCAGGTAACATGCTTCTTTTATCTACATGCAACACATTGGTCTCATTCCAATTTGGACTTAGCTTGTTTATTCCACTATCATTCCTGAGGTTACAAATTATATTTTCATAGGCATGGTTAATAATCAATATACACAAGTTACTGTTATTGATCTGAGTACGACCCTTGATCTAGAAAATCACCAATTATAGCTATTTAAAACAGATTCAGTTGGATTAGGTGGAAAACCGAGAAGAATATTGTCTGGGCAATTTGCGTAATCATGGTAAAACTACGATGAAATCATTTAATTGGGTGGCATTTACAGAATGAAATTCAGACCTTTACCATCTTTAAAAAAGAGGTCTCCGAAGATACATTTCTTGAATTTTACATATAGATATACAGTTACTGTTGCCAGATTTAGAAATCTACATAGAATGAAGTCCTAATTTCTTATTGACATTTTCAATTTGTACTTAATACAAATGCTTTCATATAAATATTGATATGATTTGGTATATTGCAACCTTCTATATTGAGAAGTGTGAGCTTTTGTTTCAAGCTTGAACCCCCCACGTCATGCTGCATTCTATGTATTCCAGATGCAGCTATCCTGCAAATATGTGAGTTCCTTAGACCTGAACAGCTCAGGAAAATAGAACTAGAAAACATATATTTCATACCTCTATACAGCAACACAAGTTATGATAAATCACCTGCAAGTATTTAACCGTATAGTTCACACTCACTGTAAAGCCTCTTTGCCCTGCCAAAGGTTTTTAAAGGGGCTTTAATATAGCAGTTAATCAAGCCCAGTGACCAGCTGTACCTTGGTATTTCCAAGCTTTTATCAGTTTTCACCAGAGCTTTCATGTTATTTTTAGAAACTGGCTGGAATCAGAACTCTAGTCTGTAGTTGTCTGGGTTTGCAGTGATTGACTTTGGCTCCATTTTCATCACTGTTGCAACTAAATAAGTGCCTCTGATTCTGCTCAGGCATCCATCATGCCTTTCTCATCTCCATCAGGCTACACACATTCTGGAGCTACAGACTTGCTTCCAGGGAAGGTTAATAGTCCCTATTTCATTCATCTTTTACAGAAGCCACTTTCTCCTGTTCAGCCAATAAATGGCTACAAGTTCGGATGACACCTCTGTGATCTGTATAGCGTTATACAGCTGGAACATCCACAAACAGAATCCCTTACATGTGCTTGAGTACAAAAGAAAGGTGCTTTTAAATTTCAGGAACACAAAGGGACCACACATCACCTTGCAAGACAAAGACAGATTATTTTGCAAAGAGGGAAAGGGAAATTCAGGGGAATAGGGAACTAGTTTTGCAGACTGGACCAGAGGAAAGGAAATATTTTCCTTTCTCAGTGTTTCAAAAAAAAATCCTACACAAAGACCAGCAACAAGGGGTTTTTGCCAGTAGGGGAATTTACAAATTCTCTTGAGCAGTGTAATAATTCATTACTAGAGAGTGGCCACTGCTGACCATGAGAGTAGTTGTCTGTGAACCATGAGCAAGGGAAAAAGGCAGACGTAAGTCTAAGAACTGTCATTTCCATGAGGTGCTCAAAATACAAAGCAGATTGATATTGCCCAAAACAAACATTTGTTTCCAGCTGCAAACTAGAAATACTATTTCAGGAAAAAAAAAGTCAAAATGCTTCAGTCAAAAAGCTGATCATTGAGGCAAAATTTTTCATTTTCCTTGGTGGTTGGGGGGGTGGTGTTTTTTTAAAGAAATAAAGTAAAAGTAGCAGAAATTATTCTACATGCTCTGTATCTTTTAATTGTCTTAGATTCTCTAATAACAGATGCTAACTTCCCTGTTTACTTTGCCTCTCTTATAGTCTTAAACTATTACAGATACAACAGCCCAACAGAGAAGATTAAACTCAAGTTTTTGACTTAGGCACAGGCACAAAAACTAAACTATGCTGAACAGCGCCTACAAGTTTCCATCCCAAAGCACACTATGGATGCTGAAAGAAAAAGAAGATGAATACTTGGACTGCTTGTGGAAATAACATGCACAGTATTGGATGATGCTTAATGTTTATACAGAGCTAAAAGTCTTCCTAGGAAAATCTACTTGAACACTAGCCCTAGTATTTTTACAAATTTATTCTCATATCTGAATGAATTAAATGTAACCACCAATTAATTCAAAACTCATGAGTTAATCTACCTCTAGAGATCTTCTGCAGCTCATCAGACATAATTGTTTAGGGACATTGCTACCCAAACAGCCCTGTCTCCAAGGTGTTGACTTTCTTAATTTCCAAGCTGTTGATAGGTGCATTTGTTCTACTAAAATTCACCATCACATGTTTGACCTGCCTACACTACTAGTGATTTTTACAACATGTCTTGTTTCATGGCCACCAGCAGATTTCCATTAGCAGTGGGCAGGATGTGTGATGGGCAGCCGGTGGAATGGCATCCCTCTCTACAAGGTCTGGATCGGGCTAAGACTATGGCATGAGGCTAAAATATGTTCATGCTCGCAATTGCTAGTTATGTAAGTTGTGGTTTCACTGGTGTAAATGGGTTACTAAAAGAAATTTTAGAAGGCGATTTTAAGAAAATTGCTGGTGCACAAAAGGCCTTGACCTCTGGCTCTGAGGGAGGGTATTGGCATTACCTATCAGGATCTCCAAAATATTAATATGTTGCAGCCTGCTTAGGCAGAAGATCTAATCTCTGAGTTTCCTTGACCTTGTGATCTTTTACCTCAAGTGAAAGTCTGTGTTCCATTTTAGAAATGTAAACATTATTAGTGCATATATGAAAGACCACCTCTGCTCTACAATGGAAGGTAAACAAATCCAGAAGGACAAAGGCCTAGACTGAACCAGCTGCATGTGGTGTTAGCAAACAAGTTGCCATAAAGGAAAAAGATTGTCTTTATTTGGTTATATGAAAACAAAGAATGGAGAAAGTTAAAATAAGAGCATTGAATAGTTCAAAAATGTTTTATAAAATTTAATCTAGATACTGCTTTCAAAAACCTCAGCTGCTGACTTCACATATCAGCAAACCAAATTCTGTGGTTTCTATATGTAGATATATATATGCATATTTAATCCTGAGTTGGTCAGTCCAATATGGATAAGTTTATTGATATTTTATACTTCTTCATTGTCCACCAACTTGTTGCCACCAGTGTGGGTGGAAAATATGTATATGAGTATGTGCATCTAACTGTCTGTTTACTAGAGTGTAAATCTGATGATTGAACTATTTTTCTGATAGTTTTTATTTCTTTACTCCTAAATGCATAACAGTATACACATTCTGCTCAAACCCAAGAGTTCTCCCCCCCCAAAAAAATAATAAATAAAAAATATTTTAATTAGAATATCTGAACCCTCAGAGAAGGGGGAATCCACAGTCTCACAAGAGAACTGCAACATCAGGGGAGAAGAGGCCACTCAGAAAAAGGACCTGCCCCCAGCATCCTACATCTGGAATGAGATGTGTGAGGAGAAAAACAAAGGTGTCTCGTTCCCCTTCATTTCTGCACAAGCAGCAGAGTTCCATCTGTGCAGTGCAGATGTCAGCATAGCATTGCTGCTTTCTTCTCATCCACGTGTAATTTTCATCTCCAGAGGTCTGAAGGAGTTGACATGAGGTAGTCAAACAAGCCCTTGGCCAGAGAACCTGCTGTGCCAGCCGTGCCTGTAATGATGAGGAGCCCTCCCTGTGCACAGCACTGTAGCCATTATGCTGTTGGTGGCCTGGCCATCACTCAGCGCAGCATTGCCGGACAGACAGGTAGTCCATATTTAAGCCAGAATGAAAACAGTGAAAGAACTACCCTTGTTTTTTCACATGTAAGGACTCATCCTAAGGCTGTTTAATGCTCATTTTTCTGAAACTCATCTCCAGTTGCATTACACTTACTGACTTTTGAGTAATGCTGTTAATAACTCACAGCAACTAAGTTAAAAAATGGCTACATTTGTACACCATACTCATCACCGTAACTATATGGTTACATTATACCAAATCACAGTCTAGTCCATTGGTTTGACCAAGCATCTCAGCATGGGTTTATGGCACATTTGTCATGGATTTAGAGAATCCTTTTTTCAGTTTTGCTCGGAAATAGTGGAAATCATGCAGAATACTGTAAATACTAAGGACACACTAAAGCACCTAAGGGACACCCCTCCACCCCCCTTTCCAGATACTATATATACTATACAGACCTTGCTCATTGTCACTTAACACATTTCTGAAGGTATCATTCTCATATTACCTCAATTTATATAAGAACTATTTAGTTTCAAGTAACATTTGTGTATTTAATTATGTAACATAACCTTGGTGCCTTTAAATGCAAAACTAATTAGACAACATATTTCACCAGGGTATCTTTTCTCAACCATACAAAGCTCTGCTAATAAAAAATATCAGCTTGGGAACCTGGGAATGGAAAAATTGTTTTGGATTAAGTTTCTAACTTTTTTCACTTGAGAAGAGTTAGCAAATTACCAGCTGAAGTATGGACCTGAAGAACAGAAAAAACGACACAGTGGCCATCCTAGCTTATTTATTATTTTCAGCTCTGTTTTGGAGGAGATAAAAAGAGCAGTGCTTTTGTGCAAATGCAAAAGGTTGCAAGCTAGGTGAAGACAGAGCATTTCTGTTTCCAAAAAGGTTAATTTCATAAAACATGCTGCTATCTCAAGTATTCTCTGGTCACTGGCAAGAAACAAAAAATGCTACATCTCTTGTATGTCATATTAATGATGGTGAAAGCTTTTTGTGTAGGGCAGTGTGCCCTGAAATAGTTTGCAAGCTTAGCTCTGATACCGCTGGTGCCAATTGAAGCCAGGGGAGGAAAGGCAGGACACCCCCAAGTTTTAGAACCTGGAAATGTTTTCCTGAAGTAATGTTTGGAATTAACTACTTACAGTAAATGACTGTAAGGCTTTGGGAGTTTCCACTGATAGAGGAATGTGTTTAAAGCACCCTGGCATAAAAAATACATCAGCTTTGACTTCAGTTATTGAGTGCTGAAAGTAACGTTCTCCAACAGAAAAGGGTGGGCTTTCTGCTTTTTGAAGAAAAATATGTATGAAAAAGAGAAGTATCACCATGGGAACCAAAGTCTTGCCATAGTTTTTCATACAGGAAAATGTTACAATGGAAACTTGTGTTCATTGCAAAAACAAACAGCTCAAAACTAAGTTGAAGGTAGTAATGCAGCATTGTCAACTTTGTCGGCTTGAGCGCCTTTGCAGCTCATTTTCTTTTATCCAAGTCTTCCTGTGTTTCCCATCTGGATTACAATGTCATACCTCAACCTGCTGTCTAAGGTGAAAAGTTTAATATTTTTCCAGTTCAATAAAAGAAAACTTTAATAAAGATGAAAAGAAGATAAGTATCCAAAAGTGCTTCTCTTCACCTGTGTTTAATTATAATGACAAAAACTACTCAAATCAATCTTAAACCAACAACAAACCCCCCCAAAATTAAATTAAGACATTAATCCTAAAGGCACAGTTCTTCATGAGTTTAAGCTTATGAATAACTTTACTGTTGTGACTAGAGTCTGTGAAATCAAGGAGATGTTTTTGTGACTGTTTATTAGCTAGCTCAGGACTTCAGTGTAGGAGAACAAAAAATACACAGAAGCTCACAGATGTCATTAAATAATGTAATATATTAAGGAGAAGAAAATAGGAGCAAATGAGACTATTAACTTATAAAAACTGCATCTCAAAATGCTGGCAAGGATTATAACCTCCAATTTGGTACATTTGCCCCACTGAAGATAGCCTCTTTGGTAAACAGAGATGATCAAACATGTGCTGATTTGGAAGCAATGTAAATGACTTTCAGCATGTCTTACTTGCCAAGACTATAAGACAATTTGCCAAAACACTTTATCACAGCTGGGCAGCACAATATTGCTAAATCTTACGTTCTTGGGGGCAAATCAAGAACCCATTGCCCACAGGCAAGTAATGCTATTGTCCCAAGAGTCATTTTGGTTTTAATAGGACTCATTGTGTGAATGAATAATCACAGAGGAATGTGAACTAGAGGTTCAAAATCTGGCTGCTGAATCTCCTCTTTGAAAGCCAAGAGGACAGCCTGGCTAAGTAAGAACCTTGGCTGTCCATGGCATTGTTCCCTCACCTATGAAACCACATGCCATTGGGCTTTTCAAGTATCTTTATGATAACTTGGCTGACTTTCTATTATCATCTATTTTATTTCCTCTGTACAGCATAGGAATTCTTTGAATTACTATGGGCCATTATTTAAATGTATATTTAAATTCCTGTACACAGAAGATTTTTAACCCCAATAGACTACAACTGTTCCATTAAATCTGTTTCAGCATTTCATGTCTATTTGGCTACTGCACACATAGAACAATTTCTGAGCAGTTATGAAATATGTTATTTTAAAAATTAGATGGTGAGTGTATGCGTGTATGAATGACCAGTTGAAAAAAATATGAGTTATCTGGCATTTTCACAATAGCCCTTAATATTTCTGTGCCTTTTAAAGACCAATGACCTGCAAAAGTTAATTTAAAAATTTTCTTTTTAGTTTCATAAGCCAAAAATGCCATCTATTATCACACTATTCCTGAATATTTCATTCATGCAACATCATAACAGTTGAAAAAATTTGCATCCATTTTTTCTTTAATTCAGCTGCATTTGAACTTAAGATCCTGTAATTTCATCCTAGAGAAGACTCTAACCTTGGACTTATACAATATGCCCAATCTTAATTCTATGAACTGAATTTTCCCATTGCAGTAAGCAAGGCTAATGAAACAGAGAAAGCCACAGTATTGCATTCACGGCTACCAGGACTTCACTACCAGGACTCCTCTGAGCAGTCAAGTTAAGCATATGTATATGTGTTTTTTCCAGGACATGGGTCTAAGTCTTTTTTACAGGACTGTACTCCTAATGGTTTAATCATAAAAATCTGAAACAAGGAGTTATAAATGAAAAATATGACATAAATGTACCCAGAGTGGCACAAATGGCATCATCATAGTAATAGCACTAGATATTTTCAGGGAGCAAAACAATATAAAAAAACTCAAATCTTTCTAATGAGGAAAGAAAAAAAGAGTTAACTGAATAAAGTACTTCAGAGGATTGTAACCCACTTATGTTTTCATTTAAATACACATTAAGATTTTTCTAAAAAGGCCAAAGACAGTTTTTGTAACACCCCATACGGATGTCAGCAGTGTATGTAAAATGGAAAGAGAACAGTTCATTCTTGTTAGGTTTAATGCCATATTTTTCTAGGTAAGATCAGCTATAATATTGGCATTTCATTGTGATTTTCAACCATTAATTTGCTCTGTAAAAAGTGCTAGATTTTTAATAAATGGAAACCTCAGAATACATGCATGTTCATGGTCAAGTGCCAAGCATGATTTAAAGAGGCCTATTGTAAGTCTACTTTTATTGTTCTTCATAGACCACCAGGATCAGATAGTGTGTGGCCTACAAAGCAATTAGACATTTACAAAGGATTCGCTGCTGGAACAGCGTGCTTACTAAAAAAACAGAAAATCTGATCTGTAAACAGTAAATACTCAAGGCAGGAATCTGTGATACAATTCCGTGCTCTTTACAGTCCATAAAAATAGATGAAGAATTAACATATGAAGATGAGAGTGGGTATTGAAATTTCCTTTAGGTCACATAGCAATGGTAATTGTCTACTTGATCATAGTATTCTGTATAGTGATGAAAGTATGGTCCTTGTGTCAGTTGATAACAACAGGAAAGTTTCCTCTCCCTTCCTCACACTTCTCCCCAAGTTCCAATACCAGGCAAACTAATCTGAAGCCTAAATGCCGCTTTCCTCTGTTTGACCTGGCTGTACAGAGGAATATATGTTCCTCCACCAAAGGCTGAACTAGGACATATCATTCACACTGTCATCCCTAGATTTCATGGCCTTGGCTCTCCCTATTCAGCAGCTGACGTACAGCCAGAACACACACCATGGATGTCTCTTGTTCATTTTTCCTGCATGGCTTTACCAGTGGCAGGCCTCCTCTATAGCCTGGCTGCAGCATTGCTGCAGCTCTTGGCAGAACAGCTCCTGCCTGATTCAAGGGCCATACTTTTTTGGTAGTATAGGCAGCAAATTAGACCTTTTACATAGACTCTGAAGAGCCATCAAAAACTGCTGTAGACACACTTTGCCTTGTGCATTGACATTAATAGCATACTTACTACTCATCACCATCCCACAGCAATGTTAAAAACACAGTCTTGTGACCCCCAAAGATATTTTCCTGTAAGTATTCTCCTGACACAAGGATCTCCTGGTAAATCCATATACTCCTAATGCCTAGTCAGGGACAGTATTTGTGGTGACATCAGAGGGCTATATAAAGAGGAACAGGGGCAGCCCATGCTTTCTATTACTCTCAGTTATATAAAAGAACTTTACTGTTTCTTGTAAACAGAGACTTGGGAATACAAACTAAAGTAATAGAAATTTAAATTGAACATCCATTCTACACAGCTGAGAATCTGCTTCGGCATACATATGCTTTAAAGGTTACACCCACCCACAGGTTAAAGGACTGTTAGGGTCAGAATACATATCATTAAGGTACCATGTGGCTTTTAACTATTTATTTATCTGAAAGTAAAATTTTAACAGGCAGAATTATAGCTGGTATAAATCCGTACAGCTTCATAGACTGTTGTGATTTATATCAACTGGGATCTGGCCCACACTCTTGCAATGTCAAAGAAAATATTTAGTGTTTGTTTGATTACTATACCCAGAGTATTTTTATATTATTAAAATATTATTATATTACCCTTTTATATTATCAAAATATATTATATAATCAATCCCTTCCCCTTCCCTTTCCCCTTTCCCCTTCCCCTTCCCCTTCCCCTTTCGCCTTCCCTTTCCCTTTCCCTTTCCCTTTCCCTCTCCCTCTCCCTCTCCCTCTCCCTCTCCCTCTCCCTCTCCCTTTCCCTTTCCCTTTCCCTTTCCCTTTCCCTCTCCCCTCCCCTTTCCATTTCCTTTCCCCTTTCCCTTCCCCCTCCCCTTCCCCTTTCCATTTCCTTTCCCCTTTCCCTTCCCCTTTTCCTTTTCCTCTCTCTCTCTCTTTCTCTCTCCGTCTCCCTCTCTCCCTCTCCCTCTCCCTCTCTCTCTCTCTCCCTCTCCCTCTTCTCACCGAAAATTTCCAGAAACACAAAATGCAACTTGTAAATAATTTTTGGCTTGGCAACCTCTCATGCACCAATGGTTTACATATTGTTCTGATTAAGCAAGCTAAACATGGTACTAAGTATGCAGACATGTTTCAACTCATGATGACAGCTTGTGTATGATTTACAGCACTGGCTGCTAAAGGCAATTGTTCTGGTTCAATATTCCTATTTATTTATGCCAGCATTTTGCTGTAAACAAAGCCATTTATGTATTAGATGGCTACTGACAAAGAGTGTTTTGAAAGCTCAGTCCCAACAAATGTGCAGACATATATTCACAGTTTAAATAAGTATGCTGGCATTCTTTTATACATTTTTGGCTTGAAATGAAACTGATGAGAAATGTTTCTATAGCAATTCAGCAGTTCGTTTTGCCTCATTCTCCTTCCTCATAAAGATAAATTTAATGTCAACCCAACAGACTGGTAATACCCCAACATGAAAACAAGGCAAATGTGATGGGTAAGGAGTCTCCATAGTACAATTCATACAGGGAAATAAGCCATCTCCAAATATTTCCTTTAAGTCAGAATTAATATTATGATGAGAATTCTGTTTCCTTAGAATCACAGTGGACCTCAGCTGTAATATTATTCTCTTATTACCTATTCAGACCTATACCTTAACTGACTGATAGTTGATGTTGATGTCCTAGTGAAGCAGAGTTACAAAGTTCAAAATCCTAATCTGCTGAAAAATCTTAACTACGTCACCAGAAGACAATATTCTGCTTTGAAGAGGCAGAATGGGTAGCTTCCATAAACAATGAATGGCAATGAAAAAATCTACTTTTTTATAGTGAGAAAATTTGTAATACTTTCAGCAATGGGATGAAAATGGATTCCCTCTCAAGCTCTCCATGGGTATTGGATCCTGGACATTTGGTGGTTACATGTGAACTATTACATCTCGTGTTTCCCAGGCAAAGAAGTTTCTATACACATAGACTTACCACTTTTCTAAGCTAGCAATTGTAAAGCTTAACCCATATTTCAATAAGAAAGTCATTGATGGATACCTGACCTCATCCTGCCAAACAGTGTAAAGACCAGCACTCTACAAGTCCATACAGCAGTGAGTAGGCTACCAACTTGGATCAGAGAGCGCCAAACTCTACCCAAGAACAGCATGATGTCCCTGGAATTAATTCCTCTGCATCAAAATAAAAGGATGTTTTCCCTTACCGAATACTATTCTCATCTGAGCTTTTTAATTTGGAAACTTCTCTCTCCTTTTTTATTTTATATGTCTCCAGATCACATGTGTTCTCCATAGCAACCTGAGGAGAGACTTCCCTCCTACCCTGGGTAAAGTGACCTTATTGTAGTACATGGTGGCCTTCTCCTCAGAAGCCATCCTTGGGCACTGGATTTTCTAAGTCACAATCTTTCCCAGAAATTCTACCAAAGCCATTGTGGGTTTTAGCATTCAGAGCAACATCTTCCCAAAAAAGCAACATAGGCCACCTCAGTGTCCAATGCATGGAGAAATATCTTCCCAAAGAAGTAACATAGGCTAACAATTTTGTTAGCACTGCTGCTGAAGAACGTCACCTATAACTCTCCCATACTGACCATGTATTTTTCACTCTATGTGAATGTAAAAAGAAAACCCAACCAAAAAAAACCAAATGCAAAACCTTGCAAATCAAAACAGTATGCTAATTGAAAGCTGTAGCTACTGCTGACAGCAGGTGAAGGCTCTGCAGAACAAGGACGTTTCCAGAGATAATACAATCTTCTCTTATTTTCTTAATTTATAGTAATAGCCAAACCAGAGTCCAGGAAAAGATGAACTAAAAATATTGAGGTCATTGGTCTATTTAATACAGCAGTTAACAGCAATGGATTTATGGGAGAAAATAAGGGGCACCTATTCTGAGTCATGAACTGAAGAAAATGCTGCTCTCTCTGTGTCACCACTGCAGCTGTGTCCAGCTCTGGCTAAAGATGTGACAGCCCTTCCCCATCACTTACTAAGCTCAGATGTTTCCCCAAACAGTTGAGGATTGGGCTCTCAGCCATCAACATTACAGTCCCTACTCCAAAGCAGTATTGGGGCTGCTCTGCTGCAGGAGACAGGCAGGAGCTACACAGCTCATTGGGCAGAAACTTGTACTTAATGTATTTCTTAACCTGATGCATGCCAAAGACAGCATAACCCAGTGGATACACTGAATGGGGAAAACCAGGTTCTGCGTATGACCACTCTGTCTCTCTGGATTCATTCCTTCTCCCTTCAGTACAGATGAATAATGAATCTGGTCTTTCTTTCCCCTTCTGTAAGCCCTAACAGTAATGATAGCCCTCAGGCTACAACAATCCACGTGGAACTACTGTAAATGATGGTGAAATTAACTGCATTGTATGTCTACCAGGATTTCAAAACAAAAATGGCCTCCTCATGCAAGAGAAGATAGAGAAGGTTTTTTACCATTGCCTTCCTCCTGCATAATGGAAAGACACTTGCAGCCACTAGGCTTAGAAGACCGTGCAAACTTCTCAGCCTCCCAGGATTTTCATTAGTCAGGTAAGGAGGGATTTACCTCTCCATCCTGTGTCAAGAAGATGCTCACTGCAGGAAAACTCTGAGTTTAGCGATCAGGGTCATCTACGAGTTAGTGGTTTTATTCTCATCATTGCCCTCTCTGATTTCAAAAACCTACTTCTTTCCTCACTTGAACAACAAAATTTAAATACACAAGTTGGCAGCTGCAAAATCTCACTCCCCTCTGCGGAGCTAAAACAATGGTATCTCACCAGGTGCCAGCAGCTTCATCAAAGGAGGGCAATAGCTTCACAACGTGTATCAGTTTAGTTGCCTAGTCAGGGTGTCTGGCTCTGCATAACTCTTGTAGTAAGAGTATTATGGTCCAGAGTTTTGTCTATTAAACATTTAAATACCACAATTACACTAAGAATTATGACTGCATTATTTTCTACTGCCTAGCACCTGCATAGCTTTATGTGCTTGGCAAACAGTGCCAAGAGGCAAAATTGGGCAGGTAGCATTCTACCACTCACTCTGGAAAAGTGGGAACAATGAGGGAGATGGAAATAAAAAATTAAGCCCTTTAAAATCTTTAGGAGAAAGATATTTTTGTTACTGAACAAGCAATTTGGAATCATAAAAGGAATACGGACGTCTTTGCTTTTTAAGATACTGAGTGTGATCTCACAGGATTGTAAATAAGCAGTAACTCCACTGAGATCTCCAGCTGCACTGCAGTAAAAGTAGTGCAAGTGAAGTCAGAATCCAAACCTACATTATTGTTTTAACAATCCCAATATGATTTTGTGGGGAGTATGTATTCATTATGTAACTCCTCTTATCGGTTTGTTAGTAAGAAATAGGATTCAGCTTGGATTTTTTCAGCACAGCCTGAATGGTGTGATTATGGCCCCATAACATTTCCTTACAGTGCTTTCTTGCTCACTTCACAGTAATTTTTGATACAGTACCTTTTCTCCATAACTTTCTGGCTCTTTTCATCTCCTAATTTTGTCCAGGTTGTAACACCTTATTGCTTCCGATTCAAAACTCTTTTGTTCCCTACCACTGTTTCACAGTGTCTACTTCTTGGTTTAACAGAGAAATCTCCTCCCTTTATTCTGACTTCCTTGAGCATGATACTACATTCCCCACCCTGTGCTAAGAAAATGCTCCCCACCTGTCTTCCTCTACTGTCCTTGGAAAACAGAAAATTGTTTCTATGCCATGGATTTTTATATTCCCTTATAGCTGACATCAATGTGCTTTGCTGTGTTTTCTTCAAATACCATTTGCCTTGATTATGGGGATGAGGTTCTGTTTGCATTTCATTCAGTTTGTTTCATGTCCCTAGCTTTTACTAATCAGAGGAACATAACTTTATGTAAGTTGGATGATGTGGTTCACCTTTGTAGCAAGTGCTGCATCTCAGTAGCAAGTATAATGGAAGGAAAATTCTACAAGCATTGAAAACATAAGAACATGGTAAACAAATAAGTTTGATAGGGCTTTTTTTCATAGTAAGGTTACAATAAAAAATTACTACCGTAGTTAATATCCCACTCTTCCTTAAAAGAAAAATGCATGAGGAATTGGAAGTAGTTATATACTAGAACTCTACTGTCAACTTATAGGGGGAAATATGCCCTTTAAAAAAAGAAAAGAAAAAAGAAGAAAAGAAAAAAAAGAAAAGAAAAAAGAAAAGAAAAGAAAAGAAAAGAAAAGAAAAGAAAAGAAAAGAAAAGAAAAGAAAAGAAAAGAAAAGAAAAGAAAAGAAAAAAAAGAAAAAAAGAAAGAAAAGGAAAGAAAAGAAAAATTACTGTAAAAAGGGTTCACTTTTGCAATTACGGGATCTAAGTATATACCAGATCCTAGGTGTTCTCATGAGAGTTTCAAGTATCATGCTGCCTGTCTCTTAACAGTAAGGACCTTTTTACCAGGGCATATTGTTTTGTCTGGTCAAATTTTCAACCTTTTGGAAGCCAAGGTGAAAGCTCAGACTTTTTGCTAAAGTAAATCCATTGTGTATTAAAATACCCAGGATGATTCATTCAGTCAACCCAACATCTACTCATCAGCAGGAGAACAAGCTAAGGAGGCATTATATCTTTCTCTAGCACACCACTTAAAGTGAGGCATTCCAATCTAAAAGGCAGAATTGTTCCTTCGAGTAAAATAATTAGCGGTGCAGGAGCGAGAAAGCTGTAACGAGAGAGACCTCTAGCGGCGGGAGCGCCGCGCCCGGCCCCGGTCGGCAGTCGCTGTGCTCTCACTCGGCACCTCCCGCCGGAGATGGTCCCTGTGCGGGGGACGGGCTGCGGCGCAGGGACTGCGGGGCAGGGGCTGCGGCACAAGGAGCTGCGCTTCTCTGCGGACTACCCGCCGACATCCTGCTCCTGCCAGGGCACGGTTCAGCTACAGAAACAAAAGTGCCTTTTGCTCCATTGCAGCCTTTAGTTTACCGTGTTTGCAGCCGTGCACTGCGGGACGTGATATTAAAAGTGTTACTTCAAATACCATGTGACTTTTTTTTTTTTCAAATACAAAATATTTCAAGTTACAGAAAATTTGGGCTGTTGTACTAAACCTGTTTTTTGAGCCATCTTAAACTTAAGGCAGTAATGTGGAAAAATGCAGGATTCAATGATGCAATTTGCGTTCTTACTCACTAGAAAGAGCCTACCTTCTGCTATCACACCTTAATAATTCCATATATTGATGTCCAGTTGCCTTACTTGTATAGGGGAGCATCGTGTCATTTTTTTTTAATTTCTATTTCATCTTAGCAGCCCAAATGACAACTAATTGTCTCAAGTCATTTGCAGCTAGTCACTATTGAAAGCCTCATCTTACAAACTCTTCTTTCTTCCTGGATGTAGTGGTCCTGCTGGTGTCATGTCTGTTAGCATGGAGTCTTGTCCATGGGACAGCTGAACCATTATGCCCAATGCAAAGAGTTTGCACAATTAGGCCCAAAGTGTGTAAGATCTAGAAAAATAATAGTAATAATGAGCTATTTTTTGTTTTAATAAACAAATTCAAAATAATGCAGAGACAGAGAGGAGAGACATGCAGTGTGTATTAAGTGCAGGTTATCAAAAAGAAACTGTCTCTGGATTATGTACAGTTTCACTTGACTGAAGCTTCATGGAAGATTAAGCTTCTTTTGTTCTCTGTGCTGTTTCACATAGATCAGTTGATGATGTGCAGAATAATTTTAACCACATATTAAACAGTGGTTAATCTAAGATAAGGAGATGAGCAAATATGAAGAGTGAATAGTGTTTTTACTGTTAATGCTAATTAGAGATGAAGCAAGCAGTTAATCAGAAATTTAAACTCTTTGTGCAGGGTTCTCAAAAATATAGGTACAAAGATAAGGCCTGTTTACTATCACAATGTTTACCAGCCAGTCTCACACTTGGTACACATAATTACAAAGGAATCAATCACTCATCTGTGATTTATGGAGAATAACACTGAGGCAAGTGACTTCTGGAACTGCTGCAGATCTGGAAAATACAATAGGCAGAACATGTTAAAAGCCAGGATACTGTGTCAAAGAGTTTCAAGTATTAAGCATTTTTAACAGAAGAGGGAGGTGGAGTTGTGGGGTGCTGCAGCATATAAAAATAACACATTGTATTCTCCCTAAATTATGGCATTTCCAAAATATTACACTTAAGACTTTTGCTGGTCCCACAAGAGACCTCTTCAGTGCCTTTTCTCTTGTAAAGATTTAATTGATCTCTTTTGAGGCTAGGAGTGATCCAACATTTTGCAGACCTATTTTTATTTTCAGCTTTTGCTTTAATCGCCTTCATACACCTTTAATTTCTTCATTTGAATTAATTAAGCTCTCCTCAGATATATGATGATGAGATTTCTCGACCTCATTCATTACACAGGTTATTCACAATTCTTTCAAGAATTTCACCAACAATTCTCAGCAATTTGCCAAAATAGCCTATTTTTTTTCTTGTGTGTGAGTATTTCAGCATGCCCATGAACCAGACAACTGGCAGTTTGGAATTTGCAGTGAGAGCATTTATATTTTTTGCATAGATCCAGTTTTACATAGAATAATGGTTGTTCATATAGTTTTGTTCTCTATGTGACAATAGTACATCACTGGGGAAAGGAGTAAGTACATAGTAGTTTAAGTTGGCAATGATATTACAAAGGGAGTAAAATCTTAAATTTTTTCTTTTCTGAATTCACTTTTTTCTTTTTACTTTTTTTTTTATCTCTTGTTTTCTTTGGTACAGTTCATATGCTGTATTATCTCCACTCAGCCCTCTGTTTTTGTGTTCTGATCACATTTACTCTTACATGGTGTGGTATACCTTCAATTTTCATACTTCATCCTTCATATGTTTATTGCATGAAAACAAGTCTTATCAATCAGTTTCTTGAATATATTGCTGATGGCAGAAGAACTATGGAGTCTACTTTAGTGAATAACTTCATCATCTTTGCCTTATCAACTCTGATCAGATAGGTGTCTGGGCTACTTTTCCCCTGTAGGTGGACTCCTCTCTAAATATTATTTAGAGTATTGCTGGAGGTGGTCTACTGCAGAAATGTACTTGGCATTGTGATCTTTGTGCATAAAATATGTGCTGATCTTTTAAACATGAAAAGATTCATTGCTAATCTTGCAAAAAAAAGGTAAAAAATTTTGAGAAAAAATACCATATTGGGAACAAGTAGGAAGAAAATGGTTAACCAAATGTAATTTAACAATCATTCCTATAAAGAGACACATGGTTTCAATTTTCTTATTGAAACTGAGTTATTGGTTTAAAACAGGTTGGCAGAGTAAAACTATTTCACATGTAGCCTTCCAATACTCCCTCCCTTTCTTTTTAATCTCTAAATACATCTGGCAAGATCAGAGATTGTTTTCTGGAGTCAAGGAATCCCAAACCAAAGGATTCATTCCCTGTCATAATTTTTTCACACTTTTTATTTTTCATTTTCTGAAAATACAAAGAGATAAGGCTTTGTAAACTTAAGATATTAGAGAATTCTTTTCCTTACTTTTTGAATATATTTTTCTTAAACATCTATGCCAACAAACACTCTGTTCCTATGTCCCTCAAAGGAGAGGAATATGTGTAGAAGTATGTTTTTTGGGGGGAATTAAATTAACCATGAACATCATCATTACTTCAATAGTCATGGAAAACACCTAGAAAATATTTTTATCCCTTTTATCATTATTAAAACCCACCACACCAATTTATTCCAGTGCAAATATGAAAGAAAATTTCAGTATTCACTGTTAGGATTACTGGGCATCTAAAATTGTCTTTAAACATCTGGGCAACATTTTGGGGCATTCACAAACCTCTGTCTCATTGGTCCGTATGTGCTGCACATGTTTGCATCGTACTAATGAGACTTTTCTTGCAAGGTAGCTGCTCTAAGTCTACTGCTGTTCACCTTCACTACAGCCTCTACCGAGCTTGATTCAAGTGAACCTGTTCTTTCTTGCACCAGATTCCATTATTGGAGGGTCCTGTTAAGAAACCTGAAGGATGACAACCAAAGTCTGAAGTGTGGCTTGATTTCATTTTGCTGTAGCTCTTTTGCAAAAAGATTATGCCAACACTCACATTTTCTTTTCATGAACATGCACACACTTACGAAATTTGTGGTGGTCCTCAGACAGAGCATCAGATTGTCTCAAAATCCATGTCCCGCTCCACTTGGCAATGTTGTTTCAGCTATGGTTAGCTATAATTATGTGAGGAGGCCAGATGGAAGGTCCCAGAGAAAGAAGAGAAAGGATATGCATTGAGAATGAACAAATAGTGACAGCTGAGAAAGACCTCCCAGCTGAATCAACATATCTCGTAAAAGGAAAAGATGTGACAGTCACTGCTGCATAAGGGTGCAGTGAGCACGAAGGATTTATTGCCTTACCTCCTTGACTTATCACAACAAATGACATCACAGAGCTGGTGTCTGAGCTTCAAAATAAAAAATCAGAATTTTATGAAAATAAACAAAATAAAGCTGTGAGAAAAATAAGATCATGTGCCACACACAATAGATTGAAGGCTGAAGAGCTATTTCTTCAAATGGATTTCTTTTATAATTCCATTCCTTAGTATCTATAAGAATAGGGTGGGGTTTTTTCATAACTAAGAAATGACTGGTTAATAACTTCCACTATTTCCATCTGGGACCAGGAACAACATCATTATGACTTGGCAAACAATCATTGTCATAAAAAAAAAGGCTGTACAGGTGAGGTAAAATGTCTGTGAACAGACAATTGGGTCAAATATGTTTCAGTAATCCATATAAAACTTGGTAATTACAAAATACCTCTGCAGAAACAAGGACTGTAAAATCATTCCCAAATGAACAAAAGCTAGGAACACATGGCCAATTAAGCTATGTGATTAGTTCTAATATATATAATCATTCTCTCAGGTAGCTTTAAAAGTATGAAAAGATGAACAAAATTACTTTCATAATAACATACATCCTTAGCATGCTGGCTAGCATTTATTATTTATTTCATCCAATACTTCATGAACTCAATTAATGCTCCCAAATTCCAAAAACAGCACTTCCCAGGATGAAAGTCTTTAAGACAAAGGATCTGAGAATGAAGTACACTGATACTAAGAGAGAATGTCAAGAAGAGAGGGGTCATAAATACAAGATATAATGCAGGATGCTCTCCTATATCAGGTTAGGCTGGTTCCATGAGCTGTTGGCATCACCATAATGCTTTACCTGCCTTGGGGGTGGGCTATTCTTATTGGTTTTTTAGTATTAGAAAGTAATTTTTCCTTAGGTAGAACACTGCATTTCTAGGCAACCCTGTTAACAACTGTTAATTCTTTTGATTTCTATAGACTTCTGGAAATATTGAAGAATTCATAGATCATTTATAAAGGTATATTTAAAAATTAAGATTTTTTCTGAATTATAAAACATCTCCCAGAGTAACAGAAAATAAAATTATTCATAAACACAAATTTTAGTGTATGTTTTTAGTGAAACTCAGAAACCTAGATCATATACTTTCAAAATCTTGAAGAGGGTGTTTTCCCTAAATGTGGAAGGAGTACTTCTCTTTTATCCAAATGTGTTTTCTTTAGCACTTCCTAAACTAAAATACAGTCTATAAACCATTTGAACTGGGATGAGGGCAAGTCTAAACAGAATTTCATCTCATAAACATCTGTGTTTGGTTCGTGAACAGTCCTGTACATGAAGATGATACAGACAAATAAACTTCTGAATTCGAAATCTGCCTTCCAGACTGACTCACAGAAATAAAGTTCTACTCTGAGATACTTAGAGGGAAAATAACCACTTGTCATATTACAATCATAGAATTCCTTATTTTCCAGCTGTTACTGAACATGTTTAAGACACTCATGAGCTGTTTGGGCAGATACTTATTGATGCAGTTTAAGTCTTCTGTTAGCTATAGTCTTCAGTCATTTTAGTACATTGAGAACTAATCTCCAAGTCTGTCAGTCCCATTTTGCATTACAAATCATTTGTACTTTTATAACTGTCATTTCCAAGGACATCTGGAAAAGATGGATTTATGAAAGGTTATCGTGCATTCTAAGGAGGCCAGGAATTAGCATGACTTTGTAAAGGTTCTTGTAAATTGAGCAGCAGCCATCACTGGCAATAAGCTGTTTTCTGCTCTAGTCAAGTATCTTTATTTAAATATTAAGGAAGAGGTGTGACCTTTGGCCTCAAAGATGACTATGGTACAGCAATAGCACAATCTATTAGCTGTCAATGAAGTATTATGGCCCTGGCTCTCTCAAGACACCTATTTGTGGACAGTGTTATAATAACCCTTCCATTAGGCATCCCCAAGGCAAATAACCTTGGCTTTAACAGAGTCAGTTTAAAATTCCTTGGAGTAATGTTAAGAGAATATCTGGTTTGTGTCAGTTTAGGATCAACTACCAGCATTAGTCCCATTCTGTAAATTGTAAGTAGCTGTGGATTTATTAGAATTTTTTTAATATATGCCCACAGGTAAATACTAAATACAAAATATGAGAAAACATGTATTACATTCTACTTTTTACATGGAATATATGGAGAATAATGGACATCTGACAGGTCTGAGCATTTTAAAACAAGATCCATTTTCTACTGTATACATTTAATTTCTTTTGTTGATGAAAATTATACAGTCTCATTAGAATGAAATTGCATTGGGAGAAAAGGAATAAAATAAAACAGTAAACACAAAAAAAAAGTAGTCTAGATGAAATTCCTATGTGTTGTTGTGTTGTCCTATATAAATTGTTAGGTACAATAAGATTAGAGTACTATCTAAAAAGACAAGAAATTTTCACATGCTGTGACTTGTTTGCCTCCTGCATTTCTAGCTCTTCAGGAGTCAGTACATCTAATACTCAAAGTGAAGTCCAAGACCAAGTATTTCCAAACTTATGTGGTATATTCAGAACAATTATTTTCTTCATGTCTCCTTTGTTGTTTAGACAAAATAAATGTGATTATTGTCCACTAATATCAGCTAAACAGCCATGAAAACTGCAAGAGTTTACCTCCATATGTTAAACCAACTAAGGCTGTGTTTTGCACCTTCTGCAAGAGGAGAGCTCTAAAGCCACCTTTCATCAGAGGTAACAATCAAGGTCAAACCCCATTTAAATACTTTGAAAAATCAGAGGTACACACAAGTAGTAAAAATAGCCTACTAAAAATCCGGTTAGCATTCCAAATATTTTGGCCACTATCCTGCATATAGTGTTTCTTCTGAATCCAGCTTTATTGTCTTATGCAATGGCTTTTGTTGCTGAGACACAGCAAACAACTGAATATGCTTGCTGTTCTGAAATCAGAAGCTTGTCTGGTTCTGCAAGTATGGCTTCAATAAAACTTCATTTTATGATGATTTTTAGCAGTAGAATATAATTGCTTAGGCAGGAATAAAAGCATTCATGTGGTGGGGAATTGCATGAGCTGTCCCCCAGCAAGGTTCAGTGCCTCCACACCACCTCCTGGTCCCCAGAAGGGCTTTGATGGAGCCAAGGCAGTGATGGATCCCCTCCAGCCACTGCCCCCAGGAGTCCTTTGCTCAAGGAAGGTTTACGCATTGCAAAGGAAGAAAGCACCTGCATTAAAATAACTCAGTGCTAAATTGGCCAGTTCTCTCTGCTTAGTTTTGAAGAGTTCCCTCACTACCTGCAGTTCTTTACCTCCTTAGAGGGTTTTATAGGAGGAAGATGAATAAAGAGGAAAAAAAGCTGTGGAGGCAATAACCTACCATGCTGTGATCTACCCTCTAATGGGTGCATTGGGATTTATCTCCTTGCCTAACAAAGGCAAATGAGTCAACTTCTACATGGGTCAAGACTGGAAATACTCAAAACTGTCAGTGCAGATTCATGCTAAAACCAAGAATATTTGACTCTTGTACAAGTGCCATCACTACTCTGGGCAACATAGGCTTCAGACTAACATTTTCAGCTTGGAGCTCTGTTCTCCCCCAATGGGTCCTGGCATGGCAGACAATCCCTGGGCAAGACATAAAAACTCCTCAGTCAGACTGAACAACACCAAAATGTTGCAGCAGGTATTTTGACTCTGACATTCTCAGAGATAAAAGCTGTGGGTCCAAAAAGTACAGCACAGTGAAAGATGCCCTCACCTTACTTGTGACTCATTTCAAACCAGTATTAGGGAGCTGTATTAGTGGCAAAGCAAACAATTAAACTGAGGGTTACAGCGGTTGTTTCCAAGTGCTCAGTTCTCACGCATTGGACGCCATGAGGGCAATAGTCACTCTCAATAAAGGGCACTTGACTTTAGGTTCATTCTCCTTTCAGCATTCCTCTTACAGTGATATTGGATACAAAGCCATTTTCTTTCATAGGTTGATAGCTGGCAGAATCTAGGATGTAATTTAAGGGGCTCTATTGATATCATAAATTACAAGAAGTCTGCTGAAGCAGTTTATGAATGGCAGTAAAAGCCTGCAACTGAATTACACCATTAGAATCACGCATCACATACATGTATTATTATTTATAATACAGATCTAAGGATCCCTCTATTTTATAGACAAGGAAGATAATGTAGGACCTTGTACTAAATAGGTACAGGGCTTCTGCAGCCTTCTTGGTAGCAGATGTGCTCCAATAATGGAATAGAAAAGCAATGTTTTTGAAGTTACTTCATAAAGGAGAAAAGAAACCCAGGTCTGTAAGTCTTGGAAAGTATGATACCACTGCAAAGCTTTCTACAAGATCAGTCCCTTGTACCACTCTCTGAGTAACATCTTAGCTCCACAATACCATCAGATTGAATTTGAGGAGGACAATCAGGGCCTTAATTATTTCTGTGTCTATATTTCAGAGTACATACAGAAGTCTGATCAGATTTGGTTGTCGATCAGATCACTGTCTCTGTTTCTACTTTTAAATTCTCTGGCTGCTACGGGCTAGTCCAAGCACTTTAACAACACAGAGAAAAAAAATAATAAGAAAGTTACAGTCTCCCTGAAACAGTCTATGAATGATCCCAAATCACTTGTTCTCAGTTCATGTAAGAATTTAGTTCCCAAAACAAAGCAATCCATGGCCTGTATTCAGACTCCTAACATCTCCTTCAGGAAATGGGCTTTGAAGAGGAAAGTACAAATAGGCACTTTTTAGCAAATATTTTAATGTGAAATTTTCTTAATTCTCTGAGTTACTTCACTGGCCAAATAGGACATAAGGCTGAAGGTTGCAGAGATAACCATATTTTTATTGACTTACCTAAAAATAAATTTTTAAGTGTAAGCATAAACACCGTTTAGAAGGAAATCATCAGTAAAGCCAACAGGCCCTTGATGCAAAATCTGCTCCCACCAACAAGTCATGTGTACCTCCTAGTAACATTAAGAGTGCCTGGAGCCAGCAACCATCCAGTTTGGGATTTCAGGGGCCTAAGAGAACCAAACACCTCTTTCTTACTGGATTTCAATTCACTGAGCACCAAAACTGAGTTTGGTCCATGAAATGACAGGACTTAAAGGGCAAATATGTTTATTTTAATCCCATGCTAGGTAACTTTGAGGATCAAGATATGTAGAAAAATAATTCTGGCCTTTAAAATAATTACATAACTACTTCTCCCAGTAATGCATTGTAAGACCCCAGTCCCAAAGCCACAAGCTTAACTGGGAGAATGACTTTTTAAAAATATATGACTCCAAGAGTTCACACTGAACATTTTCAGAGCATTTGGCTTGAGAAAGCCTGAAGAAAAGAAGTTATGGACTATTTTCAGGAAACACTTTTAATTATGGAAAATTAAGGATCTTGGAAAAGTTTAAGAGGGATAACATCTGTACAGCCAAGGTAGAGTATTTCACATAGCACCAATCCAGCACATGCCAATGCACACACCTCAGCAGAATCCAGCCCACTGGACTTGTTACCTAAAAGAGATTAAGAAAAGTATAAAGGAAAAAAAAGATTAAGTGAAGAAACAGGAGTAAAGAAAGAGGAGAGAGAGAAGAAGAGAGGGGAATAAGAGAAAACCATATTAAATAGCTACTACCAGAGAGTCCTATACATGTCCAGCTCCCCATGGTGATGGCAGGCCCTGGGAGAAAAGACAAGATGGATTCCATGTGCTGCTGTATTTATGTGCTTTGGCCACCACGGCCACCCCTTCCAGGTGAGATGTCCAGCTCTGACCACTCAGTGCCTCCAGGCCAGAGTGCGGGATTGATGAAACCAGTCAGAGTCTGGTTGGTAGTTCCAGAGCCCATGGTGTGGACAGGCTCCCAGGCTGCCCTTTCCACTGGCAGCTGCTCCATGTGAGCTCCAAGACTGCCCTTTCCCACATACACATGAGTTTGTCCTGACCCAGTAATGTTTTTATTGATCCATTGTCTCACGTGCATTGGCCCTGTTTCACAGCTCCCAATCTGTTAAACCTCTGACTAGTCTACCAGGTTCAACTGAGGCTGCAGCTGTTCCCTGACAAGCAGAAGGAGTTGATGCTTTCCACACTTGCACCAGCCTCTGAGATGGAAAAGCAATGAGGAAGGGAGGGGGAAATATTTTTTGTTTTATTTTTCAGAATTTGGCACAGTTTGAAAAGGATGAGAATAATATGAGAGAGATGGGTGAAGTGCGGTACTTATAATTTTTTCCACTGGAAGCTGCGAATAACCTGAAATAAGCTCATTTCTTTTTCTTTGGGAAAGGACAGGCTCTGCCAGTGCCCAGCCAGGTACTACTCTGCCTGCCTTTCAGCCCTTGAGCAAATACCTTCTTTTGGGTGTACCAGATCTCATTTGTGACATTTTGGGATTAAGATTTTGGAATTCTGTTGTTTTCCATGCTCCTTAACCTCATTTGTCCCATGCTTTGCTTTCACTGGCTCAAAGGATGCTCTGCCTACTGCAAAAGAGCAAGCCAAATTTAGTGTAATTTGGAGTATTACTTCCCAAGTGGAGACAATGTCCGTTGGATGTTTATTACAGGAGTCAGTTCTCTGGTCCATGCTTACAACTGACTATGCTTGCTTTACTTTTCAGTAAGACTAAATTGCTTTGTGTCAGTCTGTTTTTGTAGCAAGCCAGCTGTGTGTATTAACTGTTATACAGTAGAAATTATTTTTCAATGGAAATGATGGAATGGTATTTCTGCAATGACTTTCCTTATTCACTTTACTTTCCAAATGGTTCTGTAGTAATACAAGATTTTTTCTTGCTGAGGAAGAAATCCAGGTATAAAGACAGGAAAGAGGTGTCTCTGTCTGGAGAGATGGCAGGATGGAGCTCAGCATCAGAGGCTTTGTTCATTTGAATCTCCTGGTAGTGGGATTGGTTGCAGATAGAGTGACTGCCATCAGTGTTGTCTGAGTTGCACAGCTATGTGGTCCTGAGACATCCCTGAGGCATTACCATGTGGTAATTTAGGGCACACAAATATTACATGCTAGAACTCCAGAGACCTAAAAGAGAAAGTAAATTTCTAATCCAAGGAGTATGTTTTAAAAATGCAAAAGCACTTTGGAGGAGCTATTACATTTTGAATGGTTCCTCTATTGCAAACACAATGCCCATCTAGGAATGTTTATTTATTGATCCTAGAAAAATTAATAGATACATCACTTGAATCAAGGCACTTCACAGAAAATACTGCTTATTGCCTGCTTTCACACAGAGGAAAGCTTCCAACAGTAATGTATCTGCTAATCATAGCAATCTGTAATGTGTAGCTTTCTTCACAACTTAGCAGGAAAAAAAAAAGTAAATTTTTTAATAATTGAAAATTAACATCTTAAATCCCACCTGGAAATCAAAGGGGAAAAGGTCTCAAGTCTAGGTCTAGGTGCTAATATAAGGAAGTAAGATAATTAGGATAACTGGCCATTGAAATCTTTTGAGATTTACCCTTCTGTATGCTGATACACTGCTGTAAAACAGGAAAGTAAAAATGAGAGTCATGAATTTTCTGAGGAAACTACATGGCAGGTAGGGATGCCAATATCTGAAAGTGCACGAATTAAATTAATATATCAAACATGATCTTAGTACTTTAGTACATGTACTTAGTTACAGGGGTCTTTTCAGGGTGGGGGGAGTTGGAGGGTGTGGGGGAGGGGGGTGGGGATGCACTTTGGAAAGCAATCAAGATGGCATATCTCCATGACATATGAAAAAAAACCCATCACTTCTTATTTCTTATGATTTGGGGCATTTCCCCTTCTTATAGAAAGTGTTGTCTATAAAACTCATAAGCATATGAATCTCTTTGACTACTGTTCAATCTGCCTGTTCATAACTCAGCCTCTTATTCCATTATACTGCTTGAATGATTCACATACAATGTTTCCAATCCACTTTTCCTATCTTGTGAAACTTTTTAACGAAATGTTAGCATTTGCAGGCACCAGATGTTTTGACATAAGGAGAAGCAATATGTAAATTTTAATCCATGCTAGGAACAATAGCCTGGAGGCACCTTTTTCTTATTACATGAATCATATACTTAACCAAAATGTGGTGGATTATATCAAAATCATCACCATCCTGAATATAGAACACTTGTCTTGTGGTTGCCAATTAATGAAACTGATATATATTTAACTTGATGGGTACCAGTGATTTAACCAATAAGCTTTAGCATACTTCACTACTGTAGTCTCCTTTATATAATTAGGCTTTTGATCTGATTATTATCACAACTCCATACATTTTTCTCTAATCTTCCATTGGTTGTCAGCACAAACGATACTGACATTAAATCTGTTTGTCTGTCAATTGCAAACATCACTACTTTTATTCAAGCAGTATATCACAAAGGACTTTTCTAATCTCTGAAATAACTTTTGATTTTATTTTCTGATGCTGTTTATTTAATCATTAAGTGTCTGAGTCTGCAACAGGCTGAGCACTGCCTTTCTACAAAGCAATCTGAGGGCTCTCAGACCCTCATAAATGAACTGATTACCTTTTATGGTCAAAACCAAAGTACATAATAAATATGTAAAAAAAGCAAAGCTACTTTCCATAGACAATCAATGAACTTTAAATAATATTTATAATAATATTCATTTTTAGTACTGTTAGGGGTGTCTTAATGATTTGTCAAAATAAAGAGCCTGGAGAAATCTTTATTATAAATAGAATGTTGATCTGATGTATATACAAATAATGGGCACTATTTTACATGAAACAATGAACTGTTACAAAACTGTAGTTGAAATGCATGTTACTACGCAACAACTTTTACATCATTTCATGCAGAGAAAGCACCAAATGTCTTCTGAAGAATGCAGCACTCTTGATACTAGGAATTCAAAATGATATCTGAATCCTTACTAACTTCATTACATAAAATATCTTTGAGTGCCAAGTGCTACCTAATTATCAGCTTTAAAAAATGTTTTACATCTCAAAATACAATATTCTGTTTATCCTGGATTGTCTGGGGAACATCTAGTACATTAAAAGGTTTTTGTAGAGCTTCTTAGTGATTTAACTGATATCATCATGCCTGCTAGCAATTTTGCAACATTCTGAAAACACTTTCCATAAATCAAAGCCATAGCAGCAGGAATAAGCAGATGGCAGGAGACCATATTAAAGAATGTATCAATTATTTTTATTAATGGGACGCTACTGGATCATGATGTGTCATAATCGCCTAAATGTTTAGCAGTTGTGAAGTGTTTTGTCTGTTAGGTATCTCAGATGTTCTTAGTGGATGTTACTTATACTGTCTTGTGGCACCATTTTTTGAGGGTCTGGACAGTGAAGTTTCATAACGGACATATAAAGAGATGTTTTAATTTCAGTCCTTTAATTACAATCATATAATAAACATAAAATATCAGCATATATAAAATGTAATTGTAAAAAGGTTGCATGTACAGTGCATTATAAACTACATTCTGTCTGCATACAATGACTTAGAAAACAAGATACTATATGGTTAACAATGAAAAATGGCAATTATTATAAAAATATTCTACAGTCTCATCATAGTAATACAAATTCCTTTACTTATCTAAGAGACTTAACATAATTTTAAATTACAATAATTTTACATTCTCCATTCATATATACAGTCCTATTGTCAAAATGTACTATAATAGCAATGCTCTTATTAAGATTAAGTGAATTATATTTAGTTCTTTTACTATATAAAGCAACTGTGTTCTTGTTTGTTAAAATTGTTTGCACTTACTGTAGCTTTTCACTGAATCCATGCTATGAACAATGAAATAATTTAGTTGCTGTTCTTAGTATAGATCTAAATCCATGTCATGAATTAAACAGGATGTTAATATTTCAACTCCCTTTCCTTTTGTGTAATTATCAGTCTGCTGCTTTGTGTATTCTGTAAGAATATGTCCACCAGTTTTGAACAGCTGCTGCTGAAAACAAGCACGAACTCCTCATTTAATACATCTTGACAAAAATAGCCAGTTTTCCTACCCCCTGCCCAGCTGGAGGTCAAGCTCTATAGACTAAATTCTTTTCTAGACCCAGAACCATGGACTTATTAGGCATCTATTTCACGAGATTTCACTAAACAGATCTCTGTAGGAAATAGCTATAAAGTGTATTTCACTTGCACCATGCTTCAGCCCAATAATACTTGCATGGACAGCAAAGAAATTCTGCCTGACGAAGAATGTCAGGATTTGACCCTGTAGCCATGAAATCCCTTTCCTGTGTGCAAGCTGGTAGGAATGCACTCATATCTGCCCTAGCAGTTCTCTCAGCTTCACAGCAGCATCACTGTACCTGGAGTGGGAGAGGGAGTGCTTACTCCAGAAAGTCTGGGATGTGGCTGCCAGAACACACATCCCCTAAATATTTTCAGCATCACCTATTAATCCCCAGAATGTCCTAGATTAGTTTTGTTCCCTATACCACCATTTAATTTCAAGGGTGAAGCTGTAAACAAGGCTATAGTCATTAGCAAAATACTAATTATGATGACTTTCTACTAGAAAAAAATAAAATTTCGGTGAAACACCACTGCCATAATAAACATTAATGCATTTAGTGTTTTTGGCAAGAGGGCTGGGGATTTTGTGTGAAGAAAGACAACTTGAATATGTTAAATGATAGATGAAATACAGTATATTGCAAAAAGAGGATTCACTATCTTGTGTCAAGTTTCTCATGCGAGAAGAGGGAGAATAATTCTGGTGCTTTAAACTGAAGCAATTGTCAGAAGAATGAAAATCAACTTTAAAAAATTTAATGGATGCACTATAATGTTTTTTTTAGAACAGTGCTTATAAAAGTGATGAAATTCAGGATGTTATTTAAAGTTAATATAGTTCAGAAGTATGGTCTAACTCACATGTAAAAGTTCAATGGGAAAATCATGTAATACATTCATATTTAATTTCTTTTTCTCCATTATGAGCAATCCACACTGGTGTATTTAAAACTAATGTAGTAGAAACTGCAGTACAAGGACAAATGGCATTTGATAATAACCAAATATCCCTTCCTTTCATCAGCTGAAGTGGACAATACTCATACTACACTAGACATAATATGCACCTAAATGTTACTTTTAATTCATCATGTTTGTATTCGGGTGTCAATATTAGGTAGTCTTTGAGAAAACTATGACAAAGTAGTTCCAGTTTTAATTCATCTAATTTATAGAAGCACTCCAATTAAAATGGTTTTCCACTTATCTTTGGGGAATATTCATCTGTCTCTTGCAGTCCTTTCCTACATACTGCAAAACCAAAAAACAAACAAGTCACAAAAAAACCTCTCCCTTACCCAAGCAAAAAACCCTCCCAAATCAACTAAATAAAAAATAAATTACCAGAACCCTGTTTTTTGTTTGTTTTAACCATGAAGTGGGAGCATATTGTAGCCACTTCTAATTGTCAGGTCCATGCATATAGACCAGCTTACATCCAAGTAGTTTGATGAACTCATAGAAAACCTTGAGTTTTCTAAAAACATAAATATTCTTGTGAAATAAGACACTCCATCATCTTTCATAGCCATCTGGATGCTATTTATTATCCATATGCTACTTTTCCATTTATGAAACTATCATGACACTATCTGGGTTGGTCAGAAATGTACTGTGGCATGGGAGGAACACAAGCTTCACAAGGACTGTGAGGAAAAACCAGGTAGCTGTAACAGAATAGTAAGAAAAAATGGCTCTTTTTTTTTAATAATATGTTTTAAAACATTTTAAACATTCATACAAATGGAAATCTATTTTAATATTTTCTTACTATTTCCAAAACTGTGACTCTTCTGGGGTGTAAGGCAGGCTCAGTGACAGCAAAATTAATAAACACTTTCAAAACATATTTTGAATCATTAGAGAACTCCTTAACGTGATCATTTGGCTTTGGTTGAGGAAGAGCTATGAAGAACCTGTGCCTGTTTGTTTTCCCATGTATTAATGGTACAATTAGAATGATTACACCTTATGTCTTCCGGGAGCATACATCACTCTCCAGAATTTTACTATATATAGAAGTGATATGCCTTCTGCCTGCCCTTTAGCTGACAAGTCTTTACTGAGTCATCAAGGCACATTTTCTGAATGCCCTCTCCTAGCAAGCTAGTTATGAGAGGTAGTACATCAGATCAATGTTTCTGAATATCCCCTTTAGTTTGAAAACTCTTCCTTTTCAGCTTTTCTGTAGTTAATCTAAAGCCGAATTTGAAATTAAATTCTCATTGTTTCAAGTGTATGTAATAGGAATCTTGTCATTTCCCTCTGCTTCCCTTTGGTAAAACTTCATTGTGCTGCCAAAGGACACTGAAAGCATCATCCAAAATCACCAGGTTGTGTCTCTGAATTCCAATCTCTTCCACTTAAAAAAGCACACAGTTTGAATATTCTTGAAATAAGCAGCTGACATAGCACTGTTAATGGTAGTTTTAAATTGTGCTAATTGTAACACTGAGTGTCTGTGCTGTCTTGTATATCCATACAGTCTTTCTGCATCAATGCCATATCTTTTTCTGTGTAAGTTCACTTGAGTCTCTGTCACTATGTTAGTTTCCATTTTTCTTTTTCATTAAAATATATGTTAAGACTGTTCTTTTTCTGCAAAGGAAATTTAAAAAACCTAATGGCATTCCATGGAAAGCTTAATGGATTTTCTCCTTTTAAAGAGAAGCCTACACAGTTTAAACTTCATGCTTACTTTACTTGTATGAAAGTATTACTACCTGTTTTTTCAGATTTTAAAATCTGTAACATCTCTACAGTGCCCAGTTTAAATAGTTCTCTGTTGCTTCACGTTTCATAGATTTTTTAGTTATATAAAATAAAGAAATGAGCAAATTACTAAAACTTATGTTTGTAGCAGGGACAAGTGTGAGCAGATTGAAAAGAATTCAAATACACTTTTGTAACATGGATATTCCTTTTATGGTAACCACTTTCATATTACTGGGAAAGTCATGGAATGATAGTAGACATATTCCCAGTGAAGAAAAATTTGTGCAAAAGTCAGCTGTGAACGGAGGGTGAATTTGGGGTACAGTGATATGAGTTCATGTCCATCTCATTTTCCTGTGAAGTAAGGGCTGATTTAAACCTTTGTCATGTAGAAACTGATCTTCACAGTGTCTCTCCTTATAAGTATTTAAAGTAAGAACAGACAATGTGCTTATGTTCAACTCAGTCTTTTAGCAAGTGATTTATAAAGTATGAGAATCTTTCTGCTTTTACAAGTCATCTCCATCATCTGTGCTAAAGCTGCTTCTCCTGCTGCTCTCTTTTGATGCAGCTGGGGACGTGGAGGACAAGAGTGGATCTGTTCCAAATGGTGACACAGTGTCATCCAATAAAATTTCCTCTAGCCGTTGTTCTTCTTTTAAAGCTGCACTGAAGGACAAATCAGTGAAGTGTGAAAGTGGATCAGAAAAGGCTGTAGATCCATTGCAAATATCCGAATTTTGTCCATGTGCCAAAGGCATTTGTTGAGAGTAGTCTACAGAGCTCTCCTCTGTATAAGACTGTTGTTTGATGACATGTGCAGCTAAATCAACAGTACTGAGTGAAGACATGACTGGAAGGCCATGTGCACGTGCCTGGATCTCCAGTTCCTAACATTTCAAACAAAAACAATTAGACAACTCTAAAAGACAAAACAGTCTTTTCAGAACTATTGCAGTAAGTATAGGAATCATTCATGCAAATGAATTATACTTGTGGTCCAGTTGTGAGATTAAATTATAAAACATGAAATTGTTCATCTATGAAAATTTGCCACTCAAGTGTTTTTATCTCCCCTTCTGTCTTTAAGCAACTATTCTACAGGAACACAGCAGGTAGGACAGCCTCTCTAAACCCATTGAATACTGAATCCAATGAAAGTGGCAGAAAAATGTTGCAACTTGAGAGCTTGTTATCCACCACTATCCAGAGAAACAGCAGTCTTTACTTGATGATGCCTACAATATATAGATATATGAGTAAATCAACATATGCAAGATTATTGATTTTGTGCCTGTCTGTCTGTCTATCTATCTATCATCTATCTATATTTTCATATGTGTGTGTCTATAATAGAATCTTGCCTTTCAAAAGCCATGAAGAGCTGTATTCTTTTTATATCTCTTTGTGTCAAAAGCAGATATAACATGACACACTATAACCAAGGAATTTTAATGTGTGAAATAGTTAGAAAGGGAAAATGAAAATACTGAACAGAATTTTGTGTCCAGTATTGATTTCTGGCTGCAGGAATATACTTTTTTCCTTATCTTTTTGTCTTTCTCTGGCTTTAACACATACATACTGAAACTGTTTTGCAAATACTTTATAAACTTTCCATTAATTCCTTTCTGTAGCATACAATTATCAAAGTATCCCCTATAAACACAGAAATAAATAGGGAAAGCAAATTCATTTTTAATAAATGTCATTTGGGGGAAAATTACATAGATTAATAACATTTGATGAAGGATAAGTACTAAGAAAGCTTTGTAGTTCATAGCAACACTCTTCTACAAACCTGAATTCTGAGTAGCAGTCTTCTGTTAGCATGCTCTAATTTCTTCTGCCTGTGTTCTAATTCTCTGGCTCTCTGTTGTTCTTTTTGTAGCCACTTGATGTACTCCACTGATGCTTTTAAAATAGTCCCTTTGTTCCAGCGCATATCACTGCAGAATGTAGAGATAACCTTTTCACAATTGTGCATGTCAGCAGAATTCATAAGAACTTACAAAATCTTTTACATTAATATGAAATAATGATTTACATGACTATTATTCACTCTTAGATATTATTGCTTCTGAATGGAAATTTTAATAGAATAGTTAAGAAGCCCTTATATAGTAAAATTAATCCCAGAATGAAAATAAGTGTCAAAAGAAAGTAATAAAGTGACTTTTTGTGGGAGAGCTAAATGCAATATCATGATTCTACCATTACAGTTTTTATATTTTTAGTGAAAATTGCTTTTATTATTAACTCTAAGATTAAAATCTATGTGCGGTATTTCTGCATTAATGAACTAGGAAATATACTTAAGCCTAAATTTTTAAAGATCATTTTGAATATACTACTTCTTTTACCTGACTTACTAATGAGGTTGCTTTTATGCTGGTAGAGAAAAAAAGTTATCTGTGCTGAATGCCACTCCTCATTGATGATAGACTAGAAAAATCACACTTTAGTAACCATAATGACTGGGAATGAAAAAAATCATGTTAAAAAATCTTGAAACAATATAAAATCCAAATTAAAATACACAGCTACATGCAGACCCTAACTCAAAATAAAAGTCTTGCAAAAAAATTAGATTAAACCTCCCATCATTCAGGAAATCATGGTTTAACTTCCAGTTTACAAGCAGACTTGCTAGCTACAAAACACTTGTTCAAATCCATCTGTTCAAGGATTTTGATGTACCCATTTGTCAATTTTTCATCTATTCCTTTAAGTAAGGTCTTGGAGACCTTGGAACAGGAATGAAATTTGTTGAAAATGTTTAATTTCTAAGACATTTCAGTATTTTATGATACAGGATGGGTCTGCTGCATTAAATACACAGATATACAGATTTATCTAAACTATCCACTTCACTGCAAGACTGCTTAGGCTGAGCAGAAGGCTGGCCAAGGTTCTGGTCCTATAAAACAACTCTGTAAAGGAAAAGCCATTTATGCAACTAAGAATATGATGTTAGGAGAGACAAGTACTTTTCTAATACCTATAATACCATGTATTTCCACACTGGAATTTATGAAGTCAAGAAGAAACATAAATTATACTCCAGTTTAACATCACTTTCCCTTATTCATAGACTCATAGAATCATAGAATATGCTGAGTTGGAAGGGATCCATTGGGATCATTGAGTCCAGCTCCAGGCTTTGCACAGGACACCCCAAGAATCACACCATGTGCCTGAAAGCATTGTCCAAATGCTTCTTGAACTCTGCTGGGCGTGATGCTAGACCACTTCCCTGGGTTCTTGCCCTTGTGCTTCCTCTTGTGAGAACATTGAAGACTGCAATGAGGTCTCCCCTCATTCTCCTCTTCTCCAAGATGAACAAACCAAGTGATTGCATAAGGCTTCCCCACCAGCCCCTTCACCATCTCTTGGGCCCTCCTTTGAACATTCTTTAATAGCTTAATCTTTGGGGTTTTTTTTTTCTATTGTCCTAGGTAGTTTCAGTTAATGAGACTTGCCCTTACTCTTGTGCTCACCTGTGGTGAATAAAATTATTGCAGATGTGTTTGTGCTTCACATTCAGCATCTCAGAGTAAGTGCCTAAGTAATCTTGCACTCCTATCCCAAGGCTAGGGACCCTTACAGACTTTGGCCAATGCAGTTGTTTTTCTACTAAATATATAGGGCAAAAGCCAGGCAAGTACAGGATTTAGGGACCCAGGCCAGCCAACCATTCCTGATGCACTCTACTAGGGATAAAACCTTACAGAGCTGATAGCTTTAAGGCCCTCTCAAGAATACACAGAATTATTTGTGATAAAGCATTGCAGTGTTTAACCATATTGTAGAATTCAGACAATTTGCTAGAGATTTGGGAGAAACCTATTTTTGATCCAAGAGTGCTCAAACTCACGTCTGCTCTCTCTGAGCAGCACACAAACTGTAGGGCTGCAACATATGGATCTCCCCTCATCTCAGTGATGCATGCCAGGAATGCACAGCTTTCAGGATTAGAAAGTGAGGAGGTCAGAGAGAAAATAATTATTGTCTCAGACCCTTCTGTCTGCAAAGCCAAAATGTCAGAGGCTGTTCACTGAAGTGGGTGTGTACTCTTATTTAGACATTCCCTGGTCAAAAAAGCTAAAGCAGAGATAGGATTGGGAGCCGAGAACAGAACATGTCTCCCTCATGATGGCTGAATCATCTCTTGGCAATTCCTCTGCCCCCTCCTTCCTCTCCCTGAATTTCTTGTCCAGGTGGGAGGACAAAATATTTCCCTGTCAGCATCCGATGGGCTCCCTCCTAGAAGAGGACTTTCTTCTCCCTTGTGGTTTACCTATATTCAAACTGTAAAGGTTAAGGAAGATTTTAGTATGCATAATGCATATTTCCTGGACAAATTTTTGACTGCCATCACCAACTCATGGAAACTTTGAAAAGCACTAAAAGAATAAGAATTCCTGTAGTATATACTCTGGAGAAATACAATCTGCCTAAGAAAGGGGGTTTGGCTTCTAGAAAGTCATAAAGACGAAACTAAGCCAGTTTTGGACTGATGGTCTGAACCTAAAGATATATAGCCCTATGAAATTAGGAACAAATCCACAGCTGGCAAAATGAAAATAATTAAAGAAATATAGCAGCATGACAAAAATATTAACACATTTTTTCACAACAATTTCATGTCAGTTATAAAATTTTATGAATTCAAAATCAAATTCAGACAAAAATTTTTTTGTTTGATTTTGCTGATTGACAAATAAATAAGTCATGTATTCATGACTGTATTTGGAATATTTTTGTGATTAAATTTATTAATGTTACACATAATTGACAATCTTTGTGACAATCCTTACTTTTAGTTCATAATACTTTGATAGTTTGAGTTTTTATTTCTGTGGTAATGATATTTTTTGTCATAGCTTGAAATAAATTTTCACTGGAAGACCAATTCCTGGATTCAAACTGCCAGAGAGATGGATCTGGTCAGCTTCTGCATGAGATACATATCTCTTGTGGTAATATTTACAGATCTAAGAGACAAAACTATCATAGAGATCTATGATGAAATTGCAATAATTATTATTATCATTTAAGAGACTATTACTTAACCTGTG
Organism: Pithys albifrons albifrons; assembly: GCF_047495875.1. Lineage (NCBI taxonomy): Eukaryota > Metazoa > Chordata > Aves > Passeriformes > Thamnophilidae > Pithys > Pithys albifrons. The sequence continues at coordinate 76,455,834 of NC_092460.1, forward strand.
TATGTGTCTGTGCATATGCATGTACTCCACATATCTTCTACACCTCTTCTCATATATACATCTACTGGTTGGTGTCTTATTAAATGAGGAGTATTGAAGTTAAATCTTCCAATGTCTGAAGGCCATGCAGCAAAGGATCAGCTGGTGACCTTAGAAGTGAACATGTATTTCACTTTGTGTCTCTCTGTACCAGGATCTAAAGAAAATACTGCAGGTATCTGCGCTGACTCTGCCTTGCAAGCACTCTTCATCCATTCTAGCCCAGAGCACCACAGCAGTCACAGGACAGTGCTATGGAGAAACAGAGCCTCTGTGCAGATGTGCAGGGCTGGAAGAGTAGCAATAGAACTAGTGATGATAAAGGCAAATGAGGCAATAGTACAGGTGAGGTTCCTGGATAGCAATAGTCTACAATGCATCTAGCAGGCAGGCAAGCAGATTCATCTATGATGGAAAGTAAAAACAAGTCAGCATTTTAAAATGGATTAACTTAAAGTACAAACTGTGAAAGAAGAATTTAGAAATTTCCTGATCAGTTATTGTGTTTCTGTTATCTTAAAGCAATGAATTCTAAATTGGGTGAAAATAAAGAAAGCTATCTGCAAAATTATAAAGGCAGCACTAGGAAATTGTGGTTTTTGCTTTTTAGGAATTTATATATTATGCTTATATATAGTAGAGATAAAAATTGAAATGAAAAGGATTACAAACACATTTGAGAACCTTTAAAATCTGAGCAATCGCTGGCAATTGTTTCTCATTTAATTGCAAACTATAACAACAAAAAAACACTTGCATTCTGAATTGTTTTGAATTCACAAAGTTAGATATAGACCTATTGATCTTTGGAGATTGCAGGATTTTTTTTTTCATTTTACTCTTTGTCTATGAATTCCTTTCTTGGAGTTGGTTGCTTTTGTTTTGAGGGGGTTTTGGGGGAGGGGGCTATGTTGAGTTTGGGGGCTTTTGTGTGGGGTTTTTATTTGTTGTTGTTTTGTTTTGCTCTTGTTTTTCTTAGTCTTCATTTTTACTGAATGCATGTAATGTTGCATCCTATAAATATTAAAACACATGGGAAATTCTACATGTGAACCACGTTATTTGAGAGCAGTAAGACGTTTTGTAAATCTGGTCATCAGCAATGGCTTCTGCAAAGGAAGATTTCGTTTTAGTCTCTGTGTGTGCACATTGTACAATAATTTGAAATTTTTAGCAAGCTACACATGAGTTAGTGAGTTTAATTAACAGAAGTCTACCACACTTCAGAAGATTTGCATGGAAAAGTAAAAAAAAAAGTACCCCCCCCCCTTTTTATTGTCTCAAAACCCTGGATCCTCCTATCTTTAAGATCTGAATCTCTCTCAAAAACTCAAATGACCAAAATTGTACATGTAGCTCCCATCTAGAAGAGTTTCCTATTTTGGAGAAACTAAACATAGACAAGGGACTGATCTTCAGCGCATTACCATTAATTTAACTTTGTTAAGTCAAAGGAGCTTCACTTGTTTACATAAATTGAACTCCTGTAGGAAGGACAAGAGCATCTGGTCATCTAAGACTAGAACTAATTAACAAAAACAGCTTTTGGGAGAGTGTGACAGTCACAGGGTTTGCCAGACACAGGACAGTTAGTAATAACAAATGCATTTGCAAAGTTGAAACTATGTTTGCAGATAATTTCTTTCCTTGTTTCTGAGAATTTAACTGTAAACTATACTTGCTCAAAGAAAATCTTTGAAAGACTTTGTACTTGTTTTAATGACTTGCACAATTGCAAAGTGTATTCTGAAAGAGTCAGCAAGTTTCCACTTTGTAATAGCGTGAGCATACAAGAAATGTAGCTGTGCTGGCTGCTGGAGCACACAGAGAGAGAGAGGTCAGGCTCAGGCAGATGCAGAGAGCAGAGTGAGAGCAAACCACTGCTTCTGCCCAAATCCTCAGTGGTTCTCTTAATATCCCAGTGCTATAAAATGACTAGAATTCTTGAAGGGGGCTTTTTATTCTCTGGCTTTCTGACAATTCAAGTCTAGCTGCCATCAAACTGGTCTTGTGTAGGCATTTCCAGATCCCATCACAGTGTGAAGTCCTGTTAACCACCTGAAAGGTGGATTCTGAAAGGCTGAACACAAATGGAAAGGTGTGTATAATTAGAGGAGCATTTTATGCATTTTTCAGCAAAATATTACTGAGTATTTCTGGCATTTTTAGAACTCTATTTCTGAATTATTCTGTATAACTCATTTGCATTTCTGAATCATCTAGCACTTCAATATCTAAGCACTGAAGATTAAACAAAAGAGTCAAAGTTCTTTGTAACTTATACTTATCTCCATTTTCTAATGCTGATGAAGTGAACTTAAAACACCCATTTATTTAAGCAATGTAATCCCCACTTTTTATCATTAAATTAAAAAGAAAAAAAAAAGGTGAAAAGAATAGGGGTTTAAGCCAGTCAAAAGAAAGTCCCTGTGGAAGCTCTGCAGGAGCCAAACAAGTTCACTATATAACTAACAAAACAAAAGTGAAATAAAACCCCCACACAGCACTTCTAAGAAATATAAATCATAAAAGGTTTCCAAATGGCATAAAAAATGTCCTTTTCTATTCCTGAGTCTGAATGTAATCTTCTTGAAGCAAGCCATCTGGGACAGGCATGCTAACCAGAATGGCTTAGTTATAGTAGTATTTGCTCTTCAATGCAAAGGCTGATTTTCCTCACTGTCATTAGTCTAAGCATCAGTAAGGTTTCTCCTTGTACAGATAAGGTTCCACTATAAGAAGAATCTTCTAAAGTCAGTCTAAGAGATGAAAATGCTATATGTGATAAAGTGTTGCAGATAAAGTATTGTTAGACATGATAAAACTCTTTCTTTCAAAGAAGAGGGGGCATATTTGGGGCACAGTAACATATTATGAAGGAAAAAAGTGAGAACTGAAAGAGAGGGTAAGGACACTGAGTTATGATTTGGCAACACCAGACCATACCAAAAGGAAATAACAATAACTTTGATTTGCTTAGCCAACAAAACAACATGGTCAAATTAGTATATTTCCACCTAAAAATACAAATACAAAAAATAAAGTGTTTACACTTCTTTAATTCATCCTGATAAGCTACAGCAGATATGTTGCAACCTAGTGTTTCAAAGGCCCTGCACATTTTGATGCCTTTTTTTTCCTAACACCAACTTGAAAGCTTTTAAATAGATTTCCTTTCAAAAGGAGTACTGATTAACAGCCTTTTGAAGACAGCAGTCTTCAGAATGTGAGATATCTAAGTTTTCCTTGTGCTTTTGTACACATAAATCACTCTGGGTCTGTCACACTCCTGAACTCAGTCATGGGTTTGCAGACTAAAACTAGATAAGGCAATGACTTCAGGATCTTTACCTAAAACTTTTTCATCTGACAATACCGCCACAATCTATAGGTAAAGTCCACCATCCACTTACTGGAGCAAAACTGCAGGTCCAGATAATGAATTTTAAGAACAGCTTAATTAATTGCTCTTGGTATTAATGTTTTGATTAAGTTCATAAACTATACCTGAATCCAGACCAAAACATGTAGCTGAAACACCTCTGCAGGCAATCAAAAATCGCAACTGGAATTTGTACCTCATGCTCATTTCTAATTGCAGTGTAACTGGCTTCTATTATTGCTTTATAGCTGCAAACCAACAGTGCCATCCACTGTTTTTCAGAGAAATCTTTCAATTATTTGCCCAAATGGTGTTGAATACTGAAAGATGGATCAGCAAAATTGAAACACTTCTACCGGTCTCTGCTTGCAATAGATTACATGGCCCAAACTTTATTTAGGTATTTAAAGCTAATTTTATTTTAACTCAGCTGTAACACCTAATTCTATATTAATAACAAAAACATGCACATTTATCTAATCTTGGATGGATGCTATAGAAGGAGCTGAGTTGGTGAGTTGTCTAAAATGGATGCAAACTTTCCCACTGGCGATTTCACTCCTAGTGAAGACAATCTTGCACTTAGGTAAGCCTTACATGAGTCTTACGCAATTTTATATTGTTGCAGAAATCCTTAATATAATCAAAAGTTTCTTAGTCCTGAGGGGGAAAAAAGCTGAAATATCAATAATTGTTCTCATCTGAAGTATCATGCAGGTCTGTATTGACATGTAAATGATAAAGACAAAACCTGTATTATCACTTTTATGGAAGTCACAATCATGCTAATTCATGGTCTTAAGTCTTCCCTGAGTGACATGAGAAATTTAAGGCTAAAGTTCAGCATTAAATATCCCACTGAATTGTTATTGCTAATCCTGCAGTGGCCTTTCCTACAAGGCAGGTTTTCTCATACTGATTACAAATATAAGCTTTAAGGGAATGCTGATATTTCAAGCAATATGCATGTTGTTTTACTGTAAGTACATGCATTAGTATAAAATATTATAATATTATAGCAGTTATATCAATTATTACTTTTATCCTTGAATTTAAGAACTGGTGTTTTCCCTGCACCGAGTGGAGGACGTTTGAAAAATGCTCAGGCTACAGTCTCCTATACTGATTTTTTTCCTTAGTTAAAGAGCAGTGACAACGTGAATTTTGTGTTATCCCACTAGAGGGCCACGGGCAAGGGCTGAAAGCATCACTCCCTTCTCTAAAGACACCACACAAATGTATCCAGGGAGAGATCTTTCAATTTTTTTCCTTATTTTTAGTTTTATTTGGGGTTTGTTTGTTTGTTTGATTCTCCTTGATGTGGCTGTCTCTCTTAAACACCATGGAATTCCTTTCATTTTATTATCCTTTTACAATTTTTCCAGCAGGCACCAAAAGTCAAAGGTTTGATACTTTAACAGCCTGATATGAGCCAGTGACCTGGCATGGAAGATTTTGTATCCCATTACTCAATCCTATAGCCAGTATATACAACTGTCTTTTTTTCCTGTATTTAAACTATAAACATTATTATAGGAAAGACTGTTGAACTCACGGATCATTAGACTTGGGGATGAGTGTGCCAAGCTCCTTGATTCGGTAATTAATATTATACCTTCTTCTTCGCTCAACTGTTAAAAAGAAAGAGTTACTATTTTTATAGTGAAATATTCTTGGAGAAATTCAACATAAAACATTTCAATTAGTTATAAGCAAGTCAGTCAATGCACAGAAAATTTATTCCTCAAATAGCACTCCCAACATGATCTCCTACCTGTCTCTGACTTACTCTCAAACACCATGATAAGTACGATTGGTATCTTACCTTACCTATAGGGGTTTTTTCCTACATTTACCACTAGACTTCTAGAGAATTAAATAGTCACATATTGTCTAAATGTGAGTTAACACTTCTTTTTCCTAATGCTTTTGTAGCCTTTTGCCACCATGCTCACCAGAGCAGGGATTTCAACTTAGCAGAGTTTTGTTGGTGACTTCAACAGGGACACAAGACAACTCATCCAGCAATTAATAGTTTGGCAGAACTCGTGTTACAGATCACAGGTAACAGCTTCACTTTCCCTTATTTACAGTTATCAGCATTTCAAACCACAGAGGACATAACGGCAATCATATCCCCTAACTGAAACAGAGAAAGATTGTGTCCCAGAAATACTTCCTTCCCAGCACACCTGTTTCTTTGGTTATGGATAGACCAAGCAAGTTTACAGTAACTTTTAAAATGCAGAGAAAATTTTAAAAAGCATGGTTTAAACAATAAAAGTATATTTTGGATTTAAATTTATGCCAGTCCTAAGAAAAGCTATGTAGGGTATCTTCATTTATTTTACAGTTTAGTTAGAAAGGGAAAAACAGAAGATAAGGTTCTTAAAATTAGTTCCCCTTCTCTGTGCTCTCAGGTCACTATACCAGGATTGTACTGGTATCCAGGTTGGAGTATGAGACCCTTCAGAAACTCAACATTTTCTAAAGTATAGGTCCAAAGTATATTCAGTAAGAATATAGTCAGGGACCAGCAGTCTCTACTGATGTTCTGCTGGTGTAACACATATTTTTGTCCACTCCCTCCTCTTTGTACTTTAACTCGATCCAAATCTCACGGAATGAGCAGGATTCAGCTCTGGTTCATCACTAACATCTCACTGAGCTGTTTCCTTCCATCCTTTGCATCTTGGAAGACCTTACCTTGGGCTCAATATACTAATGTCACTGTATTTTGTCAGACCAGCCCTGGCCAGCCTAGAACATGGGCAGAATAGATACATGCTCCATGGTTCACTTGAAATCTAATGTCCTAATTTTGAATATAAATACAAAAAGTCCAGTAAAGCCAAATTTTAAGTGCTCAGCCAAGGGCCTTCTGGTGGGTCTTTCAAGGCTGACTTCAGTCTTCTCATAGTCATACAAGCATAGATCATTTTTAGATCTTTACTTCATCCAGTACATAAAGTGTATTCTTCTGTCTGTGTGAGGCTCTTTGGTTTGCGCAGCAGTCAGTTATTTCCTCCCTAGCTAATCTCAGCTCTGGGAACTTCCTGTGTGTTATTATTTATTCTAATGAAGTGCTCTACCTTGGTGTGATGTATTATCTTGTCTTGATCTCTCTAGAAACAGGAATTTCACGCAACAAATTAAAGCATCTCAGGTTTTGTAGTCATTATACACACGTGCAGGAGACAGGTTTATAATCCTCTTGAGAGTACCGCTAAGCTAACCCTTGGATCCCATTGACATGAACGTGCTGAATCTTGTAGGAGAGTACAGTGTAAAAAGCACAGAGCAACTGAAATATTAAAAATATATATTTCAGTTCTGTTGGCAAAATAATAGCAGGGTAAACAGAGTTAAGGATATACTTTAGCTATACAGTCCTATGACATAGTAGCTGCTGTTCATTTAATATTTACAGTGTGGAAAACTCTTCAAGATACTCATCAAAAAGTAGTCAATTGAACATTGTCTATAAAACAAGGCAAAGAAAACATTATGTTTACAAGTGGACACCTACAGAACTCTTTATATTTTATTCTTTTTGATTTTTTCCTAAAAAGAAACTTACAGTGGTTGTGCCAATGAGTTGGAGAGAAATTTTGAAACTTGGAAACTTTTTAATAGAGTATTCCTGATATATGTCTGTTACTGTTCCAGTGAGATCCTGAGTTATCAAAAATATTTCAAGTATTAGAATTATACCTAAACTAAACCAGAAAATTATTTTTCAAACTACATGGACAGGATGATGATAAAACACTCTTTACTTCAAAGAAAAAAAAAAAACACTAAACATTTAATAACGGTTAAAGGTTTAAACTCTTGTTATGTGAAGTGGTTCCATTTCCTAAATCTAAATCCCTTTTCACTGTTTCATTAAGCATATAACCTTTCAACAGGAAACTGTTTCTTGTTCCTTTTTTCCTCCTTGGTATGAGAATGTGCAAGAACATTTCTTTAAAATATGGACCTTAAGTCAACCTGAAAGTTAAATGTTTGTATAGTTCTGACCAGGTTCTACAAACTGATTTTTCAGACCATGTCTAAGAAATCTGGTCCTCATAAAAGACTAAATGACACTAATAAAGCTTTTATATGCAATGCATTATTATGTCCAAGCCATCAGATAGTAGAGTTATCTCCAGAGAGACTTTGAGCTCTGAAGTGTACACCTGGAATCAAACCAAAATAGATGCTGCCTGTCTGCAATGCTGTCATCATGGCATACTGCCTTCAGCTCAGTTCTCAGTGGTGAGGGAAAGTTCTCAGACATTTCTTCTGTGATTAGGAAGGATGATTTCAGAGCCAAAATAAACAATTGAGGCAATGGTAAGACCTGGTAGCCCTAATGTATACATGACCCTGTCTTTCCCCTTGTAGTTTGAGACAACTCCTACTTGCCACATTTCCTAGCTCAGCAAAATCTCCCCATTCCTGCCGAAACAAGACATACAGCAGCTGTATTGGCATTTCAGAGATTATGGGCTAGCAACAGTTCTAAAAATCTACATGATCTGTCTGTAGTCCCCAAAACAATTCCAGACAGATGTAAGGATGCTTTCTGGAAATTCTCAGTAGCAGAAAGTTGTTCACAGTGGTTTGCAGCATGTTATACCAGTGGATGTGTACTTTCCAGTGTGTAATTTCATGCATGTAAAGCCATAAATCCCTGTAAGATTACTGAAATAGCCAGAGAACCAAGATATAAAGAAGAAAATAAAGATATAAATAGTGGCTATTAATTAATTACCAAATTGGATTTAAATTCATAGAATCATAGAATATCTCTAGTTGATTCATAAGGATCTTTGAATCCAACTCCTATACTATTTCTGTTAGAAAAAGTGGAAAGGAGAACTGGGAAGTGTAACTGCTCTATTCAACACTTTCCAAAAAGAACCCTTCAGGCTTTTTGTTTCAAATTAACCTTTACAGGGAAAAATTGCCTAATTTTATATGTAATTTTCTCTCAGTAATGACTGATTTTTTTTTCTATTCTGTATAAACTAAATTGTTCTTTTGTTTTTATAAATCTATTATTTAGACACTGAACTATGAATTTCACTATGTTCTAAAAGACTATTCCTCTAAAACCAAAATGCCTAACATCTGTACCTGGCTGCACTGCTCTCCATAAAGGAAAAAGAGGTGTATCCCAGAGTCCAGAGGTTACAGGGCTTGTGTATCAGAGCAGAGTCAGAACACTGTGAGTCTCACCCAGCCCTGACCTTACCTCCTTTCGTGACATAAAATTTTCATAACTTTAGGCACTTAAGAATACAATTTTTTCCCCTCCCCATCACCCATTGAGAGATACAGCCTTTTGCTTGGATGCTTCAGTAAATAAGGTGTGAAGACTGGATTTTCACTCTTGTTTTTCTCATAATCTCCTTCCTTTCTTGTCGGTTTTGCACTGTAATTCTTAGAGACAACATCAAGTTAAGTGTACAACTGTAGGATAAAAACATACTAGCAGGAGGTGATATGGAAATAAATTAATTGCAATATGAAAAGAAAGACGGAAATTAATTTCATGAAAGAAAGCTCTGTGGTTGGCTGTGTTTGAAGTCTGAGTTCAATTTGATTAGCCTGGTAAGATGCTGTTCTAGAAGAAGAGCAGAGATGTGGTAGCTAATGTATAATATTTTTACATTCTCCATACATTCCAATTAATGAGATGGAAGATTAACATATACTTACTGAGATTGTGGTTATCCTTTTTTTGTCTCTCCTTTGCCATTGCTCTTGTATCTGCTTCTGACAGAAAGTAACATTTATTAAAATAGTACTTAAGATGAAATTTCAGTACTTCTTTCACCTTTCCAAAATGGCCTCTTGTCATGGAGACCAGATTTCCAGTCCTTTTACTACCTTGTTATTTTTATTATTAAAGCAGATCACAGGCAAATCTATTGGTTACAATTACTAAATTTTGCACAAATGTGGCAAGCTGCTTAAGATCTTTTTATTACACATTTTTTTATTTGAGAACATAGAAATACCATGGAGGGGTATTTTCCTCCAATTTGCTGTATTTTACATCAGGATAAAACATACAATACACTAAAGTGAATATGGATTTTCTATATCCCATAATGCAAGAGTTAATAAGATTTGTAAGATATTGAACAAACTCATTGTTTCCTCTGAGTGACACTAAGAAACTGTACATGATTTTTAGCATTCTTTGGATTAATTAAATGTAACTTTTAAAGTTCTTAATACACTAATATAGATTTACCTTGAATAGACTTATTGTAAAGTTTTAAAAGAACCATTTGTTCTAACCTGGAACAAATTTAACGGATGACAGTTTATTTATACTCTTGATCAGGAACGAACATGTAGAAGACTATACTATGTTTTCTAAAATATTAAGGTTTATTAGAAGCTTGATGTTCATAAAAAGAAGGGGAGAAACATAGTTTCTGAGCTGCTACAAAGGAGTACAACAAGAAGACATTTCTCCTTGCTTTGTTCTTTCCCTTACAAGAAACTACAAAGTGCAAAATTCTCAAGAATTTAATTAGGGATATCTTTTTCATGTGTAAGATTTATTCAACTTTTAAGAGACACGCCATCACTTTTGCAATTATGAAATACTAAAATCTCAGAGTTCTTTTACCTGTGAGTTCCCTTTTTACAGGTAGATTAGCGGGGCAAGAAGCATTTGTGAGATTCATAGTAGCTGGTGCCATTCCCTGGTCACTGTTATATATATCCAAAATGCTGCTAGATAGCTTGAGGGGTACGTAAGGAAAAAATAAAAAAAAATAAACTAAGTTAAAGACTTAAAAGACTAAAAAAACCACAAAAACCAACATAAATGCAAGGAGCAAACATCTTTGGATATGTCTGGTGTTCTTTAGAAGGAGTTCTGTATAGGGAAAGTTTACCATACTCTCATAATTTTTTTCCTTGTAGAAACTGTGAGCTTCAGCACACATTATTTTGAATGAACACAATTTCCCAATTACTTCCTCAGTGTGCATGGCAGTGCTTCCTATATTTTCATATTAAATTTGAAATTTTAAATGTTTTATTTTTAAATAATAATTTTATTAAATTAAGAACTTCACTAGATCATCTGAGATCCTAGTGCCAGATAAAGTCTCCCAGTTCTGTTTAATACAATTAAATAATCAGAGTTCTTTTTGAATGCACATAAATAGCATGCTCATTTTTAAGTAGATGTTTATTACCTAGGAAAACTGATAATTCTTGAATACCATTAAAAATCACAACAGCAAGTTAGTTTTGAAAATCTGCTTACATATTTGATCTCTAAATGAAAATACTGTTAAAGAGAATGTTTGGAATTCAGATGAGAATTACCCAAGAACAAGCAATGTTTAATATGTAGGATTTGAATGCTAAGAGTATGCATGTTAAGCACCTTTGTTTCATTCCAGAGGGGTAAACTGACAAGTATTAAAGACTTCACTGCAGCTTTACCTTTGCATTTCCTTTGTTCCAGTGATAGGATAACTACATAACAAGAGTGAACTCATATTAGTTTTAGACACATATTTAATTACTTCCTACATTCATGTAAATTAATTTGGCTTATTAAAATTATATAAAAACAGAATGATATAAAAAATTGAGAGTCGATGTGATTTCTATCCTCATTCCAGTGGACTTTGAATAAGGATGTTATGTGATTTAGGCTACTGTTTTTGTGAAATGTTAGGAAATAGTAATCACTAAAAATAATATAATTAAATAAATAATCTAACAAATAAGAAATGGATATCTATCATATTTTACATATTTCACTTCTAATTTTCAAGCACCAATTCCAAATTACCCTTGAAAGATAGTTAAACATCTACAGTCTATTCACGAAGGTGTTAATTCAAATAACAGTGTCCAAATCCAAGAGAAAAGGTTGTGAATGGCCAACTTAGCTGGTAATGAAAAAAATACCAATACACCTGAAAGTTCAGAATTCTGTAAGGGTTTGAAAGAACACGAGTAAATTCAACTTAAAACCACAGGTAAATATTTCCAATGAATTTGATTACACAATTGATAAAGGGAATTGCATGTAACTGCTGCTGTTGTCTGGAATAACAGTTCATATACCTCCTTTCTTTAGCAGAGACACTGGGGCAATCAAGTGTCTGTCCATGGTCTGTATCTGATTACATTAAGGCTTTCATTAAGCAGTAAAAGGCATGAAACACCATTGAATCATAGAATATCCTGATTTGGAAGGGACACACATGGATCCTCGAAGTCTAACTCCCAGACCTGCACAAGACAGCCCCAAGAATCACACCATGTGCCTGAGAGTATTGTCCAAATGCTTCTGTCAGGCTTGGTGCTGTGACCACTTTCCTAGGGAGTCTGTTCCAGTGCCCAACCCCCACCACTCTCTGGATGAGAAACCATTTCCTAAAATTCAATCTAAAACTTTCCTGAGACAGTTTCTTGCCATTCCCTCCCTGGTCCTGCCACTGGTCACCAGAGAAAAGGGACCAGTGCCTGCCTCTCCTCTTCCCCTCACAAGGCAGTTGTAACTGCAATAAGGTCTCCCCTCAGTCTCCTCTTCTCCAGGCTGAATAAAATAAGTGATCTCAGCCACTCCTCATATGGCTTCCCCTCATGGCCCTTCACCATCTACTGTGCCCTCCTTGGGACACTCTCTGAGAGCTTAATATCTTCCCCAAACTGCACACAATATACAAAGCCACACCAGTGGAGAGCAGAGCAGGACAATCCCCTCCCTCGATGGGCTGGTGATGCTGTTCCTGATGCCCCCCAGGATATGGTTGACTCTCCTGGCTGCCAGGGCACTGCTGACTCATTCAACTTGCCATCAAGCAGGACGCCCAGGTCCCTTTCTACAGTGCTACTTTCCAGCCTCTCATTCCCCAGTCTGTACATGTATCCTGGGGTTTTCTTGTCTCAAATGCAGAATTCTACACCCATCTTTGTTAAATTTCATACAGTTGGTGATTGTCTAGCCTTCTAATTTGTCTAGGTCTCTTTGCAGAGCCTCTGCCAAATGTTCCATATCACCTTTGTTTCATGCAGATGTTCACCAGCAATTTTCCCCCCATCATTTCAGAATTTTTATCAGCCATTAGGAAAACAGAATAATCCCTCTATATGGAGATGATGAAAATGAAGCCTAAACTCAAGTAATTCAGCTACTGATGACTTGAATCCTATCATCTCACTAATTAGAATGATTCATATAAGTGTTACTCCAGAAGGAATAGTCAAGGAAGGAGAGGCAGTCGGGTAGCCCTCTATTCTACAGAGTGTTTTGATTGTCTAGAACTGAATGATGGTGATGATAGGCTTGAGTGTTTATGGGTAAGAATCAGGAGGAAGGCCAATAAGGCAGATATCCTAGTGGGACTGTTATAGACCACCCAACCAGGATGAAGAGGCAACTGAAATATTCTATAAGCAGCTGAGGGAAGTCTTGTGATTGCTGGCCCTTGTTCACATGGGGGACTTCAACTTACAAGATGTCAGCTGGAAATACAACAGCCAAGAGGAAACAGTCCAGGAGGTGAACAGAGAAGGACTGGTGGATGATGTGATAGTTGGAGGCTGACCTGGGCACAGTGATCATTAAATGACAGAGTTTTTGATTCTTGGAGAAGTGAGGAGAAGGGTCAGCAGAGCTGGACTTTGACTTCCAGAGGGCAGACTTTGGCCTGTTTAGGAGACTCATTGAGAGAATTCCTTTGGAGGTGGTCCTGAAGGGGAAAGGAGTCCAGGAAGACTGGACCAAGAAGGGGAAATGCTAAAGGTGCAGGGGCAGGCCATCTTCATGTTCCAAAAGATAAGCCAGTGGGGAAGACTGCCTTGGCTGAATAGAGAGCTTTGGCTGGAACTCAGGGAAAAACGGACAGCGTATCCTTTGGAAGAAGGGGCAACTCAGTAGGACAGCAAGGATGTTGTGAGGTTCCACAGGGAGAAAATTTGAAGGTCCAAAACCTAACCAGAACTTTATCTGGCCACTACTGTAAAAGATAATGATGAAAAAGTGTTTCAGTTTCTATAAATACATCCACAACAAAAGGAAGAGTAAGGAGAAGTTCCATGTTTTATTGGATGTGGGAGAAAACACAGTGACAAAGGCTTAGGTACTTAGTGCCTTTTTTGCCTCAGTCTTTAACAGTGATACCACTTGTTCTTTGGGTACTCAGCCACTGGAGCTAGAAGACAAAGAGCAGAATGAAGACCCCATAATCCAAGAGAAGTGGTTATTTCACTTAGATGCACATAGATTTATGAGGCCGGATGGGATGTACCCAAGGACCTCTTCTTCTGGCAGAAGAGCTCACTGAGCCACCTTTGATCATTTACCAGCCACCCTGATTAACTGCTGAGAAGCCAGTTTGCTATAGGTTAGCAAATGTGACACCCATCTACAGGAAGTGCCAGAAGGAGAATGAAAGAACTATAGGCCTGTCATCCTGACCTAGGTGACAGGAAAGGTTGTAGAAATTTAGTGTCAATTGCACTACCAACTTCCTCTTTCTTCTGTGAATTTAGTAGAAATACAGTATATTGTAATGGGCACTATGATGAATAAGTGGCTTTGTTGGATAGGGCCACTGGTGATCTCCCTTTGATACACAGTCTTCATCCACAGTTAGTCAGCATGAAAAAGACACTATGAATTAGTGTGCAACGAATAACTCTCAGAGTCAGGAGTCAGGATCTGAGAAGGAATAGGGGATGGTTAATTTGAACTGTCCTGAACATTTAGGATGAACTCAATAACCTGTTTCTTCTTCTTGACTCTAAAGAAAGTCTGGGGTGACTGTTTCGGGCTATCTATGTGTACCTCTTCATGAAACCTCACTGTGCTCCTAATGTGAAAAGTTCCACATAAACTCTTATTTTAAAAATCACAAAAGAGAAACTTCCTTTGAAAATATTCACATTTCTGATTATCAGAAATTCTGATTATTTTAAAATGCAGTCAAAAAATGTATCAAACAATTTTGTTGAAACTCTATCTGAATTTGATCTGCATTTCTATTAAGCATGGAAAATCGCAAGGAATTTCCTTGCTAATGTTACTGAACACTGAGAAGAATTTTATAGTAGAAATTGGCCAATTTTGATACAACATGAGGAAAGATACTGTTTTGGTCTAATAGAGGAGGAAGTTCTTTTAGAAATGTTAACTAATTTTTTAATTATAAAGACAAAATATATAGCACATATGTATTATAGAATTTGTAGGTCAAGATACATCTAGTTGTTTAAATGTGCACTAAAACTCATACATCACAGTGCAATTTATATCTTATGGCGTTATTTAAGTGGGGAAAGTTTTTGCAGTACTGAGTGTTCAAATAGCCTCCAGTCTTACCTTACAAGATTGAAAAAAATTTAAAAAAAAATTAGACATAATCTTACAAAAATTCAACACAATCTTACCACAAACACAAATCATTTGCAATGGCACAATTATATTATATGTGTACAGAGATGATCTTCCAATTAATTTAATAGCACTGTCACAACTGATGAATCCCAAACCACTTTAAAATTCCAGCCGATACACTGTGTCAAAAGCATGTTTTTGCTTTCACTTTAGAGCTGCGGAAACAGACATTTGGGTACGAAAATTCATAAGTCCCAGGAAATTATCCTGCAGGTGTCACGAGCTGTATTGATTCATACCTGCATTGTTCTGAGAAGTGCTGATAATTTCCAGACCTTGTATTCATGATATATATATTTATGTATATATATCTGAGAATTTAGATGCAAGTGGTTTGTGAGGGATGAGAACACAAATATTGAAAAGAGCAGAATATAGTAAGTGATCTTTCCTACTTACAAAATACAGACAGCTTTGGACAAAAGATCAACTACTTTAGCACAGCAAATGGTTAAGTGGAAATAACCAGTGACAACGTGGTACAGGAAAAGAATAGTACCATATCTAATTAAAACTGCAAGGAGAATTAAAGAAAGCAGACTGTAATTAACGAAGTTAGCATTTGGCAAGGACAGTGGGGTTAACATTCTTTCTTTTGTGTAAAGTGTCATGGGATCTTCGATTCCTGTGTGCAAAGACTGGAACATGAGAATTTCCATTCATGGGACTCAGTCCTGAAAGATGCTCAACTTTGAAGTTTAGACCAATTATAAAAGCAAACTTCAGCTGGAGTACCTGAGTGAGTACACCTCACATGTGCCTGAGACCTTGTGCTTGCTGACAGTGTTCAAGGCATGTACTATGAAGGTCTCATCAAGAAAAGCTTGCTATGTTCAATACTTGGGTCTGAACTGCTACACAGGCAGGAATGTGCAGTAGATACTAAGGGTTCATTATCAGAATGGATAACTAGCAATGGGCAGCTGTGATCACAATTTGCAGTCTCTAATATCAAGTTTTGGGGTTGGTGATTTGGGGATTTTTGTTGTTGTTTTTTTTGGTTGAGTTTTTTGGTTGGGTTTTTTGGTTTTTTTTGAAGGAAAACATTACTAACGGAAATACTTATTAAGGGAAATAATTATTAAGGGAAATAATGTGGTATTCCAAATCCTGTAGCTTGATAACTCTTGGTAAATACCATGTAATTTCAAGGAAGACTTAAGCCAATAGCATTTCCATATCTTCTAAGAGAAAGATTCTTAATGTGATGATAAAATATATGGATATAGGTTGTCTGGGCCTGTTCACCTGTAGTCCCTAGGGCTCCATGTTGCAACAGTTTTCACTTGCATGATCACAGATTATTGAATTATTTTTCCATTTTGGTTAATCTTTGCATGATATTTGCCTTACAGTAACATTCAAGTCTGTAAGGATTGTGGCTCTATCACAATCAGTGTTGCATAGCTAGAGAATATCAGTCCAACACGTATACAAAATCTTGTAGAATTTTCTTAATTTAAAAATTCTACTGAATGTAGCAATGTCCATTCTGAACTAGAAAGCATTTCCTGGATATGGGGTTCATTTAATGCATTATCACATAATCTATTTCATAAGCCAATAATGCTCCATCTAACATCAATTAGGTTTCACACCTCAAATATTTTTATTTGGAGTATGTTGGAAAAGTTGAATGATTGCAAAGTATTGTCAGAGTTATTTTTTTATTTCCATTCCCAGACAAATTTTCTTTGTTTTTGTGTTTCTTTAATGTGTATAGTTCATTGTTCAACATCCCCATGTGGCTACTGTGAGTGAATACAGCTCCCTTAAGAGTTTGTTTTGCTAAACAGAACAGGTTATGCTTCTTTAGACAGACTTCCCATGATATTATATGTTCTAACAAGCCTCTCTCTACCTTTCCTTCTTTGAATTAGTTTTTCTGAAGAGTGGACACCTTTATTTGTCTACAGTATTCTTGAAGTTTTGTGCACAATGAATCCCACAGTGGATATTTCCTTGTGTCTCTTGGAAATCTGTCTTATGATGGATACTAAGATCACATTTATCTCCTTTTTGCAGTCCTATAATTTTGATGGCTTACAGTTATCCTCTGGGCAACTAATGTAACCAGATCTTTTTCTGTCATCTCCAGTTAATGAGCTCTCAGCTTACTGCAGACATTCCTGTTATTAGTATTTAAATGAATGACCTTGCACTCAATACTATTACATTCATTCCATTTAGACTACTCTGTCATCACAGTCTTATATTCTTATATAATTCTTCCTCTATGATATCCTTATCCTCCTTTGTATTGGCAATACTTTATACTTTTGCTACCTCAGTAAATTTCATCAGTATAAATGTATTTTTTGTACCAAGAGCACTAATGAAAATATTAAATAAACTGAAGCTGAGGATTGATTATTGGGGCACTTCATTAACATCCTTTATTTAAAAAAAAATAAATCCTTATCTGTAGCTTGCTCCTTAACCTGAAAGCAATTCTGTTCAGTTACTTTCTAGATAATCTGCATTGGATTTTACTAATATGCAAAGAAGTTTGCAATCAACAAACCCAACGCATGCAGGACTAGCTAGAAAGACTAACTCCAGTAGGAAACAGCTCTCCATACATCCAAAGGATGCCACTAATCAAGTATGATGGAGGGTGCACATTTTTAAAGAGCAGACACCAGACATTTTAGTTGTTAAAAATTACTAAACCCAAAGATAGGAAGAGCTTTTCACCAAAGGTATCTGGACTGTCCTGCAGATCAAAACAGTTCATCAGCTAGCCTCCTTTCCTTTGAGGAACCTGCAAACAGACAGCAGGATGGACTGTCCTATTAGTGCAGACTTATTTCCAGCCACCATTTCTCCCAGTTTTTCTTCAGTTCTTCAAAGTCCCACCCAAAAGCCCAAGTGTACAATCAGAAGGGTCAAGATGCACCCAAAAAATACAGAGGTCAGGACCAAACTGCCTCTACCAGAGGCTGGTATACTTATCCCAAGAAGAGACTGTGTAGCTGCCTAACCTGAAAGGCTGAGTACTGTATCTGCAAGAGAAAATTTCTTTCCATGCTTGGTAAAAATTGGTACTTGCTCAGACTGCATCTAAAAGATTAGGGCAATACTTTACCATTTCCCACCACTAAATATACCTCACTTAAATCACGTTTTCATGAGATTAATTGATAGCATCACTTCCAAGAAGAATTTTGTAAAATGGAGCCACTTCTCCTTCTTAGCCACAAAAAAAAAAAGTTACCACCCATCTATTTCAATGCGGTTCTTTCTTCTTCATGTTAATTTTTAAAAAGTAAATAAAAGCAGAGATTATATAACATTTTTAAATTCTCATCCCATACATACATGTCAAATATAAAAATCTAAACTTGGAACAGTGTCCACAGATCATTTTACAAGTCAAGTAAAAGTTTGTTCAGTATTTGTGTTACTGGGATACAAAGCAGAAAAACACTGTTAATTGCTTGCCATGCCTTTACTATTTATTCATGACAGGTAAATAAAGCTTTTTTTCAATCTTTCAGCGTCACAGATTGACATGAAAATGTGTACTGAATTTGACAAAATAGTGAGTTGATCAATAAGTGTATAATAATCCAGTCATCAAAAAACCATTTTTTAAATAGCAATATATGGTATACAGGGTGTTTCCAAGTTTTGACAAAGAAAACAATGGGGTAATTCTTGTATCTTCCATATGCGTTTTAGTTAATTGTGACTTTTCATCTTTTCAAAAGTATTGCAGACAGCATGCATAATCTTGTGAATCAATGCAAGTCCTGTGCTCAAAAGACTAAAGTTCAGCCTCTGGCTTTCATCTTCAATTGCTATGCTACTTGGAGAAAGCTGAACATAAACTGTGTTATCCTTTTCATTTGTAAAGATGTGTTTACACTCTCAATGGCCAAAGAATCTGGCATATACTGGTTTGAGAGTCTAGAACAAGATGTTCCCATTCACAGCTAAATGTTTTAGGTCCTTTTGTAATTGCAATACAAAATACTTTGAGACTATATGGTCTTCAGTAACAACTAATACCCAAATGTTCTAATTTCTCTTTTTATTATCTAAAGAGAACAGCAGAAAATGGTAGCCTCCTCAGACATGTTTTCATTTGAACAAATTGTATCTCCTTCTATATTTATCTTTAACATGGTTCATAATTACACACTCCTCAACGAATCACTTTATGTTCAGATATATTATACTTCATATTATATATTATGCATGAAAACTGGTTCATTTTTCATCTTCAAATAATGATCATCAAGCTGGTTCATTATTCATCAGAGAAAAATGAACTCTGTTCATATTCCTAGTCACAGTACATTCCTGCCCTGGTGATATACATAGAAGTCCATTGTCTAATTAATTTTTTGATCAAAAATGACCAAGCAAAGGAATTTTCTGGAGAATCAATCCTTTGCAGAAGATATCTGCTTTTTTCAATTATTATCTCTTAATTGTATGTTTTTAGCTGTTCTTGGCTTTTCTGGTTACAAAACTAACATAACAGACACAACCTGGAAGTGAAGTGATGCTTTGTCATCATCCAACTTCCAGCTGGAAATCAAGTGTCATAGGCGTACGGCCCACTAAAAAAAGTGGACCACAGTTTCTCCTGACCCAAAGTAAAGTATGCTCCATGCTATGAATATCTTTTCTACAGCATGAGGTAAATTGCAAACACTCATACCCAATATATTTGAGATTCTTAGAGCGGGGTAGAGAACTGTACACTGCCCATCTCAGCCTCAAAATACTAAATTGTGTGAAACAGCAAAAGAAAATTTACCGACATTCATATGACATTCAAAACAAAAGACATCTCCAGCTGCAGAAAACAGACCTGAAGAGTTCCCCATTTGTGCTTTTCACTGTTATTGTTTTGCAACTGAAGCAACTAAAAGACACAACTTCCTAACCTTTATAGTATTGAAGAAAGACAAACAAAATATTTGCTCACCAGTTTTATTTTTGAGGAGTCTATTATTTCCTCAATAGCTACCGACTGTTCCTTCTCCTTCATTTTTCTTTTTCATTAAACTTGGAAATCATACCAGAGAGTGCTAGAGAGAAGTTTATATATGTAGGTGAACTTTGATGCTTCCTTGGACTTTAAGACTAATCTAGTGTAGAATGTGACTGACAAAGCATTTTCATTGATGTTATGCAGCCTTTTCAAGTTACCCAACCTAAGCAAATGAGATTGTTAATGTTTACTCTGGCCTTTTCTTGAAAATGGTTCTGAACTTTGGCAGATTTTATCAACTTATAAAGGTTGCCAAATGACACCAGTATTCACTAAATAAAATATCCTCAGGGGGCTGCCTAGATCAGCAATACTATATGCACCTCTAGTGGAAAGCCAGGTTTCCTTCATGATTGAATAATCACAGCAGTTATTGAATAATATACTTTGGAGCATACCTACTTGAATTTCTTCTTTCTGTATGGTTTCTGAGAATGGGACACACAGCAATTTTTGTAATCTATCCAGATGGTAACCATCAATATTTGACAAATAATTAATACAAATACAAATTATTAATGTCATGATGAGAAACTGTGACCTCAAAGACCTTGGAACAGCAGTGAGATTTTCAGACAGAGTGAACTATGCTTTTACCAATAGTGTCTCCATAAAATGAACAGTAGAGTTAACAGATTTCATCAGGACTTTATACCAGCTGTAGTTAATAGAATCATAAAAATTAAAGAAGAAAAACATCTATCCTGTCCTGTTCTGATCTGACTTCTACTCTATCCCTGTACAACACAAGACTTTTTTAAATGCCAGAGAAGCAAAACAAATACAAGCAAGCCATGAAGCAACTGAGGATTTTCTCCACAAGTTTTCCTGCAAGAGTGACTTGACTCCCAAGCAGACTGGAAGCAGACAGTAGCTCCTAATCTTAATGAGATATTGAACTATGAGTATATGAAATGAAATCATGAAAGTGAAGCAGTGAAGCCTCACAAGATACCTCAAGAACTGACCCATTGCAAGACATTGCCTTCACACAGCACTGCACTCCCCTCTCTGCTACCCTTCCCCTGTCTAGCTGACCCCCAGCTCATGGCTGACACAACCCCTACCTTCCAGCATGCCCATGTGCTTTTGCTTCCCTTCTCTGTTAGGGATTTAATTCTTATCCCAGCATATAAATACCACACACATTAAGTCATATGTAAACAAGGACTGAAGAAATGTGGTTAGCTCACAAATAGACAGTTACCAACAAAAGATCCATTGTTTGTAGCAGCTCTAAATCTCTGAGGTGATGCAAACTTCAAAGCACCAATATCACCATAATGATTTCAGTATGCGGTTAGAGCTGAAACTGTTGGAGGAACTAATGCTATTTCAAACTTCTAAGTATTTATTTTCTTTAAAGGAAAGAATCATTTTTTTTAAATATTTGGGAGAGATTTTTTTTTAAATAACTTGTTTTAACTAATAAATGCTCCACCTTTGTCTCAGACTACCAAGGCCCTTCTGCTTTCTGATTGAGAATAATTCTTCCATCACAATAATGATGCTTTTATCCATATATAATAACAATATCTTCTTTCCATTGCTTTCAGAAAGCATTTCTGCTGGCAAGATCATTCAAGGGGATCATTAAAGAAAACATATTAAAAATAAACCAAATAATCATAGAATACTAAGGGTTGGTATGAATCTTAAAGATCACCAAGTCCCAATCCTCCCTGCCATGGGCAGGGACATCACCCACTAGACCAGGTTGCTCAAGGCCTTATTCAACCTGGCATTGAACACCACCAGGTTTGGGGCATCCACACCTTCTCTGGGCAACCTGTTCCGGTGTCTCACCACCCTCAAAGAAAAGAATTTCTTCCCACATCAACATGGAAGCACTTTTTCTTGGCTCTATTTAGTACTGGACATATTAAAAAAAATCCTACTGTCTGTTAGTAAAAGATTTATAAACCTAAACTATTACAGCAAGGAAAAATTACTTAAAATTGGTATCACCTTCAATGGGTTTTTTCTTAAATTTTACCTTCTCCACAGTGTACAAACAGTTTTTATCCAAAGATAGTTCATAAGAATAGTTATGATTTTATTTCAGCTATGTTTTCTGAACAAAGATATAATTTGGTTTACAAATAGTTTCAGAAGAATCAAGACCTCTTACATATAGGGGTGATCTAATTTTATATTTTAACTGAAATCTAAAATATTCTTATAAAAAGTAGGTTTCTGCCATTAGGGTACTGTGAAGAGAAACAAAAACACAGCCAGAGAATTCCCTACTTTAAACAATCCTTAAGTTGCCACCCAAAACCAGACAGTTTTATGAAACTATAAATTTGGGTCCAAACATAATAAAAGCCACATAATCCAGAATTACAGCTTCAGAAGCTGTAATTATTTTAATGAGAGATGGAGGAATGTTCTTCTTTTCAATTCTCTGATTCTACTAATACATAACTGTAATTCATTAATTCAGGGTCAGACAATGAGCCTTTGAGAAATTATTCACATGAGTGGTCTCACAGAATTCAATGTCCTCATGTAATGTGCCATTAAAATGGTACATGGGTACATCTAACTAAAGCAAACATTAATTCACTGCAACACACAACAGGTAGCACTGTAAGAAGAGGAAAGATTACTCAGCCACTGTCTACTGAGAGCAATGTGAAAAGAAACTGGCTTTGTGATTTTGACGTTTTCAAGAAGAGATTTTGCTGAAAAAACACGAGTCGTATAACACATTCTGAAAACTGAGACAGATTTTTTCAGAATTTCAGAGACTATTCTGCACAGTTTACAAAATCAAGACAATCCTAAGTAAGGAAAAATCTAAGATGAAATTCTAAAGATACCTAAGCATTAGACTGGAAAAGTGTACAGAGAAAGCAAACATCAAAACAGCCAGATACACAGGAAACTCAGTCTCACCTGTGATCTCACTTACTTTACATTCATAGCATCCACCTCAGCAAGGCACCTTTTGCAGAAGTACATGAGAGTTAATGTGAGTCTTTGCTCAAGTACAGCACAAACTCAGCACATCTTCTCAGGGAATTTAGATGTTCTTTCATTCTGGAATATGTCCCCTAGTCCGAGTCTTGCAATTTATACATTTTTAGCTCAGAGAAAGAAATTTTCCTTATGCTTAATGTGATAATGAAAAACTGAATCTGAAAAACTTTTCTTCCACCTGTCGCTCTATCTTTCTCTATTACACAGCTTATGACCAAAACTTTGAAGGCAGATTCAGGATGTTGCTCAAAAGATGCCATAAAACTATGTGTCATGAGCTAAATGCCTGGGAAGACCCCTGTATGCCTATTTCTTTTGTATATTTTTGGAGTACACAATGCTAGAAGAGAGGACAGAAGAGGCAGACACACTGCTACATTTCTTCCACACTGATGCAGTTCATACACCTTGTTGAAGGCAGGCTTTATTTTGCCAAAGTGTTGAACAAGGAGATTTGGAAATTCATGCTAGTCCCTGCCTTAGCTGGCAGCCTGATGATATCCTCAGCACAAACAAAACTCCAAATACCATTACTTTGACCAGAGGCACTGCAGGAGTCCAAAATCTTTGCAAGTATTATACCAACAAGGCCTAAAAGTCCTTGCATATTTCCTTGCTGTGGTCATTTGGGCTTTAGTTTTAGCTAGGCCTCAAATTAGCATCAAGAGTAGGATACTAAATATATTTTAGAGAGATACGTCCTTCATGGCTGAAGATAAAGGCTAATGAGCCTGGAATTAGCATAGATTAACATCATCCAGTTTTAAAAGGTATTGAGAGAGTATGACTTCAATCCAAACCCCAGAATTCATGCCTCTCATCCTCATCCCACTGTGCTACACCTGAAAGAATCCTCCCCTGCCTCAAGTTAATTTGAGTCAAAATATTAATTCACTCCCAGGGAGCATTTCTTTGCTATGTTCTGTACTGAGATATGTATAAATCTGTCCAGCTGTATTAGTTCTCTAACTGGCATGGAAATAAAAGATATTCATGGAACTTTTAATTGACAGTAATACTGAACTGGATAGTGGGTAACACAAGGCAGTAGAAATCTTATCTGCTAAGGTATTTTTGTAGTCAGTGACGTTCTGTAGTCAGAAAAAGATGTTCCTTCAGAGAGTGATTAAGAGCAAACACTTGACTCTGTATTCTGAAATGAACTTGGTAGATTGTCACTACCTGTGAAAGACCTTCTGCCCTCACCAGAGTGAAGTTTCCCTTTATCAGTATACATTTTGAAGCCCTGAGGACAAACAGTTCCCAACATAAATTAAGGTTGAGACAACACAGGACATCCTTCTATAAAGTGCATCAAACTTACTGATAGGTATTACTTTCAGAAATAATAATGCTCAATGTGGTGTTGTGTCCAAAAACAGTCCATCCTTCCTTTTCAAATATCTAACATATATGGAAACATAAGTAGCCTTTGTTAGTCCTCTGCTATTTCTTTACATAAAGACATTATACATTAATTCCCATAAAGCATTTCACTTGAAAAGTTACATTTCTCCTATTTGTCCTTGAAATTTTTCAACTAAATGCAACTTGTCTTTCTGAAAATTAAGAAATAGAGCCCACACTTGCTTCAGCATTAGACACTGGAGAAACTACTATACTTCAGAAGCTGTTTCATGGGGAAGATTTGACTTTTTATAGTTGAGGTAGAAGGATCTTTTAGCAAGAATTTAAAAGGGCTTCTAGGATCCAGAAACTCCTTTTATCCGTTGTCCTGCATAGGAATTAGTAACTCCAATGGCTTATGCACCAGACCTTTTGCTGGGCTTGCACTCTAAATGCTATTCAGACCACTTAAAACAAATGTGTTCCACCACAGTCCTTTTCTATAATATTTATTGACAAAAAGACAAACAACTGAAGAGAAAGAAGAATAGTCCAGTGATACTATGCCTTAGTTTCTGAACTGTGATGTGTTTGAATCACTCAAATTCTAGTATAAACAGCAAGACAAAATTTGACAAAATACTTACAGTTCTTTGCATAAGTAAAGGTGTTTCAGAACAACCTATCGCTTCATCACTAAAATTTGATTCCATATTGATTATGTCTTCAATCACCTCTTCCATCTGATAAAACAATATTTTAAGACAAATCATTAAAAATAATAATGGGAAAAATTTATTTTGAAAATACAGAGGAATTAATCGAGTATTTATTACATTAATAAAAGTGAATTTCAGAAGTTTATATCTTAAAATTGAAATAATTAAAACACTTCTACACAATATGCACTTTTTATACTTCTTGTGAAAACAGTTGTGGTTTAGCAAGTCACATCTTTCCTCTTAAGCACTAGTCTGTTCCCCTATTTTAACCCCTTATTGCAACACAACGATCAGATGACACGAGTGCATTGCTAAGTTTTAACTGTGTCCTGTCATCTTGATCAAGTGTGTAATACCCACAGTGCACTGCTGCTTTGGTGCAGGAAGGCTGAAAGGAACCTGTGGTTCTGCAAGAGTATGAGTCACTCAAGGTTCGGTGTTATACACTGGTCTCCAGATTCAGCAGGCAGAGGTTTGTGTTGTGTTTACACTGGATACTTTTCCAAACAGTCTGCTGGTCCCATTTTGGCTCTAATCAGAGCCAAAAACTACTGAAGCAGATGGAATAGCTCATTAATTACTTGGGATGAAACAGTGAATAGTTTGCAGACCTATAGACATATATGGATTTAGACAAAGTTCAGCATGAGTTTTCAATTATAATTATGGTCTGGTTCCATTCATAAAAATAACTTTGGGAAAGATCCTCTGCTGAACATATCACTGTTAACTCTACTGTCTGTGGCTCTTGAGAGCTCAAGGAAGTGTAGAGGGTCCTGTGCAACAAAAGAAAGTATCACATAGACTTTAGACCTTTCAACATAGATTTTTATGCCACATGGCCCAGCACTGCTCAGACATGCAGTCCCCTAGCACTGTAAAACCAGACAAGTGCTGTGCCAGCAGTTGTGCCCAGAAAGGAAAGCACTGTCAGGGCTAAAAGGATGCCAAGAAATGCCAGCAATTAGACAATAGGGATGACTGCAGTTCACTGCACTAACCTGGGTGTTGACCCTGTATCATTTACAAATATGAACTACAGCCTAATCTCAACCACAAGACATTGTGCCAGTCATCTCCCTGAGACTCTGGGATAGGATTATTCAAATCATTGAAAAGATGCCTGTGAGAATTTTGGCCAGTACCAACTACCACTCTCACAGTCTTCATCAGACACATGTCTGGAGAGGGATTTACAAGAAGCCTTCTTGCTTTCTAGGACACAGAGAGGTACAACAGTAGGTTCCAATTATTCCTGGTCAGATACCCAAAATACCTGAGAGCACTTCCAGCACACTGTACTTGCCAGCATAGAGGTGACCACAGAGGCCTCCACAAAGGCCATCTAAAATAATATTTGCACACTAGTAGCTCCAGTAGTCCATAAACTGGCCTTAAAATGTCAATGCAGAAGGAATAGAGAGGCCCCAGATGAACTCTCCAGGAAGCTTTGTGCATTTTTTTCAGCACCCTCATGCTTAGCTGCATAACATCCAAATGGTCAAATCAGTCACAATGTATTTGTAATATTCTTCTCTTCTGTTAGAGCCCAAGATATAATACACATCTCCATTTCTCATTTCTGTAGGAATTCCCCCTTTACCTAATAAGTAGTTTCTTTTGAAATCTCTTGAAATATTAAAGGCCATAATGATCTACATCTCACACTGTCTGAGAATGTGATATTGCATTATACCTGTCCCTCTATTAAAATCGATGGTGGCACTAAAGTTAGCATTTCTATGCCAATTTACCCAAGATAACCCACATATAAATATACCAGCTAACCGAAAAGTGATTGAGTGATTCTTTCAGTTACATCTTGGAGGTAATCAGTATTGAACTTCTTTATGCACCTAGGATAATACTTTTAGACAGAAATAACTCTCATCTGAAAAAAAATTGCTTTGCAAAGTCCATGTTCAGAAAACGTACAGCAACATATGATGCATATATAAAAAGATGAAACAGTACATTTTAGCTGGCAGCAGTTTAGAAGCTTGATTATGCAATAAGGTATTCATAGGAATAACCCATGTAATCCAAAAGGATACGGGAAGCAAGTGCTGTAATCAAGCACCTCATGCAATTAAAGAACTGTTACAAGGTGGATCCTGTAACTTTTTTGTAGAAGTAGACAAAGCCCAGTTCCCCTTTCATTTCACTGGCCCTGCCCTACCGCATTTTCGTGTTCGCCTCCAGGGGCCAACAACTTGGTCACGGGGCTCTCCGGTGTGCCAATGTCGCTGACCGGAGGCATGTGTCCGTTCCTGAGGATGGAGGTCACCCCCACAGGCTGGATTGTGTGCGAGTGGGACAGGGAGAGTGTCTGACTCGACAGCTTGGTATCGAGTGTCAGGTACTGCTTCACTTGGTGCCTCTGGCTCTGCTGGATGTGGTACCTAGACTGATTTTCCAGGTGTGTTTGTACCTGAGGAGGAATAGAAATAAATGCTGAAATTGCGAGTTTCTGGTATCAGTATTTGGCCATATGCTTACTTAACAATCAAAACAATAGATTAAGCTTTAATAGCACTTGGAAAGAATTATTAAGTTAATTTTTTTTTCAGTTTTGTACCGCTACACATTTCTTACTTATGCACCATTTTCCCCTTACAAAAACTCTGAATAATTGTAAAGAAAAACAGAATTAGAAAAGATAGCCATGATCCTGAGAAAAGATCAGAGATATGGTACACATTTTTCTCTTATAATTCAAAAATAATCACTCTTGAGATTGCTGCAATCAAATCTACAAGCATATATGAACTCTAAAATTAATATCACAGTTTATTCAGTCTTTTGTAAATGAAAGAGTAAATAAATGCATAAAGAAAAATATAATCGGAACAACTTCAAATAGTATCAACAGCAGCAGACATTCACTCACATGAAAATCCATGTTTGTCTCAACTTGTAATAGGTACAGTCAGTTAAATGAGGCATTGCTGTACTTTTGCAACAAAGAGTCCAAGCTAGAGTCCTGAATGCCTATTCAATGTCTGCAAACTGCATGGGCTTCTTAAACTGCCTCTTGAGGACAGATCATTTTTTGAGTTGTAGGACTTTATAAACTGAGTGGTCATGCCAAAATGGCTAATTAAGTAAGATTTTGGGCCATCCTTTTATTACAGAGATTGACAGTTGCTACTTCAAACAGCTCCCATTTCAGAGCAGTGTCACATTCCTGCAATTTAACTACCAGAGGAGCACTGCAGACACAAACTTTTCTGTCATTTCAGCCCTGTGGCTCTCTCCTCTTTCTATGGCATGACTGGTCACAGATTTCTCGTAACAAATTTTTCTCAAGTGGCCTCTGTGTAAGCATGATTATTATTTGCTAAATAATAGCAAGACTTGCTTTGCAGAACTTTTTCCCTAAAAAAAAAAAATCAGTAATTTAAACAAATTTCTTTTTGATTCCCCCTACACACATAAGCAGCAATAAATAGCCCATAAAATCAGTTTGCATTTGAATAAACTATATTTTTGTACAATATTGCATTACCTACTTTATTTTTAATCATGTTATGGTGGCATGTCAAGAATAATTTTAATTATGTTTCTTTAAACTGATTTTTTGTCATATAAAAAAGGTTAAGCCACGCAGTATTGACTATAATATTAATTATTGTGATGTAAGCTTTAAAGTTATTAATAAAATTCCATTAAAATAGGGATATAAAATCTTAAATACAGTTAGGATTTTCCCTCTGGTTTATGTTAGAAAGGTATGCATGGCATGTAAGGTTGTAAAAATTACATGTGTATTTGGGATTTACCTAAATCATGATATTACTTGTCTTAATTTAGATCTTTGTGTTAGCTTTAGAAAGTGTATAAGGCACTGTTACTTTAATCTCTGATTTATCATGTGTAACGATACATGTAAAACCATAACAAATTATTCAGATACTTACACATCTATTTAATGCTTCATACTTAAGCTTGTATTGAAAATTAGACACTCAAGCATCCAAAATATCCTTCATGCCATTTTAAACAGAGTATCAGTCTTAGGCAAAATCTAATGTGCTGAGGGAAAACAAGCATGTCTCACTTGATGATCAGAGTGGGGATTTTCTGTGTGTACTTGTTTTTTGCTGGTGTTTCAGAAGCACCAGTGGACAATTCGTGATTATGTTGGACTCCAGGATCACTCAATGAATCCATGCAAAGTGATCACTACCCAGAACTTTGCAGTACCTAAACTGATGAATATTTTTCCAGCACTGCAGAACTCTATAATCAACAGCTTTGAAAATACAGCTGCTCCATGTGGTATAAATTGGAATGGGATCAACACATAAACTACAATTGCCTTTCACCCCAACTAATTTTTTATCTTAAATGAAGCTGATAAACACTTTGTAGTGAGCAATGAATTTCTGCCTTAGAATTGCTACAGGCCTACCTGAAGCACAAAATCCAGAATATCATATAGCTTCAAATTAACTAGGAAACATAAGGAACTTGTAGTGTTCAAAATATATACTACCTTGTTTTAAATTTGATTCTAATAATGAATTTTAATAAGGAAGTGAGCTCTGACACAGGAAGATTGCTTTTTGCTTTCTCTAGAGCTCAGATTGCTAGTGGCAGATCAAAACCTCTGTGCAGCCTGATTTCCTAGTGAACCACCACAGGGCCATCCCACTGGGTAAAGGGAGAATCTGTGAAAGACAATCAGTTAATTGCTGACAAAGTAAAAAATTAAGTTTATCAGAAGTGGTTATTTAGTATGATACTCTTTCAGTGCTCATACCCTGTCAGTACTTTTCTGAACTTAGACAAGCAGAAAAATTAAATTTTGCTGATGGAATCTGTGCTGTGGTTTTGAAAATCTCTCTGCCTCTTTACTGTGCCAGTTACAGTAATTACAATACCAAGCCTTTGAGGTTAAAAATGGATCCATGCCCTGGTTTACAAAAATGCCATTCCAGATCATCTTTATATTTTCTAAATAAGTCTTAGAAGTCACTGCTAGAAATAAGTAAAGCACTTTTTAAAATCAAACCAAGATGTAAAGACAAAGCAGAATGGTCTACCTATTTTTGTAATCCCATCATAGTATTTCATTCTATGATAAAGGAGTACAAGATTGCGAGCACAGCTCTGAAAATGTAGAAATGACTGTTAAAAGTGCCAGTGTAACATGTATGAAAAAGGAGTAGAAACTCAAATCTTCATAATTTTATAAAACCAAATACTCCAGTGTCACATTCCAAGTGGTTTGTTCTCCACTGGGATGTTGTATGCCTTCTATTATAACAGTGGTATCAAGGTAAGTTTCAGTTTAGATTTTCTGAAAAGTTCAGATGACATAAATTCTTTATAAAAAGAGTTGCCAAAAATGCAAACATTAAACATTGACTTGATTTTGAGTTTCTTTTTAGTGATGTACAAGGAGTGGTTAAGCACTGGCATACATTTCCCTGAGAGGCTGTGGCATCTCCATCCTTGGAGACTCTCAAAAAACTTATTTGGACAACTGCTACTGGTACATCTGCTCTAGCTCTTCATATAGTCAGTGACCTGTCCCTTCCTGCCAAGTGCTCCTGATATGGTATGTGCTAGATGTAGCAAAGTAATGAATTTGTGCAGATGAAGTGCTGCTCTTCCCCTCCCAGGCATTCTCTTGCAGCTGCTGTGGCCATGTACTTAAAATGATGATTATTTCAGATTATTTGAGGAGTGAAGGACAGCATATAATCTAATAGTTAATATATGATCCAGTTCCTGCTAGGCACTCCTTTTGCCTATTACCTGGCTTGCCTAATAACAATTAATTTAAAGTCTATTCAGAACTAGAAACATTAGGCATGAAGGGAGCCAAAAACATCCACCACAAATGTAAATATAACTCCACCAGTTCCACAAAGCTGAAACAGAAATGAATACTTTGAGATGGATTTTGTAATCTGGAAAAAGATCCCAATGCACATGTAATTGACTGAATCCAGTCCTATTTTATACCTCACTGACAAGCCAGTTCTGGGAACAAGAGCATAACAGCCTTTCAGAATTACAGATGCATATTTAAACTTCTTCAATTGCTCCTTCTAACTTTAGCATATACCATCATGTTGTAAAACTGTGGTAGAATTGTGTAACATCTTTACCCAGTCACACCAAGTTTACTTTCATTTCTAATACATTGCACAATGGCATAACTAGGCCTTCCGTAGTCTATTTATATAAACTGGTTTACTTTAGCATTTTCTGGTGGCATTTGTCATCTGTTAGTAAAAGAATACTTAGCATGTCAGAAGGAAGAAAGAGGACACATTTAAGAGATCTAAAGGAGGCATGAATAACATCCAGTAAGCAACAGTGCTACATCATTTTGGCATTCCACAAAGGACAAGCAGGTGATATCTGTACTCCCAGCCTGCTTAGCCCAACATCAGTCCCAAGAGAAATAATAGGAAAACTGGAAAGGGATTCAATTAATCAATTATTAAAAGATAGGAATATAATTAATGC
This sequence comes from Pithys albifrons albifrons, assembly GCF_047495875.1. Lineage (NCBI taxonomy): Eukaryota > Metazoa > Chordata > Aves > Passeriformes > Thamnophilidae > Pithys > Pithys albifrons. The sequence goes on from NC_092460.1 coordinate 76,487,240, forward strand.
TAGTCAACATAGTTCTGTTCAAAATAATCCTTGTCAAACAAATCTACTTCTGCTCTTTGATGAGATTTTAAGTTAGGTTGCCAAAGGTAACGATGTAGGTGTAATACACTTCAACTTTTGTGTGCCTTTTGACTTAGCATCATTCAATATTCTAATTAAAAATATATCACTACCCAATATCAACAAAGCATGTTTTAACCAGATTAATCACTGGCTAACGAACATGCATAAGAAAGTGATTAGCAAAGAATTAGCATGAGAAAGAGGGGTTGTTCAGTCTTGTACTACTCAATTTAACCATCAGAGATTTGTGACTAAAGAAAAATGAAACTGACTAAAAAGAATAAATATTTTAGAGCAGTGTTCCTAGTCAGACCAATATAAATCTGCATATTCTGGAGGAAGAAATACAGGAGGCAACAATGAAGAAAACACCTCAAGCAATGAGTCTGTAAAGAATTTGGGGTTATAATAAACTAGCAACTCAGCAGGAGCGTCCCACTGATGTTATAGGAAGAAAGAGAAAATGGCATAAAGGAAGTAGTGAATAGGTGCCTAGCTTTACTCTGCTTTTATTTATGGCTCAGGAGAGACCAATAATGGGAGCCTAAAAATATTTCTACCCTGAACATTTTTGAAACACTGTTAAAAATAGAAATTATGTAGAAAAGAACTATGGAAGTAATTGTAGACTGAGAAAACGGTGTTTGAATGAAAGCTGAAAGAAACGCAGCTATGTTCCTGTTGTTAATTTGTGAAAAAAAAGTTTTGAAAATCATGGGAGATGCTGAATGTAAAAGGGACTTTCAGCTAACACAGAAAACATAGTAGAAGCCACTGGTCACAACCTAATGTTAGGCAAGTGCATATTGAAAATTGTGAACATAAACAGTGAAATGCTCAAAAGGAAATGCTGTAACTGCTGTTTTCCTCAAACTAAATATACTTTTATAAACACATTGAACTCAGAGCTAAGTACTAGGATAATAGCTGAGTGGAATACAAAAGCCTGTGACTTTAGAGGAATTAGAATGAGCAGTCTAATAACCCTTTCTATGTTTAGTTTTTATGGATTTTTGGACCTGAGAACAGTTATTGTAATAGCAATTTTTTCTTTGATGAAAATTAACTCTGAATTTAATAAACATTTAAATCTCTGCTACAAAATAATATGCTTGAAGATCATCAGAGTATACTGGACAGAATTCAGCAGATTTCAGTACAGTTTGCCATTTATGCTGGATGTTAATTTGTCCCAGTGTTTTTAATAGCTTTTGAATCAATCCTGATGGGATCACATCATTCATCATCAGTTCTGAACATAACACCTCTCTGCAAATGACTTATGGGGATTCATGTTCTTTTCAGCTACTGTACCAGAAAATAAGTACCTAATTATGAACTTTTAATTATTAAAATGTTCTGTAAGTACCCAAAAAAGTCTAATTCCATTTTAAGATAAGAAATACAGTCACAACACAACTTTTTGTCTACTTCTGAGGACTTTCAAACATATTTTAAGGGTTAGAGAAAAAAGCATTTTTAGTTATGAAATAATCCTTTTTAACTTTTATTGCAAATTAATATCACTTGTTTGTTTGTCCTGCTCTTTTTATTTAACTTTTTACTTTTGTAAAATTATTTAATAAAAAAAATGAAAATTCCATTTAACTTAGGAATTATACACTTCTGTTGTATCTTAAGAACTATCACCAAATACTGTAGCTATTCACTTTAATGTTTAGTTTATAAAAGCATGTGTGATTGTGCCAATTAATTACTTAAGCTAAACACAGTAATTAATTTTTAAATGTGAATATTTTTCCTATAGGAACTTTGATCTGACTAGATGAGACCTTCCCATTAATATGCATGAAGAGAGAATACAAAGCAAAAGACATCCAGTCTAGAAACTTGCAGCTGTGTTTAGTTGATGCCTTACAGTAGCTTTCATGTTAAGAAAAAATTCTCATGTGACTTTAATGCACTATTTTTCATTTTATTTAACCTTTGACATCATATTCATCAGGAACATGAGAATATTCTTTTAAGGGTGAGGAGATGGAAGAAGAAACATTTAAAAGTTCACTGACAAAGGTCATGTCTTCAACAGTGACTACTGCTTTTGTATTTTGGTATCTCAATACCTAAAAATAGCTGATAATTATAAATGTGGGGTAGAGTGGGAGCAATTGGAAGTTCTCTATCACACTGCTAAGCACTACAAAAACAAGAGGAAAGTAGGAAGAAATTAACCACAAAACCAACTTTGCAGCAATCAGTGCTGGGTAAGGAAATTTTCTTTACACAGCATAGGCAGAAGAACAGTGTTTCTCCCAGGAGGAGAGAGGCAGCAGCACTCTCAGGGCTGTGGCTAATAGATTCTAGATTTTATGGCTAGCCGTTTCCTGACAAATCACCATGCAGGCACTGGGATTTTGATATCATTTCTCCATTGTGGTATTCTCTACCACTCACTGAGCATTGGGGGAACTCAGTCCTTTCAGGTATTCCTCTGTGCTAACCTCCTTGTGCAATCAGAAATGAGTTGGGGGAAGCCAACTACCCACACTGAGCAACTACAGAGACATTATCAAAGCAAGCACTGCCATTTGCACCAGCATACCTGACACACTCTTGGCTTCTTAATTGAACTCCTGCAGTTAAAATACACATAGCTCTGATGGCTCCTTATCCATCACCAGCTTGACTTCTGAAGAAAGGATCCCTAAGGTCTTAAGGCCAGCTTGTCATGTTTTAAAATAACAATGAATTTCTCTAACTTTGTGGTCTTCACTGGCAGAAAAGAATCAAGTTTTAACATTGCACTATAAAAACAGCTTATAAAGTTAAGCAAAGCAGAATACAGGAAGTATCTTTCCAAAACAATCCCTTTGATTTAAGTTGGAATTTAGGCTGAAAATCTAAGCTGTGAATAAAATGAAACCACTATAGTTAATAGGCCACACAAGCATAACAATGGATCACAATCAAATTATGAAACCCTGGCTACTATCCTTACTTTGACTCTGAACAGTGACCCTGTCCATGCTCTCACTTATTCATGAGATCTGTGAATATAATAAATCTTTACTGTTTCACTTCCTCTTCATTGCAGGTGTTATTACAGAACAGTGAATATGACTCTTGCATTTAAAGAATGTAAAAAACTTTTTGCATGGCTAGTTATGTTTAAAGAGGTAGGTCCTGATGCCTTTACTTATCTACTTGCCTCTCTGGAATTTACTCAAACTAGGTCAGCTAATAACATGCTATTAAATGGAAAAAAGTGTATCATAAACAGATTCAAGGAAAATCAGTTTTGAATATGGAAAGCACAATCATATGGTCTTCAGTTAAAACTCATATGTTAATTAACTTCCACCAGTGCAGTTTGTTCAGTCTTTGCAGATGAAACAAAAAAGCAGCATTAAAAATACTGCGTTTGTCAACTGCAACAACTGGTACAGACCCACAGAAATTAGAGTTATAGCAGCTTGGGAAATCCATAACTAGAATTATGTACTTTATTCAGCAATTCAAGAATTTCTTACATCTGAAAGAAATCTACTCCAAAATATAGGATTCATATAACACTGGCTGATACATGGATCAGTAACAAGGAAAATTTTTGCAGAAATGAAAGCTTATATTTTAATTCCAGCATTTTTAACCTTTTAACTTCAGATGAAAGCACTCAGAAAAGACAAGGTGACTATATTAGGAACATCCACATAGTCTACTTTGTTATCCATCTATAAAGTTTGTAATGGAAGTCTCAGCAAAAACAAGTTGGTATGTACCTTTATGGGTAGTTAAGAATAGTTTAAAACTATGTTGGTTCATTCTTTAATCTCTAATTGCTTTCATCAGGCAACTATAATTTTTTCACTTGTGTCTCACTTTATAGGTACAGAGAACTCAGAAAGAAGTCAGCTTTAAAAAGTCTGAAGAGGGATCATGAAGTTACCATTTTGTCACTGTTTGCTGTACATTTTTCCTGGCTGCCCAGGTGAGCAGATTCTGTATCATTTGAGCTTAAATTATAGCAATCATATCCCTCCTGTTCCATTACAGACAGCCAAATAACTCATGAAGCTAGATCTAAAAAGTGTATTTTCCTGGTATGTAAAGATACAAACATAAAATATAATGTGGCGAAAAAGTGCTGATGGTAAAATCGTAAGAGAAGAAAATAGGACTTTGACATTTGAGTATCCCTCTGAGGGAGGGGTATATGTTTTTTTGCCATTACTTCTTCATTCCATTGAACCATTAGCGTTGCATTCCAATACTAATACTGTTTGCGCACGATGAATAACATATATAATGCATACTGCAATAACATTGTCATGTTTTGGCTGCACAACCTGAAGAAAAATTCAAAGCTTGAACACAGTAAGCCTACCTCTGGTATGATATTCTTCTTCAAAAATAAAGTTCAAAAGGTTTAGTGGTTTGGGGTAAAATCACTGGTTTTGCCTATTTCTAATATGAAAAAATCATGTCTATGTGACAAGGGGACTACATCAACATCATCAAAAAATTGAAATCCATTTATTGAAAAGCACGGTCAGTTTGTTAAAAGTGGTAACAATTTCACCACCAGATGACAGCACTGCTTATTACTAATGCTTTTTTGTGTGTTTCAGTCCTCTCTCATTTTGAAAACAAACTGCAGAGAGGTATGCACCCCCCCAGCCCATGCACTGCAAGAACAGAGGAGACAAAGCCAGTGGCATAAAGTGGTTTGGTGAGACAGTCACATCAGGGAGGCTAATCTGTTAGACAAGATATTTTAAGTCTGTGAAGGGTTACAGCTTCTGTAAAGGCACAGACAAAAACAGCTCCAGCCTGAGAAATGTGCTTTCTATTTCTATTTCCGCAGTCTCAGGATGATAAAGAGGGCAAGGGGGGAAGCTTTCAAAGTAGGCATCTTAGGTTCAGCTTCACAACACGATTTTTGTGAAATCAAGGCAGCAACATAATTTTGAGCCAGTTTAGGATCTGTCCACAAAGTATGCTTTCATACAAGATGAGCAGATTAGGTTAGCTGACAGCAGTAGGTGTCCATCAAAAATAGGAATGGCACTTCAAGGATAGATATATGACAAAAAAATAACAAAAATATTTCATATCAGTTGTTAAGAACATTTCTTTAAAAATCTACCTGGTTCATTTTGTGTCCAAATATGTTTTATGGCTGCAAGCAGCAATGAATCTGAGTATGTTCATGTTTCAAGATGCTGCTTCATGGGGTTAGCAAAACATTACCTTTAGTACCTGAACACCAGCTACAAATCAGTGTAATCTTCTGGCAATACACTTCCACTTATGTTCTGAGAGTAGCAGCAGCAGATTTACAGTGTACTAATTATGTGGCCCTTGAAATATTTTAATAGTTTCATAGCATTTGAGTTTGTCACTATTCTTACAAATAAGAGTTAAATAAAGAGCCTATCTGTCAGTCAAACCACACCTAATATTACCAGAAAGGATAATGAATATAAATGCTTAATTTTAAATTTTGAATTTATTTTGAAAAATATTTTCTGAGCTATGGTTTTGTATGTTTGAGTCTGAAAATACACATTTCAGTCTAACACTGATGAACATCTGCTGTAGAGAAGGGTAGCCAGAAATCCATTCAGAGAACACTTAGCATGCAAAACTCCAAATACTTATGTTTTGATGTACTTCAGAGCTGATGGGAAAACTCACAAAAATAGCATAATTGGTACTTCCAGTACTGAACTGAGAAAACAGTCTTGCCTTTTGATGTGTATTTAAACTAATCTAAGTTCACAATCTGTTCCATTCAGCACTAGCTCAATCAGCAAAAATAAAAACCAAACCAAACCAAACCAAAAAACCCAAACAAACAAAAAAACCCCAAAAACCAGCAGATAAGATGTTAATACCATTTCTAATCTGCAACAGATCAAAATTCAGTGCCTTTTAAATTTATTTAAATTCTGAAATAAGCCTTTAAAAAAGCTTAGAAAAATAAATGCTGTAAAACACCATAAAATAGAATCAAAAGTTAGCCTAGCAGAAACAAGTACACATCCCTCAGTGTTAGAGTTGTACTCTACAGGATTTAAATTTCAATTTAGGTATAACAAACATTTGTGCACTTCGCAGACGCTATAGAATAGGAGCTGGAGGAGTGAAATTAGACTAATCTCAAACTACTTAACAGTTTTCGCTAATAGCCACTAAATAAAAACATTAATTAACAACAGTTGATTGATTTTACTGGGACTGATCAAGAGAAACTCCCACTTAGTTTAAATGAGAGTTCTGTGTGAATATGGAATTAAAGCTTACTATTGGTAAGCCATTATTAAGAGCATTATTTATAAGCTGTATTGTACAGAACAAGTCTTTCAAATGAAATGGTCCTGATGTGAAAAGGAATGCACAAGTTAAAAAGAAGTGTTAGAATTGCCTAGAAAAATATCATGATATCTAAAGATCTGTGTAGAATACTTTCAAAGTAAGAATATTTAATAATGACACCTATTAAAGAGTCTTTAGCATTTTGCCACAGAACTTTCAGCAGAAAAACATCACAGTGTTTGTACTACAACACAATTTTGTGCTGTGAATGTTAACGGTAAGATTTAGTGAGTGAGTTTATCAGTATTAACAAATTTATTTAATTATCAAGTGAGTTAATTAGCATTTAGCAGCATAACAGTAGGCCATGTTACAGAGAGAAGGCAGACTCTAGTCTCTTTGGTCTGGCTTTAGCTGGCAGACAAAACTGTGATTCCATCACACATGCAAAATAAAGCAAGAATCTAATAGCCTGATTTTCATCACACAAGTACAAACCCATTGGTTTGCCAGCATCATTACCTACCTGCAGTGGCTGGGTTCATATCAGTTTTATCACCTCTACACCACAGCATCACCCCAGAGCCTGGGTACCCAAACACAGTAGGGCAAGCAAGAAAAGACTAGTACAAATCTGGCCATGAATAATGTATACCTGTGTATACCCAGTTTGTTCAAGGGGGAGAAAGAAGAAATGGTTCATGAAGGCCTTTCCTTAACTCTGGCTGGAATTTCAGTAAAAGAAGGAGAAATGATACAGCACTTTTAGGGAACAAAACTTCCTATCTGTGTCTTAAATGCATTATTACACAAAGAATAGATGCTGAAAGAAATCGATGGCATAATAGCATGACCATGTTAGCAGTTTCCTTCAATCGTTTTTTTCAGTCTGTCATCACTGTTGCCATTCAAAAGAATCACAAAGCCTAAATCCAGGTGCAGAACTCTTCCTATTGCAGTCTTATTGTAATCTGGAATGAGACGATTATCTTCAACATAAAACACTAGGGTATTGTCAACCCAGTTCACTGTCATAGTTTATTCAGCACTACCTCAAAGTAGTTTAACAACATAATTTACTGGTGATTTACTTAGGCTCATCACCTTTTTCATTAGCTGTATGTAGAGCACATATATAAGACAGATACATTTTGGTAATACTGTAATTTTTCTCAATCATCCTTACATTAGTGTCCCTCAGGACAATCCCACTGAATTAACAGATGCAAAAATGCTTGCCAGAGTGGAGAAGGCTTTATTAAAGAAAACTAACACAAAGAACAGCATAGGTAAACTAGGCCTCAGACTGTAGCAGTGCTAGTATCTTAGATGGTTTTTTGCCTTCTTCATCCTTCTTTGACCGCACATGCAGGAGTCCACAGCCCACTGTTACAGTCAGCATGGTGTCTTTATTGGGCAGGAGTATCCTTCCCTAAAGATTACAAAGTCTCACTACCTGAAGTGTAAAATTGCTGCAGTCCCTCCTCACAGGTGGATCTCCAGCAGAAGAATTTAGCTTGCCACATTAATCCATGAATCTCCATCCCAGCTAATTTAACATGCATTTTAAATTCCTGAAACAAGATTTTCATGTAGACTACTAAAGTTTCATATTCACTTCCAAAACCCCATTTTACATTATTGTAGATTTTCTCTGTTCTATAGCTTTTGTAGTGCAGTTCAGTTGAAATTTACATTTACCAAAGTAAATGAAAAGATCCTTTCCAATTATGTCACCAACCCACTTTTCTCCTGTACAGAGGTTACTGTAAACCTTGAATGAGAAACTAAGCATAGCAGTATCAATGGAGAATACTCAAGTCACTTGAGATTTGCAGATGGCATTGTCCTCCTATTAACTGGAAAGCTCTGAGGCAAGCTTTGAGTTGTAGGAAGAGCAGGATATGCTGACTCAGAATGAATAGGCACAAAAAAGGATTGGGTTCAATGCAATTATGGAAGTGAAAAACGCTATGATAATGGAAGTAGAAAAAATTATGCCTTGATAAAAAGCCATCAGAATATGAAGTAACAGAAAAAAAACATTAAGTTCAGTTTCTACTGAGAAGGTATTTTGGGTATCCTTCTATTCCTAGCCATAATACTTGAAAGAAAAAGAAAGCCCTTGGAAAGAAAATAGCTGGAATGAAACTATTTTCCTGGCTACAGCTGAGATAGTGTTAATTTTCTTCTCAGTAACTGGTACAGTGCTCTATTTTGGATTCAGGATGAGAATAATGTTGATAACACACTGATGTTTTAGTTGTTGCTAAGTAGTACCTATTCTAAGTCAGGGACATTTCTGTGGCTCATGCTGTACCGGTGAGGAATTGCATAAGAAGGAGCATGGCCAGGATGGTTGACCTAAAATGGCCAAAGAGATATTCCACACCATAGAACATCATGCCCATTATATACACTGGGGAGATTTACCTGCAGAGGAGGGCCAATTGTATCTCAGGGATGGGCTTGGCATTGTTTCAGCAGCTGGCGAGCAATTGTATTGTGCATAACTTGTCTTTCTTGAGTTTTATCTCCCTCTCCTTTCTATTACAATTATTAAAAATAATATTAGTATCACTGTTATTATTGTTTTTTATTTTGTTTCAATTATCAAAGTATTCTTATCCCAGCCCATGAGGTGCATGTTCTTTTCTTTCCTGATTCTCCTCCCCATACCATCAGTGGGGGCAGGGAAGGGGAAATGAATGAGCAGCTGCATGGTACTTAGTTGCCCACTGGGGTTAAACCACTACAGCTGTAAAGGAAAAGAAAGATTAGCCTGTCATCATAATGAAAACTAAACAACCTTAACAATATAAAGGAAAACTGAAGAAAAGACTTCTGTGTATTTGCACAGAACAAAGGGTCCTGATGTTAGATGGGTAGCTCAAGACAACACAGAAACTTCTTTGCCAGCATGAGCTGGGAATGATACAAAAGACTACCAGAAAAACAAGAAACAGTTATACTCCCAGGAGGGGTTTTGATCATCTTGGGGATCCAAACAAGATGTGGTTGTTTTGTTGCTAGAATTTTTTCCAGATGGTAAATTTTGGACCAGGCAGTGGATAGGCAGGCAAATAATTTAAAGTTTTCATTGTTTCATCAAAGCAAATCTCAATATTCCATCACAGACAAGAAGGCAGTACCAGCAGCACAGTTTTGCTGTTTAGAGGATGTACCCAGAAACTTATTTGAAATAGTTTTTATGTCCAAGTGTGAAAAGTGTGTGTCCACTGTGCAAAAACTGCCATGGATGGAAGGGGAAAGGTGCCTCATAGAAGAGAAGCCCTGGGCAGTAGCTAATTTGGTTACTAACCATACTTCAAATACTGAGCAGTGAGGAACATCAGATTTTTTTTTTTGTCTGAGGATTCATTAAGAGCCACAGAAAATTCCATAGTAAACATTTTTTTCTCTCAATTCCTGTATAAAGATCTCAATTCCAGTAATCCTAGGATTCAGACTTCAGTAATGAGAAATATGTGTTAGAAGAGAAATGAACATGGATATCGGTTTCCTAAACCTACTTTTAAAGCCCACCATCTGGGAGGTCTGATATAAGACACTCTGGGATTCCTTTGATGTGACAGAGAAAAAAGTCATTGCATAGAAGCAAGGCAAGTTAAAATGATTCATGGTACCGGTGGCTGCTGTATAGTAAAATTCTAAATCATTTTACTGTAGGCTTCAGATCTGGACACTGTCTTGGAAGCAAATGTGAGAAGGGTAAGCAAAAGAGAAAGGCGGATAGGAAGAGGATTGCAGCAAGTGGCCTATACAGAAGCAGGAAATAAAAGTCTATATATAACCTTTCATATACAAAGTCTGTTCACAGTCTGATTAATGACATTAATTCCAGATTCTTTTTTATAGCTGAACAGTAAAGTCAACCAGTATTAAAATAAAGTACACAACGTATTGCAGATTTAAAAAATAAAAAGGGGGGGAGGCACTTTTAGGGGTTCTCTACTAGTGATCAATGGAAGTTGAAGGCCATGGGCCATGTCTCTATCCTCCCAAGTCTGAACTTAATATCTTTAGCAGCACAGTAAATGCAGAAGGTGGGCACAAAAGCAGCAGATGGTTTGAGGAAAGGGGACAAAAAATGTATTTAATAATCATTAGTTCTCAAGAATTCCTTCCATTCTTCTGTTTCTCTAGAACTTTTTGTAGTTGCATAGTTTTTGATTCCACACGTAAACAGGAGGGGTTTTTAACTTTCTTATTTCCAATTCCCAAATTTCTCCTCAGTTAAGTAGCAATGAATTTCTCTCTACTTCCATCCATCTCATTGGAGATAGAATGATGAAAATTTTTGGTTTTGTTTAATCATTGCTTATAGGTACAAGAATGTCTTTATCCTTGCTAATACTTTTCTAGACCCTGATCCTGCAACTTCCTAGGCTTTTCCCATTGTATCATATGAGAGGCTTTCACCAATTTTAGGGAAATAGTCACATGGACAATTGCTTGTAGGACTGAAACTTTAATCAGTAATTGTCAAGGGCATCCTGCATTAGTGAGTTATGAAAAAAATCTTTAAGAAGTGTATTGTGCTTCAGCTGTGTGACAAAAAAGTAATATTTTATGTCTATTTACATTACTGAGAATTGATTCTAAAATTTTGACTGGCCAAAGGATATGTATGTCATGGAAGAAGTAAGATGACAAACCGGCACTTCTTGGCTTAAGCTAAAATTCTTTAATCACCAGACCATGATGTGGCTCCACTACACTTTAGATTCTTTCTGAATGTAGCAAAACAGTCATGCCATTCACAGGAAAATCACTCTTTCCACAACACTTCTGATTAATTTAAATTACCGTGGCATTCAGGAGCAGTCTATATTCCCTGTCCTTGCCACATTTTCCTTATATGGCCTTGAGCAAAACATTTAATCTACTTTCCTTGATAAATTTGGATAATAATATCTATCACTATAAGTATGTTTTTTTCATCTTGGAGAATTTTGAGGGCAAGGATTATTCTAATCCCCTTGAGACACTGGTACCACCTCTTCACTGGGAGCTTGAGTTGAAACATTTCTTCTACTGCTATTACTACCATTACTACTACTACTACTACTACTGCTACAAATAATAATAATACATTACTTATTTGCAGTAAAAAAAAACAGACTGAGGAACTTTATTTTTCAAGATAAAGCATAAGGCTTTGAAGCTAAATATAAAAATTGAGTCTTTTCTCTTGTATGATAACCAAATAATACCTTTAAGGAGGCTGGTAGTTTATAGACAAGACTAGACATGCAAGCATCTTCTTACCATTATCCCAGGTTATTAAAAAACTAATTGTTGAGTCACAAGAAAATTCACTGCAGCCTTGATTGCCTTTTTTTAATTAATGAAACCTATTTGCTCTAAAATATTTACAATTTTTTTCCTCTATAAGGGCTTCACAAAAGTATGTTAAGGTCTGTATATATCTTCTTGTTTTGTCCTTTTATTGATAAAACTTCATGTGTCTATCCTTAACTAGAAATGTCTTGCCTGCTCATGTTTGTGCAAACCAGATTTTTTGGAAGAGAAGAAAAAATGAGGTACTGTAACATCAGAAGAAAACATCAAAGGACTAGTGGCAACATCTTAAGGCTTTTATCAAAGTAGTGAGGGAATGCATTAAAGCAACAATACATGTAGCGTACAAATGATAGGTCTATCAAATTCAACAGTATGTCTGATGAATATAGAGGACACATTTCTATATGCATTCATTGTTTTAAAAGAAAGACTTGAACAGTGGCTTTGCTTTCAAAACTGTGAGAGGAAAAATTAGGCTCGGGTCTTTAGGCTGTGTCATTCAATGCAGCTACAGTGGAGCCACAGGAAGCCAAGCCCACTCACCTGATGACAAGTTACACTTTTATATTTTTCAAAGTCAGCATCTTCAACATATCCACAAAAATTATTATTTATATTTTTAAAGTCTAATCTTAACCACAGTGCCATACTGAGAATTTAGGACTAAGCTTGTCCTTCATAGCAGGGAGACAATATACAGGGAAGGCATCAGCACAAATAATTTCCTTAATAATAGATCTGGCTGTGTAGTTCATGTACATGTGAAAAAATGTTCTGGGTCTAGTTTATGCAAATTATTCCTGCTGGATCTGTGCAAACTATTCCTGCTGGATCATTATTGTGGCAGTTGTGTTTTCTAGGACCCTTGAGTCCTGGTCAAGAAAAACAAGGAATAGCTAACAAGTGTTCAGCATTGCTGTACTCCCTCTGCATGCCTGCTTCACCCCCCACTGATGTGCCATGGGTGTGTTGCTCTCAGTAGGGTGATGTAGGGATGCTAAGAAGATGTATTCTATGGTTTTGCAGCTCTTACAACATATTCTCTAGATCTGTAGGCTGAAAGTTCACAGGCAGATGCTAATTCATGTGGAGTTGAAGAGCGATGGATAAAAATTACCATAGGAACTTCGAAATCACAAACCTCAGCTGTTGAAATTTTATTGCAAAGTACAAAATTTAGAAAGAAAAATCTGATTATTTGTCTTTACTGTGTCATTTTTATTTTCTTTTGTATATAGATGTGACAGAGTCAGAGTGTATTTGAGCCTTGCAGCAATTCCTGTATAGCTAGAGATCAGAAGACTGATGATGCAGGAAGGATTTTTGATTTTTTGATTTTCACATTTTGTAGATTTTAGAAACACAGTACCTGTAGCAAATTAGATTTTTAGTGGGTTAATATTTCCAGCAGCTTAATTTTAAGGTCTTTCTGTTGCTACCCCCTGTCCCAGAACAGGGAGTTAAAATTCTTTAGTGGTTTAGTCTCTGTTTCAAGGTACAAGATTCAAGGGTATCAGAAGAAGACATAAACACGGGGCAGAGTGACCCAGAACCAGAACTGAGAACACTGAAAAACCTCCAGAGCCCTTTGTGTGCTGAAGAAGACGAAACTGATGAAGAGGGGGTCTCATCAACAATTCCTAGGGGGGTGGGACTGGGGCGGGACAGAGCTGGAACTGGAAATGTGTAAAATGATGATTGGATGGATCCTATTATAAAAGCTATGGAAATTAAAGCTGGCCCACGCACCTGTCGATGCATTCCTGGGTGAGTCTACGTGCTCATTAAAGTAGCTACCCTTTATCTTATCTCCTACTAAAAATTTGGCTCGGAGTCTTTTTTACAGACTTTTAAGGCATCACTGTTCTGGGGTAGGAGGCCAAAACTCAGAAGTAGTTGTTATTCTTTAAGGCATAACTCTGAAGTTCATGGGAAAACCAGGACACTTGCTTATATGCATCAGATCCCTAGACTGATTAATGCTCACTATGGCAGAGATTTATGGATCTTTCTTTCTAATAGCTCTTCTGTGAGCCCAGTACAGAATGATTTTTTGCACTTCCTAACTCTCCCATCATAAGTTCTCCATTCATTTATACTACTTCAAATTGTCAGCAGGCCAAATCTGTCCATTACAGCTTATAATTATTTATTTATTGCATTACAGCAGCACAAAGAAGCAGGAGTAGAGAGAGTGCATTAAAGGAATGAAATGCAGTTCCAACCCATCATAGCCCCAACACCTACTTTCTGCCATCTTGGCAGCCCAGTATCTGCCACTTTCTTCACCCATGCAGATGTACTACATGGTCACTCAGTAGCCATGTCAGTCCTAAGATCCTGTGCTATGCCAGAAGCCACTCACTCATTTTGCAAACTCAGAATAAAATTTCAGGCTCTGTCCCACATCACAGGTTGCTCAGGAGACATAACCAGCCAACAGGTATAACCATCAACTCTACAATGTGTCAGATTTCCTGCTTTTTGAATATGACTGGAATTTTTGGGGCTCCTACAGTGAAATTCTGATTTTGGAGTAAACTCTGAAATTATTATTTCTGTAAGGCTGGTAAAAATACAGCATAAAGAAGCCTCTTTGTTAAAACTGAGGAAGTCACAAGGGCTGAGAAATTCATCAAACACTCATCTCTGTCTATTGAAATGCTTGATTAGGGCCTCAAACATTTGTGAAAGATATAGTAATAAATCCAGCTCTGAACTAACAAGAGAGTAGGAACAGAGATGGGGAATACACATTCAGTGCCTATTAACTGCCTTACTACATGGTCCTCTGTGCTCGTGGGAAGTCATGTTTTAGAAACATTCATGGAGATATCCAGCAGAGAACATGATACTCTTTTCAGTAGCCTTACTCATAGACTTGCAACAGCTAATGAAATAATGTCAACTTTTTACGAATATTGAGTGCTTTTGTTAATAAAAAAAGAAGGCATTATAATAGCCAGCCATTATGTAGGCTGGCACCAACTGTTCAACTTTTCTAACAGAATAAAATAGTTCTGTGTGAATTGTTTTGCTCATGAAAGTGAGACACGTGTGGGAAGAAGTCAGGCAGACACCACAAACATTTGCATCCCACTTCAGGCTCCACCTGGAACACCAGTTATTAAATTACTGCGACTTACCTCTATAATCCACACAACCTTATGCAGCTTTTGCATAATAGGACTACATGGCTAAGGACTACTTAACATATGCAAATAATTTTTTCAAAACTACAGAGCATTTGTACACCTGCATCTTTCAATGTAGGGATTTTGAAACAATACTACTTGATAAGGTTGAGACCAAAAAAACTAAAGTTGTCCATTTATAGGCTAGTTTGTGGTTTTGCTACTTCTTTCCCTCTTCACCTTTCCTTCCAAATGAGAATTCTGTCCCTGAACACAAAGCAAAGACAGACATTTGGAGTATTGAGATGATTAGTTTTTTTCCTAAGTGGATCTTACACACTTATAATAAGAACTCCTCTTTGTGACTAAGTGAACTGAGTTAAGTTGAAATGACATAATTATGTAATATTGTAATAATGGAAAAGAAAATCTAATAAACAATTATTTGTAAATCAAAGTGTCTGTTATTGGTGAGTTTGTCTCTTATTCTGACCTTTTCCATGAGTATTCTTCCGTACACTCATACCATGGCAGTAGTAACGGATCACCCAAAGGCTGATGACCAAGCTGTAGGGCAAGTCAACACAGCTGGCCCTTAGTCAACCATAAAAGAGAAAATCTCCATTCCATCTTTCTGTTCGTCAAAGAATGAGTAACTGAAATGGTAAACTAAATTAGTAATTTACAGACAATATATATTTACAATATACAAATACATATGCATGTATTTCTCTCTGTTTCTCATACATATCTCAAATAGATGGGCAAAGCCTCAGGTTTTAAAGCAAGATAAAAACTCATTGCAGTTTATCTCAAACTCTCCATGTGTTTGAATTTCTCAATATACTTTTTAACCTTATCGGCTTCAAAATGGATTTTTTTATATCCTTAAATGAAAAAGTAAGGTCTATTATGATTATTGATATTTCTAAATTAGCCTGCCATTCAAACTGAGACAAAAGTCTGCCTTCCCCTTGGGTACAGGAAATTATGAGCTTGGAACCCTGCTCACTCTCACCACTTCTCCATCAGTAGGACTCCATAGACAGCAAAAGCACTCTCAGAGCAGGGCAGGAGGAGCCAACCCTACTAATTATTCCATGATAATAACTAAGAAAACTACAAAGCACAGCATAAAACATATCTAAGTAAACCACACACAAATAGCTGAAAGTAAGTATGTGGAGTCACTAACCTCTTATGCAATCAAGGGTTTTACTTCAACAATGTCCTGGTTCCAGCCAGGACAGGGTTAATTATTTCAGTAGCCTGGAGTTGGGAGGTTGGGGGCTGGGGGGGGGGGGAAGGGGGGGGGGGGGCGGTGATGGAGGGCTGGGGTGTGAGAGAGTCTCTTCCAAGGAGAAAGGGATTCCTTCCAGTTGAATAAGGACAAGCCAGTTCCCAGATGAAGGGAAGGTCCAGGGTGGCTGATTGTGCTCAGGTCGAGCTCTGTGGTGAGCATTTTTGTATATGAGTCTCTCTTTTGTACACATTTGTTTTGCTGTTACTGTTTGTTTCTTATCTCAACCCAGGATCTTTACCTTTTGTGCCTCCAACTCTCCTCTCCCTCCTGCCCCAGGAGGAGGGGAGGGAAAAGGGGAGTGAGTTTGGAGAGTCTCAGTGGGTGGAGTAAATTGTGGGCTACCATTCCTAAACCACAACAACCAACTCTAATGAACAGACTGAACAGAAAACAACAAGGAGATATACTTCTCCATTGTGGATTTTCACAGGATATTAGCGCACTGTCTTCAACAAACAAAACATAAAAAATAAACATAACATTGACATTTAAGTCTGAGAACAAAGGCCCTTATAGAAGAACAAAGTTAGGATCCCTCTCTGAATCTCTTGTCCTGGATGCAGGTAGCAGCTTCACACCCTGTACAGACACAAGTACTTTAAGGAAATGTGAGAGTGAGCAGAAAGAGGAGTTGAGTGCTGATCTTTAACATGCAAAGAGAAACATGACTGTTGTAGACAGAGAGACCTCCTTTGGACACTGCATACAGTCACCAGTCAGCTTCATTGAGCTTTTGTGCATATGCTCAATCTCAGTGTTAGCTTTTATGCAGACTGCAATAGTTCAGCATTGTATTAGTTCTTATCATGTTATATTGATCTAGTTTTGTAGAAGTGGTTCCACCAATATCACTTCCACCAATTGTAATTTCATTTTCCTCTAGGAATTAATTTGAAGGGCAGAGGGTTTGTCATGTGCCATCATCAGAAAAAGAGAGCTCTATTCCATGTTCCAGTTGGATCACTCCTTTTCAAATACTTAAATTTTGTGGAAGCCAGTAAAAATGGGTTCCTAAATATAGCCCAACCACCATTGTGGATCAACATTTTAATCCTATCTGATTAATTAAACATACCTATACACATCTCTAATCAGAGTTTGGTTTGGTCACTTAACTTTAGTTCCTATGAGTTTTGGACAAATCAGACAACTTAAGCTGATATAACAATGAGGTAAAGTAGTCCAGCTTATCTACTTGTCTCAAATGATGTCTATTTTCAGGTATTCAGGAAAGAGGAAATTATTTGATCATGAGAAGATACATACAGATAATGCAAATAATTATGGGATTCACTGAGCTGAAAGTCAGTGACTAGCAACTTCCAACTGAAAATTAGTAATGGTAGAATAGGAAGTTCTGAATAGGAGTTGTCTGAAGATGTTTTACTTTAATGTTCCATAAAACATGGGGTTATGAATATTCCTCAGTTGCACAAATCCTGCACACCAATAGGCATACAAAGTGATGTTCAAACATCTGAAATAACATTTATATGATATTTTTAATTTTCTTGACATTTTTCCTTGCACCTGTCTGATAAAAAGGAACAAAAAACCAATGGTACATCCAGACTTTCAATAGCTGCTGATTACATGTGTCCTTGAAACTATCTTATTTAATTTCATTTAATAAAGTTGTTGGCGTCTTCCAGACATGAAATCGTGATTGTCCTAATTGTCACACAGTTTTTGGCACTGCTCTCTAACATACAAATGTAACATAACTTAAAATTCTAACTGAAATAGTATGAATTCAGAAATAGCAAAGTGGAGAAGAATAATGAATCAATAGAATTAACTTGAAAGAAAATTTTAAAATTAAAATCCTTTGAAAAAATGGATAGAAAAATATTTGTGCATAAAAATACTCAACTTTAAACAATATTCAAACAAACAGTAAATAAATAGTTTTGATTATTTTTAGGCATAAGTAATTATGTTAATTCCAAATATTGAATTTACAGGAATAAAGTTTTATCATTATGTATAAGATTACATTATTAAATATAACAGGAAATCTGCAATTTCACTCCAACCCCGTAGAAAGACTTTTTATCATTTAAATATTATTTAAAAGAGGGGGAGGTGCTCCTGCATGTTACTGTGCCTTATTTCATCTTTCATTTAACCCTTTGAGGATTTTGCAGAATGAACAGGATTCATGTACATCAAAGAAAAAGATAGATTTGATTGGGCCAGTTTGGTTAAAATGTGGTAGTATTTCAACTTGCTATCATGCTAGTAATTATAAAGATAAACTAATATTCTCTTGGTGTTTATAATTGTTTGGACATCTTCTTGCATGGACTTTACTCTAAAGCACGTGAAGCTGTAGACCCAATCAAATATCTGCAAGCACTTAAGGTAACACCTACACTCCCTTTACCTGTGGGAGCAAAGGCACTTTCAGAATTATTTACTTCTGAGAGCAGAAAGCCAGTATTTAGGTTCTGTCTTTTCTCAGGAATTCTTTTCAGAAAGAGTAACTTTCTTAACAGCTGTTGAACAGCTTTTGGGTGCCCCTGAGCAACAACCCCAACAACATCTGCTCTGAGGGGGAGCAGAAGATAACCCACAGACATTTGACACACATGTGGCAGAGTCACTCCCAGTTGCCTGGGGGTCCCTAAATAGACTAGGGCACAGCTACTCTCACTGTGGTACTAGCTTCACACCTATCACCACCCACCTCAAGACATTTCTCCTTGAATGGGATCTTAAGCACCCAGATACTAGCAGCAGGAACATTTCTGGAAACAGAACGTCAAAATTTCCCACAATGCAATGGAAAGGTTTGCTTTTATCATCATTAACTATATTAATGTCAATGAGCTACAGATGCCATCAATTATATGGTTTTGGAGTTCTCTACATGTGTAAAGGTAAATGACCATCCTTATTTTTGTATGCTGGCCATGCTCTGAGACCATGACTTACTATAACTCATTTCATTAAATACTGAGATATTGTAGCTGAGTAACTGAATCTCTTTAATTAAAGTTTATATGGCATCATAATTTATAAAACAAAAATTTGAGTAGTCTTTACCAAAGTTCTGCAAGAAAGATAGCCTAATGTTACAAATTAAAACTGAACAGAGGCCACCCTTAGTTTGAGTGCACAGTGGAGTCTAAGAAAAAGTAGTCTGAGTCATGCCATTATTGCTCAAAGTCACTTTTCACTTTCCTATTTTTAGACTTTTTTTTAAATAGATTTCAAGCCTAGAGACTGAAGATTTTGAATTATTCAGAAGAAAAGTTTTTATGAAAGTTTTGTTACTGAAGATTTTTTATTAGAATACTCATTTTAGAACAAGGAGGCAACATTTACTTTATCTGCAGTTTCAATTTTGTGTGAGTAAACATCTGGAATGGAGATATTTTTACATTTTATCAACATCTTTCTTTTTTATTTCATTTTACAAATCATTCCTAATTCTCATTTTTTCAGTTTGCCATCTCATCCATGCTTCAGTTGGGTGGCGAACTCCCTGATTTTCAAACTATTTTCACATTATTTCGGCTTTTCCTCTTTTTTTTCCCCAGTGTGAAACACATTTAGTATTGAATACTGTCATATAGTCCACTTACTGCCTGTACTTACATTTACATACCATTAATGAAGAAGCTAAAGCAATTGCATTTCTGAAAAAAAAAACAAATCTAGAGGACTATTTCATGTTTCTCAGGCATATTGATTACATTTAGCCAATGGATGTTATGAAGTGAAAGAACAAAAAGTCATCTGAAAGGTATTTCCATATTTCCAACCCATAACCCATGTGCTATAGATTGTGAATTATGATAATCAGAAAAAATAAATTTTCTCATTTTTTGGCCACTTTCAAGTCAGTACAACAGAGAGCATCTGCAGTAAAGTCTTTTGCTGAACTGGTTTACAGTGGAATTGCAGTTTGCTCACCACATCTGTTAAACAGGCTCTGAAACTGAAACTGGATGTAAAACATGCTGAACTTTTTTTTTCTTTTTGAGGGCCTGATTATCTTGCAAAACCTTCAACACTTCCTTTTTCAGAATAGGCTGAAAAGTCTGAGAAGTCGCCTCTCATCCTTTATCTCCCATTCCCCACCCTAAATTTTCAGCTATTGCTTAAGACTCTAACTTAACAAGGAAATTCAGAGAAGTATGACAAAATCAATAACACACAATCAATTAAAATTGACCCAAGATATATGGTGAAGAACTTTATCTCAGGACAGTGAGGGTGTATTCTTATGCAATGACTGAGGGCCTGGATTGTTGTGTCAGATGAAGTATAGCCATTTAGATATTTAACAAATCCCTGTGTAAAATTTTACCTGAGTTTGGTTGGACTTGCTTTAGTTGAGCTGAATTACTCTTAATTTCAAAGTCACAATTCATTGAACACCCAAAAAAGGGGAAAATTATTCTGCACTGCACTACATCACTTCACCCCATAAAGGTTTTGCAGCATATCCAGCCATGCAGGGAGGTGAAGAGGGGGATCCCACTCCTGCCAAGGCAGGCAGCTGTATTGAACACCCTTGGAAGTGAGGCTTTGAAACATCATGTGAAACTGAGAAAAACAAGTATTTCCTACAACATGTGTAGCCTGAGACTTGAGAATCGGCTTCTCCTATCCTACACTTAAGTTTTTCCCTGAAATAAACATCAAACCCATAGGTTTTCAACACACCTGTATAGTCTCTCACAAGATGAAAAGTTAATAGATCCCAATGGGTACGGCTGCTTGATCAGCAAGGTTATTTTGCACTTCGCTGTGCTGGGTTTTGCAAGTGTGCCGTTACTGAACTGTGATATAATTATCGCTTGCAGAAAAGAGTTTGTTCGGTTTCCAGCCTTGTGCCAACAACAGCCTGCAGTCCTGTGCTTTCACAGTTCAGCAGAATCTGTCCCGTTGGAACAAGGCCAGTTTCAGACAGGTGTAATCACAACACTGACCAGCCCTGCTTACCTGTCATCTGGATGGGCAACAAACTGGTACAATACCAAGAAGCCTCCCAAAATAACAGAATGACTATGAAATAAATCCTGATCCCCTGCCCATTTGCTTTTCACTTACTGCTTCAAGGTAGCTTTGCAGCACTCCAGTGATACAACCTTCCTATGCCTAAGTGCAAAAGGATCCTCACAGAGTGTTCCGTTCACTTTTGGTGCAGGAAAAACAATTGCTTGGGAAGTTTACAGTCTTGTGCACTGGTAGGACAACTCAATAAAGGTGAAGCAACTTAGATTGATGGATTAAAGCACAATACACCTGAGCAACACACAGCTCAAGAGAAACCTTGCCTTTTGCTGACCTGGTTTACAAACTTCTACTTTGCACCTTTGTTTTCTCAAATAAACTTCCGTTTACAATTGTGTACACCCTCCCATCTACTTTCACTCAACATGATCCATTACCCTGGAGCAGAATGTGTATCTTCAGTGAGCAAGTGTCATTCCCCACAACTGTTGGTCACATTTGTGTTCTTTCACTCAGTGAAGCTGTTGGGCATCCTTAAGGTTGGGGTGGCATGTAACAGGTCAATATGAAGAGAAAAAATGCCTAAAACAGGTGGGTGAATTGTTCTGTGCTAGATCTTGGTTCTCCATGATGACAACTGGCTTAGCCCAAATGTCAAACTTAGAATGACACAGATAAGATGAGCTAACTAGAAACAGCTAGCAGCTTTGTAAATGATTGGGATAAATAACTGTGGGGGTTTTTAACTAACCTTGATTTAAAATTAGGCATCTAAATTAGTAGTCAGTACTGTCAGTTGCCACGGTAGTGCCAGAATACCTTTGTGTACAGCTCTCCAAAAGTCAGTTGCTCTTCTCAGCATTGCAGGGAGCATATTGACTTTGATGTGAAATTATACATTCAGGATATTCTTGTGATATTTATTGACAAAAGTGGCTAAAGAATGCCTGTCTCCACTGTTCTTACAGTAGACCATGCTCTTAAATAATTTTCAGGCTTTGAAGATTTGTTTATATTTTGCACATCCACATTTGAGAGATTTGTCCATGACTATGGAGGCAAAAAGACCAAGTATTACTAAATTGTTTAGATACAAAATTGTAATTACAGGTTTGGGAGACAGAGGAGCATTATTGCTTTTTTTCCTAAATCAGTGGAGTTTATTTTACTTTTCCTTGTGGAAAAATTGCCTATATTTAGAATCAAGTTTTTATGGTGGAGAGTTTACCTGTGAATGAATATAGCAGTCTATACAACTATATACATGGACTTAAAATCTGTACAATAGTTTAATTGTAATGCAGTCCAAATCCAGATGGCGTTGAAAATACCTTTTTTGAACCAACTAGTTCCTGCAACAAAAATACTCTGCAACTTCAATGGCAGTTACTATACAAGCATTAAAATTGATTATTAATGACTACACAATTAAGCCCTGTTGTGGAGTTTTGCTGCTCTTGCACATACCCGTTCAAGAAGAAGTTGCTGCCCGCTTGGGTTCCTGGGCTCTCCCCCAGGCTGCCGCCACCACTGCAAGGCCATACACCCTCTCCTGCAGCCCCTGAACCCTCTCCTGCAGTCCCTGTTGTTCCTTCCAGCTCGTTGACCCCACTACCAAGAAGCAGAATGATCTCTGGAGGCAGGTAGCTTCCTCAGCAGGTACTCACCCAGGCTCCTCACCCATACCATGGGTGGCAGACATGACTGAAGGGCTGGAGGTCAGTAATGCTGAGGGAAGTGAGCACCCAGGCGTTTCACAGCTCCTGCTTCCCTTCCTATCAAGGGTGGGGACAAGGTTCGCCTCTTAAGGAACAACCAGAAATTTGGTTCTTTATTTGACTTTCAACGGCTTTTAAAGACAATTGCTTTGCATAACACCACCTTCCTCTCACAAACAAACAGGTTTTTTTGAAGTGAGCTGGAAATTGTAGGTATTACTTTAACAGTTTTAAATTTCTCAAAAATGTATAAGAAAACCTGCCCCAAAAGCTAAAGCATAATAATATTCTGTGTATCAAGACAAAATTAATACAAGATGAGATTACACTTTCATCACAGCAGGAAGACTCAAGGAAAAAAACTTGAATATGGATCAAGGCTTTCAGTATTTAATAGGGGAACTCAGGTGTATGTGGTGTTGAAGCCATGTTTACCTTGGATTGAGATTAAAAAATATTGTAATCAGGATAGGCTACATAATGAAATTATTTCCTCCAAATTAAGAATAAGTAGAAATCATGCTAAGTCCCCTAAGTCTTTTTTTATTCTTACAGTACTGCTTATATATTAAAGCCTTCAGGGAGGTGATTTTGTCTCTTTAAAGCCTAGTTTTAACACTGCTGTAACTGCTATGGGCATATTTGGATCTTCACATTCAAATCCTTTGCTGTTTAGCAAATACACATTTACTCTCCCACTGTATTATTCTCTGTGTAATGCTAAAGGATTCATATAACCCTTCATAAGAGACAAGTATTGGGGTGCACTTTATGAGATACAACCAGCATGGTATTTTCCTGTTTTATTTGTTCTTTACTTAAACACTGCAAAAACAGTTTGAAAGGTCTCACACTCACAAATGAGTTTTTATTGTGTGCTCAAAACCAAAAGGAAAGAGGTTAAGGTTCAAACAACAGCTCACAATTTTTAGTAACAACACTGAAAGAAGTTAATAGTGTTTCTGATCTCACCAAGCAAGGAGGAGCTCTAATATGCCAATCTAATAAGTTGTACGAGGACAAAACCATCAGACAGATAAAACACTTGGACACTGAAACTGAGCTGCTTGTTTAAGTGCTGAAGATGCCATTGCTATCCTCATAGCAATGCAAACTTAAAAAGAGATAATAGGGCATGCACTTGCTTTCACCTGAGCTCTGTTCTAAGCAGGAACAGCCTAACCCCCCAGAGGGCCCTTAAAAAGCTGAGATGTATTCAAAGCTCCACAAACAACATTTACAGACGGTTTTGATGGGTTTTTTTCCATGAGAAAACTCATTTGAACCTCTGGCCAGAGAAAATTCTGGCAAATTACATAAAAACTATCATGGGGAAGATCAGGATGGCAAAGGGGACAAAAGTGGAAGGCCTGGCCCTAAGGGAGAGAGGATTGGCCAAGACAAGTTAGCAGATACAATATC
The DNA here is from genome assembly GCF_047495875.1 of Pithys albifrons albifrons. Classification (NCBI taxonomy): domain Eukaryota; kingdom Metazoa; phylum Chordata; class Aves; order Passeriformes; family Thamnophilidae; genus Pithys; species Pithys albifrons. The sequence goes on from NC_092460.1 coordinate 76,511,455, forward strand.
TAATACATTCTCCTCTATTGTTCCCTGTTTCAGGCTTCCACTTCAGTAATTTCCATGAGAAATGGCTGGCCAGGATTATTTTTCAGCATCCTTGTGCCCTCCAGCATCCTGCTACCCTTTTTCCTGAGATCTAGATATGATTCCTTATTCTTTTAAGGAATTCACTTTGCAAGAAACTATAAACATTATAGATTACAGAGGTCAGCTCCTTCCCCAGCTATGAACATTTCCTTTAATTACTGTTAGAGAAATAATTAAATTTAAATTCCATTATTGTCATATTTCCATGGTATATAAACTTTTTACCTAAGACTCTCAAAAGGCTTTGTCCTAGTGAATATTGTTATCTTTGAGAGACTTCATGATAAAGTTGGTATATGACAAGTTAGGAATAAAGCTCAGCAAAACAGATTATACTTCCCAAGTCTAATTACTGCCATCCTATGCTTTTTCCTTTCTGACACCTAAAAATTTGGGGAAAAAAATATTATTTTCTCTCCCAGACCAATTTAGCCCAGTAAGGCACTATGCAGTGGATAACAGGCCAAATGAAACCACACCAAATTAAGATTAAAAATTACAGCAAAGAAGAATCCAGATTTTTTGACTTTTACAGCCATTGAGATATTCAAGCACATAATATCAGCCAAATGAGAACCCTGCTTTAGAATCCAGTTCTTAGTCAAAGACACCTAAGGTTATTATGAAATGCCTTTTTTTCAGAGAACAGTGATTTGAACGGAAGCTCAGCACTTCCCTGACCGCAGGCCAGCATGAATCCAGCCCCTGGGTCCCTTCCTATGGGAACACCAGGCAGAGAGACTCTTTTCAAAGGAGGTCAGCCTTTGAAACAGGAACTGACCTTCAGCAACCAAGACTCCCTTCTCCTTTGCAAGCTTTGTGCACTTTCTATTAGAAAGCAATGCAATGAGTTATATTCTAATTCTCATCTGCTAAACGGCCTTAAAAGTCTGGAGTTGTTCCTGTTTCACTAAAAGACAGGAACTGAGCATATTTGAGAGACAGGACAGTCCCTCAGCTCCTCTTCCTCTGTGTTTCCCATTTACAGTTAGTTCTGCTGACAAACCTAATCCATTTTCAGAGTGTAAGAGTAATTTTGATAATCAGGGGTAGAAGTATGAGCTCCCTGTGTGTTTCTGAGAAACTTTCTGTGATCCAACAAGGATCCAGCCCACTGCGCAGGCACACAAACCTTGCTGCTATTTCTCTAGGGTGCAGCTGCTTGCAGGAGGGGGAGAGCAGGGAATAGCCTTCTACTGTTGTCACTTCCATCAGAGAGGAGAAAAACAGAGGGTACCTGCTTGAAAGGATGTCCTCGAGGGGGTCCAGATCCCACATTCCAGCATAGGATCCAGACTTGTATCCAGCTGCTACAGTCAAACCACCAACCCTAAATAAAGATAGTCTTTCTTTCCCAGTCACATAAAGGGAGCTGTTTAGTTAAGCCCCTCATCATAAATGCATTGTGATATCCAATGTGAGAATAGTGCTTTTCCCTGCCAGAGCAGCTGCTCTTTTATGGAGGTTGATAGGTGAGAAAATGGAAAACTTTTACATTTCATTTAAAATTGAGCGACAGAGCTTTCTAAATCAATATTGGTGCCCTCAAATCTCAGACAAAAAAATATCTGTCAAAGGAAGAGAATGACTGTTCTCGTCATTCTGGCCATCAAAGTTATTTTGATCAAGTCTGTGTGTATTTTTAATAACGATTTTCCTTCTCCCCCAAAGTCTTGTTATTCACTTGAAGGTAAAATTATACAAAAAGAGGAGCAACTTTCTGAAAAAGTGTAAGAACCTCTGGGACAAGATCAATCGGTATTTTGTGAACTCAGGATTTTAAATTGTATATGTGACAGAAGGCACTTGGAGTATGGCTCTTCACAATAGAGGTAGGTTTTAAATATTTATTTAACAACATATAAGAGTGGCAAGACTAAAAAATCACCACTTACTCTGTCATCTTTAACAGTTGTTATTGTGAAAATGTTAAATTTATGGCAATCTTGTCCCAATGCAAACAAATGGAAAAGACAATATCAGTGTTATCAAAATCCTCCAAAAGAATTAGAATTTGAAGTAATGGCAATTCTGAAATTCTCTCAAACTGTCTCATATTATCTGAGTCATGCTGCGATTTACACAAGAAATGTCTACCAAAACCACCTGGAATCAGGGAGAGGGAAAGCAAACATTCTGGCCAACAGTTTGGTCACACTAGGCTTGTAGCACCATTCCCAGTGCTAAACGGTATTCTAATACAAACATTTAAAATTTTTTAAAAATCTAAGAGATGTTCCTTAGAATTTATCAAGAAATGACTAATCAATTTAGAGTATGTGCTAATAAAGCTTTTCTAGAACTGTAATAGTTTTTTTCCATGGAACACACAAAGTTATGGATAAGGCATATATTCTAACAGAGGAATCTGCATAACAGAAGACAACAAAGAACTACTACACACAGATCAGTGACATCATTATTTCAACCAATATAAGTGGATTTAAAGGCCTGGGGGGAGGCTGCTGGTCATGCATCATGTACCTGTATTTATAGCTGTATTTATACACTGGTAATGCATACATTTAATTTGAATATTTTGTACATAATTGCTATTCTAAAATCAAAATGAAATACCATCAGCTGTATCAGAAAGTGTTTATCTAACTTTATTATTATTCAATTTTCTGCTTTCACAATTACAAAATACAGTCCTCTTTAAATGAAATTATGCAGAAAGTTTGTTCAAGCTCTTTCAAAAAGGCAGTGAAATAATGGAGATCAGAATCTGACCTGTAACACTTAGAAAATAGTTGCACCACCAGCTACTTCCTAACAGACTGTCAGAGGAAACTGGAAGTTTTCAGGTTGCTGTCTATAAGAATAAGGAGCACAATTTGGTATTTAAAATATTTGCACTTTTCCTATGAACTGAAATTCAGAATGACATTGCTTGACCTAGAACAAAAAATAATTTTACATCCATTTGTGCTTATAAGCAGGCTTCTAAAATTTAAGCTACTTTTCAAGTTTCTCAAACACTAAACAAAAAGGACAGTTTTTAGTTGTAGTGACAATACAGATTTTAACCATAAGTGCAATTATATTTACTGTGATAATTAGAGGACAACAACATCCACTAGGAAGAAACAACCATGGAAAACGACAGCAGAGCAAAAATATACATCATTCACTCTTTGAAGGTGACTGATTAATAGCCTACTCCTTCTTCTACTCTTTATCAAAAGTCATTCTAATTAATTAAATACCTCTTCATCAACTAAATCATCATCTTATGAGAGCATTTACACTAGAAACAAAACAAAACAGTGGAGATTTCATTTCTGATGAAAAAATAAAACAACAAACCTAAAATCCCCAAATAAAATTTTGCAGATCAGGAAAGTATTTTTATGGTTTCAAAATAATTAATTTTCCTTTAACTGCAATGCTGCCAAAACAGGGAGAGAAAAGCCTCCAAACTGCCACCATTAGTATGCAAATAATGTCATGTATGTGTGACACATGATGTCAGGAATTCAATTTCATTTCTTACAGCTGAAGGAACAGAATATAGTTGCTGCTACTAGAATAGTGCCTGAAGTGGAGTTATACATACCTGCCCATACCAACTGTATTCCAGCATTGTAACCTCACTGAACACCAAGTCTTAGAAAACTCAGAGCAAATTCGTGAATACGAACTGTTTCATGTAAGACAAAGCCTATGACTATGCTGCTACTTTCCCTTTCAAGGGAGTGTGCTACAGTCTACAACTTTTGCTTAGCCACCAGCACTGCTACAATCATAGCTTTGTTGAAGTGTTGTGCTCTTGCAGCTAAAACCTGTTGATAATGAACCTGAACCCATTATTTTGAGTCAATGAATTGAAAGAAATAGGGCAAAGAATGAAAGCCACAGGGCCAATTACCAGCATTCTTTGATGTATTACTTGCTAGCACCCACCAAATCACTTTGTGTCTTTGTCTTGATCCCCTCTGTTATTCATTAATTATTCTGGAAGGGTTAGAGTTCAGATAGCTAATTGCACAGACAGTCTTACTTGGTGGGGATCCTCCCTACACTGACACTTTCCCCAACTGTGCCCAGCCACCTTGTATTATGCCAATTAATCCAATTCTTGGCATTTTTGTACAGTCCTCCAGGTTCTTTTAAAGCTTTGCCTAAAATGTTTTCACTCAAGCTTGTAAACAGAGGCTGAAGAAGGTTTGTGAACTGGACAGATAATGTTTTACAACTGTCTTCTTTATTCTTTGTGGAGACCGCTGGCCCTAGCGACCCTATTTTCCTCTCCACATGCCTGTCACTTTATTTACAAGCATATTGTCTAGTACTCCTGCATTTATAGAAATGAGAATTATTTTACAATATTTCATTTTTCTCTCCATGCCTCTTCCCATTCTTCATTTTTGTCCAAGAGGATCTCTGTTAAATTGAGAGACATACCATTTTATATCTTAAGACACAATTCCTAGGAACAGTCTTATAGTAAACTGAAGGAAAATATCACATTTCTTTGTTGGTATTAAAGCTAGGAATATTTCCATGTCCAAAATTTTGTAACAAAAAATGAATTGTAATCACAAGAATACCAAAAAGGGGGGGAAGGGAAGCTTTATGTTCTCTGAGATCAAAGCCCAGGCTCCTGTTCAAATTTCAGAAAATTCATGCTTAGGACTCTCTACATTCTCTCCCAAAATGGGAAAATTTTGTCTGTTTCCTGCGTTTGACAACTCATTCAATGTTTGTTATTCCATTGCCACAGATACCCACATTCCTGCTCCTCCAACCCTAGAAAATTAGGAATTTGGAATACTAGTTTTGGGGCACAAATCAGAAGGAACAGAATTAGGACCAAGCCTACTCACAATTAGGTATCTCCTATATTTTAAGTAGTTACACTGCAGGTAATATCAGTAATTTTAGGTCCTAATGGACACTTCCATGTGGCTGGGAACTGTGAAATCAGTGGCTCTACTTGAAAAGCTGGAATATAAAGAAAAGGGGTAAAACTACGTCCTCAGAGAGTGCTCTGAAATGCTGTATGCACAGGCAAGAGGTCCTTTAAGAAAGAGGTCACTGAAATAAACAGAAAACAGCAGCCACAGGGAACATGCTCTAATTATTTTAAATCATATTTTTAGGTACCTAAGTAATTATCCAACTGTGTAATAGTTCTTTTTCAAAGTTACCCGTTAGCTTATAACATTGAACTGGAGACCTTACAATACTTAGTAAAAAAATCACCCTGGGAACATCATCCTCATATTACACTGAACAGGTAATACAAGGAGTTAAATGTGAATGCTCAAGTCCAAGGTGGGGCTGGGGGGAGATGGGGGAAAGATTTTGCAATGAATCTGTTTTAAAAAAATTGGCAGTGTTTTAGCACTTCAGGTGATCTGACTGCTAATCTCCATTTGCAGATAACAGAAATCCAATATCCTTCAAGCAACCAGGTCAAAAGAACAGTTCAATAATTACAGGAGTCTTATATGAGAAACTGTAAAACACCCAAGAGCATAGGGTAGTTGAGCAAGATTAAAGAAAGAAAGTTTGTTTATAGATTTCATTTTTCTGCCACAAGAATCTAAATAAGCTTAAGATGGTGCTTCTCCCCCTGTACAAAGTCTGAAGAGAAAGTTATTAATCACAGTTCCGCGAAGCAAGGTATACTTTAAATATATATATATATATATATATGTGTGTGTGTGTGTGTGTGTGTGTGTGTGTGTGTGTGTATGTGTGTGTGTGTGTATTCAGAACCACTCAAGCTCCATCTTCAGGTGAACGGTGTGCAAAATGTTTCTGTTAGTCTAAACAAAACACTTCCTCTGACCACACTCCATAGACTGACCTGTGGACTGGGCTAATGTAAAACTCATCATCTGTGAATTTATACTTATTAGGCACTCAGTTTCAAACTTGGTTTCATAAGCTACCATAAAAACTAAAACCCAGAGAGTTCTGTAAAGTATTTTACTTTTGCATACTTATGTCCATGATAAAATACGGATCTTTCACACTCTACGACTTGATTTTTCCTCACTAAATAGACCAAACATAAGGTTTTATCCTATTAATATGTAATTCAGGTAAACCAGATATCAAATCATTTCTCTTCAAGGAGTAGGCAGTTTTTTAATATCCGAAAAGATAGTTTATACAAATAGGACAATATTATCTAACTCCAAAGTAGAAGAGTACTCTTAGTCAATGGTGCATATTTGGGTTTGTGTTACTATAGCCAAAAATTCAAAAGGCTAAAATATTCCCAAGTAATTATTCCTTAAAAGAGAGAGAGATTTATGCCAAATCCATAAACTGCCAAAACTGGTTTTGCAAAATCTAGCCTTCAATTTTTGAATCCCTTGATAATGCTGAACATATCACATGGTGGAACCACCATATACTGTGTTACCAGCAGCTGTGCTGAGGAACACCTTCACCAGGCAGGGGAGGGGAGCAGGAACTCTGGTCATCTGGGATCTTACCCCAGAATGCTGCTTACAGAAGACTAGCCACAATTCAGCATGGGGCTGCTCTCCCCCGCCAGCTTCTCCTCTCTCACTTGAAAAGCTCAGCTAGCATGATTACTTACACTGCTGTTAAATTAAGGCAGTATCTGCAGGGGAATCTGACCACACAGGTTGAGCCCCTCGTCTCCTAGAACTCTTCGCAACATTTAAAACAGGGGTGAAATAGCACATTCCAGGGCAATACAGTGGAGAATTTGCAGTTTCTGTGCACCAGATAATTTCTGTATGTCAGTTTTCTAAATTTCTAAATATTGCTTTTTTACACTGAGGAATCCAATAAAATTTGATTTGCAGTCACAGTTTTAAGGTAGATTTCATTGTTACAAGAGTATTTCAGGACTTTCTAGGACCCACAGCCCCACTCATTGAAGTGATCCCAGAGCTGAGAAAGGCTCTTTATTTCAGAGGAAAGGGAATTTCTTATTTCCAATAGAACTCCAACTACTTTTTTAATGTTGAATAAGAAAACATCAGCAATAGTATTAAAAGAAACATACAGCTTCAGTATCTGCCTTGAATGATTACTGCTATCCTTTCCACTTTTTTTTCTGTTACTGGATTTGACATTGAAACTTTAAAAGTTTAAGATGTGCTTTCTGTCAATAAAGTCCTTTTTAGCTGTAAGGTCCTTAAGGAAGTGGTTCTCTCTGTCTGTATAATGTTTTGCACACAGGGGCACTGATCTGGTTGAACAAATTGGAATTATCCAATAACTTCTGACTATGACCTGTTTCAGTCATGGCTGAGGCTTCAGAAGTGCTCGGTTGCTAAGGTCAATAGTAATTCCTTACAACTTCCACAGGAGCCGCCCAGTGCAGAGGTCTGTCACAAGTCCCATCTCATGTGTGGTAGCTTAGTTTGGTAGTCTTCTAGACCCCTTTATCTATGTATAAAGCAGTATGAAATGTAAATCATTTCCTCCCTGAGTGATCAGGAAGAACAGAAATAGCCTTATTACAGCTTACAGATTAATATTTAACTCCTAAATCTGAACACTTTAATAAAGGGCCTCCAACAGCCATGACCTAAGCTAAAATTGTATTGGATTTGGAATACAGCATAGAACAGAAATAGGAGTTGATTCCCTACAAGAAGAATTGCTTGGAGATTGAAAAAGAGTACAAACAGCAACAAAACCTCTTAGAAAAACATTAGTCATTCTCAACTAGATTCTTAACTGTATGTAAAATATGTTGCCCTGGTGGACCTAAACCTGAGTATCTGAATGCTTCAAGAACTGAACATCATTATCTAAAACCAACTGTTTTTCCAAAGTAGAAAGAAGTTTAATATTTTCTCAGTAATATAATAAATAAAATACATAAAGGGTTATACCAAACTTTTTTTAAAAATAATTTAAAGTGCGGAAATCCAAAGTTAGCTCTTTGTTAAACACAGCAAGACTATTATCTGATTCTGAAATGAGTCACATTAATGCATCTTTCTTCTTAAAGTAACACAATTCAGAATTTGAGCTTTTTCCCTGGGAATTGCACCTCGTTTTAGATCCTGTCTCTTATCTAGGAAGCAATATAACTTATTTGAGCAGTAGCAAAAGCCTAGTGATCTGTTTTGAAATTATTGCCAATGATTAGGAATTTTGCCTGAAAAATAGGCATAGGAATTATTATTATAATTAATATTATCCTTTTTTTCTGCACTGCACAGGACTCCAATGAAGTAAATGAGGGAGCTCAAGTGTTCACAGGAAAAGGATATCTATTTTTATATGTGGAACATTGTAAACGTAGAAACAAAATACAAAACCTGGTTCAAAATTCAACACACCAGTCAAAAGCATTGATTTGTTACACTACCTTAACAACTGCAGTACAAAAATAGACATAGAGGATCAGCCTCAAAATGAGTGTGAGCTGAAAAAATATGATAAATAAAATATAGCAGTAGTCTCTCTTCTCCTGACAATTTTACATATACACAATATAATTTGACTGTTGCATACTAACAAGGTTGTCCATGAATAATGAGTATGACACACTGCTGTTTTCTGTGTATTTCTGTTATATTTCCCTTCAAGCTTTTTCTCCCAGGACTCCCACTCACCTGTGTTGGATTGTTTCTCATGATCATTGCACTACACTTTCAAAGAGCTGATCACATGTGCTACCAGGGAAGGGAGCTTTCAGCACATAGGCTTCTGAGCCAGAACCCAGGTAAGGCCAAGAGTCCCCACACAGCTGCTGCCCTGGCTCATGTCTCTGTGAACTCATTAAGACTTACTTTCCTCATTGTACAATTTATGCTTTTCTCCCTATACACCTGTGGATTTCCATGACACCTCAAGGCACTTCTGTTGAAACTGGCCTGTAGGTTCAAAAACATTGAGATGGAAGAAAAGAAAGGTTGATGATGAGCAAACAGATGTCAACTGCTGTCTTTAGGAAGCTATGTTAGAAACTATCAACTATTGCTGCCTTGGGAAAGTGATGGATGTCACTTTGAAACTGAACCTCCCAGAACACTGCTTCACTATGAGGCATATTAAAAAGCTTTTTTATTTATTTATTACAGCACAACCTAAAGAAGCACCACAGACTTCATCCCTATGGAAGTTAACGGAAGATAACCTGGATTTCCATAGTATACCTCCTTATGAAAACAAAAATCAAATATGTTTATTGATTCTGAATTTATAGGGATTTTAGGAGGTTTTATCTAAAATCCAAAACTCTCAACAGATTTTGGAGAAGTTTTGAACTCACCATGGTATCCTTTTAATTCTGGAAAACCTACAAGACCACACATCTACAATTAAATGACAATGAGACAATGCAGAAGGAATAATGCTGTTTCAGCAAATGTTATTTTGAAAATACATTGTGTTTTCATATAATGTAAAGAATTCTTGTGGAACTCTCTGATGTTAATATTAACTGAAAGATAAGAAGATACGATTGAGAATATAACTTCAGTGGGCTTCATATATAGTAATAGCAGACGTCAAAGGTATGAAAGGTTTTAGGCAAAGGAATGTATAGGAGAAAAAAAATCTGGTGCAGTAAAATTGATATTAAAAATACCAGAGGGGGGGGAAAAGCAAAATAAAAGAAAGACTTTGAAAATCAAACATGAATCCACTAAAGTGGATTTCAAACAGGTGAACAGAAGCTCAAATCTTTCTTTTAAGTTTCTGAAGTCTTAGGATTTTCTCAAATATACCAAGAGTGTCTGTTGCTAATATCTAATAATTGAAATTATAGTGAAAGACTTTGCATTAAAGATATATATTATATTCTTTGAAGCCATGAAAACCACCATTTAATATTTCACCTGGGAATATTCCCTTTTCAGTAAGTATTTCAGAAATACTTTCTGAAAGAACAAACATGCATGATGAAATTAAGAGCCACAAAGAAAGCCAGTGAACCAATTGGTTGCATATGGCAAACAATAGCAGCAAGGAAATTGCATAAAAGACTACTAATATGCTTGTATTTTGAGGAACATCATAGATGTATAAAGAAATTCCAGTTTCATCTTGCAGCTGTGAAAAAAATAATTGGTAGTAGACCAACTACATGACTGATGCTGACGCATTGGAAAGATTTAGGTATTACTGATGAAAAAAGGAAATTATATATTCATCTGTTTGGTGTATTATTAGGTATTCACTAATTGAAATCTGGAGATTGCATTTCTTAGTCAGTAGGCATTTTTGAGAATACAAATGTAATGTGTTTCATCTAAGCATCTGATGTAGGCACATCTATCTAGGAGTTTAATTTTTAATGCCCATCTTTGGAACCTGTAACCAGTTGGTCAATTACAGTCACTAGCATCTTTTTTTAATAATAGTGCAAATGTAATAAATAGTGTGTTGCAGCTACCTGAACACCAATTGTATGGCACTTGTTTTTTTGATTACCGGATGCTTATTTCTGTAATGAAACTATTGATCCATCATGACCAACTAGAGATTAGACTCTTACGTGGCAGGCATTTGGGAGCACTAATTGGCTGCTCATATGCATAATTATGGTGTCTTATTCAATGGTGTGAAAATGGACCACTCCTCACAGCTTTTTACCTTTATGTACACTTCCACACATTCACACATACATATAGAAATTATTTTAAGCAGGTGTATGTATGCCTAGAGGGGGAGATATGCATAATTTTATATTAGGTATACCAAATAATCAGAAAAAAAATATTGACAAAAGCCTATGCCTTCTAATGGATTCTCTTATTTTGTCATTTTTGATAATAAAGTTCAGTTAAGCTTCAATTTTTCCAAGTCCATATTCCACAAATAAATATTTTAGTATTGTTATTTGAATCAGTGGTCATAATGCAGAGAAAGATGTTTCTACCTGCAGAATATCATCATATTTTTAGAAGCAATACTGCTGCTATCAGAAGAGTGGCCTATTAACTATAGCATAGCAGTGAGGGAATCACTTCTGAATTGTTACCAGCACTCCTTTTGGCAGAAACTGTGCTTAAATTAGCCCTGTACACACCAAGGCCTGACTTGGTATAACAATCTGCAATAAGAGCACAGAAAAGTTTGGTGGATTTGTTTAGGATTTTTTCCTTTTATGTGTGTTCAATTTTTTAATAAAAGCATAGGACTTCAAAGAGCTGGATTCCCCATAAGTTTATTGCCTATGATCCAAAATAATACCTTCACTAGCATGTTTTTTTAATAATGATTTAAATACAAATCAGTGGAGTGTCTGGTCTTACCAAATCTCTTGGAGGTATGGCTGGCTGGAATGCTTTCAAAATATTCTCACAGCTCTTTTTCTGTTTGAACACAGAGTGATTCTTCATGCAATCCTAAAAATACTGCTTTTGCAGACTGAAAGTAAAGCTCAATATAAGTCAAATGGTTATCAGTGGGCTTTAAAATTGGTGCCAGGTCTTTTGGCTTGCAGGTGACAATGCTTAGCCAGCCTGCAGGGAAGTGACATTTGTTTTATTGTAGAAGTACCGTAGAAAAATTTTTACACGGTGAATTTGCTAGTTAACAAATAGCATCTAACATGAAATATTTTGTGGTAGATACTGGAAGACATCACATTACTAGTTCATCTTGTCCTACTTATAGCAGCGGTCAGGACCAGAGGAGCAGAAGGTTGTAAGATGAGCACACTGTCAGGCGGCTTATAAAGTTGTATGTATCACTATCCTAAAATATGAGCCTTAGCATCTCACAGTCATTTGTGGAGCTGTATTTGTTGTAACAGGTGCTGATCCTGCTGTGAAAGAATGAAGTGCGTGTTACTGACTTGAAGGGAAGAAAAGACTTCATGCTTCACTTGGCTGTAAGAGAAGTGGACTGTCTCTCGAGGAAGATCATCTGGCTTGCAAGAAGAATGGCTCAGTGGTTACCTGCTACACAAAGGCATGAAAGTCAGGTGCAATTTCCTACCTAAACTCAGGTCCCTGGATAATTTTGAGCATTCATCACAAGTGACATTCATCTCTAAGAGATAGTTTTCTAGTCTATGTCAAGAAAAAGTCTGTCTTTTGGACAATAGCAAGAGAAAGGACCTCCAGAAAGTGAATCCCTTTCAGATACCTCTGAGAGGCTTTATATAAAGGCAGGATTATTACTTTTCCTTTTTTTTTTTTTTTAATTCCTCTGGACCTGCTTATCTCTTATGGTTTGTCACAGGAGGAGATTTGGGCAACTGATTTTAATTATATGCCTATTATTTACATTACTAAAATGCTCAATCCATTTAGGTGTTTCTGGCATACTGTGAGGAACTGAATTTGTGTCTCTGCATCTTAAATTTTTACCTGTAACATTTGACACCTTCCTTACAGTGAACCTGGGAGGTGAAATGTTAAAATTTATATGATATCGTCAAAGTGTGAGTGGAGGCCAAAAATTGCAGAACATAAATATATAGGAAAGGATGTTGGAGTCAATGACCTCTAACCCCCAAAAGGTATGTGAACTGAATGTTCATATTCTAATCTTGTTGGCAATTTTACTAGCTAAAGTTAAAATCGAGAAACAGAACTAATCTTGGAGTTTGAAGGACCTGGAAGATGCTTCAAGCACTCTGTATGAAATGAAGTTTAACTATTAATATATTACCACTTAAGCCACAAAATCCACATTTTCAGTAACACAAAGTAGATTACATCACTTTTTTCTATTCAGCAAAATTCTCACTAAGTCAGCTGGAGTTTGTTGTAGCAGCACTAAATTTTTTTTCATTCTCTCTCTGTAAGATACCATCGCTCATCTCAAGACTTCATGCAATTTATTTTTAATTATTCTCACCCTTTGGATTGTAACTGTAATCTGCCTCTTTCAATATTAAAAAGTCAGGACACAGTTCGATTATTTATGGTCTAGGTATGACCAAATGTGGAGTCTGTTCTTTAGAAATATATTTATGATTTGCAACAGCGTTAATGACAGTTGCAAGCTTATATCCATCATGTACTTCCAATCCAGTATTAGTTTCATAATCTTTTGTCAAAAAAACCAAATAACCCAAACTTTCCATTTGTTTTGGAAAGTAATTGAGATTTGTTCTATATAAGAAATTGTCTATGACTACAGTTGTATTAATGCACCTCACAAAATTACCAGACCTGCACAGACCCAGTTTTTGTCCAACCTTGCAAAGCAACAAACTCTGAAGTAAATTAACATAAATTATTAATGGCAAAATTGGCAAATAAATAAAACAGTTTAGAATATCTGTGCATTGATGTGAAATCATAGTGCACAGAGCAAGTTTTAAACCAGTTTTGGTAATGTTGCTAGTTGTATATTTTGGCCAAATGACCTGCTTAGACTATCTTCAGTGTTCTTGTGATGAACAACAATTTCGATAGAAAAAATAAGCAATTATTATTACATTTTATCACATCTAATGTAAAATGAAAGTTGGAGATGCAGTACTTCCAGCATTGTCCTTTTTGCTCTGCTGTTTTCAGTGGTTTTCTCCCTGATTTTTCTTCCCTTCTTTGCTTCCTTTCTGTGTTTGATTTTTTCACTCGTTTACTCTGACTTCCAGCATTACTTCTTATCATTTTTCTCCCTCACAAGCACCCTTTTATTGCATGAGTTTGTGATATTTCAGCAAGATATATTTCTGAAATGATTCCTGTGTTCTGGTCTCTATCCAGTTTGATCTCAAGTCATTGACTATAGCAGTCTTCAGGGTATAATGGTGAACATGCACTATGGGTGTAATTTAAAGCCAGAGTCTGTAATTCCAAATGCAGAAAAGTAAGAAAAATAGACAAAATGAAACTTACAGAAATTCTTCATTAACTGGTTTTACAAATATTGTTTATTTGGAGGTAGAAATTATTTCCAAAGCCACAAAGTCCTTGACAATTTTTCTTTTAATTTCTTTGACCTTTGTAAAAATTCACCATTTGTGTCTTTGAACAAATGTCCAATCAAATGTACTTGTTTAGGGATCTCAAATCAAAGGGGTGGTCTTTGTCCTGGGTGGTCTTTGTTCTTATTTTCAGTCGTAAGCAATTAATCCACCATTGTGTGCATATCTTATGAGATATTCTGCTTTAAAAGCACAGTAATTTAAAAAGTACTCAAATCCAAAACATCATCTAAAACTAGCACAATTTCCAGTAATCTGCAAAAGGCTAAATGGAAGATTTAAAACAAAATAGCTCCTCGGTTATAATCTTGTATGCTGTATTAGCCCTGAGCAAAATTTTACTGTGCAACTACTTAACCTACGAGCAAAATTTCATAATAGGAATACTGAGAGACCTGTAGCTATAGCCAGTACTACTGGGTACCAGCATAATATTTCATTTATGCTTCTTACAAAGTAATTTTTGTCAATCTTGCTGCATGAATGAAAAATCCCATCCCATAGTCTCCAATTCACTACCCTCATGAACTCATAAAAAGGTCTTTTAACCACTGCTGTGATTTTCAAGTGGAAATAATAAAATGGCAAGAGTTAAATATTAATATTCAGCTCTTGCATTGTGCCTTTCTTTGATACCAATTACAACTTGAACTTCACCTAACTCAAAAAGACTGCAGACTTCTCTCAATTAGCAGTAATAGGATTAATACATAGCTTTGGAATTGAAGATTTAAATAGGGGGGGGGAAACTTGGCAAATGTACACTACATGTACCAAATTAATCTCAAAATAAATATGCAGCCCTGGGTGAAATAAGTGGAATGTGGAATGCTAAAGATGTGGGGGTTATTGTGGTTTTTCTGCTTTCTTGACAACTTCTGCAGGTAGCATGCTTTGAAAACTATTGGGGCTGTAGAACAACAGTACCTTTTCTCCCTTTATATTTATGGGCACTAGAAGAGTTGCTATCACAACATTCTCCTTAGAAGAGCACCAAAGCCACTTCTGTTGGTAATGCTTTTCTCCATTACCCATTTCTATGGTTCTCAGCTTTGTGAGATTTAAGCAGTCTTACAGATGCAAATTATCGCATTCAAATAGCTGCCTTCTGAGAAAGCATAAATAGGTGAAAAACTTTAGGGGGACCAAAGCTATGTTTCCATACCACAGAAGTAACAGCAGGCAATTGAATTTGTGGAAGAAAATTCTTGTGTTTATTTACTCATGCTGATTTGTTTGTGGTTTATTTTGTATTTGCATTTGATAGGCAATTAATCACTTCATTTCCCCTGCATTTTGAGTAACTCCCTCTACAGTGCAAGATACAACGGCCCAAAGTGAAGATGCTTTCTGTTTCAGGGAGTAAATTTGACTTCTGAGAAAAAAATGTAATATCCTAGAATTCCCTGTCAAATCAAAAAATGCTGACCTCGGTTATAAAGAGCTGTTTGTATCATTTTCTCAGAGGTAAATATGAGTGGCTTACATCATATTTTACTGATCAAAGCTCACACAGCAGGCCATTTGAAGTATAACTAAACTAATACAGAACCAGCTGTGAGTCAGGACAGATGGGAGAGACACGCTTAGCTTTTTTATTTCCTTCCAACCAGTGGAGAAATCAAGACCAAGATTGGCCACAGGTTTCTACTGACAATAACCATGTACTTAATTTCTGGAAAAAAAGCAATTCAGGAAATACCAGAGAATGACTAAATGCCCTTTTTTCAGAATAGTACAGAAAGATGCTACAGAGATTTGGAAATCAGCATCACTTGTTGCATATTTCAAAAATCTGTCCCTACATGACAGGTAACTCCACAAAAGAAAAGAAAGACTAATACTTTAATGGGTAAAGTTGATCACCAAGGAGGGTTTTCTTGTACAAAGTTCACTCAAAAAAAATCATAGGAATAGGTACAGCAGCAATCAGTATGAGGAAAGACAATGTAGTCAAAATCATGCCATGCCAGAGATCTACAATGGTTTAGAAGAAAGAAGGCTGACAATAAAATGAGCAGAAACACCATGATGGAAAATTGTGAGATCTCTTGAATTAGATTGGCTTCAGCCTCTGTTGTTTTGCTGGACTTGCAGTAATCACAGATAAATCTTGACACTTGCAATCATATTTCAGTTCAATTTCAACTAATTGCAGAGGCTATCTGGAGTTTTCATTCATTTCAATCTGTTTGTCTCTCACTTCAACAAAGAAGTATGACAGAATTATGGACACAGACACCACACACACAGGCAAATTGGCTGGCACACACCAGACATACTCTGAAGCTTCAGCTATTCGTTCACACCCCTACACATAGCTGAGAGCCCAGCTCTATCCATGGACAGTAAATCAAAGACTTTATGTACAACAATACAAGGTCATTTTGACAATTCCCAGGCCTCCTTGATTTTCTCCTTTCTTGTTCTCATGGTGGATCACTACAAGGAAGTTAAACCCCAAATCAATGGAATCATAAATTTTAAGGATTCAAGCTTTTATTTGTAGCTCACATTCTTAATGTTCTGCTTCTGAAAAAAGTATCACTTTCCCAAGTTTTGAAGTGCTGGCCTCCACAAGTCCTACACCCTTGTACAGAAGATAATGTACAGAAGCTAATTCAATTATAATATAGCTATAAATGAAATCTGTCTTGTACTGCTCAGAAAGTAGACAAGCCAGTTAATTAGACAGGATCATCTGCCTTATCGTAAAAACATACTGACCTTTTAGGGGTGGCTGGAAATAGTTTTGAAAAAATGTATGAGATGCATTGCCATCATTGCATGGCTAGTAAATGGCAGCAGAGATAAGCAAAATTCTTCCTCTACATAACTGGATCACAACACAGCTCAGAGGTCTCAAGCATATCCAAAATATAAATCTCACTAAATTCTTCCTAGAGTTTGATTTAAAATTTCCCAAAATTTCCTCTTTTTAAACCTGATCACCTTTTACAATCTGTCCAGATACAGAAGTGGCCAGCACATGAAAAAGATGGGCTGTAGAAGTTGATCTGGACAGATTTGAATCCTGCTTTGGTAAGGAGCGGAGAAGGATGGGATGAACACACAGGCTCCAGCCATTTAGAGATGGTTGTCATTCTTTATGAAGATTAAGGACTTGTAGCTTTGCATTCCTGTATTAATCCAAAGGCCAGCCATTGTACGAGCTGTCAGAGTATAGGCTTCTAGACGCTGCATTTGTGATCACAGCTTTGAACTAAATGGACTCCCATTTCTATGCTGTAATTTTCTGACTCTACTGTGTTAACATTACATGTCAAATATGCAACACTGATTGCAAATTTCTCTAGAAAACATTTCAGAACAAAAAGAGAAATAAATGAGGGCAATTGAAGAGGACTCTCTCATGCAATGGCCAGTTTACTTAAATATTTTTCAAATTAAGAAAGTTCTTATAGTAAGAGATAAGAGTAAACCTTTTGGACAACATGCACATATGATTGGCTTTAGATCTGCACAAGCTTCAGAGCAAATGAACTGAGGCTCACAGAATAATGGGGGTGGGGGTGGGAGTGGGTGTGTATTTTTAATATATTAATATTGTCAAAAAAACCCCAAACAATCCTGATTTTTCTAGGGAGGTAACAGAACCATAAACACTGCAGGGAATTCTACTCTAGTATCCAGTGATTTACATATTTTTTTATAAAATTAGGAGTTGGGTTTGAAGTCACAAGTAGACCAACCATTTTTAAAATTATAACTTTTCCCCTGTTATCTCTGGGTCTGATCTATGCCATCAGACTCACTTCTATGAGCAATGTAAAATTCACACACAATTCTGGTTAAAAAGGAAACTATGTCTGCTGTGTCTTCCTCCCTTATTTTTTTTTAACTCAGTGACAATTCTGATGTCCAAAGTGGCAACTAATTGCCCTGACAATTAAATGGTATTGCCACAGCACAGCCTTTATGCATTTGTCCTAATAAATGTCAGATGAGGCTCAACTGCTCACTTCAGCACATGCTAATTTAGGCTGAATGCCACCAACTATTCAGAGAGAGAATTTTTTCTTTAAATAAGATTAATCTCACAAATTAAGTGTGGGATTCTTACTTATAAAAAAGACTATTGGTTATCCATTAAATCATAATTACACGTTTAACAAACACTTGCATAAGAATCATTAATATTATCTGTTATGTAATTACTAAGACAGTGTATAACACTCAACATCTCAACAGTCAGGTCTCTTCAAAATTCAATTACTATAGCCCTTGTCATAGAGACTAGCACTGCTGTTTCAAAGCTCCTTTTTCCCTAGTGACCCTGAAGTTTGACTACTTCTTGCTAGGCTGCTGTTTGTCAGTTCAGGAATAGTAAGACTGTCAAGTCAAGTGTAGTCATGTTGGACACCTAACTCCCATCATGGTCCTCACTTTTCCACTGAAGTCAGTCGTAAGCTGAGAGTCCTGTTATGCTATTAATCCTGGGCCAGCATTTCAAAAAGTGCTGATCTTCTTTGCAAGTCTGTGGAGCTTTTGTCTGTTGCAGGTGACAAGAAACTGAGTCTCCTTTCATTAACTCTGGAAAAGCCTGAACACCCTCAAGGTAGAAACAGCAGTGTTTGCACTATTGTTCTCTACTTCTCAATTGCAAAACCTTTGTTAATTCTTGCTAGGACCTGTTAATTCTTGCTAGGACCTTGCTTTCACCACAGAAAAATAAAAAGGTTTATCTCTTTTTGTATGTGGGTTCTGCCCCTATTTGCACAACCTATTTTGCAATATACATTGAACAGCACATGGTTGTCAAATAAGAAGTTTTACAGAACCCTCCTCAAGATATAATTTTATTCATAAAATTGACTTAGGTGGACACTAAGCCCAGAAGTCATGGAAGAGCCTATATTTTTTTTCAATGAATTCTTTACCAACGTGAATAACAGACCTATTTGCAAAATGCTGATTATGAATGTCCCAGGACCCTATAACTTCCAAATCTCAGTGAGGGAGGGCACTAGTAGGCATAAGCCAGAACTGTGCCAGGAACTCTTCTAAGAGTTGCTGAGAGGCTGACTGCCTGGTCTTGTCCTGGACATACTTAAATGTACAAGTGTGGACAGAGAGCTCATTGCTGCTCAGGGTTCTGAGCTGAGAATACATGGGAAGAAATCAGGACATCTGTGATTAAATCATGACTATTTTTCTTCTTAGACCTGTCTTCCATGCTTCTTGGCCTCCTTCATAGAAAGAATCACAATAGACTTTAGACTGAACATCCTTACAGTAGATATCTTCAAGTCCTTAGAAAATTGTTACCTGTGAATTCTAATTTTGAGTCAAAAATCAACTTTTGATCCAACATTATTGCTTTCTTCAACTGATGAAGGTGATGGACCTGCTGAACTTACTCTTTCAGTCACAGCGACAGCAGTGATTTCCATGCTATGGGAATTATCACATAGAAGTAGGTCAACAGCTGTGCTCAGATGTGAAGAGGAGTGTGCAAGAATAGACATAGCAAAAATAAAAAGGTCTAAAAAATGACAAGATAAGGGAGAAAGAATGGAGACTGCGGACTTTACACACTGTAAGGTTAAAAAGATTAAGTCTGTGAAGTTTGAAAAGAAGAAGAAAAGAAGAGATATTACAAAAGTCTACAAAATAATGAGTGAGGCTAAGGATCCTAGACAGATCTCTCTATTTATTTCCCACTTATTCATATCTTTTGGCCTCTATTCTGCTCCTTCTCTTTCCAGATCTGCCAAAAGGTATTTTGCTCTCCTTCCCATATTCCTTTTCTCTTATTTATGAACCCCTTCACATAATTTCCACCTTTTCTCTTCCCTATATACTCTTTCTCTTCATATAAATATCAATACCAAATCTAAGGATTTTCTTATTAATAAATGTATTACATTAAAATATTACATTGCATAGAACTAAAAACACATTTTCAATGACTGCTGTGAAACAAACTACAGATACAGGCAGCTGTGCTGCTACAAACTGCTTCAGCAGTCTAGGAAGACTTAAAAAGCATAATAACTTCAATTACTTTATTTGTGGTAATTTGACACAAAATTAAATTTTAACCCTGAAGCATCAGCTCATAAGCTAATTTTAAAGTGGAATCAAGAAGTTTTGAGAATTCTATACTTTCTCTGAAGCAAAAGACATAGAGGTGGAATTCATTTGACTATGTGTGAGAAAATGAAGATGCCTACATCTCAGCTAATTATCTAGACTTTTTTCAGTCAACAGGGAGTAAAAAGTCACTTTGAGGGTGCAACACACCTTACTTCAAAGTAAACACATAAGATAAGCCAGCTTGCCCCACTGGCTACAAAAAGTTGCCAAGGCATCTAGTTCAGATGTAGATACCTGTTTCAGAGATAGAGGAGATCCCAGTGAGGGTATTCTGAAACAGAATATTGAGCTATATGGACACCTGCTCTATTCTACCTTAAGTGTTCTTATGATTCTGTGTGCTACTAATACATCATTTACACAGGAGTTGTGGTCTGGAGCAGAGCCTTAAAATGGAGTTACAGAGCCTACAGAGGCAGGTGGGATATATATGTGGATCTGAAGAAGTTCTTCTTGGATACCTAGTGCATTTTCATGCTTTTAAAATGAGATATTTTTCTGGATAGTAGTAAGACACTGCCATTCTGTTCTCCTTCTCATACTGTCTCCTAATCTGTCAAAAACCTATTAAATTATGTGCCAATTCACCAAAAAACAAATCAGCTTAAGAAAGTGTTTGCATTGTTGTATGAAGTATGGGAGTTGCTTCAGTCAGCAGTGGGCTTCTGAAAAAAGACGTGGAAAGATGTCAGTGCAGCACTGTGTAAATGAGACTCAGTACATGGAAAATATAAGGCTGGCAGCACAGGACTTTTAAAGTGTTTGTGACTTTCAGAATACTTTTAAAAAGCCATTACTTCCCTCCAAGCAATGTCTGGACTGGACTTGTTCTGTTTTAAATGTAAAATTTGCCTGCAGAAAGGTTTTTAAAGAGTAAGTATTAAAATAAAGCCCTGGCAGCTTAAAACAATTATTTCCAAAAGAAATGTAGTCATTTATAGACATGTGTCTGAGAAGCTTGTCTCCAGCCTTCCTCAGTGTCCCAGGTCACTGCAACAGTATTATTCTCCCTAACCACTCACACAGAAAATCATAGTAGAGTAGGGATTTTAAAGTGGTTAACAGGCAGACCCTTATGCAGAGCTTTTCCCAGAATATGCAGTCAAGCATTTCTCTTGTGTAATTACTCATTACACAGGTGCCTGAAATTAGCTTCCAACCACTGTTCTCTGCACACCTTTGTTGTGTATATTTGAGTGTGTGTTCTCGGTCTTTTAGTATATCTTAGCTGTCATTTTGCACTGGTTAAACAAATAATGCTCTCCAAATTTATCATGTTAATTTACTTTTTTTATACTTTAATAATTTATTGGACTCTTTGGCTAGTCCTCACCTTCCTACGAGTTTCCTTCTTGGTCTGTGGAGATACGAATTGACATAGAATCCAGTAATGGTCAGACTAGCCTCAAATACACAGATAAATCACAATGTCCAGTCCTATGCAAGGATCATTTATTTATTTATTTGTTTGCATACATTTTTAGATATATAAATTTGATTTATTATTTTGCTGCAGTGTTACTCTGGCAGCTCATTTCTAGTTTCTCAAGGTTCTGACAAGTATGACTTTGACAAAATTACACGTTTCCAGCATAAAAAGCCCCAAGAGGACAAGAGAAAATGGCCTCAAGTTGCTCCGGGGTGGTTTAGATTTGATATTAGGAAAAAATTGCTTCACATGAAGAGTTGTCAAGAACTGGAACAGGCTTCCCAGGGAATTGATTGAGTCACCATTCCTGGAGGTATTTAAGAGGTGTAAACGTGGCACTTAGGGACAGGGTTTAGTGATTAAGTTGGCAGTGTTAGATTAATGGTGGACTTGATGATCTTTAAGGTGTTTCCCAACCTATTCTATTCTATTGTATTCTATTCTATTCTATTCTATTCTATTCCATTCCATTCCATTCCATTCCATTCCATTCCATTCTATCTTGTTATGGCCCTAGTAGGTTTTTTCATTTTCTGAAATGTGGGGTTTGAACTTTTTAAATTACACATCATTTAGTTATGCACTTAGTTTAACTGTTTGAAAAGTTCATGCTATTCTATGTTGCACTCTTCTTCACTCCTTCAGCTAATAAGGCACTTACTTAAACTGTTTTCAGTAGCTGACAAGATATTTGATACAGTTGATAATATATTTATGTAGCTCTGGGCCAAGAGGTCATAATTGTACTACCCGTAAGAACTGGGACAAAAATCAGCAATGATCCCCCCTTCCAAATCCCTTTTCACATCTGTCAGTTATTTAGTTTATAGATCCAATTATTGCATGGGAAGTTAATTTGTCATGGGTGCTAATCAAGCACCTTGAAGAAGTCTGACTATACTAAATTAACAATCTTAGTTCTATCAACCAAATTTGAAATTGGATCAAAAGAGTTACAATGGCTTTTTACAAAATCAATTTTCTATAAGTCAAATTATCTTTTTGTATGCTTCGTTAAGAAGTCCTATATCAATCATTCTTTTGCTATTTATGATGAATAAACTGCTAACTCTTTTAAAATGTTTCATAACAACAAAGTTTTTCCAGTGATAACAATTCACGAGGGAATGTATCATGCTTTGAAAGTTTGTATTTTAATTATTATTTCTGGGTTTACCAATGATAATTGCTAAAATATAACAGAGTGTATTTTTTTTTAACTAAAAGTAACCAATATCCTTTGCAAAGGACGTGGACTTGGGACCACACACTCTATCAATGACAAAAACAGGCATGCCATGGAAATGGGAAAGGCTGCAGAAACAATATATATATAATATAAATTAAATAATTCAACTTCCGTTAAAAAGTGTTCATTAAAAGATGAGAGAGGAAGTGAACAGCAACCTGAAATGCTAAATAATTCATTTCCTTTGATTGTTGTCAAATAAAAGACACAAAAATTTCTGCCAAATCTAGAATTTGATAAAAACCATTCCTTGAGAAAACAAATTTTCCTTCAAAGGGTCTTCCTAGTCAGTATCTAAGCTGAACTTTGACTAATATACTAGAACACTCCTGAGTAAGGGGCAGCAGGGTGTAAACACAGAGAACAGGAACCTGGCCCTTTGCCCGGTGACTGACGGATGGCATCCCTCATAACATGTTGCCCTTCACCTTATCAGGCATTTGTTCAATAGCAGAAGTCATACTTTTTGAGTCACAAATGGCATCCTACTTTCATCTCCATTTTCTTTCAAAATCTTTAATCAGGATGTTTGCTAAAGCCAAAGTTTCTCAGTTTACAGGGCTTTAAAACACTGCAGGGGAAAACCTGGCCACTCTTTTACTGCCTTGTGTATTCTGTAGGGTAACCAGACTTCCTGAAGAGTACAGGTAACTTCCCCTGATCAACACAGAAATTAATCTGGATACAAGTTTTGTGATACAAAAATAGGCCTCAGACTTCAAACTCTTTCTTGAGCCTTTGCTACCATTTTCCTAAATTACCAAACTAACCCTTTCTTGCTATTTCCCATATCCTTGATTTCAAAGACAATGTTCTCAAAGGCATTCTATGGTAAATCTTTATCAAGATGGATTACACATTAACGCTTGCTCTGGGCAATGAAAAACTGCTTTAAGACGTTTTTATCACTTGACTGCAATGCAAACATGCTACATCTATGAACACCAGAACTTCTGTGCATGCAAAGAAAATTTGGGACTTGCAGAAATGTATAATGGTTTGTCCTTACATACTGGTAATTCCAAGATCCCATTTTATATGTATAATCCCTCAGAGGTTTGTAATTCCTCCATTCTTCTCAACAAATCCCTTTTCTATTTCTGGACAGCCAAGAAAGGAGAGATTGACTTTGCTGTGAAGCCTCCAGTAGAAAATTTACTCAATCATACATCTTGCTACAGGGTAATGACAGTGAGTCCTTAATGGCATGCTGGCACTCCACAAATGGGTAAAAAGAAATTATATCTGGAAGTCGACCTATCTTCAGGTATATAACCTAAAACACACTACTTAATTATTGATTGGGCATGATTTCTTGTCTAAATCCAGAAACCTACTATGAAAAATTCTTGTGGTGACCTGATCTTCTTTGAGATGTTCTGCAGATATTTCTTCCTCTCCACCCTGACTTTATCTTTTTCTCTCCACTTATTTCTTTCTCATCATTTTTCTCTCCAGTTTCCCTGTTGTCTGTTTCCTTCACCATTTCCCTCTCCTGCTCCTTCTTGCTTTAATTTTCTTTAGCCACCTCCTTACCTGTACTCCACCTTTTCCCATGTCTGTTTTCATTGTGATTTCCAACATGTAAAGAAGTGCTATCCCCACAAGCTCTTCAACACCCTTTGATTCCCCACTAGCCTCTGCAATCAAAGTCCTCCAGAAGCTCCACCTGCTGGAGTTAACCCAGAGACTCCAAAGACGTTGAGAGAGACTTGCCTTCCAACAGGAGCAAGAGTAGAGTTAGTACTGCCCTGAAAGCTGAAGCAGACAGGGTCATTTTGCCAAAGCAGAGAGGTTGGCAAGAATACATGGTGCCAGCCACGTGCTGCCTCATTTATGTTTCCCCAATTAAAGCAGCCTGTAGGGAAATTAGCATGCCACTGTAGTGCACTGGTGTACTGACCTCTCTGAGTGCTTGTTAGTGCTCACCATACTCAGCATTTCCTCTCCCTGATTGATAGGATGATACATGTGTGTATGGCAGAGAGCAGATTCATTACAGCACATTAGCCAGACAGGCAGACAAATGCCCACAGGGGCAGAAAAGCTGTAAGGAATAAATAAAAACTTTATTATTTTTCTAAAACTTCTTTTCCCCAGGCTACAGTGAGGAATACTGGAGGAACAGGAGAGTAGAAGGAGCCCAGAAGAGAAAGGGAGTGGTGAGAACTGGAGGGAAAGTTTATTAGCAGTCAAAGAAAATTTTAAAATATTCATTTTTGGATTCAGAGTTTGAATAGTAGCTGAATCTCTATTTATATTTTTATTTTCAATCCCATTCCTAAATGGGAAAGAAAGGGTCAGTGCATCAGATCCAACTTACCAGGACATTCCTGATGTAAAAGTCTGAAATTTCCAAAACCTGGCTGCTCCACCACTGAAATTTGTTATCCCTCAGTTTTAAAAATGAAAAACAAATTAGTACCAGCCTTTATCAACAGCTGCCACCATGTGGTGTTTGAAATACCACAGTTACTTCCAAATAGGGAGAAATATGGTGGCATCATCTGGTCTGTTCAGGGATGGGTTTTAAGCATCCATTCTGTAACTCATAGCTATTAAGAGATGTTGTGGCTCATGTGGGGCAGCTCTGCACCGCTACACACATTCTACTGAGGCCAAGGAGTGGGTAGCCTATGCAATATTGCCCCTGGCACTGTAGCCACTATACCAAACCACTTCCCCATCACTTGTCCTTGGACTTGGGGGTCCAGACCACAGTCCAGAACTGCCCTAGGCTGTCAACAACAGTGCAAGAAATAAATATATTTCCAAATGGCTGATGTCAAAACCCCACCTGTCAGATACAAATTTACCAGAAAGCAGCACCCTCTCTCCACTTATCATGAGATGCTCCCTGCTCTGCTACAGGGTGAGGAAGCAAATATGGAGCTGCTGGACCCTGTTCCTCCTGCCTTCCCCAGCTGGACTTTAGCCTGTCTGCTGCCTGGAAATACATCATGATGTGGAAAGAAACCTACAGAGACATTCCACTATCCTAAAGGAAGATAGAGTGTAAATTGTCAGCCCTGGATCATTAGAGAGTTGATCCTAAGATTAATGACTCAAAGAACATGTTTTGAGGCAGCACAGGGACAAGACCTAGTTAGTTAACACTCTGGCATTTGCTTGCTTGAGCCCTATGTATTTTTTAGAACACACTAATTCCAACAGTTTCACCCTCACCTCCCTCCTGGATTTCGTTTAGGTGTACTACAAAATGAGCTAATTATGTTACAATTAAGAATAGCTTTCTGCAGATAACACAGCATTTCAAAATCTGCTTTGTAAATATCTGTTGGTAATATAGATACCTCTGAGATTGCTGGAGCTTTGTCTGATGAAAAGTGTGTTCCCATTGAAAAAAATCCATTGAACGCAGGATACTGTGAAACTGGCATGTGACACTGTGAATAATGTGCGTGGGTTTCTTCTCGAGGGTGACTGTCTGGCCACTTTTGATCCTGTAGCTTTCCTCTGAGCTGAAAGTGTAGTCCAGTCAGTGCCTGCAGCATTGCTTTATTTCTTCCGTTTCCACTATTAGCAGAGCTGAAAAAAATCACTATAAAACACACACACAAAATAGAAGCAGCAATTTAATTTCTTGAAAAATGTACCTCTACTAAAAAAAATCCTGAAATATAAACCAAATTAATGTTATGGTTATAGGGCACCCATAAGGACAAAATCCCTAACATACTGCTGAAAAAAAAAAAAAGATAAGAAGAAACAGTTGGCATTCAATTAACAGTCATGTTTGGAGATTTGTGACTGACTTTGTTATTCCAAGGGAAGCCAGGTACCAGTCTCTTGGGATTAGGTACAAAGGCAAGAAAAAAGTGGACACGTATGAATCTCAAAGGTGACTGCTGGGTTAATAAAACAGCCTGTTTTCTGTTCACCCACTCTTCCTCTCAGTGTGCAGGTACATTAAAATATGTCAAAAGGAAAGCCATTTGCTGGGGAAAAATAATTCAGCTAAAAGTCAAAATTTCCAGCTGATGTTCCAGCTTGGTGTGTGCAAGTGTGCTAACAAAGTGACCCACACATCTCACTGGATGAAAGTTGGTATCCTCATTAAAGTAGAAACAAACACTTGAAAACAGGAACAACTGCCAGTTAAAAAAAAAGGACCACAACTGAAATGAGAAGCCTTCATTTTTCTCCGTTCTGTTTCCTACTTGCTCTATAGCAGATACTACATATATTTAAGTAACCGCTTGAAAAGTAATGAAGGCACAAGTGATTCTGTATGCAGTAACCATTCCCATTTGCTGGAGACATTGCATTACTGACAGCCATCCACATTATCATTCTATATTTAGAAGAAGAAATATTTTCATAGTCCAGTTTCTAAACTGTCACATGCACACAAGGATTGGTTCCTGCAAAGAGTCGCCCTTTCAAAAGTAAGTAGCTCCAGGGGGAAAAAACCTTATATCTGAATAACTCACCCTAGAAAGTGATTGTAGGATCAGCCTCCAATACTTTAAAATAAAAGCACATTTATACTGGTGTATACTTGCCTTTGCCCCCAGGAAACACAATCACTAATTCACTGCAGTGTGAACATTTTATGTATTATGAACAGCATGAGACATTAGATCTCCTGTTCCTTGGCCCGGGCCCTAGCAGAAAGAACTATCAGATAAACAGAAAGCAAAATGAGGGAAGTGGTACACCACAGTGAGACCAGCCTTTTGTTTATTGATGACATGATTTTTCCTTGGGGAGGGGAAGGAAAAAGGAATAAAGAAGTTTTCTAAAATCTCTAATGACCACAGTGAGGTTTATTATGATGTACCACAGAATCCCATTGTGAGTGAGGCTGGAAAGGACCCCTGTGAATCACCTAGTCCAGCTGCCCTACTCAAAACAGGATCAACCACAGTATGTTGCTCAGGTCCGTGTTGACTTTTAAATATTTCCAAGTACAGAGATTATACAACCTCCCCAAGCAACCTATTCCAATGTTTGACCACGTGTACACTAAAATTTTTCTTATAGGGAATTGAAATTCTGCCCATTTCAGTTTGTGCCCATTGCCGCGTGGCCTGTCATTGGGCACCACTGAGACTCTGGCTCCACCTTTTTTTCTCCCAGTCCATCATATATTTATATACATAAAAGTCATCCTGTGCCTTCTGTTCTCCAGCCTGAACAATGGTAGTAGCTCTTTCACTCTCGTCTTGTAACTCAAACTCCAAGTCCTTCATCATCTTTGTGGCCCCTTGCTGGACTGACTGCAGTACTTCCATGTCCTTCTCATAGCTTGTAACCTAGAACTGGACCCAGCACTCCAGCTGTAGCCTCCCCACTGCTGAGGAAAGGAAAAGGATCACACCCTTAATGCAGTGAAGCAGTGTGGTTCCTGATGCACCCAAGGAGGAGGCTGCTGGGCTTCCTTGTTGAAAGGGTGTGCTGTGGGCGCATCGCCCACCAGGACTCCCAGGGCCTTCTCTGCAAAGCTGCTTCTCAGACAGCCAGCCTCAGCCTGCAGTAGTTCATACAGTTATTCCTCCTCAGGTGCACCACTTGGCATTTCCATCTGTGGAATTTCTTGAGATTCCTGTCACATCCTTTCTCTATATAATCCTTCTGAAGTGCACACAATCATCTCATATAGCAAACAGTCCTCCTGATTCTCTGTTATCTGCAAAATTGACCTCGTCCTACCGTCTAGGTTATGAATGTAGATTTAAAGCAATACTGGACTCAGTACTGAGCCCTGAAGAACACCACTAGTTACTGGTCTCCCGATAGTCCTTGCCATGTTGATCACAACACTTTGATATGAGCGGTTCAGCCAATTTTCAATTTACTCACTATCTACTCTCTGGTTAAAATATCAGTTTTTCTGTGATGATGCTGTAGGAGAGAGCTTCAAAGGCCTTAAGAAAATCAAGGTAAACAACACTCACTGGTTTCCTCATCTACTTAGCTCATCATTTCACTGCAGAAGCCTATCACGATGATTGTGTATTATTTTGTTTTTTCTTTAGTCTTCATTTTGCTGTTGATCCACCTGTAGAAACAATTCATGACCCTCTTCAAAGTCGATGCCAAAAAAACCCAAACAACTGCTGTCTTCAGGCCCAAAGTGGCCATACAGTTAAAGCTCATGGTAGATCCCTTCCAACTAAACTATTCTATTCAAAGGAGTTTATTAATTTAGCCAATGTTTCAATGTATATCAACAGGGTATTTTAAAATCTGCATTATATTTATGGCGCATAGAAGTCCTTCCCCTGTTATGCAAAAGCCTGTTGAGGGTCTTTTTAAAAATTTCGTGAACCTGTTAAACTACAAAAACAACTATATAACTCTTATGCACTAAGATGTCAATGCATATCCAAGAACAACAGATGAAGTCTTAAAACATTATGGTGAACATCTTTGGTTGTGCCAACAACACCAGTGGAGAGGAAGAAAGCCTTGTGAGATTTTTTCTTTAACCAAGGCTTTGTCCATGTGTCTGATCAGCTCATATGCACTAATGAGGGGATAACTGTAATTTCATAAAAATGCAAGTTTTAACTTGCATATAACTCCAACATCTCCTCTTCTTTTGCTCAAAAATAAACATCACTTCTGAAACTTGGTCACTAATGTTGACCACTGCAATTCTGCAAAGAGTACTGCTTGAGTGTCTAGAATAAATATCAGGACAAGGATCCGCCTTTGTTCTTTCAGAGCATCTTCTACTGAGGCTCTTATATTGCCGTACTGCTTCCCACAGCAGTGTCTTTCAACAGATACAAGAAAGAGGAAAAGCTAACAAACTATCTAGCTAACATATCTGTGCTGGTTGAAAAATAAAGTGAAATGTGATATATCTTCTAACTGCTAATGTTCTTCCTTAGCCACAGAGAGTTCTTTTGTACACAGACTTTGATACATTGTGCCTGCATTAACTACCTGTTTTACAAGTATGTGCGTAGTCAGCTCCAGACCAAAGCTTAGCAAAAAACAAAGTCTTCCTATGTTCCCAGGTCACCTCATTCTTGTGCCTGAGCACCAGACTGCCTCAACCATGGGACTTGCTAGTGATGCTTCCCAGCACTTCTCCAGTGTGAACAGTTTCTCATCTTTACCTCCCTGGCCCTCTCTCCTGTTTTGGCAAAACTAGTTCAGTGTGCATACCTACAAAGTTCTGAAATATGAAAACTGAGAAGATGGCTGTACCTGCCCCTTCCTGGTCACTGCAGTCTTATCATGCCTTTTTGGTGGTCACACTTGCATACTAAAAACCTAATATTGCAGTCCTTTTGCAAATTAAATTCCCCATTGACTGATATGTCGTATTAAAAAATTTACTGGATATGCAGAGCAGCAGTTCTGAACAAAGGATTTTAGTATTTTTTCTTTTAGTTTTCCCTTTCAAAAATGCCCTAAGGCAGTCATCTATTTCAATCAATGGAAAGCTGAAATGTTCAATCAAAAAAAATCTATTTTTGCACAATAGAAACATAAAAGATATCTAAACCCCACAAATATTATTTTTGTACACATTGAGGACCAGATGTATTCACATTTCATTGACCTTTTTGTTAACTCTTTATTTGCCAACTTTTTGCCTGGAGCTACTTTTGACAGTGAAGGAGTCTGTGTTTATTAAGAAATGCATATTTTTATTCCTTTAGTTATGTTAGTGGGGGAAAAGAAGAACAGCCATATATACAAATGCTATGCATAAGAGACATACTGAAACTTCAAATATACTTTCATTTCTAAAATATTCATTTATCTCAGCAACTTTGCAATTAAAATAGTAAAGAGGAAATAAAATTTATATTTTGAAACTGAAATCCAACTTAACTTACATGATTTGTGCAGTATCTTAAAAATAACTAAACAAAGTATATTCTATTTAAATTTCTACAGTCATTTAAAAGATAATTTGCCTCTACTTGTGCTGTTTTCATCAGAACTGATCAAGTAGTAGCACCAGAAAAACCAAACTAAACCAAACCAAAACCATGCAATATATTTTTCTAATTTTTTATTTAATAGTTTCATGCTTTCAAAATTTTCTACTCAGACCATCAAGTAAAAAATTTCCAATGGAAACAAAAAAATTTGAAAGATGTATTGAAATTTTTGAGTCTTTTCAAAATAAAAAGTCTCATAAGAATTTTTCATCATTATGTTTGAGGGAAAGGTAAATATATACTGGTTTGGATATATTCAAATGTAATACAATATAACCTTAACTCTGATCTGTAGCAATGACAAGAAATAAATGCATATCTATGTTGGTAGAAGTTTAGACCTTGTGACTATGTAAAAGATAAAACTGATTTTTAAAAATTTAATACAGTTTATGTAATTCAAAGTCTGGCTTTTTTTGGTTGGTTGGTTGGTTGGTTGGTTGGTTCATTTTTTTTTAATTTCCAGTTTGAGTTAAATATAAGAAACAGAAATTCTGGGAAAAAAAATTACCCTTTATAAAGGGCATAGAGAAATAAGTAGGATGAGTTTGAATATCACGTGATGAAGATAATGAACAAGTGGGCTTACTTGAGAACTGGAAGGATGAGTCACTAAAATAGAATCTCAGCAGTGTATAAAATGTATATTGGTGCAATAAAAGACCAGAATGAGAATTGGTCAGAAAGCTGCATTAAGATGTAAAGGGAGACAGTAAGGAGACTTGGAATTACATATTCAGATGCATCAGGTTATGACTCAGACAATAGCCCTGCTGTACAACACCAGCACCTGAGAATCACACTTAGAATAATCCAGTAATCTTTTTGAGCAGCCTATACCAGAAAGATTAATAAAGTGGAAGTAAATTAAATGAAGGTAAACAACTGACATTGATGGGGGCCTCAGGAGCCGAGTTATGAAGAGAGCTGCAAAGAATTACATGACAAATACAGTGCTTCTAACATGATATATATGAACAACATGCATAATAAGAAAGAAACAACTATAAGAAAAATTGAGCTAGCCTTGTAATTCTGGTAATATTGAGTTTAAGTAGAACATCATAATGATATTTCATAGAAAATATGAAACAACAGGGATATATTGTCCCCCAAAAAAGTGATATAATCCCCACCATTTGATTTGTTTAAACTGGGACTTGGCAAAAACATTAGTGAAGTTATTGTACAGTAGGTCATGATCCTGTATTAGCAGGGGATGGACAAAATGACCTAGCAGGTCTTTTCCCTCTCAATCTTCTTTGATTCTAAAAGACTCTAAGTCAGATGTTTCCATTATTTGTCTACAAGATCAGCAGAGCTACCACGGGGAGACCTGTAAGGGTGAGGGTGAATGTAGACTTGGCTAATAAAATATCAGAAGCCCATAGAAGTCAAGAAATTCTTCCTCTTTCATCGTTATAAATATATATGTAACTTCTTTTCAGGGTTCAGTGTGAATGACTGTAAGAAAAATAAATTTTAAGACACTGAAAATCAAAATAAATGTAGAGGTCACTACTGCAGAGGGATCAGGCTGGAGTAGCAGCAAAAGAAAATGTATAGTCCCCTGCCATCAACTTTTTGAAAATTAAAGTCTCAAAGGTAAGGCAGTAGCAGGACTTCACAAACAAACTTATTTTTTCCCTGATTACCATTCTGATAGAAACAAGTTTTTGAAGAAAAGCTCCTACCAACACCTTCATTGCTGCCAGTCTATGCTATGTCCAGCCTTTAATAATCAGAAGGTTTGGAAAGTAATGCTTGAGAAATAACCTAGAGCCAAATAAAGCTATTTCATTTGAAGGTGTTCAGGAAAATCTAATACTCTAATGATAATTAGGGTTTCTGTTTATGAAGATAGGAGGTGGTGATACTCAATAGCAACCATTGGTTATAAAGGTCTGTTGTGACCACAGGGCTTGACTATCAGCCCTACATTTCACTGAGGGTTTTCTACCTCAACTCTAGATGAGAAGTGTGTTCAACTGTGTTGGGTGTCAGCCTTACAGCATGTGAATGGGACAACTAAATATTACTGTCTACATCACCTGTAAGGTTGTGTGTCATGTTGACCTTCTGTAGAAGTGTCCAGCCTAATGCACAAGTGTCAAAAGACATAGAGAAAAGGTAGCATCAGTAAGTGAGAAAAGGCAGCATCAGTAAGTCTCCAGCTGATGACCTACAGAAGTGGGGGTGGCTGTGCAAGTAGCTACCCTAACTTGCTGCCTTCTGAAGCTGAGGAGAAAGCCCTGTGGTTTGCTGCCAGCTACATGAGTTAAAGATGTTTCTTCACGTGGTTGTATGTGTGGATCTGATGTACGTGCCAGACTAATTGTAGGAATTATAAAAGTTAGACTGCTAGACACATAAAGTTGTGATGACCCACCCTTGAGGGGAAGGAAGCTTCCTTCCCCTCAGGGGTGAGTCATCACAACAATACCTATAACAACGCAAGCAGATGGAGCTGATAAGGTTTTTGCTGGGGGAAAAAAAAAAAAGAACCTTCGTCTCACAAATCTCTTAAGTTTCTATGAAAAACTGGAGACAGATTGCATAGTTCACTGGAACTTTCAAAAGGCTTTTAGAAAATTCCCTCACCTTGGTGGCTAAAAGGGACTATGGCAGAGAATAAGAAAGTTCATCACCTGGATTGATATCAAATTGAAAAACAGGGAAAAAAAAGGTAGGGATAAATAGTCAGTTTTCATAAATAGAATAAAATAGAATAATTTCAGTTGCATGTGACCTATAAAAATCATCTGTCTGACCACTTCAGGACTGACCAAAATTAAAGCGTGTTATTAAGGGCATTGTCCAAATGCCTCTTGAACACTGACAGGCTTGAGGCATCAACCACCCCTCTAGGAAGCCTGTTCCAGTGTTTGACCATGCTCTTGGCAAAGAAATGCTTTCTGATTTCCAGTTTAAACCTTCCCGGGTGCAGAGTTGAACCACGCCCACATGTCCTCACACTGGATCCCAGAAAGAAGAGATCAGCCTACCCCCTCCTCTTCCCTTCCTCAGGAAGCTGTACAGAGCAATGAGGTCACCCCTCAGCCTCCTTTTCTCTAAACTTCTAAGCCCAAAGTCCCTGACTGCTCCTCACAGACATCCCTCCAGCCCTTTCACCAGCTTTGTTGCCCTCCTCTGGATGAATTTACACACCTTTCACATCCTTCCTAAACTGTGGGGCCCAGAACTGCACACAGCACTCCTGGTGAGGCTGCAACAATGCTAAATAGAGTAGGATAGTCACTCCTTTTGCCCAGCTGGTGATGCTTTGATGAACCCCAGGTTGGGGTTTGTCCTCTTTGGGTGCCCAGGCACAACTGTTGACTCGCTGATCCTGCTGTCAGCCAGCTCTCCCAGATCCCTCTCTGGAGGGCTGCTTTCCAGCCACTTCTCTCCAATTTTTCACTTGTGCCTGGCATTAGTTTTCACTTGTGCCTGGCAGTAGTTTGTCATCAACCGTTTCGCCTTTCTCATACGCAACGTGCTGCCGCAGAAGCTAAAGATCTTAGTGATCTGCAAGCAGTGCAAGCTTTTCTAGTATTTTATGACCGTGCCGATAAGCCACAATGGGAACCTTTACCGATTCCTCTAATTAAAGATGCAAAAAAGGCAGTGACAGAGTACGGCCTGTCTTCTGCATATGCTCTGGGTGTTATTGGTGCTCTTTTACAAGCCTTTACATTTACACCAAATGACTTGAAGGACTTGGCCAGGACACTTTTAAATAATATGGAGATAACCATGTTTTTAGATACATGGCATGCCAATGTCCGCAAGTATGCTCACGAGACAGCAGGTAGCACAAACAGAACAGTTCCGGATACAATCGAAATGCTTTTTGGGATTGGAAAATGGGCGTTTAATGCTGAACAAGTAAAAATAGATCCACAGGACTTGCTCACCCATGGACCGGGAGTACCTGGATTACCGGAGATATTGTTACCAACGTAGATTGTCTCCATCAAAACACCAAAAAAGCCATCATGCAAAAGAGAAGGACAATGATCTTGCTTAAATCCTGTTTGGAATGCACAAGTCTTCTGTTGAGAATTTTTTTCTTTATATGTTCATATTGTAACTGTGTTCTAATTATGTTTTGCAGATCTCTGAACAACATATAATCATTTACATGGGCCATAAATGGGTGTACTAGGAATGCATTTAAGTCTGTGAGTGTGATTGCTTGAATGTGGTGGCCACCAGTGTGAATGAGATCATTAGGGTGAAGTATAGATGTATCCGTACACTTATTATATTTATCATCCCTATGTGAATGTTATGGTTTTCCTAGAAGTGCTTTCTGATGGCCACATGCATTTCACTGAACTTTACCCATCTAAATTCAATTAGTAATTTTACATTTTCTTTATTATCAACACTTCTTGAACATAATTTACCGTTGCCTAAATCAAGTATTTATATCTCATTTTAATTGTGCTAACATTTACTTTACATGCATTTGACTTCTTTTTATTGACAGCCTTTTGGTTGGAGTAAAGATTTAATGAAATAAAGTGTTAGCAGGTCAGAAGACGGTCTGTGAAAGGGTAGAAGAACGGTTGTTTGTGTAGGGTAAGATAAGGATGGCCAGTGCAAGTATAGGTTGGAGAGAGAAGCAGGAGAAAGAATCTGAGAGGCAGAAAAAGAAAGGAGAAAAAAGAAAAAGAAGGGATACAGGTTTGATGAAAATCTTAAAGATAAGAAGTGTTAAAAGGTTGTGAAGAGAAGAACATATCTGAAGAGTGACAGCTATCATTCGAGTTTCATTTACATGTATTGCTTTTTATCGGAAATTTAAGTCGGAATCTGCAGTGTTTCTTTACATATCATTAATTTTTTTAATGTATAAGTTAATGCCTCATGTAATTTTATTTAAAACTGATTACTTTTTCAAGCCTACAATGATTTGTAAACCCAGTTTCTGCCCCAGTTTATTCCAGTTAAGGACATTGCTTAATCGTTGCTGTATTTTTTCTTGTATGTTTAAGTCTTTTCAAAGTTTTAAAGCTTTTCAAGCTCCTCGTGCTTACCCGGCATTAAAAGATAAAAAGGGAGATGTCGGAGGAGACCCAGGGTTTATACAGTGGCAAAAATACTACAAGAGATGGATAGACGAGGACACCGAAGTCCAGGAACCCGGCTCCCCAAATATGGAAGCTCTGCGACAGATTTATAAGGACTCTAATGTTCACACCCTATATTGATGCTTCCCCAGCTTGAATGTTATACACCCCAATGTGTCTACCCTGGTTGTTTTTCCCTTGGTAGTTCCTTGTCCGGGTTCCCTCTTCCCACAAAACCCTCCGGGTCGCAGTCCCCTGTCCTGGCCCGACCCGGCCATGGGGGCGGTTGCCGGAGGGGCCGCCCACGTGGCGCCGCTGGAGCCCGGGTGGGGGCTGTGCCTGCCTCGGAGTGCCGGAAGCCCTACGGTAGACTTTCCCCGCCCATCTCATTCTCCCATTGGTCCTTTTGCCGCTCCTCCCCTCCCTCCTTCCCTTCGTTTGCATGTACCCAATGAACTGTGTTACTCCTCCTCGTCTCCGCCCCTCTTCCCCGCCTACATCCGGGGAATTCCCATGCTCTCCTCAAAAGCCAGCGCGCGGCAATAAACTTGGCTTTTCCTCGTGGACTCCTGGCAAGTGCGGGCTTGTCCCGTTCGGGACGGTCGCCGGGCCGGGGGCGGGAGGAGCCGACCCTCGCTTCTAAGGGGCCTGATCCTAGGGAGCCCTGCTTGTCGCTTTCCTAGCCTGGCTCCTGGAAGCGGAAACCTCTCCACCGTATCGGTGGGATATTTTTAATCCGCTGATACCATCCTAGACACAAAATCCAGCATTTTGATTTTTAAATTTGATCTCATTAATCATTTCCCAATGCTCCAATCTATCTAGATCCACTTTTGTTGCTGTTAGCAAAATTCCAGATATATCTCTAGATGCTCCAAACATTCAGAAATTATCTCTAAAAACTGTAGTGAGGAAAGGAACAAAATTTTCTGGTTATTGAAGATAGTATAACTGAAGAGTCTCCTGACATTGACTGAACAGTTTAAAAATGGCAGATGAAATTTACTGCCTGCAAATATTATGTGAGATACTTGGGGAAACACATTTCCAACTTCATACACTATTGGCAGAGACTCTTACGGAACTAGTTGTTACCACTTAGGGAACAGTTTTGAAGCTGAAAAGCTCTAAGTTCTGAAGTTTTGAAGCGCTAAGATGGCAAATTCAATAGCCAGTGGTAGACAATTAGCAGACACAACATTAGAAACAAACTACACAGAAAAAAAAGAGAATGTCATGAATAACATGCAATATATTCATATCTCAGATACCATTTCCTTCTTGTCTGTCTGTGTGAAAACAACACCACAGAAATTAAAAGCTGTAAAAACAAACAGCAAATGTGGCTGAAGTTATACCACAACTTATTCATGAGTATCAAGTAAATAGACAAAATTCTCCATCCTGGAGAAAAGACAACTCAGACAAGATAGGCAACAGAGATGTTCAAAACATGTAGGGAGTGAAGATGAAAACACACCATACTTAATATTGGTCAAGAAGGATCATCATGTCCATGATGAAATGACCACAGGACAATCTCAGAACAAACAAAAGGAAAACATTTCCACTTACATCTAAACTGTGGAACTTTTTGTCAGATGGTTATATAGAGAGGCAGAAAATACTTAGGTTTGAAAAGTCACTGGGTTACCTAATGGATAAACATGAGGGTCTATAAATTGCAGATACCATAACTCTGGTTCAAGAACTACATGAGCTGCAGATTGCTTGAAGCTGGGATTGCTTCCTGAAAGTACAATCACTTTGTGTAGTCCTTTGACACATTTAGGCTTCTACTGCTACTAACTGCTGAAGACTGGATACTGAGCCAGAAAGATACCTGGTGTGATCACTATGGTCTACTATTACATTCTTGTGTGGAAACAGAGAAGAGCATCTCTGGAGGCAGGACATGGAAAAAAGATAAAGTCATAAAGTCTTTTGCAAGGTAACAGCTATTTTTTCTATTTTCCAACTAGATACTTATAGGGGTATGTCGGGGGTCACCCTTTATTGGGGTCTCCTTATCCTGAGTAGCAGGGCAGCGGGAATGATGGTCCAAAGAGCTCAGGCACACCAAGCATCAGAAGGCTTGATCAGAAGGCTTACAAGAGTTTATTCAAGATAGTTTCACAGACAGTTCATAGTAGTAGATGATGTAGTTCTAGTTCTATTCTAAGTAACATCCACACCTTTTATATCCTCTCACATCCAACGTGTCCAACATTATTGGCTAGCCCACTCACCTCACATACACCAAAGCATCTCATTGGTCACAGGACCACACACACACTCTGGGTCACTCTCTTCGCTTTAAGGGAGAACTCTAAACTGCTTTCCTTAAGGGATGCACTCACTGTCACCCCTACAGATACTGTCACCTTGTTAGCATTATCTTAATATAAAATAGCCTATTCCTACTTGTATTCTAAAATATTGTTCTCTTTGACTTTGTTTTCTTTTGTTTTTTGAATGCATACTTGCATCATCATCATGGCTAGGCTTCGTGAACGAAGATTTGAGAAGGGCACTACCCACGCTTGCTGCAAGCGTGCTGGTGGCTAAAAAGGCCGATACGGGATAGGCAGGTCCGGTCACAAAAGGCACAGCGGAACGTCTCCCTAGGTGATATTGGCAAGGAACGGTTCTTTCTGCGGTGTCTTTTCTCCTCAAGACTGACTCTCCGTGCATTCTCAAAGGAAGCAGCAACGCTTCCATCAGCGCTGCCTCCGTTCAATCCTAAACATCCACTGGTCTGATTATGTGACCAATGTGTCTGTTCTTGAACAGGCAGGGGTCAGCAGTATCGAGGCCATGCTGATGAGAACGCAGGTGCGCTGGGCAGGGCATGTCTCCAGGATGGAGGATCACCGCCTTCCGAAGATTGTGCTCTATGGTGAACTCGCCACCGGCTGCCACAAGAGAGGAGCCCCGAAGAAGAGGTACAAGGACTCCCTGAAACAACACCTCAGCTTTGGCCATATTGACTGCCACCAATGGTCCACTCTGGCCTCCAATTGGGATTCATGGAGACACACCATTCACGACGCATACTTGCACACTCAGGTAAATACATGCACATTTACCAAACTAAAATGTCACCACCACTTTACAATATAAATTTATTAGCTAATATAATGTTGCAATGTAATTCTAAAGAGAGTTTTCTGTAACAGAAGTCACACTGCCTTTTGGTAGGGTATGTGCTCCTCAGTCAGCAAGAGGCTTTGAAAACTCAACTTCAGTGCCTCTTCCTGCTTTAAGCATCAACAGCAGATTCAGGATTACAGGACATAAAATCCCAATAATTTATTTTAACACAATAACAGACATCAGTGTAATATAGTTAATAGAGAACCTCAAATTCCTAACTCTAGATGCCCTCAGCTGTCTTAGTACTTTCCAGTGTAGAGAATGCCAAAAAAAAAAAAAAAAAAGGAGTATTTTCTGGGCTTTTTTTTTAAACAAAGATCATCTATTTCTTGTCCTGGAAAAAATACTGTTAACATTTTCTTTTTTAAAGAAAAACCACAAC
The DNA here is from genome assembly GCF_047495875.1 of Pithys albifrons albifrons. NCBI lineage: Eukaryota > Metazoa > Chordata > Aves > Passeriformes > Thamnophilidae > Pithys > Pithys albifrons. The sequence goes on from NC_092460.1 coordinate 76,550,724, forward strand.
TTATTTTCTCTATTTTTTTAATCCTGTATCAGCATATAAGGTGCAATAATTTTATGGCTCACTTTCTGTTATCCCACAAACTAGCAACAAAACACAGTTCATAACTGAGATACATTGCCTTGTAGCACTTCAAATGGAAATTGAGACAGCAAAAGGCCAACCAGTACATTAAAATGCTGATTAATAATTTCAATTTTGTTGATGAAAACATTAGGGACTCTGAATATTATGTATAGGCATCTCTTTAAAAGTATTACAGCTCCTGTAAATAATCAGTATGGAAATTGACATAGAGTGTGTCGTTTGATTTGAAAGGTTCCTTTTCAGCTTGGAAGAACTCTGTTTATATGCTGAGATTTAGGTTTCCAGCTCACAGCACCAAAACCAGAAGATCTGGAAATTACCAGCACAATGGCAACTCTTCTGTGTTGGGGCTGTTGAAGGAAGATGATCCCACTGTGATGGGCAGTTGAGCCCTTGGGAAGAGAATCCTCAGGGATTTATGATGGAAACAAATATCACCAGCAATCTAGAGCCCAGAGATGAATGATGTAACTCTTCCACTTAGGTTTGGGGGTTTTTCTCATTTAGATGACTCACTAATTAATACAACTAATTATATTTGAAAATATAAGAGCATGAACATTTATAATACATCCTATAAGGATACATGTTTAAGAACTGCATAACTCCATAAAAGAAATTAATCCTTTTCACCACCAGTGATTAATAAACACACAGTCCTTTGATAGTACACTTGGTACTGTCAAGACATGAGAAGCCTCTCCAGGCAAAACAGATGGAAGAAGTAACCTCTCTGTTACACAATATTTTTGGCACCCCACCATGAAGTCCCTAACTCAGTGAAGCATCACAATTAGTTTACATTAAATGCCTGGAACTATATATGGACCAAAGATGCTGAGGAAGACTCCACTCAGCTCTCTCCATTCCCAGAGCTTACCTCACAAGATAGACCACCTTTGCTGACAGTCTGCACGCATCCTGATCAAAGCTAGGTGTATTGCCAGGAACTCTGATTCTGGATCCCTCCAAGGGCAGCTTCACTGCCCAATGACCATGGGCAACCTGCCCAGCTGTCTCACAGGCAGCCAATGGACAGCATCAGACAGCAAGCAAGCACAGTGATGCACTGGGACAGAGGCATCTCATTGAAATCAGAAGGCATGACATATGGTACACTCCAGAGTTCCCACTTCCACCCAGAGCCAGTCACTCTTATGCTGTATGCCTCAGCATGATGGAGACACAGACAGGCTGCTTCCTGACCCAAACTGGGTCTTCTGCAGTTCTTTGGGTGTCCCTTCAGTAAGGGCTTTAGGACCTCCTGGGCAATGCAACACAATATTCTCTGTGACCTGTGATAGAATAAGGGTCTTTCAGACATATGAAGAATAAATTCAATTTCTGTCGACCCTCTAAGGAAAATACACTGTATCCTGCACAGAATAAAATTTCAGATCAGATAAGTTTGACAGTCTCACCTTATCCAAAGTATATCTAAAACAGTGTTATGAAACCACTGAGTTCAAAAACTGCACAAAAAGCATGCTGTTTAATTAGATAAATTTAAAAAAAAAATCATAGTTTGGGCTTATGCTTCTTAACTCTCCAGAATCTTTTTTTTTTTTTTGGAAGAGAGAATGTGTGAGATACTATTGTATTCATAAAATCTGGGGGAATGAGGCATTAAGAAAAAAAGAGTATAAAGAGTATATCACTAGCAAAAATATCTTGATAGTAATACAATCACATTAAATGTTAGGGGCTGCAGCTCGGAATAATACATCTAGTTGCATTTTTATGCCAAATATTAAACTTCTTAAGTGAAATATTGAGGAAGAAGAGGAAGAATAAGTAACACTTTCAATAAATGGGCATATAAAAGTTATAAAAAAGGTATAAAACCTGCCTATGGCATGAATAGTTATGACACAAAATCCCAAGGAGGCCATGCATTCTAATACATTTAGTGTGACCTTTGTATAGGAAAAAAATACCAGGTTCTCATGCTCTAGACTATGGGATAGTCTTGCAACAGCCACCCACACAAACTGAGAGCAAGGAAGAATTCTGTCAGTCTTGTATTTTCTCTGAGAAGTCTGTAACAATGTGTGCAGCAGACCTGTTACCAGAAGCAGAGTTGCCACATATTAAATCAGATGAAGAGCACAAAAATTCCTCCACAGACAGACTGAACACACAGGTACTCACAGACAGTGTGAATACCTGCTGGCTGGTTTGAAGTTCCTGACATTTCTCAATTTTCAATGGCTTACTGTCCTGCTTCCGTGTTCTTCTCCATCTCCCTGTCTGTACCTAGGGGGAATCCTGGAAATGGAGATGAAGTATCTCTTTAATCTTCTCTTTGTGACCTTCAGCAGGAAAAAGATCAGTTGTGCAAAATTTTTTTCTTAATCTCTCCAAACATATGCTGGAGCAATGCTTAAAGAGATACAAGAGGTTTTTTGCCATAGTTATGTAACCCCAAGAAATTATATGTAATCTACAACTATAATTGAATTATATGTAATCTACAATAATAATTGAATCTATTAGTATGAGTGATGATGATGATGATGATGATGATGATGACGATGCTTCACATAGTAAGACCTTTCTGATCCTTAGTATCCTGCTGGGCAAAGGTAAAGTACGATTTCCATCTCATGGTAGCAAAATTGCTTTTCAAATAGAGAACTGTAACGGGCTGTAAGGTGTAAGGAGGTGCATTTTGTCCATAACCTTACTCTCAGAAATGTGGTGCTTTTTCTACAGGAACATGCACACAAAAATTTGCCTGGGGCCATGTCCAGGAATGAGAACATTTCAATAAAATGTTCAATAAAAGAAACAACCACATGGTTAACAAGTTTAGACAGCCTAAACAATAGGTAATTCTGTCAGGTTCACCAGAATACATAGATATTTTTAAAAAAATTTTAAGGCAGCCCAAGTATTTCAGGATAATTTTTATTCTAACCTAATAACTTCAGGCATTGAGCATAGCATCACTCTCTAAGGCTGCCCTGTCCTGACAAATACATTTACTCATTGTGTCTTGCTTGCTTGCTCCAGGTCTCTTTTCCCTTGCAGTAGCTGCTGTATGATGAGGGAGGTGGATGGATAGTCTCAGTGCCAAGTTATGTTATTAAGTAAAAGTTAATATATACTTCCTGCATTCAGAACTCACTTTTCAGGATACTTGATCTGTCATAATTGCTTCTATCTATGACATTGTAAAAGTGATATATGCAATTGTTCAGCTTCCTCATAAGACAGTTATAACATCTGTAAAAACTGACAAACTTTAACCTGGACAAGATTATAAATATTTTGTGACTACAGAAAACCACTTTAGAGGAATAAAAACCTGATGTTTTTACCCTCTTCTTGTTTCACATGCTCTACTTTTTGCCTTCTCATCTCTGAAGACTCATGGTGTATAAGTAGAAAAGCATCTCTCTAGGTAGTTGAAGAGACTTGGAGATTGTGGATACCATACACAGTTTCTTATTATTCATATTCAATGCTTAGAAAATAAACAAGGATTTACATGCAAGGTACACGTCCCAGTTTTAAAACTAGGCTATGTGTCTGAAAGTCTCAGAGAAATAGAAAAACATCTGAAACGTTTTTTCTAGTATAAGTAGGACAAGTGCCCTGCAGTAGATTGGAAAGAAATATAAGCAAATATCACCTGACTTCTCATACTGGGTGGTTGCTGCGGTATGTGCATAGCACCAGGTAGAACTTCTCTCAACTCACCAGCAATCATGGAGTGAGGCTTGATGTGTGAGAGAAGAAGATCAAAGGCTCTACCTACCCACAGTTACAATACTTAAATCAATCTTGAGTCCTAAAATCAGGATTTTAAATCTCATCGATGAAGCTTTAATAAATGCCACCACTGATGCATAGTTACTATGTTTAAGCTACCAGTTTGAGTATGAAATTGGCAGAATGAAGCTAATAGTATCAATTATGAGGATCTTTACATGTCTCACTATTTGCCTTCCCTCTGGGTCTTTCTCACTTATTCTCCCTGAAAAATATTTTTCTGTGATGGACTGGCAGGGATAACAGGCCAATACTTTTTACTCAGCCAGTTCCCCTCTTGTTCTTCTGGGATACAGTTTCTTTTCTCATGACTGCCACAAAATGGAAGTTTGGCCTCATAAATTACTGGGTCATAATGACAGACGATAAGGCCATTTACCTGCATGTATCGGGGCCCCTTCAAGCAATGTGTTGCCCTTGCCTCACTACATTGTGATTGTCTGTTAGGTTCCTTCTGCCAGATTCAGAAAGATTTTCTCCTCTTTCACCTTTCAGTCTTTAAGCATGAACCTGCAGGGCTACATGGAAGGAATGCACAGAGGGTCCTGAGGACAAGAATTACTCTCAAGAGAAGACTAAATGCCATTCCAACTGTTCTCTGCTGACAGAAGATGAGATCAGTACTCCCATCTTGGCATTCTAGAAAGCTTGGCACTGATAAAGAGTGACTGCACAGACACTGATCTAATACAAATAAACATCAGGGGTTATATATACATACCTATATGTGTGTGTGTGTGTGTGTGTGTGTGTGTGTGTGTGTGTGTCTGTGTGTGTCTGTGTGTCTGTATACACACCACATATTGCCAGAAGAAACACCAGTTACTGAGTTCTTGAGACTAATTCTATTAATTACAGCTGCTACCCTTTTCAGAATGCTATGACTTAGGATCATCTCTGTCCACCTGCCTCAAGGTTCCTGCCAATAATGGATTCTTTATGGAAACACGTTTTATAAACAACCTCTCCCATTTATGTACAAAGAACTTCCTCCTAAAAAGGTTGCAACCTGTGACACATAGTAGCTTTTTAAAAGATAAAAGCAGGACTAAGCAATAGGTTATGAAGTGGAAAACCCCATGGATGTATTTTGCTGCAACAGTTGAGTCTAACAAATTTATCTGGAGTTTGGTTAGGGTACAGTTCAGCATTCCTCTTCCTGGTAAAACGACCATGTTATCTGTGTTGATTACAATGAAATTCAGTGTTATGTTTCATTCAAACAGTAACTCAGCAGTGCAAAATGTCTCACAGCTCCATATGGTAACACTGGTACTTTTTTGCCATAATCAGCTAAACATTTGCTTTAACTATTTCCATACCTGTGTACAGCACCTAGACTGTCCTTCTGCATGTCTCGCATTCATAAAATACGTCTAAGTCCTGACAACATCATAAAGCATGAATAGCATGATAACACAGGCATTAATTTATGCAGTGGATGCAGACGTATACATCTGCTTGCCATCAGATGTAGCTCGCTGGAATGGCCTATTTGCACTGAGTTAACATTTTAAGGAACGATCCAGCAAGAGGAGGGACGTAGTGGATTTAACTCAGCAATATTAAAACACAGGTGCGGTTACTTTGACGCCAGCAGACATTTTGTTTAGTATCAGTAGACATTTAGAGTGGTAATTCATAAAAATGCTGTGTTAAAACATCATGCTCTAGAATAGAAAGTTCCTGATAAACCTTTTTCTGTAATACAGGGATTGAACTCTCAAGATCTGCTGTAATATCTTTCTCAAAAAAGTACATATGTGTTTCATAAATTTTGCACTTTTTTTTACTAAAACACTAAGAACTAAAACTATATGAAATGAAGTTGCAAAAATAACTTTGATACAATGATCAATTATTTTTCTGTACAACTGATATTTAATAAAATTTCAGAAGATTTATATAACTATGAATTTTACAAAATATTTCTAAAATTTTTAGATAAAATGCTTATGTAAGCAAAACAAATATTTTGAAGGCTCCAAAATCAAAGTACATTTTATACATTTTTATTAAAAAGCTAAAATATATGCATTAAAACCAAAAATTCATTAATCAACAACAAATCACTAATAGTAATACAGATAAATACTCAACTAATAAGAACAAATTGCGCTAAATGCAACTACCATGATGCTTGCACAACCGTACAGATATTTTAGTTTATGAATCATTCCATTTTGAGGATGTATGTTTGCCATTTAATGAAGAACATCACTTCTAATTAAAAAAATTTAAAGCCCCAAAAAAACTGTAATATTGTAATGTTGTACTTGATGCTGTCTGCTTGCTTTCTTTACTCTAAAGTAATTCTAACAGAAACTTGGTAGTATAAGCTCTGATTACAGCAAACACATATATACAATTTTTTTCCTGGATTATACTCATTTATTTTATCACTGTCTATTATTGCGGGCATTTTTTAAAAAACTTACATTTTTATGTCTCAGTTAGTTATTAATTGGATTTAATGGCATCCAATTCAGGAATATTCAGTTGTGTCTTGTTTTATGACAGCTACATGAAAGTTTCCAAGAGCTACCCACATTTGCTATCAAAGGACCCTACAACACTTTTGCTTTAGTCAGAGAATCATTGATACTCTAATTATAAAAGCATACTTACTAGTCAAACTTCTCCAGGATCTCTACATTGCAGCTTATTCATTGAATCAAAGTCTTTTCTCCTATCGTGTTGATTTGCAAAATTTACACATCATTACTGCCTCTAGATGTAGTTTGGGATAATTGAAAGTAAAATTCAGAATTTCAGTATCTCCTTTTCCTTTCCCTCTCCTTTTTCAACACTTATTTTTCAGTGCTTTGCTTACAGTCCTGTAACAAATACTGCTACCATGCTGGCTAAAATCTCTATGCATAACAGCTAATTGGCTTTCTAAGATATCTTCTTTCAGCAAGCAATGGTTATTAAATAGAATACAGTGGTATTCTTGGAAAGGGAAAAAAAGAGAAGAATAATGGGCACTAGAATGACAATAGAAGAAGAGAAGAAATCTCAGATTAGCCCAAACTCCCAGGCCCTAATCACTGACAGAAGAATCTGGTAAATCAAGGAAAAAGACATCAATCCATTCAAACAGGATTAAAGGTTTAGACTGAAAACGAACAAACTTGTCAGCCCTTGTGGGAAAAAAATTTGCATCAGGATTTTTTTAGAGCTGAAACAGACAACTAAAATATTTCCAAATGCCTTTTTAGTACCTCATGTTAAGGAGAAAGAAAACTATACCACAGAATATAAAATCAGTGTTAATGCTTAAGTCAACTGACTCACATGAGAATGTTGCAGAGTGCAATGAACAGATAATCATTAATATTTAAAGCTGTAAGATTATTGCCATTAAAATAAATGTTCACTATTAAATGTATTTGTCAACGAGAGCACACCTTTGTTAGCAAATATATACATACATATATATAAATTTTTATATGTTTCTTTTGTAGACTTTCAATATTCAGGTTGGAATTACAAAGTTCAGGTGACAGACAGTTATTAGTGTCCTTTCCCCCTGAAAAAAACTGAGAGAAACTGGAATGACAGATTTCCTTTGGAGAGTTACCAAATTTGTTTTCTCTCATTGTTTAGTGGAAAAAGAAGAGACGGTTGTCATACAGTATGGTTTATGATATCCTTTCTTCTCTCAACATTGTGATTATAATTTAAAAGAACATGCAATGAAAGCATTAAAATAGAATTTCTATGCCATATGCAATACATCTACACCAGTTTTGTATCATTGTTGATGATGATCTTCCAAATGAAATTGTACAACTATTGTAGAAAGAAGGGTTTGTTTGTTACACAGCTCTTTCTATTTTAATTAATAGATAAGTAAGTAAATTTTTAGCCAAATTATTAACTATAGTGCCTGATCCATGAATGTTTTTGATATACATTTGTATTCTTTCTTACTACTAGAAACCTTTGAAAAAGAGGTTTAGAAATTATGATTTTAATTCATATTTCATTCACATGAGTAATTGTTTATCAATGTCAATTGCCAGTTCCCTGTTTTTTAAAACAAGTAAAAAACATTGTCAATTGCTAGTTACTTGCTTCTTATAATTATTGACAATCCTGAAGCCATTCCAGTTGTGGTGCCCATAACTTTGAATAATTATTTGATTTACTCTCTGCTTATAGTCTCTCTAAATATCCTCAAGGAAGCTTTTTTCCAATAACTGCACAGTAGTGTATGTCTTATTTACTAAATTTACAGTAGACTTCTGCAATCCTAGTCAGCATATACAGTATGCCACAATTTTTAAATAATGACATTCTTTGTGTAACTTGTTATTTGGCTGGGGATATTTGACCTGGAATACCATTAAGTTAACTTATACATTTTAAAATCATGTTTGAAATGCTGCAAAACTAAGATTGCAATGAATTTAATTTCAAAGTCATTTTGGATGTCCTTTCAAACTGTATGTGGTAATCCTTGATTTTTGCACTGATGCTAAATGTTAATGAACAGAGCCACAGTGTACCATTTCACCTACAGCAATGGAAACATTAAAATCTCTTTAGAAGACTGAATAAAACTTTATTTTATAAATATAATCCTTGTTGAAGCTTTACCATTTCACTGTACTTTTGAAATAAGAGCAGATGGAAAATATGGAAGAGTTCCTTTGAGATAGCTAACTAAAGCTACAAAATGAGCACGGTACAGTATTTCCAAGGAACACGGTTCAAAAGTTGTACGATTACTACTAAGGTTGTTTTATTCTTTACCACATTTGGAACAGGAAGTCTGTGTTGTTCTTGAAGAATTCTGAAAAGCAATGTCACAGTCTGATGACCTCTTCTCCTCATTAAAACGTTCCCAAAGACAGCTCTCTGCATGATGTTTTGTAGCTTCAGCAGCCATGAACTAATTTGTACCTCTTATTTTGATCATGCACTGGTGAAAGAACCAAACAATATTTTTCTTTAAACACAGAGAGGTCTTTCAACAGCTCAGCATGCACTTCTACCCTCTTTTTAATCTTGGAGCACCTATTTATTTGCTCTTTTCACCACTAAATCTTCTTTGCTCCTTTCTGCCCCCCTGCAAAGCTGCTAGTTAAAATCTTCAGTGTTTTTTCTTCATAGGCTTAAACCATTAGAAGGGTATTACCATAAAAAGGGAGACAAGGACTTAGAGACATGGTGCACCAGAATTTGCATTTCTAATTTTTAATCCAATTAAACTAAAATAATATTTATTTAGCTACAACCTTTCTATAATGGGTATAAATTCACTAAAGCTAATGGAAAATTTTCTTCCTGGAGGAAATTAGTTATAGGTGTTCACTGTGATAACGGATTGGTTCTGCATACTGAGTATCTCCAGATTTTGCAAATAGGTAATTAGTATTCAGCTGGTTGATGTGTTTATTTTGCACACCTTCTTTTTCGTGCATGTGCAATTCATTATGCAAGTCATTTTTTGCTCTACATAGTTGATTCAGTATATGCAAATTATTAGAAGGTACTCTCAGGGCTTTCACTTTTAATACATAAGGCATATACCTGGAAAGAAAGGCTGTTTGGGTTGGCATATTTGCACTATAACCAAGTGTCATTTTTTCAGACAGCTACTGAATAAAAGCTTATGGCATTATTACTTGTATTTCATTTTCAATCAATATATTTTTTTCAGTAATGTATACTTGGCATACAAAGTGTGCATTTTGTAAATCCAAACCTATCTAAATTCATGGAGAGCCTCATTCTGCTCCCATTGATTTTGATTCAAGTAATGAAATCAGCATTGCTTTCAGCCTCTCAGGCTTTTCTAGTAAGGAGAGAACAGACAGGAACATCTTGGAGAGAAAGTATTAAGTCTTGTCTTTTAAGGGGAGAGAAGCTCAGTGTTCTGGCTCATGAGCCTAGGGATAGCTGCAAAATGGGAAATTCTTTGTCCAGCAGAACATTCTCCTGCACTCCTGTGTCTTCTCTGGGCACACATCTGTTAGGGTCCACTCCATGCCTAAGTAGACACCCTGTCCATGGGGACTGCCAGCACGCCACCACTGGAGCTTTGCAGAACTAGATCTGAGATATCCACCCTTCTTTGAGGGAAGTCTGCTGTAAGTCTCCATTCTTGCTTTCACATCCTGGGTATCCATTTCCAGAACTTTGTGGTCCAAACTACTCAGGGCAGTCACAGGCTCCAGGAATGTTGGAAAGGATGGTAATAGCACAGAAGCAGAATTACCTATATTCATAGCTCCCATCAGTGGCTAGTCACCTGCAGAAGCAGGTGGGAGAACTAAGGATGAATAAATATTTCACTCATTTCATATTGTACTGGATATTTTCTAGAAGCATGAACATTCTCTTATCAGGAGAAAATGAAGCCATAGCCAGTTAACCATTCCTGGTTGCTACTGTGCATTCTACAAAGCAAGGAAATTCATGGGTTTAGGATATAATGTTACCATCTAAAGGATTATTTTCCAAATTTTGATTTGATTTCTTGGGCTACAGGGAGTTTTTCAAAAGGATAAACAAGAACAAAAATAAAATTTAAAATAAAAACAGACACATAAATACCAATTACATTTTTCAGAATTCCAAATAAGTAGGCAGGGTTATATTCACAACTTCCCTATTAGTTGTAAGTATTCTGTGTACATGTATGGATCAGTGAATCATCAAGTACTTTCTTGTTGACATGTGTTATTTTGTATTTCTACAGAATTTCTACATGTTTTATTCAGTCCTATTCAAAATGAAGTTAATGTTCTAGCATATTGCTCAGGAGACAATTTTATATTATAATATGACTCCTCCTATGTTTATATGAATAAAAAAACTTTGTTAGAGGATATAATTTATGCATTGTACTTTGACTGGGCGTATGTCTTTCATAAGAAAAAGAAGGATCATTTGATTGGATCTTATGGTGGGGCATTTCTATTTGATTTTTAAAATTAAGTCTGAAATAAAAAATATGACCTACATTAGAGTGAATTCTAGCCAAAGAAAAGGCTGGTTTGTGAACACATCTTCAACTGAAAATGGCCTGTATACCATTAAACTGGTCCCCCGTCACACTCTGGCAACTCTTGTTATGGCATTTTTCTGGAGAAGCAAGACTTTACCTTGGAGAAAGATCAGGTTAGGAAACATTTAAAACACTGCACCCACATAAGTGCATGTGACTTAGTAGTGAGGCCCCTCTTGGTTGTCATTCCCAGAAGAAAGCAAATATCAGTACTACCTCCAGGAAAGGAGGATACAGAGAGAAACAGACTAGGCAGCCTCACTTAATCCCCATGAAGCTGATGGAGCAAACACTTCTGGAAGCCATTTACAAAGAAGTGAAGCACAGGAAGGTGTCTGAGAGTAGTCATCATGGATTTACAAAGAAGAAAAAACTTCTGACCAATCTGATAGCCTTCTGCAGTAGTGACATGACTACCTCATGGACAAGGGCAGAACAGTGGATGTCTACCTGAACTTCAGTAATTTTCTACCTCAACTTTCACGATTGTCTGGTATAGCATGTTCATAGATAAAAGGATGAAGTTCAGACTATACAAATGCACAGTGAAGTAGAATAAAAATTGTCTGAAATGGTGGACTTGAAGTGGCACAAAATCTAACTGAAGCTCAGTTGTTAGCAGTGTCCCCCAGGGTTCAACACTGTGTCCAATATAGTTTAGCATCTTCAACAATGGCCCAGATGATGGGATGGGCTGCACCTTTGGCAAAACTGAAAATACAAAACTGAGAGAAGAGGTTGATACACTAGCTAGTTGTGCTGCCTTTTGGAGGGACCACACCAGCACAGAGAAATGGGTAAGTAAGAATCTCAGGAAGTTTAAATAAAGGTAAATAGTCCTTGGAAGAAAAACGGCATCCACTAGTAAAGGCTGGGGGATGATTAGTGGGAAAGGAGCTTTGAGGAGGCCCTGGATTTTGTGGTAGGCAATGAGGCAGCAATGAGGCCTTACAAAAAGGAAGGCTAATAGTCCCTCCTGGTCTGCTTCAGGAAAAGAATCACATTGCCTGCAAACCAAGGGCATGATCTTGTCAGCTCTTGGAAGAACACAGCTGGAGTGCTGGCCCAGTCTTGGGCTCGCCAGTTTAAGACACACACAGGCTTACCAGGGAGAGTATGGCAGAAGACTATGAAGATGATTTAGGGTTTGGAGCACGTGAGCTATGTGAAGAGGCTGAGAGGGCTGGAACTAGTCACCCTGGTGAAGCCTAAATGCCTGATGGCAGGGAGTAAAAAAATAGATCCAGACTTTCTCAGTAGTAGAGACAGTGGGCAGAAACTAAAATATAGGAAATTCCAATTAAATATAAGAAAAAGCTTTTGTTTACAGTTCAAACACTGGAGCAAGTTGCCTGGAGAGGTTGTGGAGTCACCACCTGTTGTAGTTTTGAAATCTTTCATGGAATTTTTTCTCTCTCTTACCAGCAGGGAGGTTTGGGAGCTAGGGCCCTGCCCCCACTACCTACCCTTGGAACCAGCTAACAGAGGATGGCTAATGGCTCTGAATTCCAGCTAGACTGTTGGGGACGATTGGTAGGTGCGTTGAGGCAGGGTGTGGAGAGAGGTTTTCCTGGGTTGTTTGCCTCACTTCTTTTAGGGGCTGCTGTGGGTGGGAGCCACCATTTTGCTGGGCTGGTGGAAGCATCTTGGAGGGAGCTCCTTTGGCTTGGCCCCCCAACTCTGGGCACCCTGCGCAGTCCTTTGGAGAGAGAGCAGCCACCAGTACCTGGATTCACTGCAGACTCCCTGGGGGCCGATGTTATATGCAGAGGAGCTGCTAAACCCTACCTTCCCCCCAGTGCTTCAGACAAATGATGGAAAAAGGGTCTCTACACTGCCCAAGGGAATGGTTTCAGCCTGTCCCTGTGGCCACCATTTTCCCACGTGAGTTTTTTGTAACCAGCACCTCCCCCCAATCCCGTCTTTGCCTCCCCGGAGCTCGTGAGTGACTTAGCGCAGCATCGCCCCCCGCTGTTCATAAATAGAACTGCACCGAAGGGGCAGAGAATTTAATTAGTTCTCAAATAATTTGAAAGTTTTGATGACAGTGTTGCTGTTTGTTCTGTTCTGGGTTTGGATATATTAGATAGATAGATAGATAGATAGATAGATAGATAGATAGATAGATAGATAGATAGATAGATAGATAGATAGATAGATGATAGATAATTTGTAGTTAAGAACTGTTATCCTTTTCTGTACATTTTCTGATTAAAGTCTTTCAATTTTAAAGGGTGTGGTGCATTTTGGGAAAGTGGCCCCTTTCCTAGTCCAAATAAACCTCTTAGTTTTCCTCTAAACTAAGACACCACCCTTGGAGATATTCAAATGTCAGCTGGACATGGCCATGGGCAATGTGCTGTGGTTGACCCTGCTCTGAGCAGGGAAGGCAGACTAGGTGATTCCCAGAGATCCTTCAAATCCAAACATTCAATGATTCTGTGTTTTTTCACTGCAGGTAAATCGGAGATACCAGGAACAACTTCTGATTATAACAATGACAAATGTTCAGATTTGGTTTCCACAATCATGGGATAATCCCAGGGAAGCTCTGAAGTTTTCATCACTTGTTGTTTGAATTAAAAGTCTTTGACAGACAGGAAGAGGCTGTATTTTCCACCATGAAAATATAAAAAGCCCTTTCAGTGCTGGGAAGGTTGATGTCAGTATAATGGTGTGACTTGTTCACAGTCCAGGTAATTCAAATAACCCCTACTAGGTTAGAGAGACACATCAGTTTCATGAAGATTTCCGTAGCTTTGTGAATAAATTTGCTCACAGCTAAAGAGGGTCTGCTGCAGCAGGAATAGGCTGGAATTTTAAAAGGAATGAAAAATCAATCCCGCTTTGCTGAAAAATTACTATGCCTTTCTCCCCTAAAATCTGGTGTTTACAATACTATCTCTGTTTATTATATAATTTTCTGAACAGTTAATACCAGTTAGTCTAGATTTAAGGTAAGAATTCTCACAAGTGTATATGGTGTAAATCATTAAAGGTTTTTTGCTCCATAAACTAATTTTGCAACTTGACTAAGCCTCAAACTTTTTGAAACCTTTCCTTCTTGTGAAAAATCACAGATAAGAATATGATAAAACTGAGGAAGTTTCTGAAGCCTTCTGATTCCCTAAAACTGAGGTAGCTGTTGAATGTGACACAGAAACAGCCCCAGTTGGACTCAGCACCTGTCTGTGACTTCTGTTAATGTTCTGTTATGTTTCCATGCTATTTCCTCCAACTGCTGGGATAACAGAGTACACTTTGTTTATGAAAGACAAGCTCTGGAGAAAAAGAAGTAGATGCCATACTGTACATCAAAAATGTAGATCTTTGCTCAACTGCCAGAAGAGGTGAGAGGTGCATTGAGCATCTCAAGGAAAAGGTAAAAAGGGGTACAAAAAAAAAGGCAATGTCATAATAGGAACATGCTAGAAATAACCTAATCAGAAGAACATAGAAGACTGTGGTTTGGTACAGTTTTGGGGTAGGGGGTTTCTTTGCAAATAATAGGAGCATTCAAAGGGTTCCCTCCTACTTCTAAAGGGAGACTTGAATTATACACAGTTAAGTGCTGGAAAATAATGTCAGGATGAAGGAAGTCTAGTAGGTTTTCAGGATACATTGAGGACAACTCTATTTTAGGAAGATGGAAGAAGGTATTGAGAAGTTTGCAGTTGTTTTAGAACTGATTCTGACTAATAGGGAGAATCTGGTTGAGAAGTTAGAAGTAAAAAGTAACTTTGGTTAAAATCATTACAGAACTATAAAGTTCATAAATCTAAAGAAATGGAAGAATCAGCAGCACAATAAGGACAGTGAAGTTCAAAAAACCCCCGACTTCATCAAATTGAGGGAACTGGGAGGTAGGGTCTCTTGGGAAGTTATTCTAAGGAAGAAAAAGACTGCAAGAGAGTTCACAGTTACTGAAAGGGACTATACTAAAGGTATAATGGCAAACTGTCATAAGGCAAAGGAAACATATGGAGCATAGTAAAAGACCAATATGGCTCCATCAAAAGCTCTTTAAGAGACAGGAAAAGAAAAAGGAAAGCAGAAAAATATAAATATAAATACAAAAGCAGGAACAAGGACCTACAAGTATAGATGTAAAAGAGACTATAAAGGAATAACATGCAGTGTAGATCAAAGAGAACATGAGTTTCATCTAACATAAAATGAAATAAGAAAAATATTTTAGAAATAAGAGTACAGCAAGAAGAAGAATGCCTATTGCTTAACAAGGAAAAAAAAAAAGAGAACAGCAGATAGTAAAGGATGAAAAGTTAGTGTAATCTTTGCTTCAGCACTCACAAAGGGTGAGATTTGATCAGATATTTGGTATACACTGCACTTAGTAAGGCTACCAACACTGTTGTAAATATCATTCTTGCTAGCAAAATACACAAAGACAGAACATATACAGATAAACCCTGTGAAATAGGTATGTAACTATCCAGGGAAAAGAAAGCACTCACTAGGTATTTATCAAAATTTATCTGCCCAATTGTGAGAAGAAAGCAAGTGACAAGCTGCAGGCATCCACTGCAGGCTTCATTCAGTAAGTTCCTCAATACCTTGGATGACTGACTAGAGAACATATTTGTCACATTTGCAGAGGTGTTCAAATTAGAACAGGTTGCAAATGTTCGGCAGAATCAGGTTTAAATTTTGAGCAATGTTAATAAACAAAAGGTATATCCTTAAATCAACAAGATGACATTCAATAAAGTGCTTAGTAAGAAACATTGGAGTGATAAATACAACAAAGAAACAGTTGACTAGTCAGCAGCACTGAAAAAAAGGCTTTGAGCTTTCAGTGAATCAGACATTTCATTTACGTTTAGAACATGATACTATTGTAAAAAAACATCCCAGGACATATTTTGAGGAGCATCATATACAAGACACAAGAGTTTTTCAGCGTATGAGATATCACCTAGAGTGGAGTGTTCACTTTTGGGCACTGCAATGTCATACAGAGATTACTTCTCCCTTGGGAGACAGCCCAGCAGTTAAGAAGAATATGGGAGATGCAGAAAATATTATCTCCAAGGTATGTTAAATGTTCTGTTTTATAAAAAACACAAATATTTATATATAAGAAACAGAAATACTCTTTCAATATGTGGAAAGTGCTTTATAGCCAGTATGACACCCACTGTCCCTTATGCCCTCTGCAGATCTGATGAAAACCAAAAGCTTTACGGTTCGCTACTAATCTTTTAAGATGGCTATACATTTGAACAGACTGCTTGGAAAACATCATTGGAGGTGTTTAGGAGAAGGTTGATAAAGAGAATGACAAAGTTGAAAAATCCCCAATACCTGGTCGAACTTCCCAGTATTGTCCTATACTAATTACTCTATCTTGATTTATTATATTAAGATTTCACTAGATTGAATTTATTCTTAAAAAAACTGTTCGGCATCTCCAAAACTAAAAATGATATAAGATATGAGAAACATGATGAAATTTGCAGTAACAATGGCCAGTTTTTCAAATCAAGCAGCTAAAATACTAGAAGTGAGTGTTTTAAACAGAACAGAGGGCAAAAGATTAGTGACTCAGCAAAAATATTGCCAGGCTTCCCATCTTCTAAGAATTAAAAATTTCAGGGTCCTGTTTTTCAACAGCTGCAAGTGACTTTCTTGTCAAGCAAAATTTGTCTTATTTTTTCCAAGTACACAATTGGTTATCTCCCTGCCCTAGCAACAACATAGTACTTTGACAAATCTGAGATTGAGAAATTTATGGAAGTTAATCAAAAAGCCAAATTTAGAAGACCTGGATTTTTATGATGTGCTACTCTAAGTCCCACGTAAAGACTTTTCAAATTAATGAGTTCAGAAAATGTTGTCTTTTTTATTATCTAAACCTACCAAATTTGAAAAGGGCACAGATCTCCCATACAAGTCTGTTGTTTTGAAAGGGACCTTGGGATTAGCACGAACCCTCAGCAAATCCCACCTATGCTACACGTGCCTTTATATCACTGTGTGTGCCACTTCAGTAAACCAGTCCTAAAAAACTCACTTTTATATTTTTCAGGTTTTGCAATTAGCACCTGATCTTGAACGTGATCCAACCCACTCCTAGTCCAGAGAATATATTTTTCTTTTGCTGAGGTGCTGTTGATGTATCACTGGGAAAATACCTTCATTCTCTGCAATGAGCTGGTTCACCAGATGCTGAAACTGGGTCTAGAGGGCAATAGCACTTAATTAACTTGCTTCCATAAGGAAAAATACACTGTGCAGCTTGTCTAAAATCTCATTGGGCCTAGAATGAGAATACAAGTCTTCCTGCTTTCACAAAGACTCATGAGTCTTGAGTCCCAGTAACACTAGAAGGGGAGTGTTATAGACTGAACAGTTTGTTTAGCCTCTATATTAACAATGTCTTCAATTTCATGGGCAGTTTCCCCAGTAACTCACACACGCATTAGAAAGTCTGACCTTGGACATCACCCAGGGACAACCACCTGCTTACAGGACTGACTTTTGTTCCCTTTGATTTAACAGAAGGACAGACTCTCCTTCTGCTAAAAGAGGTCAACCGATCCAAGAGGGATTCTGCTTACAGCAGGAAAAAAAAATCTCTGGCATGATTTTGTCTAGCAAAGGTTGATTTTTTTTTCTAATCCACTGTTCACAAATCTCTCTGCCCTATTTCCAGTTCAAATACAGTTTCATCAGAGCTGTAATTTAAACTGTCTCAGTGTGAAATATCTGAAAAATATCCCAAAAATGTAGTTTGCCTTGTTTAGCTACTTAGAGATCCTAATGGACTTGTTCTTACCGGAGCAAGAGCTGGACTTCAATACTGTGTGATTTAGCTATAAGATGCATATTCTTGGCAAATTTTAAATTTATTTTAAGCTTAAAATTTTATTTAAATAATGGATAGACTTTCACTACTGATTCTTCCTCCAAAGACGCTTTCACTATCCCCTTCAGTCCTTATAAAATGAAGGATACAGAAGTGAAATTTTTTGAGGACAATTCCTGTAAACAAATAGCAGACAAAGTACCAATTCATCACAATCTTATGGATTCCAATACATGAAAATTTGAGTCTCTTCCTTTGCTGATCTTACAGTAGAACTCCATAGCAATAGTGCCTGATCACTTGTTGTTCTCACTAGCCTCTGGAAAGCAGTAGTCAGGACTGGTGACAACCTGACCAGTGTAACACAATTTGTGTGAGAGGATTATCATGACTTTTATCTGAAGAGAGGAAGGCCGCTATCTAGAATTCTAAGGAAGTCGATTTTACTCCTGCTTACAGGTAAGTCTCCCTCAATCTACCTAATTGCTGCCTTTTATAATAGCTCCCACCGGGAAAGGCTCAGGGTTCATGAACATTTATTTGAGTTTTCCCCTTTAATAGTAACTGTAAATTTTGCCATTCTGAAGAACTACCTCAAAACCTCTATGCTAAACTAAAAAGCCGTGACACCATTTCATTTATCCAAAGATTTCTTGATGCACTGAGAATAATATAGCATAGACTGAGTAGAAGAGCTTGAACATGACCTCTGAGGAACTGCTGTTTCATGATTCTCTCAAGTTGCAGGTCCACATTAACTCAATTCTTCTTTATGGGGGTTGTCACACAAACCATGCCTCTCTGCTTCTTTACATTGCCATTACTCAGTTACAGTCCCTATCTGAAACCACTGCTGTGATTAGCCAAAAATATAGCTGTCTCTCACCAAGAAAAATGCAAATCAACATGTATTGGTGGTGTAATACTTCCCTACAGGGCTTTAGTATAGCTCAATTCAGCTGCACTCCCTCATTATGTCACTGTACATGGCAGGGGAGTTGGAACTAGGTGATCATTAAAGGTCCCTTGCAATCCAGACAATTTTAGGATTCTAAGATCATATCATAACACCTGCCCTCCCATACTTTCGAGTCTGAAGCTTTGCTCGGGACTAGGTGGTTTCCTTGGGGTTTGGCTCCTGAAATCAGTCTCAGGCTGCTTCCATAAGAAATGATTTAGCTTATTACAGGCCTATCTGTACATATCTGTGGGAGATTCTCTCTAAGTGAATTGAGTATGTAAGTGTAATGAGATAGATATGAAGATGCTTACCCTGTTTATTAAATATTATTTAACCTGTCTATAATCCTAATAGCATGTCAGTAATTGTTTTTATACTACTCCCAAGTAGCTTCTAAAACCTGCAGTCTCCTACAATGGACCAATCACAAGATATACTGCTCTCATTGGAGCCCTTGTAAGTCAATATGCCTATGCCACTTCCTGGAGATTTAAAATTGTCCTGAGAAGGACTCAGGTTTCTGAATCTGTTGTGAGGGTAGTCAAAGTAAGCATTTTTTTTCCTAGTATGATAGTACCACTCCAAAACCAAGTTGAGTTGTATGTTCATATATAAAATGCAAAAGACAAAATGTAGTAACACTGGTAGTGTCAGTGGTACAAATCAACTTAAATGACCACTTTAATTCTGACAACTCTGAATTCTATGTTTTGATGTTAAGAAAGGAATATTTGAGCTATCTGTACATATCGGTTTTAACATCTTCCATCCAAACATCTCAAAATTAATGAAATAATTGGCAACAATTATTTGGCAAGTATTATCTTTCTTTTCATTCAGGCAAGGAATCTGAAATAAATGTAAGCAATTTACTTGCCAAATAAGTGAAACTATAGGAAAAAAATCCAAACAACATGAAATAAACTCCCATATCCATAATTAAATTAAATTAAATTAATTATAATGTGTTATTTAAAAATTACAACTACAAAGGTACAGGTAGATTTCCTAGAAGTATAAAACTATTTTAGTTTGATGAGTAACACTTAGTTCAGGTTTTAAATAAAGCAGAGCAAACCTTTGCTCAGTCATGAAACTTCTGATTTTGATTTTACGGTGACAGCAGGAAACATTCCTGGTATTTTTAGTAATTTACTCTTTCTCCACTAGATGTCCCCAGCAAGTCATGGTACTTTTTGCTTTCACTGATCGTATCTTCGTAATCTGAAAGGGTAGATACTTCTTTTGAAGTGCGTTTATTAAGATATCATGATTAATGATTTTCACTCCAGAGTTCATTTTATCTGGAAGATTAGCAAGACACATATCCTCTAGAAGACACAATGTTTTAATTCTCTGCTTAAGATACAGCGGCTTCCCAGTTTAGGAACCAATTAAGAATCTTGTATACTTCCTTCTCTGAATATAATTAAGTAATCAAAGCCTCAAAAAAAAAAATCCTTGTTATACAAATCCTACTATATCAAAAGGGAAGCCTTAACAGTTTTGGGTTTTTTCCCGTTACTCAGTTACTTTCAAAGGATGTGTAAAACTTTTACAGAACCATTCACAGCTGACTGAGCTAACAGCAGGAGTCTTACTTAATTTGAGTTTTAATGGATCTTTAAAGTAAGATAAGAGCAAAATCTGGAATGATCACAAATATAATTTTAAGCCTTTCCCATCTCCCCAAAATGGCCCCTGCAACAAAGCATAGGAGGCTGGAAACAAAACATTCATAGTAGAGACTCTTAAGACAGGTAAACTGAGCCAGAACTAATTTTGCAATGTTTTGTCTTTTCTGACATGCAGTAAGCTCTGTAATTCTTACTCTTGGTTGTAAGCACTGCTACAGTGGAGCAGCACAATGGAAGGATGTGTCTCTGACTTTCAGGGATGCAATAAGGATTTCTAAAAGGAAAATCACAGAAATGCTTCTTGAACTCTGTCAGTCTTGGAGCTGTGACCACTTCCCTGGCAAGCCTGTTGTAGCACTCAACCACCCTTTGAATGAAGAACCTTTTTCTAATATCCAACCTAAATCTCCCTTGGGACAACTTCAGGCCATTCCCTCAGGTCCTATCACTGGTCACCACAGAGAAGAGATCAGTGCCTGTCCCTTCTCTTCCTCTCACAAGGAAGTTGTAACTGCAATGTCTCCCCTCAGTCTCCTCTTCCCCAGGATGCACAGACCAAGTGCCCCCAGCTGCTCCTCATATGGCTTCCCCTCAAGGCCCTTCACCATCTTTGTTGCCTTCCTTTGGACACTCTCTGATAGCTTAATCTCTCTCATATTGTGGTCCCCCAAACTGCACACAATATTCAAGATGAGGCTGCCCTAGTGCAGAGCAGAGCAGGACAATCCCCTCCCTCGACCGGCTGGTGATGCTGTGCTTGATGCCCCCCAGGACACAGTTGGCCCTCCTGGATGCCAGGGCACTGCTGACTCACATTCAACTTGCCATCAACCAGGATCCCCAGGTCCCTTTCCATGGCACTGCTTTCCAGCATCTCATTCCCCAGTCCATACATACATCCAGATGCAGAATCCAGCATTTCCCCTTGTTGAACTTCATATGGTTGCTGATTGCCCAGCCCTCTAATTTGTTGATGTCTCTCTGCAGGACCTTCCTGCCTTCAAGGGAGTGAACAGCTCCTTAGAGTTCTGTGTCAACTGAAAACTTGGTTAGTATCCCTTCCAGTCCTACATCTAAGTCCTTTATGAAGATGTAGAAGAGAACAGGGCACAAGATGGAGCCCTGTGGAACCCCACTAGTGACAGGTCACCAGTCTGATGTTACCCCATTCACTCATGTCCTCTGTGCTCAACCTGTGAGTGAATTGCTTACCCACCACATGATGTGTTTATCCAGCTGTGTGCTGGACATTTTGTCCTGAAGGGTCCTTTGAGAGACAGTATCAAAAGCTTTACTGAAACCTAGTGGATCTCCACCTGGATCCATTTAGAAGCATATTTCTGACTCTCAGGGCATCAGGTAAACTGTTAGTCCTGTGTAGATGGACAGCTCCAATCGCAGAGAGAAAAAAAAACCTAAAGCAAGTACTGTGCAGCTTACTCACACCCCTGGAACAATGGCAAACACTGACTAGGAGTCCACAGCCTCCAGAGGTTTCATCAGCAGAGCTATTGGGATTTATTGTAACTACAAAAGGTGTAATTTCACCAGTACTAACAATGAATAGATATGAGAAACAGTGAAACAAAGCCAAATGCACCTGTTGCCACCCACTTGCTGGAGTTACTTAGGTATTTCCATTTCCAGAACTCAGGCGAGATACTATTTGCTACCAGAAACAGGGGATTTTGTCTGGGTTGGCTTTTTTGTTTGTTTTTGTTTTTCTTTTGTGTAAAAAGTTTTAAAGAATTTTACAGTGGAAAAATGGCAGTCTTAGAGGTGAATCAGCTCAGAAGGTTGGTGAAAGGCTTTTTCTGCTTTTTGTTTTATGACAGGAATCTTGAAGAATTTGTTCAGGGTTTGTTTTAGAAAAGACAAATAAGAGTCTAATTTGTACCCTGTTCCTCTCAAAATTATTTCCTCTGTAGCACCAATGATCAGTGCTGTCCTCCCCAAAAAAATATAGATAAATAAATAAATAACTATAGAAACAACAAGATTACAGGACTCAGGGAACCAAAAACCAAGTAGTTAAATTGGGAGTAAATAAGAACAAAGTGAAATATTTTCAAAATTCTTTTGTTTGCTATTTTTTCATTAACATGTAAGCAACAAAAGTTTCCCCATGTCAGAGTAAATCTTCATCAGCCCCATTCCAGCAGCTTTCCAGTCCCCTTATGAGCATTTGGCCCACCAGGAGTTATTGATTGCTGTCACCTGCAGTAGCTTGTGCCCAGGGTTTGGCACAAGGTCAGCTTGAATTTTCACAGTTTTAAAACTTTCCCATACCTCCCACTTATACAGTCTGTGGCTTGGCTACTGGGTTGCACAGGGGCCAGGCAGAGCTGGGGCATGGAGAAAGACATATTTTTGGAGAAAGACATATTTTTGGAGTGTGAGGACAGCTCCGAGCCACCCTGGTCCTGGGGCAGGGATGCCATGCTGTGAGGCAGAGTTGCTATGCTGTGGCGGGCTGGGATGGGTCTGGGAAGGCTGAGGCCCTGCTGTTTGCTCTTACCCCCATCTTCTTGATGTGATTCCCACTTTGCCACCAGCCTTTTCCCCAAGGGACAGCTGGACCCCCAGAGTAGCCTGTGTTTGCACCTCCAACTATGGGGTCAGCAGCACAAGGGGTGGCAAGTGGCCCTGGGAAGGAATAGCAAGGCACACACACAGCCCCCCCCCCGCCCCCTCCCATGCCTCACTAGGCTGTTGCTCCCTGTGCCAGGGGTGTCCCAGGATCCTGTCCCTTTGCTGGGTCAGGGACAGCAGCGGGTGAGGCTGCGCTGGCACAGGACAGCAGGCATGGGGGAGACAAGAGCAGCAAGACGACAACCCAAGTATAGTGGGAGCAGAGTCACTCCCGCTCTGCTCACCCTGCCTCACCAAGTGCAGTGGTTTCTCCCTCCCACAGCAGCATGCAGCCCCAGTTCCTTCTTCTTTAGGCAAAGAAATCAAACAGATGAACATCAATGTCACAAATATCTTAGAAACAGAAGCCATCCTGACTAAACATAGGCCAGATGAGATCCTTTGTTCTTTTTCTTTCAACCTTTTTTAACTGAACCAGCTGGAGCAGTGTGTATCTACACTTCAGTGTGTACCTACAACTAACTGGAGGCAGCACCTTGTAAAAGGGTTATGTGAAGTAGAACTAATTTGGTGCTTCTTCACTTAGGCCTCAAGAAAATTAAGCCAAACAAATTGCAGTAATTGGGTAGGGCATTACTCCAAAAGTCACAAGGGCTTACAGCACAGTTTTACTGCTGCCTTCCTGTGTCACCTCCAAGTCCCTGAAGAGCTGTGTGTCTGAGCATCCCCAACTGCAAAGCAGAGATAATATGCAACTGTCCTAACTCTATGTGAGTCTGTTAGAGTGTATCAGCTTCTAGAAACTAATCTTTTTTATATGTTTTGTATGCTCATTGCATCTTATAATGACTAAGAAACTCACACAGTAAGTTACCACAGAGTTAAGGTTTTCCAGCATAATGTGCAGGGGTTTACTTTTACCTGCTCTATACCCTAGAACTTGTAGAAGCATTCCAGTATTTCCAAAATTGAGAGCTGAGGTCTTTGATTGTCTGGATTTTCTCCAAAACTAGGACAGAGTATCTGAATTAACATAGTGCAAAATTTCTGTGACTTTTTCTGTGGTAGAAATAGTGTTCAGAGTGCTCAAAATGTAACTTGCTCACAAGGGATGTTTGACAATGTAAAAGGAGAACATTTCCTCCCTGAAGTTCACGTGGTAGGCTGACTAAAGCTCTCTGGGGGTTCCCCTTCTGCAGACTTCAAGCAGGGGAAATATTGCCAAATATATCAGATCATCTCTTTTCTTCTACTCTTTCCTGTCTGCAGACAGAACTCTCCTTAATACCCCATAGAGTTCATCTGGTGGACAAGGTAAAAACCTCAGCTTTCCTTTTTGTCATATGCTGCACTCATAAATTTTTCCCTGCACATTCCCGACTTCTCTGCTTTGTCTCCCTATTAGAAAACCATATGCCTTCTCAGTGGCTCCGAGTGTCCTGATACTACAAAGCAGGGAAAGTTCATTGACTACATCAGCCCACTCATTATCCTATTCTACTGAGTTGCCTTATTTATCCTTCTTGTCTTTTTCCAGACTACATTCATCTTGCAGAAACTTCATGTGTGGTCTAAGCTCGCCATCTAGTCTTCTCAATAGAGACATAGAAAATTATTCATTTCATTTAAAACTTCAGAGGATAAAATTACTCACCTTGGGAGGAGTTTTTCTATCTCTTCCCCTCTCTCTCTAGAGGAAGTCTAGACAAAAATTTAGACTGAATGCTTAATATTTCTTTGATGAAAATTAAATGGATGACTTTCAAAAGCTTACCAAAAGCTTCCCAAAAGCTTCCCCTTTAGTAGTTGCTCTGCTTCTCCACTCACTAGTAGTTTTGGAGTTTGCAGAAGCCTCTCAAGGAGCCTCAAAAGGAAGGAGTCATGCCATAACTTATAAAGCTTGCTACGCAGTTGATCCACTGAGCCAAAAAAGACTGCAAATACTATAGAATCTTGCCCCCTGGAAAAGGTTAGTGTTGCCTGTCATGTCTGCCTCTGCAAAAGATGGGATGTCTGGAAAAAGGGATACATTACTTCCAAAAACCTCCACCATCTCACCACTTTACTGCTCAAAAATTATAAGTTAGAAACCATGAAAACACTAAGTTAAATTGCACCCTCAAAAAGAACATTCAAATTATCACAACTCAAGAATCCATGGACAGGCCAATTACCCAACACTGTAATGAATTTAAAGTCATGAACAGATTGCCACACATATATAGCTCCAGCATCCTGTATGAGGAACTATCAAGACGAGTACTATTTCATATAAGTATGTGACACATAGTTTCCCTTGAAAGTTCAGTTTTAACAGCTCTGTTAGTTACCTTGCTAGGAATTCCCTCGGAATGTAGTTCTCTTTTCTAACATAAAAGCTGGCAAATCATCAGAAGTTCTGCTAGACCTCAGGCAGGCCACAGACCCTGCATTAAATTGTTACAGTCTAGGAACACATTTAAAAGATGTTTGTTTCACCTTTTTTTTTTTTAATGGAGATTAAAATATTCCCAAGAATTAGCAGCAGTGAAGAGGAAATGACAGTAATCCTCTGGGAGTCCCTAAAAGCAGTCCTCAAAGAAAAAACAAATGCTTTTTTGAAAGGCATAGCACTGGGCAGAGAAAACCCTTAGGATCCTTTAGAATTGTAATTGCACATTTTAAGGAATGTAACACAAAAAAACCCTAAAACCCAGGAGTACTGCTAAAATCTGCAAAGTGCAACAGATCAGAATAATAATAATTTTAATAATTGTAATAATAATAATAACTTAAAATTAGCCTGTGGGATGTATAAAAGCGAACTTAGGAAGGATGGTGCTTACATTTTATCTGAGGGAGCAGCAGCCCTCCAACACAATCCCACATTTTGTATGTGTTATTGACTAAACCAACAAAGGAGAGAGAGCTCCAGGTTTTCCTCACTATCAAAGAACAAGAACACTGAATGACAGCAAACCCATATCTCAGTACTGAAATACAGATCTGCCTGACTACTATCACATAGAGTCAGAATTTCTCAGAGAATTGCTGAGAGAGCTGAATACTAAAATACTTAAACCTTTTAGGACACAGAGAATTCTACCCACTACTGAAAAATCATTACTGAACTCTGGAGAGTCTAAAGTAGCCATCAGTGCAATCATAAAATAAAATGTAAAAACCAGCATTCATCTACTTTTACATCAGACCATACAGATTAAAATGCACTGCTACAGAAGTACTTCAGGTATTGACTGTTTAAAAACCATGTATATGAAGGCGACTCTGGCTAAGGTTCAACTCAAGATTAAGAGATGTCACTTTGAGTGCCTATATATAAAAAATCCTCTCTGCATTTGGTATCTGAGCTTCCATTACAGTCAGTGATTTAAAAGCAGCAATCCAATAGTAATTTAGTTCACCTTGGAGAAGCTGGTCAGTTGAACCACTCTTCAGGCAGCTCTGACCATACTGACCAGATTTCCATTGAGTTTAATGGAGTTTAAACAGTTAGCTCACAGGTAGACACACAGGTGTCTGAATTCCAGAGAAAATACCATCTCTTTAAAGGACCTTATAGCATGATATTAGGGAACTTCAGCATAGTTTCATTCTGTTCCAATCTGCTTCCACTAAGATTCAGCTTGGTCCCTAGCTTGGAAGAGCAACTTAAACGCTGGATGTCAATCAGGGTATGAAACTGATCTACTTCTGCTCTTTGTGTATGAGACAGGATATATTATTTAATTGCAATAACATATGCTGTTATATTTTCTCTTAAGTCCCTGTTTTATTCACTGCAGAAGTCTGATGGTGGTACACATGGTAAAAGTAGAATTTCAGGCATGGGAAAAGACACTGCACACTTGTTTGAGAGCCCCTTCCATGGTACTCATATGATTTAGAGAATCTTTTTGTGAGTATTTATCATGTTCTTTGCCATTGTATTCCTCAAAGACTACTTCTCTCTCTCTGAATCTCCTTCTATACTTCTCATTACTTTTTTTGCAGGCAAAAGATTATTACTTTTTTTCCCTCTCTGATTCTAATTCAAATCATCTGAGAAACAACTTACATGTGGATACATCAGTTCAGCCAAAACATTACCAAAAACAGACAGGAGGTAACTGATCTGTAATGCATTCTCAGACTACATCCTAGTGTGCTTAAGAGTAATCACACTGAGAGAAGAAAAAGTCTTTAGTAGTAATTTCTCATATTAAGAAATTATTACAGTGCTCCAGCAACTGTAAAATCAAGCCTATGGGGATCTTCTCAGTCTGCTGAGTCTGAAACCTACAATCCACTGCTTCCCAGGAGGTTGCCTTAACCATGCCACAGTTTTTCATCCTTTGTATTCAACTAGACCAGAGTTCACCCAGGGTCACTGATGAACACCTTTGGAAGAAGGGATAGAGGTCTTAAACCCTACTCAAGGGTCTGCTTATGCATCACAGATAGAAACATTAATGGAGAAAATGTGCAGTCAATTTGGTTAGCAGGGACTAGATGCCACTGTTGCTGTCAGGAAAACAAACCATATCTCTAAAGGCTGGCCCTAGCCACTGTCCTTCCTTCATTTATAAACACATTTGGCACCTACTGTAAAGAACTTCAGTAGCTTCTGCTCTATTAGAATGATTTCATAAAGTTTCTTTAATCCCTTTTTCAACTAAATGAACACAAAGACCTATAAATAAGTTTTAAATTACTGTCTCTATCAGACACTGCTGTGGAGGACATAAAATCTTTTGAGAATTTGATCTGTGTTAATTAAATAAAAAAAAATCTCCATAAGGTCTAAAGCATGCTTAATGAATTAACATAGAGGCCCCACTGAGCAAAAGCCTTTTAAACTCCAGTGAAACAAATCAACTCACATTTTATTATTATCCACTTTAGAAATTTAATCTGTTACTTTACATCATGTGAAACCAGTTTTTCATAAATGCTAATTAAAAATATTAAAAATGGAAATCTTCTTCTAAGGGGCTTATGCAAAGTGTGAATATTGATGCAAAGAGATAGGCCTGTTTGTCCTTAGGAAAGACAGTGCTTCTGCTATAACAAACTGTACTTAGGAAATCTGCTGGGAGTAAGCATAGGCTCCTGAATCAATTTGAGGCAGAGAGGGGCTACAAAAAGTACCACTTTTAAGGAAGATGGTATTACCATTTCACTTACAGGGTACCACCAGTTTTGAGGAATCCTATCACATTTGAACCACAAAAAGCTGGAGAAAGAAAACCAAATTAAAATAAAAAATAAAGCATCTCC
Source organism: Pithys albifrons albifrons (assembly GCF_047495875.1). Lineage (NCBI taxonomy): Eukaryota > Metazoa > Chordata > Aves > Passeriformes > Thamnophilidae > Pithys > Pithys albifrons. Next base: position 76,578,884 of record NC_092460.1, read on the forward strand.
TGATTTGAATCCTTAGAATCCATATATATTGAAGCCAATTTAGTGATACTCTATAACTCAGCCTTGGCCATATTAACTGCCATCAATGGTCAACTCTGGCCTCCAACTGGGATTCATGGAGACACACCATTCACGCTGCTGCTGCTTCCTTTGAGAACGCACGCAGAGTCTGTCTCAAGGAGAAAAGACAACACAGAAAGAACCGTTCCTCACCAATATCACCAAAGGAGACGTTCCGCTGTACCTTTGGCGACTGGACTTTATCCCGCATCGGCCTCTTTAGCCACCAGCACGCTTGCAGCAAGCATGGATAGTGCCCTTCTCAAATCTTTGTTCACAAAGCCTAGCCATGATGATAACTTGACCCATGATTGATCAATGTATAGGAATTAGTGATGCTTATAGAAAAAGAGTGAAACTGAGTCTGGTAGGATGCTCAGAGCATCGGAGTGAGTAACCCTCCCAGCAAGCAGCAGAAAGTTAGAGAATTCACGTGTAAATTCACATGTACTACAACTTTATCATTTGGTTTTACTCTGACGAATTTTTTTTTCCAAGCATCCAATGAGGAGCACATGTACATGATTGCCACCAGATTTTCTACTGTTAGATCCTAAACAGGATGGAAGATTAGTAGGAAAAAACATGAAAAGTTCACAGTTTAAAAATCTGCTCAAAGTCCTTTAAGCTTAAAGCACCCCTTAAATCTTACTTTCTTTACACATACACCTGTTTGTCTTGCACATACAGAGTAATTTTTCTGATTTTTCATCAAGCTCTTTAGACTAATTCATTTCCCAACACTTCAGCATAAATCAAAAATATTAGAGCCCTTCCTACCCAAAATCATAGAAAAGAAAAACTTGAAGAATCACCAAGAAATCATTTCATCCATTCCATGGATCTACTGTGTGATAAGCTGTACCACATCCTTCCTGATGAATGTTCATATAAAATAATTATTAAAAACTGCAGTAGTTGAAACACCTTCACAGAAAACCAGACATTTCTCAGTAGCAACATGTAGGCCTTAGCATAAGCTCAGTTTTTACTATTATCTGTTTACTATATTTGCTAGGTCAGAAGTCAGTTACTTTTTTTTATTTTTATACTTATGTCATGTTTATATAATATATTGAAGTATATGCATAAACATAAAAATTTGCATATTATATAACAGTATAGTTGTGTTTATAAGCTTTATATTTATAGCATGAAAATTCTCTTGGCTATTTAATTTTATTAGAAAATATGTCTCACTATTAGAAACAGTAAGTGCTTTTCAGAAGTTGCACATCATGATTTTAACACAGTGATGATTTTCTTTTAGTCTCAACTATTATAACAGCATGCAGACTTCCAAACAATATTATTCATTTATACATGATACTTGCTGTCTTTACATTAACACATGCCACAACATAGAAAAAAATAAGCTAAGTTTACCAAAAAGGGCTGGCACATAATACTGGTAAATGTGATGGTATTTTATTCAATTGAGGAAATTCAAGACAGCTCTGAGTCACTCTCTCTCACATGATGTTCAAATGCTCACACATGAAAAAATATGTACAACTTTTTACCTCAGAGACTTTATACCTCAAATGTCTTAGAACTTGTGCTTTCAGTCTAGTTTCACTTTTTGTCAATATAACACTCTGAAAATGAAATTTTGCCAACATGGAATCATACCCTCAGACCTGTTTCAAGAGGCATTAAATTGGCTCAGCCATTCCAACATATGATTTTTTCCTCCATCAGGGGATTGCACATTTTAAACTCAGGATATTGTCTTTACCCTTTTTCCTAAAACTAAGTTGGAATGGGAAAATCAAAAAAATAGAGTGCTGCTGTGGTAGCTACAGTTACAAAAAGATTGTCTAATGAATGGGCCTTATAGTGACAAAATGCCACCTTTGTAACCTCTTTCTGATTCTGTTTCATAAAGAAGGTGAGAAATCTGAGAAGACAGAAAAACTCATAGCAGTAAAACTGATGCATTTAGGAAGGGAGAAAACTGAGTAATTTCTGAAAAGCCAGTAGTACAGTTCTCTCTTATATTCAGCAGGATTGTTCCAAAAAAGGGAAAAAACTAAAAAACAACATATTGGGTGGTAGCAGTAATAATGTTGCAAGAAGGAAAAAAAGCTCAAGAAAAACAACGGGGCATTTCCAAACTTAGAAATTTAGCGATGGCCTTATTAATTTCAAAAAAGCCAATGGGAGTATTTAGGCAAGAACATGACAGTGGTTTCTAAACTGGTAGAATGATGTGAAAGTGGCAGACTGAAAGACAGCCACAAGTTCGTGCAAACATAGACATCACCCTTAAACTCTAGTGATAAAATAAACCTGTCATGGAGGATTTCTCTGTTGCTAATTAAATAGTGGTATCTGATCAGCAAATAGCTATTCTATTGGACTAGAGCACTCACAGAATTAAACAATCACCATCAATTTCCACACTGAGTAGGAGGCACATGCAGCATGCTTCGGACCTCGTAAACAGAGTCTCTGAAAATTTCAAGACCAATTCAACAAAATACATAGAAACACAAAAAAATAAAGAAAAAATTGTATTTCATCAGAAAAGATAATTAGATGTAAATATCAACTAAATGTTTTAAATAAGGAAATTATTTACTTATTTATCTTTATTTATTGAAACTGAGTGTAAAATGAAACCAAAGCGCAATGGTAATGTTAAAATCTAAGACATAAGATTAACCTTTCTTGTCTACATGTTCACAGTTTGTTGTGATACTATTTCATTGTGTAAGTCAGACAGCACCTTTGCACAAAATATTCATTTCTTCTAGCTTTTCTTCTAGTTTCTAGCCTCATTAAGTCTTTTCCTTTCCTACCCTTTCTTTATATTACCTTATCACCAAACAGCCTTAGTCTTACTAAGAATACAGCACCCTATTTTTTACATATTTTTAGATAAGTAAGATAAATGGAGAAACCTTCTGTGTTAGAATGCAAATGTTAGAGTGGAAAGAGTCATAAAGATCCCAAAACTATGGTGATTCATTTGGATGTAACATAGAGATAATCCTAAGGAAAAAGCTACTGATAAAAACATGGTCAAGAAACAAAAAAATTAGTCCAAACAATTAAAACAAGAAAAAAACATAATTTTGGAATTCAAATATCTGAAATTAAAAGAACTTCTTAAATCTATGGCAAATTACAATTTTAAATTAGCTGTTTTGTATCCAGTCCTGCAATAACTTCTCCTATTAACAGCATGGAATTTTTTCAGGTAAATGCATACATAGCTCATCTTTCTTACACCATAAAGACAAAGCTCCTGATCATTGAGGGTAAATAAGCAAAGAAAAAAAGAGGATTCATGATATTTCCCACTCAAAGCTCCTTTCAAAGCCATAAAAAGATAGATGTGCTCTACCATATACAAACACGTAGATGTGTACATGTATTCCGTGCATGTACACCCATATATTGCTTTTATCTGTCTACCCAGCTCCAGATACTCAATCTACATCATGCGCTGGGAGACACCAAATGCTTAGACAATGTACATATGCACAAAACAACTGCATGTAGCATGTTAGTGTGGGCTGCACCTCTGTGGCCATGGTATGCACATGTAGGGACATCTCCAGCCTGGGAAGACCAAGCCCTTGGATGCAAGACAGATATTTCCTGTATGGAGGCCAAGTCCTTGCTCTAGACGAGGATTTATTTCCACAGAAGGAACTGGTAGAGAAGCATACCTACATCTAGGATCAATTTTAAAAGGGCATGTTTAAACATCACATGTTTTGAAGTATGTTGAAAGAATATAGATCCCCCTTTCTTTACGTCTAAAAATACATAGTGACATTTGAAAGAAGGAAGTATGGTCCAAATATAGATGTGGGAGATTTCAGCATTGTCATCCTGTGCTGCTAAAAACTATGATAAAGTAACTAAATACCCATTGTTCCATATATACAAAGCCATTACCAGAAACTGAGCAATTACAGAACACTGTGTATTTTCCATACATTCAGGGCATGATTTTGATGTCTTTGCTCATGCTTAACAGTGCTTTAGTTCTTGAGTATCTCCACTTAGGTCAGTAACAGCACTCATGCAATATGATTAAATATATCTTAAAATCATATTATTTTTAATATTCCTTTATTGTTCTTTCAAAATACAAGTAGATATAAAAATATCCTTCCATTTTTGCAGGTTTACTTTGGAAGAAATTTTCTTTCAAGAATAAATGAACTCAAACAATCACAGATAAATTTTTAGCAGAGTAAAGTAATAAAATGGTTACTTTAAATCTTAGGTATGCCATGAAAAGATAATGGCTGTCACATGAGTTGAGGAGCCAAGATTTTTTCTATTAATTATGGCTATTAACTGAAAAAAGTGTTCTATGTACTTAGGAATATATGAGGGAACTAACCATATTAGGAAAGAAAAAAATCTTGGATTTTGGAAAGCGAGTATAGCTTTTTGTGATAAACTGCTGAACATGCCTATTTTAATATGAAATCCCATTCTAAGGACACTTTGGGGGCAGTAACACATGAATAGCCTTCCTACCTCTGTCACATCTGCAGAACATGCATGCCAGTAAAACATCAGGTTTGGGCTTGGTTTGGGTTTGTTTTCTTTTGTGTTCAGTTTTTTTAATAATGGATTTTAGGTATAAGTTGACCAAAGAAGAGATGGAAAAATCAGGACCTGGTTACCTCCTCAGCATCAGAGATTTTGAAGAACACGTTTTCGTTCTATTGCTTTCTCTGTCTTTCATCTAGCTTCCTTTTTCTCAGCTCGTGAAACCTCTAATGTTCTGTCAGAGATGGGATGGCTTTCCTACTACCTTGTATTCAGGCCAGCTATTCCAATTAATAAATAACACTCTGTCACTGTACCATTCTAAAACTTCTCACCAACATCAGCAACAATGATGCAACTTTATGTCTCATGTCATTTCTACCTACTTCTTGTAGCCAAGAGATGAGAGGAAGTCAGTGTATGAGAGTCTAATTGAGTGTGAAATCATTGCTATACCAGATTCTATATCTTTCAAAATACCACACCATATTTGCTGCTCTGTCTTTCAGCAAAAGCACAACAAAAAGTCAAGAGGAGAGGGATTTAGGATGGTTAACTATACTTTCTCCTCCACAGAAGTTTTACATGGCTGGAAATCTTTCCTCCAGAAAAGCTCAGCTGGAGAAGAAGTATGGTCCCAGGAGGGCACCAGAGCTTACAGGATCATAGAATGGTTTGGGTTGGAAGGCACCTTACAGGTCATCTAGTTCCAATCCCCCTACACAGAGCAGGGACACCTTCCACTAGACTAGCTGGCTCAAAGCCTCATCCAGCCTGGCCTTGAACATTCCACAGAAGGAACATCCACAGCTTCTCAGAACAATCTGTGACAGCATCTCACCACTCTCACAGTAAAGAATTTTTTCCTATTATCTAATTTAAATCAACCCTCGTTCAGTTTAAAGCCATTTCCCCTTGTTCTATCACTACATGTCCTCATAAAAAGCTCGAACACAATGGAGCCATCAGCCTTGGCCCAGCTATGGAATGCACCTGACAGCAGCACAGGGACAGCCATGTTTTCATCTCCTGTTGCTGTTCCGTTTTCTCACCCTCAACACAGATGGGGTTGCACAACTGGAGAACAGACAAGGAGCTGACTCAGGCCTGGACATCAGCCAGCACCAACAAGTAACAAGCACTGCACCTGCATGCACTGCTCTAACTGTGATTTTTAGCAGCATACATCTAAAAATGCGATTCAGTCAAGAACACCAGACGTGTATAGACATCCTACCATCAATCTTCTGAAACTCTGCAATAGCCATGTTATAACATCAATGCACTCAATACAGCACATGCAAAATTTTACACATAATACTGAACTTCACATCATCTTCATATAACAGATAAACACACTGATGTGTTACCCTTTCCCTTAATGCATTAGTTTTTCTCACTTCACTAGCCACTTAAACTATTATACAAACCATTTTGTGGCAATGAAATGTTTTTTTCTGTTTGTCCAATACAATGACCTCTAGCCTGTTAAGAACATTCCTGGACATCATTGTAATACAAACACATAATTAAGAAACATTTTAGTTGTCAGAGCTTGCTACAGTGAATTTATGCCTTTTGATATTTATAAAAGATATATATTTCAATCAGTTTCCTGAAGAAATAGTCTGAGAAATATTACCTTCAGTAATGTTGCAGGCACATTATTTGCTGTATGCATTTTCTGCATTGGCTTTTCAGACACAGAACATGTTCTCCTTCAGTTCTAAATGAATGTCTGTGTCTCCCCTTAGACAAGGTTGTGCTATATAAACCAAAGTCACTTCCTCTTTTTCACAGAAAGCTCGTTCCCAATTTATTAAACAGAAATGTTAAGTGGTGACTAATATAAAAGCATAGCTATTTTCACTACTGTTAGCCTCTCATAGAAATGTCACGATATTACTCTAAAATTAGAAATGAGAACTAATTATAAAATGCTGTTCTTCTAACACAATTCTGCTAAAGAGGCCATGAAAAATAGCACAGTATCCTTTAGCAAGTGTACAACATTGTATATGATAAAAATAAAATATGTGTTAGTCTAAGGATAGCAATACTATTCAATACCAAGAGCTAAACGAAAAGGAATACAATGACTATTTCCTTACAAGATCTACTGTATTTGGAATAAATTAAAACATGGCAATATTTTAATGTAATTTTAAATTATGGGTATCATTTCTTTCCTTGCTCATTTTAAGTGATGCAGCAAATACACAACTTGTGTCACATTTTGGAGACAATATTTTATAGATTTTTCAGTAAAATCATGACTATACTTAACAGTCATTGTGATGGTTAGATTCAGAAAACAACAAGTGCCATTTCATTATTAATGCTCAGGATGCAAAACATAGGTACTATTCTGCAAATGGCTCTGAATCCAATTTTTCTTCTATTGCATTTGGTGTTGAAATGTATTTTTTGTCTATATGAGTTTTAGATGTTTTTCTAATCAATTCAGGAACTTTCAGGAAATAAACTCTTTATGTCAAATCTCAGTTGCATTTACTGTACAAAAAAATGGCATCTCTGAATAGAAAAAGTATTAATCACTTCATGGAGGTTTACAAATAATTTTTCTGAATTTGAGGCAATCTTTTCAAAAGTTGCCGTGCATATGGTTTTTCCTTGGGCATGTTATCTTTTGCCATAGGAATTTGTTTCTGGGCAAAATTTTCACAAATGTTTTTTCCTTTGTTTAGAATTTTAAGATGCAATTCAACATATTCAAAATTTAGTCAGCTCTAGATATATTTGAAATACATGAGCTTCCTAGAAACATCAGATGTAGTATGATCAGGGCTAATGTGTATCTGTGAAATACGTTGCCATGTTAGAAAAAATTTTGATATGTAGAAGCCTACCATCAGCTGGTACTTCAGTGCTTTTCAGAACCTCTGGTTTATAACTTCTAAGCTTTTTTGTGCACGCTCATAAGAACCAACATATCTGTCCCAGAAATTCTAAAGTGATCCCCTAAACAAGGATCAACAGGTTTTGACATTCCAGCTGTTCTGTTCGTTTTGACACTTACCAACAACTCCCAAATTCAAAGGTCAAGAGATCATAACCGCAAAGATTATCGGCTCCTCAATTTCGGTTTCCAAATGTTTGCTATAACCAGTTTGTTTGCTGTTTCTGCATTTTAACATTGAAATGCAAGCAAACAATATACACATTGACCGTTTTTTAACTTTGTCTACTGCTGTCAGTCAAGCCAAAGCCTCAGCCTATCTGTTGGCCACAGAGGAGCCAGACTGGGACCCCACCAGTATATGGGAACCACCTGGCTTCCTCCCACTGAGTGCACTGGAGGCCAAATTCCCATCTTAACATTAGACATAACAAAATCTGATCACATGTAAGTTATAGACCCTCAGGATGTCACTTCAGTTGATTTCCACCCACGCTACTCTTCTCTATACACCCACAGTTTCATTATATTGCTTCACATAAAAATTCCCTGTCTAAATACTCAACTCCCCATCTACACATACAAATGCTGCACCTCAACATGCCATTTGGCTTGCACACTCTTGTATCAGAACAGTAAGTATTCTCCATGCCCCAAATGTCCCTTTTCTATAGTTCAACCCCATGGCAAAGTAAATCCTCATACTATAACAGCTATCATAGGAAACTGAAACAGAGTATCAGCAAGTGGCAGAAACTGATGTCACTGTTAATATTGCCTAATAATTTTCTTCTTTGTAACACCTGTTCTTTTTGTGCAATCCTTCACACAGCATCAGTAGCAAAATCTCCTAAGCCTTTAGAGATGAAACAGGACTTCTAGCTTGTAATATTACAGAGGTTGCTGTGACAAGACAATCTAGAGTATTCTCTAAGAGCCAAAGCTTCTGAGCACTTTGTCTCTTTTTCCAGAATTTTTAACTGTCTCAACAGTCATGGTGAAGTAGGAAAAGGAAATATTACTGACATTTTAGTCATTATCTATTTTGTTATAGGAAGTTTTTCTATTCTTCCCTAGTCTACTTACTGGTTACTTCCTCTATATTCAATATGACTAATTTATAAACTGATAACAACCTAGTTCTTGTTAGAAACTCCCAGGAGCAGATGCTGGAGTTTAACTGCTGAGTCATTGTGTCATCTGATTATATAAAAAACTACTGCTAAATTTACAGGTTTATATCAAAATTAAGCCAGAATCTCTAGATGTTTGTAAAGTGCTTTCTTCTGGATCTGTATTTGTATTATATGTACTCAGTATTAAGAAAACATACCACAGACCTTTATAGTGGAGTGGCACATTCAGCAGGACAAAGTGTCTCAGCTTTCTATCCACTACTCAGTGGGACTGTGCGTGCTCGTCTCCCTGGAAGAGACCTTATGCAGAAAATAGTGTTTCTAAAACTTAAGAAGAAATAAAACTCTAGATACATAGCCTCAACAGACAGACTCGATGAAGAGAACCAACATTGGTGATACAATATTTCTTGACAGTCCTTTCATTTAGCAATGTACAGAGAGAGATTTCTTTACTTTTAAAACTACATCAAATGCATAATGACAGAAAATAAGAAGATGGAAATAAATAGAAAAGAATAATATGATTACCAAGACAGAGAGATGACCAAGGTATTGATGACCTCTGTTCCTTCTAAATTATATGTAAGAACACAAAAACTCAATACCGATATTGCAGGCTGGGTACCACCACAGGCTCTGTTCTCAGGACAGGGACAGGCAGAGAGGAACACAGGATAGAGGGCACTTCCCCAACACTTCCTAGTGATTCTCTATCTAGGGAATATAGAGAGGCAAGAACATAAACTGCAATAGCTGGATATTTTCAGTAGTACCTACCAGTCCATTCTAATCATATGCCTGCCTTAGTCAAACTAGTTATTCCACTTTTTCCTTCAAAGATGGAAATCTAACTTCAGAAATTAAATTGTAATCCTGACGTCCTGTTCACTTGACTAATATATTCCCCATATGTATCTCTTCTTAAAAAAGATTGCTAAGTGCTCTCCATTGATTGCCAAATTAACCAAGTCTAAGAGCAGAAGGAACAAGATATAAGGGAAGAAGTAGTCATTTTGTAGTCAAGCAATTCTATCTTTGTTCATATCTTAACAAGGAAATGTTTCATGACAAATGACAAATGACATCACAAAAAAGTGTTTTCTTTGTGGTAAATATCTGCATGTCAAGCTACAACAGGAAGATTAATTATTTCTTTAAGGATTGTTGGAGTGAAAGCTATACAGTGACATACACATTATCCTGTTTTGGTTTGCAATGTTATTCATGAGGCTTATCATGTGACACACATACTTCTAAACTCCATGAAAGAAACCTGATTTCTGCAATTCAAAGAATAGCTGCATACAAACCACCCTCTCCACCAAACCTTCCTTCAAAAGAGTAGCCAGGTAAAGACAGGGAAGAGTATTAGGCAGAAGAATGTATTTCTGCAACTAGCATGATCCTTTCACCTCTCTGGGTGTATTTAACGTGGGCCATACTCAATTTGGCAGCTTTACCATAGAGACAGCAAACTCCACTGCTCCGTAATACCACTGTCCTCAACAGGAACAACCTGCTGCAATGAAGAAGACAGTAAAAGTGCTGGGTGAAAGGCTTAGGGTTCTGGCTTCACGCAGGGAGTAAGGTGCGAGCTACCAAAGGATATTTCGTGAACAAATGCTGTAGCAGTGTGCATTGGTCCAAGCACCGTGAGCAGCCAACCCTACTCCACAGTCTGCCACTAGAGGGAACACAGACATGCTGGAATCAGGAACGGAGAAAAATCAGATTTTTGCATTTTCTTGTTCATAGCCCTTTTAGATTCTTTTCTCAAAATTGCCACCTACATAATGGTTCTGAAATATGCTTTACTGGAGAATTTCAAATCAGAGAAAGCACAATATTAAGCTTTAAGTGAAAGTGAAATCTTTTGAAGTGAAAATACTCACCTGCAATTCAACTTTCTGCAAGCCATTTTCTTTCAGACTTGCAGAAAAGCCCAAAACTATTACTGAGTAGTTTGTAAGTAAATCTGAGTGAGAACTTTTCAAGAAAAATAGCCCATCAGAAAATACTGACTCACTAAAGAATCTTCTTTTTTTTTCCCGAAATAAAAACATTTAAATTCAGGAAGTTCCTAATTTTGGCTTCTATGGAATTTCTGTACAGAGCATAAGTGTAAATTGCAATACCAGAGAAGTCTCCCTTTCCAACTTTTTTGCATCCCAGCTGAGAGACACAACCAAGAAGCTCTTGTATAAAACTGACTTGGTTTATTTCTCAGGAGCTGTTTCAGTTTCCATAAACAAATGAGAAAATTTATTGAAGCAGGAGTTCTTTCCTTATGAGTTGAATGCACTAATGAGAGCCACTTTTACTATACTGCAATCTCTTTCTCCAAGAAATTTGCAGCACCTAGTATAGTCCAAGACAACACAGAACATTTTAAGATCAGAAACTTCTGTATAACAGAAATCTTTGCCATATTTAGATCAACACCCTCTCACAGCTGTCACAAACAATATCGTGTTTTGGCTTCATTTTCTTTAATGGAAACATACTTTCTGAAATACAAGAATTCAATTCTGATTGTAGTTGATCTTTCTTCCCTTTAACTTAAAAAAATAGGCAGTTTAAAGTGTGAGATTCACTCATGATTTCACCTGGACTACTTACTTCTATTTTAAAAAGCATGGAAGAACATTGTTATTTAATATGATTATTTGTTTATAATGTGATTACATGGTCTTGATACCTGGTGAGAGAGAAGGGCATTCACTGTGTATGGCCCCCCAGACTATATGGCAAGACCAATATATCTTCAGCAGATATAGAAGTCACCAACAGGTAAACCTACCAATGTAAAACAGTATAAGTAAGTAGGAAGTTAAATGGCTGTTATCCAGATTGTTAACTGGGTTTTTACAATAGTAACTTAAGATTTTCCACAAAATAATTAATAGATTACATAATAGACAAAAATATACATAACATGAAATTAATAAAATATAAAAGTGTGTATTTGGGGTGTTAATTTTCACAGAGAAAATTGAGCTTTAAAGCACCAAATGAGGTAGTTAAGTAGGGAAAAATACAGCAGATTTCTGATTTTTAAGTAAAAAGAAATTAGAAGTTAGAATAAAAAATTTACACTTGAGACAGGACAGGGTCTCCCAAGAGAAATCCATAAATTAAGGGGAATAATTTTAAGAACTATTTATAATAGTGCATTACTTTAGAAAAAAAATACTTCGCAAGCCCATAAGATGGCAGCAAACTCCTTTTTAGCTGAGAGTAGTAACTGCGCTGTTTCACACGAACTTAATGCTCTTGATGTGCTTCAGCACTGCCCCCCCCCCCCGCCCCGCCCCCATCGTCCAATCAACACCAAAAACTTAGTACACCAGTAGCACATGTATTCCTCTACTTTAAAAAGTTTTTTTTTCCTCATAGTGAATATCAGATGCTTTAATAATGTAAAACCAAATGGCACTTAGAACCTCATGTAAAAAATAGATAAAACCTCCCACAATTAAAGGACAGAATGTGCCCCACCATGAACTGACTGGTAACTTCTTTGCATGATGCATCAGCTGATCTCAGTGCTCTGGCTATTGAATGAGCAGAATTAACAACGTGGCTTATGCAGTGGCTCACTGCAATAAAATTCCTTTCTCTAAGCTTTCACATTACTGAGCCCCCCATCACTGTAATACTCAGCATCTCCAGAAAGCATACATTTGCAAGCAGCATGGAAAATATGTTAATTTTCACAGTCAAGTTTTTGGCTAAGAAATCTCTCCATCTTTGAGCTATGGAGTTTCACTGTCAGAAATTAACCAGCTGTATTGTATATGCAATATTGTCATTGCTTCTAGAACTCTATGGCTGAAACAGTATCTGTGATGCTAACTCTGTAAGAGCCTCATCTACAAGTCCTGTCCTGTTTTTCTAGTTAATGCTGGAAACAAGATATCAAATGTTTGGGTTTTCCCATCTTTATTTCATCTTTTTGCACTGAAAATGCAACCAGGCAGAGTGAGTGGTACTGTACATACATCAACCATTGCAAAGCACAGAGTAATGGCTAGACTGCTCCCCTCGCTTGCATCCCAGACACAGATATTTAGAGAATCACAGAATCATTTACGTTGGAAAAGACTTTCAATATCACTGAGTCCAACCAGCACTGCCAAGTCCACCACTAAACCATGTCTCTCAGCAGCACATCCATATCTGTTTCAAACACTTCTAGAGACAGTGATTCCACCACTTCTCTGGACAGCATGTCCCAATGCTTGACCACTCGTTCAGTGAAGAAATTTTTCCTAATATCCAATCTAAACCTTCCTGGCATGACCTGAGGCCGTTTTCTCTTGTCTTGTCACTTGTTACTCAGGAGCAGACACTGGCCACAACCTGTTGATGCCGTAGGGGGGGTGTGTGATTTTTCATTTTTATAGATTTTAGAAGTACTTGTAACTATAGTAAAATGTAGATTTAGTGTGTTAATATTTCCAGCAGCTTAAGTTAAATGTTTATGTATCTTAACTTCTACCACATATCAATAGCTTAAATTCTTTTAGTGTTTAGACATCTTTTCAAGGTAAAAAGCTGAAGAATATCAGAAGGCCTGCAGAACAAGACATAAACGTAAGTTAACAATCTTGGGTCTAAGAACAATGGAAAACCTTCAAGAGGCCTATGTGTACTGAGGAAGACAAAACTGAGGAACAGAGGGGCCCATTGACCCCAGACTCAAATCCTGAGGAGGTGTGACCAGGGGCAAGATGGGGCTAGACTGAGAGATGTGTGAACTGGGGATTGGGTAGACAATATTATAAAACCCATGGAAATCAGTGTTCACAGGGGTGCGTCATCATGTATTCCTGAAAGTCCTAAGCCTAGACATTAAAGAATCTATCTTTTTTACCTTATCCCACTCTAACCTGGCTTGAAGTCCTGTTTTTGGGGTCTCTCACGGCATCACTGTCTACAGCTTCCTTTCAGTTGTGGAGAGAAATAAGGTTCTGCCAATAAGATGCTCCCCACTCTGCACATGCATTTCTAATCTCAGTACACATATAGCTAGCCTGGTACTTCCGACAAGTGTTCAAATCTATATTGTACAAGTAGTCCATAATTTCACCATAGTTTCTGATCCTGTACAAACACTAGTCTATGGCACCCACTGTACCTAGGCCACACTAACAGACACACACAAATAACAGTTAAGTGTAAAGAGCAGACATTTAATTTTGGTCAGAGTATACACGAGCCTAGCCATATACTGGAGTCTATATTTAACAGCAAGAGCTTGTTTCTTCAATTTCCAAATAAAGATGATTTTTGTGCCTGCTACCCTTAGCAGTCTGGGCCTGGAGTTTTGCAAATCAAGTTGTGTTAAAAGCTGATCAGCTTGCAAAACATAGCAAGACAAAAGACTTATATTTCTGATCTGTCAGAGCCTTACTTGGCTTCATCAATGAAATAATGAATGAATGATTTGTGGAGATCCATAACAGTAAGACAAAGCAGCCTGTGGAACTAGACCCGAATTAGACCACACTCAGCCCACAGGATTTATAGATGCAACTTTAACAACTGTCACCTTTTCCTTGCCTGTGTGAAGTAGTGAGAAGGATTGAATTTCATGATTTCTAACTTTTTCACAGGTGTTCCCCTATTCCTAGGCCTCAGCTAACTTAGTTCTTGTACAGTTCAGTAGACACTGTTTTCCCTGTTTCTGCTTCCATAAGCAATCACTGAACATTGCATTTTGTCAGCTGAGACAAAACAGGTCAGTGCGCACTACATTGATACAGAAATACCCAGTGTCAGGATATTCCTCTGACCTTCAAAAATAATGGCCTTTTTATATGCATTTCATTCCTTATTGAAAGCCATCTGTTTTTATGATTTCCTTATTCCTTAAGATCACATATTACTTTGTCATAATTAATACATCAATATTAATTACTGTCCATTACTTTAAATCAAAATAGGGAAAAAGAATTAAGCAAGTCCTATATCTCCTCAGTAAATTAATACAAATATCAGCTGTGACATAAACTTGTCAGAAAATTGAGCTAGTTTAGTCAAGATGGTTTATCAACAGAGCTTCCACATGGAAGAACTCTGACTTTTAGTTAGCACTTTCTTCTCTGGACTTTGTTCAAAACCTAAACTAACCTTGTCTCAGGGCAAAACAAAATAAGCAATAAAATGTCTTCTCTATGTAAGGCAGAATATTTCTTCATGTGACTGGAAGATGTTTGTGCTTTAACACATATATATTTTGGGAATGGTTTAATAAAACCAAAAATATAGTGGTATAATTCTGAAATGTTTTATATATTGAATAAACAAGTATTTATATGTGTAATAAAATCAGGGCATGGGAAAGACATCTTTATCCAGCACTTATAGATACATGAATCAATGACAGGAATAAATTCTCTGATGTCATACAGTTACTTAGTTTCTTTAGAGCTAGAAACAGCTTTTTGGATTGCCTTCTTAGGAATGGAAAACATGGGCCATTCAAACTGCAGCTTCTTGAATCAGTGGCTACCTCTCCCTTTTCTCTATGTGCGGTGTAACAATCTCCAATTTATTTATGTAAAGCAAAACCTTTAGGAAAATTGAGCTTTTTAAGTAAGGAACACCTTGGGGTTTTTATTTGTATGTAATTTCAACTGAAATGGCTAGTACACTTTTAGAACAGAGAAAAACATTGCCAGAGCTGGAATTCTGACCCTTGTAAGAAGTTACCAGCCTCACCCTTTTCTTCCATTTTACTTTCCAAGAGACCTGCTGAGTTGTGCCAATTACATTGTTTTCAGAGCCATATAATAGACAAGCTGCTGTGATGCACCCGTGCCAATGTGGGTACAGAAACGGGCACATGAGCACAGTTAAGAAGGAATTTGGTTGAACTATTTGGTTGAGTTTCTACAACCCAAAGGAGATATCAAGGTTATTCTCTTCTGAATGTCTACAAATAGCCTTGCTTTTGATGAAAAACTAAGAGAAAACTGTATGTCTAATAAGAGCTGATATAGCCAAACTAGGCAACATTTCTTGGAACCTTATTTAATATTTACTTCCAGTGCAGATGTGCATTCATACAGTCCTCCTGCCACCTGTGCTTGGCTCTAAAGGATGTCCAGAGACCCTTTCCACACTCAACTGTTCTGTGACTCTGTGAAAATTAAACAATTCTGGTCTCAAGGCTGCAAATACTTGCCAAGATGGAGGTGATCTGACAGGAAGCATTGTAATTAACTATATATCAAAGATAAAAAGAAATTGCTGTCTCTAAAGAATGGAATCACATCACTCTAAAACCGGTGTGTAAGTAAGCCAGATGAACCACTCACTAGTAGTACTTAGTTCTTTCCAGAGTCCATAAAGGGAGCTCAGAGTGAGTAGCTATGACTCATACATTTAACTCCTACACATCTAAAACTGAATGATGAAAAGCTCTTGCTTAATAATGACAGACAACTGTATCTGCCTTCAGAGGAAATACAGGAAGTTGTAGGCTACACTTCTATCTGATTTTATACCTGAACAGTAATGAAGATTGGACAGATTTCTACTGAGCAATGATCTGTTACCAGCAGCACTGCTGTTACACCATTCATGCCTCCCATTGCAGCTCTTTCCTCACCAGTGCCTGGAGTTTGTTATTTTATTTACCTATTCTAGTTTGGTGTTTGTTCTTTTTACTCTTTTTCTTCAGATTGCTGCTTCTTGTCAACTCTAGAAACATCCACAGATAAGAGTCTGTCTGACTGAGGCATTTTTTAGACTGGTTCAGGACTAAAAATTGTCTGTCTCTTTAGTAATCAGCTTCCTATTGATCAGAGAGCAATCTGCTGTTCATCCACAGTGGGGACACATATTTAGCTGCTGAATAGAAATGCAGCAAAGAGTTTGGTAGTTAGTAGACCAGCTAGTTTAGAGAGGCTTAAAAAAGCCCGCTCCAGGTTGTATGGAACTGTGCAGTAGTGTTGCTGATGTGCTATGTGGTGCAGTCTCTGCCACCAGCTGGAGGAAGCACAAAAAAGACCTCAACCCTGCTGGCAGTCTGGAGGGCAGATGGACATGTCATGGCCAGGCTGAGGGGTGTCTGGGCTGGGTTTCATGGTAGCCTCATCTGTGGGAGGTGTGCTGTGTGGAGGCTGACATGTGAAGTAGTTATGAGGTGGCATGACTGACTGTACACCATTGTGGAGAAGGAAGAAAATATCACTGGCTCTTCCCAGACACCTTAGAGAGGCAAGAGTCTGAGCCACACAATAAGTCAGCATGGCATGAGGCAATGCTTGAACCCATGGTGGAAGGAGACTCCTGCAGAGGGAAAAACTGGAAGCTTAGGCTGTCTGGCACCAACACAATGGCTCCTATTCTGCCTTCAGTTCTGAGATTACAGTGTCCTGAGAGTCAATAAAGGGGCACAAGCTCCACTGAGGAGACTCTAGAGCTTAAAATATCCATTAGCACCAAGATGAAGTAGTAGCTGAAGGAGAGCCCCTTGTGTAGGGGATGAGTTGCTGTCATAGGAGTTTTCCTGTTTGCTGCGATTATTCAGGACATTGTGAGGAAACTGCTGGGGCTCGTAGTGCACTCGGAATAATATTTCTCGTTTCTTAGCCATCCAGGCACCAAGGGCAAATCTAGAGCAAATCTAGGGGGTCTATTTTGCTGAAGTGGCAGACATAAAGGACATGGGTATCCAGGGCAAATTTTCCACAATCCTCCAGGTGAAAGGGAAAGGACTAGTAGGGTTAAACATACCCGGACTTACCAGGTGGTTTCATGGCTGGGATCATGATTAGTACTTTGGTTTTTATGGCTGTGTTGTAAATTCATTTTTCCTGATAGGGGAACAACTTAGAGGAAAATGTAGGTCACAGTCAATATTTATTAGAGCATTTATTAATTGAGCTATTGTTATTAATAAAAGATAACTATTCACACAGTTCATTTCCATCACACAGTTCACATAAACACAAATACACAGTTACCAGTCAAAGCCAACTTCGGCTGTTCATCAGAAGCAGAAGGTTATATTGAGGCCTCAATGGCATTCGTGGCTAGTCCATAGGTGTTAAGAATGGTCCCCCCAACAGTCCGTTGTTTCACCAGCTCTATGTGCAGTCCTGTAGCACTCATCTACATACAGTAGCCTCCACTGCTTCTCGACATGTCTGATCTACACAACCCATTGTTGATGCTAGTGCAAGCTAGTGCCCAAATATAGATTCAGCAAACTCATGTCTTGAGTTTTTCAGATCTTGTGGATTCAAAAGATTCACTTGACTGTGGAGATTCTGAAATACCTTCTTCACATACTACTTCTCAGCATGTACTTTTTATCTCTTGATCTTGCCGTTTTCTGGCTATTACTTGTCCATCACACTCAAATACCTGTAGAGCCCATCCACAAATTCACACGGAAAGGGTTTTTAGGACAAGTATGGGTTCCTGTATCAGAAATAAGGGCTACAGGAAAAAGATCAAGTCTATTTCAAGAAGGTGGTGAACTTGTCAATGCACCTCAGTAAAGTAGTACAGGAGTTTGCAGTCAAGTCGGGGAGCAGATGTTAGTTAGTAATTGTCAGCCCAAGAGGCAAGGTGGTGGGAACCAGCAAGCCCTCATGAAGGATTAAAGAGGGCAAGAGTTACCACCCATATGCAAATGCACACAGCTTGTGGGGAATAAGAAGGGGTCTGCATGCAGATATAGAACTACAGCATCACTGCAACAGTTGCTAAGTGCTGGGACAACTCAAATGACAGGACACCACTGATGGATGGACACAAGCTCTGAAGAAAGTACAGGCAGAAGAGGAGAGGTATTGACAAATATATGAAGGAGTAGTTTGGGTGTGTGGAGCTCTTTGGAATAAGCAACAGACTGGATGAAGACTTGTGAGTCAGGGTTAGAGAAGAGACCTGTAGTCAGGAAGTGAATGAACCTTATTGAAGCAACTCAAATCAGACTCTGGCTCTTATGGGAGACTTTATCTTCTCTGAAAGAGGCAACATAGCAGGATCACAATCTAGGAGGCATCTGGAGGGTGTCAGGGACAACTTCTTACCACATATTTTAGGGCTACCAACCATGATCTAGAAGAAGAAAAACTGCTTGGCAATGTGATAATCAATGGCAGCCTTGGTTCCAGGGACTAGGAAACAGCAGAATTCAAAATCCCAAAGGGGAAGGAGAAAGGTGAATATACAGACCTCATCATCAGGAGAGTGAGCTTTGCCTTCTTCAAGGAACTGATGGGATGCTGTGGGAGCAATCTCTGAAAGCGAAAAGGAGATCAAAAGACTTGGCAGGCTATTAAGGTAAACCTCCAAGTGCAAATCCAGTCTATCTTAATACTCAGGAAAATGATCAAATGTTTTAGGAGACTTCTTTTCCTAAACAGGAAACACAAATAAACTCCAGGGTAAAAAATGCATTATATAGAAGAAAGGACAGGCTACTAAGAAGAATACAGAAACACTGCCTGGACGTGAAGGGATGGGGAGTTATTCAATGCCTCCTTTGCCTCAGTCTGCACCTGGCCAGGTGCTTAATCCTGGCCTCTGTGCTTAGAGAGAGTATTTAAGAAGAAACCATCAGCAGTGGAAAGCAATACAGTCAAGTATCTTTAAGAAGTATTTAACCACACAGATCCATGGGATCAGGTGATACGCATCTGATTGTTTGCCATTATCACTGTAAGGCTGCTTCACACTATTTTTGAAAGACTGTAGAAATCGAGAGAGATGACTGAAGAAAGGCTAATGTTGCACTCGTCTTAAGATCTTGCTGATCTGAGAAACAGGAATCTGGTCAGACACAATTTGGTCTCGGAATATCACAGAACATGTCCTTTTGAAAGCTACTTTTGGGCACAAGAAGGCAAAGAAGGTGACTGGGAATGGGCAGCATGGTTATACCAAGAGTTAACAAATACAGTGCCAAATGCCTTTTACAAAGAAAGAACATCTACTGATGTGGGGAGAACAGTGGATGTCTTCTGCTTTGTCTTTAGCAAGGCCTTGAGAAGATATTCCACAGCAGTCTTGTATCTATGTTGAGACATTATAGTCTAGGCAGATGAACTGCTCGATGTTTCTACTGATTTTGGCTGGGGTAGAGTCAATTTTGTCCACAGTAGCTGGTATGGGGCTGTGTTTTGGATTTGTGCTGAAAACAGTATTGGTAACACAGAGATGTTTTAGTTACTGCTGAGCAGTGCTTACACAAAGTCAAAGACTCTTCTGCTCCTGATATTCCCCGTTCCAGTGAGAAGGCTGCAGGGTACACAAGAAGGTTGGAGGGAAGACAGCCAGGACAAATGACCCCTACTGACCACAAGGATATTGCAGATCATATGATAAATGATCTGGAATAAAACTGGTGGGGCCTGGCTGAGCATCAGCCAGTTGATGGTGAGTAATTGTTTTCTTTTACATCAAGAAAAAATTCTGGAATTTTATTTTCCTTTTTCTTTGTTTGGGTTTTTAGCTTACATTTTTAAATTTGTTTTTAGTTATTACACTGTCCTTATTTCACCCATGGGTTTTCTTCAGTTTTATCCTTCTGATTCCCTCCCTATAGCAGTGAGGGGGAATGAGTGAGCAACTGCTTGGGGCTCAGTTGCCACTTGGGATTAAACCACAATTGGTAAAAAAAAACCCTGCTTCTTCAGCCTAACTGCATACTGGGTTGTGAAGATTAAAAAAAAAAAGACCACAGCCACTAAGTAAAGAGAAGTGACTCATCACCTCAACTTGGCACTCATACACCACTCCCAGTGGGGCCCCCCACTGTGTAGGGCCACACATTCATTTTGGGGCTCCTCAGTACATTGAAGACATTGACCAACTGGAGAGACTTCAGCAAAGAGCCGTCAAGATCATCACTGACTGGAGCATTTGCCTTGTAAAAACAGGCTGAGAGAGCTGAGCTTGCTTATCTTCTTCAGAAGAGGCAGCTTCAGGGTAACTTAAGGACCACAAAGAAGATAGAGTCAAGCTCTTTACTAAGTTGAGGTGGGAAATTGAGAAATAATGTCCATAAATTGAAAGATGGGATCTCTTCATACAAATAAAGAAAGCATTAGAAGTATAATTAAGCCCTCGAGCAGGTTGCCCAGAGGGGTTGCATTAACTCCATCCTTGGAGGTTTTCAAGACCCATGAGGACAAAGCCTTGAGCAATACAGTCTGATTGTTGATCTTGATCTGACCAGGAGGCATGGTGAGGTATGCTCATCTAAGCATGAGCACCCTTCCAATCCGAATGATCCTGTGAAATATTCTTTTTCCCCCTCCATCATTTGTATGCTGTGACAATAACTCTGTTAATGAGAGTGGACATACTGCAAACAATCCATGCAGCAGCAGCTCTGGAAATCTTATCTGGCTTTCCAAACTCAGTTGGTGGGAGCCTTAAAAATACTTACAAAATACAAGCATTTTGAAAACAGTGTCACTTTCCCTTCGCTGACACCTGAAGTATGCCAAGATTACCACCTGTGTAATTCTAAAATCTCATGTAGTTGGATGATCTGCTTCTCACCAGATTCATCTTCCCTGCAAAACAGAAAAGAAAATTGTAATAAATTCTCCCAGAAAAAAAAATTGGCATAGCAATCATGGTAAAATTTTATCCTTAGTTATACCAGAATTTCAAAACAGAAGATATACTTAGCCTATACTGTATTAATATGGGGTTTACAGTTTAGATTGTAATTATCTCTGAAAGCTAATTTAAAATCACTGGCATTTCATAATGATCAACCAAAGACATGAAAGTCTGTAAAACAACTAGAGCATTCTTAGGCTTTACAACAAGACTTCTTTTAATGTAATTACAGCAATTAAGACCCTTCTATTAATAATTTTCTTTTCAGATTAACAAGCCACTTATGTAGTACAATATCAAGAGGCTTCTAATTACAATGATAGCATTGTGATTTTTGAAAACTGTTTAATAATGCGTGATAAGCGACTGACAACGTGCATTAAGATGTTTTAGGAATCCTGCATAGATCTGATGTTTGATAATCCTATTTTGAAGACATGATTTGAATTGCAAATTGAATTTAAAGGAAAATGCTGCCTTCTTCTACCAAAAGAAACCTTTATTTGCAGTGCTGAACAGACCTTTAAAAACATGGCAACACTGATAAAACAAGTCCGTAACATGACATTATTTGATTTAGCTGGCCATATGATGCAAAGCACACTGATGACAGAAAAACTTCTCTTAGTAATCACAGTGTATCAAAATCTTAAGTGAATTACCTGGTTTAAACAAAGCATCCCCTCAACAGGAAAGATAAGATAACCCAGAAGAAATAATAAATATAAGTTATTTGACTTAAATAACAGTAGAATATAATAACATGTTGGAACTGAGTGTCTATTTAATTACTCCAGAGCAATGTATCTGTTTTAGGTATTTATGAAATTACCCCTTGCTGCATACGGAACTCTCAGATTCTTGACTTTTTATTCATTGTTTTTCAAATATCATATGGATTTAAGGAAGTTATTTTTCGTATTTTAGACATGAATACTGAGATACAGAAAAATCAGATGTTTCAAAAGAGTAAGGTTTAAAGAATCTTAGCTGACTCTACTGAAAGTTTTTACTCCCAATGCATTATTCAGTCTTGTAACCTTTTCAGGTTTCTTAGCCTAGGGTGAATAGTTGCTGAACTACTTGGTATTGACAGGTTTCAAACTGAGCTACCTAACTGAGAAGTTTTTGAGAATACACTTTTTCAGAAGCTTATATTATTATAAAGTTATAATTAAATTCATCTGTTCTTTGCAAAACATGCAAAGAGAAACCCCACAATTACTTTCTGCAAAACTTCAAGTATTCATTAGACAGATTAGAAATATTAGAATTACAGCTGGATGCAGTCTTGGAGGAAATAATTGATTTAACAAAAAGGCAATTTTACAACCTCTGATGGTATCTATGAAGCTAGGCTGGACCTGACAAATAGGCTTTATTAAAAATAATAAAACAACAAAACCCAAACAAACATTTTAAGTATGTATTTGGTGAGACAGAATGCTTGCTTACTCCAGAGGTTACAGGATTTGTGTGGGAGATTCAGTATAAAAAGGAAAAGTATTAGACAAGGACATCCCATACTTCACCTGCAGCTGAAGGCCCTAACCACAAACCTATCCAAAAGCAGACCAGTACATCCACTTAGCTTGTTTGTTGGATGTGGCCATTAACTTCTATTCAAACTTGCTCCAAAATGAGACTCTAGCTGTCAGAAAAATTTTCAGAGAATTTTTAACTCTGGCAATAGAAGGCAAAATATTCTCCACTATTCGTGTTCTACGAAACACCTGAATTATCTGGCATTAAAAAAAAAATCAACTTCCTTCTTTCTTCTAATGCTGCACCTCAATGAAAACAAATAAACCAAAAATGAAATAACAATAAACAGTTTTACAAGAAGAATCATGATGGGTAGGATGTGAAACAGCAAACTTCCATCTCAAATAGTTGATGCTTAATAAAGTTACAACAAGCTGAAAATAGATTCTGTGCCAGGAAGTGTTAGCCTTGGCTATTGGTACTGTATTTTGTCACATTTTTGTGGTGGAAAAATAAGCAAAGAAGTGAATGAAAAAAGCATTGAGAGGCAGGCACGTAGATGGCCATACTGAATGCTGACTTTTGTTGTGTACCTTTTTGTATATGCTCCCTTAGTAACAGACAAATACAAAATGCTATGAAGCTATACTAAAATACCTTTTTCAAGAATGGAAGGCAAAACATGGATGAGAAAAGTAAACTAAGATTTCAGTCACTCCATATAAGGGAGTGAGAAGATGGAAACCAAATAACAGAGCAGCAAAGGGTAAGAAAAAGCATACATAGAAAGGGGAAAATATATTAAAATATCTAATCTGATGAACCATATTGTTCATACTGCTTCTTTTTATTAGCGTCTTATGAATCCTTTAGTCTTCACCAGGAAAGGAGTACAACTGATGTACATATAAAACAGCTGTGAGAAATTGTGCTGTAATATTTCAGGCCTAATACACACAAAATAAATACTCTATACAGGCAATGAAGAATTGAAAAAGGGAAAATGAGAAAGAACTGAAAAAGGCAAAATGAGACACAACTTCAACAGTTTGTTTTCTTCAGCACTCATGCATCATATTGTAACCAACAGCTCTTGAGACAGCAACATACCCATTGTTCATTAGAGCTAAGTGCTTGACCAGTGAATTAGTTTTCAGTCCTTAGCTTACACATTGCAATAATTCTACTACTTCCTATTGAACAAGCCATAATCTAGACAGTACTGTACTTCAAGAGGTTCAGACATGCTGATAATCTTTGGGACTCACAGACTTCTTTCTGTCAGCAGTACATATGACAAACAGCTTCCTAGTTATACAGGATAGATGACATGAATTCTAGAGTGTCTCCTGAACAACAGGCACTCCACATTTGTCTCTGCCTATCCTTCTTCAAGATCCAATCCCTAATCTCTTCAGGCATCATTTTATCATAAAGCTGTCTCACAACTGTATTTAATAGTCCTCCCAGTTCTGCTTCTACAATAATCTGGCTTCCTCACTCTGAACATCCATGAGAACTTCTCTGCCTTCAGCTATACCAGTGTGCCCTTTTGCATCTCCTCTCTCTGGTGTTTGATTTCACAGCCAATTCAGCTCACAAAGATGACAGAAAACTAAATAATGAAAAGATTAATACATTTCTTCTGGTTACTGAGTTGAACTGACTACTCAAGGAATCAGAGAAGGACCAGAGATGGCACAAGGGAGGTCGCAAGACTGGGCAAAGGGCAGAAAGGAAGGAAGGAGGAAAAATCAGAACTGCAGCTTTACCAGAAATGGCTGATAGATAGGACCAGATGTCTTCTGTAATTTCTCCTCAGCTACATAACCACCTTTAGTGAATAATTTTTTCAGTCACATGAAAATGTTTTCATTTCTCCCCAAAATACATGGTATGCAAGCCATTAAACCATTTGAAGTCAACGGCACTATGTGGCTGTGTAAAGCTAAACACATAGGCAAACTACTCGTAGGACAAAGCCTAAGAAAGACCAAATGCAGTAAGCACATAAAAGTGCCTTTGTAGGCACTTTGTCACAGGAAAAGAAATCAAGTTTTCTGAAAACCTTTGGGAAATCTTCTTTTTATTTGTTGAAAATGCAGTTTGCTCTACTTCTTGAGACAATGTCACCTTTTTTTGCAGTGAATACCACTCCTGCAGATCAGACCTCTTGAGCCATGCTTTTCATCTATTTCAGAGCTAGCAAACCTCTACACCAAAGACCTCCAAGTCAAACAGCAGAAAGCCAAAGTGAATTGCATGCCACAGTTATAAATTACCTTTTCATTTTAAATGAAGGCACAAATGTAGGGAAATTCTCTGTGGTTGACTTAGGAATTTCAACTAGCATTCTCATCTGCTGGATTAGGGCCTAAATTTGTACTTCAACAGAGACAGCAAGTGCTAGAGTCATAGCAAGGTAATATTAGTATCTGACTGACACTATTATGTGAAGAAGCATTAGAGTGCAGCAGAAAATCTACCAGGACTTCCAAAAAAAAAAAGTGGCAAACCCAAGCAGGGAGTTTACTTATTGTAGTTTACATAATTTTCCTAATTTTAATTTTTATTCCTTAATACATACCATCAGGAACTATAAAACATTCCCACTGAGACTAATCCTTTGACAAGATGTAAGTTACAAGGTAAGATCTCAAGTGGGTACCTTTTTTGGTTGAGTAAGAGTGAATTTGTTCAGGGACAGAAAAAGCAAGAGTGCTTGATCTATCAGAGTGACAGCTTGGAGACCTATGATCCTAAAGACAACCTCAATCCAGTCAAGAGAAAAATCTCTACTTGCAAAGCCAAGCCAGAAGATTTTTTGATGGCTCTAAAAGGAGTCCAGTATGTAGAAAGCCTGATGATCAGTGCCTGTTTCCTAAGACTTGCTTGCTTTTCTCAGATATGGGTGGCAAGAATCACAAGATACAGTAATTATGAACAGACACATAAAGAATTCAATTACCTATTAATGTTCTTTGGCATTTGTAGTCTAAAACTATGATCTCATATACTGTAACTACTTTCTTTCAATAGTGTTAGACATCATCTCTGCAAGCCTAGGCTGGAGTTATTAAATATACATTATAGCAAAAGAGTTGCTATGATTCTGTCCAGATGGTTCTTAAGTTATCCCTCTCTAGCCATATACAATCTTTATGTGAATTATTACTAATGGAAAATCTTGAGAAGCATAGAACTGTGCTGGAGCTCTCTTGCATGGGAAAGAAGCCAAACAAGTGCTCATATCATTATATAGTCAGCAGACCTCTATAGGACGTTAGTTCCTATCCCTCAATCTTTTGAGAGTATAAATAAAAATTTGTGTTGCATTGCATTGGAATGAAACCAAGAGTGTTCCAAGTGAGAAACCTGACAGAAACAGCCTTTGCCCTTTATTGAACTAACTACTCCCACAGTGAAAGCACTTACCATGGTTACATTTTTCTAGTCTGAGCCAGGCAGAGCAGGATCAGATATTGGTCTTGTGCAACCCATGTAAATACCTTAATCCTAGATGAGATGGAACTTACTTTCCCGTGTTTTCTACTGTGATAAAAAAATACCATTTCCTAGTGTTTGAATTCCTGCAGAAAGTTTTGATTTCAAAGAACTGTTCTGTTCTCATGACAAAATAAAAAACTGTTTGTCATAAAATTTCTAAATACTTCTAGTTTCAAAATTCTGCCTTTGGACACTGAGACCTTTGCCATACGCCTAATTTTTTATAATATAATTTATGACTCATTTGGGGTAGATATTGAGGGGTTTGGTTGGTTGTTTTGGGATTTTTTTTGGTCTAAGTAAATTTACCTCAATTAGAGATTTAATAATGAAGGAACCATTTTCAGGGTGGCATGGTTGTAACTATTGATTTTGTGACTGGGACTGCAAAGCAGAGATGGAGTAAAGAATTAGTTCCATTCCCTAGTACATAATTTCTGAGTTATATCTAATAAATTCCTTAAAAGCCTAAAAGTTGCACATTATAATGCTTGGTTTCTATGCCAGGGGGACCTAAGGCACACAGAGTCCATGGAGCAGTCCCATAATTCAGAACAGACTCCAAGTCATGAAGCACACTGAGCAAAAAACAAAAGATAGTCAGCAAGCAGCTGTCTCCCAACTTAGCTGAATCACCCACACTTCATAGAAAATATCTCTGTCTGTTGGGAAACACAGCCTCCTCCTATTCCAGTTCTTTCCAAGAACAATTTATTCTTTCCTCTTAGAAGAGGTTTTTCTTTTACTGTTTTCTCCACTTTTCTTTATGCCCCTAATACTGTCCACAAGGTGGAAAATACAGGTTCAAGTTTCTCTTCTGATTGAAGGAAGCTCTGATTTTCCCAGCAAATGCCATAATCATGAAGCTACAACATATTTTTTCACCATTTTGCTTAGCCACTGTTTCAAGAACTGAAAAGCCACAGGGACATTCAAGGAGAACAAGAGCATGACTCTAGCCTGTGCCAAGAGTTCTTTGGATAACAAGTCATCCTCTGTAAAACTGCAGGTTTACCCAATATCTGGGCAATGTAGGTCTTCGGAATCTGCTTAGAAACCTGCTCAGATAGATCTACTCCATCACTATTTCAGTGGATCCCGTTTTCTCTTCTGTACAGTGGCATTACTTCAAAAGCATAGTTAACACATCTCATTTAACTATGTAGCCAAAGTCTGGTAGCTAGGCCACAGTCCTAACAGATGGAAGCTGTAGCTTGATTCCCCATCAGGCTGAGGAAAGTTTCCATCCTTGCATCCCAGCTTGGGGGGAAGTCACTATCTACTCGAGTTTTATAGAAAAAGGGGTGCAGCCTCTTCTTGCTATATTCTTTTTAAAAAGCAATACTTGTTACTGAACTTCATAAGGCCCTTAAATCAGCCTCTATTTCATGCACAGTCTGAAACTTCCCAACTCATTAAGCCTTTCTGAAGAGTGAAGTACAGTGAAGTTTAGTCTCTACATCATCAATGGGCCAAGCATGAAACAACTAACAAAATTACCCTGTCAATACTAACATTCACAGAATCTCAAATTTGAGACAGTAAAAAGCAAAATAATTAAAGTATAATGGAGAACCAAGTATATGCTTCCCTGGGAACTGGATAATCAGTAATGCCCTGCGACTTGCAACTTTTGATTTCTGCACCCAAGTTCCCATCTGGGTTCTTACTGGACCCACCACAAGGCATCCCATGTAACATTCCCCTGTTTTATGCAAATGGATACAAAAAGGCAAATGTTATTCCTTTCTCAAACTGAACTGTTTTTTGAACACTAAATTAGTGTATTAAGTCACTTTGAGGCAAGACAGACTCCTTATACTTATATTACACATCAGGTTATACTTACAAAAAATATTAAAAGCACAGTGTCATGAATTCTAACATATGAAGTACTGAGTAAACAGTACAACCAGAAGAATCCAACTGAAAGCTAATCTGAGGTATTTGCTTCAAAAGTATAAACAGAAGAACTGTTTATTAAATAAAAGATTTACTAGAAACAAATTTTCAGCATTGCTAAGTCACTATGATGCTATCCTTTCTTGCATTCAAGGATGGACCTATAAATCATCTATATAATCCACACATCTAATGTTTGGAGAAATATAGCTACTCTAAATACATTTATCATTGTGGTATCTGAGAGAAAAGGAAATCGAAAAACCAGCAAAGTGATCTGACAGATCATCCATTCTTATGTTCCAAGAAGTGTGTATGGTAGAAGTATTAGCCTTTTCCCATCTGCCTGTCGTGTTCATGAACATGTTGTGGGAAAGTTAATGCTGACATGCATCTTGACCTTTCTTTAGAAAATACTAATATTCAAATCAGGTATTCAGTATTTCCTAGATAGTTATGATAAAGCCCAGATCTGTGAACAGGCACATGTCAATACTGTGCTCCTGGAAACTTCAGAATCCTTAAGGAGAAGAGTCATACAGGATTACATTCACAGAATAAGAAGTCATTTCTGCCAGACAAATTAAAGCCAGAGAAAACACAGAAAACAGAATCTTAAAATGTGTTCTTTATTGATCCAGGTTGCAGAGGAAGAGTGTTCCAACAGCAATCTGCTGGTTTGCAAAACAGAAGTCTTATATTACTGTCTGCATTTTCCATTATATATATGAATTTGTAGGCTTCTTATACAAATTTGTAGATAGGAAGGCTGTTAAGGTACTAAATGACACAACTGAAAACTGCACAAATCACAACCACAGTAACTCCAACTAAGGAGGTTTAGGAAAAATACAAGAAAAAGAAATTATTATGTGTCATAGTTTAGTAAGTGAAACAAAAGAAAAATGTCATAATCAAAACTACTGTTATGCTATTATACTCAGGAAGATAAGAATAAGCAAAATATGCTTAAATCATACAAGATTTTATTTCACTTTTTAGCTTCCTAAAATGAAAATATGCACTTAGATCCATTCCCATATGAAATGCATATAATGAGGACTATGATATTTTCAGTTCTCAGCTTACCACAGTCAAAGGTACACAGCTATTCTTTGTAATTGCTGGCATTTTTCATTGTTAGATCATTTGACAGAACATTCACTGAACAGGAATAATCTCCTGCTTAACCCTTTGATCTTAGTCTGAGAAAGTTATGAGAATTGACGATATTCAACCATATACCAGATACACCAGCATTTCAGGCACTATTAACTTCCCCTTGTCTTTTACACCTCAATCATCAGGAAGTAACCACTAAACTAAACAAAACAGAAGGGGAAGAAAACAAAATTTCCAAATGAACCACCTAAAAATATGTGCAACAGCCCTTATTATTCATCTCTGTTCAGAACAGACCTATGCACTAAGCACAGCAGCATCACCTGATGGTCGATGTTCTCTCATTTTTTTTCTATTGTGCAGCTTGAGCCCACCCTCTCTTAGTTTTGTACTGAACTTCTTGGGCAAGGTCAGCTACACAGATTCACCTGGAGGAGCAGGTGGCCCATAACACACACATGACATACACCTCTGGTAACAGAAAAGCCAGAGATTTGCTTTCACCAGTTAACAGACAACAAACAAACCTAGTCTCATTTTTGCTTTGTTGCGGACATATTTCAATAGCCAGCTTCTGAGGAAGAAACAAAATGACCTAAGATCTACTTGAGAAAAGTTGTTACGTCTGGAGAGAAAAGATTAGATTCTGCAGGTGAATGAAAAAATATATTTTATATTATCAGTGACATCCCAGGACTGAACACATGCACATGAGTTTGAAGAATGGGATCTGAGTCTAAAATTTTTAATAATATTCACCCAGTGCCAACAAGAGACAAAAACTGCTGCTCCATTGAATGAAAAGTTTTCAATTGTAAAACGTGATAACACACAATGAGATCTCCAGCCTAAAAAAGGCAAGTTCCCAGACTTTTCTCATAGGAGAGATGGCTCCAGACCCTTAATCACCTTTGTGGCTTCTGCTGAACTTGCTCCAGTAGCTCCTTGTCCTTCTTGTACTGAGAAGGCCAGAACTCTACACAACACTCCATATGTGGCCTCACCTCTCTCGACCTATGGGTCCCCCGTATCCCGATGCACCCCAGGATACCACTGGCCCTCCTGACCGCAAAGGTACACCCTCGTTACAGCCCGAGCCTTCATCTTTTGTCAGCCTAAGCGAGGCTCCGCCTCTCCAGGTGTCTGCACTCGAGCGCTGCACCAGCACACGCCCTGCCTGTCCCGCCGGGGCTGACTCACACCCGTGCCCGCGGGTGCGGCAGGACGCGGATTGGCTGAGGGGCCGGTGCGGCCGGGCGCCGATTGGCTGGGGGGCCGGCAGAGCCGGGCGCCGATTGGCTGCCGCGCGGCCTTTGTTCGGTTGCAGCCACTGCCGCAGGGCAGCGGAAGTTTGAGCGCCGCGTAGCGCGCGAGCGGCAGCCTCTCCGTCCGACCGGAGCGGGACCCCCGACCCGACCCGACCCGACCCGACCCGAGCACCGCCGCCATGGACCTGGAGAGCAGAGTGAGGAAGGTAAGGAAGGGAGGCTGCCCGCGGGGAACGTGCCACGCCCGCTCCGTGGTGATCGGCGGACCCGCCCCGTCGCTGTCGCACCCCGCGGGGGCTGTGCTGCGGTCGCGCCCCCGGGCGCTGGGGTCGGCCCTTCCCGGCCCCTCCAGCCCGGGCTCCGCCGCCGGGGAACAGAGACGGGGACAGGGGAGCTGCCGTGACCTGCCGCTGCCCCTGGCGAGCAGAACGCTGAGCTGCTCCGGCCGCAGGTAATCGCCGCAGTTTGTGTGGTCAGGTGGGGACATCCCCTTGGCTTGTCATGCAAGTGCAAACACGTATTCCCCCCCACAGTAAACCCCTCAGAGCTGATAGTTGTCTTCATGTGTGTGCTTATTGTATGTAGCTTATTGTATGTACGAAACTTAAGTTCCGAGCAGCCAAAACACTGTTTGTGGATGGGCTGGAGATTGGTTTCTCACCTATGATATGACTGGCTCCTTACAAGTGTCATGTCAGCGTTCTTATGAGCTACCCACCTAAGAAACCTGCGACGGGTTTATCTTTCTTTGAAAGGCATATTGACTAGTTAATTTGGAGTCAAACTGGCAAGAAGCCTAAGGTGATAGAAAGCAATAGTTAATCCAATTGTATTGAATCTCTTTAAAGCTCACTGTTTAAAACTTTCGATGTAAAACTGACCTCATGTGGGATTCACATCTAAATTTTTGCTTCTAGTGCGTTTCCAAATTAAATGCAGTGCTAAATCATCGAGATTATTTACAGCATCTGTTTTGACACTACTTGATAATGGCAGAAGGAATGTTATTTGTTAACATGGGTTAAATCTGTACATAACTCTCAGTGATATATGAAAACTAGTCTTGTGAAATGTGTGTTGTATGAGCACGCGTGGGGTTTATTCCTGGCCTGCTGTATTTAAAGATAGCAACTTGTTTTAAAATACGCATATGCACTTTTGTATCCTTGCAGGCTAGAAACTGCGTCGGGTATGGAAGTAGTTGTGGAGTATGGAAGGCTACTCATGGAGGCTGAATCCTAGTGAAGCAGGTTAGCCTTGAGTTGCAGCTTGCTTCAGGTGGTAATGTCATCTGGATGAGGATCCTGGCTTGGAGAAACTACATATCTTCACCTCCAGTCAATATTTGGCCATCAGTGTATCTATGGGTGTAGCTCAGTACTGTCCCTGTCTTTAGAAGCGAGTTGTATGCACTGGGTTGTTCCCCACGTGTGATTCCTTGTACGTAATGAAAACAAGTTTCCTGAGTAGATTTGTTTATATTATCTAAACTTTATATTATTAAACTTGATGGCATCAAGGAGCTTGTTCACTGGTAGTTTTTTGAACTCCAGGAGATGAGAGATGCATATTTCTGGAAGATAGAGCATTCCTATTCAGAATTTCTCAATCTATCGAGAAAGTGTGAAATGACTGATAAAATTCTGCTGAGTCTTGGTTTGAGTAAACTTGTAGTTGCTGAACATCTGCTTTAAATTGCACTGTAATTAGTTAGTTGTGTGTGTTGTAAGTTTGACTATTTTTCTTAATTTTTCTTTAGTCATCTTTTCTCCATCATCTTCAAAGATTCCTGAAGACTTTTCTGCACCCTCTCAGACAGACACAGAAGCTCATACCACAAAAGAAACCAGCAAAGATCTGTTTATAGCAAGTTATTTGTATTTCTATTTTGTTCAGCTTTAGTATTAGTTCTCAGACGTGTCTGTGATGGGAAAAACTTTAAACTTTTTCTGTTTCTACTCTATGTATGTTCAGAAGACTACTTATGTTCTTCCCACATCTCCCTTCTCTTGATCATATCTCCTTATCTTCTTTCTCTTTGTAACTTGGGTGAAGTTCATTTTCTAAGAGGACAGACTTTATCTGTGATAAGTTGCTGCAAAGAGAGTTGGGAAGCTTTGATACCTACCAGTGTGTTTGGTACCAAACCCTTTCCTTCTCTTTTCGTCTACCAATATTTACTTAATCTGACCTTAGATTTTGTGCCCTGGAAAGAATGAGTAACAGTTCAGATCAACCCTGGAATAACTGTGTGTCTTCAATTCCTGTCTTTTAATTCTGATTCTCAACAAAACTGTTTGTTCTATTATCTTTTTGCTTCTCTATTTTTGCCAAATTTTCCTCTTTCTTGAAAAGTGGAAGAACATTTTGAGAAGTTTTCGGTTTATCAAAACCAGTGATCTACTTGGCCTTTGAGAAACTTGTCCTGAGCTAGAGATGTCTGTGTCAGATTTTCTAGTCCGTTAGCAGCAATAGGTTGCTTTACCACGTTATGGTTCTCACGCGCCTTTTGCACCCTGGAGCAAAATAACTTGAGTCCTTTTACAAAATGTACTTGCTACCTCATGTAACTTTATTTTGTAGTGACTTGTACCTATTTATTGCTGGACAGAGGTAAACATCAGGGACTAGACAGTGGTTAACCTCTCTGTTTGGTAGGAAGTTCCTAGAACACTGGGCAGAAGAAAGCAGGAATTGTCACATTATGCCCAAATAAGTTGCTTTTCTGAACTCGGAGCCTGAATTTATACAGTCCCAGTGTTCAGCAGAGCAGAGGGAAATGAATGCCTGGTGGAGCAGCATGTGGGGTGGAGACTCAGACACTCAGTTGATGCTGTAGAAAAAATTCCTTCCCCTGCCCACAACTGCTGATATATAACCACAGTGGATGATATATTTGGATGCTTTCTGCTTCTGAAAAACTCAATAGATGTTGTTTCCAAGGTGACATTTCTAAGGTTTCTCTTAAGTGTCAGTAATACATGAATCCATTCTTTAGTTGTGAGCTTCTTCATTGTCTCTTTGAAAGACTGCTACATACATATGTATCTACATGTCTGGGTTTGTATGAAGGAAAAAAAAGCACTTCATGAAAGTCTGTTTTCATTGTTGATAAAGGGTTTGGGGTTTTTTTCCCCAAAACAGTTCTAGCACAGTTCATCTGACTGGAATTGCTTCCCTCCAATATGAGAGCAGTAGGTCTCAGCCACTGTACCTGTCCTTCAGCAGGAAGAGCTACTGACCCACATGACACAATTTCTAATCCATTCTTTAGCAGTGGGTAGCTTATATATTTGCTGCCTTGTGATGGAAAAACAACAGTCCTGTGGAATATATCCTTCTTAAGTGTTTGGCTGTGAGGAGCCTGAGGACACAATTACTTCAGGCTTTTAATTTAACAACTTCTGTTTAGTTTCTTTTATGTGCTGTAAAACTCATCTTGATGTCTTAACAAGTGTTGTCTATAAGAACCAATACTTCTGTGTAGCCAGATGTCTCTCTTGCTCTGAATCCTAGGTTCTGGACAACAACAGTCTGCCAGAAAAATAAATTTCAGCATGAACTTTCTGTAGAACATATCCAAATATATGGAATAATGTGTAATTTTTTGTAGTCAGTTCACCATGCTTCTCAGAGACATGAAATGACCGGCAACTATCTAGGCAGTGAATAGGGTCTTTTAGGCTGCTTTGTGAATAGTAAGTCTGATATCTTACTGTCTGTTATAATTTCCATTTACAGGAGATGGGGAGTTTAAGGGTGACCCTACAGTTTCCTCCTTTTTTCTCACAAGGAATTGGATTTGCTCTTGCATTTGAGGATCATGAAGATAGTGTTGTGTATAAAAAGACATTGCACAGCAGAGTTGAGGGGTAAAAACAGCAGCTTCAGCTTGAGAAGTGCTTCTGCAACAAACAGACCACTGTTTCTCCCAAATACAATATATGCTGTGTTCTCAAACCTTGCTTTGAGGGAAAATGAAGACTTAATGCTTTGTGTTGAAGACTCTAGCAGAACTTTGTTCTAACAGTCTGGATTCTTGCCCTGTCTGTCACCTCTGTGAACTTGGTAAAATGAATCAGCAGGTCACAGTCCTGTTTTGCAGTCCTGCTGGCAGCATGGTCTCATGCTTCACTAGAGAAAATAAGACACTGGCAGTGAATTTGTTCTGTATAAGCTTTCACAGTATAATACTTGCTTTATAAAAAGAACTTTGATGGAGAAGGGAAAGGGGTGTTTGGGGGGAAGAGGTGCAACTTCTCTAATGTGAAATTTCTGCGTGGTTCTTTTTTATGGGGTGAGACTTACTTTGTTCTGTTACAGATGGAAAATCAAACGTGGAATGCTTTAGACATTAAGTCAACAACTGTAATGGTCTGATAAATGAATGGTGAATAAAGTATGTACAGGAGCAAAGTCAACTTTTTCGTGTTTTGCAAAGCATGATTTAGTAATATCTGCTGGGCTGCACTTCCTGTTGAGATCACTGTTTGTTTTGGTGTTACTGCCATGGGAACCCTTTATAGTACAGCTTTTTTGCTGTTTCTTACATATAGTACGATCAAGGAAATGGAGTTTTATCCATAGGTGATTTTTGCTTGCAAATAGAAGGAGGAAAGTGTCTCTGGAGATGAGGAACAACTACTTCAGTTTTGTTAACAAGGAAACTGAGTAACTGCTTCCTGCATATGCTGTAGTGGTTTTGGGGTTTTTCCCATCAAAGTTCAAATGTGAATAGTTTTCTGGAACACCTATCAGAATCCACACCCCTAGGGATTTTTTTGTCCAGTATGCCTCTATATCAGTTTGGCAAATATGGCAAGGTTGAATTAAACTTTTTGAGGTTTTCTTTTGCTTCCTGAAGCAGAGGTGCTCCCCAGGAGTCTGACTGTAAAATACCATGAAATGCCTGAATAGCAGCTCAGAAAACTCTGAGTGTAGGACTGCATGGTTTCTAAGATCAGGTGAAACTTTTCTTTGATATGGCATGGTTATAAGCTAATGAGGTGGAAAATTAACTTATTTAATAATAGAATATTGCAGCTCAAAGTAACAAAGATCTGCTTCTGCAATTGTTCCTAGATAAAAATGTTTTAATTTTCCTGTAGTAAGTAATAGCAAGTAGCCACTGTCAATGAAATTTTATTCGTAAAAGTTGGTTAAACCCACTTTTTTTTACCTCAAGAATTATACTGAACATGTCATGCAAATTAATGGCTTCTTCCTAGCAGATACAAAGTTTACAGATGTAAAGGCATAGATCTAAGTATCTAGAATGTGTAATTTAAAATTGTATTTTACAATCTAAATAGATATACATGTTTCATTTATATATATAATTAATATTTATGTGTATGGGATGTATGCATATATATATGTGTGTGTGTATTTTATATAGGGGTCTGTGAACAAAACCCACTAATATATACTTTTTGAGAATGTACAGAGTTGATGAGGTTCTTTTAGTTGCTGGAGACTTGCAGAAAGTACAGCTGTGAAGATGAAGTTTGTCACACCTGTTTTCTAGAGTCTTAAACTTGGTCACATGAACAGGGCTAGTGTGAAGGGAATCGTGGCATTTCCAGTTTACACACGATCTAATTGTATTCAAGTACTACTCTGTGTGCTTCTGTTGTGTGGTTTTTTAATTATTTTTTCTAATGCTTTTGTTATGCCTTGTTTTTAGTCTGAGGTTGTCAAGCTACAGCTTTTAAAAGCAGGAAAAAGGCATGCACTTTTCTGCATGGCTAAAGATCCTAAAAACTGAGTAGTAGGTTTCCAGGTCCTAATGTTATAAAAGATGTAACTGGGTAAGAATGCTGATGTCAAAACAAATACACAGAATACTGTGAAAATGCCTCTGCAGCACTGGGAGATGGATAGTGTTGTACTGGAGGTTTATAGATGGTGTTACAGTGTGTGTCAGCTGCATTCAAACTTAGCTAGTGTAATGCTGGACTTCATGAATAAACAACACTTGTTTTTCTATCCAGCTGGGATATCTTTAATAGCTCTTAGTCTTTTGATGATACACTGTGTAGCACTGTCTCAAATATTTAGATTCTGAGCTATTTGATAGTTTGTTGAAGACATCATAATAAAATTAATTCTTAATACTTGTGTACTATCATAAGCTACTGCAGCGCCTTGATTTATTCTTCTGCTGTCCTGCCTGGATCATCTTTCAAATATTTTTCTTGGATGTGACCACTTTTTGGCATGCAAAAGGGACTTCCTTACCCAAGCTTCCTAATTCCAGTCAACTACATATTTTAAAAAAATAGGGTCAGACCTACCATCAATTTTAAAGACATGTTAAATAAGAACAAATACAGAGGGGCTCATGGATACTGTGTTTTGCTACAGATCTGACACTTTTTCTTCTCATACAGTATCAGTCAAACTTTTGTAAGAGCTTTGTCTAGAGATGAACATGTCTTTTGTAGTGGTTTGGTCTTTTTTTCATTCTGGAATCCTAAGAAATGTCAGCGCTCTTCTGTTCTTAATGTGCCATAACTTACTTTAATTTTCAGTTTGTTGTGTTTTCCTACTACAGAAGGTATCTGATAGTACAGAATATTGTGATACAAGATCAGGTCTCACCAAAAATGCAGGCACAGCACATGAGATTCCTAATGAATGTGTCTTCCCCACGCCACTTGCTTTACCTTCCCTCCTTTGAAAGTCCCTAAAGCACATCAGGATGTGCTAGAAATCTGTTGTGCTGTACAAGTGTTTTCCCACTCAAACAGATCAATACTTAGGTCATCTTCAAACCAGAAGATTCCTGGGATTTTATGGTAAATCTAAGAATAGCTTTAGCATGTGTCTCTTCATTTCTGCCCTTGAAGTACTGAAGAGCAAGGAGAAAGACATGCAAAAATGGTAGTTTACGGATGTAATCTGAGGCTAGCTTACTGTTAATTGTTGCAGTCCATTAATGACACCAGTCTCACTGTATAGCCGCATCCTTTCAAATTCTGGAGAGATCTCGAATGTTGGAAGGGCCTTTCAGTCTTTTGCAAAGGCTGAGTGCCAGTACTGTGTCTTCCTGCCTGTGGTAAGGTGAAGGATTAATGCAGTTCACCTGTCTGGTGGTTCAGGAATGTCCCCTTGGGGAAGGAAGGAAAAGCAGCTGAGGACTGAGATATCTCTGGTCTTTGTGGGACTGAGGAGGTTAAAAGAAATCTTGTGGGAGGGAAACATAGAAATGTCAAGCGGAACTTCTGTGTTTTGTTACTGGTTTGTCTTTTACCATGTTCTACCATTGCATTTAAATGCCTCTCTGACACCCGATCCCATCAGATCTGGGAAGCTACGCAGGCTCAGCCCTGGTTAGTACTTGGATGGGAGACCTCCTGGCAATACTGGTGTGTAGGTTCTAGTCCTGAGGACTGCACTGTCACTGTCCAAGCTCATTCAGCCGTGGCAGATGAACCTTAGGAATTAAAGAGTGGGGCCAGTTCTGCACACGCTGTGCCTCACCTAAAAAATCCACTGTGCAGGCTCAAAGGGCACACCCATGTGGGGAGAGCCCTTCCCAAATCTTCGTTCACAAAGCCAAGCCATACATACATACCATTGCATCCAGGGCCTCCTTTGTAAAGGGCAGAAAGATGAGAGCAACTGGCTTTATTTGAGGGCTGTGTTTGTGCTGGGTGTGATGACTATTGAATGATAACTGTTAAAATAATTAGACTTCCATGTGGAGCTCTATCAGGGTACCCTTTATATTGTTTGTGCCCATCTGCCTAGGACAGACTAGACTAGGCAGAACCAGACTAGTCACTGTACAATGATAATATTGAAAGACAGTGGGCAGAAGCTGCAATGTGAAAGGTACTGATTACACATAGATCCTTTTGTTTGTTTTTATTCCTCTATGTGGTCCAATATTGTAGTAGGCCGTTGAACCTGCACCTGATCTGTACAAGACCCTGGGCAAATACGGTTTTGTTGCCCCTGTTTGTTGTGAGCAACTGGGTGAGCTCCAGACAACCCTTAGAACTTAAAATAACCTATGCTTATTTTAAAAACTACTTTTTAAAACTAGGCTTTAATTAATCTGTGATTTTATATATATTTTTAGGACTTATTTTTGTTCTCTAACTGTCAGCAATGATCTTGCTGTGTGTCATTGTACCTATTTAACTATTAAAAAGCTAATCCTTTGTCCATTAGAAAATTACTCTTTTTCTACCAACACTAGAAGTTGTGGCACAGTTTATTCCATGTAGGAACAAACTTATCCATATTTTACCACATAACAGAAACTGTAGCTGACAAAACGTAACTGCACCTGTTTCAGCCTGCAGACTAAACTGGCAATCTACCTCCACGTGCGTAATCCATTTGTATCCATGTTTGGGTTTTTTTCATACAGTCTCATGTGGGGAGATCTTTGTCTGGTGGTCTCTGAAATATACTGTATTTTCAGGCGTGCAAGTTCTGAAATCTATATTCTAAAACACAGGATTTCAGCATTTGCTGGCAGGTTTCATTTAATAGGAGAGGGAAAGTTGGACTTTCATTCTTGCTTATGTGCAATAAACTTAGTTTAAACCTGACTTATCAGAAGGGTTTATTGTTATTTCATTGGAACTGCTGTGTTTCTCTTGTGCATCTGAACAAACTGTTGGACACTTAAATATGATCGTTTTGCTTTTTAAGATGGTAATAAGCTTCTTCTCATGACTCCTTACTGTAAAGACAGCCAACTTTTGTCACAGCATTCCAGTCTGAACTGACTCAGGGCAGTCTCTCGCTAATTCTCACTTAGCTGTAACCTTTTAAAATTCTTTGCTGTTGAGTTCTATTTAATCTTGAAAGCAGCATGCAACGGATGATCTCGATCATAGTTATAGCATCTTCTATACTCGAAGTATTTAAATCTGTCTTACTTTAGTAATACCAGATGGTTTGGGATAGCTTTTTCTGTTAAATGAAAATTAATGGCAGTAGACAGACAGGAACCTTCTTCTGGCAGTATTCCAGCTGACCTATCTGCCATTTCTCCCATAGCTCCCTTTATGGGGAAGATGGATTCCCCCCTGCTCCAGTGGGGGATCAGCCAGCTCAGTATCTCTGGGTGCTCCAGCATGGAGCTGACCATGTCCTGCAGAAGACCTGGGGATAGATGCAGGCAGCAGCAAAGCAGTAGTACACAGCAGCTTTGGGCTTTCTGATTTACCCAAACTAAGCAGAATTGGCTGCTGAAGAAGAAACAGTCAAAGCAGAGGTTGATGCTTTCTTCCAGCTGAAAGATGTGCTGTTACAGGACTCTGGAGGAATATGTGACATGCATTGACTTTTAGATAGCCTAACTCGAAAGCACTGTGTGCTACTGTTATTGTATGTCTTTATTTTCGGGAAGCAGCCACATGGTTTCCCTGTCAGAACAAAGGTTGAGTCTGTGTCTGCATCTGGAATCGAAGCTAATTTGGTTTTCAGTATGCCCCTTAGTTTTGAGCTCAGCCTTTTCCGTAAGGTGACCAGACATTCTGTACCAAAAGGTCGTCCCCTTTCTGTTTCACAGCAAAGTAAAAAACTGGTTTCAAAACAAATCTATTTCATTTGCAAATTCAGTTTATTTGTCTCAAGCTGCATAAGCATTTACTTAATGATGTGCTCTGTTTCTGGCCAGGGAATGTGAAATCCTGTATTTTGGAAGAAATCTGCACTTAAACTGCTTGTTGTGAAGGTGCAAGTAGGCTGGCTAATTGTTGTCCCTGCAGTCTGGAGAGAGACTGTTCTGGATGGAGCATTTAGGCAGCATGTATTTCCTCTCCTTAATTTGTTTCTGAAGAGGTATTTTTAGCTTTTAAAGAACCTTAAACGTCAAACAATATATTAAAAAGTTGAAAACAAATTTTCATTTTCTTACTTGCATTTTAGATTCTGTTTTCAGACTACTTGAAATGTCAAGGCTACTTCTCTGTGCACTGTAAATAGTACACTCTAAAGATTTCGAAGTCTTCTAATTAAAACACTAGTAAGATTATTGCAATTTCTTCCCCTTCCAGTCTTTTTAAAGGAGAGGAGAGCCCAAGTTTAAAGTAGTAATGCTAGTTTGTCGCTGAAGTAGCAGCAAGAGAGAATGAGTTTAATCTTGTCTTTGGTTTTGGCAGGGGGGATGGGGGTTTTTTGGGGTTTTTTTTGTTTGTTTCTTAGGGCAGTGCAAGCATATTTTAAGTTTAACAACTTTCTAGGTAGGGTGATTTTTAAAAACCAAACAAACAACACCAAACAAAAAACAACCTTTCCCCCACAAAGAAAAGGCAGTTTCTGCTGCTTTAGCCTCCTCTTTCTCTTTGGAGAACGTCTGGGCCAACACCTTGTTCTCATTGAGTATAACTTGACAAGAGTACTTAGTTGTTTTGTAATTTGTGGGGTGTGTGTGTGCATGAGGTACAGTATGGGTATCAAGGAGCTCTGGATTC
Organism: Pithys albifrons albifrons; assembly: GCF_047495875.1. Taxonomy (NCBI): domain Eukaryota; kingdom Metazoa; phylum Chordata; class Aves; order Passeriformes; family Thamnophilidae; genus Pithys; species Pithys albifrons. Next base: position 76,619,847 of record NC_092460.1, read on the forward strand.
CAGATAAGACCCCTATAAATGCTCATCTTCAGTGGAGGTGAACTTTTAACCTGTTGGCTTAGACAAGAGTGTAACTGATGGAGAGCTTAATCTTTAAAGTTATGTTTATTTACATGTCTACTGGTTGGCTTCAGATTAGCACCTATAGTATGTGAACTTCTTGAGCCCTTAGGCTGATGAAGATGTCATCGTGATTATAGCAGGCTTGTATTTTGTCTTGCAGATATGGAAGAAATAATTTTATGTCACACTGTCCATCCCTGCAGTTGCAAGCAGTAGTTTAGTAGCTGCCAAAGTATCACTTTTCTCTAAGCAGATCACGATCTGCAGGCAAGCTTTGTAATTTCCACAGGGATATCTAATGACTGCAGAGGCAATGATTCTTTGAATTATAAAATAACTGAAAATGTGGTATTCCTTGCATCTTACCATGTGTTCTGTATTAAGCAAATGGTTTGTGAATAATCTGTTCTTTCCTTTTAGACAAAAACAGTTAAGCTGGTTACATGTTTGTACATACAACAATAATCATACAATTTCTCAGTAAATGGCAGGCTTAATAAAACCATATCACCACATCTAATTAACCTGTTATTGTTGCCAGAACTAAGATTAGTACCAGAACTTGTCAGCTGTAGCTCAGTTTCCATTCATGGTAAAAGCCAAGCTGCAGGTGAGCTGTCTCCTTGCTGATGGCCATCCCTCCCACAGCAACTACTCACAGCTAGTTGGGAGCACTCCTCATTCTGTGGAGCAGTGAGTGAGGATATGGGAATGACTTCCTCCCTGAGTTGTTGGGCATGAGCCTGCACACCCAACGGTGGCCGCAGTTCTGTGTCCTTCATCTATCTGACTTAAGAGCAATATTTCTCAAAAGTTTAAAGAGCTGGAGTGAGACACTTTATTGTTATAGGATTGCCTAAGTTACGGTGCTTGAAGTATGATTTTCACCTCAAACTTCAAGTGGCTGTTAGTTGAATGTGCTGATGTGTTGGCATATTCTTTGAATACCTGGCCCTTGCCCTCTGCAATGTTTTTTATATTCTCTTGTATTTCCTCTGCATTGATTGGTATGAATCAGTCATCTGTCCTTTTCATTTTTTCACAGTGAAACCCTTTACCTATCACTTAAGGTCACTGCTCTTGCTAACTGTGCCAATTTTCTTTCCTTCAAAAAATAAGCTGATAGGAGTCCAGCTAAAACATAATTATAAAGGGTATGTGCTGCTCTCAATCACTATAAGAGTATAGTCTCAAATATAGTTAGCAATATTAGACTAATTGCTTAGTTGTTTGCTTTATTCCTAAAGAAATGAAAATGTGGGGTCTGTTTATTTCTTAATCTCCTGTATTTTGCCAAGGCCTATACTGTAAATCACTTTGTCCTGACAGCTGGATTAAATGTCCTTTGACATAAGGTCTTCTGGCCTTGCTCACTGTGGTTTCACCGCTTCAAACCTAAGAAAGGGCTGCAAAGAATCTGCTCCTTCCCTTGTGTGATGATTGTATTGCAAGCTCGGCTGGGGAGACGAGTCACCAGATAAATACTTGGTTTAGGCTAAGGCTGGCTTTTCCTGCTCGCTCAACTCTGTGAACAGGCTCATGTGAACCCTTAGTTACGTAGGTACGATAGGAAGGTGAGTGGACTGCAAAATGCTGTCCTGATGTCGGCTTAGTTGAATGTTTAATCTTTTACTTGAACTGTAGATTGCAGATTATAAAGACAGCAGTAAGATTTTTCATGCTGCATAATTCTTGAAGCTGACTGTATTCAATTTGCTCTCTGCACAGATGGGCTTGGGCCACGAGGAAGGATTTGGTGCCCCCTGCTTAAAATGCAAGGATAAGTGTGAAGGATTTGAGCTTCATTTCTGGAGGTGAGTGACACCAGATGTGTCCTGAATTGTGACTCAGCACTGCAGACCTTGGCACATGTTTGCAAATGACTAAGTAACTGGGTTTTTTTCTGTCTTTTGACTGAACTATTCAGATGCTTTAAAAAGCTGACAAGATTCAGGGCCAAAGCTTCTCAGTTGCATTACAACTGTGTTTGAGCATCTGATCACTTGAGAACATATGTTTCATCTACACTGAAAAAAAAATGGTAGTACTTAAGCATTTGCTTTAGCTGACTAAGTAGTTGAAGTAGTTTGTACAAAAACATGCCTATCCTTAGTGTAAGAGAAATGACAACAAAGAAGTATGTTGTATCTCAGTGATAAAATGTTTTCTCAACTCCTGACTAAATAGATAAGCTTTGATCTGAGATTCTAGGTAAAATTATCTTGAAAATATGTTGGAACTTTGTATACAGCTAAAAATTACTTAGAGGGGGAAGAAGTGCCACAGTTCAGGTAAGCTGGATGGTGCACTGTTATAAACCAATGAGTTGAGGATAGCAGTAGTCTGTGCTGTGGTCTAAGCCATTACTTGGGCAGAAATTTTGTTTTCCATTAAGACCTTTCTTATTTTACTGAAACAAAAGGTATATATGTATATTATTACTGCATATATGTGTAGCTGGCCCAGTTTACTTATACTGGCTGTGCTTTAAGATGTAGCTTAGTAGTAATGATTTTTAAAGAAAAAGTCCCTCTGAAAGGAAAACACCTGAAAAGAACGTAAAAGCAAAAAATTATTACTGGCATATGCTATCAGTGAAAATTATTACATTTCATCAAAGCTGTTAAGCTACAGCCATAACTGTATCTGCAGTAGAGTTTTATTTTGTGGGGGTTTTTTTTAAGGTAGGCTTTGTATCCCAGCCATTGTGGCCTCAGGTGCTGATAAGGCCTAGGAGATTTTGTCTTTGCCGAAACATTTGCCTGTAGATGAGACTCCATTTAGAAAATAACCAGCCAAACAAAAACAAACCCAGCAAAAGCTTGCTGTAAAAGTTGATAAGAATATAGCTTGTTGATTATGTGTCTGTAATATGTAGATATAGAAACAATTTACAAAAAGTGATAGGGAGCAAGAAGTGGCAATGTGCTAATAAGTAAATGTGATCATCTAAAGATAAAAGAAATTATTAATTTTTTGAATGAATTTTTCAATGCACTGAGTCACTGAAGGAAGTTGTGTAGAAGTACTAGTAAAATAAAGCACAACACAGTTAATGTGTGTATGTAATATATTAAAAGAGAATTTAAAAATGCAGGAGTAAATCGTGTTACTTATCCATGGTTAGATGAGAAATTGTATTGCTTTCTACTTGAAGGGTCTTTGTTCATAGTCACCAGGATAGATGGGGAAATCACAAATCAGGGAGGAAAAAGGATTAGTCCAGTTAACTTTTTGGTTTTTCACCCTCTCTTGCTTTTTTTTTTCTTTTGCTTGGTTCTCAGTGATAGACTTGTTAATTGCCAGCTTCTTCTTTATATGTGTTTCACTATTCTCTTATGGCTAGGGCTCATTGTGCCAGGTCCTGAATTCATAGCACATCAGAACACTGTCTCTCCTAGAAAGCAAGAGTTGTAGGCAGCAGCAGACTAAAGAGCAAGTAAGGAAAAAGATGTAAAACTAGTGACAATTTAGATAACATTTTGTTTGGAAATTGAATCTATATAGGCTAGACTGGATAAATAAGGTGGCTGGCAGTATTCTGAGAAGCTTCATCAAAGTGTCAGACAAATGTGGCACATAGCTTTGAAACAGCTGAAAAGTTAGCAATTGAGACAATTCAAGAATGGGTTAGAAAACAGCTGTTTCACCAGCAGAGCTGCTGCTGGAGGGTGTGAATGTGAAGTCTTAATTCAGTTTTGTGTAGATATTTTGAAAGGAAAATATGCCTTGAATCATGCAGATATTTTTGGGAGTCTGCCACTTGAACAGAAAATGATGGATCCCAAATACCTTTTCACTTAGTTGTTAGTCTTAAAATCTGAAACTGTTTTAAGTAGAAACAAACTGTAGTACAGGGAACAGAGTATTGTCTCTATAGCATGAATTATCAAAATCGGTTCAAGTTTAATCACTAATTTTATTGTTAATTCATCTGTAAAAGGCAAGTGTCAAAGTAAGCATTGTAGTTAGAGAAACTGTTACTCACTGTTGGAATAACGGGGTGAGGATTGCACCTAGCCAGCAACCAAACACCCACACAGCTGCTCCTTCCCTGTCTGCACATCACAGTAGGGGGCCAACAAAAGTGAGAAAACTCATGTGTTGAAATCAAGTCAGTTCAAGAGGTGAAGCGAGGGGTGAAAAAGTAATGATGCAAAGGCAGTCGCCAATCACCTCCCACTAGCAGACTGATGCCCAGCCAGTCTCCAAGCAGGGTCTACTTTAGCAGTCAGAAACTCTGCTGCCTTGAATCCTTTACCTCTCCTCTGTCTTGCTGCTGATCATGACATTATGTAGTATTCAGTATCTCTGTGGACAACTTGAATCAGCTGTGCCCCCCCTTTCCAGCTTCTTCACTTGATGAGGTAGGGGCAGAGCCCAAAAACAAGGAAGCCGTGACGTTGTGCCAGAAGTGCTTGGAACCAGCAAGTGCTCTCAGGGCTGTTTTAGCTACAAGACCAAAGCACAGCACCGTATGGGTTTTATGAAGACAGTGACCCCTGTACAAGCCTGATCCAGCGCGGTGGGTGAGGCAGCAGCGGCGTGTGCCGGCCCCGATGCTGCTGCGGGCAGTGTAAGGGGGACACTGCCCTCTCCTGGCGGGAGCAGAGGAGCTGCAGCACGTCACGCAGCTCTTGGTCTGATACGTGGAAATGGTGCTCCTCAAAGAGCTGACGTGTAGTTTCTTTCTGTATTTCCGTACAAAAGAGCCTCAGCCTTCCTCTGGGGAGTTAGATGGGAAAGGGCACAAAAAATCCAAGTATATCCATGTAATGGCAGAGTTTTACAGAGTTGCTACACCCTTCTCTACACTGGGAGTGTTTTGATAATATCTATTCTGAGATGGCAAGTGCTATTTAAGACGTTCGTGCTGTAAACTTTGGCAAACTATTGTAGGAAGGTTTTAGAGGTGCAGAACTGTAAATGGGGCTAGTATAAAAATGGTGGTAAACAAAAGCCTTAAGTAAAATTTTTTCCTGAATTTTAAAATTCTGATAGCCTCAATGTTGTAAGCTGAAGAGTAAAATGAGAAACAAGGTCTACAATGTAACTGAGTAACTGAATGGTTAACAATTATCTGCTTTATCTTAGTGAGTTAATAGCTTTTGCTTTTAAAATTGCCCACAGAATCATGCTTCTGTCCAAGTGTAGAAGCTGCAGCAGAAAGTGTCATCTTAATTCAAGTGTTAGACTTTGTTCACAAAACAGCCTCACACACATTCAGCAGGGCAAGACTACTGCTCTTGGGGAAATGCTGCTCTTTGGGAACATATTTCCCACTAGAGGGAAGTGTGGGACAGGAGTTAGAAGTTGTTAAAAGTGGGAGGGAAGATTCTGATTTATCTTGGTTGTATATATACCAGAAAGTTATAATGGCCTTTGCTGTGGCTTGCCAAGATATTAAAAAGCTCCTGGGGAACTTGAATATTAAACTTGCAAATGACCTTTTTCAGTATCTGGCTTCTCTGCACAGATAAAAGCCCTGGAAGGCAGGGAGAGCTTTAAGTTGACTCTAAGATTCTCTGGTAATACCACTGACAGGCAAGTACTGAGATGCAATTCAAAGCATTTGCAATTACTGTAGCTGCATTAATACCAAGAAAACATAACAGAAGGAATCATAGAATCATAGACCTGAATGAAGGGGCAGATGCCTTCTCAGCAAATTCACAGACGACAAAAAGCCAGGAAGAGTGGGTGATACCCCAAACTTCTGTGCAGCCCTTCAAAAAGACCTCAGCAGGTTAGAGATATGGGCACAGAAGAACTGTCTGAAATTCAGCGAGGACAAATGCAGGGTCCTGCACATGGGGAAGAATAACCACAGGCACCAGTACATGCTGGACGGCCAACCTGCTGGAAAGCAGCTCTGCAGAGAAGGACTTGTGGCTCCTGGTGGGGAGAACAAGCTCTCCATGAACCAGCAGTGTCCTGGTGGCCAAGAAGGCCAATGGTATCCTAGGGTGTATTAGGAAGAGCATTGCCAGCAGGTTGAGGGAGATGATCCTGTCCCTCTGCTCAGCCCCAGTGGGCCCACATCAGGAGTGCTGTGTCCAGTTCTGAGCTCCTCAGTACAGGAGACATGGAGCTCTTGGAGTAGGGTCCAGCACAGGGCAACAAATGTGATTAAGGGGCTGGAGCATCTCTTTATGAGGAAAGGCTGAGGAAGCAGAGACTGTTTAGCCTTGAAGAGACAACTGAGAGAGGACCTCATCAATGCCATTATGTATCTTTATTTATCTGAAAGGAGGGTGATGAGAGGATGAAACCAGGCTCTTCTTGGTGTTGCCAAGCAGTAGGGAAAGAGGCAATGGGCAGAAATTGATGCACAGGAAGTTCCACCTAAATGTGAGGAAGAATTTCTTTCCCGTGTGGGTGACCACACGGTGGAACAGATTGCCCAGAAGAGGATGTGGAGTCTCCCTCACTGGAGATATTCCAGAACCATCTGGATGCAATCCTATGCCATGTGCTCTACTACAGCCCTGCTTGAGCACGGAGGCTGGACCAGATGACCCACGGTGGTCCCTTCCAACTTTACCCATTCTGTGACAGGAAAAGGTTAGTCTTTCTGCATGGAGGGCGCAAGCCTCAGGACTTGTCAGGTATTTGTTGAGTCTTTGTCTGTGCTTGCATCTGCTGCTTCCTGTCACTAGGAGCCAGCATAGGAAGAATCATGAACAGAATGAATTTTCCTCTTCGTGCACCAAAAACATAGGAAAGTAGGAGGATGGTTGACATTTGATTTTGGAGAAGGGACTGGAAGTTTTTGATATTTGCTCTCAATAGATGTCCTGACACAAGAATTCACTGCTTGAGAGAGGACAGAATCTCTAAACCTTTCTTGCCGCTTCTTTCTACTGACTCGAGACCTGGAAGCAAGGCACTTTTCTACTAGAGCTCTCTTACAGTGATAAGCACCTTTTAATACCACAGATTGTGAAGTTTCCTTCCCGTTTTCCATGTTATGAATGGGAAGAGCTTCCCAAATTGCTGAGACTTGTGTGGAGGAATATTTCCATGCTCTGAGGTCTAGAGAGCTGTGAACATGTAAGCAGGATTCCCTAACACCTCCTTCAGTAGGGATCTTGCTGAATGTCCTCAAGTGAAGAGGTGAAATGTTTTCAACAGTACAGGTGAAGAGAACAAGAAATTCTCACTGCCTGTTGTCTTGATAGAGTCAAAGGAGGTAAAGTTCTCTATACATATGTGTTCATGTATATGTCTGTGTATATAACAGCAAGTGAGGTTTTTTCTGACACGTTCAAAGTTAACATGTGAACACCAAAGATAAAGTATCAATTATCAGACAGACAGCTGTATCATAGTCAAAAAATTACCAGCCAAGTTTGTTTTTAAGAGAAGTAATTGGCCAGTAATTCTGCCAGAGGGGACTCTGAGTAACAACAGACAGGATTCTGATGTGGCAACTTAGTTGAAGAAGGTAGAGCTAAATTGGAAACAGTACTATTCAGGAAGAGTTGTGTGTAATGCCAGCTAGATATCTTCTAGTACTGGCAATTACTCAAGAAGAGTGATTATAGATCAGGGTAAAAGACCTTTTTTTGGCTGTTAGCAGCTTTATGAATGTATTCATGTGGCTGAGATCCAAGGGAGCCTTGGGGAGCATGGGTAATGGCAACAATCTAGAGGATTTTCCTTTGACATCCTGAGATACTCTGACATAAGTTGTGACAGCATTCTCCACATTCTGGAGAATACCTTGCCTTCAAGACTGTTAAAAGTAAGATGCAGAATAATGTGAGAGTTCAATGGGTTTTTCACAATTCAGGGTTGAGAAGCAGTTTATACATAGTAGTTTATGCTACTTGCTGTGTGAAGGATAAATAATGGGATAAAATATTGCTTATTCCTCTTCAGACTCTAGAGATCCAGAAGGTTGATCTGTTTTCTTAGTCTGTAGTAAGAACCTTTAATTAACAACCAGCTTCACTAGTTTCAGTGTACTGTAGCTGACTGCTTTGGACTGAAGTTCTAGGGAAACTATTAATAAATAATAAACTAGCTTGTCTAATCCAAGGTTCTGTTCATTATATGTGAATTGTTTAGTTATGCTAAAGTAATAAATTGCTTTCTCATATCCCTTAATCACAGCAGTTGAAATGTGTTGTATATGAAAGAATATCTAAGTAAGTAGATATGCTTCTACCTTTTAAGGCTGTTATCTGGGCAAGTTCTCTCTCCAGTATGTGCCAGAGTAACTCTGACTTGGTTCAGAGCTGTTTGAAAGCCTTTGCCCATATAAGCTTTCCACTTTTCTTTCATCTCCTCTTTAAATGCTATGTTTTGAAGAGAACTTGGTGCAGTTACACTGTATATATGGCTAAATGCATTTTTTTCCTTTCTAGGAAATACTTACTTCGACATGATAGCACCCCTGTGATAACCAAATACCATGTATACAGTGAAATACATATGAAGAAATAGTATCGTGTGTGTAACTTTGAGTGTATAAAAAGCAACTGAGAAACTAAAAGCCCAAATAAGTTACTGCTGAGGGAATCATGTAGATGCACTAAGTTAACATAGAATAAATCTGATAGGTGGCTGATAACGGACGTGTATGTGTATGATCAGTACAGAGTTGTAACTGAAGGAATGATGTAGCATATTCAAAATTCATTAGTATTGTTGACTGATACCTGATAACAATATCTGTAAATAATGTAAATAATACAACAGGAGAAAGAAAGAGGTGTTTGAAGTAGTGTAGAATAACAAGTTCCCTAATTTTTTAGGAAATAGTATTTTGTAACCAAAGCACTGAAAACAAGGGTTTGGATGATGTTACTACACACACAGCTGGCATGTGATGTCATTTTCAGTTGAGACGCTAATTTTGCTGCTGTTCCCATGAATTTCAGAAAAATATGCCGCAACTGCAAGTGTGGCCAGGAAGAGCATGATATCCTCTCAAGCAATGAGGAAGATCGGAAAGTGGGGAAACTCTTTGAAGATACAAAATACACGACCCTTATTGCAAAGCTCAAGAATGATGGCAATCCCGTGTATAAACGTAATGTAATGATACTGACCAATCCAGTGCCAGCCAAGAAGAACATATCCATCAATACTGTAACTTATGAGTGGGCTCCTCCTGTTCCGAATCAGACACTTGTAAGTCCAACTCACTGTTTTTTCATGTTCAAGGCAGGAGTTGATGGGAGATAAAGTAGTAGAGCTTAGCAGAAGGATAACTTTCCTTCTTTTAGTTTTCTTTTCTTCTTCTTCCAAACTGAAAACACAGTGTCTGTTCAATGAGTCTTGCCTCTGTCATTTTGCTTTATGGATGCTTGTATGTGGAAGTTCATAAAAATTGGAGAGATGAAATGGCTTTTAATGGATAGGATTAAGAATTATCTGCTAAGTCCCTGGAGTCCAGTTTTTTGGGGTTTGTTTTTTTTTTTAATAAACCTGAAAAATTTGAATGAAGTGTGGGCTTAAAGGCCGAAAGAAAAAAAAAAGGAAAAAAAAGCCACCCTGTGAAGCTGCATCAATTTGTCATTGTTTAAAGGGGAGCACTTAGTCTTGCTTATAGCTTTTACTGTATATGGTAAGAACAAGGTGAATGTTGACATCTAAAAGAGCAGCTCTCTTCCAGTATATTTTCAGCTGAAGTAGATGAGATGGTAGCTAGCCTTCTGAGGATTTTGCTTCACTTTTCAAACTTTGATTAATTTATTCTACTGCAGTATTGTGATGCATGCCAGAATCATGTTACCTCTGCCTACCTCTTTTCAGTGAATTAATCAAACCTTGTGCATCTGAATTGACTGTTACTTAACATTCAGTTGCTACTTTGAATTGTAGGCTTGTCATTACTTTATTAAAACCAGAGGGATTTTCTTTTACCCTTACTTGGCTAGAGTTATTTTTTCAATGGGCTGTAATCCCCAGAGAGACTACTTCAGATTCTATTTTTCTAAGAGTATACTGATGATCAGTAGTTACAGATAGAGGCAAGGTGCTGTGTAAATATTATTTACTCCGAGAAGTAATAACTCTCTTCTCTATGTTGTAAAAAGCTTAAAATGTCTTTTACTCTGGGAAGAAGAAAATTAATGTATCTGCTCTATTTTATCTCTGTTACTGTGCTTCAGGAGTTTAGTGTGTATGGAAAGAACTTTGTTTTTGACAATTTTGACTGTCACTAACAACAGTAAAGATTATTTTAGTTGTGAGTTTGTTTTAAGAGAATGGGTCAGTAGTTGAAGTGCCATCTGATAACCAATTCCTCCTGATTCAGGCTAGACAGTACATGCAGATGCTACCAAAGGAGAAGCAGCCTGTTGCTGGCTCAGAAGGCGCGCAGTACAGGAAGAAGCAGTTGGCTAAGCAGCTGCCTGCTCACGATCAAGATCCTTCAAAATGCCATGAGCTCTCCCCCAGTGAAGTTAAGCAGATGGAACAATTTGTGAAGAAGTACAAAAATGAAGCACTTGGTGTAGGAGATGTCAAGCTCCCTGGTGAGGTGGAAGTGAGAGCTGCTGATGAGAATAACCTGGACAATGGTGACAGAGGCACCTCATCTGCTGTAGGAGCAATGGAGGACAAGCCCTCAGGTGAAAAAGCATCTCAGTATGTAAGTATAGAAGGGAAAAATAAAGCAATAAGGTATATTACCATCAGAATGCTCTATTTGGTCTTTTTAACCCAATTAAATTTTTTGTTAACTTGGAACAGTGAAAATCTGGGGAGGGAAAGCAAGAAGAGGAACTGGAAAATGTGAATGTCTTCACAGATCCCTGGTTTCTGACAGTGTTTAATGCATTTCAGCAAATGACTTCCTTGGTGTTTTTTTTTGGATCAAGAATGAAAACATGTTAGCTTGGAGATAGTGTAGTAGTGTGACTTTTACAGAATAATAATGAAAAAACTGGTATAGTCTTAATGGACTAATTGCTACATTCTCCTCTTGAAGGGCTTAGTTTCATTTTAGAAGCCTGTTTTCTCTTCTCTGGAAGAGCACCAAAATTATCCACTTGACAAATTGTGTTTAAAATTAAATTAAACTAATAGAAAATAAAGTAACACCTCTCCATCCTGTGTCTAACAAGTTAAGCCATATAATGGCTGTTTTGACTAGCCCTATTTTCATATTCAGATCCATTTTCTTATCTATTTTTTTCTTTGGTGTCTGATTTCTGCCTTATATTAGTTCAGTGAAAATCAAGGTATGTAAAACTACCCAGTTTTCATTGAGATTTTGAAAACTATAGCTTTAATTCAAATCAAGCTGGGTAATGTTTCTGAAGTGACACTAAATTAGTTAAGTGGAGATAGACATGCACATAAGAGCGTCTAAAGCTACTGTAACTTGATTTCTAGAAATGTTGCTATTATATGTGGGAATCCCCAACATTATTTGTCTGCAGGTTACTTACGGAATATGAATATACAATTTCTAGATGGAGAAAAAGGTTTGCTTGTTAGCATTGGCTGTAAAACATGGCTTTTGATGCTATTGGGGAGTGTGGTGTGCTTTTTTGGTGTGTTTGTTGTTTGTTTTTAAACTTCTGATGTGAAATATAAAATCAGCACAAGTTTTAGCTTTGAATGCATGCACTTAACCTGATCAGTCTTGTGCTGTGCCACTTGGTTACCTGTACCCAATTTCTAAAGATTATTTTTTTTGCCATTATCTAGTCATGGAGAATCTAAGATACTAAAAAGTTATTTTATCATGTCTTGATGAGGTTATTGTTTTGTCTCAAATCAGCCTTTCCTACTGCTTTACTTTAGTTTCACCACAGCAATTCTTGACTTACCTCCTCAAGGAAGATCTGCAGAAATATACACATTGTATTGTACCCTGCTGGCCAACTGCCTTGGACTGCATTAAATCAATGGCAGGAGGCACTCTGTCCTCTTGAGTAATTGTATTAAAAGGTTCTTTGTTTTAACATTACACTTATTTATCACTTCCAAACTTTCCTTACTCCAACACCTGAGTATTCTTCCTACAGTTTAAGCCAGGCATATCTTATCACAGAGGGCAGTGATTTAGAAAGAGGCTTAGAAGTGTTGAATAGTGTAAGTGAATATTTGAGCTGCTTATCTGTTGTTAGGTACTGAGTTTACACTGGGCTAAATAATCAGGATTCAGATACATTATTTTGAAGTATTTGGGGGGGTGGTGATTTCTGCAGTGAGACTTTTTCAGCTACATGCTTTAGCATTCTCTGTATTTCTCTTCAACAGTTCAAAATAAATCAATACAAAGAAGAGTTCTTAAATATTTAGCAGAAGAAATGTCATCTTTGTCTACACTTTGTTTTTTTAATTTGTTCTGCATCTTGGCTCATCAAATTTTCCTGTACATTGTCTTTCAGACTGAGTCTGAAAGCATGTATTCCTGTAGCTATGGTAAATAGAATCTTTTGAAAAACTAATTTTTGTTTAGGAATTGACTGCTGTTCTTTAAAACCTGAAAAAAATTACAACAAAACACTAAGAACCAGGTCTCCACTATTAATTTAAATATACTTATAATAATTGTCTCTGTCTTTAAAAAGAATCTTTCACCATGACTGAAAGCTGAATAAAAGGAAAATAGTTACTCAGTATATTTTCATCTTGTAAAGAAGTAAATTTCTTTATGTACCCTTTAACCACCTAGGTCAGTAGTAGGTTAATGAATCATGTTGCCCTCACCTGTATCTGTGCAGCTCCTTAACCTTCCAATTGACCTCTCTTGGAGTATGAAGTCTAAAGTAGAAAGAAATGTTGCAAAACTTTATATACATATATGTTTACACTTTTCCTTTCATTATTTTCCCTACATTCTGTTGCAAGTTGTTGTTCCTCCCCTTTTGGCATCTTTCTATGTATATTTTGAAATTGTCTTGAGTCTGGGATCAATGTGCCTTGCAGTTGAGGACTTTATTTTTATATGCACACACCATTAAAGACATTTGTTTCTAGGGTTTTAGTGATGTGAGTCATAGAGGAAAACCTTTACAGGATGTTCAGCCCAGTCCACACACCAGCTGTAGTGCAGGAAATGCCAAACTAGTGATTAAACTGTAGAAAAAAAAAATTGGGTTCAGTAACATAAAGTACCTGTGTTTTTTGAGTTGATGACAAATCCTCTCTATAAGCAGATATAAGGCAGAAGACTATGTGTAGTGTACCTGTGTTTGTACATTTTGTAGTCCCTTTTCCAGAGTCACTCTCCTGAACTAAGATCATTAATCATGGGCTGTTGGTCAACAGCCATGGGTGATTGGCATCTCTGGAACACAGCTTTGTTTGAAATATTCAGGTTTTTTTTCCTCACCAGTGATGCAGACAGGGCTTGATCTTCTTAACAACGTGTATGTACAGCCACTTTCTTGTCATGTGTTCTAGTCATAGTCTAGTTGGTTAGCTTTGATGAAGGCTCAGTAGTCTCTCCTTGTTCTTCAGTATGTAAGGCTTATAGAGCATAACATGAATTTTTAATGCCTGTTGTTTTTTTACAAACTGAACTATAATTGCAGAATATGAATATGGCAAAATAAAATAATCCTTTTAAGCAGTACTAATGCTATGTCAGTAGAATGTGCATCATTTTGGATTGCTTAGTTAACCTCATCTATGACATCCTGTACCACTACTGTCTGATCATGGAAGTAAACTAATGCTTTCATTTTGGTCTAGAAAGATGGATTTCATTCAATATATTGATAATATGTAATTTCTATAAATTTACCTCTCCAAGACATAATTAACTTGGTAATAACCTCTTTCCAGTCCTGCTATCACTGCAAACTGAATATGAAGGAAGGTGACCCAGCTGTCTATGCTGAACGTGCTGGATATGACAAATTGTGGCACCCAGCTTGTTTTGTCTGTTGCACCTGCAGTGAACTTCTAGTAGACATGATCTATTTCTGGAAGAATGGTCACCTGTACTGTGGAAGACATTATTGTGATAGTGAAAAACCCCGCTGTGCTGGATGTGATGAGGTAGGAAATAATCTTTCTTTCAGTGCACAAGTTTTCCCCTGAGAACTGATTAATGTTTTTAGTAAAACATTTCAGTGCTGTGAGATGATATGTCTTCACCAATTTTAGCTGATAGTAGTTGCAAATAACTGAAACTGATACGGGCACTGGACGTTCAGGAAGACCTATAGTTTGGTTTGGATTTAGTGGGTATTTTGCACGATTTACTGGGATGTCGGATGTGATACGTGAGGACAAATTCTTCTGGCAAGTCCCAGTTGTGCAGCTCTTTCCTCATAAGGGGCGCTAGGTGGCGAACCGACCCTGGGCAGCAACAGAGAACAATCCCCGTGGGGCCTCTGGCATTGAACGCATGGAGGCTTTTCGGAAACAGTCAAACAGTGATGGAACCACTAGGAGTTCCTGGCAAACTACAAAACGTCCTAAGGCTAGATTGACTAGAAGAGCTACTGTTCAACTGAATGTATTATTTGTTTATGTCTTTCTCACAGCTAATATTCAGCAATGAATATACTCATGCGGAAGGTCAAAACTGGCACCTGAAACACTTCTGCTGTTTTGATTGTGATTGTGTTTTGGCTGGGGAAATCTATGTAATGATGAATGACAAGCCAGTGTGCAAATCCTGCTATGTGAAGAACCACGCTGCGGTAAGGTCCTTACAAACTTCTTAGTGCTGAGAAGGAACATATGTCTATGGAGCTTGACATTTCCAGCTGATGTGGGAATATCTGAAGATTATAAATGGAATGTATGTTTACGATTGAGTCAGTCATCTTTTTCCCCTTTGTTAAAAAAAACCAACAAACAACCTTAGGCAAGTATTTTATCAATTCATAAACTTGAATAAAAGCCACTGCCAAGGGGGGAAAGTTGGAAAAATACCTTGATCTTAGCCACTGGTGAAGCAGGATTTGGTAACAGAAGGAGCAAAGTAGGTGAAAATAAGTGATGCTGGTGCTAAATGTTTAGTGCTTGTCAATTGTAGTTCATTGAGGTGGGTGGGAATCAACTTCAGCTGATATGGTAAAAGCCTGAAGTAGCAACTGCAATTGTAGGTACTTTGTTTCTTTGTATTTCTAACCACACGAGTTATAAAGTAGAGTGAGTGACAGAATAAAGCTAGAAGTTTGGAAAGGAGTGGTAGTTCTTGATTCATGATTATGATGAAAACTAATCTGAGATGATGGTCCATTCATACCTATCAGTTAGCTGGGTGCTAGTTGGGAGTTCAGCCTAATATGCATCTAAACTGTTTATATAGTTAATAGATGGAAAAACTATTATCTCCACTTGACAATTAATAATAATCTGAGGTAGGTATGAGGAGAGGCTTCTTTTTTTTTTCTTCCTAAAACATTAATTTCCTTGAGGTCTGAATGATAACTTCTGACCAACCAGATTTTAAGATGAATTATGTCCAAGACTTTCTAATAGCTTTTAATTACTTGGTATTGCTGTACAGCTGTCAACACACAGGAAGATTTGTAACTAATCTCTTCAAATGTATAGGGTTAATATATGAAGATCTATGCTGTTTGACATAACAGTTTTTTATGATTACTTGGAAATTGTGAAATCAACTATCGTAACTCTCTTTAGCCCCACCAGCAAATAACTTCTTGTGTCAATTTTATTATTTTGTATCCTCAGCTGAATCTAATTAGAACACTGCTTTAAATATAAAGAAAAACCAAAGCTGGAGACTTATTTAAAAGGCTTCTTTTGTCACTTCTTTTTTCCAAAAACATTTGAGAATTTCAGCTTTTATTGGACTTGAAGAGAGCATGTGTATGCTTCATTAAATGTTGTTTTATTTCTAAACAGATCTGTCAAGGCTGTCATAATGCTATAGATCCAGAAGTTCAGCGTGTGACATACAACAACTTCAACTGGCATGCTACTCAGGAATGCTTCTTGTGTTCCTGCTGCAGCAAGTGTCTAATTGGCCAGAAGTTCATGCCAGTGGAAGGGATGGTTTTTTGCTCGGTGGAATGTAAGAAAAAGATGATGTCATAAGAGAAGACATACACAGAACCAACCAAGCATTGTTGTGTTCCAAAGGCACTTGCATTTCTACTGTAAAATACGTAGTATCAGGGCATTTAAAGTTATTGAAAGTGTTAAATAGCATTTCCCAAAGATTTTTTTTTCATGACAAAAACCTTCTTTGTAATCTTAATACCTTAGCCATAATACTACAATTTTTTATTTGGAATGATGTTCCTAAGTCTTATTTCAAATTACTTCATATCCCAGAAATGTCAGAAAAAATGTGTTATGAACTATATACGCTTTAAGGGAGCTCTTCACTGTGTGGGATCTTTTTGCTGCATCTTGTCTAATGGAACAAGGCAGTGTGAAAATGCTCCAATTTATCTTGGTTTGTATGATAAATGTAACTCTTTCACCTCTAGTTTCACAAATTTATCATTTTTATGGTTTCCCCGCTTTCATCAAGCACTTCAGACAAAATGATCAGTTTTACTGCCACATACAGCTTTGTTCACCTGACCTCAAGTATGCAGCAAGAATGATACAAAATAAACCCCCACTTACGTGTAATTATTTGCTTGGTTTTGACACATGGGTTCTTGAGGGATAGTGATTACTCTTACACCTAGTTTTGAAAGTAACCCCACCAGCAGAAAACTCTGTTGGCTTATGTTTCTTTCTTACAATGCTTTGAAAAGTTTTAATTTTACGAATACTGGAGTAAAGTATGTACTGAGTGGAGGGTGCTGGTGTTGGAAAATAAGAGCAAGTCTTGCCTAGATTTTAAAAAAAAATCCACCAGGAGTAGTGGCTGTCACTCTTAGCCTTTCAGAACTGGCTTCTATTTTCTTTCATGAATGTTCGTTTAATAATTGTGCCTTCTGTCAGAGGGATATGGCACACAATACTGTATGCATTTCCAAGAATGTATTTCTGCAAAAGGATCCTGCTTAGCTTTTTGATTTCTAAGCTCTTAACCAAAGCACAAAGAAGCCTTTCCCAGAAGACTTCAGTATTTGAGTGAAAAATTTCACAGCTGTGAATTACCTTTGCTTACTAGATAAACCAAATGTGTGGCTATTTCTTTTTCTTAATAATTACAGACCTATGATGAAGCTTTTTAGTTATCTCTGTGCCAGACAGTGAATGGGGAGTCTTTGGCCTAAAAACAAAATAACAAAATAGATAATTTAAAAGAAATCTATGCAAGTCATATGTTCAGCTCTTTTAAGTTTTATTTTGGCTGTATTGGAACACTTAAAAATAAAATAAGTGTTGTTCACTTAAGTTGTGTACTAATTCTGTTCTTGTTGAATCCCCTTCAGGGGAGGCAAAGGGGAAGGGAAATGTTTCCATACTTTAACTTGGATGTTATTTCCAAAATACTTAAGGCCTGTGTTACTGTATGCTTATGGTCTTGTGTAACATTGCTGATGTGCTTATAGCTGCAAAACAGTGGTCTTGTTCCAGCAAATACACAACTCAGAACTTAGGGGTTTTTCTTGTTCACAAACTTTTTAAGACATTGCATTTTGAATTCACACAGGTGAGTTAATCTGCTGAGAAAATGTAGTACATTGTGTTCCTTTGAGTACTGCAAAAACAAGACACTGGTGTGAGATGTGCTACATGTGTTGTCTAAGATTCAAGTTTTACATCCTTGTACAGTTTTTCTCAGGGATCCTTGGGGTGTATGGAAAAGCATATGTATTTTGGCTTATACCAATGAGGCTGTATTCTTGCCAGATTTGCAATTTTAAACCGAGGAAAACCAGGATGTCTCAGTAAGAGAAGGTTTTTCCATTTAAGTGCTACTTAACCTGTGGCAGGTTATGTACTTTAACCTTTACAGGCCATGCTGCAAGAATGCTGTTTGTGGGGGTGGGATAAGTCTTATTTAATGATTATCTATAAGGATGGCTTAATAGTGACTGGGTTTTGTGTGTCTTGATTACATCTGTCCTCATCCATTCACTAATATCTACTCTTGAAGATGTGACTGACTTTTATAAAGAACTCTGAAAAGCTCTTGTACACCTTTCCCTGCCTTTTCATTTCCACCCTGTGTCAGCAGTTTTCTCCCTAATGTGATTGCTTGCACTGATGAAAGTCTTACTTTTCACTTTAAATCTTGTTTTGTTTATTAAACTGTACTATTGTGTAATTTTCACTTAAAGGGGTGAGCAGGAGCTACCTCAGGGCTTACTCATTGCATCAAGACAGAATTGCAAAGGAAACTGATGTCAAACCAAACATCTCAGTAGTCCATCAGATTCTGAGACTGATGTTTTTCGTGCCTCTCCTAGGAGCATGTTGGCTTTATCTAGCCCTTTTCTTGAGAATCTTGCCTTGACTGCTTGATCTCTTCTGGCTCTCCCTGGAACCTGATGCGTGTAGGTGTTTCTGCTGTGGGACAGCCAAAGGTTAATTTCTGTTCATGCAGTAATCAGAAATCATCATGTCATGGAAGGTCAAGTGTAACAGTGCAGGTGATAAGGAGGGGAGACAAAGATACTGCTGTGTAGATCAGGAGATGATTAGGTGGCGCTAAACTGTTCTTGTAATGAGCTCGGAAGGCATTTGTGTTCCTGCAGATAAGCTTTTGGTGTTAGCTGTGAGTATGTCAACATACTGGAGCTTGCAAAACAAGCATTAAGGAGATTTTGTTCTGTCACTGTCATAATAAAAATTATTGGCAGTTGAGTGTCGAGTTTTTTCCTCTTGTATTTTTTGGCTATATTATAAGAGGTCCCTTTGGATCTATTTATCTTAGTAAGCTAAGAATAGGAGCTGGAGGCTTTTACATACTTCAGTAATAAAAATACATACTTTGCAAATGAAATTTTGAACTCTATGAACATGGAAGTTATTTGCTTAAGAATAGAACTTTCTTGGTAAGAAAGTCTTATTGGCACTCATTTTAACAACAAAATCTTTTTCTTTAAGGAACAGTTATCCTGTGGGTCTGTAAAAACAAGACTTAAAAGCTTTGCAAAAATTTGAAAAGAATAAAGCTATGTAATGCATCTTTGAATTAGTAACAAATATTTTTATATTCTGGTAATAACCAGTAATTCTTACTGAAATTTGGATTGCATCTAAAACTTAGTGTGATTATACATATACTAGAAATAAAACTAAAACATGCTGTAAGCAGCTTTTATATATATGTTTTACCTCTGGAAGTCTGGGGTTTGTGCCTCTTAAAATACATACTAATGTGCAATCAACACAGTAACTTCTCATTTGCTTGCAGAATCCAAGGTTTTGAGTTTTACACAGACTAGTGGTGTGTTAAAAAAAATTCTCTGAGGTAATGACCATTAGCACAGAAGTATTTGCTTTCAGAACTAACTTGAGGATCTTGGATGCTCTAGACTGTCTGTTCCCAGAACTGTTGAGGTGGGGGTGGCAGAATCGTAACAATTTGCTCAACAGCCTCTGCCACGTTTTGCTTGAGTTTGAGATGTTACAGGTAGGAATAGGTGGCAAAGAGGAGGTTTGCAGTCTAGGAAAGAGTCAATACTTCAATGAGCAGTAAGCTCTCTAAGAGAACAGGGACACACCGGCTGTTTTAAGAGGACAGGATGAAGTGAGCTAGCCATGAGGATGTAGCAGTTCAAGGGCAGAAATCCAGAACTGAGGTAGGGTATCCTCAGGTCCTGGGTGTGCTCTCCTACCCCAGTAGTATCCTATACCTTGTGGCATTTTCAGTGGAAAGCCATCTTGAAAATCATCTCTGCAAAAGCATACCTCTGGGCCAACGTGGCCTCCTTTCCCAGTCCAAGCAAAACACTGTCAGAGAAGATTCCAGTCTGATTCACATCAGTATAAATGAATGCTTTTGTGAGGTGAAAAAGCTTGTGAGAGGCCAATAGGAAATCTTTTGCTATGTGTCCACATCTCTTCATATGTCAGGACTGTGGAGTACCCTGTTTTGTTTTAGAACTGACAGTCCAGGTGATCCCCACTTACCCACCATGCTCCATTGAGCACAAACATTATTTTCATTATAATTTTTGGTGTGAAACACAGGGGGGTTTATTCTCCTCTTGTGTCTCTGGATGAATGTATTATTTGCTTCCTGGAGTGGGAAGTCTGGATTCAAGGCTGTCCTCAAGCGTTCCAGCTCTAAATTCTCTCACACCTTCTGGGAGAATGTCCCAGCCATCAAGCTATGGTGTTAACTCCAGGTAGGCACCCTTCACACCAGCTGTTGTAGGTAGACTGTAGCCATTAAGAATTTCAGTCAACCCAAACTACACATATACAGCTAATGATTTTTAATATTAGCTGAAATGCACCATTACAATTGCATTGCTGTGTCATTAGCAGTCAGCATTGAGTACACAGAAGCAGATTTGGTGATTTTTGTCTTGCAAAATTGTTTGCCAATGGTACAAGTTAGAGCATCTCTACACTTGAAAAAGGTGGTACCACTCACCCATGTTCTGGTATTGCATTTACTACTACCCTATTGGTTCAAAGTACTAAGGCTCAAAAACTTTATAGCCCAGGGCCTTCTAACTGTGCCTTTACTCAGTTCTTCAGTAAATAATTTGAGTATGTTAATTAAGTATAAGGCCAAAGCATGTTACTTAATATGGTTAAGTACTGCCAAAGAGGTCCTAGAAGTAGGTGTTAAATAGAAAGCATTATCATCAAGTACTGAAAATAACACGTTTGTTTTTTTCCATGTCTTTATTAACCACGGGTAAGGAGCTTTAGGGAATACAAATCCAAAACCGTGTGAGCCAGGACGAGGCTGGGATTGTAGATCACTGTGATCACTGCCTGACTCAAAAAAGCTGACCCAGACACGTTTTGCCTCTGGTAAGCACCGAGGAAGCACCTGCTTCAGTGTGCCACCACCAGAGCAGCAGTGCTGCGCTTAGCGGTTGCTGAGCAATCACAACAAAATCTAACAGATCAGTTTCTCTCATTGTCTTCCCTCTAAACAAGTGAAAAAAGAAGCAATAAGAGGATGTTTCTGTTGCAAATTAGGCCCAGCAGTTGCTCAGATTTGGCTTCAAGCCCAGCATTGTTGTAGAAAACTTGTACCTAGTTTATGAGAAACTAGTCAAGCTTCATGTATTTGTTAACTTTTCATTTGTTAACAAAATTTAGTGTAACAGCAAAGCATCAGGAGTATATATGGGTTGCCCGGAATGAGTTGTTTACATGAATGGAGACGATTTTTATATTGGCAGTAACTGAGCTATTGGAAGCAACCACCTGATGTTCCTCAGTTCCCCAGCAGATGCCGTCTGTGCTGCACTCAGCACACGGGCTGCTGTACCCACAGGGCAGGGCCCGGAGAAACAGCAGAAAAATAAGTTTTGAACTCAAAGAGGAGAGATGTTCGGAAGGCTTTAAGAAAGGAGTAAGCTGAGGACAGGACCATAAGTCCTGGAGGCATTGCAGAAGTGGAAAGCAGTGTGATCAGGAATTTGGATAGGAGGAGCAGGCAAATGGGAAGTATTTTAGAATGAACATGAGTAGAGTGGGAGAATAGAGGGAGGGTAAAGTGCAGTAAGTCAGGAGGGATAATGCTAAGTCACAGGCAGTCTGAAATAATTTTGACTGACTATTAAAAGATAGAAAACATAAAGATTAATTACTCTAGAAAAGAATTAATTGTTAGGGGTAGAAATCAGAACATGAGGGTTGGAAACAGGCTGCAATAACCAGGGTTGTGAGATAAGGAGAATAGGGTGTCCAAGGGGCAGATGGTGAGGAAAGGTTGTTCTTCAGCTCTTGTGAGGCCACACCAGGAGTGCTGTGTACAGTTCTGGGCTCCTCCGTACAAGAGACATGGATCTCCTGGAGTGGGTCCAGTCAAGGGCAACAAACATAATTAAGAGACTGGAGTATTTGTCTTACAAGGAAACGCTGAGGGAGCTGGGACTGTTCAGCCTCAAGAAGAGATGACTGAGAAGGAACCTCATCATTGTCTATAAGTATCTGAAGGAAAGGTCAAAAGAGGATGGAGCCAGGTTCTTCTCAGTGGTGCCAAGCAATTGGAGAAGACGCAATGGACAGAAATGGATGCACAGGAAGTTCCATCTGCATGCGAGAAAGAATTTCTTTACTGTGCAAGTGACCGAGCACTGGAGCAGATTGCCCACAGAGGTTGTGGAATCTCTCTCACTGGAGATATTCAAGAACCATCTGGATACAATCCTGTGCCATGCGCTCTAGGACGACCCTGCTTGAGCATGGAGGTTGGACCAGATGACCCACTGTGGTCCCTTCCAACCTTACCCATTCTGTGATTGAGCAGTAATCCACGCTCCTAATGCTGCACACTTACATCTAAAAAGTCATCAGTTACACTTAAATTGTGTTTAATAGATGTGCCTCAAATAAAAATAGTAAAATATTTTGTGTGATAATGGTTTTATGCACTATACTGGTCTGCTTTCTGAGATTAACTTTGTGAACTTCCTAGTTAGATCTGATTCTAAAGAATTTCACTTCTGATTCTGAGAAATCAAATCAGAAATGAAACACAGAGATAGATCCAGGCCAGATGCTCATGCCCTGGTAACAGTCAAGCAACATAAAAGGAAAATTAATTACCTATCTTTTAACTGTGAAATCAATATTTGAGAGCTCATAATATCACAGAAAGAATTAAACTGAAGAGACCTCTAGGGATCATCTAGTTTGATCCTCTGCTGAAAGCAGAGTAAAATTTGTGGTTAAAATTCAAGTTGCTCAGAGCCTTGTCCAGCCAAGTCATAGTTACTAACCTCCTTATTCCAACAGCAGATGTCATTTGGTTCTTTGTATCTCATGGCCTGCTCTGTTTTTCACTGTCACACATTACTGAAAAGGTACCCACCACATGCCATTTCTCCCTTTAGCTGAGATCATGACTCCATAGTGTCTTCCCTACAGAAGTCCAAAGCCCCCAGTACAGAGATGCAGCTGGATCCTGGAACTGGGAACAAGCATTCCCAAGTACTTGAACCAAAGCAGCGTAGCTCCCAGAGGTTTTGGGATTAATTGACAATTTAATTGTATTTTATTAAGCTGCAGCAGTTTATCTCTTGCAGACTTCAGAGAATCTTATTGGGAAAGCATATTCCAAAATGTATTTATGACTTCTGTCATCTAGATTTACTAGGCAGCAGAGATTCCATACAGGCAAAAACTCCAGCCTGAGTTTTTTCTGCTGCTTAATGACTAAAGCATTTCCCATGGTTAGGGAATTCATTAGATCTCATTTATCCATGTGAAATTTCTCTTGCCTTTTAGAGGCTGAAGCTCAGCAGAGGTTCAGCGTTAACAGACAAAACTTGTTTTACAAGTTTTTCAAAACTTTTAGGAACTTAATATTAGATCTTCATCCCTCTGCCAAGTTTGGCTGAGGTTCCTGGAGAAGAGGCTGCTCTGTCTCTCTCACACACAAACCGCCTACACAGAAAATGCATCTACACATGACTCAGTCAGAAGAGCCTTTCCAAAAGCACCTTAACTAGCACTTCAGTGTGGTCTGCACCCATTTCTATCTGATGCTAGTAAGCTCCAGAACAGGAAGAAAAATCCATGTTCAGCATTTGCAGCATTTCCTACTGGTGTGTTTTGGTGGGGTGACTGACTGTTCAACATGTTGGTATTTTGGCACTAACCTTTACCACACTTCAAGTTCTGGACTCAAAAATTACACATTCTGACAGTTAAATTTTACATATTGACTTTTTTTGTTTGACTCAATGGAAGCTATTGAGGGTTGTCTTGTCTCAGTTGGACACAGATATTCATCAAAGAAAATAATGAAAAAAGCCAACAATGTAGCTTAAAGTTCCATCTGAAACAAGCTTGGACGCATTTTTAATGAATAAATTTGGTAGTGTATTTAGGAGAGAAATCAGAAATAATCAGTAAGAACAAAATCAGTAAACAGTTCATCAGTTCTTAGAAAACATTTTAATGACCTTCCAGAATAGGAAGCCAGAACATTGTGGGCAGAATACAAACAGCATCACTCTCATTCCAGGAATTCAGTGCACTTTTTCACTTTAAAAACTCTCTGTATGATAGACATTCAGAAGCTTTTCAGGCCACTTTTGTGGAATTTCATCTATTTCATTGCTTCTTCTTTCTTTTTAGTTTTTTTGTTTTGTTTTGTTTTAATATATTTGAGAAATTATCTCTAAAACTGAATATTCCTCTACAAATTTCTTAATTACAGCAAACAAAAGGACTCTTAGCCCTCTCTGATTTATTCATAATGCATGGAGATTATCGGTAAAAGCTGTTTGGAATCCTTTTTATGTAATACTTGTTATACTTTCTTCCTGTCTAAATGCATAAGGATTCGGTATAGTTTAATGTACTATGACTGCAAAGCAGAAACATCCGACATCTAATTCCAGTTCTCTGGTGAATGCAACAGGACATTGTCTAAATTCCTTGGTCATTCTGTTCCTTGGCTAATATCCTATGTGAGATGGGTGTAATAGCAACTTCACAGTGATATTTTGAGGCTTGGTTCACTCTAACCAGTAAAGTTTATTGGACCTGTAAACTTTAAAGCTGCAGTGCAGTTATACAAATCGTTTTAATAGTATTTTCTGAAATACTTTTTATCTTCATTTTGACATTCCCATATGAAACTGCCAAGCTTTATATTTATCAAGCCTGTAATCATTCCATGAAGTTTAAGAAATGTGTCAGTGATCTGGAAAACTTAGGAGGTAATAAAAGGATACTAGGCGGAATGCAGAGCTGCCTTGTATGGTAATGGAGAGTCAAACCAGTACATATTTTGATAATACAGCACAGCTCTTGTCTTTGGGGTGGGCCTTGGTTGTATAGTTCTGCCTGCATCTGAAATGCATGTCAGTGTAAACATTCTTCTAATAACACAGAGGTTCTCTTAAACATTTGTAAGTAGTCCAGCAATTTTGAGAAACGGGGTGGAGCCTGGAGATGGCTAAAGAAAGAAGCATTATTCTCATGCTTCTTGAACTCACTGTCCTAAGCCCAGTTCTGATCCTAATGTAAACTGCTGCCACTCGCCTTCAGGCGCAGTTGTACAACGTGCGTCTGACCAGACTTGGAAGGCACACACTGTTCCAGAGAGGGATGAGTCTGTGCTGTATCCAAACCTGACCCAAATGTGATACCCTAAGCTGAGAATTTGTTTCTACATAGCAAGGAAAGGTGCATTATTGGGTATGTTGTGGGTGATTTGGAGGAAATAAAACTTTTTTACTAGCAACTAGTTATAGTGGAAAATGCAGAGGGAAAAACAAAACTGCAGGATCAAATTCAGTAAAATTTTTGCCAGCTTTGATTGTGTCAGAAAAGCAATTTTGTAATATAAAGTGTGAACTCCATAAAGGACAGGAAAGTCTTACTTTCAAGCATGCTAATTTTAGCTAACCACTTCATTAATTAGTTTCATTAGAATGACAGTAATGCACTTTTGGGGAAAGATAACAATACCACACTTACTTTCAGTGCTAGTTACAAAATTAGTGGTGGTCATGCAGGACCAGAACTTCTCATTTTGAGGCTGATTTTAGTTCCTTTCACTGCTAAGCCACTACTTTTCCTAATCCTGTCATCTCATTTTTTAAATGAGAATGACAACACTAATGTTTCTGGAATCTTCTGGAGCCAATGAATAACTTTAAAGTAATTTGCAGATGAAAGGTGGTAAATATTTACTCCCAGTGACTGCCTGTGTTTTCAGCATTCCAGTTTCACTAAACTCAGTATAGATGTTTTTTGTGGCAAGTAATACCTGGCTATTACATGTGGGCCTTGAGGCTCTCACTGTATGCTGCCACTCCACTCCCCTGCTCTGAATCTTGGCTCAAAGTGCAGTATCTTGTATTTCAGAAATACCTTGATGCTGTTACTGCAGGTAACTTTTACTGATTAGTTCAGCCAATTAGGTTGCATACTGGGTTAACTGCAGCTATTTATTGACTTGCCAGAAGACAACATTTTAAATAAATAAATAAAATCAAATTTTAAAAAACCCAACATACTTTAATCCAAAATAATCCCAAATGGTCTCATTAAGATTGCCTGATTCTAAGCATTGCTTGCTATAGCAGCACCTATTACAACTATTTCCCTTAGTTCAGGAAAAAAATTGCATCATTCAAATTGATAAGAAGAGGTTCCTGCTGCAGAAGTCTGTGGAAAGGGAATAGGATGCAGAATTTTTGAGTCCCACCTCGAAGGACCCTGCCAGCATTCATCATTCATGGTGGTATACAGGTCTCAGTCCCATTAGCAGAGGTAATTCATAGGGATAGGGCTGACATCCACAATTGAAGCAACAGTCGATCTGAGTCATCTAATCTAGGAAATTATATTCACAGGATTCTCCGCTTCACATAAAGTGGACAAGAAATATGAAGGTATAATTATTTTGCAAGCACAGTTCTTTTACACAAAGCCTGTGCCATCACATCTCCTATTGCTAATAGAGAATAATTACTAACAGACCTTTACAAGAAAATTGTCAGAGGGGAGGTACAGAAGTGAGACCTGGCCAGCTGTGTGCACATACCAGTATGCAGACAATTCAACTGACTGATAAAATCATAGAATCATCAAGGTTGGAGGACACCTTTAAGATCATCAAGTCCAACCATCAACCTACCACTGTAACCCCTAAACCACATCACTCAGCACCAGATTCAGACACCTCTTAAACACCTTCAGGGATGATGGTTTCCCTGGGAAACCTATGCCAAAGCCTGACCATCCTAACAGTGAAAATTTTTTTTTTCTAATGTCTAATCTGAATCTCCTGACTCAGTTGAAGGCCATTTCCTCTAATCCTCTCACTGCAAACATGGTAGAAGAGATTGGCCCTCATCTCACTACAACATCCTCTCAGGTAGTTGTAGAGAGCACTGATGTTACCCCCTGAGCCTCCTCTTCTCAGGACAAAACAAATCCAGCTCCCTCAGCCTTCCTCATAAGACATGTCTTCTAAACCTTTCATGAGCCTTGTTGCCCTTCTTCGGACACACTCCAGTATTTCCATGTCCTTTTCAAGATGAGGGGCACAGAATGGAATGCAGTACTCAAGGTGCAGTCTTACCAATGCTGAGTACAGGGGGAAAGTTCTCAGGTTTAGGAGGGCCTCCTTTCTTTCGGGCTGTTGAGGTTTAAACCCAGCCAGCAATCAGGCACCACATAGCCACTTGCTCACTGCCCCACCAGCAGGATTGGGAAGAGAATCAGAAGGATAAAAGCTGGTAAACTCTTGGGTTGAGATAGAGACAATTCAGTAGGGAAAGCAAAAGCTGTGCACACAAGCAAAGCAAAACGAGGAATTAATTCACTGCTTCCCATGGGCAGACAGATGTTCAGCCATCCCCAGGAGAGCAGGGCCCTATCTCATGTAACAGACATCACCATTTCAAATGTCCCCTCCTTCCTTCTTCTTCTCTTAGGTTTATGAAGAGCATGAAGCCATATGGTCTAGAATATCCTTTAGGTCAGTTGGGGTCACCTGTTCTACCTGTATCTCCTCCCAGTTTCACATGCACCTCACTCTTCTTGCCAGCATAGCAGTAGGAAAAGCATAAAAGGTCTTGGCTCTGTGCAAGTACTGCTCAGCAGTAACAAAAACATCTTGATATTATCAACACTGTTTTCAGCGCAAATCCAAAACACAGCCCAATACCAGCCACTGAGAGAAAAACGAACTCTACGTCAGCCCAATGGGCTTAAGTCAGAAAATGTTGTGGGGGAAGAATTTGCTTTACTAGAAATGAAATCCCATTGTCCAGAATGTCTGCATGTGACTGACCATTTCTCTTGGGTTAAAACAAAGCTTGCCAGGTGCTCATACTCTCCGGCCTGTGCAGCAGCTTACCTCAAGCACAATATTGAGGCTGCACACACTCTACACCTGGAAAAGTAGCATGGAACAATTTATAGATAAGCAATCATGCAAAGACTGGAAAATAATATTAGAAAACTGTATTGGGAAGAAAAGCCAAAAGAGATTTCCTTTGGAATGTTGCTCTGGGGTCCTTGAACTGTCTCTTAGTCCAGCAGACTGCATTAAGTGTTAACTTAGAAGGAGCTATTAGAAGATGGCCAAAACAGAACAAGGAAAAAACTGTTGAACATTGTGGGTGATAAGGAGAAAAGTGCTTTACTTTTGTCTCTGGTCTTTTTTATTTAGGTGCCTAGACATGACCTGACATTAGATCATTACTTTATAGCTACTCCGCAAGGCCAGCACAATCACATACATATGATGGGCTAATGAAGAGGAACTCTGAACTTTTCTTCAAGTTGCTGAGGCCATACTTTATATCCTTTGTTCTGATATGTAGGCATGGAAGCACACATCTAAACATTTGATTCACTCTGATTCAAAGGCTCAGCTTTATGGGATGCTGGAGTCTGATGGCTCTGGTGTCAGAAGGGTTGTGAAGATCCAAACCATTGAATTCCAGGTTTGATTCTGGACCCTTTCTACTACTGCAAAAACTTATGTTTCTCTTTTGCACCTTCTAGTGCACCACTGCAAGGCCAGACCTATGTAACAGGCTCATTAAAAAGAGTGTATCACAAATGGATCCTCTTTGACATGTCCTTTATTGTGTTTTTGCTACGAATGCCATACCTGAGGTGGTGAAAGGATCCTGCAGATAACTGCAGCAAGCCTGCTTTGCTGCCACTCTTTATTCAGAATGGTGGAGGTGGCTGCTTGTGAGACATTTGATTTCAGACTTCAGCTCTCAAACTGGCGAGTCTGTGAGTTATCAGAAATACTGACATCCATATTTTACTTTAATAAGTGTGTAAGGATAAGGTAACTTCTTTAAACTAATAGACAATGCTTCACATCAAAGTGTAGATGGAGGTAGTAGTTTCCATTCCCCTTTATATAAGTGAAGAAATTGGTCCATACCTCAGAAAATTTCTACTTTGCTAGAACACATCTCTAGGGCACTGACCAGGCAACATCTGCTGGCTTAAGCAGATATTTCACTACCCACTATGCGTGGGAGACTGAAGATTTAGGCTACTATTCTAGACAAGACTTTTCTCACAATGAAGCTATTTGCAGTGGAACCTCACAAAAAATGTGAGTCAACTTGATTGAGCAGCACCAAAAAACACCTATTGTGCAACTAGAGTCAGAGAAGCAAATGCAAAGTCCTGTTTTATATAAGCTGCAAATAAGTCAGTATGTAATAGTTTTCAAAATCTGAACTGTTTTCTTCCCTTTGTTTTGACTAGATTTGTAATGAGTCAAACAGTATAATGAAAGTCAGAGCAGAGCTGCTGAAACAAATCCTCTCTTTGGCCTAAAACAACAGTAACATAGGCAAGAGAAGTATTTTACTCTTTCAGGTCATTTTGGAAACAAAACTGGGTGGGTGAATCAAAATTTTATTTTCTGTATATTTGTCACAAATTCAACATATTTGTTTTTGGAGGATGATAACATGCTATACTCACCGTATTAAAAGTCAAGGTACAACATGGTTTAGACACTTCTATTTTATCTTTGTGATATGTACACCTTTAGAGTTTAGCCTCTCATACTCAAAATGCAACACAGTTTATGCAGGACACTTATTTCACTTAGATTGCTGTGAAATGGTACTGTAAAATATGGTAAATACAGTGTGAAAAAACATTTGTGTGTTGCTTCAACACAGGACTTCAGTGAAAGCAGGGTTTGCTTGCTAATTTACAGGAAAGTTAAATGGGCTCAAAAAGGTGCTCTGTGTTCTTGCAGTATCTTATTTTTCCATGTGTACTTTATACCTTGCAAGGAAACAACCAGGCATTAATGTTGCAATTAAATAGCAAAATGAGTAACATTGGATATTACTGGAACTAATGGCCTTTTGACTGTCTCTTCGCATGGACTATTAAAGAAATCTGGAATCCTAAACTTGCATTTTCTTAATTGCACCTAAGGTAGATGCCTAAAGTATATCGCTAAGTAAATTTAATAATTGTATATTCAATCTATTCCCACTTCACTGTCTGTATTTTTCTTTTTTCTTACTGTTTCAGATCACAAAAGAAAATAACTTTCAGGTGCTCGTATTCAGCCAGATGTGAGATGTACAAGCTCTTTTCTCTACACCTTCACTTCCCTTTGGTAAAGTCGCATTCACGGTAAAGTGATAAATCCTTTCAGATCTGGCCCTCACATTTTGAAACTGTAACTGCACATTAAAGCAATGCTATCAATAGGAATTTCAAGTGCTAAACACCATTAGATATACAGTATTTAATCCTGCAAACAAATGAGTGCTCTTGACCTGATCCAGCAATACACTTAGAAAGATTTATGGCACTTGTCTTACGTTTAAGGTTGCTATTAAATGCTTTGGTGTTGCATTGGGTGAAAATACATAATGGCAAGATGAGGTGCATCTCACCTAATTTTAACCATTTAAGAGCAAGTTGTCAAACTGAAGCTAATCGTGAAAGCTCAGCTTGTTACTAAGAGAGGAGGTTAAAGCACCTCCAGAGGGTGATACTATCTTAGACATTTCTTTCTGGTCACAGCCAGCATGGCTTCATGACAGGCGAGTCCAGCTTGCCAAACCTTGTTTCCTCTTTTGACAGGGTAACCCACCTAGCTGATCAAGGGAAGTAGTGGATGTAATCTTTTTGGATTTCAGTAAAAGGTTGATACTGACTCTCACAGTATTCTTCTGGACAAAATGTCCAGCACACAGCTGGATAAACGCATCATGTGGTGGGTGAGCAATTGGCTCACATGTTGAACACAGAGGGTAATAGTGAATGGCATAACATCAGACTGGTGACCTGTCACTAGTGGGGTTCCACAGAGCTTCATCTTAGGCCCTGTGCTCTTCAACATCTTCATAAAGGACTTGGATGCAGGACTGGAAGGAATACTAAGCAAGTTTGCAGATAATACAAAACTGGGAGGAGCTGTTGACTCCCTCAAAGGCAGGGAGTACCTGTATAGAGACCTCAACAAGTTAGAGGGCTGGGCAACCACCAACCACATGAAATTTAACAAAGATAAATGCTAGATTCTATATCCATGACAGGGCAACCCTGGATATATGACAGACTGGGAATGAGATGCTGGAAAGCAGCCCCATAGAAAGGGACCTGGGGGTGCTGGTCAATGGCAAGTTGAATGTGAGTCGGTAGTGCCCCAGCAGCCAGGAGGACCAACCATGTCCTGTGTGGCATCAGGCACAGCATCACCAGCCAGTCGAGGGAGGGGGTTGTCCAGCTCTGCTCTACACTGGGGCAACCTCACCTTGAATGTTGTGTGCAGTTTTGGGCACCACAACATAAGAAAGATAGCAAGCTCTTAGAAAGCCTCCAAAGGAGGGCAACAAAGATGGTGAAGGGCCTTGAGGGGAAGCCATACGAGGAGTGGCTGAGGGCACTTGTTCTATTCAGCCTAGAGAAGAGGAGACTGAGGGGAGACCTCATTGCAGTTACAACGTCCTCACAAGGGCAAGAGGAGAGGCAGGCACTGATTTCTTCTATGTGGTGACCAGTGACAGGACCCAAGAGAACGGCCTGGGTTGTGTCAGGGAAGTCTTAGATTCTTTACCCAGAGTGTGGATAGGTGCTGGAACAGGTTCCCCAGAGAGCTGGTCACAGCGCCAAGCCTGGCAGAGTTCCAGCAGTGTTTGGACAATGCTCTTGGTCACATGGTGAGACTCTTGAGGATCATCCTGTGCAGGGCTAAGAGTTGGACTCAATGATCCTTGTGGGTCTTTCCAACTCGGCATGTTCTGTAATTCTGTGAATTGTCCACTCATTCCTCTCTCTCTTTCTCTTTAGCTTCAGCTACACACTTGACTTTCAGAGAGTCAAAGGAATTCAGGTTAATTACCCATTCATTTCTTCAGAGTTTGTGCTGATTTCACTTTTAATCTATGTATTTTACAGACCACATTTAAAACAGCAAGCCTTATCAGCCCAAAATGTTGATATAATTTAAATGCAAAGTTAAGGCCCACATCCCTCAGTTATCACAAGTAAGCAGAAAGAGAAAATAAAAGTTATCAGCCTCTCGAGCTCTATTTTTTTTAATATTATACAGGAGATGAAAACACTTAGCCACCAAATTGTCAGAGAGGAATAATTCCTTCTCTTCTTATCTGTTACTGAATCTGCAGATTGCTGTCACACCTACAGTGATAAATTTATACCTAGTTCTCTGATGGAAAGAATTCAGGCCATAATAGGTAGGTGCATATTTGAAGTGGAGCTCTAATCCAGACATGGAGTCTCAGCTAAAAATGAATTAATAACTTGTTGAAACAGAAAAGCACAGCTCTTTAGTTCTTATATATCAATGATCTCTTATAGATCTTATATATCAAAGCAATTTCTTGACAAGTGAATCACAACTGAAGCTAAAGATTCTCAAAAAAAGCAGCCACACAGCATTGTGGGAAACTATATTTGACATTTGAGATTACCTCAGTTGTTTGGAGCCTGGTGCTACTAACACCAAGGTTATGGGTTCAGTCCCTGGGGTGGCCACTCATTTAAGGGTTAGATTTGATAATCCTTGTGGGACGCTTCCAAGTCAGAATATTCTGTGATTTGCCAGAGACCCCATTGTGTGGTCTTGAGATCCTCTGAATGCTGAAAAAAACCCTAAAAAAAGTGATAATATCTTTTGTCTTTCTCTCT
Organism: Pithys albifrons albifrons; assembly: GCF_047495875.1. Taxonomy (NCBI): domain Eukaryota; kingdom Metazoa; phylum Chordata; class Aves; order Passeriformes; family Thamnophilidae; genus Pithys; species Pithys albifrons. The sequence goes on from NC_092460.1 coordinate 76,652,541, forward strand.
GGAAGTTCACTTTGTGCCAAAAGGAAGATACGGAAAGCTTGATCATAAAAAAACAAGATGAGTAAAACACAGATAGATGATGTAAAATTTGCATGGTACCTGGCCATATTTTTAACTTACATGTAGTATCAATAAAATAAAACTTTTATCACAACCTGGACACAATATATATTTTTAGTGTGGTGAAGTACTGGATAAGGAATTCTTATTACATATTCCCACAACCTCAGTTGCCTCAATTGCATCTTAATTGCCTGTCAGTCAAATGGCAGTGACTGGTTGTGCATATGGTCCTATCCCATTTCAAACTGGCAGCTTAACCAATCTTTAGGGGTGACTTCTTAAAAACCCATTTAACTTTGCATTTGTAACAGTCTAGGAGTGCTCTTGGAGCAGTCAGTCACTACCAGTTCATTGAAAATCAGTAATGTCTTGCAGTCAAGAACGCAAATGGAATTAGAAATGGGAGCCTGAAGAACTACTGACTCTCTCAGCAGTCGATTTTGGGAGGAAAATAATAAGATTTTTCTGTTTGCTACATTTCCCTTTTTTTTAGCTGGCAAATGATGATATTACATTGTAAGTTTGAGTCATTGTGAATCCATAAGTCAGTCTGCTGAAGGAATAATTCACACATGGTTAGTCACTAGGAAGAGTAAACTCTGACTGAGTAAAAGACTTCAGGAAAGCATTCTATTTTCATCCTCCAGCTTTATTTTTTTAACCATAGACTCCCCTCTGTTGAATCAAGATGAAAAATGGAAGTGTCACATGCCTTTTCTTCTATCTCCCTCAAACATGGTAATATTCAAAATGGGGCTTTAATTTTTTCATTTAAAACCCTTTGTACATTTCAACATTTCTGAATGTTAATTTAAATTGAATTTTCTCATTAGAAGTGGCAAAATTGAAGTACACCCATCAGAAAGACAATTGGTAGTAATTCTGAAAGGTAATGCACTGCCCTGGAGTATGGTTAGCCTGTATGGACCCAGAGAGGTCACTGGGGTTCCTTGTGAATGCAGGAGTCAGTGTGGGATGTAGGGCTGGGGCAGAAGTATTTGTTTGCTTTACCTAGGAAATGGATTTGAAATATTCCTGGGAGGGCTTTCAGGCTCTACCCAGATGAATATGTTCTATCTTGAAGACAGATTATGCTGATAACACGCAGATGTTATTTATTTGTAGATAGCCATTTATTAGATTTTAGAAATGTCAGGGGTATACTGAAGAAAAAATTTCCAGTGTGGTACAGCCTACCCTTTTTAACAAAGCGTTTGACCCCTTCCATACACTGAAATCCCAACAAATGACTCACAAAGAGTCTAAAGTAGTTCAAACCATGCAGAATTGTTTTATTTCTAGGGATAAGAGATTCTGGAGAAAACTATCTCTGGAAACTATTGAATAGCCACAAAACCCACATAGCATCTAAGAAAACTTCCAACAGCTGATGGCTTAGATCTCCAGCTGCTGCCAGTGCATGTCCCTCATAACATCATAGCCATGGGACAGTTGTAGGTAGGTCATAACAAAGCCAGATTTAAACCAACATCCTGTCTCCAGCAGTGACAAGTCAATGTCTAAGAGTGTGAAAACATGGAAAACAGAAGATATATCACTGAAATGCATTCTTACCAATGCATTCTCACCCTTAAGTCATTTTCAAATGTAAGTTAATTAGATTTCCTGAGATCAATTTGGGTCAGTTGTTTGATTCACTTTGGGAGTTTTGGTTTTTGTTTGGTAATATTTACCAATTTCTTATCCATGGCCTTGTTCAATTTTCCCATAATGCTGTGCAACCTTTGAGAATTCTCTGCATCCTGTGTCAAGTAGTTCCCAAACTGAACTATTTCATGAAGAACAATAACTGAGCTTTTTTGTTTCACATCTATGTCCCGTAACCTAGAGACAAGAGCACAGACAGTTGTGGCAGACCATTGAGATTTTCACATGACACTCATTAAGAAAGTACTAAGCTTTGCAACTGGTTTTGCACTGTTTAGCACTGCTTCATTTACACCTGATGCCACTTGTGTCCCTTCCCAAGGAGTAGCTGGGGTCAGTTCCCAGCTCTCCCACAGGCTGTCTCTGCACTCTCTTGGGCACTGACCTTATCTGTATAATCAAGTGTTGAAAGTGCTGGCAGTTTAATCTCTTTATGCTTAATTTCCTCATTTTTAACAATAGCTTTCTTCCCCCACACTTTGTTATCTTGTATATGTAGACAGAATGGTTTGTCTGGAAGCGAGTCTGCTTTTTTCTTAGTATACATAGCCCCCAAATCCAAAGGAAGGACAAATAAACTTTTATGTTGACTTCAAAATTGTAAGACTCAAATGAAAAAGAAAAAAATACCTGTCTTCTTCTTTCTATTCTCTATCTGGTTATGAACTCTTAAGGTTTTCCTACACAGTTATGTGGATTAGAATCTTTTTTTATTAAGTAATACTTGAGACTCTAGCATGGCATAAGGAAGTGAGGAAAAAAGGGCTTGAAGAAGAACACTAAAAATCCTGCAAGCCATAATCAAATCATGAACATTGCCAACTTCAATTACTATAACTTTACACAGTCCCTAGTACAACTAGTACTATGTATTATTTTTATTGTTTTATTTTTGCTAGTTGCTGAGCTCAGGAGTTTTACACTTCTGAAGAAAAGAAAGTGGAAAAAGAAAGTTCACTTGTGTGTCTGCAAGTAATTTTCTCTCTGGTCCTCCCTGACACCCGATCCCATCAGCTCTCAGAAGCTCAGCAGGATCAGCCCCGATTAGTACTTGGATGGGAGACCTCCTGGGAATACCGGGGTCTGTAGGTTCTAGTCCTGAGGACTTCACTGTAACCGTCCAAGCTCGCTCGGGCGTGGCAAATGAACCTTAGGAGTTAAAGGTTGGGGCCAGTTCTGTGCATGCTGTGCCTCACCTAAAAAATCCACTGCACAGGCTCGAAGGGCACACCCACGTGGGTAGAGCCCTTCCCAAATCTTCATTTGCAAAGCCGAGCCATAGATACAGTTGTATTCATGATAATTTTACTTGTAAGAGGTAATCTCATAACTTATAAGGTCAAATTCCAAAACATTTGCTTTGGGAGTATTTCAGATGAAGCCAAATTAAAATTTTGGCCACAGTAGTGTGTCAAGGTATTATCAGGTCAGATTAAAGAATCTGGGAATGTGCCCTAAGTATGTTCTTCAAGATAAACACTTCTGTATGTCTTCTTTTAAGTCAAAAACACTATAGCTTTGAGAATGAATAGAAGTATGTATATTCAGAGACTCACTTATTTCAAATAGTAATTGAATCAATCTTCTTTCAGATCAAATTATGCATCTTTGAAATCAAACCAACAAACATGGTTTCCATCGTTTTATCTTCCCCTTAATAGATAAAAACAGAGAGGTGAAAGAGGTCTCAAGATATCACTGCCTCACTTTCCACTGAAACCATTCCTCACTGATGACTGTTTATCTTGCCTTTACAAATCCCAGTGAGGAATAACCTGCAGTATCCCTTGATCATATGATGTTACTCATTGACCATACACTGCTAAGCAAAGCATACTGTTTGCTGAAAAACACTCTCAGTTTGGTAACTTGGTAAGTGAGATCTGCCTAATAAAGAAGAAGATATTACTTAATAAAGAAGCAGATTATTGTTAATAAAGAAGTTCTTTATGGGAGTTCTTATTGCAATGTCTCCAACCCTGCTAAAGCAATTGAGCAGTCAGCTTTATTTATACCTAACAGAATTTTCCCCATCTCAACACTGAAGACTTTTAAAGTCCTAGAAAGTACTGATTTAAAAGAAGTGTGGATTACTCTGCAATGTGCTTTTTCAAGTATGTAACTTGAGGAACTAGAGTTTTTCTAACTTTTCTTCCTAACATTCCCTTCCTCAATCGAGGCTCTCAGTAAAACAGCACATTTATGACCTTCACAGTATAGCAGCACAGAAATGCAGTGAGGACAAGAAGCCCCCTCCTCATGGGTTCAAAGTCCCACCAACATCAGGGAGGCCAGTAACTCCTTCATGGCAGGTGCATCCCACACGCTGCCAGCCAGCCCTGCAGAGCCCCACTGCACCTTCTCTCAGCACCAAGTTTTTTCATGGCATTTGAAACTGTTTGCCAGCTAAATACAGAAGGGAAAAACATTTAGAAACAACCAGTTTAGAAAACTATGTAACAAATGCAGCTGCAGTGAGGAATAATGTTTGTTGGCATTCCCTGAACATATTGCAGATCATTTACAGGTCTCAGCAAAATTCCTACAGAGTGCCAGGCCCAGGGAGTGAATAAGTGTGCTTCATCCTGGTGAAGCCGTTTTCTTTAAACAAAATGCAAAGTTTAGGAACTACATGAACTTTCCAAGGCATTTTCTCCTTATCTGGATAAGAAGCAGTAACCAATTAATCATTTCTGATTAGCTATTCATAGCTTTTCTAATTTCTTTCAGCTCCACTGTCATTGAGTAGTCTCTAAATGTATTTTATGTCTGTTATCCAGATTGCTGTCCTTGAGTTGCGTACCACAGTCCCTGACTACCATCTGATTTTTTTTTCTTTTAATTTGCATGAGATATGTCTATAAACTGGCAGGATGTTCTCTGTCCAACAGCCAAGCATGTTGCAAATACCTCTTATTATTTTTTTCCATTTTAGCAAATGAACTTATTCAAGGAACTTTCAGTGCCTTAGTGTTAAATGGTTATCTAGGTATCTGTTAAAAGGGAACAGTGTTTCCTAAATGGTTATCTAGGTATCTGTTAAAAGGGAACAGTGTTTCCTGACTGATTCTAAAGCATATGGGTTCTACTTTATTTGTCATAAATAGCTTATTTCTGCTCATGTAAAAGAGTTCCTCAGACCAACTGGAATAATAATGTGGCATGCAGCTACAGTCCAAGCAGCCAGCCAACCAGAGCATGATCCTTTATCATAGCTTTGCATTGTTCTGCTAACTGCATGATGCCAAAAAATAATAATAATAAAGAGAAATCCTTTGTTCCCTTTCACTAACCTAGAAGGTCACAAAACAGACAGTTCCTTCTTGATTACACTAAATAAATAAAAGTCTGATTCACAGAGGAGAAACAATCATCTGCCAACTGCCAAACCCTATAAAGGGTAAATCTGTTTTTACTTTGTGAGCCAGATTGATGAGTCACCAAGGCTATGACTAATACCAGCAAAAATTAAAATGTACCCAACAATATAACCTCCCTTTGTACTACACAAGGGCACCTCAACAGCAGACCCCACTCCAACAAGTTTCAGTGAGCAGCAGGGACCACCGGCCCTCTCTATCACAGCTGACATACATTTGCTGTATTCACAGGCATAAACTAAGCATGAGAGATGAATAATTAGGTTCTTCATTTGCACAATTGGCCATTATGGAAATAAACACCCGACTCTCTGCCCCACCCCCTTCCCTGGGTGAGCTGCCTTCAGAACATGCCATAACCGGGTTCTTCCCAGTGACGTGCTCTTGGATGAGGACAGCACAGTCTCCAATAGGAAAACCCAAGCAGGCCAGTTCAGACAAAGACAGAGGTTTTGAGGTAATGATTAGGGCTTGAATTGAGGTCTCCTTGGGAAACATACACTCCAAGAGGCTCAAGAAAATTGGTTGAAATCTCCAGTCACTTCGCATTTTGAAAATTATGTAAGAAAAATGTTATAATAATGACAACAACAACAAAAAGGGCTTGTTGATTAATTTCATTTCTTTAAATGGGTGAATTTGCAAGTCCAGTGCAGTTACTAACAAAATTCCTGTTGAATGTAACTGGGCCAGGATTTTACCAACTGTATTTATCCCCAAAAATGCATGTTTCAGTAGCTCATCAAAACTGTCTCTGTCTAATGCTGTAAGACTCTTGTTTTGAAATACAACTCTTACCACTGAGACACATCACAACCCAACAGAAACTGTCTTCAAAGAGATAAGGAAAATCTTTGTCATTCCTTAATACAACAATTCTGATTCTGATCTGAGAATTAACTCTCCTTCATGCTCAGCCATTCATGCTCAGGGTCCATCAATAATACTTAGAAATTACAAAGAAGAGTCATACAAAGTGAACTTAAATGAAATGAGAAAAAAAAACATGGTTGCCTATGGAGGAAAGTTATTGTAGATAAGCATCTGTGTTTTCAGCCTGGCACTGGGGACCCTCTGCAGCAAGGTGTAGCATGGAACTGAGCCCCTAAATTTGGAGGTTGTCAATTAAAAATAGAAACTAGAATACCAACATGTATTAACTGTCTAGTCACCTGGTTAGAAATCATTTTGGTGAGGGTGGGTCAGTGAGAAAAAGAGAATGACAATGCACTCAAACACTCATTAACAGGAAAGAATGTGAACACCTGTACACTTTTTCAGGCCCTACATGAATCTAAAAAGCAGAACAGCTTCAATCTGTTCCAGAAAGAAACAGTTGCAACTGATACTTAAAGCTGCTTAGAGAAGGTACTTTTATGTTCTCTACTGCACTGTAATCAAATGCTGTCACCTTTTCAGAGCAAAGTTACCAGTGCTGAACTCGAAAATAGTACCTTATTTTTTACTGAATTTTATTTGGTTTTATTTCAAATGCTATAAATTATTCAGTTTTCCAATCCAGCAAAGTCCTCACTTTTATTCAAATATTTAAAATTAATTTTATTTTGATTAGTATTTAAGACATGAATATGTTAAAGATAGTGGCATTTTGTAAGTCAGCCGTTGAACAAAAAAATTACTTAAGTAGTTCCTTACTTTTGCTAAGTTTGGCTTGAAACGCTTTTCTAGAGAACCCAGAAAATTAAAGCTACTTTATAATTTTTTTAATGCTTTGATCTTTAGTGGAATGGAAATGGGTTAAAAAGTATGTTTTTAATGCAATTTCAACCTTTCACATTTAGTTATTGTAGCCGTAATGACAACTGGATATGTAATGAAATATAATGATATATGCGAAGGACAGTAACATATTTGGGATGTGCAGTCAGAAAAAGGTAGAGGACATTCAGATACCAAAACCATTGATCTTCCTAGCATTAGTTTGGATACAAATACCTATATTATTTCCCCCTGGTCATTCCATCATTGCAAATTAGTGTATGTCCCTTGGGAGAGCAGGGTTATAAACAGCAGTCATATGCCTGTCTATGAAACCTCTGAATAATACACGTAACTTGTGACTCATATGCCAAGAATCCCAATTCGGTGTATCTATAGGTGTATCTATAAGCAGTACTAAGTGTTCTAATATACATATTTTATATATATATATACATATATATACACCTGTACAAATGCAAGACAGAAGTCAGTGAACTGAAGCTCAGTCTGTTTGAAAATCCTTCTTGGACCTTGTGCAAGTGGCTAATTTCTCTGCACCTCAGTTTTCCAGTTACAATAAGCTCATAATAATTCTCTACCTTGGAGAAGTGTTGTGATGACAAACCATAATTATTTGAGAGGTTTACATATACAATTGTGAAGGGAGTCATAAAAATAAGTAGGCAGATAAAAGTGACTCACTGGATGAAATAAAATTAAGTTTGTTAAATAAAATTCAATTTTCATCTTCTTGGTCATATATAGAGACAGGCGGCACAGGAAACAAACTATGTGTTTACTGCTGAGGACCTAAACTGAAGAGAAATACTTGAAATCTTTTTCTGGTTTCCACTACTTTTTTCTTCTTTCTTTCTAGATCTCAACCATTTGACTTAAATTTTCCATATCTCTTTGGAAATTTCAAAATTGTTTCCACCCCACCTCCACCTGTCAAGCTAAACATCTGGACAGATGTATGGGAATGGACTACTCAGGAGAGCTGGTTGGCAGAGCTGGATGGAGCATGACAAGGCTGTGAGTCTTTGAAGGAGCAGAGTTGTGCCCCAAACACAATCAATACATTTGCTGAGGCAAGATGACAGATGCATTGAGTAATCTGACTTGAATTTAGAAAATACTTACGAATGTGGAGAGTGAGAACCCAAAATGCCTGTAACAGAGAAGGTTGTGCCCAATCTTACAATTTTGTGTGACTGGTGACATACTCCTATGTTATCTAGAGTGATGCAATGACTCTGTGTGTGAGTGTATACATATATATATAAAATAAAATATAGGGTTTAGAATTTTTTTTAGGCTACTATTTGTTTCAGCTATCAGAAGCCTCTAAAAAACAGCACTTTAAATCCAGATAACATACAAAGATGAAGGGCTTCAAGCTGTATGCATGAATTTGGATCCTGAATACTACTGGGTTTCTATGCTTACCCCAAGAAGAAGCAAGCAGAAAGCAGTGCTCATAACCCATGTCTAAATGAGAAGAGCAGGAGAGCACTGTGGATCAAGGGAAGCTGAGGAGTGAGCTCCATACACAAGGCATGTAGACAAGCTGCCTAAAGGTTAACACAAGCAGCCTAATGATTTCTTTCCAGTAAGATAAGAAGGTTACTGCAACAGATAGACAAGGAAAAAGAAAAAAAACGAACAAAGAAAAACAAAACAAACCATTAAAACGAAATAAAAAGCAAGCAAAACTTCAGTGAAATTCTGCCAAAAAAAAAATTAGCTGGAATAGGACCTTCTGCAGAACCATAAATCACATAAATCGTGTGTGTGACATAGCAAGGCCTCAGAAACCTTAATAAAAGCAGTGATCAAAGAGGTGAGTTTGTAGTAGCATTCACTAACTGAGAGAGGTTGGCAAGGTGACAAGCCTTTAAGTTTTTTAACCCTTATGCAGTAGTGGTATAGAGACTTTGAGAACTGCTTTCAAGGTATGCTCTTTGAGAGAGGGCAAAGTGCAGAGAGGCAGCAACAGTATTGCTGTTGTGGATATAATGGCCTAAGTTGATGAGAAAAGTGCTGTTTCAGCATTCTGTGATTATCTCTCATGAAGTTACCAACTCTTCCTACAGTCTGACCTAATTTAGGAGAAGGATAAAGCTTTGCAGTTTCTTTCTCTTAGTGTTTTTGTTTCTCCCTTACTTTTGAATGGTATGTCAAGACAAGATGGTTCTTTTAGGATGCTTGACAAATGAAAATGGGGCAGAAAGGGAAAAATGGCTTGAGCAAATGAAATGGAAATACAGTAATGTTGGCTTTCTGAATTGCTCTATATCATGAAGTTATGAAACCACAATGGAAATTAAAGGAAAGGTAAAAAATAAAGTGTTGTCACATCTTAGCTGCAGACTCTAGCAGGAGGGAAAAGCACATGCCCTTAATGCGTTCTTTAAAAAATTAACTGCAAAGACTGTTTTATCAGAAAAGCAGATTCCTACAAATGTAATGAAGAACACAGACATCAGCAAAATTGAATCAAACTACTGACATGTGCAAGCACTGTAGGTGATTCATTTTTTTATACCTTAACAGTAGTGGGATAACAGTTGAAGAACATTTGGAGTACAAATAGAGCTATAGATAAAGGTGAGACCTATGAAAAAGAACATGAAGTACTCAAAGTCTACATGTGAGAGAACATAAAAATTGAAAACCTATCACAAGGGTTCATTTGAAAGGACACTACCAAAGACCTAATGCTGAAAAACCAAAGGAGACCACTGACCACACCAAAAAATTAACAGCAGCAGAGGTTTATGCATTGAAATTTCCAAGTCTTATACTGTTGCATGTATGGCAGGAAAAAAGACTGATTAATAAGGTTCAGATTAGGCCGTGGATCAAGGAGAGGACAGTGACAAGGAAAGAAAAAGGAAATCATAAAGCAAACAGAAGAAGTAGCGACAGCAGATATGAGGTATTAACAATTTGCCCGGAGCAATACACAAGAAAAGAGATGTGCAGTTAATTAAAGCCAACTTTGAATAATATGGTAACAATGTCAATTACTAATAGAATAAAATAAACTTATGTATTACTGTTGTTATTGCTATTTTTATTGGGCTGATTCCTGACGAGTGATCTTTCTATCTGATACTGGTTTTCTGCAGATTTTATCCCTAACATAACTTTCAAGTGTATCAGTCTACCTGCTAGATTATAGTGGCACAGAAAAACAGCAGATCCTAAGCATATTCCTGCTTTTCACTCTAACAAGAACTTGTCAGAATAAAAACAAGCTCTGAACAAAGGTAAACTCCTGCTGGAGGAGGAAGTTTAGTTACAGGCCTTTGCAGGGCAAACATTGGCATTGATTGTTGAAAACATATATGTTTAAAAATTGCCTGTACAGCAGAAATAGACAGGATCAGAGAGGTGAAGAATCAATGAGTGTGGCATGGGGGAAAAGGCCAGAAGAGGCTTCTTTTAGAGCAGGTGCTCATTTAAAAAAAAAAAAAAGGAAAAAGAAAAATTGCCCTTCTTGTTCCTTACTGACTTCAGGATAACAGGATTTTTTAACGCATTCTTTGCAACCAAGCTGGTTTGTCATTGGATGGTACCTGAATTTCCAAAGGCAACAACGCAGAGACATCTCTAAATACTTATGTTGACTTTGGAGTAATATAATTTATTGGACAAAATGCTGCAGGTAATGCTGCAAAACATTGTATGAACACGAAATGACCAGTTAGATGTAATATACGCTCTGCAAGAAATATCTTTCAGCTGCATAATGTATTCAGTTTTAACAGCATCATGCCAGTCTTGAAGACTAATGTTTACAAATTCTGTTTTGAGGGCTCAGCCTCTGCTCACTATAAACCATGGTCCTATACCAAAATCACAGAACGAATCTGGAGTTCCTGATTAATGGGAATCATGTTTCAGTAATTTCTCTTTCATTTGTGTGAGCCACTGGTATGTGTGTGTAATTGCTCCCAAATAACAGAGGATGTGGGCCCGGAAAAATTATTCATTTATCAGATCCTCAGTGTAAGGAATAAAGACTTTCGTGTTTTAGCTGAAAAAGCCATGGGTTTATTTGCTGATGCTAACCAAGGTAAGATTTGTACAGTCCTGTCTGAAATCTAGGGTTCTCTTTGTAGAGAACAACAAATCACTGGAGATGGATTATACATGAAAGGACAGAGCCTTTACCCTGTTGTGAAGAATATTGAGCAAAATGAGCCCTGTCACAAGCACTTCACAGGAATCCCACTCAGTTGAAAAATGATACTGATAATCTTTTGCCACTCTTTGAAGAGCTCTGCTCTTTATGTGTTTTATTTCAGTAACCTCTAAATGGGAATAAAGCCATGGATAGACAGTTTCAGATATACAATCATGTCCCTGTCCCTGCATATTGTGTAGAAAATAGCAAAATGAGGTGCTGATCAAAAGCAGGCAACATGGACAGCGGAAGTAAATATTCTGCAAGGGAAAGAAACTGCAGTGTGAGAACCCCAGCAATAGTTTTTTATTCTTTGCCTTTACCTTCAAGCTATTATTTGATTTTTGGTGATGGTTTTCCCCAGTCTCACCATGTGCTTGCCCAAGTCAGTTCACTTTTAGAACAAGGGATTCAAACCTTGACAAAGAAGTATACAAAAGGAAAGTGCAAGAGTGGAGAGAACAGTGAAAACTTTCATTTGAGGACAAGAAATAGAACAGGCCATCTGAGCTCAACTGCTTTGCTATTTGTTGTAAAACTCGGGCCCAACTCTTTTTCCTACTAGTCCAGCTGGCAGCCTTCACTAACCATTCATACACCTTGACTCAGCCAGCAGGGGTGAGTCAGCGACCCACAGGGCAGGAACAGGAGCAAGACTCAATGAGGAGCTGAGCACGTACCAGAGTGTCATTGTAGCCAGAACTGAACTGAAATCAGGCAGGAAAGAAAAGCTGTTCACCTAACATGGTCTTCTCATTTCAAGTAACTTAAACATCCCTGTGGGAAAAGCTCTGCCTGTGAGTCAGCAGAATGCCTTGAGCACAGTTCACTGGAGAAGTCCTATTTATGTAATAACTGAAAAATACATACAGGTATTAGAAAATAACACATATAAGAATGACAGTGAGAATTATGTGGTTGGGGATCACACGATGAATTGGAGAAGGAAGAACAGTTCTGTTCTCCTAACTGATACATGGGTTATGAGCCAGCAGAGCCAGTCTTGGGACTGGTGAGGGCACAGGCTGCTGCTGGTGGGACTGGATCATGAGCTGCCTCCTCTGTTCTCTAGCCAGTGATGGGACAGTCATTAAAAAATGTCTTCCAGTTCTATCTCAGCTGTCAGAAAGTGAGCTCAGCTGGTGACCTGCATTCTACTCTGACCATGATTATTTGGAAAATTATGTATTAGTCAGGTCAGATCCTCCATGAGAACCAGCTGTTGCAGCTTCAGTGCTGCCACTTGAACCAGTTTGGGATGTAGTATTCATTTACAAGGTACCACTACATCCAGGATTTTTAATAATTACTCCTGAAGGTGTTTTGATAACATGATGACATTCCATGAGATGATGGAAATTAATCTCAAGATCCAGGTGTTAGTATATATTTCTTATGGACAGATGATTGCTTCTCTCCAGGTGCCATAGTATACTATGTCCTCTACTAGATTGCAATATATATATTCAAATTATAGTGTAGTTCGTGGCAGAAAAAAACAATCAAAAGGGAAAAGTAGTTACAGCAGCAACTGAATTAATAACACCCTAAGTACATGTATCAGGCACATTTTTAAGGGCTGAAACATCTTAGCAGTTAGTGATAGAAAATCTATGCACTTTGGAAACTACTCCATTTGATTCATTTGTATTTTAGCTTTTTCCACTGGTCTGCCTTTCCCCAATTAATTCATTTTCTTGTTCCCAACCTTTCTCAGCTCTACAGAGCAAATCATTCTGTCAGCACAAGTGTATGTTGTTAAATGCTGTTGTAGTTTGGGATTATTATGTAAATTCTCTCCCCTGCCACTTAACTGCCCAGGCCAGCGGTTAACAAAAGAAGCAGTTAACTGTGATCGCTGGGGTGGGGGCAGGTTTGTCTCTTTTGGGTTTTTTTTTGGATATTCTCCTCGGTCTTGGCTTGGCGGAAGGGGGGAGTGGGGACTCCAAGGAGGCAGGCTGCCCTGCTGGTTACTGCTGGGGTTTTTCCCTGGCTGTCTTGCCGCTGCCTACTTCGGACCACCTTTTCCTGCCGTGCTGCTGCCTGCCTTGGATTTGCTGCTGGTTGCTCGTACCTTTCGGCTTCTTGGACGGGGAACACAGGGGGAAGAGACTGAGTCCATCTGAAAGCCCACTGCTCGTCTGTTTCGCTGGAGAGGGACTGAAACTCACTCTGCAGCCAGCCGAGCTGTGACAAGGACACTTAAGTATAACCTTTTCTCCCGGAGGAAAACCTGCTGGGTTTTGTTGTTGTTTTTTTTTTTTCTCTTATGGTGTTGGGGAAGTGGGTTGCACTAGTCTGTTTACATATATATATATATATATAGCAGTTATCCTTCTTGTATTAAAATTCCTTTTCTTAAATTTGATAAAGAGTGGTGTGATTATTGTGGAGGAGGCCCCTCCCCTGCTTGTGGGTAAAACATTTTGGTTTTTCCCCTCAAACCGAGACATTTCTTGGCGCCCAACGTGTGGGACTTGTAAACAAAGAAGGATAACTGCTATTTTGTGGCACCATGTGGGTCTTGAGCTTAGGGTTCATCAGGACCATCCTGTATAATATATTGGCTTTTTGTTGGTACAAATTCATGCCAAAAGGAGCGGCAGGTTTAAGTCTTATCAACAAATCAATGAGCAAAACTCAAATAGCCGCAATTATTATTGAGTTCTTACTCTGGATTTATGGTGCCATGAATTCGATGCCTTTGGATGTCATGTGGGTGGTGCTCTCCAGGCTGTTTTCCTGCCGCAACCTAAGCTGCTACCTCTGGGGATTCAGTGATAATAGTACGGACCCTTGGGAAGGAACAAAGGGGAATCTCTTCTCCCAACCCTTTGTCCATTCCCCATTCAAGTCTGCTACAACAGCTTTTGAGATGTTTAAATTCTCCCTGGATGCCAGAGATATCTTGCTCTTTATGGTTTTTCTGCAAGGTTGTATCCCTGCAGCTTACAGAATGTTTGAAGGTAGGGCCAGGGTTTTTCCAGAATGCATTCAGAAACCTAGCCCAGTGAAGGGGGAAAAGCGAGAGAATAAAACCCCTGATGCCACAGTGAAGGGAGAAAAGGATGAGGCTAAACCAGGAGGACAGGCCAAGCCTATGGAAGTTGCCCCTATTCAGAAAAGGAAACATAAGACCAAATTAGACCATCCAGCAGACGATGAGGGGGCTGCTGCACCTCCACAGCAAGCAGACCCAGAGCCTGAGATCATCACTGAGTCATTGTCATTTGATAATCTCCGTAGTTTGCGGAAAGACATTGCTCGACACCCGGGTGAGCCCATCCTGACTTGGTTGATCCGAGTTTGGGACCTTATGGGTGAAACCTTACAACTGGATGGTGCTGAAGCCAGGTTTTTGGGGGCTCTGGCCCAGGACGTGGCTATTGAACAGGTGTTCGTGAGGGAATCAAAGCCCCTTTCACTCTGGGCACGACTTCTAACGAGTGTAAGAGAGAAGTTTGTTTATAGAGAAATCCTGCAGGAACATCATATTAGGAAGACTTGGAAGACGATGGAAGAAGGAATTTTACGTCTGAGGGAGATGGCAATGATGGACGTGCTTTTTGGAAGAGGTGGGCAAGCCAATAATGACCCTGACAAGGTCAGATGCACACCACATATGTGGTGGGACCTTTCACGCTCGGGGCCAGCTGAATACACCGATTTCCTGGCATCCATGTATAGGGAAGAGAACCATGAAACAGTGGGCGCTGTAGCAAATAAGCTCCGGATATATGAAAGCATGACCCACAGCCCAATGCAGGCCCGTATTTCTGCTGTAGAGACATTGGTTGAGAGTCTCAAGACGCTGCCTGCAGAGGTAAAAGCGATCAGAGAGGAAATTAGGGAAAGTCTCCAAGTGGCACCAGTGCGAATGAGAACCTCTGAAGTCAGAGCCAGACGCCCCCCAGCCAGAGGAAGTGGACAGACCTCACGAACTGAGATGTGGTACTTCCTGGCCAAACATGGAGAAGACATGGGACGGTGGGATGGGAAACCCACCCGTGCCCTTGCAGCCCGAGTACAAGAACTGAAGGAGAATGGAAGAAGGTCAGTGAGAGTAAGTGCAGTCCCAGTTTCCCACGGGCAAGAATCTGACCCACAGGAGGGCACCTCCCAGGTGTACTCATCGAGAAAAGGTTCTGACCGCTATGACCAGGATCAGTGTTAGAGGGGCCCTGCCTCTAGCCAGGTAGAGGCACGGGACAACCGTGTCTATTGGACTGTGTGGATTCGATGGCCTGGTACATCAGACCCACAAAAGTATAAGGCTTTGGTTGATACTGGCGCTCAATGCACATTAATGCCATCAGGACATGTGGGCTCAGAAACTATTTCTATTACTGGGGTGACAGGGGGATCTCAAGAGTTGACTGTGCTAGAAGCTGAAGTGAGCTTGACAGGGAGAGATTGGCAGAAACACCCCATTGTGACTGGTCCAGCCGCCCCATGTATCCTGGGCATTGACTACCTCAGGAATGGATATTTTAAGGACCCAAAGGGGCATAGATGGGCTTTTGGAATAGCCACTGTACAGACAGAAGGGATTGAACAATTGAACTCATTGCCAGGTCTCTCAGAAAGTCCTTCTGCTGTTGGACTGTTGAAAGTTGAGGAACAGCAAGTGCCAATTGCCACCACGACAGTGCACCGTCGGCAATACCGAACGAACCGTGATGCTGTGATCCCCATCCATAAGATGATCCGTGAACTGGAGAGCCAAGGGGTGGTCAGCAAAACCCACTCACCCTTCAACAGCCCCATCTGGCCTGTGCATAAGTCTGATGGAGAATGGAGATTGACTGTGGACTATCGTGGCTTGAATGAAGTTACCCCACCGCTGAGTGCCGCTGTGCCGGACATGCTGGAGCTCCAGTATGAACTGGAGTCCAGGGCAGCAAAGTGGTATGCCACTATTGACATTGCTAATGCGTTCTTCTCCATTCCTCTGGCACCAGAGTGCAGGCCACAGTTTGCTTTTACCTGGAGGGGCGTGCAGTACACCTGGAACCGACTACCCCAGGGGTGGAAACACAGTCCCACCATCTGTCATGGACTGATCCAGACTGCACTGGAGAAGGGTGAGGCTCCAGAACACCTGCAATACATTGATGACATCATTGTGTGGGGGGACACAGCAGAAGAGGTTTTTCAGAAAGGAGAGAAAATCATCCAGATCCTTTTGGGAGCTGGCTTTGCCATCAAACGGAGTAAGGTTAAGGGACCAGCCCAAGAGATCCAGTTCCTGGGAGTGAAGTGGCAGGATGGACGCCGTCAGATTCCAACAGAAGTCATCAATAAGATCACAGCAATGTCTCCACCCACCAGCAAAAAGGAAACACAAGCCTTCCTGGGTGCCATAGGGTTCTGGAGGATGCATATCCCAGCATACAGTCAGATCGTAAGCCCTCTCTACTTGGTAACCCGTAAGAAGAATGATTTCCACTGGGGCCCTGAGCAGCAACAAGCCTTTGACCAGATTAAGCATGAGATTGCTCAGGCTGTAGCCCTTGGACCAGTCAGGACAGGACCAGACATACAGAACATGCTCTACTCCGCTGCCGGGAATAATGGCCTGTCTTGGAGCCTTTGGCAGAAGGTGCCTGGTGAGACTCGAGGCCGACCACTTGGATTCTGGAGCCGAGGCTACAGAGGATCTGAAGCCAACTATACCCCCACAGAGAAAGAGATCCTAGCCGCCTATGAAGGAGTTCAAGCCGCCTCAGAGGTGATTGGCACAGAAGCACAGCTGTTTCTGGCACCTCGACTACCAGTGCTGAAGTGGATGTTGTCAGGACAGGCTGCCTCTACACATCACGCCACTGATGCTACCTGGAGCAAGTGGATTGCCGTGATTACGCAGCGCGCCCGTATAGGAAAATCAAATCGCCCTGGGATCCTGGAAATCATCACAAACTGGCCTGAAGGTGAAAATTTTGGTCTAGCAGATGAAGAGGAAGAGCAGGTGACACGTGCGGAAGAAGCTCCACCATACAATCAATTGCCAAAAGAGGAAATACGCTACGCCCTCTTCACCGATGGCTCCTGTCGCATTGTAGGGACTAATCGCAAATGGAAAGCAGCTGTATGGAGTCCCACACGACAAGTTGCAGAAGCTACTGAAGGAGAAGGTGGGTCGAGTCAGTTTGCAGAGCTTAAAGCCGTGCAGTTGGCCCTGGACATTGCTGAACGAGAGAAATGGCCAAAGCTTTACCTCTACACCGACTCATGGATGGTGGCCAATGCTCTCTGGGGATGGTTAGACCGATGGAAGAAAACCAATTGGAAACGCAGAGGGAAACCCATCTGGGCTGCCGATATATGGCAAGATATTGCCACCCGAGTAGAGAAGCTGATTGTGAGAGTCCGCCACGTAGACGCACACGTGCCCAAAAATCGGGCCAATGAGGAACATCTCAACAACCAACAGGCAGACCGAGCTGCGCAAGTGAAAGTATCACAGACAGATCTGGACTGGCAGCACAAGGGAGAGCTGTTCTTGGCTCGATGGGCCCATGATGCCTCGGGCCATCAGGGCAGAGATGCCACTTATAAATGGGCACGAGACCGAGGGGTGGATTTAACCATGGACATTATCTCTCAGGTTATCCACGACTGCGAGACATGTGCTGCCATTAAGCAGGCTAAGAGAGTGAAGCCCCTGTGGTATGGTGGGCGCTGGGATAAGTATAAGTACGGGGAGGCCTGGCAGGTTGACTACATCACACTGCCACAGACCCGCCAAGGCAAGCGCTATGTGCTCACCATGGTGGAAGCAACCACAGGGTGGCTGGAGACACACCCAGTGCCTCACGCCACTGCTCGGAACACCATCCTAGGCCTGGAAAAACAAGTGCTGTGGCGACATGGCACCCCAGAACGAATTGAGTCAGATAATGGAACTCATTTCAAAAACAGCTTAGTTGCTACCTGGGCGAGAGAACATGGCATTGAGTGGGTGTATCATATCCCCTACCATGCACCAGCTGCCGGGAAAGTTGAGCGGTGTAATGGACTGTTGAAAACCACTTTGAAGGCGTTGGGTGGAGGGACTTTCAAACACTGGGATCAACACTTAGCAAAGGCTACATGGCTAGTCAACACTAGAGGCTCTGTCAATCGAGCCGGCCCTGCCCAATCAGAACCCCTTCACACTGTAGATGGAGACAAAGTCCCTGTAATACACCTGAGAGGTATGCTAGGGAAAACAGTCTGGATCAACCCTGCCTCAGGCAAAGGCAAACCCATTCGTGGGGTTGTCTTTGCTCAAGGATCTGGTTCCACCTGGTGGGTGATGCAGGAAGATGGAGAGACACGATGTATACCTCAAGGGGAACTGATCTCTGGGTAAACGACTCATATTACTGTATTTGTAAACACTTAATTATTTGAAAGAAAATTTAAGTTTAATGTAGAGTATCGGCATGGAAGAGAATTTAGGGGTGGATAATGTTGTAGTTTGGGATTATTATGTAAATTCTCTCCCCTGCCACTTAACTGCCCAGGCCAGCGGTTAACAAAAGAAGCAGTTAACTGTGATCGCTGGGGTGGGGGCAGGTTTGTCTCTTTTGGTTTTTTTTTTGGATATTCTCCTCAGTCTTGGCTTGGCGGAAGGGGGGAGTGGGGACTCCAAGGAGGCAGGCTGCCCTGCTGGTTACTGCTGGGGTTTTTCCCTGGCTGTCTTGCCGCTGCCTACTTCGGACCACCTTTTCCTGCCGTGCTGCTGCCTGCCTTGGATTTGCTGCTGGTTGCTCGTACCTTTCGGCTTCTTGGACGGGGAACACAGGGGGAAGAGACTGAGTCCATCTGAAAGCCCACTGCTCGTCTGTTTCGCTGGAGAGGGACTGAAACTCACTCTGCAGCCAGCCGAGCTGTGACAAGGACACTTAAGTATAACCTTTTCTCCCGGAGGAAAACCTGCTGGGTTTTGTTGTTGTTTTTTTTTTTTCTCTTATGGTGTTGGGGAAGTGGGTTGCACTAGTCTGTTTACATATATATATATATATATATAGCAGTTATCCTTCTTGTATTAAAATTCCTTTTCTTAAATTTGATAAAGAGTGGTGTGATTATTGTGGAGGAGGCCCCTCCCCTGCTTGTGGGTAAAACATTTTGGTTTTTCCCCTCAAACCGAGACAAATGCACATAATGCTGTATCTCTTCTGTGAAAATAATCTCAAGGAGAGACACTCACATTACTTTTCAATCTTTTTGAGTTGCTTTCATTTGGCAAAGAAAAACAGAATTACTTTTTCATATTATCTCCTTATACTCTTAAAAAACATGAAACTGCAGGTGTTGAATTTCCCTGTCATCCATCCTCATTTTCTGTTCCACCATCCCTGCTCATGGCATTACAGTGAAGGATTTCAGGATCTCATTTTTGCATTTGCCACATCCTTCCTCTATTCCTTCACTTATCCCAACCATTCTAAAGTTGCACTGCAAGCCTGGCATCAGTTTCCCATATAGGCTTCCCTGGAGCTCTTACACAGCCGAGTATTGACAAGCAGCATTCCTCCCTCCATGGGCCATAAGCATCTTTCATTTTCTGATGCTTATGTCCTTGGCAGTCTTGACTCCTACCACTTTCTAAGCAGGAAAGCTGTGGCCTGTTAGAAAGACATCTCACACATCTCCCATGTGCCTTATTTCCATCACCACCTTCCTCCATCCATCCTGGATAGGATACTGTAGTACATGGCCCTGCTGGATCAAATAGAAGCTTCTACCACAAACAGATTCCTCTCATAGTAAGTCACAGGCGTCTGTGAAAAGTCTTTTAACTTCCATTTCTCCCCTGGGACATGGCTTACAGGGCTCTGGTCATCACCTAAGTATTCCAGCAGTCCCTCCAGCTCACCATGATCAGGACAAAAGACCTGAATACCTCCTGATCTAGCTTTCCCTGAACACTGCGTAGTGCCTTTCTGGCTAAGTATTTCCTACACTTGAGCATCTACTCCCAAAGGCTGCTGCTGGTACATCTCCCTCCAAAGCCCCACCATAAGTGTGCTGGATGGAGATGGGGAAGACACGGGGACAGTCTCTGCCTAAGCAGATCTATAAATCTGGTCACACCAGAGGAGAGATTATGTTTCTACTTTTCCCCCAAAGGGAATTGGCTTTTTGAGAGATAAATACTTTTTAAATCTGTGAAAGGGCAAAACCTGTAACATTTTCATTTTCCCATTTTTCATTAAATCTCCTCCCCTTTGATCACACCCCAAATGGAGAGAAACAAGAAGACATTAGCAAACAATATTTTTAACCAAAATGCAATTTCCTTCCATGTCAAAATGAAATACAATCTGTGTGACTTCAGGGGTTTAGAGGTCTTTCTATCAGAAAGCGTCTTTTCTTTGCATTAGCTAATTCAAGGGAACCTTCTAAATAGTCCTCCAGAGACTCCAGTTGCCTTTCATTAGGATTCATCTGTCTTTTATGGCTTTTCTCATGGAAGATTAATAGCTGCAAAGGTCAAGGGCCATTATGAACATTTAGTCTGACCTACATAGCATAGGCTGTCAAATTTCATCCAGTAATTCTTGCACGGAATCCCATTAATTGGTGATAAAACATCATATATCTTTTAGTAAGAAATGTTTTCATGATTTAAAGGCAACCAATGATGAGAAACCTGGTCCAGAAATTTGTTCCACAGTATATTTACCCTGACTCGCAAATTTTCAGTAGAGATGATTAGGATTTTTTCAATGAAATATTTTGCACTGAAGAAATGTGGGTACTATCAAAGAAGTATAGTCCTTGACCTTTATCTCACTAATTTAATTCCACAAAACAAAAGGAAAAAGAAACAGAAAGTAACATATCCCTCAATGTATCAGATTCTTTGTTCAGATTTGCCTTCTGGATGTTCCTCTTTCCCTCAATATCAGGACAACTGAGGAACCAGGCTACTCATGTTACCTGTGCAACGCTAGGCAGTGGCAATGCCTCTTGTGAAGTCTCAGCCAGACCAGACATTTTCAGACACACTGAGCTGGAAACTCCATCCTCATCTGGTTCATATGCCCAAATACCAGCAAAACCCTATGCTGTCTATCCAGTCCGTGGTTTTACTTAAATGTGCCATAAATCCCATTTGTGCTTCCTGTGTTTGGAATATGGCTTTTGCCTCAGGAAACTCATCCATTGCTTTCAAATAAACCACACAAAATAAATTGATCTGGCAGAAGTTTATAGGCTCTTAGGGGCAACCCATTAACTTTCTGGATGAGGGTTTGCTATCAGCCTGTCAACAGATCAATGGCAAGCCAGAGAGCCTCTGGTGATGCACAGCCTGAGCTATGCAGATTAGTTTGACCTAGCAAAGCAGTGT
Source organism: Pithys albifrons albifrons (assembly GCF_047495875.1). Taxonomy (NCBI): domain Eukaryota; kingdom Metazoa; phylum Chordata; class Aves; order Passeriformes; family Thamnophilidae; genus Pithys; species Pithys albifrons. Next base: position 76,673,914 of record NC_092460.1, read on the forward strand.
AACCCACAGACAAGGAAGTGATGATAGTACAGTCACAGGTTTGAATTTCTTTACATCCTTTCCCAACAGATTGCCTTTCCAATGAACTGAGATATAGTAACAGGAATTTATCAGAGTGCTGCTAACATAGTTTTCTGGTTAGTTTCTTCCCTGTCTGTAACATAAACCTTAGTCTTCTAGATGTAAGAGGCTGAAAGACTTCAAAGAAACTTTTACCAACAGATAATTCTACAAGCTGGTATTAAAAAAACAGGATTCCTTTTGCATCAAATAATTTTTTAAAAAAAATTAGCATAATTTCCTCTTTCAAAATAGTATATCTTTTGTTTGCATATTTTAAGACTTTTTATTTTGTAAATAAATTTTTTTATATAGTCAATAATATAAAATACTTTTTCAAAGCAATATGCCAAGAAGCCTTGCTCTAAATCATGCTTTTACTGAAAATTTTAAGAACTTTTAGCTTATGCAGCAATGGTAAATTTCCCAATATTACAAAAATAATTTCTGATATCACTATGATTATATTTATCTATTGTAGCAGAAATTTGGATTATGTAAATCTCACAAATTCTATTACAACCATTCTACAGTAGGGGATAATGGAAGCAACTTCCTTAGATTGTTGCTCAGAGACTTTTTGGACAGTCATGAGAACTCAAGCACACTCTTCACATCTCCCCATCGTACAAGGATCTCAAGGCAAGTTTCCTCCTACTCTTGTCACCGCTGCTCACTGGCTAGCAGAGGGAGAGTGTATCCAGGTCCAAGTGCCCATGATAACACAGGATGCAATAGCAGAATGAGATGCAGAACCTGCAATTTCAGGAACACGTGCACAAAATTAGAAAATTCACATTTAAAAATATCAACTCATATAAATTTTAAGCAATGCTTCTTTCTGCAACTTTATGCAGTATTTCTTTTCCTTTTTCTGTGGTAGAAAATTATCAAGAAACTGAAAAGTTTGTGAAGTGCTGTGAAAACACGATAAGGAAAAGTATCGTGCCAAAAGTGTTGACAGAACAAAAGCAGATTAGAAATGATGACAGCAAGACCACAAGAGTAAGGTCTGCTGAACCAGTAAATGCATTTTGGTTACAGCCACAAACATACCAGATGTGTTTCTCTTTTCAGTTGCATTGGCTGCTATCAAAAGACTTCAAATAGGAATATTCCTGCATGACAGAGGTGTGAGAAACAAGAAAACTATATCCACTGCTTTTCAGACTGGAAGACAGGAGGTGATGCTTACAGATGTCAAACAATGATGATCAAATGCCGACCAAAACTGAACTCTGAAACTAATTCTCTGACATGCTGAAAATTACTGGGATAGACGTTTCCTTCGGCAGTGAACTTTCCTTTCTGTATCTGATGTTCCTAATAGCTATTTTACTGGGCACATTCTCACAGTCTATTGTGAAAATTGAATAGTAGTTACAAATTCAAGCATTTTCAAGAACTTCCTGTTTTCTGCCAGTTAGGGTTTTTTTCCTTTTGTAAAATGAGTTCTGTGATTATTTTTACAGTGCTTATTGTCTCAACATTTTAGCACACTATTTGAAAACAGTAAATGGTTAGAGTTCATGCCCCATTCTAAAAACGCCATTCATGTATACGTTCTGTAGGACCCAGAACCTGTAATATTCTGCTGAAGGAGCAAAAACCTACTTAGTTGCTGGCTGACCCAGAGAAGTACCCCTTCTGGTTCTCAAAGTACCAGCTGGAAGCCTGTTTCACTTCAGAAACACAATTTTGAATTACAGTGCCTCAGGACAGGTCTTAGAGCTGTGATGGGCCTTACATGGTGATAAGACTCTAGAACCTTCTCTGAACATTGCATCTTACAGACACATGTTTTGCTCAAATCATGCCAGGGTAACCCTGTTAGAGAACTGCTGGACTCAGCTAGAACAGGGGCATTGCAGCAAAGCCTGACAGTGCCACCACACTCATTCATTCAGTTCAACTTTGGGAACTTCTCACATCATTTCCTACAACGCTGGCATTCTGACCTAATCCAAGGCCTTGAAACTCGGAGGCAAGAGTGCCATTGAAACATATGGTTTATCCATGGTTTATCATTGCTCTACTCACAAAGATGACAATCAAAATCAAATAAAATAACCACTTGACTTACATATCTTACTAGATTACATTTATAACAATTATTTGGCTGCTAAGTGTTCCTTGTTGTGTCTCTAATGTTCATATCTGTATTATGTTGGGGAAAGTAGCTCTTCTTGAGATCATTTATCGCGCCCCCCCACTAGCCACCCCAACGGTTCCCCAGGTTCAGCACGGAGTCAAGGTGATTTCTCACAGAGATATATGCCTTGCTTCCGATAACAACAACAGAAACGTTCCATACTTTATTAAGGAATAAACAGGTTAAGATAACTTTCCACACTGATCACACATGCGTACAACAGCAACTTGTGATTGTTTGAGGGCATCTGTCCACGCGGCAGCGGGACTATGCTGATTGGATGGAGGGTGGTGTGTATGCGGCTGGCCACGCGGTGCTGGCGCCGCTTGGACACTGTTTTTCCCTGGCTTCGAGGTTGTTTACCCACTGTTAGGCTCCCCCAAAGTTACAGTGTCCTTGGCTAGCCCGTCAGCTCTGGGTAGTGGGTTTGTGCATGAGGGTTTAGCCTAAGCCTTCCCCTACAGTATTACACTTGTCTTATGTCAGATACCATTTCTGTAAAAGCCGTGGCAACAGACTATAATCAAAACATCATTTTTTCATCCTTTCTTCTACAAGATTTAGACTTTAACCATACATAAGATTTTTATTTATTCTGCTGCAACTTATGGTGATAAACAGCAAATCTAGCTTAAAACTTGCTGATGTTTCTCTGTGCTGTGGCATGGACTGTTTCTATTTAAGGTTACATGGCATCCTCATTGCAATTGCTTATACAAAGAAATATTACTTGAAAACCATTTTAGTTGACTTTTAACACCTTTTCAGATCTGCAGGGCTATTTGACACTGGGTTGTTAAACACCTGCACACAAAATAACAAGGAGCCATGCAACATTCAATTTGAGAACCTTGGTTGAATCACAGAAATAGTATGATAAACCTGTCTGCTTATGCACAACAAGATTTTCTTTGCTTTGTTCAGCCGGGAGAAGAAGAGACTGAGGGGAGACCTCATTGCAGTCTACGACTTCCTCGTGAGTGGACTGGAGGGGCAGGTACCAATCTTTTCACTCTCATGACCAGTAACAGAACTTGAGGAAACAACACAGAGCTGAGTCAGGGGAGGCTTAGGTTGGATATCAGGAAAAGACTTTTCACGCAGATGGTGGTTGGGCACTGGAACAGGGTCCCCAGGAAAGTGGTCACAGCACTAAGCCTGTCTGAGTTCAAGAAGCATTTGGACAATGCTCTCAGGCATATGGTGTGATCATTGGGGTGTCCTGCGCAGGGCCAGGAGCTGGACTCAATGATACTGATGGATCCCTTCCAACCCAGCATATTCTATTAATCTATGATATCTGACAATCAGGCAGTTTGGTCAATTGATCTCTGTGTCTTGCAGAAGGCATTTCATCTGTTTTAAGTCCATGATACAGGTTCTGAATGATACAGCCACTGACTTAAATAATAGCCATTCACATCTTTTGTGACTGGTTTAGGACCTTTCTAGAGCTGAAAGCTGTAGGAAGTTGTGGGTCCCATGGATCACTCGTACACATGAAAAAGAAGGCTTCTCATAACAGGTTAGTTCAATCCAATATAAAATTAATTATTTTCTATTTATTTTCCCTGAGAAAAACACCAGTCTTGAAAAATCAGTTTGTGTGTTTTTGCCACACATGGGCATAAACATCTTACTGAAAGGAATTTCTGGTACTAAGAGGCCAAACACAACAAGAGCTAACAGAAGGTCAGACAAGTTAAAACAAAAATGAGCTTTTTAAAAAAATATTTTTACATCAGGACACATAATTATTTAAAGAAATCATCACATCAAGTGATGGATTATATGTCTTCTCACATCTGTAATCAAGATTGAATGTCTTTCAGGAGTATATGCCTCAACCAAAGACAAGTTGTTGGATTAGTTGAAAATAACGAGATGAAACATTTCAGCCTTTGTTATAGAAGACAGGCAGGGTAATCTGAGGCTTTCTTCTGCCCTAAATATTCATTATTCTTTAAAAATCTGCCTCTTTTTTTTTCATATTTTGTAATTTTAAACAGAAAGGTGCTTATCCAAAACTTTGGGTACCAGCCATCACTTGTAAATAATATTGCACAAGAAATAAATAATATGTCCAACTTAAAGGAAACCAAGTAAAACTGTAGACTAATATTTCATCTGTTTTTGACTTTGTAAATACAGTTTTTTATTTGCTTCATACTTGTGTCTCTTGGGTTGGTAATATGGTGCTGTTTAACACTTTGCCAGTGACATGGACAGTGGGATTGAGCACAGCTCCAGTAAATTTGTTGATGACACCAAGCTGTGTGGTGCAGTTGACTCACTGGAGGGAAGGAATGCCATCCAGGGGGACCTGGACAGACTTGAGAGGTGGACCTATGAGAACTTAATGAAGTTCAAAAAGGCCAAGTGCCAGTTTCTGCACCTAGGTTGGTGCAATCCCAAGCAAAATTACAGGCTGGGCAGAGAATGGATTGAGAGCAGCTCCGAGGAGAAGGACTTGTGGGTGTTGATAGACAAGAGCTCAATATGACCCAGCAATGTCCATCAGCAGTCCAGAAAGTTTGGGGCTGCAGCCAAAGCAGTGTGGCCAGCAGGCCAAGGAAGGTGATTCTGCCCATTTACTCTGCTCTGGTGAGACCCCACCTGGACTAGTGAATTCAGAGATAGGGCCTCCAACTTAAGAAGAATGTGGACCTGCCAGAGGCCACAGGAGGGCCACAAAGATGATCAGAGGAGTGGAACGTCTCTTCTATGGAAGCAGGGGAAGGGATTTGGGGCTATTTAGCCTGGGCAAGAGAAGGCATCAGAGAGACTTCATAGCACTTACCAGAACTTCAAGGGGACCTACAAAAGAGATGGAGAGGGGCTTTTTAGAAGAGCATGTTAATGATAGGGCAAGGTGGAATGGCTTTGAACTGAAAGAGTGTAGAGTTAGATTACATATTAGGAAGAAATTCTTTACTGTGAGAGTGGTGAGGCACTAGAACAAGTTTCCCAGAGAAGTGAAATGCCACATCCCTGAAAGTGTTCAAGGCCAGGCTGATTGGGTCTTTGAGCAACTTAATCTAATGGGTAGCATCCCTGAACATGGCAAGTGGATTGGAAATAGATGATCCTTAATGTCCCTTCCAACCCACAGTATTCTATGATTCCATGGTAAATGTGAGGAGGTTTATCCCCTAGCTTTCATAGAGTTTTTCCTTTATCAGTTGACTTTTGCTTATTCTAGTAAGTGGCAATTATCTCTTTCCACTTAATTTCCACACATGGCAACTTCATTCCCTTGCTTCAGGAATGGCAGTATACAAAGTAGTATTTTGTTCTTCATCATAGCTTGTCATTGGGAAAGTCAATCCAAATTGACTGCTAACAAACTTAAAAGGAGCTTCTGACATCAGTGCTTCAACGCTGGGTTTTTTCCCCCACACTTTTTTATATCTGAGGAGTCCTAGCTTTCAGAACTACACAGTTTGTCCATAATACACTGCGGTAATTTAAAAGAGAATTTCCAGACACCAGAGAGGTCTAACAACTTGACCTAAAGCCTGAAAATGCCAGACAAAAAAAACCCCAACACAAAAAACCCCAACAAAACGAAACAAAACAAAAACAAAAACAAAACAAAACAACAAAAAAGAACACACACAAAAACCCCAAACCAACCAAACAAAAAAACCCACACACAAAAAAAAACCCCAACCAGCCTTGCTTCAAGTTGAAGCCAGTCTGGTGCTTTTTGCTGCATAACTCACATTTTTCTAACTCCATGTGTGGACAATACATTGGGCTTTCTCATGGTATCCCAATTAAGAACAATGTCCAAGTTTGCATTGGGCTCCACTCCTCAGTGTCATTATGACTGCAGGCCACAGAGTACTCTGAGTGTGAAAAAACTGTAACAGTAACAGTTCTGCTCTTATAGGCAGAAGGTAGATTGAAGCAATGATGAGTAAAGGGTAAATTCTTGCCCTTATGTGTCCAGGCTATTATGGAGAAGCAAACAGAAAAGATGAGGCACATGGCAGGAGGAGTGCATGCTGGAGCCTGCAGCTGGCTTCTCTGCAAAGAGCATAGTGCACATCACTCCCTCTGTGGAGGTGGCTGCATTGTGGGGGTTGGAGTAGTTCATGTCACCCTTTCAGGACAAGTCCTACAAAAGCAGGCAGCTCTAGGTATGTTGCTCCTGCTCCTGCTGTGCAGCTGCTCACTGGACACAAGCAGAGCAGGGTGGTCACAGAAACAGCCTCCGAATCCTGCTGCCTAGAGGTGATTGCTGGGCAGAGGCAGGGACATGTTTGCCCAGCTGCTAATTGTCTCCACAGAAAACGTGCATACCCATTAGGCTGCTCACAGCAGTGAGACATTTCCTGTTCCACCCTTCACTGAGATTATTTTTTTTCATCTGTTACTAACTGAATAGTGATACAGTAAAGAAATATGAGTTTATGACTCAAGCTCTGCTAGCCCTCCTCAACAGCCAACAAGAGCACCGAGCATGTAAATGTCTATCAGTCCTCCAACAGTCAGGAAAGCAACTAATGGCATCTTTGACCATAGCATTATTTTTTTAATGCATCCGAGCTGTTTATCCCAAGCTAAAACCACTCTGGATCTGAAGAGTGCTACAATCCAGCTACATGCTGCTAATCCCCCAAGGGAGAGTGTCCTTACAAAGTGTTTAAGATGACTCCTCACATAGATGCTAATACCAGTGACTGAGACAGTTTTAGGGACCTTTACACAATGCTGTAGCCCCTTGGGATACAGCAGGGACAGCCTGTGCAGAATGAATCAATGCCATACGTCAAGCACTGTTTGTGTATATTTCAGTGTAACCAGGCAAAGTCTTTTTAACTTTCCATCCTAGAGCTCGAGTAGTACTTTCCTGAATGTCAGCCAGGAAAATTTTGTAGATTTGGCAGTAGGACTGTGGGAAGCCTGGTTGAAGACCAGCCCAGAGTGCTGAAGCAGAGGCTTTATATACAGAGAGAGAATCCAAACACCTTCCTTTGTTTCGCGCTACAAACGAATACAAATGGAGCCCTGAGATTGTAATCAGGCTCCATTGTATAAGCACAAGCCTTTCCATTACTCCATTACAGCTTTTTGGCATGTAGAACTTCATTATTTTTCAGCTGGAAAACTAATTAAAATTAATTCTTTTTTATTTATCAGAGTGTTAATGCTTCAGTTTTCGAGTCTCCACTGGCTTCCAGCCATTTAATTTTGGTCCCTGGGGCAAAGCCTGACAAATTAAGATAAAGCCATTAGTTAATGTTCCCCTTCTGAGAGAAAACAAGAAATATTTCCTGTTCTTATTAATTGCATGAAGTCAATTTCCATGGTAAAATTTGAGCATGATCAGAGCTTCTGGACCTCTCTCCTCCCGTGCGCCCCTCTCAGCTGCAGTGCCTGAGGCAGGGAATGTTGCCAGGCTTCAGCTGGGCTTTCCAGAACACCCCAAAAAGCACAAGGTGAACAAAGGCTTTGCTCATGTGCTTGGCCTTTGACATTTAGAAGGCACTCTTTCCAGTACCTCTAAGAGAGGCACTTTTTGCTTCAAGAGTGCTGTGCTTTACCTCCGAGAAAAAGCTGTCCCGGGGATCCTGGCCATGTCAAATGGCTTAGTCAGAGCTGTGGTATGGGCACTGCCCAGTTCAAGTGCGCTCAAAGCAGCCAAAATCCGCCTTTTTTTTTTTTCCCCGATGTGTGTATCACAAAAGTTCACGCACTTTTTAAGCAGTGTGTTGACTTAACCGGTACCATTTCCCTGCCCTCCCCAGCTGCGGAGCCTGGTGCAATAGGTAACAAACAGCCCCTTCCCATGGCAACACGGTTTCATGCCTCGCACTAGGGGAGTGGGAGGACTCCAGCAAGCAAGCCAGCCGCTGAGCCTCAGCTCAGGAAAGCAGCCAGGATGATGCAAGAAGTTTAGAGGGGAAGCAGCAAAATAAACAGAAAGGGAACACAGCTATGTGCTGGTAGTTGTGAGGGGACAGACAGAGCAGCATCACTGTTTCCCTCCCTGTTGGTGTCCCTAGCACAAACCTCAGACCTCTTTGCCACCAGAGCTCTGCCTAACATTGCTTTGCTCTTCAGTGATATCTTTATAACATTCTTGCATTTAAACAAAGCTGACACCATTGAAGCCTGGCTCAATAGCAGATGTTCACCCAAATATTTTTGTAAAGCGGGCTTGTTTAGGGAAAGGCTTGGCCAGACAAGGGGACAGCTTGCTGAGCGCTGTTGAATTGTGTTATTCAAGATGTGTTGCCATGCTTGGGACTGACAGCAGATATTGCAAAATGTGTGTTGACTCCCTGATAGCAGAATAGCAGCACAGAGCTGCCACCCTGGGCCAGGGTGTGTCAATGTCCCAGAGGGATGAATTTGCTCTGTGACCCCCCTTCAGGCTTGGGATGCCCTCCTTCACAGGCCGTGCTAGTGGAAGCCTGTGCTAGGAGCCAAGAGCAGTTTACACAAGTCCCAGCACATCTCTGCTCTGCTGACATGTGTCAGGGCCAGCACTTTTATCCCCTGCAGGAACAGCCCTGCCATACAGCCTTTTCCTGTGCCACGATTATGAGTCAGAGTGAGATCCTGCTGCCTGTCTGAGACTGCCCAGGGAGGGCAGGAAAACATAGCCCTGAGGTGCTCCCAGTCAAGGCCACCCCATGGTTTGTCCATGCCACCACCAAGGTCATCAGGTCCCCCGACATTGAGAGCAGTAGGAGAAGCAGGAGAGGAGATGGCCATTCCACAACAGCACAGATTTGGGTGGGGAGAGTGCTGGAAACCCCCTGCTCCTGCATTTCTGGGCAGGCACAAACAAAAACATCCTCAAGGGCAGATGTTTGGAAAGGAAGCAAAGCACGCAGCTCTACTTCTGCTAAGTTATACTAGACAAGGAAGCAGCTGAGCAAAGCATGCAAAGAACAAAATCTTATTCACCAAAGACCTTCACACTGCCCAAGTGAACAGCAATATACCTTTTGTTTACCTTACCTCCCCCAAATCAGCCATTCTTTGCTGATATTTATAAAGTGTTATTCATTTAAAAATGCACATGGGATTTGAAGATGTCCTTTTAAATACTCTTTCAAAGCTTAGGCATTTTGAGGATTGTTACTATTGTCTATTTACAGCTTTGTACAGAAATTCATTGCACATCCTCACTTTTTGCAGTCTCATCACAAATCTCTGGTAAGGTTATCTTGTCCTACCACCTATCCTCGAATTCCATACACCTGAACTGTACTGGGGCATGTATGTTGTTAAAGCAGCAGGCAAGGTTATGAAGAATGGAAAAATGCATGCTGATACCCTTTGAGATGATTCAATGGATTAAAATTCAGAAGTGAGCAATAGGGAGAGTCTGGAACACATTTTGTGCTAAAGTGCTTCAGATAGGTTGTTAGATACCACTACAGAAAAACTCATAACAGCCAGTGCTATGTGGCAAACACTACTTAAATCAACATGATTCAAGTAGTCCTTTTCACTAACCATCCTGAGAACCGAAAAGTGTTATCTTCTTGAAATGTTTTTGAGGAAGATGCAAAAGACCAGTTTTGCCAATAGCCTAAGCAGATGCAGTTTCTGTACACTTTTAAGTCCATGGGGAATTTGATCTGTTCTTATTTTTTCATATGTAAGCTTTAAAACTCCAGCTGTGGCTGTTGTCCCAGATAAGGTCAAGGGAAAATACATGGTCTCCCTATGTTAAAGAATTTTTAAGGCATTTATATTGGGAAATTCTTCTGCTTGCTTGGTAGGAAGGAGGGACTTTAATAGAAAGGTAAGTCGTAGGATGTAGTTTTTGGAGTCCATAAGAAAATCACTAATACACTGTTACAAACCCCTGACAAATCGTATTTCCCATGAACAACAGAGTTTTATTGAAACTGAGTTTGTAATTTCTCCACTGACTTTTCACCCTTTCAAGGTGCTCAATGCAACTGTAACATAAAGGAACCACTCTCATAGATCTACATGTGAAAGCTACGTGCTTGCTGAGATCCCACTGTTCAAATGCATGGAATCTGAAGAGAGGGTAGAAACAAGGACCTGATGATAGAAAGCTGAAAGAGCAGTAATAAGGAATTATGTGGAAAGGAGAGTTGTAGTGCAGCAGGCAGTAGCAGGGAAAGGCATGGGAAAAGAAAGGAGGAAAGACGGAAATGAGTTGTCAGCAAGATTACTCATCCAGAGTGCAGGAAATAGGGAAAACCTGATTTCTGGTCCTTATGGCTTCTCACACACTGTGATGCACAGATTCTTAGTTCTTCCTCACCCCTCACCCCTCTGTGCAGTAACACACTTTAAAGAAGAAAGGTAAAACGTAGGAAAATGCTGAAACGAATCCTAAGAAAGACAGTGCTGGACAAACAAACAACTCAGAGACTTGCAGTTGAAAGTTTTAAAAGGCAGTTTAAAAATGCAGTTTTTCTTGTAATAGGCAACCCTCTGCCTAGTTCTGTTATCCTGTCTGTGCTGTTTGATGACCACCACACCCTGTCCATTGTACCCCTCGACTTTCTTTGTTCCCTTGAGCCATCTGAGACCCCTTCTCCCTTCTCTCCAACGCTGCATAGTAAAATGCACTCCTGTCTTCCCCTCCCATCCTCCCATCTTACAAAACAGGTGGATTGGCAGTAATGATGCTCCTCTTGGAGCACTCAGCAGAGGTCTACTGTTAGGCATTCCTCTATGCATAATTACTAATTACTCAGTCCTCAGACAGATGCTAAGATGTTTTGCATTTGCACAGAAAGCCCCTGAGGGACTGTGGAGTAAAAGAAAATCAGCATTCAGTGGTGTTCGGGCATCCAGAATTTAGTCAGCTGAACAGGAGAATTCAAAATCTGGCTTCCAGTTTACACATCCATAGTCCATGTTAGAACTTTCCTTTAACCTCTCTTTCAAAGTGCTTCACTTTGCGCCGCTAGGTAATACTAAATGAACTTAGGTATTTATATAACATTTATAAGAAACTGTCATTTTAAACTGATTAAAAACTTGTATTACCAACACTGACATTATTTTGCTTCTATTTACAGTTTTCATAAGAGAGGAGGCCAGCCTTGTTGAACTGCTAAAAAGGCAAAAACTTTTTTACCATCAAAATGCCACTGTTAAAGGACTATGATTGGTTTCTTTGTTCTATAGGAAAACTAGCAAAACAAAGGAGTGGCAATTTGCTGAGTACATCCAAAGTCATAAGGGAACTGGAAAAGAGACAGCACCTCTGTTTTGCAATCTTGGGAAACCTTATAGCCTGGGGGAGACCTTCTTCAACAGCTAAAAGCTTTCACATCAAGACTTTATTACCTCCTTTTTGGGGAAAGGTAAGCTCCTAACATGAACACATCTGATGTTAAAAATGTACAACAACACTGTAAATTGCAGTACAGATTAAAAAAAAAAACAAAACACAAAAGAACCCCAACAAAACCAAAACAAATACATAAAAGAAATAGTCAGATCCAAAGTGCAATATTTTCTGAAAGAGGTTAACTTAAAGAAAAAGACATCCAAGGTCAAGATGTATGATCTATTGCTGAGTAGTTTGTAGCCAACAGAAAAATGCACAGATGAAAACATGAAGACATAAATTATGACACTGTTAAGTTCACTTTCTTAATTCACTTTCTTCTAGTAGTTATTCCCCACAGGTTAGAAGTGAGTAGTTAAGTGGATGTCTAGAAAAGCTATATATGACCTCTCAAATTCAGGTTTCAAATAATTTTCTCAAATACATGGTGTTTTCCCTCATGATTCTTCCTTCTTTGTATATGGGATTCTGCTTCTTTTCAGATTGTTGTGTGGAGCTTAGCACTGAGCAGGATATGCACCAGTGACCCTGAAGTATAATGGTTCTGTGAAAGGAAGGTGGGTTAAACCTTATTGGATCTGTCAGATTGCTTCATGCGATGCACAGGGTGGTTTCCCTTTTCACAGAGCAGGTACTCAGGTGATTGCAATTCTGTGTGTGTTCCTGGTATAAAACCATAGCACCCACTTCTTGAATGGTGAGCATGGTTCTGATTTTCTAATTTTAAAAAGGTATAAGAGATTTAGAAAATAAGCAAAGAAATGCTACCTACATACATCTAGCCTTAGGGAACAGCTTTTGTATCAGCAATATGTAAAGTTAAATGGACACGCATAATTCAGCTTGAGAACAGAGAATATGGGTGGAGATTTGATAACCCTCTCTACAGTCACCAGTGATGGAAAGGATGAACTGCAAAAATGCCTTCCTTAGCTATGCAAATGCTACTGCAGCTACAAGTTGATAGGGGTTTAGAAAGCAACTAGACAGATCACTGAAGAAAAGACCTCCACAAGAAAAGGCCACCGAGGTCTGTGGCATATAAGGATGCTGCCTACAGCTATGGACACCCCTCAGCTGTGATAAACTGGAAACAGAAAACACACTGGGCAAGTACTGTCACATGTTTGCTTTGCCCCTACATGCTTCTCTTTGAGTCAGTGACAGGATACTGGACTTGGCAGTCCTTTCATTAGGCCCAGAAGAGCATGTCTAAGGTTCTTGCATCCACTTCCTGGAATGGGCTGAGTGGAGCCTTCCATTAGGCAACTGAATAGCGGACAAGAACAGTATAATGGCCTAAACTGTGTTTTAAACAATTTGCTTTGGAACAGAGATGTTCCACAGATTGGATGAACAGTCCTGGTTGGCATCATCTGTACCACTCCTGTGTCATTCGTGCCACTGCTGAAGTTCCTTCAGAGATTCTTCACAGCCTCAGGACACTGTTGTAGACTTGAGATGCTTCCAGTTGGAAAGGCAGAAATACTTATGTCAGAGATGGTTCTGTCATTCAAAACATTTTGGGCATCACTGATGTTTGTACCAGATGGGTGGCTGGAGCACAAGATAAAGAAACTCTGCTTCCAAGTACCCAAGGTAGAGTACAGCAGGGACACTGACCAACAATTGCATAGCTAAAAACCTTTTTAGTTTTTTAATTGAAACTATGGGTACGTTCCAAATTACTTCAAGATGAAAAAAAAGGGGGACAAAAATCTTGTAGGATTATGTCTAGCCTAATGACTATTTCAGAAATAACCCTAATGTAAAAAGGAAGTAACCCAAGTTGGGCTACTTTAAATAATTTACAGCAAGAGCCTGCAATTGTGTCTTGGTATGCTGGAGAGTTAACCATATAGGAATATTTTTCCCCTTTAAAAGAACTTTTGCTTACTAATCCTGTGGATTTTAGATCTTTCTGGTTAAAGGACTTTAAACGGAACATACAGAATATTTAAATAAGATGAAAATAAGATGAAAAGATATGTGTGGTTAGTATCTTCAGAAAAAAACCCTTTAACAAATTTTGAGTATTTGAAAGCTTCAAACTGGGGAAAATAGGACTGCAAGCATGTAAGTACCAGAGCTATCAAAACGCATAGCCAGTACACTCTGACTTCACATAAAACTCCCCTTATCGTGCTCCTAATCATAAAGCTGAGATTACAGACTAAATCAAACAAAGGCATTCAACACACCCCAAGCCCCCAAGCTGTCAGATGTGATGCTGTGCTAGTTTAGGCTTTAATTTTAGTAGGCCTCAGTTTAGCAGGCCCAGATAGTCTTACGTAGATTAGAGGGGACAAGCATCACTTGACTGAAGCAACCAAAGAGATATTTCATATCATCTGACATCACAGCAAGTATAAAAACAGGTGTAGGAGCGACTTCACTCAGTCGCTTTTATGGCTGATGCTGAGCGAACATGTTATCAGAGTGCTGGTAGCGTTGGGCCTTGCCACCACTTCACAGCTGTTTGGTTCAGAAAGTAAACATATTTTTGTCATTGGTTTTCTCCTCTCTTGATGGGTGTCCTTTAGGGGGAGTTTGTTGGGGTGTTTTTGTGGGCTGAGGTGGTGGAGGTCTGTGTTGTTGGGTGAGCAACTCGGTGGTTGTTGTTGGTTTTTTCCACATTTGTATATATATGTGTTATATTCTGTTTTAAATTGTCACTCTTCTGTATAAATATAAAAGCTTGCTATTTTAAGTGTTAGTTTTAGGGTTTTGTCCCTCAGGGTTGGGGGGGGTGGAGGGCTCTGACTTTCTGTGTTGAGTGCCTGGCATTTTGCCATCTCAACCTAACACAGATGCATTGATGAGCTATAGTAGACATCAATACTCCATCTGGATACACAATTACTTACGAAACTGTAAGAACAACAAAATCATTACTTCTTAACCATTCTTCATTATGAAAAACAGTCCTAATTTTAGGCCTCAATTCAGTTCCAGTTAAAGCCACCTCACAGGAAATTTTTGCTTTCCTTACATTTATTAAAATGGAGATCCATGAAGTTATTAAAGTCTTTCTCCTGAACATTGTCTTTGGTTATTTTCCAGTCCAACGTTGAAGAACTTATTTGTGAACAAGCCTTCCTTCTCTCAGATACATCAGCAATCAGATGTAGACATGCATAATACTTTGCAAATAAACCATATTCTAGACTTTTTTTCCTTATCAGTCAGTGACTAATGTAATTAAAAAGAATCCTGTAGCATTGGATTCAGGGGTAGCACTATGTTTCATTAGAGTGCTCTTGGGGGTCTTTAGTAATTAACCCAGGATGAGATATGATTGTGAATGGCACTGATGAGACAGGATGCCCTGGAATATTGGGGTGGGCCGAACCAGTATCCATAACGCTGTTACAGCTAATGCTTCAGCAAGCACAGAAGACACATTGTGTTCAAGGTGTCAGTAAAGAAAGCAATGTCATTTTCATCACCCTACCCTGAAATTATTTGCTTATCTACTAAGTCTGTCAGCATAGCCTCCAAATCTCAGACAGAGGTGACTTTAGTAGTTGCTAGACATTGCCAGTTGCCTTAGGGAAGATCCTTCACAGCTATTTTTTGCATTTCAAGCACTCCAGAATATAATTTCTCTATATGAAGCCATAAGAAGCCTTATAGACCTTATTTTTTCAATGTGAAAGATAGATTTTTTTCCCCTACTTTTTGTATCTTCCAAAGACTGTTCAGCAGAAGAGTGTCAAGACTACACCCTTTTGCTTTGCTAAACTGCAAGAAGGGCAATGTGTTTGCTGTAAGAGCTGGAACAGGCATCCAAAGCACTTCAGAGAGCAGGAACTGAAGAAAGCTGGAAGCATCTGGGCTCTTTCCAGCTTCTAAACCCAGTTGCACCTGCAGCTGCAGGATCTAAATACTTCAGTGGTGAATACCTCCTTCTGGAAAATCCCCATTACATAAATAGAAAATAGCACATAACCACACATGGAGGTTCATACCAGTAAAGGAATGATGAGTACTCATAAATGTATTTGAAAATATTTCTCCTCACATTTTTTCTGGATACACAGAGCATCACGGAGCTAGAGCAATCATTTTGCCCAGAACAAAACTGTTGACAGTTTCTATTAGACATTGCAGTGGTGTGCATGCAGCTGTTATCTTTGTACATTGTTTCTTCAAGAATGACGTTTTCTGTCTGTTTATAGCAAGTATCTTTGCTTATAAAGAATCTTGGAAAAAATCACATTAGAAAGTGAGTAGTTTTTTTCTGTGTGTGGTCTACAACACTTTTATGTATGTATGGCAAACTTCGCGAACGAAGATTTGGGAAGGGCTCTCCCCACATGGGTGTGCCCTTCCAGCCTGTGCAATGGATTTTTTAGGTGAGGCACAGCGTGTGCAGAACTGGCCCCACCGTTCTAAGTCCTAAGGTTCATTTGCCACAGCCAAGCAAGCTTGGACAGTGACAGTAAAATCCTCAGGACTGTCTACTGACTGCTTATCTTCTGAGATTGGATGGCAGGGAGGCATTAACTGCCAGGGGATGGTCCCCACTGAGACTCGAACTCACGACCTTGGGATTCAGAGTCCAGAGTGCTCTCCATTACACCACGGAACTGCGCTATCTACAACACAGTATCTGGCATTTAAGCTAAATCAGGCCACTTGTTAAAATCACAGAGTGCTGATGAGAAGAAAGCTAGGCTATTATTTGAATATTATGGATAAAATGCATGACTGCAGAAAATGAAGGCATTGAAAAGTGGTATATCACCTTAACTGAAAACCCTGGAAGTGGCAGAAAGTAGATGTAGCAACTCTATTCCTCAGGTTCACCCTGGTACTGCTTTCTGAATGATTTGGATATCCACGTAGGCAAACAGGGCTATATGATTATTGAAGCAAGAATAAATACACTCATCAAGAGTTTACTACACACAAAAATGACAAATTGCAGTGCATTTTTAAAAAACACATAATAGTGGATCTTCTGTTATGCTTCTAATTAATGAGTTATATTCATCGATCACCCAGGTGCTATAAAATTGCTCAGAGCTAGTCTCTGTAAGGTGTAAACCCATGATGTTCTGGCACAAGCCATTTTCTCTCCAAACCATCGCAATATTTGCTTGAAAATCTCCAGAGATAAATCCGCTTCTCCCCCGGGGCTCCTTCAGCAGCTGTGTGCAACCTGTGTGCACAGGACACTCACTTGCTATGGAAAGCTCCAGTTGAATGCTTTCTGCAAAACTAAGACAGCTTTAAAAGGAGACTGTGAGGTCCTTTGAGGGTGATTTCCACCAGCAACTGCTCTGAACACATAAGCATGGCTTACACTAAACTCAGCCACTGCCCTCACCCTTCCAAGAGTGCTGGGAGTCCTGACACCACTCCCACCACACTGCAGCAGAGACCCAAGCAGCAAAATATAATTCCAAATGACCACATGTACTTTAAGGGGAGCAAAAGTATAAAATATAAGAAAAATAATCTTGAAGAGAAATGTTTCTCAGTGATGGGCAAAATGATTGCAATGTGTGAAGCCCATGAATCATTTTGAGATCTTCAGTCAGATAGATAAAACATTACTATTATTTCATGTAAGTTAAGATTATATTGCATTTCAAATGGCTTTGTAATTTCCTGTCTAATTCTACCCTTAGGTCTCTTCTATATTACTGCTTTTCAATTGTCTTTTACTTTTCTTTATGAACATGTATATGTTTTGAATTATTTTTTCATCTGATGTATCAGCCTCACACAATTCTTCATATTGAATCTTATTTTTATATTTCCTGCCCACATTTCTACAGGTAGTTTATTGCTTTATAAAGCTGGGGGGATGGGGGGGAATAATAAAAAAATAAAATAATGTTCATGTCATGTGTTTGTATTTATACCTGAAAACACAAAGCCCTTGCTACAAGCACTTTTAAAAACATTTTAGGGAGATGCCCCAAATTCACTATCATGCACAGAGATAGACTTAAAAAAGAAAAAGGACCCCAGACTTTATAATCACATATTGCAGTCTAAAAACCCTTTGAATTGCAAGGCATAGTCATGCCAAAAGGAGGTGGGTAAAATCCAGCTTTACCAGGCTAGGACCTGAAGACTTTCAAGGTTAGTGGTGCACTAGGAAAATTCTCCACCATTGCTGTTTAGACCTTGCAAAACAAAATCACACCATCTCAGAGCACAGCCATAAAGCTGTAGAGGGATGAACACCTCCAAAAACCAGCCAGCAAGAGCAAGAGCAAGAAAGCTCTCAAGAGGATGGCCAGACCTCTGACCAGCATTCAGGCATGAAACAGGCAAGCATCTTAGGTGGTAGCAGCAAGGGGACAGAGAGTGTCCCTCAGTCACCATCTCTCTACGTCATCTCAAGCAAAATTGTCCTTGAGTGACTAGACAGCATGACCTGTTCTAAAGTCTACAGATTTAGAACACTAGAGATTTCACTTACTTTGCTTCCCTCAGCTGCAGGACATATGGCAATTATTGTATGAAAAATTAGGAACTTCCTTACTTCTACATGCAGAACCCTCATTTAGACTTCAATGAGGTTGTACACAACCAAACCTGATGATAGTCTTACAGGGACTTGTTCATTGCCTGACCAGTTCGTATTATCATTACATTATCATCAGGCACATGATGTGACTCTTGGGGCTGTCCTGTGCAGAGCCAGGAGTTGGACTCAGTAATCCTTTTGGGTCCTTTCCAACTCAGAATATTCTGTGATTCTGTGAGCCTGTGCTTCTATGATTCTGTGATCCTGTGCTCCTTCCCCTCAGTCAGTTTGCAGTCTGAGTTACATTGCTCACCTCAGCAAAAGTTTAAATTAGAATTTAAATTTAGAAAAAACTTCTCCATTTAACTGGTAGTAACTCAGGGTACAGTGGTAACTTGAATTGTTTTAATGTTTCTACTAGTGAAAAAGTTAAAACAAGCAAACATTAAGAAAGAAAATACTAGAGTCTATAGGAATATGATTTTTTCTAGTTTCTCTGCAGGGTTTATTTTCAGCTGGTTGTTTTTTAAAAATTAAAAATAAAATATATGTTATGACCTTTATAGGGCTTTAAAAATCTATAATTAGCTTTTCTAAAATGGATGTCATTGCAAGCAGATGGGTAAATAGTATTTAAAAGCAGATATTTGATTAAAACTCTTCGGGGGCTATTAAACTGTCATACTCTCCCATCTGTGCAAGAGATGAGAGGAGCTATAGAGTGAATTGCTTTCATGCCTGCTTCCCAGTCTTTTTACATGAACTGAGGCTGGGTTGGGCTATTTGCCTTTCTCAGGTTTCTGTTTGCCTAGTTTTCATCAATTCAACAGCTTCTGTGTATTCTTTCATTTTCAAGGCCACAGGTTCCCTAATGAAGTGTATTAATTTAGTAACACCAGAAAGATTTCTAAAATGTCCAAGTGGCAGCCCTGGGAATCACTACAGCAGTTTAATAAGCCTCAGTTTTCTCTTACTAATCTAAAATAAGACTTGGCACAGGATATTTGCCAGCTGTTGTACATTTACTGCCTTGAATACATTTTTTATTGTCAATGAAGCACCATGAAGAGCCCATAGCCTTATTTGGATAAAACTTTACAGCATGATATATCAGATCTTTTTTTTATGTGCATGTCTACTTGCTCTGTTCACTTATTTTTATTGGACCCAGATATCAGCAGTGTCCTGTATTCCTTTAATTAGTACAAAGTGTTAGATGCCTGGAAAAATCAGATTTAGTTCTTCTCTGGTGGGAGATATTTTAGAATACTGGCAAGTGAAAATGTTGCCATGAGACTGTCTGTTCACCCTAAAAGAATGGCAAATTCTGTTCATAATTAATTGTCATATATCAAAGGCTAGAAAGCCTACCACACACCACAGCTCCAAGATTTCTAAGGTGGCTTTGCATGGGAGACTTGCAGTTGAACATCAGTTGTATTTTAGCCACAAACAATTCAATTGTTCAGCTTTAAACTAGGTTAAATCTCTGTCGTTTTCAGTGAGATTTTATAACAAAACTCTTTGCACTTTCTCTCCATGAAGTCCCTTACTGAAGAACAACAGTGGCCATGGCTGAAGCAGCAGCTTCCTCCCAGTCCTGTCGTGCAGTGTCCTGGTCTGCACCATTGGTTGATGCCAATATCCTGCTTCTGCCAGGAGAAGCAAGTCTTCAGGCCTTGATCATGTCACTTGTCCTGATGTCCATCTCCAGAGTGATCTGCAGGAGGGGCTCAGGTCTATGGTGCAGTGCTGTCTGTGTCCCTGCTGTCTGTGTCCCCCGGGGATGGCTCCTTTCCTGCCAGCAACACCTGGAACCCTGTGGCACCTGCTGGTATGGTCCAAGGGGAGCCCAGCACCCATTTTCCTCACTTCTACCAGTGCCTCCAAGTCAAAGTTGCTGCATTCATGTCCTTCATCATGTTAGAAACGCCTATGACAGTAAACTCTCAGTACCCTGTAACTGGGAACATACTGGTTTCACACTGTAGAGTAGGAGGAAAAGGCTGATGTTGGAGTGTCTGTAGACTCACAAACACAACAGTCACCCATGTCTAAACAGAAGTACCAAACTGACCAAAACTGCAGGTTTTGAGGTTTCGGGTTTAACATCTTAAAAGAGATTCTCTCCATCTGTAATGATATTAAAAGAAAAATAAATGTGTTGTTTTAGCTCAGTTCAGATCCCAAACCATCATACCTGCTCACAGAGCAAATGATTCAGAAGTACAGAATTCAGAGAACATCCTCCAATGTATCTGCGTCCACAAAAATGACATTTAACCAAATCAGACAAGAAAGCAACTGAAACAGTGCTTGGAAAAGTTCACCATGCCATATTCTTCATTTTCACTGAAGGAGCTTATGATTTTATAGAAAAGACCGTTTGATGTGAATGCAACTGCAAATGTGTTGGTGAAAGTAATTGCCCTCTCCAAGTCACTAATGAATATGCATTCACACTCAGCGATCTGATAAGAACATTGTGTTTTTTTCACGAAGGCTGCACCCATCAAGGTTAAGTGGAACAGCTTATTCAATAACAATATTGTCTCAATAGACTCAGATGACCATCCTTTTGTCTTGTGGCTGTTACAGAAACATAACAATGTCCATATTTATTCCATATCATTTACTGTTGCTCTCAGAGCATAGCAGGAAAAATATCTGTGAGCTGCTGTAGCAGTGGGGCCTGAAGACAAAGTCAAGATGATCTTGTAAAACACAGGCTTTTCTTCATTGCCTTGAACACAATCCTAAGCTTGCTTGCCATTGGCTTTGTGGTTACAGTCACGGGGGAAATTCTCAGTCACTGGCCATATGAGGGCATCAAGATATAAAAAAATTACTTTTCGTGAGAGATCACTTCTGGTCCACTTTTCCAGAGCTTCCAAAGTTATAATTGATACCTATTTAGAATAAGAAATTATGAATTCTTATCTTCCCTCCTCTACTGAACAGCAACAGCCATTCAGTGCCTTTGTCAACCTTCATGGGCAAGCAGATAATTCTCTTGCAAGAGGTTATACATCTTATTAGAGATAAACTACATCTCTAATAGGGCAGATTCAAATCTCAGACACTATTCTGTGCAAAATTATTTGCCTCTTACAACTGTACCATCACTATGACAGAGTCACTTCAGCCAAAGTAACTCATCCTTTCAAAGTATTATTTGGTCATAGGTTGGACTTGATGATCCCAGAGGTCTTTTCCAACCTAATTGATTCTGAGATTCTGTGATTATGCAGCCTTCCCAAGATACTTCTTTGCCTAGTATCCTGCACTTCTACATAGCATAGCCCAAAGGTTCAGAAAATAGACATTTTTTCTGTATTTGAAAAATACTCATCTCGGTAAAAAACCCTCTAATTACTGCCTGTAAACAGATTACAAAACGCCTATCCTTGGCTTGCTCACTTCCCATTTATGCTCTCATTTCTGCTTGACAGTTTGATGTTCTTCACCTCTCAACAAAAATTAGGACAGGGTTTTTAAAGAGAGTAAGAAAATGTAAGAAATGCAAACCCCAGTAAACCAAGCTGGACTGGAGAACCTTACTACAAGAAATGCATTGCATATATTTACTTACGAGTTTTTGACATGCATCTGCTATAGGCCACTTGAAAATGTGCTGTTCTCTGTCTACACTGTGAACAAGAAGGTGTACAGGGTGTTAAAATGACCAGTTAGCTTATTTGACAAAAACATTTGGTTCTTTTGCCAACAGAGAGAGTGCTGCTGAGCATGGAGACAAGTGTGAAACTTACACATTATTGATTTAGCAAGAGGAAAAATGTTTTCTTCCTTGGCAGTTGACTTCAACCTTTTTATTGTATTTTAAACTTCTTAGAAGGTCTTCTTTTCAAGAACATTTTGAATTCTTGGATTATAAATCTAGAGTCTTCTAGTTTTCATAGGAGATGTAAAAGCCATACTCTACATTATAATGCAAGAATTAATGCAAGAAGCACTCAGGATTACATATCTGTATGAGTGTTCTCAGGCTATTTTATATCAACTTATTTCTAAGGTGAACAAAGGGATCTAAGTCACTGAGGAGATTCAGGAATTCTTACTGTACATTTTTGTAGACTGGATTGCATAGTAATTATTTGGAAAATAAAATGGCTGGGAATCTCCAAAGATGCAGACTGCAAGATGTTAGTTTTAAAAGTCAGAACTCCAATGTATCAGTTATTTTGTTTACATGGTCTGGGAACTGGAGCAAAAAGGAAGATTAAAATAATTTTAAAAGCTCTTGGAATGGAAGATGAGCTTGAGAGATGCCTTCTAAACAGAGAGAGTGATACTGACTAGCTGTGTAGAGGGAATTTGGTCCTCTGGACTGGGGAGAGGTAGGCACAGATACGGAGATACGTAGGCCACCTACTGTTTTGGAGATAAACTCTTTCTGAAATGTTCTTGTTCTGAATAGAGCAGAGTTTACGTGAAGAGAGAATAATTTGTTGGTTAAGTGCTGTTAGAGAACACATAAGGCTGAGAGGCTGCACCGAAAGAGTAAATAGTTACTTTTCAAACTGACAACATGCCACAAGTGGGGTCCCCTAGGGATTGATATTGAGCCCAAAGCTGTTTAATACCTTCACAGTTGTTGTGGATAATGCGATCAAGTGCAACCTGAGGAAATATGCTGATGACACCAAATCGAGTGGGGAAGTGGGCATTTTGGAAGGGACAGCCACCATGCAGGTAGACCTGGATAGTCTGGAGAAGTGGATTAACAAGAACCTTATAAAGTTCAACAAGGACAAGTACAAGGTCTTGCACCTGGGAAAACATAATCCAGGAGTGTAGAACAGGCTGGAATCTACTGGGCTGGGGAACAGCTCTGCAGAAAGAGACCTGGGGTCCTGGTGGACAACAAGCTCAATATGAGTGAACAGTGTGCTCAGGGTGTTCTTTGTTTTAATTAACACTACCTTCTCGTTAAGAAAAGAAGAAAGGATGGCCTCCATGATTGAAATATAACTGCTTTGGAAACTTTT
The DNA here is from genome assembly GCF_047495875.1 of Pithys albifrons albifrons. Taxonomy (NCBI): domain Eukaryota; kingdom Metazoa; phylum Chordata; class Aves; order Passeriformes; family Thamnophilidae; genus Pithys; species Pithys albifrons. Next base: position 76,696,932 of record NC_092460.1, read on the forward strand.
CTCAATTGAAAATTCTACTTTCTTTGCTACAGGTAAAGCATATGTTAGGGATATATAACTGAAATTGTTGCCCGTTCACAGAAACACAAACCAACAGAGTATCAGTTTATGCGGTGCTTTATTTGCTGGGCCCGGGAAACCTGGGGACTATTGTCCTAAGCCAGGATTCCAACGAGCCATTCTTGAAGACAGCTTTTATACCTTTTCTACAGCATTGTACGTGCACAAAGACACACGGTCTCGTTCATAAATCAGTTACATAGGTTATATGTATACAATTGATGTCCGTCTCCAAGGGTTAAAAATCTACCACGCTCGTCTAACACAGGATGCTGGTTAATTAGGCACCCACCACCAAACCTCTTACATATGTTGATTCTAATCTTATCTTTAAGCAACAGTTTGTTTTCTTCCTCAGGTTCTATTTACTTCACTAATCCCTTTAATTATTGTCCTGCTGTTCCTAGCAAATTTCCAATAATTTTTGGGCCTCCACTACTGTTTCAAGTTACCCCACCACAGGCCCAGTTAAACCCCGTAAACCTTAGCATAACTACTTCCACAATTTAGATTTACAAATATATTTGTAACAAAATCAGCACTTAGTAAGTTGTAGTTTGGTACAAAGAGCTGTAAAAATGAAAGCTATATCAACCAGAAGCATTGTGTACAGAAGAAACAACAAAGGTGGTGGTCTGGGCTTGACTCACAGGCTCAGTCAAACACAAGCATGTTAGCATTTACATCAGTTCCACAACACAGTCCCAATCCCATGATCAGGACCTGCCCAGTGTCCCAGAAGGAGGAATGTTTTGACAGTCAAGGATTCAGGCAGAATGCTCTAATTGTCACTAAGCAGAGCATCGTTAGCAGCCCTGCTTACTACCATAGCAGTTGTTTTACCTATTTCCCTTCCTACCAGGTGCCATGACATCTGAGAAGGCTGATGAGCAAGCAGGTGGGAAGTCCATAGGGCAGCCCACCAGTCTGTTGTTACTGTTAGTGCCAAATCTTATCTCCTTGAAGTTTCCTTTAGAAAGTTGAAATGGGAGGCTGTAATTTCTAAATTACAATTTTCTGAACCAAGGCCTGGAAAAGCACTGACCTTTAGCATTGCTTATTCTTGGATGTGTCTTCTTCCTCCCTTTGCACGTGGCCTATTTGGGTATGTGAGAAACCCATGGGAGATACATTTGGAAAGATAAGAGTCTTTAGAAGGCAAACTGTGAGAGCAAGGGATATGACTGATGAAGTCTCATGTGTGAAACTCAAGTGGTTCTTTAAAATTGGCTCTTTCTATCACCAGTTATGATCTAAATGTGAATAATGTGGAACAGAAAATTTGTTCTGTTCCTGAAGGCTGTCTGAGAGCTGGGATTTTAAAAGTCCACCAGTATCACCTTCTCAAGATGTTTCAGACTGGGATCCAAGCCTAATGGCTTAATCTGAGCCATTTTGGTGAGCTATACTTCCAACTTACCCTTTTCCTGAAACTGAGGAACATTAATCTCAGACAGTTAAGGCAGTCTATAAACTAGTTGTCAGACAGCTCATTTTTTTATAAGTTGATAAAATGTCCCTTGACATAGTCTTGCTTTATTCATGTCTCTCTTTCCTCTTCCCTTATGTAACAGTGACAGATTCCAAAAGCAATTCATGGTCACAGAATCACAGAATCACTTAGGCTGGAAAAGACCTTTAAAATCACCAACTCAAACACTGCCAAGTTCGCTACTAAAACTTGTCTCTAAGTGCCACATCTACATATTTTTAAATACTTCCATGGATGGTGACTCAACCACTTCACTGGGCAGCCTATTTTAATGCTTTACAACCCTTTCAGTGAAGTAATTTTCCCTAATATTCAATCTAAACCTCCTCTGGTGCAACTTGAGTCCATTTCCTTCTTGGTCCTTACAGGCAGTTCTGCTCTGGGCTGGCTCTCAGCTGCCTATAGGAACAAGTAGGTGCAAACACTTTCCTGAATTTACTAGAGCAGAAAGAAAGTAATAGAAAATCAGTAGATCTGTAGCCATTTAGTATTCACAGAATTCAACACTTGTAAGAAGATCACCTCCTAACCGTTTCAGAAGCTGCCCAGTTCATCCTGGACACTTGCCCTGAACTTCATGCTCTGGTAGAGCTTTTGCTCCATGATAACCATCACCCAAGTGGTTGTCAGTAACAGTCTGACACTTGACATGATCCAGGGCCTGATATTTCCAGGGAAGGCAAGACAAGTTGGACTAAGAAGAGGAAGAGTATGATGACTTTTAAAGGCAGAATAGCCACAAGTGTATTAAAAACCTTTTCAGTTTTACAAGGTTTTCCCTGTCCCCAACTGGTTCTTCCTCCTCTACCCTTCACAGCCCCCTTTAAGAGTATCAAATGCCCAAGTAACTGTGTTCTCATGGAGGGGAGAGAATACTTTTACTGGGCTTTCAAGCAACTAACTGCTGTGTTCTCAAGACAGAGCTAATGGCCTTGGTCTGCACTGCCTCTGAAATTCAAGAGGGTTTACTATTTTGTAACTTTGATTTTTACATCTTTGTTGTACTTTGGAATGATAATGTAAATTTCCTCCCTGCCACTAACTCCTCATGCCATTAGTTAACAAAAGAAGTAGTTAACTGCTGCCAATTCCTTCTTGATCATTTTGTGTGGGGGCAGACTAGGGGAAGGTGTGGCAAGGAATGGGTTTGCACTGTCTCTTGGTTTTGGGGCATCACACAGGTCTGGGGGAAGGTTGCAGCTGTGTGTGTTGTCTGTCGGAGAGAAACTGTTCGGCTGATCCTCACTGCTCCTGTGGAGTGTTAGTTTCTTCTTGTCACTGCTGTTTCTCCTGCTTTTCGGCATTGGGGCCCCGGTCGCCGCTCCGGCCTCACCGTCGCTGGCAGTGTCACGGCCCCCCGCCCCGCTGCGGCAGCGACCCGAGAAAGAGGAGTCACAGCTGCCTTTCGGGACACACTGTAGCTCTCCACTCCCAGCTTTCCTTCTTCATTTGGGACAACAGACAAGGAGAGAGAGAGAGAATTCCTGTAAGTGCTCACCACTCGTCTCTGCCTCACTGGGAAAAGATTGAGAACTCGCCCTGCAGCTAGCCAAGGTGTGACAGACTCTGTTCATAAATATAACTGCTCCAGGAGGAACCTACCATTTTGGGGGTTGTTCTCTTTTGTTTTTACTTGTGGTGTTGGGGGAGTAGTTTGCTCTGGTCTGTTTACAGTTATATCTATATCTACATATAGATGTATGAATATGTAGATATATATATATTTATATACTATATATGTATATATAGTAGTTAAGAACAGTTATACTTCTTATATCCATTTTCCAGTTAAAGTTCCTTTTCTTAAATTTAATAAAGAGTGACATGATTATTGTGGAGGAATTCTCTCCTTTGCTTTTTCGGTAAACATTTTGAGTTTTTCCCTCAAACCAAGACAATCTTCTTTGCAGATCATATTACGGTGTCTACCTCATCTTCACACCACACAAACAAGCCAAAATCTGAGGCTTCTTATTCAGTTCTACAATTTTCTTCAGTGGTTTCGTCTAGATCTTAATAATGGTTACTGTGCTTTCCCTTGTCCAGCTTCAAGAGCACAGCATGTCTCCAGCTCTCTGTTGGGAAAAGCATTTTGTTCATACACAGAAGCCTCTTTACATCCTATTTCAATGAGCTGAAGGAACAAATGTAAAAGAATGAAGATGGGAGAAAGATTTCACTTTATATGGCAAGAAATAGAATGACAAGGAAGAGTCCAGTGAAAATACACATCTGGCAGCTACATTGTACCACCTTGAAGAGAATACAACTGAGTCTTGGGTTTGGTATCATGATTATCAAGAAACCCTGAGATCCTGTACTGTATTAGTTATCCTATGTTTGTTAGAAGGTATTTATTTCTTTTTCATTACATTCAGTAGTAAAGTTAAAAACCCTGATACTGAAAGAGAGCAAACATTCATAAATAATAGGGAGGTTTTAATTTATTTTGAGACAAAATGATAATTTTACAGGAATCAATGCTTAAAATGCCAGTCAGTCAAAATACTAAGATGCAATGTGTGACCAGCAGTCAGGACATTAAGGGACATAGAGTTTATGTTTTTTACTTTAGCACAGTAATGTTAACCACACCATTCAGCTGCTGAATCTGGGTCACTGACTCCACCAAAATAACTTCTGATTAACACTGGTGCAAAATGAAACCATATTACCTATTTTTCACCAGTTAGTATACAGGACCATATGTCACTTTGTGATAAATATTTACTCCTTCTGGAAGCTTGTTGTGAAATCTGGCACCTAGCAGCAATTCTTCAGGTGAGAAATTTCTCCCTTCTTTGTTCCAAATACTTTGTATGATACTATTTCTGCTGATTCCTTTGAAATTTAAGTTCATTGATGGCAAAATACCTGGAATGATCTTCCCAAGAAACTGATCAAGAGAAATCCCAAGAATCTGGTGTGGTACACAGCAGGCAACAACTGGAGATGTGCAGCAGCTATGTTCCCTGCATGGGCTCTGCAGGGGCACTGGAAGAGTGAGCTGCTATTGCCATTTTTGCAGTGGAACTTTCTGAAGAAGTCTCCTTTTCAAATAGTTTTGCTAGTCACTGCTGCTAAGGAAAGAAAGTTAAAATCAGCACTTACACATAACACCTCTGTACTAGAAGAGAGAATTCAAAGCTACAGACAAAACAGAGTTTTGCATCTGGAAAGTGATAATGTTAGTGGAACAAACAGCTGAAACAGCTTATTTAGTCTACTCTATTAAAAGCAAAATGTCCCATTAATTTAAACCTTAAAGAGTTCAGGGACTGTTTTACCATTACTTTTTACTATGAAGTAGGAAGGAAATAAATTCAGCAGCAGAATCCATGGGCCATATTCTCAGACAAGCACTTTCAAGCAAAAAGCATATGACTCACCTCTGCTGCTGAAAAACTTGTCCTTCCCTCCTGGGACATCACCATTGATGTTGTTATTACAGCTGCTTCCATGTGGCATTTTCTGGACTGTTGCTTCTCCTTTTTCTTTACTCCCATTAAAATAGTTCTGCTGCATTTGTGGTCAGGCTGAAGTGCATGTAATTTAAAAAGTCACAGCAATGGAGAGGAGGCATTGCAAACCATGTCACCCAACCTCAGGCTCTGAGTGGAATCCAGGCAGAGAACTTGGAAAGGCCTCATTAATGTGTCTGGGCTGGCAGTGCAAGTGTAGGAAGACTTTTCTCCAGGAGGAGGCTCCTAGCTCTTTTTGTCCTAACACAGATTTTACCTACACACAAATTTTGTACCAATCTCAGCAGGCTCAGTGGAATTTTTATCAGCATCTCATGAAGAGATGCTTAAACTACCACATTTACTGCAGATAGAGAGGAAAAAATGTAAAATTTTGGAGCTGGATTGGAAGGCTATGGATTGGGAATCAGCAAACTCTCTGGACTTTAACAATACAAGGTATGATTGAAAACTGCCTTTATAAGATTAAAATTGAAAATTAGTGGAAAATTGATAACTTTAGCAACAATATAAATTGATTTTTTAGATACTCTTTCACTTTTTTCCGGGAAATACTAACTGAAAGATTTATTTCCTGAAATGCAAAAGAATAAGCAGAAGTAAGAATCATAGAATCACAGAATTATAGAATGGTTTGTGTTGGAAGGCACCTTAAAGATCACCTAGTCCCATAAACTTGGCCATTGGCAGGGATGCCATTCACTAGATCAGGTTTCTCAGAGCTCCAACAAGCCTGGCCTGGAACAACTTCTTGGGGCAACCTGTTCCTGTGTCTCACCACCCTCTGATCAAAGAATTTCTTCCCTACATCTAATCTAAACCTGCCTTTTTTCAATTTAAAACCATTGCCCCTTGTCCTATCACTACCTGCCTGTATATAGTGTCTCTCTCCCTCCTTTTCATAAACCCCTTTAGGTACTGGAAGGCCACAGTGAGGTGTCCCTGAAGCCTTCTCTTCTCCAGACTGAACAAGTCCAGCTCTCTCAGTCTGTCTTTGTATGAGAGGTTCTCTAGTCCTCTGATCATCTTTGTGTTTGTCCTTTGGTCCTGCTCCAATAGGTCTATGTCCTTCCTGTGCCGAGGGCCCCAGAGCTGAATGCAACACTCAAGATGGAGTCTCATGAGTGCAGAGGAGAGTGGAGAATCACCTCCCTTGACATGCTGGCCACTCCTTTTTTGATGCAGACAAGGATACAATTGGCATTCTGGGCTGCAAGTGTCCACTGTTGGCTCATGTCCAGCTTTTCAGCCACAAGAACCCCAAGTCTTTCTCCATAAGGCTGCTCCCAATGACTTCTCCCAGCCTCTACTCATATCTGAGATTGCTCTGACCCAAGGGCAGCACCTTGCACTTGGACTTGAACTTCATGAGGTTCTCATTCACTCTCACAGAAAGAGAACATTATTTGATTATTCATTCAGTATGATTTTGTTTGAGGCTGATAGGAATATGGGTATGGGAAATACTCTAACAATACTATTAAGTTAATATCCCATTCCAATGACTTCACTGAACACTGATAAAATGCCTGGCAATTTATAGAGCAATTGAAGTGGCTGTAGAACCACAGTGTTACAGATATTATTTTTGTCCCCTTGAAGAATACATTCATCATGTGCTAGCTATTAGCAGTGTTAAAGTGATATACAAAACATATATTGAAATTACAATTATGAACCTACTAGCTAGTACCTTCAGCCAAATCCAGTAATTCATTAACTGTATGACTTTATTTCTGTGGTTGTTTCTTACCTAAATACAGGTTTACAATTGGATGCATTAGCATTTCAGTCCATAAAGTGAACAGGGCAAAAATGAGCAAGATATTATTGAATATGATAAATTTTAGGAAGATAATGGGCATCCTGTGGCACTTATCTAACTTATTCAGTTAGACAAGAATGCAGTTCCCATTAACAGTTTTTAGAATTCCAGCACTAATGGCAAGATCCCCCAGGTGGTGCAAGCCAGCACAGCTCAAGGAGCTTCCTTGGCTTTGCAGCCACTGAAAACCTGACTTGCTTCTTCTGTTAATTTTTTTATTCTGAAAGATAAAACCCTTGCTACAATAGCAAAGAAAAACAGAGTTTGGAGAAGCAAAAACTGCTGGCATTTTTATTCCTGTCTTGTCAAAATGCTGCAGTGAAAGAATGTTTCACAGCTTTTTCTTCAGTTCTTACAAGTTTCATGGCAGTACCAGGAAGGCATACTCTCACAAATTGTAAGTGCCCCTGTTCTTGCAGCTAGTGCATGTTTTTTGATCCTTGTTATTCTGAAGTGATTAGTGCATATTGTCTTTCCACTACTGAAAAGTCACAGGCTTTCAAGGACAAATGATTAGCCATTTCAGTTGGATTTTAATCCAGATAACCTATCATACAGCATGAGAAAAAAAATGCATTTAACAGACATCCTGCCTTATACACAACTGCATTGATTTGATATGTTCTATAAGACAGTAGATCTAATTAAACATTTCTGTCCTGTGAGAACAGTTGCTACTGCAGGAAAACAGATAGGGCAATCTGAACACAGGTGAGACTTCTGTGTTCTGACAAAACATTTCTGCCCAGCTATGAAACTGAGCTCTCACTCTGCAGATCTGGAGCATTAGACCCACAAGTGACCAGCTACATCTTTCTTCTGTTTGGTTTAGAGCTACTGCTATACCAACACAGTCACAAACTGAGTGGCAAAGTGTCATCTCAGATCACCTACTGCAGAGTACCAAACCAAAGGAGAATTGATGGCAAAATAAAAGATTTAGGAACAGACAGTCTGAATATAGCCCAAATATTCAGGTAAGAACATATAGCAAACTGTTGCTAGTTGAAACGCAAAAGCTTTAATCTCACAGAATTCGACCTAAGAGAAAAAATTATTATATTAGCAGGCACAAGCAGCATACTAACCAAGAAGTCAGTATTAGATCAAAATTGTCAACTGCTACAAACTTGTTTGGTTCTGGAAGCAACTGTAGTTACTTCACCCTAAGCCAACAGCTACTCCAAGGACCTAAATTTCATTCTATGGTTTCTCTGAACAACTCAAAAGTATTAGAAGTCATAAATATTTTAGAGGAATGCTTCAAAACTGGGCGTCTTAAAAACTAACAGAAATCAAACTAACAATACTGCTATGCAAGAAGGAGGAGCGCAAAGGGGAAGGTTTCCAACAAGGGCACAAGATTTTCAAGCCATATCTCTGGGTTTTGCAAGGGGCATGTTAATTGTCACCATGAGGCTGCATTCCTCACCTTCACGGTTTTCTTCAAATTAAAGTAAATTTTGGCCAAAGTCCTGAGTTTACCTCCTCTTACAGCTGTGATTCAAATGGAAAGTAGATAAAACTTCTAGATTTATTTAGTCTTTGCTCATTAAGATGCTGGACAACAGTTACTAATGTTTTTAAAGATATGCCTTCTGTGAAATACTGCCAAAACAAATATATATGGCACACAAGGCAGGTAAACAGCTCCACATTTTATCAAATTAGGAAGAATGTTTAAATAGTAGGTCTACTTCGATCAAGTTAAAATTACAGTGGCAGTGCCACAGAAAACTTAGGTTAGATTTACAATTTTTTTATTTGGTCCCTTATTTATTCAGTCAGAGTGATACTGCTTCAGGTGATGCGGTAGTCAAGAGATTATAAACCAAAGGAATTAGTAAAAATCAAATGAATTACCTATAATTAAACTGAAAAAAAAATCAGGATTAGATATCTTGGGATTTTTTTTAATTTTTGTTACTACAGCAAAGTGATGATTCCTTACATTAATTTATGGAACTCAGGTGACATCAACTGAATGACAGGAAAGGTGTCACACTCCCTCCTACATAACATATACAGTCCCCTGAAGAGAACTAGAAAACTTCAATTTACACATTTATACATTTAGAGGAGCCATATCTTATTCATTACAAAGATACTAAGACTTTTCCTGTGTATATATTGTGTTAAACAAAAGCTGATAATTTTATATGTCAAAGATAAAGAATAAGAAGCAACTATACAAAACCAAAATAAAACAGCAGAAGGAAATCATTACAATTTTAGGGAAAAGGTAAATAATATCTGGATGAGTCACTAATACCCAGGCAAAGGTTTGGTGCCTTTACTTCATATTCAGTCTCTTATGTGGGGAAGGAGTAGCTGCTGGTGCACATTACCACCATGAATGGGATAGCCTCACAAAGCCTGCTGGCCACTTTCTGGTGCCTTAGAACTCCCCTGCTAGTTTTCAATTTGGGTTTTAAGCTCAATTTCTAGTTCTCTCTGCAGTTTGTGCATTGCTCAACGTCAGGCAATGCCCTGCTGAAATAACAGAAAATGAATAATGGGTATAATTTACTACAAAATAATTGCTGTTTTCTAACCCGTTGTGCATGGAAAAGCTTCCAGGCCAATGAGACAAACAAACAGAGAAACGCAAGTAACATAACCCCAGTATACAGAAACCTGTGGGAGGAGGCATCTGGAGTATTCAGCTACAAAACAAAGGGAAGGAAGATGGTAAAACCACAGCCTGAAAGAGAATGGTGTGAGGAACCCTGGCGAGAAAGGGAGACAGGGAGTGGACAAAGATCATCACTTAGATTTGGCAACATTAATTTTGGTGTTTCAGAAAGCAGCAGTGTTCCAGTGGAGGTCATCAGAGAGAAGTTTATGTATTGTGTGTTTATATATATTCCATAATTAGAGAGAGAATAATTTCTATATTCACAGCATGGATGCATTATTTTGAAAAACTATTTCCACTTTGTATTTCCAGATGACTGGGGAATCCAGGCAGTATCTATCTACTCCAGGATACCTTCCTAATGGATCTACCTGAGGGTATCATCTAGAATGCAAATAAATACTGCTGAATGTGCTTGCCGACTTTCAGCACTGAATCTGAAGAAGAGCACAGGCATTTGAGGAGGGAGTCAGGTGTGATTTTAGCATGTCAGGCTGCTCAGGTTGTACTCAGGTGGTAGTTTCCTTTGGAGACACCTGCAGCCCCCTCTTTTATAAGAGTCCCTTGGGAGTCTCTTTGTCCACCATCCCTACAACAGCTGCAGTATTTGCAGAGCTGAGCATTTCATATGAATTGCAAACATAAGACTGACCTGCACCAGACCCAGAGAGGGGCTCAAATTCAGTCTGGGGGAGGCATCAGTCCTTCCTATCTCATTGTGGCAGCTTTCAAAAGCATAAATGGAAAATGGCTATAAGTTTGAACTGGTTTTCTGTAGTGAGAGATCACATGCCATTTGAGATGGCAGACACTTAAGGGTGAAGGTGTTCATAGCTACAGAGAGGGGAATGATATGTGTGATTTGTAGTATTTACTAGTTTGACTGACCTGAGATTTTTCTGATTTATTGAGGTTCTTCTCATTGGAAAGAGAAAACACAAATGACAAATGAGAGTAAACATAAATAAGCTCAGATTAGACAAGATCTGTAAGAAGATGCAGTACCATGAGCTCCCACGTGAAGCACATCAAGGGCCAGTGTGCCAGCTGCAAACAGGAGGCAAGACACAACATTCCACTGACAAAAAAAAAAAGGCAAAAGACAGAAAATAGTTGCAGTGTGCTCCGCATTTGGCCATGCTTACTCTCAGCTAGATGCTGGCTTCTGTTGGTGGCCCAGCAGTTAGGGCTCCTGGCACTCCTGTCCTTGGAGGGGAACATCACAACAGCCAGGCCCTTCTGCTAAAAGAATCAAAATGCAGAAAAAAAAATCCTGACAAATGGGGTGAGAAACCCAAGAAGAGGAGAGTACCTTGAGTCTGTAAATAGAATTATCTGTGGAGAGAGCTCAGAAACGAAAATAGTTAAAAGACATTCAGAATTGTAGTTGGGCTTTTTTTTGTGTAAGAGTTGGCATCTCAATAAAGCCATAAACTTCACAGTAGCTCTGTAATACTCCTGTTCTGTTTATCACTTTCATTCTGCAGTGTTTGTTCATGTCAGTGATCCTCTGAGTGTGCAGCACATGAAAGCTTCACTCATCTCTGCTGTGCCGTTAAACTTCAAAGGGTTGGCTCTGGGTACAATTTTAAATCACTTTCTCTAGTAAAGCACTGTTATTACCTCAAGCAAAGGGAATGAACATTTAAGGGAAAAAAGCCGTCCAGCTCTGTAATGTGGATTTAGAATCAGCAGGTTAATTTTCCTTTGCATAGGTTGTTTTTTTTTTTCCAAAAAAATTTTAAGGATTGTTGATGTTTTTACTAAGCTTTTACTTTAGAATGACTCATAGCTGTGGCTTCCTATAACAGAAGGAATTCCTATTTGGACTCCCTACAAGGCACCTCCTTTCTATTTACATATAAATCAGATGCAGGAAGAGATTAGCAGCTTCATTCCACTAAGTGGGAGCACTCCAGGTCCTCTGACATTCACATTTAGCAGGTTTGTAAAAAAATATGGTATGATCTGTATAAAAAGAGAAGGGGAAAGCAGTTTGTTTACCCTTTCCAGAAAAAAAACCAAAACAAACAACAAAACAAAAAAGCCCTCTTACTTGAGTCAGGGATTATGACTGAAAAACCCAGTGGAAATCCCAGAAATAAAAGCAAACCTGTACTGACTTGCAATGCAACTGTGTTAGAGGTAATGGGTGTCTCTGATTTTTCTTCTTTGGATACAAAATAAAAATGAAGTAAATCTCCCAGGCTTGAATAGGAATGAGCAGTCCTATTAAAGGAACAATTTAAAGCTAATAAAAGCCACTGAACTTCATGGACCAGGGTCATGCTGTTAACAATCTGGTCTAAAAGGTAAACAGAGCATTAATTCAGCACGGAGTAGATTGAAGTGCTGTGAGAACAGGAAAATAACCTACAGGGACTAAGAGAGGAAAATGAACAAGAAATAAGATTGATTTTGGAGTAACATGAACTATCGGGTCCAGATTAAAATATTAGAGATGTTTGAAAAGAAGCTATGGTGAGCTCCCTCAGCCTGGCTGGAATGGATTTGGCTCAAGGGCAGAAAAATGGCTTAATTCCTTACAAGTCAGGGCCTGGCAGGGGCAGCTGCCCCCTCCCAGAGAAGGGCAACCAGGGGTCTCTGGGAGTTCTGGGTGCACAAATCATGGGGACTAATGCAACCCTGCCAAGAGCAGAGGGGCCATGTGGCTGCACAGCCAGACCCTGACCCTGGGGCCAGGAGGAGCAAGCCTGCCACACAGCCAGGAGAAGGGGACAAATCCACTGTAGACCACTGCTTGTCTCTCCTGCTAATCTTGGCCTGGAGTCAAGCTGACAGAAGTGAGCTTCCACACAAGATAAATGTGCACAATCAGTGCTTCATCTGTATAGATATATGCTCTCTCCCTACATAAATTATATATAGTGCATACACACAGAGCTTTACAAAAATTCCTTATTAAATATATACACTAGTACATATATCATGACCATTTTCCCTCCCTATTCCAACTCCCCAGGGTTTGATTATGTGTTCACTTTCATTGATGCTCATCTGGAGCCAGCAGTTACACCAGTGCAAGGCTGATATAAATTTGCATTAGAATGAAGTTATTATAAATTTTGCCCACTGAAATATGCATTTATATCTGACAGGCTGCAAGTTTTGCTTAGAAAACTAGGGAAGCAAAAAGCTCTCTCAAAACAATTTAATTTGAATGTCCTCCAAGTTATACACGCTAGCACTGTAAACAAGGTTCTCTTATGAAAGTGGATTTAAGTGTCTTTCCATGAGGTCAGCATTTAATACAGGTGAATTTGCAATTAAAACTTTCCTTTACAGACTTTTAAAGTATAAACATTTATAAGGCAGATATGAAGATAATTTGATATGTTTAAGAGCTGAGCCTGAAAGAATGTTATTTTTAATCTGAAAACTTCTTCTCAGGCTCTTAGCCACAAAGACATTTGCCATAGAGTTCTCCAAATATCCTGGTGTAACAGAAGTTTGCCAGAGACTTTGCCTATATAATGGTCAAAATTTTTAGATCATTTTCTTAGGAAGTGGGAGGAAACAAAAATTTAGCTGATGTTTATAGACGACTATCTGTTATCAGACAGTGCTCTAAACTCCTTGTATGGCTCACAAATGCCACCCTTGTACTTGCATTTCCCTTATTTGAAGTCGAGGTGTTACTGCTCCCCATTTACCAGGTAAGCTGCTGTCGCAATGTGCATTTTTTCCCATGCAGCAGTAGTACTTCATATGCAGGGGCTCCAGGAGCTGAGCAGAAGCTATGGGGACACTCCTAGAGAAAAGAAGTCAATATAGAGAGAGGAAAAGGTGAAAGACTCACCGGACACAAGAGCAGAAAGCTGCTGAGCGGCTGCTGGTTAAAAGAGGGTTGACAATTTCAAAAATTTCACTTCATTTTTTAAAAATTATCCTTTCTTGGAAAAGTGAAGTTGAACAGCATCTCTATAACATGTATAATCCTTCAATGTTAGTGCTTACAATGCACTTCCTCTTTATTTTGCTAAGGCAAAGCCACACATCAAATCAGCCTGTCTGGATGATGTTATCTATTAATATAGTAGTCCTCCAGAATTGAGTTATCTCTGGTTTTGGAATTGTAAAATAATACAAAGAGTGATTTAGATTTTTAGCATTGTTTTATATGGTCACATGTTCACACCAACAGTGCTCCAGAATAGATGACAAAAATCTAATAGCTGAAGTTTAAATATATATATATATATGTGCAAATCATTCATTTGCAGAAGGCAGATGTCAAAAGAAGAGAGAACTGATGGCTCAGTCATGCCTTATTTCTCTGTTCTGTCCATGGTTTTCAGGGCATTTCAAATAAAAATGAATTCATTAGGTTATTAATAATTAAATTATTAACAATCAATGGCAAACATTTGAAAAAAAACAGACTAAATAAAGACAAAAATATGCCAGTTACCAAAGCATGACAGTACCCTACCTGTAAAAAGCCAGATAAGGCTTTTGTTTAGTTTCCTGCCACAAATCAGGAAATAGTACACTGCATAAAGTTAAGCCATGGAGAAGGATTTTTTTTCATAATTACAATACCACATAGCATTTAATGAATAAATAACAGAAAACAAACTACATCTTTTTATGTGAACTAAGCAAAGCCAATCAGCATAATTTTTGTTTTCATAAGAAAAGGAAACAGTAACAAATATCCAAGCTAATACTTTTCCTGTAGCCAAACTCTGCCTTTTCAGGAACTATGTAATGGGATACAATATAATATCATTCATCATCTAAGGCATTCAGTACAATTTCACCCATATCACAAGGTCATTTCTTCCAATGGTCATTTAAGAAAAACATAACTTTGTACTAAAAAAAAAAATTATGCTGGTTTCAGCAAACAAGTGTCTGATTGGAAGTGTCCTGAGGTCGTGATATCTTGAGGATGCTCAGATTCCTGACATTTGTCACTGCTGTCCCACATGAATGCAAGGACTTCTCAAAGAATCTTCAGTTATATTTGCAATTTCTTCCTCTTCATCAAGGTCAAAGAGATTTAAAGGTGGTCAGGAACTCACAAAAGCACAATCCTTATTTATAATGTTCTCAGTGCCAGAGCAAGTGTCAGCTGGTCTTTGATCCTATAAACAGAAAGATCTCCCTGTAGTCTCATTAATAAGGGCTGGGAACTACCAATTTTCCTGGCCCGGTGCCTTTCTGAGTCAGAAAGAGCCCCAGGCTTAGCACCTACCACTGTGACCCCTGGAGACATAAGCTTAAAAGATAACAGATAATACTGACATTACAAAACAACACCAGATTCTCAGAGTTAAGTCTTCATTATTTTTATGCATAAGTTTAAAATTACAGACTTTCTCCCACACACACCTTGAGGCTCCATCCAGGTTTTAAGAGAGACTCTGTTTTTTCAGGATAAACAGTTGACTGTGAGTGAGGTACAGGACATATAAACTGGATGCAGGACCAGATGGTCACCTCTCTTTGCCTACATGGGAGCAGAGGGAAATAAAGGCTGTACTTGTAGAGACAAGCCCTAAAAGTTAGAGCTTACAGTCTCCAGAGAAGAAAAGTAGGATGCAATCCTCATTTGGGTGGGACAGCACATTTTGAAAGTGATTGTCTTACCCTCCTTAATAACAAAAGAAGGAAACACCATCACTCCTTCCTTTGAAGGTATTTTTGTCAGCATCAGATGGAATTTTCTGCAAGTGCATGAATATACTCACAGGCACGCATGCATTAACACATACAGGTATTTGAGATTAAAGTTGCTCCATGCTGTGGAATAATCACATTATCACATTACCTCCTGCTCCACTCCAATGAGGAAGATGGAACAGAAGGGAGAAAGGACAAGGTTGAAGAAAATAATAGGGATCTCAGCAAATTAATTGTCTCCAAAAGGGATGGTCTTTTGATATTTTATTACCTCTTATTCAGCATGAGTTTCTCTTCTCTCACTGATTTAGGAGAAGCATGAACCCTTCATCACCCTCTTTTTTGGAGTAAGTGTAAGTATACAAGTGCTTGCTTTCTCACTTACCTTGCTTGGCAATGCCCTGTAATGGCAGTCCAGAGGCTTATTATATTTCCTATATCTGAGAAATGTTTAATGCCTTTTGAAATTCTTGCCAAAAATAATTTCAACTCATTAGTCATCTCATGTTTTTGTATCATGGCCATTATTCACAACTTTTGCTAATTTGCTAATCCCACTGATTGTAATGATATATTCAGAAGAGAGTGCACATTGCAGATGTGACACTGAATCATTCACATCAATCCAAAACACAGGCAGTGGCATTGCCCAGAAAACACGACTTATTTAGAGGTAACTTGGGCTCTAATACCCACTGCTCAAGCTGTTTACATACTCTCATCTAATCAGAGATTTCCTAAGTTGTTTACATGTTCACTCCTGATGAGAGAACAGAAGCCAAGTTTCCCTACTGTTAAAACATTACAAGTCACATGGGAGCCTTCTTGCCTACCTTTTCTTTGGGTTCATCTGTACTATCAGCAGTCATTCTGCAATAGGAAGGATGGAGTATGACCCCATCCCAGTCTAGGGAAAAGACTGGGAAGTGGGAGGGGGCTGACACTTCCTCAGGATGTGGAGGAAACTGAATCAGATCTTCCACTTCCCAGGCAAGTGTTTTCCTCTCAGGTCATCAGGACAACATGGCCACTGCCTTTCCCTCTTCTCTTGCTGAACTGGGAGTGCTCAGACCACTTCTAGCAAATCAAACCATTACAAAGAGAAGTCCTGAACTGATTTATTTAGCCAAAAACTGAGGCCCTATCATGTGTGGCAATGCCACTAAAGGTACCCAAATAACTTTTGGGTCTAAGGTAAGTGTTGCAGCACCTTAACAGCCCAGGCGGTCTTTACATTAACTGCCCAGGGAAGTCTAGTTCCTTAAACTGGAGTTTATAAAGAAGCATTGGTGTCTGAATTGTGAGCCTGCCATTAATTTCTCTGACTTTGTCCATGTGCCGTGCAAAAACATGAGCCTGAACATATACTGAAATCCAGACCTAAACATGGCTTAAAGGCAACCCTTGGAGAATGCTAGAAAAGATGGGAAACTATGATAAAAATGCATCTGCAATATGAATATCAACATTTGGCCTTTTTCTTTCATGGATCATAGCTACAGGAAAGGCCTCAGCATGCACCAGCCTTGCTGTGAGGGTCAGTGAAGAGATAGTGCCTCCATCATTAATACTAATAGCTGGTTGACCTTTCACAGAAAGCTATAGCCATAAAGTCATCTCTCCTGTGATAATTTTCTAGAGTTTATGTCATTTAGCACTTGCCCCAAAGTAAATGCTAATACAGCTTTCTGCACTTATATCCCTTCCTTATTTCTAATGGCACCTCATAATAGTCTCCAGAAGAACATTTGTAACGGGAAGTAACAGTTACACCAAGTTTTTACATAGGGTAACATAATTGTCCTGATGTCAAATCTGAGGGAAAGAAGTTAGGAACCTTAGTTACGAACACTAACTCTCCCTTCCTACCTCTTTGCAAATTTTTACTTGAGATTAAAAGTCAAGACTGGGAGGAAGTTTAGAATGTCCTGGCTCATCTTAACCTGGCTCTTCTTACTATTCTGAGTTAGGAAATATTTTGTAGTGGGACTTTCACTTTCCTTTCTGTAAAATAAAAATAAACTCCCTAAAAATAACTACTGTTGGTAGTAGTGGTGGAGTTTTTTCATTGGTTGGGTTTTGTCGTTGTTGTTGTTGTTTGGGGGAGGAGGGGGGGGGTCTTGTGTTGTTTTGTTTGTTTCTTTTAATTAAAGCTCAATAGAGCTGCTGCAGAGGTAGTGAGTAGAACAAAATGAATGGGACAACAAGAAGGATGAAAATCTGAAAGCCAGTCTGGCTTCCATTAGTGGTTTCAACTGAATAAAAATCTTCTCAGATGTTTTTCAGTTTCATCAGATTACATTTTATCTTGGAAATTATTCTTCCAGATAATTTCAGTCCATTCTGAATCAGAACAAAATAGTTAATGAGTAATTTTTCAATTGTTCTTTTAAAAAATCTGGAAATCTAACAGGTAATAACTTTAGAATTCCATTTAAAATGAAATAGTTTTTTTCTTTGTCTGTTTAACAAAAATCCTGGTAGGGATCCTTGTCATTTTTAATGACTCAGTGCTTGCAGAACATCGTATTTCATAAAAAGAAGAAAATTTAGCATAGAGAAGACTGAGTCATGGTGTTTTATCCTCTTCTACAGTGTAATAAAACACGCCTTAATATCTTAGACATTGAGACTTTTCCAAGACAAAGTGCTAACAGCAAAGGATTTTGCCTGTATACCACTGAAGTCACGAGTTTTGTCACTGAATTCACTCAGAAAAGGACTGGAAATGGAATGTTAACACTTAAATGCAATTCTGTGAAGACCATATAAGTCATTTAATTTCTGTCAAGTCTCTCCTTTCTTATATCCTTGCCATGTGCAGTACTGTTTAGACTATCCACCATTAGAAGTCTAGCTAACAGATGTGAACTATGTGTTTATGTTGAATTTTTAATATCTAAACTAGAATGCACTGCTCCCAAAGAGCAATAAAAATGTCTGCATCCTAAGGGCATTTTTATATTTGCATTTGGAAAATATTCCTCTCCTCACAGCTGTTACCCAGCCAAAAAAAACCAACTCATGAGCACAGCCATCAACTTGTAGTGGAAAGGAGCTATTTATTTCCTTGCTATGGTCCAAGGTGTTTTTGGGATTGCAGAATACAGCTTCCTGTTGTTTTAGACTGTTCTTAAAAATGGACCTCTGGAGAAGCAGCTTATTCTGAAAATTGCACTAACTTCGGAGTAATCTTGTTGATTTCCCTACATTAGGGCTGGTTCATGCCACCGTAGTTCAGTTTCTTTTGTATGTTATGAAACAACATAAAGTAACTCAGTGCAGGTTTTAGTATGGATGTAGCCATAATTTTGATACCCAATACTGGGAACAACTTTGATTTTATGAAGTTTTTGGAGTGATCAATGCACCTGCAGGTGACATTTGAGATAGAAGCAGGTGACCAAACATATGTCTTTACCTTTTGCATTATTCTATGTCCTGGCAAGAAAACAGCATTTCGTGCCTGATGTGTGTGCCTTATTGTAGAATAACTTTCAGTAGACTATTGTCAAGATCTTGGAAGCCAAGCAGTTTATAATGTACTCTTTATTGATAGCCCATTGATTTATTGATAGTCTGTGAGATGTATCTAAGGAGCAGCTTTCTCAAAGTCCCTTTGAAATGAACTCAAGACAAATTTGAATGTGTTGCCATATTTCCATGTTTTAAGTAATTATTTTTTTTCTGCAGGCAAGTACAGAGCTTGAATTAATCTTAAATTATTAAGTGATATTTATCTTCATAATCAATATTCTGTTCTCTTCAAATGTAACACAGAGTTATTACATCCCTTTCCATCTTGTTTGCATGATCATGTTGTTACTCTGTATCATGGAATTGCCCTGGTCTGAGGTTTCTGCTGGTGGAGAAAAATCTGTACTAAAGCAGTCCACACATTTACAGGACTATAAACAGACTTCAAATTTTTTTACAGGCTCTCTGCAATTCAGGGTCCATTATAGCTTCAGGTGGGAACTGGTAAGCCTCTTTTGATCTTTTTCCACATAGTTGCTTTATTTGTGGTATCATGTACCTGCTGCCAGGCTTGGTTGGTCACCAAGGCAGGATAACATTCTCAAAGGCTCAGCACTACAGCAGGACTATAGCCCATCTTTCTCTGTGGAACTTGTACCTGAACTAGATTTTGAATTGTTATTACATTGGTACAGCCCAAAATTAATGTAACTTCAGTTGTAGCATGTCTAATCATTAATAATGACAGTTACAGTAAACAAAATCTAAGTATTGTTCAGTAGATTGAATTAAACAAATTATGTTCAATAATGACTGGGTTTAAATCTCATTAGACCCAGAAGAATCTTAGCTCTTTAAGCTTTATATGTGAATTAGTTTGATTCCTGTGTTTGAGACACTCACTCATGTCTTTATCTAGAAAACCATTCACAGAAATGGGTTTATTCACTAGGTCAACATTTATCTGCAATGTAAATATGTTAAGACCAAACAGGGACCGCTAACACAATGCAGTATTTTTCAAAATACAATCCAGTGAAAGATGTTCTCAAAAGATGTTCTCTTGCCTCTCTTACTCTTCAGGACATGTGAATTTGTGCATAATTCAAGTTTTACCATTTCTGGAGGATTTCTTAGCATTTCACAAATCAGTAGAATTATCAGATTGCAAAGAACTATAGAGTAAAAACTCATCAAAAGACAGTGAGTTCAACTATTTTTTTATACTGTGTTGCTTGATTCTGTTAATACTCAGTATCTCACGGACATTTGAAGACAGTGCTGTCCCTTCCACAGATTGGCTTGTCCTGCTTTCCCACCTAACTTGTGAAGTTTAGCATTCATAACCCTGAGCACTGAGGACTGACTTTCTATTGACAGAACCAGAATCAGAATGCAGAATGGGACTCTAAAAAGAATGAACAAAAGAAGATGTTCAGTATTTCTCATGTTCACTATTTTTCTTAAGAAAAATACATAAAGTTTACATGCATAAACATGGAAATATATATTGGTAGGAAAAGAGTTTACTGCAGCAATTTCTGTATTTAAGAAATGCACACAGAGCTGAAGAGTTCAGTGTATAGAACAAGAAAAACTTGACAAATTCATCATTAAAATTATTTAATGAGGAAATTACTGATTGAACAGCTTTTCTGCTTTAGCTGCTATAAGACTGGAAACTATTTTACAACTATCTATATAAATTTGAATTATATTCCTTTCTCCTTTGAAGCATGGATTTTCTAATCACACAAACTGTTGGAGAAATTTGTCTAATCAATGATGCCACACAAGGATTTACAGTAACCTGTACTGGGAAGTGTATTTTCACATATTTGCAAACAATCATCATTTATACCCAACACAAATTCTATTGTTTTAGTGATACTGTTTTATTATTATTGTCAGTGTAATTATGTTCTGAAAATACTATCTTAATGATTTCTCATCCCAAGTGCAGTAGAAATGGATCTCTATTGCTGGGCTGATTCCTAGAATGAGAAAACAATTATGTTACTGTGGAAAAAAAACAAAACAAAACAAAAAAACACCAAAAAAACCCAAACCAAAACAAAACCCCAAAAAACAAAACCAAAAAACCCACACCAAAACAGAGGGTGTCATGAATAATACTAATACCATAACACATTCATAAAAGAGAATGACTGTTTTATTTTTCTAATTATTTTATCAATCTGCAGTTTTATAAGAATAGTCTACACATCACATATTCTGAGGAAATGATAAAACTTCCTGTTCTCTCACATCTGGAACATTAGTAAGCTCAACTTCTAAAAAAATAGAGGCTAAATAATTTAACACACTGTTTATTTCAAAGACCTCCTTCCAGAATTAAAGGAAATCTATTTGCATGTTTCTAAAGGCATTGTTCCTTCAGTCTGTGATGTTCATCAGTCATGTTTGCTACTTTTGTTTTTGTATTCTAAATAAATATAGTTCAACGGTTTGGAACTCCATGGTTATCCCAGTGGATTCCTCTATATCTATTGTGTAAGGCAAAACTAGGGGAAGCAAAGGCTGACTAATTTTTTGAACATGAGATGATGGAAGCAAGTGGAAATCTCCACATTGTGCTATAATCTGCCACTTTTTAAGGTATTTGTAAAGCCTAATGATCCAATAGTTTCTCAGTCTCTCACAGTTACATTGGTGTTTTCCACTTTCACAGATTTTTACTACAATTTTCTTTAACTCATTAATTCAATAGATATTGCTAGAAATATGGTAAAACACCTATCATTTACTTATGGTTGGCATGTGCACAGAGGCATCTACCAAACAATAACTCCTCGGTGTAAATTGACACCTAGCTTGAAATCGTATGTTCACAAAATCATGGCCTAAATGATAAACAAGTGTTGAGGTGAGGGAATAAAAAACACCAATAAACACTGGCTGAAAAGTGAAAGCCAATGGAAATGCAACACACACTGAAAGAGGGTGTTAAAATGCAAATTGACTATATTTTTTTTCTGATGTGATTTAATTTTTAAAAATATTTGTAAGATTGGAAGAGTTCTGCAAAGCAACTACATCTTAAATAAAGTAAGCTGTCCCAATTTCTGTGTAGTCTTTACTTGTTAATGGTTGTCACAGTAAAGCAAACATATGAGAAAGTTTGAACCTTGACCAGAGCTTTACAGGAATGAGATTTAACATTTAGTGGAAAATCATACAAAATGTGTCTAAAATTTTGAACACAGAATTTTAAATTTTCCTGTTACTTCCCATGAATCTGGACGTTTTTGCATATCGTACTTAAATAGCATTAAAATTGCTTTATACTTGCTGAATGTCTCCATGCCAGAAAAACAGAGGAAAAAACCCCAACATTTCGTTGATACAATCCATATTGTGGCCCAAACTCCCCACCTGTTCTTCCCTTGAAATCAAGGTGACTCTGGGCCACATCGCACAATGCACACTGCAAGACTGAGCCTAAGGCTATACAGAAAAAACATGAAAAACAATGCACTAGTGAAACCAGCTACACCACAGCTGGCTTTTATTCTAAGCCTGTCCCTTATACTGTCTACAGTAAAGAGAGATAAACTGGTTCCTAAGGCTATTTGAGCCTAACTATAAAACACACATCCATGGTAACTAGCCAAATCACCTTCTGCAGAGCCTCTTCTTCTGTTAACCATAGAATAACTAACTTAGGCTAAATGTCTAAATTTTCGAATTTCCACTTTTATGACAGGTAAACTTGGAAGAGATAAATATTTAATTATTATGTTTTATTATTGACTTGAACATGTCCACAATTTCACCCTATCCTTTTAAAATGGCTCTATATATTTGAATATGTAGCTGCTCCCACCAAGAGAATCTCAGAGTTTCATAGCACCACAGAAAACTAAATTCTTTCAGGGACCTCCAGACGGTAACTGGAGTTCAATGTCCTCCTGAAAACCATGCGCAAAAGACAATGCTCACAGACATCTTGTGGAACTCCTTCTCACAATGTTGACTCATGCAGTATTTGTAGCAATTTTTCATGAGCAATTTTTTCGCAATTAACATATGAAATGTGGTAGCATTGAGCGCCTTTGAACATCATGAATTAAAAGTCATCATGATTGTAGATATTTTATTTCAGCTTATAGAGGAAAGGTTTGGAAGACAAAGGGCAAAGTTGCGTAGAAGGCCAGAGCCCAGTGACTGAGAAGGGTGGGACCATTTCCTTGAGTAAATGCATGATTTAGCTACTGAACTTTGGACACTGTGAAGCTCTCAAACTTGAGAGCACAAAAGTGGCAGCAGAAATAGTTAAGATGGGAAGTGATTAACTCATGAACAATAAGAGGCTGGAAAGTACTGCAACAGGCCATTGGGAAATAATGATTACAATGTCAGCCAAATGTGTTTCCTACTGACTGAAGCAGGACCCACGATTTCTTTGTTGCAAAGCAAGGCATTGCTAAAAATGCAATACTTGTCTCAATCATTTAATAAAATCTAAATAAAGTGGTGTTGCCTCCCACCTTCTCAGTGAACACCTCTGTGTTATAGGTGGTCACAGAAAACAGCTCATTGATGCTGGATTAGTGCTGCCCATGTTCCTCAAAGTAATTTTCCCTGTTCATGGTGAAGTGTTGTTCAAGTGGTGAATACAAAACAGGACAATATGCCTTAGAAACATGTTTCAAGAAGAAGAAACACACTGAAAGTTCACTGTTAAATCAACACAATATTTTTTTATAAAAAGGAGATTCACTCAAGGGAATCTTTCTCAAGACCAAAGTTGGCGCAATCTAAAACTTGGAAAGAGGTTTGACTAGACTGAGCAATCTGTTGAACTTTCTGAGACATGCTCTTGGTAAATTCATGTGTACCAAAGGTATTGGAGCTGATTTACTGTGAAGCAAGGCAATGTCTGCTCAATGAAAGCCCAAATTTGATGAAGAATGTAAATTTGCTATTTTTATAGGACCTTGAAAAAGTTACAGAGACATCTCATAACCCTAAAACTCTTTCCTATCAAACTATTAAAAATGTTCCATGGATAAAAATTAGCATCACAGATGCTAAAATATTACGAGCATTCAATCAGTGAACATGTTCTAGGCAAAATGTTAAGTTAAACATATGCTTATAGGGAATGTTGGGGCTAGAGGGGTGTCCATGTCATCGTTCTCCAGCTGCTCCAAAAGTAATTTCATGGAGACAGACGCACACTCTGCAATAAAGGCATTTGGAAAATGCTTTCTCTTTTGTCACATAAAATGAAATTTATCTTTCATTTTCTCACTAGAAGAGTTTTTAAGCCACTGTTCACACTCTAGCATTCATCAGTTCAGCATTTTACTTTAATGTTGTCATCTCAATAAAAATATTCTCAGATGTGATTACATACATTCATAGAGAATATTATATATACCACAATTTGAAAATTATTCCCATTATTCAGGTGTCCCTAAATAAAACCTTTGCCTGGTAAAAGCACAGCCGTGTCTCCAATAATTAAACCAGATAGTTCCATCATAGAACATTTCATGAAGCCATGTGCTTTTTCTTCTGACTTCCCACATGGCTTTATTACATCAAATTAACAGGAAGCAGTCCTTGGGTTCACTTCAATGCAAGAACTGCAATTCAAACCATCCCTGTTGTTGCAGCCTATATGGGATGGAAACATCTTCACTGTCTGCACCAGCACTGCTTTGCATGTAAAGCCCTTTTGCATCCAGCTCATAAGGGTTATCTCGCATCCATGGGAGCAGGAAAGGCTTCTGAACTGCAGAACCCACATGTCCAGTCCCCACTCGGAAGGGTACCATAGCTACCCTGTCCCTCCCCAGGATGATGTGGCTTCCATGGGAATGCAGCTTGCCTAACTAGCCTGGATGGGGGCTGCACCACATTCCTGACAGATCCAAGATATAAAACACATAAACAGGCAGTATAGTCCTTATTCTATTCTCAGTTACCCAGACATCAAACAACACCCAGACTTCTATTGTGTAGGGATTGTATCTTGATGGGTAGAAGAACAAAGAAATGTGTCAAAACACACAGGAATGTTTCTCCCAGACATGCTCGCATTTTTTTGAGTGTTAATTAAATAAGCTCAGGTGGCTTTCACTGATTGTTTACACTTGAACTTTTCATTGGCTTAGTATTCCATAAACCCGACTAGACAAGTTATTCATTCACAGATTCTTAAAAATGGGTGCACTTTGTTTCAAGATATAGATGTTAGTATAATAAAATACTAACAGATCTCTCAGTATGAATAAACAGGAATCAGTGTTTATGCATGGTACAGAGAATTGTGTAGGGACTTCTCCTCATTAAAATGGTGAACTAAGCCAAATTTAATTACAGCTTAAAAGCCAAAGGGAAGTATGTTACTATCTTATCTTGCAGGACACAAGGTAATTTAGAAAAAAAACAAGTGGCATGCCAGTGATAGTGTAAACAGAAATGCAAAATCAGACTAGGCACTAGTATTTGGCATGCTTCATACCCATAGAGATCTGTTTCCATTTCCAGAGATTTGCTGGCTTGGCTAATTTAAAAAAAAAAAACAAAAAAAAACCAAAAAAAAACCCACTAAAAATACCCCAAACCAACCCCACCCCAAAAAACCCACAAAAGAAGTCACTTTTTTAAAAGCTGTCCTAAAGCACACTCCATATATCTCCAGTATATAATACTAGAAAACAAAATTAAATGCATGTAATATACTTTTTTATAGTGAGACACTTTATACAGGTTCCAGATTGCTGTTCTGCAATGAAACAGAGAAAGCACTTGTAAATACAATTACGTTTTCTTCCTTCTAACAAGGGATTAGAAACAATAGGCTTTCTCTGTTTCCTTGCATGGTGACAAAAGGCTGTAAAAAAGATATTAAGAAACTTGGCCACAAAGAAATATGGGCACCAGTACTGATAACTCTGCTGATGCTGTGAAAGGCAGCATTTGAACACATATTTGGTTTGGTTCACTTTTTTAACCATTATTTTTTCCGAAGGTGTTTCAAAAAGGAGCTGAGCACAGTTTGTCTCCCTTGCTGTTTAGCAGCAAGACCAATTCACAGTCTAAACAAATCTCCCTGCTAAATTTTTAAGCTGAAAGTACAGTAAGATATCCCTGTAAGTGAAAATAATGCATTATATTATTAAAATACTTTTGGCATCTAGCTTGTACTGTTTATTTATTCTCACCCAAAGGTATTATTTTCTTGTTGAGCTAAACTGGTATATCTCCAGCTAAAATATCCACAATTTGCAAAGTAGATATCCTTGCAGTCAACACATATTAATAGCTCTGGGAACAGAACACTCTGTGGTGCTGCCCATCTTCACACAATGACACAGTGGTCAGCAGAACCACTCTATAAATAAGCTGTGCATTCTGTGTTCTTGGCCTTTTCAGCCTCAGAAGGCTGGAAATTAAAGCCTGAAAAGCACAGGGAAGTGCACTAACCAGCCAACACAGGGAAAGAAGCAGGATATTGTGGGTTTTATTGGCACACAAGACAAATAATCTAGCTATTTCCACCTAGCTAAAAATTTTAAAAATACCTCACTTTATCAAAAGTATACAAGATACCAATTTTTCAGCAAAAATATCTGAGACAAAAAAGAGCACCTGAAGTCAACATCAAACCAATACACAAGAAGCCTATGAATAAAGCAATCTATCAAACACCACACAAACCAAACTTCAGATGTGATGGTGTCATACAACCACATGAAAGAAATTACAAACATTTTTACAGTCCACAAAATGAAGCTTTAACCCAACCACTACAAATAAGGATTCCCTTAAATGAATGCAGAGGAACCAGAAACCACTACAGCCACCCCCGAGTCTGCCACTCTGTTCTCCTGGCAGTGTCTGAACCTTCCTCTTAAGTCTCTGGAGTTAATAGCAATTAGTAACTGTGCTGCAGGTCGGCACTCAGCCAGGTCCCATCAAACACTATTTACATCTCTCTTATCTGGCCCTAAATTGTTAAATGTGATCTTTTGGCATATCCAAAACAATTACCTGCCTGTCATAAAAGTGTGTAACGCATTGTTAGAGCCACAAAAGAGCTTCTATTATGTTTGCAAACTTGTGTTGGTAGATGAAGTCAGCAGACAGAGAGGCTGCCTTTCCTGAATGAATGGACTGAGTTCCCAATCTTGAATTCTGATCTGGTGAATGGAATTGAAATGCTTAACCAACCATCGATTCATATGTTAGCATAGTTGTTATCTAACCTGATCTGCTCCCAGAGCTCTTCAAAAACCACCACTATCCCATAGCAGTGAGAATGGTTAGTAGCAAGGCAACTGGACTTAGGTAGATAACTAATTCCAAAGTCCATCTGCTAGACTATTAACATAAGCGGGGGCACTTAAGCACATTTTAATGAAAAAATGCTTTTTTTTTTCCTATGTCCTACTACCCAAAACCAGAATCCAGGGATAGATGTTTCTCTTGCAATGCTAGACTTCACTGCTGCCCTGTGCCCAGCAAGCAAATGGACTTGAGTTTCTGCTTTAGTTATCCTGTTCCCTCTGAGTTCAGATTGTAGAGAGGTGTTGTGCAGGAACAGGTCTTCAGTGACTCTAATGGATGTACTTGCAGAGCTGAAACTCTGCTTTGAAAGTCAGTGTGAATATATGGAACTTTAAACAATTATTTTAACAGCTTATTTTCACTATCAAAGATTTTGACCCTTAACAGAGCAACAGATATTGTTTCACTAGTTAACACCAATTACTGCATTATACAGTTAATAAACCATAAGCAACTTCTTTCACAAGAAGCTTTTACCATATGGATCTCTTCTTCAGTATCTTTCAAATCCTCCTCACAGAGAAATCAGACCAAATAGGTCTGTTTCATATAGCAAAGAATAGAGATAAGTGCTCTTAGCCTTTCAAACTCTCCATTCCTCAGGTTTTCAAAAGACTGAGTCACCCTGATTTCAACCTACAAAAAGGCAGCCCCAAAATGTAAACAATCTCCTTGTGCTGAATCTCTCTTTGCTTTCCCTGAACCTGAGTTGACATGAAATATTTGGCTGAGCTGTGCACAGACTCCAAAGGCCAAGCCCCCTTCTCTCTGCCAAGCACACTGAGATAAAAACACAGATAAGAGTCATAGTTCTGGAACTTCTGTACCTGGGAAATATAAAACTGTGGCAGTGTTCAACTTTTTTTGCACACTGTGTCAAAGCCACTGGAGTGGCACACAAGTGATAAAATTCTTCTCCATCAAGACTGTGTTCTATAAATTCCTGCTATAGAAATTATTAGTGGAGATTTGTATAATATCCAAAGAAAAAAAACAATGCTGCTTTGATATGAAGCTTTTTGCTTCCTCGTCTTTCATTTTTACCCATTCTCTACCACTTCAGCTTGAGTTGTGCTGTTTACTTTCTTTTGCTACAGCATCTGCTTTCTTACAGCCATCAGGACTTGGATGCCCAGACCTCACACACTGCCAGGGCTGATAAGAGAGAACGAGTTTATCAGAGGGAAGGATGGCATAGCCAGTACTGTTACTCCTCTGATTCTTTATTTGTTAGTTATAGTTTGCAGATGTTATAGGGAAAATAGCTTTACATCTTCTTCAAACATTGCATGCAGAGAAAGCACGTGGCACTTCTCTGCAAATGCAGGAATGTTTGGCCAGCATTACCCACTGCCCAGCTGGCTTGTGCAGATCACATAGGAAGGAGCAAATGATCCTGGCTGTTAAGGGCACACTTACTCAAAAACATGCTTCGGTTAACCACACCAGGCTTCTTGCTAATCATCAGTGTCTGAACAGAACCACCTTCACTGGATGGGTCATAAAATAAGGCGGAATTTATGAGGCATCTTTCTCCAGATGATATTGCCTCCAGATATGTTCTGTCAGAGACACTCTGCAATACTGTGTAAACATATTCTCTTTCATGTCACAGTGATCTGGAAATAATATCTCTGAAAGGAACAAAATGGAAAGAAAAGACATTTTCTCACAAGCCTGTCTCAAAATATTTTTTTTAAATATCAGAATAATCTGTATTCTCTGTACAAGGGGCAAAGGTGAACCTTTTTTTCCTTCTGACACCTACTAGAGGGACAGTTAGACTGCACAGCCCTTGTTCTGCAACTGCATTATCATTTATTTTTTAAAGATCCCTATTAGTCAGCCTCTCACTGGTGGTTTTTCCATGCAGACTGAGAATTTTTGGTAAAATACATCCCCCATCAACCTGCAGAATATCTGGCCCTAAGGGATGCACTGCTCTTTCTACTGATAATGGTTCTGGACAGGACTGCACTTTATCCTATGCACTCATTATGTGTAGAAATGGACTCTTCCATGTCCCTTTGCAGCACCCCAGCTTTCCTCCCAGCATTAACAAAAGTCATCACAAGCAACAACTCAGCAGGGAAACCAGCCATCTGCTTCCTAACAATGGGAGTGGCAGGCAGTGAGATAGGAAAAGAGTGATGGTTTTTTGATCCTACCCATACCATTGACCTGATCAACTGCAAATCAAAGACCAGGCAAAATGTATCTCTACTGGCGCAAGGGGAGAACCAGTAAACATCCTGACACACTACTTTTTCATCACACTTTATGTTGATCCCAAAGTTGAATCTGTAGTGTATTTTCAAACTCACTTTGAAAATGCAGGTTGTATCAATTTCATCACGTGCAACAGGCAGAGTCTTTTTTTGCAAAAGACCTTTCACACTCCTCTTAGCTTTTCCTACCAAGAATGCTGAACAGTAATTTTCCTTATTACACATCAGTTCAAGAAGCAAAGGATATACCAATGAGGCAAACTAAGTGGCTAAAAACATTTAATATACTGTTTCTGAGAATTCGGACACTCATACAATATCACACTATCACATACAGTCCCAGGATGTGGACTACAAAACTAATCTAAGAGAAAAGGGGAGTGTGTCAGAAAGTTTTGAATTTTCATGTTACAACTGGAAGTGATGTACGCAATGTTGTGCAGCACACACTAACATGTTTTTAAATGGCACACTGGGCATGTATAAAGGCATTTGTGTTCCCTGATATGCTTCACAGGATTAATAAACCTGAGTTTGACAAAACTGCAATTCATTCCCACACAAAGAAATGATAATGAGTTACACAGATAAAGACAATATAGCACAAAAAGCCCAGTTGTCTTGCAGAAGTTCTATAGAGAGAAAAACAATCCTGGTCTACCAGTTCTCAGTGTTTAGACATTGTACTGATACTTTCAAGCTTATGTCAGAAGGTCCTCCCTCAAGAGATGTGTTCTCTTGTCTTTTACTTCTCTTTTACTAACAAATTTGAAGTAAACTACAAAGCCTACAATTAAAATCTAAAATACTTGGTTAAGACACCAAAATAAACCTGGAGGTGCTGAAATGGAAAACAGGATGAGTCTTAATCCAAGAAATTCATCAGGCTTGCCATGCTCTCAGGATATGTCAATATTCTCTAATAAACCTGATGTTCAAAGGTTCAGAGTGGCCAGCGTGTTTTAGACAGTTAACAATATGAAAACAAAATGTAAATATATATGAACCTTCATTGCCCTTGTGCTTTGGGATCATACTTCCCACGTGTTTCCTCAGAAGAGCACCAGTAACCTTCTGAGAGCATTTCTTGGTCCAGAGTGAGAACAACTTTTAAGGAACCAGAGTTCAGGTCGAGGGAACATTACCTCAAAGGGCAAGAGAGATCTAAGTCTTGGGAGTGGCGTAGAATTCAGAGTATTGCCTGGGTTGTTTTACCATATATAGCCTGGATACAGTCTTTAAATTCTTTGACATTCAAGTCTCTGATTTTGCCCTTATTCCCAGAAGTTCAGCTGGAAAATCTGGAGCTCTGACTTATTTCAGCTCTATGATCAACAGGTTTCTAACTGAAGGATAAGTGTCTTTACACGAAATTCTTTGTCAAAGAGAAAAAGAATAAAGTCATAGAAAAAGTCATGAACACACCCCCACAAAAAAAAAAAAAAACAAACCAAAGCAAACAACAAAAACTCATCCATAAATTGAAGCAGCCTACAGAAAATAAAAGAGGTAGACCTTTAGCTGGTATAAACAGAAGCACTGACTAATCTTAAAGCTATAATGACAGAGAGAGAACACACAAAAAAAATGCATTATCTGCAGTACAAACAAAACAGTTTTGTGCTGTTTTCACAAACACAATAAGACAAAAAGAAGGGAGGTGAAAATCTAACTGTAGATTACTATAATCCCTGTGTGCCTGCCAGGAATTTTACATGCAGTTATAGCTGTTTAACTATCAGAAAGACTGAGTGAGAAAATGGAAAGAATCCAGAAAAAAGCAAAAATGATCAGAGAGCTGGAGAGAAAGATATGTCATGAGTGACTAAAATAGAACTGAATTTTTAAGACATTGGCTCTATGACATTTAAAGAGATACAGCAATCTACAGTCTGAAAGGCCTGAATACAAAAGAGAGGGACTTTTATGGAAAAGAGGAAGGGAATCTAAAGGAGGACAGAAAAAAAAACCATGCTGGATTTCCAAAGTGGACTGAAGTGGTCTCCCAAACATGGAATGTGTAAAAGATTTGCTAGCCTAGGACTAACAATATTCTCTTTTCACATATCTGTCTACAGTACATCTCCTAAAATTTTCTTATTCCTGTTCTTAATAATTCATCTCCTCAGTTCAGTGTTCCTTGCTGCTAAGACCAAGTACTAGCTAGCATTTTATTCTAGGATCATCAAGCTATGGTCAAAACAGCTTTTGAGAAAAAATCAATCTCTAACTTAGTCTCTGTTCTCTGTTATGTCTCCTACTACTGCTGCCACAAACATGAACATTGAAGGAAATTTCAAGATGCAAGCATCACTTGCATATACTTTCAGCAATGTTAAACACACTGGTTGCTACCAACTCCTTAGGCAAGAGTTTCCTTATTCACCCTAGATTTAACAGAAAGTTATGTGATAGAAAGAAAAAGAGGAAGAGCACATAGCCTTGGGAGGGAGGAGCCTGGAGGGAAAAAAAACAGAAGTAGCCAATTAAAGGTTAATCACAGTTTGCTAGGCTTTGACTATTGATCATGTGCATCCTGTCTGGAAAGTAACTTTGCATTCTATCTGCTCCTACCTCCTTTCTTTGGGTAAGATGAACAGAGCAAAACAATGTAATACATTCGTACATATAGTGTGTACATATATTATGTGTGCTGGTATTGTAATACATGGACCAGCTGCCTTGACAATACAGGGGCAGGTCAACTCATACTAGAAGAGTCTTACAAAGAGAAGGAATGTAATTCAAGTGCACCTTCAAGAATGGGAACAACTAGACTTCTTTGACTTAAAATAATTTGAAAAAATATCAGTTTCTCACATAAGCATTTGTCTTCCATTCTCATCTCTCTCCTCAGCGTTTTCAAAGTATTCTTAAATTTTAAAGGCATTTTTAAATTGTATGCCCTTTGAAAAAGGTATTATTCAAATTTGACTTTATTCAAAGAAGCAGTCAGAAGATTCCTAAAATCCTGGATGACCACTTTATGGAACAGGTCCTATGGGAGCTGACTCAGAAAAATGCCCTTGCTGATCTGATGCTTGTCAACAGAGTGGATCTTTTGAGTGAAATGGAGATTGGTGGCCGTCCTGGACACGGTGAGTGACTATGAAGTGATCAAATTTAAAATCTCTGTTGACAGAAGAAAAAGTGCCAGCAAAACCTCAGCTCTGGACTTGAGGAGAGCAGACTTCAGGCTGCTCAAGGAATTAGTAAGTAAGGTCCCCTGGGAAAATGTTTTTGCAGGTCCTGAGCTCCATCAGTGCTGGTTGCTTTTCAAACATCACCTCCTAAGGGGCACAGAAGCAGCCAATTCCCAAACGTCGGAAGTCAAGAAGGAGAGGCAGAAGGCTGGCTTGGCTGAACAGGGATCTTCTCTTGTAAATAAGGCAAAAAAGGAAGGTGTATGCCCAGCACAAGCAAGCTCAAGTGACATAAGAATAATTCAGAGATGCTTCTTGCTGCTGTAGGGAGAAACTTCATGCAACCAAAGCTCAGCTGGAGTTGAAGCTGCCAGAAATGTGGGGGCAGTTTTCAAATACATTAATGGCAATAGGCAGTACAGAAATATCACTGGCTTGTTACAGCATGAGGATGGTCACCTCAGAAACAGGGACAAAGACAAAGCAGAGGTGTTCAATGCTTTCTTTACCTCTGTCTTCAACACAGATGATGGACCAAGGGGGTCTTGGTGCCCTGAGCTGGAGGACCATGACTGCGAGAATGATCAACTCGCAGTCACCCTGAAATTGTGCAGGATCTGCTGCTCTAGCTGGATCCCTACAAATCCATGGAGCCTGATGGGATTCATCCCACAATCCTCAAAGAGTTGGCTGATGAAATTCGATTTTTGAGTGGTCTTGGGAATCCAGAGATGCTCCAGCTGACTGGAAGCTGGTGAACATTGTCCTGATTTTCAAGAAGGGCAAGAAGGAAGAACCCAGAAACCACAGATCTGTCAGTCTCCCTTTACTGCCTGGTAAAGTTATGGAGAAGGTTATTTTGGGAATTATTGAAAAACACAAGAAAAACAACACAGTCACTGGTCACAGCCAGCATGGCTTCATGAGAGGAAAGTCCTGCTTGTCAAAACTGATTTCCTTTATGACAAGTTAGCCCACCTAGCTGATCAAGGGAAACCAGATGATGTAATCTTTTTTGATTTCAGTAAAGCTTTTGATACTATCTCTCACAGGATCCTTCTGGACAAAATGTCCAGCACATAGCTGGATAAACACATCATGTGATATATGAGTGACTGGCTCACAGGTTGAGCACAGAAGGTAACAGTGAATGGGGTAACATCAGACTGGTGACCTGTCACTAGTGGGGTTCCACAGGGCTCGCTCTTAGGCCCTGTTCTCTTCAACATCTTCATAAATGACTTGGACACAAGACTGGAAGGGATAATTAGCAAGTTTGTGGACAATACAAAACTTTCCATCATATCATTCCCCAGTCTGTACATACATCCAGAGTTGCCGCATCCCAGGTGCAGAATATGGCACTTTCCCTTGTTGAACTTCATATGGTTGGTGATTGCCAAGTCTTCTGATTTGTTGAGGTCTCTCTGCAGGGCCTCCCTGCATTTGAGAGAGTCAACAGCTCCTCCAAGTTTTGTATCATCTTCAAACTTGCTTAGTGTCCCCTCCAGTCCTGCATCCAAGTCATTTATGAAGTTGAAAAGAGAACAGGGCCTATGATGGAGCCCTGTGGAACCCCACTAGTGAGAGGTCCCCAATCTGATGTTACCCCATTCACTGCAAAGTGACACTTCATCAACAGAAGAAAGAATAAAACAACCATTAGCAGAGTCCTATTTTAAAACAGGTCATTTAGCAATCTTCACAAAACATGGTGTGATCCAAGGTAAAGGACCCTCCATCACTGATAGCTAATCACAGAATCTTGCAGCAGAAAGCATACAGAAACGGTTACTGCTTTTATCATGATTTTTCCTCAGATTCTGGTTTAACTGTTGGATGCTCATGGAGGAATCACCTGTTCTTCCTGTACACACCACCAGCACCAGAGCAGTTTCCATATCTACTCCACAAAATTCCCTTTTCTTTTTCATTTCAGTAGGCAAACAGCCCAAGCTCTGAAGTTCTGATCAACTTTCAGGTTCTTGGTTTCATGCTACACCAAAGTTTGATGTCTTTCTTTGGTCTGCTTATATGAACAAACAGTCATAAACACTTGGGTTACCACATTTTAACAAGCTACCACCAGTCAGCTAAACAGTAGCAGCTGTTGGGGGACCATGCTGCAAGGTTAAAGCAGATGGTTCTCCTCCCTATCTCTGTCAGGGATGGAGCATGAGCAGGCTCGGGCGTTGCCATCCAGAACTGAGTAGCTCTCCATACCCTACATGCCTTTCTCAACCTTTTACAATGTGCAGCTGGCCCACTTAGCAGGAACTGCATTAGGGTTCCTTATAGTCTGTAACAGTCCCTGTACTGCTGTAAACACTGAAGTGGTCAGCAGGATGAGGGAAGTAATTGTCCCTCTGTACTCAGCACTGGTGAGGTCACACCTGAAGACCCACACTCACAAGAAAAGCATTGAGGTGCTGAAGCACATCCAGAGAAGGGCAATGAAGGCAGTGAAGGGCCTAGAGAGAAAGACATAAAAGGAGCAGCTGACACAGTTGAGATTGCTTAAAGGGGAGAAAAGGACGCTTAGAAGAGACCTTATTGTTCTCTATAACTACCTGAAAGGAGGCTATGGTCAGGTGGGGGCTCTCCCAGGCAACTAGTGACTGGACAAGAGAAAATGGCCTCAAGCTGCACCAGGGGAGGTTCACACTGGACACTAGAAAGAATTCCTTCACTGAAAAGGTGGTCAGGCATTGGAAGAGGCTGCCCAGAGCGGGGGTGGAGTCACCATCCCTGGAAGTGTTCAAGAAATGACTGGACATGGTATTCAGTGCTGTGCTTTAGTTGACTTGGTGGTGTTCAGTCAAAGGCTGGACTCAGTGATCTTGGAGGTCTTTTACAACCTTAATGATTCTATGATTTAATATATATCACAGATGGAGTGAGCCTCCAAATCCCAACCTGGGATCTTTTCAATAGATCACCACTTATTCCAGCATTCAAATACAAGTCTCACTCAATTATTGTGTTTTGCTCTATAATGTGTGCTGAAATATTAATAACAGCTCTAATGCTTTATCCTAAAAACAGCAGTGAGAAGCAAAGATTTAAAAAAAATTAAAACACCGAAGAATTAATTAGGAAAACACACTAAAAGCATTTCCAGACTTCTACTGATGGGAGAAAAGAAAAAAGAAGTATTAAAAAATGTATGAGCCTGGCCCCTTTGCTATCTCCTGTGCTCTCCATCTACTGCTGAGGAACTGTATTCCCCTTGTCAGTAATAAACAGCAAACTCTCTCACCCCTCACTGGAGACTATTTGAGCACTAACTAGTAAATCATCAAAACAGTAACTCAGGAGACCTCCTGGGAGTCCTTTCTTTCTTCCTTTCTCATATCAGAAGTCAGAGGCATGCTGAAAGCTACTATAAATATCTCTATTGCTACTGACCTAGCTTGGCTGAAAAAGATCCAGAAAGTCTTAAAATCATTTCTGTGACCAGTTTTTGACCTGAACATAGTTATCATGTCACCTCTACTCTGACTCCCGAAGCCATTTTCACCCCAACACATATAAAACCAACCTTCACAGAAGCATTTGGCTTAAATTCAGCAGTGCTGGATATAATTTAGCAAATTAAATATAAATGTTTCGCTATGGCTTACATTTATTTGCATTGACTGGTCACTGAAAATGGTGAATTTTACACTCCACAGGACAAAAAAATGACAAAAAAAGCAACTGAGAGCAAGGGAGTTTCCATACACAGAGACAGGAGCTAGTTATCTTTTTTAATGGAATAAGCCAAGGGTAATTGCTTCAATGGTGACAAACTACCATACATATGATGCATACATTTTTTCTAAAAGTCTCCCATCAGGTTTTCTTATGCATGCTCTTCAAACATGTAATTTATTTGGTATTTTTCTTTTTTTTTTTCTCAAACGAATATGGCTATATCAATACAATGTGTTACAGTTTACAGTTGAAACCTCTCTATACGTGTCAAATCTGAATATTTAAACTTCCCACTGTGTAAACAAGAAAATCTACATTCTAACTGATGTACTTAATCTTCAAGATCCATCAGAGTTTGCTTCATTTTAACATATCTTGTATATCCCTGAAGGTTACAAAATTTCTCAGTTCTCTATACCTGCTTCCTTCTTATGGATTTACACCCAGGTATACATTTATCAGAAGGAAAATTGAGAAAAGGGATTGCAACTCGTCTGCTAACACTGCCTGGTTCACTTGTTGAAATCTCAGCTGTGCAGCTGCCTTTCCCATCCACCCTTGCTGCCAGGCCAGGGGAGGGCTGTAGGCACTGGTTTTGTACCTCACTCCTAATGTAAATACGTACTTAGAGCCCGTCTGACCTTTTTGTATCCCAGTATGCTGTCTGTCCGTGAAATGGTAGTAACAAAAATTTCCCAGATATGTCTTAGAGATATGAGGGTAAAATAAAAGACTCTTTTCCCAGCTCTTCTGAAATCATTAAGATTTTCAATACTGATCTTGAAAAGAAAATAATATATTTGACTTATCCATCTGTTAAAACTCCCAACAAAATTACAAGAGAAATTAATAGGATACCTTATCCTTTATGTCTTTGAAAATGTAAAGTGCTATTTTTATGATAATCTTTATATGGCACTTTAAGATGAAATTAAAAATATTTTTGTAAAGGGAAAGGAGAGAAAAAACAGGAAAAGGGCACCCTGAGAGCTGAATTCATCCTGACAAGCAAAACAGAATGGATGAGGGCCAACCAGCCATTGTCTGTGGTCTTGTTGCAAAGGCAGAGGAGCTTTCTCAAATTCAAAGTAGATAATGGAAATGTATGTATGAAAATGGAGATACATGTCTTCAGTAGCTGACAGCACCTTCAAGAAGAAGGTTAGCACCATAAAGAACTACACCTGGTCCAAATTGTGGAAACCCACACACATACAGACACATTTTTAGAATCAGTTTTTACAATAACAGATTTCAAAAAGCAGATGGACATGAACAAGAAAGTGCTATTTGCATTCTATAAAGGAAAGTGGTTCTGCAAGTCCACTCTTCAGTGGCAGATGGTGATTTGGGAGAGCTTGCAAGAAGAATCACACTCTAGCTTTTAGCAAAGCTGGAACTGAGCAATAGAGCTATAGGCTCACCACTCCAGCTGGCTTGTGTAGAGTGAGATGCAGCGGGAATGGTTGGAAAATGGGCAGAGCTGTTCAAAAGCAGCATCGTGGTTGTGCACTCATAGACCAATCCACACCCCTAATGAGGGAAGAGGTAGGAAGTAGTTGATATAAATGTGTATGGTCTAACTTCTGTAATCAAGGGGTTAGTTGGGATCCTCTGTTGGTTGCTCTTACTTTGCTTTCAGTAGCACTAAATCCAAACTTCTCTCCCTGACCCAAGCAGCCACCAGAAGCCTGATGAATGCCTTTGAGCTGCACTCAGACCCCTTATCTATAGGTCAAAAAGATAATAGTTGCTGGCCAGAAGCACACTGAAGGGTGGGCCTGAACCCCAACCCTGTCAATTGGCTTTTTTATTTCTCTCACTCATGGACTAAAGAGGAATTAGCGGTGTAAAAATGCAGCTCATAAGCATGTGAGTCATCACACTGTTATATTCTTTGTCTCTGAACCTATTGTAAACTTGTATTTTCAGGCTTTTAGCCTTAATAAGCCACTGCTACATTGCCGGATCTAAACCATTTACGTGCCACCAGTATCACTAAATTCATCAGCATGGGAGGAAAAAAGCCTCAACACGACTAACACATAGATGCAAAGCTTTTCTGCAGAAGTTATCCGGTCAAGAACAATGCAATATGGTCTGGAGCATTGTAATAGGCAATTTCCTACTAAACTTCGAGTAGTTATTTTTATATCACTTTCCTGTGCACTTTTCAAATCTTAAAGCTATCCTTTATTGAATGCAGTGGTGAAAATTAACGAAAGTTACCCCTAGCAAAACCTGGATCATTTATTAGTAGTACCATTTCTCTCTGAGAGTGATGGGTGATTGTGGTTACTGTATGCAGCAAGAATGAACTCCTGGCAGCTCATAAGCTCAAACCGTGTATCAATATTGTCAGACAGTTTTAGCAGATGTTATAATTTACTCCTTTTATTTAAACTACTTTTGGGCTTAAAACACGTTCTCAAATAATTTGTATAGACTGAAGCTAAAACCCAAAGACGAAATGAAAATAGGTTGTAATGGCAGATGCAGTATTTCACTGCATCAAAAATGAGGCAGTTTAGTGAGCACTTCTAAAGTAAATCACGCTGGAGTTGACGGGCCAGTGGGACCGGACACGGGAACCTCAGTGGGCAGTGACAACACATCTCTCTTCTCCCTCCTTTTTCCCCGTTTTCCCCGCAGCTGCAATGGGTCCGCAGACATGGCCCAAGGCATAATCCCCTGGGCTTTTTGTTCCCGCTTCCTGTTGTTGCGATGCCACAAACGCTGACCAGGGCCAGGCGGGCCGTGGGGACAGACGGGCACCGCAGCTCAGCGGGGACCCGCACGGGGCTCTGAGCCCCGCAGAGCCACTGCCTGCCGGGCCGGGGGCTGCCAGCCGGGCCGGGGGTAGCCGGCAGCACCCACACCCAACCCGGCCCGGCGCTCGCAGCCGCTGCCGGCGCGGCCCGCGGGGCGTGTCCCGGGCAGCCCCCGCTCCGCCCCGGCACGGCCCGACCCGGCGAGGCCGCGGCGGCGGACGGGGCAGGGCTGGGCCGGAGCCCGAAGCGGCCGCAGCGCCATGGGGCTGGAGACAGAGAAAGTGGACACTCGCATCTTCATGGACGACAACTTCCCGCGGAGCGGCGGCCCCGCGCTGTCGGAGGCGGAGAAGTGCGCGGAGGACGGGCTGGACCGCGACCCCCACGGGCTGAACGCCCACCTGCAGGTGCGGCCCGGCCCGGCCCGGGCTGGGGGCGGGCGGGGCCGGGGTCGGGTCCCCGGCTGGAGGGTCCCCGACTGGGGGTGTCCCCTGCTGGAGGGTCCCTGGCTGGTGGGATGTCCCCTCCTGGAGGGTCCCCGGCGGGCCCCCACGCTCCAGCCTCGCGTGACGGCAGAGCCGCCTCTCGTTCCAGCTGGGGTTCGAGGATGTGATCGCGGAGCCCGAGCTCACCCACTCCTTCGACAAAGTCTGGATCTGCAGCCACGCTCTTTTTGAGCTCAGCAAGTATGTGATCTACAAGCTGCTGACGCTCGTCCTTGCCATACCCCTGGCCCTTGTCGTGGGGATCATCTTCGCGGCGCTCAGCTGCCTGCACATCTGGTAAGCTGAGCTGTGCCCGTCGGAGCGTGGGCTCTGCCAGCAGCTCCGCAGAACTCTCCCCAAGGAGCATTCATTAATGCCTAGCCCGCCAACGCCGTCCTTAAAGCCGGTAGTCAAATCAGCTTATATTAACTGCTTTATTTTTAAAGGGACGTAAAAGAAAACTGTTTTCTCTGTGATTCAGTTCCCTGCCTTACTTTTACCACAGCCTGTCATGCATGTGTAAGCTCCGTAGGGCTGAGAGCCTGTGTTATCGTTTGAATGGCACCTACATCAATGCATTCCAGCCTTGGCTGGCCTCTGGAGTAATAGTAATGACTGCATTTTTTAACTAAAGTCCAGAATTTATTCAAACATGTATTTTAACTGAAATACCTAGGCAGAAGTAATACTAACACCAGACATCTTCTTAATATGGTTATCTCTTTCATTTTTTTCCTCACAGACTGAAGAAAGGTTTTGAGGTTCCAACTTGCTCTTTGTTACAGCCTCAAAATATGCTCTCACTGCTTTGCATCTGGTACATGGCTATGTCTAGATGCAGTGCCCCAAAGCCCTTCCACCTAAGCAAAAAACCCTGCTGAGCTCAGGAAAGCTGCTTCTGGCCATGGCACAAGTTCACAGGCAAATACAGTAGCCCTCCAAGTCACAGCAAACCTGACGTAGTTTAAACATACTATACTGGCAAAATATCAGGAAAGAGTACCTGGAGATAGAAAGGGAGATGATTCTGGAGAAGGTAGAAAGGCAGGGAAAAGAATGGGGTTGAGGAAACAACTGAGAATCCAGCAGACTGCAGAGGAAAGGATGAATGCAGATATTAACATCATTTCTGTAAACCAGAATTTTCTTGTATACATGAGTTTTGGGCAGTCTTATTTGACTTGGGTAACACTGGAATCATGAAGAAGTTGTTACGGAAAACAAAATGCAGTGACTAGAAACAAACTCAAAGCACTAGGAATACATTGATTATCAGAAATTGTAGTGACAATCTTGTGGGTGCAGATTTCAGTTTTTGAAAGTGGAATAGAAGTTTGGCTTTATGACATCATCATTATCCCCTTGGAAAACCAATTAACTTGAATTTTGGAGCATTGTGTTTGCATAATACCAAAAGGAGTTGCAAGACAGTTTAGAGCTGCCCACCTGCTAAATCACTGGTTCCCAAATTGTTACAAACAAACAATGCATAATGTGCCAGATTTTTAGGTCTGTCAGCTGTCACTGTGCCATAGTGTACAGTGTGACTGCATAAGGGTATAGTGAGTATATACAGGTTTCCAGTAGTGGAACATCTATAGAAAAAATCATAAATGCCAAATTTATCAAAACTAGTACGTTTTTGTGCTTCAGAATGACCTTGTATCTGGATTCCAAAGGCTGGACACATAAACGTGAGTTTCACTGATCTGGGACTCAGAGGTCAGTTTCTATTTATGCAAGTAGTCCCTAGTGACTGTCTCAGGAACTGTGGGTTCTCAGTACATCTGAAATAGGGCTGTCTGAATGTGGCACTTCATTTGAAAAGTTTCCCTTGACTGTCTGTGAACACCCTTGCTTCCCCAACAACTTATTTTCTTTCCCTATGTTTGTTGTCACTAGAGAAGTGATCTTTCCTTTTGATCTTTTTTTGCACCTGGGATGGGTGTGAAAGAATCATGTAACTCAGTAGTGCTATATCTACACCCCCTTGGACCACATCCAGTGCCACCATCCAAAGCCAATACTGTCTCATCTTCCCACAAACTCAGGCTGGATTTGTTTCAACACAAAGGTGGAACACACCGAGACTGCGTTAGCTTCTCTGCACCTCTTGGTATTCCAGGTTTCGTGGGAGCAAGACGTTCAACATTTCTGCATTTGAGAGCATAGTGCAGGAGCAGTGCAGGTATACAGACCCTAAACACATGGTACTTGATCCCTTGTAGGCCCACTGGGCCTGAAAAAAACCCCAAACTTCTTGTTTTGTGGGTAAAGGAAGGGAATTCCATTATAACTGTCTTCAGCTGTGTAAATGTCTGGGGAAAACCCTGGGAACACCTTCTCATAAAGCTGCCACTGAGAGTCTCTGTCCCTCACTTTCATCATCCAAACCAGTGAGATGATGATGTTGGTATGTCATAACGGAGCCCTTCCTGAGGCAAAATTCAGAAGTGTCTCAAGAACTTCTGGAAAGGCTCAAACACAAAGCTCTGTGGATTCTCACACATGTTGCATTTTCGTCAGCATGATAAAAATCCGCAACAGTCTGACTCAGCATTTGTTATGCTCAAGAACACCTTGTGAGTTGCCCTGCTCATACCTGGTGGTAAATGTTGTCTTTCACCAGCAAAATGATTGCTAACAAAGGAAGAAAGTATGTGAGACTTCATGAAGAACAAAACTAAAGCTGAGTAAGAAACACATGAAAATACACTTTAATTTCTAACCATAAAGAAGGAGCGTATTCAGTTTCTGTTCTCAGTCTGGCTGCTTGAACCAGAATCTGGTTTTACCACAGATCTGATGGGCTGAAACTGACCCAGCTAGCAGGTTGGTGACCTGCACACAAGCCAGTTTAAGAAAATCTACTTCGCTTTTCTTTTGTAGATGACTGTCATTCTCACCACAGATGAGCAACTGATTTTTGTTCCAAGCCACATGTTTGCCACCTCTTGGGAATTAACCCTTCATATGTGCTTTTCTGTAGCTTTACCTGAATAGCTTTTTGGTATGTTGCATATTGGTGCTAAGAATCAGTGGTTAATTTGAGGATCCATAGCTTGAGTGTTTTGATATAAGCTATAAACCACAATGACTCACACAGTTTGATGCTCTTGTCATCTGGTAGAGTAGTAGGTATTCATAGCGTCTCTTAAGGCTTGAGTTTCCATTCACAGTGTTAAGATGTTGGCAGGGGCTTACATGCAGAGAAGCAGATATGGATATGCATAATTTTTTACCTTTTTTTTTTTTATTCCACAGTGTCATTTACTTAACTTACTGCTATCATACTCAACCCTAAAACCATCTGACTAGCTGAAATGGAAATTATAGTACAGCAGTGCCATGAAGACCCAGCTTATGACCTGGTGTGCTTGTGTTGATGCCTCTTCTTTAATATTCAGTACATATCCCTTGGTTTATGAAGAGGAAGTAGGTGGAGATTGTCTTGCTTCCTTTGTAGTAGTTTTATCTTTTCCTGTGTACCCAAGTCCTGGAGTAGGTGTTTGGTTTTAATGCTGTCCATATACTGTGTATAAGTCATGAAAGGCTTTGGGGGTTGTCTGTTGCCTCACTTATCCCAGGGGTTAGTGGGATACAACAAGAAGCTGTACAACTGCCAGGTGATAGTTAGTCATCTTTTCACAATGCTTGCTTGGATTGTGGAGCCATTCAAGACTTTTAATTTAAAAGCATGATGTAGTATGTTAGCATAC
Source organism: Pithys albifrons albifrons (assembly GCF_047495875.1). Taxonomy (NCBI): domain Eukaryota; kingdom Metazoa; phylum Chordata; class Aves; order Passeriformes; family Thamnophilidae; genus Pithys; species Pithys albifrons. Next base: position 76,739,922 of record NC_092460.1, read on the forward strand.
TTGGAGTTAGGTAGTTTAAGCACAGAAACATATAGGATCTGAAAAACAGCATTAAGACGCATCTGAGATTCCATTAGGAAAAACATTACAGGAGAAGATGTGATGCTTCACTTTGAAGCAGGAATCTGAACTAATGGTGCATGACTACTCCAACCTCATTCCCTAAGTCTTTGATGAGTTGATTCTCCTTATCAGTGGGAGTTAAACTCTGCTCTGCCATTTCCAAGAGGTGTTTGGTTCTTGAAAATGTTCCCTCGGGGATTAGGAGAAAAAAAAGTAATGTAAGCAAAAGTGAGAAAGTTTGAGGGGTAAATCATAGCCATGTAGATATCATACCTTGAACAGAATGAAGAGAAAATAGGATAGGACAGGAAAAAATGTGGTAATTTTCTCTTTTCAGTTCAACAGTTCGCAACAGACATGATTCATTCTACTTAGTGAAAGGATGGGTATTTTATAATAAATATGTACATAGCAAGATCCAGTAAGAGGTCTTATTGGTAGCTGTCTTCAGCTTAGATGACGAATTCAACAGGTCTATCTGTTGATATCCTTGGGATATGCTGCCTTTAATTTCACTGTTAGACATTATTCAGGCAAGCAGTTACCATGTCTGTGAATAGAAGTGTAGACTGGGGTAAACCCACAGCATTGTGAGTAAAGGATGTGTGTATGTTGTATTTGTCAGGTCACAAAAACAAATTCATGGCTTCTAATGGCATTTGTTTATTTATTTTTTAAGTGATCACTCCATGGAAGGCACATTGTACCCTCTGATGATTTGGAAATACTGCACTGCAGGATAACATATCCTATGCAGAACAGGATGAGGACTTGCATGCATGTAAATACATATATAAACACACTCACATACTTCAGAAGTAGAAAATACGGCTCTCTTGGGTGTAAAGGATTTTCTTCTCTGAAGAAAGGTGTTTGAGTAATTGTTGGCTAAGTAGACTGACTTTTATTTTAAAATTGAAAGTTATTTACATTAATTAGCTTTGGTTGCCATCATGTCTCATGTATCCACCTGTGGGGTTAGCCTACACTGGTTTCTGCATGCTTCTACCATAAAATTGGATAGCAAGTGCTAAAAGATTTCAAACATTACCAGAACATTATAATGTTTATTTTATTTAATATTATCAGAGTACGTTGAGTTCTGGTACTGTGTGAATGACCCCGACAGCAGTTGCAAGTAGTATGATCACTGCTTTTCCAGATTTCTACATCTTTCTGTGAGACTTCTGCATACTGTGGTATTTGTTTAGTTTGCAGATTTTTGTGATCCTGTTAACAGAGGGTCCAGTAGAAATGTCAGCTTTTCTGCTTCTCTCCAATTCAGTTAGATTAAAAAAAATCAGGCCAAATTAATTTTAGATGACAGCAAAGGAGCAGTGACATAGCATTATAAACTAACTGAAATGGAAAAGAGTTGAAGTAGCCATTTCTGGAATTTTCCCTGTGTTGCTTGGAGAAATAGCAATTTTTTTTCCTTTGCATTACTGATGTGTACCAGCTGTATTCTAACAGGTGAAGGCCTGATTTTATTCTCTAGAAATCATCTATTCTGTATGCAGTGATATTATGCATGGTTATAGAAGACATAATTTACAGGGTTCAGTTTTAAAATAGAGACACATTATTCCAGTGACACTCACAGTTCTATATGGGGGTGTATATTACTGGCTGTTTCAGCAGAGACAAAAGAGAAGGTTTTAGAAAAACTATTCTTGTTTAAATCCATGTGGACTAGCTTAGAGTGCAGCATGGACATACTAGTATGTGGCTTGTACTGTGTGACAAAAGCTGAGATTCCATTTAGATAAACAGTGAAAGTAATTTTGACTCTGTACATTTCTAACCTACTTTTTAAAATGTGTCAGGTTTTTTCCTACTCTATTATTCTGAGCAGTATGCACTGTAGATGCATAGTACTTTTTTTCAGACCTGTCATGAAATAGTAAATGAAATATTTTCTGTCATTTCCACCAAAAGCAGTGAGAGTTTTGCAGTAGAATTACATGAATGCAAGATTGAGAACTTAAATTTTGAATGCAGCAGCAAACTAGAATAGAGTTTAATATCTTTATCAAAAGAATCTGTAGCTTCTTTTTCCTAGTTTGGGAAATAAATGTGTTCTGAGATTCTTTTAAAACTTTGCTATAGTACCACTTCAGTATTACATAAGGTATTTATACATTGTATTTGTCTGCACCTATGTAAGAACATCCAACTTAATGAAATGACCCGGGGTTTAAGCTGGCAAATGATTAAGACAAGAGAATAATTTAAAATATTTAAAAGTGTGGTCAGTTACCCTGTATCCATTGGCCCTCGTGAGCTGCCCATGTGTGCACTTCTGGCCCACCTGCATTGTTAGTATGCTTGGTTTAAGGCACCACTGCTGACATTGCTTTGGAATTGGTACTTATGAGAGTTGCTTACCAGTGCTCAGGAGATGAAAGCACAATACTTTCAAGTATGCACATTGAGTGAATAAAAAGATATTTTCCCCTAACAAGAGGTTTTGACCTCATTCTATGTTAATGTCTCCCACACAAATGAAAAAATTTACAGGATCAGTCCATTTTTCTGAGATGCGATGTCTCTCCATTGTAGTAACCCGATGTAACTGCATATTGTTTTACAGTTCCTGTTTTATTGTAGCAACTTTTAACAGGGATGTGAGATTTGTAGGAATGAGACACCCATGGTGATATGCATGTGTGCCTGGGCATTTGTATGTGTGTGGGAGAGAGAAGAAACACCAGTAGAGATAGCAGAACAAGAACAGATTGTAAAGAGCACTGTTTCCAGTCAGTCAAACTGGAGATCATGGTATTTCTGTCTAGCTCCAAAGACCTACATTCAGATAGGACCATAGTGCAGTTAAGTCCATAGGAGATGACTCTCGTCTTTGGCCAGAGCGAGTGGCAGCAGGGCTACAGCATATCATGTATGCCAGGCCTGCTAGCAGCAAAAGTTCATCATTTTAAATTCATGTAAAAAAATTGCTGACTAGGAAGCAGAGACACGATGAAAAGAAAGCTGGCGTCTTCTGTCTCGTGTGTTGCACACAAATGATTCTGGCCTGAGGATCACATGCATCATGGTGTTTCTGCATGTGCAGGTATGAGGCTGTGAGCAAATAAAATTAACAGAGAATGACTGCAAGAGAGTAAAATCAACTTCTTTAAATATTTTGAGTTATATTCTTCTTCTCCCATAAGATGTCAATCTTGTGTTTCATAATCTTTCTTTCCCCCTGCTGTAGCAGTACCAATCTTGAAATCTTTAATTTTCTCTTTTACAGGATTGTGGTGCCTTTTGTGAAAACCTGTCTCATGGTCTTGCCTTCAGTGCAAACTGTATGGAAGAGTCTGACAGATGTTTTTGTCGTACCATTCTTTCAGAGCCTGGGCCGATGCTTTGCCATGGTTAATATACGCCTGGACCAAGAGTAGACATCAGGGGTGTAACACTGCTGTAGTCATAGCTGGTGTTACATTTCTTTGCTAACCTAACATACAAGCACTTACCATTCATTCCAAACTGTTAAATTACAATGGCTGGTTTAAATGGGAACATGCTATTTTTACTAAAACTCATTTTATCAGGGAGATCCATTTAAGAATAAATAGGCAGTTTTCATAGCTCACTGTTTTAACAACAGAGTGATGATCGCAGATACTGGCAACACTTTATTTTAATGGTACATTGATTGCTTGATTACAGGAGAATTCTCATGGAGGTTTAACAGCCACCCCAGTGATAAGGATTTGCATTATTACTATAAATATTTCAATGAGTAGGCTGTCTTATCTTAGACAAAACTGATCTCTAGGGTTTCACATTGACTTTACTGCAGTTCTACCAGGGATCATTTTTGGCTTCACTGTGCTGAATGATAAACAGTCTTCTGTTAACAGCAGTTAAAATGAATGTGACTCATTGCATAAACATACAGGGAAAGGAACTGTTGTGTTATTCTCCTGTATTGAAGGTGTGGGGAAAGCTCCCTATTATTTTATCCCTTAAAATAAGGTGTTAGCTAATGATTTGTAACATCAGCTAATCTGTATATTTTATTTAATGAGAGGTTAACTTTGCTGTATATTTTGTACCTTTGTAAATGACACTTGATTGGTTTTCTTTGATGCAGTATTTCTCTAATATTTGAATTCTAGCCAACTTAATAATCAGCAAGAGTAAGACGCTGCAAAAAATAACTTTAGATAAATAAAATATACATTTCTAAATTAAGTCGGTTTGGAGTGTTACCATGCAATTCTAGTATATTATTTATATATGATTATATGTAAAAGCAAAGATTATAAGTGTTTTCCTACAGAACTATGCAAAAGAGTTGGAAATATCTGTTTATGAGAAATGATTTTTATTAAAATGGGGTGTAGTAAATGCAACCCTACTTATTTCTGTATATTATTGGTGTGAACATTGTGATATTTAAAGCTATAGATACTAAGCTAGTACTTTAACTAGATAGCAAGTTCTTACAGAAGGCAAGTGAGTGTAACTGGTATCCTTGTCTAATTCTCTTAACCTATTGACTTGACTTTCTGTGTTGCTTGTTTACTACTTCAAAGCCTAATCCCCCCCAAAAGCCTTTCTTTCTTCTGCACCTAATATGACTTTAAATCAGAATAACAGAACATATGCAGAGGTACATTAAAATTACATTGGCCTTCTAATGGGCTTATGCTGCTTTTTCCTTTAAATACAGATGGTAAGTTGCAATTGTAAAATGTTTGTATGGTTTAGAATGTTATTTTCTAAAATGATGTCTCAAATTTCTTATCAAACAACAGAAATAAAATAATAAAGTGTCAGCTGTTTCCCATTTTCAAGTTAATATTTTTTTTCGGATTTCCCAGCTCTAAAATAATCTCTTAAAATGCCAAACAAGCATAGAGTACCTATGCAGTCCTTTCAAAATATGTGGGAGGTAAAAAACCCTGCATTTAACATGTTTATATTATGAAATGACATATCTCTGTGTGTAATTAAGCCCATACAGAAGGATTGCTTTCTCTGAAGCAGGTCTCTGGGCAGAATTTTGGCAACATTCCAAAAAATGCTTAATTCTTTTTACAAGCACATGCTTTCCTTACAGATGAGCTGCAGAATTTTCCTTTTCTTGCTTACTGACTTGTTGAAGTTAGCTGACACTGTATATTCTTTGTACATTAAGAACATCCTTGTATATTAAAAGCATTTTTACCATTTGTGCCATTTAGAGAGGTATTCACATGGCTTTCAAAAACTGGATCCTAATGATTAGTGCCCATGGAAATTTCTTTTATTTTTTCTTATTCTGCAAGAAGTTAGCTTGTTTTTCAGATGTGTTCTTCAAAATACTAATGGAAATAACTCTTCTGAAAATAAAAATTGGCCAGGCTAGACTTGAACTCTTTTGAGAGTTATTTTCTTTTACAACATCCAAGGATTTTTACAAAGATATTTTCCACTGAAAAATATCCCCTTGATGAATTCATTTAAAAGAAAATAAATCTATCAGTACTAGTTCTTACATCCAAAAGGAGCCCTATAAAAGCCTAAAGTTTGAAGGAACCCAAGTCTGGATTTGAAGTTTTGAGAATGAGACCATTCCCCAGAGAAAAATGTAGCATTTTATGTTATCCACTCCTGGATATATGCATTCTTAAATAGCTTACTGAAGTTGTCTGGCTCTAGCTACCTCAGACAAATAAGTAGAATGGTTTTGGTTTGTACTTATTTTGATTTAGGCTTGTTGTTAATTAGTTCTTTTCACACTTTCTCTAGCTACTACAAGACTCAAGCAAGCTTGTAATTAGGTAATTAAAGCTGTTTGTTCTTACATACTTTATAGCAGTATCTTTCTCTGGAACAGATATGCTTTTGCTGTAGGAAAATACAAAATGCACTGTTGGACTTTGGGTAAAACACTAGATGCTTGGCAAATACATTTAATTCATCCATAAAAGGAGTGGAAGGAAGCATGAATATATACAGACTCTCCAATACTTAGGTGTGACTCTGCCCCAGGCAACTCTGGCTGGCAAGTATTCTCAGGATTTTATGGATTTGACAGTTCTGACAAATATCCTGAAGCTCTGGCACAGCTGATACTGTGAATAGCTTACAGCACTGTTGGACAACAGGGACTGAACTGTGCACTTTGATGTAGGGGTAGGTTCCTTATGTTTGTCTCCAATTTTTTTGAAATGTGGACAAACTATCCCAGCTGATCTCTTACTGGAAACTTACAAATGATAATTTAGACCAGAAGGGGGTCTAGAAACTTAGTCTCGTTATCTGCAACAAATGAGGAAAATTTACACCTGATTCAGGTCATTTACTCTGATGCTTCTTCTCCTCTATGGAATGGGGAAAATATTACAGCTTTCAACAAGAGTAGATTTTCCATCATCATGATAGAGCTATTATAAATAATAAGTGTAAGATGTTCCAATTCCAGCCTGTCTCTTGTTACTGCAGACCTTAGATCTACAATCATGAGCTGGAAACTCAGTTCTGAGATGCAAAAGATTTTAGCATCTTGTTTTTCATGAAAACCATAACTAACATACAGACCTAGCCCTGGATTTGTGTTTATGGACTTTTTTCTCTTAATTCATAAAGTTTAACCCACCTCCTTACAAGAGCTGTTTCCTGAAATCCTCCTAATCTGACTCTGCAGCATTTATATTTGTATTTTATGTTTCCCCACCCTACTTGTTCACCATATAACTTGAAATAAATTCTTAACAGAAATGATATATTAGTAAATGAGGAGCCTGTCCCCACCTATCCAAAAAGTTAACTTAGGCATTCACTGAATAAAAAGTTCAGAACATCCCTGCTGCTCTGGGACCTCAGACCACACACTTATATTTAGTGGAAGCCAAAGAATGGTAAGTCCCTTATTTTTACAGAGTATGATCATTCCCCCACCTACAGAGATAAAACTATTGTTGTTATTAACTCTCTTTTAAAAACACATGGAAAAATACATGTGTTTGGGGTTTATTGTAATAAAAATGCAAATGGAACAAGGTCAAACACTGGACACTTTACTATACCAATCTTGTTTGTTGTCTGTCTGTGCTTATAAAAATGAGAGTTGAAGGCCTCCACTGGGTATACTGAACCAGCAGTTATGCATGAAAAATGGAGGTGCTGTCTTCATGCAGGGATTTACAAATTAGGGAAGAATTAATAAAGGCTAATTTTAATTTGGTGACACTAATCTTCGTAAGCTTACTACAACAAAAAGAATATTTCTTCTGAGAGGAAATTCAGAAGAGCCAAGATAGGTTTCTGCTCTGAATCATCATCCAGAGAAGACACTGCATTGATTAATACAAAATGTTGGTCTTGGCTTGGCTTCTTTCCTTGGCTACAAAAAGAGTTGTATTTGAGGCAGGTTCTTCTCCGCATACTATGCTTGTCTCACAACTTGAGGCCAGGGGTGAGTGTCACCTGTGTTTAATGTTTTGTCTGTTTTCTGGCTTCCCCTTCCAGCTGCAAGTGGGAGAAAAAAGGACCCCTTCACATAGCACTGAACCCAATCCTACGTTAGACATCTCAATGCAATAAAATTTAGAGATTCACACATTTATTTCAAACCTCAAGGAAAGCTTGTGTACTTTTCCAACTGCCTTAGGTCAACTGCTTTTTCACCCCATGTACCTATGTCATCTTGCTTTTCTTTACACAATGCTGCAACTATCAGCTAGGGTTGACCATGAAATGCTTAGGTAAGGAAGCTTGGTGACAATATATAAGCCTTACCAAGTGGGTATTTAAATCCCCTTATTGAGACTAGTTCTCATAGTCAGATATTTCTATAAAGCACATGAACACTTACTAATAAGGTAGAACTGGCAAAATGGTACAGAACAGGGCTGACAGAGACCAGTGTTCATGACAACTCAGAAGTTGTCAAGGAATTTGATGCTGAAAAATGCTGAGAAAAGAGTGATTTCATTTGCACAAGGTCTGGCAGAATTAAAGCTTCCAGTCTATCTGCCTCTCCAGCCAAGGCAGTTACAAGCCATCTTGATCAAGACCTTCAAGGACTAGCCCTAATAAAACATGTACACTCCTACTACAGGATTGAAGTGAGAGAAAGGCATTTCAATCCAAAATTGTAATCCCTGCCCAGGTGCCACCCAACCAGAAACATGTCTGAACTCAGAAGGCGCCTCCCTTTCGCATAACCCCTCTCAGTACCTACAGTTTTGCTTTTGTCATGCCCAGAACTGTCCTTATTTGAGCAACTTGGCATCTTACATCTAAGCTCAGTCAGAATCCCAAAAGAAGAGAAAAGACTGCCTTAAAGTCCTTAAAATACACTTACTGGTGTATACTGGTACTTCCCAAAACACACTTTCCCAGGAGTGAGTCCATATGCATTGGCACACTTCAGGCAAAATTTGATTTCAGGTTTCTCCAGTGTTGGTTTACTTCTTCTAGCCCCTAGGCTATTGTGAAATGTTTTATGGCTGCAGCACTCCCACATAAAATGAAATCACTCCTAGCTAGAGGTTGTGAGAAGGAAAGAACATGAGAGGAGCTACCCATCTTTCTTGGTATGACTATTCCTTTGATGCAAGGAACAAACAGGACAAATAACAAATGCATACATGTCCTGCATAGTGGGGGCAAGGGGCACCTATCTCCAAGGCAAAGTTCTGATCCAGTGACTCAATTTAAAATACGGAAATTCTCCAGAGAGTGGGGACCTCCAGGACTATAAGTCTGTAAACAATGGGGAATGAGGAAAACATTGCCCTGCACATTAAGCCCATCCTAATGCTTGTTATCGTGCAGCAGGGTGAGGACAGTAGGATGGCTCATAAAAGTTCAATACCAACAGTTCTAGCAGCTAAGCCTTTTATCCAGCAAAACATAGAAAAATGTGCATAAAATGATGTGGTTAAGAAGTTGAACCGAAGACACACAAAAAAGCAGTGATCTTCCACTCCTAAGCCTCAGGTCTGTAAGTGCTCTGCATAAAGCAGGCTGCTCATGGACAGCCCCTTTGAGCTGACAGCCTTGTTGCTGTTGAAACTATACATTAAAAAAAACCCAAACCAGTTTTCCAGGGCTGATTTTGATCTTGCTGACACTGAAATATATCAGGAGTATTGCTAATACCACAACTGGAATAATTACACAAGCTTTAAAAAAAAAAAAAAGGCAGGGGTGGGGGATGAGGAGTGGGGAAAGAGGGAGTGTTTGATACCAGACAAAGACACTCAGGGAGCAGTCATTCACATTGGATTTTGTTTATGACTCATTTTCTGACACCAGGAATTTTGTCCAAACTTTTTCCATTTTTTTTGCACTGCCTTTTTTGGAAGACATGTTTCCTACCCATACTAAAACCTTTCCTCTTCTCAAAGCAGAAAAAAACCCCAAATCATAACTTGCACACACTTTGCTCCAGGTTTAGAGCAAGTGCTCAGTTAGGGTAATCCTGAGGTTTGAAGTTCAGATAAAGCAACACTTTGGAGCCATAAAAACTTTTTAAAATTAGGTATGAAATGTCTAAGGCTTGTGTGATGGAGAAAGAAGAAAGGCAGGGAGGTGGCCAACCAAGGTGGCATGTAGTCCTGTTCAGCAACTGACCTGGGCTGCTGAAGACACAGCAAAGCTCCATGAGAAGACTGTTTGGGTGACATTTCCAAGGCCAGATTGCGTGTCTACAACCTCTGGCTATTTTAGGCCACCCCTGGATAATCCAATCCATTCGTAGTAACTGAGAAGAGGACCAGAGCCTTTGCACTTTTAGAAGTTCCCTGCAAGCCTTGACCAGCCCCTTTCCCACTGAGCTATACTCTTCCTCTGAATGTAACAGGAGCTCCTTGCAAAACTCCTGTGTGCATGCCAAGTTTCTGCCTGTTAAGTTTGTATGCATTTCTCACAAAGCAGTGCGAGAGACAATGGACCATGACTCCATCCAATCTCCATCTCTGCAGATGTAACTTGTTCACTCTTACCGCTTGGTAGTACCCATGCCATTTTCTCTGTAGGCTGTCTTCTTGGTACTTCTTCAGCTCAAGAAAACACCACAAAGTTTCATCAGATGTGATGGTTCATTTCACTTTGTATGCAGCCTATTCTGGAATTCATCTCATGAAACAAATTCCACTAGCTTCTGATTTCTTTTAGTTGCAGTAGGGTTGTGTGATTCAGAAACGTCTTTTAAAGGGGGCTGTGGTTCTGCAGAAGTGATTCCAAGACCAATTCAACATTTCAAATTAGCAAGTATCTCTCTTTTTTCAGTCACCTTTAAGATGATTCACAGTAACACTGAATGATGGATCAAAATGTGCAGGACAGCAACTAATTGAAAAACATTTCTAGGTAGGAGAACAAAGAATTGTCTTGTGGGGTTTTCAGATGGGTAGAGAAATTGCAAAGACTATGTCCTTCAATGCTCTCATTTGACTCCACAGACAGACAAAGATATTTTAATGATGGCTTAAGTGAATTATTGCATCAGTAGAAAAGTTACTTTTAAAAGTTACAACTAAGTTGGAATGCTGGAAAACTTCCATCCACAGCATTTGTTCTAAAGTTTATGAGCAATATAAACTCCTAAAGAAAGCTGACTACTAACTGAAGATTCTATCAGCAATACATGTCCATATGGGCTGCATTTTCAGCAGGTGCAGTTATTTACATCTGTGGAGCCCACATCCATCTTAGCCAGCAGCTTTTTTGAGGTAATTTCTCTGTTAAATTGCCAAAGCCAAATATACTGAAGTTGAGAACTTTCTACTTCTGTTGCTGCAATTCTGTGCTAAACGGCATAACACTAAGGTCACTATTTTTCTGTTGAGTTTATAAATCTTTCATCACAGTGTGATTTCCTAACACAAAACTAATGGCTGCAAGCACCAAAAAAAAAAAAAAGGCAAAATACAATTCATAGCTTATAGACATATAGTGATGTTGCAACCCTAAGCCATCTTGAATATAATACAGTGATGAATCTCTATAGCATTATGCCCCTGAGCTTACAAAGGAACCTTGTGAACACAGAGCATACAAAGACGTCCATTTCCCTTTAGAAGTAAATCCCAGTGGTTAATATGCATGGCAGATATGCCCATATGGATCAATCTCCTCCCAGGGAAAAATAAAGCACTATTAAAGTGCAGAACTGTTAAATATTTGCATCGTTTTGAAACGAACCAGTCGAGAAAATCTCTTTTTCTTCATCCCAAGGATGTCCAAGTTCCCACAATTGTTCCTGGAGCAGCGATGCTCCTATGTAAACTATTGTCAGTGACAGGAGGGGGGAGTCCGACAAACGCCTCACTCGCTGTGGACGTGTGAAACACTACTAAGACTTCCATCTCTTCATTGCTTCCTTGCCCTTCTTCCTCGCCCCCTCACCCCCTGCCCTCGTGGCTGTGCCGCACGCAGCCCCTGTCGCCCCCCGCTGCCGGCGGCGGGACCCGCTGTCGGGGATCGCGGGCGGCCGGGGCAGTCCGGGCGGCGTGAAGGGGACCCTGTAGAGTCCCTCCGCAGGCGTGTCCCAAGCACTCGGGACCGGGGCCGCCACCTCCCAGGTTGCCGGGGCAGGGCTACTTTCTCCTCCCGCCCCCGGCGGTTCCCGGCCGCCCTGCCACGTGCGGGGCTGTACCGCGGCTGTCATCCACCCCAGCCGGAGGCAGGGAGCCGTCCTGGCCAGCGGCCAGCCCTCCGCTCGCAGCTACCTCCCCCGGCCGACCGCTTCGCACAGCGGCATCTTCCTGCCTCCGGTCCTACAAGTCACAGGACAGAGTCACTCGCGGCAGAGCCGTCAGCAGCCCGCAGCAGCATGTCCGGCACCAAATACGTAGACTCGGAGGTAGGACCGCCGCGGGATGAGGCCAGGATGCTGCTCCGTTGCCCTCCCGCCCGCCGCCGCCGAGTACCTGCAGCGGCTCGGCCCCGCCAAGCTCTCCGACCCGTCGGAGAAGCGGGCCTGGGGTCGGCTAGGCTGCAGGAACACGAATAGCCAGGCACCTGCGGGCAGGGAGAGCGGGGCGGGGGCAGCCGCGGGGCTCGTGCCCTGCCGGGACGGGGCTGCCGGAGTCCGTGCGGGAAGGGCGGTATACGGCGGGCGCTACGGCGAGGGCACCGGGATGGAGGGGGCACGGTGATGGCTCTGCGTGGAGGGCAGTGCAGTGGGGTCAGTATAATGAGGGCAGTACGGTGAGGGCAGCGTGCGGACGGCGCTGCGGGGGGAGCGGCGGCCGCTCCCAGCTGTGCCCGGGGGGGCCGCGGCAGCGCCCTCCCCGCAGCGGGGGGGGGGCTCGCTCCGCCGTGGGGCAACGCCGCGGGGCCGAGCGGGAGGTGCGGGGCCGCCTGGCGGCCGGAGCCTGAGCCGTGCCTGGCACCGCGGGGGTGTGGTGTGTGCCCCGCGGCCGCGCTTAAATAGCCGGGCGGGGGCCGCCCCGCAGCAGCATCCCGCCGCCCCGCGGACCCGGGGCCACCTCCCCCAGCCCGCCCCCCGGCCCTCCCCGGCCCTCCCCGGCTCAGCTGTGCGCTCCCCTCCCGCCTGCGCTCCCTCTGCTCCCCGCAGGGCTTTCTGTACACGGCGCCCGTCCGGGAGCAGGGCAACATCTACAAGCCCAACAACAAGATGATGGAAGATGAGCTGAGCGAAAAGGCGGTGCGCGACGTGCACACCAAAGAGATCGACCTGGTCAATCGAGACCCCAAGCACCTCAACGACGACGTGGTCAAGGTGAGGGGCTGAGGGGGGACGGGGCGGGGAGCGATGCCAAAGCCTGCCGAGGCAGGGTACGTTGACACTGTCAGGGCGGCAGCAGCCCACGAACTGCATCTTTCCACCTGCTGCGAGAAGGGACGGGCTAGGGCCTGACTATACGATTTTGTTAGGTTTTTTTAAAGAAACGGCGGACATAGCGGGAGACAGGCGGGCAGCGGCCAGGGCAGCTGCCGGAGCAGCTTGTTCCGGTGCGGGGCTCCCCTGCCGCGGGCTGCCCGCGCTCTCCCGCCGGGACACCGCGCTGGGATCGCCGCTCCCGCGGGGAACGGGGCGGCTCCCGCCGCGCTGTGTACCGGCACTCGGGTCTGCTGCCGGGATGTCCTGCCCGGGGCTGGAGTAGCAGGGGGAGTTTCGTGACCTTGTGTAACACCGTCAGGAGGATTTTCCTTCTCTGAAGCACGCACAGAGGCAGGGAGGGCAAGGAGACGGCACAAACCAAATGGCCCTGCCTAAGCCTGGCAGGTGAAAAATCAGAGGTGTGCTGATGGTCGTTTGGATTTGCGTTCTTGTTCTCTTTTATTCTTCTTGGTGTTTTAACTTCGTTCAAAAGCTGATAAAGGGAAGAAATCTAAGCAATATACAACTATGCCCTTGTCTAGATTTTTTGTTTGGGTTTATAAATCAGTTCGACTATTTTGACAAGTCAAGGTCGATAGAGACTTGCTTGAAGTCACTTTGGTCAGAAAAATCAGAACTGAATTTTCTCTTAACAGACAACTTTGTATTATGCATGTGAAAATTGAGGATGCTGTCATCTGGGCTTGTCAGATCCTAGGAAAAATGGGAGCTGCCCAGTCGTACTGGATGACTGAGCCACTAACTGGACTGTTTAGTGTCCAGCAGTGTCAGAGTCTGTGTAGTTCGCTATATTTGTTGGTCACGAAGACCTGTTACTTAAAAAGAGAAATAGTGCATTGTTTCCAGAGACTCAAGAGGCTGGACTCTGGTTTCTGAATGTGTATCTGTAAAATGATTCATGCTATGTGCAGACAATTTAGCAAGGTCCCAAGTGACCGCAAATTCCAGACTTCAAGACAATTTGAAGGTGCTGAATATGACTAACCATCATGCTGGATCAATGCTAAGAATTACCCCTCAGAGCAGTCTATAAGGACGTAAAGAAGCCTTTGTCAGCTTTGCTGTATAGCAAGAAGGTGCATAAAGTTGTTACTTGTTTAGAAAAATTCGTCCATTTACGTACTGGGGAAAAACTTGCAATAAAATGGTGGATTTTTAAAAAGAGAGTAATTATTTTTTCTTCTACACAAGGAGTAGCAGCTGAGTAGACAGGGAATGCAAGAGCTGATGAAGGTACTACATCATGGCTTATTGCATACATCAACAGAAGTCCCCAAAGCAACCAAACCTTCTGAGGATGAGTCATAGCCCCCAGGCAAGTCAGAATCCTAATGTCCACAAATTTGTGAAAGAATGATCCTGCTAGGAAAAGAGGGAGATCAATGACAATAAAAAACCCTAAAGGACATATAAAATGAAGCACACAAAGCCCACCTTGTCCTCTCTGCCTCCCACAGGAGCAAGGATTAAGGTAGTGTGTTACTACAAACTGAGAAAATAAGAATAACAGGAATGGAAAAAAACTTTTCAGTTAGTCCTTTTTGAAGTAATTGTAGACCAACACATTCACTGAAAAACACCAAACAGCCAGAATACCAGCACTGCCTTTGTGTCAACAAGTCAGCTCCTGGTAGTGAAGGTAGTCACATTAAGACACAGGAACATACCAAAATGAGTTTGATGTTAACCAGACAGGATCCGTTTTGCATGATAAAAACAGCAGTTTTGTAAATCAACATTTGCTGTTTTATTATAAGAATAAATAACTTGGATTTTTATACGTATATCATAGATAGGTCCAACCTGAAGAGCAGAGAGAGGAATTTTGCCACAATTTGCATTTACTTGGATGCTGCATCCAGATTCAATCTGTTAGATGTAGCAATAAAATTCAGACACAGTACCTAGGGGACAGGCTTGGGTTGGGGTGAAGATACACACATTCAGTTCCTGCCTCAGCCATCGGTCTGCAGTCCCCTTCTGTCACGCATCTGCCTTCCTTACTTAAGCTTTAAGTCATCCACGCAGAGTATAAATGATATACAAGTATAACAGAATGAGTCCCCAGTCTTAGTCAGGTACTGAAAGTCAGAGACAAAAAATGTTCAGGAGTGCTGTAAAGCCAGAAGTATAGTTCAGACTGAGCTTAGTTTTGTTTAGAACTGTTACATTTTTCTATATTCAGAACATTCTGCTTTTTACGCAGAATTTTATGCCTTCCTTGCCACTTGAGTATGAGGTGCAATAGCATGGAAACTGGGGACAAATCAGTCAGCTGTGAAATAGGAATGATTAGACAGAGAACGAGGAATCTGCTCTGTAAGCAGCTCTCTAAAAGGCCTCAGTGTTGTCTGCATTCAAATACTTCCCATAGCACATTTTAAAAATAACCTTCTCTTGTGAGAAGCAGAAGACACGTTCCCTTGGTTTGCAACACCAAGCATCTGCACAGCTTTCCCTGCAACAGATTGTGGTGCAGGCAGCAACAGGGTTGGGATCTAGGCAAGGGGAAGAAACACAATTGAGATCCTTTTATAAAAACTAGACACATGGAGCAGCTTACCCCAAAGCTGTTGATGACTTTGCTTACAGTTTGTCTTTACATTGGCTACAAAATAGAAGAGCTTGGAGGATTCGAGAAAACTGGGGCAAATTACTGGAAATCTGTTCAGAGAAGGAGGCCTTACAGAACTTGAGGTATGCAGACAATCAAGCTGAGGCATGCAGACAATGAAGTTGACAACTTTGTGCTGGAGCAAGCCCGATCTACTGAAAATTACCAGGATTTGCTTCCTGTTCCAATTCCTTCAGTGGGGACCAGAAAGAGAGTTTCTTCCTCATACAACTGCCCTCATGCATCACCTTGACCTCAGCAGAACATGTCCTAGTGGTCCCATTCCTTCAGGCACTGGCTCGTGAAGGTGGCTAGTCAGGGAGGAGGCAAGGAGTATGTCAGGAAGATAGGAAAGAGTCCTGGTGCACCTGGGAGCTCTCTGGGAGTCGTTCTGGTGATTATACAGCTGGTTTGCCACACAGTTGTGTCTGTTTCATATGTGCTTCACTGAGCAGTTCCACCCTTGGACTTGTGTCCTGCATTTTATTTGTGTGTGATGAGATGCAACAATCAGGGTAGAAAGCTGATTGCAGTTTTTTTTCTCTCCGTTATGACCCAGGACTCACGTAAAGATGCCTGAAGTTCAGCCTTTGCTCTTCTTGTTTCCCAATGCAGTATTTGTGTGTTCCATATGGCTATATTGCAGCCTTCCAACTCTGGAGTTCAAAGTTTCTCTAAGTATCTGTGGTCAAGTCTTCATGGAGTTTACTGAATTTGGAAGCTGCAGAGGATAGAGCCAGATCTCCCACAGATTGCTCCTCTCAGTAACTTCCTTGCTCAGGATGGGGATGGACCTTGCAGCCAACCCTGATAAGTCTACTCCTTAGGGATTAGTGAGGACCAAATGTGCAGTCACATCTGCAGCCAGATGATAGTTCTTTCCTACGGTGATGTGCCAGGAAGAAAGGCCTGTGCCTGGTCTACCATCTAGAACATAAGTATTTTCTTTTAAACAAGTGGTGTCTATCCACTGTCTGTTGTGTAGGAGTTCTTTTTGCTCTGGAAAAAAAATTCCAGTACTTGGCTACAGATGTGAGGATGCAGAGCCTTTGTATGAAGTTTTAAACAGTTATGTATTCATCCCTTCCACTTAAAACTAATGGAGTTAAGGACAGTGCAGCTCATTGCAAGGAAAAATCTGGAATTTTTAGTCAGATGTTGACAAATACCATAATACCCTTATGTAGTTGTTAGGGAGGAAAGTATTACTCAGCCATTTAAAAGCCATTTACTATTTCTGCCACTTTTTAATGAAAAGAGAGGGTTTTTCAAAAGCAGTTTGCCATTTTATGCAATCTTTCACAATTAAGGTCCCTCCCTGTTGCACTGAGATGATGCACAGGGAGATGACTGGGCAAAGCACTTCCCATCTCCACACCTGAGCACCTCCTGGAAGAAAAGCAGGTGTCATCCCCTGCTCTTTTTGGATAGGAGGGCTAAGATGTTGAGCGCTGTTGTTTGGATGTGACATCAGCCTGAGAGAAACACAGTTCCGCTCTTCAGTGTAATAAAATGAGAGAAAAGCTGAGCTCAGTCAGGTGCTATTTCTGAAAAAAGGAAATAAGTGAAATATAATGCAGGCCCTTTTTCTTTGTGTTTAGATATTGTTAAAAGTCCTGAAAAAATAAGATAAATATATAAGTTTAAATATATCCACATAGATATATAAATGTATAAATGTTTATGTATATATATATCTATATAGCTATCTATCTATCTGCGTGTGTTCTAATCCAAGCTTGTCATCTGTGTCTTGCTATTGGCAGTGATCAAAGTGAGATGCCTCTGGAGGTAGAGTCACATCACAGAGTTTAGCTCTGACCATAGGATGGGATGAGCAGTGCTCTCAAAGGGCATGTTCCTCTCAGTTGCCTATATATGCAGCTTAGACACAACACCTTACTCATACATAGCTGCATTTAAATGAAGTTATTCTCTAACATGTGTCCTACTAACAAACTGTGGGGTTTAGGTTTAAAGGGCAAGAAAATTCAAATGTTTGACTTTGGTTATCCGCATGATCCAGTTCTGTTTCAAATATTTCTTCCAAGGCCAGTCTAGGAGTGAGAGATTAAAAACTCAGTGTCATTATGAATGCCAGACTATACAAGGACTGAACGACATTTTGAGATTTCTGAAAAACACTTTTCTTTCACATTAGGAGTTCCCAGACATGGAATTTCCAAATGTTCATAAGATTACAGCTAAATAATGGCATCTGTCCTAATGAAAGCTTCTTTCATGTGTTTGCACTTAAACTCATGGTATTATTAAAGCCTTATGCACAGTGTTGTTGCTTAGCATGATGAACATGACTCATAACTCCATAGGAAAATGTTCATTTGATGTCCATGAGGACAGAGCCAACAATTCAGCATGGCTGTTCCTCTTGTTAGAATTTATTGGACACTATCTCAGATTCAGAGGAAATAAATACTTTTTGATTCTGATAGCTTCAGCAGAATTCAGATTATATTAGAAAATTTTAAGAACAATTTTAATTAATTGTAGAATTTTTAGCCCACAATGTGGCTAGAAACACCATCTTGTGTAGCATAAGTCACAGTATCTAAACCAAACAAAATACTGAAATCCAAAACTCTCCAGGGAGAAGAGGCATTAATTTTGTACAGTAGAGGGGTCTGCCCATGAGGTCCCCAATGAGGAAGTTTGATCTTTGTTGTATTTTAGGCGACTGAAAGAAGAAATGAACTTGGTTGATTCTATAACACTTGTGATCTCAGGAGAACTGAAGACCGATTTAGTTCTAAACTAAGGGGTTTTTCCCACAACTCTCAAATACTCTTGTAATAAACAGACAGCGGGATGACGTCTACATCAGTAACTGATTTTCTGAGCTTTTTGATCCAGAACTACCATCTCTTTTCTTTTCTTTTTCAGACAAATGACATTAGTAAAAACCATCTTGGACTTAAAAACATTTGTTCTTTTAAACATGAAAGAGAAGTTATACAATTTAATTTTGTTTGATTTATTGAGAAGGCAGGTTTAACCTGTTGGTCTCTTTATATTTTCCTGGCAGATTTCTTAAGAAAATATCTTCTGATAGCGTCAACACAAACTTTGAATTTCATGCAAAATCATTATTAGAAATTATGTCATCAGATTAGCATTCAAAAGCACAAATATTTCCAGTACCACTGTCCCCACTCTAATGACCATATGAATTGATAAAACATTATTTTTTTCAATATAAAGGAACTGTTCTATAGATATTAGTAGGGCTGTACAAGGGTGGAGTTTGTCTCTAGTCTTTTATTTATCTGGCCCACATACTTTATTTTCAGATAAATAGAAACTGATAAACTCAGCTTCATAGATAAGAAGTGAGAAGGCACTCTCACAGCTGAAGGTGAAAGCATCACATTCTCTGTCCAAACTCCTGCTGTGCTGAATTTATATTCGGAATTCCAAAAAAGTTTAAGGGAGTTTCATAGACAGATTGCAACCCTTCCTCTGTCAACTTTGAAATCTGTTCTTGGAATTAAAACAATTGCTGTAAAAAATAATCAGTTTTACCTCAAGATCAGGTTAATACCTCCTGTAGACCTCAGCTGTAAAGTCATCTATTGTTTTATGAAGTTCATGTATCATGAAATGGTTTGGGTTGGAAGAGACCTTAAAGATTATCTAGCTCCAATTCCCCTGCTGTGGGCTGGGATGCTACCCACTAGATCGAGTTGCACAGAGCCTAATCCAGCCTGGCCTTGAACATTTCTAGTGATGGGGCATTCACAGCTTCTCTGGGAAACCTGTTCCAGTGCCTCACTTACAACTTTCTTCCTAATATATAAACTGAACCTACACTCTTTCATTTGAAGCCATTCCCTCTTGTCCAGTCACTACGTGCCCTAGTAAAAAGTTCCTTTCCAGCTCTCTTGTAAGCCCCAATTATGTACTGTAAAGTGGTCAATGGTCTCCCTGGAGCCTTCTGTTCTCCAGGCAGAACCCCAAGTCTCTCGACCTGTCTTCATAGGAGAGATGCTCCAGCCTTCTGATCATCTTTCTGGCCCTTCTCTCTGGACTCACTCCAAGAGTTCCACAATCTTCTCTTGGAGGTCCCAGAGCTGGATGCAGTACTCCAGGAGGGGTCTCACGAGAGTAGAGTGGGAGAATCTCCCTTAACCTGCTGGTCACAATTCTGATGCAGCCCAGGGTGCAGGTGGCTTTCTGGGCTGGGAGTGCACATTGCTGGGTCATACTGAGGTTCTCATCAACCAGTACTCCCAAGTCCTTCTCTGCAGGGTGCTGCTCTCAACCTGTCCTCCACCCACAGCCTGTGTTTGTGCTTGGGGTTGTCTTGACTCAGGTGCAGGAACTTGCGCTTGGCCTTGTGGAACTTCATGAGGTTCACATAGGACCACCTCTGAAGCCCATCCAGGTCCCACTGGACAACATCCTTTCCCTTCAGTGTGTCAACTGCACCACAGAGCTTGGTGTCATCAACAAACTTCCTGAAAGTGCACTCAATCATCTCTTTGTTCTCATACAGTTTATGACAAGAGCAGAACTGTAGAATAATGATATCTTAATTTTTATGAAACACTAAAGAAATAATTATTTCATATTTGAAGATCAGTAACTTAAGAACTTCCATAAGGAAGACAACCTTCTAACAGGACAAATGCAGAGGCAATTTTTTTTAAAGGAACAGAGAGGCAGCTGGACATCACTGCCACACTCACTGTCAGCAATATGCATGTTCTGGTAGAAATGAGATAAAAGGTGAAAACAAGTTATACAGATTTGCAAAAAAATATTGCAGCAGTTAACAAGAATGTGTTTATGGGTAGTATCCATAGTAGAGTCTCCTTTCCTTAGAATCACTTTACAGATAATAAAGAGGACAAAATGGTTTCCAGATCTAAAACAACCCCCAAGAGTCTCTGTTTCTCTCTATGCACTACTCAAGAGTCTGAGGTCTCTATATTGGCATTTCCCATTCGTGCCTAAACTTAGGAGGGATGAAGCTAGACCAAGTTCCAAAAAGTTATACTTCATAGTGGTTTATTGCCTTAATAGCATATAAACATAACAATAATAAAATATAAATGTATAATATTTATATTAAATACATTGTAAAATATAAAATCTGTTTACAGGATGTATTTACTTTTATTAAAGTTTTTGGATTCTGCTTGATTCCAGATCCCACTAAAATTAATCAGAAAATTCCCATTATATTTAGTGTAGTGTATACTTCACACTGGTGTTCATGTTCATGTGTATATTCCTTTAAACACACCTGTGTGGATATACATGTATGTATTGGGGTTCTTTGCTAAAATAAAAGTATCAAACAGGGAACTGTAGAACATGAAACAAATAATAAAAACAGCTTCTTAGGAGTTTCTCTTTGGGAAAACTGCAATAACCTCCCAGCAGCCCAGTTTCCAGGGAGGAAAATAGTAATTTTATTTTCTGAGTACTTACTCCAGCAATAGCAAGATATTTTTCAAGGAATTAGCTGACATAATATCCCCACCTGCACAGGAAGTTCTGCTGTGTTGTAAAGGAATGCAGATCTCTCTTTGAAGATGCTTGTCTTTCCTTGTGCCAGACTGTATTGAGACAAAACAGGCAAGTGCTTCAGGAATAGATCTCTGGAGAACAGCTGGTTGCTACAGTGCTGCCCTGTTGGCATCAGTTCCATTTTTCTCACAAGTACTTCCGCAGATTTTGATGAGCCTGCCCATCTGATAAAACAAAGACCATCTCCAGGGCTCTTCTGGTATGTAATCAGTAATTCATCATGGGCAGGGAGCAGGAGGTTATTCTCTCAGTAATTAGTAGCAAATTATTTTTTGGCTATTTTTATTGATTTTCAGTTTTGTGAAATGGTGATCTGAAGTAATCACCTGCTGAGTGTTCATGTTTTGTAGTCACCCATGTTATAGCCTGAGATTTATATAAAAACGGTGGAATAGAATGAGTTTTGGCTTAAGGAAACACCTGACAGCACCTGATGTTTGATTGTTGAAACCTGATTAGCAAGGAAGTATCTCATATAGGAATCACAAAGGTCTGTATTTTCAGGAACAAAATGCCAGCTTCTCTACATAACTACAGGTAAACTGGTACCATGAAAGACCCCAACAAAGCAGGACTCTGAGCCAAGTTTAGTTTGGGATAAGATAAAAAGTCCCTTAATATCAGGCCTACGGCCCACAGGAATACATGATTACATGCATGTGCACCTCCCGAACACTGGTTTCTATGGTTTTTATAATATGGTCCACCCAGTCATTACTTTACACATCTCTCGGTCCAGCCCTGGTCCCACCCCTGTTCCAGCCCCCAGGAATTGGGTCTGGGGTCGGTGAGACCTCCTCTTCCTCAGCTTCTCTTCCTCAGCACGCAAAGGGCTCTTGGAGGTTTTGCAATGTTCTGATTTCTGGGTCACTGCCCTGTGTTTATGTCTCATTCTGCAGGCCTTATGATATCCTTCAGCTCTTTACCTTGTAGAGAGTCTAAACAAGACTAAATAACTAAAAGAATTTGAGCTACTGATATTGCTAGGGGTTAGGATGTATAAACATTGAACTTAAGCTGCTAGAAATACTAGCACACTACATTTGCTTTTTTTACTATAGTTATAAGTACTTCTAAAAGCTATAAAAATGATAGAATCAAAACCCCTTCGGTATCAAAACAGTTGCCAGATGGAGATTACACAGTGCTCTTTTAGGGGTGAATAAGTCTCCTGGTGTTTGGGAGGGAAGGGAGAAGAGCAGCTTTACTCCTCTAAGTCTCAATACCTCCCCATCCTCTTTCCTGAGGATTCAGTGGAAGCAGTACAGCTTTTTCATCATTTTCTGATAAACTGTGGCAGCGGTCAGGAAGACCTTATGTGGAATGGTATTCCAAAGGATCAAGGAAACATGTAGATGCTTTGCTTGTACCACTGTTTTAACAGAAAGGTGTTAAGTTTATTGCCTAACTATTTTTTCCAGGTGCTGTGATGCCCTTCTTCCATAGGCTCAGTAACTGGGAATTTTTAAGTTCCAAATAGTATGTGGAAGTACAAAAGCTAATGATGATGATGTCATATGCCCATTCTTTACAGAGAGAGTAATCAGGCATTGGAATGGCCTGCCCAGATACGTGGTGGATTCACCATCCCTGGAGGTTTTTAAACTGAGATTGGATGTGGCGCTGAGTGCCATGATCTGGTAAATGGACTGGAGCTGGACCAAGGGTTGGACTTGATGATCTCGGAGGTCTTTTCCAACCCAGTTGATTCTATGATTCTCCTATTTTTCACAATACACACTGTCTTCCATGTTAGTAGTGTTGCACCTCTTCTGAGCATCCCCACCCAAATGTGACTCATGCCATAGAAAGGCTTGTCATTTTGTGATATTTTGTACATTTTCTTGATTGAATGTTTCTTTAAAGGACATCGAATACATTGGGGAATTCTCCAAATTGCATTTATCACAACAGAAAAAAAAAAGTATCTGCTTCAAGTCTTACAAGGCCACAGTGTAATATGGTGAAACAATATTATGTGTACAGTTTTGGAATTAGGGAAAACCTGTTTAAAAACAGTCCAGGGTGAGCAATAAAGACAGTTTCCGCATTCTGTGCAAAAAATTTAAAGAAAATTAGCTTGTGGCTCTTCCTTGTATCCATTCAGACTCTACTTTAGCCCTGATCTGGCAGAGCATATTAACATCAGCAGGACGGTTCACATTTCTTAGGTTGTGTGCATATTTAATTGGCTTGCCTGACTGGAGGGACTAGTGATCAATCAAGAGAAATCTGGTAAGGATCTAAGCAACCTTTTACTGACTCCAAAAGATACTGATGGCACTCAGAAATGTAGGTATCCTCACTGCTTGTTTGGGTTCCTCTTCAGTGGAGTAGAGGTGGTACCTGGCTATGCAAACTGCCTGCTGTGAGCACAGTGACTGTGAGCACTCAGCTACCACACACAAAGATTTGAATGATTATAGTTACAAACACAGAAATGGAGGCCATAGCCTAATGTTGATACTCTTAATAATTAGGACCACTGGTAAGTAGGAGATTTGAGGTTGGTATTTCACACACCTTTCCAGCTTACTAGGTTTTGATACATAGGGACTTAAAATGGTAAGGTCAGAATGTCAAGTAATTTCATACATAAAGCATATATTCTTGAGTCAGATGATAACTTAATATTTAAACTTTTTTAATTAGTAGTTCTTTTCTTTAAATAGATTTTTTCTCTTTCTTGTAAAAAGTCTTGTAAATAAATCCCATACCATTTCCCTTTCTTGTAAATAACTATTTTAGAATCAAAGCAGGTTCCTTAATTTCCTGATAGAAGTTTAATAAACATATGCAGAGCAAAAGAAGCTGTGTTAATTCTCATAGCAGAATCAGACAAAAGCTTCAAGCAATGTAAAAACTGGCTTTGCCAAACTGAATAGTAGGAAACACAGAATAGCTGAAGTCAGGAAGTGTATTGTAGGCATATTGTAGGAGTTGATAGTGTTTAATAGTTCAGGCTGAAACAGAAGGCTATAGTGAGTTATTAGCATCCTTTAGAGGGTCAAAACAAATTTCCTGTACTTCTCTCCTTGTCTCAAGTAACCATGCCTGTATTTTCATTAGCTTGGCAGCAACCTCGGTGTGATTTCACAGCACACCCTGACAGCTCTGGAGGAACAAACTACACACTGAACATGCAGTCTACAGAACAAGACCTGTGCCTAACCTAAGCATGCCTTTATGTAAATGAAACTGAGTTCTTCACAGGTCTACTTATAGAATCATAGAATCATAGAATAGATTGGGTTGGAAAAGACCTCCATGATCATCGAGTCCAACCCTTGGTCCAACTCTAGTCCATTTACTAGATCATGGCGCCCAGCGCCACATCCAATCTGCGTTTAAAAATCTCTAGGGATGGTGAATCCACCACCTCCCTGGGCAGCCCATTCCAATGCCCGATTACTCTCTCTGTAAAGAATTTTTTTTTGATATCCAATGTAAATTTCCCCTGGCAGAGCTTGAGCCCGTGCCCCCTTGTCCTATTGCTGAGTGTCTGGGAGAAGACACCAGCCCCCACCTGGCTATAACTTCCCTTCAGGTAGTTATAGACAGTGATGAGGTCACCTCTGAGCCTCCTCTTCTCCAGGCTAAACAACCCCAGCTCCCTCAGCCTCTCCCCACAGGGCTTGTGCTCCAGTCCCTTCACTAGCCTAGTTGCTCTTCTCTGGACTCGCTCCAGCACCTCAATATTCTTTCTGAACTGAGGGGCCCAGAACTGAACACAGTACTCAAGGTGTGGCCTCACCAACGCAGAGTACAGGGGAAGGATCACTTCCCTGGTCCTGCTGGCCACGCTATTTTTGATACAGGACAGGATCCCATTGGCCTTCTTGGCCACCTGGGCACACTGTTGACTCATGTTGAGCTTCCTGTCAATTAGTACCCCAAGGTCCCTTTCTGCCTGGCTGCTCTCCAGCCACTCTGTGCCCAGCCTGTAGCGCTGCAGGGGGTTATTGTGGCCAAAGTGCAGGACCCGGCACTTGGCCTTATTCAACTTCATCCCATTGGAATCAGCCCATCTCTCAAGTCTATCCAGATCCCTCTGCAGAGGGATCCATGATGCTTTGGCAAATGTGGCCTTGAGAACAATACCCTAAAAAAGGTGTCTTATCCTTGCAAGCCAGTTAGATTCATTTCCAGAATTCTATTTCTGGCCACTTCTTTCATCTGTCAGTCCTATTCTTAGTTTGTTCAGTTCAGTTGAACTCCCATTATCAGTCTGATGGCACTCACCATCAGTGAGTGCTACTGAACTAAAAACCAGAGGAGAGTATTAGGAGTGTCTGAGGAGGGAGAGAGTGATCTGAGTGATGGTAAATGTAACCCATAGCAAGGCAAAATGCATCCAGTCACCTGTGCCTCCTGCTGCCTTTAGAGGACTGATCCTTATGAGTTAAAAGTAGTATCCTTTCTGGGAGTTGTTCAGTTCAGGAAGAATCTGAGTGATACCACAGTTCCTACAGCATAAGGGCTTACCTGTCCTGCCTTAACAGTGAAATAAATAGATCGTTTCTCAGCCAGTGGATCTGTATGTAGTCTGTTAGTAGATGAGAACTAGAAGAGCCTAGATTACCTCAACTCCTTGTCTATTTTTATTTAGACACTGCTACAGGTAAGTCTGGTTTTGGACAGCACTGCAGAGGTTTGTGTGCCAGCCATAGCTCGACTTTCTTGACACATGTATAGTTTCATAATATTGTTACAGCTTTCAGGGAGATTACAGCTTCATTTTAACCTGGTATTCAGCTAAGAGGTTTATGAATTGTCAGGTGTTTTTCTGTCTTTTCATGCACAAGTTCCCTTACTCAAACTAGAGTAATGTGGAACCTGGGACTTGAGGAATAAGAAAGGGGGAAAGACATAATAGTGTCATATCAGCTATGGTTCCTACAAGGGCATCTATCCAGCTTCTGTGCATTGGTAGAAACATTCTGAGAACTGTTGAATTTGCTCTGAGAAAGTAACCTTGATATTTATTGGTGGCATGAATACTTTGCTATTATCTTACAGACACATTAATCCTGTGTGCTTTTAAGACAACTGTGTATGACTTGAGCTGGGAAATCCTGACCAAAGATATATTATAAATTTTCTAATATTAGCAGCATCTCCTGGAGTGAGGACAGTGCTGTCCATCTGGAAGTGTTATATGGCACGATTTTTCTGTCAGCTCCCCAGGATTAACTCCATGGACTACAACAGGCTAACAATATTAGTTACTGAGAATCACAATTACAGAAAGTTTACTATTTGATTTGAAAACCAGTGAGTTTATTGGCTTCCATTTTCCAGTAAAACATTCATTACAGTGGGTTATTTTGAAAGGAATCAAGTTATGAGCCAGTCTTACTATATATTTTAGAAGTTCTAGAAATTTAACCTATGGTTTCTTTTTACGTGCCAAAAAATGCTTTTCTAATAAAAATAGGTCCCACTTAACTATATTAAAGATGTAATCATGAAAAAGCCAATGGAGCTCAATGCAAAATTGTTTTGCTTCAGAGATTTAGTATTTCACTTATCAACCAGTTGAAAAAATAACAAGACAGTCTCCACAACTGAACTGAATATAAAGACTTTAGGTATGACACTGCTTAACCCTCAATGCTCTGAACTTCTGTGATGGCTGTGCTGCCCTTGTCAAGTTGGATCACAACATCAGCTGGTGGGAAGGGTGTAATGAATTGCCTTAAGTTTTAGAATAAGAGGTCTATACTCAATCATACAGGTTTTTTGTAGTAATATTTTTTGCTGTAATCATCCTGGGTTTTGCCATCATATGCATATTTTTATTATCTGATGTCAAGGCAAACATTGATGATAAGCCAAGAACACCCAGTTGCTTTGAAAATGAGCTACCATGGGATGTGGGCTACAGTGGGAAGTTTGCTGTTGGATAGCTGCAGAAACAGATTCTTTAAGTAAGCTTGCTTATGTATTCCAAAAAAAGAGATATTCTTGCTCCATAAAGTTAGGCATACATTTTTCCAGCTTCTGTACTCAGGTGAATTAAGATTGATTTCAGTGGACAATGTACACATCTTAAGATCATCTGGAGAGGCAGGAGCAGAAATAAATGTAAGACAATGCCACTGCTGGTAGATACTGACTTCTCCATGTATACATCTACAACCTTTTCTTCTTTATTTTATGATGCAGTCCTAAAATCCTGGGTTTGATACAAGGGCATAGAATCATAGAATCGATTGGGTTGGAAAAGACCTCCATGATCATCGAGTCCAACCCTTGGTCCAACTCTAGTCCATTTACTAGATCATGGCGCCCAGCGCCACGTCCAGTCTGCATTTAAAAATCTCTAGGGATGGTGAATCCACCACCTCTCTGGGCAGCCCATTCCAATGCCTGATTACTCTCTCTGTAAAGAATTTTTTTCTGATATCCAACTTAAATTTCCCCTGGCAGAGCTTAAGCCCGTGCCACCTTGTCCTATTGCTGAGTGCCTGGGAGAAGAAACCAGCCCCCACCTGGCTATAACTTCCCTTCAGGTAGTTATAGACAGTGATGAGGTCATCTCTAAGCCTCCTCTTCTCCAGGCTAAACAACCCCAGCTCCCTCAGCCTCTCCCCATAGGACTTGTGCTCCAGTCCCTTCTCCAGCCTTGTTGCTCTTCTCTGGACTCGCTCCAGCACCTCAATATCCTTTCTGAACTGAGGGGCCCAGAACTGAACACAGTACTCAAGGTGTGGCCTCACCAACGCAGAGTACAGGGGAAGGATCACTTCCCTGGTCCTGCTGGCCACGCTATTTTTGATACAGGACAGGATCCCATTGGCCTTCTTGGCCACCTGGGCACACTGTTGACTCATGTTGAGCTTCCTGTCAATTAGTACTCCAAGGTTCCTTTCTGCCTGGCTGCTCTCCAGCCACTCTGTGCCCAGCCTGTAGCGCTGCAGGGGGTTGTTGTGGCCAAAGTGCAGGACCCGGCACTTGGCCTTGTTGAACTTCATCCCATTGGAATCAGCCCATCTCTCAAGTCTATCCAGATCCCTCTGCAGAGCCCTCCTGCCTTCCAGCAGGTCGACACTCCCTCCCAACTTGGTGTCATCAGCAAATTTGCTGATGATGGACTCAATCCCCTCATCTAAATCATCAATAAAGATGTTAAACAGGACTGGACCCAATACAGACCCCTGGAGAACACCACTGGTGACTGGCCGCCAGCTGGATGCAGCTCCATTCACCAGCACTCTCTGGGTCTGACCCTCCAGCCAGCTCTTAATCCAGGAGAGGGTACACTTGTCCAAGCCATGGGCTACCAGCTTTTCCAGGAGTATATTATGGGAGACAGTGTCAAAGGCCTTGCTGAAGTCCAGATAGACCACATCCACAGCCTTCCCCTCATCCACCAGGTGGGTCACCTGATCGTAGAAAGAGATCAGGTTGGTCAGACAGGACCTGCCCCTCCTAAACCCATGCATCTATGCTTTCGATTTAGTACAAAGATCAAAATACATATAAGAAATTTTCTTGCTCTATTTTGTTAGACTTCAAGTTTTAATGACTCATGTTGATAATTGTAGTCAATGTACTGCATAAAGCTGAATTTTCATGTATTGTTTATTTACCAAACATGAACATTTATAACTAATGAAAACAGAGAGCATATTGTTGCCTCTGATGCTTTCCCCAGCATTAGAGTTATTTCCACAAGAGCTTCAGTCTTGCACCCACTGAAATTACAGAGCCCGAATACTTTGCAAATTCATGTCTTCACTGAGCAGTGAATGTAGTGTACTTCATATGCTATCTTTAGTCTGATTTAAAAGAAACTGTTTTCTAAGATTTGTACCAAAAATTAATGGGCATGACCTACAAAAGCAGAGGTTATTGCATACCTGCAGAACTTCTGCAAACAGAACCATTATTTAAACTCTCTTTTAATTTTCTCTTTTTGTAGCTATTACTAAAAATTATGCTATTCAGTTTCAGAAAGTCCAGACAGACTTTTGGCTCTGCTTGCCATTCTGGACAAGTGCATAGAGCCGACTTGTGTTCCTTGGGTACTCTGCCACTGCAGAGTCTCACATTGGTTTCTGTGAAGATGGAAATTTGACCCAAATGCTATCTTTAGGTGTGATGATGATGGTGATGATGATGAATCCCATCCCAAAGAATGACGTTAAGATTGCTATAGCCTACTTCAGAGTAGCAGATAAAGTTTATAGTTTGCATTGAATGTTGTCTCGAGAGAAAGACCTGCAGAGAGTGATGTCTAGGCCCAGTAATATGTCCAGTTAAGCAAGCCTGCTGTTAGGCATTCAAGATACTTGATATCACAGATAATTCAGAAATTTCCTGTCAAGGACTTTCAAGCTCTTCATGTAGATTGCACCTACACTGTGCACTTTTGCTTGGAATTATCTTTTTTTGTTTAAGAACCAGAAAGACCAGTGTTTTTATAGTCTTTTTTCCTTTGTTAATAATTTTTGTATGGAGGTGATTAAAAAATTCAGCAGGAGAAAAGGAGTGCTTTCCAATTATTATGTAAATTTTAAATTAAAAGAAGTGATTATGAGCATTTTCCTACAGTATAAGCAATGCTTACAGTGGGTGTATATATATTCATCTCCTTCCAACATGCTAAGGTCCTATTGCCTGAATTTCTGAGGCTGCTGGCCCATATCATACTTACCCTCGTCCTGTAAATCTTCACTTTCAGCAGCATTATCATCTCACTTTGGGATTGACTCCCAGGAATGCAAATTCTTTTTTCTTTCATCCTATTTAAACACTAATTTAGTTTCTTGCTGAGGAATAGTGTTGTGATGTTCTCGTTCCTGTTGAATGTACCTATACAACTGGTAGTGCAAACTAAATTAAATATCCTGTATTGTGGGTTATATCAAACATGTCCATGTGACATGAGCTGAACCCTTTTTGCAATTCTGTTAATTTTCCAGTAGAAATGTTATGACAATTAAGCTTCCTGAACAGCACAGTATTTCAACACAGAGTGCTAAAATATGCCTTTTGGAATGCACTGCTTCCTTAAGTGACTTTTTGAAGGATTTATGAATAGTCAAAACTACAAAATATGTGGAAGAGTGTGTTTCTTCTAAATATTAACGTGTTAGCCTGACTATGTCTTTCATGAACAGTTTGGTCCCATAAACAGAATAGGATAGAATGAAATGACTCTACTGTGAAGAGCCTCCTCATATTTAATAAGATGAAAGAGCTTTGTACCACTTTAGGACTAAGGAGGAGCTCCACCTGATCCATATCTAAATCCCTAATTTTATTTCTCAGTCTACTAGGAACTATCTATGCCTGTTTCAAAGCATGTATTTAAATAGCCAAGCTCACTGTTTATTCACTGTCAACATTCAGCAATGCAATACAAGGAAGGATGGCAAAATTTGGATGAATAAAACTTTTACTGATATGGCTGAGGTGTGTAAAAAGTCAAAGTAGTATCTGTATTTAATGCATTCATAAAGATGTGAAACAGTTAAGTTAGGCAGTGAAAGCATGATGATTCTATTCACCTGGCTTGTTGCTTAGGTAGACTTTAGGGGCACTGCATACTTCAGGGCTGTAGGAGATGAGGAAAATACAGCTTTATGGAAAACTCCATCTGGAAGTTGGATGTCTAATTTAGAGCTAATCATTGAGGCTCCCTGGTTGTCACTGGAAAAAGACAGCTACTGAAGATTCATTACTTAAATGATGTATTATAATGGCTTGAAATTATGTTGGGATGTAAGAAGCATATGCTTCGGTGTTTTGTTGCAGGGGACCATTTCTCTCCAAGAAAGGTGTTTCTGGAATACACCCTTGATGCAAATGTCTGACTGACCTGACTTTGTGTTCTTTGCTGCAGATCGATTTTGAAGATGTGATTGCTGAGCCAGAGGGAACACACAGCTTTGATGGGATTTGGAAGGCCAGTTTTACCACCTTCACTGTAACAAAATACTGGTTTTATCGTTTACTGTCAGCAATCTTTGGTATTCCTATGGCTCTCATCTGGGGCATCTACTTTGCCATTTTGTCATTCCTGCACATCTGGGCAGTGGTGCCTTGCATAAGGAGCTACCTGATTGAGATCCAGTGCATTAGCCGCGTCTATTCGATCTGCATCCACACGTTCTGCGACCCACTGTTTGAGGCCATAGGCAAAATGTTCAGCAGCATCCGATTCACAGTCCGGAAAGAGATCTGAGGGACATTTCAAAGCGATCCATCAGCATAGGAAGGGGGTCGGGATTTTGTGGGGTTTGGGGTGTTTTGGTGCCAGTTTCGTGTTTCCCAAAGCAACATACAGCAACTGGTGGTGGGTATACTGGCCCAAAACAAAGAATCACTTGCTCAGTTCCTTTTTCTACTGTTTATTCTTACTGGACTACTTGCCTTTTTTTTTTCTTTCTTTTTCCTTTTTTTTCCCCTCCAGTCTGCATTTCAAACTAACCTTAAATGGCTATTCTTCCATGCCAGCTGCATATCATTTTGCCGGATGTTCAATTCAGAGATCGAGGTGTTGTTGGATGCCTTTTTATCTTACCCTTCATTCCTTGTGAGATAAATCCACAGTGATACTGAAGAATGACAAAAATGCTTTCCAACACTATAAAGCCATTCATTTTATTGTGCCCAAAGAGTGCAGAGCTATCACAGCAGAATGAACGTGACCAGCTGGCAGGTTTTAGCAGAATGTTCTTTTTCAGTTGGATTGTCAGTTGACCTCAGCTGTTTACAGTCATGGTCAGATATTGTGCACTATGAATAAATTAGTTAACTAAACATATTACGGAGCTAGTGTATGTCCTGAAAATTTAACACTTTATTAGGCTGTAGACATTGACACGTAAAAGCTTCAGTCGGTGCCTTTCTGTCTCATTCTCTTCTGGAAGTTTGCATCCAGTTGTTTCTCAACCTTTGCCAGGATTGCAGAAGCAAACTGCAATTGAGAGATAAAACTGGTCATTATGGAAGTGTTTCCTGACTGTGACTTAGGACACATCCCTTAGCAAGCATTTAAGTGCTTATCTCATAGGCTTCTGGGGTATTTTTGCAAAGTATTCATATAAATGCATATTGCAGGTATGTCAGATAATGCTGAATTGTAAGAAAAGTGAAGGTGTGCCAAACAAGCCACAGGAGGCCAGGGAGGAGCTGCTCCTGAGAGAAACTTTTCTATCAGCTTTCAAAACCTCCATATCAGCAAGAGTCAGCCTGCCAGTAGCACACAGATTGTTTTCAGGATGCTTTGCTGAGTTTAAATTTATCCATCACAAGAGATGGTTTAGAATCTTCATGTTTGTGTGTTGGTTTGTTCCTTTTTAGCTGAGCTGCCACATCAGGAAATCTTAAACAGAGGGTGTTGTGTGAAACTACCGTGTTGCAAAGTGGAAGGCCTCAGTAGCAAAGCCTTTGCAACATGTTCTGATGCTGTGACTTGCCAGAGCTTTTTGCCCTCGTGATAGTACTGTGTTCAGAGATGCTCTCTGCATCCTCATTGGTTTGTGTGAAGCATTTATAAAAGTAGTTGTGAGGCTAATCAGCTTTACTGTAGACCAGGCTGGGGCCTGAGCCTGCTCTAGCTGGAATCTCCAGCAAACCAGTTCTTGCCCTCCAGGTGTGCATGATTTGGCCCTTGGGATGAACATGGAGCTGTGTGGTACACCTACAGCTTTTTTATATAGTGCTGATATTTCACATATTGCTTTACCTAACATGGGAGTGCCTTCAGTTCTATTTCTGCCAAAGCATTGGAAACTTTAGGAAATGCTGCATTTTTTAAGGGGAGGGAGGAGAGAGGGAAGGGGGGAGAGAGTGCACAAAAAAACGCTATTAACTACTATTTGCATTTAAAACAGACACTGGTATGGATATAGTTTTATGTTTTTCTATGTACATAATGAAGAGTGTACTACTATAGATTTTCTCAGTATTAAAACCAATCAAGATTGTAAACAAGAAAGATTTTATCTTTTTATGAGGAAAATCACTCTGAAAAAAACCTTCTTCATTTATGATATAAATTACATATCCTGAAAGATGTCTGTTCACTTAGCGTTCTTAGTCCCTAATCCAAATAAATTGCTGATCCAAACATTTACATTATTGTTATATTCTTACAGATATAACTGGCACTTTTTTAAATTCTGCATGTACATTAAAGACTACAATAAAAAGATGCTTAATGGTAGTTCCTGTCTGACTTCTTTTTTCTTGAAAGTCAAGTGGACTAAAATTGTTTAAAGCTTTTTTTTGTCAGTCCAGTGGAAACAGGATTTTTCCTAAAAAAAGCTCATTAGCCTACGCATTTAATGTATGGAAATGGGGGGAATGACAGCTTTTATTCAGCCATGCATAGACCTAACTTGTGACAGGACAGTTTGTTTCTATGGGTTTGTTGCACAATACCTGTCACACTGTTGAGCTAGTACACAAAAGTCCAACAAAACAGGCTGTTACAAACGGCCTACAAATCTATTAACTGTATTTTAATGTTCAAATAGCAGATACCCTACCTTATGTTTTCCAATGGCAGAATGGTGTGTTTAGCAGTAGTTAATAGGGCAGTGGTAGCAAATAGTGTGTTGCATAGGACTATGTGAGAAAATGTAAAATATTGTAGAAGATAAAAAGGAGGTTGTAATGTGAAAGGAAAGCAAATACATCTTCAGTATTCAAAAATATTTTGCTTTCTTGAAGAGCCTGCTATATTCAGGATTAACCATCTATAATGTCATGACTACAAAACTTCATGGGAGAGATGTGCAGATTCACGCTATGATCACACTGTCCCTGGTGCTTCAGTGAGCAGCAGTCAGAGGGCTGTGCTGTGGCTGGATCTCATATCGATGCTCTGCCATAACACCTAGGACCTGTACCACAGCTGTGATGCACCCCATAGTCTACAAAACAATTAGACATTAGCTCTTGCACAACGGCACAAGGCAATCTCCTGTCTTGGCTATAAATGTGGCGTAGACAGCTTTACACTCCTAGATAAAAAAGTCAGGACCTGTGTGCTCAGGTGGGCTCAACATCTCTTTTTCCTCCTATTAGGTAAATTTCTCTGCTATCATTGGTCACTCTTCCCATTCTCTGAGTTACCAGTTCTTAAATTTTGCCATGTAGCTTGAACTGTTTTACTTGTACTACCCTGAGAAAATATATCAGGGAGCTGGACACTTCAGCTGGAGCACTCAAGTACTGAAAAATGAGAGACTGTGAACTGTCTGGCTTTGTGGTTGATCCCTCTGATTGAATTTGATTTGACTGAGAACAAACTAAATACATGTTTTTTTAAAAATATATATTTATTGGAATTAAGTTGCAAGAAGACATCATGGCAAACCTTGGCTTTTAATAGTGATCAAGAATTTTGATAGCTGTACCCAAGCTACCTTTTGACCCTCTCTTAGGTCAAACTAGAATTGTTCTATGTTCACTTGTTTGCTTTCACTTGTTTCCTTTTCTGTGTCTGCTGCATCCTCTTGTTTCTTTGTCTCCAGAGGAGGGGGAAAGATGCACAGAATAAAAGTCTTTGTTATGCTAGAACACCTTTGTTACCTTCATTTATGTCTTACAGACTTAGATTTTTTCACTTCATACTATCTGACACTAGGACACCATGTGACACAGGTGATTTTATTTGTCGTGCTCTTCTGTAGAACTTCTAATTAAAATTTCACTTGTATAGTACAACTAGCACATCTTGTGTCAAAGATCCTTTTCTCTGTTATGTCTGCCTGAATGCACAACGATAAAATGTATATTTGATAACTATAACAAGATACAAATGCACAGTATTCTCACTAGATAAATAACATATATCAAAAATAGCATGGCCATCAGGACTAGGGATTGTCCCTCTGAACCTGGCACTTGTGTGGTCCCACCACAAGTGTTGTGTCCACTTCTGGATCCCTCACAACAAGAAAGACATTGAGGTGCTGGAGCATGTCCACATAAAGGCAATGAAGCTGGTAAAGGGTCTAGAGAGAAAGTCATATGAGGGAGCTAGGGGAGCTGAATTGTTTAACCTGGAGAAAGTGAGGCCCAGGGGGGGACTTTTATCACTCTACAAATATATGAAAGGAGGTTTTAGCAAGGTGGGAGTTGGTCTCTTCTTCAACAGGACAAGAGGAAATGGCCTCAAGCTGCACCAGAGGAAGTTCAGGTTGGACATCAGGAAGAATTTCTGCCCTGAAGAGGTGATGAGGCACTGGACCAGGCTGCTCAGGGAAGTCACCATCCCTGGAAGGGTTCAAGAAATGACTGGACATGGTACTTGGTGCTATAGTTTAGCTGGTATGGTAGTGTTCAGGGGCAAGGTTGGATTTGATGATCTTGGTGGTCTTTTCCACCCTTAATGATTCTGTGAGTCTAAGGATGGCAAAAGTGAGAAGAGAGTAACTAGACTGAATAAAAGCATGCGGCCTGTCATAGTCAAGGCACATTTTAGTGTTGATTCAAGACACAATCTGCAGTCCCTGTGCTCAATTCCAGTAGATAATCTGCTTTTGTTCTGAAAACTTGAATTTCCTTGGCAAATGATTGTCATTAAAACTCACTGAAAGGATGTCCAGGTCACACCTACATACTGCAGGGATGTACAAATGAGGTGTTGCTCTGTGTTACACCTCCTGTAGGAACTGGAGATGATAGATGTTCTCAGGGATCATTAACAAGTGCTGGGAAATGATTCCTCTCTGAGGCTTGTGGTCTAACATCTCACTCCTTGAGACAGAGCAGCCTTAAACTCCTCTCACTGCACTTCCAGGTGTAAACTTCAGATGCTCACCACTCAGTATGCTGACTACTATGAATCCAATTTTTTTAAGACCAGTTCTCTTTGTGTGTTCTGCAAGAACAAACCATAGATCCCGGATGTGCCATGATGACTTCCAATAGGAGCCAGGCCACCTTGAAGGCACTGCCTGAGTTGTGCGACATCGTTATTTGTAGCAACAGAAAAACCACAAGTGAGCAATTCAGATTTATATAAGATCCTGTAAGACTGAAGCCCGCCTGCACAAACCCTGTGAGACTTAGCCATCAGCTAGAAGCAGCAAGGAGCTCAGCTGCTGCTAGCTGATAGGGAGGAGGTTACTCCCGAAGAATTCACATAGCAGGTTCTCACAGGACTCTGCAGGTGCGTGCAAACAGACAGGATAAAATAATATAAACATGGGACTTGTGAGATATGGATTATAACCAATTAAAGTTTGTAGCATGGTGGCCTGAGACTCTTTTTAGCCAATAAGATGTAGCTTTATATAAGCTGTGTGCAATAAAGGGTCTTCACTTTAAACCTCATAGGTTTGGTGGGTGAAGTTCTTTCTCTCCGCAGAAAATTTGTTTACTTTAGTTATTGACCTAAACTCTTCACAATCCAGATTTTTTCTTCTATCATGTGGTTATCAGTGCAGAGGGGAATAAAGGCATTATGGTCTCCAGTTCTAGCCCCTTCTATAGATAATTCTATTTTCCAGCTTGAAATACTAGGGATCTAGGCTGAAAGCTGTTATGCAGACTGACAGCAGCTCTCATGAGTTGTTTTGGCACCCAGGGACTAACAGATATAAGGCTGTCATAGCTGCAACCTTCTCAGTTGAGCAGATCTCTGAACCTTTATCCAGGATATGGAGTATCCCTGCAGTGCATCTAGGTGCTGACAGTCTTTTCCTGGCTATTTATCCTCATCTAGAAAATGCTTTACACCAGAGGATTCACTCAGAGGAACCTTGAAGGACGAAGGGTTCTGTAGTTGTATAACTTTTTGGCAACTATCAGAATATAGGCATTCATCTGTGACTATTACTCATCAAAACGTTCAGCCTGCTGATCTCCAGCAACCAGAGCTCTAGATGTAGCTTGCCAGACATACATGTTGCCAGAAACCCTACTGGCAGAAAATCCCAAGTGAAAATAACAATGCAGAAATTAGTTGGTGCAATAGAAAAAAAAAGTCATCAAGTGGAGCAGATATATTCTATACAGTGAACGACTGGATGAGAGGTCTTGGAGGTCATCCTTTCATAAGAAATGATGCAAAGCTGTGCACAGCAAACGCACTTCCATCTGCAAGTAATGGATGGAGGTTTCTGAAGGAAAAAGAGTAGTGGGATGACTATTCATACCTTTTATCAGCTTCTACCTGTAACTTTTGGCAGGTAAATTCTGAACTGAAAGAGAATCATACAGAGGAACAAGTATGAACAATGCACTGATAGGTACCAATAGAGACAGCAATAACCAAGGCATTAATGTATCATTAAGATGTGCAAACACCCTACTGAAGTGAGTTGCCTTGAAGAGGAATCACCATAGGTAACGTCAGGTACAGTTAGGTTTAACAACACTGATAAGTAAGCTCAGAACTTACCTTGGATGTGGTATGTATGATCAGATTGACACAACAGGAGCCTGACTGAACAGAGAACAGGCCTGGAAGCTGCTTGCTATCCTTGAGAAGCACACTGGGGAAGCAGGATGGGGAATTACTCCAAGCTGCCAGCAGCAGTCAGACTCTTGCATGGAAATCCTCTGCATGCAAGCCCAAAGCCCAACTCAAATGTGCCGGTGGGTGATGCTTACCCTATGTTTCCTGTGATAAGCATTTGCTGCCTTGCCAGACTGTTCATATTATATGCTCTCTCTCACTGACAGAAATCTTCCGTTGTAGTCTAGATTCCTTGAAGGACAGTAAATACCTCAAGAATAGGAACTGGCAACTGAATAGAGCATATGAGTTCTTTTAGGTTCAGACAAGTGCCTTTGACATTTGTTCATACTTTATCAGATCTTGACTTCTAATATTCTGGATTGTACAGTATTTTATTTCTTTATTTCATGATACGTAGACTCCAAGTCAGACATCTGTCAATTCAGCTGTGTTCATTTAACAAAAACAGGTGTTCTTATTCTCTGCTAAACATCTGGAAGCAGCTAAATTTCTGTCATTTCACATGTGCTGAAACAGTCCAAAGAAATGTATGAAAAAAAGAAGGTTTGGGACAAAAAACTGGAACAGTTTTTGTTGCATTTTGTTCTGAATTTGAGTGTCTTTGGACAAAAAAAATTCCTTTGTATATCTCTAACAAACATTCTT
Organism: Pithys albifrons albifrons; assembly: GCF_047495875.1. NCBI lineage: Eukaryota > Metazoa > Chordata > Aves > Passeriformes > Thamnophilidae > Pithys > Pithys albifrons. The sequence goes on from NC_092460.1 coordinate 76,778,070, forward strand.
TGGCAGAGGCCACTGAAAATACAGATTTACTCCTCTAGGTTGTGGAATTGTCTTACTAAATACCAGTATTCAGCACAGAGAGGTTAAAACCAGCACTGTCCAGCTCTTGAGCAGAGTGAGGAAAGCCTTTCTGTTGCAAATTTCTGAAAAAAACCCAAAACCCAAACTTGGACCTCTCCATGTATCAGTTACTCCTTCCTGGCTGAGAGACTAAAAACTTTACAGTTGAGGCTATCCTGTTGGTGGACAATCACCCAACATGAATTATAAAAAAAATACCACCAAACTTACTTGTCCATGACCTGTTGCATCATGGAGTATTGAGGACTGAAACTCAAAGCAGCTCTGTTGCTGATGGCAACGAGAACTAGACTGAATGCAGAGGGATCCCTCCGCGCTGGCAAGTCTCCAACACTGAACCCTGACTCTCTCAATAAGCAGTATTTGTAATTTAGAACATTAAGCCTGTATTGAGACAAGGGAAAGTAAAATAAACTTGGGAAAAATTAACAATGCGGAATGTATTTGTATTAGCAAAACTCAAAGGCTCATGCTGTATTTCTTTGCACTAAACCTTTTACTGAGTTTCACAGCTGCCACAACTATAGTATGTCCTGCAGCTACTGCCCTTTTGTGTTCACTGCTGTCATTCCAGCTAGCCCTTCTCCCTCTTTCACCCTCAGTGTTACATCATCATGACATCAAGGAATTCCTTCATTCACAGAGACATGTCAATAGCTGAGGCGAATACACAGCCTTACCCCACTTGTTTCAAGACACTTACAGGAAATTCACAGAGCTGTGCTGCTCTGCTCAGCAGCTTCAGCTCAAGATATGTCTTTCCCTCCCAAGGCACCTCCATATTTGTTCATGTCTGTCTTGCTGAAGGTCTACAACTTGAGGGAGTCTTGAAGTCCTTTTTCTGTTTTCTGTTCTAATTTCCAGTCTTTTCTTAAACAGCTCCAGGGATGGCGACGCCACCACCTCCCTGGGCAGCATCTTCCAATGCTTGACAACCCTTTCAGTGGAGAAATTCTTCCTATTATCTAGCCTGAACGTCCCCTGGTGCAGCTTGAGGCCATTTCCTCTTATTCTGTCACTAGTTGCCTGGGAGAAGAGGCCAACTCCCACCTTGCTACAACCTCCTGCCAGGTAGTTGTAGAAAATGATAAGGTCTCTCCTGAGCCTCCTTTTCTCCAGGCTGAACTGCCCCAGCTCTCTCAGTCACTCCTCATATGAATTTCTCTCTGGACACTTCACCAGCCCTTCTCTGAACTTCCTCCAGCACCTCAATGTGTTTCTTCTAGTGAGGGGTCCAGAACTGGTCCAAGTACTCAAGGTGCAACCTCACCAGTGCCGAGTACAGGGGGAATAAAAGCATTCTCTAGCTCTTCTCCCTGTTCCATAATATCTCATAAGCCTCTCTTAGGTGGAGCTTGCATTCTTTTTTTTCTCCATTTACAAACACCTGCTGAAGCAAAAAGCCTTTATTTATTTAAGGAAACCAGACCAAATGTGGTTAAAAACTACTAGCTAACCATTTTATTCTTCTTTGTTGAGTCCTAGTACTATGTTTCTAAATGCCCATCAGATAATTACTGATGTGATCTGGTAACAATTAATGTATTCAGTATATGATGCTACTTGACATGGGTCCAAGGGTCACATCCAATGCAAATTTTAAATTGCTACCCAAAACTAAGCTGTCCAGCTGGGTTAAAAAGCACTGCTATCCATGAAAGTCTGTTAAGAAAAAATACTTCTGTCTTAAGAAATACCAGTTTATCTGTCAACCAAGGATAGGTGGGTAGTTGAGGCCCAGATAAGCAGTTGTGCTGATCTATTTTCATGGCACGTACTATCAAATTTCGTATGTATAAACACCAAATGATTTTTTGAGGCAGAACATAAATCCCTTAGGAGCTTTACAGTCAGTGACTTAATTTTGCATAAAGAATGTAACAGGTGCAAATACTTGGCATAACGCATGTCTGAATATTTCTAAAGCCAGTTCAATAATCTTGGAAGAGGGCATGAAATGGAATAGTTCTCACAGAACAACTTGTCTGTTTCCAGAACAAACATTGGTACACATTACAGAAATAAAAACACTTGCATATTGCCTTGCAGCATTGTCTGTCCCATGTCTCTTCAAAGGGCTTGTTCTCATAGTATAGAAATAAGTTGCAGGATTCATCATGGTGAATCTGATATGAATTTAAACTGTGTGGTTCTCTAGTGTGTGGCACTTCTCCTGGAAATAATCTCTATTTATCTAATTAAAGTTAAAATCATCTATTTTGCATTTCTTCTACTAGCAACTATGTTGTAGTTAAATACAACAAAATGCAGAAGAGAGTAGTTGTAATTTAAAAAACTTGGCTGAAAAAATTGTATATAATACTCCTGGTTCAAGGCTGCTAATCCATGTAGTCACCACAGCTATTGTAAAAATTTATTTTGTTTGATTTCTAACAAATATTGCAGCAAGCCACAAAGTCCCGTGGAGGTTGTATAGGGTAAGGGGAAGTCATAAGCTAACAAAATATCTCCCATCCAAATGCTAATCCAGCTTGACCATAATTCTGTCTTAATCAAGTCTGGATTTATATAATTTGCTGGGGAAACTTATAAATTTGACACTACGTAGAAGCTTTGCTGAAAACAGGCCTCGTTCATAGAAATCTTTGACCATGGTGTTACCATTCTGTACTGAATTCTGCAGGGACATTGAAGGTGAAAAGTGGGACGAGCTCAGACATCAGCTCTCTACTGATGGATGCCTTGCAGTTTTTGTCTCCAGACAGCACAGAACAGTTTAGAGATTAATGGAGAACACAGAGCTCTTAAGCAAGTTAAACCTGGGCCTAAAGTATCAGATCAAGCCCCTTGCTACCCCTATGCAGATCTAAACAGTGCTTGAGGAGGGTATGAGGGCACATATTCACCACTCCCAAGCAGGGGCTGAACACCCTCACTGTAACCTAAAAAATGGCACTAGCATGCTGATTACCCTCCACAGGGAAGTGTAGTATAATTTATCATGTATTTTTCTGTCTCCCATGACATCAGAACTCCTCCAATGTTGTATATAATTATAAAATGTCCCTCTGACTTCTTGTTGCTGAAAATACATGGGCTGTTTTGGGTTTTTTTTAAAAAAACATGTTCTCTCCCTCTTGTTTGTCTATTTTTGGCAGGTTCTTTCTACCATGAAAACTGTGGTGATTACTACAGCTGAAACTTCAAGTAAGACATAAGATTACACTCTCTACTCTGGAGCTTTATAAAGGTATTGAGCTTTTAGCTTTCCTCGCAGGATTAATACTGGGTCTCCTTATGTGGTACTCCTAAGCAGAAGATGAAACACACCAGTTACGTGTAACTGGTGCTAAGATCTTCCTAGCTCTATCCACAGAGTAAACTACCACTGCAGAGGGACATACACAGCAGCAGAAGGGGAGCAGACACTGAAATACACCATGCAGAAGCCTGAGTAATGGGCAAAAAATGGGAGTGTAACCCTATGACCATATTTAGTTTCCACATGTGAATCTTGGCTGGCTGAATCCTACCCCGAATGCCAGTGAAGCCTGAGAAGCTGGAAATCTTTTGCTCTGTGCATACAAGCAGAGTCATGACTCATGCAGAAGAGAAACAATTTTCTTTTGCAAGAGGAACATTTTTCATTATTGGCCAGGGAGGCACACAAAAATAGCTTTGCTTTCTGAGTGATTCTGTCAATTCACAACAACAATGTGGAGGTATGAAAACCAGGAAAAGCATTTACAGATCTGGGAATTTGCCAATAAGAACTAGAAATCTCTGTTCAAAAACAGCCAGCCAAAATCACTATATAAGACAACTCCTTTAAGACAATGAATTAAACCGAGAGTAACTTAGATTGTTCAATAAATTTCAAATGCCAAAGAAATTAAATTAAGAACCAAATAATATTAATGCAAGATATTTAAAATGCTGCGCAATTTAATCTTTTTGAGTAGGGAGCTCAGTGCATAATCACATTTGCACTGAGCTTTATTTCTGATGCAGTACATTTTCAGCATCACAAGTGATGAAACATTAAGCTTCTGCAGAAGAGAGAGCTCTCTCAATCACAGAAAGATGGTTGTTTTTCGCAAAGGAGGGACACTTCCGAGAATCCCAGATTATTGGAGTCTGTTTCCACCAAAGCTGTTGAAATTTTCCAAGTTACTTCAATGGAAACTGAAGTAAGCCAACAAAAATCCCATCCCACAGTGAGGGAGAACATCATTAAAAGGTGTTAGCAATCAGAGCAAAGCAAACGACTGATTTTAATGCTTGCTCTTTTTCTCTCCTGATTTGCTCCAATGACCCTCCTCTTCTTACATTTATGAATGACACTGACCTAAGCCAGGTGACAATTAGGCCCCCAGCTGCCAAACTGCGCTTCCCAAGCCTAGCGCGTCTCTCATCGTGGTCCCCTCGCTGCTGATCGCGCTTTCCCCACGGCCCCACACTTCTCCCTGGAAGTGACCGCAGGAGCCGCCCGGGCAGCAAGGCAAAGCCTTTCCCTGAGAATGCCCCTTCGTTTTTCCCTTAAATCCATGGCAACGCAGTGTTTTATTTTTGTGCTTACCGCGGGGGAATTTCCACTCCTCTCCGAAGCGCCCCGGTTGAAGACGGCTCTGCCGAGCCGAGGCTGCCACCTCCCGGCGCTGCCACCACCGCCCGGCGCTGCCGCCACCTCCCCGCTCCCTCTCCGCGACACAGCCGGGACGCGCCGCTCCGGAGCGCCGGCGGGAAACTCAGCTGGTCCTGCTTAAGCCCGTCCTTTATTTATCGAAACACCCCGGTGCAGAGCTGGCAGCAGGGCTCTGCTGTACTCCCTCGAATTTACAGGGGGCTGAGGGATGCGTTTAAAATTATCCATCACTTTACAATACGGCTGTGATAAAAACGCTTCAGTGGCTACAGGCAATATCCTAATGTGAGAAGTCAATTCTAAATGTGAGAAATCAAAATAAACGGATGGTGGTAACATACGACCTCAAGGAGACAGCTTGGTAAAAGTGCATAAGTGAAGTTACTTCCACTTATATTTCATCTGATAAAACAAGAGTTTGTTGACAATTTTGTGGGTGAAAACATACCCTCCCCGTTTATTTTAATAGAACTGTTTCAAAGTGTCATCTGTTACTTAAAGTGTGTGTGGAAAAGTAATTGAATAAAACTCCAGTATAAGAAAGATGTGGACCTTTTGATATGAGTCCAGAGGAGGGCTACAAAGATAGTGGGCTGAAGCACGTCTCCTATGAAGACAGGCCAAGAGACTAGGGGTTGTTCTCCATGGAGAAGAGCAGGGTTCAGGGAAACCTTAAAGCAGCCATCCAGTACAGAAAGGGGACCTTCAGGAGAGCTGGAGAGGGACTTCTTATAAGGACATGTAGTGACAGAACAAGTGGGGGAGTGGCTTTAAACTGAGAGTGTAGATTTAGATTTACTGTGAGGATGGTGAGTCACTGGAACAGGTTGCCCAGCGAGGCTGTGGATGCCCCATCCTTGGAAATGTTAATTGGATAGGGCTTTTAGCAACCTGATCCACTGGAAATTGTGGGGGGTTGGAACTTTAGGTCTCTTCTGACACAAAACATTCTGTGATGCTATGAAGAGTCCCTTGAGGACAGCAAAAATTAATCCAGCAGTGTGAACTATGGATTGACTGAAATCAGCACCAGGCTTTCTACAGCAGGGAACTGCAGTTAAAAAGAGAACAGGCAAGGCACAAAATTAGACAAGCAAACCTCCCACATATTAATAATCACAGCAGAAAGATAAAGCCAGAGCAATATTGAAAAGACCTTTTTTTTCCCCCACCTGTCTTACCTGTAAATTTTGGTTGGGTTGGAGCTGAGCTAGAGGCTCAAGAGACACCACATAGTGTGGTAGTAATGGCAGCACATCAGGTGAACTCTTTAATCCTAAATTGTGTTTATGAGTCTGTGGGGGGTTGACCATGGCTAGGTGCTACATACTGACCAAAACCTCTCTGTCACTCTCCTCCTCCACTGTACAGGCAAATACAGAAAATACAACAAAAGGCTCATGGGACAAGATAAGTATAGGGGGAGATCATTCACCCATTACCATCACAGGCAAAACAAACTCAGCTGGGGAAAAATAATTGAATTTGTTACCTGTCAATTCAGAGCAAGAATATGAGAAATAAAACTAAATCTTAAAACACCTTCTTCCCACTCCTTCCTATTCTTGGGCACTTTATTCCTGCATTCTCTACCTCCTACTCTCAAGGAGCACAGGAGATGGGGAATGGGGGCTGTGGTCAGTTCATCACACCTTGTCCCTGTCACTTCTTCCTCCTCTGTTGGAAAGACTCCTCACACTCTTTCCCTGCTCCAGCATGGCCTCCTCTCTCCACAGGGCCACAGGTCCTGCCAGGAGCCTGCCACAGCATGGCATTCCCATGGGGTCCTATGGAGTAGATAAAATCTATTTCCCAAGGGAAAGGATAGTTTTATCTGTAACTGCTATTTTTTTGCAAGAATATGAGATCCTTTAAGGGAATGAAAGTGTTCTGGGAAGCCCAGTCCTCTGCATCAGAAGCAGTGGTACTGCCAGCAGGTGAGCATAGGCACTCTCATGTTTGCTCAAGTTTTAGAGGAATAATAGGCAGGATAACACTAACCTTGTGTAGTTGTTAGCTAACATCTGGCTGTTTCATTCTTCTTCCAATATCATGCAACAGCCCTAGGCCTCAACTCACCAGCTGGGTTCAATCAAGCAGGCAGATCCTATGTTTTCAAAGCCACACTAGGAACCAGGAGCAGATTGGTGACTTTGGCACAACATTTATTAATAAATAAAAGCATCAGGCTTTGCATTTGAATAGGCCGTTTTCTTTGGCAGATCTCAAAGTAATTTCTAAAGAATTATCTTCATTATGGGACTACATTATATGACAAGCTCTCAGTTGGGGACTGAGCAGGATCTTGGCTCTCCAATACACAACAGCTGCTCCCCTTAGTTCAATGACACACACCAGCAGTCCTGAAAGTTGTCAGGTCCTGGCCAAGCACACAGAGCCCCTCAGCCAGATGGGCAAGAGCAAGTGCTAGAAAGCTGGTCCCATCACCCAGACAATACTTGAGGTAAGCAAAACTTCACTGAGGTCTTGTCCAAAATCCCATAGAAGCAGCACTAGTTTTTAACATGACTTACCTTTTAATTAGGCTTTTTCTGGTTCCCCATACTCAGTTTTTAAATAGTACTCACTGTTCCTTAGGCAGGGATACAAACTGACCTGAAGGAAGATGCACACTTTTTTATTCTGTTAGGGGAAGTTTTCAACCTGTTTCCATTTTGTGGGTTTGCTACCGGCTTTCAAATATTTGTACAATGCTGGAAAACATGGTATCATTGCAGAAAGACTGCTCTGCAGGTAGCCTGCTTCACTTGCATGTTGCCTCTGTAAACACCATCTATATACATCATAGCTGATGTTTTAGCCATGAGGTCATGTTTTATGTTAAATGATGGACTTACCACAGTCATTTCTGATTCTTAGTCGAGATGTCAAGCCAGCATCACTTCCTTTGCAAAATATAAATAAAGTGTATAGTCTAGTTAATAGTTCCTTAAGTTACTTGGAGACATACACATTAACTTGATTTTTAGCTAGTGAGCCACAGCAATGCAGACTATGGTTTGCAAACCACAACAATGCAGACTATGGTTTGCAAACCACAGCATGGGGTAATATGTACCTTTACATGAGCATGTGCATTCATTAGCAAAGAGAAGAGCTGCTTCCCAGCACAGGAGTGTTCAGGAGTTACACATGCACAATACAAACACATACACACAAGGAAAACAGGCTCCTGCTGTTGGATACTGGCATTTGTTATCATCTGACAGCTGCTCTGAACCAGATGGGAAACAGCTATTCCAGTTTTGCTGTAAGCCATGTCCGAACACCAGCATCAGTGCAGACACCCAGGCTGGCATCTCAACCAAAGGGCAGTGGAGCAAGCAAGCAAAGAAGCCAAATCCCCCCTCCCCGGTGCCAGTGTCATCCTTCCAGGAAAGAACTGAGGCATATTTCCTGTGAAGAGGAGAGAAGCAGAGAGCAGTAGGCTTTTCGATGCTGCACTTGGAAAGACATGTTCGATACACAGGGAATGTCTGGGTCCAGTGTTGACAATCTGGCAGTTACTGAAAGCTATCAAGTTCACTCAGACGTGATAAACAGAAAAATAAAAAAAAGTAACAAGTCATCACTAAAAGTAGCCGTTCCCAGCCCATGAGTCAAGCCCTCTTAGTGAGGCATGACAGCATTAAAGATAAGATAGAGGAGAGAGAGCAGAGGTACTGCTGAGACTGAAGAACAGAAGAGAGAGAATTGTTACGTTTCTTCTCTTCCTCTTACACTCCTAGGTCCAAATCTATGAGAAAAAGCCACGCTGCTTGGTGGTAAGGAAATATAGTGCTATAGATCTCTGAAGGCAGGGACACCAGGGAGTCGTTGGTCATGGGATGATGGAGGAGGAGAGGAGGAAAAAAAGTATAATGAAAAACTACAGCTATGAGGTGTGCCTAAAACAGATCAAACATTACTGCCCTGAAAAAACCCCACACTATCTGAAGCATTTTCATATTTAGAATAGTAAAATCATCAAAATCTAAAACATTAAAACAGGGATTTGGATTCAGCTCCAGCCTAAGTCCAGTGGAATTCTTAAAAAACCCCTAAAATTCTCAACCTTTAAGTCCTGGCAATTACTTCCCCTGTATCACACTGGGACCCTGCACAAAGATAACCTGGAAATTGATCATGCATTAGAAATCCCACTTAAACAGAAAGGTTTAGAACATAGAAGGAGCTCACTTCTGTAAATTTTTATGTATATCAGCAACTTGATACTCATAAAAACATTTCTGTTCTATAAATAAGCATCTTCCCTAGATCCATCAAGTTACTGATTGCTTCAAGAGTATCAAAGCTAAAAGAGAGAAAGCTCATATCTTTCCCTTTTGTTCATATCTGAGTATCCTATTAGACTTTCCAGACACTTTTGATGTTCTGGTTCCACTGCATAACAAACATCATGTAGTTTTGTTAAGTCCAAATCTGTGTCTGTTTTATGTTTTAATAGCTACAAAAGGCACCAGGTTTCACCTTGGATTCCTATCTTTCAGAAATACTCTGGGAGAAATCATCAAAAATTGGGTATTAATTGTTCATTCCATGGATCCTATTGTTTTTACACAGCATCTTCAGACTTCTTTGGGGATAGTTGCCTTAAATTTTATGTCAGGCTCACCAGTGCTGTAGCACTGGTGTCCTATTGGTTTGATCAGCAGTTCCAGTGTGATGCCAACATTAGCTGTTGTCTTGTGCTGTACTAAAAATCAGATGATTTTTTCATTTGCAAGATAATCATCATTCTCCTGTGGGATAATATGCAAGCCCGTAAATTCAGGGTGATTTTCTTTTACTGGATTTGGGGCTAGTCTTGCATCCACATTTCCTCTGTTAAAACTTCCCTCCAGGATCTCTGTTATTAAGTGCCTATGCTGTTTATAGTTCACATATTCTAGTCCACTCCCTTTAATGCCTTTCATCCAGTGCGGGCCACATCTAGACTTGAAAAACCTGCTTGCAACAAAAACTGTGGTCATGAAACATATGAAAACTGCTACATTCAGTTCACTTATTTTTGCTTTTCTGGAGTCCCAAGACTCACCTCATCAGATAAAGGTGTGAGTCAAGCTCTCCTACACAAGCAATGCAAACCCCAGCAAGTTTCAATGGGCTACTTCTAACACTTGTCCCTAGACAGTGATCCTCTCACTGCTTTAGGCATCTATTGTAGGAGGGGATGTCTACAGAGGGAGTCTATACACCTGTATTTTTTTCACTGACTACTGAAAGAGCCATGATGATGACTTTACAATGGCCAACAACAGGTGAGGCTAATCTCCCCACACTGGATCCAGAGATGTTCTTTAGTACACTGGGAGCATAATAGTGCTCCCAGTATGAGTAAACACCTTAGACAGGTGAAATACTTTTTCTTTCTTTCCTTTCATAATGGTGAAGCATCATCTTGAAATAATTTCTGAAAATGAAAACCTAAAATAAATGTTCTCCACTGGGAAGCAATGCTGCCTTCCTTGCCTAATGATTAAATCATCAGGGTGTTGAGAGGTATTAACATGCAGACAGAGAGGTGCCGCGTGCAGAAGAACAAACCACAACATTGGCTCATTTTTGTGTAACTCAGACAGGAACATGCTGCACATATATGAAGAGATGAATACATTAAGCTGCTTGCATGCAGACACACACACACACACACACACACACATACACACACACACACACACCTTGTTTGTACAAGGGTGAATGATATCACCCTCAGTATGCAAACAAGTATTCACATGTGGCCCCAATGGGAATGAACAATTAATATCAATGGCCTGCACACATACGCTTACACTCAGAAGGCACGTAGATAAGTAATAATCTATAATAATTTAAATACTAATAAGTAAAAAAACCAACTGTACTCAGGCATGGAAAACAGACAGTTAAATTCTCTGTGCCCTGGTGACCAATGTGGCAACAGTTTGGGTCCCAGCAGATGGAATTATAAAGAAGAAATCAACAAAGGGCATAGGAAAATGCAGTTGTGGAAGGTATCTCTTTGATGTGTATGAGGCAAAATGAGACATGACAGCCATGCACTGACCGAAAACCTTGGGAAGCTTCTTCTGCCTCAGCCACGGAAGCAAAAATGGTGCTTCAATGGCAGCCCTGGCAGGACAGAGGCATGGAGCAACTTTCCTCAGGCCACGGCCAGGACATGGGGCTTGTGACAGGTAGGAAAATTATTGCTTACACTGCTGGAACTGTCAGATACACTGAGTAGGGACATCAGGCAGAAAAAAATAAATCGAAAAATCATTAGCCATGACATTACACTCATAGCTTCTGGGGCAGGTGTGGGTGTTTGGCTCCTCTCTGCTGTGGGAGCTCAGCTTTTGCGGCACCAGGAGAGGAGGAATAGGGGCAATAAAATCAGGAGTGATAAAATCAGAAAACAAAGCTGTGCACAACAAGCTCTGCTGACAATTTACTTTCTTCTGCAAAATATGCACATGCTGTGAGGAGCAGGCTGCAGACCTGCTGTGCTCTGGAGAAGGATGCTTGCCCTGGGGCAGTACTGCTGCAGCGAATGCAATGAAGTCCCTGAGGGGGGGAGGTGAAGGGGGAGTCCCCAAAACAGGAGGAAGAGACCACATTTTTCTGAGAAGATGAGTGACCACAGTAAGCTGTATTTGTGCAAAATTATTGTATTCAAAGTTTAGATGTGGAGAAAGTGCTGTGAGTCAGTGTTAATTCAACCATTTGTTGTACCAAAACACTGGCACAGGTTGCCCAGGGACATGGTAGACGTCCCATCCTGGGAAAGATTCAAGGTCAGGTTGAACCTGGAGATCTCCCTGCTCAGGGTTAGACAGATGACCTTTGAATCATTCTATGATTTTATATGGAAAAACAATTGCATCCCACAAAATAACCATGGATGGGATTTCTAGGCCCTGAACAAAAAGACTTAAAGGGATTTATCAAGGAAAAATGACAGATGTTTGTGGAACAAAAAGCAATGGACAAGTAATATTTTGCACATCAATAACAAAGGACTTTTACTTGGTGCTTTTACCTGAGTGGATCAATAAAGGTTACAAATGTTACAGATAAAGCAATATATTCACTGTTCAAATTGCCAAGACTATAGGCAGAGAGCCAGGTTTAATAAAAATTAAATAAAAGCCATGGTTTGACTAAATCATTCTTTTGGATTTCTAGAAAACACTATGAAGTGTTAGTGGCTACAGTAAAGAGCACTTTGAGGGCATGATACATGGTCATTTTACTCCAGTTTTACAATAAGTACCACAGTGAATCAGACATGAAAGCTGTCAAGAGAAAGGAAACACAGAATGCAATGATCTTTATCACTAACCTGGTTAATATCGTGGTACACTGATGCCGAAGTCGTGATGAAGGATCTTTGTGTCAGGCACATTGCTACCAGTTTTGAGCTCTGATTGTGATTTTTGTTTTCCTTGGTCTTTCTTAAGGTCCTAGGTCCTCAAGTGATATGATTAAATAAAAGCTGTTGGTTTTGTGGTGGTGTTATTTTTTAAAAGGAGCTCTCTGGCCCTCATAGGGCTGTTGAAAAAACCTGAATGATAAAGTTCAGAAGTGCAAGACAAAAATAAAAAGAAACTATGTTTTTACTGTCACTGTTTTCAAAGGATTCTGATTTTAAGCCACTGTAGTCCTGCAAGGTCTTGATATATCATTTTGTAGAGCCTGGAACACCGGGAGCACTCACTGGCTTGGCATATATGTGGTCCAGATTTAATAATTCAGAGTTAGATATCACTTGTTAGACTCTGAAATAGTTAAAGTTAAGGGAGAGTGACCTAAATAAAGGTAGCAGAGAGGTCAACATGGAAAATAACAAGACAAACCAGTAGCACAGATCTACCTTGAAGATTTAAAGCCTCACTTTCCCGGATTTATTGCTGAGGCCATTAACTGCTGTGCCCAACTACAAAAACTAATAAGACCATTAAGGGGAAAACTAAGGAAAGGCAGAGACAACTTGATTCCTTTTGTAACTTTCCACTTGTAACTAGATTGTTAAATTGTTAGCATTGCCATTTAGTACACATTTACTGGATTTGGTAACCTCATTGGCTCATTGCCTGGACTTTGGAGATATTAATACAAGGTAATGGATGGATCTGCTAGTTAACACAGCAGAGAGCTCAGGCTGCTGGGGAGAAACAAGAGCCTGATTCTCTTGATAAGAACTGCACTAAAGACCATGATTCTCATGTTGAAAGAAATCATAGGAAACATTTAGCTAAATAAATTCAGATCAGTGAGCTGTGAACAGACAGTTTTGGAAATTGTAGTTAAATGTAAAATACGTTTGACAAATTGTCATCAGCACTGACTCATGATGCAGCCTGAAGCTTGCAACCAGCCCTTTTGTTCACATTGTCCTCACCTTCCCAAGATATAAGATGTTCTGAAATATCCTGAAGCAGTTCAATGCAAATTGTACTTTCCATGATAGGATCATGCATAGAGGCTTTTCAGAGATGTATTCTGTAAGAGATCTGCTTGGGAAACCAGTCGTCTGTGGCCCTGAAGACTGGGTGGAGCTTCTGCAGGGGCCTTAAGAATCTGGGGATTCTAAAATGATTTGCAAAATGGGTGCCACAGAGGGAAAACCCTTTTCCTTTTATTCATTTAACTCAGTTATACAACCAGAGGTCTGTTCAGTGCAAACACATTTCTAGGTGTGTGTGAATTAGCATCAGTATTCTCACATGAGGCTAGGTGCTAGTCTTAATGTCTTCTTATGCATTTTTTCAGATGAATTTTAAAGCCAATCTTCAGTCTAAAGCTAGGCTTCAGATGACACTTATTTTAGACTTGCTGGCAGCAAAAGCAACATAGTAAGTAGTTCTGTGCTGGGTTTGCTCTTTTATTAATTAGTTAGTAGTAGGGTTTGGAAATGTTACAGCGCAGCTTCCAAATCATCAGGTGTATAATTACTCTTTTCAACTAAGCAAAAATGAAGGTTCGTGCTACAAAAATGTAATCATCACAGAAGAACATAACACAATATGTGGATGTTGAAGAGGGAAGGGTTGGGCATAGACCTGTGGAAAACCTCCTCTAGCATAGCCACGTGTGCCTGCAGTTCAGATGGCTGCTCACCAGTGTAGCCAGCAGTGTATGACAGTGGTGGGTGATGCTGGAAGCTGCACAGTTCTGTGTTTCTCTACACAGCTAAATCCATTGATGCTATTCTGGTTGTTAAAGGAGTATCCTCTATGGTGTATTGGGGGAATAGCAATAAAGTGTCCAGGCTCTGTTAGGCACTCAGAAGACATCCTCTCCAGATCTTCTGTACAGTAAGCTTGTTACTTTTGGTCCTTGAGCTGCAAAGATGAGACATGACATGAGCGGCTGTCACTTTCGGTTGACAGTCTTTGCCAGGTCAGCATCTTCCAGCTCACTGGGGAGAGCTCAGACTCTGTGGGTGCCGTGGGCAAAGTCGAGACCCTTCACTGTCTCATTCCATCTCTTCAGTAGAGCAGGGTTCAGTTGCTCTGATGGAGATTTTCCGGCATCTGGATCACTGTTTGCACACTCTTGAGGGTACTTCTGCCTCTTGGTGTCAGTGAGAACTGTGAACCGGCTGTAGCCAAAGAGTACATTTCACTGTAATTGTACCATGGCTGTGTTACAAGGATTGACAACATGATCATAGTTTCTGGGACAGGCACATCATATTTTTAACTTCTGTTGTTTTGCTGTAGATGCAATTGTCAGACCTTTAAAAAGTGTTGGGCAAAATAAAAAGCTTGCAAGAAATTCATTTTTCTGTGTTCCTGAGACTTGCAAGGGAATATTTTGCTTCCATGTTTCATTAAAAATCAGACATCCAAAAATTCATCCATATAGATGCTTGATGTATTTTAGAGACAAGAGGTGAAGTTTTGAAAGGAAAGCCCACTCTGTGAGTTACTTTGCAGCTGTATCTCCATAGCTGACTGGGAAGGAGGGAGTTGTTTGATCTTTAATATTCCACAATCTATAAGTGTGCAGATGTATGTCCCTGATGTTCCATTACATTCTTCTGGTCATTATAGTAGAAATTCACAGCCATCAATCTCTCCAGGGGGAAAAAAAAGAAAACAAAACAACGACAACAACCAACCAAACAAAAACACACAAAAACCCCAACCCAGCAACATACATGTTACTTATTACCTTCAAAACCCTTAAAACCTGTTTCAGGTTAACAGGTAACAGATTTGTACATTAATGTCATTAAACTATAGTTTTTCAGAAAGGCTTCACGTGTGAACTCCTGGAAAATTCTTCAGTCATCATTCTGGACAGAGTAATACTTTATCTACTCATTTCCAGGGGATATCAAGCATCTACAATTAGAATTTATTTCTTGTCTTTCAAGTATCTATACCTTGTGGCTGTATGGTAGCCCTGTAAATATGGGCCTGTTTGCCTTTGTAAAGAGCAAAGATTTTTTATCCAAGCAACTGATGGAGGGAACATCACTGGCCAATCACAGTGTTCTTTCTACCACACAATATCCTCTGCTACCTTGCTGATTATCTCCTTCCTACTGCAAAAACCGATCATGCGAAGCTAAGGAAAATCCATGCTGAAGTGTTTTATTTACATGTACAGAGGAGCCTTAGAATGTCTAAATCAGGTGCTTGCATTTGCAGGCTGTCTTTCCTAGGCATCCTGCCTAAAGAACAATGTCATGCACCCAGGCTGAACTTTCCTCCTGCACTGCTGTGTGCATTACCTGCAACCAAAAAAGCCTCCTCAGAAAAGGTATCTTTAAGTAGGGTGGTTAAAATTAAATAGCCTCACAAGTCACCAGGGGATTCAGTATTCCAGTTGCTATTGTATTTTTTCAATTGGAATCAGAGTTTCAGATAAATCAAAATATTCAGCAGCAACTTTTTAAATTTCATTGGAATTGTAAATTAAACGCTTGTTGCAAATTAATTTCTACAACGTTGAAACAATTTGCTGTTATCATTTCAGCTTTTCTGTCTCATGTAACATGCATTCTCAAATGTTTCACTAGGATCAGTCAACTAAGAATATTTGAATTCTTACAGAGCAAAACTTTCCTTTTATAGCCTGCTTTAGAGCTGGCTCTAAATGTGTGTGGGAGAGAGGAAATCTTTGCACAGATCACTCCCTCCAAAAGGCAGTTCTTTGGGGAATCTCGTGTAAACAAAGCTAACAACTATTAGGCAGTCCTAGGACTGAGAACAGAGATAAAAGACCTGAAAGACAGGATATAATTATAGTTTTTCCTGTATTTATGAAATCCTGGTTGCCATAATTCCACTGACTTTGGCTGGAGCAGATTTAAACTTTATCTAAGCATGCACAGTCTGTACCTCATGCCCAGATTTGGAGAAATGAGCATCCTGCACAAGGCACTAAGCACTACCCTTAGGGATCATTTTCAAGAAAAGTTGAGAATATCCTGGGAAAAATATTTCAATCTGTTTGGAAGATACCTCACTTTTTAAATACAGATAGCTAGCTCTTCGGAAAACTTAAGTAACATAGCAAAGCTTTTAAATCTCAGTGAGCCAGAAGGGGACAAACTCTAGGTCCTGTCTGTGTCTGTGCCTTAGTAATTAAACTGGCTTTCCATTGCCTTGTGAGGGAGGTATTGTGCATCTCCCCTGCCCTCACGCCTTCACTAGAGCACATGGCTGCCTGGTGTCCCACGCTCCCCCAGACCCAGCCCAGCCACCCAGACATGCCCAGGGACATGAGAACAAGGCCTGAGGTGAAACACTTCTGGCCAACACCTGCCTTGTGCAGATGCACCTGGCCCATCTCAGGAGTCACTGGAGAGAGGCAATAACCTCCTCAGCTGAGGCTGAGGACAGAAGAAAATGGCTGCTCTCTCAGAAATCATCAAGTTATTGTGGAAAGCTGCCGGCAGCACTATGTACAGAGACAGATAAAAATCAGTCAGAGCTGTGATGTGTTGTAAAGAATTTAATTACAGAATCTCTGACTATCAGTGTCAGAATTTTGGTTGGTTGGTCAATGGAAAAATTAATGTAATTGCTGTAGAATTAATGTTGTTTTAATTAGAAATCATGCTTTAATTCAAAATTATGATAAATTTCTCATTGTAAAGATGCCATGATTATTATAATCTGTCAAAATATTTGTGTTTTTAAGTGAATAATGTCATAATAGTGCTTGGGTTTTCCCTTTTATCAGTAGATCTCATTAGTGTGACCCACTATGAATACGATAGAGAAGCATTTGAAAGTGTTTATGAAACATTAATGAGTTCTGTCCACAACCCTTGGAGAGAAAAACATGCTCGTATAACAATTTAACAGTTGGATAAACTAAGGCAGGTGGTTTACGCAAATTATTAGAGGTCAACACAGAGAAATAGCACCTCTTGCGTCCTGAATACTCTTATCCTCAACAAACAGTTTCCGCACTTTTTCTGTTTCTATTTATTTTATTTAATTACTATTTAGAAGACTCTTCTAAAAGGCTGCTGCCATAGCTGCAGGCAAAGTAGTATCTGGAAAAATACACAATACCCTGATTAAATATAAATACATTCAAACAGGAAAACTATGAGGCAGGCATCATGATGCTGTAAGTCCACCTTCAGAGCCTCTGTAAGTGGTGCAAAGGTTTTAAAAGGTGAATTAGCTGATGATAGCAAGAACATTCAGTTCCACATCCACCTTCTTATTTCATTCCATATTCCATCTTTTGTTGCTTGTACAAAAAAAAATCAACATATTAATGGAAAGGAATACTCTTTCACCTGATCTTAAATGGGAGTGGGTTAGTGATAATCTGCTGCCCAATCTGTTGCATCTGGAATCTGATTACACTTCAGAACCACAGAGCAGTTATATCATTTTGCTGTTGGACAACAATATGGATAAAAAGGCTTTTCAGATTAAGATTTTTTTATTAAATAGGAAGAGACAGAGTGTGGATGCCTCTGTACTTACCTAACTGGAAGAAAGCTTCTCCAAAGAGGAGCTCATCAGAGTATTGTCAGTCATGGCAGGGGTGCGGAGAGGCTGCAGTGGGGGAATCACATGGAATCCTCTTCTGAGCAGCACCACTGCTCCTCCTCCTTTTTCTGAGAGCATCCCTGTGCCTGGCAGCTTGTTTAATGGCTTGTAAAACCACCCTGACAAAAATTTAAAGTCTCTTCTGATCTGATTTTGATTTGAAGCCACTATTTAAGCTGAGGTAACAAGCCATGTTGCTATCGGCTGGTTTGTAAATGTGTTGAAGTGTCATTTGACAAGCAGGAGTGATGACATTTCTGAAAGACTGTCACAACATTAGTAATTTAATACTGTACTGAAGTCAAAAACACTTGCCTGTGCAGGGGCAAGTTTCAGACACAGATTCAGCATACTAAATACTGAGTATTGGCTGGATTATTTACAGTTGAAAGTCAGAATTCATTTATGCTTTGAGCACTAAAGTAATAAGAAAGTCGTAGAAAGAAAATCTTGCTGATATTTTGTTGACTGTTCAGCCATAGATGATAAGCCTGGCACAAAATCAACAAATGATAAAAAAGATAAACACTGTTCAATTATAGTCTCAGCAGTTATATTTTCTGGTTATTTTTAAATTTACCTTAGGAGTAAAGATACATGTTGTGATTTTGAAAACAGAGTTCAATTAAACCTAAATTGATTACTCTTCAAGAAGCTTTAGGTAGTTGTTCGGAAAAGATGAAATAAACATGTAAAATACCTAGAGGTTTGCAATCACTGCAATCCTGTTCTCTGGGAAGACAAAATCAGCATTGATATCTACGTTGGAAGAACAGACTGAAAAATGAAAATCATCTGAAGGGTTTATTTGCCCTCCAAACTGTGTCTGCACAGTAACCAAGTTTTTATTCAGAAGGCACTGTAGTCCTTTAGTAGATGGATACCTGGTTCTTTTCTAGTCACAATATGTATATACTACTCTTTATTCCACATGGTTCTGCAGAACCGTTATAGGCACTTACAGGGACATCCAACTGCTGCAGCACCGTCAGACAGGTTACACAGGCAGAATCTACACAGCTGACATGAGTCAGGGAGAAGCAAACTTGACTTGCCATGCAGATGAAACACCTCTAGGTCATTAAAAAAAGTAGCATCTCCGAATTTGAGATTTGATCACATTCCAGAGTTTGCAAACACGGGAGCTAATGCTACAGTCCATTTGCTTACATTTCAGAGTAGGACTGCCAGTTTTGTTACCCCCTCTCAATCAATTCAAGCTCTTACATGATATATTCATGTTTAACAAAGGAAGCAAACTGACTGCATGATAGGCAAACAATTTTATCTGTCAGATTATCAATCAAGATTAATATTGTGGAAGAGCGGTCTCCATAAATATCCTGAAGGCACTCTTTTTCCTGGGCACCATATAATTACAGAATACCACTATGGGAAAGATAGTGGTATTAAAATTATCTTGGCA
Source organism: Pithys albifrons albifrons (assembly GCF_047495875.1). NCBI lineage: Eukaryota > Metazoa > Chordata > Aves > Passeriformes > Thamnophilidae > Pithys > Pithys albifrons. The sequence goes on from NC_092460.1 coordinate 76,797,217, forward strand.
GCTGAAGATCTGCTATAGTAACTTTATTAAGATGATCAGAAAGCAATACACCAAGTCATCTTGAAAGCCCATAGCCCTATTTGGCTGTGACTTTCATGCCATTGACATCAAAGGAGTCAATTAGTTGTGTCTGCTCCATCAGTGTCACAGGAGCAGAAAAGAGAGAGACAGGACAAGGTATTCTGTAAGACACAATAGTTTGTTTTTCAGTTAATGTCAACTAACATGCCTAAATTCCATCAACTTTCTGTGAATCCATTGTTCCTCAGTGCTTGCTACTTTTAAAGTAACACAGAAAGTCCTTAACTGGCCTGAAAATCTTTTGCTTGACTCTCACTCAAAGAATGACTGTTTTGCTGCTGTGTGGTTAAAAGGTGTGGGGAGAATACACACAGAAAGGAACGAGTGCAGGGAAGCTAGGGAAACCTCACCAGGCAGTTCACTGACATGAAAACACAAGTTTAACACAGAGCATAAAGACAGTAAACATTTTAGACAAAGAAGGCGCAGCCAATCATTTTATTGTAGGTGGAAAATCATTGATTCTCACAAAGAAAGCAAACTTGGCACCAAGTATACCATAATTTTAAATCCACAGTTTTTATAGAAGGAAACTTCTCCCTAACTTCTTTTTACCATTGCAAAACCTGTCCAAGGCAACACATTGCAATAAAAAGAGAAGGAAAATCCTCAGAGATGAACTCAGACAATTCAGAGACCTATGACAAAGTGCACATAAGCATGAGAAAGCCCCAGTTGTGCAAACAGCAACATGAGGGAAGTGGAACAGGGAGATGAAGGTGTCTGAAAATATAACACTAAGACCTGCTGCTACCAAAGGAGAGTCAAAACAACAAGCCAGGTTTTGACTTAAAAAGACAATATTTACTTTAAAAATAATCTAAGACCATATAGTAATAATGAGAACACAGACAGGAAAAGAGATGACATTCAAGAAGCAGTCTTGCAAACCCTTAACAAAAGAGTAGTCAAGCAAGACCTTCTGGTCCAAATACCTTGAAAATCAGCCTGATATTGTTTGAAAGCAGTTGTAGCTAATGTAGAATGCTCAGTATTTTTGGGTGCTACAAGTTCGTTATGCAGCAGGAGAGTTTGATCACTCAAGTACAGGTGGTCAGTTCCTGTTTTCTAGTTTCCATGGTGTTCAGTGCTTTGTGTTAGTATATCTCAAGTGCAGCTATTTGTAATTTTATCAAGCATATGTCTTATAAAACTTCCTCTGGTGCAGCACAGATCAGCTCTCTGGCAGATATAGCTTTATTCTGTAAAAAGGGAAAACTCTTTTATGCAAACTCTTTTTATCACACTGGTTTTGGACAAGCTTTTGGCTAAATGAAATTCTTGGTGAGAACTGTACACTTGCCTGATAAAAAATTATGTTTTTCAAAAAGCAGATGTATTGGATTTGCATAGCCAGGTTTTGGTAGCAGAGGAGCGACAGAGGTGGCTTTTCCAGAATCTGCAAGAAGCTTCCCCTGCATCTGATGAAGCCAACACCAGCTGGCTCTAAGATGGACCCGTCACTGGTCAAAACCAAGCCCATCAGCGATGGTGGTAGCACCTCCAGGATAATGTGTTTAAGAAGGGGAAAAAAAGTTTGAGCACTCTGAGACAGGAGTTAGAATATGTGAGAACAACAGCTCTGCAGAAATCCAGGTCAGTGAAAAAGGAGGAGGAAGAGATGCTCTAGGTGCTGGAGCAGAGATCCACCTGCCGCCCATGGAGTACCCCATGCCAGGGCAGATGGATGACTGAAGGAAGCTGTGATCCCATGGGAAGCCTGGGCTGGAGCAGCCTCTTGGCAGGAATCTATAGCCTGTGAAAAGAGGAGCCCAGGCTGGAGTAGGCTCATGGCAGGACTTGAGACCCTGTGGGGGACTTACGCTGAAGCAGCCTGTTCCTGAAGGACTGCACCCCACAGAAGGACATGGGCTGGAGTAGTTAATGAAGAACTGCAGCCTGTGGTAAAGACTCAGATTGGCAAAGTTCATGGAGCATTGTTTCCCATAGGAGGGACTCCACATGGGAATAGGGGAAGAGCATGAGGAGTCCTCTCCTTCAGGAAGAAGGAGAAACAGAGACAATCTGTGATGAACTGACCACAGACTCCTTTGGCTGTCCCCCTGTGCCACTGGGGTAAGGAGGGAGAGAAAATCAATTGTGAATTTGAGCCCAGGAGGAAGGGAGGGGTTGGGGGAAGGTGTTTTATAAGATTTGGGTTTATTTCTCATTATCCTGCTCTGATTTGCTGGGTAAGAAATTCCATTAATTTCACAAAGTTGAATCTGTTTTGCCTGTGATGGCATCTGATGAAGTTATGTCCTGCCTTAACCCACAAGCCTTTCATTTCATTTTCTCTACCCTGTCCAGCTGAGGAGAAGAGTGATAAAGCAGCTTTTCTGAGCACATGTCATTCAGCCAGGGTCAAACCCTCACAACAGATTACCAGAAATCTAAATTAGCTCTTTTTTTTTAAAGCAGATTACCAAAAATCTAAATAATATTTTCTCTGAGGGGTTTGTTGTTGTGTTGAATTTTTTCTTTAATTTCCAATTAATTTCCAAATAATTTTTTTCTTTAATTTCCAAGTAATTTCAGGATTGTCCCTGTGGTAGTGCATGAAACCTGTAGCTGTCTCCAGTCCCCTCTGTTGCCCAGATTTTCAAGCTGGACTAGATATCATATAGCAAGTCCCACAGCTGGGAACTCACATGGAGAGTCAAGGGAGGAGCAGTTTGTTTAAGAAGCCCCCACAGCTGAAGGCTTTGGAATATGAAGCATGCAGACTACTGCTCCCATAAGACATTCGAGGTATCAAAACAAAACCATTTTCAATTGAAAATATGAGCTTCATTTTTTATCATAAAGCATAATTGTCATTAAGAAAAATAATTTCTGAGCAGCTCCAAAAACAACAGTCCAGTGGCATACAAAGTTCAATGGCTTATTAAAACCAAAGTGGGGAATTTGCATGTTAGAAAATTGAGACATAGCCAGGATATTCTCGGAAAAAAAAGAACCAGAGGACCTTTGCTAATCATTAACAGTCAGGGATGCCAAGTGAAAACACCTCGTCCAAAACCTGTTACCTCCAAAGTCCTCCACCTCCCTAAGACGCTAATCAGGAAGGATTTAGGGAAAACTTAGTAACTAATAAATGCATATTTTTGCCAAAACTGAGCAGAACTCCTTTCTTTTGCCAACAAGCAAATGATTCAACTCTTTCTCGATCTGTATTAAGATGGAATGGTCTGTCCTATATTTGCTATTTGGTATTATTAGAGATAATACCAGCAAATCAACAGGCAAGATGTGTATTGCCATGAAAAGCATCCAACATTTTCAGCACAAACTGATGTAACTTCCCCAAGTGCATGTTCAACAACCCAAGAGTGGCATGGCAAGTTCAAGTTCTTACAGATTACTGTAAGCTTTTGTTCTCTCAACTTCAGGCAGCTGGGGTTGTTTACCACTGTGGTATTTATTGGCAGCTGTGAACTTGTAAAGGCTCTTAGAAAGTGGGCACTACCTTGGGGTAATATTGCAACATCTTAATGACATTTTTCCAGAAGATTCTTCCCAATGGCTCTAACATTCAGTACTTTTCTCTCAGTGATTTTTCAGCACTCTCAGAGACGATGTGAGAGGCAGGATAAAAGGCAATGGCACAGTCCTGAAGCACATCACCAGAAGGTATGTGGCTGTCCCAACAGCAAGCTCCAGCCCCACGGGCTGCCACCCTGCCCCAGTGCTGCCTTCAGCAGAGGGGTGCAAAGGACAGGCAACCAGGATGGACAGGCAGCCACAAAGCAGCTGGGGAGTCTGTCCATAATTGCTACAACAGTCCTAGTGTTTCAGTAGCTCTAGAAGGGAGAAAGGCTGACTGAGGTACGTTAAGGAAGGGTTAGAAAACAAAGATGGTGGCAAGAGTAGAAGCTCAATGTGAAAAGGAAAGCCTATAATAGCTGTCCAAGTCTATATAATAGGTCAAAAATCTGCAGGGAAAAAGCCTCATTACAGGATTATGGTGGCAGAGCTGCCTAAAAGAGGCAAATATTTGAGCCTTCTTGTGTTGCTATTCACTACAAACTTCCTATTACTTTTTCTAGACCCATACAAATTTTCAAGACAGAATTTTTTGCAGAATTTCTGTAATTACAAAAAAAAAAGCCAAACAAAAAACAAAAAAACCCCCAAACAAACAAACAAACAAACACCCAAAATCAAATGAGAAAAGGTGCAAAAAATCATCAGAATGATCAATGGTTCATTACAAGCTGACTATTTTTTGCTGACTAGCATATTTTATGTAGATGTTAGAACAATATTAATATATTTATAATTCATAGTGCTTAATCCTGTCTTTCTATATTCATTCTGCCTTGGACTCTAAAGCATATGTTGGAGTCAGACTCCCTTCCTAAAAATCTTACTCTTCACTGATTTACGTTTCCAGTGTTGCTTCAAATAAGATAAAGTCCTACAATACAACTCTTTATTCCTCAAAAGCTGCATTTGAAAGTCTATCTGCATACTGTTCCCTAAATCTGATCTGTAAATGTTCAGCCCTTTAATTATTTGCCAATGGATAGGAAAATCATCAAACCACACACTATTTATGAATTTGAATATTTATGAATATAGGTTGGGGGCAGAGTGGCTGGACAGCAGCCAGGCAGAAAGGAACATGGGGGTACTGATTGACAGCAGGATGAACATGAGCCATCAGTGTGCCCAGGTGGCCAAGAAGGTCAATGGAATCCTGGCCTGTTTCAGGAATAGCATGGCCAGCAGGACCAGGGAAGAGATGCTTACCCTGTACTCAGAGCTGGTGAGGCCACACATCAAGTGCTGTGTCCACTTCTGGGCCCCTCAGTGTAGGAAGGATGTTGAGGTGGTGGAGCGTGTCTAAAGAAGGGCATTGAGGCCAGTGAAGGGACTGGAGCACAAACCCTATGAGGAGCAGCTAAGGGAGCTGGGGTTGTTCAACCTGGAGAAGAGGAGGCTCATGACTCTCTACAACTACCTTCTCACAGGCAAATAGCAATGGGACAAGAGGACACAGTCTTAGGTTAGGACATTAGGAAGAAGTTCTTCACAGAAAGGGTGATAGGGCATTGGAATGGGCTACCCAGGGAGATGGTGAAGTCACTGTCCCTGGAGGTGTTTAAGAAATGACTGAATGTTGCATTTAGTGCCATGGTCTTGTTGACAAGGTGGTGTTAGGCCATAGGCTGGACTTGATGACCTCAGAAGTCTTTTCCAACCTAATTGATTCTGTGATTCTGTGATTCATAAAATGGTGTTTAGCCTCTGTTTATGCTGTGAGATTAAGGCAGGCTTGCAGGCAAGCACAAGGACATTTAACATCATGTCATGCTCTCCCTCCATGGATAGATGCTTTCCATATATATCCTTGCCTAATAGTTTCACTGAAGACATCTGATCTTAGGGCAACCCATGCATAAACTCTGGCTGTAAACTGGTCCAGGGAGCTCAACCTCCCCTATGCTCATCTGTTCAAGTCATCCAAGACAGTGCAGGTGCCTTAATAGTAACCAGACCCAAGCTTTCCCCTCCAGTTATACACCAAATGTCTGTCTGAGCCCACAGCAAACCACATACCAGCTCATAAACTAAAACTACTTGGAGTCTGGGCTTGAGCAAGGGCTTGAAAGTAAAATATCAGGTTAGACATGTCAAGGGTGCTTATTCTACACATGGCTGCAAAAGTGAAGAGCATATCACTAATCCATGCCCACAAACACCAGGAAAGAGCAGATCTCTGTAGAATTCACTTTATCTGGAAATAAATATGAAGAAGATCAGTCAGGCACAGTAGAGAAAAGTATTACTTAGATGCAAACTGTGTTGCTTGTATCTGTCGATGACTATAATAAAAATACAACATTTAGGTGGAATTGCTGACTCTCTAGTCTTTTGGTTTTAAAATATAATATTGATATTGATGTTAGATCTTGCCTGATTTACTTTAATTTGAGCCAGGCCTCTACAGATATCTGTTGCCTAGGTAACAAATGCTATGCACCATAATAAAGCAAATTGTTGTTGAAATAAATAGTAATTATGGCCCTAGTTTCAAAAGTCTTATCTTTCTCTTTGTTTAAACAATCCTTGGGAATGGCTGTGAGCACTGGCTCTGTTCACTCTCATCGTCTCATTGTATGGTGTCCAGGGGAAAAGAGAGTGCCCACTCATCTCTGTGTCCTCCCTCTGCTCTTTTAGTAGCACTAAGCTTGTTTGTATAGATATTTTCAAATGACATTTGTTCCTCGAGGGTCCGTCTATACAAAGTGTAAAATACTCATCATTGGTGTTATTCTTGTTCAACATCTCCTACAAGAATTGCTTACATGTGAGTGCTGTTTCACAGTCTTTTCCAATGCCCTGCAGAGTCCTGTCCTGACCTGAGGCCTTGCATACCCATTCCTATCAGCAAGCTGCTGGATTTGTTCAGCATATATGTCTCTTTATCTAATAGCTTTGTGATTCAGAGGCAAGTATGAACTTGAAGGAATGAATAACTATGTCATGCCTAACATTCACCTATTTGTACTCATAAAGTATTTGCACTGGAGAAAGAAATGTGGAAGGGAATATGGATGGCTGCTTTATTCATCAGTTTTTGGTAGAGTATGGTGGTCTCAGCTCTCATGTACCAGGACCAGCTGTAGTGCAGTTGGCCTGTGGGTGCCCTGAATGGGTCACAAGAGAGCACTCACTGATCTTGGGGAGCACACATTCACCTTTGTCCCAGGGCTACAGTCACAGTCAACCACAGCACGCACCTGAGGCAAAGTCCCACATCTCACCTTTTTCCATAGTAATCATAGGAAAACTGTTGCCAAGCAAATATGTGAGGAGCAAAATGCAATAAAATCACATGAGAAACTGTAATCCCACTGCACATGGGAACCATCAGCCAGCACATGTGCAAGAAAGGAGCACATGGCCTCCTTGTTTGGTCCTACTGCCCACACAGTGGAAGAAGGATGCTCAGGTTATCACTCCATGCAACAGCTCCTCTGCAGATGAGAACTGGTGCTCCCCACGTTTACCCCTGCAGGAAGTGGGGTGCAGAAGACAAGCAAAGACATCTGTGTGTGAAGATTCACAACAGCTCGATCCCTAGATATACTTTCTATTGACACCAGATTTACTGGATTGCAATGAACTAAAAAAACAAGTGGTGATCCTTCCAGGCTGGCAGACCTCTGGAGTGGTGGCACTGTCTTTAACACATTCTTCATCTTAATGATTTTCCTGTAATTTCCCTAGTGTTTCTACCTCTGTCATATGTTTGCTTACCAGAGCCTTCAGGCATTCTGCCTGATAAGCTACCATAGATCCCAATTTAATAACCTCGATATGACAGCAGCTAGGGACGTGAGAGGATATGAATAACAGAAATGTTCAAGATACTACTTTACTCAGGATAATGTCTTCTTTCTGTTAGGAGAAGTCTTGGAGTGAAAGTGGATTTGGTTTTGAACAGAAGGGGTAAGGCTAATCCTCCTTTTGACTTTTCACTTCTCAGAAGGAGCTACGGTCCACAGGGACATGGCTGCATAATCATATCCTTGCATCAGGATTTTCCAGCATCGCTCAAATTTGGTCATTAACTATGTAAGTCATGACTCCTTTTGAATGGAGTCAGGAGTATATTGTGGTTATCCTTATACACCTATTCCTGGTAAGATTTGTGGACTTTGTTGGAAATTCAGTAGGAGTTGAAGCATCAGCAGTCATTGTGGTGTAAGCTCTGGGACACTGTCCTGGCAATGGGGGCTTAGTAAAGCTTTAAAATCTCCATGCTAAGCATGAAATGGTCAGCCATGGAAAGTGAATTTTCACCTATTTTGGCTACTTTTTGAGACTTCCGAGAAATGCACAGAAAATGGATTCATTCCCCTCTTAAGAAAGAATGAGGGGTTTTAGAGCTATCAGTCTGGATTTTTATTAAGCCCAGAAACCACTAAAAAGGCATGTGTGTGCATGCATTCATGCATGTGCTGGGGGGCAGGGAGGCAGAAGGAGTCAGAGATGCTTTATCAGAAAACATGATCTGTTCTTGACAGATTTTGACACGCACAATCTTATCTAATTTCTCAGAACCTTTAACATCACCTAACTCCAGATAAAAATCTCTTTCCTCCTTCCCTGCCCCCTCTTTGCTGAAACTTAATACAGAGACTAATACAGCACAAAACTGTCTCATTGAGGTTTAAGGTGTAAGATGACAATTCGTGACCCTTGCCATTGATTGCCAGCCAAGTTACATATGTCTCAGGGGCTCAGTGGGCCACCATTTGTCACCGCAGTGACAGTGAAATACGGCTCTGCCTATTGTTCTGTGGAAGCACCTCAGCCTTAGCTGGTGGCAACAGGGGACAGTCTGTAGGACGTTGCCCTGTATTCCCTGGGAGACTGTTGTGCTGCATTCCCTGGGTAATCCATGGGATTTGGAAGAAGCCACAGCCATCAGGGGAATGAGAGACCAGTTCCTTGGGACAGCTTTGGAAACCAGGGGTTGCATCACTGCCAGCCCGGAAAGGGTGAGCAAGCATCATGATTTGGGCAAGATCATTAAATCTTGGAAGACAAAAGGAAAAAAGTAGACTTCCTCAACAACACAGTGTATTTCTACAGTAAGCAGCTGTTTGTGAATCCTGTGTTCTCCAGACTGAGGGTGGTTCTGTTCCCTCTATGCACATTTCATATAGACAAAGGAAAAAAACCTCTAAATCACACTGTTTACTTGGGTGTAGCTGCTCTCTCACTGTGCTGACCAAATTTGCCATGTAGGCTTAGGAAAGCCACTAAAGGCCAAGTAGGCTGTCAGACAGCTATTCTTTACCATTTGATGCCCACAACTGCAGGGATGCAATTGTGAGGCACTTTGCATTATGTAAAACAAGCATGCGCAGTCCAAACAACTGGGCATTTAATCTGGATTACACTGTGCAGGAAAACTCTTTGCCTCCAATTATCACCTTCATGACAGGGACTCTTTTCCAGCTGACTCCTGAAGTCTCAAAAATTAACATTTTTCAAATCTCCATTTAACACCAGAGATATATACAGAAAAACCTTCCTGCTTTTTACATTTCTGCAAAAGAGAATACCAGGACCACCTGCATTTTGTCAGACTGAAATATTTGAGAACACATCTTTCATTTTGCTCCATACCTAGCACCACAATACTCTGGCCTTTCCCCATCCCTTGAGAGTTAAACTGGTAACTAGGAATGCATTTAATCTCAAGGAAGCCATGCTGTGATGAAGATGTTGGTATTCTAATTAATGCTCTGATTAAGTACCTGTTTTGTACCTATTTCAGATGGCAGGGGTGCTTTCCTGTCAACAGAAGTAAAACTGCAAGAAAGCCATATGGGTCCAGATTAATGGTCCAGTGCTACCAGTATTCTCCACAGCAGTGGCAGCCTCTGACTCTTCAACTCTGTCAACTACAGTGCTGGGTCATCTAAATAAAGACATTCTCAGTTCCCATCTGAGGATAAAATATTCAGAGGAGACAGAGACTACCTACAGCCTACAGAAAAGCTCTAAATGCTGCTCCAAGAATGTTAAACATCTGTGTAATGCCAAACAGAAGCAAAATCAGCAAGAAGAAAATGGCCAGAAACACCTTGGAAATGGGAGATCTGAAATCCATCCCACCAGGCAGTAGAAGGTTCTAAGTGTTCACTCACCTATTCACCTCAGGTGAGTCCCTGGACTGTCAAGCTACCAACCAAAAAAAGAAGGAAAGATGCCTACGCTGATTACAAGAAATGAGATGCTGGAACTGCAACTCTTAACTTGGCAGGGGGTTCCAGGCTTCCAGCCCACAGAGCTGGAAGGACCCTGGACATCATACCTTCCTGTATTCTACCATTCTAGACTGCCAGGTTGATCTCATATGTTACTGTATATTTTAAAATGTAGAAGCACATACGCTTTGGTAAAAGAACAAAAGCCTTAATTCTAAGTGCAAATATTTGTACTTCTGCTTCTAAGCACTATGGTATTTGACACTGCTCAAATTAAACCCCCAAATGTTAATCCGAGGCTCTAGTAGGAGCACTATGAATACCAGCTTTCTTCTTTACTTGCCTGGTGACCTTAACCATTCTCTCTAGAAACAAAAACTCTTCCCTAGGATGCTTCCATGATTTCTAGCTCATCGAATAAGTATTGCTGTGATAAATCTGGTAGGAACTCACTTGTCACACATAAAAAGACTGACCATTTCTCTTTCTTGTGTTGAGCCATACATCATTACAGAGTAAGGAGGAAGGGAGTTTGGTGTGTTTTTTTTCTAGTTTGATCATTGGACTTTTACTATGAAAAAACCCATAATTGTTAATTATGCTGGGGTTTGTTATTCCTGTTGGTATTTTCAAACTCAGAAACTTAGCTTAATTGGATTAGTCTTCCTAAGAGAGGATTCAAATAATTTAACAATAGAGTAGCAACCAGAAGAATATAGCAAAGGTTATACCATGCCAGATGGAGAGGTCCACCCAGTCCAGTGCTCTGTCTGAAAACAAGCCAACCTCAGAGGCCTGTGAAGGGTTGTTGGGACAGGGTCAGTGCCCAGTAACACCCCCTCAGCCTCCAACACTTTGCAGATGCTGAGCTTCAGTTTGCATGTAATAAACATCAGCAAATTTTTCTTCCTTTGGCTTTTCAGGAGAGAAAAGTCATGCTAGGACTGGAAAATACACTGAGGAAATGAGATAAATATCAGAACTCTGCTAAATTCAATAGATCTGCATTTTAATAAAGCTGGTAGTAGAGAAAAAAATAAAGGTACATTTTAAAATAGGCTGTGGATAGGGAGAGGAAATCATCTTGACTGGAATCAACAGGAATATATCATGGTATTTTTTTAACCATCTTCAAGCTGACTCTCAGCTTTGAAATGTAAACTCCAACTACTCTATAATTTTCCTTCATGCTGTTGACATCTGTACTCTTCCATTTGATTTCATTTCAGCATTTTTGGGGTGGTTTAAATCACATAAATAGTAAGATTTAAAGCAGTACTACTTGCATTTTAATTTCTGTTTGAAACAAAGCTAATACCTCTTGGATATGATGCACATCCCACAAAAAATAAATAATACTGCTATTGTAGGTAGAGATTATGGTAGAACAAGTCAAACCATCTCAAAGATGGTCAACTGACTTCTGCCTCCCCTGTGCACAGAGAGGCACCAGCACTGTATGGTGGCAGGTGTGCTGGCCACTTCTGAAGAGAGGGTGGAAGATTCCACCATGTCTGCTCTCCATTCCCTATTCCCAGAAAGTAGGGAAGCAGTGAGTGTGCATGACTTGTCATTCAGTCTTGTGTGCATAGCAGAAGTTCAGAGGAGAAGCCAAGAAGCCTGGCAGCCAGGGGTGGGGCAAGCTGCAAAGTGTCTGCAGAGTATTGGCTAGGTCTCTGCCAAATTCTGTGCCAGAAGTCTCTAGAGGATTATCTACAATCTGTCTCCTTCTGATGATACGATTGATTATTGCCTTACCTTTTGTCTTGAGAATTATTCAAAGCAGAGCTATATCAGCAAAACCAGAGGATCACATTATAATGGAAGTGGTGGAGTCACCATTCCTAGGTATATTTAGAAGAGTCGTAGTGGTACTTAGGCATGTGGTATAGTGGTAGACTTAGTAGTGCTGGTTAATGGTTGGACTCAATGATCTTAAAGGTCTTTTACAACTTAAATAATTCTGTGATTCTACAGCACAGAAATTACGATCACAATACTAAACCAAAATGTGTTGTCCTCCTAAAACTTCTACATGCATGTGGTCAAGTTCAAAAAGCATTCTGAGAAAGGAGAAAACTTGAATTCAGAATGTCTTGTGGATATTATAATCTTAGGATTTGCCTCCACTATATTCACTGTGAGTGTCCACAGTCCTGAGAAATGTTTTCAGGCTAGTTTTAGCTTAGTTATGCTGAGTACTGACAATAACAGAGCTAAGGAGACATGGATTAAAAAACAGGTCAAAATATTTAATGTTCCTGGCAATTTTACAGTTCATAATGAAGCTCATTATAAGGACAGTTCCTTATTGCCAAGACCACAGATAATTAACTTGTGTGGTGGAAAACATGAAGAAGACATTCTGTCCTGTATGACCACTCATCAACTGCTGTCTTGAGAAACCATTTCAAGAGTCTTAGCCAGTTTCCAGTGAACATGTTCAGATGACAGAAACACTGTCCACCTTGATCAGTTCCAGAAGGGCCATCCTTTTGCTCTGAGACATTCCTCTGTCAAAGCACTCCAGTTTATTGGTGCAACAGTGTTAGGGAGAATGTAATTATCTTCTTCATAAAGAAAAGTTCATACTTACAGTGACATTGCTTTTAAACAAACCCTCCCTGAATCAAGATTATAAATAACTCAAATTTCTAAACTTCTTATGCTATGACTGCCTGAAATAATCCATGTTTCCCTCTCATCTTTCTTGAAGTTAAAAAGAAAAATGCTTCTGTAAAAAGCAAGACAAGATAGTCAAATAGAAAAAGTCTCTACCCATGAACTTAACTGCATTGCTACAGCTGAAACTTAATAAGAATTTTTATCTGTACAAAAAGTCAACAATTAATAACGCCAGGGTTAGATTATGTTCCCCTATAACATAAAAGGTTCTCTAGTCTTCACATGTGAAGCCAGATTACTTAAGCAGCCATCTAGTGAAATCACTTCTATTCTTATATTCTGGTTTAGTTTCTTTCAAGCAATGAAAATCAACTAATATTTAATATACATTTAAAAAAAAAGAGCAGTGATAAGTTCAAGGTATTCATCTTAATAGTATTTGAGTTATCCTTGCAGAAAGCAATACTCCTCCTGGAAAATCACAGAAGTTGACCTGGGAGTCATATATTTTGCTTCAGAAAATAGTCATTTCTACATGAAAAGGTAAGTTACAAAAATTGCCAATTCATTCCTCAAAACTTACTTTTTAAGGATTATTTTATTTGGATTATTTAAGGTTTGTTATTTTAATTAACAAACCTTCCTTTGTAGAAGTAAGCATTGCAATGTATAACAAAAACCATGTAGTTGACTTTGTGATGCAAACTTATGAAATCTTTTTCTAATGCATTTCCAAAAAGGTTTCTAACTCTTCAGATTTCTCCAAAATTCTTTTTAAAACCAGTTATTAATCAAAAATATTTTTTTTGTTATCAAAGTCTGCAACAAACTATTTTTATGGATGCCTAATCATTTAAGTCCTCCCTTCTTTCATAAGAAACATTGTACCTCTTCAAATAGTCAATTGTAGTTGTAATATTCAAAATATTCTCTCAGTTACTACAGTTAGGTTTGACTTTCACTTTTGCCTGCAGTGTTTTATTTCTTTTCTTAGTTTCTTTCTATATTTTTGTCCATTAAGGTTCTTTCTGGAATGATGCTATCGTCTTGCCTCCAAAGAGGCTTCTATAGTATCTGTCCACCATCTGAAGTACTGTGGTAGTTTCTTCAGTTTATGTGAAATGTTTCATTAACCTGTGTATTCCTGTTTTGTAGTTCTGGGAGTCAGCCTTGAGACACAGAGCTGCTGCCGAAAGACAAGTCAGCCACACACACACTATTTCATGTATCATGACACCTCACCTTGCAGCACAGCCATGCTGACTCCTCGCTCTGGACCAAACCTGCATTGCACAGGTAAGGTGTGTCCCTGGGGGAAGGTAATGAAGTCAGAAAGGTGGAGCCTTCTGAGGGCTGTTATTGACACCTCATGTCATCCTGCTTCTGAACTCAGCCATACCAGAGCACAGGTCCACACATCCCCCCCACGGCTGCTGGGAAGTAAATAAATGCATGTTCTGAAAAATGCTGAGGGAAAGCTGAAGCTGAAAGACAGCAGAGCCATGAGTGATGTTTGATACCTGCTCTCTGAGGATCACTGATGCTTTACCTTTTAAATTAACATCTTTCGGAGAGGTAACTTTTAAAAGACTTTTTAAAGAATAACGACCATCATTCCAATCCTAGACTTTTCACATAGGGTGAGGAGTGCAGTTACAAGCTGACTGCAGCTGCCTGGAGGAGACTAATGGGACAGGCTAGGTAGTGTGTCAGGTTTCCCCTTAGTTTCCTCATTTGCTGTTCCCTTTACAAGTAAGTTTGTTTTCCATATGAGTCTCACTCCACAGTGGCTCTCAGGATGGGATTCACCTAGCAACAATGCTAATCTTCTGCTGCGGACATGCTAAAAGTGGAGTCTGAAGAAGGCAAAATGGTTGGTCTCCAGAAGGATTCATCTCTCCTCATTGACTACAGAGAGGACTTTACTAGTTTGCATTACATGCCAGGCTTTTGCACTCTCAGAATTAGGTGAGGCGAATTTAATTTTCAGCAATTACAGAAACTTGAGGTTTATGTTTGAATTCTGAGGTGATGAGCTCTGTGAAAAGCAACTCATCAATGAAATTTGGGGGCTTATGTCAGCTTAACAACCCTGGCGGGTATCAACAGGAGAAAGATCCTAGTCCTTAGTTCCTTCTGAGCCCCCTGCTCTGTTCAGAGGTGTTGACCAGAACTTTCTGTCATTATTCCAGGTTTTAATCCAAGCATGCTCTGGGAAATCTTCTCATTATTAATTATTTCAACAAATACCAATCACATGAAGGGTAATAATAGCAGCGTTTTCAGAAGTTTAGCAAAAATGCTCACCAGAATATCCTGTGAAGCCACAGCAGTATAAACCCAAGCTCTTATTCAAATGTTAACCCTCAAGTCCACCTACACACAAACAAAAAATTACCCTCCTTTGGAAGTACCTTGAGAGCAAGTAAATTATCCAGCTGAAGACTGCAGTGAGACGTGTTTTGGCTTTTTTTTTTTTTAAACCTGGTATTTTGCAGCATGGATGCTGACTAACTCAGTCAAAATCTGAAAATCTGCTAGTATTTTCCCATAATTTCCCTTGAGGTATTATCAGATTTTTCCCAAATTGACTGGGAAAACAAGAGAGCTAGTAATTGCATAGTCAAATATATTCAATAAATTTTAAAAACCATGAAGAAACAATTGTACACATGTGAGTGAGCAGTTCACAGTCACCCTGCCTTAATTTGGCTTCTGAGACCTGAGTGACCAACCTTCAAGCTAGTTTTGAATGGAAACATACTCCAAAATAAATGTTTACATTCTCAAAATCTGAAACATTTATTAGTATTAAGAAAAGTTCATTGGTTTGGAAAAGATTTGTTTTCATGGGCTTCTGAGACTGACATTAAAACATGGTAGAACTGGAAAAGCATTTTGAATACCTTGACAAGGGTGATGTTCAAAAAAGAGATTAAATTGATTAGCATTTGTCAACTTGGAAAAGTGACAAAAAGGAGAAAATGTAACACATACAAAGAAATTAAATTATCACAGGAAAAAAAAGTAAAGGAAAAAATATTCAGTATTTCTAAAAATACAGGAGAAGAAAACAAACAAAATGACAAGGCAGAAATGGTAAAATATACAGGAAGAAGAGTTGGATTTTTTTCCACACAAATTCTTGTTAAATGGTGGAACTTGTTGCAGAGGACACTGAAAGCCAGATGTATATGCAAGTACAAAACAGGACAGGAAAAATGGATGGAACAAATGTCCATCAAGATAAATGAAACAATAGGCTGAGGAATCAGCAACTGGCTCAGGAAAATTTCCAGATGCAGACTGTTGGAACCTGAGCTGGAAAACAGGGGAAAACATCCTTGTATGTTTGCCCTGTTCTTGTGCTTCTTCATCAAATATATGTTGTTGGTGTCTCTCATAAGTTCGACGGGTTTCTTGGACTTTTGTCCTGGTCCAGTGTAGCAATTTTTATACACTTGATGTAGTCAGCGTCTCTCCTTGGATCTCACCTTCATTTCTACACCTACAAATACCTTCTGAAGTCTCTTAGTGTAACCATAACTTCAAAGTGCATTTTGTCAAGGCTGGTGAATTTTCTAATATTTTCCAGGACCATTCTTCTCAAGTTATCTATCAGGCATTTGGCTCCACAAATTTAGTAACTTTGTCATATTGAGGACTCTCATCTATATTTCTTGATACAAGCTTTGGATATAATGAGATTTCCTCTTCATATGTGTTTTTTCTTACACCTTATAAAAACAAAATGATTATTTTTGTAAGAAAAATTGGAAAAATATATTTAGTGATATTCTTGCTTATATTAAACAATCAAACTGCAGTAATGAGTACACATGTAATGAATAACAAGTAAGGTGAAAGCAATTATTAAAAGAAATAAATAGAAAACTCCTTTCAGCTATTTGAAGACCATATTTGATGCAATGCATTTTTTTAATTAGCCAGCAGAAGTGTGAGTATGAGTAAGAAGCAAGAGCAAAACCAGAACAATAGGCCCGTGTTCAGACTTACAGAAGAAGGAAGTATGAGCAATTTAAAAAGCAACTGGAAAGTGGTAAACAGAGAAAATAATAAATTCAAATAAATCACAGCTGTAGAGGGAATTACAGAAAGTTAAATGTTTGATGATGTGAAATCTAAGTAGTTTAATTCTAAGTGTTAATTATTTCAAGTGCCTTTTGCAGCATGCTGAGTTTAGTGAAACAGTATGAATCACTGTCTAGCCTTAAATATGAACCGTAGAGGAGTTTATTTGAGTGATGGTGTCTGTTTTCCAATTTTTCTACTACAACAGTCTTCTACAGACATTGTTTATTTTAGAGATTTGTGGTCCTTCCTTTAGCTTCACTTTGGACACCTCAACAGCTCTTCTTTCACAAATGTCTTCATAGCTGATTTTAAATAAGCAGAAATGCTATTTTTCATTCCCCTAAAGGGAAGAGCTGCCTTGATACAAATATTGATATAATTGGTTATTAGAGCTGCCAACACTTTAGTCTCAGAACAGATTTATGCTGCACATCAAACTGCAGTAATGTGTTACAAAAGCTCTGCTTCAAATATTGGCTCCCACATGTATGGCCTTTGGGATCCTGGTGTTATTCATGGTAAACTCAAAAAGCAAGGACAACACAGAAGTTGTTGTAACATGTTAGGGTTTTTTTTTTCTCATGCCTTGACCCATTAGGCAGTCACTGATGATGTGCGGAAGGAATGGCTCAAATCCTTCAGGATAAAAAGAGATTATTTTCTTTGTTTCACTTTTTCTTGATTCATTGGGTCCAACATAGAGCACCTCAGAGCCCGTATTATTTATATAATAGAAGACCACAAGTGAAAGTATTCCACAGATGCACGTACCGCAGACTTTCTCAGAGGTGAACTATGAAATTTAGTTTATATTACAATGAACAATTACATATAGAGAAGTCTTTCCTTCCTTATAATAATGGCCTTCAAATTCCAGACACAATTTGCAAGTATTACTACATCGCAATCAGCGGTAGCTTTTGTAGATGAGATAGAGGAAAGATGTCAAGTTTAGACTACTTGCACTACTTATGCGAGAATGTCTCATCACTTTCAAACAGAAAGGACATGTTAAGACCTTAACTTATGGAGTTGCTTACATAAATCTTAGTAAGATGCTCATCTATATCAGTAGCAGTTTAAATGTTTACAAAAATATGGATTCTATATTTCAAAATTTCGTGGTAAGGAATGAGCTATTTGGCCATGAAGGGCAAAACACATTTATGCCACTATATAAATAATAATGATAAAATATCATCTAGATATTATCTCAGAATCCACGAGGGGGCAGTGTCATAGTTTTCCTAGTATCACCCCCTTAAACATTAGTATCCTTTTAAAATATTTACATATTATTGTGATATTTATCCCCTCTGGTTGAAAAATTTGGGGAATTATTTGAGACACCTCCTTTATTTCCAAAACCTGTCAATTAAAAATTATTTGCCTAAGAAAAGACAGAAACTGTTGTGCAAAGTTATGGAGCTGGCTTCCTGTGAAGCATCTGTCATGGTCTTGGGTGTTCAGTGCTGGGGTATTTACAGAGGCTTGTGAAGGATGCTGAATTCGGGTGTGATCACACCCCAAAATCATGCAGTCTTGCAAACCTACTTTCATTTACAGTGGCAAAAGTAAAATATAATACAAATGGTAATTTCTCCCTATTTCATTTTTATTTAGATAACACTGACTTTGTTTTTTTACCCAAAATACTAAATGTTAGGCCTTTTTTTGTTTATATCAGATATCTTTAATAAAAAGCTCCTTATCTGGAAAGTAAAACATAAAATATGTCCCTATGTTCATGGAAATATATCTACATTACATTTTTAAAAACACTGAGAATGCAGAACTACTAAGAATATCTAAAGGGAGAAATGCCCTTGCCCTATTCTAGTCTTTCCCAGGAAACACCACATCCCTATTGTAAAAGAAGGAAAAGGTCATGCAAAATTTAGCAAGTGGTTTCCTTTGAATTCTCTGGCTGCTGTTGCCTTTGCACCTGCTTTGGGGCTGCTTGCAGTCTGGTTTGCTCTGTCCTGAGGGTTGGGGTTGTGGACATTGCCCTGGCTGCTGGCTCTCTGCTGATCAGAGACGGGTGGCCCATGCAGAGCTGCTGTCCCATTGAGAAGATTAATGTGATTGGATAGATCACATCCATCAGGGTCTGTCAGATTCCCAGGAGGATGATTAATTAGTATAATCTTATTTAAACTCAGTATGTCAATTTCAATCTTTTCTGCATCCAACATGAGCTTTCCCCCCTATTCTAGCAAGCCCTTCAATAAACACCAGTGATGTGGGGCCATGAATACACAAGTGGAACTGTTATCAGCAAAGCCGGATTTCCTAGCCACGCAAGAAAGAGCTGCACAGTTGGCTAGCTCAGCCTGTCACCACCTTCCAAGACCACTAATTAGGCTCCATTTCCATGGCAGCTACACCCTCTTCTTCAAAACTCATGTCTGTGACTGTACCTCTTCCTTCTCTGTTGACCACTCCTCAGCT
The DNA here is from genome assembly GCF_047495875.1 of Pithys albifrons albifrons. NCBI lineage: Eukaryota > Metazoa > Chordata > Aves > Passeriformes > Thamnophilidae > Pithys > Pithys albifrons. The sequence goes on from NC_092460.1 coordinate 76,816,203, forward strand.
TGATCTTCACTTCTCCTTCTCCAGCTTTCCCCATACCTCTGTCTCTTAATCTCTTTCTCTGGTCTTTCTCTCAGGATGATCTTGCCCATATGTAACATCTTAGCCATGGTCTTAGCTCTTTTGCCATTCCAGACTAAGATGTGTGATGAAAGCAACTACCAGGAGGTGCCTACGTGCAGGTGTCTAAATGTGACCTGGTTACTTGGGCCATATTGCGTGAAGATGTCAAGAAACAGGCAGACGTGTAAAGTCTTGCCATACAAGACACACTTTACCTGTCTGTCTCAGACAGTCTTTCAGCTTCACTGTAAAGATCTCCCATCTCCAGCAGCTCAGGTCAAACCTGGCTAAGACACCTGTGTCCTTCTGCAAGCCCAAGGCATGCTGCCCCCTCAGACCTACTTCCAGATACTCACACCGGCCTTTCTCTAAATCACAGCTTCTGTCTGAGCAAGATCTTTGCAGTCTTTCAAAACCACATGGAGCCATTCAGAGCAGTGCCACTCAGCTCTCAGATTGAGCAGGGGGATCAGGCAGAACCCATTCTGATTGCCACCAAAAGGCACAGAGGTGGCTTCCCATCCTGGACAGAGGCATGTGTGGTTTACACATCAAGGTTTGATTAGGAAATCCCTCACTGGAAACTCTCAAATTTAAAAATAGGAACCTGCTTCATGTAAAGTAAATGTTGATCAGACAAATGGAACTGCCACGATATGAACAGTAGAAGAGAAACAAGGTGCTCAATAAGCCAAAATGTTTGCAATCTCTTGGTGTCCATGTAAGAACTATCTTCAAAACTACTGTGGCAGAAGTAGATCAGGAGCCCAAGGGTACCTCATTAACCATACATTTAGTGAAATTTTCATGGAACTGTTAATTATCACAGCTAGTAAAATTATCCCTGTACATTTTGCTGTATTTTTAATCTTAACAAAAAGATAGAACTCTACAGTGTGGTTTAATGTTATCTTTCATCATGAGAAAAAAAAAACAGAAGTCTTGAATCAAGAAATTTAGGAGCTAGGTAAGAGCTAGGTTTTTAGTTTTCTATTTGCGGATTTTGTCTGCTTGCTTTCTTAAAAGCAAAATGACCTGCTTCAAAACCTTTTGAACAACACTGGAGATAACTTAGCATGAATATTTCCATTGAGACTTGATCTAAATTAATTGGTTTTGATAATTCCAAATGCATTTGCCTAGGTACTTCCCTCGTAGCATCCCAGGCACAAAAAAGCTGGACTTTTCTTGCCAGACTACCTGTCTAAAACTGAGACCCAGACAAGGAAGCATTAAATGTCCTGCATCTTGAATGTAGTGTATGAAGAAAAATAAAGTGATTCATATTTTAGATGCAAATTCTCAAAGGTTTTCCTCTGTGCTGCTGTTTACTATTATAGAAGGAGACCAGAGCGAAAAGATCGCTACTTTGGTCATCTCACAAAGTACATGAAGTGAGCTGGGTCTTGCCTAGGTGAGAGGAATGTCTGAAAGCAGAGGCAAACCCACCTCTGACACAGAGGCCATCCCACAGTGGGGTGATGGGGCTGGAGATCTTCCTTTCCTTCCTAGAAAGCAGCAGCCTTTCCTTTTTATCTCCAGTCACACCTCCACCCCAGCCACTCCTCTGACATGTTTGGGTTGAGATTAGGCTTGTCCCCTGATTAATGCCAATAGGATGTGTGCAGTGAGACACATCACAGCTTTCTAAGATAATGTTAACAGTTATTACATCATTATTGTCATTAAAGAGCACTAACACATACTAGCAAAGTCCAATACATTTTAGCTCTCAGAAAAGCATTAAAAGCTACTTTAAGATACAAGAGATCTGTCTAACTTGCACATTAAGAGGAAATTGAAAGTCCCCAACAAATGACTGTTCCCTCGCTGCCCTCAGTGTTGTTTCTGAGAGTTTCACAGCACTGCTCCTCTATTTCTCAGGGGGCTGACAGGACAGGCTGAAGTGACCTGGATGCTTTGAAGAGGCCAGCTGACCTCAGAAGCTGGCTTGACCAAGCTGACCAAGGTGACCTCCTTAATCTGGTGACCAGGATGCTCAAGGTAAATGATCCAAGTGACTCTGATTTCTTCCCTGTTGCTTAAGAAATGGTGGCAGACAAAAATGGCTGGATTTCACAAATGAGCACTTATGTGAGCAGCCAGATAAGCAAGTAAATTACCAGATTAACAACACAACTTTGGCAAAAGGAATATTTTCAGAATTAGCATCATAGCTCAAGGTCCCAGTTTCAAAGCTGTCACTTTAATTCTATTTTCACACCAAGCTAACCTCCCTGACTGATTTAGGCAACCAAAAAAACCCATTCCCTTTGGGATTTTTGGACATTCAGAAACATAATTCCTCATTAGACCTACCTTCCTCCCTCATCTTCTCTATAAGTTTTCTTCCTATCTTACCTTAAGAAGACAGTGCACTTCTCTGCTCCTCAGTCGCCCATTAGTAAAATAAAGCTAATAGTACTCTTCAACAGTGATTTTAGGGGAAGATTAAGATAGCAGAAGCTCGAGATATTTTTCAGTATGTTTTCATGGGAGACAGTGACAAGAGAGAAGAGCATAAGTTAAAAAGAATAAAAGGGTAAAATCTTTCTTGTCTCCTAGTTTGGAGTCAAACTTTGGGAGCAAACGTGGGAGTCAATCAGAGCTGGATTTGTCCTGATGGTAATTGCAGCTTTTATAGGATCATTTAAATTGTCTGTCAAATGAAAATATTTCTGTATAATGAGCATGCTATTAAAAACACCCCTGCCAAACCGAGGGCAGACATAGTCACCATATCTATGAAGAACTGGCACAGATTCACAGCTACCACTGAGCCCAGCGAACACCAGTGCACAATGCCTGAGCCTTCCCCAGCCCTCCACAGCAGACTGGCCAGATAGGCAGAGTTCCACAATTTAATTTGAAAAAAAAGCATTAACTTCCAGTTCTCACTTCTGATGTGTTCATTATACAGCTAAGTCTCCTGGATGGGTTTTCTCCTACTGGTCCCCTCTTTCCTGCTGTCCAGTTCTTGGTGGGGTGCTTTTGTTCCTTCTTAGAGATAAAATGAAATCTATGAAAGTGACAAAAATCAGGAAGGTGTTCTTACAAAACTCACATTTTAACTTTGAATTCTGCCTTTGTTAAAAATCTCACAGTAGATAGAGGAAAGAGAAACATAAAATTATAATGCTGAAGTAATCGCTTTTGGTTTGGTTCAGTATTTCCTAGAAATTCCTTGTTTCATTTGATTTGAAAATGTTCCCAAACTCAAAGTTAAACTTTAAGCTCACCTGAGTACTTGTTTAAATGTGCCTTCTTCCCTGGATGTTACACAGCAGTGTTATTAGCTACCAAAGGAGTACAAATGATAAAATTTTAATAACAGTAAAAAGACACACTGATTTTTTCCTTTTTTTTTCTTCTTTTTTATTTGTGAAGAAACATACTGCTATCAGTATAGATGTTAAGGGCACAAATATTTCCTGGCTACACATTATGGGTGTGCTCCTGCCTAGTTTAAAACAATGGGATTTTAACATTGACTTCATTTTCCACAGTATTAGATTCATAATCAGCACATGTGTGTAATTAAATAGAGAAAGTTATTGAAAGGAATAATCTCTTATCAAGATTCTTATGAGTTGGGCTGTATCCTACACCAGCCTTATGAAACACAGCTTACAGCTTTTGGCAAATACCATTTACTTACATCATTACAGAATGAACTATATTATTCTGAAGTTAACTTAAAAATGCAGATTCTTTAATGATAATGAACTAAATCCAAGCCTGACTTAACATAACTTGGCTTGGTCACAGAACACATTTCTCTATATTTAAAAGTGTATCAGAATAAGTAATGTACATGAAATGCAACACAATCTAAACCATTTCTGAGGCTCATATTTAGTGACAATAAGTAAAAAGTCACTATGAGTTTTTAGAACTGTAGTCTTCTTCAAAGATGTGAAGATAAATTTTACACACTCATATCTGCATAAAGGAACAGGTTTTCCAAATCAACAAATAATCCTGTGTATAAGTCCCTAGAGGTGGTGAAAAGATGATTATGAAACCTACACACAGTTCTCCAAAACTAAGCATGTCAGGCAAATTCCCACTATAAACTACATCAGTCTGAGGTTTTGCCAAAGCACTCCACTTTGGTAGTTACAGAGAGCTAAGACACAAGCTCCCAAGTTTGCAAACACTTGTGTATGCAGTTGATTTCACTGTCAAACACATTCTGCGATGCCTCTCCCTTCTTTCCACTTCATGCCTGGTCAACACTGTGCCAAAAAAAAATGTAGGTTGATACAGGATCTATCTTTTTCTGTATTCTCTGGCATTCTATGGAAGTTTTACAAAATTTTTGTCTTTAGAGTGCTTTCCTCTCTCACACATGTTGAAAAAATTATTGAGGGAAAAAAATCTTTGAGTTAATCTGAAAACAGGCAAAGCGCTATGAATGCATGAAGTAAGAAAGCAGAAAATAAGGGGGCTTTTTTCCTCGAATCTCTGTTTCACTGCTTGGAAATAGTGCTTACAGAAGCATGACCTTAAGCAGTAGCATTCTGAGATGCTTTCAGACAAAGGAGAAATCTGAAAGTGATGGTTCTCTTTCAACTCGCAAGAGCTCACAAACCACGTAATACTTGTGCAAATGGCAACTGTGGAGCTGTGTCACGACCTGCAGTGATGGGCACAACTGCAGAAAACAGGCTGCAAACGCCTGTAGCACTCAGCATCACCTAACTTTGGTATGTGTTTAAATTTAGGCGTCCAATTACCTCTAGTGAAGCTTATGTCCTGCTAAAGTAGACTGAATCTGGACTGTGTTTGTTCACGCATGCTCACACATGTGTTAGCATAGTCACACCCTTCCCCTGCTCACCAGGTGCACACATAGCCGGAGGCAGGATTTGTCCCTGTTTTTAAATAGTCAGATTTTTTGTTTTCAAAGGTCTGGATGCTGTGCCTTTTGTAAATACAAATGGCAAACTGAAGGGAAGACAAAGCCTGCACCTGTATCACAGGAATAGGACCGAAAAGAGACTTCTGGAAACTTGCTAACAATTCGTCCAAAATTGATCCTGGAAATATCAAAATTTAAGTGATTTTAATACAAAACAAGTGCAACATGTTTGCAGACAAAACAAAATGTTTACATTTTACTGAAAAGAATCTCAAGAAACAGTTAAAATATTTTAGTTAAATGTGCAATACCAGTTAACATAGGAATATATAGCAATTTCCTCACTTTGTAAATATTTGATTTTTGAATATCATCAGGTTCATTTTCAGTTATACAAACAAAGCTACTATGCCAAAGTGGCATGCGCATGATACTGGGTTTTGGTTTTGTCACTGTGCTTTGCCTGAAGCAGTTCATGATGAGTTATGCTAGAAAAGTTCTCTACAGTGTGTGCTGCAAAGCCTTTGCTGCTGCTGTGTGAGCTCAGCAAACGCACTGAGGTCTTCTGTACTTCTGTTGGTTTCAGGGACATGAATAAAAATCATAAAGACTGTTCAGCTTTCCATTGCTGAAATGATTCCTGGCTTTTGTATGTTCAGAGGGATTTGGAGATATCAAACCGTTAGGAAAGGAGGCAAGGCTAAGATGGGAAGCAGTGCTGCAATCCTTACCATCTCATCCCAGTTCCCCCACCGCACTGAAGAGGGTAAGGTGCTCCCTCTGTTTAAGCCAACATAAATCTTGACTACTACGAGCCCACCCTCCTCCTTGGTTTCTGACCTCATTCTTTTGCAGCACAAGCACTCATGTTACTGCATGGCAGATGGATTTGAAGAGCTAATCTGTCTGTAAACTAATCTTTGTTCCTTTAAGTGATTAATTTTTGCTGAATTCCTGAACTTCACATACCAGCTTCCCATGTGATCACCAAGGTTCTGGGGATGGCCCAACAGGGGCACAGTCCCATGACAATCCAGACTTCAGAAGTACTAACCCCATACATATTTTCCTCCATTTTCAAGTATTACAGTTAGTTGATGCCTGCACTATTTGGATTTTGGAATCCCTCAATTGTGGTGTTCATTTATAAGCAAAAATACAAAAAGGATAAAAACCCTGTCAAGTTAAACAAAGGCCTTCCCTTTTCTCAGAAATCACCTATCATCCACAGTGCAATGGGTGCAAACACCTTTGGTTACAATCTATCGTTCCATACAAATGGAGAACTGCCCAGGGTAGCCTAGAGGTTAGAGATTAGGACTTCTAACTGTGGACTTCTATTTCTGGCTTCAGGAGGGACTTTTGCAACCTCCAGTCACAGGCTAAAATTGCTTCTGGTGACATTGTAGACCTTCTTATAAGCAAACAGAAGTGCTTATTTAGTTTTCAGAATCTACAGACTTAGTTAATAAACGCCTAAATAATTCATGCCATGAAACAGTGATGATCAAACCTTTGGAATCCACAGATCGAAGAAGCAATTGTGATATTTAGCCTGGTTTCCAGAGAGGCAGGCAACCACCATGGGCATGCTTTCTCCAGAACCCAATCCTCCAGTCAACACAATCTCTTTGTCCACCTCATGCTTTTTGAGCCCAGGAAAGACACTGGAAGCAGATCATGTCAGAGGGGCAAAGTAGTCACAGGGAAATGTACTTCAGGCACAGCCCCATCCCTGCACTGCCCCTGGCATTTGCAGCCATGCTGTCTTTCAGCAATCAAGGGTCTACAGGAAATACAGCTACACATTACCCCATCAGGCTGTTGCACCTTAATTCTCCCTTTGGCTCACTGCTCTGTGAGGCAGTTAGGTTGGGTGGGGTCATCTAAGGAATTTTTTTTGTCTATCAACCTCCAGGGAGACTCAGAATAAGATACTATTAGTCTGCATTGCAGGGTACTGCGGCAGGAGGGTATCTGATACCCACCACTACTAAGCTCAGGTCTGGAGATCTTTATCTTGTGTGTTCTTAAGCATTAAATTAATTCCTTTCCGCTGTCTTGCTCCTTCTGAAATCATTTACTCATGAGTAAGCCCCGCTAAGTCTGAAGTCTCTGGAGTCTCACAATGACATTTGCATTTTATATCTGCTCCCAGAGGTGTGAATAACTGCAGCAGAAGACAAAGCATAAATCCCTCATGGTACCATATAGCTGTGATGCCATCAAGCAGAGTGTGGTTATGCAGAAATGCACAGTAGATTCATGTTTGATTCTGCATATTTAAAAAAGGTAGTTAGATCCAGATTTACAGAGATATTTAAATATGTTCTCTCTATTGAAATTAAATATAAACTGGGTACTTAGGTTTATGGGCTTTGTTTTGCTACCTGTATGATAAATAATTTCCTAGTTTCTGCACTCAAGTCATAATGAAACCCATAAGACTGAACTGGGTGCCGTAATTTGTTGGGGATGCACTACTGCCAATGCACAGAAATATAAATTGTCCTGTGTTTTCCTTCCTCATATTTACATTTGAAAGTTTAACTTCAACAAAACCTTCCAAATAATTTTTCTAATGGTATCTTTGTATTCTTGAAATGTAATAGTGTTTGCTCATCAGCTTCCTATCTCAAAACACGTCGGGGCTGGAAAGCATGTGCCAATACACTTCCCGGTGCATTCCAGTTCTTGTGCTGAAGACATTACTCCAACAGGCTCTCCCTCACACTTTTGAATTGTTTTTCCAGTGCTGTCAGTGTTCTAAAATGTGCCACACCATCATACTTATGCCAGAGTGCAGAGAACCAGCTCTTTTTGGACAGGAGAGAGAAGTGAGGAAAACTTATAAAAAACACAAGATGATTTTTCACCCATAACTGCACCTTAAAGGTGCTTCACACCTCTGAGAAGCTGTTCATGGTGCATATATATCACTACAAGCATGGTGAAAGGAGTATCAGAGCATTATCAAAGTCCCAGTGCAGCGTTGCTGTCTCATACAGCTAACCAAAAATAACAAGGCATTGGCATGGTCAAAATGGAAAGGAAACACCTGTTTTTCCTTTTTATGTTACTGACAATCCGTTTGTTAGCTTTAGAATAGCACAGGCTGTCTCACTGATAACAGCCTGGGCTGTGGCTGTCCGGCCCAGGCAGGTGCACAGGGAACCCAGGAGTAGACAGAGAACAGGTAACATGAGGGGCTGTCCTTAGGATGCATTCCAGATTAAAATCTTTTTCTTTATCCCTTTCTTTCAAAACTAATAAGGCAGATTCTTCTAAATCTGGTGTGACTGCATTGATGCTGTGACGCTGATTGTCTGAATACTAATTGAAGCCCAGTGAGCAGTACAATCTAAGTGCAACCATGCTTTTCACTGGCACTGTGTGTGCTGCTTCTCAGTCCTCCTTTTCTAGCTATCGCTGAGTATTAATTGAAGTAAAGGTCATTGAAGTAAATGGACAGATTTCCAGGGACTTCAAAGAAATGAGATCAGATCAGTCCTGAAGTTTAACCAAGACAACCATAGGAATCTGCATCTGGGACAGGGCAACTCTGAATATATGTACAAACTAGGCAAAAAATGGTTGGAAAATAGCACCACAGAAAAGGACCTGGGAGTCCTGGTCAACGGCAAGTTGAATATGCAGTTTCACCTCGAGTACTGTGTGCAGTTTTGGGCACCATGATGTAAGATATAAATCTATTAGAGAGTTTCCAAAGCATGGTTATGAAGGTGGTGCAGGGCCTAGAGGGTAAGCCATAGGAGATGCATCTGAGATCACTTGACTTTTCAGCCTAGAGATGAGAAGACTGAGGGGAGAGGTCATTGCCGTCTACAACTTCCTTGTGAGGGGATGAGGAAGGGCAGGCTGCCCTCAATCACACATTTGTTTCTGCAACAAATTAGCTTATAGCTAGGTTAGATGTCTTTATCACTAGTTCCAAAAAGCCCAAAGGAAGAGGAGACAGAGAAACTGTGAAAATGATGCTGCTGAAGATGAGCAGAAGGCTGACTGCTTTTTAAAAAACATTTTTTCCGATGTACAATTTGGTCTATATACACATCATGGTGACATCCAAGGCCCAAAGCAAATACATACAATACCCTATTTAGTGCTCCTTTCAAAATGTTTTGATGTAAGGACTGACATTTTTCCCATGGTTAATCATGAAACTGGGCAGTGTTTCTTACTATTCCTTGTACTTTACTCATGAAAAACATTCATCAGTTTAAATGGTATGATTTTGGGGGCCAAAAAAGGAGGCAACCAAAGGGAAAATAGGTATCTCCAACAACTTCTATTGGAATATGGAGCCTTTCACTTAAAATGTGGTTTAAATCAGTAGCTGCTGAAACTTGTTACCAGAAAAAAGATGGATCCCTTGGTGCAGGCCCCAGTGCTGAGACTTGCAGTCTCTCAGTAGCTCCACAAGTGTACATTGCATGAGTTGCAATGCTCAGTGAATCAGTTTCTTAGCACCTCTGAAAGATGAAGTCACCATCTGCTTTGCAAACCTCTGAGAGAGAATCCCCAGCCTATGCAGTGTAGTACCCTGTAGGAAGTACGTATGTGGGGGGAGACAGCTGTTTTACAGTCTATGTAAACTGAGGCCATTTACTTGAATGTCTGTGGACAGACATTCAGAGCACAGTCGTCACTGACACTATGGTGGAGCAGTATGGGCTAAATTTGCTCCCTACGCACAACCTGGGGGGCCCAGGGACAAGTCTGGAGGTGCACATATCCTGATCTCTCAGGGTACGGCTTTAGCATCAGTCAGGCGCTGACACCTGAGGGTGGTGCCCAGTGGCCGGGAGCACAGAGGGAAGCTGTGCCTGCACACCACTGGTACTCACTTGGCCTGAAAACGCCCGGGTGCGTGATAAAGGTTAGGGGCGCCGGACCGAGAGGGATGGGGGGAAGCAAGGAGGGGAGAGGGAGCGAGAGAAGGAGGCGCTCCTTCCCTCCGCCGCACACCCAGGCTCCTGCGATGTGGTGAGTCACCGGCAGGTCAGGACCGCGCCGGAGGGGCGGAGGGAGCGCGGGGACCGGCTGATTTACCGCTGGGAGCCGCCACGAGCGCGGCGGAGGCGCCGGAGGAAAGGGCGCGCGGAGCCGCCCCGCAGCCCAGGTGCCGTGCGGGACGGAGGGACGGCCCTGCCCGCCGGGGCGCGCAGCCCCCGCCGCCCCCAGGTAGCGCGGCGCTGGGGCCGGGGGAGGCTGACACTGCGGGGCGGAGGGTGCGGGGCGGACGGGCGGGCAGAACGGCGCGTGGCCGCGGAGGTGCGTCGGGCTGCGCCCCGCTCCGCTCCGCCCCGCCCGGGCTGGGCCGGCAGCTGGCCGAGGACCGCGGAGCCAGCCCAGCCCGCCCGGGTGCAGCGCTCGCCCCTCCGGCGGCGGTGCCGGCGCGCAGCCCGCTCCGCTCCGGTAAGGACCGGCAGCCGCGGGGAAGACGGGGCGAGCCGGGGAACGGGGGGGGAGCGGGATGTGCCGGGAGCGGCGGGAGGACGGGCAAGCGGCATGGTGCTGCGCGGTGCCCCGCCCGGGAACTTCGCGGGAGCGCGGCGGCGCCCGCGGCCGCCTGTGCTGCCCTGCCCGGGAAGGGCTCCGCGCCGGGCGCTGGGGGGGTCAGGTGAGCGCCGTGCGGGGCTGCCGGCGCTGCTCGCCCCTGCCCGGACGGGCTCCTCAGGGCGCTCGGAGCCGGGGACGCCCGCGACGTCGCTGCGCGGGCAGGGCAGGGTAGGGCAGGGCAGGGCGTGCAGCGCTTCCCAGGCTGCTCTCCGCGGGTAGGGCACGCAGCGGCTCCCGGGATGCTGGGTCCGCAGCGGCCCCCTGGCCGCAGGCTGAGCAGCTGCTCCTCCCGCTCCTCCGCGCTCCACGGGCGCGGCAGGAGCGGTGTCCGGCAGCGCAGCCTGGAAGTTCCAACTGGGAGACGGTGGCTCTAAGGTGTGGATTTGTGGTGTCCGGTCCGGCTGCCTTCCGTGAAGCGCAGGTCTCGGGGTGAGCCTGCAGGATTCCGCCAACTGGGGATGTGTACTTCATGGTCGTGTGGTGCTCACAGTCTTCCATGCGTTTGGCTTTTTTAAAAAATTTATTTTTAAAGGCAGAATTTGACTCAAATAGTATACAATTCGCTCCATATAATGGCATTCCACCACTGTTTCCATGTCAGCACTAAATTAGGTGGTCTTTGGCTTTATAAATACCGAATGCCCTCCTTAGAAATTGGAAGTTTTGCACATACCTCTTAAAATAGGGATTAATAATCAAGTACCAGTCTTGTTTAGCAAACTGTGCATTTGTAACCCGTAGGAGGTTATTCAAGCTGCAGTGCATGCTTTTCCCAAAGAACCTATGCCCTGTGTGGTAGTTCATTTGCTTTCATCCTACAGGTGCTTTTTACATTGTCCAGCAGCAAAAAGACGACGGTGTCTCTTTTTATTGTCTTTTTTTCTTTTTTTTTCTTTTTTCCCCCCTTTTTTTTTCTTTTTTGAGATTTGAGAGGTTTGGATTCATAATCGGGCAAGATAAAGTGTCTCACATGTTTCTGAGAGAGCTGGTTAAATGTTTACAGATCATACACTGTGAGAGCAAAAAGCTGGCCTTTGGCAGGAGCTGCATGTTGAAAACAAAGTAACTTAGAGAATGACTGTATTGCCTGTTCTTTGTACCCTAATCCTTCTTCAGCACTGTATGGTTCTTCTGCTGACTTTCTAATACAAACTGGGTAATTTAGGAAACAGAATATTTTATAAAACATTAATTTATTTATTTACAGAAAAGAGAGTCAACTTCTGTGCATTTCTGATGGGGAGAGAATGAATTGTTTTTCTTTATTATCCTGTAAGGTTTCTTTTGTTTTTCTTTTTTCTTTTTGTTTCTTCTTTTCAAAGGGTAACCGGTGCTTAGGGGTTCTTTATTGATAAACTAAATTGCGCATGTTGTGGCTGGAGAGTGGTTTGTAGAGGTCATTTGCTAGGGTAGAGATGGCAGTGCAGCCATAGATGGATGGGAGCACACTGAGTCAGGGCAAGGCAACTAGAAAGCCAAAATTTAGTAGAGGTTCAGTGAAAGGCTCATAAGTGCAAAACTGAGTGTCAAGTGTTGTCCTCCCATGGCCACCTTTCTCAAGCTGATTTTCCTGCATTTGTGGTTTTCTGGTACCACAGCTGATTATCTGTGACTTCTTCCTGCTGGTTCAATGCAATTGAAGGCACCAACCCACCTACTTTTATTCTTATATGATCTACAAGTTCCTGCTCTGTATTTTTCACCTCAGATAAGAAATCCAAAGCCTGCACCTCTCAGATCTGGCTTCCAGAACTCTAGAGACTAACTAGCACAGCTGGCTTCAATGTAAGAGCAGCAGCCTTGCCCTCATGGCTGCAAAGGGAACCTGTTGCCGGCAGCATGCTGTACTGGGGTAGCCAGAGAGCCAGAGATGCAGCAGTGGAAGTCCCAGACCAATGGGTGACCGGCTTTGTACCACAATTGCTTTGTGGTGGGGATGTGTCTAGACTTTATTTGCTTCAGGCAGGGGAAGCAAGGAGAGCTTCTGCATCTCCATCTATGTGGTGGAATATCTAGTGTAAGGGAAATCCTGCTTGAGCTCTCTCAGCACTACACATGTCTTGGACATGAAAGTGATAAGGTAGCCGAGTAATGGTCTCTGAAACTACAGAAGCCCAAAACCCACTAGGAAGTTACGAGGATCTGTTTGACGCAGAGGAGGAGGAACACATCTTCCTAAGATTTTGGGTGGCAATGACATCTTTGTGGCGGATGCCTGTGAAACCCTTATATCCAGCATTTCCACCTTGCTGTCTGGCCTTTGAGTCAGTGGCACAATTTCATGTTTCATTGGGCTGTTACTCTCAGCCAAGCCATCAACCTGTGCAATTTGTCTGCTGTGATCACAGCCTGTGATTTTTACCTCCTATTCAAAGGTTGTATCTGGTGGATTCACCATCCCTAGAGATTTTTAAACGCAGATTGGACATGGCACTGAGTGCCATGATCTAGTAAATGGACTAGAGTTGGACCAAGGGTTGGACTCAATGATCTCAGAGGTCTTTTCCAACCCAATCGATTCTATGATTCTATGATTCTATGAAATTAAGCCTGTGCAAGGCACCACTGATGGTCATGCCACGTGGCCCTGCGGAGCATGCCATCACCAAGGATGCGGGGCCAACAGCTCCTTGCAGGACTGTGCCGATGGCACCTCTTGGCTACTGCCAAGTCAGGAAGGTTTCTGTTGTTCTCTTGAAAAATGTTTTGAGGTTTTTAGTAATGCTTTTAAAAATCTATATCTCATACATAGCAACTGATGCAAGCATATTAGCCAAAGCCATTTTTAAATCAGTTTTCTTACCCAGGGGAAATGTAGTATAGACAGGGCCTTCAGGAAACGAATAATTAGGTGACCTTTTTCCCCCCAGAATATCAGGTCTGTTTTATGTAGAGCTGTTTGAAGTCACACAAATTCTCATTACTCTCCAAATCTCTAACCTTGCCTTGTTTAAGATACCTTTTAGGAAATCAAATCAGTGTTTCAATCTAATTTCCAAAGGCATTCAAACACATGGTATGTGTGCTAACTTGTTTCCTCTAGCATTAACAAATCTAGCAAATTGCCAAGCTATTTGCCTTGAGGAAAACTATGATGTTGTACAAGAAGATAAAGTGTTTTTCCTCCAATTTCAAACATTAGGAAAAGAAAGGAGAGGTAAGGTTATAAGACCAAATTAGTCTACAATATAACTGTTTGAAGGAATCAGTGTTCCTGAGTAGATTGCCATGGTTTTTGATCTGTTCTGAGACTTTTTAGTCACACTGTGATCTTTTTCAGTCACTTGATGTGTCTGGATGGTGACTGAGTCCCCTTGGCTCAGATGGACTTTCCTTGAATTAGTTGCAATATGAGAGTGGAATATAGAAGTGGAGATAAAGAATTTGAGGGTTATATAGCCCTGAAATTTTAAGGATTTTGTAATGCTCATGTTTTGAGGAGAGGCTGTATGCATAAGCCAGGCACAGTGTGCATGCAGTGCAAACAGGGAAGCAGCGGATGGCCTGAATCCTCTCTCCTCCACCTCTCCCACCAGCACACCAGTCTTCAGGGGAGCAAATGCCACAGAACATTTCATTTTTCAAGCAGGTGTCAATAACAGAAGAGTTTCTATAATGCTTAGGCATTTAATAAGCTGAAAACACATAAACATCTTACAGCTCTGGGATAGTCTTTTCTGCTTGTTCCAAGAAAATGAACATGCAGTTGTCCTTTTGTATGGAAGGCAGTGGAAGGTTCTTGTTTGAATTCATGATAAATTTGGTTGCAAGTGCACATGAAAGGAAAATTGCCAAATGCTTTCAGGAGATTTTCATTTTGCTCAAGTGTTCACACTGTGGCCATCGCCATGGTATTTGATAGCAATCCATTTTGTTGTGTGCTGTAACCTCTTTGAAGGGTTGCACTGGCATATCTTTTTTTCCTGTAGTCACAGAGAAAAACAATCTTTTTATGTACGTTGCTTTCCTCTACTGTAGCTCCTTCATTTTGATGTTTATCCAAATAAACAGTATCAGAATCTTTTTGATGTGTATGGCTATCATTTCTGAGAAGGATCAGTGACCTGGCTTGATAAATTTAAACATTCAGCAATAAACCTAAGTGTGTGACATTTATTGAAATTCATTCTTTGCCATGGAGCTACTTTCTTTCAAAAATATTGAGAATAGTAAGGGATTGCAGCTGCAATTTGATTAAATCTACAGTTGTTACCATTTGCCTTCTGAAAATTGATTCCCTCCCTTCCCTGTCCCCCAGCTTGACATGATTATTGATTAAAAACTCTGCACTGGCCTAAGCCAGCATATATCTGTTAGTATGTGTGTGCTTCCCATGCAAGTTCAGACAGGCTTTCAACTGTGGAAGCCAAGTCTATTCCGAAGTTATTGGAAATGGTAAGGTTCCTTAGCAATTGTTTTAAACTATATGATGACACATCTTTGAACCCCATTGTACGAAGGAAAAATACCTTCTGACTGGAGAGAGATTTCCTGTTTATGTGTGTGTTTGCTGGAATTAAGCCTTCCCCTGTGTGTTGGCTGAGTTATTTTTTTGTAATCCAAAATGGCAACATGGCAAGTGACCTCCAGAGTTTATTTTTTGGACAGGATACAGGGCTTTTATTTTCAAAATAGCATGGCTCTGGAGTTGATGATGAAGCACAGGGGCCTCTCAGTTACGCTCCTACAAGCAGACTCAGTTAATTGAGGCGGCACAGCTAGATTTAGGCACTAAGTAATTAATTTTTATTGATAATTTTATACAATGTAAGTTGTTCACTTCCCACACAGGAAGTTTTTGGCTTCAGGCAGATTTTCTTTCAGCATAAGGATATGAAATTTGCCAAATGTATAATTTATTTTATAAGATGGCTAGAATCATAGCTTTGGTTGTGAGTGCAGAGGGTCCCATAAAATTTTCTGCTTCTCTTCATAGAGCAGAGTGAGCCCAACAGGTGGCCTCCAGGCAAGGGCCTAACTGCAGGACAATGGCATGCAATACCTGAAGAGCTTTCAGTTGTGTAGATATGAGCTGATGACCAAAAAATAAATCATTTAAAATACTGCTGCCTCTTGTTATCTGGGGTGTGTAGATTTGTGACCTTGCAGCGTGCCTCTGCACCCTACTTGGCATAGCTGAACCCCCTTCAGAGAGGCAAGTTGATATGAGACTCAGAAAGGCATTTTGCCTGTAAGAGTAACAAGGTGGGACCACCATGAACTTAGGCAGTAAAGTTACAGTTATTTATGAAATACAGTGTTAAGGTTTCTGGCTTGCTTCAAGTGATGCTCATTTTAAACAACTGTCTAGGACTGGGAGAAACCTGGACTAAAGGACTGATTACACTGCCCATGTGTTAGGGCTGAGAGCCACATGGCCCTGATGTGGGACCCACACCCAGCTCCAGCTTTGCCGGCTGCTGCCCCTGCCCACATCTGGCAGAACGTGCCTTCAACTGAATTCCAGTCCCTCTTATCACCCACCGCAAAGGCTCAGTCCTACAACAAATGTAGGTCTTGGACAACTGGGTTTTTTACCTTTTGTGGTTCTACTGCTGGTCTGGTAGGAACCCTGAGCAAGACACTGGCCTCGTGGTTGTCCCTGGGAGTATTTGCCACTGACTCTTAATGGACACTGGGTTTAGCTCTGCCCTGGTGTGTGTTTGCAGAGTATTTGCAAAATACATTTCCTTCTTCTTTGACTTTATTAGAAGGTTGACGTATCTTTTTCCACATATTTTTTTTTCTCATTAGTAGTTGTACAAATTGATAAGTCCTGCAGGCACTATTTTTTTGTCTAAATTTTGTTGAAAGAAGTCCTTTCTGAGCATGTTTAATGAGATGAGAACAATTGCCATCTACAGTTAGAATTCCAAACTTATTTTAGGAGATAATATTTCTTTTCTTTCTTTGTTTAGTTTGTTTGAGTTGGATGCTGAACCTCACCTTTCTGTTACTTTGTTTTGAAACTGTTCCAGCTACTGTGGTTTCAAGCTTGATAGAGGTCTATTGTGCCATATGAATGCCTAGAGATATACATGAATTTTTATTGTTTTGTCTTTAGCTTCATCATGAATGAGTGCTTGTTTGGATTGGTTTATCCAAACTAAAGTAGCAGAATTTCAGGACCATCAGAGGTATTTTTATTAAGATAATAGAGTTTGCTTCTTCCCCACTACACACCAACATCATGGATGATCCTGTGAGGATAAAAGTAGCAAGTTTCCAAGTAAGGTCACCATTTGAGAAAAGTCCCAAATCCGTGAATTGTCCCAAAGCATGACTAGAAAAGAACAAACTGAAATAACTTCACAAGCTTCATCTGTCTTAGGCATTAGCTGGAGTAACTCAGGCTTGGATTTTACTGTGTCTTTAAGACTGTTATACAGTCAAAATTGTATTAGGATTTCTGTTATGGGAATTACATATCCTTTTATCTGTTGTTATTATATATCCCTGTATCTGTTATGGATATTATTGTGTCATTTTCATGTGTCGTCATGGCATGTGTCTTCTCATCCAAATATACCGAATTCTCTTAGTTAGGTCTGAGAAAGCAGGATAAAGCAGGGGCAGCTTTGCTGAAGACAATGAAAGGTGTTGGTAGTTGAATTCATGTCAAAAGTTAATTAGTTGCCCTTTCCTAATGTCATTGAAAATGTTAAATGAATTACTGGAGTTATACTCAGTTTTCCTGTCTACTTCTTGAAAGTAGGTACTAATTTTAAATGTTATATATTACTGTTCTGTTAAACCTTTGCTTAAACTCCTTAGGTTTATTGCTTTTGCTCTTTGGATTAGAGGCCAATATTTTTCCTGGGGAAAAATGCTTCTTGTTAATACTCAGTATTTGATACCATTCTTACAAATACCCAAAGCTGCAATAAAAAAAATGCAATTGAAATATTAATAGTGTTTTAAAGAGTAGGTAGAATACAAACAGTGTTGGGCTCCAGTGAAGCAGTGAGCCAGTGTGGAGCTCCCTCTGTGATAAAGCACTCCTGCATCAGAGAAACTAATCCAAATTTCACCCTGAAAAATGTGTTTACCATCCATTCAAATGAGTGGAAAATGCTCTTCATGTTTGAAGATGCAATTTGGCTTGCAGTAGATGATTGAAAACTATCTTAACTGTTGTTTAACTCTTCTGATGAAGGAAAACTTTAGCCTCCACTTTGCTGTTGCCTTCCCATAAGTGTTGTTCAAGGACAGAGTGCTGCATGATAATGAGTTTTATCTTTCTTTGTATTTGCAGCATTTCCAAATATTGAATGGAAGTGTTCCCCCAGCCAGGATGTGGGTGCCTTTAGTTAAACTCAGGGTGTCCAGATACAAGTAAATTCTCTCGCCTTCATTGGAAACTATGCAAGGGTTTAGAACATCTAGAGGACCCAAATGTGTACTGTATCTTTATTTCTATGCTTTGCTTTTTCTTAATTTCCCAGTATTTAGTGTTTATTAAGTATGTTGTAGTTAGAATCTGAAATTCCCAAATGCCTGTTTTTCCCAGTATTGCAAACACTGGCCTTACAAACAACCACCAGAGAACATGGCATGGTGGCAACTTTTCAGTGTGTCCTTTTGCCTCCTCAGAGGATTAAATAGCTCCTTGTCTAGGGATATTCTCTCCTGTGATGTTTTCAAGATCTTGTCAGGTCTCTATCATGAGTCATCAGTCAAACTTCCACAGTGGGAAAACACTATTGAATCTACCCAGCATGGGAACCTTACTTTAACTTTTGGAATTATCCTATGAAATTTAATATTCATTCTGTTTGTTCTTCAGAACTGCAACATGTTAAAATTCCATTACATTTTATCTTCCATTAAATTCCGTAGAACTCAGTTATTCTTTCTATCAGATACCAGTCAGTTTTTGTCCTCATTATCCTGACCTTATGTATACAAAAGAGGTGGATTGCAAGGCATGTCCATTTGTGAGAAAAGGATGATTCTCTCTCTCTGCTGGTTATATTCAGAAAGACCTGACCAACAGCAATTACCTTTTTCTTTTTCCTGGACAACTATGTGAGGCTACATGACAGCAGAAGCTTTGAATGCAGACTGTGCTGGTAGAAGTTAAGAGAAAGGAGGTGTAGTCAGCACAAGAATGCATGAAATCACAGAAATCCTTAACGACCTTCTAATTGCAGGACTGAGTCCCATGTTTTTCCTGCAGTGCCCAAAAAGGGTAAACACCTTGCATGGTCATTATCAGTTAGAAGGACTGATTGCTATTTTGTGGAGTTTTCTTTCCTTCTGAAAACACATTTACGAAAATAAGTATGTGTTTGTTCTTCTTCAGATGTAAGCTGCCATGATAAAATCAGCTGGGGTAGAGCTCAGAGACAGCTTTGCTGCTTCCTGAAAATAGCTATGTGCTGGGTTTTTGTTTGTTTGTTTTCAAATTGAAAAGTTTTCATACAGCATTCTTTGAAAGAACTTTTATGCAAATAATACCATGCTTCTCTTGTGAATGAATCACAAGTTGGGCCAGCCTCTGCCTGCAGATAAGCATGAATGGCTTTAAAAGTTGCCGTGACTGTAGTGGGAGAGCTCCCTGCTTATCTGAGGAGAGTAGTTCCCAAAATCGCCGCAGGGCGCAAAAATAAGGTAACAACCAGTGAATTGTTTTCACAGTACAAAAAGCCTTTTGGGAAGCAGCAAGGAGCAGTAAGAGGTGGCTAAAGAATAAGAAAGTACCCCTTTCCTCTCAGGAAAAGGGAAATCTGAAGGTAGATTATTTACTGAGCCCTCCATCACATGCTATTAATAGAGGTAAAGCCCATCAGTCAAATATTTGACTAGGCATGGTTTATAGGGATTTCAAAGACATATGAAAAGATAATGCCTGTGTCCATTAGCTAGTTACTTGGAAATGCAGTGTAGGTTAATTTAGTCTTTTAAAGAATAACGATTATCTTCATTAACAATATATAAGATTTTTAAAGATTTACTCTTCTGCACCTATCATCTCTGTTATGGCTTTTACATTTCCGTATTTACCCTGTATCATCTATTGCTCATTTTAAATGAGGTAATATTGAGAGTCTGTCATTGCAACAAGTCTTCTGCCTTTCAGGCTGTTTTAAGCATCCCACTTTCTAGTCCTTAGTCAGCTCAGCTATCACAGGAATCAATGAGAATATTGTTTGCATAAACACTGTAGAGTCAAGACTTGGAAAAGGTGATGGCTTCACAGTGAAGGAATGTAGCTTATCCTGGCAAAGCTTAGGTCTGAAACCAGGCTTTCCTGTGGAAGCTCAGGTGCATACAAGTTCAGATCTGTCCCATCATCACTCCAAACATCTGTATCTTGCTCAAATTTAAAATGCTCAAGTGAGTAATTATTAGCCACAAGTAGTCCATTTTTTTGTCTGAACATAACATACATGGTGCTAATAAGCAATGCAATACAACTTCAATAATTTTAGTAGGAGCAGGGATGTAAGAGAAAATGTTCTTGCTAAATGACAGTGATCTCTTGTTCAGTGCCCAAAGCATTGAATTTAATATCTACTGCTTAGTAAAACCTGATGCTCAGGAGCAGTTGTTATACTATAAAGCCCTAAATTAAAAACATACATTAACTGACATTTCCAATTTTACTTTTGCCATTTTATTTTCCTTTTAGGTGAATAGACCAAGTTTAAAATTATGAGTAAGATCCAGAGAGGCTCATTTGTCATCTAAAATGGGGTTTAGAATGAGTTTGGGGCATATGTCCAACAAAGGGGTCCAGAAACATAACACTCACTGGCCACAGAGCACTCAGGTGCTTAAATTAACCAGTGTCTGCACTTTGTGTTAAACATTTCCCAGATCTCACCTGAGCGGGAGCTCCAAAGAAGAAGACATCACATATAGCAGTAAAAGGCTCCTCAGTCCTAACTGGATTACAACTCCCAGCCAAGCTTGTTTGCAGTCCCCAGACAGGATGGAGCCAGGCACAGGTCCTGCTGATGACAGGCAGTCTCCAGTACTATGCCTCATTCCTTCTCTTTCTCCCACATTACTTGGCTCCAAAGCATCAGGATAGCTTTGTCTAGGAGGACTCACATCCACTGTCTACATCTTCCCACAGAGACAAGAAGAGGAGGAGAGGAATGGCCACGGGGTGGGATGCTGGATCTCATGGTAAAAGGGCAGGAGAATGCAGGCAGAAGCTGCAGGTACCTGGGAAAGAGCAGGGGTCAGAGAGCAACAGATCCAAGCCGTAGTCCCAGATTTAGACCTTTGGCCAACCTGTTCATTGGTAGACAAAGACCACCCTTTATGGCAGGCATTGTCCCGCAGCTAAGCCTTTTGTGTTTTGGAGGTATTTTGTAAGAATAAATTCATTTATCCTCATTTCACCCCTGTGAGAAAGGCAAATACGCTCTGAAGTTTGGAAACAGCCTTTTTGCTTATCTCACAGATTCCTTGAATCTGGCTCCAGATTTCCAAAGGAGGCATTGCAGAGTCTGAACAAGTCCAAAACCTGGTTCCAGGCACAGTATAAATGAGAACCCCTGAAGAGCAACATTTAAGCTCCCCAGGTCTCCCCAAAGTGAGGGGAGAGAACAGGCTGAAAGTAATGAAGCAGCTGAAAAATCCCTTCAGAAACCAAAAAAAAAAAAAAGAATCCCATTAGCATGAAAAAACTCAGACTGCTCAGCCATCCCTGAACTCCTTCTTCAAACTATTGAGCTTTTCAGCATCTTCTGAAGGTCAGCACAATATTTCAAAATAAAAGCTGTGGCTGACAGACTCTTGCTGAGGGACATCTGCCAAAAAAAGGAAGCTGAGGCTGCTGCAGATCAACCACTCTCCTGATTGCAACTGTGACACTGTTGCCTCTGGTGAGAGCCAGGATGTCAGATAGGCTGGTCCCAGGCCATTTTGGGATTTATGAACGCCAATACCGTAAAGTCCTTGGAAGGAGATCATGAATCACAGGTTCACAGCAAGGCAGCAGTAATGCCAATGAGTCGTCATTAACTCAGTTTCTAAACTGGGTGAAAGTAGGGCATCAGTTAAAGTGCATTGCAATAACATAAACTTGCAGTGACAAAAGCAAGGTCAGCATTAAAAAGAAAAGGTCATAACCTCCTAACCAAACACAGATGGGAAATGAACACTATCCTTGACATTGCTCCTGTTTGATTATCAAAAAGCTGCTATGCAGCTAAGTAGAGCATCACATTATTAGTTTTGGTATCAGATAAAGGATGTGTTCTGTTAAGCTGAGGCATAAATACAGACTTCAATGCTTTCACTAGCCAGTTTCCAAACATAGCCCCTTCAGTTTTGTTTGTAGCTGTTCTGAATGCACCACATTTTCACCTGGGGCAAAGACCACCAAGTTAGCTCTGCACAGAGGTGGTTTGTCTTTGGCAGGGTCGGTTATCTCAAACACGGCATTACACAATCGTGATTATATCTTGTGAAGCCTGCTTGGGCACAGAAGTGTAGTCTGCTTTCCAGCACTAAATATAATACATGTGGGCAAATCACAGTTTCAACCCAGTGGACTGTGCAGGCCAGACCAGTTTAGCAGCCTCACAGAAGCTCCTAGATGTGAGGAGAGGACTTGGAACCAACCTAAAGTCCTCTATACAGTGCTGACAGAGGTCCACAAACAGAGCTTTGTCCTGGTTTTTCCTTTTGCTGGATAAGCCACCCTCAGCAGTCTGAGGTTCTTGTTCCAGCCCTTTGGCCAGCTCTCCAAATCCAGAGGCCCAGCTTGCTCCTACAGATGTGCTGATCTCACTGGGACCCTGCACAGTTTTACTGTGATATCTCAGCTTGATGAGTTGTGTATCAAGCAAAGTGTCGGCAACCTATTGGAAATCCTTGACCCTAGGTTTTGTCACTGATTTGCCTTGTGGCTCTTGGAGACACATTGACTGAGAAGGGTGAAGTCACGGCACACAGTGGCATGCTTTATGTGCACCCACCAAGCAGAAAGCTGCTGCCTGACACTGTCCTGCCAGCTCTTTCAGAGGAAAGAACAGAGACAGCACAATTTCTTTTGCTTTGTATCCTAGGTATTTGTACCACACCTTGAAGGAATTCAGGGACGTGTTGGGTTTTAGTTGCTAATATTATATTTATTATATTTACTATGATATCAAAAGGAAACTTGATAATTTGGTGGGCTTGTAGATCCACTGGTACCATTCCAATATAATATAGGTTATCATGACTATCTATTTTGATACAGTTATCATATGATATACTTTACCATCTACTTTACCATCTACTGATATAGAGAATTTTTTTCTTTTTTTTTTTTTTTAAAGAGATTAATGTTTGGCTGTGAAGAGTTATTGTCTCAGAGACTCCTAAGAACCATTAACACCAAATGACAATAAAACTGCAGAAAATGTCCTACATCAAGATCATTCATAATTGCTGTTGGAACATTTAGATCAAATCTTTATGCCGTCTTGGTTACTTATGAATATCTGCCTTTTAATCTTTTTCATTTTATAACTCATGCCATTCCTTTAATTATCACAGTATGGAAGACTGTTAGCTTTACAAGACAGGAAAGGCTTCCAAAACCTGCTCTGCATTTCAATACAAGAATTCAGGTAGATAGATGTTATAACTATAAAACATAAAGTAGAAAATCTAAGTGCTAAGAATAGTTAAGAGAATTGAGCTAAAACTCTGCTTGCAGCCAGGTTTGCTAATTTGGCTCTTTACAAAAGGAGGAACTACATTCCAAGGAAATTACACTGTCCCCATTCTGTACAGACAACCACAAAATGCTCAGATTCATGCAAAAAGTTGATCACAGGAGCGAATCAGAAATACAAGAAAGTTGCTTTCTCCTATTATAAGTTTTTTTATCACAATAAAAACCCCTTGCATCTTTACCTGAGCTTGTGTGACTTTCTTGGTCCACCTGGCCATGTGTCTGCATTTATCTCAACTGACTAGAGTTGATAAAGGCCCTTGCTTTGCATATGCAGTGAAAATACATAAGAGATAAATTTGTCTGTTCAAATGTGTGAAAAAATGGGAGTGAAGCCCAAATGTCTCCATATTCACTAACCTGAAACAGAAGGCCAGCATTGTCCTGTGTTATTTGTCATGACATGTAGAGTAACAAGCACAGCATGTTATTTTACATACATAGACACAGAGATCTTTTTCTACTTGTACTAAACTCTTGAACTGGGTAAGATGTTCATATGTCAGTTGTCAGGCTGAATTATTTGCTACAGATACCAAGTTTAAGTTTAGAACTGGGTTTATTTTACTACCAGTGTAGTGGGAAAGCACTGCAATAGCATCACAAGTATTTTCTCAGTGAAGCTCCACAACTGCTGACTTGTGTTTCAGATGAACAGAATGGAACAATAGTGTCGTGTTGTTCAAAGATTGCTTTCTATTTTCCTGTAATTGCTAAACAAGATAATAGTTTTTAAAAAATCCTTCCATCCTTATCATATGGAAAGCTGTCTCCTTGTATTTAAAGACCCAAATCCATCTGAATATAAGTATGAAGACTTGCCTTGTTGTAAGTATTTCCTCTCTGTCTTGCAGTTATTCTTTGTATATTTAGAACTTCTAGTCCATGTTCTTTGTGGAATGAGTCCTCAACTCTTAGAATGAGTCCCACTTCCTCACATGAGAAATTTCACTGAATTGCAAGAAATGTTGCATACCACTTTTTATATTAATCTTTTTGAGCAATGTATAGCTGTTCCACTCATTTGTATTTTATCAGTGATTGTTTGCTGAGGTTCATTATGAAAGAACCAGTAGTGCCATTGTAGCCTATCACAACAAAAAATTATCAAATAAATTCAGTTGTGCCAGAGACCCATGACACAAGTTGAGTTTAAGTTCTGAAGCAAGTTTAAAATAAAACACTCTATTGCACTGCAGGACACCTTCAAAAATAGTGCGAAATAAGTGTAAGAATAGCATTTTCTGCACTGCAATGGCTAGATTAGTGTTCTTTTGTTTTAATGCTTGTTAAAAATAAATATGGTAGGCAGGAAAAATGCTTCTCTTGATAGCTGCTACGAATTACAACGGTATTTTGGACCCAGTAATGGACCATGTATATTAAAGAGTGTATTTTATGCACAGATAAGTTAGATTCTTTTTTATTGTGTTTGACTATAGCAAGAAAAGTCTTACAAATCATTCGAACTTGTTAATGAAAGCAATTCCTTCTGACATACATGACTGCATTGGATATGTAGAGGATTTAGTTAATGGTAAATCCTCAGCAATTGCCTAGGCTGTGCCTTGCCCACCAGCTCTTCCCCATCACCTGTCTGCGTGAACACAGACCTCTTGGAATACCATAGAAACCTCCCAGCTCTGCTATCAATTCATTTATGACGTAAACCACTGCAGTCCTGTAACTCTATGCAATGGACAATTGCATTCATTTGCCTTGTCCTCTTAAATGATGATGCTGTCTCCATAGCAGGGCCTCCGGTCCACAGAGACTTAGGTCCTAGACTGGCATAGACTTTCATACAGAATAGCAAAGCAAACTATACCTGCAGGAGGAGTAGTCACTAGGGTTATCTGGCATAAATTTGCCACCACAGCTCTGTCAAAGACCAAAGTAACGATGTGACTATCCTAGTGGAAAAAGTATAAAACTATACTGTCAAATATTTCCTTAAATAGGGGGAAAGGCTACCATCTGCTGACAGGAGAGTTTTTGAAACATGAATTAACATGACTCTGCTGTTACCTAACCTGAAATGACCTATCTGAGGACTAAATGTTCTTGTACAAACATGCTCTCTGTGTGATATGAAGGACCCTGTCATTTGCTTTTCTGTAATAAAGCAAGGAAAAATGACATGCACCGAACAACCTGCAAAATGCTTTCATGTCAGTATGTTGTCTGAGCTTGTGCAGATCTGTGGAGTGCTTGTGATCGGAGCTAAATGGGACCCAAGTTTCTGAAATGAGGGCACAGAAAACAAGCATGGCTGTGTTTTCTTGTTTCTTTGCATATGACAGCTTGAACATTATTCCACAGTAAGGCCAGGCCTGACTTTTCAATACAGTGGCAAACAGTGTGCAGGAGACCTGATGTTCAATATTTACCGATTATCTCCCAGGCCATAGTTTTAGGGGGAATGAAACCTCTAGAAAGGAAATTGCCATTGGGAAACAGTTAATGGTACAGAAACACTCAAAACCCAGCCTGATGGGAAGCACCAGCCATAGCACTTGAGGTTGCCAATCACACTAATATGACACATCATTACCAGCCACTTGCAATGGTTAACCAAAATCCATTTTCTCATCAGTTATACTGGCTACTGTCTGCTGAGGGATGGAAAAATGAGCACATCATGACACTGGCTTTGAAAATATCTCTTACAAAAGGAAAAATCCATCCACAGCTATTGCTCGCTGATAGTTATCACAGCCCAAAGCTTACAAGTCTTGTGTAGAGACATGAAAGACACACTGACACACAAGTCACAGGAAGGTCACAAAAGATTGAACAGCATCCATCATTCAAACCAAGCAGAGAAACAAAGGGATTGCTTGTTTTCCTTTTGCAAGTGATAGACAGCAACTAATTCTTTGATCTGTACTCAGAAACTGTATCTACCTAAGTATTTTGGTTCTAATTCAAAAAAATATTTTAGTGTTTAAGTTCACCTGAAATTACATTTGACTGTGTGCTAAGGAGAAGTGGGATTGTTGGAACTTTGAAGAGAGGTAAAACTGAATTTTTAATTCTCCAAAGTTTCCCTGTTTCTTCAGGGTATATTGAAGTGAAGTGTGTTTGCAGTGACCTGGTCTGGAAGTTACAAAAGAGCAGCTGTGTGCAAAAGGTTGCAGTGTTGGAGTAAAGAAAGACCATGGGTCAAATGCAGATAGAAAGAAGCACTGAACGTCATGGGAGTCTCAGTAAGGAACAGCAGAGTTTATATGATGTGAGAACTGTGAAGTACATTGTACTCTTCACATAACAATGTGTTCTCCGTAAGCTGTAAATGCCTCACAGTAAAGCATATTCCTTCTGATTTCAGGTATCTTGAGGAAAGATTCACAGTATGCTGGAGACATGCACTGTGGGGAACCATCTTCCTTAGAGCTGCCCTTAAATGTGAGCCTGAACTTCCCATTTATGGGAATCAGCAGATTTCTGCCTGGCAGGATGCTTGATACACCTCAAAAGCATACAAAGGAAAGCACCATGATGAGGTTCAAATATGAGAGCAAAGATGACTTGACTTTCATTTATTGCTCATACTTTCCTTCCTGTAGTGGTGAAATACAGTACCTGTTATTTCTGGTATCCTGAATCCCACCCTTACTGTTATTGTTAAGCATTCAGTTCCGATCTCACTTGCTAAAAGGAGACTAAGGAGGAATTTTTTGGTTTTCAGAGCACAGATTGAAACCTGTGCTGTTTCACCAATTCTAGGCAGAGTAGCCTATCTACCACCCGAGACATGGTTTGAGGAAGAGAGTAAATCAGTATTTATGGCTCTAAATACCTCTGCAGTGAACACTGGTACTTACTGGTGGACAACTCGGGGATTCTCTTTTTCACATACTGGAAGAATGGGCAGGATTGTAAACTGAAGGCTGAGGGGCTTAGTGGGTGGAAAACCTATTTTGGAACATTAAAACAAGAACATAGCACAGAATATGCTGCAGCAAATTGGTGCCTGTTGGGTAACCTTGCATCTTTTTTCTTGTATTGGTGGTCAGTCAGCCTCATCTAACTCTTGTCCCACCCATTGCTTTCTCTCTCCACTGCAGGGCCACTTCTGTTACGTTGGTTTAACCTGTTGCAGTAAACAATATACCTGCCTCTGTGTTGTGTCAGAAATAGAACACTTTTGGAATTTTCTGCTTAATCTAGTATTTGTCAGAACATGTTGAGTTGTCAGAAGTGAATATACAGGAATGTATCACTTTTAGCAGTTTCTTGGGTGGAAGTGTTTGTTGAAAAGAGGCAGACAGTCAAACCAGGCTCCCATTCCTTCCAGAGCTGGCATCTTCACTTGGCACTGGCCAGGCAGGACAGGAACATGGTTGTTGTTGGATTGGGTGTGCCTTGTGGGTGTTTCACATAAACTTTGAAAGCTCTGGGTTTCATCCCAGCACAGAGCAGGAAAAATTCTATAATAGCAAGGTGTTAAAGAGAATGACAGAACTGTTTCCTATGCAATACGGAAGTCACTACTCTGTGTACTGGGACTAAGTTCTCATTATAGCAGTATATCCCTGCTCTTTTTTCTTTTCTTTCAAACATAAATCTGTGCTAGATTTGTTTCCAGGATTCTATTATCACTAATTAATATCAGAAAAATGTTACTGATTTGAAGGAAGATTGTTTATGTCTCAATACTTAAAGTCTGACTTATTTTTACCAGCTAACACTTGCAAATAGCCTGTGTTTCTGATTTTTATCCCCAACTTTCAGTCATGATTCTTATCAGATAACAGTGAGGAAGACCAATTATTTTTCTCCAATTGTTTTGTGTAATTAGGGAGGTAAACCACAGAAAGAGTTCAGTGCTGAAATAAAATGTCACAAGAAATGCAGGAGAATTACTGATAGATTATTTCACCCAGTTTAGTGAAAACACTGGATTTGTAAACAGCTGAAACAGCTCTGCTCTATATTCATCTTTTCATTTTGCTTTAAGTCCTAATAAAATAAAAAGTTGGTACAGATTCCTATTACTGTTTGTAATTTTCAAGGTCATCTATTTTAAATTCCTTCAGTGGTCACAACCATTTCTTGATTGGCAACAATTGCCTAACTATAGTCAAACAAGAAGGATTTTCCCAAAGTATGTGATCATACTGCTGTTAGAACGCATAATTGTTTTCTCCTTGAAGAAGCTAAATTTGGCTAAACATCTGTGTCATGACATTGACAGAAAATGTCTAGTGTGACAGGGCATACTGTAGATACTGCACTGAAATGCTCATAACCACAGTTCATTTAATTGATCTTTCAAGGGGGTGAAATATCACACTAGTCATCTGCCTTTGGTTTTTCAAGCCACATCAAACAATTGTGTGGAGATGTAAAAAAAAAAAAGAGAGAGAGAAGTGCTAGGTTGTTTCATCAGTTAATGGCTGTAGGTCACTTGATAGCTCTTTGTTTACAGTACAGTGATATGCCTGTATCTTGTAAAGGTTCACCAGAGTGACTTACTGCTGTGGTACAGGGCCTAAAATAAAACTTGCACATGCCAGGCACCACACGATGCATAAAATATTCTAATAATATATTACAAAGCCTTGTCAACAGTAGGGAGAATGAGTATTCCAAGAAGTAGAGCTGGCTGAACAAAACTATTCCTTCTTCCAAACAGGGCCATTATGAAACACAGTGATTTTGGGAGCTGGGGAGAGAGAGAAGGGTTTCTTCCTTCGGTCTGGTGGAGAAAAGCCTCTTCCTTGGTTAATCAAAAATGTCAACAGAATAGAAGTTCACTCCAGCTTGTATTTTCGCATTATTTCATGTCTTTCTATTTCTTACTTTTTAAGCAGCTGTGCTAGGAACCAGCTCAGCCTCTTGAGAACTTGACAAATATCTTATATCCACACACTGAAGTGCTCCAAATGCTTTGTGTGCAGTTGTGTCTCGAGTGCCCTGGGCAGTTTTGCTTTCAGCTATGTGTGCACCATCCTATTCTAAACCATAACAGTCAGCTGATTTAACGTCAATGTGCAAGCAGTCATCTCTCTTTTGCTGCTTTACAATGTGCCGAGTGGTCTTCAGATATTCATCATAAGAAACTCATCCTGTGAATTGTTCTAAAAGCAGTTAAATGGGTACCCATGAAGAACAGTAATCAAAGCAGTTTCTAGCACAACTGTTATGACACTAAGCAAGATTACGACACTTCTTAATCTGAAATAGTTCAGCCACTACATGCAGCCTAGAAATGGATTTCTGTTGACTCATTAACTGATGCTTTAGTATATGAAATATAAACACTGTTTCCTTTAAATATATTTTGACAGATTAAATCTCTGACAATGAAGCCTTTTACTGCATATCCTTCTGGGTTTATCGTATTCCTGTTTACCTTGCTGCAGAGGAGCCATGGACAATGCAAAGAAGCAGCTAAAAAATCAGAGATGAATTTTGGTGTGAAATATGATCTTCCTAACTTCATCACAGAAACACCAATTCAGAATGTGGTTTTATACGAGCATCATGTTTATATTGGAGCAGTCAACAAGATTTACGTACTAAATGAAACTCTCCAGAACATTTCTGTGTACAAGACTGGGCCTGTTTTGGAGAACCCTGACTGTGTGCCATGTGAGGACTGCAGAGATAAAGCCAATTTATCTAACAGCTCATGGAAGGATAATGTCAACATGGCACTGCTCTTAGAAACTTATTATGATGATCAGCTCATCAGCTGTGGTAGTGTGTCCGGAGGCATCTGCCACCGTCACATCATTCACCCTGACAATCCTGCTGACATCGAAAGCGAGGTGCACTGCATGTACTCATCCCAGATGGATGGAGAAGCAGATAATTGTCCTGACTGTGTTGTAAGCACTTTAGGAACCAAAGTTTTGGTGACCGAAAAGGACAGATTTGTCAACTTCTTTGTTGGAAATACTGTGACATCTACATTTCAACCTGCCTATGTACTGCATTCAATATCAGTTAGAAGGTTAAAAGAAACACAGGATGGTTTTGAATTTCTCACAGATCAGTCTTACATAGATATCCTCCCTCAGTTCCGTGACTCGTATCCCATTAGGTACGTCCATGCCTTTGAAAATGATCACTTTGTCTATTTTCTGACTGTACAGAGAGAAACTCTTGACTCACAAGCTTTTCACACTAGAATTATCCGCTTCTGCACTTTAGACTCAGAGATGCGTTCTTACATGGAAATGCCTCTGGAGTGCATTTTTACTGAAAAGCGAAGAAAGAGGTCCATCCGAAAGGAGGTATTCAACATTTTGCAAGCGGCCTATGTAAGCAAGCCTGGTGCAGCTCTAGCCCATGAAATGGGCCTGGGCTTGAATGATGATATTCTCTATGGTGTTTTTGCACAAAGCAAACCAGACTCTTCCGAACCAACCAACAGATCTGCTGTCTGTGCCGTCTCTGTGCGAACCATCAATGAATTCTTCAGCAAGATTGTTGACAAGCAGAACATGAAATGTCTCCAGCACTTTTATGGGAAAGAAAGCAAATACTGCTTGAACAGGGTAAGTGATAATTGATTTGCTATATTTTGGGATTTTTGTTCTGACTGCCTACTCCATTGCCAGGTATCTGTCCTTACAGTTTCAGTTACAAAATGTAAGCCCTTGATCATTTCAGGTTACTTAGCATTGCTGATGAGTCATCTCTGTAAGGATTAGTTCCTGCAAATTGAGTATGAAAATCACTGAGATCTCTATGGTGCTAAAAATGTAGTAGTGGGACTGGGAGAAAAATCCTTTTTTAATTTTTTTTAATTTGTAAGGTTTTTTTCTTGAGAAACTGTGATGCAAATAAATGGAACATTTATCTGATTATTTCTTTCAATATTTCAAAAAAGTATTCATAAACATTCATACCCATGTGCACTGAGAAGTCCCTGAAAACATCACTCGTATTTAAGACTGTGCTAATGCTGAATCACTGCCCTCCCCAGAAAAAAATGAAAGAACTCATTTGGAACATGCCATGAAGAGCCAGATTGTAATATGGTTACTCATGCTTGGTACAGAAACAGTCCGAGTGACATCAGTTTTCTTTATGAAAGAGGTGTCTTTGAGAAGTGTAGCTGAACAAGGGTACAGATCGTCTTGGGTGGGAGGGTAACCTTTCTGCACACTGAGTTCAGGTGGTTGCTGCTCTCCAAACATCTGAAATACTGTGAGCAGAGGAAGCACAGAAATTACCACTTTCCCTTCTGGCCAGTGTCTGTGCTGGTTTCAGCTCTTGTAAAAGAAGTACAGAATCTGGTAATCAGGTACTTTTAACAATTACTTTGGAACATGAAACATCAGAGCTTTGAATCACCTGCTTATGCAGCAGGCCCTTAAATATCCTCTGGGGAATTTCTTTTCTCAAATACAAGAAATCTGGGCTCAGAGGTGGCACACTGTCCTCTACCAGAGAGCAGGGCCAGAGTGTCTGTGATGGGGCTCTGCTCAGCCAAAATGAGGCCTGTGTCAGGACAGAGCAGGCTCTACCTGCATTTAGAGATGGATGGGATCTGTCATATGCCATTGTTGGGATATCTCGGAGAGAGGGTGGAAGCCACAGGCTGCCTTCACCTCATGTACCACCAGAGTCCTCCTAAACACAGCTGCCCATCACAGGGCATCAGGACAGGGTGCAGACACATGCCCTGGTTGGAAGTGGGAGTCTCTTTCACTAAAGAGAAGGGCTGCTCCCCACTGCCAGGCGTGAGACAGGGCAGTGTGGGGAGAAGCACCTATTACAGAGGTGCTGTGGCTTCTCAACAGGAGCAGGAATGTGCTCAGTGGAGGGGTCTGACCCAGTCTGAGCATAACCACAACAACCTTGGCATTTAGGGGACAACTGCTTATGGCAGACTCCAGGTGTTCAACACAGACGTAGGCACGGCCAGTGGATGCTGGTACAGCAGCTCCAACAGGCATAGAAAGGGGAATAACAGGCAATCTTCAGGAACTAAAACCAAGTTAGCAACCATTCAGTACAGCACCTTCTTATCCTTCTTCTTTGTGTTATTGCTGTCCTAATTTTTCACTTCAGGTATTAATATCCCTTTTTTTCATATTTCAGTTCATTTTTAACAAGAAACGTTGTTCTTCTCTGAAAGTACTTTTTTCTCTATTCTTGGAGTATATGATTTTTGAATGACTGTCTTTAAAGCTCCTGGCCTTTTACTTATCTCATTCTGTATTTGGCTATACACCCGTTTCATAAGGTGATCTTTTCATAGCAAAGTATACCATTAAAATATTGACAGAATAGTTTGCCACTTTTCGCATGCTGGGAAGTACTTCCATGTTTCAAAAGCTTTTCCAGAGTCTGCTTTTGTTTTGCATATCAGAACTGAATGCCTTATACTGACAGCGTGTTTATTATAGTTGCCCGTTTTCAAAAAATGTCATCAGAGCTCTGATTTCTGCTACATTAAATTGATAAAGGGA
Organism: Pithys albifrons albifrons; assembly: GCF_047495875.1. Classification (NCBI taxonomy): domain Eukaryota; kingdom Metazoa; phylum Chordata; class Aves; order Passeriformes; family Thamnophilidae; genus Pithys; species Pithys albifrons. Next base: position 76,848,829 of record NC_092460.1, read on the forward strand.
AAAAAGTTTCTGTGATTTCTTGTCATTCTCTTAAATGGCATAAAAGCAGTCAAATTTTTGTCCTGATTGTTTACTTAACACTGAAATATCAAGACTGTCAAGCTTTGCCATTCCATTTCCTTTCCTTTATTCCAGAGGGCTCATTAATGATCCAGTGTAAAGTATCCTTTGAGGTTTTTCAGGTTTCAACTGGCCGAAAAGATTGGCAAGAATTTGCCAAGCATCCTTTATACACCTGTTTTCTCTAGTGTGTAAAAGAGACCTGCAGGGTTGGAATGTGAAGGAAGGGAAGGAACAGGCAGAAGGGAAAGCACATTATTTCTTATGCTTGTCTCAGGAATATTAAATCTGTTCCTCCTTGATTTTGCTGGAGATTAAATAGTAGTAATAAAAAAAGGAGTCTCAAACCCCTCGATTCTTAGGCCCTTCTTTGTGAAAATGTACATAAAGGCATTAACCATTTTTCTCCTTTTTGTAAGTCACCTTCAACTTAAAAGAAAGCTTTTATAATCTGTGAAAGTTTGTCACAGTTTATTTTGGCAAAACTCAAAACTTGCCTTTTGTAATGTAGCCAAGATGATTTTTGTCTTTGATGTTGAAAGAATAACCACAGACCACTGATGCAAGTGAAGGGCACTGACCACTGCGAGATTAAGTCATGGGACAGTGAAAACAGTCCAGCAGTGAATATGGTACACCACTAACTTCAACATTAAAAAGAAAAATGAGTCTTTAGCACCATTTGCAAGGAAGTGCTCTCCGATAATTTACAGTTAGAGTCTGATTGATGAAGGCCATTTCATGTTATCAAAAAAAGTCCCACAAGACAATTGCACATAATTCTGTTGGACTTCGGGTAGTCCATCTTTTTAAGTGGCTGTCCCTCCGGACTGTTTAATCTGAAGCTTCCAAAGGTTGAATTAGACCAAAATAAACCCAAATAACACATCCAAAACACTTCGTCAACTTGTTCTTTTCATATTTAAATAAAAAAACCCCAACCAAACAAAAACCTTCAACTCATCTTGATGTGACTGACAAATTTGATAGGTTTTAGCCTTGTTTTCTAAAGGAATTATGTTTATGTGGTTGCATTACTGTAGGCCTGTCTTTCTTTTAGTTAGCCTGACAGCCTCAGCAATAAGAAATCTTAAAGATGTGAATTCAAGTGTGAATCCAGAGATAGATCCAATATATGCTCAGGCTGTAGAAACTGATGAAGTTTAAGGAGCCTCTTTATAAACACCAGAAGGACTTGCAGGGATTGAAGAAGGTGTTGCTCACCCATGGGAAATGTCTCCATCAGAGACATTTGGACAGTAAAGTCAACCAACCACAAGATATAAATCTAGACATAACTGTGCTTCACTTAGCCCAGTGCTCATACAAAAAAATTCATAAATCAAAATAAAACATTTCCAGTTGTGTTTAAGTGTAATACATATTAAGCAAAACCTGAGCTCCCTGAAGTTAGGGTTAGGAAAAGTGAATCTGATGAAGCATCTGATTGATGTCAGATGTACTTCAGCAGAGCTGTGACTGCCTAACAATTTCCTTCAGTGAAGAGCTGGCAAACACTTAGATGATAGCAAGGTGGAGACAGAACTGGCTTTGAATTAAAAGAAAAATTGGGAGTTACAGTAAAGGAGTTTTATTGCTTGAGTCAGGACAAGGATATCTGGGAGGTAGCTGCTGTGGAGGGTTTTGAGTCACTGTTCAGGAATCTCTTCACCCACAACAAGGCAAAAAGTGGATGTAGTCTAAAAGCAGAATTACTTTGGTCACAGGTAGTCACTATCAGCCCCAGTGTGGTACTCCTTGAAGCAGAAGTGTGTTTAGATGGGGAGGCAAATGCTGCTTAGTTCATTTGTAGGCACAGTCCAGTAGTGTGCACCATTATCATGGATTAAATGTGATTCTTCAAGTGAAGAAGATGGGTTGGTTATAGCCTTGACAATCTGAACTATACATTTCACGTGTCATTAGTTAGAGCATGGTCTTACAGGTTTTGTTTGGCCTTTCTGCATCTCTTATAAGCTAAACAATTGTAAGCCAAATTGTCCTCTGATACCTGACTTCAATCATATTGACTTACCTCTAAAGCACTTCTAAAAATGAAATCCAAAATCAGCTCTCTAGAGATCCTATGGCTTTGTGTCTTCTACAGGTAAGTTCAGCTTAAAGCCTAAAGTACTTACACCTTACAGGTAAAGAGAAACCACAGACCAGCTTTTGCCACTATGTTCCCAGCAAGTGTCATAAAGCAAGACAAACAGGTCACAACTCCTGTTAAATGAAAGGCATAAACAGCTGGGAGAATGTGAAAGGAAAATAGAAGATCAGCAAAACAAAAGATAAAGTGACAGTAAAATAAACACATGGTGATGCTTCTTTATTACCATTACACATATGACAGATGAGCAAAATTAGGTTATGCTTATATTGTAATGGAAGAAAATAATTGCCGCCTTCTATCAGGAAACCGCAAAGGCACTTATTGATCTGTCATCCTAAGGCTGTGTCTAGGAATATTTAATAAAATAAACAGAGACAAATAACTCATTTGAGGCCCTGTAACTGTAATAGCCCACAACATTTGGCTTAAAATTTTGGCATGTTTAAAAATAACATCACACCTCTGGTCAGAAAAGGTTGATGTGGTTTCTTTAGATAATCTCACAGCATGGAGATGTTTTTATATTGTGAGTAGAATGTGACTGAATATTTTCCCTAGAAGTCGGACACCAGAATCTGTTGGATTGGTTTGGTCATTTATTCCTCTGGAAATGCTGTATCACATAGCACACAGCACTCTGCCTGGGCACAAAATCTGTTCCCATCTATATGCAAGCTCCTCTGGGGTTCTGATGTCTCAGAAGAAGAAATGAGGAGGCACTGAACAAGGGGCAGTGCACACTGACACCCTGTAAAACATGCCTGAACCCTGGTAATAAAGTGATAGACTGCATCTGCATTGCTGTTCTGTGCTCACTGTCTGCCTAAAGTCCCAGCAGTATCCCAAGGGTCTCCACTGTGCCTGTACCAGCAGAGTGCAAGGCAGGGTGTGCTCACCAGCCAACTCCCCTCCACCACTGGGTACATGGCCATCTACCCATCTGGCCATTGAAGACCTGACTGGGGCAAGCAGCATTGCTTAGGGGGTTTTAGAAAGAGTCTGGACTCCAGTTAAGCTGCATGGAAGGAAGGCATGGGTAGAGCTACAGGTATGAGTGTGTAGTGGGTATGGTAGGAGCATGAGTATGGGTAAGGTTATCTCAGGCTGGACTAGATGCAGCAGACACTAAACTACAGAGATAAAGGCTGTTCTGTCCCTGGGACTGGCCACATGGACACCATCACGAGTGTGTCCTTGAGAAAAAGACAAGGCAAGGAAAAAGGCAGGTTAGGGAGTTTCTTTGGGAAGTACCACACCACCCCTAGTGGTAGATACATTTGCAGACTCTTCTGAGCCCTAGAAGCTACAGAGTTTGGGGACCAACCTGTTAGTCCACAAGTGCTGCTCAAAACTAATTTTCCTTCTCCTAGTGTCCTGTTAGGGATCTGTCTCTGCCTCCCAGTGCTGCTGCATGGTGTTTTATCATCTTCTTGATGAAAACTGGATTTCTCTGTGAGAAAGTGGTATCCATTAAACTATCATTTTCTGCAAAGGGCACAGCTTAATCAGCCAGAGTTACTAATAATGTTCCACTTCCAGACTTTTTAATCAAATTTTTCCACTGAAGGCAAGGTTCCCTATTGGTTATTAGTGTGGAAAAGTCACTCTGCTGCTTTTCTGTGGAATTACAGGGAAATAATTTCAGGCAAAAAGTAATTATTTTTTGTTAAAATGGATGTCTGGTCATGTGTTTTTTATGTCTCAGTCTCTGAAGACCCTTAAATAACACAAAGAATTACTTTCTTATCCTATATAACCTTACAAATCCGAAAACTTTGAGTCACACAAGAAAAGATGCCCAAAATGTATACTAGTAGGTATGTAATATTAAGAACACTCCCTCGAGATGTAAAATATTCAGATCTAAGCCTCTTTTCTTGGATTCAGACCAAATTCTAAGACTCCTTTGCCCCACATTAAGTTCTCATCTAGTCTCCTGATGGCTATTTTGCAATAAGACTGTGTCAGCCCCTTCTGAAAGATCTGCTTGGATTTCTTTATGCACAATTCCATGTTCCAAAGAAAGAGAAGCAGATTCTGCAGTGCATTGCATGCAGATCTAAGTCCTGGATTCATCCCACCTGGCTATGGTAGGTGGTTGACACATGAAAGTAAGCAATGAATTTTCCTTGGTTCTCCTGCCAAATAGTGGAGAGACACATAAGTCCTGACAAAGCAGACCTCTGCCTTTCAGCTTGCTCAGCACCCACCTTACGTCAGCAGTTTTTCTACTTACTCTACTTACTCTGACTCAAGACCACATTTAGCCATCATTATTGCTCACTAAAGCAACACTAGGTAATTATTATCCAGAGAGAGTTGTGTTAAACTTTCTAGGTGGCATGTGGGTTTCTGATCTCAGACAACTTTTGCATCAGTGGAATTACTCCTTATTTCAAACGTTCAAGTAAAACCAGAATCAAATCCCACAGTAAAATAAAAAAAAAAAGGGTGCTGAGGAGGAAGATCCATGGCATAAATATGAAAATATTATTTGCACTGTCTAAAGGGTGTGTGAAAACAAAGAAATGCTAGAGGAGTAATCTTGTGGGAAGTGACAATGAGAGCTTCATTTTCTTGAGGCAGATATTACTTGACTTTTATATGCAGCCTGTGGAAATCAGGGCAAATTGCATGATATTCTCCTAGTATCTGGACTTCTTTCTGTCCCACGCATCTCTTGCACCACTGTTTTGGCTAGACATGCAGTTGTTGTGCAATACTATATTGGAATAAGAGTCTCCATGCTCAGCATTGTCTTTGGATAACTGGCCTAGAGGGAATTCCCAGCTTTTCTATTTCACCACAGCTTCCATGTAAATAAAGACTTCTATGAAATATGCACGTGATACACACTACAAGTGTACAGCAAAACTGCTTTCATTAGCAAAACATCTCCAATGCATTACTTTATTTCTTAAGAATATGTAATTAGTCAACACCTCTCCTTTGATAATCTGTATGCTGAGTTAAATGCTAAATTAGTATAAGGTAAATCAGCAAAATACAAAGATTGCTTAGGCCCATTTTATTTGCTGAATCAATAGGATTTACTTAGTGCTAATGCACTAACCAGATTATGAGAACTAATGCAGTACTGTTCAATGACAAAAGCAAATAACTCTTTGAATGATCTTGACAAAAGAACATGAAATCATCTTAATTTGTATTAAGTAATTGCATTTAACATGGATGTTTTCTACCTATTACCTAAAGTGGAGCATCAGTACAGTAACTTCCCCCATTTTATTTTAGCAGTGAAGGAGATAAAAGTAACAAGTATTAAGAATTAGTGGAATGATACTATGTAAAATTTTACATCAATGGAGTTCTTTAAAAAAATTTTATTCTCAGAAAGGCATTTACTTTCTCTGTATTTTATTAAAAAAATCTTTGAGTTGTTTTCAAATACATGAGGAATATTGTGAAGAGGAGGAAGGAAGAAGAGGGAAACAATTCTTTGTTTAAAACAAAAAACTCTTCTAACTTTTATAGTAAAGCTTCAGTGCCTCAGCAGAAGTTCCTAGAAACAGAAAACCCAGTCCTCTGTTCCAGACGTGTCCAGTTCTCCATGAACCCAGGACTGAGTTCACAGCCCCCTCAAGGTGACATTCACCTGTCAAGAAAAAAGCAGAAGCATGGGGGATCTGCCTTTGTGGGAATTGTTTAGCACGTGAGTTGGTGTCCACTGGTAAAAGTGAGCTTCTCAATATTCTTCAGTTTTTTCCTTCCCTCGGATCACAAGAATCATAATTACCATGACAATGATCAAGTCACTCTCATTCTCAGGCAACAATCTGACTTTACTGAATTATTGGGGCCAGAATGCCATTCTTGTATTTCTCATGGGGAGAAGCAGTGATCAAATGTACTTCTCACCTGCAGAGAAATACTGCAAACTACCCAGAAAATTCAAGTGTATTACATTACACAACAACAAATTGGTGTTCGTTAAAATCACACAAGAATATTTAGAAAGGAAAACTCTGACAAGGTTCTTCTGTGTTACTCTTCCTGTTCAGAGTCTGCTGTGCATGTAATTCTTCATCATTGTGTTTGATTCCAATAGGACCCATTCCTGAAACCTGTAGCTTATTTTTCACATTAATTCACTGACTTCCACAACAGAAGAGATAAGTAACTTATGCACTCTTTCAGGTTTTAGTTGTCTTGGGAACCAATTTGTTGTGTAGCATCATCTATTCATTCACTTTACAGCAGTTTCTTTGAAAAAGGATTTTTGCCATTTGCAGATATATCTGGATCCAGCTCATCTAGCAGTAGGTCATTTCCCTCTAATCCATATTATGCCATAGAGATGATCCTAAGGGTCTTTTCCAAGCCTATTCCTTGATTCTATGAAAAAACACTGTTAACACGTATAGGTGCCCACTTCTCTTGAGGGAGACTCCCAGAATTCATAGCAGAAAACAAAAGTTGGTACTTAGGATTTTGATTCCTGACAGACAACAAGTTAAAAGTTATATAAACAAACCAGCAGGAAATAAGGCTCATGCATATTCCTACTTTCACTTGAGTTCTTTATGACTGTAGTATTTTATGATTGACACTAGGAAATATCACCTAGTTACTTTCAGACCATTTCTCCAATTGATGAAATTAAATTTAAATTTTAATTATGTCCTCCAAATGGCTCACAAGACAGTATGAAATGTTCTGCAGTGATTAAGACATGAAAAAGATCATCAAGACATTACATACAGTAACACACTGTAATTGAGCACTGCATTTAACTAAGAGCAGGGTTTGGCCAGCTCTTGAAGGATAAGCCTGAAGGAGTATTTCACCAAATTGCGTCACTGCAAATAACAAAAAAGCTGACAAAACCATCTTTGGATAAAATTTTGATGTATTTTTTTCCCTTAATAGAATATTCAGATCGGAGACTAGAATCATTTTTCTGACACTGACTTAACTGGGTATTTCTCTGAGATTTTCATTAATGTCTGTAAGAATTTCTCTCCACTTCTTTGGCTTCAAATGTGCAACTCTGTCTGAAATACTTTATGGTCACTGAATATAAGATTTAAACCATCAGTTAACTGCAAAACCATGACAGATCCTGATGGCTCAGCTCATTGATGTCTAGAGATGTTTTGGGCACATTTGTCTTCTGTGGACCAAATCAAGAGTAAATTCTGAAGCACCTCAACTACCCATATGAACAAATATGATAGTTATTTCCTATGCTTCTGGACACCATAAGGCAGGGCTTGCTCACACCTCATTAAATTCCAGTGACACACCTGTGGCAGCTTCACAAAGCCCTCTCTGAATCACACACACAATTGGCACCTCTTGTTCTACAAGAGAAGCAATGTAGGTGAACCCAAGTACTTACCCATGCTCTAATCATCCATTTCAATAGCTGTGTGGTTTCTCACTGGAACTTGGCGTAATATCCACAGTGCCTCATCTGACATCAGTTATTTTTCCACATTGACAGCCAAATGAATAGTTATGTGTATACAGAGAGGGAGGGAGGGAGGGAGAGAGTCAGGCTTAAAAGTGTTAATTTAAAGCAGCTTCTTTGCCGAAGTTTTCCCTGTTATCAATCTTCCTTTAGTTTTCTATGTAGCCTTTTAATCTCTGTGTTTCTACTCAAAGATCAAAGCCTTCCTATTTCTTGAACAGCTAACCTTACATTATGGTTAATCCATGAAGTGCCAAGTTTCGTAAGAACCATGTGTAACAATCTGCAGGTTCTTGACCAGATACCAAAATTTATGGCATCTTTGAGGAAGGCTGAGCTGCCTTTTTGACTGAGCTGACTTTGAAGAAGCTAGGAACAGTGTCAGGGCAAGCAGGAAAAGCTAGCCACTTTTTTCAAAGAGCTTAACAGAGTTTCATGAGGATGTTTGAATTTTATTGAAATGACTATGTAGGATGAAGTACTTTAAGCTGAGCACAGGAACATCTCTCCCAAAAGTCATTTGCTTATGGAAAAAAACGGTGTTACAGGTAGGAGCAGAGATCCCAAGCTGGGGGAGTGGAAAATGAGAAATCGGCCTTATTTCAAAAAACATGAAAACTGTATATCTTTCTGCACTTGAACTATTCATACTCATTGTATGAGTAATCCTTGCACAGATGTTTCAGAAATACTTGTAGACTGGGTAGGATGTGAGTGCAAAATAATACAGCTTTTAGCTTGTTTGGTGGTCAAAACAAAGAAAAGCTAAATTTGCCCATTGATGATTTAACCCAGTCAACTGCTGCGTTAAAAATGCTTAAAAGTGTGTTCAGTGTTCCTAGTTCAAAGTATTAGTTCAGTTTCTGCTGAAACAAACACACTGTATATTAACAGTTAATAACAAAACTAATATAGCAAACCCTTCAGTATGTGGATGGCCCAACTGTTAAGTCACTGCAGTACCAGATCTAATTCAGAAGCCCTCTTTCTGTATCTTTAAGACACTGCACAGAGATTTCAATTGATCATTCGGTCTTATGCAGGATTTCACCTAAACAATACTGTAAATTGACAGGACACCTTCAGAAAATCTGGCACCAGTGCTGATTGCAACTCCCAGGGATCACTGAAAACTTCACCCACCAGTGCTATTGCTGTGCTAGTTCAGAAACATCACAATTCAACAGCAAAGGACTGAGCTATTAGATTGCCTTGGGTTTTATTCCAGAATTCACCAGTTAAGCCAGCAAGAAATTCATCATTCCTTGCTTGCTTTCTCATAGGACTTTGAGGGAAAGACATCTGAATCTAGAAAACTAGATGAAAAATTTTACTCCTACATGCTCTTTCAGGGGGTGGTGCGTATCTACTGAGTTTAGTGGAAAGATTCTTGACGGTCTTGAAAAGGTTTCATTCAAGCTTTTTAAAAGATTTTTTAAAACAAGTCTGTAACAAAAAAATAATCAATTAAAAAAAGTAGGAAAATGAAGGTTACTATTGATCTCAACAAAGGGAACCACTGTAAGGTCCTTTGTAATCTTCCTCCATGTTTATTCATAAAGTCTGTCACAGTGGGAATATGCTAGATGGCTTCCAAATTTAAACTGGTTAGAGATCCTTTGGGGGGGTTCCTGGTTATTATCTGTACGATCTCACCAAAACAGATGATGTAGTATCAATAGTAATGAAATTATCAGTTAATAGATTACAATTGAATTGTCAGGAGGTTATATTCTTCTCAAAAGATGACTTAAAGTGTATTGTTCAACAATTTTTCCAATGCAAATTAAAAACATGTAATCTCTATTCCCAAAATGAAAAAGAGAATCCTGCAAATGCAATGCTATTATAGCACACTGAAGACATATAGAGATCAGATGAAATAGTGCATGAACTATAGATGATCAATACAATAGTCTGAGTAATTTAAAAAAATCTGGGTTTCCCACAGTTTCAGGTAAACATACAATCAGAAATATCCTTTTTTTACTTATCTCCATGTCCTTTCTCTGTCTTTTTCTCCATATTGATGTCTTGTCTCTGAAAATGGTGATGAAAATAGAATAGAGTGAGAAGAATATTGGACGTGGTTATTTTAATAAAAAAAATATTGTGTTTGGAGAATCTTTTTCTAGGAAACAGGTGTGTCACTAGGCAGGCTCTGGAGCACAAGAATTCTGACTCTTGGAGAACCAGCATTAAGGAAGTCACTAAGAAAAAGGATACCTTGATATAAGTGCTTATAAGCATATCATCTAGTTAAATAATGACCCTATGTCTTATTCCAACAGTCATGATAAAAAAAGTTATAAGAAACATTCCCATAACATTAAGAAGTTGTTGCCTTCCTCATGAAACATCATAACTGATGAAGCAATTAAGTTTGAAACATTTTAAAATCCTTTTGGTCAAATGCATTTGTGCTAAATGACTTCACTCTGACAAAGATCTATTACTACTCGTAAAGACAGTGCTCATCTGTACTTCATTTTCAAACAGGCTTTTTCAAGAAATGCTTCATACTGCAGAGCACAAGATGATGAGTATCGCTTAGAAGTTACAACTCCTCTGCAGAGGGTTGACTTGTTCATGGGCCAGTTCAACAGTGTCCTGTTGACTTCGATATCTGTCTTCACCAAAGGGAACCTTACCATTGCTAATCTGGGAACTTCAGAGGGACGCTTCATGCAGGTAAATATGATTATAACGATTTCAAAATAAAAAAAAACAAACTGGAATTTAGCAGGATGGTGAAAAGTGAAAAGCATTATTACCCTGGTTTAACAGGGCATTAGAAAATTGAAATTACCAAATAAAATACAATTTCTGGAATACAAAAAAATAGCCTAATATAACATTCAACATTTTAAGTGTTTACCTGGACTTTGCAGTTTGAAGCAATGGTTGTGGAGCAAATTTTACCATGATCTCCGCTTAGTCCAGCTGGCTCAGTTCACAGAGCTGTTTTGGTTCATATGAACAAGAGTTCTTTCAATGAAAACTGAACTTAAATCTCTGTCTTGGATACACATCAAATATCCTCCAACCCCAGCTGGGGCAGAAAGGTTCAAAAGAGTGACTGATTATTCAAACAGCTTCAGAAATACACTTTATGTGGTCCTTTGCTCTAGAGGATCAGATTAAACCTATTCGACGTAAAATGCCAAGACAGCTTATAATGTAGAAGCAGGAGCCTCAGCATTAGTTCTTTCTATATACTGATCCTCTCCTCTGGCACCAAATTCCTTCCTTCTGTACCCATAGCCTATGACTCACAGCTGTAGAATTGAGATTAGATCCTTTTCCACCTACTTTTAAGTTTCTCTGAATGCATCTTAGATTTTCAGGCTCTTGCTCATTCCCATCTCACTCTGTTCTTTTTGACAACAGTCCTTCCTGTCCTAAAACAAGTTTTCCATAAAAAGTGGTAAATCGCCCTCCTGAGTAGTCTGTCTCGCTCCACTGAGTACATAACTAATCTAGACAGGTAAATAATACTACATGACTTTTGTAGGTGACTAATGAAATGAATGTAAACTTAGAACTCAGTCTTTTGAAAACTTAGCAGTCAAAATCAGACACCAGAAGACAAAGACAAAATACTTGGAAATCACCAAGGGCTCCCTCCATTCACCCACCTTATTTCAAACTGTCATCCTGCAGTAACCTCCTTGGAGAGTTTGTCTTCATCAGCTGCCCCAAAGTGCAGCCTGGATATGCATCTCAGCCTGGATCCTTCTTGCACCCAAGGACCCGTGTCTTCTAATTTGCCAATATTATTTGCCTTCTAGTGGGTTTCCTGAAGTATTGGCAATCTTTGGCCCTTGCTCTATAGGCTACAGAGAGCCATAAAACTTAGTATTGTTGTCCGCCAACCATCATTAACTGAAATCTGATGAGAAAGCCATCAGTTGCTGTGCCATTCCAGTTTTCCAATTTCCCATGAACTTCCATTAGAAAATACTTGGGCACATGTAACCTTTTGTGAAAACAACCCTTTCCTTTCTTCTCTACCTTTCCCTCATTTTCCATCCTTACCACATGCAGCAGGTAGGGTTACACATTGTCCCCAGTGTATGCACTCTGTCTGGATAAAGGGAATCCTGTACCTCCAGTCTTCTGCACAGATTGGACACAGAGCCTGCTGTATAATGCAAATTCTGTAATGCTTCTACAAAGAAGGAGGTCAAATTGATTTGCCACAAAGGACAGATGAAAAAGTGGGGAAGTGGATTCTCTTTCCCCCTAGAAGATAGTTAACAAAACTTTCAGTGACAGCTCTGCCAGTTCTACCAGCAGTTCCCATGATGGCCTTGGTAACTTTAAGCTGCAGTTTGTCTTCTGCACAAGAAAGACAAATGCTAAGAGCTACACACTGAGTACAGGAACAAACTACACTCTGTTCTTAAAAGCAGATACTGATTCACACAGCGAACATCAGCAATTTGTTTAACCTTTCTGAAGTGATTTCCTTGTCTACAAAACACAGTTAATAACAACTACTCTCTTTCTTGCAACATTTCTTCTGGGCTGTCACAAAGCTTTTAAGCAAGGTTTGGTAGAAAGCACAAGGGAGCATTATTCTTATTTATAATGTTCTTTAAATTATTCATTTGAGTCCTGCACCACAAGCTTCATTCAAATGTTTGCACAACTCAAGGAACAATTAAATATTTCCAGAATACATTTCCCATTCCAGGGTCAGTTACAGATCAAAAGAAAAGGCTATTGTGTAAACTGCACATGGCCATTAGCAGAAATATTCTCATCATTGAATCAGATTGACTTGAGCTACAGGGGGAAGTAAGCATTGGCCTTGTATTGTAGTAAGTAGGAACTTTCTTTGAGTGCTGGGTGCAACCAGCAGGAGAATAAGCATACTGACTACCTTTAATGATGCTACCTCCAAACAAGACTGTTAGCATTTGTTTTGCCTTTAAGTGATTTGGAAGAGATACCAGATCTGTAGGATACAGCAGACACAGATTTTTGAAGAATTTAATATTCTCTTACATATTTTTTTTTCATTTTTTTCTCTAATAGTTATCTAGGAAGTGATTTCAAACACAGTCATCAGTAAAAGCCAACTAAAGCAGCTTTGTAGTGTTTCTATGGAAATATAGCTATTAACTGTGATGAGATGGAGGTCATTAAAAACTGAGCTATTATATGACCATTACTGAAGTAAAATGGGTTAAAAAAATCAGGACAATCTAACAATGACTTAATTTATCAGAAAGATGTCCCCAAATGCTTCCACACATTTTTAGCATAGAAATGTAATTATGTTCTTTGCTTCATTCACATACCTACTGGAATATATTGCAAAGAATCCTCAGCTGTTCACTTGTTACACATCTCGCTTTTGCATGGTCATTTGCACTCGTATTTTTAGCTCTTTGTACAAGCAAATATTGAATTTTCCTGTGTGATCCCCTTGTTACTTGTAGCTCTTCAGAGTTGCCTATATCCTTTCAGACACAGGCATCCTTTCAGAGAAAATTAGTTACAGAATTCTACCTATCGGGGAACCTGTTTCAACACTGGTTGTATTGTGTTAGTATCTTGAGAACATATTTTCATGCCAACTATTTAAAAGGGAAAGAAAAAATATTCCTATAGGTTTCTAAAATTAGAAAATCAGCTCAGTCCTCCCAGTGCACCCAGTTCATCTTGTATCTTCTTTGAAATTCCAAACCTTACTATATTTAGACAACTTAGTTTCTGACATAAATTGCAGTACTAGCAGCCATCCATGAGATTAAAAGAAATAGTAGTTCAGTACCTCTGTCTCTGATAACCTCACCCTGCAGTGCCCAAATATGAAACAGCTTGGTGAAAGTAATGAACATGTAAATCACATTTTTTCTGTATTAATTTAGTGTTTCCTTTAGTTGTTAAGAAATGTTTAGTGGGCGGAAAAAAGTCCTTAAAACATAGTGATTGCATCACCTAAATTGAAGGGAAGCTCCAAGCCTGTGCTGTGGAAGCCAGTAGATGCAGGAGCAAGGTACTGATCCTCAGCCTGAGAGAAATTTATTTGAAAATATTTTTCATGTCTCCCCATTATACTTGCTTCTACTTGATCAGCAGCCAGCCACTTGATTCTCTGTCCTTCCCTTTCTCTTTCATGCCACTTTTCCATCTCGTTTTGCATTTCTTCTGCTCATCACTTTCTGCTTTACTACATCCCTCTCATCTCCAACTTTATTTCTATCTCCATCCATTTTTGTGTCTTTACAACCAAACTATAGGACGGCATTGCTGCAAAATCAACAAATCTAACATGTATGTTTTTCCTTCTCTAAGTGACAGCTACAAGATTCTGGGGTTTTGATGTATTTAGAGGTGTATCAGAATGAGTAGTTCCTAACTTTACAAGTGATTCTACCATCAAAACTTTGCTGATGATGCAACTCAGAACATAGCCCACTTTTCACTCATTTAAAAAAAAGGAATCTAAAGAACCAGTAATATTCAGAATGCAGAAGCAGGTATGTTTTATCCAACCAAGGAATATTCACCTGTTGTTTTCTGTTCATGCTTTTAGTTTGATGAAATAGAATTATTCACTTGAACAGCTCTGGAAAGCTCTAATACAGGAAAGTAAATAGAGCCTCCTTCACTAAATGTTTACCTTTTCCCTGCCAGACTCTAGAATAAAATAAAATCAATCTGGATGGTCCAAATACAGGATTCATAAGTTCTTTTAGGGAGGATAATTGGGGCCAGGAGGTGAATTCCAAACCTCTACTGGAGAGTACTGCAGCGTATTCACATACTGAGCATGTTTCGACTGTATCAGAAATGTTAAATCTGCATTTGGCCATGAGTAGATTTGAGTTTGTAGTTTACCAAATATTGTGGAGTTTCTGTTACAAAACAGAGCACTAATAATTTTTCTAAGACAGCTGACATGCATGAGACAGAAAAGAAAAATTACTTTACTTCCTTCCTAAGCTGGAGCCTGACAGCAAACTTTTTTTCTCCCTTCTCAGTTGTTGGGTTTTTTTTCTGTTGAGGAGTTGCAGCTGTTTGGGCCTTTCTTATTGTGCTTGTTTTCAGACTGTGACTGGGAACACAGACTGAAACTACAGCTGTTGTGTGCAAAGTGAATCAGGTATTTCACAGTGGTTATTTCATTAGGAAACAGCACCCAATCACATTGCTATAGCTGAGGAATAAGATTTTCAGCTGGTGTGAAGCAGCCTTACTCTGCTCAAGCCAAAGAAGCGACACTGAGAATACAACTGGCAACAGGAAAAGACACTTTTGTTACCAGCCAGGATTTGGGGAAATTATAGTTTGTGAAAAAGAAAACTCACCCCATGATATATTGAGATAAAATATCTTCTTTTTTTACTCAATTTCAAGGTATTTTTGGTTTTTTCTGCCTGGATCTTGGTATTATTTCAGAGAGTGGTTTATGAGCAATAAAGAAAAGAGTAAAGTTCTACAGGAAGGGGAAATCTTTGTGATAGCTCTGGGAAGTGTAGGATAATGGAACATTTTACAAGATTTATTCTGAAAAGCTCACAGCTGAAAAGCTGTAAGCTGTAACAATGGACAAGAGATTGATGCCCTTGCTGTATGCAGAGGCTGGATTTTGGCCTAACACTATGTTTGGAAGCAGAACGCTGCATGTGCTCCTTATGCTTGAAGCTGGTCTCACCAAGGTAACACCCAAGCAAATGCACTACTTGTTGGTGACCTTCTTGAGGAAGAGGGGCTAGAGAAGCTTTTACTGTACATTTTACAGCTGCAATGGGTAACCACTCTTTATAGATGCAGTTTTGACAGCAGGGCCAACTCATCCTCCTGACTATACCAGTGAAACTCAGTGCACAGTGGGGCAGAACTGGGCTGCATGTGGAGTGGTGCAGTGGAACATTCATCCTGTTGCTTTTGGAGGTGAGGAAAGGGTCTTCCCATGGGCATACATACAGCCTGGGATGCCATCAGCCACTCGCTGGCTGCAGTCCTGTCCAATCTGGCTGGACATGAGCCAGCTCTAGCTAAGAAGCCAAGCATTAGCAAAACATGGTAATGCACTGTCAGATCTGAACAGATTCTGGACAGAAAATGGCTTCGGGCACAAAACCCAAAACATGATGGCACAGATAGACATCGCTGGAGTACAGCACATCAGACAACAGGCCACTCACCCTCCTCAGGAGCTCTCTGCACTTGTTAGACATGAAACAATACAGATTAATAGTAAGCCTTATTCTGGGGGCCCATTATATCCCAGTGTTCTTAACCGAATTTTTTGCTAAAAAAGGATGTATGGGACTATAATAAATGTTCAAGGAGCAGAGTTCTGGCAGGGAGAGGTATGAAGCAAGTAAAAGCACACAGTGATACCTCTCCCAGCACCCTCCAGCTTCTGGCACTTGGTGAACCAGAAATTCCCAGAACTGGAAATTGCACCCATGTTTGGCACTTAATAGTCATTTATGGACTCCTTTCTCCTCAGTTTTGCTTATTGTTTTTTGAATCTATTTTTGTTTTGTCATCTGAAACAAAAATTGTATGCTGTGACATTGACTTCAATAATTTCATTCTGCTTTGAATGATGAAGAGCTTCTTTGGGGTTTCCTTAACCTGCTGTCTTTTGATTTTTTTTTTGGTGACCCAGATTCTGTCTGATGAGGAATAGGAATGGGGCTCTCACAGATCAATGATTTGGGAAATTTTCACACAATAAGCACAAATCTGTTGGCTTTCATGTCCAAGTAGACAGAACACTTGATAGTCACACTCATTTCCCAGGAATACTTATGATTAAAAACAAACACCACCACCAAACTTTAACACACATCTCATTTCCCCAAAAAGAGAGAAATTAGCATGTGTCATAGCTGCTTTCATAGATTACATGCCAGAGAACATAATGAATGCTACAGAAATTAGTATAGACAAAAATAATCACATCTGCTTTTCATTTGTAACTGTACTCAGGGATTGGAAAAATTTGTCCCAGAATTCAGCAAGAAGAGAGCCAAGCCTTCAGCATAGCTCTCCTCTTGCAAACAGCAACACAGCAAGACCTCATCACTCCAGGAATCAAGGCTCAAAGCCATGGTGCTTGTCAGCAAAATGAGTTGACGTAGAGCAAAGAAATACAGAGCTCTGCTTCTTTCAATGGGTTCAGTCAAATCCAGTTTATACCATAGTGTACTAGAAGCCATATGCACCTTTGAATTTATCAAACTCCATTGATCAAGTTCCTGTCTCTGTAGGCGAATGTAGCTGTAACAAAACAGTGAGTGGCAAGCCATATTTGAAGCAAGTGTGAGGAGGTCAAGAGTTACATGAGCATGGACTTTAAACCCTACAGAGCCAGAAGGAGGAAAGAGTGGTGGAATGCCCATAGAATCATTGCAAAAGTTGTCCTCGGTGCCCACTGCTGTCCTGCCTCAATGGCCCAGCAATTCATCTTGCTCTTCAATACTGGCAGACTGACCTATTTAAGGCTGTGTGCAAACTGTACACATGTGCATCTGTAGGAGTGTGAATAGCTGCAATCCTTCCATCTTTATACAGAAAACTGTGGCAAACTCTCCATAAGTAATATTTTCTTATCTATAGCTCAACTACTAAAATTTATAATAGTAGTTCTTGAATAATGCAAAATCCATACAGTCAAATTAAAATTAACACCTGCTGCCAAATAACTGTTTTGAGAGCACATATGTTTTAATATTCAGTTTGAGTAGAAAAGCTTATACTCTTCAGAGGAGTTCCATTATATTCTCCATGGATTAGAATGATATACAGCATTTAGAGAGCTACATATGTGCCCTTTGCAAGGCTATGCTGCATATCCCAGGGCATTTGAGGCATTGCACAATGAAGTTAACCCTGAGCCTATCTCTGCTGGATAATGGCATACACCTGCCAGACATCTAGGAAGAAAAACAATATGTTACTTAGATGGTATTCCTTTTAGAAGGCCTCTCATTTTTGCAGAAGATATTTCAACATGTAGACAGTAACATTTGTAATTCAATCCTGCTGACTAGCATAGCTGAACATCAGAATGATTTTTAAAAGAAGCTGTTGCATGCTGTTTTTCAACTTGAATTATTGCAGTGTTAATTTGCTATCTTATGTACAGATGAACCTAGACTCAAATCTTCTTATTTAACATTAATTCTAGCTAATGGCAGTGAAATAAAATTAATAATTTTAGTGTTCATGGACATAAGTGATTACTGACTTCCAATATAAAGAATATGTTAATTAATATATTAGTTAATTAACTGTTGGCTGTTATCTTCATGGAAGTAGTTTCAGCTATGTGGAAAGACATAATTGTTTCTTTTTCTCTAAACAGAGAGATATAAATATTGTGTTTGCTTTGAAAAGGATGTCTGGCATTGTAGTTACTGATATTGAATGTGATTCTTCGAAGAGGTATTTTTAAGGACATATGAAGAGCCACATGTATTTAAACAAAGGATCCATCTAGTTCAGTGCTCTGTCTTCAGCAGTATTGACAAGTGGATGCCTAGGAACCCAGGCAACATAGCTAATACCTTCTGCTTCAAATCTCCAACTATTTTCCTTTCTGGCTATTTCCTGAGCAATTGCCTTTTGTCTGTTTAGCTCTTTCCATGTACCTGTGGAGTTTCCATTTGAATGTGCATTTCTCTTGCATTCAGATCCTTTGGCAAGGAGTCCCATAGATCATGACATCTTGGTAGGATGTCATACTTTTTCATTTGCTTTGAACCCAAATCTCAGTTTAGTCTTTTGATGGCGTTTAGTCCTTTTATTAGAATAAAATCATAGAATCATTTAGGATTGAAAAGACCTCTAGTATCATTCAGTACAACCATTAACCTAACACTGCAAAGTCCACAAGTAAATAATGTCCTTAAGTGCTACTTCCATACATCTTTTTTTAAATACTCCCAGCGATGGTGACTCCACCACTTCCCTGGGCAGCCTATTCTAATGCTTCACAACCTTTTTGGGTGAAGAAATTTTTCCTAATACATAATCTAAGCCTCCCGTGGTGCAACTCATGGCCATTTCTTCTTCTCCTACGCTTTCTTACTTGGGAGAAAAGACTGACTCCAACTTGGCTACAACCTCCTTTCTGGTAGCTGAAGAGAGTAAAGGGTCAGTCTCTACCCACTCATGATTCTGTAGTCCTTTTTAATAGATTCCACATCAACCATGCTCAGTCACTGTTCATTACAGGCTTTTGATCATCTTTGTTACCCTTCACTGAACCTTCTTCCTTTTTAACATATTCTTTCTGGCAGGAGGCAACCAGAACTGCAGAGATTTCAAGTTTCAGGCAAGCCATGAACTTACATGACATCAGGATGTTTCCTGATTTGTTCTCTATTCCTTTTCTAGTAATTCCTAAGTTTTTATTAAGTGTTTTTAATTTGGCTGCTGCAAAGCAGTTACATAACTATCCATCATACACTGCTTTAAATTAAATTTCTTAGTTGTATTTTACTTGCCATTTTATTGTCTTGATGTGCTGTCCTGTAAAGTACTTCTGCCATCCTTCATTGTCTGTCCTCATCCTTATCGCCTTGAATACCTTCAGATCATCAAAAAACTTTGCCACTGGACTGCTCAATGACTTTTCTATCTCATTTATAGCTGTATTGAACAGTATGGATCCCAGCACAGACACCTTGTAGAACACCTGTTGTGACTTCTCACTGTTGCAGGCTCTGACCACTTAACTGCTAATGTCTGTTTGTTCTCCTTTAGTTAATTACTAATCTGTGCAAGACCTTTCCTTTCTCCTAACTTCTGGAATGCAGGCACATAGATATACTTTCATTCCTCTTACATTCTGAAAAAATGCTTGGTTAATAAATTTATTATTAAAATGTAAAAAAATCCAAAAAACCCATGAAACACAATGCCATCCACCCCCCTCCAAAAATAGAAACCCCCCAAAAACACAGGACTTCATAATCTTTGCCAAGAGAAATCCTGCTGTAGTACCGGACCATTTCCACAGCAGAAGTAGTATGGTAGTGTGTCCATAGCAGATTAAAGTTACACTGCACATACCAGCCCAGTCCCAAGCCATAAAAATCAGAGGTTTATGAGAACACTGGAGTCCTAAGTAGCCTCTTCTTTCTGCTGTAGAAGCTGTCTTCAAATTGCTTTTTTTTCAGGATTACGGTGGATAGAATTTCAAGGACTGGGCTGATGTGTGCAAAACCCGCACATTTCTATAGATAAAAAAGAGTATTTTTGCATCTACACTCTCTTATGGCAGCACTGTACGCTGGTAGATTAGTTCTAAGCAAAATCCAAACTTTTATTACCTAATCCCAAATGAGTTAGGAAGTGTAATTTGAGCTCCCTGAATGTCATGAGGTCAAAGTCTATTCACTTGGGGTTTGAGCAGGTGATTTGACTATCAGTCTCAGTAAAAAAAGTCAGTGTTTAAAGTATCAAGTACTTTTTCTAAGACTGTAGAGAAGGAATCCAAATTTTCATTTATTACTATGAGATTGGAATGCAGATGTGTTTAAAGGGTTAACACTGTGGCTCAATCAGAAAGAATGCTTGGCAATAAGAGGAAGCCTGGATTAATGATGGAAAAGAATTCTTAGCATTTTATAGCAGTGGGTATTTGAGATGAGACACGGCTAATGATCAACTAAAAAGGTATTTGCAGCTGTGGTGCTACCTCTCCCCATAATGCCAACATTAATCAAGCTTTTTCATGCAGCTTTCCAATCCATTCTATTTTTCATTGTCCTGAATAGAAAAACAGAGCTCATGCCCTATTACACTGAGTCAGAGACCATACTTCTGTGTCACCAAAAATGATCATACCTTATTGATTTCTAAAAGCTGCACTTTCTGTGCTGTGAAAAAAATTCGTAGCTAAGTCTGTAACAAAGCTAGTTTCATTTTAAAGGAAGAAAAGCCTCTTGTAACCCCAAACTATAAATACCTCTGGGATGTGAAGCACTTATAGCCATGAATTAACTGCTCATATATTTTTTTTAAGTCTTGAATTGCAAAAAAGCATCAGCTGTAATTACAGCATCTCTAAGTCTAGTTTTGGAGTCAGCCATCTTGTTGAAAGACCTTGGCAGTGTGAAAAGCCAGTGAAATCATGTAAGTCAATGTCCTGGCTGTTCTGATCCTGCCTTTGGAGTCAGAAGAAAAGATTCATTATAGTGAAAAATGAAATATTTGACACACAAATTATTTCCAAAATGGCTTCAATCTTTTTAAATAATGAACCCCATTGAATCCTAACTTCTCAGCAAATGTAGATTATCTGAATTCCTTAAGTAAACTACACGTGATGAGCTTTTGAAACATGAACATGATCGTTCCTCATGTAAACAATCCTCTGCCTTTGTTGCCTGATGCTATCACATTTGGGCACACATCCTTCTGGATTGCAGGCCCAAGCCTATAAAATCGCACTATCGAATATCCACACTGATCTGCAGATGCTTTATGCCTCTGCTTAACAGCCATGACTCATCCCGTTAAAGTCAACAAAGTTACAGTAGTAAAGTTAGGCGTGTGTTTGCAGGAAGAGGTCCAGATTCTCAGAAGTATTTAGGTAACTCAAGATGCAGAGAGATGAACTAGTGGGGGAATTTCATCCTAGTGTGACTAATCTTCCTAAGATCTCCTAAAATCAAGAGAGAGCAAGAGAGAGGGAAGACTTTTGCAGAGGGGCTTCAGGACAACTAAATTAGGCTCCTGTTTTGGAACTTCTCTTAAATGAGCCTCCAGCATTCCCTGTCATTTAAGAAATGCCTTGAATGCTCTGTCCTGGACACCTGGCTCACATAGAAATCAGCAGGAGCCAGACCTCAAGGTGCCCAGTCACATCTCTTGCAAGGAGCTTGTCTGAGCAGTAACCATCTGACCAGCTCTGGGAATCAAGCTTGCACTTGTGGCTCTGCCCACAGCCACAACCTGCACCTGCCATAACTTTGCATTCTAATGGCCCCACATGCAGCAAGATTAGAGACTGTTAACAAAGGGTAAAGTTTGCTTTTCAAAGTGAAAATAAATGGAAATATTTTAGACTTCTGAAGACCTAGAGTTTTAAAATTCTTTTAAATAGGTATTGTAGATAAAATTCTTCGTTCTTAAATGTACAGGACTGATTAAATGACCTATCTTCATTTTTATGGTGACTTATAAATACCTGAAATTAAAGGACTAGGAAACATGCAGAGACTCCTTCAGATTTTAATAAATATGGTGTATTTTGAGGATCCTCCAACAGCCATGATTTTGCTGTGTTAAATAAAGTAGATTTTATAGCGCTTTAATCAGATCATGATGGAACATTATGCAAAATATTATGCAATGTAATGCAAAGTAATTAATGCAAGCAGAGAACGTGAGACTGCTAAGCAGCATGCATTTGTATCACACACTGCCTGCTGAGTTTCAACATTTCTCTCTTTCTTAGATAGTGGTTTCCCGTTCAGAACCCACAGCTCCACATGTCAGCTTTCAGCTAGACTCCCACCCCGTCTCACCCCAAGTTGTTGTCACGAATTCTTTAGCAGACGATGGCTATACCCTGGTAGTGACTGGGAAAAAGGTGAGTGGTTCCTACTCTAATCCTTCTGTGCACTATGTAAACCTGCCTTCAGAGCAGCAACTTTCAGTAAGAGCAGCTGTTCACACCACTGCCTTATGTGCTGCATCCTCACAGCCTAGCCATTCCCTTGGGAACACTGTGGGGGGCAAGTTTCCTCCAAGATATTTTTTCCCCTACTGAACAAACCAACAGCTTAATATTAAGAAATGTTTAAATAACCCAAGAGCTATGATATAAACAAACAAAAGCCAGGAAATGCAAATTTAAGGCTGAAACCCTGTCCCTAATTCAAGTGCTTGCAAAGACAAAACACACAATGGCTTAAGAAAAGAATGGTAGTCAGCGTTTCCTGGCTTTTGTTGGTTTGTGTCATATTACAGCTTTTTGAGGGGTTTTGTGTGCAAGAGTTACATAGGTGTGTTTAGAACTGGGAGTCAGTGCTCACAGTAAGGTTTGAAAATTACTGTAATATATAGTCTACAAAGAGTTAATAAAGGATGAAAAGTTATCATAAATATGCTATTGTCATAAGTAGATATGCATTGAATAGGTTTAAGACATCAGCAGATAATATTATTGATAATCCTAAACCATAATCATAAGCAATAATTTGACTCCCTGAGTTCTATAAATATTTACAGAAATACATCAGCCATTAGTAAAGATGGTTATTAATAATTTACTAGAAATGTGTGAGATATTTATAAGAGGAATCTTCAGAAAATGTCCAAAATATGTTTCAGGAAGGTACTGAAGTAT
The DNA here is from genome assembly GCF_047495875.1 of Pithys albifrons albifrons. NCBI lineage: Eukaryota > Metazoa > Chordata > Aves > Passeriformes > Thamnophilidae > Pithys > Pithys albifrons. The sequence goes on from NC_092460.1 coordinate 76,871,776, forward strand.
AAAAAAGTGTGAGGTACTTATATAGTAGTGTAATTATATACTAATTTCAATATTTTGTCCAAAAATAATTCTGATATATTTAAAGTGACTACTATCGCAATTATCCTACTATTTTAAGTAATATGAATTTCAACTTATATTTTAGGTACAGTATAGGTTTTTTGATGATAGATGTTCAAAAACAAGTACATGGGCAGTCACACACTGTAAGTGTGCCACAGGTATTAATACAGCCTCACCAAAGTTGAAATAGCCATCATGCCTTTTTTTATGAACATATGAACTAAGGCATACTGATATACACTGCTTTTTCTAAGAACTAGTGCAGAATTGGGAGGAGCACACCGCTGTTTTCTTTCTCCATCAGCAAAAAATTCTTTCTTGCTGTAAACACCAGATGCTGGTAGTAACTGTATATAACATTAAGATGTGCCTTTAGGGTTTCTCCCAAGCGAATTTAAAATCATGTCAGTTAAATTACTTATAAGATCCTATAATTACTGAGCTAAAGAGAAGTTGAACTGTGGCTTGCACATCTGAAATCTGAGTAGCACCACCATGCTATGCATAAATAGAGACTCTCCTTGCCACTTAGTGTGTGTATTGAAAGGATCTGTGCATCTTTTCTCTCCATCGACAGATAACGAAGATCCCGCTGAAGGGGCCAGGCTGCCATCACTTCAGGTCCTGCAGCCAGTGCCTGCTGGCTCCTGCCTTCATGCAGTGCGGCTGGTGCAGCCAGCAGTGCCTCAGGTCTCCTGAGTGCCCCAACAGCACCTGGACCCAGGACACCTGCTTGCCTAGGGTTTATGAGGTACAATTGTGAATTTCTCCCGTTTATCTTTTGAGGGAAGAACAAGGTCTGCGCTCAGTGAACATTTTCTTTTTATGTAATTATGATAAATGAAGTGTCTGCTCTCCTCAACATCCCCTCGGCCCCAGTGTCCATAAATCCTCTGGCTGGATGCACATGCTCTCCCTGAGTACTGGGGGCTGAGGTGCTCATGGTGGACAGGTCTGTCTGATTATCCTGACCAGCCATGGGAGAGTCTTGGCCCTACAAAGCCCTTCTGAGAGGGAAACAATATGGGTCTGAGCCAGGCTGGCAGGGGTCTGTTGGGAAAGGCTGGTCACAGAAAGGAGCACCCCTCCTCTCAGACTCCTCTCAAAAGGGAAAGTGGAGGAAAGCACTTCCTGCCCACAGCTGTCACAGCCTGACCCAGCGCAGGAGGTCTGTGGCTCCCACCCTTCATCTGTCCCCATGTTGTCTCCAGTGTTGGAGGAAAGTGTGCTCTTTTGCTATGAGAAAAATTCCCTCTCTCACCTACCCAAGCCCCTGGAGGAGATATTTTCTCGTAATGTCCCTCCTGGGTCCTTGTTCCCATGGGTCCACTTGCCACCAGTGGGGGACAAGCCTGTCGCTGTACACCCTGTGCCCCAGAACAAGGGCCAGACAGAGGCTGCAGCCACCCGGCCAGAGCTTGGCAAAGGTGCGTGAGAAGGAAGTGGCACAGATGAGCAGAGAGCTGCACTGGCACGGTCCAGCTTTAACTTAGCTGTGGTTAATGCAGGATTCATACTGTATGTGTAACCAGATCTTCTCGTGTGGAGTGTGACATATCTGTGAAGGCAGAGGTTTGTAAGTTGATGGACTAGGAATCTGAAGAAGGACAAGTGTAAAACTTCCTGGTAGCATTTATACGCATTTACTTGTGTTAGTACATTTAAACTACATCGTATAGTTAAAAGTACATTTTCCTTTATGAAAATACAGCTTATAAACAGGGATAAAAGTTTGATATGCTGAACTCCTACAGAGAAAGGAGGACAAAAGGGAGTTTTAAATTAATAATGTATTGTTTTCAACCAGGCAGATGATTTCATGTACAACAACTTTTTAAAGAGTAGACAGCCAAAACTGCTATTAATCTAGAAAGAAATCTAGAAACATATGTTTACAGGTTGGTTTTTTTTAATCATGTTCAGCTTTTAGATACTAAATTTAGGATTAACACAAGCAAAATTCGGTGAACAAACAATGAAGTTATAGGAAACACAAAATTGATGGAAAAGGGTGTGTGTTTGCCTTGCCTTATATTGCCATTTCCCTTTGGGCAAAGGAGATGTACAAAAATTGGTACCGTGTAATGTGAATATTTTACTTTCCCTTTACATAAGAACATAATTATTTCAAAAAAGGTTATATTAGATGATGAAATAATCCTTTCTGGCCTTAGTTTGTATATGAGAATATGAATCACCAATTCAAAGGTATACCCTGAGTATTAGCCCTGATATATTTTTCTGTATCTCTGCAGGCCCAAGGTACTTACCTAATCCTGCACAGCTTGTTTCATCTTTCCTGCAGTTCAAGCACAAGTAGCAGCTCATATTGTTTTTTTCTTCACAGAATTTTCCAGAAGTGGCTGTATGTTTCCGTAGCTCAGTAAAGATTTCTCAGGCTCTGAACTGCTTAGTTTCTGATTTTCAGCGGTGCTGAGCTGATATAGCCCTTCTTAATTTCACTTTTGAGTCTGTGCATTCAGCAGTTTTAAGAATCAAGAGCCTGGAGCCCACACACAGGCACCACGAGGTGCATCCCCAGGGCCATCTCTGCAGTCCCCATGAAGTTGCTGGGAGGTTTCATGAGAGGAGCATGCTTTGGACATAGGGTAGTGGGACCAGGTGTGAGGCTGGCTAGGTGCTCCCCTTACCCATGTGGTTCAGCCCTTCCTGCTCACTACAAACCCAGTCTTCCCCTGTAACGAATATGGATCTGTGGCACTGATGAATCTCAAAGTGAATCTCAAATTACAACATGCCCATGGTGGTAGAAGTTGCTTCTAGAAGGTTTGCAAGGAAAGAAAAGCAGCTGGGTACTTAAATCCCTTTGGATTGCTAGCTCTTAAGACAGATTTCATGCTCTACTGGACCATGACATTTAACATGATTAATGAAAAAAATATAAACCAGATTATTCATCATCTTCTGATCTGTCTTTAAATTCATATGTATAAACTGTAAGAAACAAGCTTGCTTTGTTCCTAACAAATAGAGGATGACCTGCTTGCACAGTATCTGAAATTCAGTCTGGACCTCCACCTAGTATTTTGCAGCTTCCAGAGAGGCAGACTGCTTGAGCTATGTCACACAATCACTTTAACCTGAGGGGAACAGATTGCTCTATGAGAATCTGGTCCAGTGGATATTAGCTAACAAAGTCTATAACAAACTTCCTACATACAGTGGTGGGCAATGAAGAAAAAAAAATATTTTCTTCTCAGGAGGGATAGCAGAGAAGGATCCCAGTGTTTTCCTCTGGAGTGTTGCAGATCCAGTGTTTCTCTGTCCTGCTTTAAGGACTTTCCCTTGGTGCTTTGGGTGGTGGGAAGCAGCCAGCTCTGCCCAGGCATTCCCCTGCTACAAACAGCATAATAGGGCAGGCACTGAGACACATCCCCTCCACAGCCCAGCTCCCACTCCACTCCCATCCACTCCCTCTGCCAGCCATGACGTGTGTTTTGTCAGCCTGGACAAGTGGTGCTCAAGGGAAGCTGAGGGGCTCAAGGGAGTCTCCTCAGAGAGCACTTGGTGCTGGAACAAATTGCAAGCATCTGCGTGTGGCGTTCAGGTCACGCAGAAAGGTGACGGGCGTAAAAGAAGAAATAAATTGGTCTCCCTTCTGATTCTTTGTTGTGGTTAAAAATTTGACATGGTTTGTTGTTGTTTTTAAAGTGAGTCATTTTAGCTGGCTTTTGTATCAGACATATCACCATCAGACCTCCTGCTGCCTTTTTAGGTTGGAGTTTCTGCTGGAAATTTCACATATGGTCTGTACATGTTCTTTTCTACTAATTAAAATGAATGGGCTTTTGAAACTAGTAAATAGGTACTTTCTTCCAAACGTTTATAAAGCATATGAGTGGATATTGGCATAATGGGTGTCAACATAAGCAAAAGCATAAGCTTTAAGTTTTGCAAAAACAAAAAGAAAAATGAACTTTCTCCCTTAACACAAAGTCCAGAGAGCAGCAGAATGACAGGCCTTGTAGCAGGTCTTGATCCATATTATCAGTGGAGTTTTCTTACTAAAGAGAACTTTTGAATCCTGAATTTTGTAGCATTTATATCTGGTTTGGGTTTGGTTTACTTTCTCTTACTACCTGTGCAGCATAAGCATGGAGAAGATGCCTACATATACCTCAGTTCAAAGACCAGGAGGTTCATGGTTCATTCTGTCAACTCTCCCAAGAACGTCTGAAAAACGACATTCGGCTTTCAGACCTTTCATCATACAGAACAAATGGAACAAAAATAAACACTTAAATAAAAACACTTGGATGAAATTTCTGTAGAACTTAAAACCAAAAGTTTAAGATTTGGTTTCTTTTTTGCTATCTGCCTAAAGGTCTTGCTTCCTGAATTTGTTGTCAGAATACTTACTCTTCCTCAGTTAAGGTACGTGGGCTGCTATTACACGTTTCTTTTTGGCAGATAAGGTCACTGAAAACCAATTCAGTACCTTCAGTTTTTATTCTCTATGGCTCTGTGCAGCCTGATTTTAACACCCTTATTTGCCCACTTATGGATTGCATTTCAAACTCTTCAAATACCATATGTCAGTGCATTATTGTACAAAACATCAGGACATTCTGTAACTCACACAGCAATTTCAGTTTCTGCTAGCGTTTTGTTACTCCAAAAATAAGTAAGTGTGCTGAGATACTAAGCAGAGTGGAAAACAAGGATCAGAAGTCAAATCTGAATTTCAAAGGAAAAAACCCCAAAGAAATAAGGGAAAGAAACTGGGGAATAGCACAGGCTCCATAGGGTACAATACTGCTCCACGCTCTTAACTGCAGTGTTGTGTGTCAAGAGGCTGTGTCAGTATCATTCCTTCTTTACAGGATTTGTGCAAAAGTACTGTTTCTGTGTAGGTTCCCCCTTCTTTGCTCATTGATAGCTGATTCAAAGGTCTTTAAAACAGGACAGATTTCTCCTGGCTTCAGTGCATTTTAGATCAGACTCTTTGTCTGCTTTCTAATGGGGGCAGTAAATTTCCCATATATGGTATATAGTATAATTCTTTTGAAGTATTCTTCAGCTGCCTTTCTATCTACAATAGTTCATTTGTGAGAGTCTTGAAGTATAGCTACAAGAGAGTTGAAAAGAAATATGCTGTCTTACTGGATTTCCAGATGAAATAATAGCCAAGAATCACTCAAACACTTTCCTTTCAGCTTGAAAATTAAGTCAGGTCCTTTGAAGGGCACAGCTGTATTGCATTTTAGGGGCAAAATTATTATCACTAAATCATTAAGACATTTAGGCACTATGATCACAAGTATAAATTCAATCTTTCATTATTTCTTGTGTCCAGTGGTACTGGTACATTTTCAGAATTATGCAGTATTGTTAAAAGCCCCCATGTTGGGGAGTTTTCTTGTTTTGGTTTTGGTTTTGTTGGGGTTGTTTTATTGGCAGTACTGACCAGTACTTTTACTGACTTTTTTAAGACTTCTATAGTGTTTCTACATTTTTCCCACCATTGTTATATTTTACAGGACAATTTAAAATATAAAAAAAAAGGCATTTCCTTTGTAGATTGTCTCTGTGTTTCTGAGGGGTAATTTATTTTTAACTCAGAATTAGAGGTGACCAAATGTAAAAGATTTAAGGAAAGAATAGCAGAAGTCATGTTAACTTTATCACAGTCAATGCAATACTGGATTATGGTATCTTTGAAGCTACTTCACTCTGAACCCAACTTTCATCAAGCTGACAAAAAATGGTCATTTGGGGCCTCTTTTGTGTTCAGCATTCAGCTTCTAACAACATAAGTGTATTGTATGTTTAACACACCAGAAATAAGATGTGAAAGACAAGAACAGCAGGATTTAAAAGACTGTTACAATGCACAACTTGTTCAGTGCCCCTAAACACTAACTTTCAAAGCTTTCTAGTATAGGTTTTGTTATTTATTGCTACTGCCAGAGAAATCTCATAATGTGACATATGAAAGGTGAAGAACAATTAAGATGAATGCTAGGACACAGTCTACCAAAAGAAATGCTTTTCTAAAATTATTTCTTTGCACATTCTTTAGCTCCATTTGAAGTTCAAGAAAACCTGATTCAACTAACATAATATTTTTTGACAGATTCTCCCAAGCAGTGCTCCCATAGAAGGTGGGACAAAGCTGACACTGTGTGGATGGGACTTTGGATTCAGCAAAAATAATAGATTTGAATTAAAAAATACAGCAGTCCATATTGGAGGACAAATTTGTGCTCTGGAAGCAAAATCTAGCAACAAAAACAAGTAAGAAATCTAAAATGTTAATTACTTTTTATATGGATATTTTTACAAATGCGTATCCTCTCAGATTCTGAAATTTCAAATGGAAAAAAATCCCTTAGTTTGATAAGCTCCCCAAGAAAAAAACTTCTCAAAATGAAGACCAATAAATCAAGTTTATGCGAATAGCTCCTGCAGCAGCCTTTTCTGGTTTGTCTGTGAAATGCTGTTCAACATCTGTGGGAGCTGGCAAGAATGAAGCTATTCAGAGGTCTGAAAAGTGGGCAGGTTCCTTTGGCCAGGATCCTGCAAGGCTCAGTTATGTCACCTCTGTCCTCTTGATCTGTGAAGCTACTGGTGAGAAATGTGAGAAGTTGCAGGTATTTCATCATCCAGAGGCTTAAGACCCTCAGCTGCACCTCTCTTCCTCAGAAATAAGTATTTGAGATGGTGTGATAATGGCTTAAGTTTAAGACAGAGGTTATTCTGGTTGTTCTTTGAAAGAAATAGGAAGTTCAGTGAATATCCTCTCTCAGTTCAAAGGATATGATTATCTACCACCAGAGCAATGTGGAAATCATGGCACAGTTTCTCTGTTCACGTATATAGGAGCAAGTATACTCCCTCAAGTACTCTATAAGCATTGAGCACTCTCCCAGCCGCTGCTCTCAGCAGTCTTCATGGAAACAAAATGATTTAAGGAGACTAGGTTATACATAAGACTGTGTGAATGCAACATAACATAACATCACATTGACACATGCTGCCACAAAAGTCCAAGCTTAATTTTTGGTAATATTTAAATTTATACAACAAACTTGTGTATATGATGCATTTTTTCTAATTCTGTTGTCTGCCAAAATTTGATACTAAAGGAAAATTTTAAAAACTCTCAGCTGTAGAATGGGAAGTATTTGTTCTATCTAGCATGCTTCTTTTTTTTTCTGAAATCTATTTGATATACTAAAATTATTTTCTCTGGTTAAGTATAAAGACCACGGTGTTTGTATTCAGTATTAAAGAGGAGGAGCACAGTTCTTTTAGCTGTTATTTCTGAAATGTCCTTGATGCTCATAGATTGATGATCTGTTTAGTATGGTTTCTCCATTATTATGAGTTTGAAATGGATCTATTTTAATACAAAAAAACCCCAAGCATAAACAAAATGTAATACCATTTTTTTCTTGTTTTCTTAAGGCTTGAATGCACAGTTCCTGCTGCAAAAAGTCCAGGTTTTAATATATCCAGTAGTGTTTCTGTTGGACATGGCAAAACACTGTTCAGTACATTTTCATATGTGGTAAGCACTATGATTAAACCTTTATAGTTAAAATTGGCTTCAGTATCAACTGGAAGGAACTTCTCGTGGGTCCAATCCAGTATGGTAATTCTATATTTCAGTTGGCTTTATTATTATAATTTTATAATCCACTGTTCTTACTTTTAACATCCCTTAGAATCCTGTAATAACAAGTATATCCCCCACCTATGGGCCCAAATCTGGAGGAACATTGCTAACTGTAGCTGGAAAATACCTAAAGAGTGGAAAATCCATAAGGATTTTTGTTGGTGAGCAACCATGCACTTTGAAAAGGTAATGTACTTACTGAAAAGTAATGCCTTTGATATTGAAATAGCTTGATTAAAATGTCTTGGAGCTAAAATAAGCAAATGCGCACATGCATTTGCTGTCATCTCTTTGTGTCGCTTACCAGGGAATTTATACTGCAATAAGCATTCAGTTCTGGAGTTTAGGATGTCTGAAAGATTTCTAGAAGGGACTACAGTTTCCTAGAAGACTTGTTTATTCTGTAGTGTCTTCATTAGCCTCATTAAAATGTTGCATAAAGAAGTAGCAAATCAGCGTCTAATGGACAAGAAGCTGCCTATTTTCCATCATTTTTTTTGTCACTTCAACTCCCACACACTCAGCCCTCTCTCTTGTATTAGCAAGAGCTACTGTTCATGCAGCAACTGCCAGTGAGCATGCAGTGGGTGCAGGTTACCATTTCCCACTTTGTTTGATGGAGACCTGACCAGTGTGGAAACGCATATCCCATGCAGAAGAGCGGCTATTTCTGCACCGCTGTCAGTAAACAGCCTAAAAACCAGAGGCAGCATCAGTTTGGGACTCTTCCTGGTATAGATACATGTAATTGTTTTGAGGATTAAGCTAGAATTTTCTGTGTTTCTGTACTAGATCCGGTAGGAGCTAAGTCACAAACCTTTGATGTGCCCTGTGTGGAAATGCCTTCAATCACAGCTGTATATAAATGTTAAATACTAAGCACAGATTCTCTGCCCCACCAGCAACTTTACTTGAGGTTTTTAATCCCTATGGATTTGAAAGACGCATTATCCCTTGGTTACAGAAGATCAGATCGTTCTCCTCAAACCTGGAGTGCATTATTGTTTTCCAGGCTGAAAGCTGCCTTTCCAGGGTGCAGGGGCTGGTGTGGTTGTCACCAGTGCTGGGGAAACACCTTCCAGCAGATAAGGTGCAAGTCAACTGAATTGAGATGAACCTTGAGCCTAAGCAGTGGTGCTTGGTGCCATATGATTATCCAGTGGGAAAATCAATGACATTTTTTAAAAAGCAGATCCTTAGGCAAGGTTGGACACTAAAGGACAGTATTTTAAAGCAAGTACATTGGTTACAATGCTGACAAGCAATCCCTTTTCAGTCCACCTGGCAAATCAGCGAGCACTGTGGAGTGCTACACTCCAGCACAGGGAATTCCCCAAGAATATCGTGTGAGAGTGGAAATTGATGAAGCTATTCGATACGCGAGCAGCAATTTCACATACAGAGAAGACCCTGTTGTTTTAAAAATTCATCCGGCCAAATCTTTTCTTAGGTGAGTAAAAGTTTCTTATGAAAACAGGTAAAGTAGCGAATGAACGAAGAATGGCTATGCTGTGCAGCAATCTATCAAAAGAAATTGCATTTTTATCTCCATCTGCCATGCCAATTGCTTTTATTATGGTGCAGTTGCAGAGGGCAGATCATTTCCTTTCAGAGCTGAAGGAGGAGGGGGAAGGGTGCCTCTTTTCTTTATGTGATTTCACTCCCAGCTGCTGCTGAGCCTACCTGTCGTGTCCTGCTGAGATACCTAATGTACAGCTAAGTGTGTCTCCTATACTGTGTCTGGACATTACACTGATTAGTGAGGAAAATCATTTAATGTGACAAGTCAGCAGTGCTCAGGAGAGCAAATGGATTTTAAAATAGTCTAAATCCAGCACTATATAAATATTATGAATATATATGTATGGTAGTATGTGCATGTTTTCAAGTGACATATTTATGGTCTCAGTAGCTCTAATCCAAGCCATCTGCCTTTGCCAAAAAAATGTCAGCAGTAAAACAGACACCTTTTTCAGCACCACTGAAAGCAATAAGTTAAATAAGTAAGCAAATACTAAGTACAAGTATGGGCCTTCTTTTAAAATGTACGCATTTGTTTTATACCCTAGCATGCTACAGTTTTGAAAATTATTTTTCTTTTCTTTATTTGGTTAGTTGTTACAGTAAGTGTAAAATTTATTTCCCAGAAAAATGATCTCACTGCACAAAGCTATTTGCATTCATTCCATATATCCCTAATTCTGGTTTTATGTTACTATTTACTCTAAAATATAATTTGTAATTAACATTATCACCACAGATGTATTGTTATCCTACTGATTTTCCTTTTTTGTCTTTTTCTTCTCCTTTTTTTTTTCATTTTTCCTAGTGGTGGAAGTACAATCACAGTTCAGGGAATCAACTTGAACTCAGTGTGCTTTCCTCAGATGGTGATTACTGTACCTAAACTGGGAATGAACTTCTCTGTGGTGAGTCAGTCTTAGAGAAGACAGTCTGTTATCTTTTCATCTTGGGGTGGTGAATGGTTATGAATTTTCAGTAAAAATACTTCGATTTTTGCTTTGAATCTCTGGGGTTTCCACTGATATTTTGGTGTTTTCTGCACAGACTGTTTTCAATATATAGGCAAAATTTGAACAACAAATTTGAAATTAAGCTGAAAGTACAACAACAGTTTCCAAGGAACCTTTTCCAAAGAAATAAGGCTTTTACAGTTTCTGGTAATAAGATTTTTATATTGCAATTTAACAGTGCAAATTCAAGTGACTAAACACAAAGCAATGCAATACACACGCAGATTTTATGTCAGATTACATGGCAAGTTCAAGCGCTACTTTGAACTCAAGTGGTGACTGTGGATATGTGACCAGAGGAAGAATAAATACCTAAAATCAAAAGTAAGTATTATTTTGAAGAATTTCTGATTGCCAAATTGGGGCAAATCTTTCCTAACTTACCAAAGTTCAGCAACTAAGTTTTTAAGAGAAGTTTAGGACTTTGCAACTGAGTACCTGTGCGTGAGCAGAAGGTCAGTCAGGGATCCAAGCCTTCTGTTTTTGTTCCTGAGTTGATACTACACAATGTTGAAATCTACATAAGGTGTACAGATATGACCATGTGATCTGCTTTAATTTTTATTAGGCAAAGATTGCATTTAATGGCTAGTTGTGCTGAAACTGTTTTCTGTAAATGTTTGTCTACACATTTCTGTTGTACCTCCAATATTTTTTTACCCTGTAAGGTCTGTTTAGCCTAACTGAAGCTAAATTGACTTACACTCTTTATGACATGCTATATTACTGTTCCTATTCTCAGGTTATTTCTAATGATCGTCATACACTATTTCCTGAATTGAATTCTAAGTATTAGACCTAGGTTTGCTCAATGCATTTTAAATGGCATGTCTGCAAATTTGCAGTCTTTTATAGCTTCAAGGTCATCATATTCTTCATGATCCTAATTTATGTAATATTATGAGTGTCAGGACCTGAATTTCCACAGCATGTAGTCATGGCTTGTAATTTAATAGGTTCAGATTTTAATCTGAAAATCAGTGCCTTTGCAGTGAAACACAGTGTTCAGTGTTATCAAAAAGTCACTTTGCCCATCAGTCAGAAAGCAAAACATTTCAGTGAAATCAACTAAACGTTTATTAGTTTTTGAGTGATGTAGGCATGATTATTTCTAAGCACAAAGGATTAACAAAGAAAAGATCATTGCTGAAATCATGTCTTGAGATTTTGCTTTGTGTGGATTTGAGCACTCTTTTTTTTTTTTTTATAAGTAAAGATCACTCATATGCTTTCTCTGTTCCCCTGTGAGAATATGCGGTACTTCTTCTCTTCAGGCCCTGATACTGCATTCCTTGCTTGTCAGATATCTGAGACTTCACAGAATCACGGAATATGCCGAGTTGGAAGGGACCCACAAGGATCATCAAATCCAACTCCTGGCCCTGCACAGGACCATCCCCAACAGTCACGCCATGTGCCTCAGAGTATCATCCAAATGCTTTTTGAACTCTGGCAGCCTTCGTGCTGTGACCACTTCCCTGGGGAGTCTGTTCAGTGCCCAACCACCCTCTGAGTGAAGAACATTTTTGTAATACCCAATCTAAACCTCCCCTGACACAGCTTCAGAACATTGCCTTGAGTCATATCACTGGTGACCACAGAGAAGAAATCAGTATCTTCCTCTCCTAACAGGTTTCAGGAAGTTAGGTTTGATAAGCAGGACTTTCCTCTCACAAAGCCATCCTGGTTGTGACCAAAGACTGTGTTGTCTTTCAAGTGTTTTTCAACACTTGCCACAATAATCTCCATAACCAGGCACTGAAGTGAGACTTAACAGATTTGTAGTTTCCCAGATCCTGCTTCTTGTCCTTTTTTTAAAAATTAGAACAACATTCACCAGCTTCCAGTCAGACGGAACCTCTCTGGATTCCCGAGACAGCTCAGAAGTCATTGAGAGAGGTTTTACGATGACATCAGCCAGCTCTTTGACGATTCTGGGATGAATCCCATTAGGCCCCATAGAATTGTAGAGATACAGCTGGAGCAGCATATCCGACACAATTTCAGGGTTGCTGGTCCTCCAGCTCAGGGCACTGATATCCCCTTGGTCCATAATCCATGTTGAAGACAGAGGCAAAGAAAGCATTAAACAGCTCTGCCTTGTCTCTGTCCCTGTTTATGAGGTAACCATTCTCATCCTGTAACAGGCAAATGATATTTCTATACTGCCTATTGCCATTAGTATGTTTGAAAAAAGTCTTTTTCTTGTCTCCTGCATTTCTGGACAGCTTCAGCTCCATCTGAGCTTTGGCCACATGAATTTTCTCCCTACAGGGGCAAGCAAAATCTCTGTATTCTTTCCATGTCACTTGACCTTGCTTCTAGTGGGCATACACCTTTCTTTTTTGCCTTATTTCCAAGAGAAGATCCCTGCTCAGGCAAGCCAGCCTTCTGCCTCTCCTTCTTGAGTTTGACATGTGGAAATTGCCTGCTCCTGTGCTCTTAGGACATGGTATTTGAAATGTGACCAGCACTGATGGGCTCCAACACCTGCAAAAGCGTTTTCCCAGGGGACCTTACTTACTAATTCCCTGAGCAGCCTGAAGTCTGCTCTCCTCATGTTCAGAGCTGAGGTTTTGCTGGCACTTTTTCTTCTGTCAACAGAGATTTTAAACTTGATCACTTTGTGGTCACTGTGGCCAAGACAGTCACCACTCTACACTTTGCTGACAAAATCCACTCTGTTGACAAGCAGCAGATCAAGGAGAGCATCTTTCTGATGCTCTCTCAGACCTATTCCATAAAATTGTCATCCAGGACTTTTAGGAATTTTCTGGCCCTGGTTCTACCAGCTGTGTGATGCTCCCAGTTAATTTCTGGCAAGTTGAAGTCCCCCATAAGGCGAAGGGTAATTGACTTGGAAGCGTCCCTTAGTTCCTCAAAGTGTAAGTTTTTGGCATCATTGTCCTGGCTGGGAGGTCTGTAGCAGACTCCCACAATGACATGCACAGTATTTGTTTGTCCCTTGCTTCTTATCCCGAGATTCTCAGCTGTGCCATTGCCAGCTGTGAACTCCATACATTCTAACCCTTCTATCACATACGGTGCCACCTCCCTACCCCTTCTGTCCTGCCTATCCCTCCTGAAGATCCCGTAGCCATTCAATCGGGCACTCCAGTCACAGGCCCCATCCCACCAGGTTTCACTTATGCCAGTGATGTCAAATCTGGGACTGGGCCAAAGCTTTGAGCTCTTCTTGTTTGTTCCTCATGCTGCATGCATTGATGTAGAAACATTTTGGGTGTGCTACACTGTAGCCAATACATCTTGAGGGAGATTGAGGAATATCAAGAGCGCTGATTTTCTCAAGCTTTGGCACAACATCCCATCAGTCATCACTGGTGAGCCTGGTTTTGCCCCTTTCCCCTTCCAAGCTAGTTTAAAGCCTTGTCAAGGAGCCCTACTAGCTCCTACACTAGAACTCTTTTTTCCCCTCTGAGAAAGGTGCATCCTGTCTGATATCAGTAGACCAGGTGTTGAGTAGATCATGCCATGATCAAAAAACCTAAAATTTTTCTGATTATATCAACCTTGTTACTGGAAGGATCTAGGAGATTACTACCTGTGCTCCTGATTTCTCTACCAATTGTCCCAGGACCCGGAAGTCTGTTTTGATTGCCCTCTTTGTTATTTCATTGCTGCCAGTTAGAACAACCAATAGCAGATAGTAATCAGAGTGCCTTGTTAGACTGAAGAGTTTTCCTGTATTGTCCCTTACCTGAGCCCCTGGGAGACAGCAGACTTTCCTGTGAGTTGGGTCTGGTCTGCATACTGGGCCTCCATTCCCCTTAAAAGGCAGTATCCTATCACAGCTACCCTTCTTTTCATCTTGATAGAGGAGGTCTTTATGCAGGCTGAAGATGGTGTTAAGGGGCCCCACTACTCTAGAAGGACCTTCACCCGTCTCCTCAGTTGTCCAGCCTTCTAGTTCCAGAGCCTCCTACCTGTTGTAGAAGGTGCCAGTCCTACCTGTCATATTTTGAAAAGGAGGAGGAGTCTTCCTCCTAGTATGTGCAGTGATCAGCTTTCAGCCTTCATCTTTTCTAACCCTTGACTAACATTCTTTTGCTAATTACTCTGTAGGGTTCTTAGTTGACTTCCTTCTCCATTACAACAGAGGTTTGAGACTCCCAAGAGTCTTGAGACTGTAGCATCTCTGAAAATAATTGGTCTGTCTCTCACTTGTTTGCTCAAATATTACACAGCCTGTTCACTTCTTCCTGTAGCACCTTCACCTGGTGACACAGCTCTTGAACCATGGCACACCTTCTGCAAAATACCTGTTTGTCTGCCCCAGCCTCATGAAGGGGCATCAGGCACTCCTGACGCCCTGTGGCCCGGAGAGCTGTGTCTGCCATCAGCAGGTCTGTCTGTCTGGAGACCTCTGGCACAGCTGGTACGGTGACTCCTGCAGCTACAGGGGATTGAGTTCTATGGTGTGTCAACCATAACTCAGTATGCTAAAAAAAATTAACCTGAAAGGCTCTCTTTGCTCTACCTTACCAGTTTCTGAGCCTGTTTGCTGCCTCTGTTGGCTGCTCCCAGATGATCAGAGAGGAGTCCTTTCTGCTCACCCCGCCTGTGCCAACTGCTGTGCAAACTGCAGTGCCATGCCCTCCAGTTCACTGGTGCTCCCCGGAAGCATTGAAATTCCCCATTGGTCACTCCTGGCACCACCCCTCCTCCACTGATTGGCTGCCAAGGGCCCCCTGGTCCACACAAGGCTGCATTTGGGTGTTCCTGGTCATGGGAACCCCTGCACAGCCCAGTCTCACCCCAGAACCCACTTTCAGTCACCTCTAGTGCTGTCTCACTTCCTTAGATTTTGAAGAGATTTGAAAGGATCTCAAATTTTAAAGAGCTAAATCCACTATCCAAAAGTGACTGACAACACCAGGCAATGGACGCTGTAAAATTTACTTTCTCCCTAAATATTGGGGAACAACCTTGCCTTTGAGCAGTGGTTTGCTTTCAGCCTGCCTATTAACCTGCTGTTGAAAAAAGATATGGACATAGACAGTCAGAATTATCTCCTTTATGTTTTTCTTTTCATCCCTTGCAGTGTGTGTGATATTTGCCAACACACAAATCCCCTACTACTGCTGACCTCTAAGAAATTTGCCCCAGTGTATGAACAGCTGTACACAAGTTCATTTCTTCCTGCACATAAAATGGAATATATCCTCTAATGGATTATAATCCAAAGTGTTTTTTACTTTGACACTGCCCAAGCAATATATTTTTGCTCTATTGAAATTAAAGGCTTGTGGCAGTAGTGGCCTTCCCTGCCTCTGTGGCAGCCATTTGTCCTTGCCATTATTCTCTACCTCAAGTGTATTTCTCAAGGAGGAATATTAGACAGGGAGGATTTATAGGTGACAAAACAGGACTGCTCTGTGTAACTGAGGAAATTGCTGATGGAGGGTGCCAGTGGCTGCAGTCTGACCCATCCTGCACTGTACATTCTAGGCTCTATGGAAGAGGCATATGCCAAAACCCCAAAATTTCATCCAGTCATTACAAAAATAAACAATGTTGAGGAACTATTTCAAGCAGAGATCCAGACCAACTGTCTGATTTATAAAGGAAAAGACAGGTTGTGGTCCTGAACAGACCAAACCCAGACAAACTGTACAATACAAACCAAAATGCTCAGAAAGTGCTATAGCTAAGGTTTTATGTCTTTTTTTAATTGTTATTTAAGCCCTTTTTCTTTTGAGTTTTCTCTCACTAGTCTCCTCCTAGAAGCAGGTTTTGTCAGCATTCAGAAACTCTGGCTCTTGGGAAGACCAAAGCCAGCACTGAAACACATCCCAAAGCATCAAAGGAAAGTACAGCTGGGAGGGACCACAAAGACCAAGCCTGGCCCACTTCCCTGTGCCAGGAGCAAATATGTGCAGACCGCTGCCTGACACATATTTGTCTAGGCTGTTATTAAAGCTCCGTGTGAAAGAAATTTCACAACCTTGCTTAAACAAGCTTCATAGAGAGCTGCTCTACCTGCTTACCTAGTGGTTTGGAAAGACTTCTAATAATTAACCCAAATCCTCCAGCTAATTACCTATCTGCTTGTTTAACCCTCTGTGGACACAAGCAACAGATTATCAGTCTCTCCTGCTAATTTTACGTATTTGCACTACATTGTGATTCAGCCTTTCTCTTTTCCAGTTGAAACAATTCTCCTGATAAATGTTGTTTCCTGGAGCTCTTCTCCTTCTTTTGGCTGTCTCCCAGACCCTAAACCATTTGCCTCAAACTGAGGGTGCCCAGTTTAAAACAGGTCTCACCTTTTCCTGTCAGCTCTGTGTCCTCAGGTGTAATTGTGGCCTAGAATCCTGATGGAGTCAAAATGCAAGTGGAGGATCCCTTCTGTAAACAGTAGGAGCTGCTGGGGATGATCTGCATCCCTAAGTCTCAGGGAGTAGAGCCAATTGACAGGTCCTGGGGCATTGCTCTTCTCTCTCTCTTTTTTTATATCTCAGTGAAAGAAGTGAGCAGTTCAACAGATAAAACCTTTTTTCTGGAACAGCTTCCTGTAAGAAATGCAGTCTCACGGAGACTGAAAAGTTTTGGGGGCAATCTGCCAGTCCTCTGTAAAAGACACAGTTACATTGAGCTTTTCAGTTTTCATGTTTGTAATTTAGTATTTCTGAAAATTTTTCTTCTATATGGCAAAAATGCCTTTAACTTTATAATATTCATATTTATTTAAATTTCCTTAAAATTGTTAACTACTGTGTTCACACTAGTTGTGTTTATATTACATTCTATGTTAGCACTGTCAAAATAATACATTTTGCCTTCTTCAAGTTTATTTCAAGGAGTGAAAAAATGTTCTAGAATTATTGAACCATATGCTTCAATACTTGTCATGTGTTTCTTTTTATTTTCTATTTCCTAAATTCTTTTTATCATTTGCTCTGACTAGGAACAAAAATTCAGAATTTAGGCAGTGCTGCATAAATTCCAAATAGCTCTAGGATACAGAAACCCTCTCACTTCTCACACATCCAGTTCCTCTGTGAGGTGCACAAACAGAGAAACTTCTCATTTCCTCCTTTCACTTTGCATTGTGCCTATTAAAAAAACCTGTGCAGTTTGGAATGGTACTTGATCAGGAGCCTGTTTACAAAATAAGTGAGTTCTAACCTCTGCTGTAAGTCATGCTAGATGATTCTTCTGCTTCTGAAGCACCTGGGGCCCATAATTTCTCTTTGAAAGTCTGTACGTTGCATTGTTTCCCCCATAGTGAAGAGGTGGTCATTTGGGGCTACTTTTTTGTAGCATTTTTCATATTGCATTTATTCACTAATTTGAATGTTTATTCCCACTTGTTGTATGTGTATGTGGATTCCCACTTAATCTCTTCTAACTATGAATGTCCCATGATATGAAGGTTATAAAACTAAGGAGAAACACCTTTTAATACATGACCTTCAACAACTGGCCCTAGCTAGGCAAGATCTTGTCTTTCCACAGACTTTTAATTATCTCTTCAGTAAGTAGTCCTTTGAATGATCTTTAGGATTTCTTCATTTCTACCTGCTAGGTGCCATTTCCTACTGTTTTACAGGAAAACTTTTAAAATACCCTGAAGTTCCTTCAATGTTTACATGTCTGTGAACAGTCCACATTCATAATACCCATCAAAATGCCTAGAATTCAGCAGTGAGTGTCTACCATAGAGTACTAAATAATGATAAAATAAATTCCCTGGAAAGTGTGGTTAGTGAGTATGTGACTATTGAAGATACTCCTGAATAATCTGCAGACACTCAGGGTTCGATCTATCTTGACTCTGTGGCATACAGCTACCACAGAAGCCCAGCAAAGAGTTTCCCCCACAAAGGGGAACCACTTGCATTTTTGTATGCCATATCTGCATCTTATGAACCTCACCTGCCAAGGAAAGTACAGCAGGTTATGTCAGGGAAAAGCCATGGTGTGAAATCACATGAATGCGAGTGATGTGCTACAAGGTACACTGACCATCCCAAGCCCAGAGGGAAATTTAGACTCCCAGTCAGTGTTGGTCATGTTGTGCAAAGGGCTTGCTCTCAGACCCAGGAGCAAGAGAGGTTTTACTCTACCTTCTGGTCCAGTGATCTGATAGACTAGAAGTATCATTTCCTATGCCTTCATCCAAGAAGACAACTAGAAGAAAAATGCTCCTGATCCATTAGGACCATTCATTAAAGTACCTGAAATGGAAGAAAAAGCCAATGAGTTCTTTGAAAAACCCTCAAGATACACTTCTTGAGTGTCATTGCTTTATACAGAAAAGTCTTCTGAGTGTGGTTTTCCTCAAGCTGGACCTGTATTCTCATCTCTTTCTGTTGAGAAATCATCCCTTGGCAAAGATGGTTGGAGAGCCTCCCAGTCTGCTTTTAATTTCATTCATCTTTCATTCCTCACTGGAACTCCAAAAGTTTACTTTTTATGAAAGGAAAAATTGGCTCTTTTCTCCCTTCTGACAGCTGCAGATCCTGTAATACACATTCAACTGCCCCTCTCTTATCTGGGTCAGCTGCTGGGAGACCTCTGGAACTCAGATATCCTCCCTCATAATTTTTCCTGTTGTTCTATCAGATGGAAAAAAAATTGAATTGGGCACTGAAGTTCAGATTCTGTAGGTCAGGTTTGAATTAATTGCCTCAAGGGTCATATTTTACAAATGAAACAAGAATACATACCTTAAGTGATGAGTCATATGCATTGTGCAATGAATTATTATTACCTTTGGGGTATAGCATTTATTTATGCATGTGAAATGTTCCATCATTTTAATCTTTTCTTCCTTGTAGTCTTCAGATGTATAGTCACAAGAAGAATGTAGGCTTAGCTTTTAAAGTGAATGTACTTTAAAGCCTAATTAAATCAAAGTTAAAGGCGCTGGGTGATAGGCAGTATCTTAATTGAGAAGGCAATAGATTGAATTAGGTTTTTTAATTTGAGATCCTCAATCCAATATTGCTTGAAAACTAAACCATCATATTCTTCAATTGCTAAAACCAATTTTAAGGTAAAAATGTCATGTCAAACCATGTACCAATAAGGGCATTGTTAATAAGATTTTTCTTGACCCTACCAATCAGTCACATTGCATCCCCTCTGAAGAGCATTATTAGATTTTTATCGTTTTCTGAAAGCTTCTGCTTAAGAGACCAGCCTGATAAAGTAAAGTATCTGATTCTAATAGATAGCCACAAACAAAGTTATGAATACCACTGCTATTCATTTAAGGAACATCACTACAGTAGATAAAGGGTCTAATGAATTTACATTAATCAAATAAATATAATGATTATTTGGGATATACTTAGTTTTATAATTATATATATTTTAGTAATTCCTTTTTAGAATTGACCCAACATGATAGATAACTTCACAAGCATTCATATATCTTGGAAATGTATGTCTTGATCATCCATTATACTAATGATGCATCATATTATTACTTTACTAATTCAAAAGTGTTTCTAGGTCCATGTAATAAAACAAAGCCTGAGATGTGGTCACTGGTGTCTAACAAGGTATTCAAAAGAAAAACAGTCTAATACTGTAAGCCAAGGGAGCAAAAATCTGCCTTTCTCTTATGTTCCACAATTTACCTTGTCATTGGGCTGCCACAAATATTTCTGAATTTCTCCTGGGAATCGAAATGGGCTGTTAGATACACAGGTGCAAGGCCCATTAGCATCCCTGAAAACTGCAGCAAGTTAGTTAACTGAGTGCTGAACTCAACTCACAGATATGTAAGAGCTCTAAAACTGAAGTGCTGAGAATGTTGAAAATATTTCCCATGGCAGATTCAAGATTTAACAATAGTATTCACCGAACCATAAATTGCTGTGGTGATAACAAAACGTGCTGATTTGTAGACAGCTTTTCAAGCTAATGTGGGTATATAACTGATACAGCCTGAATGGTGATGTCACTAATTTAAAACAGCAAAATTACATTGCATTAATTTAAACTAATTTCACAGTTCCTTCAGGCAGCATTTTATAACATGAACCAATTCGATTTGAAAAACAAAACAAAACAATAGATATTTTGGCCTTCTCTGGGTACACAGAGATGTTCAACAATGTTACTGATTTTCCAGGGAAGTCTCTTGTAGAACAAATTTAAGATTTACTAAGACTAGGACCTTAGCCCCATTCTTACTGTCAGCCCAACATTTATATTTTTAAAAAAATAAAAAGTCTAACTTGCTGCCAGGGCACAGTGTACAGGGAACTACTTACAGACAGTTTGTACAGTTGGAAAAGAAATACTTCTGTGTAACTGAAGCTACTTTGTTTGTGCCAGAAGTCCTTCAACCATGTCCGTGGTAGGCAGCATGAAAGGGAGGCACAGAGAAGGGAGTAAATGATACAATCACAAACAAGCCACTCTGCAGTTTGTATGATCCTGCCCAGCACCCACCGTGCCTCCCACTGATGCTTGTAGATGTGCTGTTGACATTATAAGCAAAGTAGTCCTGTAGAAACTTTTCACAATCAAGAGAGAGTTGAGTCCTCTAGAGCACTGTTAATCTAATTAAAGCTGTTGTCTGAAATGGATCAGATGAAGCCCACTCTAGATGAGCTTTTGCCCCTCTGCTGACTGTAAAGGCTGTTTAGACAAGTCCTATGTGAAGGAAGTGTGGGATAGAGGAAAGCACCCTGGCCAGACATTTCCCACGGGATCATATCCCCATGGCACAAAGCATCCTCTGGCCAGTCTTCTGAACATGAGGTGCACCAGCAGCTTTCCCTCAGAGAAGGCCCTCAACAAGGAATAGCAGCAGAGTGAGGGGCAAGTCTGTCTTCGTGCCCGTTGCCAGGCCACTGCTGCACTGCAGTTAGGAGCAAACACCTCATCCCTGCTGGTCCGAGATACAGTGCAAAGCATGTCCCACAGTCAGCGCTCTCAGCAGGCACTTCCATGACACTGTGAACCAAGTGCCATACATCTGGGGCCTTACATATACATTTTTAGAAAGATGATACACTTTGCTGAGTTTTTGTGGCCCAGAATCCACAGTGGCTTAGGCTCTAAAGCACTTCCTCAAAGAGTCCATAGTGCCTTTCTGGAAACATAGCGACTTAGCCACCCCATGGGTAAACAGCACTTTACTTCTGTTTTCTACTGTTTCAGTCAAATTTGTAGGCTTTTACCTTGTCCTCTGGTCCCTGACTATTGCTTTGGTAGTGAAAAAGAAAGAAAAATTCATGTAGTAGTCACTGTGATGTAGGCTGGGTGAGCTTTTCATTACATCAGGCTAGCCTTCTGATGGTCTTTGGCTTTGGAAACAGTTTTCCATTAATTATCTGCAAAATATTTGCTTTAAAAGTGCTGTGAACAATCAGGCCAGGAAGCTTGTTTACTTGAACATTTCCTCAACAAGAGTGCAAACACCATTGACATGAAGTTTTTATACTATTCTCCCAGCTCTACATAAATGCTGTGTTGCTCTGATCAGGATTTTGCCTTGGTTAAAGAACAAGGCCCTTGGTGTTTATTTTTTCAATGTATGTGTATTGTTAAAGAAAGTTACATTAATCCATGACTTCCTATGCACATACGTACTACAATTACCTCTTTTTTTTTCATATAGGCATGTAGCCACCGCTCTAACTCAGAGATAATCTGCTGTACGACACCTTCGCTGAAAGTTTTCAACCTCCAACCACCCTTTGTTACCAAAGTGTTCTTTATTTTTGATGGTGCCAGCTCCCTCTACTTTGATTTTGATTACGTAAATAATCCTGTATTTAAGCATTTTGAAAAGCCAGTGTTCATCTCAAGAGGCAACCAAAATGTTCTGGAAATTAAGGTAAGAAATGCTGAAATAAGTTTTTCAATTATTCACAAGTGCATATCAGCAAGTGCAGCATGGAACAGACATTTTGATGAAATAAAGAGAGCACTGTGTTTGGTACTGAACTCACCCGAGCCCCCACTTGTAACAACTTAAAAGATGCAGAGTTGAAAATAAAGATATGTATGCCAGGTTGCTGGCATCAGATGGAGCGGGAGAGGGGCTTTCCTTGTCCTTGTGGGAGGACTGTGCTGCATCAGCTTCAGATTGCAGTGAGCTGTGTCACCAGTTCAGGATTAAACATGGCCAGCAGCCCAGACCTTGAAGTATGTGGCCTGTGTGTGAGTCCCAGCGCTTACTGTCATATGGGTTTGTGGCCCTCCTTACAAAAGATGTGGCCTAGAAGCTTTGGCTCTCTTGAGCTGAGGGAAACTATGGCCTGTGCACAAAGTCACTCATGAGGATCAGTCACTGCTGTAGCCTAAATATTTATGGACCCGTGAAAAATGCAAAGTTGGTGCTGAATGCCTCTTCAAATGAAGAGCATTGAGAATAGCCTACATGGTACTGAGAAACATCTCTTAGGAATTTGGGGCCCTAACAGGCACAGGCCATTCTGTACTACAGTACTGCAGAGAAAGTTGTGAGTCTGATTTCCTGAAACCTAGTGCTTTTCTGAGTTAAAAGTATCAAATAGAAAAGGTATAAATATCAGTATTTCTAGGTTACAATGAATGCTTGTGAAAATGTATTGCTATGTACATGTAATTCATATAAATATCTAAAATATGCATTATGGAAGAGAATCAGTCTTAATGCTTGGGTCGTCTCTTTGTGTAGCTTTTGCACAGTTCTGTAAGTCAAAACTCTTTTCCCTTATCACAGTGAAGAAATCCTGATACCCTGAGGCCTTTGACTCCACGATGGTCCAGTGGGCCAGCTTCTGGGCTGCAAAACATCAGAAGGATTACTTCAGATGTCCTGTCAGCTGTGCTGAGTTCCAGTAAACTCTGAATATTAATCTGCCTCTGCAAAGTGTTTTGGGAAAATACCAAAGAATAATTGGTCTGGTTTTATTTTTTAATTTTTTTTTTCCAACTTGCAGCTCTTGGCCATGCAATCACTCTTCAATGCAGAGCAATTCTCATGTTCAGCTATGGAAAAACGCTAGAAAGAGTTCTGGTGTGCGGGTCAACGGAGATCTGGGAATACATAGCTGCTGCATGGCTCAGTGCCTCTATGCTATGACAGCAGTGTTTTCCAGCATTTTCCAGGTCATGCAGATCAACCAGTTGGAAAGAGGTTTGAGAAGAATCGTAGGATAGCATATACTGGAAGGAACCTCTGGAGGTCTTCATAGTCTAAGCCTGTTGCTCAAAACAAGGCTAAGTTAAAAATTAGGTCAGGTTGCCTATGGCCTTGTCTAGATGAGTTTTGAAAATCTCCAGGAATGGAGATTTTACAGCTTTAAAAAACCCAGCTTCACTAGCCTTGCATTGTGTATCCTATGCTTCAGCTCCCCTTCTAGCTCAGTGGTCCTCTGCTGTACTTGATCCAGTTTGTCAGTATCTCTCTTGTTCTGTTGAGTTCAAAACCTCACAGTTCTCCAGGTGTGGCCTCACAAATGCTGACCAGAGGAGAACAATCATCTTCAATCTACTAGTTTTGCTGCTGCTAAAATGTGTACTGAGCCTTCATCACTATGATGGCATACTGCTGCCTCATTTCACATTGTGATCCAGTATATTAGTAATTTTCCTAAATTTTTCATCTGAAAGCTCAAAGACAGTGCATTCTATCCCTTTGTCCAGGTTGGCAATAAAAATTTAAGTAGTATTGGTCCCAATATCAGCCATTGATGAATGCCACTTGTTAGATTTTCTAAGATCTGATCTATGTCCAATCAGTTTTTCACTAACCTTATAGACCATATATCCAGTCCGTACCATCCTAATTTTTTTTTTAATTGCTAGAAGAGATTGTGTTGCAAAACTTGCTAAAACCAAGGTCGTCTTGTCCAGTGCTCTCCTTTCATCTACAGAGCCAGTCATCTCTTCACAGAAGACTGGTTAGGCAAAATCCACTCTTGGGAAACCTGTGCTGGCTGTTCCTAATCATATCCTTGTCCTTCCTCTGACTGGAAGTGTTTCCATGAGGACTTACTCCATAATCTTCACAGAGACTGAGGGTTAAAAATTGGCTGGTTTTTTTACTCTCTTCTTCTTTTTTTGCTCTTGAACCTTGTATTGTCCCAGAAGGAAAAGTTTCTGGGTGCTGTTTTTTTGATGGGAAGAAGCCATTTGGATGAGAAAGTCTGGCTGAGGACTGTCTTAGTGACCAAAGTCACAATTTTGTAGTATTGACCTGTAGTCATGGCACCCAGCATAGCTATCTCCCTAAGCTTAATGTCCTGGTTATTTCCTGGCAACTAGCTGGAGAATAGCATTAGTGAAAACTGGTCTCCTAGAACAAAGCATGGACAAGCACCAATTTAGCATCTTCCTCTAAATAGAATTAGTTATAGTGGGGTGCTTCTATCAAAACAGTGAGGCAACTTTCATAAATTATAGTTAGGAGCCAAAAGATCATTACAAGCCATATTGGCAACACTTTTCCTTCACCCCATACCCACATTCAAAAATACACACAAGTTGACATGCCTCATGATCATATTTTGTGCAGTAATTAAGCAAGCTCAGCATGAAATTAAATGGCAGCTTGCTTCAGTGAACAGTCTGTTCTACCAAACCAAAGTTCTTTTATCTCTTTCTTAATTAGTTTCAGGGGGGTGGAGGGAGCTTTTATCACAAGTTTTTCAATCTGACTAATCTAGTGTGACATATTTGGCTTTCATCAAATGACAGTGGGTACCAATTGAAAGATTCTGTTTGGCTTCCCCTGATGACCACAAGATGTTTTTGTAAGAAAATGTTACACACAAGAAAACATCAGGTCTTCTATTTAAAACACAGGGCACTGTGTGTGGCACAAATGCCAATTCTTCTTGTCTTCAGTGCCAGCCTCTCAAGGTCCCACATCATCACTCTCTTCCTCTGCCAAGTACGTGGCTCTTTGAAGTCTCCTGGTGCCCACCATCCCTGAGTCACAGGGGTCATGACAGAGTGGCTTGAGATGCTTCTCTACTTCAACACCATGAAGACACCCCTTGAGAAGTGCTCCCATCTCCTGCCAACATGGGAAGCTGTTAGGGTGGGAGAAATTCTGGTGTTTCACTGCTGGGGACAGTGGAACACCTGAGTCTGCTGAAAAGGACAGAGTCCACTTCCTGCCTCCCACAGAAGCCTCTGACCCAGACCTGCAAGCTGGGCTGCTGACAGCCCCATGCATCCTAACTGTGAAAAAAAACCCAAACAAATAAGAAAAGAAACTGCATCTTTCTGCAGTCTGCCCAAGGCCTGTCCTGTTATGGGGTTTTCCTTATGCACTAAGCGGGGACTCCGCGTTATTCCAGAGAACGAATAGGCATGGACCACCAGTAACTAAATTGTATTTGTAAATATAAGTCTTCCACTAGAGAAATGCATAGCACAATTGTCATGTTACACAGCACATCTGAGATCTTGGCTGTCCTCTGGCACTTCTGTCTTAAAACTCTGAGTAGAACAAGATTTACTCTGTTCCTAAGCCAGTGCAATGCATTCTTTATGAGACAATCTTAAGAAACTCTTCTTCCTATTTACAGATCACTGTATTGTCAATCTTCTTCTATTGCATAGGAAATTATGTTACTCTCAATATGTGGTCCAAAAGAGAGCAATATGGAAACCATGGTACTTTTGAGCAAGCTGAAGAGGAACCTCTGCAGCTGGAGTAACTCATTTTTCCCAAGTCAGTCCATTCTCTCTGCTTAGGAACCTCAAAAATTATTCTTACACCAATCTCAAAATTTCCACACCTTAGTTTGTGGTTATTCTACAGTTTCTAGACTTTTACCCAAATTATTCCCAGCTCTCTAATGTTGTGAGGTGGTTGAGCTATCAGATTGGTTTGCAACAGCTACTCAGTTCAGTAATGAGGGCATTGCTCACCAAAAATGAGGCAATATACATTTTAAAAGAGGAAATATTTTCTCCCTAGGTCTCACAGGAGCCAGTTTCTTCCTTCTCTTAAAATCATAGGCAAATTCTGTTGTCTTGAGAACAGCAAAACCACTCCTGAGTTTTGAAACTCCTAATATATTGAACTATCATAGTGAATATATTTGAAACTATAATATATTAATGGTAACATAAAGGTAATAGTAGCACATAAAAGCTACCATCATCTTTAGAACTGGCTAAGGACCACCTTAGGAGACATCAGTATGATTTCTTTTCCATTTGGGTCAGTATCAGTTTTTGTGGAGAAAAAAATTCTAAGCTTTGGTCTAGAAGAAGAGGCCGCTCAAACACACTCTCCAGTATAATATATTTATCCTGAAAATGGAAAACTTAAAATCAAGTCTTTTGAGGTACATCATTGAAAGATTTGAACATGAATAACTCACACTCTGCAGCAAGGCTCCATATTACTAAGCCATAAGCAGTCAATCACATGCTTCATGGCCCATTGAATATTTACTTAACATCAAACCAAATGGTTCCAATTAGACAGAAGATAGAGTGCAAAATGGACTTCTGTGGACAGCAATTAAAAAGCATTTACCTGGGGTGGGGCTTTGCCAGTCAAAACAGGACATTTAGCTGGCTCTCCTATATATATATTACAATTTCCCCCGTGCTGAGTCTCATTCTGCAGTAGATCTAAAACATATGCCAAAGCAAGATTTTTTTGCCTCTCAGAATGGGATTCTTGTTTCCTTTCCAATATACAAGACCTCATAGCCATGGCAGCTGTGATACCTTCCTCTTTTTCACAGAGAACTCCTAGATCCAGCTCGTATAAATAGCCTGTATTAGTCTCACACTCCCTTCTCCCCTTCTAATCCCGCTTAATATGCCTCTTCTTTCATCTTAAGCTGGGCTGTACATGGGGTAAGGCAGCATCTTAAATGCTGATTGCACTCCTGAGCACCAAAGATCCTAAACTTTGCCTTTGGATGCAACTATCATAATACCTGAAGTGATAATTTTTCATCCAAGTCTGGGATGTGAAAGCAAGTTTCCTGAGTAGGGAGTGCACTTTTCATGCTCTCATCTTTACCAGTGTTTCTTCCTTTTTGTTCTGTAGAATATGATTATAACAGATCCATGTATTATTATAATTAATTACTTCTTTTTGAAAACTTCACTTCTGCTACCATAACCACTTGCAAAACAAAATGTTTGAGATGCCTTTAGCTTGTGGATAATACAATGCCAGTTTTGTGTAAACAACACTATTACATCCTTTCTTGCAGAAATTATGGAAAAATCTGAACGGGACCAACAGGATTTATCCCTCAGACATTTACATTTTTAGCAGTTGTATGGGCTGTATGAGTATTAGTGACAGCAGAATTTGTCTGTGAACTTTACCATCCCACTCTGACCTGTCTGTCAAAGTCCCATTTACATGAAAAAACCTTATACATGAGTATTGATGGGACACTGTAAATTTGCATTAGTCTTTTATTTCACACTTGTTTTTCCAGTAAAAGCATTTTCCAAGCTTGTAACTCCTTAACTTTTATGAGATGGTTATGTAATATGAAATTGATTTTTTTTCCAAGGGAAACTATATTGATTCAGAAGCTGTTAAAGGAGAGGTGCTAAAGGTTGGAAATAAAAGCTGCGAAAACCTTCTCCTGCAGTCAGAATCAATTCTGTGCACAGTTCCCAGTGATCTCCTGAAATCCAACAGCGAGCTAAATATAGAGGTGAGGCAACTACATCACACATGAGAAATTAATGCCATTTTTATTATCATTCACAGTGTCACTAGTGAAGCAATAAACTTTTAATTTAAGCTTAAGCCTGTGGTTACAAAAATATCTCTATCCCTGTTTGTTTGGGATGGAAATTCAAATAATATGAACTATTTTAAAATAAATATTACCATCATTATTGTTATTACCTGTTTGTATAGAGACTTTCTGGAGGCTTAGGCTCAAAGTAGGTCCTGAACTAAGCACAGAAATAAAATTATAGTTACTAATCCAAACACAAGAGGAAACATATGGGGAATAATGGGAAACTATAATGAAGTAGGTTTAGTTTGGAATTCACAAGCCCTTTTTTCAACAAAAAAATTCTGCTGCAGTCAAGAGGGCCACATTCTTCCTGAAATTTTTTTTTGGTCTGCTTTGTATAATTTTATTTCAATTCTTTATGTAAGAAGGAAACACTTTTGGACAAATTTTTGAGCTGACCATTTTGCTAAAGGTAATCATACAGTGTGCTACTGCAAATTTACATCATAGACATACTGGTTCATAGAATAAGACACAAATTTTTCAGTGTCTTTGTATTTTTTAAATATATAAAAAGGAAAACCACAGGGGAATAGGAATAACTTTGAGCTATGAAAATGGACTCTGATTCTCTGAGAACACTGGAGACTGCCAGTCATGTAAGTCTGATTAGGATCAAAGTCTAGGTAAATTCTTTGGAACAGGGATCATCTGTTTTTTCTATGTCATTATGGCATTCATCTCAACAGGATACTGGGCTGTTAATGATAGTCCCAGGTGCTACTACAAACTAAGTAAATATTAATTTGATTTATTAATACAGTAAATATTAATTTATTTCAGTAATAATTTATTTTTTAAAGTAAGTATTAAATTTCTTGAATACATCAGACAAACTGTAAAATTAGATGCAGGTCTTCTTCTGGTGTATGTTTCCTAGAATTATAAATGCCTATTTTCATACAGTACTTGTGCACAGGTTGCATTCAGTTTGTATTTCATATTTTCAGATATGCATCCGGGGCTGACACTACAGTTAATCAGTTCTACTATGTGATATTTCCTTAAACTCTAAGACAGATATCCATGGTGTGTTTCATGCATAGAAAAGAACAAAACATAAAGGGGTTAAATAAGGTTTCGGCTTGTTTACTGGCAAGGAGACTCAGAAATTGCAGTCTGCCCAGCGAAGAAGAAAATTTGCTCTTTTGACGGGCAAATCCATCATTACAGTACCCAGAGGAATGAATTCCACAGGAGGAAGAGAAAAGATGGCCAAATGCATTCCAACTGACTGAGCTAGTGCTGTGTGACCTAAAACAGTTTTTCACTGTTAGCTGCTTGGTGTTTGTTTGGTTGTTGATTTTTGGGGTTGGTTTTTTTAATTTTTGTTTTGTTTTGTTGCTTTAAACTGTCAACAAGTAGAAGCTGGCAAGGGACAGGCTCACATGACCTTGGGAACTAAAATGCAGGCACACTCTCAATAAGAGAGTGAGTTTGATGTTACAGCATATTTATGCCAGGAGGACACATATTAAAGACGGTTGGGCTATTTTTTTGAATGTACATCTCAGCCCATGTATCCACAGGCCCATACATTCCCATGCACCATTTGAATAAAAGTATGAATTTCACATTTTGAATTAACATCTATTAACAGTGGGACAGTTATCCAGAGTGTGTGTGAGTGCATGCTGTGTAGGTGGTGTACCAAATACATAGTTGTGTCACTACCAGAGCTCTTGAAAGTGAGCAATGAGACAGAAACACGTAGATCTACTTTCATGTACATTCCCAGTGTCCTACCTGAGTACAGCATCATAAAATCAAGATTTAGTACATATGAGACATATCAGCTCATACTTTAGTACTAATAATCTAGTTCTTGTCATTTGAAATCACACTATTTTCTTTCTTTGTTATTTCAGTGGAAGCAAGAAGTTTTATCAACAGTTATTGGAAAAGTGCTAATCCGGCAAGATCAGAATTTCACGGGACTAATTGCTGGAGTACTTTCAACATCAGTTTTAATTTTTATCTTTTTAATGTTTTTCCTCTGGAGAAGGAAGAAGAAACAAATTAAAGGTCCATCATAGTCAATCCCATCAAATAATTCCATTATTATATCATAGATTTTAAAAACTGACATGATTTTATGCATTGCTTAACTGCCATGCAATGCCCCATTTTAACCCATCAGCAGAGGTTTCACAACCAAGTCCCAGTGTTTAGTTGCACTTCAGTGCTTGGCTCTTGCCTGAGATGGGTGAAGGGCCACATTACGCCTTAAGCAAAAGGATTTTGAAGGAAGTCTGAGCTATTAGGAAAACTTAGTAACTTCTCTTCCCCAATCAGCTTTGGAAGAGTGGACAAGTAAATGATTTGCATGGACTCACAAGTACTTCAGCTTTATCCAGCTGCCTTGTAGTCCTCCAGACTGTGTCTGAATTGTACAAGACACAGACTTCTGCAATGTCTTGGTCTCTTGTTCACCCAAACTGGGAACTTGGTCAGGCTCTGACTCCTCCTTGGCCCCTGTGTCTGGGTTTCCTTCCAGTGGGAACTGCTGCACTATGCAGGGTGGGAGGAGGAGGGGAGCTAATATATAACCTAGTCTTGTTCTGATGCAGTATCACAGTCAGACCATGAAGCTGGCCCTACAGGATTCAGAGCTGTCTTGGATCTTCCAGTGTGGCCAATAGTGTGTCAAGTTGCAGCAAATCTTGCACTGTACAAATAGCTCAAGTTCAGGTCCTGCATATGTCTGCCATAGCAACAACCCTGACCCTCTTTCCAGAAGAGCAGAACATATAGATTTGAATAAATAGCTAAATGAATATTGGCATACTGAAAACATGAGGCTTTGCTAATATTTCTTTCTTCTGTCCCTTCAGATCTCGGAAGCGACCTAGTGCGTTATGATGGCAGAGTACACACTCCTCACCTGGACAGGCTGGTGAGCGCAAGGAGTGTAAGTCCAACAACAGAAATGGTTTCAAGCGAATCTGTAGACTACAGATCAACTTTTCTAGAAGGTACACTTCTATTAGGAATCTGTATGGATGATATTTTATAGATCTTAATTTTCATATGTCTTCGGGTGATAGCTATTTTGATCAGTATCTTAATTTCAGTTTTTCATCTAGTTTGTCTGTGTCTGCATTTTTGGGACTCATGCTCACAGGCTTGCTATTTTAACTGAAATTCTCAGGTGCTTCCCAAGAATAAGGTGCAAAGGATTTTTATTTTTATGCAGGCTGGAGGAATGTATAAAATGCTATTAGTGAAAATTCTCTAAGTATGCTCCACTATTTATTAGGAGCAAGTGGACATATGATTTTGTGTTATCATGAGGTCCATCACACTATAACATCAAGTGTGTGTAGGTTTAGTATGTCTCAGTGACTTTAAGCAGTCACTGTAAAGCAGTTCTGTTGGCCCAACATGGGACATAGAGTTTTGTAACCTGATATTCTTTTGTCTGTTAATGCCCCTCTTGTAAAAGAGGACATGGTAAAATGCAGAAATATTGGTCTTAAAAATTAAACTAAAGGGGTATGAAGACTGTTACAAATTGAGTAGAGGTCCATGTGTGCCATGATGCCAGTCTTAGGGAAGAATAATCCTATGGTGAACACATTTTTGTACTGTACAACACCATTTTAAAGTGGGTGTTTTTTTAGAAGAGAGTGTGTTACATTTATCATACCATATTAGGCTGAACACCTCCTTTAAGACATGTGGATACCATCTTCTGTGATGACCATTACTGAGCCTTTAACTATTAGGAGTTACCACATTATGGTATGCAGGATATCACAGATATGTGTCAGTCTTGGTATAGACAGTCTTGCATTATTTCAGGTGCTGCCATGTACAAATCAATAGAAATCGCTCCAAGTGCTTGTTCCACCTCTGTAATCCCCAGTCGCAGAGCTGTTTCAGAGACAGACCTATTCCCAGCTTCCCTTATCATTCTTTAATTGCTGCCACCAGCTCCTACAGGAAGTTTCTTGACTGAAAAATTCCCAAAGGAAAAGGAAAGCCTGTGCCACTGGTTAGAAGGGCAAGTGGTACGCAAGACAAAACTGTCCAAAAATCCTTGGTGTAAGGTAAAGCCACAGTGGTCCTGGGGCCACTTTGCAGTGGCAGAGCACAGCGAGGAGCGAAGGAGATGTGTTCACTTAGTGTCTCTCTAGCAATGTTTATGTCAATTCCTATCAAAGAATAAAACAACAGAAACATTAGAAAACGTGGATTCACATGTAGCAGCTGCAAAAATTGTTTTGCAGCCATGTCTAGATTATTTTACTGTAATTATTAAATAGATATTTGCCCTTAGTGGCAAATAAACTCATTTGTAAATATAAGAGATAGTATTTTTGCTTCTAGATAGAAGAGCGTTGTTTTTCTCAGCAACTGGAGTGATAACAACACTGTAAGAAACTGTCCCAAGTTTTGTAAAGACATATATAAAGCATGTCTGTACAATTTCTGTTGTTAAATTTATTCACTTTTTTTGTGTCTTTGACCCTGGACTAAATTCAGCTCATTGACTCCACTGGAATCATTATAGACTGCAATTGGCATAAATTAAACTTAGTTCTTTCATTCAGTCACAAAAAATGCTAGAAAAAAATCTTTTCAACAAAACCAATTTGAAATATCTGAACATTATACTGTTGATAAAAAAATTCTCAAATAAATACTCCTGGCTTTACTGAAATATTTTAATTTTTTCTATATCAGATGCCTCATGTTATTTTCATGAGTAGCACCAACTGTATTATCTTCAGCAGTTACAGGATATGAATCACCTTTAGGCATTTCCCTGGTTGAATATTTACCATTGGATAAATATAGCTAGTCACCACCAGTCTGGAAACCTTCATGAAATGTAAAGTTCCCTACCAAGTGACAATAATAAAAGGTTTCATGTTTTAATTGTTCACTATCTCCTCTTTCCATATTACTGTCATTTTTCCATTTTATTCTTGTTACTCCCATTACTAGAAATGCTATAACCTCTGCTTGGCAAGAAGTGACAAATATTCATTCCATCACCTCAGAAAAGTGGAAGTTTTGACATTTACTTTCATAAAAGTAGAGCTGTGAAAAGCCTAATTTTCTAGTGACATGGTTTTCCTGGGGTTTGGCAGATTACCAATGCATATTTTCATTTTCCCTTTGTGACCAAAACTTCCACAAAGCCAAGCCACTTCTAAACTGATAAAAGCAAACTTTCCTTACCAATGCAATAAAACTCATTTTTCAAGAAGTTTGGAAGGCTTATAACAATTTCTGTTCATCTTGCAGATCAGTTTCCAAGCATGTCTCAGAATGGATCATGCAGACCTGCCCAGTATCCTCACTCTGACCTCTCCCCGATTCTGTCTAGCGGAGACTCAGATTTAGCCAGTCCACTTCTCCAAACTAATGTCCACATTGACATCAGTGCCTTAAACCCTGACCTGGTCAAAGAAGTGCAGCATGTAGTTATTGGTGCTGACAGCCTGATTGTGCACTTCAGCGAAGTAATAGGAAGAGGTGGGTACTACAACTCTTACCTTGCAAACTGCTCTGCTTTTTCCACACTCATTCATTACAAACCATTCTGAATAAGGTGTCTACACAGAGGTTTTTCAAGCTTTTTACCTCTTATAGCTCTGCATCCCTTGCACTGAATCAAAGGGGGAACCAATTTCAAGTCAAATGAAGGACTGTGCATTTTATCACATGGAGAAGATGTCATCAGGAGGGAGTCTGCCAATTAATGGGGGTCCTTTGAACTCAGGGGCTTGCTGGTTCCCCCTCAGCTGTCTCACCCTCCCCCTTTTCCAGACTACAGAAAAACTCAGCAGGGGATTCTGATCCGTGAGGCTGTGGTGCAGGAGTGAATCTGCCCCAGGATATTGTACAAAGCCTAAGGCATGAATCTAAATGGCAGAGGATGCTGAGGCAGGGACACAGACAGCCTTAAACTTGGGGCCTATGATCTGTCAGGATTGCTATATGACACAGAAAACTCCTGCAGACACTAGTATATTCAGTAAAAGTCCCTACGGGCCAGGTGAAATTGCCACACCCCTTTCCCTCCACAAGTTTCCCTCCAGCTCTGAGGAATTTGCTGTTTGTTTCCTCCCAGCAAAGGCTCTCCATTCCCCCTCATTCCTCTCTCATGCCAGCTGCAGGAATATGTAGGTCTTGATTCACTCCCCCTTTGTTTTGTCCCTGATATATCAAGTTCCCTGTTTTTCTAAATTGCTCTCATCATTCTTATTCCTCTACATCTCCATACGCAAGTTCCCTTCACCTTTCATAGCCCAAGCCAGTATTTCTTTTAGGGACATTTATTTTACTCTGTACAATTGAGTACCTATTAGTAACCAAAGTACAAACTGTATTTTCAGTACTTCTGTAGATCATGCATGACAGATCTCATGTTGACTATGAGAATACTGATAAAAAATTGGCTATAAAGTATGTTCCTAATCCCTCTTCTGCAGGAAAAGAGCCACAAATCAGTCAGTTAGTGTGTTTTCCTTCCATGTATTACACTTCATCATCCCCAAAGCAAGGGTGGGCCTTTTTCTTTTCTTTCTTGTTTTGGAAAACGCCAAGTAATTTCCCATTTTTTAAATGTTGAAAAATATCAGGAATGACGCTGATATAATTAACCATTTTAAATTTTCTTCTCCATAACTAGAAATGGGCCAAACCCAAAAATATTTTAGACACACCCAATCCAAGCTTTGGGATTTGTGCCCAGGCTCCGAGCAATCTGTGGTCTGATGGGATTTTAGTTGTTTTTGTAAAACAAAATTTGTATTAATTTTACCTCAAGCCAAAAGCAAAGCCAACTGAGCTCTGACAAGCGCTTATGACTGGAACAGGGTAGAATTAATTAGATAGTCTTGTTCTCTGTAGAACTCACACTTAAAAAGAAAAACTATTTTGCTTTCTAACTGCAAATATTAGTATTTTAAAAGTGTCCAGTAAACAGTACATCTGTGAAAGAAAGCCACAATTACATGTACATAATTTGATTTGGATAAATTTATGTATGAACCCAGAGCTCAAACTTCATTGTTTCCCAAACAGGTCAGCCTGACTTCTAGTAGGTTTCTGTAGACTACCCCATTTGCTTCACAGGAAAGCACAGGATTCCATGGGATTTCTGCGTGTTGGGCAGCTCATTTCACTGCTTATACCATGAAAAAGAAGGCAAATTTTGCTCATCATCCTTTAGTGACATTTTATGTTTGGAGCTAGGCCACAGAAGAGACGACATCCTTTCCACTGAAGGTGCATCAAGTTTGTACAGTCCTGTGGACCAGTGAATCTGGATGGGCTTGCAGATCACTGGGAACCACCAATCCAGTGGTCATGTCAGCTCCTAACTGCTCTCCATCCCTTCCAGGTGCCCTCCTTTGACACCTGTCTCACAGGAGATTATTGTGGGAATGGGCTGACATGGGGTTTGTGCGCATAGTCTTTACAAGAACATGAAACATGAACATTTGTGGCACCAGGCTTGTCATCATTTATACTCTCCATTTAGGTCAAAAAATACTAATTCTGTTGCAAATTGAATTTTCATTTTATATAATGGTGATTTTATGTAATGATTTTATGTGTTAGAAAATATACTTTACAAGTGTTGAGAATTAGACAGAAATAGAGTGTGATCACTTTCTTAAAGCATAATTGCTACCCAGTAGAAAATACCAGAAGGCTAATTTTACTTCTTAAATATAATATTGCTCATTTTTTTACACAGGACATTTTGGGTGTGTGTACCATGGGACATTGCTGGATAACGACAGCAGGAAAATTCATTGTGCTGTGAAGTCACTGAATAGTGAGTTACATGTTTAAGAATGACACATTACTATTAATTCCAAAGATAGCTGGGGTGAACTGTTAAATTACAGTGAAGTATACTTTCATAAACACAGATTCTTAGTTGCAGCTAAATCAGATTTATCTCTGGAGCAAGTCCAATTACTTCAGATTAACATGAGGCATTGGTATATATTTTTACACCAAATGAAATGTCCATATATTTCCTCTACAAAGAAAAGAACACTGGAAAATGAGGGGAAAGGCAGTGTCCTTTTTTTATTCTACTGTGTAATGAAGATTTGGGGTTGGAAGTTAAATTGCTAAAGAGTGGGCAGAGCTGCTGCAAGAACAGGAAGAGGCTATAACAACATTTATTAAGGGCTTTACTCAAGTGTTGTTACTCAATTTTAAATAATTCATAACAAAAAAAAAAGGAGAAACGGAATTAATATCACCAACAGTCCGTATTTGGTCATTGTAGGAAAACCAATGCACATAACCTGGTTGCAATGTGGGATGTGAGGAGCATGTTTGTAGTCTCTCATTATCACTTTGTTGTGCAATAACAAGCTGTACAGAAATGAACTATAGTTCTTTTCCATTTCTTTTAATTAACTCATTTTATTACTGGGTTTCTCAGGGATTACAGATCTGGAAGAAGTAGCTCAGTTTCTGAAAGAAGGAATAATCATGAAAGATTTCACTCATCCCAATGTTCTGTCACTCCTGGGAATCTGTTTACCCAATGAAGGATCCCCATTAGTTGTTCTTCCATACATGAAACATGGAGATCTTCGAAACTTCATTAGGAATGAGACTCATGTAAGTACACAGTGAGGTCTACCAAGCGGTAGTGCAAGTCCAGCCACACCCTGCTCCAATATCACAGGTTATAAGCTCTCATAATTACATTACGTCAGTAACTTGCTGCTGTTACTGCACCTTAACTTTTAGCACTTGCTTAGGCTGGCATTGAGCCCAGCTAACAGCATTGCCACTCCTTCCCTTCCCCCTCAAGAATGTTCTCTAGAATGTTTCCCAGAAATTATCAGCAATAAGTATTTCTCATTTCTCATCCATAAGCCTCTTTATAAACAAACGTACTTATGAGATCCAAGTCAAGGGGCTCAATCATCTGATGGTTTAAACTGGCATATCTTCATTGACTTCAACACAGCTGTGCCAGTCATCACCATCTGCTCTTCCAACTTCTAGATAAAGGATCTCCATGTCCAAATTGTGTCACAGTCCCTTTATTGTCAATATTTTTATTTTGTATCTAAAGAAAGAAAGACAGGAATTGTTATACAAATTATAAGTACTCTCTTACCAGAGATCTTCCCTATTTCCACTGGAAAGCTGCAGGGTCCTCAAATGTGCTTCATTTCTTTCTGACAAGTATGAGACCACAGGTCATGCCTCAGGTAGTGTAAGCCCACTTTATACTGTAGTATTTCACCTACTTTACAGTGCTAGGACAACATATAGTGATTTCTGAGCCAATAGGATTTTGCCTTGCTCTACAACAACCAACCATAGCCAGTACAATTAAAAGATGCATTTTCATGAATCTTTGGAGGAATTAAGCTTTTTGAGGTAAGGACCTCTTCCCTTTTGAGTTTCTTTCATTCTACGAAGACCATGGCCCTTGTCTGTGAACAGTGCCATGGTCCTTCCAGAAATAAACAGAATAATGACCACAGTTGACAAGATTGTTGCACAGAAGAAAATTATAAGGAGCAATGCCAATGACACAAAAATCTGTGGGAACCTTACTATTACATAAAAAGTTCTACATTTGGATAAAATATTTAAAGGTTTATGTTTATACATTTTGCTATTTAACATTTTCAGTATTGTCTCACCGTGTAGATCAGCAGAAAGAGTTAACAATCATTGTGGAAAATTTTCCTCTGCTAACTTGTAAGGTCTCATTTGCCTTATTTTGTACCAAATAGGATTATCTCCTTTCTTGATCATCTCTAGCTGATGAGCTCCAAGTTCACAGTTCATGCCTTCTATTGAGTTCCATACTATTACTCTTAAAATGTGAACTTTGTGTATCAACTGTGATGCTGAGGTTCCACTTCCCAGCCCAGGTTACACTGCTTATGCTGCAAACTCCACTCTTCTGGAGGCTGTCAGCATTTTTTTGTTTTCTTATAGAGTGTTTTCTCACTGAAGGTAAGAACTTGACCTAAACTTAAACCAGTTTCACCACAAGCACCAACCTGTCTTGATCATTCTGGTGGCAGGATAGGTGGTGTGTGAAACCTGAAGAGTCACAGCAAAAAGCAGTCTTCTCCTCAAGCTTATGCAATTATTGTATCACAAATGTTTGTATTTTACAGAATCCAACAGTAAAAGATTTAATTGGATTTGGCCTTCAGGTCGCAAAAGGAATGAAATACCTTGCAAGCAAAAAGTTTGTCCATAGAGATTTGGCAGCAAGAAACTGTATGTAAGTACAAACATCTTCCAGGCATGTTATCGCTCTCTTCTGTGTACAACAGTGAGATGAGATAAATTAAAGGTTCCAGGACACTGCATTTTTTTTTAGTCAAAATAAGGTGTTTTTTTCATTGCTCCATAATTATACTGTTGTTCGTCTTGCATACTGATGAGCTACTCATCTTGCTAAGAGCTCATTTCTTACACATAAGCTTTTTTTGAGCGTGAGAAATAAGAAAGCTGAGGTGAAAGTGCAGCCTCTCAAAATCATTGGTTAGAGAGTTTAAAAGGCATCTCCTAAGGGAAGTTAAACTGCTGTTGCCTCAACTTGCTGTGCTTCCACCCAGCCTTTTCAGGAGCAGCCTGTCTCTGCTGCCACGCCTAACAGGAGGGAGAGGAACACAGAGGAACTTTGTGAGAAAAACAGGAACACAAAGAAACACCACAGAGACCTCTTGACAGTCTTTCATTACATGAGTATGAGCTTACTTTAGCTCAACTATGCACACAAATTAACATTCAAAGAATCTTACTTGTGTCTGGGTAGCCAGACAGTTCAGTTCACACAAAGACTGACTGATACAGGAGCTGCCGATATGATTATGCTGATTTATCACCGATGTTGTGAATTAATGAGGTACAGGATTAAACATTAGATTTTATTTTTAGAACATCAAAAACTGGAACTCTGACTGCAAAAAGTTTATTAACCTGTGGCATCAGATTTTTTATTCTTTTTTCAAAGTGTGCACACTTGTGTAGCTGAACAGCCTTTGAAAAAGACCATTTTCTTACAAGTGCTATTTTTTAAGGGAGGAAAAAAGCCACAAGCAGCATAATTTTCAGGTTTCTTAAGAAGAAATTATTTGGATTACTGGACAAAATCCTAGTTCTTCTAATCAAAGTCCAAGTACTGGCAACAGGACATTCCCTCTGGCCTGTCTCTCTTTCTTGGGTGAGGAGGAAACACCTATCAGGATGTCTCAC
This sequence comes from Pithys albifrons albifrons, assembly GCF_047495875.1. Lineage (NCBI taxonomy): Eukaryota > Metazoa > Chordata > Aves > Passeriformes > Thamnophilidae > Pithys > Pithys albifrons. Next base: position 76,910,958 of record NC_092460.1, read on the forward strand.
ATGACCAGTAAATGGCTGCTTTTGTACTTCTGTGTGGCTTGCCACTTCAGAGCCAAGCTGCTGACGCAAGAGAAGACCCACTTTCCCCAGTGGCCACGTGTAATCCAACACTCAGAAGCACAGCCCCTGCAACAGTGGTGATGTCTATCAGAAAGGAAGCCAGGATGCAAATGTAGTCTCTGGGGACTCAGATCTATTCCACTATCCTGGAACAAGTACAGGAACCTACTATGGCATAAACTGTCTCCTGCTGACCCACTAAACTTCCCTCCTAATCCCTTCACTGGATTTAGTTAAAACATCAGTAAACTCAGCAGATGGTTGTGTCCCATTCAGAGGGACTTCAACAGACCAGAGTTGTCCAGACAGAAACCTCATAAATTCAAGACAGGGGAATGCCACGTGTAGACACTTAGAGAGAGGAGATCATTCAATACAGAGAAGTTTCAGAAGGATCTTTTTCATATGTATAAATAGCTGATATGGTAGACTAAAGAAGATGTAAGTGGTGCTGAGGGACAGGCCAAAAGGCAGCAGGCACAAATCAAAGTAGAGAAAATGGCATTTAAACACAGGAAGAAATGCCCAGAGTGGTTGTGGAGTCTTTATCCTTGCAGGTACTCTAAACCCAACTGGTGTCATGGTCCTGAGCAACCTGCAGTAGCTGACCCTGCTTTGAGCAGGGGAGGTCATGGTAAACTAGATGATCTTCACAGATCCCTTCCAACCTCACCCATTCTGAGATTGTGTGATTCTGTAAAGAAGCCCAAAAGCAAGTGTTTGCACATGTAGTGAAGGATAGCCTTAAGCATGCCAATACCCATGCTCTATGTGGTTTTTGTCAATGATAGTATTTACCAGAAGAAGAAAAGCTTGGGATGTCTTCTGGTAGGTCTGAGCTGTAACCTTAGCAGAACTTTTGTTGTGTCATCATTTTCTCCCTGTGTGGACACCAAACACATCCTTAGTTACAGGACTACAGTATTGTATAGAGGCAGTCACTGAGATAATGATGGATCCCTCCTTATCAAAACTGAGAGTAAATAGGAAAGGTGATGCCTTGACTTGAAAATAAAAATGAGCTGTTTCTAAGGATACAGAAGAAGAAACAGCTGTGATAAAAATTATACAGCACTCAAACAGGATGTATAGGCTATTAGCAAAAATCGTTTTATACACAGCAATTGTTTTACAATAACTGCAATTCAAATTGTATTATCAAAACAGTATCAGTAATTTCCTGAGTTCATTCACTGTGTTAAATGGGTGTCAAATATACTTTCCAGGACTTTTTATTTCACTGTTACAGTGGTTAATAGATGTAATAATAAAGTACTGCCTTTCAAAGTCAATGAAAGTCACTCATTATAATCCTTCACCACTGTAAATCTTGCCTGCTCAGTTGCAAATAATACCCTTTTTCATTTCTCTAGGTTGGATGAAAAATTCACTGTCAAGGTTGCTGATTTTGGTCTTGCTAGAGATGTCTATGATAAAGAATACTACAGTGTGCACAATAAAACAGGAGCTAAACTGCCAGTGAAATGGATGGCTTTAGAAAGCTTACAAACTCAGAAGTTCACAACAAAGTCAGATGTGGTAATGTACAAACATATTTGTATCACCTATTTGTTTCTTTTATATTGCCTGAGGCATCTTTCTAGTATTTAATGAATGTACTAACTCCAAATCAAAATTTGTATTTGAATCTAACTTTAGTTCATGCAAGAATAAAAGATTGCTTGTACCTCCAGAAAGTGTATTTATCCCAAAGCAGCAGGTTGTTGACCTGATTATCTCTTACTGCTCAGGAAAGAATTGGTTTAACCCTGTTCCAAGGGAAACTAAGGACATTCCAAGGAGCCAAGTTGGAACTGAACCCTGCTATAGGAGGGGCTCTGGAAAGCTTGACAAAACAGGTTAACTTTGAGACTCGTAACATTTAATAGTTCTCAAAAATACTTTATTAGCTTTATAAATACTTACTGACTGCCTCCAGCAGTCTCAAGTATTACCTGGCCATTTATGAAGAAAAAATTGTTAAGATGAAGTCATTAATTGGCTGGATCACTTCGTATTTTAGCTCTCCTTTCAATACAGATTCAGATTAGTCTATGATACATAGAGTTTTCACCACGTATATTGTCTTCAGTATGTATTTACACAGTTAGCCAGATCATCAGCTCATGTAAACTGGCAGAGGTGCATTAACCTCAAAAGAGGTCTGCCGATTTATACCAGCAAAATAACGGGCCTATAGGCTTTTCTTTTCTTTCATTTACTTGGTTGAGATTCTCTTGCTCTTGTTTAAGTGGCTCCTCAAGTCCCTGCAGCATTTACTAGCCCACTTAAAAGGAAGATGAATGCAGTAAAATAACTTTTCAAAGGACAAATCCATGCATTTGAATGCTTAAATCTGTCAAACCAGATTTAAAAATTTCCAGATTGAAACTGGAATGTAAAGCCATCCAACCCTATAACTTAATATTTATTTCTTTGTTTTCTTAGTGGTCCTTTGGTGTGTTGTTATGGGAACTTATGACACGAGGGGCACCACCTTATCCTGATGTAAATTCTTTTGATATAACTGTTTACTTATTACAAGGAAGAAGGCTGCTACAGCCTGAATACTGCCCTGATCCACTGTAAGTAAATAGTTTGTAAAGCCTTCTGCAAATGCTGCTGATTCTGATATTATAGTAATTGAGACTGTGGGAGGAAAGAGAGGGTTGGGGTTTTGCCTTTTTGTATGATTTCTTAATTGAACACTTATTTTATTTGAATGGCAGGTATGAAGTCATGCTGAAGTGCTGGCATCCAAAACCTGAGATGCGTCCAGCATTTTCTGAACTTGTTTCAAATATATCAACAATCTTCTCCACTTTTATTGGGGAACACTATGTTCATGTCAATGCTACTTATGTCAACGTGAAGTGCATTGCTCCTTATCCTTCTCTTTTATCATCACAAGACAACACAGACATGGATGTTGACACATGACGGGAATGTCTGAAATAGAGGAAAATCCATTCTTAGTTGTATGAACAAAAAGCAAAACATTTGTCCACTAGTTTTTACTGCCTTTTCTTTGTGAGAACACTGTTGCACATGTTTATGTTGTTGCCCAAGTTGCACTAGTACAAGGACACAATATCATATTGTTTAAGGGTATGGGATTCTATAAACCATCACAGTAATTTCCAACTATTTGGACAACTGCATCAACTTACAAATGGAAATGTGGTGTGCTACCATCCAGAGCTAATTCTCACACACTGTCATTACTGTGTGCTCAGACCCAAGAACAAAGATTCGCCATTAATGCCATGAAGGAGAAAGTAGAATAGCAATCAGTATAGCTGGAAGAACTATTATTGTGCATGTATTTTAGGATAACGAACAGTGCAGAAATGGTTTTCACACACAAGGCTAAACAATGAGTTACAAGAGTTTAAAATGTATTTTCATCCCACACGGTCGAAACTTTGGATTTTTGCACTACATCAACAAGGTTTCTAAGAACTTAAGCAGCCAAAAGAGCCAGCGTCATGGTAAGTGTCTTAAGAGAAATCAAAATCCAGAAATGGTGTGCAGTAAAATAAGTATAGAGGAGAAATATGATTGTATTGCGAGCAGGTGAGGTGGGCCAAGGCAAAACTAGAACTGAACCTGGCAAGGGATGCAAAGAATAACAGGAAGAGCTTCTACAGGTATGTTAATCAGAAACGGAAGATCAAAGGAGGTTTTCCCCTCTGATAAACAACACTGGCGAACAGGTAACAACGGATGAGAAGGCTGAGGTACTTTTTTTTTTTTGCTCAGTCTTCAATGGCAGCCTCAATTCCCATACCTCTCGAGTGGATGGACAACAGAATGAAGACAGGGAGAGCAAAGCCCCTCCCACTGTAAGCGAAGGTCAGGCTCATAACCACCTGGGGATCTATCAAGTCTGTGGGACCTGATGACATGCACTGCAGAGTCCTGAAGGAATTGACTGGTGCAGTTGCTAGGTCACTCTCCATGACATTTGAAAAGTCATGGCAGTCAGGTTAAGTTCCAGGTGACTGGGAAAAGGGAAACACTGTACCCATTTTTAAAAAGGGTAGAAAGGACAACCCTGGGAACTACTGACTGGCCAGCCTCCCCTCTGTGCCTGAGAAGATCATAGAAGAGATTCTCCCAAAAGTATGCTAAAGCACATGAAGGACAGGGAGGTGATTTGAGACAGCCGGCATGGTTTCATCAAGGGAAAGTCCTCTGACCAGCCTAGTGGCCTTCTATGATGGAGTGACTACATCGACGGACAAGGGCTACAGATGTCATTTATCTGAAATTCTGGAAAGCCTTTGAGACAGTCCCCCACAACATCCTTCTCTCCAAAGTGGCGAGTGATGTATTATATGGATAGACTGTTAGATGGATAAGAAATTGGTTGGACAGTCAAACCCAGAGGGGAGTGATCAATCACTCAGGGTCCTGATGGACATCAGTGATAAGTGGTGTCCCTCAGGGGTCTGTATTGGGACCAGAGTGTTATTTAATATCTTCACTAATGATACAGATAAAGGGACCTGCAAATTTGCAGATGACATTAAGCTGACTGGTGCAGTTGACACACCTGATGTCATCCAAAGGGACCTGGACAAGCTCAAGAAGTGGGCTTGTGGTAATGTCATGAAATTTAACAAGACCAAGTGCAAGGTGCTGCACATGGCTCAGGGAAACCCCTTGTATCAGTACAGGCTGGGGGATGAACAGATGGAGAGCAGTCCTGCCAAGATGGACTTGGAGTGGATGAGAGGGTGGACATGATAGGCAGTGTGTGCTCATAGCCCAGAAAGCCAATTGTATCCTGGGCTGCATCAAAGGCAGCATGGCCAGCAGATCAGGAAGGGGATTCTGCCCCTTTGTTCTGTCTGGTGAGACCCCACCTGGAGTGCTGCATCCGGCTCTGGAGTCCTCAGCACGGCAAGGACCTCCAGCTGTTGGGAGTTGGTCCAGAGGAGGCCACCAAGATGATTAGAGGGATGAAGCACCTCTCCTGTAAGGAAAGACTGGAAGAATTGGTTTGTTCAGCCTGGAAAAGAGAAGGGTAACCTAACTGTGGCCTTCCAGTACCTGAAGGGAACTTACAGGAAGGATGGGGCAAGACTATTTACAAGGGCATGTAGTGACAGGACAAGGGAGACTGGGTTTAAACTGAGAGTAGGTTTAGATTAGAAATTAGGGAAAAACTGTTTACTGTGAGGGTGGTGAGGCACTGGAACAGGTTGTCCAGGGAAGTTGTGAATGCTCCATCCCTGGAGGCGTTCAAGGCCAGGTTGAACGGGGCTCTGAGGAACCTGGTCTAGTTGAAGGTGTCCCTGCCCACAGCAGGGGTGTTGGAGCTAGATGACCTTCAAGGTCCCCTTCCAACCCAAAGCATTTTATGATTTTATGTCAGTCTTACCAGTCCTCTGGTGTAGTCAGACGGTACATAAAACAGAGGAAAAATCATCTGTGTTAAAGCATTCCTAGTGTCAACATTATTCCAACATTCAACTGTTTTTTTCAGTCAAACAGCCTGTATAGATAGATCTCTTCCTGAAAAAATGCAAAGCCTCCATTTCTTTTAATAAAGAATTAATCACTCTGAGAATAAACCTTGAAAGCTGCTGTCAGTCACTTGGCAAGCAGATGAAGCTCTGCCACCTACCCTTGGGTGGAGCTGCTGCCACTGGTGAGTAGAGAACAGAGGTGTTGCAGGCAGTCCTGAGCTAAAAAGACACTGCCATAGCAGGCATATTGAGAACTTCTTTGTGCTAGCCCTGAAAAGCAGAGAGGACCAATCAAAACAAATGGCTTTTGGCCCCCTTTACCCTCATTTTGAATCACACAACCCAGTGAATTATGATACCTACTTTTAATAGTAAATTTTGACCAGAGAAACAATTTTGAAAAGAGATAGTAAATTAAACTTTCATTCATTAGGGAAGAGTACTATAACTTTAGGGCAACCATCACATGTCATTTCTGTTCCTGTGGAATTCTGTGCATACTACTGTATAGCTTGTTTAGAATAAGATAGAACTGGGTTTGTTGGTGTAAACACATAAAGTATTCTATTTTTATATTAAAAAAAGTTTATTTTTAATGACATTTACAAAGTTTGGTTAGGCCACAAAATACTGCACTGTGAACATTTCAGAAAATGTATGTCAATGTATATGATTCATAAATTCTAGCAACCTTAAGAAAATAACTGTGTAAATAATGAAAAGAACTGACTGTAAACACAGTCCAGCCTAAGGACAATTTCTCCATTGCTGCATGCCAACCATTTTAAGACCTTCAAGGAGAGGTAGTGCAGATAAAGAACAGATATAAGAGAGATACATTGTTCTTGGGAGATGGTGTTATAACTGAAAGATTTATAATGAGGGCAGAGTGTGTAGGCAAACTATAAGCAGATAATATTGTATTGTGTTTCATCACCACTTTCATTTCAGAAATGAACTTTCATGTCTGCTGAGAGAGAGACTAATTGTAGATTGCTCAAGGACAGAAGGCTTTGCTGCAGGCAAAAAAAAATCATCTCTGTGGTTGTTAAAACAGCTAAGGAAGTTTATGACACGCAGATTTGGAGAAGTTACTCCAAACTTGTATGTACATGCTTGAGGAACGCTGCAATGTGAAACAGAGGACATTTTTACTATTTATGAACTTTTGCTGAATAAAGTTAATGTTGTGTCTGGGACACCTGTAAAAATACGTGATTCTGGTAAAGATTTGATGTTCGTAAGTTCATATATCTGCAAAGAGCTGAATGGTACTTATGTTTATAGTTGTTGTTACGAACTAATAAATGTTATTAAAATGAATTATTGTAATACTTCATGCGCTGAGTGCCATAATTACTGTTCATGTTGACTGTTAAGCTGACACGTCTGTATGCTTTTTCTGACTCACATGGGAAGAGCAACCTGTGGAACTGTGGGAGAGAGGGGAAACAACTCAGAAACATAAAAATACACATTACACCAATAAATCAAACACACAGTTCATGAGCCTCCAACCCATTAACAGGTGGGAGGTGAAAGGTGCAGAGGATTTGTCATCAACAAGTATGGCACAGTCTGTTTGAACAGGAAGCCTAACCACAGGCTGCACCCATGCAGAGTCTTAAAATTCTTGATGCACTTAAGAGTTGGTGTGACAATTGAAGCTTGGAATTTAGGTATCATAAGGAGTACCTGCGTGGCCCCACAAGTATGCCAGCGCTTGTATTTAGCACTGAAGTCCCTAATCAGCTGTGATCCACAAGAACTTTCAGGTACCTGGACCTGTGTCCCTCATGGTCATCCATCATATGTTTCAGCTCTGTGACACCTGAAGAAAGAAGACATTGCAGTCCCCAGGGGCCTTGGTTCTTCTGGGGCAAGAGGAGTGAGCCCCAGCCTTCTCCCATGCGTTTTCTCTCACATTAGGTGGCTCCTGCTGAATTCACAAGTTCACTTTTGTGAAGAGTATTTTAAGGGACTACCCCACAAACACTGCAACACACACTGTCCTGTGCCACTGTTAAGTCAGAAGATACTACAAGCTCATTTCTTCAGTGTCTTGCCTCAGGGGAACGTTTTGTACTTAACTCACTCAGAAATACTTTAATGTGCAATGTCTCAGCTGATTACAAACAGCATTTATATGCACCTATCATTTCAAAATATCATGCAATCCCAACATCAAAACACATTTTCTCCAGACACATTTACTTCCTAACGAAAAATGTATATGCTCAGTTTCGATACAAAGTATATTTCAGGGAGAGATTTGGACTAGATGACATCCAGAGGTCCCTTCTGACTCTAACTATTCTGTGATTCTTTGCAAAAAGGCATTGAGAATAGCAGTTAAGGATGAAAACATTCTGCTGTGTCACAAGCCTAATCCATTTTTTATTATAATTGTTTACATCTAATTTATTTTCCAGTACATTTTCAAGATTTTCCTGTAAAGTCAATAAAAAATCTCCAAGGTTTTACCACAGTCCGCTATTAATACCAGAGTCTTCATTCTAAACCAGCATAACACAGTCAAATGACAGCCTGAACTTAAATACCAGATTTGTAACACATTCCTCTGATTACTTCTCATGATTTTTCAGGGATGGTATATATTGCATTTTTGAAAGGGTCAACAGAATCACAAGCTTCCTATGCTCAATTTCTTATCCTAGTAATTTTGTTTGTATCAGGTACACACTACAGCAGATCTGCAGCTGACTTACATTGGCAGCCTTCCCCCCACAGGAATATTAACAGTGGATATGGCCTGTGGTCAAAACATTGCATAACAGATACCCTACACAAAAGCCAAGAGATTAAAAAAATAGGGAAGAATATCCTCACCCCACAGAAATGTTCTTATTGATTTCACACCAACTGTTTTCAGTGCACTATTAAACACTAAGAGTAATTTGCTTATATTAAGGAAGATTTTTATTACATCCAACAATATTAAAAGTTTTCAAAATCAAGGGAAATTATACACTACCACTGGATTGCTAAGGCTTTGCATATTGTGACTTTTCTCTCTTTCATGTTAAATTCAGTCATGAAGAAGAGACCTAAGTGCTTTCTATAAATAAGTGATGAGGTTGCAATTTGGGTTACAGTGGCAGAAGCAGTACAGGTGAGCAACTGCAAAAGGACCTCAAAATAATTTTAATCCTAAGCATGAAACTCTTCCTTCACAAATTTTCATTTCTGGGATTCAGAGATAACACTATCACAGGAAAAGGTCATAGCCGATAAATGAGACAGAAATCCTAATAGGGTTTTTACTCACTAAGCAAAACATCTATCCTGAAAATTCCAATTTCCATTATTTTTAACAAACAGGTCATGAACCGAGTATTCCGAGCATTGAAGAACGATGCAGGAAATCTTAGTTAGGATTTTGCCAGACAGATTAGTAAAAACATTTACAAGAAATTGTGATCTCACAGACAGCAGGGAGAATTCAGAGCAACTTTATTGCCTCAACAGACACCAGCCCAGTGGAAATGAGTCTCTCACTCTGGAACTGTGTGATCTGACACTACACCTGAATTTGTCTTACAATCCCCATCTTGCTAACACTCCAGGTATGTAATGACTTCCAATGAGGAGGCAGAATGACACTGTTTCTGTAGCCACTGCATGATCTCCTGAGGGACAGAAGAGAAAATATTTCTGTTTTATAAGGAATGCTGCTTCCCTGGCTGCTGTTACTATTATTTGGTGCTTCCCTTTCCAGAGTTAGCAGCTTCCTCATTACACACCATGGCCAGAGAGAGACCCTCAGCAGAAGGCAAATCCTTGCCATAGTCAGCCCAGGGAGACCCTCTTGTTTCCAGGTGCTTTTCTGCTTCAGTCGTAAGTACTTTGCCGTAGCCCAGTGCCTTTAGGGAGTTCATTAGTATCTGCCGAATCTTTTCTCACATTCATTGTGACAATTTAATAGGGAATTCATCCTTGCTCCAGCCTCTGGGGCTCTCTGTGTTTCCACAAGCACTATGTATTAACACTTGGCAGAGTTCTAATTATCAAGTGCACATGGAGACCCTCTCTGGCACAAATGACAGCTGAATATCCTCCTTTCGGATATGTAAAGTGTTATTGCCAAAAGCTTTAGGGTGCATGACCAAACATGGACACCTCGGCTGCCATGAGGTTGCAGCTCACTGGGACAGTTGGCATGCTTTGCAAGTGTCACAAAACTGAACACAAGTGCTAAAAATAGAGCTTGAGATTTTAATTAGGAATGGAAAAAGGCCTTCAGACAACAGTGGTATATTCTCTATCATTTATGTGGCTCAGTAAAATATTAAGACAATTTAAGAAAGACAGTGGAGCTGCAGCCTGTTGGAGGTCATGGTACAGAATTGATAGCAAACACATGGGAAGATGTGACAACACACCCTTGTCAGCAAGTGGGACATAACAAGGAGTGAGTCACATCCAACTCCAATTGCATGTTATTGGTTTCCTTAGGCAAACCTTAGAAGAGGTTGCTGCTAGAAGTAGGACAACCATCATTAGATAATAGAAACACTCTTACCATGTAACCTTTTCATTTTGTAGAGAAATGTAATTATCTGAATAGTTTCCTCATTCGTTGTCAGTTGGAAATGGAAAGTGTATCTATTGAAATTACGTGGTCTATTAAAGAACTAGCCACGCTGTGAGAAAATAGACTGAGGATTCATCACAATGATTGTTTGTATTTTGCACAGTTTTTTCCAGTTTTACACAGTTATATGTTTTAATGGAATTAATAAAGGATAATGGCCGGGGGGGGGGGGAGGGGAGGGAGGTTTCTAGAAAGGTCTGAGGGAGGGGGGGATTGTCCCTTAGCTAGGCAGGAAGGTGGGAAGGCTGTAAGGTAGCAGTTCCAAGCAGGGGCTGTTGCCTGGGTCCAAGTGGCTGGGGATAAGGGTTGGCAAGGCAATGGGAACCACCACTTACAGTTAAGGTCGCAGCAAAATTGCCCATCTATAGATGTACAATCCAAGGACAAAAAGGCTGGACCACCCTGGGGGCGGTGATAGGGCGGTGAAACGACAGTATATAAGTTACAGTTTCACTTTGGTTCATGGGGCTTCTGGAGAAACTGTAGCAAGCTGGGTGAGCTGCTGCAGGTGTTTCCCACAGAGTTTCCCGGTGTGCACTGTTACTATAAATTTTCCTATTTCACTTCTATTTGGATTCTGCCCCTAAATTTTGAATAGAGGGATTTTTCCCACAATGCCTATGTGATACATCTGTCAGCTGGCCACAAGAATCATAACAGCATGGAAGTATTTTGCTCAAAGATCAACAGTTCAATAATTGTAAAAATGCTCCAGCACTGTTTGTGTTTTCTTTACACCTCTGAGCACCAAATTGTTGCATCTATTGGCAGAATTTTTGAACAGAAGATGTGAATCAGATGGAAAGAGGTTAAAAGTTTGTCAGACCCACACAGTTACCATGAATCATGTCACTGAAGTGATGAAAACAAACTGACCTCATTGACAGGTGTAACCTGGGCTGCTGCATGAAATGTAGGTAAATAAGGGCATCTGTGCCAGGACTATTACTAGTTCTTTTTGCGAATACTAAATTTATTCAAAAAAATCCTGAAAAAGTACCTCTGCGTCTGCAACAACAATGATAAAATATATTTGCTAGGCATGTTGATATTAATTTATAGCAGCAGGGTTTTCTTAAGACCATTGCAAAAATACAAAGTAAATTATTTTAAAATGTGTTTAAATCTATGTCATATGTCTAGGAGAGTGAATGGCTTTAAAATGCACCTGCCAACCCCTTCGGATAAATGAAGGGAATTCTTTTCTATTAACAATTCTGGGCATCTTGAAATGGGTGTTCTTTCTTCTGAAAGATGAGTTTGAGTCAAGGGAAACTGATTTGGATTACTTGGCAGAAACTAGATTTCTCTGCAGTAGTTAAGGGTTCCTCTTTCTGCCAGAACTGATTTACCAAACACTTCATCCTTTTTGTCTCTAGTATCTTCACATTACTAGAAGGCATCAAGACATGGAGGTGCTGTGTACAAATAACTACCCAATACTTTCTGCAAACAGTCTTGGAAAGATAAAGTCTGGATGGTGATGGACAGTATAAACAAATTATTATTACTCTGCTGTATGAATCATTATCAACACAGCACTTTTCTCATGCCCCCTCCTTCCAAAGCTCCTATAATACTTACCACAACTGCATTAAAATTTATATAGTTGTATATTTTACTGCATAAAACCTTGACAGGTGGTAAAATAGTAACTTCATTGCAGAGAAAGTGGTGTCCATGAAGGTTAATGGCTGACACTGAAAGCCAATAACAAATGTCTTTCCTTAATGAAATGCTTGGTTTAGATCATATTTGTTATACTGTGCTTATGCACTAGTCTGCCAAGCACATTCTATAAAACAGACTCACAACTCATTCATAAAGTGCAACATAGAGGAGCAAATAACACTCTGGTATTTCCAACACTGGTATTTCCAACCTAACTTCAAACTAGTAAGGTCTTATTTCAGTGGGAAAAAAAAAAAAAAAAAAAAAAAAAAACAACCAACCCAAAAAAACCCCACACACCAAAACAAAACAAAACACCATCACCCCCCCCCCCAAAAAAAAAAAGAAACAAAAAACAAAACAACCAAACCAAACCAACCAACCAACCAAACCCAAACAATAAAAGAAACACGCACCCATCAAACTTCCTTTCCCACCTGAATGAGAATATAGAAACTTTGTCCACTGTTTACACATTCAGCCACAATCAGGAAATCAGAGACTTCAAGGAGATCAAAGGATTTTACTGCTCAAGGTACCAAACACTATTTTCTACAAGTTTTATATCACTCCTCCCCACCCCCCTTACTCACTTATATACTACCCCTAATAGCTAGGTCCAATTTTATGAGGAGCATTTCTGAAAGCTGAAAAGAGCTTTCTCTGGAAAGAAGCCATCTGTTTGAAGTGCTCAGCTCCAAGATCTGAAATGCTTCCCAGTGTTTTTTCGCTTCCCAGATGTACTGCAAGTTCCAAATATCTAAGCAAAAAGTGACAGACTTACACAGTTGCAAGGGAACTTCTGTTCAGTAGCAAAGCAGAACTGAGCAGGAAGCTGTGTCAACCAGAAACAGGGGATCTGAATGAGGAGGCTGCTGCTTTGGCTTATCTGTTTTGCAATGCCAGTGTTGTATTTTTCATGTATTTGAAAGGTATTCTCAACTTCAGACACTTAGTTCGGGAGTGGGTTTTCTTTAGATACAAATTGTGTATGTAATACATTTTCCCACATAGCCTAGTTACACTTAGAGAGTGTGAGAAATGTCCCTTAGCCTACAATTACTCACACTTCAAGACAAGGAAAACTGATAAAAGGCTGTTGAAAATGAGGCAAATCCATCCTAGCTCTGTGATACCTAAGATAACATCCGTACATTGTCCAACATGAAGAATTATCCAGTAGCACAGATCACAGCTACAGCTTTAAAATCAGTCTCTCTGAGGAAGACTGGTTAAGAAAATTAATACCAAAATTACTTGTGATTAAGTACTAAAACATTGTAGAAATGTCACTGTAAAAGATTCCTTGTTTCCCCTCTTGATGCTTCTAATCAAACACCTCCGTTTAAACAGCTGTTTCAGCCTGCTATGATAATGCCTAGTGCCATGGCCTGAGGAGGAAAGCTGACCAGAGAATTAGCACAAAGGATCAATTTCAAAGATAAGGGTTTTCCTTTATAACTACATTAACACATGCTATAATAAATACTACCCAGCTTGGAGAGAGTGCTTTTCATCAATGCATTTCAAAGCACTTACACAGAAATACAGTGCTGAAAGACATGTCAGGAGATTATTTGCTCCATACCGTGTCACTAAGATAGGGTTAAGCACACCTAAGCTGTGTTGGCAAACATTTGTCTAATGTTCTTTTTAAAAAACACCTGTACAAGGTACAAGGATTTCAGGGTTTCATTATTTGTATACCGTACAAAGTTTTCATGAATTCCCTTTCTAAATCTTTCTTGCTCAGTAGGAGACTCACCATCTTCTTTTTGCCCCAGCACTGATTACAAATGTCAATCAGTTTATCTACAGAAATAATTTAAGCATAGCTGTCCCATTGTAATCTCATAATTTCTAAGTGTTTTTTTCAACCTTTAGTCATAACTTTTATTTTCTGTACTTCTTAACTTTCTTCTTGCTCATTCTTCCTAGTATATCTTTTTTTCTGTAGTGTGGTGCCAAGGATGAACTTGGTACTCTCCAAATGTACTACTCTGTAGAGTGATTACGTCAGTGTCTCTGTTGCTTATGGCTAAATAAAGACATCTGGAAAAACAAGGTGCTACAGCACATTAAGTGCTTAGAGGGTTTGTTCACAAACAGATTGAGAACTGTGGATCTAGGTGCTAACAAGGCAAATTAATAACTTGCTTGAGGATCTCTCTGGGCATACAAGTTAGACGGGTCTGCAATCCTCTGAGTCCTCTTTTTTATAAGTATATATCCTACTTTTGTCTCAAGACAATGTTCCTCCACTAACCCATTGTTTTTTGATTACTTTAGCGGAACCACTGAAGTCAGGAAAACTGCCTCACGAGGAGGACAATTTTCAACCAAAGAGCTACAGCAAAGCCACAAGCAGGAAGTCAGGTTTGTTGGAACCCTAATCCTTCAATCTCTTTGCCTGCATTACCCAAAGAAATTCACTTAATATTACATGAGTTTTACATAACACATATTTTGTAATGTATATGTATTCAGTGGTTTCACACTTCCTTTGTCCCTATTTTAACTAACTTAGAATAACTTGCATAATCCAGCCAGGCAGTGCCAGAGAAGGAAAGATACCTAGGCTTCTAAAAAGAGTGCTGTAAATGAAAGAATTTCTTGAGCACTTATTCATGAGTTGGGTCAGGCAGAAAACAGGCCAAACCCAGGGAGCAGAGCAAATCTAAGAGCACAAAAGAGATATTGTTTGCAGTGTAATAGGAAGTTATGATCTTTGGAAAGATGGAAACACCAGACTTGGGCAGGTAAGGGAGGAGGTGCACCGAGGCTCCCTGTTTGCAGTGTTATACCAGCACTACTGCCAGTCTCTCCCTCATGTCAAACCTGATGCCCAGGAACCCCAGGAGGTGCCTTCTTCTAACAAGTGCTCTCTCAGGCCACTTATCCTGCCAGAGAGCTCCATGAGGGGCAGCCAGGGGGCAAGGGATGCAGAAGTATCCCACTCAAATCCCTGAGAGAAGGTGTTTCTTCAGCAGTGCTTACACACAGACTGGTTAACGGCATGTACTGCACAAAGTGTGGCACAGCAGTTAAAACTGACAGGCATATGCATTGAACATCAGCTCCCTCTACTGTAAATACACTGGGATATGTTACTCTGCCACCCCACTGACTCCCAAACCAGTCCGATTTGATAAAAGTACTACTCTGAAGCACTGTGAGAAAGATCACTGGAAAAATGCATCCTGTACAACTGACAGACAGGAAGACAGTGTGAATTTTTCTTTCTAATTCTTGTGGTTATGATAATTGGGTTTTCAGTCATCTTGTATGCTGCAAATATCCATCTCTAGATTGTCTCAAAACTAGAATAAATTTCATTATCTTAATCTAATATCTTACAAATAACTGTAGATCACAGTCTACAGAACAGTCTGCTGCAGTAACTGGTCTTGCCTTTATTAGCCACACCATTAATTTCTGACAGAAAACGTAACGGCGTGGACCCTAACCTCTGCTGATCGTTATCCTACTTATGATGTTTTGTCTTCCTGAAAAGGCTAAAAATCTGACAAGTCTCAATAGCTGATGACTGTGCCAATCTATACTGAGGGCTATTTTTGGTTCCAACAGAAATCAGAGACTTTTGCAGCACAGCTCAGTAACATAGTCCCATTAATTGATAAGATTTACTCAGAAGTATGACTCACAAGGACAGAAACTGTGCTCAGACCAGACTGAATTCAACTAATAGTTTCAACATAAAAACACAGGAGATTGGCTTTTTTCAGAGAAAGGGAAATAGTTTTTGTTTTGAAATTGAGCTTTTTTTTAATGTTAGACTAAACAAAAGTTTAATTTCAAATTAAACCAGTGCTCATTGTTTTACTCAGCATGAAATCCAATTAAACAACCAAAGTTTCAAAAGTTGGCCAAGAGATCAAGAAAGATGAGGACAGCAGAGAGGCTCTGCAACTTGCCCAAGAATGGATAGTCAGAATCTGTAGTGAAATCTTTATGTAATGGAAAGCAAAGACACAAGATCAGAAAGAATCCAGACACCTGGAGAAGTGATCAATAGCCTATCCATGAAAATGGCCCATCTATTGATTGTAAAAAAGGAGCAGAAGGAAGATGTTAAAGTCATAAGACAGGGATGGAGAGCAGAGTATTGAGATTCTTGTGTGCTTGAATGCTGAAATACAGAGGAGAGAAATAAGATGAGAAAGAATGGATGAAAACATGATCAAGACAGGTTAACTCAGAGGACAAGAAATCATCAAGGGGAGGGGCTGAAAGCACAGGAAGTATTGAGCTAGCAAGTATCTTAAAGTAAGGAACCTGAAAGGCAGACAGGACATCAGGAGAAAGGGATGGGAGGCCAGGACTTCAGTGTGCCCCAAAAGCATGTTGGATAGACTTCAAAATCCCCTAGCTTCCAACACTATCCTTCCTTTATGCTGTTGTACGGAGGGTCATAGCCTTATCCATGGGCCTCTAGAATCCCCAAAGACAGATAATGAGAGAAAAGGGATAAAAAGCAGAAAGTTAGTTTGATCAACTTCATGCTGACTTTGTACCATTCCTTTGATAGGAAGGGAATAGTCAAAGCAAATAATGCTGCTTTGAAATACGAATGGACAAAATGTAGTAAGTAAATGAGAGGAACTTTATCAGAATTATGCCACAACTCATTAATCTGTATCACAGGAATAGTGTTACTTTAAAGTTAACACCAGTATTTCAAAGCAAAAGGTCTTTTGGATCTCTAGCAACTCACTGCAAGCCCTTTACAGCTAATCAGTATCATTGCTTCAAAGGAAATTAAACTGTCTCCACCCAGTAACTCTAGTGGCATTTGATCTACAATTGGCTTGAAGTTAAAAATTAATTACCCTTCCAACATATTGATTACATGACTATAAACATAAAAGCAGCAGCCCAGAACAATGTACACTGACCCTTTGTTGAAACAGCATGTTTGTTTTGAAAAGGCAGCTAATTAAAACAAGTTCCCTAAAAGAGAAAGGCAGTAGTAAAACTAAAAGCAACAGTGCCATCTAGTGCACCGCTATGGTCACGGAGCATCACACAAAATCACACAATTGTTTATTTCGGATATTTCTTAATGCTAACAGAAAAGGACAGATAAAATACTGTCACACTCCAAATGCCTGAACTCCTGAGTCTTACCATCTGGGAATACATGACTTCTAGGTAAAGAAAGTTTTACATCATATTTATATTTGTATTATTAATAAAATCTTAAATCTACTCAATTAGATACTGACTGTAAATTAACCTAAATAAATAAAGTTCAACACTGACAGTAATTCTCTAAACTGGTTTTGTTTTTCAAAACAGCTACACTGAAGCATCCTATATGTTTTTACATTGTATCTAGGCTGAGAGAGTTGGGCTTGTTCAGATTGGAGTAGAGGAGGCTTTGGAGAGATCTCATTGCAGCCTTCCAGTACCTAAAGGTCCTACCAGAAAGCTGGAGAGGGACTTTTTACAAGGGGGTGAAGTTACAAGACCTGGGGTAATGGCTTTAAACTGGAAGAGGAAAGGTTTAGGTTAAATATCAGGATTAAATTTTTTACTGTGAGGGTAGTGAGACACTGGAACAGGTTGCCCAGAGAAGATGTGGATGCCCCATCCTGGAAGTGTTCAAGGCCAGGCTGGATGGGGCTCTCAGCAACCTGGTCTAGTGCAAGGTGTCTCTGCTCATGGCAGGGGGATTGGAACTGGATGATCTTTAAGGTCTCTTCCTTTTATGATTTAATGTTTTTTATAATATGCACTAAAACAGATTTAAAACTCTGCATATCTTTCATGGGTTTTTATTAGAATCATAGAAGCTCCTATATTGGAAGGGACCCTCAAGGATCACTGAAGTCCAACTCCTGGCCCTGCACAGGACAATCCCAAGAATCACACCATGTGCCTGAGAGTATTGTCCAAACACATCTTGAACTCTCAGGCTTTGGTGCTGTGACCACTTTCCTGGGGAGCCTGTTCCAGTGCCCAGCCATCTTCTGGGGAAAGAACATGTTCCTAATACCTAACTTAAGCTTTCCCTGACTCAGCTTCATGCCATTCTTTCAGGTCCTTTCACCAGTCACCATGGAGAAGAGATCAGCACCTGACCCTCCTCTTCCCCTTGTGAGGAAGTTGTAGACTGCAATGGGGTCTCCCCTCAGTCTCCTCTTCTCCAGGATGAACAAGCCAAATTATCTCAGTCACTCCTCATGTGGCTTCCCCTCTAGGCCCTCCACGATCTTTGTATCTCCTTTGAACAACCTCTAATAGCTTTAAATCTTTCTCATATTGTGGTGCCCAAAACTGCACACAATATTCAAGGTGAGGCTGTCCCAGTGCAGAGCAGAGCGGGACAATCCCCTCCCTTGACTGGCTGGTGATGCTGTGCCTGATGCCCCCCAGGACACGGTTGGCCCTTCTGGCTGCCAGGGCACTGCTGACTGACATTCAACTTGCCATCGATCCCTTCATCAACTTGCCATTGTCCCTTTCCTCAGTGCTGTTTTCCAGTCTCTCATTCCCCAGTCTGTATGAACTTTCAGGTGCAGAATCCAGCACTTCCCCTTGTTGAATGTCATATGGCTGGTGATTGCCCAACCCTCTAATTTGTCAAGGTTTTTCTTCAGAGCCTCTCTGCCTTTGAGGGACTTAACAGCTCCTCACAATTTAGTATCAATGGCAAACTTGCTTAGTATTCCTTCCAGTCCTGTGTCCGAGTCATTAATGAAGATGCTGAAGAGCACAGGGTCCAAGATTGAGTCCTGTGGAACCCCACTAGTGACAGGTCATCAGTCTGGTGTCACTATTGCCCTCTGCGCTTGATCCGGTAGCCAATTGCTCACCCACCACATGATGTGTTTATCCAGCTGTGTGCTGGACATTTTGTCCAGAAGGATCCTGTGAGAGACAGTATTGAAAGCTTTACTGAAATCCAAAAAGATACATCAACTGCTTCCCTTGATCAGCTAGGTGGGTTACCTTATCATAAAGGGAAATTAGGTTTGACAAGCAGGACTTTTCCCTCATGAAGCCATGCTGGCTGATCTATATGTATACACACCAGTGAGCAAACATAGAGAGCAAAAAACAACAGTACTGTTTTACTTTTTGTAGCATGGTATCTATTCAGGATCTGCTAAATGTAATCCTTGATAATGGACAGATTTTTATCAGAAAAATGTAAGCCATTATAGGCTTGCTTCTAAATCCTCTTCCCTAGAAGAGCCAGAGTCAAACCCACATGAGGAGCCCTCACAGAACCCAAAATTCCACAGAATTGCTCTCCTATTTTGTTGCCACAGAATTTTATGCTTCTCTCTGGTTGCTTTAATGTTCCTGATTATTAAAAGTTCGCTTTTGGTTACACCGAATAGCGACTTGACTTCCCTTTCCCAAAACTCTATAGGGCCCTTCCACCATATCTAGCATCATACTTGGCCCTCTACACTAGATTAATGTACGTTCATTGCCAGCTTTTAATATTGACTGCCTTAAACTACAAAAGAGAGCCTAAAATTAAGGCTGTATATCCTGCAGCAGGAAAAGATTACAATCTCTATGCCAGTTGCCGCAGATTCCCTTCTACCCCAAGGACTCATATTTCACTGGGGTTTTTTTGCCCCATAGCCTACTATCACTAATTTTAATCCATACAATATCGTGTCAGGCACATCTCACACATCCTTCAGATTTTGCAGCTTTCTTCATCAGCTCCTCTCCTGACATCAGGGGAACTAGTCTATCAACACCACTTGAAACCACTTCACTATTTGCTTTGGTTTCCCTTTAGTTTTTTCTTGCTTGGCTAAAAGAAATTCCTGCAAATGTGAAAACATAAACCCCATAGACCTGGCCTGTTGTAATGTACTCCCCTCACCTTGTGCCATGGGCAGGAGAAGGCCCTCACACCTGTTCCCTTCCAGCCTCGGCCGTATGCAGGGCTGGTTACCAGCAGGTCACCCCACAAGGTCCTCCACTGTTCACATGTCAAAACCCCAACTTTGCCAAGTTTGGAGAACAGCAACAGACACTCATGAGTTGATGGCAGGTTTATTAACAGACCATGTGAAAAATCCTTCCCTGGAATACAACCCACAAGAGGCAGATTGTATTGCACAGAAACTGTTAAGGGCAGTATGCTGTAAGAAAAAAATGTGACATGAGATGTGCTTCCCTTTGCTCCCTACCCTCTCATTTTCCCACTACTTTCCTAGGTCTTCTCTTTCTTTCCTGGCTCACAGGAGAAGTCCCAGCACACAAGGCAGGAAGCAATGGTGGCAGCAGCAACCTAACATGACTCAGAGCAAAGAAAATATCGTGACTGAAAGGAATCTAAAAACAAACCCAGAAAAGGTAAGTAGCAATGAAGAGCTGAAAACTACCAGAAATGAACACATAGAGGTCCAACTATCATGTGCTACACAAGAGAACAGGCAAAAAATGTGTGAGGAGAGGACACAGGTTTCATAAGGAAGGTGGACTCAGTTACAGTGGCTCTGTGAATAAGATCAGCTAGGTTTAGAAACCACTTTTCAAGTCATCGTGTCAGCAAGCAGCACACAAAACCAGTGGTCTACCTGTGTCTCACCAACTCCTGCATATTATTGTTCCTTTTAGTTCTTTCGCAGGTTATCAAAGTCTCATCTTCTGCCACCATTAAATTTTCAAGAAAACTGTCTTCTCCTATGTTGCACCTCAACTATAAAGGCTCCCTGCTGCTCTCCTTTACCTCTTTCGCTAAAAATGATTTTTGACTGGAAGGCCACAAAATTTTGGGGGAAAAAAAATAGGGAGAATAGAGAGCTCTCTCCATCACATTAGATTGCATTATTGTATGTGTCAGGATATCCCACTTCTATTTGTACCTCTTCATCACCTCATCCTATACAGCATAACAGAGATGTGGGACTCCTGTGTATCCTGGTCTGACATGAGAGACTAAAACCAAAACTTCAAAATTTTCTGGTGAGAAAGGAAGTGGAGCACAGTATTTGCACTTACTTTTCACAGATAGCAAAAGCCTGAGCTTACCATCTGGAAAGAATGCACATGAGGATTTCCCTCAGACTAATAATCATCCACATCAGTCAAGGATATCATTATAACAGCAACAGGAGTTAAAACAGGCACGGCTACATAAGCATAATGATTTAATCCTTTGTGCATTTCTTGAACATGAAGAAGTGAAACTAGCATAATCAGACTTTTAATCTTTGTGTTACTTTTGTTCTGAGTTGTTGTTCTTAACCAAAAGATTGCATCATGGGGGATTGAGGACATTATGGTGGAATGTATTTTCTCCAGGTTTGCATTAGACATTTGTCAGTTGTCTTTCATGTCAGTTGAAAGAGAACTATCTCTATATCCCAATTTACTGCAGCAAGAACAAAAAAATATTTTCCCCCTTTTTACAATCTCCTCAGTAGTGGACAGAGTTATTAACCTACTCAAAATCTAATTCTTATAGATGTAATCCATAATGGAACTGCTTGGGGAGGGGGCAGGAATTGTTCCTTGTAAACCACTGAATAAAAGGTTGTCAATATGAAGCCTATGAAGCTGGTCACAGCTGAGTACAAAACAAGTATTTGTTGATGAATACAATGGATAATTCCTGCAATGAGCTTTGTTATGCTTCTGATATTAATTTTGCTCTTTGTAACAGACCTCTGTACCATTATAAACCAAGTTACGTGTAAAAATGAGGCCTCAAAATAATACGACGTGGGGTTTTCTTTAAGTCAAACAAGTTGGGTGCTATCTTGAGAAAATATATAGTCATATAAAAGAGCATTTGCTCTCAAAGACACACTGCCCATTTGGCTGTAACCTCCCTTGATTCTTCATTGTTTAATCTTACCTCATCTGGCCCATAGTCAAGATCCACATCAGAATTCATGTGTGTGAAATTCTGGCTCTCTTGTACTCAGACAGACACCTACCAATTTCTACAGCACCAGAATATTGAGAAAAATGTGATTAATATAGTCATACATAAGACTATTTTTGCAGAAGGAGAATGGTAGGATAAATTCCTTGGTGTCTTTTACATCTGGGGTGATTCCACTGCATTCTTGTGCAGAGTTAAGAAAGTACAGATCTCCCAAGGAAGCAGATCCTGGGCTATGAGGCCACAGGTGAGTTCTGACTACTATAGACAAAGTGCACCATCATCTGCATCAGTCTTCCATTAAACAGAACAGTGTAGAACAACAACAACAAAAAAAAACAAAAACAGACTACCAAATCCCCAAACAAAACAAACCTCTTTTAATAGATTAATGTAATAGATTAATAGATTAAACATGGCAATTGTTTAAAAAGAAGATGACTGAAGTTATGTTCCAACATCAGCATTTTGACACTGTGCTAATTTCAGAAATGTTTATCATTCAGAACGTTTACTGGGGTCTGCAGCAAGTGCACTCAAGTACTAATTTTTCTATCATTGAGAGACCAAATAATCAAAAATAAAATTACATTACTTTACTTCAAAATCCTGATTCCTCTTCCTACTATTTCTTCTAATATGTGATACAAAAACAAAAATTAAGACCTCACACTTCTGTTAAATAGCACAAAGTACCACTGACTCTGAGGCATTTTTCTCTATACACGCAAAGACACTCCCAGCTCTTCAGTCACATCTCCTTGCATGGTTTATCTTCATTGAGATTTTATCATAATAAGACATTTGGTTCTACAAAGAGTAAAAGAGAAAGGAATTTGGACTCCTGCAGTGAATCTCAACTTCATTAAACAAATCAGCACATTTGCCATTTCCTGTTGAAAAATAAAACTGCCAATGTCTCCTTTAGAATGAAAGTAAATAAATCCAGCTAGAAGACTACACTTTCTTTTTTTCAGAAAGAAATAACTGAAAATGTAAGCAGGAACCAGGCTCAGTGAGAATGAAGGAAAGGAATTTTTGCATTTTCTCATAGAGCTTTCCAAAGTGAGGTGGCTGCTCAGTTCCTGTGAGCTAATGTTCTATTCCTGTCACAAGCTGATGGCTGGGGCAAGCAGTGCTCCAATTCCTTTGCTTTTCTCAGTTTTGCTTTCTACTAGTACCATTGTGGTTTTTTTCTCAATCTATCCTGGTACAGAGCAAAGGCAAATAAATGATGTACACCAAAAGACAGCAAGACTGGTTCAGGCTGGAGAAGTCTCAAGAGTTACTGTAAGACACGCTGCTATCTTAAGGGTGCTCTTCAGCCATTATGGGGTGCAGAAAAGCCTTACCCTTTAATTCTCACCCATTTCCTAATCCCCAGCCTGTCCTCTTCCTGTGTTAACCTAATCCCGCTCTTTTATCCATAGCTACTGAGACAGCATTACTGATGTCTAAGTAGGAGCTGCAATAAAGGCTGTACAGAAATAAAGCCCTCTTGGTACAAAGTCCTTTGTGGAAAAATACATGATTTACCTCCCTGAGTACAGGTCCTTAAGGAGCACAGAGCAATGCGGAATTACAAGTGCCTTTCTTCCTTCCCTTAACCTAAAAATTCTTACAAGTTCCTTGTGTTCTTCCCTTAGCCCTTGTCCACTTTCACTGGTCCATCACCTTTTTTCTGTTTGATCTTTTAACACTGAAAAGGGATTTGGTTGTCCCAACTCTGGGTCTGAACTAGCCACCTCATTACAGACAATAATCTTGTCCTAGGTCAGGCATCTTAACTAAGTCAGATGAATCTCAGCCTTGGAGTGATTATTTCTCCCCATTGATGCTGTGGAAGCTGAGTCACTGGCCCAGACTCAGGCATTTATCCGTTAAGTATCAAAAATACTCCCCAATAATCTGATTTTAAATATTCAACTAAACCTTTTTACAGACCAGTGATTTGACCATGACATTCCTTATTTCACTAATAACCTCTCTATCCTCAGCAATTTCCCTGTTACCTTTCTTTTGCTCCCTTTTGTATTCCATTCTCACTGGATCCAGTTCATTAGGTTCAAACTATCCTCTCTCTTCTTTGGCTCTTCCATGGAGCTGCTTTCATTCTCACTTGAGTTTCTCTCCATCAACTGCTGAACAGGAAAAGGGCTCAGAGAATCATGCCATACAGTTTCAGGAGGGATTGCTTCAGGATCTTCCTTGCTACCTTCTCCTGCAACACAGGCCACAAGATTCCTCAAGTCCTTGCTGAATTGTAGAATGTATCTTCTCGAAAATGGTTAATCTTTACTCTGAAATTGCTAGTGCCAGTGTTGTCTTGGTCAAATTCTTTCAGTAGTCAACTACCATGACAAATTAATACTAAGTTTATTTTTAGCCTGAATTTGTCCTTTTTTATTTACTGGCCATGAATCCTGTAATATTGTAATAAACCAAAACATCCCATTAACAATTTTCTTATCTCCCAGAAAGGACTTAGAAACATTTAAGTTGGTTTGGGTTTTTTGTTTGCTTGTTTGTTTTTTTCCTGATAAAACTAATAAGAGATTAGATTGGTTGGATTTTCCAGTCCCTGATTATTCTTTGAACTCCTTGCAATTAATAAATATCCTCCTTGAAAACCTCTAGCTGTACACATCTACAGCAAATTTATTTGTCTTTGAAAAAACAGGGTGTAAAATACACATGTTAATACTCTTCTTTCAAAGCACTGTCACAGTACATGGATATAATTTATTAATAAAACACTTATCACTGTAGCACAGATTGTTTAAGTTAGAAACTTTCCCACAGATACTGTGAAGAATGGTACAGAAAACTTTTCTAGTTGTCTTATTTTTCCTCAAAATTCTGGTGTTGTAATTTAAACCCCTACAATTGTTCATTTCTGGCACTGCTTTGTTCAGTTCAGATCATGCACTGCTAACTTCAAGAGCACTTTTAGAATGCACTTTTACTATGCAGTTGTTCCTTACAGTGCAACAGAATTAAATATTTTAGCACTGAGAGAACATTTTCTGTAATGGAAGACTTTCTATAAGAAGTCACAATCTTTGCTTGATGGTACTTCATTTTACATTTCAGAAGGAAATCAGGATTCTTTCCTCAGAGAATTTTGGATTAAGCACATTTGTAAGTCTTACAGTTTATCAAACAATACATTCAGGAAGTCAAAGAAGAGGTCAAGGAAAGAAGTGCAGGTACAGACAATATTTTAATAGCTAACACCGTGTCTTAAGTAGTTGACATACTAAGACAGCAAAGATAACAAACACATGAGGAGAAACCCAACAACACACAAACCATGTCTGAAGACTAGAACCTACAGAATCAGTAAAACAGGAAATTTTTCACAGCTCAGAAAGTCTGTACATAATTTGGAATATATAAGCATTGCTCATTTGAAAAGGTAGATTGAAACTGACTGGATTCAAAAGTACATTGCTTAGTATGCAGCAACTCATCTGTATAACCTTCTTCTTGACTTCAGCTCTTTGCAGATGCTGCTGCATTATTGCTCATTACCTTCAAAAATGCGCAACTTCCTTATCTCTGCTGGAACTGCAGTAGCAGCCAACAAGACCGAGGTGTATTTCCTTCCTTTGATTGCTCTCCTCTAAAATACTCAACACTTGCTCTTTACACCCTATTTTCACACATTCCTATTCCTGGATAAAAATTCTGTATCACAAATAGTAATTCCATCCTTAGCTCTTGAAAGAACACATCTGCTTCAAAGCACCACAATTTATTGGAGAGCTAAACCTTGTGGCAACCAGTGAAGTAAACTACTGGCCTGAATTTCAAGATAAATCTAAGAAACAACATGGGTATCTAATTCCTAAAACATAGACATGTATCAAAAGAATGGCAAATGCATGACTTTGTATTTGAATTACATAAGGCAAGCTATATAGCTGATTATTCATGGAGGGAATGGGGTGGAGAAAGAAGCAGAGAAAACTCCCAAGGATAGAAACAGAGTAGGAAGTCACAATGCAAGCCTGGATAAGATCTGAATGCAATCCTATAAGGAACTTAAAAAGAGCTTCTAAGCTAAATGTGTTAATAAAGATCCCTAAAACCAACAAAAGCAATACAGCTATTCAGTTTTGTGATCTAAATAATTATGACATCCATAACCTCCATTAAAATATAAAATACGATGCAAAATCAATAAAACTTATAAAAATATTATTGTTTTAAAGCATAAAGAATGTTGTAAAATGCCATGAGTAAGCAAGACAAGGAACTTGATAAGGAAAAAAAACAAATGACAGTAAATTCTAAGGAATCAACAGAAGTCTTGATATAAGAAAGACATTTTTTACAGTGACAACAAAAATAAACTGGAACAACCTCCAAGATGCAATTGGAAAGGACACTAGACAAATCTCATCTATTCTCCCTTTCCTACAAAAGAATGGACCAGATGATCTTCCAAGTTGGGCTGTTTCATGACTCTAAAAGGAACCTCCGCAGCAGGTGAAGGACTACTGAGTCATTCTCTTGAATGTCTGCTGGGGCCTAAAAGTTCCTAAGTGTTATCTAAGAAGGAAGCTCAGTCTCAGGCTTGCCCTACAATTGCACTTGATTAATAGTTTTCTTCCTGTCATAGCTTTTCTTCCAATGTTATTTTAAGGATTTAACATTCAACTTCTCCAGAACAAACCTATTTGCTTTCACTGCTAAGGATCTGTAAGGTACAAAGAGCAAATTGTGAGATTTGCAAACAACTCCTCAAAAATACAGATACAAATTGGCATGCAATTCCCAAATCCCTAAGATCTGATACTTATTTGGGAATCTCAGGAACTGGAGTATGCCTCCCACCAATCCACAGGAACGTGAGGATTTATACCAACAGGTATCAGAATGCAGGGAAATGCTTCCCATTGAAAGGAGCAGGCTGCAAGGACATAGCCTGCTGCACCTTTCTGGGCACTCCTCCTGTCCTACTGCCAGGAGCACCATCTGAGCTTAAGCAGATCCCACCTCTGTCCTAGGAAAACGTGTGTCATACACCCTACAGATTAAAGGAGTAGACACCAAATACACCTCTCGTCAGTTTGTCCTCTGAGCAGATGCAATAGATAAAATGTCAGTTTAATTATTTATTTCTGCATTGTTTATCTCAAACTTTGGAGCCAGAGCAGGAGAGGGGAGGTGTGCTGTGCTAACTACTATGCCTCATTGCCTCCTTGCCAGTCTTCAGGATGGCTTCAGCACAGAAACTGCACTTCTCTCAAGCCATTTTGACAGCCCTGCAGGGAGATCTTGCAGGAAGGAGCACTGTGCTCTCCGTACCAGTGGTACTCAAGGGCCAGAAGTCTGACGCTATAGAATAAATACAGAATACAGAAAGAAAGAACAGAAGCAGTACAAAATAGCATGTGATTGGTAGCTGTATTATGTCTGATCAGCTCAAGAAGAACCCAATAACTGTTGCTTGGGTTTGCACTTTTTAAATTAATTTGTTTTTCTCTCATCACATCAGTAAACCATACGCTGCTCCTAAGACAAATCTGTGAGCCCACAGTGAGCTTCATGTAGTGGGACTAAGCATCTACTAAGATATGAACTAGCTTGTGAGCAACAGGAGGCTTTGTTGTTCCGTATGTGACTGTAGTGCCAATTAGCTTTTCATCAATGGGTAGAGATAGTGACACCTGAAAAAAGGTGAATTTCATAGCACGAGAAGATCTACTGGTTGGAAATTTGGCTGTATTAAATTTAAAATAGCAAGTAAAGATATATGACTTCAGATAAGATGCAACCTAACCTTCAACCTAACTTGTCTATCACTCTGTTTCAAAGTCACTTCTCAGTCCTGACATCCTTAAGCCTCACCTCCTCAAATTTGCTCTGCATCTCCAGGATTACTTTTGGTCCTCCATTAAAATCCCTCTGAAAGGTCCATATTCTTCCTAAGAAGACACGTAAACACTCCAATATACTGAGTCAAAAGGCAAGATTACTACTTATTTCTGCATGATTAATCATTTCCCCTTAAGTCCTGAGGTCACAGTAAAGCACCTGTGAGGATACTATTGAAAAGATTCTATGATGACTACACAGTCCTCCTCTGAATCATTCACTTCATCATGCTAGTTTCAACAATCTTCCAGGAAAAAAAAAAACTAGTGTAAACATGGTACATCCAACAGATACATCTATTAACTCAAAAAAACCCTATTCACATTTATCTGATAAGATCCACCTTTTTGAACTATCCTCAAAATAAATGTCAAATAAGGCAACACCATGGCAAATTCCAAGATGTGTTAAAAATTAATAGGAGCAGTTTGCAGACCTCCTCAGTAAGGTACCTGTCAGACTTCTGGGTGGAACTTAAAGTCCTGTTGCATGAAACTCAACATTGCACAATGCCTTTTGGTGCTACAGACCATTATCTTTTATGTTGGGTCGAAATAATATATGTGAGATGTTCCAACCCCAAATATCCCTTAGATGCACCTTTTCTGTTCTACACTTCACCACTTTACATCTAGCAACAGCCTTATCAAATGTTAGCTTTGGTTGTCCTTTATTTTGTTCCAGAAATAAATAAACAAACTATAATCCATTATCTTTATCCTCCAGAGCTTCAGAGATTTTAAATCTCTCTTCAGGTGTCCTGAATTGGCCATGTTGCCCAATCTATATATTCATTATTTTGACTTGTTTTCATTTACATCCTTTGTTCATATATGGGGGGTGGGGTGTGTGCCATTGTAATATCCACATATCCATTTGACTGTAACAATGTTTTGTCCAATATAACCTTCCTTCATTTCCACGCAACAGTCCTGTTACTGCATCTAGAGTGATAGGCCTGAAAAATTCTACAGATATTGGCAATATTTTGCTCTACTGCATGTGACAGCATTTGTGTACAAATACTCATGCAAGACAGATATGAATGATCTCCATAGCATAACAAGACCCTTTGGCTAGCAGCTGGCTACATTCACACCACTAGTCCTGACTGACTCAGGTGTATATTGACACCTGTGATTTCCCAGTCAATGATCAGCTTTTCCTTGTCTATCATAACTGAAGAAGTACACTGTGCTGGACACTGAAATGTTACACAGAGTCATCAGTGGACTACAGGCAATCCTTGCAAGGCATCATCTCAAAAGCCCCCGTGTACCTGCAATGACACGCCACTGGATGACACACTTCACGTTGCTCAGTCTTGCAGTAAAAATTTCCCAATCTATTTATTCTTCTGTTTCCTCCCACTGACCATATTTCATGTCCGATCTTCTACAGTATGAATCATTTCACACTGTCAGTTTCCTCAGTCTGTCGCTTCCCACCACCTCCCCAGCAGCGTGCGGGATGCTCCGGACGAGCCCGTGGCCCTTGCCCCGTGCAGGGCACGCACCGACCCGCGCTGAGCACCCCGCGGGGACCGCCTGGGACCCGGACAGCCTCCTCCCGAAGGGACGCTGCAACCACGTCAGGATCGGCCTCGCCTCGCGCGCAATTAGGGACAGGATGAGAGGACATGGTCTTACGCTGCACCAGGAGAGGTTTAGATTGGTTATTAGGAAGCATTTTCTCACAGAGAAGGTGATTAGATATTGGGATGGGCTGGCCGGGGAGGTGGTGGAGTCAGCGTCCCTGGAGGCGTTTAAGGACAGACCGATGTGGCTCTCAGTGCCAGGGTCTACTTGACAGGGCGGTGTTGAGTCACAGGCTGGACCCGATGAACTCAGAGGTGCTTTCCAGGCAAAGTGACCCTGTGATATCTCAGTTCTGCCCGCCCCCAGCCCCACTGCTGTCAAAGCATCGCCGGCAATAGCACATGGCCCCTCCCGGCCCGCCCGTCCCTTCCGGCCCCGGGCCCGGCCCCGCCGGGAGCGCGCGCAGGCACCGCCCCCGCCGGGAGCGCGCGCAGGCACCGCCCCCGCCGGGAGCGCGCGCAGGCACCGCCCCCGCCGGGAGCGCGCGCAGGCACCGCCCCCGCCGGGAGCGCGCGCAGGCACCGCCCCCGCCGGGAGCGCGCGCAGGCACCGCCCCCGCCGGGAGCGCGCGCAGGCACCGCCCCCGCCGGGAGCGCGCGCAGGCACCGCCCCCGCCGGGAGCGCGCGCAGGCACCGCCCCCGCCGGGAGCGCGCGCAGGCACCGCCCTTCCTGCGCGGGGGCGGGGTGGGGGCGGCGCACCGGGCGGGAAGATGGCGGACCTGGAGGAGCAGCTGTCCGACGAGGAGAAGGTAGCGCGGGGTGGGCGGCTGCGGGTGCTGCGCCGCGCCGCCCTCTTGTCCCCGGCCCTCTGAGCCGGCGGGCCGAACTCGGCTCTCGGCCCGGGGTTCCTGTTTTCGCCGTGGCCTCGCGGCCGGGCCGGGTCTGGCAGCCGGAGGGGGGAGGCCGGGGCAGGGCTGGGCTGGCCCGGCCGCATCTCCCGCCTCGCCTTGTACGGTGCGGGCCCGGCGGGGGCGGTGCCCGGGGCGGCGGCCGCTGTGCCGGTCCCTGTGCCGGTCCCTGTGCCGGTCCCTGTGCCGGTCCCTGTGCCGGTCCCTGTGCCGGTCCCTGTGCCGGTCCCTGTGCCGGTCCCTGTGCCGGTCCCTGTGCCGGTCCCCGCCGCCCCCGCCCCGTGTGCGGGGAGCGGGCACGGCCGGCAGAGGCAGGAGGGACGCGGAAGGCTCTCCCCTCCCTTCCCCTCCTCCACTTCCCGTTCCCGAGGCGCCCTGCCCGTCCAGCCGAAGCACCGGGCCCGCATCCCCTTGCTCCCCGCGGGAGGAGATGGGGTGCAGGTGATTGAGGAGACGGGGGCAGAGCAGGAGGAAGGCTGGTTTACTTCCTACTAGGAAGCATTAATTGGGGAAATGTAAGGTCAAGGAGCAGACGGTCCGTGTTGGCGAGATGTACGTGTAATCTCTTTATGTAGCAGTTGGAAGCTTAGATTTACGACAGATTTTTGCAGAAAAGACTCACAAGGAGCAAGATGTCTTGTGATACCTCAATTATTACTGTTGCCTGTCATCCTCTGCTGAATCCAGCTTCATGGTAGCTGCCTGTTTCCAAGCTAGGGTGTGGTGTTATGTCTACATGGTGCTGCTCATGCCTTTATGTAATGCATGCTCTCGCTCACTTTCGATTTAAAAAAATTAAATTTTCATGGCTGTGAAAGCTGTGAAATGACACAAATGTGAGAGGCATCAATAAATGATGTTTCAAACTTATTTGAAGTTAGAAGGATGTCTAAAATGTCTGAGTGGTTGCAATAAGGCATATTTTCTGTTTGATCACTTTTCGTGACTAGAGGTGCACTGATATATCAAGGCATGTGTAGCATCAGCATTTCGCTGTCTTTTCCCAAGGGATTTTAAGGCTGTGCCCTTCCTTACTTAATTCACATTCAAATGCCACCTCCGTGTTAGTACAAATAGTGCTGTGATCAGGAAGTATTGGTGGTAATCCATGTTTCTTTTACCTCTTTATAGAAAATACAAGTAACACTAATGGAGTACATTGTTCCTAGAGGAAATGCTGCAAGTACTTAGACTACAAGTTATCTTGTAATCCCTGAATAATTGAGGTTGGTAGAGACCCCTGGAGGTCATTTTTTAGGGTCATCTAGAGCAGGCTGCCCAGGACTATGTGCGGATGGCTTTTGGAAATCTTTGAGGATGCAAACTCCACAACCTGTGGCAGTGCTTGGTCACTCTTGCAGTAAGAAAGTGTTTCCTGGTCCTCAGCTAGCACCTCCTGTGGTTCATTTTCCATTGCTTCTTGTCCTGTCAAATAAGAAAAGACACAGTGACAGTTTTATCTTGTCTCTGTACGATCTCGGAAGCGCAGCCTGTGTTTTTGTGACTGATGCAGTTTAGTTCTGAACTTTCTTCCACCCACTAATTTCAGTTTTTCTTTTCTCTGGAAATGGGTGCAGACCTTCCTGAGACTCTTCCTACCTCAGTATAAGTGAATAGTATGAACATCCCTCCACTGTAAATATAAATTGATTACTTATCTGCTTCAATCCTGTATAAAATTGAATGTCCTCTATGAATGGAATTTTCCAAGCCTGAGAGTGTATTTTATTGGCTAAGAAAGCAAAGATGGGAAATGCTGCAAACTCGTGGAAAAAGAGGCAAATATCCATGCAGATTTTGTGATGCATGGAGCTTGTTTTCTGATGCATTAAGTTACGCTGGCAATAGCATAAAAATGTTATTTCAAGCATTCAGTTTCCTGAGCTAAAAAAAAAATCAGCTGGATAGCATTCGACAAGCACACCCTTCTCACTCATCCAGCTGAGGCTAAAAATAAATGTAGAAGTAGATGCAAACAGGCAAACATTGATTTTCATGGTGAATAAATCACATTGTTCCTTTATATACTTTTCTTCCATGGTGCAGAACTGATAGTGTTGAAGGCTGACGCAGAAGGTGGTGGGGAGGTAGTTTTGTAGATAATTTCAATAGGGACTTGACTAGAGCCCTGGTCAAAATTCCTGAAATTCAAGGAGAGAAGAAGGTGAACCAAATAACAGAACTCCTAATAATCATATATGAGCACAAATAAGTAGGAGATCAAGTGTTGTTGTGATATGACAAGTTCTGAAAGGTCTTGCATCCTTACTTCATGTGTAGCCAAAAGACTGAAGTGTTGCAAAGGCACTAAGCAGCTTCATGTACCTCATTCTTGCGAGATTTAAGGTGACTGTGTTTAGCTCTAGCATAATTCAAGTTTAAAGCTTGCTGTGGTTAGCATTATTGAGAATACAAAAGGGGCATAATTGGAATAAAGGTAAAAGAAAGAGTTACAGTGCAGGTAAAGAAGCTTTAAAGCCAGGGGAGAAGAGCCAGTTGCTGGAAGGAGTATGAATTCAATATCCGAGATTGCGTAACTGGTTTGGAACTCAGATTCACATTTTAGTGTGAGATTTTTGAAGCTTTGCTTATCAATAATGATAGTAAATATGAAGATAAATTTGAACAAACATTTTAAAAAAATCTGAGAATTATTTGTAGTAAATAAGGTGTGTAAGGTTTATGTAGATCCAAAGATCTGAAGTTGGGCTGTTGCCAGTGCAAGTTACTGGCTTTAGCATCCAGGACCAGCGATTTTTCAGTGCTGAGGACAGTTTTGGGAGCCACAATAGCTACTTTATTCATGTAGGTTACTGAAAGTTCAGAATCTTTTGGATATGTGGAAAACATAAGTTTGTTTGCTTCAGTTTATAAATAAGAATTAAGTGTGAGAGGTGTGAGTCTTGAAGCCCTGATCTCTCAAACAATGGAAAGTCATCACTTTGTGCCCTGCCCAGGGATAATGCATCCTCACTTAACCAGTTTTGAGTGCAAAACCTCTTTATAGATCCAGGGTATTTGAAGTAGTTTTGTTTAAGTCTAGTAACCATTTTTTGCCGTTCAGTTTTATTCCAGTTTCTGGAGAAATTGTTTTCTTACCTGTGGCTATGTCAAACTAAGAAATATATATAAAAATGTTTTTAATGAGCATATTAGCGTGAATATAAAAGGTACAATTTATCTCCATAAATGTAGGCAATGATTGATGGAAGGTACTGATTTTCCCCTAAAAGTTGTATTTGATAATGCAAATATTCATTAACAAACAATAGCAAAATGAAAAACAACATGAAAACTATTTAAATCATAAAGCTTGTGTGCTGCAGTTCATTTTTGGTGACTTGAAAGTAAATATTTACTGTGGATTTGGTTGCACAGGATTTAAGTAGCTGTGTATATCTTAAGAGAAAGTCTGAGAAAATGGGGATGCTTTCACGGAGGAAAGGGGAGAATCCTCTTAGGAAAGGATAGCACATTAATTTTTTTAATACAAAAATTAGCCCTTGCATTCCTTAAAATGCAATAATAAATATGAGAATTGTCAAACAGTATTTAGAAAATAAAAAAAATTTATAAAAGAAACCACACCTCTTTCAGTAAGCTTATGTCTCTGTAGTTTCACTTGCTCAGATAAGTGGGGTTTGCAGTGGATCAGCTTGCTGTGATTAGAAAAAAACTTCTCTTATGATGAGGAAGTAGTTCCATTTGTAAAAATGAGCCTGCATTGCTTCTTTGTACTCCTGGTGCATTGGATAATTTTGTAACTTAGATTTGTAGGTTTTTATGCTTAATTTAAGTTATAAAGGTTGAGGCCTTACACCAACTGAACTCTGCAGTGTACTTTTGTCAGAGAAAGGAAAAGTCAGTGCTTTGCAATGTGAAATCTGTGCCAGTAAAATGGTAAACTTAAGGAAAAGTCTTGCAAGTGTCCTTAATGTTCTTTCTTTGTAGTTCATTGGTGCACACTTGGGGCAAAATGCAGCTCTGCTAACATGTCTAGCCAGCAGACCTTGTGAGCATCCTTGTTCTTGTTTGTATTTAAATTTTGAATGGAACTGGAAATGTTGCAGCAGGATCTGAACAAAGTTTGAAACCCTTCAATACCAAAATGTCCAGTAAGTCAGTTACTTTTAAGCGTATCTGGTGTCTAATTTACTACACTATCAAAGCTGTGAAAGTTAATATTTTTCCTCAAGTGAAATGTAACAGTGTGTGACTTTGTGGAAGGAATTGTTTTTACAGAGATGAGGTTAAACTCTGTGGTTACACTTTGATAACATTTTGAGGAAATTCTTTAGTAGGAATGAAGAAGTCGAGAGTGCTTCTCAGACTGACATGTAGTTCTGAATATCGCAGCCCGTCCAAGATCGTTTTCATGCACAACTCAGAATGTACATGAAAACGTGTGTGAAGATACTGTGCTGTCTTGAGTTAGGAACTATTTTTTTAAAAAATGTATCAATGTCATTGAGATTGAAGGACAGAACAGAGATTTGAATCACTTTGTTTGGGAATTACTAAACACTGTGTAACTGCAAATAATAATTTCGTTTATTTCTACAGTCACTCAGGCTGGAAGAAGCTTCTGGAGACAACTCAAATGCAGCTTGGTCAAAGTGGGCCAACATAGATAAGGTTGTTTAGGGACTTGCAGTTTGAGTTTTGGGCATCTCCAATGATGGAGATTATACTGGCTCTCTGGGTAAGATATTGCAATGTTTGACTAAGCCCATGGTGAGAAACTTCTAATATTTAATTGTTGCAACTTGGGTCTGATTCTGCTTGTATTTCACTCTGTACCTCTGCAGAAAGTTACTATGCAAAGCAAAATTGTCTGCCTTTTTGACGAGTTTAAAAGTAATCACTTGAAGCTTGATTATGAATACAAATACAGTCTGTTATTACAAGATCAGTGATTTCTAAAACTGCAGTTCATATATTATTTTTCTATTAGTAGTTTGAAAAATTAGGTACTTTTTGTGGGCTTTTACTGTGTTATGGTGTATGTGTAATGCATTGACAGGACCATCAAAAGCCCCATTCTTGCCACCTCTGTGCTCACAAAGCTCTTGTGGCAGGTTGGTACCCAGGAAACCTCATAGTTTAGGTAGATGAGAGGGACAAATTGAACAAGAAATAGTGAAGAGCAATAGAACAAATGATGGGCAAACCTGATAATGAAGCTAGACATTAATTTCTGATATAACAGATGATTCTATTGCACACCAAAACAATCATCAACTGTTCTGCTGTGAAAGTCCATCTTTGGTTGATTTCAGTTTGGGCAGTCAAAGAAGAGCAAGATAAGGGGTTTAGTCACATTAGTTAGCAAAGCTGTATTTTTTTTCAGACACCACCATATAATACTTCCAGTTTCTGAAAGGAGTATAAAGGGGCTTGAACTGCTCACTGAGAAATGAAAGCAGATTTTTTTGCAGCATACGGAAATTACTTTTTTGGTAATGCTTTAGTAAAAATATTTCAGATACTTTCTTAACTTGACAGAAGGTGTTAAAATTTTTAATAGGTAACTATAAGAGAGAATTTTAAGACACTGAAGTTGGCTGGGAGAGGCAGACAGTTAAGGTGGCACCTTATTTTTCATAGAGCAAGCTCTGTTACGGTTCCTTTTCTCTCCCCACTGCTATTGAATCCAGGCTTGATGTCCTTGGAGTACCTAATTATAACAAATTATCTTGGGGTAGGAGGATGAGTCACTTTAAACATTTAGGCTTTTTAGTGGAAGAATACTGTGCAGGTATGAACCAAGTGCTTTTTAGTTTATCATGGGTCCCACTTCATCAGGATTGCTGAGGAAGAGAAGATCACATGGTTTGGGCTGACAGGATGTCTTGGTTTTGTTTGTGGGGGATGATACTGTTGGTTTCTTTTGGAATTAAGTCTTAGCCATTTCTTCTACCTTTTACTTCTTAGGCAAAAGTTAATGCTTTTGCTTTTCACTAAATACTAATCTTTCCTTTTTCAATGAATGACTTTTCCACGGAAATAAGAGATAAATTTTTATATGCTGCTTATCTGTTCTCTCTCTGATCCATAGGTTAAGTGTGCAATTGTTCAGCTGCTTAAGGTTTTATGGTTAAGATTTACTCATAAATTTGCATTAGGTCAATGACTGCACAAGGCATTTCTCAAATTATATGAGATTTCTGTTTAGCAAGGGGAGTGCTCACCTCTGTCATGCTTCTCACAGGGTGCCAGCCTCTCACATGCTCCTTAAGCTGATGACATATATTAGAGTTTGATCCTCCAATGAAATAAGAAGTACCAAAAAATCATGTCCTTTCAAATATTGACATGTGGAAGCACCGAATGTGTAGTTCCTGGGGCTGGAATTTAATCCTACTTGATTGGACACACCTCCTACTCATCTATTTTTTTCCCTTTACCTTTTTTTTTTTATATTCCAGAAAGTCCTTTGGAAGTTACTGAAAGCAACTTTTGACTAAGTTATGAACCTAAGATGTTACTACTATTTTTCCTTCTTATTGTTCATATTCTGACCTTTCATGTACATCCCTGGGGAAAGGACTACCACATGAAAGATAAAAACTTGAATTTGAGACACTTGGGGGAAGGATGTTCTGTACAACACATTTGGGAAATGTTGCACTACCAGTAATTTTAGAATCACTTCAGCATGTATGGAGTTTTCTTGGATTATTTGTATGGGAAAAAATAATATAATGTATTCTACTGTCTGTATTACAATTACAAGCAATTTTTTCTAGTTGAGAGATTTTATTAATAGATGCTGATAACTGAAGCTAAAATGTCAGGTTGATCTTGATCCTGTAACATCTACAAACAAACTGTACTTGTTTCACTGATTTGAGACCAGTATAGTTCTTTTAGTTTTTGAGTTAAAATCTGTGGAAGTTCATGACATTGGAAGGTGTCCAGTTACATACAGTCAGGAGTAATAAAAGTGACTGCAATGTTACATGGGGGAGATTTATCTTCTTTAATATTTTTTAATGGTTAGACTTGTGTATTACCCAAGGGACATACATTGCTTTCATATTTCTCTTTGCTGTCTGTGCCTGATACAATGACTTTCAGGAGTCCTGTTTTGAGTTGAGGATTTTTAATCTTTCATTTTAATAGGATGTGCTGTGTGAAGGGATTTTAAGATGGAGACTTTTGTGCTATTTGAATACTGTGCTGCTGAAAGGCCCTACGGTGAAGCATCCAGGACCTTTCAAAGTGGTTATTTTTGTGAAAACAAATCTCGTTATGCAAGTCAGGTCTTCATGTAGAAAGAATGCAGCCAGAATACCTCATGTTGTGTAAGATTGACTTTTTGCACCACTATTAAGTGCCAGTACTGTTACATAGTTGTAAATACTTGTGTATCAAACATAATTGAGGGAAACACACGTTCTACAGATGCAATGCAGCTTTAGGCATTACTATTAAGGAAATGTCTGTTCAGTCAAAGCCATAGGCATGGAATGTGCCCCTCCTTTCCTGTGCCACAGAACCACGTTTTTGCAGAGTTTTCTTCCTCGTCTCTTCCAGAAGCAGAAGTGAACTGAATACCACAGTGCATTTTTCAGTTGCACTTGGGAGGAAAGCAGTTGCAACACTACTTGTATATTCATTCCCTCTCTACCAGGGCCTTGGTTCCATGTTTGTGTGAGATGATGCATGTTTTGGGATGCTGCTTCATTATTGGAAATTACGCCTGTGGGTATGGTGAGATCGCAGTTTGCTGCTGGTGTGGGGTAATCCCTTTAGCACATGTGTGTTCCAAGTGCTGTTTGAAGGCTTTTTCACCTCACTAAACTGTCAGCAGCAAGAAGCAATAATTATTTAAAGCTCTTCAGTAAGTGAATTGATTGCTATCTTCTTGCCACTTTCTGAAGCTATTCTACAGCTACGTGAATTTGCTTCACTGAATACTCACATAAATTGATGAGCAAGATGATACACAAAAGTTTGTAAGAATGTACCACAGGGTTTATTTGGGAAGAGGCAGGGAGAGTAATCATTTTTTTTGGTGGCAGCAGCAACATGGTATTAGGTCAGTTTATGCCACCTAGGAAACCCCTAGCTCTTTTATTATTTTAAAAGATGTGTGGTAATTGCTGGTGTATCATCCTGGGGAGTATTTCACCTAAGGCAGTCTCCCAGGCACTCAGCAACAGGACAAGGGGGCACAGACTCAAGCTCTGCCAGGGGAAATTTAAGTTGGATATCAGAAAAAGATTCTTTCCAGAGAGAGTAATCAGGCATTGGAATGGGCTGCCCAGAGAGGTGGTGGATTCACCATCCCTGGAGGTTTTTAAACTGAGAGTGGACATGGCTCTGAGTGCCATGATCTAGTAAATGGAATGGAGTTGGACCCAAGGGTTGGACTTGATGATCTCGGAGGTCTTTTCCAACCCAATCGATTCTATGTTTTTATGATTCTAAGAATTTAATGAGCAATAGGAGACAGTAATACAAAGTGTTAGCTACCCAAAGGAGGAGCCAGTTACAGTTTTTTAAACACTGGTGGCTTTACAAACTCAAAAGCCATGTTGATGTTTGCAGTGCTGACAGAGCATCAGGCATTGTATCTTGCAGTGTTTGATTGTGTTCCTTGTTACATATATTAATGCAAAATTCATTTTGACTGGTAGATGTCAGAGCAGTTTTGTTATTCCTTAGAAAGCAAAGCTGCATGTTGAAAAATGGTGGTACAGCTCAAGCTGAAGTCAATCCACAAGTCTGAATCAAACTCAGAACTCAAAAGTAGATAAGTTTTTTGTCCAGTATCAGTCCAAGTAGTACGGGCAGGATCCCTGAATGACTTGTATGTTATTGTGAGTGTCAATTACAGGGTCTTGAGAGAATTGGAACTTACCTAGTATGAATCAGTTTAAGTGTGTTAATATTCCTGCAACTATGGACTAATTGTGAGAAACCCCTGTAGTTACCTGTAAACAGAGTGGATCAAGACAAAGCCATTTGTTTGCCTTCAGACAGGTTTTCAACAAGAACTACAGCAGAAGGCATGATGAGAATAGAGCTCTGTGGACTCTTTACTGTTCTGGAGCTCTTGCCTCCCTGATGTGATACCTCATCCTTTTTTTTTTTTTGCCAAACATAGGTTCCTGTAAGTGGGATACTTACTGTGTTTTATAAGATAGCTGGGGTGCCCTCAGGAATAGAGAATATAAATACATTATATAAAATGCTTTGACACTGTGTGCTATAACACTAATAAAAGGAACTTCTGGAAGCTCTTTTTTTCCCCCTCTGGTAAGCAACAAAGTTGTCTTTAAGTGAAAATGTATTGTGGGAATCTTTTACATACACCACACACACACACTCTCCCCCAAAATTTTCATGCAGTTTTTTGAATAAAAAAGGCTTTTAATATCCACTTCACTATTTTATTTTTATTGCTGTAGAGCAGTGAACTTTAACCTGTTACAAGTGTAGAAGAAGGGTGGGTCTCCCTGCAGCAAGGACTTCACAGCTGAATTTGAAATAAATTATGTGTAGGAAAGAGAACGGGCAAGTATGTGGTTTCACAGCATCTTGCTTATCAGCATGTTGGGTTTCTTTTCTGTGCAACACGGGTGTTGATTGAAGGAATGAGCAGTCAGGGTGCCTAGCAAATACAGCCGTGTTTCAGTTGAGTTAAAAAGGGTAAAGGAAAAGGAAACGGGGAGAGTTTTAATGTCCCTGTTATTGCTCGGTGTACCTTAGCAGACTGAGGGAACGAACGTGCCTTGGTGGAGCCGACAGTGGCACTGCCGAGCCCTGCACTGCTGCGAGCTCATCGTCCTGACCATATATAGGCACACACAGCACAGAAGGTTGGGCTTCTTCAACCAGTGTCACTTCTGATGTGCCAGGAACAGGAAGAGTGGTTTGGGGGCATTTGAAGTCACTACATATACCTTCTTTAAAATAAAACAAACTTGAGAATGTCTCAGGCTGGAAAAGTTAGAGAAGTAGGATTTCTCAGTTTATCTGATGGGTGCCACACATTGAGAGACATTAGATTGCAAAATAAGGGCAGAACTATGAAAA
The DNA here is from genome assembly GCF_047495875.1 of Pithys albifrons albifrons. Classification (NCBI taxonomy): domain Eukaryota; kingdom Metazoa; phylum Chordata; class Aves; order Passeriformes; family Thamnophilidae; genus Pithys; species Pithys albifrons. The sequence goes on from NC_092460.1 coordinate 76,951,047, forward strand.
GAAAGGTGGATTTAGCATAACTGTCACCATTCTGTACATGACCACATTGCTCTGTGCTTGTGCAATCTGAAAACTGCATTTGTTGACAGACCAATTGTTTTAATCTCTAGCAGAATGACGAATTGGGCATTATGCCTAATAACCATGTTCATCACATACAATAGACATGTCCATTTATCTTTTGCTAAGCTTCTTTGTCTGAATTTTTACCTTAACTGAAATAGTTTACTTTATAAAATTAAAAAGCTTGTAACTGATGTGATGAGTAGCATTTGGCTTCACTTGAATTGAGAAAGTTAAATGTTGCTCGTTCTTACCTACTGATACCAGACTTCCATTTAAGCAAGACTGAGGGTGGTGGATATGTGAAAATTGGATGGAGAACGCCTGCAGTGCAGAATCCTTCCCTTCTCAGTGTTTCTGAAGTCTGTTTTTCATAATTTTTTTGTAATAACTTACTTTCAACTTCTGTATAATTTGTCCAAATTAATGCACAAACCTGCGCAAAGTCACAGTTCATAAAAACACATTTAGATTGGGGTTTTTTGCATGCAAGAAATTTGATATAATAAATGTGCAGTTCCTTACATAGGCTTGTGGTAAAAGCTGGGGGTTTGTGAACCACTGATGTTCTTGATTAGTGGACTCTGAAGTTTATAGGGTTTTGCCACTCTGAAGACTTTAAACTGAAAACAGTGTTTGTAAATTGAGTCCGGAAAAGCTACATCAATAAAACAGTGTCTTGAACTTCAGGTGGCGTTTTGGGAGTAACTAGAGTAAGAAGTGGAGAAACTTCAGGTGTTTTCTGTCTTTGCTTGTGGATTTTCTAAAGGAATACTTAACTGTAACCTAATTTTTTGTTACTTTCTGATACCTGTGTAAGGTGCAGTTCTCTTGGGTGAAAAAGGGTTTTGTCACTTAGACTTTTAAAATATTGTTTCTGTTTTGGCTTGTTCAAATCAATTTTTAAAAGTCTTAGTGTATTAAATAATCAGTATTGGTTGCAACTGTAATGCATCTGATTGACATGTTTTCTTAAAACAGTTTTCAGCAGAAATAACTTCCTGTCTCGACTGGCCTAAAGTGCAGTTGAGGATTTTCGCCTGTCACTTGGTATTACAAGTTATCTGCCTCTTGCTATATGTGCATTTCAATTTTTTTTTAGGTGCCCTGTTAACATCACCTTTTATATGGACTGTCCCTTTGTTTTAATTGTGCTTTTCCAAGTGATAGCTGAACTAGAGGCTTTTTACAGCCAAAAAGGAGAGTCCCTGATCTTGTTGAGGCTCATGGAGGTGCATTCATTTATCCTTCAGCATCAGTCTGGTTTTGGAAAGAGAAGCATTTAGAGCATTTATTTCTGGAAAAATTCAGTGGCAATAAAAGCTGTAAGTGCTTTTCCATTCTAATGTGTTAAGTGAGACTACTGGATTTAATTCTTTTATATGGGCTTCCTGTATGTGTGAGTTGGGGAAATACAGCTTTTTCAGACGCTCAGCATAGGTAAGTTAATTTGGCTTAACTGCTGAAGAAAAGTGGATTAGTTTTAAATTGGCTTCACAAAGGCAGTTTAACTAAACAGAGAGTCATAGCTGACAGACTCAACTTCTGAAGACACCTTAGGTTTTTTGCTTCTGTAAGCCTGAATATACTTTATACTTGATGAGATGTTAATTGTAAATTTGCATGCTTGTGTTTTTGTTGTGTAGAAAGTGTGTTCTATGATGAATTATCACAGTGAGAAAATTCTTAGTGACGTGTTAGTTAAAAGTAAAGTTTAGGTTGGTCTGTCCTGAAGAAACATCTATTGTTACTATTGAATGCTTCTGAATGAATATTTCTTACACTGTAGCTGACTGATAAGAATTGTTTTTTTATGAATTAAGAATTTGCCTCTCTATCTCTTTTGAGAAGTCTGTGGCATTTATCTCAGTATAATGCAAACTCCTGTTTACATGGAAAGAGGAGTTCTGATGCGGGAATTTGAGACAGCAGGTAAAGGCTGTCTTGTCTGCAGCCCAAAATGTAGCGTTCAGGTTAGGAAGTTGGGAACTGACAGGTTTTCCATTTCCATTAGCCAGCTCCAAGTGGTGGTTTGCTGTTAGTGAGCTGAGAGCTGCCTGGGCCAGTCACTTGGCATCTCACTGAGGTGGGAAACACTGCTCGCAGCTGAGCACTCTGTTAGGGCACTCTAAGCTTGAGCACCTCTCCTTTTGTCTCAAACTGGGGCCCTGTCAAGAACCAGGGGGCCGAGCACTGGCTCTATTGCTACCCGAGCTTGTAAAAGCTGTTTACAAGTCCGTTCAAGAGCTGACATGCTCAGACAGTTTTTTTGTAGTTGCAAATACAAATAAGTGTGTACATGTAAAACATTCTTTTGTTATTTCTAGATATTTGTTAATAGAGTCTGTGCTTCTCAAACACCTTAATTTTAAACAGTGCTCCCAGAGAGTGCAGACACTGAATCTCCCAGCTCTTTATTTCATAGAAACATAACTGAAGGTGTTAGGAATGAGAACTATGGCTCAAGTGGTACCCTGTGTTTGAATAGCAACATCATATCGAGGATGCAAGAGAGCTTAGAGTGTCTACTGAACTTGGAGGACTGTAAAGCACGAAGGACAGGAACCCTTGTCAGGTTAATTTAGGGAACCAACATTAGTTCATTTCTGTAACTGGTACGTTTCACAGTTTAAGGGGGAAAGAAGAATGAATGAAAGCAAGTCTGCTGAGTGACAGTCTGCAAGTTAGGTAATAGTTGAGAAGTTTTAAGGTTATTTCACATTAAAAATATTTTGGTGTTCCTTTTGCAAGAACATGTGTCTGTAGCTGTGCAGTGAACCAGTTCGGGGGACTGGGCTGATAAAAAATGATTTTATTCACTGTGCTGTTGTACAAGGGCTTGTGTAAGCAGGAGGAGGGAGAAAGCCAGGGCAGGTGTATATACTTTTAGTGGAAACATTGGCTTATGCTGTGTTTATTCTGCAAGAAGTTGTAGCTGAAGGCAATTGTTGGAGGGATTACATCAATTAAGATCTCAGGGTGGGGTATTTTTAAGCTTTATCTGCTGATACTGTGGGACTAAGGTCTTAGGTAGATGCAGGTGAAATTACACGTATTAGTGTCTATGCAGTGGTTCTAAACTTATGTCATCTATCAGTTACTAACTGTGGACCTTTTGGAAAGTACAGAACCACAGGATGTGTAGTAAAATTAGAAGCTTTAAAGATGGTGTGTTTCTTCATCATGGCTTCCGGCTCTCTTGGATTGTCTATTGATTCCCAGTCATACATGGACTAAAAGTTGAAATAGATTGCGAATATATTATTGATCTTATTTGTTATATTCTTTTTCTTTTTGCCAATAATTATTAAACATGAATGATTCAGTTTCTCCATTTGCTTCAGTGACATATAATCTTTATTCTGTCAGAAGAGGTGGAACTTTGGATTCTGTGTTTTAACAGAGACAGGTAGTTAAAATAATCTAAACAAGTATGTAAAACATGGGGAGTTGTGCAATTTCGTGTCTGGCTATTAGAATTACATACTGCATGACTGGCTTGAATAAGAATGAATACAAGTGTGTTCAACCACATGATTGTTTTTGTATTCAAGGTGCGCATAGCGGCAAAATTCATAATTCATGCTCCTCCTGGGGAATTCAATGAGGTGTTCAATGGTGAGTATCTGCCTGCTCTGTTCTTTCACTTAAGGCATCTGTATTCAAAATTGTTTTGCTGATTACTCTCTTGAATTTCATGTAGCTTATATTGTAGCAGCTCTCATGATGTAAGAGCTGGTTCCGTAGCTTGGCACAACAAGCTTTGCAATCACAAGGCAACTTGAAGATTAAATGCAAAAGGAAGAAAGTACTAATTTTCTTTGTGATGTAAGAACGAGCTTTCTCTCTGTTTTTAATCACTCATGAATTAGCAGTTGCTGCTTCATTTAGAAGCCACATGTACTCTTTTTTTCAGTTTTTGATAGAAAATTATATTTTTTAGCAGAAATTAACTGAAATTAAAAGGGTTTCTTGTTTTTGTTTTAAGAAGGAATATCATTACAAATACTTAACCTTAAATATACAAAGGACTGCTGCCTAATGCCACTTGTGGAATTAATCTCCAAATATTTCTAACTCTTAAATTCTGGGCACACTTCATTTTACTGAGTGTATTGGTAAACTGAAAGGAAACTTAAAATTACCACGTGTCAACTCTTGCTGCCTGAACTTTACCTAAGATGTTACCCTACTTTAAAAATGGTTGTGTTTGTCTGGCATCAAGATGTGTGGGCATATGTATTGTATGAAAAGGCATATGTTTTATAGCTATGGCTTACAAATGTCTCTGAAGCTATGTAAATAAAGAAGTAAGTTTACTATACTAAACCTGTGGTCAGTGTCAGACAGAAGAGGGCTTAAATTTGTTAAAGAATGCAAGACTTTTACAAGTACCTTGTTCTCTGTTAAACTGTGACCAGCTGATAATTATTTAAATTTGACTAGCACGGCATTTGTGAATTGAGCAGTTGGTGAGCAGCTCAGCACTCTGCAGGTTATTTAAATTTCTTACAGTAGTACTGCTATAAACTTTATTGTTAAGCTAGTTTGTACTTGCAACTACCTGCTCAATAACAGAGTATCATATTTGAAAATACGTAACAAATATTTGATCATAAATGCTCAACCAAGATTCAGACTGCATTCTTAAAAAGAGGAAAAAGCTTTCAATTCCTATTCTGTAAATTGTAATTTTGTTGTTTTGGTTTTTGTGGTCTTTTTTGAGTTTGTGGTGTGGATTTTTTATTTCCTTTGAGGTGCTCTGGTTTGGGTAGGGGGTTGGTTTGCTTTATTTGAGAAAGGTTTGTTTGTTTGTTTCCAAACAAAAATACTTCTAATATATTCCAGGTTTTTTTTTCACTTGAATGATACCCTGGAAATCTTTAGAACTAGACTTTAATGTGCTATGGTGGGGCTAATGATTGGTTAGTTTGTGAGCAGTGCATTAAATTGTTATCAAAACAGTGCCTAGTAAATAATAAGGAAGTAAATCAAGTACAAAACTAACAAATTTGCTCCATAGTAAATGTGAAGTTTTTCTGAGGAGAGTATTTGTACTTTTTTCTATATTCATATCTTTCTTCTATGGTGGTAGAAGAAATGCTATTGTCATACATTGTCCTCTGCGTAGTAAGCGTAATTACAGAACAAGATCAAAATTGGTAAGGCTTAAAGAACCCCAAGTGCAACACATACTGTGTGAGTGTCATCAGAACACAGTAACAGCAGTATCATGTGAGGGATTTGGATTATACATCTTAAAAGTGAACTTGTTAGAATTCTGCGCTCATTTGAACTTCTCTAAAAACTAGTTTGGCAGATACCTGGAGCTGTCACACAGCCTGTTGAACACGGCTTATATCTGCTTACCAGACTGTCTTGCAAGAGATCCATTTCTGTACTACTCTTTTCATTTTGTTCAGTCAGAATTATGAAATATGAAACAATAAACTGCCTGCCTAGTAATCTGAGTGGGTATGGGGTGGTTTGGGGTTTTTGTTTTGTACAGTGTGTTGACATTTGCGATGTGACTGAAACAAGTTTCTGAGTTAACTGTACTTTTATGTTGTAAATATCTCCTTTCAGATGTTCGGTTGCTGCTTAATAATGATAATCTTCTCAGGGAAGGAGCAGCCCAGTAAGTACCAGATGCCACATACTCTGTTGCATAAAAGTAAGATGTTTTTTCAGTAAGACTTTCATAATCAGTAAGTGGTTTGTTTGAAAGATGTGTGTTTGGCGAGTAAAACCCTATTGTGTATGTTGGGCATCTCTGGTTGAGATTAAATTCTTGGCAGAGGAGAGTTCTGTATTGTATCCTAATGATCAGAGCAGCTGTTTCGGAAATGGGTTACCTGGATTTTGGAATTAGTCTCCACCTTTTTGGATTTTGTTTTCTGTTTCTTGGTAGATATTACCAAACATCTGAAAGATGCTACTTCCTTAGACCCTACTTTTATGTCAAAACATTATGCCTACTGTATTTTATGCTAAAATTAGTTTCATCTGTAAGAACAGAGACGTCTGGCGTAGTAAGTTGGATCCCTGTAGAATATAAACTTCATCTGTTCTTCCAGTTTCTGTGCGTTACTGTAAAGCTTCTGTGTTTGTCTATGTCAGTTTTACTTTTGTACGTAACTTTGTGTAATGATAATTAGAATCTGTAATATGAGCACTGAGTGAACCAACATGATTCCAAGAATTTGGGCCTGCTAAATAATGAAAAATTGATTTACTATTTTTATGCATCATCGCTCAGATTATTAGGCATTACTTAAATCTCTTGCAGCTACCAAGGAAAAAGATTTTGCTTGATGTGGCTTTTGTTGTTTTTTTTTCCTCTTGTAGTGCATTTGCACAGTACAACTTGGACCAGTTTACTCCAGTAAAAATTGACGGTTATGACGAACAGGTATGAATACAAGTAAATACTTGCAATCTTCCTTAAATTGTTAAAGATGCTCTGGCATTGGAACTTTTCTTGGCAAGAAAATTAAAAGAAATGCATCTTCCCTACCAAAATACAGAGACTGTGCCCCTCCAGTAGTACCAGTTCTGTAAGTTAATCATGTAGAGGCATCTAAAGAGGTTGGAATTTCAGTCTGCTATGTTGGGTGACTTCAGTGAGACGTGTTTTGGAGCTGTAAAAGCAATTTGCTCCATCTTTATTACTGCAGGACACAAATTTCTATCTTCCATTATTTGTTTCACTAAGAGGGTAAGATTCAAAATTTTTTTTCTGAGGCAATGTGTCATATTAGCCTTTTCCTCTCTTACCGTGTGCATATTTTGTTTGAAATGTGAGTCTTTGGCTATGAATAAGCTTCAGTTAAATGAAGGATATAATTAGATTTGGCATGGCATTTTTTTTCCTCTTTATTCAATTGCAAATGTTATTACTCAGTTTTATAATTTAATAAATTTTATATAATTTACATATCTATATTTACGTAAATCTAAAATGTTAACTAAAATTTCATAACACAGGTTTTGATAACAGAACATGGTGATTTGGGAAATGGAAAATTTTTGGATCCCAAGAACAAGATTTCTTTTAAATTTGATCACTTAAGAAAGGAGGCTACTGATCCTAGACCCCACGAAGTTGAAAATGCCATAGAATCCTGGAGAAATTCAGTGGAAACAGCAATGAAAGCATATGTGAAGGAACACTATCCAAATGGTGTCTGCACAGTAAGTGCTGAATTACATAACCCCTGTACCACTACAGATAGAAATAAATTTTTAAAAAGTAGCTATTTGTAAACCAGGAAAATGGGCAGTTTTGACCGTAAAGAACTTAGTCCTGTCAGGGATTCATACAGGGAAATAAGGGCAGGCTTCAGAAGTTTATTATTTCAGATATTGGACTATTAGTGAGTGGTTACTGCAGGTCATAATGAAAACTTCCCTCTCAGTTTTGGAGCATTTTTATTTAAATTTCATAAAGCATTAAGATCTTCTGTGAACTATTGCAGGTTGATCCCACCCATCCTGGCTCCCCAGCTCTTTGCTGAGTGGTGGAGGAGATCCATGATACAAATGTCTGCCTTGGCTTGGTTTACTGACAAAACTGTCTTAGTAGAGCAAACTGTTTTCACTTCATCATCCCTCCTGTATGTCAAAGTATGTCAGAATTGGTGGTTCTTAGAGCTTCTTAAAATAAAAGCTCTCAGTGTGCACTAAAATAGCATTTGTTTGCTGTTACAAGCCTTGTGACTATTCAGACCTCAGCAAACTCATCTATTCATCGGTGTCCTGTGCTTTATGTTGACATGACAGAAAAATTAACTAGAGGAAAAAAGTAAATCAATTGCTGAGTTAACAAGTTGAATTGGATTTCCAGACATTCAAATGAGTTCCAGGTTCTGTAAAGGAAACCAGATTGGATGTTCATTAAGTTAATATTTAGTAGTATTTGATTTTGGGGGGTAAAGCAGAACAGAGGACCAAACCCATCTGTTTAGTCACCTTTTTGCTATTCTGTCCAGGCTTAAATCATCATTGAGTTGTAGAATAACTGTGTTTGAAACCCAGCTGGTGATATATATGTAGTGTCTCAGTAGTCACTGCTATAGGCTTAAAATTCCTATAATTGCAGACAAATGAGTTCACAGTATGTAAAATTCACTTAAGATGAGTGACGTTCGGGTTTTCTAATATTTGTTTTTCTGCATCATAATGAAGACTTTAATGTTTCATGTATAGACTATTATGTAAGAACCATAATGGTTATAGAATAAAATTTTACAGTTTCTGCAACAGTAGTAGAACCAGATATCTCTACACAGTTTGAGCAATATATACTGAAACTTGGACTCTGGTTTGCCTTTTTTTTAACTCTTCGGGGTTTTTTTCCTAATTAAGGTATATGGCAAAACAATTGATGGACAGCAAACCATTATTGCATGCATAGAGAGCCATCAGTTCCAAGCAAAAAATTTCTGGTAAGTGTGATAAGTAAAATGGCAGACTGTGTGCCTGCATCTCCTTTGTAGAACTTTGTAAAATTCTATATGACACTTAAGAGTTTTTCACACTGGCACCAATACCCATTGCTGTAATCCCTAATGGAATTGCTTTTGCTTGTGTTACTTCCTTTGTGACTGACAGAATAAAACCAGCTCTTTCTGATTTGAATGTCTCAAAGAAAGATGACCAGAAACTACCTTACAGCAGGACTTGAATGACTAATTCTGGGGTGAGGTAGATAAAGATTTTAGATGAAATGAACTCTTACAAACTGCAGCTTTCTATTTTTAATGGACTTGGCTGAAAGATGTTTTCCACTCTGGGGTGAACTTTGGAAAGCACCTTGCAGGAAAATGGCCAGAGTTGAGATAAATATCATAGTATTGGGAATGGATTAAGTAGGTTATAACCTAAAGATAACGAATATATGCAGCTGTCTGAAGAAATGTGTTTCATTATAATGTTCTTTGTTATTTTGCATCTGCTTGAAACTTATATTTAGTAATCCCATGGGTAATGACTGGAAATGCAGAAATCTTTGTTTTCTGATGCTGAAGGTGGATATTACATATGCATAGTAATTTCAGCATGTGTATATATCAGTTAAATTACTTGCCCAGTACAGCAATTTTTATTGAATTCAATTTTTTATCAATTTTTATTGAATTGATATGGCTAACAAGTTATTTTTCCTATTGACTAGTTAAGTCTGCATGTTTTATATCAATATTATTATTATTGATTTTCTTTTTAGTTCGGAAGTATGAAGGAATTTTGATATTCCAGTAACTTTAATATCAGAGTCTTTAAAGAAGAGCAACAGATATGCAGCACCCTTTTCTAAATGGAGAAAATATTTCTTGAAAGTTTTCTTTATTAAAGTTATGGTCAGATGTTTGCGAGTAAATCTTTACCATGTTTCTAAGAGTTGTTCAGGGGGATAGTCAGACTTTAATTCTCATTCTTTAGTGAGTTGTAGCAAATGCATATTGGTTTGGGAGGATTTGGAGATGGAGAAGTTGATTCAAAGTAAACTCGGCTCCTCAGTTATCCAGCTGTATGTCTGGATATCCAGCCCAAGCTACTGACAGTATTTCTCCTCAAGGTGTTCTGACTTCTTTGGCATTTGGAAGGCTGTCAGCCTACCATGAGAGCCTACCAAGTTTGTTGGATGATAGAAGACCAATGCATACCAAAGAAAAATAGTCTGTGATTATCTGAAATACTATCAGTGTAGTAGGATAGATGGTTTATTACAGAATGTGAAAGATAAAAAAGGACAGCTAATGTCTTACAAAATGTGTGAAGCCAGCAGAAAATGCATTTCCTACAGAAGGATCTTTCTGAACTTGTAACAATTTTTTTTCTTTTTTTTTTAAGCATTTTAAGGACAAAAAAGACATTCTTAAGTGGAAATGCTATTCTCATAACTAATGGATTGATCTGTAGGGCTACCAATAGTATTACTGCCACAGACTTGGGCAACCCTTTCAATTTTCTAAGTGATGCCAACAAGCTTCTGAATTGTCTTTGAATTTTCAGTGATAATTTGGAATTTGTCTGAAATAATAACCAAATGCTTTATAGTTGTTATTGTTGTTAGTATCTAAGGTGTGTCAATATACAGATTCATTAGTAGCTGTTTATTTTAGTATTTTAGCACTTTCTCTCCCCTTGTTCAACACACTGGAACTGCTAACATTAGCAGGACTGGAACTCGTAGTATCAACTTTTTCCTTCTTTAAGTGCCAACACAGAAGGAATCAAAGACAGCTGCAATACATTCTTAATACAGCTCCAGTGTACTAACCTTCTAATCCACTAACCTCATAACTGAATAAGAAAATGTCTAGTCTACAAGAAAGAAATCAGGTGAAACTGCACTCTCCCCATACTATTTTCCAGATTTTTTGAAACTCCCTTTAAGCCTTTTGGCAAGGATACTACATTTGTGGAAGAGAACTGGAAGGAAATAGTTGTCCTGGAGGGGAAATGCTAGGATTGCTGAAAGGCCTAGTTACAGTTCAGCGTAGAAAAAAGTCTTGCTACTTTAATGTTCCTTCCATTCAAATTTTTGCTAGCATGAGGTGAAATGTGACTTTGACTGATCCAGCAAGTCACCCAGGTCCCAGAAACAAAATATTGACTGTATATGCCTAATTAATGCTGAAAGAGAGAAGAACATTGGAGGCTTTAGGTATTTTCATATGTTAAGTCCCATTGTTAAAAGACACTTACTAATAAATCTCCTTGGTCCACATTGAAAACTGAAGTTAAATATTTGAGGAAACTATTCTGTTCTTCACTGATTATGAGGCTAAATCTTTAGGGGAAGATTTTGTGCTTGTGTAGTTGCATGGAAAATTTCATTCTCTGCTTTCCTTTGGCTACTAGTTGTATGCTGGGATTTTTTTTTCTTAACCAACGGGGTGACATCCAATTTCTGTTCTATTGTTTTTTAAAGGAATGGCCGTTGGAGGTCAGAATGGAAGTTTACAATCACCCCTTCAACCACTCAAGTGGCTGGCATCTTGAAAATTCAGGTATGCTTATCTCAAACTGTGTCCTGTACAGTAAAGTCTCCAGTTATTACTGAGAGAGACTCAGGCCAGTGTATTAAATACATCAAGAGCATTTGGATTTCCCGTAAGCAAAGCAGCAATGCCCATTCAGTTACGTATCTGTGACTTAATTGCATATTTACCTAATCCTTAGAAACACGAATGCATGTTTAATGTAATGATTCAGAAAACTTCAGAAGGTGTATTCACCTCAACTACCTCTTTGATTTCCTGTTTCTTGAATTCACAGAGAGACAAGCCTTTCCTGAGGGTAGGCCCTTTCTAAAGTAGAACTTGTTTTTTTCCCATTTTAAGTGACAGTAGGTTATTTCATGTTACCCTATTGTTCAGAACCTTTGATTTCAGCAATTATACGATCAGAAATTTCTTAATCTGGGTCTTTTTCATTCAGAATTTGCCCTTTCTGTTGGCTTTAGGGCATTCAGAAAGGAGGAATTCCGAGCAGGCAGAAGTCTTGACACCAAAGGAAGTCTGATTGTCACATGGTAGGCAGGGAGACTTGACTTCCTGGATTGGTTCTCTGGAATGTGTACACATACTTTGCAGGTGTTCATTAGAACAGTTCTGGGATCAGGAACTAGAATCTTAGTGCAGTCTGTCTTTCAGCACAGTACAGGACACAGAGTCAGATTCCGTTCTGCTCTTTTTGTGCCCCATGAGTTTTGCTCATCCTTACTGCTTAGTCATAACTTCAGAACAAAGATGCAAAGGAATGTTCTTCCAGCCACAGCCAGAGGCTGGGATATTGTTTTAGGATGTGGTAGCTGTGTTCAGGTCTGCCCAAGCAAGGGAACCTGAATCTGATTTCCCATTCTGCGGTAAATGCTATAACATTTGTAATGATAGTCAAAATGTGGACAGCCAATTATGATGTTGTTGGGTCACAATGGCCATGGTAAGCAGCACCTTCAGTAACTTCTAGGCATCCCAAGACTTTGTCACTTCAGTTCAGCTTGCAGCAAAACAAGCATTTTCTCCACAGCAGGCACTTTCGGTTAAATGTCTTCAGAGGTTTTCCAGAACAAGGAGGCAGGTGTCTAATTCTGTAAAAGCTTAGCCCAGTAGCCTAGAAAATAGTTCAACTGAGGAATTTATTCAAGTTCTAATCAGCTTTTCAATTTGGGCACCAGCTGATTTTGTCTTTTATTACTATTTCACAGGATAAATCAAATCATTATTTCCATTCATTGAAGTCTGTGTTCTTGAGAGTGATGAAAAGTTCTATTTTTTTTGCTTGCATAGGGAATAGTTGATTCATCAAGGAATTTTGAACTCAGTTTAAAATTTTTAGCAATTGTGTACAATTTCTTCGACATATATAGGGATGCTTCCCCTTCACCTCTCAAAACAAACAAATGGTGATTTAATTTTTTTTTTTAAGGAGCAAAATCGTCTTCTATAATATGTACTCTCTACAACATTAGTGAAATTTTAGAGTAATTTGCAAAATCTTTGACCACAATATGCCATTGCCCTGTTTCTGATAACACCTTTTATGAGTAAGTGGGGGAAATTGCAGCATCACAAGTGCCTTCAGTATTTTAAGATGACTTGCAAAATTTCTTTTTTTTTAATTCTGTTAATAAATTCTAATATAGGAGTTTGTCAACTGTCAATTTCTTCTACTGTTTAATTGTCTTTTAATTATATGTAAGGGGAAAGGCAGCAACAGAACTTTTTGCTAAAACTAAGTCCCTGCAGTGCTTAACATGCTCCAACTTTCCATGCATGGAAAACTAAGTGCACTGGTTACTAATTTTTATATTTTAGATAATTTGTGCATTAATCTCAAAATGTTCCCTTGTCTAATAGAGACACAAATGTTTCAGCTATGTTAACTATCTTGACTTATGAGAATTGTAAAAAATTCTTCGAAGATACTTGTTTAAATGTCAATGACCTGCATAACTCTTCTATATCAATTATTATGAGTGATTACATCTAATTTTATATATGCTTCCCTGTTTTAATTTCCAGCAGTTCTATTAGGAATTTAATGTTTTCAAATCCTTCCCAACTGAATTGAGAAGTATTAAAGTTAGCTTGAGGTAGTGTTTTACTGGTCTCCTCCTACAAAATAATCAAGCAAGAAGCAAGCTGCTCTGTAGATACATTTCAAGAATAAATAGATTTCACTCTGCTTTGCTATCTAACCTTTTTGTTCCAAAGAAATTTTGTTCCAAAGAACTCCTTTGTCTAGATAAATGCCAGCTTTTTTATGTGCCATATCTAGTAGAGGAAAATACCAAACCCAGGCAGATCCAGAAAAGAAACTTTACTGGTGCACTGTCCCTAGAAAACGGTTTGGGGGAAGCAGAAATACTTCAAAGGATCTTGAAACCTTGCCAACACTATTCTGATTTTAAATGTATCTTCACACTAGTCTAGTCTATTCATTTCAAGAGTTTGTAGTAAGGTCATTTAAGTAATATGTTGTCATCTTCATGATGTTAATCAAAACCTAAATTTCCATGGAATACTACTTAAGACACATCAACAGAAAAATGTTTCCAGAGTAACCTCTTTAGTATTCCCCCTCAAAAGCAGTAAATTCTGCAATATTTTGGTTTTCCTATTTGCTTGTATTCTGTAGCATTTTATATGTGTTTTGGTTGATTTGTATAGGTTTGTTACTATGATAAATACGACAGTATTTTGATTTTCCTGTATGTTGTTGATTTTTAAAATTTAATACAAGGTTCTTTGTTTAATTGTCTGTAGGTTCACTATTATGAAGATGGTAATGTTCAGCTGGTGAGCCATAAAGACATACAAGATTCTCTGACAGTGTCTGTAAGTGAGCTCTAGGGATCCTAATGGGTATTTGAAGTGACTTTTTAATTTAAAAATAGAAGCAAGCTTATAAAAACCTCAGCAGTTTGGAGGCTAGTTTGTTCTTCTGCATGCACAAGAATTAATGTTCTAATTTACAAATATTTTGCATGTGATATTTATGAATTTTGCCTAATATGTAGTTAGTGTTTTAAAAAAGTAAAAAAAGAATGTATGCTTGCATGTGGCCCATATAAGTTCAATTAATTTTGATTTTAAAGCTTTAATTAGCTGCTGTCAGTCTTTCTGCACTTCTGTTGTATTTAAACTTTTGTCTGCAGTAACCTATAGAATCAATTTTGGAATATGAAGGTGTGAGTTGCAGTAAATTACTTGAGTAGTACAATCTCTAGGAGATTGCCTCCTTTGTTTGCTGGGAGAAGACCAGTATGCTAAAAACGGTAAACAAATGCTACCAGTTCAGAAGCAGTAGTACATATTCTCCCTTAACTTTCTCCCTGTCTGTAGCTGGTGCTGTCAGCCTCTTGTTTTTCTATACAAAAAGCCCTTTCAGAGATGCTTCAGTTTGAGTAGCATAAGACATTTTATAGTTAAAGCATCAGGGTTTTTTCCAACTTATTGACAAATGGATCATTACAGTAATGAGGAGCGAACAGTAGAAATAAAAATTGATTGGAAATAGTGCCCAATGTATCTTTTAAGGGTTGGTAATGTTGCATCATGAACAACTACTGTTTCTGAAATAATGTGTTTATAATAGTGTTTATAAACAGTAAGATTTTCTATTGGAGTGGGTTTTTTTAATAAAACTTAAACCAATGAGGTTAAACTGGCAAAGAGAAATTGTAAAAGTGAACAGTAGAAGTATTTTAATGATAACGACTAGCAGTGACCGATTTGTCTCAAAAGCTCAGTTCCTCAATAAAGAACACTGTTTATTAATACAAAGCGAGGCTTGTTGGCTTTTCAGTTGCAATAGCACCATAAAGAATGGAGGAGTGTGGTGCCAACTGATAACACTTCTGGAGCTGTAGATATAAAATTACTTTTGACCCCTCTGAGCAAAGGGATCTATTTTGTCTTTCATTCAAATAACAGTTACTTCAGGGAAGATTATGTGGATGCAGTTCTCCTTTCTGTATCTTTCACTTCGCTTTCCATTGGGAAGAAACTTAATTCTGTTTTGCAATGCAGTAAAGCAGCATAAGACTGATGAGTAGGAAAACATATTTTACATAACTTTGCTAGGACAAAAGCAAGTATGTTGCTGGTTACAAATTTTTAGCCTTGGCTTTATGCTTCATAGAGGGCAGAAGCTATACAAGTTCTTATTTCACACAGGAGAAATGGTAGGTAGATTAAAAGGAGTCTCTTTTTTGTTGTTTGGCAGAGAAGCCATTTTATACCATCAACAAGCATAACTAAAATAACTGAAGAGCTCTCCTGTTGCTAGAGCTGTGAATAATTTTGTTGAAGGTTATATTCTTCCCCCTTATTTTTCTCTGAGACAAATAAGACCTCATACCTCTGAATTTTTCCTTTCATTAGCAAAGCCTTTGAAAGTATTGCCTCAGTTCACTGAAAAGTCAAACCTTCTCCTCTGTTCTACTTGGTCTCTGTCTCCTCCTTCCTCTCTCTTGCAGTGTGCAGGAGCACTTTACAGCTGTTTGGTGCAGTTTCACTGAAACTTTGAACCAGTTTTAGTTGAAGCTGTCAGTTTCCTCCCAGTCTTTGCCTTCATAGGAATGAGGGATGGAAAAGAACACTTCTACCTTTCAACAAAAGCAGTTTTTAGGAATGTCTCCAGAGCTTAGTTGGAAGTTTGGAAATTCATGAACCCTCACTTCCTTCTTGAAACTTCTTTCAAGTGCTTCAGCTAATTTCCCTCCAGATTGACTGATAGAAAATGTTTTATTTTTAAAACAAACACATATTTGCATCGTGAAACAGTTTTCTTGGTGTCTGGCCTCATCCTTTTCAGTCATGATGGAATTTGGATGTAGTGTTTGTACCCTTATTTTTGCAAGATGTATTTGGGGCTGTTTCTAGAAGACCAAGTACATGAAAAGGGAAACATAAGTGTTTCCCTTAGCTTAGTCTCCAGATTCAGAATCACAGAATCTGCTGAGTTGAAAGGGACCCACAAGGATCATTGAGTCCAACCCTTAGCCCATGCCTGAGAGTATTGTGCAAAAGCTTCTTGAACTCTGTCAGGCTCGGTGCTGTGACCACTTCCCTGTTCCAGTGCCCACCCACATTCTGGGTGAAGAACCTTTTTCTAATATCCAACCTAAACCTCCCCTGACACAACTTTAGGCCATTCCTGAGTCCTGTCACTGGTAACCACAGAGAAGAGATCAGTGTCTGCCCATCCTCTTCCCCTCATGAGGAAGTTGTAGACTGCAGTGAATGTTTAGAGTTGAACAAATCTGTTTTGGTTTTGTGGTTGTATTCTGCTGTAACATCTGGGTTAGCTGGTACTTCTTGAATTTGTACTGGAAATGTAGTGTTGGTAATGTTGTTATCAATACTTCCTATGTTTTTAGAGACTTGTGTGTGCAGTCATATTTCCCAATGCATTTCTATTCCATATGTCTTTTTATCATACCATATAATTTTCAGTTGAAGTATTTTAATGAGCTCCGTGGTAATCTTTATGCTTGTTGGAGTTTGACTGATTTTATTTTTCTAACAAAATAATAATAATATGGGATATGGCTTTTGTATGAATGTCTTGTTCACTTTTGGTTTAGCCACTGAACGTGGTCAAGTGTTCTCATGAAGTCTACCTGACATCACTCATAACTATAGGAAATTCATAATCCAGCTGGTCCTAGAATTATGCTCTACATCAGACCTAATTCACATGTTTTTTTTCCTAGAATGAAGCCCAGACAGCAAAGGAATTTATAAAAATCGTAGAGGCTGCAGAAAATGAATATCAGGTATGTTGGAAGCAGATGCTGTATTCTTACTCACATTTATAGCATTACCATATATTTAACCAAAGCTAGGATTCTACAGTTAGCAAGCTTTTGATATTAAGATGATGCAGTTCCATATAAATAGATTATGTGTTATTGTTAACTCTGCCTTGCCTTTTCCAGTCTTTCTGGTGATTGTGCTCACTTACTTAACATTACAACAGAAGTAATGTTTGAGAGCAGAAAAGCTCCTAGCATGAACAAAAATCAGCAATTCCAATCTTTTTAACCATTAGTGCATTCCTTAAGTGGAGATTTTGTACAGATTCTGTTCAGAGGCTGCTCTCTTGACAGTTTTGCTGAACAGGCTATAGGGATTACCTATTTCAAGTAGTCATTTCAAAGTTAGAAAAGTGTAACTATTCTGGATACCCTCTGTGGAAGTGGATGCATGTTCATTCAGGTCTTGAACACAGGGTAAATTTCAGACACCTTGTTCTGTGAGTTTGAAAAAAATGCTCTTTAATAAAGATTTTGTAAGTATGTATAGTATGGATTATATTGAAATTCATACGATGTTGTGGACTGACTTTATCATCCTCACAGGAAAACAGTGGAAGACTTTCATTGATGTCTAGAATTACTGATGTATGAGCTAACTCTGATCAGCATTTTATTCATGCTGCTGATTAACCACACTGTGGTTTGCTGAAACACCTTGGCTATGGCCAGGTTTATTACATGTCTTAGTAATTCTCTTCACACAGTTTCAATCTATAGCTAACAGCTTTCCTTCATAAAATGCTATTTTAATATAGCGTGTTTTTACTAAGCCTGTTTAAGAGGTAGTAGGCTACTCACTCAAGTAATGTTTATATAGCATCCTAGTTCTGTTCTTCACATGTCTTTGTTTTGTATGACTTTGTGTTTAACAGACTGCTATCAGTGAGAATTATCAGACTATGTCAGACACTACTTTCAAGGCCTTACGTCGACAGTTGCCAGTTACGCGCACCAAGATTGACTGGAACAAGATCCTTAGCTATAAGATTGGAAAAGAGATGCAGAATGCTTAAAGTGAACATTGCATGACTGGAGCATTTTAGTGTCCTTGTATACAAATAAAAATTATTACAAAAGGTATTTGGAACTGTCAAATCACCCAGTCAGCATGGGCTTTTGCCATTGAAAATCACTGTAAGTAGTTTGGTTAGAGCACAAAGCTTAGCTAATTGACTTTTTTCCTTCCTTTCAGAGGATTGCAACTTCAATATAGCTGAATATCTTCCTTTAGAGTTTCTGTTGTACCTTTATTTTTTTTATAATGAAGAGACCATGCCTTTAGTTTTCAATTACACATTAAGAACAGTTTGGAAAAATATTTTTGCTTATGATAACCCTTTCTCTTGCTTTCATGTGAAACGGACAACTTCCAAACTTTGCTGGATTCCTTGTGGAGATCAGTAACATGCATTTCTAGGTCAAGGTCAACATGGAGTTAGCCATAGGTGCTGTTCAAAAAATCGTCTATCCTTTTATTGTATGTAAAATTGGGAAAAGCATTTTCTGTATCATTTAAACCTGTGAGAAGACTTACTTAGCTAGGTCCATGGTAGGTAGATGTTTTATTAAAGAAAAGGCCGAGGTCTAATGCTGTTTTAAGATTTTGAAATTAAATAAAAGTACTTACTCCAGAAATGCATTTAATTCTTTGTTCTGATAATTGCTTAAATGAGCTCAAACTCCATCTGCCCTTGAGCTTTTTTTATCGTAAAGCTACAAATGTATTATAACAAGGCATATTGTAATATATATAATCCTGTACTCATTACTATGTCTGTTTATTTTTTCTTGGATTGAAATGTACTAAAATTCAATGTGACATTAAAATGCAAATTTTCTATTTATTTGAGTATCAGATTGTTTCCATATATTGCCTGGTTTTGGTGTTTCTAAATAGTTCTAAAATTCTGCTTTAAACAGCCACAAACTTGTGTATTTGGAGATTGTAATATCATTATCAATTGTTTCCATCTGCATTTAAGAAACATCTATGTATAGAAGTCTACTTAAAACAGATATCAGCTTCATTTTGGCTACAGACGATGGAAGAAATTACAAGACCAAAAATTAATACAAGTGTCTGGAGAATACTTTCCCTGTATGATATATCTCATATTGAAAATGGATGTCAGGTATCTAAAAACAGAGACTTCATTACAAATGCTGTATAACACTTCTATGAAATGCATAACTTTCATTTTTAATTGGATAAAAACTTGTTCCACAATATGCTACATGCTTATATGCCTGTGATGAAAAATTAAACAGCTTTTTTGTTTTTTACAAGACAGGTATTTATGCTCACTCCTAAACCAGTAAAGCATACACAAGGGTTTTATGTCTTTGTTTACAGCATGATCTGATTAATTCCCTTAAACTAAGTTACAGCATAGCAAGAGAAAGAGTCTAGACTTGTACTGAGTATGAAAATGTACACACAAAGTAGTTTGCTGTTTGAATTGTAATAGCAATACCCCAATATTCTGTTCTTCAGTGCTCTCTTATACAGGGGTACAGGGGTGCTTGAAACTGCTGCTACTTTACAGTACTAAACTGTATAGTAGAAGAATGGGATTTGTTCTACCACAGTCTTCCTGGAGAGTTGCCCTCTCAATTGTCTTTGTAGATCAGCTACTGAACTGTGTTGTTCTTCTAAAATCAACTTTAAAAAGCTGTATGTGAGCCAATAACAAATGCTGAGCCGCTGTCAAGTCAGTCAGTCTTAACCAAGCTCTAAATACAAACCTTATTTGAAGAATTTCTTCCTGCATATTTAAGAACAAGCTAAACAGCAGTGAACAAATGGTTGAGAGAACT
This sequence comes from Pithys albifrons albifrons, assembly GCF_047495875.1. Lineage (NCBI taxonomy): Eukaryota > Metazoa > Chordata > Aves > Passeriformes > Thamnophilidae > Pithys > Pithys albifrons. The sequence goes on from NC_092460.1 coordinate 76,970,761, forward strand.
GTTAATGGGCAACAACGGTGCAAATAACTTTTCTAGCTGTTTAGAATGTTGCGTATCACCAGAAACAGCACTGACTAAAAGTCAGAATGCTATTTTTCTTACCTGAAATATAAAAAGCTACTTTTAAATATATTCCTAATAAAGAGGTATTTTACTGTGAAGTACTCTATTACTGTATTTCCCTGTTTATTCAGTCCTGTGATAGTCTTAATTGCTTATCTTAAGACTAGCATCCTTCAGATTCAGTTCTACCAGTTGGATGACATACGTAGATTTGTATTACTTATGTTTTTTCTTGTGATAATTTTTAGTCTGTAAGATAACTTTACACCTTGAGCATCAAATTTATTAAGTTATAGCTTCAATAAAGCCATTTGTAAGTAAATCAACTATTCTGTTACTTTTTCCAAATGGTGTTCTGTCATATTTAGGGGTAGTGACTCCAGAGGAAGCTGACCTGACTCTCAGCTGAGTCACATGGCATATTTGGAGTTCGTGATTTCTATTGAAATTTTGGATGTCACGCACTTGTTTTATTTCTATCCCTACCCCTTTTAAACTGGAGAACTTTAGAGCTTGCTTTGTAGGCTTTAGGGTATTTTGTGTAGATAAAGCACTTTCTCTGAGAGATTTTGCTGTGGCAATTGTCTTAATGTGAATTACTATTTGTTTATATTCTATTTTTAAATATAAAGACAAGCTTTGTATTGTTGAATATTGATGTAATAGACATTATGGCTTGTAAAATGGACTTGTAAAATGCTTACATTTTTGAAGTGTATTACATCTTATGCATCTTAGTGCCCCTTTACACAAGGGAATTTTTAACTTCTGCAAGCAATTATTCTTTATGAACATCTGCAACAGGAGCAACAATTCTGCTTTCAGCTTCTCCTGAGTAGCCCATTTTTGTATGTTTGTCTTAAAATTCATTCTGTGGGGAGAATGAAACTTGAAAATTATTGCCATTTTGATTACATTGTTACTATTCCTAATGCTGTACATGCTGATAACAATTCTGCCATCTGGTTCGATTGGGATCACTGCAGTGCAGTTCATTAGTAAATGGTCATTCATCCCAAGGTTAAAAGTATTGTGTGAGACCAAACATCCAATAGATGTGTTCTCTTTAGGGAATGGCTCCAGCTGCAGCTACAGCAGCAATGTAGCTTATGCAGTTTGTGAGCAAATCCCCCTCATCCCACTTGCCCCAACTGATTTGCCTGCCAAAGCCATTTTGTTGTGCTCGAGTGTGTGTCCTTTTGGAGAACTCAGAAGTGGGACCTGGGTGTGCACCAGCGGCCCTTCAGCTCTGGATGGTGACCCAAGTTCCATAGCAGTGGTTTCTTTTAGGCAGCTTGAAACCACCTATGTGTTGAGGGTGTCTGAAGCATCAGACTAAACCTGGCCTTCAAATTTCCAGACTGTATATACTGTGGTCATTTAAGTTTACATCAGTGGTTTCATTCTGTGGATTCACTTCTATCGTATTGAATTACTTGCTGACACGGACATAGCTTCTGCATTTGTTGACTGGAAAGACTGAAACTATTCTTCATCTGATGCAAATGTAAACTAGGTTTAAATTAAACTTAGTTTGTTCATAACCTTGAAGTGTCAATTTTTGTGTGACAGTGTCAACTCTAAACTTTTTTTTTTAAAGGGGAAAATTTGCATCATATTTTAACCAAAAAAGTCAATTTTCCTTTCACAGCTAAAAGAAACAGTTTTAAATAAAACTTTATTCCTTCTGTAAAATTGAATGTTTAGTACTTAGTAGATCTCTTATTAGCAATAATTTTCTTCACTACTGTGACTGGCTTACCTGTAATAGGTATTGCTCAGCATGATGTTAGCCATGTGTTTAGTATTAAGTAGATAGTAGGAAAAGAGAAATCTTCCATGCTGGATCTTGACCTCTTTTGTCTTAGCTGTGGGTATACAGAAAGGCTTGTTCCCATTCTCTTTGCAACATGTTTTACATGTTTGTAGAGTGTCTTCAGACTATGTAGCTTTTCGATTAAAGACTGAATCCAAAAACTCTTAATTTCTATGTGAAGTCATGTCTTTACATCCTACTTCTTCATTTCTGTTCATTTTGAGGAGCTCTTTTTTCTCTGTATATTGTTCATTTCAGTCCTGGTGATATTGCAGGCTATCGTGGTATTAACCTAGTTACTTGGATTTCCTTTTGCTAGAATCTGGCCTTGATTGCTATAATATTCTCTAGCATTGTCTTCATCAGCAATTAAAAAATTTCTATTCCAGTGTTAAGCCCATGCTAAATTAAGGAGGTAAAAAGAATCAAGTAGCCACTGCTAGGTATGTGCATATGTGGTATGATGTTATCTCTATTGACAAAGCATGCACTAGGAGTGTACAAAAGTGAGACTGACTGCATCCTAATGATGTGGACCAGCCAGCAAATGAATTCTGAGCTAAGAGCGTCCTGGCATGAAGAGACAGGGGCTGCTGTGAACTCGTCCAGGATGATGAGCTGTATCTTCATTACCTAGGATATTTATGCCAACAACAGGCAGTTTGGCAGTATCTTGTAGGCATTGATGTCAGTTAAAAGGGAGGGGGTAAAGTGCACCACCCTGTCTTGTGCTAGGAAACACATAATAAGCATTTTTCCTACCTTTTTTCTATGGAAAAGGATGGAAATCACTGATCAGAGTTTACAAGCAGTGAAGCACATTTTGCCTGTCCTGCCATGCACGGATAAAAACGTGATGGTAGCTGGCATAACATCCATACAGGCATTTTCTGTATGCCTCAACAGCTCTGAGTGTAGGGACAGGTTGTACCCTCCACCAAGCTAGCCAGAACTATCTCTAGAGTATCAGAAAAGTGTGTGTCATTCAAGACCCTGTTTAAGGTTCCTGTAGGCATGTACTGAGTATGAAGAGTCCTTTAGCTGTCACAGGTGCCAGGAGCCAGCTCAATTGCAGAAGGCTAGACCTGAGAGATGTTGCTCAGAAAGTGAATGCCATGGGCTCATGAAGAATTGAAGTGCTGCTCCTGTTTCAAGGCTTTGCTGCAAGACAAAGGTTTCTGTATGACTCATCCTCGGCGCAAAACAATCTGTTAAAGTCAGTAATGAGTGTGTGTCTTGTCCCGGTTTATTGCTAAACTTAGTGAGCCATCATCTTTCATTTAAGAACTTGCCTACTCATCCTTAGCTCTTTCAACTGGAAACTGTAAGCCTTGCAGTCCTATGAGCAGTTGATATGGCCAGAGTTACTCTACCTGAACGTAAATGAAGAAGGGGGAGAGTGTCAGTGCATAATTTCCCAAAGGATAAATCCAGCTACCTGATACTTCACCCTTCTGATAAGATCCTTCCAGATGCAGTAAAGTTGCTACCCAGATTGTAACTGCTGACAGAGGGTGGTAACCCAGTGTCTGGTGTTAAAACACAGCTGATGACAAGGTTTAGAAACAGGACAGTAGCAGATGCAACCTGGACAATCCCATAACCAAGGATTATTGTTCTAGGACTCATCAAAGTTACCAGCAAAGTAACATAAGCAGTGAAAGAGGTTCCAAGATTATCTATACCAGCAGGTTTTCAATGCAGATGATGCATTTGCTGCAATCATTTGGCAGTCTTTGGTGGTGGAGATCACCATAAGGTGAAAACATGGGAGAGGCAGCCATTACTATGTCCTTTTCTCTGAATCTCTCATAGTTTTTTGACAAAACTGTAAGGAAGACCTTCTTCAATACAGGTATTTATGCCTGCCAACAAGGTTAGGAAATGCTGAGGGGAAAAGAACAAAAGCTTGACCCAGAGTACAGGTGAAGCTCCCTGCTTGCCCACCAGGGTTTTCATCTTGTTCTTCCCTGCTGCTGTGCAGAACAACTCATTCAGTCAGCAGCATGGAGACAAGCTGGCTTTCTACCTGCACTGATTGTCTCTAAAGTGAAAGTGAAGTAAGCCAATGCTGGAGTCAAATACAAATGTGGATTCATTGGATGTGTCAAGAATGGAGATGGGGCAGAAGAATTTCTGTTGGAGCAACAGAGAGGGAGGTATGCCACTAAAACCAATTAGTCACAGCAGACTTTGGATATCCCATAGGAGAGGGGTTCCTAAGGATTTTAAATCTCAAGCACAGAAGATAAAAGTGCAGTATAGAAAAGATAAAGGCTTTGGGAATGGTCTATATCTTAGGATGGAAAAGGCCTTACAGATAATTTTTCTGGGGGATGAGAGGGCAAGAAAAATACACATGTCTCTAGTAAAAGCAATGGGAGAAGAAAAAGAAAGTATTTTCTGAAAATGGCTGAATAGTGGAAGCAGGAATGAAAATGAGTCCTGTTTCTGAGGGATGATGTATGAGAAGGGCAGGATATATTGAGAAGGGAAGAAATTGAAAGCCACTCCAATAACTACTACCTGTGTTTGTCACAGAGCACCCTTGGTGCTGGGCCAGTCACCTCTGTTGCTGCAATTGTGGGACGCTGTGGGAGGGCAGCGCAAGCTGCTTATGCATGATCACCTTTGGGCAAGGAGAATGAGTCTGAGAAAAAGAGTTTTGTAAAGATAGTGACCTCTCACAAGTCTGTATCTGTATATAGCTCTGGTGTAAGTACTGCTATGCTTCATTAATACATTCAGAGCCATTGCAGAGCCTTTTGGTATCAGAATTGAACCTGTTGACCTGACCTTGCTGCCCTCTCCCAACCACTGCAACACTGCGTATCCTACAGCTGCAGAGCCATCACCCTTTTCCCCATACAGCAGCAGCTGTTGGAATTGAGAAGAAATTTGTCTCTATGTAATGCTTCTTAAAATCCTTCTTTGCTATGGGTCTGCTTGTATCTCTCACCTTGGGGCATGCAAGCCTAGAGAAACCCAAATTTGCAGAAGCACTTGGTGTTTCAAACTGATGTCAGCCTAGAGTTCACCAAATATGATGTCATGAGTATCCAGTGATGCCTAACATCCCGTATTAGTGACTATATTTAGTGTTATTCCTTCTCCACCACAGCTTGCTGTTTGCAAAGAGATTATAGAAAAAGTCCATATGCAGTCTATGAAGTACTTGGTACTGTAGTGACAAGTGCCATAAAAGAAACCATCAGGGAATGAATAATCCTGTATCTATAGCAGTTATCAGTAATAAGTAGTGAATGGGGCCAGGGATATGTCCTGAATAATGGGACTGCAGGTATCCACTGGTGCTTGAGTACAAACACACCTCATTCTCAACAAGCAGGTGGAGTATGTGAGAAATGCAGATGTTTCCTGGGGCTGCAGGCACCCACCTCATCCCTGCATCTATACCAGTCTCGGCAAGGCTGCCCAATCACACTGTGCTAAACAGTAAATTCAGAGCTCGTGGTAAGAAACAAGTGGTATATAAGCCAGCAGTAATTTCTGACAGGGAAGGTCACTGTACTTTGTGCTTACCAACACTAGCAGGTGTGAGAAGGAAGAAAATCTCATACCAGGTGACTTCCATCACCATACCCTTCTGTGTTCTTCACAATTGGAAGGAGGCTGAACTACAAAATTGCTACATAAAAGCATAGATAGAATGGAGAATTCACCTAAGCCTGAGTTTGGCCAAAGAGTACACAATCTATTTAAATAATGTAGAAGAAAAGAGATATAAACTATCCAGATTAAGGGGGGGGGGAGAGGGGTGGGAAAAAAGCCTAGTGCAAAATCAATGAAATTTATTAGATTAGATCAGATGTTAGGAAAAAATTCCTTAGTGTGAGGGTGGTAAGGCACAGGAACATGTTGCCCAGAAAAGTTCTGGATGCCCCATCCTTGGTAGTGTTCAACACCAGGTTGTACTGGGGTTTGAGCAACCTGGTCTAGTGAAAGGTGTCCCTGCTCTTGGTCCCTTCCAGCCCAAACCATTCTGTGATATAATTCTATGAAATATCTTGAAATGATTTCAGGTAACACGAGCTTCCCACTTCAATGCAAGATATGATGTTGACACCATGAGTTAACATTGAGCTTTGTTTTAGCTTGTTAAGCAACCCTACGGTTTGTACTAGTGGCTAACTTACTCCTCTCTTTCCTGTGCCCATCAGTGGCCCATGCAGGGTCTGAGACAGGCTGCTGGTCTGTCAATTCCTGCTGCCTGAACAGAAGAGTTTTATAGACAAGGGCTGCATCCTCCAGCCACCTTGGAAGTGGAAAACACTGCCCATAGGGTTATTCTGCTGCTTCTTGAGTATTTAGAGCATGGATGAGCTTAAATCTTAAGCCAGGCTTGCTCTGAAATGTCACTTTTGCAGACAGGACACTTTTATTTGAGAAATGGTCATTGTTGTTTTTTCCTTTCCAGAACTCTCTTTCTCCTTAATGGACTACATCAGTGTTATAGGCAGTATATTTTATCATTATGCATCAGCAAAATATTTCCCTTCTTCTTTCACAATACTGTAACCTAAATATAGTGAGGTAAATGTGATGTGGTACAGTGATTGCATCACTACTAAAAGGGAAGGCAGGATGGACTGAATTGAAGGATGCTGTAAGAAAGGAATTTCCATGTGAAGAACTACTGCTGGGTGCAGAAGAGAGAATGCTGTGACCCAGCAAGAACAGGTCAAGTAAAACAGACGGAAGAGCAAAGAAGGGAAAGAAGTAGGATATGATGAAGCCAACATACAAGACAGACAATTGTCCTGTAGTTCAGATTTAAAGACAAGATCTCATAGAGACCTCTATCTGTGGAGAGGGAAAGAAGATGGAGGCTCCATGGTCTAAAGAGGGAAGATTTCTCAGCAAAGATGTACTGGATGGATATGGAAAGGCAAGACAAGCAGGCCAAGGAGGAAAGAATTGCATCAGGCAAAGCAAAAGGATACTCTGGTAGTTGATTTTGCAAAGGGTTAACAAGATTTGGCTTGGGAGCCAAATCTAGCTGTGATACAAGGAAATTGCATGCCATTTAGATGCTACTTGCTTCCATGGCAGAGGATGTGCTGCTTGCTCAATCCCTCCCTGCCTGCCTGCAGGCAGAGCTGCTCTTATTCTCTGTGTGAGTTGCGAGCCTCAAGCAGCAATAATTATTTGTACATGATCCAGAACTGCTTGATTTCCTTCCTCTGAATTTCTGGAGATTAAGTAAAATGTAACTGTCAGTGCTTCTGTGCTTCTATCGACATATAGCTGGTAAAGATGCCATGTTGCAAATGACAGAGAAAAATAAACTATGCTCTTCTAATTGCACATTTCAGAGAGAAGACCTTTTTCTCTCATTAAATCGTTTGTTCATTAAATATAGTATCAAGGCTCAGCAAATTGAAGAACCATGCTCAACATCTTTTCCTTAAGAAAAAAAAGGTCAGGATACCAATCAGTGAAGAAAGACTATGTCTTATCCATCTCCCACAAATGTATCCCCTTTAAAAAAAGATATATATTTACTGTTTGACCTCAGTCCAAGGCATGGATGTGGGGAGCTGAGCTCTTGTCCTTTTCCTCAACCTAAACGGGGAAGGGAGAAACCAGTACCGGGTCCCTCTGGGCTTTTCGCCATCTGTCTCTGCCTCCCTGTTTCTCCCACAGCCTCCTGTGAGGTACAGAACTTGTGTGGATGCAGATGTCAGATTCTGACTTGCAGAGAGCTCCTTTTGACCAAGGGCCAGTCTCACAGCTGACATGATTTCTTTATGAATCCTAAGCACGTACCATCTTGTACCAATACTGATGTGTCTTGCTCCACCACCTGATTTTTATAAAGAATCTTAATAAAATGCCTCAATTAATGTATGTGTCCACTTCCTTCATAAAAATGAGTAAGTGCTACTGGGGCATATTTCCATGGATTAATAAATAAATAAATAAATTTTGCTTTAGCAAATGTGTGTGTTTGGGATGGGGCACTATATATTGATGCCTAAGTGTGCTCATGGTCAGAGTGGAATTCCCATCTCAGTTTTAGGGAAAAAAGTAATTTTTTAGGCAAAGAAGATAACAGGTTTGGGGGTTTTTTGGTGTTTGTTTTTTGGGATTTGTTTGAGGTTTTTTCCTTATTAAGAATTATTTTGAACACTACACAAAAATGCTGAAACTCTGCTCCAAGTTGCACTAGCTATTTAGCAATGCCTTCCTTTGCCCTGTCTTTGCACTGATGTCTGATTATTAACTGAGCCAGTTCTAACTTGGGGGTTTTGCCTTGTTTTGCAATTAGGGCAGCTTATTAGTTGATTTTTTTTTTTGTCAGCAAAGCTTTTTGACAAGTGGTGCTCAAGGCATATTAGACTTTTCCTCGTTAGTAATGGTGGCATATTTTTAAATATTACTGTTGCCCTTTAAGCTGAAGAATATTCCTGTAACACCATAATATCTCACTTTTAGAATGGCAAATAGGAACTGCAGCCTGGGCACACTGCAGTCTGTAGTTGCATACCTTTGAAATATCTTTGTTTTAATGAAAATACATTGATTAAATTGTAAATTAAGCATGAATTTTTATTTCAGTGATTCTTAGCATATTTTCAATTATCTAGATTGTGACTAAGGTTTGTGTGTATTTTAGCTGAAAACAGATTTTTGGTATGTGATTAAGTCCTTTTATGCAGACTTTGGTATGTCTGAAAAGTGCTGGGTGCAGGATCCTATGAACTCTCCTCCAGTGCTTTTACTCACATTGGCATGCTGCCTGGCACCATCACTGATTCCAGTTTAGACTGCCATCTCCAGTTCAACCATGATATTGTTTAATATACAGCTGATATGTTTAATAGGTGCACTATATGGATATGTATTTATCTGTGTATAGATACATGTGTGGATATAGGCATGCATACATATGTGTATTTTTTAAATAAGTATCTATTAAAAGGTGCTAAGCATAACACTGTTTAACAGAATTTAGTTGCTAGTGAGGCTTCAGCTGAAGGTCAGGGGGATGTCTGGCTTCTTTGAACCAAACTCACAATGTTTCCCAGTGCTCACATATATGTGGAGCTCATGTGGGTTTTGTTTGTGCACTTTCTGAATGTCCTTCACTAATGTGCCTGGCTATCTTTCATCTTCCAAGATCCTAATACAATCTTATTTTATAACCAGATTCCAAGGGGGTTGTGCACTGTGGGCCTAGAAAAAACTCTCTTATTCTGATCTCTGAAATTATTTTAAGGTTTATTAAAAAATCCACCCCAAACATTAAAAACCCCTCTACTCTGGATCTTGATCAATACAAAGTGTATGTGGGGAAAATTTTCAAACAACTTTTGCTGCATAGTGGTCCCATTTATTCTTTCTTACTTGCCAGGACCCAGGTTCAAGATAATGTATTTCTTCTGGAAAGAAACAATAACTTCACTGTATCTCATATTTAGTAACCGTCATTGTTTCTTCTTCCTGATTTCATTTAGCAAAGTCATCAACAGTCATATGAGAAACAAAGAAAACTGAACTCAGTTTATGGCAAACAAATTAGTGTTGGGACTTACAGGTATTATTTTGAGGTAGGAATTGATGGTTTGTGTGAGAAGACTGTCAACAATTGAGATAACTGAGTGGAAAATCTTAGCAGAAAGGTAAAAGACCATGTTCAAAATTATTTTTGTTCAATGATCATTTCATCTATATTCTCTTATATCTTAACTTAGCAAATGAGTGCCTGGAGGCAGATGACACTAAATAAAATTGTGTGTCTTCACAGCACTGAATAGTTGGCTTCTGTCTTTTGAAATGCATGTCTCAAGGGTTTGTATGAATACATGACATTTCTTTTGAACAGAACTGAGAGAGGAGAGATAATTTGTGTTAAATAGAGCCTGAACTGTGAAATTGCCTTGCATGTCAGCTTAGGTACTTCTTTAATAAGAACAACAGAAATGTAATTTGTCATGTGAGTGCACAAAGCTAGTCATGAGTCAAACTATCCTAGCACATACTTGCTCTTCACCTCACACAAACATTTGGGTTTGGACAAACACTTTTTATTTCTTGAGTTTTTGGGGGTTTTCCTTTTTTTGTTTTCCTTTTTTTTTTTTTTCTGTTTGGTTGATTTTTTTTGGAGATGGTTTGTTTGGGGTTTTTCTTGGTCGTTGGATTGGCTTGGGGTTTTTGTTGTTTTTTTCTTTTCTTTATGTAGGACCCAATGAGAAACCCATTGGGGTGCACTATTGGAAGCCTGAAGAAATTACCTCTGTTGGCAACTTGTTTTTTAAATACTTTATGCTCACTGTAAAACCACTGGAGATCCAGGAGTGAAATGAATAACATTACTACAAAGTATTAATAACTGTTGTTTTTTCAAGAGGAGAAACAGTGGTGCTTAGAGGAAGGAAGGCATAAAATTAGTTAACTGTGCTTTAAGCGGGCACAGCTTGTAGTGTTTTGATCTTCTAGTAATACAAGAGATATAAAGAAAGCAAAGTTGGAGGAACCAACCACTCCTATCTTTCAATAAAAGACAACAGAATGAAAAGTTGTTTATAAAAATATACTTTTAAAAAGCTCCATAAACCACCTCTATCTTTCATACATAATAGGAATCTATCATAGTTAATTTTTTAATATAAGTAATTGTATTCTGAACATCAAAATATGTAGAAGAAAATTTATAAAAGTGAAAAATTGCCTAGTGCAATTTTTACTAATACATAAGAGAACATGAGATGAGTATTTTGATTTTTAAATAGCTACATGATTGAAAAATGTTGAGTTTTTTCAGATGTGACTTAAAGTGTTAAGTATTTCCTTTATATCTGGATGGGGAAGCTGAAATATTTGACATGTGGCTTTCTTTGGAATGTAATTAAACGATAAATGACTTGTTTTTAGTTAATCTGTATACTCTACTTTTAAAAGTTTTGTGATTTCCTAGCAAGAAAATCTTCTGCCAGTGCTGCACTAATATTCTGATATGGAGACTGTGGTCTCAGAAGATCCTGTCACCATCAAATGCACAAGACACAGCCAGTATTCTCCATCCAGCTTCAAGTCCCATAGCAGTCTGGAAGAACAAGTTTCATGTCTTTGCTACTATGGGAAGGTATCAATTTGTACAACTGCAGGTATATTTTGGTTTAATACCATTGCGTATAGTAAACAACCTGAAAAAGCTGTGTTTTTCTCCATCATCACTTTTTTATTGGCGGACTAGAAATTCTCAGGACAGAATGGCTACTAAAATTCTCCAAATTTTTTGTTCTCTTGGTAATTTTTTATTACATAGCACCTGTTTTTTAAGAGGCTGGAGGGTGTTCCTACACTGGATGCAGACTGGAAACCCAGAAGAGAGATCAAACAAATTGCAATATTCAGTGTGTATCTACTTAAATATTGGTCAGCTGTGTAACACCAATCAAAAAGCAGGAATCAGCTGTGTTAACCAATCTCTGAATTTTTGTCACATTCTGCTGTCATATCTTGTTTCATGGATACCTCATTCATGAAAGAAGCAAAATGTTTTTCTCAAAATTACAGTTTTATGAATTGAAGTTTATGCTTTACTGACACTATTTTGATGAGACAAGTATCTAGTGGGTGACATCCCTGCCTTTGGCAGGGGGGGTGGAACCAGACTATATTTAAGGTCCCTTCCAACCCATTTATTGTGCCATATAGATCTCTTCCAAGGAGGGGAGTTTTACAATTCAGGACCCTGCTGGGCACGTACACACCTACACACACAGAACTCGTTCTGTGCCTGTTACCTTATCCCAGCAAGACGCTCGGGCGAGACAACTGCAAAAAAAAATTCTACGTGAGCCCTTTTCAGGCTTAAAGCCCTGTTGCACGGTGAAATACCGCCTGAAATTCTTGTTCGAGATCGTGAAGCTATGGAAAAGGAAGGTGCATGACCTTTCGCTCTTCCCCGCCGCTCCGCGCTCTGCTCCCACGCGCTGCCGCCGCTTCCCACGTTCCATCCGCGGCGGGATCGAGCCGGGCCGGGGGCAGGTCCTCCCGCTCGGCCTAGGGCAGCTCGCAGGAGCCCATCTGAGTGGGAGAACCCCGGCCGGGGGCAGCGCAGGGCAGGGCAGGGCAGGGCCGGGGGTGGCCGCGGGGAACCGCAGCGCCCCGGGCGGTGCGAGCGGCGGGCGGAGCGCGGCGCGGGGAGGGAGGGAGGGAGGCGTGAGCCATCCCACAAACACACGCTGGGAGCTTGTGGCAGCAGAGAGCAGCGTTTGGGTTGGATTCTCCCCTTACCCCCCCCTTCCTCCGTCTCTCTCTCTCTCTTTTTTTTTTTTTTTGCCTGTTTTCTCTCCAAAAAACATGGCTGAAGCTGGGACGGGCTTTTTGGAACAGCTCAAGTCTTGCATCGTCTGGTCCTGGACCTATCTCTGGACGCTGTGGTTCTTCATCATGCTCTTCCTCGTCTACATCTTAAGGGTGCCGCTGAAGATCAATGACAATTTAACCACAGGTGGGCTTTGATCGCAGCCGGGGGCTCAGCCCGGGACAGGGACAGGGACAGGGACAGGGACAGGGACAGGGACAGGGGCTGGGGCAGGGACAGGGGCAGGGGCAGGGGCAGGGGTAGGGGCAGTAGCAGGGGCAGGAGCAGGGGCGGGGGCAGGGACAGGGACAGGGACAGGGACAGGGACAGGGACAGGGGCAAAGGCAGAGGCGGTGCGGGAGCACTGCCGCCCCCCGGGTTTGCTGCCGGTTGCTCGAGCTGTTCGTTCTCTGTGTGTTGTACTCAAGCGTTTATTTTTTGAAATAGAATTAAAACTTTTATTCTGTTTCTGATAAAAATTAGATCTCAGCTGCTTCTGCTGAATGTAGTAAGTAGTAAGAGTGCAAGTTTGCTGGGAAATTATCGTTGTTGAGTTGGACTTTGGCTGTTTAGACTCGCTAAGGCAGTGAGTGTGCCACCACTATACTGAATCAGCAGTAACTTATGTAGTGTTAGCCGGTCTGGATTAGGCAGTTATGTCTTTATGCTGAAATTACTTATTTTGCCTGCCTATCTACTTTATCATTTAATTTCTACCTCCCATGCTGGAGAAGGCTATTTGTTTTGGGGGCAAATGCGATGTAACCCATGTGGCATCCCTGCTGCTGGGAAGGCAAATGTTATCTGAGCATTTTTCACCCGTCCCTCTCTGGCCTTTTCCCATTTGATAAGCCTTTGGCAAATTCAGCATCAAAGAATTGAAAAAACAAAAAAGAAGAAGATTCAGCATACTGCAATTTTCACTTTAAGTGTAAATGCAATTATAAACAACCCTTAAATACAGTTTTGGTCAGTTTTTCACAGTATGTCTTTGAACAATATCCTGTTTCTTTTGATATTGCCCGACACTGTTTCAAACAGGATGTAATTCTTGTTACTTGATTCTTAATAATTTCTGTAATGTTTGTCCCAGGTAAGCATTGCAGGCCATGGTTGTCAAGCAATAATATCAGAATGCTGTATATTGTCAGTTTCGGTGTTGGAAAAAATCAGAAGATATCCATCTGAGACCTAATCAAGCCCCTCTGATCTATTGAGTTGGAACAAACTAATTCTTGATGCACTTTCTCATTTGAAATATTACTCCAGCTGTCTTCAGCTGAGTCATCTTGGGGTTTACTGAAATGTCTCAAAATGCAAGTAAAATGACAAATTAAATGTTTGAGGAGGTTAAAATGACTGAAGAAATTACCAGTAAGCCCCAAAGTGCCTGATGAAAATGAGTTACCAGAGGAGAACAATAGGCCCAGTATGGTCTTTGTGCATCATCTGTTCCTAAATGGGGATTTATTAAAAATACAACAGTGGCAATAGCATGATAGGTTTTTTGTTTTGTTTAGTTTTTCAAAGCTTTCGTGAATGGATTAAAACCAATTTGAATTATTGTGGATTTTCCCACCCAGTTGATTCCAACAGGATACTACTGTCATTAGTTTAAGGTTGCTCATAAAGTACCACAGCAACTATGATATCAAATATATGATATCAAATATGATATCAAATATATCTGTTATCTGAAAATAAAAGTGTAATGTTGTTACTAAAACTTCAGTGTGATGTAAAGAAATATTAAGGTGATTAAAAGAATGACCAGGCATTTTCCCAGAACAAGCTGGATCTGGTGGTGAGTTAAGGTCAAACAAAGTGGTTTTCACTACCACCAGAGGCAGGCTTAGGCAGCTGGTAAGAAAAATGCAGTTCCACAGGTACAATTTGTATCTCACAAAGTAGTGATTTAGAAAGGTTTTAGACATTTAGAACAAACACCATAAACTGAGCCCACAGTGGGCTCATGTGATATGGAGGACTAGTGTAGCATCTGTGGGAGAGTATCTGCCAAAGGGACCTGGTTGCTTCCTACTGCTGTGTGATTTTGTTTTTCCATGCCTAATGTCAGTATTTTTAAAGGGAAGTGGAAAGGCTGGAGAAGATAGTGGAAAAATGATTCAAAGTCTAGGAGAAGCATCAGAATAAGAGATTTTGCCTGGGAGGTGACTGGATTACAGTAAGGATGCATTGTCATGGAAGAGAAAGAAATTGCCTTTTAATCCTGAAAAGAATTTTAAGAATTGATGGCGGGAAGCAGAGGTCAAACTCAATTTTGTCACAAACAGGCATTAATTTCTAGCAAATTGTGAATCAGCTGCTAAAAGAACCTCTGGGTTTCTCATGTCTGAAAGTCTTCAAATCTGATGGTGAAATAGGAGTTACCAGTGTTCATGAAGCCTTAAATCAATTTTTGGCAAGGACAGGGCAGCAAGCGGCACACCACTGGTAATCAGAGTTGTTGCAGATGGTTTCACCAAATAGCCCAGGGATCACTGGTATCAGAAAGTTTTACAAAGATGAAGTGCCAGGTCTTTTTTAACCTCTTTAGATGTTGTACAGGTGTGCACTACCCGAGCATTTGGTAGCTGTGGTAGTGCACGTTGGTCATCCTGTCTGTTTCAGTGAGTTTCCCCATGGTTTGGCCAAGCATAATTCCAGTATCCTCAGTGGAATACCCTACTGTGATAAAACCAAAGGGAAATGCAGTCTGTCATACAAAAATATCATTGTTAAGTCTGATTGTGGTGTTTCATATGTGGGGTTTTTTTCTTTTTTTTGTTTTTTAAGCTTGATGTCCAAATCAAGTAATAAAATCCTTTATGAATAGGAGAGTTCGAACTACTATAACTGTACCAAACCATTAGCCAGAAAGCAAGAGGGGACAGTTAATATGCTAGACTAAAATATTAAATACAGAATAAGCAGTTGAGGAAGTGGATGTTTTCATCTTATTCCAAAATAATTAAATATGATTATTTTATGTAACATGTGGTATTTTCCTCCCATGTTGGCACTTGCATAATTTCTGAATGCCACACTAATCTGAACTAAGACACACCTGTTCTAAAAATGTGCAGCCCATCTTGTTTTCTTGACTTAACAGTTTGGTCATATCAGTTTCTAGTCATATCCTAAGAAGGATAAGTGGAAGGAAGAAGCAAACTGTCCCAGAAGTGAAACAGTTTCTGATGATTTTATTTATCCTTTCAAAGTGCAACAGAAAAATGGATTTAATGACCAGAGCATTAAGTGCAGCTGGCTTGTGGCAAGGCAGACAGGAAGAAACCTCTGGGTTGCTGAGGATAGAGCAATCAGAATAACTGATTTCCTAAAAGCATGAAAAATGAATATACAGGTATGAGCTGTGGGTTGAGTCTGGCTCTGTCAGTGTCTCTGGAGGATTATTACCTTTCAGAGGGACATCCCACTTCAGCTGTGCTGGAGCAGGGCCCCATGATGTTACCAGCTGAACCTCTAGGGATGGGAGGGTTAGAAACCTGCAGAATGAAAGAAAGCAAGTAATGTCCTGCCAGACCCCTGAGGTCAGCAGGCCTGGGATAACTGCAGCTGGAGGAGGAAGACCACATCACCTTGGTGATGAGCTGGTGGCTATGACAAAGCTTTTGTCTGAGGAGCAGCTGTCCTTCTTCAGTATGATTTTTTAAAATTATTTTGACTGACTGAAAATAGTTCCTACTCAAGTAATTATCTAGAACTTTAATTAATGGGGGGTTTGTCACCCCCCATTATAAAGCGCAGTACCTGAAACACAGTGCATGGTGCCACCATCTGGAGAGGGAAGAGGCCGGTGTGGAGAAGGGCTGGCAGTACTGGCCATCACCAGGTCCCCACTCACCCCTGTGGTTGTGCGTACATGGGCAGAGGGGCGGAGCAGACATGTTTGGAGTCCTGTAAAATTAGGATAACAACACTTTCTCTTCATCTAAGACTCTCTCTGAAGACACAAAACTTAGAGGTTTTTCTAGACAGCCTGATGCTATGGTGATCTGGCACACCTCAGATGTGTTCACTGTGTGTGCATTGCACTGATTTCAGTAAGCAAAGCACTTGGACCACTCCCATCTCACTGAACTTGCACTTTATGAAACCGTCTTTTATTAGACCATGCAAGAAAACTGGGTGTGATGCCTGCAGTAGTGTGGAAGATGAAGAGATGGAGCCTGCCTCTCACGTTTGGGCTGCGCAGTCTTAGTGTGGTGGCTGCTGTCAGGGAAGCTCATCTCATCTCTAGTCTTCCCTTTCTGACCTTTCTGACCCTGCAGATCAATGCTGGGCACCATGCAATGTGCCCCAGTAAGTTGCAACGTGAGAAAAAAAGTATCTTTTCATTCCCATGGCTCCAATTTCAGTAGCAGCAGAAAACATTTATCTGTTATTAAAATTTAACTAATGGTCACTTTTTTCCAGCTGCTGATATTTGGCAATCTGCAACTGCATGTGTGCAGAGCTGTGGTGATAAATCACCCCTAGGGCAGAAGGATGTTTTGCAGACTGGATGCCTGGGAGTCTGTTCTCCCTGGACTAGGGGGAACAGCTGTGGATGGTGGGGCTGCCTCTGCCACGCAGGGTGCTCTGTCCCTGAAGCCACCCCTCGTGTCACGGTGTGTTTGCTGTGATAGCATCTTGACAGCCAGTCAGGAGGTATTGTTCCCCTTCATAAATTTAAGCTTAGGAAGTTAATCATGGGGGCTGGAAAACATTAACCCGCCAAAGAGCTGAAGGACAGTTAGTTTTAAGTTTGCAGACTTGGAGGTAGGTGCTTGGCCTTTCTTCAAAGCCATCTCCCATCATGATGGGTTTTCCTGTAAAGCATCTGCTGTGTGAGCTACAGAAGTGAGTGTGGTGGTTGACAGAAAACTTGGAGCAAAACTCTGATGCCACCAATGGAGATGGAAGAACTCTTAGCTCCCTGCAAGTACAGTGTAGATTTGAGGGTTATTTTTTAAGAATTTGGCTGTTGAAAGTAAAATTTCAAATGTAGGATTGCTTCTGTCAAGGTCAGCATTAATTCTGCATATGGATTTCACAGAATTAGTTATAGTTTGCTCACAGACCCGAAATCACTTGGATCAATTTTTGCATTTCTTAGAATGTAAATGAAAGATTTCCCAAATTCTGATCCTATTTTCTGCTCTCGTAGTGGAATTAAAGTAAGCAGTGTTTTCTTTACTGTTAACCTCTCTCTTCAGTTGTATCAGTTACAGCATCCTGAAGCATTTGTAGTGTCTTCTGTGCCTCCAGACAGGGTTTGGATGTTAGAGGTTGCTTTGGTCTGCCTTTTTGTTTTTTGGAAAAAAATTAGTTGCTAACTAGCTATAGGCTAATATTCAAGAGATTGTTATAAAACAGATTTTAACTGTTTTTAAGCACATGTATTTTCATCACGATACACTTGGAAACTCTCCCTTCAATTTTTTGTGGAAAAGATCACAGTGTGCATGAAAGTAGTGTGTTATCTTTGGCAAAGGTCTTTATAGATTGAACTGGATGTTCTTGGGGGAAAAGCTCTGTCAAAACCTGTTGGTCAATTCCTGATGGATGCAGCTATGCAATGATACTTGTTTTCTATGAGTTCCAACTTTTCTATGAGTTCCAACTTTTTGATTGAGCTTAATTTTTCAGTCAGCATCAAATGCCAGAAACAGAGTGAAATTTGTAGAAGATGCAAGGTTTTCAGACATGCTTATTCAAGAAGTTGACCTTTCTGCTGCAAAAGCTCTAGAAGATTTGCAGCCATTATTTCAGGGCAAATGTGTAAGCCACTGCGTTCAAAATAATATTTGATAACATCTTGAGTGAGCTTACTGTAACACTGACCAATATGCAAGCATGGAGCTGTGCTGTCAGCTTCTAACTGAAGTTTAATATCCTCTGTGCTGATGAAAATCTACGGAAATGCTACTAAAACTGCATATATGTAGTGGGATTTTCCCAAAACATCCATTGAGTGCCTGGATAAATTTAGCCTGAAAGAACATAAGCCCCTCTGTTTTTCACAGGGGTCACAGTTCCTAATTGTCTGAGTGGCTGCAAAAATACCACCATTCTAAATAAAAGTAAAAACTTAAAATAGATTTTTTAATGTGGTTATTTTGTAAACAAAGCAAATGCAAAAATTCTAGATCATAAATTTGCATTTGCAAAAGACAAAAGAAGTGCTCAGTGGTATGAGGGCCTGAAGGACTGAAAAGAGACAGAAAAATACGTAATCCTGTGCCAAGGCTTTGGGTTAAGTGAAAAAATGAAGGACATAATGCATGCCTGAGAGCAGCACCTGGCAGAAATTAGGAAGGTGATGCTGGATGAAATAGATTTTGGAGGGAATGATATGCCTGGTTTTTAAAATGGATTCTCTGAGAGGAGCTGTGGAGAGTCTAGCAAAAACACATTGCTAGCCTAAGGAAGCTCAAGCTCTCAATCTAATCACAGAGAAGCCACAGAAGCTACTTGCCAGTAGCTAAGGTGTAAGAGTTTTAATTTAGTTGACAAACATATAGTGAGCTTCCTAAATATCTGGAACTAAAATGCATGTTATACTAGGCAGAATTGGGGCCCAGATCGTCTGTGGTCTGAAGAAGCAGTCTGGCTGTAGAACACACTGCATGCAGTGCTCTCACTTCAATAGAGACGTGGTTGCTTATACTGTAAACTATATTGTGGGAAGAAAATAGCAGGTACTAAAGTAGCCTTTAATACAGGGAAGACTAATCTTAGGAAAGGTTGGTGGTGGCCGACTGAACCCAGAGGAATGCACATACTAAGTATTTTTTAAAGGAGATTTTTGAAGAATGTGAGTTTGGACCCAGCTGTGGTGGCAGGGGTTACTAGGGCTCTTCAGCTTTGGCCTTTGTGGTATTAAGACCTTCAGTGTGATAAGGATTGCCAGGCTTGACAGTGAGAGAACTGGGAGTGAAATCTAATGGCCCATCATAAACAGGAGAGCTGACTAGTTATAACACTATCATGCTGAGGTTTTGAAAACCCCACACCCAGCTGGAAAGGCTTGCTGATGGTGTGCAGGTGTGTTGTGCAAGCACAAAGGCTCCAATAGTCCCCAGATGTGCCAGGACTTCTGTGTGTATGCCAGAGAGCAATTCCCGCTGAGTCCAAGGTTTCTGTGTGCAGCTCATCAGCTGGCAAGCTCTGTGCTTTAGGGAGAGTTATTTGTCTTGTTGGCAAGTGATAAAGCAAATAAAACCCCTTAAGTTGTAACTTAGGTTGGCCAAGCAGTTTCTTCTGGACTAAAATCTGCAGGAATGAACGTTGCTGTCAGAAGTCAATGAAGGTGCAGTCTTTTGTGTGGCAGTCACAAGTCAGGATTCAGCTTTTTTATAACAAGGCTAGGTGTTTAAGAAGGTATTTTATAGTTAGCAAAATAATGCCCTGCTCCAGGTACCTGTTGATATGTTGAATACAACTGAGAGCTCTTTTGTGGAACTGTACAAGGAGAACTAAGCCATAGGGAGATGAGACCCCAAACCTGCAAACCCTCAATGGCTTGCTTTATTTCGCAAGCATAGGTCCAGGGCTGTACTGCACAGGTAGTTAATATGCATGATTCTCAATTATTTGAGCCTAAAGAGTTTACTAAAGTAGTGCAAGAGTCTGTAGCAATACTGGAGATGGAGTCTCCAATTGCTTCAGTTCACAAGAAGTTTTCCCTCTTATGATTTGATGGTCACATTCAAGTTTTGCCTTTTTTACTGGAGCTACTTCTGGAACATACTTGGGGCATTTATCAAAGAATTGAACATAACACCTATCCTGGTCCTGTGGCCAGACTGTGAGGTGCTTGTGGGGACGTTGGCTGTTAAAGAGGATGTCTGAATGCCTCTTCTGCCTGATTTTAAATTAGCTCTTTGTGACACTGAAGGCATCTTTTGAAAGATCATGTTATAAACTCCAGCGTGTTGTCTTGTTTGTGAAGTATCATGTGGACCACTGATGCTGGGTAAATACAAATGAGTGAAAGTTGCTTTGTAAAATCCCAACACAGGCTAATTGGATTTTTTGTGTGCCTTAGTCAGGCACTGCAGAAGGCAACCAATTTTAACACTGAGAACACTAAGCTTAAGCAATGATATGCATTTAAAGACAAGAGTTAATGTCACAGAACAAACAAGTTGTTACTGTTAAGCCTGAGGAAAAGGCCTAAACTCAAAGTCCAAATCAAACCTCGCCAGCTGCTGAGAGAAGACAAAGATTTATTATTGTGAGGTCTAAACTGGAGATTTGTCACTGTGGTGAACTCAATGCTTAAGTGAATAAGTGCACTTAAATATACCGATTAGAAGGATGAAAGTTATAGGGTAAAAATGAAATGCAGTCATCATTAAGATTGCTCTCCTGCACAATGTGCCGACTGCAACTATGAGATTTAATTTCCAGCTCACTTTCTAGAAATAAATTTGGCTTATTAAATGTCAAGCCTGTTAGGCTGATATGCAGGATCTTGTGCTCAGAGGCAAGACACTCAGAGAACAGATTTAAAGCACAAGAAATGTTATCATCATTGTCATCTTATTTTGTAAGGATACCATTTACTTCTCAAGAAAGTACACTTGGAACCTGGAAGTGTCATAAATGCTGAACTTCACATAACTGAATGTTTTCATGCCACATCTTATATGTTTTACACTAAGGACTGGAAATTGTTTACAGCCTGGCTTGGTCTGAAGCAAGGTTATATGATCCACTAATGCACTTAATCTTCCATGTGAAATTTCTCTTACTATTTTTAATTCTGAAGTGAACTTGATAGCAGTATACCCAGCTGTATGTTTTACACCAATCTTGGCTTAGAGTCCCAGGCTAGACATTTCATCAATTTTCAGAGAGAAGGTTAAACCAGACTCTGTCAGAAGAAGGCTAGCAGCTGGCCTACCATACCCTGTGCATGGGACGAGGGGACAGAAAGTCTGCGGGTGGAACTCAAGGCACTTCTTGAGCAGAAGCTGACTTTGTGCAGCAGCAATGTGCGGCAGCTGAACTGATGAGCCCTCCCTGGGGAGAGAAGGAGCTGAAGAGGTCCTGTGCAACACTGCAGTGATGGACAACTACTGCTGAAGTGTCTGTTCAGGAGTGTTTGACTATGGATTTATCTGCCTGCTCAGAGTAGGCTCCTACATTGTGCTGTGTTGTTATCAAAGTGCCTTCTGGTCTCTGTGTCCATCTGTCCAGCTCGTTGGGTCAGGACAAAGGAGGATTGATACTAGCACAACAGAATCTTCTTAGCAGTAAATATTGTCCTACGTATTCCCAGAAATCCTTGTCAAGAGTCTGTGACTTAAAAGTGCTGATTACAGCTATGTTAGCCACCACCCCAAAAGGCACGTAGTCTTGTGGGGAGCATGAGTCCCAAGGAGCTCTCATTAGCTCCAGGATTTCTGAAGGTGCCTGGACTGCAGGATTTCCCCAGACCTGGCCAGGAGGGTTTGGCCTGTGTAACAGTTTGAGGGCGTTTTGTCAGTGGCTCTGCAAAAGCTGGAGTTTTCATGCTTCATGTCCTCCTGTGAGAAGGATGTAGGGGCTGTGCTCCATCACACTAGAGAGGCGCACAAGCCTCTCTGGGTCTCCGACTCCAGTCCTCAGTCTTACTTTACATTAACTTCCCATTAACTGCTGCACTGAAAGACTTTTTCCACACCATGATAACTTGGGTGAATGGAAACCTTACTCTCATTCCAGCTTAGGTGTATTTAGGGCTGGCTTGCACGCATTTGCACTCAAGAGAGCTCTCTTTGCCTTCATAACCAGCACTGCTGCCACAAGCACTGGTTCCCAGTGCACTCACATGGGATTTGTCCTTCTTGTCCTCCCCTTAGGAGATTGAGTTAGTTGGGCTGTCTTAGCCTGCTGTCCTAAACTGGCAGGATGTCCTTTATTGTGCTGTTCATACTCTACTCCTTCGGCTTTCTCTCCTTTTCATAATTGGGTATGCCAAGTCAAGGCTTCATTAATTGCTTCATACAGCATAATTAGTCCTTCTCACCTTCCACTGGAAGTATTTTTCCTTCCTGGTCCCATGCCTTTTGCCTCATTAACTTTGATATAGCATCTCTGGCAGCTCATACCAGGTGCCTTCTGCACCTCCTGGTTTTGGGGATAGAAACACTCAGTAAGGTTGAGTTGGCAGCTCCAGGAGCTCTCCTCACTTTCCTCTCTGTCTTTCCCACATCTCCTGTTTCAGCTATCTTTCTATGGCACTCTCAATATTTTCCTGAAATCCAGACAGTTTAGAGCTATTCATTTTTCTTGGTAAGATAACTGAATATTTTTAATAAAGAAGCACATCTGGTTGGTCTGGCATGATTTATTTATTTTGCATTTTATCCTATTTTTCGGGTACCTTCTTTGCTTAATTTATTGTTATCTTTAAAATTCTGAAGTTCCACATATTACTTCCTCATCATAATGCAACAGCTTGGGTCCACATACTAAATACAGAAATATGAAGTATTCTGGCATGATTTGGGGTGTTTCATCAGTTTATTAAAACTGTCTCGATACTGGGGTTGCGTTTTCAAATGCCATTTCTTTTAGCAAGGTCATTTCTGTATATTCTCTTAATCTTGCACTCAACTATAACTTGAACATGTTAAGCCCTTTCAATTATATCTCTGTTTCTCCTGTCACAGTATCTCTTTCCTTGACTTTTATTATTTTTCCCTCCACATTCAGTGGTTTTGTTCCCATTCAAAAATGAAGTAAGTATTCACTTTGATTTGGGGACTACTGTATCCTGTTTCTTACCTTGCTGTCTTGTTATTTATTTTGTTGAAATAGTCTTATTGGTTTGTTGGATTTTTTTTGTTATGCATTAACAGTTTTTATACAGCTATTAAGTTATAACTTAGTTTGACTTTTTGCAGATACAATTTTATTTCTGTGCCTTTTGTCCTCACCAAAGTAGAGGGGAATTTTTGAGCATTCCAGGTCTTGTGGGTGTTACTTGTACAGGGCTGATGCTTTATTTTAAAGCCTTAGCCTTTCCATGATTATTTTGAAACAGCTGGCAAAGCTCCTACTCCCTCTAAGGAAAAGGCTGTGTTGCCCCGAGAGTTTTTTGACATTAGTCCTGATAGAAGAGGGTATGTGGTATGAATGGCTCTCATACACCCCCCAGCAATCTCAAATAAGTCTGTGCATTTTCTGCCTTCCTGGATTTGGAACATGACAGGTATCAAGAGACTGAGAACTGATAGCAGTGCTGGTAAGACAGCATTAAATAAAGGTATTTTGCGTTTAAAAAGTTGACTTGTCTAAACCTAATCTGCAGTTTCTCAGCTGCTTCTATGTTCAAAGCATTTTAATCAGTTATCTTCTGATACATTTTTTAAGCTCTTGAAGTTGAAATATAAATTTTCAGTTTTACAAAGTATCGTAAGCTTCCTGACAGTATGATGAATTTTACACAATATAAGCCAAACCCACTAACTATTAAATCACTCAGATGAAAATGTTGAGTGCTTCAAATACTATTCTACTGTCTTCAAAAAGTCAGGCCTAAAAATTCCAATTTTTCTGCAGGGCACATTCAAACTGGCAATGAGTGATTATATACTTATTGGGAAAATGGTTTTATTGAGGTTTCCAAATAATATATACAGTAATATATAAAATTATGTTACATAATATATACAAAATATATTGTGCGTTATATATATATATATGTATATGTGTATGTATATATATGTATATATGTAGAGATAGATAGATAGATAGATAGATAGATAGATAGATAGATAGATAGATATAGATATATGTCCCCCTTGTGTTTGAGGCTATAGCTCTGTCAGTTGGGTTGCAGAGTCAGTGATGTGCAGAACTAATCAGCATTGTTTGCTAGTTTCTTTAGGTGGGATAGTAATACAGGCTTGAAATAAATATCCTGCAATGTCTTCCTGAAAAATCTGTTCTTCCCTAGATGTGGTGGAGTTCCTATTGTTAGATGGCAGTAGTGTGTGGGTTTGTGTGCCACCATGCTCTTCATTTGCTGCAGGGCTGAGATGGACCACGTTGTTTGTTGGTGTGAGACCAGCCACCCTCTGGTCATTGTAAGGAGGCTCAGAAGCTGTAAATGATGACCCAGATTGGTTCACTGGGTCAATCAAGGCAGGGCAGCTGCTGCCCTGGGAATCACCAAAGATCTCAGCTCTTCCATTCTGAATTATGACCCCTTTGCATCTTGACAGTGGACCCTTAGTGCTGGAATTTGTGATTTAGCCCAGGGCGAACACTGGAGACTTTCTTAGTTTAAAATAAACAACCAACAATCCCCAAACCAGCCACAGAGAGCCCACAGAGAGCTGTTCTGGCCACGAACACCCTGGCATACACAGCCCTCTGTACATTGCCATCATCCTCATTCCAGTGCACACGTGATCCTTCTGCACAGACACAAAAATCAATAATAAACAGTAAATGAATAACAAGAGACTGCCAACCAGAATCTCTAGTTTAACTTCGTGTTTCCTTTTCTAATCTAATGTGACAGAAAAGCATTTAAAGGGGAAGGATGGTGGGAATGATAGAATTTTATGAAGCCTTTGTTTCGGCAGCAAGGAGGCCAGTGGTGTCTGTGGGAGCTGACATTCCCTCACAGAGCATCGCTCTGCAGCCATGGCATCCTGGGCGTACCCCCTTAGAAAGTCTCTCCTTGTGTAAGGCTCTAAAATATATAGCATTGCTGGAGTAGGTAGCGACATGTCTGGGGCAGGGTCAGCTCTGCAGTTCTCAGGATGTGTTTTTATTTTTATACAGAAGGCAGATTTGCCTTTGGTCTTTAAGGTGAAAACAAGTTCATACTAAAAGTATATTTTCTGTTCCAATTTATAATATTAGTTTGTTGGGGTATGTATTCTGAACATGCAGACTGGAATTCTATTTACAGGACAATGTTTTCAGAAATACCCAGGGTATTTCATCACCTACATGCTTTAGCCAGCCATTAATTTACTTATTAATGTGTTCCTATTTATATGCTCTTTATAATAAGCTTAGCAATAAATCAAAAAATGCTTTGCTAACTGAAAGAAAAGCATTACATTTCTGATATACAATATATTACATGTATCTGTGATGGCACTGTATTCTGTCACTCGTGTGCTGGTGTAATTCTGTACATCGCAGCCATGTAGCTGTTGCTTTTGCAGGAAGTTATGCTGTCAGTTTGGAATAAAAGTGAATATTAATGAGAGATGTGAGGACACCATAAAATAATAATAAACCCAAAATACATGCCAGTTCAAACAATTGTGGTCATGGTGTTTGCTTTCTGTGAATGCTGTAGTTCAGCAAGATGAACATTGACTGGCTTGGGTCCTCAATGTTTTTCTTAAAATACAGGTTCCTCTGGTCTGGTTACCACCAGCACTGCAAGACAGTAGATGGGAAACATCTGAGATTTGAATTCTGTTCTTAATTTATAGTGAACAAAATAAATGACATATTCACTTAGGGAGACAGTTGACATTACAGTTTGGCATGTTCCAGGTTAAGTTTAGTAGAAAAGATTCTTTGAATTTGAAATTGTAGTTTCGATTCACAAGATGTTTATCATGCAGAAAACTTAACTAGAAGCCAATGCACTTGCATTTGAGTCACTTTCATTTCCTAGTGGTTGCTATTCAGGTGGGAACAGTGAGATTAGACTTTTGTTCTATGCTGTGGGTTTGTAGGGGTTTTTCCGACTTGTCTTTGTTAGTTCCCTTCCAGTCCTTTCCTTAGTGCTTGAGCCAGCCCTGCACCATGTCTTGCCTCAGCTGCTGTAAGGTAGATTTTGCATTTGATACTCAGTTATGTGTCAGGAGTGGAAAAGTCCATATGCAGTTCTTGCACTAGAGGGCATCCTATTAAAGACACGGGAGTCATGCAAGGACAAGGACAGGCAGCTGCGGCCTGTGGGAAACAAAGTCTAACAAAAACGTAGGTCTGAATGCATGTTAAAGACCAAGTGAAGGGTCATCTGTTTCCAAGAGCAGACACATGCACACTCAGACACAACCCCATCCAACAAAACCATGAGTGTGGTGACGCCCCTGCAATGATAAGGAAAGAAGTCAAAATCCCTGTGTCACTTCATTTTTACAATTTGAAAACCAAATTTAGGTTCAAAGCTTTTAAATCTAGCTGAATGGGTAGAGTGAGAACATAGCAGCTTTCCTTTCCATCCTCTGTGAAACCCTCAAGGAACCATCACAGAAAACTTAAAAAGGGTTGCATATTTGCTAGCATTTATTTTAATTTCCTCTATTCATGCTTGGAACTACGCTTTCTGCTTTCCTGGGAAAGGTAATTTGATTGGAAAAAAAACAGGCATGAAGGATGGGATTTAACTGCTGTGAAAGTTCAGTTCCAGTAGTCAGATATGAGTTCAGCATGTTGTGTCAGAGAGTGGGCAACAATGCTTAATAAGCTGGAGTCTGGTATCCAGATTACCAAGGAGCAATGTCACCAAAGTGGTTACTTTTCTCTCTTTAATCCTCATGCAGAGTAATTAACACCCATTTGCATTACTGCTGTAAAATCTTAGTAGAGGCAAAATCTTGGCATTTTTACCGCAACAACAGTTATTGTAACCCTCCTCAGGTTAGCCTGGAAATCATCCAACAGTTTCCTGTTATCTGTATGTATTGGGTTAGCATGGCCAGGTTTTGGTAGTGGGGGAGCTACAGGGGTGGCTTCTGTGAGAAGCTGCCAGAAGCTTCTCCCGCATCCTGCAGAGACAATGCCAGCCAGCTCCAGGATGGACCTGCCACTGACCAAGGGTGAGCCCATCAGGGGTCATAACGTATTTAAGAAGGAAAAAAAGTTATTGTGCAGAAGTAAATGTAGCCAGAGAAGAGAGGAGTGAGAATATGTGAGAGGAGCAACTCTGCAGACTGCAGACACCAGAGGCAGCGGAGAAGGTGCACCAGGTCTGGAGCTGAGATTCCCCTGCATCTCGTGATGCAGATGGTGGTGAAGCAGCTGTGCCCCTGCAGCCTATGGAGGACCACGCAAGTGCAGAGATCTACCATGGAGGAGACCCATGCCAGAGCAGGTGGATGCCCAAGAGAGGACTCTTATGCTGTGGGAGATCCATGCTGGAGGGGTCTTGGCAGGGACCTGCAGGCCTGTGGATACAGGAGGCCACACTGGACCAGGTTTCCTGGTAGGACTTGTGACCCTATGGGAGACCCACATGGCAGCAGCTTGGGGGAGAACGGTTGCCTGTGGGATGGACTCTTTGAAGAAGTTTCTGGAGAACTGTCTCCTGTGGGAGGAACTCCAGGCTGGAGCAGGGGAAGAACTCTTTCTGAGCAGCTGCAGAAACAACCTGTGATGAACCGACCATAACTCCCATTCCCTGTCTCCCATCACCACTGGGAAAGAAGAGGTAGAGCCCAGGAAGGAGGGAGAGGTGAGGGAAAGTTGTCTTTAAGATTTATTTTACTTCTCATTATCCTGCTCTGATTTTGTTCATCATAAATTCAGTTAATATCCCCAAGTTGAGTCTGTTTTGCCCATAATGATAGTTGGTGCTCCTGGTCCTTATCTCAACTTGTGAACTTTCATTACATTTTTTCCTCCCTGTCCACTTGTGGAGCAGAGTGATAAAGCAGCTTTGGTGTGTGCCTAGTGTCCAACCAGGATCAAACCATCACACTGAAAACAAGGGGTTTAATCTTGATATTTTCGAGCAGTGTAGAGGGGTTTGTGTGTACTAGCCGACTGTGCTCGAGAAACCATGCAGAACACAGAAATCTCTGTGGTGGAGTCACTTAAGACATTTCTAGTGTTGGTTTGGGGAAGGTGGGGAGATATATTTTTTGGGTGGTGTATATTTTCTTGAGAATAGGTCATACCAGAGGCAGTTTAAGGAGACAATGGAAAATAACTTTTAATGACCATGTGACAATTGTGGTCTGCCCTTCTTCATCTCTTGTTTCCTTTCACATGTGAGTTTGCTACTTGGCTTGCTTTTTTATACTGTTATGGACAGTCTTACTGTAATTCCAGTTTTGAGTTTTGATAGTTCTTGACTTCATCTTTTCATACCGAATGCTGCAAGTAAATTATGTTTTTAGTGAAAGCCTGTCATCTTGTACAGTTCTCAGTTTGTCCCTTATTTTATTGAATGACTGCTTCGCTTTTTTGCAATTCTGCATTTTTATTCTACATACGCTTATAGTATCCCTTCTCCTTTAACTCTTATGTGACCTAAGCAATACTGAGGTTTTTAATCTTAGAATTTGTATTACCACTGCACATCTTCCTCCACAGTCATCTTTTTTGGATGGGGTGATAGTACTCATAAGGTATAGGTAAACTATGATATATAAAATACATTATTCATTTCATGGTTTGTGACAGCCCTAATACCACATTTGTTTGGCTGCTTAGAGAAACCTAAAAGTTTGGGTTTTTTTCTGGCTCTGGCTTAAACTGTTCTTGGAGGGAGTGGGTTCTCTTGAGCTGTGTATAGCTGCGCTCAGATTTTGTGCTCAATCTTTTACTCTGTATGGGGAGAGAAGAGAAGGCAGTCGTTGTGTTTTAAATATAGTAACTTCTAGTAATTTCAGTGATTACTAAGATGCCTTTTCCAATTATAAATAAACCACATAGTTTAAAATATTTTTGACTAAACTGAATTATGTCCCAAAATTGGAACAGGCTGAGGAGAGTTTGGGAAAGAAATTACCATAAAGTTTTTGCATTCTTAACCGTAAATGGAAACAGAAGGGCATTGACTGACCAGGAGCTTTAATTCCATACTCCTTCCTGCTAATGGAAAACATTATGTGCTAGAAATCCTGTCAGATTTAGTTTGTCATGCCTTGGAGGTTCTTCCGGAGGTCTGTAGGGGGTAGAAGGTGGCAAGCCCTTCTGTCTGTAGCTCCTTGGGCAACCTGGGGAGTGCTGAAATCTGCATATGAATACATGTTTATATCGTCAAGCAGAAGAGGTAATCCAGCATCACTTTCACTGAGAGAGCAAGGCCAAGCTGGCAGACACTTGAGGATAACCATGGGTTGTTGTGAAGACAATTTGAGGAATTCAGGAGTTTGATGATTCTTGTGGGTACCTTCCAACTCAGGATACTCTGATTCTATGATTTCAGGTCATTGAAAGCAAAGTGAGGAGTTCCGTGTCTTCCTTGTTCAAACTGCTAGGCAAAGACTGCAAAGTTTGATGAAGTAGCAAGGTGGTTAGTCGAACTAAGAAGGAGAGCTTGCCAGGCAAAACCTAAATCTGGTCACTGCTTCTGTAGCTGTTGTGAATCCAGTTACTTCCATGGATTAAACTATCTGTATAGTTTATTTACGCTCCTTGAGAATCTTGCTTCTTTTTACATAGTTTTGTCAAAATTTATGAATGTAGGAGATAGCATATGCCAGAGAGGAAGGTCATTGAGCTGAAGTTATTGATGTAGCTGAACATGAGCAAAACAGTATTTTGGTGCTCTGGGGCATATCTTCACTCTCCCAAGAGACTATTTGCTCTCCCTTGTGTACCATATGACATCTCTCTTTATGTACATGTTACATGAGACTTAACAACCGTGAGATGGAAATGAAACTCCTTTCTGTTTCTGACCATTAGGCATGAAGTGTTGGGGTGTGACTTCTGATCTCTCGTTCTGGGGACAGAACACTTCTGCTGTGAGGAATAGCTGAGAGTCCTGGGGTTGTTCAACCTGGAGAAGAGACGATTTCAGGGACACCTTACAAAGGGAACTTATAAGAAAGATGGGGACAGACTTTTTAACCAGGGCCTGTAGTGACAGAACAGGGGGCAGTGATTTTAAACTGAAAGATGGTAAGTTTAGATTGGCTATAAGGAAGACATTTTTACTATGAGTGTGGTGAGGTACTGAACAGGATACCTAGAGAAGCTGTGGATGCCCCATCCCTGAAAGTGTTCAAAGCCAGGTTGGAAGGGGCTTTGGGCCACATGATCTAGTGGAAGGTGACCCTGCCCCAGCAAGGTGATAGTCTCTGGAAAATCTTTACAACAAAGTGACAAAGTGTTTTACAGTTTGGGAAATTATAAATAATTGTAGATGTTAAAAGTTTAATGTTGCAAAGTCATACACAGGAATGTTTCATCCATAACAAGATCTTGACTGTGTGTTGGTTTTTTTGCTAATTTGTATGATACAGACATTTGATCAATTTTTTCCATTACTAATTGTCTCCAAAGTAATAAGAGAAGTAAGTGCTACTTCCTGCTTCTTTTATGGACTTGGAAGAGTCCATAATCTTGGAAGAGATTTCCAAACAGTAGGTGCGTTTGAAATATACTGCTTCTATATCTCAAATTAGTACATAGGGCTCTATTTTAGGTTAGCATTTTTTAGGTTTGTCTTCTTTCTGTTTTGGGGTTTTTAACAGTTTATCATCTTCAGCATTAAACAGAAACAGAAACCTAAAAAATCACTGTAGCTTTTTTATTATTTACTAACAAGTGAGAATCTCAGAGGTTTTAGGCCTGTTTCTAACCAAGTGTAATACATCCTATATGAAGTAAGAAATTCCATCTGTTTTATGAAAACCATTTATAATTGTTCTGGTTCACATTTCTGTCTCAGCACAGATGTGAGGCTTCGTAGACAGCCAGGGTCAGCAGTTGTCTTCTGCCAGGGAAACCCCTGACTTTAGAAAGTCTCCTTGTACAGTTAGGTGGAAATCATCCACAGTTAAGAGCCAAGATGGATTTCTGCTCTATGAACGGTATGAATAGCATGAGAAATAGGAGATCCCATGGAAGCCTTTTACCCTAATGGACAAAATCACAAGAGGCAAGAAGGACTGTTGGGATTTGGGGTTTAGGGTGAACCCAGGGCTCTAGGATGGGATGAGGTCCAACTTGTGGGGTGTGTTTGATTTATGTTGTTTTTCAAAGGCAGGCATTTGTGACTGGAAATATTGTTTTGTTTAGCCATTTTTTTTTGATAGATTGCCCAGTGTAAGTACAAGTAGGGCAGTGGCACGTCCATACCCCTTCTCCAGGAGACATGTACCTTAAATACCCAGGGCTCCAGAAGGCTGGATTTTCAGCCCTGGGTTTGAGACTACTCAACTCTGCCAGGAATATGAGGTGAGAGAGCCTGTTTATCAGTGATCACAAATAGGTTTTCTGAGACAATCTAATTGCAAAAATAACTCTGGAGGTGGAATTGTTTTTCTTATTTAATGTCCTTTCAATACTGCCATGGAACATAGGTATCCTTGGGAGCTCCATGGCCATGGAGATGAATGTCCTCCCCTCAGCAGATACTCAGGCAGAGTTCAGTCTGTGCATGTGTAAGGTCTACACAAAGGCATGAATACTGTTTTCTGCAAATACTTTCAGGTGTGCTGTATTCTCTAATCCTATTCTTTACTCTCAGCAAACCACAGTGTTAGCAGGACAGCAAATACTATAGCTTTTGAACATTAGACATGCTCTGTCAGTCTGTCAATGTTGCCTCTGTTAAGCACATTTTAGAAGGCAGTATGTTTATAACTGCCCCTTAACCTGTTAATGCAGTTGAGAGAAAACACTTCATACAGGTTAGACCATTTTATGCTGTGATTACCACTTAGTTCTTTTAATTCCAGGGTGCCATTATCCTGTTACATTTTTGTCCAGATGCTCTGACCTGCTCACAGGGGTGCCAGTAGCTGATTTCTGATTGGTTTCTATAGCTAAAAATCTATGGCAACATGAATCAAAAGTATATGTTCTGTTTGGTCACCAATTTACGGTTTCTGTCTCAGCTGTGCATGTTTAGGAATAAATTTGTAGGAAAAGTAACAACATAACTTTTATTATTTCACATACAGTCTATTCCTACTTGTTTTAGTAGAAAGAACGTAAAACCAAAAAATCATGACAGTAAGTAAAGCCGGAGTATTATTAATTTAACTAAAGGAAAGAAGAAGTGTAGCAATTTAATGGAAAATTATTTGCAGAAGTGTGTGTTATTTTCCCTCCGCTGTGCACAGTAAGATACATTTAGCCAATACAGTATCTCATTACCTACATGATCCTTAAGTGCAGTGGAGACATTCCTCTACTTCTGTATTATATAGCAGGTGCACTTTTGTACCAAAGTATAATGCAGTAGCTGGGGAACCAAGGAATGTTCCCTGGGGATGATGGAAATTGCCTGCCTACATTCAAGGGTAGGTGCATGGCCTTGGCATTTATAAAAGCTTAACTTGCAAAACCTTAAAATTTTAACCTAACTCTTCAGACGTGATACCTCTTCCCACTCACCACTGATGCAAAACACATCTTTATTTATCAGTTCTATGTGGAAAAAGGAGGAGGAACAAGATAGTTTGGTAGAAGTACCAGGCGTTTAATTTCACTTCCTGTGCATCTGTGATGTGCTTTTAAGAAGTAACAGGGAATGATGGTATAGGAGACCTTCTCTCTCCTCATCTATGATAAAAAACCTTCCTTAGAAGAACAGTCCAGCTGATATGAATGAGCATTTGTTTCAGGAAGGCAATTTAGTTTTAGACCTATATTATCTCCTATTAAATATTAAACTTTGCTTATTTGAAGATTGAAGTCTGTTATGCTCCTAACACAGACAACATAATTTAAGTATTCCTTCCAGTAGCTGACCAACTATGTGCCACTGAAATACAGTGTACCTTCCAGGCAGGTCTCCAGTTGTTGATTGTAAATAGTCAGTCTTTATCAAAGTTTTTATTACAACAGGTTTTTGTTATTGATGAGATTTGAAATTAAGAGCTGTGGACACTCACTAATAAGAAAACTGTTGGGTTTTGTTCTGTTGCTGTTCTGAATAATATTTTCTGGGAAGGGGTTGAAATATTATGGAAATGATGACTAAGAACATTTGTTTTAAAATATATTATGTCACATTCTTAGCCATGGATTTAAAAATAAATTGTCTACTGAGAAAAAAATGTTGGGCATGTTCCAGTTTCACAACAAAAAGCAGGGGCAGGGTTAGATACTCTGTGCTAGTGCTGAAAAGGAAAAGGGCAGAGGGAGTGGGTAAAGGCATGTCATGTAGACCAGAGAAGTCCAGCTGGACATTTGGCATGAGAGAAAAACTTAAAAGACTTTCTCCGTATTTGTGAAAGTTGGTGCTACTCTACATAATCAGAAAAGCAGAGTTCACAGATGAAGTGTCAAGAACTCCATCACCAGATTAACTTGAATTTAATTTTAACATTTTTTAATATTACTCTTTTGAGTCCTATTTATTTTGTGTACTGAGGTTGTGATAGAGAGAATGGAGTTAGTCTGAGGGTAGAAAGCCTTAATTTGATATGTTCTGTGTCAAGTGTAACACAAGAAGAAACTCTTGTGAGAGTTGCAGAAGATGTTTTAATACTCAATGCTTCTAGCCTTTGACATCGTCCTTAAACCTCTGGTTTTAATCCCAGTCTTCCATGGTTTGTGTGATCTAAACAGGCATGAACACACAGATCTCCCTGGTCTCTGCAGCATTCACTTGAATATCAGTGATAAAAGATTTTGGTAACAAATGATGTGGGTATGGGTCAGTGATATAGGTGAGCTGTTGCACTGGTTAATACCTCCAAAATGAAGACATTTTCAATTTCCTTCCATATCATCGTGATCTAAATCCTATTTTCAAAAGTGATGTGACTTTCTCGAAAAGCCAATGGCACTTGAATAAAGAAGTTTCTAATTAACTTTTGAAAAATGCACTTGAGTTTCTAAGTGTTTCAATGACACAACTGAACCACTATTAAAATAAATACTTGTCAGTAAGGCATGAAATGTTTTTTGAAACAATAAGAGCAGGGCAGTTTACAATCATGAAAGGATGACTCAGATTAAAATACACCTACCACATGCAGAGCACACAGTATAGCTGGTTTTGATAGCACTGGATATCACTCCTTTCCAGGCTGTAAGTTCCATCTGCAATACCTTTTTTTTCCTCAATAAAAATCCAGTGGCAGTAGATAGCATGAAGTGAAGATATCTATAAAGATCCTACTGAAATGAAAAGATCTTCAAGCTGTGTTTTGGACATTCTGAATACCCAAACAAAATACTGTGAAACAATGCAAGAAAACAAAACCAAAACCTTTGGGAAGTGGGTCAGGCTGGGCTGGTTTGTGGGTGCTGGTGGCTGCATCTTGGGACACGGGAACTTGCTTCACATGTCTGATCTCTGCCTTGCTTGGCTCCTGGTCAGCTGAATTGGCCAGAGCAGGGTGTTGCAAACCAGGGCCTAGTGGACTGCACACACCAATGTGATGTTCAAGCAAATCCCAAGTTTATTCAAAAACACAGGTATATATGACCTCATGTGACCCCGCCCTAGGTGCGGTGGTCTGACTCCAATTGGTTGAGGCTGGAAACATGTCCTTTTAAGGTGAAAACGAAACCTGTAAGGTGGTCCTCCAGACCCACCTGAATCAGGGGCTGCAACAGCAGGGTCTTGGGAGGTGGGAGGGGAGATGCTTTGATCAAAGCCTGACTCACAGTGATCTGAGGTGAAAAAAGGTAGATTGAATTTACTTGGTCATGAAATAGGGTCACATATCTGGTCTGTCTTAGCCCAGGCTAATGCCCTACCAGGAGTCCTCCTTGTGTCTCCTGGTCTGCAAGCTTGTCTGGGCTTTCCTGGAAAAGTGCTGTTGAAATTCATGCACTTCCATGAAAAAGTTAATGTGGTTGAAAATGCTGCCAGCAGAAAAATCCCTCCTTGCTCTTCTAGGGAGACACTAAATAGGAGGCTACTGAGAGATATTTATTAGAATTAGTCTTATAAACCTGTCATAGTGTAATTTATGCTTTCCTCTCTGTGCAGGCTACAGCTTTCCTGCTGTAAAGATTGTGAGAAAGTACAGAGCAGTCCCAGACTAAAAAAAAAAACAAAACACCCAGAGTGGCTGTGAAATCCTGTTCTCATACAAATGCTGAAAAAGATTACTTGAAAAAATATGTAGGGAGAAAAATAACAGTGACTATTATGGATAAAAAGAAAAGTCTAGCTCTTAAGAGGCATAAACTTTGACACATGTTAGGGAAACTTAAAAAAAACAAGAACCCTGAAAAAATATTTTGCAATACCAGTTTATTATCTTAAAAACAGTAGGTTTGCAGTGTTGTCTACCTGGCCATCATCATGTTGCCCTTCCATGGACAGATCTGTGAGATTGTAGAAGTAAAGAAAGCACTTCAAATTCTTAAGTGTTCCTGTTTAATTTCTTTTTCTTTTTTAATTTTCTTTTTTTTTTTTTGTCATATACAAACATGGGGTTCAGACATTTGTTTTTATCTAATGCTTGGAGGTTTCTGTCCTTTTTCAGGTTTAAGATCTAGTCTCCATTCTCCATTTCAGTTCCTGTCACTGTGCTTGGCCATGTGGCCAACACATACAAAATCTTCCATGCTGTAGTACAGCCAAAGGCACATTGCACCTCATCACTTCAGCTGCTTTTTGGGAGTTTGTTCATGGCTGAGGTTGAATGTTTGTTCTTCCATCTGCTGGAATCCCAGAGATGTTACAATGCAATATTGTTCCTGACACAGAGCAATGAGTATCTTTACTGTGGGAAAATTCCTCTGACAGCCACACTGGTTGAGAGGAGATTTGTTGTTCATGCTCTGCTCTCTTCGGTCACAGGATGTGGCTCACGCAGCTGTGTCCACACACAGAGGGATGGTTGATGCTCCCTGCCATATTATTCCATTAACCTTCTCCCACCTCCTGACATTCTTCTCCTGTGCTCACACTTCAGTCTGCCTGTCTGTCTCTTCTCTGCAGTACATTTTGATTGCCAGGTCTCTGGCTTTTCAACAGAGCCTAGTCCTGAAGCACAGCTCTCCATTGCAGTCTCATAAAGATTTTAGATAAAATGGTGTTGCAAATTCAAGTACATCCCTGTAGCAGCAAAACCTTGGCTGACCAGGAAATGACCCACATCCATTGTGTGGATTGCTGTGCAGCACTGATATTTAATTTGGGTTCTTTATTTGCTGTGAAGAGCTGTGTATTGCACTGCTGTAATGGCACTAGACTCTTGCACAGTGCTTTCATTATCTTACTGTTTCTCAGGCAAGACTTTTTCTGTCCACTAGGTCCTATGAAGGTGAGTTTTGGTAAGAACAACTTACTCATAGTTGGTTTAGCTCCCTGTCCAAGCAAAATCAGGGATTTGAAAAAACTACGATAGCCAAATCAATTCCCGGATAGTGAAGGTGAACTCCAAGACATGCAATGATGTGAGCAGTTTTTTAGGGGGTAGAGTGGGTGTTGGTGGCTGATGGGGATTTCTGAACCCCAGCGAGGTGGGCACTTTTTCCTTGTTCCTCAAGTCTCAGTTCATTGTCTCTGGCAGAAAAATGCTGTGTCTGGACTAGAAGCAATGAATAGGAGCACAGAGAAGAAGACTTCTGTAAAGCTTTAGTCATGTCTGTGTAAGGAGCAAGTGCATGCCACATGGGAGAGCTAATCTTTGCTACTGCAGAAACACATCTGAGTACTGTATAGAGAGCATAGATTTGAAATTTGACAACCCAGCTCCTTCTGGCAGGGTCTGAAGCTATTAAATAGAAGCTGTGAGGGAACTCTTGGGAAGGTGTTCCCGAGGGGAAGGGTTTGGAGGTGTGGAGGCACTGAGAGGCTCACTGAACTCTGCTGTCAGCGCTTATTAGTCAGTTGTGCAGGTTGGAGAAAGAGGATTTGAGAGTTGTGGGATGGAAGCGGGAAGAGATTGGGTTTTTGTTGAGTGTAGGAGCAATTAGGTGAGACTTTGAAAGCACAAAAGCCTTCCTAAGGTCCTGCTGGCAGTTTGAAAACAGTGAACTATTCAGCAAATAAGCAAACACACAAACAAATAAAAGGACAAAATAATTTGAATGTGTGAAAGATGCCTGGTGAGCTCTCCCTCAGCAGTGGGAATTCAGAGACTCCAGTGGATCCACCTTTGTGGAACTGTGCTTCATTTCCCTGAACCAGCTTTATGCCATGAGACCAGCAGTAGTCATTTGAGATGCAGCACTTGGTTTCCATTTAAGCAGCACCTTTAAATCAAGAGAAATTTATAACATTTTTTCAACATTTATTCAGAAATAACTTCAACCATCATTGAAATGAAAAAGGATGGTTTATATTTCCCATCAGTACTGTACTGTCTTTTAAAATGTAGCTTATACTTGCAGTCTGTTGGTGTCTAAAGACTATTTTATCCAAAGGCTGGTTCTGCCTGTTTGGAGAACAGTATGTTAGATCTGCTGGTCTGGTATGTAGGGGTACAAAGGTGACTAAAGGCTTTATTTTTAGTGAGTTTGCTCATAACCACAAGATGTGCTGCAGTAATAACATCCCCAGTAATGGTAACCCTCTGGTCCCACAGATCAGTAAAGGTGGCAGAGATGTTTGTGGGTCAGTGGTAGCAGCTTGATGTGTGTGGGCAGC
Organism: Pithys albifrons albifrons; assembly: GCF_047495875.1. NCBI lineage: Eukaryota > Metazoa > Chordata > Aves > Passeriformes > Thamnophilidae > Pithys > Pithys albifrons. The sequence goes on from NC_092460.1 coordinate 77,008,420, forward strand.
TGGTCTTGCCCTTCCTCATTTTCTGCTCAGCCAAGTCCATTCCCAGGTTTGGTTCCCCATGTGCCGCTCAGGAGAGTTAGTACCAAAAGGTGGGTTTAAGGAGCATGGGCTCACATGGGTTCAGTGAGCACATGGCTGCTGAAAGCAGGATGGCAGTGCCAGGCCACAACTGCATGCAACAGAAGGGGATCATAAAACAGCCCTGTAGAGCTTCTAAGGGCATGGTTCAGTGAAATGTTTATGTTGAAAAATACAGAAATCCATAACTGGATGCTGCAGAAGCAACAACGTGATGTCACAGTATTGTCAGAAGTATAGATTTATCTGATTGTGAAAGAAGATTAAACAACTAAGTTTTTAATATTCACCCTGAGCTAAAATGATGCATCTTAAGATTATGAAAAGTTTTGTTTGTTGCCAACGGTATATTAATTCATCTGTCAACTAGAAGAAAAAACAAAGGCGTGATTAAGATAGTATTTCCCTGAGGTCAGTGATGTCTTAAATCAAGGAAATTCAGAAACTCAATTGTTTCACAACAAAGACAAAAAAGTAATTTAAACAGTTATCTGATTATTTTCAAGAAACAATAAGAGTTATCGTATTTTAAGAAAATATAGACCATTGTTTGGTTCTGAACTATTATCTATACTATTTACTATGCAATACCTCAAAGTACATTATGGAGCAGTCCTTGATTTGGGAAATCAAATGTCTTAAAGGTCTTCTTTTATCTGCAAAAACTTCAGAACTCTCTGACACCATCTGTTTCATTGGGCTTGATAACATGGCAATATTTAGTCATGTCATCGCTGCATGTTTTTTTCCTTAGCCTGTAGTTGAAAGAGTTACTTCTTTACAATTAGGTCTGCAAAAGGGTCCTGTTACTATTACAATTTCTATTTTTTTGAAGATGCTAGAAGGAGGAAAGTGAAGTCACACTTTCTGTGGCTTACTACTAGTACTTATTAATGTACTAAAATCTGTTTATTATGCACTCTAACCTGGTTCAGTCTAAGCATTACTGGGGTCAGAAGTCAAGCATTGTTGGTTAAAATTTTCACTACAAAGTGTTCCTTACAGAGATGTATGTTTATGCTTCAGTAGCTCGCATTTGGAGAATGCACAGTGTTGTGCTTTTAGATCTAGGCTTCCTGCTCCTTAAAACTTGCTGACTTCATTATATGTCTTTTTGCCTCAAATGCAGTAATAGACAGAATACTTTTCTTACATGAATAATCTTGGACAAATTACAGGAGCCTGAAAAATATTCAGCTCTTAAGGTTATGTGTTTCTGTTTGAGGTTAATTCCAAAGATGTGCAAAAAACTTGATATTCAGATTTTAGGAAAAAGGAAGGAAAAAAGACTCAAGTTACATGGCCATCTGCTTTAATAACCATTATTTGAATAAATTGTGCACATTGTTGTATCCTTGTTTTCATCCAAGGAACCTCTATTTGACATGGGAAGGTATTTTAATCAGGAGACTGAAAGGAATGGTGCATTCTAGGCCAGGAGGGACTGCAGTCTTTGAGATGGATTTGGATACACAGATTTGATTCCCAGTGGGGCCCAATGGTAGAACAAGAGGCAACAGGCAGATGCTCATACACAAAGAATTTTTTCGAATGTGAGAAACTGCTTCTTTACTTTGAGCGTGGTCAAATGCCAGAGCAGGTTACCTGAAGAGGCTGTGGAGTCTCTGTTCTTGGAGACATTCAAAACTGGGTAGATGTAACCATGAGCAACATGATTGGACAGGGACTTGAAGAACCTTGCAACCTGTGCTTCTGGGTGGCAATTTCAGAGAGGCTTAAAACAGAGGATATGGGTCAGAGCAAAAGAGAGGGCAGAAGATTTTTCTGTGGGTTTGAGGAGAGGAGGGAATTGGCTGTGTGTTGGGAATGGCTGGGTGCTCCCTGACTGTAGGAACTGACACTGATGCCTCAGAGCTCTGGATTAGTAAACACTGGAGGGAAGGCAAGGACAGGTCTGGGAAGAACAGGGCTGGGACCTGAGCATGGCTGCAGCTGGGTTGGTAGAAGAAGCCAACTGGCCATACCTATTTCATCCAACTTGGATTTTGGCTTGAGTAAAGATCTATGGGCATGGCTATATTGCTTTGTTTATCCTCAGAGAGTGATTTATTAATTCACCATGGCATTTTGCAAGGGGGCTGTCCACACTGTCTGTCACCTGTCCATTTAGGCTTTTTTCTATCTGGTTTTCCTTTGTCTTTACTGCTGAAAACATAATACTCCTTGTCTGTTACAAACTAGAGGAGCACTCTGTTTTTTAAAATATTAATAATAATACAAACAAAGAAAAATTAAAAAGACAGATTTTAAGAAAATAAATGCTTAAACTGAAGCTTGTTAGCCAGAAAATTACCACTTCAGAAAGCTCCTGCCCTGTAGACATCTGGCTCTGTAGCTTAGTGCATGTAAATGTGCTACACTTTGCAGCAGACCTGAACTATGACTGTGGCTATTGCAGTAAGATATTCCAGTTCCCTTCTGGCTTCCACAGTCAGCATGAAGTGTGTGACTGCCCACTGCCTGTGCCAGGGCAAGCCCTTACATGTAAGGGGCATTTTGACAAGCAGGTTTTTTAAAGCTTTAATGTTATGTCAGAGCAAAATAAAAGTTATTGGCTGTCCTGGTTTAATGACAGCATGTTCAGGAGGTGAGATGTCTAATGAAGTAAAACCCTCCTTCTCTTTTATTTATTTCTGTCGCGGACCATGCTCTAGTGAGACTGCACACACCAATGTGATGTTCAAGCAAATCCCAAGTTTATTCAAAAACTCAGGTATATATGACCTCATGTGACCCCGCCCTAGGTGCGGTGGTCTGACTCCAATTGGTTGAGGCTGGAAACGTGTCCTTTTAAGGTGAAAACGAAACTTGTAAGGTGGTCCTCCAGACATAATACACATAACTCCTTAGCTAACTTATTCAATGGGGAAATTGTTACCATTAGAATCATGCATATTGCAACTTGAACAGAAAGGCTGAAAATTTTGAAAAATGAGAAAAAACATTTTGAAAGTCTTAAATTTTGCTAATTCAAGACTTAACAGGGTATTTTGTGGGTTACACATCCCTACCTCCCCCTCTCTTTTCAAAATAGACCTTTGGAAGGAGGTACAGTAACCTTTGTAAACTAACACAAACCAATACATGACTAAGACATGTATGCCTGGAATTTACAAACTTACAACTAGTGCAAAACAAGAAACTTTTCTTTCACGCGTGAAATTGTGGTCTTTTTGTGCAGTCGTCACCGCACAAACCACTGTAAACAAAACTACAAATTTTATTAAATTTTGTGCAAAGTGTCCAAGAGTGCAGAGTGACTTCACTTAGCAAAGAAGCAAGTTCAGTCCAGCTGAGCTAACTCTCCTTATGCTATAGTTCAAGGTCCATTCTCAGAACTTGTGTGTGGCCATCACAGAGGCTTGAGAATGAAGCTTTGATTTTTAGTCACTTTATACACTCTTGGTAAAGCAGTAAACAAGTATGAATTCACAGAGAAAATTTATAAAGGCTAAACGTAACCACTTACATTTTGCAGAAAATGTTCAGCAGCTGAGGGGACAGGTGTCTTTACCCTTACAGCCTGCTGGGCAACTTGGTAGTGCAATAAGCTCAAAACTGCACTTTAACTGAAAATTAACAGAATTTCAAAATACAGGCTAAACAGCATGCTAACTTGAACTGGGCTGTTCTTGTTTGATTGGACAGTTAATGACTAGTCCTGCAAATAAGAACAATCAAACAAATCATAATAACAACCAGGATCAATACTCCTTGAATCAATGCTGCTTCTTGCCAGCTTATTAGGCTCAGGGAATGAACCCATTTCTTTAAAGGAGAAATGTTAACTGTTAGCTTGTCAGAATTATTTTTCACTGCTTGTGCTTCTTTGGAGTGTTTGCTTAATTCTGTGGAACATATTCTTTTAAACTCATCACATTGGTAACCATGAATCCTCAACAAGAATCTTAGGGCTTCTCTGTTTTGTAATACTGCTTGTTCTATCTTATCAGCATCTGTTGAGAAATCATTAAGCATTTTGGCAGTGATGTTTAGTTGTTCCTGCACCCAGTAGTTAAGCATTTGCACTAAACGTAATGCTTTGTCTACATCAACTGGGGAAAAAACTGCTGCCTAGCAAATTTCCTGTATCACTCCAATGTTCTATGGTGTTTTCCTCAGCTTGAGGACTAGACCACTTAACATGCTCTTGTATTGATTGTGTAAATTTGGTCAGCTGGCCTAAGTTACAAGGTCCACTTTTTACCTGGGCAGGTATTCCAGGCCATGCTCTATTACCACAAATTAAGAAATATCCAGGAGGCAATGCTCTTCTCTGGTTACCTTTTGTGTGAACCAATCTTGTTTTTGTGTAGCTTGTATTTTGTGAACCAACAACATTCCAACACCAGCTGCTATTGGTGTAACTCTTATTATGAGGAGTGACATCTGTGCTTCCCACAGGAAAATATTGCTGTTACCAGTGTTTGTTTGACCATTCAGATACACTGGAATGCACAGGGTGAAATTCAACACATGATTCATTTCCAGGGAGAGCTCCTACTAACTTTAGCTCTTGCGGATCTCTCTCTAAGGAAGTATTCAATTGCCATATGATATCTGCTATGGTTTCTCCAGTACTACGATAGGACACTTTTGCTTCCTCAGTACCAAAAGGAATGAAATCTTTGATGTTATGATAAGGTATTCCTATAAGGCACACTTCGTTTGGTTCTCCTGCTTTAACCATGTTATCTGAGCAGAAATTTTCTAGATTTGCCTGTTGAGAAAGCATTATCCATACATTTTGATTAGTAACAGCAACAAGACAAGTTACAAATGCAAGAGATACACTTAGATACTCTCTGGATTTAACTACCCTTTGAATTATGGTGGCTAGATGCTTTTCATCTGGCTTGACCATAGCTGTGAAGGCTTCTGAAATGGTCTTTTGAGTTACCAGAGGCTTCCCTATTCTAGGAAGGTTAGAAAGAACAGCTAAAGCAGCATTTTTGGATCTTTCAAATCCCTTTTTTACTACATCATGATTCCCAGCTCCCCCCAGCATGTCCCAAACAGAGGCTTCTTTTTCTTTTGGGGGTGCCTTTAAACGGCTGTGATGTTGCTCTCCATTCTGGGATACAGCTGGTGGGTGTGGCTGTCGGTGATGAAGACTGCAGGTACCAGGTTGCCGGCACAGGGAAAGTCCCTACTGGCGCTGGGGGTTCCAGTGCTGGTGTTGGCAGCTGCGGGCAGCGCGCAGCTATCGGGGAGAGGGTCCCCGCTAGTGCTGCAGAGCTTGTGTCCTGCACGACCGGCGCTGTGGGAACTTGCTCTCAGGACGCTTGTGCTGTGGATGGCAAGCAGTGAAGGGAACGCCCAGGGGGAGCTTCACTGGCTCCGCTCCACTGGGGAGGAGTCTCTCCCCTCTCCATGACGCAGTCGATGGGCATATCCATCCACGCAGGAGGTGATGGGGGTGGTGCGGGAACTGATCTGCCCCAGGGGCGGGCGAATTCGGAGCCGACCCCGGCCCCTGCGGGCTGCGGGGGATCTGCGCCTGGCGCATGCGCTGTGATTGGCAGGCAGTAGGGAGGGGGCTTGGGCGGTCCTTGCGCCTTGTGGTAAGGGTGCGCAATTCCTTTGTTTGATTTCGCGGGCTTTGCGATCACGTGGTCTCTCTTTTCCTGGCCACGCGGTTTCGAGCCCTGCTGAAATGTCTCCCGCGGCAGTTTTCAGCCGCAACGGAGCGACTCCGGCGTACCCACGGGGCGGCGGGGAGCGTGGCAGCGGGGCAATCCCAGCCCTGAGGTACCCGCAGGGCATTGGCGGCAGCAGCGGCGGCGGAGGTGGATGGACAGGGGGAGAGAAACTCCACAGGGTTTGTCCCCACCTCCACATGTCTCTCTCGGCTGAGGGCATCCCCATCGCGCCTTCTCGGAGTTAGGATTTAAATAAAAGTCACTCACGGTTTGGAATGGCTGGATGTTTTCTGTGGGATTCCAAGGTTGCTGCTGAGGTCCGGCCGCTTTTACAGTGGCAGCCGGTGGTCTCATTTGCTGTGCATAGGCTGTTTCTTGGTAGTTGTAAGGCGGTGCAAAGACGACTTCTTGGCTTTTTGCAGCGACGAACGGCGTGGAAAAGCCTTGATTCCATGGTTGCTGTGGTCTTGCCGGGTTTTCCGGAGCGGGAGCGGGCGGTGCCGCGTGTGGGTACAGGAACGGCACAGCGCTGGCTCCGCGGCTCAGCTCCGGGCTCTGCGCTTGTGGATAGGGCGGCGGCGATGCCGAAGGGTACCGCAGCAGGGATTCCGCGGGCGGCACGGGTGATGCCGAAGGGTACCGCGGCGGGGTTTCTGTGAGCGGCATGGGCGGCAGCGGTGTGGCAGAGGGGTACCGCGGCGGCGTTTCTGCGAGTGGCGGTGCCCACAACTGTGCAGAAGGATGTTCAGGGGAAAAGCTGCTCTGCAGAAGCAGGCTTTTTTCCCTTCTCTCAGGTAGCTCGAGGTTTTTACAGGCTCGTTCTACCTCTAACAGCATTTTCCTTATAACTGCATAGGACAGAATAAGCGGCAAAAATTCTTCGGGTGCAGTTTGCACTAAATTCCACAAATCTGCCCCAATATTATCACACAATTCTAAGGAAAACGTGGAATTGGCATCGGTTAAGTGCCCCCGACTGAAGCACCAGTTCAAAAATTCCTGTAATGCTTGTCTTTCAATGTTTGTTTTTGTAACACGAGCTAGTTTTTCAAATTTATCAAGCAATAAGTTCATTTTAGTCGAGTTGGAATTTCCCATGTTTCTTTAACTCACCGGTTCGAAGGTCGTGGTTCCTTCAGTCCAGGTTCTTGCAGCAGCTCTGAAGGCCACTACAAAAAACTCCCACGTTTACGGCAGACAGAAGCTCTTGGAGGCTTCTCCACAAAGCACCCAAAAAAATTGGGGCTCAGCAGCTCTCAGGGGCCACTTCTTAAGGTTCTAGGCAGGTCTGCAGGTGGCTTCCATGTTCTGAGACACGTCACGGTCACCAATTGCTGCAGACCAGGACCTAGTGAGACTGCACACACCAATGTGATGTTCAAGCAAATCCCAAGTTTATTCAAAAACACAGGTATATATGACCTCATGTGACCCCGCCCTAGGTGCGGTGGTCTGACTCCAATTGGTTGAGGCTGGAAACATGTCCTTTTAAGGTGAAAATGAAACTTGTAATGTGGTCCTCCAGACCCACCTGAATCAGGGCTGCAACATCTTTCCTTCTCCAAATATTGACAAATTTTGAAGTTACAAGGAGTCTGAATGAAGAAAAAAGGTAACAATTGTACTAAAAAAAAAATGGAGAACAAACCAAACCCAAACAATAGTGGAAAAAATGTCACCTAACCAGCCCCCTCCCCCTTGGTTAAATGAGAAAAACCTGGAAGAGTATTTCATTTGGAGAAAAAAGTCCTATGCCACCAATACAGCAGTATGGATCCCAATGGAGCAAACCATATAACTTGACAGTGGTGGAGTTGGAGCAGTACTGGGACTCGATGATCATGAGCCGTGCAGCAGCCAGTGCCCTGGCAGCTCCCCAGAAGGAAATTCCTGAGCTTTTCGGTGTGGCTAGCAATGGTGAGCAGCTCCAGGAGATTTGCACAAGATGTAATTCTCATGCTCCAGGAGACAACCAGCATGGACAGACTGCTGGCAGCAAGGAACTGCGCTGGGAAGGGCTCAGCATCCCCACTCCAGAACAGATAGAAAAGTTTTCAGAAGCACTGGAGACTTAATCCCCTGAGTTCTCGTAGTCCCTAGTGCTATTGAGAGATGTGATGACATGAAAAATTCAACAAAAAATCTTCCCCATTTTGTTAAAACATTGACACTTCTTTCAGTGACCATTACCTAACATTTAAATGGATGTTAATTCAAGCTAGTAAATAACAATGAAAAGTCAGTGAAAGGTTAGTTTGCTGATGAAATATAAATTCACATGTGTTGCTTTAATTTGCATCTGTAATACAGGGCTAAAGTAGAACCAAGTGAACTATTTTTTCATAGAATAGACTCTGTAAAAATAATTGCTCTGATAAGAAGTAATTATTTCATACAACAAAAATGTCCAAGAAGAGTCTTAATTCTATCTGCACAGACAAGAGAAATGTAGCTGGAATAAGGGGCATATTGAGCATGTGATTAAGTCATAGTGGGACTTTCCACTGAGGTCTTTTCCTTAGCACCTGACACTGCATGGCAGGGGAGTCTGTATGTTCATAGTTGGACACTTGATAACACATGCCGTTTCCTTATTCAGTAGTTAGCTGTTTGTTTTTTCCTACCTGTGTTGTAGCAATTTCAATCAAACACACAGCAACAAAGGTAATGAAGCCTGTAAGTCTATTTTTACCAGTTCATAAACAGATGTGAAGGTCAGGGTCAGGGAAGGTGCCATACTGGATCACATTCATGCAATGCACAGTTTCCAGTGCTGTTTGATGTGAGAAGTTAGACTCAATAGTTTGTGTCATTTATTTTTAAATACATTTTCTTTAGAATTTTCATTGAAAAAGATTTGCACAAGATGTAATTCTCATGCTGTTTGACTGAAGTTTAAGAGCCCATGAGCCTCTGCCCTTGGAGTGCCCTCAGGGGCAGCCTGAACCAACTGAACACAATAAGGCAAGTTGTTCCTTATGCTTGAGGTTGTGTTTTGGCCCATCACCAAACCATCCTCTGTGAAGGATAAGTGGTATAAAACAGTACTTGCCTGTAGTGTAAACAGGGCCAAAGGCTCAAGTGGGTAAGGTAAATAACACTGTCAACAAACAGTTGGCACAGAGCTGGTGGCCATCTAAAGGCTGATGGCTTTCATGAAGCATAAAGAAGGGATGCTTGGAGGCAATCTGCCTGCCCTGCAGGCTGAGCAGAGCTATATGCATGTGCTGTGCTGCAAGGTGAAGCTCTTCAGCCTGATTTGACAACTGATTAGGTGGCATTAAGTAAACAAATCCGGTATATTAGAAGGGCCACAAACTCTTGTACTTAAAGAAAGGAATATGTGTCCATGCTTAAATTTCTTAGGAGGAGGCATGTCTCCAATGGCAGGGGAGACTTACTCTTTGGTGAAGTGATGCCTGCTGATTTTATTGACTTCGTGTATCTGCAAATGTGGTGCTCAGCATGACCTTCCTGCCTGGGCTGATAAAGTTGATAAACTGCGTGCCATCTAGTACTGGGTACAAGCCCTTGAATCTTCCCCGGCATTGAAGGCAGAGAAATGTCACAATGCTTCCAAGTATCAGAAAATCACTGGTGTAATGCAGATCTCTGCAGCTGCAGTGGGTAAAAGGTTGTCTCTCTCAGCTGAACACCTACTCTTTAGATGACCTGATAATTCTGAAGTCTGGGACCTGTTCAGAGGTGACTTGCACCCATAACAGATGCCACAGTTCAAGTTAGGTTTGGAGTGCAGGGATCTACTTTTTCTTCCTGGAATTATGGCACCCCTGACCTAAACATAGCCTTCTCCTTTTCCAGTGCTTCCCCTAAAGCTCCCAGACACACAGGAGGCATTTCTTCTATATGGACCTGAGCTGCTCCAACCTGACTCTGTGTGCTTTCTCTGTAGTCAGTCAAGAGAAATGGGCACTGCTGGAGTTGGCAATTGCTGAACGAAGAACAAAATTAATTCAGAAGATAAGTGCTCTCTAATCATGCTGACCAGGACTTTCCTGGGATAAGTGGTGGGGAGATTGGGAGCTGCAAACTTCATGTGTCCTCTCTCTCCTTATGCGGCGGAATACAGCAGCTCTCCACCACTCCAAGGGAGGAGCCAGGAAGGGGGATACCAGCACCCTGGCCCTGGGCAGTATAGTCTTCTCAGAGGGAGGGTTCTGAGAAACTTGAGTAGTCGTACTGTCTGGTCACTAAATTGTCACTGAGTTACGTGTTACTTACTCTCATGCCCATTGGAGTCATGGTTCTTCATGGGGTTCATACACTGACATCACCTGGCAGAAGGCATAAGCTGTAGTTACTGAGACTTTGTGCTTTGTCAGCACAGTGGTTTGCTTGTGAACCAGTAAGTGCCATGAGCTCCTAGTAGAAGTCTACTGTATGTCCTAAGATAAATTCCCACATGGAGCCAGACTCGGGAGTCTCTGCAGTTTTCCTTTGTTCTTGGTACCATGTGAGAAGACCACTGGTACAGTTCACTCTGTCATGAGGTGGTAGATACCCCCACCCTTTCCAATTTTTTTTTCCTCTAAACTGTATACATAAGCCTCTTGCTTTGATGGTTTTCTTGACTCTTAGAAGCTCTTTTTTTGCCAAGAAAAGCTAGGATAATCAAGTTATTCAAACATTTACTAACTTTTGTAGTTAATCTTTATTGTGAGAGGAATTTTAGATCTCCAGTCTGCGGGGCTGGCACTGCATGGAAGTGAAGTGAAAATCCTGGACAGAGGGGCTAGGACACCACCAACATGATGCATCTTGGGAAAACCAAAAGCCTTAAATGACTACAACGTTGTCCAGTGGAACTAGTGCAACAGTTTCCGGTGCAGTTGGTTTTCCCAGGAACTCTGCAATTGTGTAATAGTTGTGGCTGCAGTATCTGCTCATCTGCTGTTATGCACATAGGAGAATAAAAATAAAATTCCTGATTGATTTTTTTCCCATGGTTATGTTATAGATTCTTTTATGTTTGCTAGGGTGTGTGCTCAACACAGCACTCAACCAATCCAGCAGGGACCTTCTTACCTTGTTTTGTGGGTATTCCCTTGAAGGCTTAGAAGTCTTCCTTAATTTTTGCCATATGTAAGATGAAATCATGGCTATTTGTAAAGTCAGATTGAATGAGTGTGTTTACTTGGACTGAGAAGTAATTTAAATTTGATCTTCTTTTCTCAACAATCAAAACTTTTTGCTAATCATGAAGTTTCTGCAAATCGTGAAGTTTTGGCATTAGATCAGACATTATTAATGCAGATTGTAATGCAATGTTGGCAATGCTTGTTACTCCTCTAAGTCTCTCTGACTTATTTTTATACATATAAATTGGATATTTGTGTTTTTTTTCTGGGGCGCACATGTTCCCTCTGATGCCAGTTTGCATGTAGTTTACTATGAGTCAGCCTTAATCCTAATTTGTGATGCCTCAGAGGCGCATAAAAAATGGTGACAGTTTGTTTATAATCTCTTTTTTTTTATTTTGTTATCCACCTCTGTTCACAGTGACATTTTTTTATTTTGTTATCCACCTCTGTTCACAGTGACATTTGAGGAATTCGTGTACACCTCATGTGCAGTTCCAAGGCATTGTTCCTTGGAAATGACCCTGATATTAGGACACACAAAAGATCCCCCAAAACATTTGAAGTATTTTCCTCAGTGTAGAAAATCCTTATTCTAATATTTTATTCTTTTAAAAAGGCATCTAAATAGCTGGTGATTTAAATTTATTTAATTTAACAATAGTGCAGATTTGGTTTCTTCCTTTGTTTCTAAGTTCTCCTTGGATCATATTGAAAAGTAATGCCTTCTGCTGGGACATTTTTCAGATACAGTTGTTGCCCACTTTAATCACACGGTTGCATGCATTTGGGACAAAAACTGCTCTGGTAATTTAGCAAAGCCATTAGACATTCTCTGTTGAGTCATGGGGCTTGATATTACTGAAAAATGAACACATTCCATTTGGTTTTGATATGTCATTTGCTCACAGGGAAACTCTCAGATATTCATGGTAAACAGTTCTGTGTTTAAAAAGAAAGGAACCAAACTGAAAACCAAAACAACAAAACCAAAATAAATAAGAGGTGAATCATCATCCTAATCTTTGGGTAGCACTATATGGAAGGTGAGTTATACTCTGCCACTTACAAAATAATATTGCCTTTTTTACCAGTCTCACACTGAATATTGTAAGGGAAGTTGGTGTTGAAAATGGACATTTTTTTTCTGTGTCCTCTGGTGTAGGGAATAAGAATATGGTTCTATTCTGTTACTCCCTGTTAGTAGAAGCCAGATAGGCAAGTAGAGTCCAGGAGCTGCTACCAAAGAAATAGATACTGTGTTGCTTAGTGTCTCAAGGCCCTGTAGCCTATTCTCACAGGAACCTGTTCCTGGTTCCCATGAGAAGGCAGAAGCCCAAGATTTGTTGTTTCTTCAACATCTTAAGTTTTACAAGGACCAAACACCGAGCCCTCTGGGGAGAACTGGACATCTGCCCATGGTTTACATTTTCAGTCATACTCTAGAATCAGGTGCTTAACCTGGGCTAATATTTTCTCATGTTCCTTCTTGTATGCAGTATTCTTGACATACAGCTTTCTGCATGTAGTACTCTAGTGTTTCATAACTGCTGAGCTTCATGTCCATTAGATGTGCTCCAGATGGCTGGGTGGTCTGGGAGACGCAGAACACACAGAACTTCCTCTGTTAATTGCTGAGCATCTGCTGCTCAATGCCCATGGTAAATGACTTGCAGTAATCATCTACAGAGCTGTGCAGAAGCTAAGATATTTGTTACAAGTGAAGTTGTAAGGCATTACAATAATGTAATAATTGGCTATTATGGTTCATTGTATCTCTTCTTTAAAAAGCAATCTGTCTTTTGAACTTCAGCTCTCAGATAGGGACCAACATAAACATAAAAAGACTATTTTTGTGGCAAAAAGTACTTGATCTTCAGTCTGTCTTCTTATTTGTGTATATATGCATGTATATGTTTACTCAAAAAGTTTAGATCGTCTAGGCATTAATTGCCTAAAAATGCTAGAGAAAAAAATTTTTACATGAAATGGGGTTACATAAATGCAATGTGGACTGCACAGAAATCTTTAAAATTCCAGCACAAGAGCAAACAATAATAAGAAAAAAACATCGCTGTAGTCTGTAAATCAGTCTGGTATGAAATCATTTTTCTATGTTAAATGGGACAAACGTCTTGACATTTTTTCTACCAACAGTCTCCTTCTTTTCTATGCCAACAAAACAGAGGAACTGCGAGTTAGAAAGAGGGAATGCGTGTGGTAAACCTCAAAAAAAAAAGGTGATAAGAACAGGCTATCAGAAGAACACTGAGGACTTCCAGACAGCTCAGATGTTCAGGGATATCTTTCACTGTCTAGCCAGTCCTCTTGCTTCCATGTCTTAGCTGCCTGGTGTAGTCTTGTCTCAGCCACCTGCCTTGCTCCCTGGGCTTCTCCTCACTATCCAGCCTGGCTCCTGGGTGAAACATGCCAGCATTTACACAAATGAAGAACTTCAGGCCTTTTGTTCCAGTGTAACATGCCTTTCTTTGCTCTCCTTGGCTCTGAATGCTGTGTAATCCAAGCTGGCAGACCCCACTGGACCTCTGCCCCACTGCCCACTTTCCTCTCCGGGAAGGGCTTATCAGGGCTGTCCTCCAGCCCAGCTGGCCCTGCTCTCTTTCCCTGTGGCCATGGCTCCAAAGTTGCCTTCTGGGACACTGGCTTCAACCACCTCTGCATTGGGGGCTCAGTGTGGTAGCATCAGTGCAGGGTATTCAGCTTGATTGTTTGGGGGCTGTTTACCATAAATACACGACCCTAGAAGATGAGAAACGAAGGTTGTCACAGCACACTAGATTACACTGATATAATCATGTTGTCAACTTTTTCACCAAAGATGCTTGTTAAGATAATTAAGGGTCAGCAGAGTTGAGCAAAAGAAGGCCAGAGAAAAGTGTAAAGCCAAAGAGCTGTAGTTCTGTAATATGGGCTGCCCTTTGGCTTCATTTTTCTCTACAGTGTTAAAAAACACCTTGGAGTATTTGTGAGTGCCATGGTGATCAATAATTGGTGTGACATCTGTTGGCAGAACTGACAAAACCTACAGAAGCTGAAGGTCGACACAGTGTGAGTGGCTGGGACTCTCACTGTTTTTTTAGAAGGGAACTAACTATACTAGAGGCAAAATAAATTCATTTTGGGGGTTGCTGAATGGTGCGGACTCATTGCACAGTCACTCAGAGTTTTCCAATAGTGCCTTAAATGCATTAAAATTTTTAATGTCTTAAAATTCAGTTTTTAAACATTAAAAATTTACAGAACAGGGGACTTGGAAAGTAAAGCCAAGTTTAACTAATGCAGTAAAAATCCTTACCCTTCTTTGAGGCCTATTGAGATTATCCTGTATTTCCTCTCTAGAAACTCAAAGGTGTGGGACCTGTTCCCTTGCTCTGTGGGGACACAGCTGAGACCTGTCCTTTCTAGGTGAGCTGCTCAGGGCAGTAGGACAGGACAACCTCACAGGTGGGATGGACTCATTTCCTGCACCCAGAGTTTCTCCTGTGAAAAAGGAGGTTCAGTGCAAAATGAAAAGTTTCTCTAGTGAAGAGACAATAAAGATTTATGTTTTAGTAGATCAGCATAAGGCACATGTGCAAATCCACCTCTCTTGGTCACTCAGATTTCCTGCTTGCACTGTCTTTGTAGAGAGAAATTGCCCTAAAGCAGAAGTTTACATCTGTATAACAAATCTCACATTTCATTATCCAGCTTCATTATTAAAACTCAAACTATAGTTTAGGGTTTAGACACATGTATCTTTACAAAATGAAGTAAAATATATGCATTATTTTTCTGCAGGGATATACTGAGGAATAAAGTAAATCTGCTTCAGGAGTGGCAATGGTTGAGTAGCACATCACTTTCTCTGGGAAAGTAATACAAAGGAGAGAACTTTGCATAGCATGTATTATTCCTCCTCTAAATATTCATGCTGGCTTGTGGAGAAATATATGGAAGGTACACTGTCCATTAATCTAATAGTTAAACAATGATGTGTGCACATTGTAAGCAAATCACAGCAATGCGAATGCTGGCGGATTTCTTTTGATGTTCTCTGTACACTAATTACATTATCTTCACTGTTACATAAAGGGAAAGATTCGTTGACCCTTCTTTGAAGAATAAACCAACAGCAATTCTCAAAGTAAGAAACAGAAATTCAAAATTCTGCTAGCAAGCTGAAAGGTTATGGTTTTAAAAGAGCAGTTGGTCAGAAACAGATTTTAACTCTCAAAGTCATTTGACAAAATGTTTTAGGTAGATTTGAAAGAATTTTAGAGAAAGTCCTTCAGTGTCCTGTCGTCATGGGTCATTGTCCATACAAGGCACTGTACTGACATGCCAAGCCTAAAAGTAATGAAATAGATTATTATGAAATCCTTCCAGAGATACTGTATAGGTTGTTTGGGCTTTTCAACTGCCTATATGCGTCAGTGTAATGAGAACTTGGCAGAGGGCCTGGGCTCCATGACACTTTCAAGGATGTCTTTGGAAAAACCCTGAGGTTTTGCATCTTCCCTGGAAGACAATGCAGTGGGAAGGTCAGATCTGCTCATTAGAGCACAACATTCTTCAGCCACTGCACAACTGCACTTGGGTTTTTGTTCAGAGACTTGTGTTCAAAGATGTTTGAAGGATTACTGGTACATAATAGACAAGTTTCTTGTGTGAACTTGCCTCAGTTGCTGGAAAGCCTAGCCAGAACATTTGTGTTATTTGATGCACCTCAGCTTCTTATCAACTTGTTTTGACTAAAGGAGCTGTTACCTGCTCCTGATAGTCAAAATAATTAATTCAGTTCTGGGCACAGCAAATCTACTGTCCTTGTCAGAGGATTTGTGCCACTGTCATTATTGTCAAAAACTATTTGGACATGACTTCCTGGTGCTTAGTATCTAGGCACATGACTGCACATATCACATGGTGATAGCCAGGCTATTAATTCAGGTGCTTAAGGACATTTCAGTAATGTAGGACATCTGTGGGTTGATTTGAGTCACCATGCACTGGTGTCCTGTCTGCCAGCAGAGAGACTAAAAGCTGCCTGTTAGAAAGTGCGTTGTGAGATGTTACCCCAGGGTATGGTCTCTCCCGTGGCTTTGTTCCAGAGATGAAATACAGTTAAATGCTCCCATGAGCCTGGTGGTCCTAAGTATTCTTATGGTGTGTGGAACACAAAAGAATTATTCAGCATTTGGGGTGGAAGGCAGGGAAACAACTAGAAGAGCGTTTTGAGCCAACAAAGCTTACCAGTAAAGGACCTTGGTCTGCGTCACAGGTGCCCTCCACCAGCATGAGAAGGATAAGATCAGACTCAGTATAGCTTCTTGAGCTCTCTCCTGCCTCAGGACCAGTGGGATATAGCTGTTGAGTGTCCATACAGGTGTTTGTGGGCATATGAGCTTGGGACTGTCTTGCACATCCCCAGGAGCAGAGGGACTGGCTTGGCAAAGAACCATTGTGGCTCTGACCCCCATATATTGCTTTCCAGTCTGCCCTTCAGGCAGCAGTGTCCCCAGCCAACAACTGCCTGATTCTATAATGACTTTAGTATAGTGAGATCCTCGAGTGGCAGGTCCTCCCAGCCTTCAGTTGTACTCGTTTTTCCAGCCTGCCGGTCATGGTGGTATTGTGTATTTTGCAAACAGCACAAACCCTGTTGGCACAAGGAGCAGCAGGAGTTTTGGAATTGTTAACCCACAAAAGTTGAGAAATGGATGGGGTGGTTGTTTTCCTTTAAATGCTTCACTTAATGGACATGCATCTGTCTCCTTTATCCTCATCCATCAGCAGTACAGTACAGTCCTTGCCATCTCGGGAACTGCATATGCGTGTTCAGTGAGACTTGGCAGAAATGTTCTTGGTTTTGCCCCCTCCAGACAGCCATTCCTATGGATGGCCCCCAGTGTCTGGTAGTTTCCAACCATCAGCTTACTGTCTTGGCTGCGCTTACCAACACAAGGCAGGCAAATTCCTTTTGTCTGTGAGAGGACTGAAGGAGCTAGCTTAGGGCTTTGTTTCTGCCTTTGAACATTTTTCACTTAGTGTTGGGAAAAAAATCAACTCAATGCACTGAAAATGCACTTGCAGGGGCTAACAAATGCTAGATCTAGATGGTTTAGGAGAATAAAGAAAATATTTCTTCGGTTGCTAGGATGCCTTTTTATCATTGAATTCAGTGTGGTTTGGTGTTTTTATTTTTATTTAGATGTGTGACTTATTTATTGTGCTTTGAGCATTGTTACCGTGTATTCTGGCAATAAATTTAAGTAAATGAGACAGTTGGCTAACACTTTGATGTGAAAATTAGGTCTGAAGTGTAGATTGACACAGAATTTTAATATTACACTGAAGGAAAAATAATAGAGAGTTAGTGATAGAAATCTGTGATTCTTCGTTATTGAAAATGCCATAACTGGCATTTACTAGGATATTTGTCCCTGAAATTTATTCTGTTTGCACAGAGACACTTCGCATCTCATGCAGCTGAGAAAAGGAGCATGAAGTCAAGGCAGATATTTTCCTCCTCACAGATGGGAGGTTTAGCATCACGGAGGGAAATATATGTCTGGCTCTTTGTCTTCTGCTTTTTGTGACAAAGGAATTCCCATCTGAATCGCTCTGCTCTGTCCAAGCCCCCTCCGAGCCTCTGGGTTAGCAGCAGTCAGTCTTTGCAGTGTTCTGACGTCATCCCGTGTGTGCATAAGCTCCGCTATTGTCTTACGGCGAGCAGGGGCTGGGGATTGCAGTATCTGGTGGCTGATACCTATTTCTGCCTGCCGGTGTCACGGAAAGGACGCTGTCCTGCCCTTATCACTCGGATTTAAAACAGAAGCTCCTGCTTTTTGCTTCCTGAAGAAGGACCTTCACTGCGGTTGCAAGGAAAAGCTGTCTGCGGTGTTGAGCAGAGGAGGGGAGAGGAGGAGAGAGAAGAATCTGGCAACTTGGATAGCCTGGACTGCATTGTCTGGCTTCATGACCCCTGCTGTGTAGCAGTCTCATCCCTACTCTCATACACTCCCTCTGTCTTCCACTTTTTTTCTTCTTTGCTTTTTAAAATATCAGCATCTGGGGCGAGCCATGTTTGGCACTGAATCTTCATGTAAGTAAATGCATCCCACTTCCATCCTTTTTCTGTTGAGAACAGGGCTTGTTTTCCACACAATACCCACTGCGTTTGCATTCTCTTTGCTGTAGGTCATGGGCTAAAACCTGCAGTCCTTGCCTGTTTGCAAAGGGATGAAAGATGCTGGAGGAAGCATCTACCTCCTAACTGTGGGTGCATCCTCAATGCAAGCAGCAAGACAGCATAGGGCTGCCAGCGCTGTTGAATTCAGGCCACTGAAAGATGGGGGGGGGGAAAGCAGTTTTGCTTGAATGTGTCAATTGATAAGATTGCCTCTCTCAGTGATCAGGAGTTGCAAACACTAATAAATGCACTAGTTGGGGATGATATGTTAGGGTACTGGGAATGCTGCAGTATTAGATGGGCAAGAGCTGCCGGAGAGTGATTCAATCAGCAGGAAAAAACAGTCTATCTAATTTCCTTCATTTTTGTTACTGGCAAAAAGGAGGCTTGTGTGTGATCCCTCCTGTAACTGCAGAATCCAAAATTAAATTAAGTGGAATTCTAAATATGAGGTGAAAAATGCAAAATAATAGGATCATTTATTTGTTTCTTCCTGATCTTTGTGCTGGAAAATCTTACCCAAGGCAGTCTGCTATATAATAGCAGTGCAGATGCATGTCATTGAAAGCGAGCCAGTTTTGCTTCAATGGGAACAATACCTACCTGGCAAATCTGTCTGTGGAGGAAGGCTGGGGGTTTATATATAAATAATGTTGCTGGTGACAGTGTGGCTGTATGGAGACCAGTCTGATCCAGTGATTATTTGGTGACCGAAAAATAGAAAACAGTCAGTTCACGCTGTATTTTGTGCACAAAACAGTACTGCATGTTGAAAACATGTCTCATTTGAATATGAAGTGGTGGCTTTTGTAGAGCATTATACCATGCAGTGAGGTGTAGTGTCTCCATGCACTTAGGCTGGCACCCGTTCTGCATCTCAGCTCTTCCTGGGAAGAGTCAGCAAGAGCACTGGGATACCTCATAGTCATATCCTCCTGGATGTCAAACTCCTTGCTCCTAAAGGGTTAATTGGTCCTGTCGGTTGGCTCTGGCAACTCCCTCTCTCCTCTGCCAGAACACCTGGTCAAGGTCGGCAGCATAAAAACGAAATTTGCCTTTAGATTTCTTTTGTTTGGAAACGCATTTTTCATGGACAGTTGTAAACATGTTTGCAGCTCTGGGTCAGCAGAGCATGAACAGAGATGCCAAACGCTGTAGCTGCTTGTATTTCTGCCCTGCCAGATCTGTGAGCTCCAGCTCACAGTCCGTGGGCTCTGCTCCTGCAAAATGCACATGAACATGCTCTGAGATAAAATCAGTGCCCTACTTGCCCTTGTGCAGAAAGCCCTAGTGCTTACTCAGAGTCAGATTGTTCAGTCTTGTTCATTTTCGTGGTCCTCTCTTGATTTACAGGGCATATTGGCTAAAATCACTGGGTTGTGCCCCAGCAGCTGTGGCTGGTTTTGTTTCCATGGTTCCCACAAGTAAGGAAAGGGCGATGGGAGCTTCCATGACAGCCACTACCTGTTTCCAAGAAAGGTCTAGAAGCATTATTTGCTTTTAAAAAGGGGGTTAAAGAGAACATGGCCAGTTGCCATAGATTCAAGCAGAGACTGTGGGCAATCTCTGCCTGCACTCCCCAGTCAGATGAAGAGAAAGGCAGTGTGGTGGCCTTGCCTTTGTTCAGACCAACTCCCATGAGCCTCTGCTCAGGCCTGGACCTCCTGACTCAGAGTTCCCTTAAAGGTTGAATGGGCTGCCCCATTGCCTACAGCTGCCAGGTCCTGGCAGGTGGGAAGAGAGCAGGGTTACTGGTGCTGCCCCTGGCACACCCACCTGCACAGGCCAGCCCTTGCATAACCAGCCCTGCCCATACCACTGCTGGAGAAACAGCAGGTTTGCCTTGAAAGAAAGAAGATAGTATCAAAATTATTTTTTAAAAAATGCAGCCGCAGCTAAGAGGTTTTTTGTCTTCCCTCTTCTCTTGTCTTCTTCATATTTCCAGGCTGTCAAATGGTAATAGTGATACTAATTGTTAATGTTTCTATCTGGCTAGAACATAGACTAATGCAAAATAAAATAAATTAAAATAAAAATATTCAGATCATGGAGACCTTAAAAATACAACAGAAGCCATGGTTGCTGCTGTCTAAAAGCATGAAATGAGCAGATTTAATTTTTTAAATCCTGCTGTCTACACTTAGTATTTAGGATTGTATTTCTCTTTTCTCTGATTAAAAAGCCAAGAAAAATGGTCAGAAGCAAATACTGGTTCAGAACCTTTAGTCTGTCACTCAGTATCAAAATATTTTAAAGGTCAAACCAACTCTCATTCAGCAATCCTGGTTTTAATTTTTGCTTTTAGCAGCAGTCAGAAGGGCAGTAAAAGATAGTCTGAGAGCTGTTGTAGAAACAGGCATCTGCTTATCACCTCCCGGATAGGGGGAAAGACAAACAGCCGGTGATGCCGGTCCGTAAAGGGGAATAAGGCAGCAGGCAATGCACAAACATCTGCTGACGCTCTGGCACATGATGATCAGGGAGAGTGTGCAATGCAAAAACCCAGCAAGTGTCAGTGGAAGAGTTGCATTGTGGCAGGGTGGGTAGTTGCTGTACAGTCATGGTCATTTTTTCCCATTGATCACATGTCCTGTTTATAATCCCCACAGGAAGCATATGCGCCAGAGACCCTTCATCTTTGGTGCTTTTGTGCTGATCCACCATCAGATGTGCTGCCGGGGCGGTGTCAGGGAGCTGTGTGCATGGAGAGGCAGCTGTCCCACACCACCCCTCCTGCTGACCTGAGAGATTTGTTTGCTCTCCATAATAGTTTCACATTCTTTAGGGGGTAAATCAAATCTCGTTTGATAAAGCTTGGGTTGAGAATTAAGTCTTTGCGAAGGTAAAATGGTGTTGCAGTGCTGCACCAAAGAAAGGAGGTGGGGCTCTGAACAAGTGACAGGCTGGTCCCCATGAGAAGGACACCCTCAGTTCAGGGAGGAGAGGTAATCCCAAGCCTAGCAGAAATAACCAGCAGGTATCCCTTGTCAAACTAAGAATAGTGGCAGTTGTAGGCCTACAGGAGAGACAACAGACACAAATTCAACCAAAATATGAGAGCAGTCACAGTTGGTGTGGCTTACCAGTGCTGGCAGAGGTTAGGGGAATGCAGCTCCATCAAATCTGTCTGTGTATTGGTAAGGAGTGGGGCAGGATGCAGTTCAGAGCCTGTAAAGTGAGCAAAGAGGCTCAGAAAGCCATTTCATGTGTCTGAGATTGTGCACCACGCATGTGTGCTTCTGATACCCCAGAGAAGCCCAGCAGGAAGCTGCAAGGGAAGGAATCACACACAGACATTCATTGCCCCAGTGCTGTTGAAAGGACCCACATGCGTGCTGTGGAAGTCTGAGGTGATGTTCTCAGTGCCACTGCATTTGTTCATGGTGGGGCATTTTAACCTAAACTGTGAGGGTTATAGGGGAGATTGTCTGGGAAATATTCTTCCAGCCTGGGCTGTTTGGGAGATGCTTATGGTGATCCCTGTCTGGTAGATAGCAGCTGCACTCTGGAAAGCAGAAGGACTGGACCAAAGGAGAGCTGATCGAAGGGCTGGAGAAATACCAAACCGAGGGCCAACTGGAGCTTTCCTCTGCTGTGAGGCTAATGCTGGAAGGCTGCTCTCTGTGGGGAGGCTGAGGAGGGCTGTGGAGAAGGGGAAATCTTGCCCTCTTAAGTGTGCCAGGAAAAACTGCTGTGCTTGTCCCAGGCCCACTGTACTGTCTTCTGCTCTGTCTGTTCAGGAGGTACCTTTGTTCCTAGGCATTTCTTTTCCCAAACTCTCTTCCAGTCAAAGTGCAATAAATGGGAAAGGTTACACCAAGATAATTGATTTTATGGCATCAGAGAAGTAGTCTTACAAACTCCTGCAAACATCACCAGCCAGCAGTGGAGAAATGAGAGATCTTAGCATCACATATTGAGAACAAGAACAATCTGATCAGTGTGGTTGCTGCCATCCTGGGCTGATATGTCTGCCTCCTCTGTTCCCAGCACTGGTACTCACCCCAGCTGTGGGAGAACCAGCTGAAACCCGGCCACTTCTGCAGACAGTTGATTCTGAGCCTCTTGGCTCTCCAGGCTGGTTAAGGGAGTAGTTAAGTGAGCAGCAGCAACAGGGAGAGTGCAACATGACTGCTGAAACTCTGATGGGATGCCTTGGTGAGACAGGGCTCCACTGAACCAGCAGATGACCAAAATTCTCCTTTTTTTGAGCATAAATAGCCCACTGCCATCCTAGAATACCAAGACCAGTAAGTAGGAGTAAGTACAGCCACAATTAGAATCATAGAATCATAGAATCGATTGGGTTGGAAAAGACCTCCAAGATCATCGAGTCCAACCCTTGGTCCAACTCTAGTCCATTTACTAGATCATGGCACTCAGTGCCACGTCCAATCTGCGTTTAAAAATCTCTAGGGATGGTGAATCCACCACCTCTCTGGGCAGCCCATTCCAATGCCTGATTACTCTCTCTGTAAAGAATTTTTTTCTGATATCCAACTTAAATTTCCCCTGGCAGAGCTTAAGCCCGTGCCCCTTGTCCTATTGCTGAGTGCCTGGGAGAAGAGACCAGCCCCCACCTGGCTATAACTTCCCTTCAGGTAGTTATAGACAGTGATGAGGTCACCTCTGAGGCTCCTCTTCTCCAGGCTAAACAACCCCAGCTCCCTCAGCCTCTCCCCATAGGGCTTGTGCTCCAGTCCCTTCACCAGCCTTGTTGCTCTTCTCTGGACTCGCTCCAGCACCTCAATATCCTTTCTGAACTGAGGGGCCCAGAACTGAACACAGTACTCAAGGTGTGGCCTCACCAACGCAGAGTACAGGGGAAGAATCACTTCCCTGGTCCTGCTGGCCACGCTATTTTTGATACAGGACAGGATCCCATTGGCCTTCTTGGCCACCTGGGCACACTGTTGGCTCATGTTGAGCTTCCTGTCAATTAGTACTCCAAGGTTCCTTTCTGCCTGGCTGCTCTCCAGCCACTCTGTGCCCAGCCTGTAGCGCTGCAGGGAGTTGTTGTGGCCAAAGTGCAGGACCCGGCACTTGGCCTTATTGAACTTCATCCCATTGGAATCAGCCCATCTCTCAAGTCTATCCAGATCCCTCTGCAGAGCCCTCCTGCCTTCCAGCAGATTGACACTCCCTCCCAGCTTGGTGTCATCAGCAAATTTGCTGATGATGGACTCAGTCTCCTCATCTAAATCATCAATAAAGATGATAAACAGGACTGGACCCAACACAGACCCCTGGAGAACACCACTGGTGACTGGCCGCCAGCTGAATGCAGCTCCGTTCACCAGCACTCTCTGGGCCTGACCCTCCAGCCAGCTCTTAATCCAGGAGAGGGTACACTTGTCCAGGCCATGGGCTACCAGCTTTTCCAGGAGTATGTTATGGGAGACAGTGTCAAAGGCCTTGCTGAAGTCCAGATAGACCACATCCACAGCCTTCCCCTCATCCACCAGGTGGGTCACCTGATCGTAAAAAGAGATCAGGTTGGTCAGACAGGACCTGCCCCTCCTAAACCCATGCTGGCTGGGTCTAATCCCTTGTCCACCCTGAAGGTGCTGTGTGATTGCACTCAGGATGAACTGCTCCATAACCCTGCCAGGCATGGAGGTCAGGCTGACAGGCCTGTAGTTGCCAGGGTCCTGCTTGCAGCCCTTTTTGTGGATTGGGGTGACATTGGCCAACCTCCAATCATCTGGGACCTCCCCAGAGAGCCAGGACTGTTGGAAGATGATGGAGAGCGGTTTGGCAAGCTCTTCTGCCAGCTCCTTCATCACCCTGGGATGGATCCCATCTGGTCCCATAGACTTGTTAGGATCCAGCTGATGTCACACTGGTTTCTCAGGCAACAGTATATTGAAGAGAGATTACAGGAAAGTAGCAGAAGCTGTAACTTTAAACCAATATTTGGCTGCTGATGTTCCTGTTTTTGGCCACAGAGTTAGGACTGTTGAAAAAATTTCAGAATCAGGTCAAAACAAGGTTTGGCTACAACAGCATCAAGTGTCACAGTAAACCTGAGTTATGAAAGGAGTTGAAATTACAGGAGCTGTAATAAACTTGACAAATTCAGCAGTGTAATTTCAAGATATTTGGAGAGAAAATGTAGTCTCACCTCCCACTTACAGTAGATTGGGGCACTTAGTGCCATGATCTAGTAATCAAAGTGGGGTTGGATTAAGGGTTGGACTTGATGATCTCAGAGGTCTCTTCCAACCCAACTGATTCTATGATTCTGTGATTTTGAGGATTTACTGAGTGCTAGTATTGTTGTTTTGTATTTTAAAATACAAACCTGAGATAAGAGAGGGTTCTGCAGGTTCTGTAAATTCCTTTGGCTGTATCACTTTGTTAGATGCCCGAGGTATGGTCTCCAAAGGCTTGACTGCACATTCAGGTGGACAGGAGCTCAGCCCTCCTACTCAGCAGCACCAGTTTGAATTCACTGTATGGAGCTGTTCACAAGTAGACTGTTGGAAGAGTTTAAGTGCACCTTGCCCTTTCTTCCTCCACAAAGAAGCAAACTGAGGCATCTCACAGGCTGGATCTGACTCATGAATTTTACAATCTTTGGTATTTTTCTCTTGCAGCCCTGGATCCCCTTTCCTATCTCATTGGTTTAGAAGTTGCAAAGGTTTGATGTAAAGTTAATGAATACAATGCTAGTCTCCCATATAGTTGTGTCCACACATGAGCTTTTAGAATGGGGAAGAAATGCGAAGGTACATGAAGTGAATAGGTAACCTTTTACTTGTTGAATTGTTTGGTCCTTGTCATAGCTGAAAGCATGAGCTGTAATTAGTGGAAAGGCCTGTGACTGGTCAAAGGAGACAAAAAGTCTTTCAGATTTAAGACAAAAGTCATGGAATAATTTAGATTTGAGGGGACCAGCACTCCCCTCAAAGCAGAAACAATTTCCAAGTTAGAGCCGGTAACAGATATGAGCTCAGTCAATCTGCATGTTTGCAAAATGTTGTGAGACCAAAAGAAACTTCAGCTTCAACCAGTTTAATTTACAGGACCAGAAATAGGAATAAATCTTTATGCCCAAGGGCAACTGAAAGATTATTAGAGTCCCTTTGGGCTATGTGACCCAGATAGGAAGTGCAGTACATGCACTGAGGACTGTCTTATTATTTGAGCTGGGGTAGAGGCAGTAGTGTTTCATTGTAATTTGGGGATAATTAGTAGGTACGCCTGGAAAAAACCTTACTCACAGATGAATCTAAGTCATATCTTTTTGTCTGAGCTAGAATCCCCTGCTTGATCCCTCAAGCACCAGGATAAGGTCTGTAAAGTGCTATGAAAAAAGCAAGTGGAATTCAGAGAGAGTATTCCAAGTTTTCTAGATTAATGGATATCTTTGGTGAAAATACTCACGTGACATCACTGTTTAAATCCTTTCACGTGAAGGCCACTGTGTATAGTGAGAGATTAAAGAATCTTGAAAATGCCAATATGTTCCCTATTGAAAAGGATAGAATGCTATATTAGGGAAATAAGCTGTACAACTACAGAGAAAAAACACTTGCTACTCATAATCTGGTGTAGGTCAGTGAAAAAATGGCTGACTTTGCTGTGTTTGAAGGTGAAACTTACACTGTGAGATCACCTTACGATGCTCAGAAACTAGGAGTGGAAGTGAACCCATATTCTGCCTACACCAAGAAATGTGTCATTGCTTCCCAGAATTAGATGGAAAATATTTTAGGACTTCCTAGGGCTCTCTATGAATTTTATTTGGAAATGGCATCTTGAGGTTTATCAGGTGTTTTGATCAATACAGGGAAAGGGAAATTCTTGTGAAACTACATGGCAGTCATACAAAATTAAAGTATGACATGTTTGACCTCTTTTGTGAAATCAAGTGGCTGGGAAGGGCTTCCTCAGTGCGTGCTTTGAGGGATGCTGAGATAGGTTTCAGCCTAGATAGAGCAGGAGCCTAAGGTGAAAGCAATACAAAGTTGGGGAGCTTGTCAGAAAGTGTATTTCTCTAGTGGGGACTTCCAACTTTGTATAGCCCCAATGTAGTTTTTGTAAAGGTTTGACTGAACAAGGAAGAAGGATGGGAGAGTGGTATTAATGAGCTCTGGAAGGAAGTGCCTTGTGCTCAAAAGGACTGTAGCCTAAGAAGCCATAAGGAGATTTTGAAGATGCCAATGGAAACAATATCCAACTCCCCTAACCACTCATCTTTAATGTGCCACTCATATGCCAGTGATTTTAGAATCTGCAGTGATTATGTGATTTCATATATGTCAGTGCTCGAGCAAATGCCAGCTTTCATTTTACCACTAGGATTGAGTCTGGGAAAACTGTTCTGTGTTTGGATTTCCTGCTGTACTTGCTTGAGTGTGGGAGTACCCATCTTATTGCACATCAAGGAGTTTTAAGAGAATATGGTCTTGATGCTGATGAGTTGTAGTTGTGCAAGTGCAGCAAAAGAAAAACGTACTCAATTACATATTTTAAAAGTTCCTGGGTGGAAGTAGAAAAAGGAGATTAGACATTTTCCTTCCATGTATTTCCTGCATGTTTTAATAGTAAGGGATTATATGATGAGGACACTAATAGAAAGCAAATTTTTAAGGGAAGGGCTCCATGGAAGTCAGAAAATGGCGGTGGACTCTACTTGTAAGAAGAGTAAGACTCTACTTGTGCTAGAAGTAAAATAAAAACTGCTGTAAGAAGATAATATCCCAGGCAGAACCTCAATTGTATAAATCACTGGCTTATGGATACCTAATGTGAATCACGCTCACTCTGAACTGACACAGTCCAATGAAAAAGCATTGTAATGAGCAATACTGAAAGATGATAAAAATGTATATTTAACATTTACAAAAAGACTTGAATGTGGAAAATACTGACACCACTAACCTTTTTCCTCTCAGATGCATTCTTTACTGTTAGTAGTAAAATGTCTGTGTACTATATTTACAGTGGCAGTAAATTGTACCACTGTATTTGCATCAGGGTAGGTAATAATGAGTTACTCAAACCATCTGCTGAAAATACTCTCAGACTTTGCTTTAGGTTATCAAAGAGAATACAGTAGATGAGAAATGTCAAATTAGCTGGCAAAGAAACATGTCAAGTTGTGTGTGACGATCCCATGATGTGCTTTGTCATCCACAAGAAAGTGAGCCTAAGCAGTCCAAATTCACAGCTCTGGAAGTTTTATAGGTAGTGGATGGAGGCAAAGGCCTGCTAGAGGGTTAAATGAGCTGGGGAACGTGTTCCTCTGACTCTTCAATGTGCATCAGCCTGACTATTCTCTCCATCCTCTGTTGCTTGTGTGGTCTGCAGTGATAACTCCAGATAAGCTGAACAGAGCGAAGAGGGTCATAATCAGGCTGCCTGTGCAGATGGATAGAGAAAAGCTTCACATGATGTAAATGAGCAGCCAGATAAAAAGCTGCAAGATCTGAACTGTAAGCATCACATTTGAGAGTGGAAGTTCCTCCAGGAACCCACCAAAGTGTGAGAGGCCTAACACATGAACATCACATAGGAGGATAATGTGTCCTTGGTCACAGGACAGAAGAGCAGTTCTGTGCCAGTACAAGTGGGAGCAGATTCCTCTATGGCTGCTGACCTGCTAGAGATGTCTTTCCATATCTTTGGCTGGAGTGTTCTGATAGCACGAGGAGATAGCAATGGAGTGAAGGATTTCTTGTGTGTTAAATAAGACATACTACATTATCCTTAGTATCATTTATGTTTGCCACATTATACTGTGACTAGGGAATATTGTCCCAGCTCACTGGGATACAACAGCTATGATAACAAAAAGGTGCCTACTCAGGATAAAGCACTAGTGGTTTGTCACAACAGGGAGGGGTTCCACAGAAAATGGGCATTCAAAGGCCTTTACATGGGACCTTTTCTAAACCTATCTTCATAGGTCTAAGTATTCTCTCAGCTGGGGTTCCTGCTGTGCTAGGCTGCACTTCCACACCACAGAGGGTGGCAGTGCTGTGGGCACTGCGCATCACAGTGACCTCTGGATGCACAGAGCCATTCACTTGGTCGCTCTGGGGCATTGCATGTATACTAATGACTTAGAGTCTCTGTGGGGCTTGGCTGCCTGTCAGAGAAGAATGAAGCTGTAGATTTCATACCGGTGACCTGTACAGCAGCAGTTTAGTGAACTACGTGCCTGGCATTTAGTTAGGTTATGTTTTGTTTGTGTGTCTGTAGTGACATTCAATTAATTCTTACACAAAATACAGATAAATACTCACACAGAATTATGGAAAAAGATAAAAAGAAAAGGCTCATGTTTGGACTTGCCATCCTTAACAGAATCCCCTTAAACAGAGAGGCTCCCCTGAGGGAACAAAGAGATATGACTTTCTAATCTGGAGCGTCAGCAGAGCCGCCATCACTGTGGAGCGTGTCGCTGCCAGCAGCAGCTGCTGTCTGCAGGCTGGCAGCAAATATGGGCGTCTGCATTTGCAGCTATTCTCCTTTAGGACACTGATTTGTGTGGATGCCAGACTTACTTTGGTTTACACGAGAAAGAAGCATCTTTGTGTCATTTAACAATCTAATTATGGACAAAGGAGTTAAAAAGAACCTGTCAGTTTTGGTTTATGTGTGCAGTATGTGTGTATATTTATTGACTGATTGATTGATTGATTTTACTTTTACAGCTGTTGTCAGGTAAAATTATAACTGCCTTGTTTTTAGTATACTGGTTTACTGAAACTAAAGCAGTTTTCTCCTAGTGAAGGAAAAGCCTGAAGCTATCTTCCTCTATAGCATATCATTGCTGATGAGAAGCTGTGGCTTTCCTGCTTCTCACCAGGGAGTTCAGTACTATGGCAGGCAGTAAGTCTTGTTATTTCTGTGTGTGGGGACTCCAAAACTTTACATGCAACTGGAAATTGGACTGCCCTATCATGTCCAGAAGCATTTCAGACATACTGACAGGACACTGTTGGAGGTGTATCACAGGCGGCATGGGGAAGCCTGCATTGCAGCTGACTTAGGTGCTGCCTTATGTACAGGTAAGGGAGGATCATCCTGTCAGGTTGGCTTTCAAAAACTGTCTTTTAGTCTCTGAAAATCAGCTGCTGGAGGTTGCCGATTGCTTTCTAGGGTTTTTTGGTTGGTTGGTTTGTTTTTTTATAAATTTGATAAAATCTGCCTGTTAGTACTCTCTATTTCTGAAGTTCATTCTGGAAATACCTTTCCAAGGAAAAGATGCACAGTTATTTCAGTTATTAAATTCTAAACTTGAATCACAGTTGCTTGGCTTTGCTGCTGCTTCCAAGCATCCAAACTCACAGAACTGGTCTAATTAAATGAATCTGAAGAAGAAAATGAGGACAGCCAATCAAGTAATAGCAAAAGTTATCAATGGCTATAGTCAGAGTTAAATCTAATAAAAATCAACTTGTGAACAGTAATCTAAGACTTTAATCTATAAAATAATTGGCAAATAAGATAATCATGATAGGACAAGAATATGACAAGTGCCCTCTTTCCTGGGTTGAAAACTGGCTGGATGTCCAGGCGCAGGGAGTGATGCTGAACTGTGCCACATCCAGTTGACAGATGATCACTAGTGGTGTTCCCTGGCTTCAGCATTGGGCCCAGTCCTGTTTAATATCTCTTTTAATGATCTAGATGAGGGGATCAAGTGCAACCTCAGTAAGTTCACTGAATTGGGTGGGAATGTTGATCTGCTGGAAAGCATGAAGGTTCTGCAGGGGAATCCAGACAGGCTGGATCAATGGGCCGAGGCCAACTCTATGAGGTTCAATAAGGTGAAGTGCTGCGTCTTGCCCTTTGGTCATAACACTCCCATGCAGAGCACAGGCTGAGGAGAGAGTGTCTGGAAAGCTGCCCAGCAGAAAAGGACCTCGGAGTGCTGGTTAACAGTGATGCCTTAAAATCTAGGATTATACAGAATTTAGTATAACTCTTGTAGCACTTTAAGTAGCACTTTAGCTTAAGTACCTTTGTATTAGATTTCCGCAGTATTGTTTAATGTTCCTTGTCAAGGATTTCGATGGATAAAGATTTTTACAAAAGCATCTAGTTTGTATAGAATGTACGTAGAAAAACAACAGGCACATTCTTTGATATGTCCCAGTCAAAACTCTTCAGAAGACACAGAAACTATGAAATTGTTCCAAGCAGGACAGAAGGTGTTGATGAAGATATGGAAGAAGAGGAGGTCTCTGGGAGCACCCACTCAATTCAGGGAGGTGTGCCTGAGGCAGGAATAAAGGGGCGTGCAATTTTCAGGCTGGGTACTACCATGATGTAATGGTTAGATATAATTAGCTAATGTTATAAAATTGTAAAACTTATGTTTGGAGGAGGAGGGGCAGGGGACAGCATGCAATGCGTATATCGTGCCCTTAATGCACTTTAATTAAAGAACTGCTCTCTACCTTTCTATCCTAAAGTTGTCCAGAGAACTTTTCTTCATTTTTAGGCAATGAGAGCCATCTGAATGTGAGCCAGCAGTGTGACCAAGTGGCCAAGGAGGTTAATGGCATCGTGGCCTGTGTTAGAAATAGTGTGGCCAGCAGGATTTGGGAAGTGATTGTCCCCCTGTAATCTGCACTGGTGAGGCCACGCCTCAAGTGCTGTGTCCAGTTCTGAGCCCCTCACTACAAGGAAGACATTGAGGTGATAGAGTGTGTCTGGAGAAGAACAACAAAGCTGGTGAAGGCTCTAGTGAGCAAGTCATATGAGGAGCAGCTAAGGGAGCTGGGGGTGCTTAGCCTGGAGAAAAGGAACTTCGAGGAGACCTTATCACGCTCTAAAACTGTCTTAAAGGGGTTGTGGCCAGGTGAGGATTAGTCTCTTCTCCCAGGCAACTAGAGACAGAACAAGGGGAAATGGCCTCAAGCTGCACAAGGGGAGGTTCAGGCTGAACATCAGAAGAATTTCTTCAATGAAAGGGTTGACAAGGATTGGAATGGGCTGACTAGGGAGGTGGTGTAGTCATCATCATCTGTGTTCAAGAAATGACCAGAAGTGGTGCTTCATGCCATGGTCTAATTGACAAGGTGATGATCAGTCAAAGGTTGGACTCAATGAACTTGGAGGTCTTTTCCAGCCTACATGATTCTGTGAAGAAATAGTTAAACATTATGAAAATCAAACATTTAATTTGCTTTCATTCTTTGCAAGAAGAATAGAGAGCTAGCTATGAGCAAAAGTAGTGGTAACTTTTTTACTGCTTTATAAAGAAAGGGCCTTATACATGAGTCCAAGGCAAAATACAGCCTTCATATTCTCAAGTTTTGTCTGTGAAAGTGATTTCACATCAGCTATAGCAATGTGCTAATGTGCAAAAATAATTTAAGAACAGCCGTTGTCTCACTGCAATCAAATTTGAGTGTTGGCCATTTGCAGGTGGTCACCTTTTCTTTGGTAACAGCATGTCAAGGTAGGTTTGAGCCATTGGCCTACATAGATGTTGAAAACCTTTGTGCTGAGTTCTTAAGAGCTTAGGCTGATCCATGAAATCAGTCTTTTCTGTGATTACTATTCTCAGAAATAGTACATCATCTCTTACAAGGTTTGCCTGGATTGAGTACTGACTTGGGTTTAAATAGAAGTGTGGGTTTTTTTTAAAAAAGGTTAATTAAGATTGTATAAAAAGCCCTTCAGATTCTCAGTTAGGACTAGATTGCGTTAACAGCATGTGGGTTTCAGATCAACTGCAATAAACTTTCTTAGGTGAAATAAGAATGTACATGAACTACTGTACAAGAATGTACATACTGCATCAAAACAGTGCAGGCAGGTCAAAGTGCTTTAAAGTAATATTCATGTAAAAATGTCAACATGGTTTATTGGTTTTGGTTTTAATGTCATTCATATCACTCCTTGTAGTTTTCAGAAATTTGAAATATCACCTTGTTTCCTGTATTCGCAGGTCTCTTGACAAGCATGAATGACGTTTGATAAAGGGCTTGAAGTTCACATCTGCCCAAGATGAACTATGGTTTCTAAACTTAACAAATTAATAACCTTGTTTTCTTTCATCTTATTGCTGTGCAGTTGGCCCTTGGGTGATATTTCTGAAAAGCTAACAATACATTTTTGGAGGATGCCAAGAAAACAGGTACTTGGTAGTGTTAATTGCCCGACCCATATATACAGCCATGCTTCCCTCAGATACTTGCTTGTTGGAAGGCCTAGAGACATGTCTATTGATCCACAGGAGCACAGCATCAACATTCTGAGAGCACAAGATGAGAAGGGCCACCTTAAATTTATGAGGATGTTATATGTAGTAGTCAGCACTTAAGCCTTTGTTCAAGGTAGTATCAAAGTTTCTCTACTCCAAACAGCTTATTCTTTATGTTCTATATCTAAATACTAAACTTGAGCTGGTTTTAAAACTTGACATTCTGACAAAAACAGGAATCGAACACAACGTATATTTTGCAAGCTGTTGCAAAATCAAGCACGGGTTAAATGGCTGATTGAGGAGACAAACTAAGAAGAGAGGTTGGAAACCTGAAGGAGGAGGTCAGATCATCTTCATTCTTGAGCAACAAGAAAGTTGAAGAGGTGTGATAAGCTAGAAGAAAGAGGCAAGTCTGCAACATGGAACATCCTGGAATAGTAAATTTTTGAGCTGTGGGTGACTTGGAAAGTGTGAGAGCTAAAATCTAATATGCCAACTATGCATGTGGACTATATATGGGCAAGAGAGGAGGGAGGATGAGAGAAACAGTAGGAGGGTCAGATGTGAGCAGGTTTGGTGGTGACATGCTTAATCCTGCCCACTCTTCTTTAAAGAATGCTGCCATTCCTATGAAGTAACCAAGAGACATCTGTAAAATAGAAATAGTGGAAAATGCTGGAAATGCCATTTAAGTGATTTCAGTAAATGAGGCCATTTTAGAAATTAAAATACATCAGTCTCCCTTTATTCCAATATCTAGATGAGAAGATGGGTGGCAAATGATTTCCCATACTAAATGATACCACACAGTTCTTGACTGCTATGGGAACAGGAGTTCATCATGTTCATAGAGTCAGACCCCCTACTTCTGCTTGGAGTGGGCAAACAGGCAGTGTTTCTAGGACTGACTGGGGTGAGGAAGCTGCAGTGGCCAAGGTGCTCCAGAGTAGGAGGGGTTGACACAACTCCTACTTTATTTTCAAATCTTTTGGAGTTTGGAGCGTAGGCAGGCTCCATTTTCCTTCTCCAGTGACAGATGAAGACTGCTTTTGTCATTTTTCCTAGGTCTGTCAATCCCAACTGCGATTTGTTTTACTGAAAGCACTAATTAAGTAGCTGAGCATTTGCTCTTGTTCCACAGATGGTTGCCTCTTCAATATGGAAAGCAATCTGTGCTGTAACAAAACAGGCAGGAACCCAGGCTGTAATCTTGTTCCCAGGTCAGTGCAGCTGCCATCTGAAGCTATGTTAATTGTGGGATGGATATGAGTTAATAGCACAGTTAGGAGGAAAGAAGAGAACTGGGGTGGGGTGGGAGCAGAGGAGAGGAGAAACCACCTGATTCTGTTTTGTTTGAGCCTGGTGTGTTCTTAATCCTGCTGGCCATTCAGTCTCAATGGTAGCAATAAGCTGTGCTTTCCCATATGCTGCCATGCTATTTTCGGCTGCTGTGGCAATGAGGGATTTCCATTTTTTAGCTTCTCTAATGAATATGTGAGTACAGCAAATGCATTTATGCCCTCCTTAGGTGATGCCTCCCCTCCTTTTAGCTGCATCTACCATAAGGTCCCTTTCAGTCCATTACTTGCTTTAGACTTGGCACCTTGCAGGTCAGAGAAAAATAACTGAGTCTCCCTTTGCTGTCGAGAGCTCTTGCAGCTTCCTATTGCTTCCTCCATTGCAATTCAGAACTTGGATTTCTGAGTGCAGACCTAGTCAGCCACTCAGCATTGCCAGTATGGCCCCATGGAGATTTTCCTACTGCACTGGAAAACCTCTTAGTTTCAGAATATGTATTGTGAATGTACTAAAGAGCTACCTCAGTTTTTCTCCCTATTTTCCAGAACTTTAAAGATGACAGTGGAGAAAATGACTGAACATGCCATGTTCATGTTCTGTACGATCATTTCCAAGGGCTGGTGTTCTGGGTTCTTCTGGGACATTTAGTCCTCAGCTATAAAAAATACAATGCTCTCCTTTCTATTGTAGCCCATATAGTTTGCCAGAGAGGTTGCCTGAGCATGAAAAGGTGCACTAAATTAATTCAGTAAATCTAAAAAAATACATTTATCAGTTTGTTGTTGACAGATCAGGTTTAAAGAGCATGCTTTGCTACAGAGAAGACTTAGCTAGGTCTCTTGCATGAATGAGTCAAAGTGTCTGAAGTATTGGTAGCCAAAAGCTACATATGTATTTTCAGTTCACAAATAGGCACTGAGTATTTTGAAAGCTAAAAGACTTACTATTTTTGTATATGATCCCTAAAATGGTAAGAAGGATAAGGTAGATGAACATAAGCCTAACCTTCTAGAGAAGGGAAGCAAATAGACAGCTAAAGAAAATAGTTACTGCTATGACATAGCCTTCAGTTATTTGGCTTGGAGCAGTCTATCATATTTTTGTCTTGAACCTGTCATTTATTTGTTGTTCGTGACTGATTCCCAGTACTGCATGTGATTTGGCTGATCAGGCTCGATCTGATGCACAGTGCATCTGAAAAACCAGAGTTACTCATTTTGTCTATTACAAACACATCTGGCTGATCTTCGGGCTCCATTCCATGGGCACTCTGGTTCGTGCATTTATAGTTCATGACATTTTCTAGGGAACTTGTGGGTTAATTTTTTAAACATCTAATTTTGAGAGGAGACTTTTCATCAAGTCCTGTTAGATAGTTTTCTGCTAAGTGGGATTTTCTGGTCTCCAAGTTGACTGGCAATGGCCACCTTTAATGGGTAAGGAAGAGAATTTAGTTCTTCAGCTACAGCTTTACAGCTGGAAGCACTTTCACCCCAGTACATCTCTGGCACAACACAATGCTGCTTCCAATTTCAGTCACTAATTCCATCCGCTTCGATCAAGATTTAAAAGTTGCTTAGCAGCATGTCCCTGTGGTGAGTGGACAGTAGCTGCTGTGCTTGCAGAGCAGCACTTGTTTAAAGCAATGGCAGAATTGTTGGGTTCTCTGATTGTGTTTTTGGCAGTTACTGGATAAAAGAATAAAAGCACATGTATATTTCATGTATCCATACAGTGTTTATTTTTTATAGCTTGAATGTAATAAAAGCTTTTACATTACATCCCCCTTCAGGAAAAGGTTTGTTCTCAGCTGTGGGTTTGGGGGTCTCTGTTGTCAGTTTTAGTGTTGGGGTATAAAGAGAGGAACTGAGTCAAGGCTGTGAAATGTAATAAATTTGGAACTGAAAACAGCAACTTTAAATGCAGTAATTTCCCAAGCAAAGACACTTTAGTCATATTCCAATCAAATTTTAGTGCTGGTCAGCCAACATATGTGTCCATTGCTGACTTCTGCTGTGATTCTTAGTATCATTTCAGATTGCAGGAAAAGAGTGATTATATCATTAATTTGATCCTATTATCTGAAGTAAAACAGTAAATTACAAGTAGAGTCAATTTCAAAAGTGGCTAATTGTTTGAAATCATTACTTCTTAGCAATTCTTTTTCATTCCTTATATTTTATCTGGGCATTAATGTAATATTAATATTAACTAGGCTGAAGTGCTACTTGTACACTTAGTTTATAATTTTTCATCACAACTTAAATGTTACTCTATCACCGTTAAGCAGAATCCTGGAAAACATTGATGTCAGATAGCTGAGTCTGGGTAAAATAGGTGTCTTCTGAATAAACACAGCCAGGTGCTTCCTGAAAAGCTAGTAATGAGATAAGCACTCAGATAATGGTATCTGCTCCTGTGGGCTAGCAGTGCTGAGGTTGACCAACTAGATTTATCCTTGAAATAATGTTACAAGTGTCAATGGCCCAGGCTGTCGTCATTTTGTCCCATTTTTGTGTATGACTGGTAGGCATATTTTGTTCCTGCACTGTCCTTCTCCAGCAGCAAGATGCCCTAGGACAGGGACTGGACTACCTGGGATCTTGAAGTGTCATCCTTTAGCATCTTCTGCCATTTGCCCTAATCACATCTTTCTTCAAGCTTGAGCGTTGTGTTTACAAGATGATTCTCTTGAGTGAGTGTCTTCAATATGTGCTTGTATTCAGAAGGAATATTACTTTTTTAGTCTTTGAGAGTGATATGTGTTTCCAGATGTACACACTGTATTTATTTGTACTTTTATAGAGGTGCTTTCTGATAATAATACTGACCTGTTTTCATGGGGGTGTGTGATGCAGCTAAAGAATGCAAGACATCAAGGGGTCATTTAGGGCTCAGATCAGTTGCCTAAATGAGGCAACTAGAGCCATTTCAGATGCCCTGGAATGTATTTGACCTGGCTGCCAGCTGTTGGTCCTTGGGGATATTCTGTCTATGCTTTATGTCAGTGTATCAGCTACCCTGTGCATCTCAAACAGCTTTGGATGCACATGCTTAGACAACCAGACCAAGCTCTTTTTGTTACCAGGGGCTCTCATTTATGAGTCCTAAAGAGATCCAGTCATGTTAAGTAATATGGGAATCTCAGATTGCTGAGTAACTGCAGGTTTTTTTGAGGCTTTTTTTTTTTGTTTTTTGTTTTGAACAGTAGAGAGGGAAAGTCACAGTGATGATGACAAACTTGGACTCTGGCAAGGCGCGTGTGTCAACTGTTCCCGTGATTAACACCGGCTGCTCAGCAGCACAGGCTCGGGGCTCGGGGAACATGCTGTACTCAAGTTATCTGGCCTAGAAATGCCCTCCACTTGCCATTTGCAAGCAGAGACAGACAGAAGACAAACATTTCTTCCCCTAAATAGAGAGCTTGTTACAGCTTAGTTGCTTGGCAATCCACTTGACTGTAAAATAAGCAGACTATTAAGCAATGCTACTGGTTTCCTTCCTTCTATGGCTTCGCAGGATATTCTGTGATCTTTGTGCCGTAACAGGCTTTGCAACCATCTGTTTAACTGATGGGGGATACACTGCCACGAGTCTGTCTTTGGGGACAGAAGGAGGCTGCGTTTTCAGGTGTTTCTCCTTTTTTTTTTCTATGTGATGCTTCATTTCTATTCCCACCACTTCCCTCCCTCCTTTTAAGCTTATTGTCAACATGTTGCTGCTATCTATAATTAGACTTGACACTGGAAGAAGGGGAGACACTGAGCACAGCAACTGCCTTTGCCTTCCCTGTAGATTTTCTAAGTCATGTATTAATATGACATTTCTAGATTCCTTCATAATTTATTTCCCTTGATCTGAAATAAGTTCTTTCTCAACCCTGTATTGACTAAACAGTAATTTTGACTCCTCCCTTGGTAGGGAAAAGTTGAACTAGCTGCTGCCAGGAAAAAATCAGTTTTCATATCAGATTATATTTATATAGCTTGAATTTAAATATATTTATTTTACATGTTCAATTGTATTAATTTATATTTAATTTATTTATTTATGTGGCTGTCCTGTGATTGAAGTAGTGTCAACCACATGCAAAACCTTGATAACTCCCTTAAAGATGCAAGTGTATTTTTGATCCTAAGTGGATAGCTATACTTGTGATTAAAGAATAATGGTCATTATGAATAATTATTAATTGATACTGGTAATATTCATAATTCTGAATTATATTCCAAATCGTGAGCAAGATTTGCCTCAGAGCCATT
Organism: Pithys albifrons albifrons; assembly: GCF_047495875.1. Classification (NCBI taxonomy): domain Eukaryota; kingdom Metazoa; phylum Chordata; class Aves; order Passeriformes; family Thamnophilidae; genus Pithys; species Pithys albifrons. Next base: position 77,046,189 of record NC_092460.1, read on the forward strand.
GGAAGAAAGCCCTTGTGAAAATCTGGGTTTATGTTTGTAGAAGTTATTTTAGGTTCTGACATACTTTATGTTGATATGCCCTTTTCCTACTGTTCACTGTAGTGACCAGAGCTATAAGAAAAAGGAATAGACTATAAAGGACAATGTACCTAACAATAGGATAAAGGCTCATTTGGTGGAAATTCACAGTAGATTCTTGTATATTTGACATTCAGAGTTAAAAAGTTACTTTAATCTTATTCTCTTCATATCGTGTCATTTTACTTTCCCAGCCAATGGGCTCTGAAATGTAATTACAGTTACTGCAGGAAATACTAAATGAAAGACCATTCAACTGTGGGTATTAGTAGAACTGTGGTTAGCAAATGACTGTAGTACCCTTGGTACACAAGACATGCAAATTTGAGTGAGACAGTGCCTTGAATCTTTCTTGTAATAGTGGAAAAAAGGACAATTCATCATTCTTGGTCCTCAGGCTGCTGATGAGTATGCACAGAACACAGACCATTTGTAGGCTGATGTTCTGTTCCAGTAGTGTATGGGAGCAGGCTGCTGTGGTTGCACTTTAGGACAGAAAGCAGAAGTGTCTTGAAGGATAGGTTGGTGGGGTTCTGAACACCTGCCTTTGAAGTGTTAAGCCACTTCTGTGAAAACAGCAGTAAGACAGACACCGATTAACTCCGTCAACTCACACACACATCTTTTTTAGTATGTATTGCATACATTAAATTTAAATATAAAATCAGTTAATTTCTACTTGCTTCAATGTATTGCTCTTTATTACCAGAAACAGATTTACTTTCAAAACAGAAAGAAAATACAGGCAGGCTCACTGTCTACACATGTAAAATGCACACAGGTAGTCCTACATTAAATAGAATTATAGATCTCACTTTTCAAAGAAAGACAGCTTTAATGAGATCTATGAGATGCCAGTCATACTGATGCCACACAAGCATGCTTTGATGCCATTATTTCTCCAGAGGAGAAAAGCATATACAGAACACAAATTTTAATTATGCCTGAGAAGACTGGAAGGTTTTAACATTTCAGATAAATACAGATGTGACATTTTATCTGAGCTCTTTTATGATTTTAGATGCAGGCCTAATTAGATTCGGCTGCAGTTTATGGCATACAACATACAGCAGTATATTTAGCGCCAAAAACCTGAAGATAGAAATGTAAAAATTGAGGCACAGACTGAGTCAGGAGTTTGTCACTTAAACAGAAGTATTTTTTTCTTGTGAAGGACATGTCTTTATTGTACAGTGGAGAGAGCTTCAAGTGAGCTAGTGGGGTAATAGCAAAGTAATATTGTTCTTCAGCACTGTACTCCTGCTAATTAGTCTTTTGAGCTCTTTAATAGGGCTTTGCAGCTGTCCTGGATGGCAGTGAGCATCTTAACATGGCATTGTCCTATGGGACCACAGAGGGTTTCTGAAGCAGTAAGCAATCATTCAGGGCTCTCTGTGCCATGCCTTGCTGTAGTATTCCCTGTAGCTGAGGAAATGGCCTGAAGTTGCGTCAGGGGAGGTCTAGGCTGGGTGTTAGGAAATGGGTCTTCACCTAGAGGGTGGTTGGGCACTGGAACAGGCTCTCCAGGAAAGCAGTCACAGCTCCAAGTCTGAGAGTTCAAGAAGCATTTGGACAATGCACTCAGGCACATTTTGTGACTCTCTTGGGCCTGTCCTGTGCAGGGCCAGTAGCCAGACTTTGGTGATTCCTAAGGGTCTCTTCCCACTCAGGAAGTTTTATGATTCTATAACCGTAGAGGGCACCTGGGCTCCTTTCTAACCAGCTGCCCTTAGCTTGCTGCAGATGTCAGAGTTGAAAAGCATGAAGTCTTCATCCAGTAAGTATAATGAGAGGAGTTAAGCACCTCTCACTAAAGCATTACTGCAGTCTGTCAATATGAAGAGGGCATTGTCCACTAGATTGGACAATGTTCAGAAGGCATATGACCAAAATGGAAGGCAAAGTGAAATTGACCTTCAAAGCTATAAATAAAAACCCAAACCAAGCCCAAACTGCACCCAGACAAACAAAGGAACCGTAACTGCCCCACTTTGTGTTCCTTCCATTGAGGCATGCCATCTTATATGCATACATTAATTGTCCTCTGGCACAAGAGGACTTAATTTAATAAAGGAGTTCTTGTATCTCAGTAAGGTTTTTTTGAAAAATCCCTGCAGTGACTGGCTTGTTCCCAGCATCTACAGCATGAGAGATATCCGGAAAAGGCAGCCTTACAGAGAACTGTAGTCAATCAAGCAAATTATTATTCTTTAACAACTATTTCATTAGTAAAGATTCTTGAGAAGTGGAGTATATTAACACCAAGTGAAATGAACTGAGCAGATATACAAAATAAGGAAATCCTCTCTGAAACAGAGGGGGTTTTTCTATGAGTCCTGTGTTTCTGGGTGCTCTAAGATAATTTTTGCCTGGAAATAGGGCCCAGATGATGCTTTCTTCTGTTGATGTATATGACTGTTAATCATAACTGATGTGCAAGGGAAAAGGTATCATCCAAGAACTGTGCGTTCTGCTGCAACCACCTCATGATCCCCGTGTGTAGCTTACTGCTATTATAGTGACAGCCTTCTGGAGGCAAAATTAGCAAAATGGCTTTACCTGGATGAGATTTTTTTTTAATAGTTAACCCTACCAGGGAAATGATAGAGGCATCAGATTGTTAGGGTAAAACCCTGTTGCTGTTAGCACGAATTGCAAAACTTACCCTGGCTTCACAGTGGGTAGATGAAGAGGTTTCCATTGTGATTCCTGCTTGAGATCAAACGCTGACTTTTTACTAGTGCTTCTCTCTACATATGTTTTCCGTTAAAAAATGTGAATTTAATGCACACTGTTTAGCAATGTAGTTTGAGATCTACAATGGAGAGGACACTGAGGTGTTAAGTAAAATTTATTAGAAGGGAAAAATATCCTTGGACCAATTGTTACAGTTGGAAGAAAACAACTGTGTTTGCAACCTGCAAGCCTTTCTGAAACAGAAGTCATGTTGCTTGCTCTGGCTCCTTTTTCCTCTGAGTTATAGAGGCTTTCTTTTGGACATTCAGTTTTGGTAAATCTTCCATTTTGTTGCTGCAGAGCTTTTATGATTATGATAGCCTGAAGACAGGAATGAGACTGAGAAAGAGATTACAGTCACTTCACTAATTCTTTACCAAATATGATTCCACCCATTCAGATACTGAGATCTGGTTAGTTTTCCCTCCATTTGTCCTTTTCATTTGGGCAAAATAACAGACCAAAATTGAAATAACATGGCAAATTGCAAAGGATTGTAAACATGCTTAGCATGAGCAAAGACTCGTGATTTTAGTTGGCAAGAGCTGTTGAGTTCTATTAATTTCTTTGTATAGCTTCTTTTAGTCCTGTCTCATGATAGAAAAGCACTGGTCCATGTGCTGCAGATCTAGGCAACATACTCTGCATGCTGTATTTCATCAATATTTCATGCTGTATGGTGATGTGACCAAAACCCAAACCAACACATCAGCAACTGGAGTGCTCTGGCCATTTCCTGCAGTTCCAGATTTCTTTGCAGTGTTCACATGGGACTTCATTAATAAAGCGCCTTTTATCAGATATCCAGAAGTTATTCTTCTATTTGTTTTATATAAGAAAGCACCATTATTATGCTGCAATCTAGCAGCTGTGCTTAATCCCACTTCAGAAAGTGGCTTCAGACCAGACTAGAAATCTAAAAATAGAACATCAGGATGAACATAAACAAAGGGGAACTAAAGCTTTGGGGTGTGTCTCTCTATCCCTTTGGCTCTGACCATGTCAGTTTGAAAATTGGTGTAATATTAGGCTATATTTGCAGGATTAGAAGGAGTTTTAATTTCTGTTTATTAGGTGTTTTGAGCATTGAGACAAAAGATGCAAGTGCAAAAAATAGTGTTTATTAACATTTCATAAAATCCTCATCAAAATTATGACTATTCTTATTTGTTACAGGCTTTCACCATGTTGTAATTTATAATTTGAAAACAATATGTCAAAGCCGACAATACAAGTATAGTTTTTTGGAAGATTTTTTAAAATTTATTGTTGTATGAAAGTCCAAAATAGAGAAAGCACCCTGCTGAAAACTTTCCTCCAGAAGATGTTAAAGACAAAGAGATTGGGGGAAAAAATAACAGCAGTAAGATTGGTTATCTTCTCCATTTAGTATGAGAAGTTCTCAACATAGTCTTTTTCTGTTCACTGGGAAGAAGAACATGCTGTTAAGGACTTTAGGCTAACCTTTTAACTTGAAACAAGACAGTAAATTACCCCATTTTTGGTGGTTCAGAAAAAGAGATGTGAAAATGCTGCTCAAGGTCATGAATTGAAAAACCATTGAGTGACTGTACTCAATTACTTGTGTGTAGTACTGGGCTGCAGAGCTGTCATGAAAGTTTTGCTGCTGGAACAAACAGCTTTGGAGCAGTTGTTGAACTACATCACACAAACCAAAACCTCAGCTTAAATGGTTATGGGTGAATTCTTGGTGCTATGCACAAGGGCTTAGCTGCTGAGCTGCCAGTACCATTAATTAGAGATGGAAAGCTAAATCCCTGGGCTGAAAATTTACTCCTTGAAGTCCACCTTAAGCATAGTTGTTTTTGGGAAACTGCCTGGAGAGTCTGTGGCTCAGCATCACATGAAAGTGAGAAGTGGAGAAAGGGGAAGGAGAGTTTGAGGAAGAAATTAAAAAATACAAAAAATTCATTTTGGCTTTTCTAATATAGGTTTTAATAGATATTCTCTTGGCATTAGAAGGTGGATTATAGTAAAATCTACTGTTTCACTCATTGAATTGTGAGTCAGAAACCAAGTTACATAAGGCGCAGTACTTGTGATTGATGACATGAACTCTCACTGTGCTGTCATGTTTGCCCTGAGCTGTGAATCCTGATCCCTGCAGCTGCATCTCCAGCCTGGGCAGCACCCCAGCACGAAAGGTGCTGTGCCCGGGGCCAGATCCTGTGTGGCGTGTGATAAAGGAGCAGAGCTAGACCTTGTGCCCTTTCGCACTGAGCTGGTTTTAACCTCTTTTTCAGTTCTTTCTAAAGGAAGAAGGAGTGCTCTGGCTCTCTGATTTTCTGGTAGTGCCTGTCTTTTGGAATGGGACAAGAAATGGTAGTACCCATAAGAATTTAGCACACATTTGGAAAATATAGAAGAGTAAACAAAAATAAGGCATGTAGATTTTCAAATATATGGAGGAAAGTGAAGGTAAACAGAAGGCAAACTCGGATCCATGGGATTTAGCGGCCAAGGGTTTAGCAACCCACTGCTATGAGGCAGGGTTGGACAGCCCTAACACCACCATTCCTGCTGCTGGCTGTGCTGCCTGGGCGACATCACTCTCACTAAAGGACTTTGTCCAGGAGGGGCCCACATTGTCCCTCACCTGGACTTGGCAGGTAGCACATGGCAACTTTTGCTGTTTTCAGGTGCTTGGGGCTCCCTTTCAAAGGTCAGTTGTACAGAGGCAGCATGGCCCCAAAGTGAAAGGGGCAGCTGCTGCTGCCTCCCCAGGTTATCTTCAGGGACCAGCACCACTCCATGAGTCCTTGTGCTTTCACCCCACCATGTGATACAGAAATCGATGATGGGCTTTATTCTTGTGATAGTCTCAACAGTGGTAGTTTCCTTTTCTTTAACAGGGTTATTTTCCTTCAAGGTTAAAGGAACTTTTTATTCTTCCTTCAAATAAAATAAGCAGTTATATTTCCTGATCATTCCTTCTTGTCCTTCAAATCTGTTTGTTCATCAGCCACTGTCTTGTAATTTCTTCCATACTTTTTCATCTGAACTACAGGGAAATCTGATTTCAGGGAAAGCTTTGCAAAATGATTTACTGAGGAAAAAAAAGATTTTCTGTGCTAGTGGGAACTTTGGCTAGATTTTTTGCCAATCAGCATTCATTATGAATTTACTCCATCATTGTTTGGCATACAGTTAGATTGTATAAGTGGAGACTGCTTCTGAAATCTTCAGAAACGGGTGCTGTTATCTATTCCTGGCAGAAAAGACATAAACAGAATTTTTGCACTCCGGTTCCTTCGCCTTTTGAGCCTTCCCAGAGCATGCATATGGGATAGGGTAGGATAGGACAGGAAGATAACTCTACTCTGCTTTTTTCAAATGACATTGCAAAGTGAGCTAAATTGGGCTAAATGACAGAATTAATAATTTACAAGTCAAAGAGGAAGGAACTGCAATGGAGGCAAGCAAGTGGATGCACATCACAGAAATGAAGGCAAGAAGAGGCTTTAAAACTACTGCAGCATGAAAGAAAGTAAAAGTGGCCTTGTGAGCTGGACACTGGTGTACTTGAGGAATTAACTTACAAACTGCAGCTGTGCCCTCAAGAGATGGAGGAACAAATAATGGAGTCCTTTCAACCTATGCAACCCTCTCAGCTAATCTGATGCATGGGCAGCACTTTGGTTCCACCGATGCTGGCCTCAAGCAAAAGATTTTAATGAACTCATCTGCTAATAGAGGCTCTGTCATTTCTCTGTCAGCTCTGTGCAGGGTTCCTCATGATAAGCAGTTCAGAGAACAGGGGCATAACTGTGGCGAAAAAATTATGCTCTGAGCAAAACAGAGAAAGTAGTAGTGGTCTACACAGAAAGAAAATTATACGCTTCATGACTGTTAGTAGAGAATCCAGACATTTTCTTCTCAATTTTGCTTCCCTTTTTTTTCTGTTTATTCAATCTCATTTGTTAGGATTTGGAAGAAATTGCATGCTCTCACATGAAATAAATGTGAAACTGCAGGATAAAAATTCTGTTTTCGCTTTGCAACCCAGCTGAAGGCAAGCTCTGCTGCTTGGTATGAGTGTGGTCTGCATGCAGGGAGGTTCTCCAACCTCTGAGAACATCCTTGACCACATCAATGAAGAGGCCTCTCCATCACCACTCCTTGGGGGCTTGTTTTCAAACACCCTGGCAGTACGCTCTAACTCAGGAGCGTTTGTTTTAATTACTCATTTGAATTTCTGTGCTATGTGTTTACTCATAATTTTGCCTCAGTGATGCTCAAGATTGCCTAATTTGCCAGCATTTCCCAAAACTTCAGTATGAGAAAAATGTCATTGGCGTTTTGTGCCACTTCAGTTCTCCTGATATATATTAATAGTCAGCTTTTTCTCATAGCCAAAGAGCATTGACAAAAGTGTGACTGGTGATTGGCAGATGGGGCAAAGAGCTTTGTTTTTCTGAACAATGTCCTCTTGCCTTTTTTTTTCTTTATCTCATAGGAGCAGTCATGCATAGGGTTAAAAATGTTTCCTTGTTTTTGAAAACCAGTAAGACTAACATACTTAAAATCCCAGGAAAAACCACTGCAAGTTGTCTGTCCAGCTCTGGTTTGAGACCAAGTAATTTCTGAAGGATTTACCTAGTTGGCAGTATTAACTTAACTTGGGAAAACTGACAATATTAAACTAAATTGGGAAAACTCCTACAGGAAAAAAGCAGCTTTAGGGAAAAGATAATGATTCTGTGCTGTTTAGTTAATTACCCACATTATGAGTATACTTCATGAGCAGCAAACCTGAAGTAGTTTCCTCAGGAGTCTCACTTCTCAGCAAAAGGAAACCACCATTTTGGAGAAGTCTAAAAGCCTATTATAACATTTCCATCTTGAGAGGTCATTTTCCCCACAAAACCATGTTCATAACTTCCAGGTAAAAAAAAAGACTGGATTTATTTATTTAATCTAAAATTAAATGTCCTCAGGGCAACGAATTTGCTAATGGGAAAAAAAGTACCGGCTTTGAAAAACAGTTAAGTTGGTTTTTTTTACTGTTATGCTTTACTGAGAAAATTGTGAATGGTTTTGGAAAAGGGTTAATTTAGTGTTTATTGATGGATTCATGCAGAAAAACAAATCTTGCCCCACTATATGTCAGACAAATACGTTTTTTTAATACAGCTACAAGATAGTAACATCTCTTCATATCATTTCAAGCTCACAGATCTATTGGTATTTCCTGCCTTTGGCTTCTGCTGCTAATATCATCTCTGGGTTTCACTTCGCTGTCAGGCTGTTTCACGTATTTGGGCATTGTACTGTTTCCTTCAGGCACCAATACCTCAACAAGCCCAGATGGTTTTCCTTAATTCCCCTAACTGATGTTTCCAATTTTCAAAGTTTGAGATCCTCCTGCTCAGTGGCAGCTCTTCACCATGTGAATGATTATTTTTAAAAAGTAGAACAAGAAAAAGAGAGGTGGTAGCCCAAAAACAGGGAGACCCAAACCTAACACAATAGGTTATTGGTGGTCTTCACTTTTTCAGCTAAAAATTATCTTTTTAGTCTGCAAAGCTGTATTCCTTTTTGCTCTAATCACCTTTATGTACCCTCTCATGGTCTATTTCATTTTCCAACCCCTTTATATATATATTGAGAGCAGGCAGGTCTGTTTCACAAACCACCATGGTGTGGACTACCATACTATCCTGGGACAGGCTGCACCTAGATCAAGCCTGCTGGAAAGCACTAAATGAAATATTTTCCCTTTGTTACAATCAGCTATTTTCTGTAACATCATCTTGGTTTGGAGGGTGACATTACCAGAAACAGTCCTTGGAGAAAGCCAGGGTGATTCACTTTGCCAGGGTTTAGGAAGGTGCTACATGAAAGTGAAGAGTCCAGCAGGGGGGCCAGAAATTAGTTCAAAGATCTCTGCTGCTTCTGCACACAAAAAGTTACTTAGGTCTCTTCACAAAGGTCAAGCAGGGAGCCCAAGCCCTAAGGCACTGCATTGAAAAACTCACAGGCGTGCCAGCCATGAAGCTGGGGGTAGAAGCCAAGCTCTATTGCAAATTCCGTGTTGTTCCAGTATTATATATCCCTAAGTGTGTCTCTCTAATGGGCACTTCTAGCCAGAAAGTCAGCTGCCCTTCTCTCGGTGGTATTTCATGCTTTGAATAATGAGCAATAAGGGTTTTGTTGGTCATTCAAGTACTACAATTCCAAGTGCTTAAACACACTTAGCAGGTTCCAAATCTCTCTGTTTCTGAGCCAAGTAACATTTTGAAAAGCATTAAGCAGCTCCTACAATAATTTTGCATTCCCTCTTTGAGCTTTCTGTACCATAGCCCACTTTGAATGTATTGCTGTATTGATTTTGGTATTCTGCCACTCTTAAAGTTTTCTTCTGTATTTTTCTGTTGAAGCAGTTGCTCATTCAAATGTGTGTTCAGAGGGAAATTGGCTCCACGTGCTGCATACTTGGAGGTCACTTTCCTCTCACTCTTCCTGAAAGGTCAGGCAGAAAGCTGGTTCCTGGCCACATGTGTAGGTAGAGACAACTGGGGGTGGATGTGAGATCCCCCAGCTGTTGAATCTTTTTGCTGGCATTCTCCTTCCCGAAAAAATTCCAGAAACTTTTGGTTCTGCAACAAGACAAAACACATGCCAAGCCTTATCTTCAAAGACAATTTTTCCAGGGTGATCTGAGTAGGTCAAGTTAAAGGACAGCAGAAAAAAATCCCAATGCAGTGATTATCATAATTAACAACCAGTATCTGAGGATTAGCATAGCCACAGTCACTAGGCTTAGGTACACTAATGGGAACAGAAAAGGAACAAGCAGATGCAAAAAACCACAGCATTTTGTTGGGCTGTTTTATAGAGCATGGCCTTCTCTGGTCACTGGATGTAGTGGTGAAGTAGCATTCAGTTCTGTTTGGAAATAAGTAGAGGTAACAGTCACTGCATGTGCTCAGGTCTTACCAGCCCTAGAAAAGGGGAAGGTGTACTCTTGAGGTTCATCTCACCTCAGTGACTCACTGCCTACCTGTGACCAGACTTTGAAAACCACTTTCTAATTGCAGATGTTCGATTTGAGCCATATTGGTCTGATTTTTGAGGAACTCGACTTCCCAGTGCTCAAGTCAGTGTAAAGGGGGAAAGTTGCAGAGAGGATCTTTAGCCATTACCTGCCTGTTTTGAGATCCAGACCTGCATGATGCAGTGAAAGGGAAGGGCAGAGTTCCTGGACCAGCTGTGCTTCTGGCATGCCCTCCCTTTAGCTCAGCACCTCTCTCATGAGCCATTGTGCATAGAACAGTGCAAAATCTAAGACATATCCTGTTAATCACAAAGAGAAATACTGTGGGGATTTTTTTAAGTTTCTTTCTGCGTCATGGTATCTGGAATACACCTACAGTTTGATACGATGTGACATGCACAGTATTTCCCTAGAGTTATTTACTAAAATGTGGGGGTGCTCTCTTCAGCTCCTTGATGCCCACCTGGAGAATTCAGACAGGTAAATGAGCATTTACTTTCACAGGTTTCCAGCTGGACCTAGAGCTTCCAAACACAGCTTTGAATTTTCAAGTTAGAGCCAATACATTATATGAGTGGGGCAACAGCAGGGATGAGAAAACAGGTTACACTAAGTCCTGTGCGGGTGTTACTTCTCATGTGAGCCTTGCATCTATCAAGGGTGCTACATTTGGCTAATTTAGTCCTGCATTTTTTTACTTCTTCTGTTTGACTGTAGAGGAAAAGAAACCTGACAGTAGCTGGTAGCTAACACAGAGTGCTGGAGTTAATGTATTTGGTGTTTCTGAACAGCCCGACTGCTGCAGCAGGTGAAGTGACAATTCAATGAGTCCTGTCTGCAAGTCCTGCCCCACTGCTCCTGTAGTCACTCCTACCTGCATGAGAACCACTGCTGAAAAGATTCAGTAATTTTAACCAGAAGAAAGGAAAATTAAAAAAGACACTATTGGACAGAATGCTCCTTCAGCTATTTTCAGCCAAGTCAGCCACAGCTCATGTTTGGAATTTAAAACCATCAAATATTCAATAAGAGAAATAGTGGGTGTCTTGCACTGCCTTTTCTCATGGATTTCATCAAAGGTTAAACCGAATAACATTATTATTGTTAATGTAAATGTTAATGAGGTAGACTAAGTGGTGTAATTTGTCTTCTCATAAAACAAGCAAACTTTAAAAAACCATAGACACTCTGGTTTTGTCTAGCAGATACACAGGACATTTGGAGAAAATTGCACTGAAGAGAGACTCATTGCCTGTGCAGGACAGAAGGACCACCCCAGCACCAAGACGATCATGTTTTAAAAGACTTAACTTCATGCAATATGTCCATGAGGCCGAGTAAGAGGCACACTCCCTTCGTCTCCACTGCACCATTTCCTGTGCATTTGGTTGGAAATCTTTCTCTGCAGTTCAGTCTACTGAAAATCTTTATTATGCAAAATTTTCCCCCAAAGTTTGTCTCCTCATCAGTCAGGTCCTGAATGCAGATTGCAGTTCTGTCTGCAGAGTTACTGCAGAGCCTTTTCCATTTTAATAAGTTTTGGGTATTCCAAGAGACTGGTAGACAATGGGAATTATACAGCACTTGTCAAACCTGCTGCTGTGCTTTCTTAGAAATACTCCAAAATGGAGGCAAAGAGGTAAAAATTTTCTACTTGCCTTGTCCTTTTTTTTTCATTTGGTACAATTACTGTGTGAGTCACTCAGTGTTAAGAATACTTTGAAGAGACTTGATTTATTAGATACATAGCAATAATGAATCACACTTAATGGAAAAAATAATTTTCTTCCTTTTGTGCCTCATTACCCAGACTATCAGTTACTGGAAAAAAAATAAATCCCTGTCTCATATAGAAATTTCTCATGAGACAAAAAGGACATAAACACCCTATTGATTTTGTAAGTAGGAAGTATAGATGAGTTTTCAATGACAGGATAATGATACCAGCTATTGCAGATCTTCAGGGAATTTTCATGAGGTTGCTGCCTCTAATTATGAAAGTGTTTTCCAGTCACCTCTATTCTAAGAAACACCTTGCAATTTCTTGTATGTAGAGAGATCAGCATCTTAGAGACTCTATAAATAGATACACTGTACAGAGTCAGGCTGTCAAGGTTAGGACAGAAATATCTGGAAGAGAGTATTTTTCCAGAGCTAAAAATTTTTTTTAACCAATGTGCAAATTCCAGCCATATTTTCTGATTTTTTTTCATTGCTGACAATTTTTTTGTATGCACAAATCATGGTGCTCCTCCTCTTTGTATGCCTGGGAATGCAACACACAAGCAAGGATGCAAAGTGTAGCACTGCTCATATCTGTAGGTTTAGTCCTTATATCAAATCCTGCCTGAAACAAAAGGAGGCTCAAAATAAGGCTGCAAGGCAGCCGAGGTTGCTTTGTTCATGCGTCTCTTTTTTCTCAGCATGGGATAGCTCCTCTGAGAGAGGTTCCTGGATAATGGGAACCCATGGGACATTTTCTCTTTTGTGGAATGCCAGTAGTTGCTGGTGAAAACTCTTTGCATGATTTGTCTCTCTAGAGTAGATTCGCCTTTGTTATCTGTGGCATTGGAATTAATCACTGTGGCAGACTTTTAGTTTAGGGTGTTCTTTAGACAGCTAATGAACCAACATCAAAAAGATTTAATGGAGCAGTTACCTCCCTGAATGTTGCATGAAAGAAGAGGGCAAAACATACACTTTCTGTTGAGAGAGCTATACTGATCTGGTCCTTGGAACAAAAGCCTTTAATTTTCTTAAATTACACCAGATAATGAGGCTTGGTAATTGGCTTTTGTTTTAATACAGCTTTGAAAGGCTAAACCACATAAACCTGTGTAATGCCTTAGAATAATCTACTGTTAAGGTAACAGTTAGGTTTGACTTCACAAACAGGGCCTGTCCAAACTGGATATTTATCAGTTCACTTATATGAATGATTAGTTGATAGTAAGAGTAATTTTAAAACAGGGATTTCTTTGAACACTTGGGAGTGCAGAATAGTAAATAAGGTGTTCTGTTGCAGGTATGTTTTTGCAATGAAATACATTACTATTGATTTTCAGTAGAGCGCAATCATTGTGGGCCTTAAATTGAAGACCTAGAAATCTTAAAAGCATCTAACTGATAAACTATACGACAGTTGTACTGCTTTCTCTTTCAAGTGTGTATCTAAGAGAAGGTAGAGGATGTCTATGCATGGTAGTACTCTGCACTCACTGAAGAGAGACCACCAGGGAATACATCCTCATTTGGTTGTTGCATCACATCAGGATTTCCTTTGCTTTTGTGTTGGGGAAATTGGTGATACACACACATGCTGGTAGTGTGTGTGATTAAAAAAGGAAAACGCAAGCTAACTATGAAGGTACCCTCTCCAGTATCTGGACTGGTTCTACCTACGAAAGCACCTTTTAGCATTTCACAGTGAAGGAAATTCCCCATCACAAATCTGAGAGCGCTTCCCCATGCAGTGCAACACTGAAGTAAAAATGAGGACAAGGACTCATATGATTCTTGAAACTTTAAAATCTGCAGGGGAGATGTGTATAATGACAACATTTCAAATCAATTTGAAAGCAACCTGATTTTAGAAGAATTGAGGTTGAAAGTGTTGCAAGACAATTTGACTGACAACCAAGCATGATTTTACACATCCATATCTCTAAAATTCCAAGTATTAATGTCTCTATTCAATACGTTACTGCTCATCCTTCATGCCTTATTCTTTTTGGCCCAGTCCCTCCTTTCCACTTGTACGTTATTATTTGTAATTATTAATAATACCAAGAGTCTGACTTCAGCATTAGGAACACTGTGATGATCATCATGAAATGCACTGTAGTTCAATACCTGATAGCTAAGGGCTGTAAGGGTCCAGGAAATGGTTTCTCCTTTGTTTTCCTTAAATGGAAATGCTGTGGAGTTTTTCTTGTTTTGGTTTTGGTTTGTTTGGGGTTTTTTTGTTCTGGGTTTGTGTTTTTGTGTGGTGTTGGTGGTGTTGTTGGGGTTTTTTGGCAGTGAGTGGAGGTGGCAGTTTAAACAGAGTTTTTGCTGCCAACATCATAGCAAGGTGTTCATGCAAGGTGCTCTGCAATTAACAAGAGCTGTGTAATCAACTCATGTCACCACTGCATTATGAAAGCAAGCGCAGGGGCAACTATTTGACAGCAAATATGCATTCTAGTGGCTGCTTGCTCTGGGGAAAGTTGATCTTTTTTGTCCATACTTTTACTGTCCCTAAATTCACATGATAGGGAGTTCATGATCTCAGACAAATGGAATAGCAAAATACTGTGCTTGAGTGTAGCTGTACTAAGTTTGTTTTAGTACTTAAATTCCCAAGACAGAATGTTTTTCTTGAGGTGGATATAGTGCATATGTCCAGCCTGTCTGTTCCCGAGGCACAGTGTAGCAACTGACCTTAGCAGGACATTCTGGGAAAATATAGCTGGGAATGGCAGTCTTTAGTAGCATCTTTTGTTAAGGGCTTTGGTTTGTGAGAGATGGCTTTGGGGTGTGTATTTTGATACAAATGAATAACTTGTGGCCAGTATCTCTTCCTAAATGACTAAATCTGTTAATGTTGGAAGTCTTATTTCTGCTAGTGAAAAGGTACTTCTGAAATGCAAACCATCTTTTGCTGAAGTAAAAATAGCCATTATTTACATTCATGCTGCATGTGTCATTTCTTGTGTCTTTTTTACTTTTGCCATTCTTGTCTCTTCTTCTTTCTACACATGCTAATTTTTATTGCCATTCCATTTTTTAATTTTCTTTTAACTCACCTCTGTATTTTACTAGTCTGTCTCTAATCTGTTTTTTTCTTACAGATCTGGTTTCCTTGATGCACCTTTCTGCCCTGTGATGGTTCTTGTCTCTTACCAGTTGTATTTCCCTATATGCTATTCTCAGCAATCTAAATGTCTAACAGGCTGAATGCTTAATGCACTCTGAAGGCACAGCATATTTGTCTTAAGTCCCAAAAGCTCCAGGACATTCACAGATTAATTCCTGCTAGTACTGAGTTTTGACAGAATTTTGATGGATCCAGTAACTTTTGAACGTCATAATATGAATATAGACTTGGTGTTGAAAATCAGGCCAGCACAGATGATTGTTGCCACTTTGGCCTTCAGATATTTAATGCATTAGCATGATGGCGAGAATTATTAAATTGAATTTGGTTGCAATCCTCAGACTGGGTTGTTTGGGAAAAGATGGGCTGAATTTGCTAAGATTTGTTTCATTTTTGTGTGCTGGAATTCTGTGAGCCACTAGGTCACAAAGTGGAGAGAATATTATCGGTCATCTTCAAATGTCTTTATTTTTCAGTTACAAGTAAATAAACTTGAATGTTTTTGACATGGAACTGGTACTGTATTTACTGCCTTCTGTTCTGTGCTTTGTGGCTGAAAGCCTCTCCCATCATACCCAATTTTTCTTCAGAACAGACTATCGCTATTCACTCTCCCCTTTTACTGTGCTATTTGTTGAAAGGGAAAACCTGCATTAAAGATGTGGAAACATGGAAGAGAGAGTGTGGTGATCTTTGGTGCAGAAAGCTTGATTTCACTAATTTGAAATATTTGTAAGGGCAGAACTTTGATTATGCACAACTATGTGGTTTAAAAGAGTTTATTATTTACCTTAAGCAATAGGTGGTTTCTGGCACATCACCCTTTTCCCTCACCTGGACTTTGATCCAGCAGACTCTGAGAGCAACAGACTGCTGGCCATTAGGGCAGGCTCCAGGCATCTGAATGTGACCCTCATTCAGACTCATGCCTTTAGAACAGGATTAGGTGGCTGAACAAGGTGAGTGGGCATCTGGATGTCCTTGTGCATAGCACAAGACACTGGCTGTTTCTGCCTGAATGGCCACGTGTTTGTTTACGAGTGCAAAATTGTTTCAAATTTTGCAAACAGATCTAGACGAAAGGTCTTACAGAAGAAAGTTGCATAGAATCTGCAACAAGTGGGAAATCTCTCTGCAGCTTTTTTGAATGCTGACTTCTTCTTTGGGAATTTCTTTAAGAAGTCTAAAGAAGTAAAAAAAAAATCTTGGTAGCTTCCCAGGGAAAACCCTGGCAATTGGTAAAAGGTGTTTTGTTTTTCTGAGCAATACTCTACGCTAGCTTTAAATCTGGTGGGGTTTGTATTTATATTGAGCTGGAGACCGTCATAGTATATAATGAGTAATTCAGCCCAACCCTCGCCTGTTTTCCCAAAAGTATATTGTTAACATTCTTATGAGGGAGGAGTTGAGAGTTTGGAAAAGTTATGTACAAACAGTTCTATTAAAGTCAAGAGTATGCAGCACTTTGTACTCAGGGAAAGTTTATACATTTATTAAGAGAAGTTTATTGAACTTTATTTTGCACTCTTTGCTGACACTTTGGTTGAAGAGTTCTTCATTGCTGAGACAACTTTGGATTGGGGACCTTCATTAATCTAAGCTGAGGCTTAATGAGCCAGTCACTGCCGTATCTTCTGTACCATGTTTGAACAGCAGCTTGAATGGATGGTTGCCATCAAAAGAAGTTGAATTGCCGTGTCAGAGATCTCCTACGATAGGTTTCTTAGCTTGTCACCTGTCTAGAGGATTTGGGGCTCTTGGCACTGGTGTTAAAAGAATTTGCATTGGTCTGCATACCAAGCAAATATTACAGAGGGTAGGGGTAGAAAGTGCCGCAGAACTTCTTAGTGACACAGATACTATAGTCATGATGACTTAAGGACTGTTAATGCACTAGAAAGGCTCTGTGACTATAAGTTTTTATAGGTTTTAAGGGCAGTTTGTTCTTACAAAGGTAACTACTGTACCCAGAAACTTTGTCTCACTTTGGAGTGCAGAGATATTGGCATAGAAAGAGCTGTGCTTTCATGTGTATTTCAGTTTATTTACATTATTTATGTTTGATCTTTAATTCTGGGCCTGTAGTGCATCTTTTTATTTATTTGTTTGTTTTTATTTTATGTTATTTATATGTTATTTATATATTTATATAAATAGTTTTATTTATACAACATGATTGAGATATATATATATAATTTTACCTGTATTTTCAGGTAGCACTCTATTCAGGATATTATTTTTCCTCTTAGAGGTGCCATAAATGATGCAGTTATGTCTTTGCTTGATCTGTTTGTGTACATGATTTATGTAACATTGCTATTAATTTTTTATTTGTACCTTACTGTGCACTTATATTGCCTCACATTCAGCAGTAGGTAATGAGATTGTCATTTTAGTAGATCTACATGTGGGAATAGGAGGTAGTTTGCAGTGCTCCCTCCCCTAGTGACATTCTACTGTAATTAAGGATACAGCAGAACAACGATACTTTGAGCCGTTTATCCTCAGTATTTCCCTCCTGTGGTTCCTCACATGCTTGAAATCTGTATGCCTCAAGACTCTGAAGAAATTTACATTAACATTGCATTTTATCACTTTGAGTGATAGTTTTTACAGGATTTTGAAGATTTTGTTACTTGAAAAATATCTGCATTTTCCTTTCTTGTTTAATCCCATGTTCAGAATGACTCACAAGTATTGGCAATGAATAACATATATAAGAGGAATGAAATGGCATCAGCTTTCAAGAACATTTCAATCACCTCTTTTGATTAGTCTCAACTGGAAATGTTAGATATTACTTGTGTGCTTTTTTAGCTTGTCTGCTGTGAAGTGAACAGCATCTAAATTTGTCTCTGTGAGCATGCACAGTTAGCAGTGCAATAACAGTCCTTCTCTAGATATTATACAATAGGATGGAATAATTTACCAACTTACCCTAGGCACTTCTGGAAATGTAAATAGTGCATTATTCTAGATGACTCAAGTATGAGTAAAATGAGAACAATAAAGAGAAGGGAAGAAAGAGAGGGATGGGTGTTTGTAAGGCCAGGAGGCTCTTGTTCTTGACTTGTTTGAATGGAATTTATAGGTCATCCTGGTTTTCTTTAAAAAAAAAACAAAACAAGCTGAACTAACACACCTAAAATAGATCATTCACTGTCAAAAACCTGTGAAAATAATTGGGATTTGACAGTAATTTCAAATGAGTTGGCACTGTGAGAACATCAAGCAATTTTCTCTCTCTAGGTGCTTGCTCATTACTTGCCCTTTTAATTCCTACCAAGTTACAGAGAAGAGATGCTATTCCAAGCTGAATAGGTGTATCATCTTCCTTTTGTGGACAGAAATAATTAGTCATACACTGGCATGATGTGCATTCAGAAGAAAGGACATACAGTACCACCTTTTGCTGGTGATTCTACTTGACTTCTTTATTCGGCAGTCACCACTATTATCCTCAGTTCTCATTTTTCAGAAGTCTCTCTCTGCTCCTCAATCCTGGTATTTCATCAAGTGGAAGTAGAGAAGAAAAATACTGCTATCCAAATTTAGGCAGATGGACAATAAGCATTATCTAATGACTCTAGTTTACTGCAGCACACTGAAGGAACCCTGATTCTGCTACAGAATGGAGACATTTGATATGGTAGTGATTTCTTCAGTGTCAAAATGCTGACTGTAAAGGAATACTCCATTTTGGATAATGATATATATATTGCATAACACAAAAGTGTATTGATTTTTACTTTAGGGATTAATTACTATGAGAACTAGGCCTTGATTTAGTTTCCACTAAAACAGTGACTGAATTCTCATAGATTTCAGAATAAAAATAGTCTGACCACAGATGCTTAGTTTACTGTTTGGAGAAATAGTTCTCATTAGAAAATGTTTGATATTGTTAATAATATTTATGGAGACAAAGGGATTGGGGGGGGGGTAGTTAATAATTGTCTGAAGATAATAATTTTCATAATGAAATAGAAGATTCCTATATTTAATGAGTGAGAAAAAGAATGGCAAAAGGACTAGAGAGATACAGTCCAGATAAACAGCTCTGGTAGTTGCATGTCCTTCTATCAAATCTACTGAGTTATTCCAGTTAGCTGGGAGTCTGACCCGTATAATCTAAAATCATCCAGCTTTGTATCTGTTCACCTTGTCAGTTTTCTGTGACTAAGCTGTCAAAGTGAAGAATTTCAGCAGCCTTTAGTAAAGAGGATAAAGGAGCACCAGTGTATGTGCAAGCAAAGAAGAAAGCAGTAACGCTGGTGGAAATGACAGATAAATAAAATCCAATCTCCATTCACATCTGAGGGCTTGTCTGTAGACCAGTATATGTTGCTTGTAAATCAGTGGTGACAGAGAAAAGCTAACAGCATTTTCGCTGAGCCTCATTCATTCTGCACCACTGATGAGCTCCATAGAGCTAATTTGTTGAGAGGGCTCTTCCAAATAGGGATGCATTTCCCAAAGAGAATTTTATGGATGGCAGTCAGTAATAATATTTAAAGCAAATAGACTATATCTTTATTCAATAACTATGCTCATGTGGAATCTTCACAGGAGACTTAGATGGCTCACAGATTTGGAAATCAAATTACCTCCAGGGTAATGAGAAAAGTTTTCCAGTTTAATATGAAAAATTCCTGCATTCCATGATATGTGAAGCTATAGTAGAAGAGAAAGCTCCTCTGTAAAGTCTCCTGCTGCCTGGCTTTTCTTGTTAGTGTTGGCACTGCAGCAGCACTGTGTAACAAGGTGGGATATGGGCATCTATATGACATCACAGCATATTCTCTCTCAGAAATATCCTGACCTAAGGAGAGGAAGTACTTTTGCTGGCAGTCTGAAATTTCCCCGGTCTGAGTATTTCTCTGGCTTATGGTTGCATTCCAGGATGAGGAATGTTTCTTCTAAAGGACTTGTGGTAGTTGGTAGAAGCCAAAGCTATTTCAGTCTCTCCATTCCTCTTCCTTCTTAACAGGGGCTGGGGCTGGAGAAAGCAGGGACTACTATTTTTAGGTCAGCTTGTATTAGACATAAAAAGAAGAAAGGAAGGAGAGGAAGGAAGGAAAGAAAGGAAGAAAGAAAAGAAGGAAGGAAGCAGGGAAGGAAGGAAAGAAGGAAGGAAGGATTGAGCCAGTGTAGTTGTGTTGCACACAGCAACATTGAGGATGTTATGCTGATTTTCATCAGCTGAGAATCTGACATACTCGTTTGTGAAAGAAAATGTACAATGAAACTAACATCACCAGTTACTTTATTTAATGCCATTCCAGTGGAGTAGAAAAGGACAGTTCCATTTTAACAATTTATGGCTTTTTCAAGAAAAAAAAAAGAAAATAAGCAGACAAAACCCAAACAAAGCAGCTGAATTGCAGGTCTTCAATTTCTTTTAGTGTTGCATTTCTGGAAAACAATTTTCTGTTTTACTGGTCATGGAAAACGATGTTTGAGGATTTGTATCCTGCTATTGTTGTCTTCTCCTCATTTTTTGTCTCGATATTATTTAATTTCTGTAGATGTCACTTCTAAGTGTAACAGAATGAACTGTGGGCCTCCCACCTACCTATGTATCCAAGTCTTTTATAAAAAATTTTAATAACCATTTTGTAGTCTGCTGCAAGCCTTTTAAATTTACCTGCTAACAATTGTCAGCTCCCTCTTCAATCCTGGACATGTGTACATACACAGATATAGATGGATGTATATACATAAAAGTATATATGTACAAGAAATAGTTTGGCACTGGTTAAGGATAAGACCAGTAGGTTTTTTACAGAACACATATTCTAACCCTTCATGTCATTCAATATGGAATGTTTTCATTAGCAGAAGATAGAAGTTATGGGAAGTTTAGAATTTTCTCTAAACATCTAGAATTTAGTGGAAGAACTCCAGTTTTCTCTAGTAGCTTCTGTAGAGTGATCCAAAACCTAGAAAAACATTTTATTCCCTTAAGGTAATAGAGATTTTCTGTGGGAGCTGAGCATGTCTACCTGGTCATTTTCTCAGCAGCTTCTAAGATTGGATATGATTAGAAAAGCCCTTTGTGTTTCCAGAAGCCCATACAGATGTAACTGTGATTTCTTGCAGTTTATCTGACTTCACTTCTGCCCTAGATTTTAGATAATCTGGACAGCTCTCTTCATTTTCAGCCATTATTAACAGAAAGCCATTTAGATCTTTTTCTAGTCATCTGTTTGCTGTTGTCACACTGAGTGGTTCACCAATTTTAGTGTAGTAGAATGAGTTAGGAAAATGCTATTATCTTCTACTTTATAAGTTAGGAACCAAAGTAATGAGAAGTAAAAACAGTAAAAAACTTCACCAAGATCTTCAGGATGCTGAGACAGTGTTGAATGAAGGACATTGAGATAGACCTCTAAGATTTCTAACTGCAGTGGAGTAGCAAAGGCATATAATAACATGCCTTCTCATATATCATGGGGAATCCTAAGCTCAGAGTCAGTGGGGTGCTGACTGTGCAAGCAAAGCCACAAACTTGTGTTCAGCTGATTTCTGATGACATGATTGACTTTGTTGTGAAAACAAAATTTTGCATGTCTAATGTTCTGCTGTATTGCATGTTGGGCAGATGGAACACGATGTTATTTTAACTGTCTTTTTTATCAGAGTTAAGATAATAATTTACCTGATGTTGGAAAGCAATTGGGAGGAGGAAGGGAGATGTGTAGAACCTGCTCTTGTACTCATGATTTCCTCTCTTTTCTTTTTCAGTGAGTATGTTTTTGAACACATTAACCCCCAAGTTCTATGTTGCCCTGACAGGCACATCCTCATTAATCTCAGGACTTATTTTGGTAAGTACTAGATGTATTAATATCACTTTATGATTTGCTTTTGCTATGCAGAAAGGTATTTGGGGCTTTATGCAAATTAATAGGTGTCCTTTTTTTCCCTTAAACTTACACTTCTGCAGCACATAAAATTTGGCTTTATTTGTACTAATTTTTCTGTGGGAACAAAAAAAAAAAGGAGAGAGAAAATATTTCAATACTGTGTTTTTGAAGAAGAAAAAATCTTGAAGACCCACTAATGACCCCATAATAATTCATAACAAGTGTTTGCACATGAAGTGCTTCCCTCTACAATTACTACAGAAATGAAAAAGGCCAGTAAAAGGAATAGAAGGAGAGGTACCAACTATGTCAGCTTAATGTAGTTCTTTCAGAAAGTTGCAGCAGGACTTAGAGAAACATCAGTTCTGGTATGAAGATTCCAAGGGTAGTTATTTCAGATCTTCACTTCTTAGAATCTTTCCCAGTGCATATCTGCCTATTTGCTTAAATGTCTGTAGAATATTTTTACACAATTTAAAATGCCTTCCTCCCATATGTAATCCCTGAGGGCTTCTTTGTGCAAATTGATGCAATGGAGTGAATCATAATACCATCACAGTGCAAAGCAGGAGTATTTGCACTGAATTTTATTAAATGTATTCACAGGAACAAATTGAAATAAAAAAATCTAAGAATGCACATAGTGTACATAGGCTATTATGCTTATACTGGGCTGTTCTTGTTTCCTCACTGCAGAGAGTTGGCTTATTACTTATGCAAATGAATAGTATAGGACAGCACAGCATGGAACAGAACAGAATAGAATGATGATCTAGTCCAGCTGCCTGATCGCTGACCAAAAGTTAAAGCATGTTATTGAGGGCATTCTGCAAATGCCTCTTACACACTGACAGTCTTGAGGCATCCACCACCTCTCTGGGAAGCCTGTTGCAGTGTTTGACCACCTTCTCATAAAGAAATTCTTCCTAATGTCCAGTCTGATCCTCTCCTGTCACAGCTTTGAACCATTCCCACAGTGACCTGTCTCTGGATCAGGGAGATCAGTCCCTCCCTTTCCACTTCAAGGAAAGGTTGTCTTTGTTTTAGTCTTTTTTGTTCAATTAGTCTTAGGTCTTTTGTCTGAAAACAAGTTGTACACTTTTAAAATCTGCTGGATACAAGCTGCAGGCCCTCCCTCACCATACCAAATTAGGCATGAAATTGGGGGTTCAGTGAGACCATATAAACGTTACTGTAGAGATAAGTGAAAAGAGAAAAGAGAGAGACATGGCTAGGGGCTGGTTCACATCACCTCAGATCTACTGATCTCAGAGAAACCTGAAAGCAACTAGGATCCTAACTAAACATTACCAGTTTTGTGTGGGAAATCTGCACCTCTCGCTTCCACATGGCCTGTAGCTGATGTAGACAAACAAACAGCATCCTTGACTACTTAATGCCTGTGAGACTCTCATCACTTAGATGATTCCAGGTCTAAAGCATCAGGTGCACTGCTGCTGTGCCTTGCTCTGGGTTTCCTCATAGCAGAAGGCAATTACCTAATGTCTGCATCTTGGGCATTCGTCATTCTTGTATGTATTGAGCCCCAAAGCACAGGACAGAACTCCAGAGAGACCAACAGAACTCAGAATATGAGCAGGAGCCAGACCTGTAAGACTTGGATTCAGTTCAGCACAACTCACTCAAATGCCTTGGGGGAAAGTACTGAATGCTACATTCAGTACTGTCACTCAAAAAGAAGAAAGTGCTGGGTCCCACCACCAAGATGAGAAGGAATGAGAGAAATAACATGGGTTTCACAGGCACAGTTCCTTATTTGTTGCTAGAGAGCAAAGACAGCAGGAGGAGGTGGTGAGACAAAGACCCTATTGAATTACCTTACAGAATCAAAAAGGAATAAAACCCTGGCAACAAATTTATCTGGAGCTACATTCTGTGTATAGCATGATTGCAAATTTAGGAACATTTTATACTGTAGTCATGAAAGCAACTTCTGAGGACTGAGCTAAATAGATGACTTGTGAGCACGAAATTTCTAAGTGCTGTACTTGGATGGAAAGTACAAGAAGAAAGTGGCAAGGAGTATTTGAGACAGTGATATGAAGAAGGTGCAAAAGGGCATCAATAGAAACCTTTCAAGCAGCGATCACACTGAGTGAGCCTTTATCAAAAGAAATCACTTGGTGTTGCATAAGAAAGTCCATTATGAACAATTTGAAGGAACAGTGTGTGAATGGAGGCAGAGACTGAAAGAAACTGAAAGTCTTTTTTGTTTATCTTCACTACTGCTATCAGTTGTTATCTGCTGTTCACCATCCTAAGTGTGAAAAAGGTGTGTAGGTCAGATGGGTCGCAACCAGGAACCCCAGGCTGTAGGGACCAATGTCTGTGCTGAGGGAAATATGTTGTCTGTAAACTTGATCATGGAAAAGCAACTAAGTAGACATGGTCTTGGAAAGAAAAAACTGCCAGTTGAACATAGCACACATCAGAAAAGACAGCTGATTAAGTTCTAATGAGGGAGTGCTAACCTGTCTCGAGCCCAGTGGTGCTTCAGATTAATTATTTCTCAACCTTACTGTTTCCCAGTGGCCTGGTAACATGAATTCCCTGCATTGCCACACACTTATGTCACACTACACAGCATCCTCGGTTCCAAAGGATCCTTAGTTCTGCTAATGGTATTATGTGAAACTCTTCTATAAAATAGAAATTCTCTTGTCACATTTACATCACTGGGGTAATTTTTAGACTAGATATACTAATATTTCTTGGAATTTTCCAACATATGGGCTGGCAGACTTTTTTCCATTATCAGTTGGCTGCAATTCCTAATCAGAAGGAGAAATCACAGCACTGCAGGTTATGAAATGATGGAAAATTCCATCACTTCATAAGTATGATAACTGATGGGAAAGTGATTGCTTTTCCTAACTCACGTTTGGTTCATGAAACAATGACTGCAACATTCAGCTTTGGGCAATTGCATGCTACATGACTCCTTTGCAAAACACTACATTCCCATCTTATTTTGTCTCTTTAGGTAAAATTCTGGCCTTGCTGTAGGCAGTGTGATTTAATTGAAGCAAGGATTGCAGACCTTTTTCTTATAGCTCAGAAACATACAGGAAATATTTTTCTATCTCAAGCATTTTCCCTAATTACTTGACTACAGCACATAGTTTAACAATTTCACATATATTCACTTCATTCCTACTACTGTAGGCATTAAAAATAGGAAAAAGGTTTAGTCCAAAGTTGCATTAGAAATGCTGTACTGGAAACTTGGTTCCACCACAGTTACTTTTAATCCAGTAAAATACAGTGTTCTGTCTCAGAATACAATGAGCTGCATTGTATTCAGTGTCTGGAAGGCCGAGGTTTTCCACAGGTAGGATAATAAAGCTGTCATGAGACACAGCTGATGTCCAGTAAATGCTGTGAACTGGAACTCTGTAAATGCCACTGAGATTTCTAAATAAAGCCACATATTTAACATACAATTATCACCAGAGTGGAAGTTGGTCAGTAAGCGTGGGTGGCACTTGCACTGCAAACTAATGGAGTCTCAGTTCTAACAAAGCACAGGTAGAAATGAACCTCAGACTTGAATCTCCATCAAGAATGCCTTGTTATTCTACTTCAGAGCTTGGGACAGTTAATAAGACAGTTCTTCTGCTACACAATGAGAAACATTCTGCAATGAACAAATACCAGGTTCTTCAGATAAAAGAATTAGAAAGCCAGTCTAGAGAAGCAGAGCATAAGTTCTGAGTCTACACACTGCCTAGCACTGAGCACCTGGGCTGTCTGCCTCTACCCGAGTATGTACACAGTATGTGAGGGTCTCAGTCTTTTGTAGCCAAGGGTATTACTACAGGAAGTCTGACAGAGGGCATGGGTAACACAGAAGGACTTGTCTTATTTTGTGTAGATATTAATTGTTCTCCTTGTTTCATTATCTTTGTGTGATCTGCAGAGGGGCAGAAAGGAGACTGAGTTCTGGGTGCTGTGACAGACTCTATGAAAGTCTGACAGTAGTCAGTCTTTCATGGCTGAGAAGCAATACATGGTAATTGTTCAAAGTTTCTGCTCTGCACAGAGAAGGCTCTCAGGTCAGGATGGACAGAATTGTCATAGGGTGTTCCTAAGAAACTGGAAACTCTTGCCAAGGAGCAGATGGAAGGAGAGAGGAAAGATATGTCGGAAGGCAGGCTATAACCTACTCCACAAAAAGGAGAAGGGTATTGTGACTAGCTGGAGTCTACACGGTGTTGAAAGAAGTACTATACTTAGTCCAGGCAATATATTATTTGCTTTCCCATTTCTGTATTTCTCGAAGTAGATTAAGTAAATAGCTATTTACTTTGAATAAGCTGCTTGATAGCAATGCATGTATCTTCTGCTGCTGACTCTTTCAGATAAGGTGGGCGTTCAGTAACCAGGAGCAGAGTCTAAGAGGATGCTGAATGGGTGTATTTCATCCATAGGGAATGGGGCTGCATATCCTTCAAGACTGTCATTGAGGACACTGAGCATGGTCAGAGGCATACTGATTTCTAGATCCAGCCTGGGCTGGACTAGAGTCACTGGCTACCCCTAACAGCTAAATAAAACAGACCAGGGGCTTTCTTTGTCAGAAGGCAAGTAGCATTATATAGTCACATTCATATGAACAAACACACTTGCCCCCCAAAACAGGATGATCTTTTCCATGCCGTCTACTGGAAACAGCCATCCCCTAGGCTGCAATACCCCTAGAACATGTGCAGTCATTGCCTGGGAGAGCTGATACAGGTCAGGTAGTGTACCAGCAAACAGCATGGATGACTTGAGCCAGCCAAACCTGTGCTGTGGTCCCATTGTATTTATAAAATAAGCTTAACCATGGAATCAAGTTCTGCTATCATTTTGCAGTTCCTCCAGGGAATAAGTTTCATTTAAATCCATTAGATTGGTTGTTATCATCTCTGCTATTAAAAGAGTACTCCAAATCTTGCTCCCGGGAGACCTGGAAGATGCATTACAGGGCTGAAAAAGAAATCTGAGCTACGGAAGTTGTTGGCAAACAAAATCCTTCTTCTGATGAAAACTCCATACACATACACTACGAGAGGATGACAGATAGAGTTCACTCTAAGAAAGGAGGCCTGTCTCTGGTATGATAAACAGAAAAGCATAATTCACATTACTGACAGACATCACTCTGGTTCAGTGAGAACCACCATCAAAAACATCCCTTGTGAACTGATGCATTTATGATGGAATATCTGTTCTGAAAAACCCAGTGAGAAGATCAGATAACCAAGTGATGTAGAATAGATTTGTTGCTACAGAGATAAATAAAATTATCTGAGACTGTTTGTATGTGAGAGCAGAGATAAGAAAGAAGATGATTGTAATTGCACAGAGAAGCAAAAGCAATAAAAGTCCAAAGCAAGTTTCTGAAATGCATTAAAAAGATAATATTTCCAAAATAAAATACTTTTGCATTAAGCAATACCAATTCCAGATTAAAAAATAAAAATTCTCATTTGCATTTCTAAACACATGAAACTGGAAATGTTCAGAACATGGTTTTAACTTGGGCTTTATGAACATAATGGTTGCAAAAATCCCTTGAGGGTTTGGAGGTGTTTGATGCTGTACCAATTTGAAAGCCCAGACAGCAACTAGAGAAAGCCCCAATAAGTTTGCTATTGCTGTGAAGGGGAAATCTCTGAAGATGAGCTCCCCTCGCACTGTATGTATATGACAAAAAATGAGGTCATCTTTTTTCAGAAGTGGTGCAGAAATGATCTTTCTAACTAATTTCCTCTCTATCTCAGATCTCTGTCAATGGTAATTAATCCTTATAGTCAGCTATTATTCTGCCAGATGATCCCTCATCATCTGAACTGTCAAGATTGCTGACTTCACATTGCTTTCAAATTAGAGGATGGAGTTAGAAGTCAAATTCGATTTATAGAAATCAGGTTTCAAAACAGCTGACACTGTCTAAGAAAGGTGCAAAAATTCTGCTAAGAGAATCTATTGTTTTGATTTAAGTTCCAGATTGCAGATTACCTCCTCATACATGCTGAACAAATCACTCCAAGCAAAGACTTACGATGATGATTTATGGCTTTTATTTTTAAAAGACTGCATTGAGATCTGTCTGATGTTTCCTGGCATCAGAGTCACTCAGCAAATATTTTTCAAAACTGCCTTAAACAATTTATGATCTTTAATGCCATTTTTAAAAGTAATTAATGTATTTTTAAGTCTGGGGAGACAGACTTACAGCTATGTCACATTTTTGAGCAAGTACTCAGCTGACTTGTAGCAGTGACCATGTGTATATGTACACATTCTTTGTGATTGTCCCCTCAGTTTCATGAAATTCAGTGTGATGGCTTTCCAGCTGGTATACATTTGTGCAGGGCAAGTGGGCTCAACTATACTTTTGTGCTGCTCATTCCCTATCTGGGTTTTACTGACTTTCCATCTAAAAGCTGATTTTTTAATTTGAGAAAGTACAAAGCCTGTTCAGTATGGTCTATCTGAGTTTTGCATGGCCAGTCTGGCAGCTGTACTTGACTTACATTACAGCGACAGTCTTACTAAGTGTCCCTTGCCCCAGTGCAAGACTATAATCTTTAATTCCTAACACCCACTCCCTCTGAGGCCTTTGGCAGGTGGAACTGTGGCTTTTTTGGCTTGGATTTGTTCAAGTTTCAAAGTTTTCAAAGGCAGAAGAGAAATAGATATTCACAGCAGATCTGTGACAGTATCTTATGGCACAGCCTATCTCTTAAGGTCAGGAACACCCTTATGATGCTCTCTTGGATAGTAAGATTTAAATTTAAAACCCTTTAGAAAGTGTGGTGTGCCTAAGAGCATGAGAACAGCTAAACCCAAGCTGACTCTCCTGTGCCATCTTGAGCATTCAGAGGCAGTGGTGCATGCCAGTGGAAGCATATCAGCAGTATGGAGCAGTTGTTCAGTGACACTGCATCAGCATTCTGTCCTTGGCACCTGGCATTCCCACCTGGGTGCTCCTGCAAGCACATGCCAATGGAACAAGAACAGTGACAAACACACCCCAGAGCCTGTGTAAGGAGGAGCTGTCCAGGTTGTTTGTGCTTTCACTGGTTTGTGTGGGACAGAGTTCACAAAGATCTGGGTGTATGTTCTGTTCATCTTCCCAAGTGCTTGTGGCCTTTATGTGTTGGTATGGTCCTTCTATTTTCTCCTCATCAGACTGCTCCATTCTTTCTTACTGATGTCTCCTAGAAAAGCCATTCAATTTTGAGTGGGACTGAGTGATCTCCAGGGCTGCTGCACAGTCTTGTGTAAACTCATCTCAAGTGGCTACTGGCTTCATTCCCACTCTGTTCCTGTGCAGCGAGGGTCCCCTTCCTGCATATGAATCCTCTAGATGCTTCAAGAACACATCTGAAGTTAGGGGAAGTTGCAGTGCAGAACGAATTGAAGTATCCTTTGGAGGGGAACATTTTCTTTCTATGCCAGAAAATTTATCTTCTGTTTTCCCCTATAGAATACTTTAAAGGAGTGGGGGAACAAGTATATCTTGTTTACAGACAATCCCATGGAAACAGAAATCAATTCAAGTACCTAAAGAACTTAAAAAATATTGTGCGAGGGAGAGTGTGGAGCCCAGCCTGAACCTCTCTGCAGCAGGCAGACCCCTAAGAGGCCTTCCAGAGCCTGCTGGCCCTTGGCTGGCCCACCAGAACCTGCCCAACAGCAAGCTGATGGTGTCCAAGATCTGAACACAATCCTTTTCCTTGTTGCTGATTGTACCTGGTTGTAGTAAGAATTAATAAGAATTTAAGAGATGTTGTCAAAGCTTTCAGTATTGGCATAACACGTAGAGACACTGAGTAATATAGAAAGATTGTTCATTCACAATTTCTAGTGCAATCAATATTTCAAAATACTGCCAAATTTCTCAAAACTCCTTAGATTTACTTTTGTTTCAGTTGGTATGTAGATGTTTGGGTGATGACTCAAGGCCAGCTTGCCTATTCATTAGAAGTGTGTGTTCCTTTACAATTTTTACAGTCTAAACCTTTTTCATATTTATATGAAATAGTCTCCATTTCCAGGTTTATGTGGTTTCCTGAAATATGTGTATTATTACTGAATAATATTTTTTGTGAAAATACCACACACACACACACATATATATATTTATATATACATATATATATATATATATATATATATATATATATATATCTGTAATTTCAATTATGAGGAGATCTTTTAGGCTGTAATTTCCCAAGTAGAGCTCTGTAAATAATAATATTTTTTCCTGATCTGCTAGCTGAACCAAAAGCCTGAAAATAAAATGAATTCTAGATCAGCCCAAGTCAGCCAAACAAAATAAAACACAGTTCAACTTGGGGGGAAAAAAAATCCTAAAAGTATTCAGCTTCCTGGAGTTTGTTTGGCATTTTTAACATTTTTTTAAACTCAGTGGATTCCTTTGGAAGCATTTATTGGGAAAACAAGCAAACCTGCTTTTCCTCACGTTCCCTGAACTGCAGAAGGAGGTGGGGAGAGACAGGCGGGTTCACTCCTGACTGCACCATCTCATGGCATGGCTGATGTCAGGCAGGATGGAGGTGTTTGTTTTGTTTGGCTGGATGTTTTTCCAGAAGTCAATTTAAAGAGAGGGTCCTAAGAATTTTAAAGGCCTTAAACAAAAAAACGTTGGTAGCTTGGCATAAGGTTCTTTGGCATAAGAAGAGAGAGAGAGAGAGAGAGAGAGAGAGAGAGAGAGAGAGAGAGAGAGAGAAAGAGAGAGAGAGAAAGAGAGAGAGAAAGAGATAGAGAGAGATGGATGTACGGATGTACGCCGACAGTCAGGCAGGGGTGACGACGCGGATAGGTGCCTCCCTCGTGATGCGCGGGGAGGGGGCGCAGCCCCGCGGGGTGGCTGAAGCAGCCCCTTGACTGCCAGGGCTGCGGCGGGAAGCGGGATGCGGAGGGCAGCGGGATTCGGCGGGAAGCGGAATGCGGGGGGCAGCGGGATGCGGGGGGCAGCGGGATGCGGCGGGCAGCGGGATGCGGAGGGCAGCGGGATTCGGCGGGAAGCGGAATGCGGGGGGCAGCGGGATGCGGTGGGCAGCGGGATGCGGAGGAAGCGGGATGCGGAGGAAGCGGGATGCGGGGGGCAGCGAATGCGGGGGGCAGTGGGATGCGGAGCGCGGCGGGATGCGGGGGGCAGCGGGATGCGGAGGGCAGCGAGATGCGGGGGGACGCGGGATGCGGCGGGAAGCAGGATGCGGAGCACGGCGGGACTGACGCGGTGTGTGTGTTGCAGATCTTCGAATGGTGGTACTTCCGCAAGTACGGCACCTCCTTCATCGAGCAGGTGTCGGTGAGCCACCTGCGCCCCCTGCTGGGCGGCGTGGACACCAGCGCGCCCAGCGCCGCCAGCGCCGCCGGCGCCGACGCGGATTCGAACCGGCAGAGCGTCTCCGGTGAGCGGCACGTACTCTGAACTTGTTCCCTTGTCAAAGAAAAGGCAAAGCTGCTTCGTTAATTGCTAATTGTATCTCTCCGAGTTCATGCTGTGCGTAGTGTGGCTGATGCATTTATTTCCCCCTTGTTGTGAAAGCCCTGCCTGTTGCACGTGCCCTTGTCTTCAGTATCATTTGTTCAGCGGAGGGCCACAAAAATGATTAAGGGACTGGCACATCTCTTAGGAGGAAAAACTGAGGGAGTCTGGCCTGTTCAGCTCGAGAAGAGACAACCCAGAGGGGACCCTATTAATATCTATAAATATCTGAAGGGAGGGTGCCAAAAGGGTGGAGCCAGGCTCTTCTCAGCGATGCTAAGCAGCAGTACAAGAGGCAGCAGGCAGAAACTGATGGACAGGAAGCTCCATCTGAATAGGAGAAGGAACTTTACTGTCCAGGTGACTGAGCACTGGAACAGATTGCCCAGAGAGCTTGTGAAGATATCACTGAAGATACTCCAAAACCATCTGGATGCAATCCTGTGCCATGTACTGTAGGATTGCCCTGCTTGAGCAGGGAGGTTGGGTGAGATGACCCACTGTGGTCCCTTCCAACCTGACCATTTCTTTGATTCTAGAGGCAGGTAGTATTTGTATTGAAATAGTCTGAGTAATAACAAAGTTGTAAAAAATAATCAGACAAAGGTGTTAGGAAGGCCCATCTGGTTTTGCATTACTTTATTTTTTAGATAATGTAAGTAGTATGTAAACAAAATTTGGATTTCACTTTAGTAAGTGTGGAAGTACAGTGACTTTTAATAGCTTAAGGGCTTGTTCTGTTTCTGACTATGCTACCGATTAGATTTGTGACTATAGGCAAGTCCTAACATAGTCAGGTTTTTAAAAGTGGCCTCTGGGTTAGGAGGCATGAGTTCAGATATGTGGGACTCAATTTTTATGAGTCATTCACAGCTCCTATGACTTTCAGTGCAAGGAGTGAAGGTGTCTGACCCTAGGACATTCAAGCCTGAGGCTCTTTGAATCTGGTGCCAAGTTGCCTGAGGGATGCTTCACTGCAGAGACAGGTCAGCCTGCCTAAAACAAATCAGCCCTCCAAGCACTGATCTTTATGGACTGAAGGAGTCCTAGGGGTATTTGTCTTCCTGTTTGGGTGACTCAGCAACCTGGGGAGAATGAATTGAAAAATTAGCCCATGAGTGATGAAGATGACAAAATGCCATTGCTTCTGCCTTGAGTTGGAGATACTCACTGTTAAAGTCAGGGCAGGAGCATCTTCGCTTGTGTTCCTCATCTATAAAATCAAACCCTAGCTTGGTATACAGGCCATAATCCTAATACTGGAAATTGATTCAGCTTTTATTAGGGATGTGCCCCTAGAATCAATTAAAATTTTATTAAATTTATTTCCTCTTCAGGCTTATAAAACATGTTAGAATTAACAAGTGAGGAAAAATCAATGAAAATAAAAAAATCACTTATGGAGGACACATTGTTCAGCAGCTGAGGTACAGATTTCTGTACCTGGAAGATTTTATTTTTGCTCTTCAGTGCCCATACGAAGACAAGCAAACAAAAATTGGCTTTGAACTCACATATTAAATGAAATTGGTAGCCTCAAAAAACCTTGTTCTCTACAGGGTACCTCTTCTTTGGGAAGGCTCCATATATCACAGCAAATTCAGCTGTTGTCATTTTCATCTGAGGAGAGGCTGTGAATAGCAGCATTGCAAGGTCCAGGATATTAGATTGGGTGAACTGGCAGAAAGCATGGCATGGCTTGGAAGCACCTGTGTGCACTCATCAATGTGTTCAGTCACACTTCAACAGCTCTGAAATAACTCCCATCATTTTAAAGCAGAAGGCACAGTATTGAGACTAATGAAGTTCACCCAAGCATCTTGGCTTTTCTCATAAATAAATAGCCAAGAAGTGTATTTGCTTTCAGTGCACTGGTGCTAATTTGGGACTCTTGGTGTGTCTGGAAAATGTGTCTGTATGGACAGCCTGTTATTCATGCCTTCAGAAAGATATCAGTGCTCAAAACATGATCATTTTACAAGTATCTGAAAGGTTAAAATAAGGACAAAGTTATATTATTAGTTAGTAACGTAATAGAATAGGCAACCTTTTCAGTTTAACATGCGTTAACACTGGGATATTTCTTTCACTATCCAACATTGTGAAGATGGCTTTTTCTCTTGGATCACCAGATATTTGACTGTGGTAGAGTGTTGCAGTAGATACCTTTGTTGTTTAGAAAGGTCAGAAAACTGTTGTACTGAGATCAGGGTGGGTGTTGGCAGATACTAAGATGAAGGGAACAAGAGCACACCATGTTTAGCTAGCCAGGCAGATACCAAAACACACTCAGGACATGGAGGGGGTAATAAAAGTCCTTCTTCACCTCCCATTTTTGTTCCCCAGTTCAACCTTTCCCTGCTACAGTGCCAAAATACTGCATACTTGAGATAAAGCATAACCACTTGATTTTAAATAAAATGAACAAAAAGAAATGGTGTCACTACAATCAAATAGTTGTTACTTCATCTTGGTTGCAAACAGAATAAACCAAGCCATTGAATTTTTACTTTGGAACTGAGAAGTCTGATTTTGATTTAATATATTCAATGGTTTGAAAGTCATATTATGAAAAAACTGTCACGTTGAAGTTTGTCAAGCAACCATACCCTGCACAGCAGAGCATCTGAATGTCAATCAAGCACTTCTGCTGAGTACCCAGTGGAACTTTCTAATATTAGCTGACTGCTGAAGTGCCTACTTGAAAAATGCAAATGTATAACCAAAGTGCTCACTCTTCCCCAAGATCTGCTCATTCTTGTGTCTGTTTTGTGCACTTTATGGTTGCTGTAGGCAAGCAAACTGAGGGCCCACCTCCTGTGCCACTTGACTAGTTTTTGTGTCACTGAAGGTATCCTTATCTTAATGCAAATAGTTTGTATAAAATGCTTTCTGTCCATGCCACCGGAGCCTCATGCTCAGAAGTGGGAGCTATGGCCATGAGAAAAGAGAAGGGCTTGAGTTGTCGTTCCTTATTTCCGTCTTGTTCTTTAATGGAACACACATAAAGGGAACAGGCATATACTCACCATAAAGATACCTTCTGACTGAATATTCTAGCAGAAACCTGTTGTTTTGATCTCTTTCGAAATGATGTCAGAAAATTTCAGAGGGAAAAATGTGCTGGTTGACTTTTGTTAGTGGAAAGTAACTGGTGAAATGCTGGAGGGCCAGGGCTACTGATGAGATTTTGCAGAGCACCATGTGAGGTGTCATGCAGTAGCAGATCTGTGGTGGAATGACATGCTGCCTCTCAGTGAGTCTTTGTGGAAGTACTGTGTTTTATTTTGGTCTCACCTTCCCTGGAGTGAATGGTCATTGTTGAAATTAAGAGACTAAATCTGGTGTTAAATTAAAGGAAAAGCCAGAATTGAGACCTCACCATTTCAAAAGCTATAGAAATTGATTATATTTTTAAAATTCTGCTTTAAATTACATTCTTGTGGATTTTCATATCTGTTACTTATTGTAGTCAGAAGAATTCACAATTTCCCCCCCTGAGGGAAATTTATAAAATGCTTTTAATGTTCCCAAACCAGCGAACTTTTCTCTGCCATTCAACTTTAGCATCTGCTTATAACTTAAGTAAGAACAGCAGATGTTTCCATGGATTTTTCCTTCACAAGCTAAGGAGGAATTAAATTTGGCAGCACTAGCTGAGATTCTCAGTGATTTACAGCATTAACTGGACAGTGGTGTTTTTCTGTAGAAATAACAAGTCTGTAGGGACTGAGTTAATTGCTGTTTTTCAGTGCAATAACCCAGTGTGATCCCTCTTCACTTCTGCATTATGCTACATGTGAGTCCTGGCACTAATCAATATTATCTTTTCTTCTGGCATTTGGGGCTTTATTAGTGGTTATTTGTCTGGAATAACTGCATTGGTTGACACTAATTTATAATTAAATTATTGTTTAAGAAAGGAAGAACAATCTGGTTATCTGCATCTCAATGTTGTGGTGGTTTTTTTTTCATTTGCACCTGTACAAAATAAGTAATTTGATAAGGCTCATTATATGGTAACTGATGTTTTTGATAAACTTCAAGTACCATTGTTATTTGGGAGAGATTACTTATTGTGTGTTTCTGTTTCTTACAGAATGCAAAGTCTGGCGAAATCCTTTAAATCTGTTCAGAGGAGCTGAATATAATCGGTAAGTGCTATGGTGTTACAGGTTTCAGGCACAGTATTGGGTTAAGGAGCTTAACTGTACTTTTCCATTAATCTAACTCAGAGATGGAAAAACAAAACCAACTGTGGATACATGGGCTCATGCCAGATTTTTCTGTAATTCGTAAAATGTTTCTGAATGAAAAGGAATTTAAATTCATGCTGATGCACTTGTTATTTCTGCAATTTTTTGTGACCTTAAAAAAACATGGAAAAACCTAGTATAGTGTTCCTGGTGCTGTTAATACAGCAATTCTGTTCAAATTGGTTGTAGCAAACAACCCAATTAATTAGGTGTAGTTTTCATGTAGTCCTGATATTTAAATACATGTGTTACCGATTTCCAGTGTATACTTTTCAACATCCTCATTAGCTTAGGTTCTACTACTGTTGCTCCATCACAGTACAGTGAAATGGGATGTATATTGAGTAGGAGATTGGCTGAGTGAACTTAGTTGGCTTTGCCTGTCTCTACGTCTAGGATTCTTTTCTGGATTTCTTTTGCCAAGTCTGACCTCCTTAACCAAAATGTCTCCTTTTTGGCATGTTTGCAGGTATACATGGGTAACAGGGAGAGAACCTTTGACTTACTATGATATGAATCTTTCGGCACAGGACCATCAGACATTCTTTACATGTGACACAGATCATTTACGACCTGCAGATGCTAGTAAGAGACCTTGTGAACAACTTTCTGCTAATACCTTAATGAGCATTTTAAACTGATATAAGAAAAATGCAGTCATATATCTGTTCTTTCAGCTAAATAAGGAAAGGTGAAAGTTTGATCATGCCTGGAAAGCCATCACTGTTGAATTTATAGCCTTCTAGACCTGAACAAGTGTCTGTATATATAAACTATCTAGTTTACATTGCTGTGTTTTTCTGCGATTTTCTGGTGGCATTCAAGGTACCATTTGCAAGTGTAAAGGCTTGGGTTTTTCTTCTTTCTTGCAGTGACTTCAAACATGTACAGCTTAATTTGCCTCCAGCTGCAGTGTAGTACATTGAGTTACTTTATCCAGGTCTCATTTAGTCTAAGCTGACAGAAGAGAGAGAGCTGTTGTAAAATTTGAGTCCTGTGTTTCATCCCCTGATGTAGTTGAAAGCTCTGAGAAAAATGGGAACAGCAGTTTACAACTGAATTTGTATAAGCAGCTTTAGTTGTTTTAAGCCTTTACTGTTAAGTCCACATGCAGACTTTGTTTTTACTAAAAATGTACAGCAATGATTTTGATCATCAGAATTTGCCTCTGAAGAGATCAATCTTCTTTGTCTCTTAAGACAGGGAAGATGCTGACAGTTGGGTGCTCCATTGTCTATCCTTGGCAGTGCAGATAGAGTGATTTCTTAGCTGGATTTTCTCCTGGAAAAAAGTTTCATTAAATTAAAAGAAAAAAAAAGCTGAGTATTTGGGACAAAAACTCATATCCATTATCTTTTTGAATGATTACTAAGCTCTATGAAATGCTCTGTAGTGAGTCAGGCTGTTGTTATAGTGCAGTAGATTCTCCTTGTTAATGCTGTAATTACTGATATGCCCCTCTTCTCCTTTGTTTATTGAATAGTAATGCAAAAAGCCTGGAGAGAGAGAAACCCTCAAGCCCGAATTTCTGCAGCACATGAAGCTTTGGAATTGAATGAGTGAGTGACAACAACATTAACATTTCTTTCCTGTCTTTTAAAATATGCATTCAATGATAGTTTAAGGAAGGGCGGTTGCTACAGTAATTTTTTACCATGATTACAGGCCTGTCACAGGAAGGCCTACAATAGATGGAACAAAGCACAGCTGCGTGTTGTCCTAGCTACCCAGAAGATCCTTAGGGCAGTGATGACACTGGGAGTCTTCCCATTGATGTTGGTGGGCATTGAAACAGCATAAAAAAAGTGTTGAGTTGTCTCCTAATAAGCATATGAAATGTTTATTTATGGCACAGAGAGTTTCCTTTTGAATTTCTCAATCATCATGAACAGAAGCAAGACAAAAGGGACTCATAAACACCTTCTGAAATACACATTTCATAGTATGAGAGAATATGATGTAGTTCCCTGGGATTTTTGGTCTTTGAGTCCATTACTAATTTTCTCAATGAGAAGTGTAGTATTTTGAGATCGCACAGTAAACAAAAGGTA
This sequence comes from Pithys albifrons albifrons, assembly GCF_047495875.1. Taxonomy (NCBI): domain Eukaryota; kingdom Metazoa; phylum Chordata; class Aves; order Passeriformes; family Thamnophilidae; genus Pithys; species Pithys albifrons. The sequence goes on from NC_092460.1 coordinate 77,083,587, forward strand.
GTTCTGGGATGTTTTACTTGTATGGCAAACTGTATAAATGTTGCTAAAGTGCATAAAGTGGAAAGAACCCCTTAGGCTGATGACAGAGATTACTGCATTCTAGAATTCCCTAAACTGGTGCTTAACAGATTGCCTATCATGTTTCATCAGAAGAGGAAGAATTGTTTCTTCTTGTATAGTGATTTAACTGAGAGAATGTAGCATAAAAAGCAGAAGTGAGCTATAAGCATATCCTGTTCTACTCACATGTCACAGAATTACTGAATGGTTGAGGTTGGCAGTGATCTCTGGAGGTCATTATCCAACCCTCCCATTCAGACAGGGCCAGTGCATTACACAGGGCCATGTCCAGCAGGTGTTTGAACATCTCCAAGGAGGGGGACTTCACAACTGCCATGGACAACTTATGTTAGTGTTGGGTCATCTTTACAGGAAAAAAGGTGTTTCTGGTATTCAGGGGAACCTCCTATGTTTCATTTTGTGCCCATTACCTCTGGTCCTGTCACCAGGTACCACTGAAAAGAGCCTGACTCTGTCCTCTTCCCCCCCTCACTGCAGGTATTGACAAATTGACAGATCTCCCCCCAAAGCCCTCTCTTCTCCAGACTGAACAGTTTCAGCTCTCTGAGCCTTTTCTCATATGTGAGATGCCCTAGTCCCTAATCATGTTCATGGCACTTCATTGGACTCTTTGCAGTATGTCCCTGTCCTTCCTGTACTGTGGGAGCCCAGAACTGAACACAGCACACCCACATGTGGCCTCACCAGTGCTGAGACAGTTGTCAGTAGGTTTACTCAAGGGGTGAGTGATACCTAAAAGTGAGACTCACAGCCTAGTTGACAGAATGTGTATTCATCAGAATAGTTCATCAGAAAGGTACATGGACAAAATTTGCTTGCCTCTGTACTCAGTACATCCTTGCTAGTCTGCATGTCTTAGTATAAGTTTTACTTCATGCACATTTCTGACTGTTTTTCCTCTGATATTTTTACAGGTGTGCTACTGCCTATATTCTCTTAGCTGAAGAGGAAGCAACAACAATTGTAGAAGCAGAGAAGCTGTTCAAGCAAGCTCTGAAGGCTGGAGAGGGCTGTTACAGGCGCAGTCAGCAGTTACAGCACCACGGTGCCCAGTATGAAGCCCAACACAGTAAGTTTCTTAGGAGGGAATAGCCATTTCTAAAGGAAGAGAAGTTCCAGGGAGATCTTTGGGGTTTGGGGTATTTTTTTTGTTCTTTTACCTCTAAGAACCGTGCCCTCAGTATTTGGTGTTGGCTGGAATATGGCCCTAGAGTCAGACTATTCTGTTTCAGTGTTTTCACCTGATTCTGTTGCTGAGATATCAGTACTCAGATTACAGATACGCCTTTTCTTTGTCAGGACAGAAAATAATGTAGCATGAACTTAACAGAAAAGATATTAGAGCGAAAAGAGATCTGATATTCAGAAAATGCTGGACACTGTTTAAGGAAGTTGCACTGAAGGGCTTTAAGTCATTTTGAAAACAAGGGCTCATGTTGTGAAAAGGCAGTAAAGAATGATGGAAACAGGAGTGCACTGATGCTTTGCCAGCATTTTTCCATCAACTCTCAGGGTAAATGGGTGCAATGCATTGTTCTGTGTAAAAGTTAATGAGACTAATTAACCAGTGTGACATTTGAAAAGTTGGTTGCATATATTAAGAAAGGTCACAGAAACATAGAAATTAACAACTAATACAGTGTTCTCATTGAAAGTCTACATTTTTATTGCATTTTTAAATTTTTGAATAAGAAGATTTAGCTGCTGTGGTATTTATTAGATACTCCTTAAATCTAAGAAAATACATGAGGATTCACTGACAGTAGATGATCAAAGAGATAATAAAGCAAACAGTCTAGATTACTTCTAGACTAGAATGGCTACCTTAGACAAAAATAACACCAATGAATCACATAAATACAAGCACTTAACTTACTTTGGGCATCTTCAGGTTTCTCAGGACCTGAATTCACAGCCTCTGGCTATCTCATATAATTTGAAGATTGCTGATAAAAATTTTACATAGTAAAATTGTCTGTGATCCCTGGTTTCAAAAGTGTATGCAAGTCTATACCTGAAAACCTGAGGTTTTATAAAGCTTCAGGGTAGTATTTTAAACATTTGTTGGTTGTAAAATGATATTTAGGATTATTTTTTTACTTTTGATGAAAGTAAAAATACAGAGCAGCTGAGCCCTTGAAGCAATTTTTAGGCTCTAGCAGGCTTATGGTTCTCTGGAAACCTTAAGCTGTGCACTCAGTCCAACCTGAGTGGAGAAAATGACAGCAATTCAGAAAAAAGTACACAATAAATAATGTGTAAACATTGTAACGATGCTTTTGTTCGGGTTAACCTGGTTAAATTTTTGCAGGCAGGTACAAGTATGGTATTTCTGTAACCTGTGTGTGCTAGATGGCTAATGTCAGGGTCAAATGACCTTCAGTAAACATTCAGTATTGCAGCTGAGGAAGTAACAAAGCAAAACGTAAAATTAAGTGCATTGTCACAGAGCAGGGGGGCTGAAAAGTGACTGCCAGCTCTGACTGTGTCTTCAAGTGTGGCTTTAGGAGGGTTTGGATCATCCCACTTCTCTATACTACCCACTCTCACCTTGAAAATGTCAGCATGCACCCACAGAAAACAGAGTTCCAGGCTCAGATGGTACCCTGGACAAAGAGGCTTCACATAGCATTCTCTCTTGATTATACGCTGAACTTCTGCATGGTTTACAGAGGTGGAGAGAAAGGACTGTGGACAGATGTGTTCCATGGTTCTGAGAACTTCATGATTCCATTTCTGGTCTTTGAGGTTGACTTTGGGGTGAAAAGTGAGCATTTCATCTTTTGCAGGTGAAACACACTGTAATTTCTTGAACAACAGCACATTGCTCTGTGTTTCTGTTTATTCATGTGTTCCATCTCCTTCATATAATATTTTATGCTAGACCATAAATTATAAGCGTAAATAATGACTTTGAGTACTCAACTTGGCCACTTTCAGAAGGTGCTAGTTTATAGAAAGCATAGGCAATCTTCTTTTAGGGTTGTTCATGTTAGGCACTCTAAATCATTAGTCACCTCAGAGAATTTTCACCTGAACAATTATCTTGATTTCATAGTAAGTAAATGCCTTTTGACCATTCCTTCTGAAAAGCCTGAAAAGAAGCTTAACCTGAAATGTATACCTCATGTACACTACATAAGCATGTTGAAACAGATGCAACTAATAAGTTGTGTATTAAATATATAGGAATCAATACATAAGATAAGGAATTAGAGATAAGGAATTAGGTAATACAAAATACAGCTAAAGAAATTCTTCCCTCCCTTATTTATTTTTTTCCTCCAAAGTCAGACCTTTCGACCTGCTTAATCTATCTGAAAATTTTAGTTACAGCTTTAAAACAATTTGTAGGTACTTGGAATGTTTTCAGCACACATGTTGTTCTTATTATGAAAGGCTTGAAAATGTTAGGAGTAGGATAAAATCTTTACAGACCTCATGCTGTACACAAAGATGATTTGTAGAAGGTGTCTTCATTTTCAAGATATGGTAATTTTGTAGATGATTAGCTGGCATCTCATTTCCTGTTTGTCCAGAAGCATTTTAAGAGTTTGCATTTGAATTATAGGGAAGGGAATGAGAAAGTGAATTTTGAAGAGAATAGTTATTGCTGATGCTCAGTTTCTGTCATCTTTGCTGTTAGGGCATCTTCCAGCACACAGGATTGTTGTATCTGAAACATGTTAATTTGCTGTCTGTAGTTAGTGGTGTGAGGAATTTGAAGATAAAAATTAGGTTACAAGTAAAGGCTGTAAACAGAGAGTTCAGCATATACCTCTTTTCTTCTAATCAGGTATTCAGTTGAGCTGGCAAAGTGCCAACTGCCCAATACAGAGTCAAAACCTCTCTCCCTATGCCATGAAAAGGGAGGAAAAATATTCTAAAACTTAAAACTGGTTTATATATTTTTACAGAAAAGAGAAAAATAAAAGAAAACTACAATATAACACACACCTACACAAGTTAGATATAACAAAAAATTCCTTCACCTCCCCACACAACAGAAAACTGAACTCTTCTGAACACAAATCCCGCCATTCTAGCTACAAAACCACTCAAAAGAACTCAATCTCCCATAGGACAAACCCAAGCAGTGAAAATTAAAAATAAACATTTTACTTTCCTGTAGATAACATAGTGGTGAGGTGGTGCTGGGCCTGATCAGCAAAGCAGCACAGAGCACATCCACCTAGCACCACAGCCATCATGAACTGAGAGAACTCCTCCTACTCAACTGTATTTATATTTGAGATGATGTTGGAATATGGTATGGATACCATTGGCCAGTAGGAGTCAGTGTCAGCTGGCCTGACCCAGCTCGAGTCAGTTGATAATCGAAGGTCTACTCTGAAAAGTAAACCCTAAATTTAGACCTGGCTAAACCCATAACAAATCGTTAAGAAAAAGACTGTTTCAGGACAAGGATTTGCTTTGCTACTTCTTCTTATTAACAAGCATATACATCATATCTTACAAAAAAGGCAGGATATAACGTGCATTTTCATGGATGCCCTTGTCATAACAAATGCGTGTAAATTGGTCAGTGTGACCACAGAGTTTTGTGCTAGTGTTATCTTCACAGAGGTGCTCCTTGCCTCACTTGAGTACTTGATGTACCCTATAATGTTTTCTGTACCTTCAGATCTGCTTATATTTGACAGATCTAAGGCCAACCCAGGAGTTCTTATTTATCTCACTGTGTATCTGAATTAATTCCACTAATTTCAGTGCTGTTATGCCACATCTAAATCATCAGGATTTGGTAGTTTTTTATTAAAATTCTCATGAAAGCCTTTATGGTAGTGAATAAGAAAAAAATGTCAAAAAAACTGTCTTATGTGTTGGAATACTAAATAAAGCCTTGTTTTATCTATTTTATCTTAATCCTATTTCTTTTTCCTCTTATACAGGAAGGGACACCAATGTGTTAGTATATATTAAAAGGAGACTGGCAATGTGTGCAAGGAAGCTGGGAAGGACCAGGGAAGCAGTGAAAATGATGAGAGATGTGAGTTTGGATTTCTTTCACATGTGATATTTAGAAAATAATAGTGTAGAAATGCTACACATTTTCTTACAAGTTAGTAGCCATTTCTGCTGCATTCAGCACTGCTGATAGTTGTTTTGTATTTGTAATGTACATAAAGATTAACTTAAGAGATCATTTACAAGGATATGAAAGCAGCATGAAATACCGGATGAACAGTTAACCATACAAACTGAATTTCCTATCCTGGTACATGTGCAATGGAGTGCAGTATTTAATTTTGATTATGAAGTTAGTAACATGTTTTTCTGAAGCATGTGGTGAGTGCTGCTAATTTAATATGTACATCTTAAGTATTCTGTTCTCTCCTTGCAAAGCTGCAGTTTGGCTGTATGCATTGTTTGCATCACCCTTTTCAGACATGAGGACAGTGTTATTTATTCATGCAAAACCTATCTCTGAAAAGTCATACCCAAATAATTAATCTAAGGAACTGAACTCCCACTGAGATGGGGGCTGACTGTATCCGGTTTTTATAGGCAGGGGAGCTACCAGTGGTAGTCATAAGTCAGTAAGCTACAAAGCTACAAATTTGAAACACTAAACAGTAGCTATTTTGGAGATGGCAGGAGAGGCAGCTGTCCACAGTAGGTACTGTATATGTTCCAGATATGTTAATTGCTCATGTTTAGAGGTAGCTGTGAATGCCCAGCATTTCTTTGAGTGACATCCACTGGATGCAGATTGAGAACACAATCCTTGGAGAAGGTGACTTATATCACCCAAAGTAGCAAGTCTGTGACAGAAGGAGGAATGGAGCCCTAGAGTTCTTGGCAGATGATGGTAAAACTGTTTACCAGTTTCCTGTGTTTCTTATGCTTCATATTTCAGCTCCCACAAAGTCAGGTAGAGATGAGGATCCAGCAAGATGCATGCAGAGTTCCAGAAGTTAGGTTGAATGAGTTAAATTTTAAATAACACAAAATGAAATCCCAGACCAGAATGAAGCACCTACAAAGTGTGCTTTAGGTAGCTCAGGTGAATGGTCCAACCCCTGCCTAGTGAAAAGGGAAAATCTTCTTGCAAGTCAGTGGGAATTTTAATGTAAAAAAGCAAGTGGCTTTCTCTGAAGCTGTGCCACTCATATCAATGGCAGTAGGATCAGCGTGTCTGCCAGCTTGGAATCCAGTACCAGCATCTTCTCCTGGAACTGGAGCACTTAAAAGTATTTTTTGAAAACACTGAGCAGAGTTCATCATAATAGTGCAGGTTCTTATCTAAATAATCTACCAGATGGTGACTCTTTGTTTCCTGACTCTCATTGGGGTTTTTCAAGCACACAGCTCTCAATCCTCAGAATCACTAGACTCTGAGACTGAGTCAAAAAAACAGCCATTGAATAGGTAGGAGAGTGAGAAAGAGGGACAAGGAAGAAAGACCTGGTTTTGCAGTCTTCTGTTCAGCTGAGAGAATGTTGATTTCAAAAACATTGTTTTCAGTCCAGCTAGCTTCACTGATTCCTCATTAATTTTGTTACACAGGCAATCTGGGACAAATACTGAAATGTTTTGGGGACAAACATTGGAATTCTACGTTCTGGCATTAATATACAAGAAAGACAAAATTTTGAATTTCATATTCAGATGTCACACATCGTAGTTATGGAAACTTCTGGAACTTACAATAGGCTGCTGAACATGTTCTGTGATTTTGTAGATAGGGCTGTGTGGAACAATTCTCTGTGAAGCTTTCTGCTGCTGGTGTCAATACGTATGGATAGCTGTGGATGCAGAATGTTTGATTCGGGGACTGGGGTGGTACATGTAGTCCTAGTTTTCTTATGCAAATTGAGAACCAGAGAGCTTTGATATAATGAATGGCTTATTCTGTCACTAGAGAGAAAATTGTCTGAAATTCGTAAGCAAAATGGAAAATTTTGGAAGTTAAGTACAATGTGGATCTGAAAAGCCAACAATAACATGGAGACCCAAATTCATCTTTCATTAGACACTTAAAGGACAGAAAACACTCCTCAACAGGAATGTTTTGCTAAAATGAAAGGACTGGATGCGAGACAAACAAGATACAAAGATAGGATTTCAGCTTCTAGAGCTTCAACTGAAATCAATGCATTCTGTGTTTTTCCATACAAACACTGAGCCAAATACTCAGAACTGAATTTAGATTCTGCTAGACTTCTTTGGTTTAAGCAAGCAGATCTGAGAATTAGCAAGTCTCTAGATGAAGTAGAAAAGCAGCAGTATCTCTTAAGTCACAGCTCCAGTACACTGGGAAAAAGAGTAGGGTCAAGTCAGATTTGCAGATGCTTTTCTTAGACTGGCTTGGAGCTACTTATTTCTGATGAAGGCATAACCTCCATTTCTTCATAGAAGACATAAATAATACACTTATGAAGAGCTTTGAAGAACATGAATCTGTCATTGAAGGTTTCAATGTGATTGATTAGGGAGGAGGTGAATTTATTCATCCTAAAAATAATATGAAGAATATGTTGGCTGGGCACTGCTGAATCTAGCTAGCATCAGGGGACAGAGGGCGGAGGCCCTGTTTGTGTTTGAAAGATTGAAAACAGGTTTCTCAAGACATGGAACATGATGGAAATGAAGTGTTAAGAGGTTCATGACGCCATCTGGGAAATATGATTGGGATGTAGTCAGTCTTTGCCACTTTAAAAAAACAAAATATTTGAGAGTGTTTAATTCATTTCATATATGAGGCCATCTTGAGGACATTACTGATGGATTAGATTGTCTTACTTGAATTTTATGTAAGAAAAGACTGAGATCCTGCTTAAAACACCTTAGTGGAACAAAAATGAGTTGTTAGTGACTGAAGATTTTGATTTTATGTTTATATACACTGCTGATACGAAAATCATATTCTTTAATGTTATATTGAAGGTAGTTAAAACCGGAGATTTTTTAAACATAAAAAAACCCCTTTAAAATCAAGGGTGTTTTAATTTAAAAAAATTGGGTAATAATTTCTATTGTTTCTGTGATTGATTTTGAGATAGTGTCTTTTGCTGGCTTTGCTGCTTGGATGCAATTCTTTTAGTTGAGTTGAATTAATAAGAATTAAGTGCCACCCTGACACCCAATCCCGTCAGATCTGGGAAGCTCAGCAGGGTCAACCTCGGTTAATACTTGGATGGGAGACCTCCTGACAATACATGGGGCTGTAGGTTCTAGTCCTGAGGACTTCACTGTCACTGTCACTGTCCAGGCTCGCTCGGCTGTGGCAGATGAACCTTAGGAGTTAAAGGGTGGGGCCAGTTCCACGCATGCTGTGCCTCACCTAAAAAACCCACTGCGCAGGCTCAAAGGGCACACCCACAAGGGGAGAGCCCTTCCCAAATCTTCGTTCATGAAGCTTAACCATCATCATGAACATGTAGTTTCCATGGAAATATGTAAAGAAATCATACATAGGTGTTACTCCTGCTTGTATTTCTGGTGATAATTATTTACTATGTTTTGCTATAGAAACCAGCAGCTGTCACTATTTGTATATATTGAGTTAACTTGTGATCTCATTCTGATTAGTGTGTTGTTGGAATAACTCCAGTGTAGTCAACAGAGTTATTCCAGTTTTATTCTTGTTTATGCAGAGTATGATATGGTCTGTGAGGGAACTAGATTGCTTTTACTGTGTCTGAGGAGAAAGTCTACAGTGCTGGTTGCTTTATTTGTTGTCCTGATTATGTTAAGAGGATTTAAACTAGTTTGTTCTAAATGATGTTGGAAAATTTTGTATGTGCAGAGGCAAAAGGCTATAATGGTGGCTGTAGGGAATCTTTAGTATCCCTGCATGTTGAGTCTTCCTTGTGGACAGTGTTGCAAGCTGGATAGCTCTGTGATGATGAACAAGGGTAGCCTTTTGTGCCAGCTGCTTTCTGTCTGTTATTTTCAGATTCCTTCACCATTACAATGGAAGAAAACAGAAATGTGCTGAGTTTGTGTTTTGTGTTTTTCATTTATGGAAAACAGAGAGGGTGTGGAGGGTATGCACTTCTCTCTGTTCTTGGTGGGTGACTGGATCAGTGAATGCAGCACTGAACTCAGGAGCAGACCGACACAGTTATTATTTCCCTTAACTGGGTCACTAGAACATCCAGGTGAAAATGCAAGAAAGTGAATTGTCAAGTTATATGGATCTTCTTGGGATTGTTCTGGAGAACGTTTGGCCTATGGAACAAGCTTTAATTGAAGGATGATAGATGTGTATGAAAGAGAAGGGTGGCAGGCAGAAAGCATGCTAGTGGACAAAGCAAATGGAAGCTGTTAATTGCTTCCTCTTTCAGAGAGAAGATGAAAGAAACTCATTCTAGAGTGTATTTATCTCCTAACCCATGGTCCTGCATTCCCTTGAGGATTGCTTCATAGTCTTAATAAGTATGTATTTCTGAGACACAGTGAAATTGCAACTTGCTCTATGCTTTGCAGCTTTGTTTATAAATTAATGAGGTTTAGGGAGAGAAGAGACTCTCCAGGTCTTTCCTGGAGAAGGACAGAAACAAAAACATTTTTAAGGGTCAGAAAAATACATTTTATTTCTAAGATCAGTCATGTCTGCAGAGAAATTACTCACGATGGAGGACCCAGAAGTCTATTTATCTCTGAGAACCTTGCTGAGGATATTTCAGTTGGATGTATGTGTTCATCTTGGTGCCCACCTGCAGTCTCTAAATGCCACAGAAGAGACATAAGCAGCTTATATTGTTAGATTGCTGCATGCTTATCAGTGGGCTGCATGATAAGGTCTTTAAATGGTCAGGCTGCCCATTTAAAATAGTTTAAGAGGTTATGTCACTTGAAGGCTTTGAAAGGGTACTCGACTACACTAAGTCCATTTTAATAATATAGGTAAATTGGGGTTTTATCTTTTTATGGACAGTGGTATTAGTGATTTTTGCTGGTATGATGGTTCTGCAAATTTAGTATACTTTCTTGGCAACCTCTTTTGGTGGACTTTGAATAAGGATTTATGTTGGATATTCTATTGAATTACGTATTCTTGTGTACATTGCTGATTTCCTCTTAATGCAAATGCATAGCCAGGACTGCTCTGCACTTTGAATTATCAAGCTGTGAAACAAAGAGATTACTAATTGCTAATAAAGATCTCGTGATCCCTAGCAACTTAACAAGACTTCTGCAGCAACTTGCATAGATAGCTACTGTCTTGTTTCCCAAATTCTTGTGTGCTTGAGGCAAGGATTAGTGATTCAGATTCTTTGGCTTGTGTTACACAGGTCAGGTTAGGCAGGCTGCTCTGCCTTGAGTGGGATTCTAGCTTTACTAACATTTGTAGCAGTTGTTTAAAGTACCATTTATTAAAATTTGAAGAGAAAGTACTTCTTAAACAAGACCAAGCATTATCATAGATTTTAGAATATTGTTATTCTTATGAGTGGTGACATTTGCCCATCTCCAGCACAGAGCAGTATCTTTGGTTAATTCTTGTTTTGGCACACAAGCACTGCAATAATAATAGCAAGTGATAAATGCTGATTTTAATATTTTCATATGTCTGTGTATTCAAATGTTTGTTTTCTCACAGACTCACGTGGTATGGTAAGTGGGAAGGGCGGATTGGAACATCACTCATTTTAGGGGGCTCTTAAGCAAAATGGAGACTTCTGTGATTCCCCTAGTGGTGTTTATCCCTTCCTTCTATCTGCATATGTCTCAGACCCCTCACTTTTAGTCATGACTGTGATTCTGCACAAACTACTACTCCTACTACCTAAATCGCTAATAATGTTTCTTATATAAATTACTGGTTTACGGCATAGTGATTCTATTAAGCTAGTCACATAGCCTTGGTAAGAGCCTGCTAACTTGAACTCCTTTTTGTCCACCATGTTGCATCACTCCCTGTTCAGAGGCTTTGTATTGTCCTTTAATTATGGTCTTCCATTTCTCTGGAACCTTTTAGCTCAATTTTGAGCTGCTAGATAATTTCCTCACTTTAATTTCATTTAAACATCCACTTCTAAAAATATGTCAGTTTCTGCAAAAAGTACTTTGGGATCATCTTGGAAGGATTAATTCTGCTTCTGTCTACTGCTTTTGCCACATCTTAGTAGCCACTTTTACTTTTAGAGTGATTTAGATGTATTAAGTATGAATTTTCATGAACAGGTTGATTCTAGTAGAAGGCATCCCTGCCCACAGCAGTGGGGTTGGATCTTTAAGGTCCTTTCCATCCCAAACCATTATATGATTCTATGATGCAAATTGAACAGGACTATGAGTAATGACTTTATTTTCATGCTTTATAATGTTACCAATATTTGATGTAACAAACATTATAATTTATTAGTTTTATATAATGGGATTGTTTGGTAGTAAATGTAGATCTGAAACAACTTGCACTCTTCTGGTTTCATGCCACATCTGCCTTTAAAATTCTCTTTATTCCTGGAATACATACATTTTTACAACATAATCCAAACAACAGCATTTTCATAATTATATTCCCTAAAGAACTCACCTCATACTCTAAAGACTTTAATCCTCCAATTAAGAGGGAATGTAAAGGCTGCATGTTCTAAACATGTTTCCTTACAGTTTGCATATGTAGTAAGATACTTTTCACTTCACTGTCTCGTTGTCAATCCTACACTGAAGAGGTGTTATATTTGAATATTATGGAGCACTAGGTCTAAATTAAAATTTAAAACGAAATGTTGGCAAATCATAAACAGATGCCCTCCTACTGTTAGTGTAAACTGGGTGTAATCTGAATCTCCTTTCTGACACTCTGAAGATGTTAAATTTCCTGAATTCCACATATGAATAAAATATGGAGCTCCTACTGCTAATCATTTCCAAGCTTCAAAACAACAGGATCTGACAGATATGGCTTCTTAGCTTCTGTCCTCTCTTAGCTGTGAAAGAGTAACCGTGGAGCTGCTTCCAAACAAAAGAGTGATTGCTTGCCAAAGGGGATGCAGCACTTAAAGAAATCAATTAATTGACAAAATCTTACTATAATTAAGCAGAACTTTAATTCAGGTAGGTCCAGTGTATTTCAGATCGTTTTCCAACTCTGAGAGCTATGAGTGTCTGTTTACATCACATGGATCCCACTCACGAGACTGTGCTTGAATGAGTTGCGCTTTTAGGACCAGGAGTTAGACTAATGTTTAGCATCTGACATTGTTAACATGGCCTTTTTGTGTGCTAGTTTTAGGCTGCTGACAATGTTTCTTCCCTTCTGTCCTCGCCAGGTGAGCTGGCCAGGAGAAGAACTTAAGAACTAGTGGATCTTATTAGACATCAAAGGGCAAATATGGAGTGATGTTGCAAGTGCCTCAAGCCCAGAGTGAACTTCAGTCAGAGCTTAGACATCTGGAAGCTCAGCTGTAGACAAGGAAGCCCACAGAAGCGGAGGTTTCTGTTTTGCTGCTCAGAAATGGCTTGGAGTTTTGTCTTTTCAGTTAACAGTTCTTGCAGATTACAGGTCATATACCAGAAAGCAGTTTATGCAAAGCACTCGTGAAAACGACAGTGATTACCCATACTGTGTGTTTGATTCTTCAGTAGCAGTGAACAGATTTTGCCCTTTCAGATACCCACTGCAGGAACATGCACTCTAGCAATTAAGGTTGTAACAGTTTTACTGTTTGCATTGAATTTCCTTATTTGCTTGTTGTTTTATCATTTTAAGATTAATTAATTTTTCCTTTTAATGAATGCAGTTGGTTGAATACATTGATCGGAAATATTTTTGTTTGTTTGTTTCTTGAGAAGATATGAGTACAAACAGCAGTGAACGGTTGCATGCATTGCCTGGAAAATATGTGACCATGCATACAGCCATAATGAAAATGGAGAATAGATGTGTCAACAGCAGGTTATATGTAAGATAATTCGTTTATCCACCTGTGTATTCCCCTGTTCTGGGGTCTAGTTGTAGGCTTAAGCTGTAGGTTTAAGGAGTTTTCTACACAAATAATATTTTTTTGCTAATTGATGCATGATGTTAATGTCATAACAGGGAGAATAATAGATTCAACAGTTAAAGCTACATTACTTGAAAATGTTAAAAAAATTAGATTTTAGTGTGGAAATACTGGTGACGGAAAATTTTCAGGCAAGGGAATCTTCTTCATTAAACTGTCCCTAGAGATAAAATTTGTTTCTTATCCTATAAATCAGATGTGGATTTCCTTGTACTGTAAAACATTTTTTGTGGTCATATTTTCATATCCACACAAAATTTTTCAACCTACACCTTGCAATGTGAACTGAGGGGAGTCTGAGAATAGGAAGCTCCCAGAAGTAGTGCTAAGATATCCAGACTTATTCCCAGAACTTTTGTGCAAACTTTTACTCCCAAAATATTATTTATCTAAAAAATTAAAACTTAATAGTTATCTGCAAAAGCTACTATTTCTGTATAATTGCACTATACCTATGGAATCTTTCAAAGAAAAGCAGTTTCACTTTCTACACCTGTATCTATTTTCCCCAAAACATGTAGAGCAATTAGAACAAAATATGTACTAACCCAGCCCCAGGTCTGAATTTCATCACTAGAAAGTATTTTGACCAACACAAGTTTGAAGTAAAATTCTGCCTTGTGAACCTAAATTTGGTATGAGATGTTCAATAGCTGTTTGAATATCCTTATGTTGTAAGGAGGGAATACTTTCATAGCCATGTGGTGTCTGTTTTCACATGGTAGGAAAATGAACTTAGCTCAGTGGAGCACTTTTCTTCAATTCCAGCTAAGAAACCAACTAACTGTAATTTTACAATGGCATTTTTCATCCTAATTAGTATTTATTTAAAATTTATTTAATGTGGTTCTGGTGCGAAATCTTGAGTACTGCATTCAGTGGCTGCTCCCTTGAGGTCCTAAAGGTGTAGAGAAAGATGGTAACAGGGCCTTTGTCTTTTCTTCAAGTGCAGTGCTTGCCACTCAAATGGAAGCATTTGTCAGGTTACAGTAAAGACATAAAGATAATTAAAATTGATAAGCCAAACAGTTTGGCAAATATTAGTCTGTAACTTCACAGAATATAAAGCTTTTGGTACAAAGGGTTGTCTGTGCCTCTTAAACTGAAAGCCAGATTAAAGCTCTCAGTACTGTATTGGTCTGGGGAACTCAAGGGTGTTTTTTCATCCTGTGTTTTGGGATAATATGCCCATCTCTGTCTCTGTGTGGAGTATGAGCCGGGTCCCTCTCATCTGCAGGGGAGAGGAGGGGAGCGAGCTCCCAGTCTGCTCAGGGTTGCCCCTCAGCATGGCGCAGTACATGGCTGCCCTGACCATTCAGCAGGCCTGCAGGGCAGTTTTTAATTCCCCTGTGTTTGCTTTCATTATGAAGCCTGAAGGACAGCCTGTCTTAATACTCTTCCATCCAAGTGGCTTTACTTTCTGGCAAGTTTCTCAAAAACTAAATTTTTACTCTGACTGGAAATTACTTGCAGTGAAAACTATATACTTCACATCCAGAAGTGACAGAGAAATGAGTTCATGCCTTCTTTTTTTTTTCTTTTTAATAGCAAATGTGCTCTCATTTATGCACAGTCAGTGTTTGAATAGCTGAGTGGCCACTTGGACGTGTTTTATTTTTGAGGCTACAATATCAGCTGAGTTCATTATTACTGGTTTGGACTTCTTAATATTTGAACTTTCCCACATGAAACCTTTATTAACATTTGTCAGTTTGGAAGCCTGGCAGTCCAGACAGTGACCTTTATTCTGCTGCTGTCTGAGACAGGGTTTATCACTCTGACAGAACCTAATTAAAATAGAAAAAAATAAATAATCAGTGAGTGATGTCAGTAAAAGATGGAGAACCAGAGTAAGAGCCTTTACTGGCCACAGTATGTCTATAACAAGCTGCAGCTTTTCCCTTTTCTTCACTGATGGAGGGAATGTTATTCTGCCAGCCGTTATTCATTCGCAAAGAGCAGGGGTAAGCTTTCATAATCCCTTAGAGGGGTTTCTTTGCAAGATGGTCATTCTAAAGTTTAAATCATATTTATGTAGAGCCAGATTTTGTCATACTCTTTCCTGTCAAATAGTAGCTTCCTCTCTTAAAAATCCAATAGTGAGTCAGGACAAGAATGAAGACAAGTAGACTCTGTGAAGTAGACTCTGTCTTTAACTGAGGAATCCAACTACATGAACTTTTACCTGTGCTTATTTTTCTTCATGAGCAATAACTTAAACTTTTTATTTTTTTATTTTATTCTCAAATCCTTCCACTTAACCTAGATGAGCATCAAGGCCCTTTTTTGTGGTTTTGTTTTGTTTTGTTTTTATTTTACTGGAGGAGAAAAGCCTGCAAACTACAGTTTTGTTTGTGTTCTTTTTCGTAGGTTCAGCTCCTACCTTTAGAACTAGAAGCTTTATGGCATTCTCCATGTCATTAAGATGAAAAGTTCCATGCCTCTTTTAGCTACTATCTCAGTGATCCTGATTCTCACCAGAAATTTGTATAATCAGTTAAACAAAACACTGCCATCCTTGCCTTTTATATTTTAATAATCCTCAAACTACAGCAAAGTCAGCACTATCCAGACAGACAAATTTAGAGTCTTTTAAGCTCGGAATAGTTCTTATAGTAGCTTTTGCCAGACCATTTCACAAGGAAGAAATTCTCTGTGCTTTGCTTCTCTCTTTACCTGTTAAGGTCCCTTCCTTAACAGAGTGAAGCAAGTCTACTGCATTACCTGTTTCTCATTTTCTGAATTTCTTGGTGAATCTCCTCCCCTCATGTTTCAATCCTTGTTTACTTTGTTTATGTTTTTGAGATTGAGATTTGCTGCTTTTCATCTATTTATGTCTTGAGAGGTAGATTTAGTAAGTGACAGAATTTTCAGATCCAGTTTATTATTTTCAAATACAGCAAGGCTGACCTTGAATCATTTTCTTTATTTGGTTTGTTACAGTGTTTCTGCCCTCATAAACCATATGAGAGAGATTGTAAATGGTAGTGCTTCCCTGCAAGTTCCTAAAGAACAGTGGTAATATTAACTATCCCAGTTCTACACTGGCTGGGACCTTTTTGTGCTGAGGCAGTTAGACATGCATAAAGAGGACAAAAGGAGCAAGATTCTTTTAACACTTTAGTTCTTTAGAGAATCATTCTGACAAAAAAAAATTGTTTATTCAATGCTTCTTATAAGCATGACTTGAAAAAAAGTCGTGCAATAAAATACCACCTTCAGTCATTTGAATCTATGCAGATATTGAAACTGAGGGTCTCTGAAAACAAATACCTGGTATTTCTCAATGGCTTAGTTCATAAAATAAAGGCATTTACCTGTGAAAGTATTAAATTATTTTAACTATACATTTCATTTCATTCAGCTTGTCATACAAGGCAGAATCCTTATTTATAGTGGTAGAGTTGTATTAACTTTACCTTTCCTATTGTTGCTGTTTTTTATTTCTTTTTTCTTTTTTTTTAATATATTGGCCACAATTGGAACTGTATTCTAAAGTATTTACAATGACAAATCCTAGTATCACAGACTTGATAATGTAGCTTCTCTCATTTGATGTTATTGTGATTTTTTTCAATGTATTTTCTGCTTTTCCCACTAATACACCAGTGAGGTGCTAGATTGCTTTCTAGTGGTATACTGGAGCTACAGTGTTGAAGATTCTTTTCCAGAACAATAACTCTTTTTCACTTTGAAGAAGCCTATTGTTTGAAGGAGAGTTATGTACACAGATAGCTGTGTTATTGGATTTGACTAATTACATCCTATGCAAGCATGTCTTTAGTACCCATTAAGAGCTCAGGAATCTCTGAAATAATAGTGAACTCTGTTAAAGAACTAAGAGCAAGGGGAACTGAGAGGTTTTAACTTGGTGTTGGCTATTTCAATGCATTTTGAGCAATTTTCACATAAATAATCTAACCCTTTCATATCTAATTGATTTTAGTTGATGAAGGAGTTTCCTCTGCTCAGCATGTTCAACATCCATGAAAACCTGCTAGAGGCTTTGTTGGAACTGCAAGCATATGCAGATGTCCAGGCAGTCTTAGCAAAGTATGATGGTAAGTTCAAATATATATTTGTATTTTCTCTATATGGTACATACTGAAGAAGTATTTCCAAGTCAAACTCTTTAAAATTTAGAAAATGCTGTAATTAAGTTGATGGACACAAGCTTCATACATGCCCTTACACAGTCCTTAATCCAAAGATTAAACACTGCATTTTTCTGCCAACCAATGCTTAATTCATTGTACAGGGTAATGGAACTCACTAGCAGCTCTTCAGTGCTTTCTTTGCTTTCTGATAATGTTTAAAGAATGACTGTTTAGGTTCTACAGACTTGTTATTGCATGCTCGTCAAACCTTGTCTCACAAAAGGATTGTCAGTTCCCTTATGGACTTCACTATGAATGTTGACTTAGTAGCATACAAGTGCTTTATAGACTTTAATTGATTTAGCTTCATAGCAATCTACTGAGTAGCAAACTTCGTATCTTATGGAGAAAACTTGCAAAGCTCAAAAGGCTAAATAAACCTTTTGTATTAAATTTTTGTATTTTTCAGTAAACATTGGTTCATACAGCATTATATCTCTTTTTATGTTCAAATCACAGCCGCTGCAGCTCTAGCCATTTGAAATTCAATTCAAGACATCAGGGTCTGAGAGACACAGAATGAGAAGTGTTTAGATTAAATTAAATGAGTTTTCCATGTATTACTAGAAACTTTGTGACAGAAACAGGAACACAATACATTCTCTTGAGCAGTGTTCATCAGCCTGCACAGTACCACTCTTCCTTCTCTTCCTGCAGTCCCTGCTTGTTCAGTAGCCACATTCCAAGTTCTGCTACAAGTGAATGAGGGATTCTGCAGCTGTCAGTTTCCTGTTGTGTTATTAGACTAGTCCTCATTCATCCTCAGAAAAGTCTCACTCTGTGCACTGGGTTATGGCAAGGGAGTTTATGAAAGGAAAATTATGTAATCATACAACTGAAAATGAGATCATAACCTGCATGAATCAAATAGCTGACTTATATGAACCCTATGTAGCCTTAATTTTGATAATTCTTAACTCTGTGTTTGTCTTGTAGCCTTTAAAATGTTCTTGTTGCTAACTCGTACTAGGTCTGGTGTTCTTTGAGCAGAGATTTCAAGACTTGTAACACACAAAGTTTTTGAAAAGATAGATGGACATTATTTGAGGTACTGTTGTATAAATGCCTGCAAATATGGACTCTGAGTCCTATATCCACAGTGCTTTGGACACTCTTGATCCTTAGAAGGAATTGGCTGGTCTTCTGTCCCACTTGGTTACTGAATTTGCTTCTACTTCTCTTTTGCATGGTCATTTTCAGCTTTGTAATGCTCCTAGTTCTTACCCAAGGCTCCTTGTTTAGCCAGTACTGCTTATTCACAGAGCCATTCTTCTGCCTCTCCTAACTACCTCTCCCAATCTTCTCTTCAGGGCAGTGATGGTCAAGATACATCTCCTCCTGTTTTAATGTCTTTTCTATCCACCCTTTTCTCTTTGACTTCTGCCTCCTCTTCATTTGTCATGCATTTGATTCATGCATTTGTCCTCTGTTGCATTGCCTGGGTGCCAAAAAGCAGAACAGTAAGAGGTTACACAGACAGAGATTCTCACTGTCAGCTTCTGTACTTGGACCCGTCTCATCACATGGAACATCACCCAGCATGGGGATGACACATAAGTTTATTGGAGTACCAAGACGTGTACTTGATGTGCAAAGGATCTTTGGAGAGTATAACCAAAAAAATGCAAAAGCTTTCACTGATTATGTGCTAACTGCTTTCTTCTAACATCTTATAACTTAGGAAATTAAGATAAATTTTAATGAGGCTCGTAGTAGGCCACTGGCTTGATTACTAACATGATCATCCCGCCAGATTTCAGACTCCTGCACCAGACTGTGGCAGAGGTGAGATTATTTAACAAAAGAGAAATAAACAGCTGATTACAAGTAATGTTAGTGATAATCACTGCTACCAGTCCAGTCTGCAATGTTTACAACTCTTTCCAGAGTCAAATCATTATAAGCAGAGATCAAAATGTCACCCAGGCCCTTGAGCATTAACATTCAGTAACAGCAATGACTCTGGGAGAGGTCTTGGTTGTACTTAGTCTGGTTGAAGAAATTGGCGGTTAAAGTGGTAACATCAGAGTCTTTCTCACAGCTCCTTGTATTTTAGTAATTCTTGTGACACAGGGATAGATCCTTGTAGTCTGTTTTGGCATGTAAAGAAGCAAATAAATAGAAATGCCAATTTTTATGCCCCAGGCACCACAGGATCTTGTCACTTTCTAGTCTTCAATGTAGTTATGAAGCAGTAGTCCTGAGAGGTAGCAGAACTGTGAAAGAACAAGGAATTAAGCCATGCCTTCCCAAATCTCAGGACTAAACTCCAGTGCAAGGTCTGCTTTGGCATACTAAAGCACTTATCCCTAGTTTTACATAACACCTTGGTGGCAGTTTATGTCATGGAAGTTTATAAAACTTGTGTTTCATTTTCTCAAAAGCATCTGACAGTGTCAAAACAGTGAAACTTTTCAAAATAAAGCTCTTACTTTGGATGTTTGAACACATGCAGTTTCAGCTCATGCTTTGAGTACGGTGTGTGTATGCACTAGGTATGCACAAAGAATCAGCAAACACAGGCTTAACCAGTATAACCCTTACAGTTCATGAGTCTCAGATGGCCTGTCTCAGGGAGTCTCAGCTCATTTGAGAACTCATCAGCTTCATGTGTTGTAAGATTTATTGGAATATAAAACACTGAACTCATTTATACTTTCCTATCTGCAGTTTCTGTTGGTCCCACTCCATTGCCTTTTTTTTACTAAGACCAAACCTGATTTATTGTATTTTGATAACATATGAACAAATTATTTCCTTGAGCAGTTTGCCCCCACCCTGGGCTAAAAAGTTGGATCACTTTATGTGAAACCTCAGCCCCTGCAAGCAGATGCACTGCTTTACCAAAAGCCATGTGTTAAATTATGTTTATATTATGTACCTGGCAACAGAGCTGATGTCCATGCTCATTATTCATGGAAAAAGGGCCTCATTAGTGGGACAGCGTGCACTGTTGCTGAGCTACATCATTATGGTTTCAGAGTTCAGTGTCTGTCAATGGAGTGAGGATGACCTAAATACTGTTGAATTCAGAAAATATTTTTGGCTCTGATTTAACACGTATCCGTGTTATTTACAGGAGAAATAGTTATGGCTGTTGAAGAGACTGTTCTTGATGGAATAAGATTCTGATATTTGTAGTAGATAAAGTCTCTCTGCTCCGCTTTCCTTGCTTTTTAAACAGATTGTTTTCCAGTAGAGCTGATCTGCTTGTTCTGACACTTAGAGCAACTCATTTATTAACTTCCCTGGGCAGTCATTGCTTTGATAGATTTTCTCTGGTAACCTGGGTACTCTGTGAAAACTTTCTGGCAATTGGAAGTCAGGTTTAGAAAGAGTACATGCCTGTGTATTTAGTCTTAGTGATGCAATGGTTCCTCTCTAAGCCTGTCCTTGCTTTCATTTTTTAAAAGAACAGTGTTTTCCAGTGAGACTATAAGTCTTCTGATGTGCAGGAGGAAAAGCACCTTCTACAGATTGTTCTTTCATGTACCCCTTTGCAGAGAAGGAGGAAGTCTTACCATGCAGACAGAGTCCCAAATGCAGAGTTCACTTGAGAAGGTATTTTTAGACCTAAGGATACACAACAAGAAAGAAGGATTTAAATACAAAATGTCTCATTCTGCTCTATACCATGACACTTTTTTATTTGTTAACAGCTTACTTAGCAGAATCCCACTTTAAGTTAGTGTCAAATCAAAATGCAGGCCTTTGAAGAAACACTTCAGAAACAGCCTTCTTTTTCTTGGAATACTTTTAACTTAGTGAGATCCAAACAGCATAGTGAAATTAATTTTCTAAAATGTAGCCTATTCAGGGCTACTCTTCTACCTCTGTCACCTTCTGCCCAGTTTCTTGTCCTTACAGACTTATGAAATGAGTGAATTCTATTTATATTGAACTAGAAGGGAATCCTTTGGTATAGATTTGCAGATTGATAAACCAATAGCATGCAGCCATCAATTGCATTAGCTATGGTCTCCAGAGGGTTTGTGTGTGTGTATATATATATACACACATATAGATATATGTATTATATATCTTTCTCTCTATATATATGTGTATGTGTGTGTGTATATATATGTGTGTTTGTATGTGTGTATATATATATATATATATCTCACATCTCCATCTGTTTCATTAATTGCCCGTATTTATGTTTGATGTTTTTGAGAATATGTTTTATCTAGTGGAGATATCTGGGTAGGTGTTCTAAGTGCAATAGGAGGTTTTCTTCTGAGTTAAAGATGTAGCACGTGGCAGTATTGAAACAACCACTACCTCATGCACACTGTTTTATAATCCTTTTGTTTCTTTGAAAGAGAGATCTTAAGAAAAAGTCCTTTAGTTAAGGTCATACCAAAGTCCAGTCTACCTTCCCCAAGAGATGCAAATCATGTGACACCTCCAGTTTGTGTAACAGTAATATCAAGAGAATATTTGATTTTGAATTGTGTTTGTTCATATCACATCTTTTTCAGCTTCTGCTTCTAAGAACTAGTTTCTTTTCTCCATATGAAAATCGCTTGTCACTTCAGCTGTGTCTCTGCATCAGTTCGGTGTCTGTTCATACCATCTGATCTCTTCTTTTTTGCCATATGATGATGTGGGGTTTTTGTTTTTCCGATTAGTGCAAAAGCACAAGAAGTCTAA
Source organism: Pithys albifrons albifrons (assembly GCF_047495875.1). Classification (NCBI taxonomy): domain Eukaryota; kingdom Metazoa; phylum Chordata; class Aves; order Passeriformes; family Thamnophilidae; genus Pithys; species Pithys albifrons. Next base: position 77,105,461 of record NC_092460.1, read on the forward strand.
AGTAATTAGACAGTATTAAATGTCTGTAGAGAGGAAGGAATAATTTTGGATATAGAAGATTAAAATGAGCAAGTTAAAGGGACTGACATCTGCTTGGTCACTGATACGCATCTCAGGAAGAGCAGCATATGAAATGTTTACAACCAGCAGTTGTAAATCTTTCCAAAATTGGACAGTGCAACTTGTAGTTGTGGTCATGACAAGATAAAGACTTTCTGTTTGCGCTGAAGAGTTTTTCCCATTCTATCAGGGAACCAAAATCCAGCCCTTAACATATGTTATGGCTGTGTCATTTGTGTTTGATTGGGTGTTTCCCACCACTGAGGAAGAATGTCAGAAATACAGAGAATCAGAACTGGTTTGTTTTGTAAGGACCATGTTCATAGTTGTGCTCCCTCCAGCATGTTTTGTGCCACATTTTGTGGAAAAATGAAATGACTGTTCTAAAGGGAGATGGTACTACAGGATATTGGATCTTTCTGACCGTGTTTTTCCCGTAATGTTCACTTCATACTTTATTGATTTCCATCCCATTATTCTTGTTTTTAGACATTTGTATCAGCTTAATTCACTTTCTTCCTTAATGTTTGTGTGTTTATAGATCATTGTGTCTGTCTTCTGTCATCACCAATCCAGCCTGCACGTATTTATTTGCTAGAGCACTTTCAATCTTTCTTATAAGCAATTTTTCCAACTGCTTGTGTAAGAGTTGACAATCTAACCTGCAGGTGCAGAGAACTGGGGAGGTTCTGTGCTGACAGAGCAAGTGTTGGCTTACCACTTAAACACTAGAACCTACAGACAGACTGAGGGACAGAAAATCAGAGCTGGGGTTTACCCCCAGGCCATAGCACAATATGTGTCCTGTATTCCACCATTGGTTTACCTCTCCACGTAACTTCTTCCAGTTGATAAACTTTCATATTTGAAAGTATGTGAATTATTCCAGCAGCTTAATGTTGTCTCTCTACAGTGCTATGTGAAGAATAGGCAGTTTGACTGAAAGGATCTTACTGTGGAAATTATGGCCCCAAATCTACAGCTAATTTCAACAGATATTTATGTCCTATTAATGTTGATAAGGTTATTCACCCATTTAAAGTTAAGCCCACAGAAATCTTTATTGTTGACTTGTGAATAACATACACTTTGGACTCAAAATAGGGAGTATTTTCTTATCAGTGACTTAGATTTTTGTAATTATTAGTGACCAAAACAATTGCAACATTCCTGTCTCTTCATGTTTTAGAGCCTTCTGATGACTTTGGTAGGGGATGTTGATCAATCCATATCCAGATTAATAATTTCTTGGTTAACTTGCTGTTTATAAGAACAAAAGATCCCATGATCTGTTTATATCATACATGGCATATTCTGGATGTCCATTGCATTTTCCATTAATTCAATCTCACAAGCTAATGCTTAAGAATCAAATGAACAGTAAGAATTCAATTTCCCAACCCTCCCCATACCTGACTGGAGTTAATTGAAGGAAAATGCTTGTAAATTAAGTCTAGACTTTTGTATTCTGTTTAAAGATACAAGCAATAAGGAAGAAACAGAGCTTGTTTTATATTGACACATCAGTTCTTATTAGACAAAAATGTCCTGGTGGATTAGACAGCAGAATAACAGTCATCTTTCAGCACATTGTAGGAGCTCCACCAGTAATCACAGGAGGGTGGGAAACAGTGTGTGTGAAGATATTTTGCCAGATGGCTCACAGAGCTGGACACAGTCATTTATTAAAACTCCCCTTTGGTTCCTGAAAGAGTACATACCTCCTAGGGCTGGTTTAGACATGATTCCTTTGCTAAGTTCAAGTTTTTACCAGACATAATTGTTTTATGCCTTTTTCTAAAATAAGAGGGTGCAGTTTTGGAGATGAAGTCTAAATTATATGAGGCTTTTGAAGTATTGTAATCAGACCAGCATATAGCAGAACCAAATACTTACGGTCTAATATGGAGCAAACAAAAAGCAACACACTTCTGAAGGGAAGCAGGTATGGGACCTGCTGAGGGCTGTCTGAGTTGGACTACATGAAGTCCAGAGGTCACTTCCAACCCCAACCATTCTATGATTCTGTGATAAACACAAATATTTGATGTTTTTCTTCCGTTGCTGGGGGACTGTAGGTATTATCCTCAAACAAGTGCTGCTTGCTCATTAGGAGCACAGTACTGGAAGATGCCTCCTGCGTGAGTGAGGCCCACCACTGGTGCATTCCCTGCATTATACTGTCCCTTCCATGAGCTGAGCAAGCTCTATCCTAGAATTAGCTTTTTGTTTGCCCCATTATTCTACCTGGAAATCTGCCTCAAAAATTCACTTCACAGAAACCTTTTTTTAATCTCTAGCCTACATTTAATTCTGAACTCTTTATTCTTTTGCCAACATTCTCCTTTACCTAGGCAATCCTTCTACTTTCATGGTGTTCTGTGTGGATATGTGTAGAGAACAGTTTTATCTTCTCTCAGTCTTTATTTTGTTTGATTTGATACAAAAACCATCCAGTCCTTCTGTTTATTGTTGTTGTTCTTGACCATGGGTAATTAGATTTGAACAAAATATTCCTTGAGAAATCCCATTTCTTCCACAGAAATGACTCGTGGTGTACCTGGGCCTTATCTCATCTCACCACATTTCCCTTCCTTACAGATGCCAGCAGTTCATTGTGAATCATCTTGCAATCTTATGTACATAAATGTTTTCAGCTTAGGAACACTTAACTGCCTACTAGAAGATATTTTTTGTAATACTATGTTTTGTTTTAATACATTTAACCGTATATCAAGCTCAGTTCTCACTGCATGATCTCTTAGCCGAGAATTGTAATAATCCTTACAACTTGGTTCATGCAAGTTCCATTGAACATTCTCCATTCAAGTATCAGTGATTAGATGCATAAACTAGGCTGTATACACGTCATTAGAAGTAGAGTGGTCTCATTGTTTTACCTCATGGCTGAATTGACATTTTCTTCCTGTCATTCTGTGTTTTCCTGGTTTTTTGCTGCTTGCTTTGATGAAATCCAGTGAGCAGCTTTTATTAGTATAACTGCTTTTCCTCTGCTGTATCAGCTATTGCTCCAGACCTCCTAACTCCTTTTAGTTCAAACAGATGGATGAGTAAAATGGTGCTTTCACTGTGTTATTAGAAGTCTGAGGAAGCATCCTCTTTTTGGTCCTTTTTTTATATGTAGAGTTTGCCTTTTGCCTTGGGAAAATGTATTTCCAGGATCTTCTAGGCAGACCTTTCTAGGTAGAAGATCCTTCTTGTGTCATTCTTGTAAACTTTTAAAGGTCAGATCCCAAACCAATGTTACTAGGTTTGAACTAATATTTCAAAATATTAGTAAATAAATATGGGGTAAATATTTCCCATGAGGTAATGGTGGTTTGATGGCCCAGAGAAACACTTACAGGTAAGGGGAAGATAAAGTATTCTGTTGACCAGTTGAAAACCTTGTAAATGTCAGCACATTGTTAGTTTTCTCATGTGTTTTTTTTCTTTTCCATTCCTCTACCTTTCACTCCATTTATGATTTAATGAATAAGGTTTATAGTGAAACACAGAGACCACTGTTCTGAAAAGGGCATTTCTTGAAAATAACTTCTAATGTTAAGGAAAACCGGGTATACAGAGGGTTATTGAATGTGCTTATAAATATTTTCTGCTCCTGTCACTGAAGATATGCTCGTGTCTGTATCTGTAGCTATCTTCTATTAGTGAAGTAATTAACATATCTGCCATCCAACCTGCTTTGCATGCTGTTGATTGTAATTACTTCAGTTGCTACAATTGCGTACTCCAGTGAAATTAATAGTTGGAATATACTATAGGGGAGCCTCCAACGAGATCTGTACATCTCATACTTGAAGGGCAAGAGCATAAAAAGATAATAGAGATAAAAAGATAAAAGATAATAGATAAGTAGGTAGCCTTTTCTAAGTGCCTCAGTCATTCTGGCAATATTTTCTGTCTAACAGAACACTGTGCTTGTTTGCTTGGTTACTAATAAGTGAAGGATGGTGACTGCTGAGATATGACTTGCTTATCCTCTTTAACTACCTTTGTAGCCCTGTCTTGCAAGGCACATGAGTTCAGTAAATCACAAGTTTCTCCTAATCCTAGTTACCAAGTTACCATGGTAATTTTGTCTTTCCAATGAAGTTTAATGAAAAACCAAGGAAAACCCAAGGAATAGATAGTTTCTTAGAACAACAGTCAGATTAGCTGCTCCTCACTTTTACAATGGACCTATTTAAGTGCCTTGTGTTTACTATGCTGTAGTTGCTATTTACTGTAGGAAAATCTCACAGTGTGCAGAAGTGTTTGCAGAATCCAGCCTTTAGTGGGTTTGATTTGTTGGGTTTGTTTTTTGTTGTTTTTTTTTTCATTTAGCTATAGTCTTTAAATTTTTTATGCTAGAATATTTAAATCACTATATAATATGAATCAGCCGTGGAAATTACTGAATCACAGAATATAATAAATTGGAAGGGACCCACAAGGATCATGAAGTCCAACTCACCCCTGCACATGAGATTACTAATGTGGAAGTCAATTCTTCTCTGTAGCAGTGGGAACAAATGTATTACTTAAGTCTGTTAAGAAGCATTTCTCTCTACGTTTTGAACACTTTGTGCCAATTTGCTGTTAGAAAACAGGTATAAATTAACTGATGGGTTAAGTCATGTTTATGGCTCCCAGAGTGTCTCTGGAACAGGATAAAATGGCCAGAGACTGTTTGGCGAATGTTTTCGTCCAACATTTCTTTAAGAGGCTAAACACCTTATTTTACTGTTAATCTTTAACAGCAATAAATCTGCTGGTTGTTTGCTTGCAAGTCAAATCCATTATTACTTGAATAGCTGTCTTAACTTGTATAGCTGCCACATATGCATATTATATGACTGCTTCTGCATGAAAACGTGCAGACTGAATAAAATAGCCCTCAGCTATTACTTGTATGTTTTGTGAACTATGGAAAAATTCATGTCTTGCAAGTTACCTATACATTTATGTATGGAGTAGTGAATTCTTTCATTATGTCTCTGTCATGTCAGCCTTTGAATTAGTTCTCCAGTGAACTCGCTTGCTGTTTAAATAACAGTTCCAGTGGTCATTAACATACATTTTAAAGCCTGTATATAAGGTGGAAATTTAAAAGTCCATGTGACATGGCAGTGTAAGTCCAAGATCAGAAAATATTCTGAGTTTCCATAGTAATTTTTCACCTGTCATGCTTAATCTGAAGTATCAGTCAAACACTTTACTTTCTGCGGATTGAGTTTTCAGATGTATGGTTTTCTTTCTTTCTTTCTTTTCGACAGATATAAGCTTACCAAAATCAGCAACGATATGTTACACAGCTGCATTGCTCAAAGCCAGAGCTGTCTCTGACAAGTAAGTGCTTCAGAACCACTGTCCAGCAAAAATCCTGGTTTAACTCAAGATTTCTCTTATCTGAGCCCACACCCTAACAATCTGCTCAGTAGCAGGAAAATTCAGTCCTGCAGTAAATTCATAGAATTACTTTATGTATAAGAAAAATTTGCAGTGATCAAACATTACACTTCAGATATTAAAGATGAAGAAGAGAAATAGAATAAATTCAGTTCTTCTTTCAGTTTTACATATACTGTCTGGGTAAGCCTTGGCTTCCTAGGTAGTATAATGAAGATGTAATTAAAAAGGGTTGTGTGGCTGAACCTCTTTAACTTTGTATAAACCTGATTATAAAAAAGTAATAAATAAATGCGGATGCACTGGTAGCAATGTCATTTTACAAGAGCTGTCAGAAGACTGCTCATCTACTTATTTAGCGGCAGATGGATTTAGCATTATTATGTCAGGGATTCTGAGAGGTAGATGACATTCATATTTTTAGAGACACAAATATCTGTTATGTTTTTCTCTTGGGTCTCAACCTTCCAAGGTGCTGAGCACATCTATTTGATGCCTGTGGACTTGAGAGCACTGGCCCGCTCTGAAAGGGTGCTCAGCTCCTTGTGAGATGGAGCTCAAAAATCCTGATTCTGCTCTCAGATGCCTTCACACAAATCCCAGGCAGAGTTGTGTCTATGCACTTGAGGGTCGAATGTCCCCCTAAAGTTGGAAAGCAAGTAGAGTGGAAAGCCATTTTCTTGACTGACATCCTGACAGTTTTTGCTTTTAAAGTGTATGTACACATCAAGATCTAAGTAATTTTCTTTCATTCTTTTTGTCCTGTAGATCGCCAGTACCTACTGCAACATCTTTCCTCCCTACACAGCGACTCCAGCTTGGGAGGGCAGGGCTAAGGTTGTCACAGCTTTCCCTGTGGTGTCTGCCTGCCAAGTACAGCTCTGGAGTTAGCCGTGGGGTGTGAGGTGAGAAAGAGATTGCATGGTCTGGTTTTTTATTCACTGGGGCAGATGATTTGCCCACAGTTGGGGCATGCTACCCTCAATGGTGCTGCAGCCAGTAGACCACCTGCTACTGCTGCTGCATCGTGCTTCCATCCCAACCTGACATAGGGGCATTGGGTTGGGAACCTCCCTAAAACGTCCCCAAACCTGTTTTTAATAGAAACCCTCCAACAATAATTTGGCATTGGGTGTTTTTTTTCTGTTTTTTTCCCTTTTCTTTTTTCTGCAACTTCAGCCTTGAATATGCCCCTTAACAAGGTACCTAGAGCAAATTTAGATTAGTGACAGAGAAGGGACTGTTTGAACTGACTTTCTGCCGTGATTAGATGCAAACGTGCTTTCCACTTCTGCTGGGATTTTCATTGGCCTTGATGTAATAGATCACTCAGAGTTTCCACTTGCTATGGAAGTCTGGAGAAATGACTCAGTTTGGTTACATGGGCCCACGTTCTAGATTCCTCTTCTGTCTTTCTTGCTAGCATTTCTGACCTAATGTGTTTGTTTGTTTTTGTAGATTTTCTCCAGAGGCTGCCTCGAGGCGAGGGCTGAGTACTGCAGAGATGAATGCAGTAGAAGCTATTCACAGAGCAGTAGAATTTAATCCACATGTGCCAAAAGTAAGTACTGAGAAAACATTGTAGCTCTAACACTGCTGAGCACATAACTCATGATTTTTGTATTAGATTAGCAAATAATGTTGTGAAAAGGGGAGCAAACCATGGGAAGGGAAAGAAGCTGATAGTGTGCACAGTTTTTTCATTTGCTGTTTCACATTCAGGACTGTGCAACTTGAAATTTTAGCAGAAGTGGATTGTAGTAGTAGACATCACCAAATGCTATGCTGAAGGACAGAACCATATGTAAATACAGATTATTATTTGCAAAATAGCCATTAAAGATCTTCTAGTTCAAAATAACATATTTTTATTTGCTTTGATGATTATATGTAAGAATATGTTTTGGCATGCTGTACAAAGGAATTTATCTTTGGAGTTCATGGTGTGCTTTGTGTAAGTTTTATTAGTAATTCCTTGTGCAGCAACCTGTCATTAAATTCTGAGAATGCATAGAACTACAAAGTAAAAAAATGGATTTATGTTCTAATTCCCTAAACCCCTCTCTAGATGTGTATCTCAGCAGTAAGAATCTTGCCCAGAGGCTGCTAAAGGCTAATGCATTTTACTATTTCATCACCTGATGCTCAGTATCACAATCTGTAAGTTCATTGAAAAGGCAAACTAGAGGTAGCTGCTTTTTGGCTGCTGGACCTTTTTGACCTCTGAACCTCAGCCCACAAATCTTTGGACTAGTATTACCCTTTGAAAGTAAGCAGCAGAAGTACACTAATATAGGGAGCCTGTTCATTAGGTACAGCAGAACACTAAGTCTTGTCAAGATAAACCCAAAACCTCTCCCATATGTACCCATGGATTGCAGAAAGTTAATTCTTATACATTGCATGAATTAAGTATTTTCTCTATGACCTTTATCTGTTATGCTAACCACTAAATAGCATAGTGTAGCTGTCTCAGAGTTAGGCTGTTTGCTTAATAAAATAATCTAGACTTCCTCTACAGGCAGTGAAAAGAAGGAACAAACTATCTTAGACATCTCTAGAAAGACTTTTCCTCCAAGCTGTTTGTATGCTGACTAGTGAAAGGAGCAACTCTTTTCCAGTAAAAGCCTGATTTTTAGGCAACAAAGTTGAGGTGAGATGAGTCCATTTGTGCCATACTGTAAAATTAAAATATTAAGTCCAAGGCTGCTTCTCTGGAACGCTGTTTACTTTCTTCCATCCCAATGGTTCTTGCACCAACACAACTATTGGTATTTCTCTTCTGCCTGGTTGCCTGTTTAACTCTTTAGTCTAGTCCTGTTCTGGGTGAACCTTTCTAAATGTTTTACTAAAGCCTGATTAGAGATCTTGCCAAGCAAAGATACCAGTTTCACCTGTCATAAGCAATCCTTGGGAGCCTGCTCCATTTTTCTCACTTATCTCAATGCCTTTGATGATAATTTCCATCAAAATCTATTGTAACAGTTTGTATACTAAAGTTTCCATATGAACACACAGCGTTTCTGTCCTCTTTAAAGGAATGTCTTTGCACTTACTCCTCTCATCACTTGATTTTGAGTGGGTGTCCTTCCACTTTAGGTCAGTTTTGCTACTCTGGCTGATTTTTAGGACTGGTTCATTCACTGTTCAGGGACAAAGATAGTTGGCTGCAGTGGTCTGCACTTCTTTACATGCTCCTAATGTGCATCCTGCTGTTGTCTCCAGGCTCTGCACTGTCATTAAACTGAGGCTAAGCCTTCATTTATTTACTGTTTTTTCTATTTATATTTATACTTAAGAGCTTGATTCTTGACTTCTTTCGCAAAACTCACTTTACTGTGAGACATTTGCTTCATAACGTCTGCACTTCCAGACCTCCAAGATTCTGCTTTTCTTGTAGATCAGAATTTTCATTAATCACTTATGATGATACAGATTAATATGCAGCACTGCTGATTTCACACTCATTCTTTCTGCTATTAGCTGAAGGATATTAAGGTGTAAAACTATGGGTTTGGTTATAATTTTAGGCACAGTGTAAGTATTATAGCTCCATTTCCACTCAGTTATGATTGAAGTCATATCTAATTTTTCCTTAATAAAATGGAGGTAAGTTTTATCAAGCAGCATCACAAGAATTCTAACAAGACTACAAAACCAGCGTGTCTTCAGAACTTCTTTAGGATTTAAACACTAACGAGTCTTTTGTTCAGATCGAGAGAAGGAAATAAGTTACAAAGGTGACAAATTATTTAAGGTTGCCAGCAAAAGCTGTCTTGTTTGATATGTTTCTCTTTTGTCATAGAAGATTTTACCATTTTCAGTGCAAATGGCTAAAAGTTAGAATTACTACATAAAAAATTATTACTGGATATAAATTTTTAACACATTTAACTGTAAATAGCACATTTTTGCTAATAAGATTCCGAGACAAAGAGAATGCAGGGAACATACTCAGAACATGCTGAGAGATGCTGCTGGATTTACCAAGAAAGGGAGACTGGGTCTCCCATTGTAACCTGTTGCAGGTTTGTCTAAGACAACCTTGGGGTTCTTAGTGGCACTCATTTTTTCTTGGAAGATGATGGCCAAATTTCATTTTCATAATGATATTGCAGAGGTCAGATATACTTCTTACCCTTTTTTAAAAATGTAATCTAAAGATGTAGGAACCCCTTAAGAAGGAGCAGTTTAAAAATCCCAGATTTCCATCTTTACTTAGATGTTAGAAACTCTGCAAAAACACCTGCCTTCCAAACAGAAACCACTCTGTATGCATGAATCTGGGATTCTTGTCAGTATGCATGTCACAAAGTTGTTGGCACCCACTTTACTTTAATTGACTCTAGTGACTACGCATCACGTTCTATTTTATTTTCTGTTTGCATGAAAATGACTTTCACAGAGGCCTAATGTGCCTGTCAGTCTTTCTTCAGACAACCACCCTTTCAGCAAATAACTCTCTTTTGACACAGATCTCTTCTTCAGTATTTGAGTACATTTCTATGACAATTTAATTCCTAGGGATCCATCCACTAAGTCTCAGCCTTAGGTGATATATTCTCATTATTTTTGGAATACACTGGAGTCAAGATGTGGCACATGAAGGTACTAGAATTTGTTTTGAGTGAACAAAGCAATACAGACCTCAGTGCAGCCTGCCAAATTTCTCCAGGAAGCTGAGCAGCTGACCTGACTGCTGTTTCTGGAAGCTGAGCTGTGCCAGGTAAGGCCAGCTCAGTTTTGTCAGCTATGATCTCCTTGACTGCAGCAAAAATGGAACCACTGTCAAACTGATCAAGATTTCTTATTCTGAAGACATTTTCTCTGTAAAAAGGTTTCTTTGCTTGAAAGTGGCTTTTTAAACTGTGACAGAAAAAATTCTGATAAAAGGTATTACATCTTTGTACAGTTTATCATGTTTATGTTACTGAGTCAGCTACAGCAAATTGCAGCTTTACACTTTGGCAGAGATTGCCTATGTAAAAAGAAAGCACTTCACCAGGCAGAGTGTTTCCAGGGTTCTTTTTAGTGGAAAGAAACCTATAACCAGTAGCTGATCACAGTCAGGAGTACATCAGAAAAAGAAAACAAAGCAAAGAGCTGTGAATTTCACTATGAGAAGAATCACAACAAATTCTATCACTTGCTTGTGAAGACTTGTCTGATTTTTTTTTCTCGCCATCTTTGTCTTAAAAGAGATTCTATGAACTACTATCCCCTTGTTTTAGTGTAACACCAGGTACTGTGTAGTTTTGTTCCCAAGTGCTGACACTGTCGACAACGTACTGCTCAAAAATGTAAGGATTAATCAAAGATGGATGTATTGCCACTGAAGGTGTAATTCCAGAGGGGTTTGTATGGAAAAGAGAGTAGTACATCCTATGTCATGGAGAGTACATTATTTTGTGGAATGGTTTGGAAAAAAAGTATATGTATACATACACACAGACAGAATCATAGAATCAGGCAGGCTGGAAAAGACCTCTGAGATCAAGTCCAACCCCTGATCTGCTACATTGCAGTTACTAGATCATGGCACTAAGTGCTGCATCCAGTCTCATCTTAAAAACCTCCAGGGACAGAGAATCCACCACTTCCCTGGGCAGCCCATTCCAGTGCCTGATTACCCCCTCTGTAAAGAATTTCTTCCTGATATCTGACCTAAACCTCCCCTGGCAGAGCTTAAACCATGCCCTCTTGTCTTACTGATAGTTGCTTGCAGGAAGAGACCAACCCCCAGCGGGCTACAACATGACTTCATCAATATTATTTATATGTGTTTGGAGCTTCCCTATTTGTATGTAATGTGACTGTCCCAAGCTAAATGCTGATAAACTACCACAGCTGTTTCTGGGACATTCCTCAACTGCAGAACACTCTGATATGATTTGCAAGCCTTCTTCTCTGCAATCAAACTCCTCCTGAAAAGCATTACCTGTGATCTATGAGACTAGAGTGATTCATTAAAGAGAAAAAATATGATGGTCCATATATCTAATTGTTAAAAGTGAGTCAAAAGTATGTCCTGCACACAGTTGTATGAGGTTGATCTGTAAGCCAGGAGCTGGGTTGATTTGAAGAGAGTCCCTGCTGCATTTTAAACAGACAACCTAAATATTGGTATTACTTAAAGAAATGCCAATTTCATATGTAAACAGTTACTTGACATAACAAACAATTGACTTAAGCACTTTTAAAGATTTATCTGTTCTCCCTTGCATCCCTTCTCATTTTTTGCTTACTTTTACCTTTTTTTTATTAAGAGTTGTGTCTGTCTGCATGCTTGTGTGGTTTCTAGTAAGTTGTAGTTGCTAATAGAAACAAATAATGCAAACAAATTCATAGACCAGATGGGAAATGAATCTGTTCCGCATACCCCATGATATTACAGAGAAACTATTTGAGACATGTTTAAGAGAGTTTTTAACTGTTTGGTGAGACAGTGATTTGTTTGTATATCTCCAGCAAAAAGGCCAAGCTTCTTAATTACTGTCAATTCAATGAAAATTTGTAAGGTGACTTTAAAATTGGCTTCTCTAGGCATGTAGAAACCAGTATTTTGGAACTGTCTTAAGCTTGCATTGTTCATCCTGCTGGGAGGAGGAGAGTTGCTGTTGAAACAGTGTTGAATTCTCATATTCTGGCCTAGAGGGATGCTGTCACAGGTGCAGCAGTGACTGTTGTGTAGTTGTGACCTGAGCTGTAATTTCAGAGTCAACTTGCACAGTTGAGGACAAGAAGGAAATCTGCCTGAGACAGGTTGATTTATTTTATAAAAGGTCACTGAAGTAATGTGGAATGCTAAAAGCACTCCCAACAGAGGAGAATTATTAGCCATAGAGCTGTCACAATTATGAAATAAATAATGTATATTCAGTCAGTGTAATTTAGAGAAATATGAACTCTACCATGTTACACTTCATGTATACAAGGTCCATTGTCATCCTCCAAATGTTCATTATAAGACATATTCCCATATGTGTGCAGAAGTGCTGTAGCTCAACTCTGTCTATTACATGTCATGTAATTAGCCCAGAAGCCCTCTGTGGAAACACATGAAAACTACTCTTACCACTTCTAACATTCTAAATATAGTTCTTTGACAGAAAAGGTTTAGAGGGAGAGAAGAAAGAGGCCAGAAAAAAAAAGACAACAACAAACAAAAATACAAGCCAGAACAATGCAGTAGCAAAGGACTGATAGAACCATTTCTTGATGGCAGAAATCATTGCACAACTTCAGTATTCACTCCTAACTTGTTTGAGACTACATCATAGAATCACAGAAGATGCTGAATGGGAAAAGATCCATTGGGATCATTGAGTCCAACTCCTGGCCTTGCTCAGGGCACCCCAAAGGTCACACCACTTACCTGAGAGCATTGTGCAAACACTTCTTGTACTCAGACAGGTTTGGTGCTGTGACCACTTCCCCAGGGAGCCTGTTCCGGTGCTCAGCACGAGTTCTGTCACTGGTCACGAGAGTGAAGAGATCAGTCTGACTGGAATTTTCTAGACTGTCTTTTCTGAGCTGATTCCTGTTATTAAAGAAAAATGATAACTCCAGGTGATGGCAATGTGCTCGTTCTGGTTCTAGTTAAGCTACTTCATTTGTTACTGAAAAACAGATGCAGCTGGAGATGTATTGGACTCATCTGCATTTCCTCCATGAATGCCTAGCTCTTTGCTAGGTTTCTTATTAGCCTCTTGCCTGATTCCCCCTCTGAAGCAGAACCATGCTTGAGCTCAGAGCTCTATCACATGGACAGAGGGCTCCCCTCTTCCCTGTGTATTCAAAGTATTGATAAGGTAGGGAAGTTTTATGATTTAAATTGTGACGGTTGTGGTTGAATCTGAGTGAATGTCAGTTAATCAAGTGTTACAGTTAATAGGGAGTCTGTCAAGAGGTGTAGGTTACTGGTATGAATTTAGTGGTATGATTGGATTTTGTATCCCTATTAGTTCTGTAACAACAAGGGCTGTGCCCTGGAATGAGGTCTTTGGACATTTTGAGATATAAATAGTCAGATTTCCACCCTGAAATCTTTGGTGGATGAATAGAAGATTGCACCTGTCTAGTGTACCTTTGATTAAGTGCAAGAACAGCCTCTTCAAAACTACAGTCAGATGTCTTTGGCTGATTTTTTCCAAGAGCTGGTTGCATGCAGAAATCCATCAGGATTTTGGTTCACACATATGTGCAGCTTGAGGACTGCAGCTTATTGGATAGTTTTTGAAAAAAGATTTTTTTACAATTTAATTTCATTTCACTGGAAGTTGTCTCCTTGTCCAATAAAAACTGTTTCAGGGGACCATGTTGATTTCACAGAAAACCTGCTGGAAATGTAGCAGATTGCTGGGACTCAGTCCTGCCTGTGAAAAATCTGGGGCCAGTAGCCTGTGGTAACCATAAAAGGTAGCTGTGCTGTCTCTGGGTAGACCCTTAGCCCTGTCAACAAAACCTCCTGGAACCCAAATGCCCTCAGGGCTCTTGAACTCTTCTTGAAAATACAGCAGTGCACCAAGGGTTATGCTATTCTAGGACATCAAGATCATTCTGATTTTCATGGACAGTCATATCTCTCCTTCCATAATAATCAAGCCCTACTTACAGCTACTTTTTGGTTCCCATTACTCCTGTTCAGAGAAGTTAAGTAGATGGAGGCCTTCAAATGCCCTCTTTCAAAGCCATTTCTTTGATTAGCTCTATTCTGTACTTTACAAATTTATCTTTACATTTTGGAAAGTGCCTGATGAGAACTGTATGGAGTGTTCCAGATGAGGTCTCTCTGGGGCTGTGTGCAATTAGTATTCCTTCTGGAAATACCTCCAGAATAAATTCATTAACACTTTGTATGCGCAAAAGGTGGGGCTGACATTTATGCATTAAAAAAAAAGCAATTATGAGTCTCGAGCCATCCCTCATCTTTGTGGGGAAGGTTTCTTGAATATCACAAAACCAGGTTATGTTTGGGAAAGTAGCTGTGATAGAGACATCAGGGGAGGAGTGCTTTTGATCTGAGGAACTCTTAAAAATCGATTTTTCTTTCTGAACCTGAGAAAAATGCAGATTGAAAAGTCAACCCAACTGAATGACGACTAAGATTGATTTGCAAGTGTCAAGATACATGCTTCCATCTGGTATTTCCAGTTGATTTTTTTCATCATTGATTACAAGCAATATATAAGAATCAAAATAATATGTTTTCATCTTAACACTCCTAGAAATAGACATTCCTTCCTGGTTTTTCTTTTCCTAAAATAGTGGCAGGTCATTGGCTTGTGTTTTGGGTTTTTTTTGTTTGATTGAAATATTTAAATATTGATAAATTACTTTCTCATTTAATTTTGCAACAAATATGGAAATAAGAATTATGTTCTAATTTAGTAAAACAGGCAGGAACCTGCAGCTCTTGTGGCTGTATTCCATTCTGCTCAACAGGTATAATGCATGTTTTTAAAAGGGTGAGGCATTCATTAAGGCAGTGAATGTTTGCAAAATCAGTGTAAGCCTGGCAGCTCCCTCCCTCTTGACAGCTCTTTATTCTGTTCTGTCACCCTTAATCCTCTGCCCTGCCTACAAAATTGCAGCTTCCTGCTTTAGTCCACTTGCTCGGCAGCTCTCTCAGATTTTTCTGAAAGGCTTTAGGGAAAATCCAGGTATCACACTAAACGACTCCCATTGCTAATTCAGTTTCTCCTCTTTTAATACTATTACTGCATCAAAAACATGTGTGATTTCTCTCTCCTCTTTTAAGTATTTATTTCCCAGGGTTAACAGTTCCCAGCTTTGATCATGGTCTCTTCAAATCTTTTACCTGCTTGCTGTCTCCTTCAGGCAAAGGGGCAACAAGCCCTAGGACACCCTCCATGACATCATGCTGGCGATGCTCATTTCCCTCGACCCTTTCCTCTTCCTTTCCACAAGACTAATCTTCAGTCCTTGTTTCTTTCTTTTGCCTTCTTTTCTACACCATTGCATCCCATCCACAAAAGTCAGCATTCAACAGGAGCTGTGAAAGGTTGGCACCACTCATTCCTCCCTTTCACCTCCAGTGCCAGGTTACCTTCTTGTGGCTGCCTCCACTGGGAGGTTGACAGTCCCTAAGTCCTGCAATCCTCATCCTTCCAGACCAGTCCATAGGCACAGGGTGTTAACTTAAACAGTTCGATGGGGAGAACATTTGATCTTGGGCATCCCAGAAGAAAGCAACAGTTTCCCTATGCTATTGAAGAGTGGTCAGGGCACAGCTGGGAAATGTCACACTGCTCAGGAGAACTGACAGACAGGAGTTGATTCTGTATTCTGTCTGTCATTGCTTTCCCTGTAAAACATGCCAGCAAGGGGTGTATCTTTTGCCTCTGCTGTATCTTTCCTCTCCACTAATTGGATTGTAGTAGCACCAGTGATGAGTTGTCTGCTGTGCTGGTGTTAGTCATTCTTCTAGTTAACTGCTTATATACTTCATGGATTGAGGAGAGAGGAAAAAATTACCTGCTTCAATAATGTCTGGGACCTGTATTTTCTCCTGTGGCAGGAACCCTCTGTGTGTTTCATCTGCTTCTGCTAGGGGGCATTCAGTTATGGGGGGGACATCTTCTGTGAAAATTGCTTGTAGGTTTAGTCAGTGATAGTTTTCGTTTTCATTTTAATGCTACTTTTAATAACTATTTCAAGTAGGAAGTTTAAACATCCTATACTTCCTTTCTCCTTGAAATCAGGAATTTGTTACATTTTGTAACATTTACTTGTAACTTAGTAGTTACTTAGATGGCTGCTAACTTTGCATATTCATAGATCTAGTAATTCATGCAATGGAGTAAAGCAATCTGTGTGCAAACTATGAGTGCTGTGAGTTTCCTACATGCATTGAACTGCTTAAGGTCTTCTTCATTTTATTATAAACACTGTTAATTTGAAAGCTTTTGTTACTAAACTCAGTTTTCTGCTTTGAGCCTTTTTTCATCTCCTTTGATAAGAAAGACATCTCATTTTGAATTTCTCTTTAGTCCCTATACTTCTGCTGAAGAGCAGAACATTAACTATCTGACAGCATGTCTTAGTCCTTGGGAATAATTCGGTAGTTGTCTCCAAGTGCAGTTGGGTGAGGTTACACATTTGATGAAACACTTAGGAGAGAAAATACTTCAGGGAAACAGGGCTTTCAGTGCACATTATAGAATTGCAGGCAGCTTTCTCTGTTTCATATTACCTCTGAAATAATCGTGCTCTGTTTTTTTATTGCAGTATCTACTAGAAATGAAAAGCTTAATTCTGCCCCCTGAACACATTCTGAAGAGAGGGGACAGTGAAGCAATAGCATATGCTTTCTTTCATCTTCAACACTGGAAAAGAGTAGAGGGGGCATTGAACCTCTTACACTGTACATGGGAAGGCAGTAAGTAATTCTCTTTCTTACAAAGGAGCTAATCAAACATTTTCATTCAATGTCATGAGAAAATAATAGTTTATTGTGAAGTATAGTATGTGAGAATTTTGGATATTGGTTACATCCTCACCAGCAGGGAAATACTCAAAATTTGAGTTGAAAACACAGACTTCATGTAAGGAGAAAAACGGTTCTGAAATCTTGGATTGTGTTTGCTGAGTAATACTGAACAAAATTTTGCAACTTCTTTTGAGACATATTTCTTACTTGTGGATAAGGGGATAATAATTTACCTTCCTTCATTCCAGAGTTGTAGAAATTTGTCATTATTTGAATAAACGGTTTCAAACTGAGAGTATATTTATATTAGACATAAGGAAAATATTTTTTGCCATAAGGGTAGTAAGAGACTGGAACAGGTTGCCCAGTGAAATCATAGATGCACCATCCCTGAAAGTGTTCAAGACCAGGATGGATGGAGTTTCAAGCAACCTGGTGTAGTGAAAGGTGTCCCTGCCTGTGGCAGTGGGGTTGAAATCTGGTGATCTTTGGAGGTTTCTTCCAACCCAGACCATTTTGTGATTCTGTGAATGTTTTGATATTGGGAAATTATGAGTGTGCCTTATACACAGATACATAGTAAGGAGTAGTAGAAAACAATACCGTATTTTATGACTTTTTTTTTAATTGACAAACTAGAGTGAGTCCAGGGGAAGATTAGCAGAATGCATAGGGGACTGAAACATGTGATGTAGGACAAGATGCTGAGGGAGATGGGTTTATTCAACTTGGAGAAGACTTACGGTGGGTGAAGGGGTGATCCAATTGCTGTCTTCTACCACCCAGTGGAGAGATAATATGGAAGACAGAGTCATAGTCCTCCTAAAATGGCCCAGCAGGAAGACAAGAAGTCACACACACAAGTTGAAATAAGAGAAATTTAATCTAGACCTAAAAAACATGTTTTCAGAATGAGAGTGGTGATGCATTGGAATAGGTTGCTGATGGGCTTAGAGATCTCCATCCCCACAGGTACTCAGAGCTCAGCTTGGTCTGGTTCTGAGTAATTAGACCTAACTTTGAAAGTGACCCTACTTTGAGTGGGAGGTTGGAGGATATGATCTCCAAAGATCATATACTAACCTTCTAGTATATCTTACCGTATCTTTGAGATATGATCTTATCAGGTTTCAGTGAATTTAAAATTACAATTTATAATCAGCCTTTGTGGGATTTTTTTTCTGATGGAGGATTTTACCTTATATAATCTAGTTCCCCTTTTCTGCTCTGCTTTATTCTGTTCTTTTCCATCCTCTCCATATGTTATTATATCACACTTTTTTTTGCTTTCACTATTTTTTGTTCTCATTTAGCTTCAATAGTTTGTCACCGTGATAATTGCTATAGAAATGCACTTCATACTTCCATTGTAAAAGTGCCTTAGTCTCAGTAGGCCTGAACTTGCCTAATTTGCAGTGTAGGCTCCCTGAGGATGCATTGGCTTTATTTCTATGTGTATAGAACACCTTGCTCCGTAATCCTTACCAGTGCTGCCTGGGGTTTTCTCTGCTGCATTTTTCTGTCATATCTGCTTGCTCTTCTCCTATCATTTCTCCCTATCTATTATTTTCTCTGTCATAGCTTCCTCCCCAGTGTGATTTGCTTTAACATGATGTTCCTTCACTTCTAGATTATTGCAAAAGTCCTTTAGCCGAAGGTTCATTATCCCATCAGTACAAAGCAGTATTTTGTAGGGAATCCTGAATAGATCTTTGTGCATTGTCAGGCTGGGCAGCCCCTAAGGGGTCTTGTACCATGACCAACTTTTGGCAGAGGAGGTTGGCTGTCCTGCAGTCCTCCTGCCACTTAGGAACTCTAGTCATCTGTACCTGAAGGCAGTCTTGGGCATTCTCATCTAACTACACTAACTGATTCCCCTTCTTATTATGTCCACATTCAGCAATATGAATATGTACTTCATTAGCTAGTAGCTGTAAAGTAGCCTGTAGAGATGTTAATGAGTGTTGTTGCAACTCTACAGAAAAATCTGTAATTCCTTTTGCATAGTGAGTTCAAAGAGATATGAACAGTGCACCAGTCTTCAACAATTTTGTTCAAATGTTGCTCACACATGAAGACTCTACGGGTTTTAATGGTTTCACTAGCATCTAGTCCAATAATCATAACTTTTGGTCCATATCTTGGCATCTCTGTAACTGTAAGAGAAAACCAGTGAAAACATGACAGAGAGTTGCCCTCACTTTCTTTCTAGGTGTTTGTAGGTTTTTAATTCATAGTACCACTGAAAAAGCCGAAGTGACACCACTGAGTTTGGTCCAGGTTCTCTATTTGGTCCAGAAAGTCTCTATTTTCAGGTGTACCCAAATTTATAAAGAGTATGAGGCAATTGTCACTATTAGTTTCTAGACTTGGGTCAAAATTTGTAGTGTTTATATGAAGGAAAGAAACACGAGGGTTCCCAAATGCCACAGTAGCTCTTACAGCAAGTACTCGGCTGAATGGCAAATTGCCTCTTTGCTACCTGGGTCGATTCATGTAAAGTAGGATCAGATAATACTGTAAGAGTAAGGCAGAGAAGTACCTACGTAAACACCAACTGATACAAATGGACCAGAGTACTTTCTTCCATGACTGATAACATTGCTAAATAAAATGGTTTTCCTGTAAGTATTTCACAGCTGGTCTCATGTGAAGGATGACTGTTTAAATTCAGTAAAAGCTATTCAGACATTTTTCACTCATTTTGTAAAAGCAACATCTTTACCATCCCTTTTTGATTAAAATCTTAATATTGCTGTGACTTAGTCTAAGGCCGAGGAGGCTTGATTGTCAGTTTCAATATTAAGCCAAATTGGAAGGAAAAACTTGTGTTAGTGATTTTGAAGAAATGAGCATTGAACGTTGTTCCACATATGTTTTTGTACAAAAACTCAAGTTTGCTACATGTGAAGATCATACACAGCTTATTGTATTTGGACTTGGCTTTTTGGGTTGCTATGGAGAGGGGTAGTTAATACTGGAAGAGCATTACAACCCAGGTTTGTTTACAATCTTTGAGGATTTCTACCTTCTTTACTATTGCTTTGAACATGGTAACCAAGAAAAAATACGCTAATATAATGTCACAAAAATGCAGCTAACATTATTTCAAATGCAGTGTGCACAACTGAAAATACTGGGGGAATTGTGTGTTTAAACCAATGCTTCAGTTGCCTTGTGAGCAAGAGATAATGGTGTGTTACTGTGTGGCAGTGGACTATACCTAACAGCTAAAATGTACAGTGCTTCTGGGACATCTGTTGGGGAAAATATTGCTTCAGTGACTGATGTTCATAGGAGTAGTGAGAATAACACATTGATGACATTTTAACAGTGAGAATAATATATAGGATAATGGAAAAGGATGCCTTGATTGCAAGGCTATATTTCAGTCAGGTATTCTGATGTTTCTATAAACCACACTCAGTTGGCCTATGACATCAGCACCATCCAGATTTAGTAATCCATTTCTTTCCCTCTCTGTTATTATTTTCAATTTTAAAAATTCATAAGATTAAGTATTATTTAATCTATGACCTGAAGGTTTATATTGGAAACCTGACTTGATCGGCTGCATTTAGAAAGAATGCATGAGAGGAACCTGGTTTTAATAATTCAGTATTAATTTTTGATTGCCAACTAGAAAATTAATAGAAAATGAAAACATGACATGTTGGAAAACTGGTTTTCGGGGCTTGTGTCATCAATGTTACCTGGATTGCTGGAGTGTGATGGAAGAAAAGTAGTGTGTTTTTTTCATGCAAAACTTCTGTTATGCTCGAGGTCCTATTGTGAGTATTGGCCTGAACTCACAAGCTTGGCTGGTTATTTTTGTAGGCTATACTTGTTACATCAGGTACACTTCTTTCTCCTGAAATTTGAAAATTCTGCAGCCTAAAAGCCTGAGACATAATGTGTAAATTTGACCATGGAATTGGAAGTACAATGGGCTTTGATTATGCAAACATTTATGTATGTTCTTGTAATGTGGTCTCACCTGACATTCATGAACCTTCTCAAGAGAATAAAAATAAATATAGGTGTTTCCAGGATTAAAAGCTAAGTGTAGTTCTATATTTTGGCATTTCATTAAACAATTTATCTGTTTTTTGGCAACCAAATATAAGTGTTTTGCCTATGTTTTTTTTCTAGAATTGCAAATATAATTCAGTATGACTGCCAAACTCACTGCAACTGTGTTTTCTTTTCAGCTTTCAGAATGATCCCCTATCCACTGGAAAAAGGACATCTTTTCTACCCTTACCCTATTTGTACAGAAACCGCAGATAGAGAACTACTACCATGTATGTTCAGTTATTTTCTTCTGTCACTGGCATTGAAGAATTGTTTACCCGAGCCTTGCAGCACTGATCTCTTTTGATGCCTTTTAAATTGAATACACTGGATTGGAATAACTGGATTGACAATGAGCCTCTGGAGGTCCTATGATGGTTTAAGAAGCAGCTCCTAACCACTGTTCATAACAATTAGCTGTATTTATAATTTTTGACAGCTTAGGGACAGGGAGAGAGATTACCAAAGAGATATAATGAGTTAGATCTTGGCATTCTCTCTTGCCAAGACACTGGAAAATATGTCTGATCTTTCATCTAGGGTAACATCCCATCAAATCAAAAGCGCAGTGCCACAGCCTTGTTAGTCTTTTGTAGACACATTAGCTACTTAAATTCCGAGGCAAGATCCAACCTGCCTGACGACAGCTGCATCATTAACACAGCCAGTACTCTGACAGGTTATGCTGATATTTTCTGAAAAGCAGGCATAACTAGCAAGAAGAGGTTTTCTTCGTGTAATGGTGTGTGTGCTATTATGAAGAAATTGGTGTGAAATCATCTCAGTCATTTTTATATGGGTTTATGGCACAGATTAGGAAAGTGCCAACAGTGTTCCCAGATACAGATGTACAAACAGATCCAGCCCCTGAGAAGTGTTGCAGTCCAACCTAACGAGACTCATTGCAGTGCATGCAGGGAAGCACAAGAATGCAGAGGAAGAGCCAAAGCAGCCATTCTTGCAGTTACGCTTCATTCCCACATGTTTTCTCTCAGAGGGACTTTGTGTGAGCCCAAGTGGAACACACAGAAGTGCAGAGGGGTTTGCAGAGTCAGGGAAGAGGAGGCAAATACAAGTTTATCCAGGGAAGGAAATTCTTCTCTCAGTTTCTCTCTCCTAAAGAAGGAATAAAAAGAAATCTATTCTGGAATAAGTAAAATGAAGTTTGCTTCTGCTGGCAAGTCTGGTTTTGAGGGTATTTGCACACTTTGTAGTCTTTCATTCAGAACCTCTGGTTTGGGCTGAAAAATGTGTTGCCTCATTTTATAAGCTTACATGAGTAAACATTAGGTGCGACTAATACAGCAAAAATTCATGCATTGCACAGCTTTCCTTCACAGCACATTCTTGCTGATATTACACAGATATCCTTGGCAACTGACAGTATCTCCCCACCCCATTATAATCACCCTAATTATAACAACACCTCTCAGAGTGCTCTGCTTGTTTTACTCAGAGGGAGCTGAGCTGGGGAGGGTGGAGTGTCAGGAGATTTAGGAATGACAAAGTCATGCAGAAAAGCTAAGCATTCTCTTTTTAGAGAGAATGTTAGAAGTGAGGGACTCTTAAACAGCATATATAGCCAGTCATGTTCTGCTCTGGCAGTTGGTGCTGGTTTAAAGGTAAACCAGCACGAAAAAATGAACCCGACTCAAGAGAGATTACAAGTCAGAGTTGCAATTTACCGAAAGGATTACAATAAATACAATGATACAGAAAAAAAATTCGTTTTAACCTACAAAATCCAGATGTATCACCAGCAACCTGGGGCATGAACAGAATGGTGTTCGTTAGCCCTTGTGCTGAGCCCCTGAGTGTAAAGTAAAAGGAAAGAAAAACCTGTTGGCAAGGATGGTAATCACAGTCTGGTTGAGAGTGGTGGTCACAGTACTGTCGAGGTTCTGGTCCTCCTCTGGATCTGATGAGTAGTACCAGATGTGCCCAAAGCCCAAGATTATATATGCTCAGGTTCAGGTAGGAATGCCCAGTACTTCCCCCAGGGTGAGGAGTTTCACAGTGAGGGATCTAACTCTATGAGTCATGGGATACTTTTGGAATCACTGATGGCTCATTAGCAGACATGACGCCTCAGGCTGGGTGTGAAGGTGCTAATGCTTCCGCTTATCTCCCAGGGCTCTCTAACACTCAGCTTGTAGCCAGAGGTGTCAGGTGTGCTCTGGGCAGCTGCTGCAAACAATCCACTATTATCAGTTCATGAGAAATGACATAGAGGGTATAGAATACACAGTTTTGGTTACACCCACAGAGTGATAAACTGGTTCCAGCCTAACTAGGACACAGTTGTGGGAGATGCTTTTCACTGTAAAATCTCTTGGGTTAGAGGAGGGAAGGATTTAATATACTGTGACAGACACGGGTGGGTGCTTACCTGTCCACACTCTTTAATTGCATGTATTTTAAAGGAGAGACAGCTGGAATTATATCAGAACACAAAAATCTGATAGGCTTTCCAAATTAAAAATATCAATCAATCACAAAACTTTTGGCTTGACCAGGTAACGAACTGGAACAACAAGGTCAAGCCTGTGTCAAAAGGAAGTGCAAGAAACTGAGCACAAGAGGTCCTAGGCTTAAAAAGTCCATGATCTGGTATTTCTGATGTCTATTTTAAATCAAAGAGAAGTTGTAATCTAGCTCTACTTTTCTTTTGCAACGGATTGAACTAGCAGATTCAAAAACATACATATTTTTAGTTTATTTTAATTTAAACTCTTATGAATACCTGTTGTTGGTTTTGGAGCTACTGCACTCTGGATGAATGTAGTCAAGAATACTGTCCTGCCATGTTGTTGGATTAGCCTCCGCTGATGTTGTCTGCAAGTACAATGAGATAAGAGCTGATTACTGAAGCAAAGAAAGTAGGAAAAATGGAAGAGTGATATTTCTTGTGTATGAATAGCCACAGGATTTGAGTATGTGAGGGGAAGCCTTGAATTTGGCCCTGTATAAGAAAAATTGTTTCAGAAGTTGCATTTATCTTGACTGTAGCTGCAAACTATAGACTGATGTAGTGAAACAGACAGATCCACCAGACCTTTTGCCAACTTATCCAAATTTCCACCTTGATTCTGAGCCACTATAAAAGTTTAAGGGATATATACTGGTAAAGTACTCATTGTCCTTCTCACCATTTTAGTCTTCTCAGTGCTGCTTTCTCTGAAGTCCAGTGAAGGACTTTTTTACACCAGAGTCAAGTAAATTTCTGTATTTCTCTCAGTGTATATTAGCAAACACCTTAAAAATTCACTGTTAATTTAATTTCCAGGTTTTAAAATACATGTTTTTATGTCCTGCTTCTGGGATAACTTTTCTTGGTTCTGCAGATTAAAGCCTCCGAATTTACTGTTACAAAGTCTGTAGTTTTACAGCCTACTTAAATGGTCTGCAGCCATGCTTCTTCTTGGTATCACTGCTGCTCCTGGGCACATGTTTCTGCACTCTCTGTGCATCAGCCTGAGCAAACATTGTGGTTAGTCAAGGACCTGCATTAAAAACCAGATGTTTTATTTCTAAGTTAGTTTTCTGTGATTAGTTGTTGCACAGCAGCATTATAGTTAGTGTAGACAGAAGGTAAGCAAAATTAATGTGTACATAGGGCCAGAGTAAACCAGAAAAACGATCTTTAGATGAGAATTACATGACAGAGATGACTGACACAACAATAATGTTAGCCTTAGATGTTTCAGACCTACTATGTGTTTTTTCCTTTAAAAGCATCTTTGTGTGTCTCTGGTTGTTTAAACCACATAAGAATGTTGGTTTGGGTTGGTTGTTGTTTTTTTTTTTTTTCAGTGTATAATGCACTCCCTGTCCCATCTTTTTCTTTTTTTCTACAGCATTTCATGAAGTTTCAGTTTACCCCAAGAAAGAGCTTCCCTTCTTCATCCTCTTCACTGCTGGACTCTGTTCTTTCACAGCCATGCTTGCCCTCCTGACACATCAGTTCCCAGAGCTTATGGGGGTCTTTGCAAAAGCTGTGAGTATTCTCTTCTACCACTCCCTTCTGGTAAATAAAGACATCAGTATGGGGAGGGCTGAGCTAAATACTGCCAGGGGTTAAATATCTGCATATTCAGTCTGAGCAGGGGGACACTGGCACAAAAGTTCTGGATCCTAGTCATTAGAACAGACTGCTGTCTGTCATCTTTGGTTTGTATGGCTCCCCTGTTAAGCTAGATCCCTCATGATTTTGCAAAAAAAAGGGCTTGGTGGGAGAAGTGAGTATCTGTATTTTCATGTATCATTCAATAAAATAAATTAATAATGGTTTGCAGAACCTCTCTATTTTGTGTAGTGCCATAATGGCTCCTGTGAGTTCCAGTGCAATAGAAATAGAACAGAAATAGAGTGTACTGTTAACCAGGGCAAATTTCTATGTTCTTTCCCCAAATTGCCAAGAAGGAAGTAGTTTCAGTATTTCCTTATAATTGTTCTTAACTACATCCAGAGAAGTCTCTCCTAATTCTGCTTTCTTAATCCACCGAGGATTAATAAGTGTTAGAGGATGAGGGGGAAGAGCCATGAATTATTCTAAACCAAACTTTTTTCTTTTTAAAACCAAGAACATCACTGCTCCAGCATCCTAGGAGACGAAAAATCCACTAACAGAAAAGGTCTAGGATAATAAAAACCCCTCCTTCTTCTCCAAGAAATGCTGAATATCCTCTGTTGTAGTATATTTTCTCAAATATATTCGTATCTTTTGTAGGACTTTTGTTTCCAAAATGGCCCCCTGACCTTGTTTTAATGTCTTTGGTGCTTTTGATTTAGGGGGTATAGGGAGTGGGGTGGACGAGGCAAGGCTGAAAGACCGACAAATTCCAGATTGTAGGTACTTTTTCAAACCTCTTTGCAAATGGCAAGAGACTCCCTTTGCGAGTAAGCCAGGTCTTCTATTAACCCAGGCTTGTGAGTGATAGAAGTCTGGTACAGCAATGGTTCTTGCATCAAGTATTTTCTTTCGTTAGCTCTAGTAATCAGAAAATAAGATTAGTTGTAGCAAATGATACCACTTCTACCAACAAAAAGTGCTGAAACATTATTGAACTATTATTACATAATTAAGTATTATCACTCTCGTTTCTTGAGTGCGTATGTAGGTGTTTAGTGGACAATAAGTGTGTAACTTGGCCATCTGATCTTAAACTTCTTTGTAAAGCTTTTCATGTATCTGGTGGTTGGGGGTTCTTTTGTTCCTTATGTTATTGAAATGCATGACCCTTGTTTGGCTCTTTCAATTGAATTTACAATTTTCTTATACTGTCATAGTAATGATCCCAAATCTGTCTCTTATTATCCTTGTTCTGTGTTTATCAGTCTTGTATCCTGAACAAAGAATGTATCGTAAGCTGGCAGCATGATGAGATGTTGTACTTAATTCTCCAGCCACAGGCAGTGAGCTACTGGAATTGGAGAAAGTTGGTAGCCTGTTTCCATGGGCTTAACTCACCCAGCTTTGGTTGCTGAGGGCAATCGGAGCGAGAGAAGGAAAGTTACACTGATGTGTGCTGGTAATTTTTTCTCCATGGTTGGGAGCTTTCAGGCTGCAAAGCCATTTGGGGAGTAGAATCAGAAGAGAAGGATCTATTTTCCTGTGTAAGTGCAGCTGCCATTGGCTAATAGATAGATACCCCAAGGTTCTGTATGGGGTTGTTAAATCTGCATATCAGAGCAGGTAAAGCTTCTAATTAGTAAAATAAGCACAGACAAATAGAGTTTGTGAGCTACATTATGTGCATAAAGACAGAAAGATTACCCAAAGATCTCAGAACCTATATATGAATGCAGTTATTCTATCAGTTAACATGTATTGTTACTTGGTTTAGGTATATCGTAATCTTCATAAACTACTACATGGAGCAGCTGAATATTGGTTGTACATGGGAAGGGCAGAATTCAAGCCTGTGAAATTAATTTAGTAGCTTATAGAAAGGGTCGATTCAGAAAGCTCATTTCGTTGCCTCCTCTGGGAAAAGTGTCCCAGGTGCGTGAGATTGTAGAAAATCATGGCAGACATCTCTTTGAAATGCAGCTGTATCCGAACAGAATAGGAGAGGTTGACCAGTCTTGACTCTTCCCTTTCGGTTTTAGGGATAACGGTTTCTTAAGTCAGTAATTCCCCAAATAGCTAAATGATGAATGGGATGACTGTTTCTGTGGTTATGTCTATTGTTCCTGTCTGGTTGGTAGTCATTGTGATGGTGGTATATTACATTGTGAAACTTTCCACATATGCTTTAATTTTAATAGGTCAAAATTAGCACTTATGTCTGCCAATCCCCAAAGCATTGCACAGATGTAATATCACCACCATGGCCCAGGCCTGTGTTACTTTAAGTTGGTGTTAACCATATTTCACAAAAACTGAATGGGTTAGCACAGTTGGGTCTTGGGCTTTGACCTGTCCTCCAGGTAGCATCCTTGTGCACTTGTCCACAGCCCATTAACCCAGACACAGGGTGCTTCAAGGTGGAGAGAGCCCTTGAGTACTGAGCACCTCTTCCCTGTGAGAGACTGCCCACGGCGGCCTGTGCCACTGTGACAGTCTCTTCCAGCTGCCTGTGTTTTGCTGCTGGATGCAGAAGTCAAAGCTATTTTAAAGCTCCTTTCCTCTTCTGTGAGGTTCAGTGTAGGATGGAATTCATCAGCCAGAACTTGTTCTGAACACTGTGGTATTTGGGAAGTCAATGAGGATATATATACAAGCAGAACAGTGGCAGGTAAATGCCACCCTGACGCCCGATCCCATCAGATCTCGGCAGCTAAGCAGGGTCAGGCCCGGTTAGTACTTGGATGGGAGACCTCCTGGACATACCAGGGGTTGTAGGTTCTAGTCCTGTGGACTTCACTGTCACCATCCAAGCTCGCTCGGCCATGGCAGATGAACCTTAGGAGTTAAAGGGTGGAGCCAGTACTGTGCACTCTGTGCCTCACCTAAAAAATCCACTGCACAGGCTTGAAGGACACACCCATGTGGGTAGAACCCTTCCCAAATCTTCATTCGTGAAGCCAAGCCATGATGATGATGATGACAAGCAGAACAAATTTGTGGTTGCATGGCTTGGAAAAAAGTGCCAGCACAGTATTTCCTTCATGAACGTGCAGAACAGTGCTATTCAGAAGGTGCTCCTGGGAAGCTGCTTTCTGCCAGTTTTGAAATAGGTTGATGGTTTTCTTTTAAAATACAAAATAAAAAACTTTTTGCAGGTCTCCCATCATTCCTTCTGCCAACCTGAATTCTAAGTGTACTGCTGCTGCTGGACTTTTTGATCCCTGTGGAAAAGACAGTCAGTGTCTAAAGGAAATGCAAAACAATTAAAAACAAACAAACAACAACAACAGGAAAGACAAACAAATACCCCAAACTAACAAAAAAACCCACCAACCCCTACCATGCAGAGCAAGCCCTCCTGGGTGCTGCCAACAAATCAGATAGGCATCTGAGGCATCTGCCTTTGATGTCTGAGGAAAGGAGCACCAGGAGCTTTTCAAGGGCCAGACAGCCCCAGCATAGATGTTGTTTCCATTAGCTTGTACAAGAGAGTAGGTGGCATCCTGACCTTCTTGCTGTCAGCAGAGGTTTTCTTGGACTTTATCAAAACCAGGCTTTGGTATCCGTGACTTTGAATGTATTTGGTAGACCAATTAATTTTTCAAGTGAGAAAAACTTGTCTTGTTTTCAGCTACAGATACTTTGCTGAGTTTGTTATAGAATACAATTGACTGTTTCAGCAGCAAAATTCCTATCAATTGCCATAAAACTCGGTGTCAGGCAAATTATTCTTGTTTCATTGATTTCAAGGATGTAATTTGTACTGGTTATAAAGTTGAGTTTTATTCAAGTATATGTGACGGTACAAGCTTACCACATAAATCAAGTGCTGCTCAAAGAGCAGAAGATATCCTCTAATGAGCCTTTTGCATTTGGCAGAATTAAAGGGACGTATTTAAGCACTTCAGAGCTTAACCAGAGGGAATGCCTCTACTTGGGCTAAGCCACTTGAAATAGTAGTAGCAGTCTCTAAGATAGGTTAGTCAGTGTTACATTGATTCAGCTGCTGCTCCTGTTATACAGTTTGACCTTTAGCACCATGACTGAAATACTCTGTTCTGCTTCAGTGATGGTGTTACCCAGTTTGTTCATGATGCACAAGCTGTCCATGATGCAGCGTCTGCATTGTATGCAAACACATCCAAGAGGAAAAAAAGAGTGCTTACTATTGCCTTTAAAATGCATAAGCGTTATAAATGCTGTACTCTCTCATACACATATAGGGCTCCAACATAGCCCTAATGTGTTTTACATAAGGTGTACAGTTGAACTGCAGGTAATGTAAAGCACAGGTAATATGTATTTCCCAAAATTCTGGGAGTGCTTTGCATACCTGAGTTCTGAGATATGTACCCAGCTGTGGTTTTTTCCTGTGATAAAATGTTCCTTATCACTTGATGTTTTTTCATGCCTGTCTGAACATTAATATATTTAAGCTCTTTCAGCATTGTGTTTTGTAATAGAGAGAGGATGTTAAGATAAATTTTAGTCAGTGATGTGAAACATGTTAAGATAAATTCTAGTTAGTGGTGCCTCAGTGTACATAGCAGATCTATAGATAACCCAGAACCATTTTAAAACTGAGTCTCAAGATACACTTTTTGTCTTTAAAGGGTGGTCTGGCAGACTCTGCTGTTACGAAAAAGCCTCTCTTTCTTCTCAGTAGGTTTTGGGTTGAGCTTTTAGTGGCTTCAGTATGAGCCTGAATCTAGGATGTGAGATGTGTGAAAACTTTCGTAGTGTGTCACTTTGATCTTCATGAAAATAGAGCTGTTGTTTTCTTTACAGCAAAATCCAGAAATCTGTGTATATGCAAGACTGAGAATTTGCCAGAAAGTCTTTATATGTGTATTACGCAATTTTTGTGCTGAAGGATTTTACAGAGAATCACAGCAGGAATATCTTGTCTTATTGGACAGCTTTCTCTTGAGATATATTGTCTCCAGAATTTTGATCTGAATGTCTGTCTGATTTCTTTGCAGTTTCTCAGCACCCTCTTTGCTCCTTTAAATTTTGTGATGGAAAAAGTAGAAAGTATCCTGCCCTCCAGTCTGTGGCACCAGCTGACGAGGATCTGAGGGAGCATACCTACTGACTGACTGCCATGACATCTTCTGTGCCAACTTTTTGTTGACCACAGGAAAGCATGATAAAAAAGGGAAGCAGCTCTAAGACTTAAAAACTCTTCATGGATTGTCTGTTCTCATATAAAAACTGTTTTGTTGTACAAAATACATTGATGTTAAGTTCTATTATATTTTGCCTTCAGAAAAGAAAAACTTAAAAATAAACTTTTGTGTATTGTAGCTTTTGGTGTCTTTTGGCTTCTTCAAAGCTCAGACTCTACTTTTTGTTTGTAAACATCTGTGGTACTACCTGCTTCATCACAACTAGGGCTTGGCTACCTGTTCACTTAATGGAAAAACATTAATAACCTGATAACTCAGCCATATTATCACTCCTTTTTCTTGAGTTCAATTATGTGAAGCTCTCACCACTACGGAGGCTCCCAGACAGTTAAAGCTGTTGCTTAAAACAGCTTTAGGCTCTCCAGGCAGTTTGGATGACACACTGGGATTCTGATTCCCATCTCTGCACAGAGGTCAGTTTTATCCTCATTTGAATTTTCAAGAAGTCCACCTATCTGACAGATTTTCTTCACACTGCTACTATTTCAGGTACCTCCAGAAGCTCCATGCATTGTTCTCTGTCTACAGAACAAAGCATAAGTAATGGCAGAGAAGTAAAAACAAATTTACCTGTTATTAGAAATCATTGCATTCATGCTTTTACATACATCTTGCTGAATTTATATTGCATTACTAGTATTTTCAAATATGAAAGGGCAGAAACTTTTTCCTGTACAGATTAAACATCAGCATTATGAACTGTTGCTTGAGACCAGAAGCTCATTAGCAAAATTGGTGTTACTTCATGCAAAATTAATAGAGAGGTTGGTGTTTCACTATTAGTGCTCACCTCAGGAAATCTTATCCTTGTGCTGTGAGAGGTTTAGACTAAGTATTCATTTATAACTTAGGCACTGTAGATGGAAACTTCCCTCAGACACCTCTGCTAATGTGCAAGGTCAGCTCTAAGATGAAGATTTTGATATGGAACTTGAAGCAAGAAGTCCTCTCTGTCATTTAAAGTGCATCCTTACAGATGCACCGAGGAGTTTTTTTTCAACTCCTCTTCCAGGAAAGGAAGCATAGCCCTGATGCAGTGGGTCAAAAGTGCCACTTCACCATTCTAACTTTGCTGTTCTTCTAAAAACTTTGAGCAGTTTGAGGGACTCTGTTCATCAGCAAATATGTTTATCAATGAGGAAATGAGTTAGCAAAGACAAAACTCTCATTGCTAGAGTTGGTATAAAAGGAAATTGTTTCTTAAGAGCAGGAGATGCATTACATTATTTTTTGCCTTCTTGATCACAGATGCATCAGTCAGGTAGAAGACAGATCTTTGCCCAAGTGAGCAAAAGTACCGCATTAAAGCAAACTCTGCCGTGCCATGAGGAAAAGAAAAGGCAGCCCCAACATCAGGAGAAATCAGCTATAAGAGTGAGACCTGAGGGAAGACATAGGAGATCAGTGAGCCCCATGGCCAAATGTTAAGCCTGGTGAGGTGTGTTGCTGTTGGGGATTTCCACACAAGTTTTTCATCTCTATTATTTCTGAAAAACAATTCACTGTAATCTTGAAATTAATTAATGTGGCATGTGGCATAAGATTAGAGGTAGCGGATTGCTAGTGGACAAGCATGTGGAACTGTGAAATGGGCCAGTATTTGTGTTCTCAGATTTGCATCTGAATTGCTAAAACTGCTACTGAAAACACCTTTACAACAGGTGTTTCTGTGTAGCAGAAAAACTAGGGATAATCATATTAATTTGTTTGCCTCACAACAGCACTCTCAGAATTAAAGGCTGGGGAAAATAATGAGAATCAGGCATAGTCAGCTCTTCTCCTGTGCTTTGTAGCACTTGTTCCCAGCCACCTGAAAAACCTTCCAAAGCTGATTTATCTCCTGCATTTCAAAAAAAACAAATTGCTGTGGTTAAGAGTCCTAATATGTAAATGTGGTTGCACATGAGTGTATATCTAGCTATATACAAATCTCCATGTTTGTCGGCAGCTAGGGTTTGACCTTCTGTTAGAAGAATTGTGATCTGGATGGGAATTATCTGTACTAATCTGATAAAAAGGAATGCTTAACTTCTGGAAGAATCAAATCCTTCCCTTAAACTATGGGGAACATTTAGGAACTCAAGAATACCTTTACGCATTCTATTTCTACCATTTCTGGTATCCATCTCCCTAATAAGCAGCAATGAACTATTGATTTTATCTAGAAAATCTTTTGCTTTAATGATAATTCAGGTGTCTGGAAAACTAGGCGAGACAAAAGGGTTTGCTTTTTCATTAGGTGGAGTTTGTTGCCTTAGGCTTTGCTGCCTCTGATATGTTTCCTGTGAAGTTCAGTGTGGCTTAGATGAAAAGGCAAACACAGCCCACGATTATAATGATGGAAAGTCGCTGGCTTAGTGTAGAGATGAGCTTCCTGGAAATCTGCTTCAGATAATAACTCATCTGAATCCTCAGTTTGCAGATTTAGAGGTGGAGAGTGGGGGAGTCCAAATGTTAGCAGTTCCAGTCTTTTCTTTAAAGCCAGCTTAATAGAATTTAGATGCACACTATCTCATTACACTGTAATCTGCATAGAACAAAAACGGAGAGGACTCCCGAGGAGTGTCAGTAAGTCAAGCTGGCCACCTTCTGTCCCTTCCTCCCACTGGGTGGATTTACAGCTTCTCCAAGGCAGGAACCGTACTCGGAGGGGAGAACTGCTGTCTCCAGCTTTTTGTGCAAATGCTGAATACATAGACTGTGATTTTTCAGTGGGAGATCATAGAATAGTCCTTACCCCAGAAAGGAGGTTATCGGGAGTTTCATGACTATGTTGCAGAAACCTGCAGAAGCTAAACATCCAAAGGAAACTGCACATCTTGCACTCACTGCACACACCCAGTGTGGCTGTCACCACATGGAGGCCTTGAAAACCTCAGGGGCTCCAGTTACAGAGTGTACAAAGTGGCCCCTGGCCCCAGTTGCCATCCAGCTTCCTGCAGGTTTCCTGCTCAGCTACCGCTGCCGATGGAGCTGTCAACGTATTGATTCACAGGTGTTTGCTTCTTTCACACAAGAGATCTTACAAGTCGTATCCATTTCACCAGGCAAGTTAGCTGTTACACAAAAAACCACAACCCAACACCATGTTTGTGATTACAGCCCAGCAGCTGTGCTGTCTTTCAGATAATAATACAAGTTCATTTGTTGTTGTTTGAAGTGGCAGGAGAAACCTGCAGGCTCTGATACGTGCTCACAAAACCAGCTCTGCCCTTGGGGGCAGCCATCCCCTGCATGAAGGTTGTAGCCCTTTCAAAGAGTGCAGGGCAAATGCTGTGTAGAAAAGTGAGCATTAGTACATTTTGTGCTGCCACAGTGGATTAAGATCTGTTTTTTCCTAGATAAAGCACCCTCCCAGATCCAGATCTTCATTAATTCCCAAACATTCCTTTCCCCCTTGCCACCATACACTAATCCCCAAGAGGCTGAACATGAAGCCTGCAGGCAGGAACCAACAGCTGTGCTTTGGGCATTCAGGCTGGCTGCCCCTTAGCAGCTGTGCAGCACAGTACCAGAAATGCAGTATTTTATTTCTAATTTACACCTGCAAAGGGATAGGAGGTCAGGATGAGATGCACAAACTGGGTTCAGATAATTTTGCAGGGAAAAAAGTGCAACCATCTCTCAAACTTCAATGTCCACATGCTCTAGCATACACCACCATCGTTCCCCATTTTCCAGCTGGTAAAAGAAAATTACACTTTTAAAATCAGATTTCCCCTAAAACAGCTCAGCACACTTTTTAGGGTAAAGTTCATTAGAAAATAGTGGGGAGGGAGGGAGCAATCCCAAAAAGCTTGGCAGGCTAGCAGTGTTTTAGGGCGCTGCTAGATTCTGAGTTCATGCAGCAAATTAAAGGGAACTCCCTCATGAAAATTGGACTGCCTATTTAAAAAAATAATCCAACAACCTTTTGCTTCAGCTAACATTCTGACACTTAAAGTGTCTAACTAGGGACAGTGTTTTCCTCGTCATGACTAAATACATGAGTAAATTTATTCCATAGAACAAAATACAGTATTATTTCATTTGCCATGTCTGATTTCTGTTTCTTCTCTTTCTGTTTCCTCTTTTTCTTTCTCTCCCTTTTTTATTCTTTGCTTAGCTGAAGGAGGGGCTTTTCCTACCAATATTTACATCTTAAAGAGTCTTTTGCCACTAAGAAATAGTAAAAGCTTCTGGGAGTGCTTTTCTTCTTGGAAGAAGCAGCAGAAACGCTTACAGCTGTAAGATGCCTACCTTGAGCTTTTTAGAAAAAAAAAATAACAAACCACCATATAAACCCAGAAAAAACTGTCATCAAATAAGCAGCCAGCTCTGCACTTACACATTTGATATGCTGTTTTGCTCTGGTGAAGTGGGTTTGGTGGAGGCATCACATCGCAGCTTATTGATACAGTACATGTCTGTGCACACCTGGCATGGTGCTGGATGGGGTGATGAAGGACACTGGAAAGGCCAAGGTACTGCACACCCCCATCTTCCTGGTAAGCCCAGCCTTCAGGAATCACAGGCCTCTGAGATCAGGGGAAGGTTTAGAGCAGGAAGATGTGCCTTGGTGGAGGAGCACCAGGTTGGGGAAGAAAAGTTCCACCTTTAATAGAATGATTCCCAAACACTTTATCTGGAACTGCAGAATTCCGGTGGTTTGGTTTTCTGGAGTATTAAGTAGATAACAGATTTAAGAAGAGATCTGATTTCACTACTTTTCGCTCAACTGCCTAAAACAAGTTCCCTTGTAAGAATGAGGGTTTCTTTTTTTTTAGGGCATTGAAATATTTTCAGCTTTATTACACAGGAAATTTTTTAGACTACTCAAAGGCTCCCTGAATCTTTCAGGAAAAGTGGCACTAAAAAATTAAAAATTATTATACTGCTTTTAAGTGCTTTAAGGCTTAGAATATGATATTGTTCAGGCTATGAACTACATGCGGATTTAATGACACAATGAAATCCTAATAAAAATTCTCCTTGGAGCTCACCTTTAAATACAATTAGGTATGAAATTTTCCTTATCCAGCCCAGAGCCAGAACTGCTGGCACTAAGGAGGCCAGCAGTGCAACCACTGACCTGCATGTGTGTACATACACAATATACTACACTGCACATGCACCAACACAGTGGCAGGGCTGTTCCCACCAGCAACTGGTTTATAGACAGAGTGTGATTATTCTTACTTCTAGCCATGACCATTGCCATATACAGCAACTAAATCTTACTGTCCAAATAAATACCCTTCTGGATCCTCCTAATCTTTTAATGCCACCTATGCCTTCTGGAGATGAATTACCCATCTTGATGATACAAACTTTTTCCAAAGTCTTGCAGATGTAAATGACTGCTCTCTCAAGACTGCTAAATGCAACACCACATGCTTTTAAAATAGTTTTTACAAATAAATCAAAACAAAACATACCCAGAATTCTACTAACTTTATTGCCTTGGTTTGCTACTTGGATGTTATTTTTTTCCCTGCACTGTTTGTATGCACTAGGGTTCTTCCAGCCTATTTCATTTTCATATGGAAATTTCACCTATAATACATCCTTTTCCTATGTTATTTTTTCATTACATTGCCTGACTCTACTCTTCATGGTGCTTTTCCAGAGCCTTATTAGACTTATTGGCAGAGAATCCATCTTTCTTTTGGCTCATTTACTGGTTTTCTGCCCCAAGGAGAGGCAGCTGGTCCCTCTATGACCCAGTTCATCTCCACCATGGCTGTGATTTCTGGCCTTTGTGAGCCTGCACATCTTTCCAGAAACTTGTTTTGTGCTGATCCCCACCCAGCATATGAACCTGGCACAACCTGGAACTGCCTCCATCAAAGGCGGATGCACTCTGAATCATAGGCTTAAGTTTTTGAAGAAAGCATGCAGAAAAACATCTCATTTGGAAGTCCCCATCTGAATGGAAAGTATCACTTTGAACACACTTAAAAGATTTATTAAATTTACAAGAAGACAGAAGTGAATAAATTCTTTAGAAACCAAATCATTACTGAGGCAGAGCATTTCCTTCTCTATTACTGTTTGCAAATGTTTTTCCACTTACTCTGTATGTGAAAAAGGAGACCTTATCCTTAGGTAGTTGAGAGTCCTGTATCCAGCTCTCACTAGGCTGAGAAACCATTTCTTTTCCATCCTTCAGATCAAAGAAACCCTCAACACCTCATTGGTTAATATTAATGACTTTTTAAAAGCTTTTAAGGCACATTTTCACAAACATATAACTAAGGCATTTGCTTTGACTCTTTAATGGTTTATGAAAGTGTTGTGGTTGAATGCATCTGCTGTGATTTCCTTTGTTTTATGCCGTGGGCTTACTTATGTCCCATGGGAAGTCACAGTGTGCTAATGGTGGCCAGGGTGGTCTCAGGTGGCCACCTTATTGCAAACTCCAGTCCACTGGGGATGAACAAACACCCCTCCAGTAAAGCCTTTCACCAGTCTGGCCCCAAATTCTCTTTCATGAAGAAATCACCAACCAGAGTTCAAACTCCCAAGCCATTCAGTATCCAGGGCACAACTGTGACCTGCCCAAGATCCTGCAGAAGATGCTTGAGCAATCTCAGCCCATCCATTTGCTGCTGGTAAGAAGTGCCCCATTTTTTGTGTCTTGCTGTATTCCTGATGGCAGGAACAAATTGCCACAAGTAGTCTAGAGGAAAGTTACATGGTGGTTGAAAGAGTCCTGGCATAAGTATGTCCTTCCAGAGCTGCATCAGTTTATGCACAGACAACTCTGGAGCAACACTGTCATGCACAAATGGTAATTATTCAGCAGCTTCTGTGCAACATGCAACAGAGGTAAAGCAGGCACAAGAGGAGTGGAGACCTCAGACGCATTTCCAGCACAGACCAGAAAGGGCAAAACGCTGTGGTCCTCAGCATCAGCAGCCTGTGCATTATGTCCGGGAGATCCAGCCAGCGCTTTTCGGTGCTTTGCAGGTGTGAATATCCACCACTTCCAGGCAGTCCTGGCAGCGCACAGCACAGCACCAGTGGAATTTGCACTCACATTTTGTCATCCTGCTGACACGGGCGGTGTCGTAGCCTCTCCCGCAGCACATCACTTCGCAGCTGTCCATGCCGCGGGAGGTTTGGTTACACACTCGACCAGCTGTCCCCAGGGAGCCTACAAAGAACGCAGTAAAGGTCAGGAGGTGGATTTTAAGAAAGGACAGAAAGCATATCGAAAAGGTATAGCAGATATAATTCACAATGCATTTGATCCTTCAACATCACGTTACCCAGGACTCAATATCAAGCCAGAGAAATGCCTATAACAACATAAAATTGCTCTTTTTCCCTAGAAATTGGGTCTGGAGATGAGGAGTAAAATGGACCAAATACTTCAAGACTCTGCTTGATTCTGTTAATATCATCATGTTTTGCTTCATCTTTCCCTAGCACCTTCCTCCTCTGCAGCCCCCTCCTTCCCACTGTGGCCAGTTGCCCAGGGATGTGTGAAATGGGAAGCCCAGGGGGATCTCATCAGCTTTGCCAGGAAGCTCTGGGTGGGCAGGGGAGGGCTGGGAAAAGGAGACCACGAAATTTGGTGGCTGCAAGGGACATGATAGCCAAAGTAACTGTGCTGCCAGGGAATAAAATCTTGCAGAAGTAAGTGCAAAAGAACTCCACCCATGGCCCCAACGTCCACCAATTCACGTTGCAGTGAAGAGTGGCCGCTCTGTGTCTCTCATCTCTGTGAGGTAACACCAAGGGTTCTTCTCTTTCATGACATAAATTAGAAGAAACTAAACTATAGCCTGCTGTGGACAGAAGGAGGAGTAAGACGCATACCACACCTCACCATGTTCTTGAAACTCTCAGGAGTGGAAATGCCTCTTCCCATCTCCACATGGCACAAAACAGCTCTGTAAGATATGCCTTAGCCTGAACAGTGACTGTATCACACAGAGGCTGCTGCTCATCTAACACAAATTGATCTGAAGGTACATTTTAGGATCAATACCGCAGCTGTTGACAGATTATTACTATCAATCTGAAAATTTCAGTAAAATTCATTACTTCACCTTATTTCTTATGTATTGCTATCATAAATCAAATTCAGGTATATCCATGAAATTGACATTCTTTTGAAATTTTCTGTAGACTGAATTAGAGTTCCATTCTTCTCTTCCTGGCCAAAATGCTACTTCCTAAGTAAGGGCTGTTGTCATTAAATTAACTGGAACATTTTACAAAGTGTATTCAGAGGTGCACACCCAAACATGAACAATTTACCTTCTTAGAAAAAAAAACAACCAACATGTAGACAGTAATTCAGATTTGCATAAGCTAGGATAGCAAGACAATCTTAATTAATGAAACTTAAGCTGTAATTAATTTGTAATTATTAAAAACCTAAGGTGCATAAATTCTAATTTTATTTCCCCCCTGTGGTATACTTAAGGTTGTATATACTGACAACCATAGTGCTGCTGTCTTAAAGCAGTTCATAACAGAAGTCTTCGCTGTCCCTCCATCCCCTGCTGCCACCAGCACCAGGGAGACTTCATGTTATTTCAGGGCTGGCCCCAAGCCACTGATGCAGTGAGGGGTCTTGAGGACTGGAGCAAAGTCACCTCCTCAGACTGTGGTTTTTTATGGGATCATGATTCAGCCTCTTGGGCATAGGGGTGGAAAATTTGCTCTTTTTATCAGGACAGACTTCCGCTGCTGCCCCAGAGAAGTGTTTTAGTCCCTAAAACACATCTCAGCCTTCTCTTACATAGCCTGGATTCCTGTATTTATTTAAATATTTACATATTCATTGGTTGAAACATACACCTGGAAAGCTTCTATATCAAATGGCTCCTTCGGGTCCACTGCAGGCAGAGTAGGAAGGTGTTGCGTGGCCACCAGCCGCCACTCTCAGCAGGTGCCCATGGCCACCTCAGTTACCCACCCCAGGAGCCACTCACTGGCTGCTGCCAAAGACTGAGACACCAGTACCAGCTCAGGAGTCCTGAACCACAAAGGTGCTGCTGTGCCAGCCAAGGGAGACATGCTGAGCCACCCAAGAGGAGAGGCAGAGGGAGAAGAAGACACACTGAACAGAGCCAGAGACAGGCTCCTGTAGTCTGATAACTTTCAAATCTCTTCAAGGTCTGAGCCTGTTCATGATGCTGCCCACAGACCAACATTCTGCGTAGCATCCTTAGGGAGGAGGCTGAACAGCACTTTAAGTCTCTGATATTTGAGGGAGCATCTCAGTTTGATGTAAAAATCAGTGATGTACTGCACCAGGAAACTACCAGTAACTCCCAGTCTACTGTCCCTATGGACAGTGCTACCACCTGGATACCCCGCAGGAAAGCCCAGGGAGGAGGACAGGTACCACAAGCAGTGACTTACATAGGCACACACCACTCCCAGCAAGTCCTCAGCCACACAGCTTTCCCTGCAAAGCCAGCTGTACTAGGACAACTGGCCCAACAGGCACAACAGTGATGCCAAAAGGCCTTTTCCACATCCTTTCTCCAGGAATCACTCCACAATGGGGAAAGAGTGCCCCCAGTCTAGACAGGGTTGAGGAGCTACATGGTGCACCTGTGATGCCACAGGAAGCCTGTGTCAGAAAACAAACCAGTTCTGCTTCCCAGCCACCTCACTCTCCTCCATCCACAATGCTGAGCAAACAGTTGGGACACCTGAATGTAAGTTCTGGGGTTTGTGACAGCCCACAGAAATACACATCACATCCCACACTGTGCAAAATACAAATGAGTAACTTCTATAGGCACTTGTCCAGCCCCCTCTGGTCAGGCAAAAAAATAAAAGTACAAAGATTTGTGACTTGTATGATTAACATTCTGCATCAGGAATTCACACCAGCAGAGGAAAAGCAAAGGCACTCTCCATCTCAGCACACCTCCCAACCAGAAGAAGAGTGGGGTCATGCCATTTGGCTGCTGGGGGTGAAGAAAGACTCCACATCCATCAGGAGCTGCCCTGGAAAGGTCTGACCATATTACTCAGCTGAGGCATGGGTTAGTTTCCAACTCTGAAGTTCCTACTTTAGATGTATGGGGAAATCAGCAGTGAAGAACCACCCAAAAGCAGGACGCACTGCTTTCAATAGTTTTGCCATCAACCTCAAAACCAAAATAATTTTGGCTTCTAACAGACAGAAGTTGGTATCATCTGATGTTGCCCACAGCACAATATCAACACTTACTACACCACTAGGACAGGAGACTACATTATCCACAGATCGCGACAAAAGTGAAAACAGGCTCATATAAAGGCTTAGTTTCCAGGCAAAATTAACATTTATTTTTAAAGTTGAAGCAGCATCTTCAGCATCTCCGTGGCTTCTCTAGCGTGAAAGAAAATGAGCAAAAACCAGCAGCAAAGAGCTGAGCCATGCAAGTTACTGCGCTCCTTTGGGGGGGCCACTGGGTAATGAAGAGAGCAGAAGACACTGCACAAAGTAAGGCAGTATGTTCTAACTTGCAAAAGGTTTTCATGCAACCTCTTTGTTTTCATTTCAACTGTTGGAACTGCCATGCCACACACAACATTATGCCTGCCAAAACATCCCCAGCTTTTAATACTCCTGATTTTACAACCTGTACATCAAACCCTTTCTTCTTGGTTTGTACAGTTGTTTTCTTAAGCAAACACATGCCAAGTTAAAAAATATTTTTCTCCATTCTTAAAGCTCTAAAATGTATTTATTGCTTTACAATGTGAGCTTTCCTCTTCTGCTTCAATTGACTAAAAGTCTGGTGTCAAGCAATAACATTCACCTAAAAAAAAGCAAAACCAGTGAAATCCCCAACAATAGTTTCCTCAGAAGTGTTTTATGTAAAGAAAAATAAAGGAAATATTAACAGAAAAGTAGCTCTGAAGCTATTAGAACCTATGTAAAACACCCAGTATGGAAAGGCTGGAAAGAACAGGCAGTATACATTGGAAACAGCCTTGTCTGGAGGGGCTCTGATTTTCCAGGCCAGCAACGAAGAGACAGCAATGTGTTAATAAAAATGACTTATCCAGATTCAACTGAGTAAAGATGTGTCTTGTTCTACTTTCCACAGCCAGAGAGCCTTCATAACCTCTCAGCTCCTAGAGACTTGCGGTGATGGTGCTACTCCCTTGCCAGGTGCTTGAAGGGGAGCTCCCCTGATGGAAGCCATTGCAAGCTCCACTGTCAGCCTGCATGGGGCTGGGACTGCACTCAACATGTTTGCAATGCTCAGACTGGGAGACACAGGCCAAGAAGTGGCACAGAGACTGCCTGTATGTGGCCAGCCTCAGTGAGAAGTTTTTGGCACAGATCAGGATTGTTTTCCCTCCATGGGTTACATACCTCAAGCACTAACACATCTTGCACAACACCAGGACTCTCAGGCTATACTTTAAAATTCCAGGCTACCCTCTAGACTTGGCCTCATTCATCTCAAAAATGCAGCAAATGACTTACATGGGACAGCAAGGGGAATAAATTAACACAAAACCAATCCTTTGAAGGACCCAAAGCAGATCACCCTGGGCATATGGTTAGTCACTCAACACCCAAGACGGTGCCTGTAGCACTGCACATGCCTCTCTCCACAATGCTTTCCACGGGGATACAAGGTGGGGAGGGTCCTCAAACACAGCCACAGCACCCTGTCTGTTTATTCCTAAAGCAGTCTCTGCTTGTCTAGGAGTATGTTCCAAATAAACTGGCAACAGCTTTAAGTCAACCTAGCCTGCATGGATGAGCAAATAGCAGCCTTTTAAGACTTAAAATGCTTAAAATAGAAGCTTATAAAAGCAGACAAGCAAGAGGTATTTTTAAAACATTTCATAGGTGAAGTAATGCATTTAGGGTAAGGTAGTACAATGTGACAGCAGGACTGCCACTTGTACAGCTGTCACTTTAGTTCCCGTCACAGCTCTATCACACTTGAGAGGTCTCTCTCTGTGCAGTCCTGGGAATGTTTGGGTTTGGGAGCCGGAAATTTATCATAATATAAGGAAGACCATGCAAAGAGTGGCAAAATTTCTATGTTCATGGCAAGATTTTTCAAAGCTCTCTGGGATGTCCTACCTCTGTTTCTATGAGATTTTGAGCAGAAAACTGTGAGCAAAAATTATTTCTGCAGAGTTATGAGAAAATAGTTAAATGAAATCTGAATACTTCTGAAATAGTGAATGAGGCAACCTCAAGAAATAAAATATTTTAAAAAATCCTAGTCTGCAAAGTTAGTCTCTGCACAATGACACAATATGCCCATTTATTCAGTTGGATGGAAGCATTAGACTTCACATTACTGGCCACTATTCAAGGAAGAACATGTGCTTGTGCAGGTAATAAACATCACCTGCCAAAGCCATAAATAACATCTAAGATTACATTGACTACTCAACTAACCAGAAACACTGCACAACATAAGCACACTGGATGAAATTATGGGTTCGTTGAAGTCAATAGTACATGACCAGGAATTCACATATTGTTCTTATTTAAGTACAGTTGTTTTGCAATGTTTATTCCCAGCAAAGTTGGATTGTAAATATGCAGCAGTGCCAAAAAGAGTTGAGCTGCATTGCTATCCAGATACTTACAGATATGTCATATGAGGTGCAATCTGGTCTATTATAGAACCTATTTAATTCCACAACATCTTTCATACATTACTCAGTCTGGCTCTCTCTTTTCCAAATTTCTGATTTTCTAGTTGCTAGTTTTTAATTGCTGCATCAGGAAATACTATACACAGGTCAAGAATTGTTAGCAGGATTCCTGGTGCTTGGCAATGCTTTGAATCCTGTTAACATTGTTAAGTGTGCCTCTACTGAATCTCTGAAAGCAAGAATATTCAGTGTTAATACCAGCCCTGAAACTTTATCTCTTCCCATTGGCACTGGCACAACTCTTTAGAAAATGCAATGGTTGCCATGAACAGAGCCAACACTGTCTCATAAAGAGGAATAAAGCACTGTGTCACTCTATGTAGTGTCCCACCGACCTCTATTATTTCAGCCACCTGCACATCCTCCAACTGCCTTGCTTCGCATTACCCACAGCTGCCCTGGCTGGTGCAAGCACGCCTGGGTTGGCATCAACAGCTGTACCACCCACGCAGGGACAGATGCATCTACAGCCGGGGGGGCCACAGTCACAGTGAGCTGTGGGGAACGTGCAGACAAAGGAGGGCACTGCAGCAGTAGCATAACAATATGGAAGAGGAGCAATGGCACAGGAGGTGGTATCAAAGGGACTTCACAGGACTGGAGTGAACTGTGTGACACAAGTTGTGTGTGTGTGTGTGTCTGCACAGTATGGACCTGCCTCCAGAGCATAACTCAAACTAAAAGTGGCTAAAAGCAGCTTTTGCCTTACAGCCTTTCCAGGGCTCCATAGCACCTGGCAGAAACTGCTGCATTATATTAGAAAAACTGGCTGTTGTACATCTAGAGACATTGAAGAACTATTGTTCTTTAAGAGAGCTATTCTTCCAAAACATCTTCCTGCTTGTTTCTAGCTGGTTACATGCATGGATTTTTTCTATATGCACACACACTCAATAATAATGATAATTTTTGATCTTTGAATTACAAATGTCTGAAATAAAATCATTCACATGTAATGATAGAGGCTTACCTACATCCCTGTCCCTGATACAGTAGTCTGGAGAGCTTTCAAAGTATACCAGGTCATTCTTAGTTGGCTTCTTAAATTTCTTATTAGCAACAGTGAAACCTGTGCCATCTTGATTCATGACCACCTGAATCGCTCCATTGTATTTCTTCCACAGATAATCTCCTGTTTTCCTAAAGTCTGCCATGGCCAGCCAACAGGTCCTTAGAGTGCAGGATCCACTCACACCGTGACATTTGCATTCCTGTTTCAAAAATCGCTTCACAGCCTGTTTAGAAAGGCAGTAAAATATACACAGGTAAAACAAACGGTAATTGATTGCTTCTCAGCCCTTTCCCATCCATCCTGTAATGCCAGGCCTGCGATGGGCCTTCAAGTTATGGTCTGCAGTGACACCCACTGGTAGCATCAAGTCATCCCCACACGGTTGGTCTGTCCTGGTTGCTTGACTCAACCTTACACACAATCCTGTGGCTGGTGGGCTTACCTTCCCGCTCCTACCATTACCTTCCCGCTCCTGCTAGTCATCCCGAGGATCGAGGTGGTCCATAACTCTAGGACACAGACTGCACAGGAGAAAACAATCTGGGCAATGGGCAGAATGATTCAACCCCTTGGGAGGGGAAGACACTCTCTCTCCCCGTTGTTCCAGCAGCAGCATCACCATGCTGACCCCTCTCCAGCTCATCTTCATGAAGCTGCCTTTTGCTCTGAACTGTTTCAATTATTG
This sequence comes from Pithys albifrons albifrons, assembly GCF_047495875.1. Taxonomy (NCBI): domain Eukaryota; kingdom Metazoa; phylum Chordata; class Aves; order Passeriformes; family Thamnophilidae; genus Pithys; species Pithys albifrons. The sequence continues at coordinate 77,150,053 of NC_092460.1, forward strand.
CCCTGAAATTAATAGGCATTTCATGTTTAAACAATTTTATTGAGACTGTGCAGAGCATCAAACCTGGGCTAGGCATCAGATCTACGCAAAATTTTAAAATATAGTATACTTAAAAATGCTTATAAGCCTTTTAACAAACATCTTATTCTAAGACCTTCACTGGCTTGCACTGAAGAAATCACTTTCATCATTAATTTAATGTCTGGATAGCATTAAATTCATGTCAGCTTCATTGCAGATGTTTAAGCTATCTGTATGATGTTGGAGAACAACAGATGGGTTCATAGGCAAAAAATAATTCAGTTCTAATTCTGAAGATATGGATATTTGATCTGTAAATATTATGCCTTAAGGGTTCATGAAATCAGAACATTTTAGAGTTTGTACAAGAGAGATGGCATCGTGGGAGGAAGGTAAGGGAGAGGAAAGCTCTGTGATTAGAAGTGAGATTGATGCACAGTGGGGAAGCATTTTTCAGTCAAGCACTTAGTAATAAAACAAGAATGTATTATAAAGCCAAAGCACTTTTAATTTTCCTTCCAACTTGTAAATGATATGACTACTTCGAAGAAGTCACTGACATTCCCACAGCCCCACTTCATTGCCAATGGTACTATCAAAAATGTGGGATTTAAACAGATGCTTGGTTTTAATTATCTGAGCAGAAATCAGTGTAACTACTTGTACATTTAAAAGAACTTGCTGGAATAGTGGAAGAAGCTCATAGCAATGCAGGACTCTTTTTTTGTCAGTGTTGTTCCTACACTGATACACAGCATATTATGTTCTATTATTCATGTGGAAATCTTATAAATTTCTACTTATTTTTTAATTAATACAATTGGAATAGTTTTAAAAGAAACATCGACAACCCTTTGTGGGGGTGAGAAAAAGCTGAGGGCACAGAGCCAGGCTTGTGGGCAGCTGAGCTAGTGAGATCCCTGCAAAGCTAAAGCTACACTGTTGCACTGTGGATACAACACAGCATCCCTGTCCATAAAGCAGATCCTAGAGGATATGAGAACATGTTCTTTATTTTTAACTGGATATATTTATTAAAATATCTTGATCTTTTTGTAAAAATCTACCTGATTACCAGTACTGCTTCAGTATTTGGCAGAGGTATTTTTTAAAACTTACTAAATTAACTTGCTAAAAATCTTAATAAGTTAACTTGCTTAACTATTCCAGAAAGTAGTTCCCATCACAGAACTTACTCGCCCCTAAAACCCCTTTGCTTCTGTTGTAGAGTGCAGCTTCTTTTGGAAAGTAATATAAACCCAGCCACAGCACTGCATGTGCATGTCACTGATCTGAAGAGCCTCATCTATCTATATTACATATTAATTACACCTGCTGGCAATAATCAGGTGGAGGAAAGATGCTGAAGGAAAATCATCTACTCGCAGTACCATTCATTACATTTGGATAATTTCTTTCAATAATGGTTAGCTAATATAAAATAATTGTACAGGTTATATAGAGGGAACTTTTTAACAAAAAGATATCAGAATATGAACAATTTACTTCCTATTGAATATACCTTAAGGAAAACCAGAGCAAAGAAACAAGATGTCTCTACAAACCATTTCAAAAGTGCTTGGTCTAGCACAATAAAATATTTTTTCTGCACTATTCCATAAATTTCATGGAAGCAGTGAATTTTGAATACATTTTAAATAATGGAACAGTGTATTCCACTTTCATGCACTGCACTATTCTTACTATTTATAGCTACCATCACAAAACATTAGTGCACAAATTCCTCAGCCCTTCTACAAGTAGTGGGCAATACTGTATGTATGGCCAAACTTTGCGAACAAAGATGTGGGCAGGGCTCTCCCCCAGGTGGGGGTGTGCCCTTTGAGCCTGCGCAGTGGATTTTTTAGGTGAGGCACAGCATGTGCAGAACTGGCCCCACTGTTTAAGTCCTGAGGTCCATTTGCCACGGCCGAGCGAGCTCGGACAGTGACAGTGAAGTCCTCAGGACTGTCTACAGCACCCGATACTAACCGGGGCTGACCCTGCTGAGCATCCCAGATCTGACTGTGGGCAATACACCTGGCAACTATTCCTTCCATTCACCTGCACTGTAAAAGTAAAGGTTCTTTCTGTTGAAATTCAGGAGTGGTATTTTCTTACAGTGTTTAGAAAAGGAGTTTGTTTAGAGCAGGTCATGGCCCAAGACCAACACCTTTTGGAGGGACTATTTTGGATTTATTTTCTTACAAAGTAAAGCAATTACCTTTTATTTCTGCTTACTTTGTGATTAGGTTTGCCATACATATATAGGAACAGACATAGTGGTTCTTTTGAATTTTCTCTTTAAGAATCAAGCCTGTTCTTCACTGTGGACTTCAGTCTCTCTTACAAATTTCTATTCTGTACTAATCAAAACCAAAAATGTTCCTTATATAAGAATTAGGTTCAAAGTGATCCAAACTGATCTTGCAATGACTTGGACTCCTGCTTAACCTCCCAGAACAAGGGGCCACTGAACTGATTCTGACAGAAGCATTATTAATCAGCTGAATTCAGTCTGTTTGAAGATCTCTGTCACACTGAACCTCCAGGGGAGATAGAAATAGCAGCTCAGGCTTCTGCTTATCCCATATTTCTTTCTAACTACTGAGACCAGACAGCAAGGGCCAACCACCACCTGCCCCAGACAGACAAGAGTTCTCTAAGAACATCTCTAGGCATCTGTTGCATGGACACCCACCTTCCTTCCAGCTCTGTTGTTGTGAAGGTTCATTAGTGCCCTTGCATCTTTTCCTTTCTGTTCTTTGGCATCCACAAAGGCTCTGGCAAATTTAATGCCATAGTCAATGTTATCACTGCAGCCACCCCAGTCAAAATGGCCTTTGCTATCCTTGGCAGGGCCTTTCTTCTTAGGATCACAGGAGCAGGATTTCAGTTCCCCTTGGCTGCATGCCCTGGTGATGGCAAACACAACTCCAGCAGAGGAGATGGCATGTACAAAAGCAGATTCCCGACTACCTGAAACAAAAAAGCCACTTTAAAAATCACTGGGGTAGCTAGTTTGCATGGCCATCCTAAATCCAGACAGTGAGCCTGGACTTTTTTGCAGAGTAAAAGATAAAACTAGGCTGAAATCACATACATACACATTCCCTGGAGTCAGAATTAGTCACGGCTTAAACTTGAACCCCTCCCTGGTAAAACCTCATCAATACAGTGTTAGAGTTGGAAAATATTAAACATTTGCTTCTGATATTGATTGATATACTTTCACAGATCTGTTATTCTGTACAGATATCTGAATAGGACAGCTGGTATTCCTATCATGTTTCATCGATTTAGAAAAATATATGAAGTGCTATTTGAGAGATAAAGAAATTATTAAATAGGGACACTAAAACAACATGTACATTGCAAAATACTGCAAGTAACTCTTGAAACTAGATTTTCCTCTCCTGAAGCACTCGGAACAGAGTTTCTTGCTTAAAAGGTGGTAGGGAGAAAATTTGGGTGTTATTTCCTGAAAATAAGTTAAAATTAGGTTTTCTGCCTAGAACCAAGTGAGTAACCATAATCGACACAAACAAGTTCCATTAAATCAATGGCACTGCTTGTGTCATGCTTGAGGCAGGAGGATTTGGCCTGGCAGCTGTGACTTCTTCATGCCAGCTGCTCTGGCAGCTTTTCCTTCTCCTAACCAAGATATTTTATTATACCAAATGTTATCTGAATTTCTAGACTATGCCTCCTCATAGGCTATTAGGTACATATTTCAATGCAATAATTGTTTTATTTTAAGGTACAGAGCTATATGATACTGGCTCAAATCTATTTATGGTAAAGGAATATTTTCCTACTTTCAATGTTTTCTAGAATAGAAAGTGAGAAGTAGATTTTTGTGCAGTATCTAAGACCATTAGCAGTGAGAGAAACCTGTCTGAAGGACTTGTAAGCCCAAGGACAAATGTTATCTGTGATTTTATTGTAGAGGTACTATTACACCATATAACTTATTTGTATTTTGATTCCAGTAGCATCTAGATGTTTCAAATAGGAATGGGCTCTGAACTTCCATATGCTGTGCAAACCTTCAGCAAATGGCAACTGAAAGCTTACAAAAGGACTGGACAAACCATGCCTTCCCCAGACTGACTCCAAAATCAGGCACAAGATACCATGGCTTGCTACAAATCATGCTCTTTTGAAGAATTATTTCTGAGAAAATTCATTCAGAATTATCAACACTTTGTAAAGTGTTAATTGAAAACAAGCACTTGTTATCATTGGAAGAGAAATGTTTCATTTGAGTGTATTGAACCAATCAAAACCATTTAACAGAGCACTACCAAGCTACATTTCTATGGTATTCCCAACCAGGTCAGGCTTAGCATAGAGCTCAGAAATCTGAGTTTCACGTGGGCCAACAGTGAAATCTTCCCTTTTGGAAAAACTGCATTTTTACTTTTTTCCTATTAAATAGTCTCATCAGAATTAGGCCATGTTCTCCTAGACATGTTTTCCTGAATAACAGACAAACCTCATAGAAAACTTCAGCCTATGGGTGACGTTACTGGTTACTCACAAATAATTGCTAAGGGAACACAAAGCTGGTTACAGGAAGCAACTGCTTACCAGCAGTGGAACCTGGCATTGATAGATGATCCATGGATGAGATCCCACTGCTTGGGTCAGCATGCCCAGTGTCTCCAATCCTCCCCTCTGTCCCCATCAGTGGGACAATGGCCTCAGGGTACTTTCCTCTTCCCCTTTTTGCAGCACCATACTGCTCACAGCCTGGAGAGGCTGTCTCAGATGGTGCTGAGAACATCGCAGTGACTCAAGTACAAGTGCAGGGTCAGTCCCACCAGCTGTGAACGACAGCTGTGGGCCAAGGTGTGACATTTGTTGGAAATAGCCACAGTTACTAAGAATCTTACCTCACCTGGGTAAAGACATTCTGTCACTGTAACAGATCTTAGCCATTTCTTTGAGTCAAAAGGACCACATAAGAGGTTTGAAGACTCACTGGATGCCTCAGCCCAACAGACACCACCACTCTGCTTAACCATCCTTCCTCAAGGTGGGAAGCACACTGCAGTCCTCAGCTGCTTGGGGTCTGCACAAGCCTACCACGCCCCTATCAGATGTGTGTTCCCAGCTTCTCTCTCCCCCGAGCCTGACCTTAGGGACTGGATATCACATCCCACACCCTCCACAGAGGGCAGAAAGTCTGGAGGGCAGTGCTGCCCTGGCTCGGGCACAGACCCCACACCTCGCAGACATAAAAGCCCTGGAGAGACTGCACCCCACTACTGCTCTTTCCCGACAAAATGCTCCAGCACGAACCGGCCTGCAGAACAGTTGTCCTCTGCCATCCCAACGCACTGGGCTCCCGTTTGAATGTGAGCTGCCCCTTTTAGCCCGCCCCACCCCACCCCGACTACTGGCAACCCGAGACTGGGCTGTGATGGCAAGCCCTCTGTTCTACTTCCTTATTCTGGCGCCTCGGTTTCCCTGTAGCCCTTAATTTTTGGGTTTGGGGTCCATTATGCACAAAACCCAAAACAAAACAAACCAAAAAGAAACCGGAAAGAGAAGCTGGGAACTGCAGTCAGCCTCTAACTGCAGACACCCCCCAGCCTTGTCTTTCTGATTCGATACAGGTCTTTAAGCAATGCAGCACTTCGCATTACCACATATGCCTTTCTTTTGAATGTGAGACCCTCGAGTAACTTTGCATTTCCCCTTCCCTTCCTCCTGAAATGTAAAACGAAGCTTCGCCCTTGCTAAGAACAAGGGTAACAGGAGGATAGCCACCACTTCCCGTTGTTCCCGACCACCTCCCGAGTGCTGCCAGCCCCGAAAACGCTGGTAACCCTTGTGTGGAACCCTTCTACCCTCCCGCCGACTTTCTAAAGCCCCGTTCCCCCTCAGCCCCGCCCGGGCCCTGGGGACTCACTGCGCAGCAGGACGCGGCCGAGGAGGCGCTGCCCCCGCTCCAGGGCGTTGCAGTCCCAGCGGTGCCGGCGGAACTGGTGCTGGCATTCGGCCGTCCAGGCGGCCACGCCGCGGCCGATGGAGAGCATCGCCTCGGGGTGCCGCCGGCACAGCTGCCGCTGCCGGCTCACCAGGCCCGGCACGTTGTCGCACATCACCCGCGACGAGCCCACGGCGCCCATGTACCTGCGGGAGGGAAGGGGCAGGGCAGCACCGGGGGCCCGCGGCGACCCCCGGGCACCGACTTGCAGGGGAAGGAGAGTCCTCAGCTCCCCGGAGCCTTCCTCAGGCGGGGTCCAGAGCTGCAGCTACCTCTGCCTTTTTGATGGAAATCCTTTGCTATTAGTCACCGATGCTGTGTTTTTTAATAACATGAAGTATTCTGGAGAATCCCAAGCCCTGCTATTGCAGCTCCGTGCAGTAGTTAAAAAAAAAAAAAAACTTTGGCAAAAATTAAATTACATCATCTATATCCAGATGGTCTCTATTAGTCCTGAAATGTTTCGAAAGGTACCTTTCATAAACCCCAAACTTCTGTAGGTGTCTTTTGAAGGGATCAAACAGAAGAAAATGTCCTTCTCTTGTATTTTCATTATTTTATACGACCATAAAATCGTTAAAGCCGTGACTCCCAAATACATATATAAGTAGCAGAAGACACTATGACAAAAAGCCATCGCAATAAATAACATTTATACGGCTAAGAACAGTCATTTTATTGAAACATGCCCAGTCTTGATAAATCAGGCTTTGATCCCGCGTCAGCCGGTGTCAAGATTAAATGTGTTCACCAGGTTTACGAGAGGAGGTTTAACTCCTCGCCTACACCAAGACTTTTCAGCCTAGGTTTGGTTGGGGTCCCCAGTTCTACCCCGTTTTGCTGCGAGCTGCTCAAGATACCCCACGACGACATCAACTATCACATGAAGCTGGACCCTGCACTGCCCACAGGGCTCTCAGCCCTATGACCTTACAGTTTCCAGTTCAGCGAGGAGAAACTGTGAAGGAGGGCGGGGCTGGGGAGGGGGAGGAAGAAGGAGAAAAAAAATTAATAATAAAATATAGCGCTGCTGTAGCCAATTCGCAGCGCCTCCGGGGCGCGGAGGGCTGGCTGCCAGGAGCAGCGCTTCACCCGCGCCCCTCGGGCGTGTTCCCTTTCCCGCCCGCCTCCCTGCCCTCCGCCTGCTCCCACTGCGGCGACACCGCCCCGGGCAGCGCCGGCCGGATGGTGCCCGGCGTCCCTGCCGGGTCCCCCTCCTCACCCGCAGCCCCGTCGAAAGCCCTGAGAATGCGTTTATGCAGACGAGGAGGTTGGGGAGCCGGGACGGGGTGTGGAAGGACATCCCGGGACCGTCTAATCCCGCTTTAAGGCCGGACTTTCTGTACCGGAGCAGCTGGCAGCAGCGAGCTCTGCTTGTGCGAGCCTGAGAGGCAGCGACTTGCCCCACCCCGCCCCCCAACCTCCTCTAATTCACAATTAATCCGACCCCACCTTCCCCAAGAGCAAATAAAAATTCTTGGAATTGCACAACTTACCACCATGAGGAGGTGACTGGTGGGGTCGCCCAGATAAAGACCAAGGGAAGACACCACCAAATCCCAGGGAAAAAGTTCATGTTAGAAACGCTTCGGTCCTCATCAGGTCAGTCGCGGGGGGCAGAAGAAATCCCATGGAGCAATGACGAGCAGGGGCAAGCGCACCTTGAGGGCTACTTCTTTCCCGTGGGTCAAGCGCCTTCGCATCCCCATGGGCGGCCGCGGGGTTTACTGATCCCCTCCCATGGTACGGGGGATGCCTGTCGGTGCATCGCTCTGAATTCCTCGCGGTTCGTCCAGCACCAAATCCTTCAAGACATGGAGTTCAGCCCCGCTCCCATCCTTCATCTTTGCCCCGCTCTAGCTCATCCCTGTAGTCACGGCAAAACTGAGGGGCTGGTGTGGGCTGCTCTCGGACTGGGTGGGTTCTGCTGTGGTTGGTGTTTTTTTTTCCTCTGAAAGTCTGATGGATGAAATGATGTCAAGAGACACTGGGGGAAGAGGAGGAGGTAACACCTCTGATTAGGCAAGGAATCCCGAGGAGCCAGTAGCTTTCCAATAACCCTACGAACAGATACTGAGTTCAAACCCGCCAGCAGATGCTACACGACCTGCTGCGGAGCCGGCGGTGGCCCCTGGGCGATGTTACAGACTAGCAGCACTTGGCTCCTCTCGGGGTTTGGAACAGCGGCACTTCAGGCTCGGTACGCGCGCCCGCGACACCGAGCACGGAACGGAACCGCGATCCGGTGCGAGAGGAGAAGTGGAGGACCAAAGCGGCCCCGGTGTGCGGGGCGACAGCATCCGGCCGCCTCCCCGCGCCCCGGATCCCGCACAGCCGGGCCAGTTTCTCCGCAGGCACCAGCCCGGCTCCGCCCCGGACCTCCCTGCCCACCCTCGCACCGCGGGGACCCCCGGCCCGTGGACTCCGACGGGGTGAACGGGCTACGCGCCCCATCGCAGCGGCGCTCGAAGGCTGGGACAGGGGAACCTGCTGCCAACGCAGCGTTTCCGACCTGAGGGAGGACGGGCAGCCCCTGCCCGGGAGCGGGTCGAGCCGGCCGGGGCTGGAAGCAAAGTCAAGAACAAGGGGATTTGGCAACTTTTTCACTTCGTGTTATCTCTGTAAGGCAAATCAAGGATAATAAATATTTCAAAGAACGAATCGTCGTTATCAAGCTGGAGATGCCCCAGTTCCAAGACCGCCCCCTCGCTGGCTAAAATAAAGACAAACACCGAAGGTTGCTAAGAGAGTAGGGGACTGCACAGCTCTTGTTCCTAAAAGACGCCTTTGGTTGACAACTTCAGGTGAAAACCCTGGAAAAATAAGATAGGAAGCACCCTCTGCTAGCTGTTCTTCAGGCAACATATTATAGGCATGGCTATGTGCAGAGGAGACATCAGTCTGCTCTGTTTCTTGGCAGAGCTTCTCAAGATCACACATGCAGAACCAGATGCAAGCACATTGTGTTTCCGAAAGAAAATGGAAAAGGTAGAATTATATCCACTTTTGAGGTGTTGACATTCAGACACTTATCAATTTAAAGAAACACACCCAAACCCAAACAACCCCCAGAAATCAACACCCATCCTCACACTCCTATGTCAAAAGCTTTTGGCTTCAAAGCCTTTGAAGTAAGAGCAATTGAAGCTTGGAGCACATTAATACTTCTCCAGTAGTACTACTTGCCCAGAGGCAACTACAGCTCCTGTTACTAACTCTAGCAGATCCTAAAAACAACAGATGAGCACTCAACATCCATTTGATAAAGTATTATCTGAGTATAAAAACTCTCCAATTTTTACCTGCTGGCCAACTTAAGATATTCTTAAGTTTACAATACACCTTGGATCCATTACCAGGGCAGAAAAAGGGAAATGCCAATGAGAACACAGCAAATTCCAGCAGTATTTTAGACCCCTACAAGCATAGACTTCCCTGCTAACAGCCTTCTCAGGCTTGCAGCAAAAAGCTGACCTGTTAGAATTTCTGAGATACCTTTCTGTACTTACTGGAGCTCTTTTACCAGTATCAACTGCACCACCAGCTCATCAATGAAGTCCTCTAATTTTCCATAAGCCATTTACCACATCTGCATTCCAGCTTTATTGCTGTTCAAATTCTTTCTCCAAGGCCCTACTTTTGTGCTGGTCCTACACAAATTCATCTTTAATCCATTATTCTATTAGCGACTCTCTCATTATACACAATGACATAACAGACAACGTTGGAGTGGGAACAAGGAGACTGTATTGGGTTTGCATGGCTAGGTTTAGGTAGCAGAGGGCTACAAGGGTGGCTTCTCTAAGAAGCTGCCAGAAACTTCCCATAGGTCTGACAGAGCCAAAGCCAGCTGGCTCCAAGACCGACCTGCCACTGACCAAGGCCAAGCCCACCAGTGACCGTGGTAGCATCTTTGGGATAACTATTTAATAATGGGGGGAAAACCTCAATGCAACAGCAATTGCAGCCAAAGAAAGATTCAGACTGTGTGAGAGAAACAGCTGTGCAGACACCCAAGCCAGTGAAGAACAAGGGAGAGGAGATGTTTCAGGTGTCAGAGTAGAGATTCCCATATAGACCATGGTGCAGCCCATGCTGAGGCAGCTGTGCCACGGCAGCCCATGAAGGTCCATGGTGGAGCAGAGATACTACACTTGCAGCCCATGAAGGGTCCCATGCCAAAGCAGGTGGATATTCGAAGGATGCCATGACCCTGTGGAAGACCCACGCTGGAGCAGTTTCTGAAGAACTGCAGCCTGTGGGAAGGACTCCTAAGTTTCTGGAAGACTGTCTGTCATGGGAGGGTGTGCTGGTTCCTGATGCAGCCTAGGAGAGGATGCCAGCTTCCCTGGCTTCAAGAACAGATTTGATCTAGAAAGCTGTAAGTGCCTTTGACAAGTATTACATGCACACAGTTTCTCCTCCAGTTAAGAAATCATGCCATGTGCAATACAGATGACAGTGGAATAGCCAGAACACTGAAAGCCCAATTCTCTGCATACCTTATGAAATGGAGCTGAAATTTTTCAACACAATGTAGCTAAACCTGTATTTCCACACTCAAATAAAGACTGTTTTCAGGAAGGCTGAAGGCATGGAAGGCTCATCTGAGAAAAATGAATATGAAAAAAACCTCTACCAAACCTGTAAGTAGAATATATCTTCCCATATCTATTCCCACCAGTAGCACAGCTTAAAAGAACTGAAAATCCTTACTCAGGGATCCCTGTAAGTTCCACTTCCAGGGTCTACAGGTCTGTATTATATGAAACTATACCATATGAATCAGGATAAAAACTTGAAGTCATTTAATAGCTATTAAAGCTGTTAAGGATACACATCACATTATTCATTTAATGTCAGTAATAGCCCTTTTCATATCTCAGTGCTTATCAAATCAGAGCCCCCATTACCTGGAAATTCCTATTTCTAAAATTGGAAAATGTAAATTTTCAAATATACACTTTCCTCACGCCTCCAGAACAAAGAAATGAGAGTACATGTCTTTAAAAGCAGAAGCCTGCAGTTATGATACCTGTTAGACCTTCAGGGCTTTTTTATCTGGACGCAAAGATCCAAAGCAACGTTTGCAGTGCTTTACTGGTAACACATCAGCTTTATTTCAGAAAGCTTTTGCAGAACTTCTGGAACAGAGAAAGCAAATACAAGCAAATACAAGCAAATACCTGCTCATGCTTAAGAGTATGCAACACCTTTGGGGAATATGTGAAGGGGTTCAAAGATGACAAGAGGAAACAGAATAAACTGCACATTTTAAGTCTTGTCCTCAACGAAGCACTTGGATGAAATAAAAGAAAAAACCCAAACACATGCTTAAGGCAATGGATAAGGTAATAAAAAGAACTCGCTCTTTCTCAGTTTAAGACTACACATACTCTAAACTACTCTTTATTACTTGCAACTGGTAGCCAACAGGAATAACTGGGCAATGCCTTATGATATGCCAGGTACTCCACAATTTAAAGAGCACAGCAAATCCCAAAGCACAGGAAGAAAGACACAACACATGCAAACTGCAGTGTATCTTGGACAGGAAAATTAGGAAAAAGAATTCTTTAGGTTCTTTCAGATCTCCACAGGATCACCGAAGGCCCTAATTTTACATAACAGTTTCAAGAGTCAGAAAGGGCCACTGTAGGAATAGTCATCCGTATCAAGACAAGTTAGGTAGCCAATGGCATTGCAAGTAGGAACCCCACTGCATCTTTAAGCAACTAGGTATCTGTTGGGTTTGGCTGCAGGTTCAGTTCACTGAATCCTCTACACCTCCATTTGCACTACTGTAAGAGGAGAACAGTATCAACAGGACTACACAGCTTATCTGCTTAGTACATGCAAAGCTCTTTAGCATTCTCCAATCCCCTCATAGATGTGCAAATCATTGTATTCTTACTGTTATGGGATAATGACTTCAATTTGATGACTTACAGAAGGAGGGCTCTCAGCAGGGACATTTTCATCTGAAGGCTCCTTTAGTGCTGGTGGGGGTGAGAACTTTGACAGTGTAGCTCAGGGGCCAGATGTTGAAGAAATCTTTTTCTTTGCTTCCTGCCCTATCACCACCATAATGTGATACCTTCTCAGAGAATTTGAAAGAGGCACTGCATCAACATGGAAGTGAATAAAGGATCTTGAAACCCATTGTTTAAGCCTGAGTTTGGAATCCAAAGAGGTAAATACAATTTTATTCATTTTTTTGTATAAGTTAAATAATCTTTGTTCATTTGGCTCTTAACATGTCTTCCTCATGCAACACAATTCCTGATCAATCTATTAACAATACAACTTAAAGTGATTACTCCAAGACCCTTGCTTGTCATGAGTGGTTTATGTAATTTTCAACACTGTTCTTGAACAGTGCACAATGCCAAGGAAGCTGCTGGAAAAGGCCTGTGTTTAAACCCAAACGATGTTTGCAAGTGTGTTTGCAGTCGTGGCTGTAAGCATCTAAACCAGGTGATCCATAAGAGAATTTAAAAGGACCAGCTTCTCCCAAATATGCTTTGGAGGTCAACTCCTAGAGTTCAGACCTCTGACTCATTTCTGCGGAGAATATTTTACTGTAACTCTCAAGCTAGAAAAAAATTATCAGCAACTGTCATGTGTTATTTTTTCCCTCCTAAGTATTTTATACCAAAGGCACAATAATTTAGTTAAGCAGTGATAAAACATTTCTGGATCAGATTTTCGGTTCAACAGCAAGACCTCCAAGTTTAGCTTAAAAGACCTCCATATGATCAAATCTTTTCTTCAAATTCATGAAAAAAAAAGTTTAAAACTTTTACTGTCTCAAATGTCAAGAAGCAGGAAAGGCAGCTCCTGAAAGGGAAGCTACACTGTGTCCTCTGAACTGGCTTTGTTAATGCAAACTGTCACTGAAATGGAGTAGTAGGCGCTAAGTAGCAGAATCTTTTCAAGAGCAGTACCACGGAAATCTTACTATTGGTTTAAATAATTCCACTTAACTAATATAAAAGTACATGTTGGAAACAGTCTGAACAACACGCTTGCCTACTCCCCTTCCACTACCAAACCCTCCCAAAATTGCAACACCTTCATCCAACAGAGAAACATCCAGAAGACCTTAGCTTTAAAAGCTCTCGTGATACCTGTGAGCCATCCCATCACTGGGCAACTGCATTTGAACTGTATTTCAAGCTAATTAGAGGAGTGGCATGTATATTAAAGGTTCTTCCCTTCACAATGTTAGTTAGTCTTATTAGGTTAGGATTATTTCTAAGGTAATATGAAGAAATAGAGAACTACTTTTTAAACATTTCCTTTTCTATACTTTGTTCAGGCTGATAGTATGTTCACTTCCACTTCTGCTGGTAGATGGTGATGGAGAACACAGGTTATCCCCTCTTATCCAAAACTGAGAGCAGAACAAAAAAAAATCCTAATTTATACTCTTTTTGCCTCTAGGTCCATCACTCTGTAGGATTTTCCTTCCATTGAAGGCAAATCTGGGAGGAGAGGAGGTAAAAACTGCAGTAACAAGGAAAGATCCTAACAACCAATGCAGTTCTCTAAAGGAAAACACAGACAACAGCAGAAACAGCAATTGGAATAGCACTCAAGTTTTTATTTTCTTCTTACTAGTTTCTTAAGGGAATACCAAAGATTAAGACTCCACAAAACATTTCTGAAAACTGAGAGCCATAAACTAGCACACCCATTCAGGGTTATGTTTTTTAAGACTACTACTGCTTCATTTTGATAAAATAATGCCCCTTCCCAAATATTCAGCATTTTTACAATGTTTACTGAAGCCTGCAAAAACATAACTGATTTGAATTCACTTACACCAATTCCCTTTTTTACAACATAGCTGGTTTAGTAAGCAGATCAAACAGTTATTAATGCTTCACTGTGGAATTACAAGCTCCTTTCCAAGTGGACAAAATATTAAGAAAATTGTAGTAAAAGACCAGACCAAGAAAAAACATGCTGCTATGCCTTCTAAGTTGCCTGCATTCTTATAGCAAAACAGTGCTATAATCCTTTCAATAGATGTGATGAAACACTTAATAGAAGTGAGTATCCCTAAGGAAACAGATTTCAAGCATATTGTGAGTATCATAGGTCAGTGGGAAATGACTTTTTAGGCAATGTGTAAAAAGATCATCACAGACCTCTTGATTGTGAAAAGAAACAAAAAATGTATCTCTGCAAGAGAAATAATCTTTATCAACATAAAATTGAATGTGATACTTAAAATTTTTATTTCAAACTCTCACACAAACCCCAAAACACATCTGCATTATAATTTTAAATACAAACATGTGATATTATCAGAATAATTTGCTTATGTTCACCTGTGAACAGCTAAAGGTAAAAAAATGAAACTAGTAATTAGTAAGCAATAATCACAGCTTTAAGCCAAAATACAAAAGCAGCTTTGACAGTATGTTAGACCTACATTCTATACCAAAAATAATTTCCAAAATAAAAACATAAGATAATCGGAAGTAACAGTTTTTAATTTTTACTAACTTTATTTCTAGATCAAAGTACAAACTGGATACAAATACTACAGATAGGATGAGAAACAGTATGAAACTTAAATTCAGGTTTTCTTTAACACTAATTTAATTATAAGGAAGAAGACACCAAATCCAAGCATTGTTACTACTCCCTTTTTTACTAATCTTTTTCCTAAGGTGGCTGCTTTTTTTGGATGTTTCACTTGGTTGGGTTCGTTCTTCTGTTCATGCTGAGGCAGATGTTAAGTTCATGTAAAAAGCACAACAACAACAAAAAGTTAGTGTGAAAGTTTAAGTATTTTATTAAGTGGGTTATAAGCTATCCAGTCCTAAGAATTTGCATGCATCTAGGATTGATATGATTTCTGTCTCTGTCCTACTCCAACTGAAATAGATGTGTGTAAACCTTTTTCTCTTATCTGATGCTCAACCATTCTGTAATATATTAGAAAAACAAACTCTTCACTTACAAACTTAATTACTCAGGGATAAAACACTGCTAATAGATGGTACAAAAATCTAATAACAAAACAACTGAACTCCAACTGTCAAATGTTTTCATCAGAACTTTTGGCATTTAATTACTAAAACTATTGTTTATTAAAAAGGGATGTTAAATATGTAACACATTAGACTTTCTTGAAATTAAAAGGCAAGTGGAAAGTACCTTATAAATGCCTGCTCAAATACATGTTGAAGCTGAGTGGAGCCTTGTCATGAAGAGCAAGCAGGGTTAGGTTCTGATTTCCTACCTTACTTCGCAATGCTTGGAAGGCCATCTCACTTACTGCACTTTCAAAAACTATATGCTACAGACATGTACTGCTGACAAAGTCTTGGAATGACTAAGCTCAGCAAACAGTATGGGAGACTTTAAGGGAATTTATACAAACTTTTTATGTAAGAGGTTTAACTGTTTCACTTAAATTTGCACTTTTCATAATAAACATTTGAGTGCTCTACATCCAAAAGTGCCCCATCATAAATTATGTAGTACAAAAATGGTTTGCATTGAAGTCTTCGTAAGTGAAATTGAAAAATTTAACAGGATTTTAAAAAACAGGAATTGCATTTCTGAAGTAATTAGAAGGTTGTTTCCCTGCATGCAAAGACACTGTGCTTCATCTTGACAGCTATAAAACCCGAAGTACCGATAAAAGCCAAGTGAAGTGACACCTAACTCTGATCCCTCCCAGCCCTTTTAACTGGCCTGCACACACAGAAGGCAAATATATACACAATTGATTACTGCATATGCAAAAAATGGAACAAATAGCTAATGAGTTCTTTATCACAATCACTACCTCTAAATACATTTGGTGTTAAGTGATTTATTGGGAGAAGGCTGTTATATTACATGAAATTTACTTAAACTACAGGAAATTGCATTAGTAGCATTATACTCAGGGTCTGAGTTCCACATGGATTCGTTCAGCAACAGATTCCTTTCTGACACAGACGCTCCATTTACTCTATCCCAGCGGCCGTTCCTTTTACTCGCCTATTACTTAAAATGACCCCATCTGACAAGAGCGTGTCACTGTGTTGGTTTGAGAATGACTGATGTGGTGCTAACATCTAGCCTTGACCTCTCCCACCCCCTTCTTTTGTCACTTGCAGAGTTATCTGGGATGCCTCCCATTCAATCCATAAAACCTTAGTATCTTCCTTGCAAGTCAATAATTCTAAACAAAAGATTCCTTAATTAAAATGTAAGAGTGTGAGTATTCAGTGTAGCATTTATACCACAGTAGTTATCCAAGAGCGCAGGGATACATTCCACTTAATTCTTTCCTGTGGGAGAAATAAAAAGGTAGACTATGCCTTCCTTTGGAGGTTCTCCACACTTCTGTGGAATATTCTAGATTATTTCTCATTTTGTCCATGGAAAGGTGGAAGGGGGAGAGGTGGATGCTATAGCCAACCTAAGGTTAAAGCGCCCGTGGCAGACCAAGGCATGGAACACTTCCCTGATGGATGTTGCATTTGAG
This sequence comes from Pithys albifrons albifrons, assembly GCF_047495875.1. NCBI lineage: Eukaryota > Metazoa > Chordata > Aves > Passeriformes > Thamnophilidae > Pithys > Pithys albifrons. Next base: position 77,166,570 of record NC_092460.1, read on the forward strand.
GTTGCATCAGAAACTTGTATACAGTATTTAACAGCCTCACTCACACACACTCACCTCTACCACCAGGTCCTTCAGTTTGACAACTTCTTCTTCCAGCTTTTTAATGCTGCAAACCACATCTTTGCAGACTTCAATGTAAGTTTCACTTGATGCCCGCTGCAATACCATCCATTAATAATTAGTTATTGCCATAATTACATAATTTTAGATCATAGTTTAATATTCTTCAGTTAATGTATCATAAAAGATAGTGCCAGAAAAAGTTTATAACTGCATTTATGCACATTATCTACTACTCTCTAGGCAGCCTTTGTTAGAAACTTTCCTCACATTAAGTCTCCTATCAGCATAAACATGAAGAAACAAATCTAATCTCCTTTTATTGAGTGGCTTAATGTTTCGAAATAAATTATTTTTTAAAGGTGTCCTTTAGAGAAAAAGCATTGGACAGCTCTATATAGCTATATAATAAACAAGAAAGTTCATAAGTATTCATAGTTTTCATTTTACAAAGTAGAATAGACTCTAAATCAATCTTCTCTTCTTTGGTGGAATACCTTGTGAGAATTTTTGAGAAAATGCTTATTCATGGTCTGCACAGGAATGATCAGCTTACTACACTCTTTATTCAGCTTCTGAAGAACCTTGAGGAATTCATCTTCACTGCAAAAATAAAACATTATTTTGTTATTTGTCAAATGCTGTAACTTTTTGCAAGTCAGATATTACCTCTGCATTTCAAACACTGGCTAGTGAGTCAGAAATGCAGTTTCATTGCATAAAAATAATCCCCAGTGTCATTTTAAGAGTGAGTAGTTAAAGACTTCATTTAACATCTTAGCAAGTTTTTTTCCCTTTGTTTGTCCCCTTTCTCCCTCAGTCCCTCCTTATTTTGGAAGGACAACAAATCATTAAATTATCTGGAATATTCAGCTAGTAAGACACACTGAAAGCTGAAAAAGTGTCACCCAAAAGCTTTTCTGAAACATTCTATTAACCTCCGCTTCTAACTCTCATCTAGACTGTATTATCAATTGCAACATTTCATTACCCGCTGCATGAGTAATTTTGTAACACTATACATAATAACTGCAACACTCTGTTTTCCTGTGCATGTGTGCACAAATCAGAAAGTCTTGCAACACCAAAACCAGAGAATTCATAGTCAGTTTTATGCTGACATATCAGTATTTCTGACCTGCAGCTTACATTTTTGAGACAGATATGGAAGAAAAAAAAGTCTGGTTTACACTTTCAGAGCTAGAACTTAAATGAATAGGTTTAGAGTCACTTGATCTCCAGCACAATTGAATAATGTAAGAATTCAATAATACTAGCTTGGCCCTTAGATCTGGAAACATATACCTCAAAGCCTAAAATATGTGATGTTATCTATTTGGAAGAAATTTTATACTTGGTCTCAGATAGAAACAGGAAGACAACTCTGAAAATTAGTTTTATCAGTGTCTCAGAAAAGTGGAGAAAAGGATAGAAAAATTTAATAGATTAATTCCAACATTAAGAGTTTAGAGCTTCCATGTGACACTGACTCAACTTTACTGAAAGTGTCAGAGAATTCTTGTTGTAAGCCAAGGTGCTGGCCAGAAATCTGTTGCTATTGACCAGGAAGTAGAAAAGAGGGCAAGGAAGAGCATCCAGGTATTATTACAGAGTGTGTTCTCAAACCACGAAATGCCTGAGACATGCCTGTATCTCCAGTAGAGAAGTCTCCATTAGCTCTAAGCTATTTGGGTGAATAAGAGGCAGACCCAAAACAAGAGACAATTATAAGTTCCTATGGCAGAACTTCCTTGCAGATCCATAGGATCTGAATAAACCAACTCAGATCCCCACATTCTCCCATTCCCTATGGCAATCTGCTATCAAACCTAAATGCAGGATACTGACAACATCTTGCTTCTGCTTTTGAAGGCAAAAAGCCATCAATGCAATTTGCCATACATGTAAACTAAGCTACGTGCCAGTGCAGTACAAGTACCTAAACAGAGATGGAATTTAGCCCATAGTGTGTCATAGACTGCTTTCCTTCAATTTTGGCACAGGATCATTAGTGAGTAAAATTTCAACCACTGCTCAGGATATCTGTGATTTGCAACAGTGCTGAACTGTTAAGACTTCAACATTTAAAACAGAAACACGCAGACACATCAGTAGGTATGCTAGAGGTTTAAAACCAAGACTGCTCTTTTTCATGAAGATGGCAAAATAAGAAAGTCTATTAGTTTGATTTTATAAAATAAACTATTATTTGTTTCAGAATAATGTAAACAAACAGAGTATTTGGGGTAGAAAACTCAAACACTAAACATCTGGAGATAGTCTCAAAGTTTCTCCCACATTACTACAATCAAGCCATAATCACAAGTATTTCCTTCTACTTAGAAAGATAATTTTTTAGCTGTCTGGGATCAGTTATAGCACCTTCTGTGTTTCATCACAAAGGAAATTATTTTTTGGAATTCTGGAAGGATTCTCAACAAATACACAGTGTGTCATGGGCTTGAGTTAGCGAGGGGGGAAGAAAGAAAAATTTATTCTTTTCATACTATTTCATTGTACTGTAGTTAATAGTTCTAGAAAAGAAACCTCATTTTCATAGAATTTTATACCTGTTGCAGTGAGGTGTTCTTATATTTAGAAATGGAAGTAATGTTTTCAAAAAATTAACCCTTACAATTAATGGCTGTCAAAACATCAGTGGCTAAACAACCTTAGACACCGCGAGTTTATAATCAATCAGTTCAACATTTTCTACTATGTTAGTTTTTCTATGACTTAATGACTGATTTTCCTTCTCACAGAATGACTTTGAACAAATGGGAAGTAAAATCTTTATATAATAGCATGTAAACACAGCCTATGATTTTAGTCTCAAGGTCAGATTCCTAGAATACATGTCAAGCCATTTTCTAGAAAACTATGCAGTGCTTCCCATAACTGAAATGCTGTCATATTTTGTGTACTTCAATCTTTAATCAATCAGTTCTTTTCTGGTTTTGAGAACTACATATGATCTAAACCCACTGTACTAGGAATTACATAAGTCACTGGTGTGTGAGACTGCACCCAGATACCACTTGGGTATTTCATTGTATTTGGCCAGACAAGTGATGACAGATAATTTTCTATGTTTCTCCACTTATTCCCTCTGTTCAAATTTTTAAGCTGCTCTGCTTGAATGCAAATAGTAAACACTATTATAGACCAATCTGAAAAAAATATAATTTGAACATAAAAATGCACAAAGCTTAAACTGAGTAAACCCCCTTAAACTCTAGCTAATTATCTCTTTATGAAAAGACAACATCCATTTCCAAAGGCACCTAACAGATGTCTGGACTACTACCTCAGCTCAGCAATGAAGTCTCTATTTTAACAGGAATGGCTCAGAGGCACATGTACAAGTTTGCACCTGGATTCTCTTCAGAAAATACACACTTGTTTTGGTGGAGAATCACAGAATCATAGAATAGCTTGGGCTGCAAAGGATCTTAGAGATCATCTAGTTCCCATCCCTCTGCCATGGGCAGGGACAGATTTCATTAGACCAGGTTGTACAAAGTCCCATCCAACCTGGCCCTGGAACACACTACCAAGAAACTCGCATCTGCAGCTTACCTGGGCAACTTGTTACAGTCTCACCACTCTCACAGAAAAGAATTTCCTCCTTTTATATCTAATCTAAACCTGCACTCCATCGGTTTGAAGCCAATCCCCCTTGTCCTATTACTACATGCCCCTGTAAAAAAGTCCTTTTCCAACTGGTCTGTAGGCCACCTTTGTAGACCTAAGGTCACCTTGGAGCCCTCTCTTCTCCAGGCAGAACAATCCTAGACTGTCTTCACAGTGGTGCTGCAGCCCTCCTGGTCGCTTTTATGGACCATCTCTGCACTCCTTCCAGGTTGATGTCCTCCTGATGCTGGAGGCCCTGGAGCTGGACACAATACTCCAGGTAGGGTTTCATAAGAGCAGAGGAGACAGGAAAAATCCGACCTGCTGGCCACTCCTCTTTCCATGCAGCCCAGGATCTGGTCGGTCTTTTGGGCTGCAAGCACACATTGTTGGATCATGTTGAGCTTCCAGAAGATGGATTTGCTGATCCTTGTGGGTCCTTTCCAACTCAGGATACTCTGTGTTTCTATGATTCTTGTCAACCAATACCCGTAAGTCCTTCTCTTCAGGGCTGTTCTACATTCATTCTCTGCCCAGCCGGTAGTTATGCCTGGGATTGCCCTGACCAAGAAGCAGGACCTTGCACTTGGCCTTACTGAACTTCATGCACAGTCGCACCTCCCAAGTCTGTCAAGGTCCCTCTGGATGGCATCCCTTCCCTCCAGCATGTTGACTGCACCACACAACTTGGTATCACTGGCATACTCACAGAGGGTGCACTGAATCCTAGTGTCCATGTTACCAGCAAAGATGTTAAACAGCACTGGTTCCAATACCAACCCTTGAGGAACATTCAGTTGCTACTGATCTTCATTTGGACATTGATCTGTTGACCACAACTCTGTGAATATACAGTCAATTCCTTATTCCTGAGTGGTCTATTCATCAAATGAAATCGCTTCACACACCAGAAGCAACATCAAGGTCGTCCATTAGGACCTGAACACTCCTCTCTTCCAGCCCACCTCAGTCTCTCAAAGAGCTTTGTCAAATGCCTTGCATGTATGTTACCTCCCATGTCCTACAGCTCAAACTTGACATTGTGCTGCAAAAGCATACCTCAAGCAGGCTGCAAAGCCTCTTTTTCATAAACACAGCAACAGATAAAGATACTGGCACAGTACCATCAATCAGTGTACAAATGATTAGTTAGATGGGAGTGTAGTACATACTAGGCAGTCTCATGTAACCAAGGCACAGAAGAACACTATGACAGGTCAGATAATTACATGACTGTTAATGCAGTTTTAGTGCAATTCAGCAGTCTCCAAAACATGGCAACATGTACAGACTGAATCTGAACCCAAGCACATTCTTTGGTCCAATGAACGACATACCTAACAACTTAGCACCCAAATAATACAGACATTTTGGAGAGGGAAAAATATCTAAGCAGCAGCACAACTGTCAGGTCACTAGTTAAGACAAAGATACATCTTAAAGAGAAACTGAACACTTACTAACACTATTTTCAATAGCTAATCTTCTATAGTTCTGGGAAGTAAGAAGAGGAAAGTTGTGAGCACAGAATCTAAACTGAAGTCTAGGTGTGTCTTCTGGAAAAAGAATATACTTACACATAAAGGGTAAGAGGTTTAAGAAATCTTAAGACTCCTGTGTACTTACTATATTCTTCATTTTTCTTTTTGTGCTGAGTGGGGAGTACTCTAGCAGTGCTTAAGAAAACTAAGTTTAATATGGTTGCTGAGCAATGCACCTCTCAGCTTAGCCCTGGCTTCCATGGTATTTCACAAGACATTACTAAATGTATGAGAGGCGTTCCAGAGCTGATGCTTAAAGACTACAATGAGAAAAAATATCAAACTGAAGTGGAAATTTGAAGGAGTAACACGTCCTTAAAAAAAGTTTCCATATAAATCTACTGATACATATAATCTGCGATAAGGAAAATAACTTCTAAAGTACTTAATTTGTAAGATAAAAAAAATGAAATATTTTAGAAGCCAGTTAAAACTGCTCCCAGTGGAAGAGAAAAACAACAAAAAAGTCCTGAATCCATACAGAACTAACATGTATGATTTGATACACATGTACAAGATAATTTATCAGTTAAAAATTAAAGCTCAGTGCAGAAATTATATGCATCTCTCCCTCCCACATATCTTTTTACTACATCTTACAATCAGACAAATTTGACTGCAAGACTAACTGAGCCTGCTTTGTCTGTGCTTCCAACTTTCTTTATTAAAAAAACACCTACTGCTAGCTCTCATAATCCACTAACTAGCATATTCTTATGAACGGGATAAAGTGTGAGAGGATTTTACCTCTGAGTCATAGAAAACAATGCAGTCACCTTAAATAGTATTTCACTTCCATTTCCTTAGATACACAGTTAATACCTCAATTCCAGCATCACAGTTTCAGGGAGGTCTTCAATTCTATTTTCATCTACTTGCAGGTCCTTAATAGCACCCAGGAGTTTCTGTTGATCTCCAGGATTTGTAATGCCAATCTAAATTTGAAGAGCAATTCCAAATACAATTTACTTTTAATACTATTAGACATAGAAGTACAGTACCAATTACTGCATGAGTTTCTAATTTCTAAGAGTCAAAAGAAGTAATTTTTAAGTTATTGCAAACAATTACAATGTACATAAGTGCCAAAGGAGAAAAAAACACACAGAAAAAACTCAGTGACGTAGAACAAATTTACAAGAACTGAGAAACTGTCAAATAGAAATTGCATAGGATACTCAGAAAATCTGCTCAGGGTTCATTAAAAAAGTTAAATATCAGGTTATATAAGTACCCCTGTGTTGTTAGGATGCTATGCCTACATATTTCAAAATAATCCAAGTCATCTCCGGCAGCAAAATAATGAATCATCATGATGGTGATACAGCATTAACTCAGAAAGAGTAGAAACTATCAGATCAGCATCAAATGTAGAATTTTACAGAAAGCAGCCTTTTTTAACTGAAGAAGAACACAATTTTCTTCAAAAAAATATACACCAGTAACTAACATTCTCCAAGTGATGCCTGGGACAGAAAACATTGCCAGTTGTGCTACCCATCGAGTATCTCAGCTTAAATTTTAAGTCATATTTAAATCCTAGGCTGAGAGTTTTCTTCCAGAACACTTTAAAGAAAAAAAACCAGTCCATTTGTTAAAAGGAAATGCTTTTGTGGCACATTCGATACTTTTCCTTGCTCATCTGATGGGACTTCTGGTGTTTACCAGCCCTAAGATTCTCCTCCACGCAAGTTAAAAACCTCATAATGCCAGTTCCAAGTATGACTTTGTTCCTTACTCTCCTGCTGAGTACCTGCATTCAGCAGGAGCAGACCACTCTAGAATTTGAGACTGCAAGGATCCCAGAGTCTCCAAAGCTAGAATATATGGAACTCTGATATTCTGAGGACCTGAAGCTCCTTTCTGCAGCCTCAGAAACTTCTAAGATGTTAGCATTCACAGTATCCCAAATTTCTGGAATTACTGCACGAAGAATTTTCAATGAACAGCTGACAACACAGATCAGATCAAAACTCTAGGAAAGACAGGGTGCCTAGCGAAATGCTTGTTTATTCCTGAGATTATTTTTTGTGACATCCAGTGTTCATCATGAATGCAGAAAACTGTCCTCTGGGTTCTCTACCAATCACAGGTAACAAATAACTATGGGCTCACATGTGCATCTTTAAACATTTTAAAATCACGTTACAAGATTTTAGACAAGTAAGTTATTTAGTAATGTAAAATCCCAACAAGATTTATTGGGAATTTAAGTACAGGTGTCAAGAACTTTTGAGTTTCCAATAGGTTACCATGGGTACCTGAACAAAATGTACTGCAGTCTTTTTAGCAAATATTACTAGCAGCCTTAAGAGAGAAAGGTCTGTGTTTGTTAGAAATAATTTGCTTTACTTATGTCAAGCTGGAAGTTTGATCAAATCTTTAGTTCTTAGGTTTGCCTAGTGGAGCCCTATCTGGTATGAGCCAATATTTTCTTAATGCTTACAAAGCATTACAGCAGTTATTTCCTCACATGTTAAATAAGCTGATTTATAGAATGGCAGTTATTCTTAAATATTAAAACTCTTGCTTAAAGCAGGAACTACTCTGAAGATTGGGTTTGCTTTTGATTCCATTCCTGAAACCAGCTAATCAGGATGCAGCTTTCTGATCAGCATATCAGGAAGATGTTGTACTTTGTTCCCCTATAAATAAAACATCATTTTGTTTTTCTGCAAATGGATCACTGACTGAGCACCACCATGTCTTGAAAATACATTTCAGAAAGTAAAGAATGTGATAAATGTCACCATAGATAAAGCCTTCCACCACCACAGTAATTCTCCATATAAAGAGTGGAACTTAAGAGACAGAAATTTGATAGACCGGTCCAAACTATTTCACAAAGCAGACATATTTTACGTTTCTAGACCATCTCTGCAAAACATGAGGGTAACACAGAACCTGACTGTTCATGCAATGATGAATGCATGGACTAACCACAGCAAGACAAGTCCTTCTTTACAGATAAGCAAGTTTTTAAGTCGGTGTTGGTTCAATCGTGGTCTGCAGTCCAAATTATGTGAGTATTATTGTGAAGTGGCCATATGTTTAAGAATGTACTAGTGTTGTACAAGAACTTGCTTCTATCTGCAAAAGACCAGTGCACTTCAATTTTAATTTTAGCCACATCAAATTGAAGAACATCTATTTTCTTCTTTACTTGATAAAAAGCAGCCCCTAAAAATCCAAGCCGCAAATTCACACTCCAGCATGAACATTACAGGAGGTGAGTAACAGATTGCCTCAACACCTCAAAGATGATATACCACTCAGATAAAACCAGTGAAGCTATGCATGAACTCCTACATCCTTGGCACCCTGTCTAAGTGGCCACTAATTTTAATAACCTGGCACATTTCTGTCAAATATTAAATGCCTTTTTTCAGGGAGAGGGAGCAGAGGAATGACAGTCCTGGAACTGTGATATGGAAGGACATAGACCAGATAATTATCTAATGATACAGTTAAATTTCAAGGTGAATTTTGATGTGTCCACTTCTCATCTTACATTATCAAATCCAGAATTCTTATTCTAAATTAAATAAAATGTAAGAAACCTTTGTAGTCCTAAATGCATCCAGAAGTAAAATCATTTCTGTTGCTACCTTATAAGAGAAGTGCTTAAAAAAATAAATTGAAGTGTCATGAGTGGTGCAGAATCAGACAAAACCCTCTGAATGTTGAATAGACATGTCCCAATACATTGAACAGATTTGTCTCAATATGGAACGTTTATAAGCTTAAGGAATGCAAGGATTTCAGCTTGAGAGACTCATTGTTTAGACTCTGTTGTAGAATACAGATATTTACAGAGAAAATATCTTTCTGCTATTGTTTGATGGAGGAAAGTGTATCACGTTAGTGACAGGATTTCTCCCCAGTTCTCTGGATACAAAAGCAGCTTGGTTCAGAGGCATCCATCAGAGGTCATTACTAATCTTTGTAGAAATAAGATCCAGGCTCTTTAAAACAGCTGGTTGTTAGCTGAAGGTCTGCCATCACAGCAAAAACTTTCAACTCTGGAGTTACAAGGAAACAGATTAGACTTGTTCTATCAGCAGCGTGGGGAGAAACTGTTAGCAGAGGTCTAAAACTACGCTGCGTCAAGAATTTAGGATAACTTATGAAGTGCTAAGCCAGGAGAGTTACATCATTTTTTAACTTCTCAAATGAAGACTCACTAATTAATTCATGTCTATGCACAAAGCACAACTTACTTTCCAGCAATGTTTCCTGCCTGCACAGTTGAGGCAAAACCTATAGATAATATCTTCCTGTGTAGAAGCAGCTGATCCAGCTAGCTATTTCAGTTTGTTCAAAACTTTCAGTTTGTCTTTATAAAAGGGACCCTCAAACATGTTAGAACATTGAAACAAGAGCTATAATTTTGAGTGAAATTATACCTCTTTGGAGAAGGAACCATAAGGCTTAGCCATTGACTAAACGCCCAATTCTACTCCTTTCCCCCAGTGTCCCTTGGACAAAAATGAGGAATGACTACAACACCAAAGCAGGTGATGAATATGAACATATGCTGTCAGATTTGCAGTTTAATGGAATCATAACCAACACAGTAGCTCAGACAGGGATGAGAAGAAAGCCACAAGTATCTCCTTTAAGAACAAAACTCCTGTCAATAGGGGCTTTAGGATTCCTATAAATACACCAGGATGCTGACCAATAATCCTGAGGCATCAGAAAAGCCGTAACATCAGAACATACTGACATGCCTTACAATATTTAGGCCTAGATGAACTCTTAAAAACCTTTTGATTGACAAAGATCCCTACATGTGCGCTCCTCAGAATACAGAATTACTTGTGAGTTCTTCAGAACAATTGAACTGTGAGGACACTGCAGTACATCAGCAGCAGCAAGCAGTCTTGAAGTAGCTGTTTTTATGAGGCAACTTTGGTATCCCAGACCAGGCACAGAGCGCTCAGAAGAATCCTGCAGCCTGAATTACTTAACAGTCTTCGAAGGAGACTCATATAACTGGATTTTATTCCAGCATCCTCCTGTAAGCACAGGAAGACTTTCAATTCCCACAGGAAAAATCCAGTAAAGACTAAGGAAAAGCAACAACCCTATCTCCATTGAAAACAGAAGCTTTGTAATAATGCATCACTCAGTCTTGGATAACAGCAAAAGACCTTCACAGCTGCAGTTAACTGTAAGAAACAAAATCTTTTCTGTTTTTTGGTAAGGTTTTACAAACCTGAGTGGGATATAAATTTCTACAAATTAAGAGACTAATGTAAGAGAGCTCTTGTTTCTCCAACAAAAATTACCACCTCACAAAGGAGGACCACATTTAAAGTAGTAGTTTAGGGTTATGTACTGCTAATCCTAGCACTGATTTTCTTTTAGGGAAATAAAAATTAAACATTAAAAATGGTAACAACTAAAATTTAAACCAGAACTATTTCCTGCTCACTCCTGATCATTCACTGATCTGTGACATTACTTACTTCATATAAAGTCTGCCTATATTCACATTAAAATTCAACAAGTTGCAGAAGATGCTGAAAGAATTCCTAGAAGATTAGACATTTATAAAGAGAAAACATTAAAAATACTTTAAAAGGAGGAAAAAAACCTAAATTAAGTTCTAAAGTAGTAAACTGACCTGTATTAAGTCATCTTTTTGCATGACCACAAGTTGGCTTAAAGCTATATCTTGTTCCTGTATTAAAGAAAAGGGGTTTTTACCATCAAAAAGAATTTCAGAAGAAATCAGTTTTCACTTTATTTGGTTTTCCTTGTTTTACTTCAGTTTTCAGGAATAAAACCAGCTACAAAACAACATTCTTGATGGAATGAAAGAGCTGTCTAGTTTAGAAACGTTCTATGTTGTGATTAATGCACATAATCAAAAAATCCAATACACTCCACTGTAGTTTAACGTATCATTTTGTATATAAACTTCTGTTTAATAAATTTATTTGAATTAATATACTAAGAGTGATACAACTTTTTTTTATGCAGTAGTTGCACTTGGCATTCATGGATTACTTGACTGGTAGCAGACACACCACAAAATTACCTTCATTAGTCCTCTAATGTGTTCTAGGCCAAGACCATGTAAAAACACTTCCATGGCATCAAAAGGTGAATGGGAACTGTAAAGATAATTATTGATATTGGAGTTAAAATCAGTGGAAATAAACAAACAAACAAACAAATAATAAATTTAAAAAATCATCCAGAACAAAATGATACAGAAAAGCTCTTCAAACAAAGAACTGGGAGCAACCTAAAGTTGCACACACCTGCTGATGACATAAGCATCTCAAACATCATGGGATACAATTTATTCTATCAAAAGTCTTTTCTGTCTAAGTTGAATTGAGCCTAAAGGGAACAATTTTAACAAATAAAGATCATTTTAAGTCACAAAACATTCGAATTGAACCTTGAAGTTGGATCACAAAAGCCTGAAAAACATGGAAGAGAGTTAAGAAAGGTAACTATGTATTCTTATCAGATAACATTCATATAAATTGGATTCAATCTACAACTGTAACCCATCTGCTTCCAGTTAAGCTCAAAAAGGTTATCAAGAAAACACGAACATCTGCAATTAAAGATAGTGGAAATTAGTCCATCAAGAAACTTGTTGCCAGAAGACTACTGTTCAGAAGGTAGACGGAAGAGGTAGTAAACTCTGAAATGTAGGTTCAGAGTTTAATATTCCTAAACAAAGATAAAATATCAATTTTGATTCCATGCTCTACAAAGGGATATAAAAGCGTAAGAGGGGAAATAACTAAACAGCTTTCAACAATCAGATGAACTATAGTAATCAGAATTAAGCCAAAGAACAAATAAAACAAAATCCAGAAAGGACTACTGCAATTGCTACATTGAATCCTTTACCAAAATCCTAAGTTATGAGATACTTGGTTCTTACTTATTGTAGGTCCTGAAATGAAGGTCTGTCCTCTCTTCACCTCAAAGACTCACAAGAGCATCTTGACTGCCCTCACATGGCATATACAGGACAATGGGGGGATCAGGCCCAGCCAGCATGGGTTTAGGAAAGGTGGGTCCTGCTTGACCAACCTGACCTCCTTTTATAACCATCCATTTCTGGATGAGGGAAAGACTGTGAATGTTGCCTACCTGGACTTCAGTAAAGCCTCCCATACTGTCTCCCCATAGCATTCTCCAGGAGAAACTGGCTGCTCATGGTGTGGACAGGTGAACTCTTCACTGCATTAGAAACTGGTTGGATGGGCAACTGCTACCCTGCAAACTGCCATCAACCAATCAGCCTAATGATACAAAACTGGGCCACTTCAAATTCAGCAGGACCTGGCTGAGCAGGGGCAATCTGACCCATCAGAACAGACTACGGTCACTGGAAGCTGCCTTTCTAAGGCCACATAACTGAAGCTGAAGGAGGCAAGTAGATGGTTTGTTGAGGACTTCTTAGCCAGCACGTTCTGTAACAAAACCATATCAGAGATCTTTGAAGTTGCTGAAGCAGGGGCTGATTTCAGGCATAGGACCTTCAAGCTTCAGCATCATGGGCATGCTCTGCCAAAAATTCTAGAGCTTAACTGGTGTTCATACTTAGTTTTGACTCATTTTTGACAGAAAAATAAAAAGAAAAGGGCATAGGTCTTCCTTGTGGCATGAAGCTGAAAAAGAGGCAATCTGAAAGCATCATAAATTTGACACGAAATGAAGACAAGCACAAAGCAAGGAGTATGCAACAGAGGGAACATACAAATTTAATAGAGCTGAAATGAACTGAAGTGACATCAGACCCTGCTCTACTATACTTTACACCAAATGAGAGGAAAGAAAGATCTAGAGCATGCAAAGGAACTTTTGCATTCTTGAAAAATTAATAGCACATTAATATACTTACTGTGGACTCCTGGCAGTGCTCCAAACAACATACTATATATCAAAACAACTTAATAATTGATTCAATGAATAAATACAATCTCTTAAGAATGTTTATAACCTAAAATTACACTTTAACTGTATTTACCTAATTCTGTGGCCAGGGACATCTTTCAGAGATTTGCACGTAGCCTCTCGCTCAATTGGTTTATCGGATCTCCTTTGTAAGTGATTTGCAGTCAAAGAGAGCAAATTAAAAATCTGGAAGAGCCAAAATGAATTATTATTCAAACTCAAAATGCATTAAAAATATATATGAGAAGATGACTACAAAGTGTTCTATAATCATTTACTACTTACAAGGAACATAAAACATCTGGCACTTCTTCTCTAAAGCATACATCTATAATGACTACACCCAGAGAATTTATCAAGAGCCTTTCTGAATTAACGGAATTCCAGCATAACAACGAACCGACACAGTGCAAAACAGTGTATATAAGAATCTGAAAAAGTCAGCATTTCTCACTACAGAAGAAGCCAAACATCAACATAATCAAAAACATTTTTGTGATTTGCAGACAAGAGTTCTATACAGTCAAGGCAGTAAGTTGTCCAAAGGGTATGAGGCATACAACTATTTTCATGTCTTCCTTTCCAGTGCATATATAGACTTAACATTTATAAATTTACAACTGACAATCTATGTTAACTGGATCTGACAGACAGGGATTCTTTCAACTGAATTAAGGGGTAAACTCCTGCTAGACATCCCGAGGCATCAGTGATGGATTCCAGAAACTGAACTGCCCCTGTTTTAAGTTTAAAGATAGTCACTAGAAAATTCAGCAAACCAAGTAGAATCTCAATAAACCTAAAGGAATGGTGAAACCACTTGCCTGAAATTCAGGTGACTAGCCAATTTCATACATGTATACACATACGTGAGGTGGGTTGGTCCTGGCTGGTAAGTTTCTACCCAGTTCAACAGGATGAAAAAGAATCAGAAGGGCAAAAGTAAGAAAACTTTCCATGGGCTCAGATACATACAGTTTGATAAGGGGAAAAACACCCCAAAACCTAAGTGATGCAAAGGCAGTCACTCACTGCCTCCCACTGCAGAGCAAAGCCCAGCCAGTCTCCAATTTATTTTACTGCTTAGCATGTTACAGGACATGGAGTATCCCTTGTGTCAGCTGGAGCTAACAGCCCAGGGCTATGCCCTCTCCCAACCTCTTGCTCACTCTCAGCCTATCTGCTGGGGAAAGGGAGCAGAGTGAGAAACAGAAGCCCTTGATCCTGCACAAGCACCACTTGGCACTAGCTGAAACACTGGTGTGTTATCAGTGCTGGTTTGGTCACAATCCTAAAACACAGCACAGGCTGTTTGGAATAAAATAACTCCATTCCAGTCAAATTTAGAATAATACATAAGAAAAATGTTTTCCCTCCCAGAAACAGTTTCTGCAGACAGTCTGTATGACTGATTCTTGTGTTGTCAACAGCCTGAAGTGCAGATCCTGAAGCTGGAAGAAGCTCATGACCATTAAATACCTCAATACCATCTGCAAGACTGCACCAACTGTGTGAGAGTCAGCACTTCAGGTCAAGAGGCAAGACCCACCTCTCAAGTGCGAGAAACTTGTATTCCCTCCATGTCAGAGAAAGTCATGCTACAAGATGATATGGCCGTAACCTGCTGAACAAGTCATTTATCAAAGGCAGAAAGCTTTTGTAACCCCCTTCAGTAACCTGAGCTAACAGATCACTGAGCCTCAGACACAGATCTTGCTAGCTTCCACTGACAGCTTTGTGCATAGTTATCATTTTTGCCCCTGCCTAGCCCTGGAGTCTGACAGGAAAAAAAAAGTAAGAAAAAGAAGCTGTAAAGTGAATTACAATTCCTAAGTGTGAACTATATGTTTTTGAAGAGCCACTATGAAAAGCCACATCATTTGTAAGAGCAACTCAAGGCAAAATACACAAAAACACAGACTGATTCACTGTGCATCTCCTGGTAACAACAGTAAACAGATTTATTTTAGGACAATATACATTGTCTTCAGTAGCTCTCAACAGTGCTCTTCCCACCATCTGATGATCAATTTACATTATTTTAGACCTTCCTCTTTTCAAAGAAGAGATTTGAAAATAGCCAGTACAAACTCCTCCTCTTTTTAGCGTTAGTCTTTTCACTTCCAAATGCAATAAGAAACTATACTCTGAAAATTAGTTTGATATCTGCATTCTCTCATACTTTGGCAGAAAGGTAAAAAACAACACATTTTGCTACTTCTCTTAGCAACATTACTAACATGAATCTAAATCTAAAGTCAAGGATTATGAAAAACTAAGAAAAAAAGGTTTCCAAAACACTACCATGTAACCTTTAGAGCACTGAGAAAAGCTGTGATAGAACAGAAAATAGTCTATATAGATATAACAGCAAAAGTACTCAACTAGTTGCTATTATTACTAGTTGTAATTATTAAAGTAACACTCCTACAGAAAATGATGTAATTATTAACAGATTTTTGAGGCAAAACACAGAACTTGCATTTTTAAGAAAAATGAAATCAAATACCTCTGAATATTTATTGATTTTTGCTAGCTCTGCTGCTGTTTTTTCATCCTTAGTCTGTAGATTTTTGTCAGCTCCTAGCTCAAGCAACTTCAAAATTACACTTCTATGTCCACACTGTGCTGCCCACATTAATGCCTGCAAAGAACAACTTTGTTTTATCAAGTTTACATATGAAGCAAAAATCTAAAGAAGTTCAATAATAAAGCATGGCCCCATCTGGAGACAAAGACAACTGACACAAAAGAATTTCAAAGTGAAAATTCCAATGAGTGTTTCTGAGAAAGGTGTACTTAGAAACAAGCTAATAGGTGCTTACTTTTTACAATTTTTATCATTAATTACAACACACTAAAGTAAATCACTCACTGAATATCCATTTTCATCTTGGGCGTCTATGTGTGATCCATGAGCAACAAGTAGAACAACAACCTGAGCACAGCCTTTTCTAGCTGCATACATCAGTGCAGTCATTTGTTTCCTGAAAGAAAAGGGACCAAGTGAAAAAAAGTACTTCAAGATATCAAAATGCCACTGTTATCAAGTAGAGCACCCCAGTTCTTTGAAGATTCTCTGTTCTGCAGAAGAATTAAGCTGAGTATGAAAGACCAAGACACTACATTCATGCTTTAGCACAGCAGTCAACAAAACATACAGATTCAGCAACTCATTTATGACAAATTAGCAAGTTTTAAATATTTTAAGAGTTTGCATTTATTTTCTAATTAAAATGAAGTTAAGAAGTCAATTGCTATCATTCATCAAGAAGGAAACTTAAGAGGAAACTAACTATGTCTCTTCCAGGAGTTTAGAATATAGACATACAGTACTTCTGGGAGAAAAAGTTAAAAACCCTGTGTCAACGTTTTACTACCTTCACATTCAAGTAGCACATTAAACACATGTCCCAGCTATGAAACATCGCAGCTTGGTGAGTAAACCATTGCTGGTTTGGTTCTGAACTACACAAAACCAGTTCTAAGACCATCCTTCCCGCTGCTCCTGCAGACCCAGCAGCAGGCCTCTCGTTTAGCACAAAGGCCAACTGAATGGAGAAGACAATGAGCATAATTGCAGATCACAGTTTTCACTCTACTAGAAGCAGAGAATATCAGCAAATAATTTTTTCCCCTCAATTTACAAAAAAAATGGCATACTTCTACTTTTCATTTTTAAAAGACACAGCCTAAGTGATGAATTCTACCTACAGATTAATTTCAATGCAAAGTTTGGAAAAAAATACACAGTTTCGTGGAGGGCAAGTTGTATATCACAACTGAATATTTAAGACGAAGAATATTAAAAACATCAACTATGTTCACAAATCCAAAATTCTCTCTGGTAAAAATCAGTGTAAGCAAAAGAATCACAAGTCATATCCTCTTACCTCTGTGCAGAAGTAATGCAATAGCACAGGCTACATACATATTGTCAACACGCAGAATCCCCCTATCCTGAGTACACCCAAGAGGAGCCTTCAGAGAATTACACATAAAGACCATATTGAAAATCTTAATTTTTGTCCATTATCCCACTTCTGTTTTCTGTTCCCAGAAGGTGCACCAGAGAAGGTGTAGTTTAGATGTTAGGAATATTTTTTTCACTGAAAGAGTGGTTACACATTGGAATAGTTGCCCAGGGAGGTGGTGGAGCCACTCTCTCTGGATGTGCTCAAAAGGCATCTGGATGGAGCACTTGGGGATACAGTTTATCGCTGATTATGGTAGTGCCAGGTTGACAGCTGGACTAAATTATCTCAAAGGTCCCTTCCAGCTTTGATGATTCTGTGATTCTATCAAGTGTGTCTATTAACACTTTCTCTTCTACATAGATTACTGTTTCTTACACTTGCTGAAGGAGTACTTAGACACCACCCTTCCCATTGTTCTGGCTTTTTAGATCCCAAAACTATGATGACAACAGCCTACTGATCTTATACTTTTAGAGACGTTTACAAGATTAAGCCATCCTGAATCACTCAGCATATTTTTAAAGAAAAAATATTGCTTAAAAGCTTCTGTTCAGAAAGTATTTTTCCAGATGCCTGACACTTATTCATTGGTGGAATGAGATTGCAGAATTAAGGTAAAAAAACCCCCAACAGTATTGAAGGAGAAAGAAGTAGAGTTTCTGGTTGCTACAAAGTAATCAGATTTAAGCGAAAATATATTCTATTACTGTTATTCAATTAAAATACATTGCATTTTAAAAAGTCATAGTTTTTCATGAAAAATACTATGTATTCCTTGTAATGTAGCGCTCTGTGTCAAAAACCTCTTTTCAAAATATAATTTTGCTACGCTATACTTGAAGAGAGGGATTGCTCTTCCCAATATTTGGTGTCTTATACTAAGTTCATTGACTGCTAGAGGGATCCCAAAAATATGTCTTAAAGCAGCTATCTTAAAACTTCTGCCTCCTTTCAGAGAGCACTGCTAGAACTGCGGCTTTGCACATCTTTCTCTGGGTTTAATCATTCATTCTAGGACAATATTTTGCCTTATGCAAACACAGTTAAAAGTTCACTGAAAGAAATCCAGTCATGTTACCAATTTGAAACAGCATTATGGTAGGGAAAAAAGTCAATTACTCAGAGAAGCAAAATGAAAGGTAACCAGACCTTCAAGACATACAGTCAGTAAAACAGCGGAACTTGAATCAGAAAGATTTTCATCAGTCTGGAACTAACTGGACTTAGTTCATCAACCCTCCAAAAGCAGAAGTTTAGACTGAATGTGAGGAGACATTTTCACCATGGGGTACACTCAGTCAATGGAGTTGGTTGCGCAAAGTTTTTTAGCCTCCATCTTTAGCACTTTTCAAGACCAGATGGTAACCCAGCCCAGTCTTAGCAGAAGTAGCTTTAAGGAAGAAGTTGGACCAGAAACCTCCTGAAGTTCCTTCTGATACAAATCATCCCATGATCCTATGACAATTTCTATAAAAATAGAGAAAGATTCTATAATCTGCCTGTGCAACTTAATAACTGATATCTATACTTTGCTATCTCTAGATGTCTCTACAGAGGTATGTATATCTAGACATATTCAGACATCTGTGGATACCTATATTTTAAAGAATGAGAAGTTGATTATAACCTAATAATTTGTAGCAACAAACTTGTTTGCCTCTTCCAGACAGTCAGTCCCACACTTAAACTTCTTTCAGTGGCAGATAGCCTTTGACAGATTTTCCGTGCCACCACCTTTGAAGTATTTACATTTACTGCAAAAACAGTCCAATCATGCCTGATTTCATTTCTCCTGCTCTCAATCTTTTTGTTTTGTTTTTTTTTTGAAGCTCGCACAATTACCTTCTGCTTTTTACAAAGGAAAAATACTGAACAAAAGCACTGAGGCTACAGAATAGCCTTTTCTCCAAACAATATGCCATGGTTTCAGCTGTACAGTACTGCAGATGTGCTATGTGAAATCAAGGCAACAACTCAATGACATTAAAGCCACAAAAAAATTTCTCCATTTGCAAGTAAAACCCCTTAAACACGATATTTAAATGGTCCACCAACATGAATACACAATTAGTACTCGAGTTTTAACTTCAAAGGCTACATATTGTTTCAGGATAGAAACACACACAGTGCTGCACAAACTCACATCTCTACTTGGGAGGGAGTGCCATGAGCTGCCCCCTGAAATCAAGAGTCCATTCACACATATGGCCACAGGAGGGAGACAAGAGCATTAGGGAAAACAAATCTTGTTTTCCTAACCCTGTACAGAACCCTCACAAGCACAACAGCAAGCTTAACATGGCAAACCCACTGTTTCCTGCTTAAGTTGAAGAGAAATTAAATGTATTGGTATATCTTACTTACTGCCACCTAAAAACGTTCATAGAGTGTAGTGACAACCATCCAGATAGAAGATCTGAAGAGTCCTTTCCTTATTTTGAGGAATCAATGCATTTCACCAGTCTGGCTTGCAGATGACCTTCTTGTCCAAACACCAGTTAAGTCCTTTTGTATGGCACAATTTGCCATGTGACATTGGCCCATATTGGACGTGACAATTAAGTCATATTCAGTATTTTAATAAAATCTTAAAAAGCATATAAGCAATTTATTAATTAAGCATGATGTCTGTTCCAAATACGTTTGCTTCCAGCTTTTCAGAACCTAAATAAAAAGCAAGGTCACATGCATATGATGAGAGGTTTCTGTTTGCTTATTTGTTTTTATCCCTAGAATAACAGAATATTCTGAGTTGGGAGGGACCCACAAGGATCACAGAGTACAACTCCTGGCCCTGCACAGGACAACCCTAGGAGTCAACCCCATGTAGCCCAGAAGATTGTCCAAGTACTTCTTGAGCTCTGTCAAGCTTGGTGCGGTGACCACTTCCCTGGGAAGCCTGTTCCAGTGCCTGACCAGCCTCTTGGTGAAGAGCCTTTTCCCAATATACAACTTAAACATCCTCTGACACAGCTTCTTGCCATCCTCTAAGTCTTCTTGCTTTTATATTAAGGCTGGAGAAAGACAAAACCAGAAGCTGCTGCAGTTTTTAGGGCCATCCAAAACTTACTATATGATGTGTACACAAAGACAGAACCAGAAGTTATTACAGGATCACTTTTCTCTGTCAAAAAAATGGGGCAAAACTCAATTACGAGAGAGCAAGCTGAGTGGAACAGCCCCACTACTCTAGAGCTTCCTACCCTGGGTAACTAGGAGCCACAATAAAACTGGTGATAAAGTGACAGCAAGCTTTCTCACTGAAGAATGTTCTGAGTAGCTGCCACTACACTCAATCTGTGGTGCAGAATTCACTGCACTTGACAAATAAACACGCTTATGTTCATGTTGCTCTCAAGCCAGACAAAGATCATCTTCCTGGAAAATTTCATAAAAGGGAGGAGAAGAGATGTCTCCCATTTACACACAGGTTTCCTTCTACTGGGGAAAGATCTATAGAAAATTTAGTATTTCAATATGGTGATCCTGTGAAGTTTTAAGCAGTTTCATAACTGGATTTATGTCTATTAACCAGACCAGTGTATCAATAATACTTGAAAAAATACAGCAGGCAAAAACCAATTTAACCCTCAGTTTAGTGTCAATCTTTTCTTACTGAGATCCCAAAACAAGGAAATGATGTTTCAAGACACTGTTTCAGTCTACTGACCTGCAAACTGAGCAGTGCTTCAGATAACCAGAAGGCATCTTCAGAAACTCTTGGAGCTTCACCAATCCAGTATTGCATATTAAGCCTCAAACTGAGAAATTAACTGGCAAGTGTGTCCATAGCCACAGAAGAAAATCTATTTGCCCATTTTCTGGCTTACTGGGATTTAAGTGAGGAAGTGGGAAAACCCGTATTGGAAGAACATGCTTTAGGGCATTGTGGGCTCCAAGTTCTTTTTTCCAGGCACTATCTGCTGAAGCAAGGTGGGACAGTCCTCTTCCATTTTGAAGCAGAATTTGTAAGGAGAACGCAACATGCAGCTCAAGAAAAAGGTTGGACTGGAAAAGGTGACAGCTTAGTTTCAGGTTCCCTAGTTTTAGACTTCATTTCAGATTGCCATTTCTTGTACTTTTCTGCTTCTGAACTCTGTTTACATGATTGTTTCAAAGTTAAAAAAGGCACCGGTGTAAGTTCTACAGGACACAGAGGTGGGAAGGTAGACAGCTACCAAGTTATCTTCATAAGACTAGAAAAATACAAAGGATGTGATTACAAAAGGGATTAGTATAAAAATTAACTATGGCAGAACTCTGTGCTATCACATTCCCAGCTACCCACCCTGCCTGTCCTCCCACACCCTTACTCCATTCACATTTTTACAGGCAAGCTGGTTTAGCTAAAAATATGTACAACACTTCAACCTAAAGTAGAACAACACATGAGTTACCCACATAATCAAAACTTCACAGAATCTTTTCAACCTTACTGTCAAAGTGGGGCTAAAATCTATAGTCAAGAAATTCAGCACATGCATGTGAAATCTACTACACCTGTCTAATGAAAGGGTGATTCTCTATCACATAAAAAACCTAAACCAATCCTATGCAAACAGCACACCATCAGGGTAAAGTAGTGGCAATGACAGGAAGTTTAACATACGTGGAATAGAATGCTAATGGATTTCAGTGCAGGTTTTGTTTCTGTTTTACTCAAAGGCTGCTCAGGTGATGTTCCAAGACACCACAGTCCACAGTCAGAATGCCTCCTGTTAAAAATAGCTTTTCATTTCCTGCTGCCCCCAAGTATTTTATACCTCTTCTCAGCAACTAAGATCCACAGTTGTAAGGCTGGCCATACAGTCATTAATAGCTGGGAAAAACACAATCACCTAATTTTAGTGTCTAGACTCCTCTGATGAACAAGACACAATACTTACGTTCAACAGCCACTCTGCCAAACTCAGAACTTGCACATTTATCACGCTTTTGACTTCTCCCTAACTCAGATAACAGGATAAAAGAGATGCATGGGCATAGCCCAGATAAACACAGTACTTTTGTAATGGTAATTTTGCATTTGATTTCTTATATTTAGTCCCTGTCCTGATGTTTGACCAACAAAATAAGTCTTTCTACCCTGAGTTCATAATGCTAGAATAAAAATACTTTCTGAAAGGCATGAAGTAGAATAGAGGGTGTAACATCACAAGGTACTTTTTGCTCTGAGTTGGACCAAGAATTCTGACATGATATTACGAAATTACCTCATTTTCTTGCCCCCGACATAAAATGCAGTGTAGGGCATTAACTTTTCCCAGGTTATTTACCTTCACTGAAATGTACTGTTTGTCTATCACACAGTGGTAGTGTCAACATCTTTGAAATTATGTGGCAGTGCAAATTTACTATCTTATCAGTAGTAATAAATATATTGCTAAAACGAAGGTGTTACACAACTGCTTTGTTCTGAATATGCAACCTGAAGAAAGACCTACCTTTTGAACTGGGCAATACTGTGATGAAAATTTTCCCCTTCCATTATCATCTCAAGACGCAAAATAGAATGAAATTTTCATTATTAAACCATTTCTAATATCCCCCCGAACTGCTCTGAATTAAAGCATAAGTGAACATACATAGGCAACTTAGTACCAGACGTAAGCAGTGATTATATTTTTCATGTATATGCATCATATACGTGACAACATGTCTCAAAAGCCCAACTTTTAATCTGTACAATTATGAAAGACAAAAGGTATAGTTCTTCTAATACTCTAACAAAACATAAATAATAAAATCAAAATACTTTCTTAAGATTTTCCTTTAAATGCACATAAAATTTATAACCATTTTAGAGCAGAAACACTGAAGACAGGCTTGTTCATTGTCCAGGACTCAACAGTGCCAGAAATATAAAAGTGTGGGGAAAAAAAGCTTCACATAAAATCAAGCCTTCGCATATCCCATACATGACAAGAGACAAAGACTTTATGTCAAAACAAATGAGGTTTCAGTCATTTAACTATTTGTACCTGTTTCTAACAAACAGCTATTAGGGTGAAACATCAACTCGGAACACTCTCCTTACAGGTAAAGCCATTACATCTGATATAAACACAAACTTGAAGGATACTGTCACTAAAATCTGTATTTACCAAAAAACCTATGACATGTTATCCCAGCAGCAGTAATTTAGATAGTTGGTATCAGGCTTTTTCATTTTGCCTGAATCAAATTCCTAACTTAACATTAATAAAACCTGTGTAACTTCAAGAAAACAATACAGATTAAAAAAAGTTTTAAAAAAAAGAGTGCTTAAATATTTTCAGACCTTATAAAGGGATAAAGCATATAGCTTACATTTTGGAGCAAGAAGGAGGTGAATGATACAAGATAAGCAAAAGAAATTTCTCAAGGTACCATTCACTTTAAATGAAGCATTTGGGCTATGGTAGCTCTTCAATGGCTATTCAGAACAGGTCTTACAGTGCCTTATTGTTTCATCAAACCATTATTCTACTTCTTTTTTGACTTTCAAAACACTTCAGTTAGCACTTATACTTTGATACACTACATTCCCATCAACAAAACTGTTTTTACAGACACTAGCAACCTCTTTCTCCTCTGTATTGTATCCCATTATGAAGAAACCATCTACCTACCCACTCCTAAACTCACCTTCTTTCTTTTCATTGAAAAAAAATCAGTTTCTTACTCATTAATCCCTCCCTGCTCCACACAGACTTAATAAATTAAAGCAAGTTTCTGTGTATCACCTTCTAGATGATGACACAAAATAAAAGAGCCTACTGGTTGCCCTGACAGTTTAACAGAGAAAGGATGAACATTAAACTCTGCCTTACATAAAAGTTAAGTATTCTGCTTTGCATTCACACACATTCCAGTTGTTGGTGGACAAAAGAGAAGCTTCCTAAAATCATTCCACTTTTAAGTGCCAAGAAACCCAAATAATGTGAACTTTAGTTCTTAACAACTGTGGGTGGCTGACCATACAGGAAGTGCTCTCACAATCACAACTCACTTACAGTTCGCTCCTACAGAACATCCTGCTTGCTCTAATGAGATGGATGAAATGAGACTGCAGTGCCACAGAGAGGGGCTGTTTGGTCCCTTATCTTCACATAAGCCAGTTTATTGTGTTTCATCCCTGTTTCAGAAATAGAACAAGAAGCCCCTGAGATGCAGGAGCTGCTGCCTGAGCAGACCTAATGATGGAGTGGTACGCACAGATGTCAAATACTGGAAAGGCATAAAGGCAGCAGATTTTTAGATGCCAAGGTCTGGATTTTTCAAGCTTCTACTTTTGTTTGGCACAAATACAACATTTCTGATTGTAACAATTTCTCTCTCATTTGAGAAAGGCTACTATTGTAAAAGTGAAAAAAACACAACTAAACACTATCTGATGGATGCATGAATAACTCATGTGAGCACAAAGTCTTGGGAAACAAAGAGATAGTAAATAAATAGTTGCATATAAACTATGCAAAATACACTCTAAGTTTATTTATAAACTTTTGCCCTTAAACTTCTATGTCAGCATTCAAACTTTTTTTCCCCTCAAAGTTTAGCCAAAGCCTTTTCCAAATGTAAACCTACAGCTTTGCACTGTCTTACATTTTCAACACCCAGGACAAAGTTAATAACGGAAAGACTTACCCCATTTTTAAAGGATGATGTTTATTCTAACATGCAGCTATCTGACAACATATGTAATTAATTCAGACTCTGCAGCTTTCACTTCTCTCATGAACAATTTTTAGCTTCTCTGATAACAATAAAAGAATGGCATTTAAATTTGGTACCAGACAACAGTGGCACTTCAGCATAACTATGTTTCCTTCCTGTCTATCAGTACTATGCTCACAGTGAGATCCAGGCCTTGTGTAACTGAATTCTACTAATGAAAACCAACAGGCCTTCAATTCTGTTCCTTTTAGAGAGCTACTCAGTCTATATATCCCAGGTAAAGTGATGAAAGAGTCATGGTATAAAAAAAATTTCAGTTAATTGAAAAATCACTTGACCCAAACAGTACTTTTTTTTCCAGCAGAGGAAGGACAGTTTATTCTGGGCTAGCCCAGAATTTTTCTTTTCAATGTAAAATGAAACATTGCATCAGACTGTGCAACTACAGACATCTCACAGTGCACTACTTCAAACTGCTGAGACACAAAGTTGTAGTTGAATAAAGAAGCTATTACTTGCTTTTACAAAGAGTTTAAATCTCCTTTTAGTATGGATTATTCCAGATTGCACTGGAATAAATTTATTTACAGAGTTTTCTTTTTCACAGGAGGCAGTCTGCTGGAAGAATATGGCTAGATATCCACATAAAGCTCAAAAGGAGGACATGAACTTTATTTAAGAATTAACTGATTTAACTTACATCTCTATGCAAAAGAGACAGTATGATTTGGGAAAAGCAGAGACATATTTCTTGCCCTTATACTTCAGTCAACTGAAGAATTAAGATTAATCTAAATCTTGTTCAGCTAAATAACATACTTACAATTTGATAAAACTGATCAGTCTTCTTTACTCAGAAGACTGAGTATGACTGTTCTAGAAGATACAAGTATGTGGGCACTAATCTTTTCTTATACAGAGAGCACTGAAATTACAAAAACTAAGTATACCTCATCTCAACCAACAACAGCTAAGTCTGTAAACATCTCTCTCTATAGTAACACTACATTTTATGCTGTATTCACAAACATGGAGTTTTTGGTACCTGCAAGTAAGGTTAGGGTCAGCATTCCTTGATAGAAGCAGTTCTACAGTCTTCAAGATGTTCTCTTCTGAAGCTTGTGCAGTACATGCTGCCATCAACACAGTGTATCTATCTGTTTGGAAATTTGCCATTGGTAAATTACATATGTAAATACCATGCTAATCCAGAAGGTCCTTGAAAAGTCTTTATATTTGCTAGAGTTGTTAATCAGGTTCTGATACTCTTAAGATATTTAGAAAAGGCTACAAATCTTCTTGTCCTGTCTTTGAAAGTCACTAGAATTATCAGATAAGACAAAGGCACCCGAGAAGATACTCGGAAAGATAAGAGTGAATCGCAATAGTAAAGCATCTGTTCTGACTGAAGTTTAGAATACTTAGTAAACTATAGTAGGAGCTTAACTATGGATGCTTGTTTTTCAAAACATGTCCACACAGTTGATTCACACCCTGTTCCTCCCCTCTAGACAAAGAAACAGCTTACAGGAAGTTAACTGCAATGGATAGAAAAGGTACATGAAATGTATTATAAACACATAGCAATATCAGTTCTGAGGAGAACTGAGATCCATACAGTTGAAGGAACAAGGCTTTATGATAGGTCTTAAGGAGAAGGGATTAAATCTATTAGGCTACTATGGTGCAGTAGTGGCACAAGGAGTATTCCAAGTATTGTTTTAGATGTGAATTTAAAGAACATCTACACAGTCTGTAAGAATACCAGCATATTTGCTGCGACCGCTTTGAAGCCAGCTGGACGTTACATGCCACCGTTGCTCACAGACCAAAATTGTACACCACTGCTGTCTGCCCACAGAACACGTGAGAACTCCTTTCCCATGCTTTGCCTAGAGATGTGAGAAGTATAACACCACAAGGATCCCAGCAAATCAGTGTCATTTAGAAGAATGCTGTCTGAGTAACTGCCCATTTTGTTTACTGCACAAACTTGTTTGCAAGTTCAAACATGCCTTCAATAATTTGTTTTAACAAGTCTAATATTAGCTGCACCTACTTCAAACCACATCATCAAGTGTTACAAAATATTTTCTAATTTTCTTGTAGAAATTTTAAGATTGTGTATAATTAACATCTTCATTCTTCAACTGAGGTCAGATTTCATTATATTTAAACATGAAAAGTTTGTGATGTACTTTACCCTCTCTGCTCTATTTCTCACCACTTCTTGTTCTTGCTAAATGACTGCAAAAAGTCTAAGATTATGTTCAATCTAGCTGAAAAAGCCAGAAGATCCAGTGAAATTGTTCCTCAAGGATGCAACATCTTGAACCCATCACATCGTGAATGATATATTAGTTTCTTGTTCTTCACAACTACTGGAAAGGGTAAGATCAAGTAACCACTTACAAAGAATGACTGAAGAGCGACTAAATGTAATTAACTGTATAGCTGTTATTAGGATTATAAGTACTAAGGAATAATTATTCCAGGGTCATTTATGTGACTGCCTGCTGGTGTAAAAAATAGCAGCAGGACTGGTGAGATTTAGTACCACTTTAGGATGGCATAGGTTTACTAAACATGTGTCCTGACCCAAATGAATGACTTACAAGACTGCTTCTGACTGGACTATACACTGCTACCCATATGCCCTAGTTACTGTTTCTCTACACAGTCTAACAGGGAAACAAGACAAGAAACCTAATCCTAGCAAGGTGCCACTTTGAACAAATACAGTCACACACTGAAAAAATGTTGATCATTTTGTTACCTGGTCACTCTAAACTATTGCTCATAGCAATTTTTGCCCCCTTTATAGCTCTCTACAGCCATAAACAAGGAACAGATGAGATGCAGGCAGCCACAGCTGTAGGCAGCCACACAGAAGTTCCCTGAAGCTGGCTACAAGGACAGTGATTAGAAGAAGGCATGACTGCTTTTGGTGCAGGCAGTCTACTCTAATCTCATACTCCAAACAACTGCAGAGAAGTTAAAGAAAATTTTCAGAGCCAGATTTTGTACCATCTGCATCTCTGTCTACTACTACAAATATTGGCAATTTACTGGAAAATATGATCACTGGTTTTATATACTTGGCAGTACTGTGGGATAAATATTCCAACACAGTGGAAGAGAGGGAAAATAACCACAGTTTAAGTATGAAAAAGTTATTATTAAACCATAAAAATTGACAGAGGAACTGATATTACTTAGACACACTGAACTGTGGCATAAAAAGGCGATCTAGTACAATATAGTTTTCACTCAACAGAAAAACTGCACTCTAATTTTAGAGAAATCCACACTAGTTTCTCATGAACTGGAGAACTGTTCATGTTGTTTGAGATGCTATGTGCTTTCTCCATGTACATGCCTCATAACAGGATCAAACAAAGGCAGTTTTACCTGTACAACTTTATACTAGAATTTTTGAACAAGTGCTTTCAAATACTTTCTAAAAAAGTACTTGGGGACTGGGAGGTGGAAGAGAAAACAGGATTGAAAGAGAAAGAACAAGAAAACCCATCAACTGATTCTAGATCAGTTCCAAGAACCCAAGTTTTACTTTAAAACTACTACTTTTACTTTAAAACTGTGAAAAGTAGACTAGATCCAAGTTCCACTGTGAACTTTGATTTTTTTCCCTGTATATGTAAACAAGAAAATAAGGATAGGGACAATGTCTGGTACTGAGCATTACTGGCCAGTATTTTTCATTCAAATCTTACCTATTTCAAAACGTGCATTGGCACCTCTGTCCAGAAGAAGACGCACCACTGTGAAGTTAGCCATGCTAGCAGCAAACATCAGGGGAGTCCATCCAAACTGGAAGCTGGTTTCTATGCTGATACCTGTAAAAATTTAAGATAATAAAATCACGAAACTGCATCACAATAAACATGCTTTTTATAAATCATACTCTCAATATGTATCATTACAAAGGCTACACCCTGTTTGTATTCAGTCTTAGAAAGAGAAATCTCTTATAGCATTTTCTTTTTTTTAAAATACATCTTTATTGAGAACCAGAAAACAACCTTTAAACCTGACATCAGTGAGGTTCAGTTCTCAATCCAAGGACTTAAGTACCACAGAAACACTACACAAAAAAATCCCAAACATCTAGCTGCAAAAATAATTTCATTGTGCACTTGCACAGACTCACTGTTTTTTCTACTTCTGTGCAATAACCTTCTTCAAGCAAAAAGCCAAGAGGACTGCTGTGGAAGTAAATTGCTTGTCAGGCAATTAAGATCATACCATCCAGGGTTTCCTGCTTCACAGCTCCTTTTATTCTCTGTCCTGCAAGGAGGTTAACTGGCAGATTTGTGTTTTGCACTAATAAAATATTATCTCAATAAAAAGAAGAAATAGGAGACTATGCAAGATTCAATGACAATCACCAGAATTGTTGGTTGTTTTCTGTAATAGCCAGATTGGCTATAATGGCTAGAACCGTTCCTGCCAGTCAGCCCAGCCCTCCCAAATTCACCAAGTACCAGACTGAGACACTCATCTGAGAACTTTCAAATAAAAACCTCTTTGCCTATTTGCAATAAGAGGAATCATCTTTCCTTCAATCCTTCAACAAATATTACTTTCTCTGGAACAGTTTCCATCATCTGGTTCCATATTAGTCCAATGGTGACCATAGGTAATAAAAAATACTTCTTTAGAAGAGAGAACTCTGAAAAACACCCTAAAAAACTAAGAAATATGTGACATTCATGCTTTTTCGTGCAAAATGTGTATTTACTTTCCCCTGCCTTGATACAATTCCAAAGATGTGCTCAGTCTAGTGATATAAAGTCATTAAAACTGAGGGACTAACAGGTCGCTGTTCTTGGACTGTAACTGTTTAAGATCACTGGAATTGTAGAAGCAACCAGTAAAAAGGCAGTGCTGAAGCATTCTAACACCTGCAAGCCACAGAATTTACAATCAAATCTACTGGTAATGTATACATAAAATCTGCAGTCCTTAGTGTCACAGCACGCTGGTTAGTCTGCAGTGTACAAAACATTCCATTGAAGCCCACACTCAAGTTCTATAAGGGGAGCCAATTAAGTGTCCCTTAGCAGTCGTATCTCAACTTCCTCGTAGACAAGTCACTTCAAGAATTTAGTGACACTGATATCCAACAGCCCACTGAAATAACACTAGTAAGAAGGAAATACAAGAAAGGTGTCACCCTGTCAGCCTTAAGGAGAAAAGCATCAGCAGTCTACGGAACTACGGCTCCCATCTAGAGCTTTTCATTTTAATACGTATCTGAACGATAGTGACAAAGGATCTATTTGGCAGGCATATAGAGACTTACTAAAATTCTTGAGAAGGTATTTTCCTCAATGCTTTCTTTACATGTATAGCAGACAGTATGATGCTGGCGCTCTAAGTTCTAGAAGTAGAATGGTCTATTAGGCAATGATATGTTGTTTGCCCTGCATGGTCTCCTGCCATCTTTGTAGTGACTGACTTGAAGTACCACTCAGTGTGCAAGTCATAATACAAACCATCTGGAGTCCCAGAGGAAGACAAAGAAAGGACAATAGCAACAGTAAGTCATGATGCTTCTTGGCTCTGTGGTTATAGGAATTGTTGACTGAACCAGAATGTCTCACCTCGGTGAGTACTTAGACAGGTTATTACTCTCATTACATGAGCTGTTGAAGTAAGCAGCATTAGTTCAGCATGTAAAATGGCCCTTAAGAAATCCTATAAGGCAACAGTGAAGCCCAGAAAGAAAGTCTTTTAGCAAAAAATCAGGCCAGATTCAACAGCCAGAGAGAAGCGAGTCTGCTTTGGCTCCACAACCTGAGGTCCAGCCTGTATTGATGCTGAGCATGTATTCCCAGCTGGGACACACATACAGCACTGGCCACGGTGATCAAGAGAGCCAAAGCACTCTTGTGAACGGAGCACCAGTAGTCTCATTGTGCCATCTACCTCCTCCAGCTCCTGGTATCACAGATACACAGGCCTCTGACCTCTGATCCAACTCCTGTGACTGGCACATCTTACACTCACTCCTGTTGCTACCATCGTTTGGCCTACAGGCACAAGGGCCCTGTGAGAACCCTAGAATTCTTTCTCTGAGTCTGTAATTTGAGTTCCTGCCTGCTCATGGGCTTCTCTGCTTAGACTGTAGAGCTGGGCCTGTGATAGGCTACTGGCTTTCACGATGGCCCTGAGAGGAGCTGGGACACACCATTATTTGGGCTCCACACCTGCCACTGCCTCTCTGTGCTCCTTTGTGGGTATAAGCAGAGAAGCTTTTCAGTCACATGACCTTACAAGTTACAGGCAGAAAAATAAGATTCAACATTCTTTCTTACAATCTGAGTTACAGATAAGTATCTTCTTCAACTAGCAATAGGGAGAAATATGTTCTGGCCTCAGAAGAGCTCTACATCAGAAACTATGAGAAGCATATCAATAACCAATATGAATTAAGCAGAAGAACAGTGAAGGAAGAGTTAGTTTCTTCAGTATCCATTTCAGATACTTTGTGGACTGTGGCTAATAATAACTGTGGTAGAAAGGCTACTTTTATACAGAAAAATGCATGCTCAAATTCAAAAATGGTAGCAAGCTCAGAGAACTATGACCTGACTTTCTGACCTGACTCAGGTCCTAAATTGGCTGAAGAATTATTCTCACACACCCTGTCCCCCCCAGTTTACTGGTACTTGTAATTTCCTGAACTAGCACACAAGATGAGATGAGCTCCAGCATTCATACAAAGACATAAGTGGAACAAACTGCTGAATTAAAACAGGAAAGAGGCTTTGACTGTAGTTATATTTTTCATCAGCCTAAATTGTCATGAGGTCATAACTCTGAATTCCATTTTAGGAAACTGAACATATGAATTACATGGTATGAAGTATTTTAACTCCAAAGCAGACCAAAACGCTCAACGTCTCTGAACCTTCTACACTACTTTTTGCAACACCATACTTCAGAAACTTGTTAAGCTTTACAGGAGAGAGGAAAGAAAACATTGTGCTTGTCCATCTCCTAAAGGAGCTCTGTAAAACTGCCTCAGCACTAAAGATCTTAAAGCAACATTTCAACAAAGCCAGACAACAACATGTTCTCACTCTGCCTGAAGGAACGGCCCCAAGTGGTTGCTAGGAAATCCACTTCCAACACAAACCCTGAGTTTGGTGGAATGTTGGTAGTGAGCCTCCTACAAGCTCTACTGAACATACACTAAAGGCAACTCTGGAGGTAAAGATTTAATCTGAGTACCGATCCTCTGAAGGACAATGTCACCCTTCTTCAGAAAGACCTCCCTGACTGAGGCAGTGTGTTCCTCTGCTTTTCAACACAGTATTGGATGGCTCAAAATTTACTGGTGATCCCATTTTCTGGAAATTATATATTATTTTGTGATGCTGCCTTGTTTATTTCAAGAGATGGGAAACTAGACTACATGAATCTCTGGCCTAACCTTATGCTCTTACGCCTACCTATTTTCTAGCAGCACAGAATTGTTCAGTGTGTAGCAGGCATCCACACAGAAAGTGAACTATTGATATCTGACTGCAATGCAGGCAATTGAAAACAGAGGGTTGTAACAAACTAATTAAGAAGCCTGATGCACAGACATCACTAAAAACTCTACTCATAAATAAGAACATGTTTTCTCAAAGCAAGACAGGTGTATTTCACATTCACACTGCAACTCTTGTATTTCAGCCTGTGCAATAGTTTTACTTCATTTAAAAAGACCGTTTCCCCATTGAGGTGAGAAACAGCTGTCTTCTAAAAGGACAAGCAATGTCATTGTTTTAAAACTCAGAAAAAACCCCATTGCTTACTAAGAAACAACTTTATTTCAGCTATAAGACAGATTTTCCTTAGAGAACAAGCTCTTGGGTACTATATTCTCCTTGCTTGCCGAAGCAGAACTTCCTGACAATTATCACTAGGCAGGTCAATTCAGCTATGCAGTTTCTGACTGCCTTGCATGCTTCATTAAACGATCCAATCCTCCTAACACTGATTAACAAACACATTACAGACAAATCCTGAGTAACAGAACAGGGGGAAAGGCTTTTGGTATTAAAACAAACTACTTTTTAGTAGTGGCAAATGCCACATAAAGCCTGTTAGACCTTTTAGAATCAGAAAATCTTTGTTCAGCTGATGTTGCCAGGACAGCAGTATTACATAGGGCACATGTCAGAAACTTAACGTGCTTTGAGGTTCTCGCTGATGAAAAAAAATAAATTACAAGGAATGTGCTGGAATACTAAATGCTGAGTCACTGAAAAAGTAATTCCTACATGCACTCAACCCCTCATTTTGAACGGAGAAACTTCAAAATTCTTGTCAAGATCATTTAGAAATACTTAATTTTCTAAATGGCTTTCCTCACCTGAGTTTAAGAGTTCTTCAATTAAAGGAACATCACCACGAAACAGAGCCTTCTTTAATGCCTCATTCTTGCCCGCCTGCAACATTTGATCCGACTGCTAGATAAACAAGAAAAAGTTAAGTCAAAACCTAGTGACTGTTTCAAAGCAAAAACAATATAGATTGATTTCAGTATAAAAGCAATGATCTCTGAAAGGACAGAGCACAGGAAGAGGGGAAAGAGCAAGATAAAATTTTACTTT
This sequence comes from Pithys albifrons albifrons, assembly GCF_047495875.1. NCBI lineage: Eukaryota > Metazoa > Chordata > Aves > Passeriformes > Thamnophilidae > Pithys > Pithys albifrons. The sequence continues at coordinate 77,200,008 of NC_092460.1, forward strand.
TTCCTTCTCTGTAGATCTGTTTAGGGTCTACTGTAAAGCCTAAGTTTTAAACCTTAATTATTCTGAAAGGTTCCATTATCTGAAAATGTAAATATCTGCTATCCTCAGATAGCAAAACTGCTATCCTCCTACACCACCCTCAGATTTTCTTACCAGTATTGGATTTCAATTAAGATTTCTTTTTTCATCTTATGACACTAGAAAAACTTTTCAAAGCATTACTGTACCTTTTTTTTTGTACATTTCACACGTTGTGAAGTACAACACTAAAAAAGATAACTATCAGACCTGAAAGTTTGATATTGGGTCAAATGAGCTCAATGACTAGCTGTCTGGTCTAACACAACACACTTCCACTGCTGTTAAGGGTTACTGTTCCTCTTCCCTTCTAATCTTGAGGTAACAAAGGCATTTGTGTTGCTGTATCATAAATGATTTGGGTGAAAAAAGCTTTCATCAAAAGACTAGTTTATACATCAGTTGCCCAATTTAAGTTCTTTTCAAAAGCATCACAGTTTATCCTCTATTAAAGCTGCAAATGCAGCTGGAGATTGATGCTGGTGCTATCTAGATTTATACAAAACACTTATATACACTAGCAGTTGGAGAATTATTCGCTAGCTTCTTTAAAGACAGAATTGGGTATGAAACAAAGTTGTGTTTGATCCTAAGTTTTTAACTCACAACATTTTAACTCAGAATAATACAATTTTCATAGAACATTGTAGCACGTTTTTTTAAAACCTTTTGCAAAGATTTTACCAGAAGTGTCTAGAAAACCAAAGGTGAGAAACAGCCAACACAAAAATTTAGCTCTATTTTTATTCTGCTTAGCCAACAATTTTCAAGTAATAGACATCTTTGGACAGGAACCTCTATTTAAAGATCAAGACCCTTAAAATACTTACTATAACCTTCAGCCTGAGTACTGCAAGCATTCTTAGTTGGAATTCCAGCCATGACACAAAACAACACCTAAAAACACTGGTGGAATTTCCCTCTACCTCACACTAACAGACGCCTTGCATCGGTTAGAAGCAATAAAACTACTGAAATCTTCAAGTTAGCAAGAAACAGTCATAACTCTACAGGCCTCCAATCACTTCCAAACTCACCCTCATTATGAAATAGGGACTAAGGCCTATTTTTAACGGGAGACGAGTCTTTTAAATAAACATTAAGGTTTCATGTTATAAGACAAACTCCTGAAATTCAGTTTCATTTACTGGACCGAGGGTACACCACCCTGGTATGAAAAAACCTCAGAGGAAGCACCAGCCGCTGGCTCCTGTCAGACCCACCGCACTCGGCTCCCCTCACCGCGGAGCCAAGGCCGTCCCGGCCCCAAGACCTCCCAGACGCGGATGGTGCGCGCCGGGAGGCTCAGTCCCACCTGCGGCTCAGACCACACGGCGCCGACGTCCCAGCCGCCGACGTCCCAGCCGCCTTCGTCGCTGTCGCTGTCCTCGTTGCCGCCCGCCACGACGTGGGGGCAGCACAGCGGCGCGGCCATGACGGCACTCCCGCACCTCGTCCGCCTCAGCGTCGCCGCGTCACGTTTCTGCGGGGCCGTTTTCCCGCCACCGGCTTTCCCGCGCACTCGCCCGGCCCCGCCCCCGCAGCAGCGCGTGAGAGTCCCGCCCCAGGGCCGTTCGTGCCGGGGAGGCCGCCCCTGGGCCGGGCTTGTGCCCCGGAGGGGAAGGCAGGGAGTGGTACGTGCTGCCGAGTTGTGCCTCGTCCGAGATGCTGTTCCTTAGAGGGGAAGGCATTGGCTGGGCCGTGCTGGGATGTCTGTGTCTCAGCCGGGACTGTGCCTCGGAGGGAAGGCATAGGCTGCTCCGTGCTGGCCGTGTCGCCTCGGCGTCTGGTCGTGGTGCCAGTGGTGGCTGTAAGCAAGGGGCCTGTGACGCGGCGCTCTGGTGGCTCCACTCGTTTGTGGGTGTTGGCTGACGCAGCACAGCCACGTATGAAGTTCGATCTTTAGATCTATGGCGTGTGTGTGTGCGTGAATCCAAGAGACGGTGTCCCCTCTTTAATTGCTGATGTCATTAGTACGCTTTTACAACGCCACCTCACCTACATCACACAGTGACGTCACCTACATTAGCCAGCGATGTCACTTGTATGTACCGGCGGTGCAGCGGAGCCCGAGCCTGTGGCAGGGACACATGAGTGGGAAAGCTGAGCAGCAGCCGTGCGAAATGACCCAGACTTTCACCCAGAGCACATTACTTTCAATTTCGGAACTGCGTTAGGTTTCTTTCTGGGGGCAGATAATGATGTTTCTCATCCCTCACAAGGCTCACGTGAAACTCTTTGAAGAACAAATGAGGAACGATATTTTGTGTTTCATACAAAAGTAACGCTGCCCTTTGAGCTCATCTCGGACCTTGCCCCAGGCTGAAATGAATTTGGTCGTCCACTGACAAAAGGGAACAGAAGACTGGTCTTGGAGAAGAGTGAGGAGTTGTGGGTGTAGTCCTTCTGCCAATGACACTGTAAAAGTGTAATTTTGGGAAGTTCATTTTAAAAAAATTTCCCCTCATCTTGATCAGAATGTGACTGAAACGTTTCTTCCTTTTTTTATTTTTTTAATTATATTTTTTTCTTGCTGCAGTATGTAAGGTAACTTTTGCTGTGTTGGGGTTTACAGGTTAGCTAGAGCTATGCTTAGAACATACTAAGTGCTATAAAAATTCCGCTTACTAAAAAAAGAAACCTGCATGATCTGCATTATTTCAATTATGCTTGCCTGACATTTTTAATAGCTGTGTTTTCTGGATCTTGTTTGCTTGTCTGTTAAGTATGTCAACCTGTTTGCATAGAAGTATTATGAAAGTCAAGTTATTAACAATGAGGAGTTCTGGTATAAGAGCTAGATGAATATTTTAAGTGAACTCCCATGAAAGAAACTTCTAGTTCTGGAAACTTTTCTTTTCATACAGCCTCCCTAGAGAGGCAAGGATGCTAAAACTGAGTCAAGTGTAATACATACTCTATATAAAGGCTTAGCTTTATATGCTTATTTTATCTTTATCTGCATATGCTAAATCTCTGTTTTAATTAGTTTGGTGATGAAGATATAACATTTACCATGTGTAATAATTAAATATTTTTGTAGCCATGTTAGGTCTTATAAAATTGTAACTTTTTTCTCAGTTTTCAGGTTTTTTTATTACTGGCCTGAATATTTCTTATGTCACTGTCTACCAGCAGAGGAAAAGTAGAATTTATGGCATTTTTGTGTAGCTGCTTTATATCCATATTGAGTCTACCAGTCCTTGGCATTATAGTCTCCACAACCAGGATCAAGCTTCTGTATTATTATTCATTTGGCTTAGCTGTGTTATGGAACATGGACTTGCTAGTAGAATTTATATCCCCAGCTGCTGAACTCTAAAGACAACTGAGTGTGACTTTTTACAGCTGACCCCATAAGACCCAAGAGAGTTGTTTCTAACTGGTGCTGGCAGTATCTATAGATTCATTACTTTTAATACACTACCAATTGTTTAGTATTTGACAATTGTGATTTATTTGTCCTAGTTCAGATTTCAAAGTTAGGTTGATTGGTTGGTTGGTTCATGGTTGGTTGGCTTGTTTGTTTGTTGTGAGGTTTTTTCCTTTTCTCTGCATTGTGTCCTATACAATTTAAAATGTCATAACACACACTTCAAATGCAACATGCATGCTGCTGCTTTGCTCAAAGGGCACCACTCTTTAAGGCCTGATAGCCCCTAGTATTAAAATGAAAACCACAACAAAAACCCTTTGAAAAGCTCACAGTGCAGAACTTTGCAGCCAGTGTTCCCAATCGCTGGTTTCAAATCATGCAGAAGCTGGTAGCAGATGATCTATCCTTGTGTGTTTGCTTGGAACTGTAAATCAAACATTATTGTTGATGTAGACTCTCCCACTTCTTTTTCATATTTTTCTTGCAACAGCTCATTTGTGACCTTGAAGTCTGTCATAATTTTTCAGCTAGGCAGACTTGATTTGTTGGACAGTATAGTAAGTTCTGGCTGTCATCCATATTTGCCAAATATCAGTATGTTTTTACTTACTGTGATAGGAACAGTTCCTAACATCTTTTTCTCTTTGATGTGCAGTACTCATTTTACATGTAGGAGGCAATTATAGAATGGCTCAAGCTGGGAAAACAGAATAATTTTCCTGTATCACAAGGGGCATCAGAACAAGCATTAGAAGCCTACTCTAAAGTACATACTCTGTGTGTAGTCTCTTTATGTGTACTTGCATGTCAGCCTGTATTAAACATATCTGTTAAAAATACAGTGAATAGTAAGGATAGCAGTCACTGGATGCAGTAAATAACAGCATTCTTGTAAGAACCTGGTTTTGCTCTGAATAAAAGAACTACCTTAATACATTTCCTATCTCTGTTTAGCCACCCTCCCTTGCTGGCCATACTTGCATTTAGACTTCATCTTGTTTTTATCCATCAACTGACTTTTAATCTTTTCTCATTACTTCTGGTGTTAAATAGATTTCATTAGTTGAATTTCTTATGTATTTTTATCTATACCTTATATGTTGTCTTGTGTGGGACTGATATATGCATAGCTAAAAATTTTTATTCAAGCATGGTTGCCAGAATATTTTAACCGGTTCAGTTTTGTGTGTTTCAGACCCATAGGCTGAATCGGCAAATATGTGAAGATGTTGACATTGGTCAAGTTCTTGGAAGGAGGATCAGAATTGGTAAATGTTTAAAGAGAGTGACTCTGTAAACCTTAACCACTCAATAATGTTGTGCTGACAACACAGCAGTGAATACTTTAGGGGTTTAATGGCAACAACATTTTAGTGGAACTCTACATAGTTCTCTATCACAGCTACTGGTTTGAGTCTATGCCTTTTCAGTATTCTTATGTAATTTTAATCTGTCATGACATTAGAGTAAGAGCTCAGTGATTCTTAGTAGTAGCTAGATATTACTTTGACAAAACTCAACTCCATTATGTGACAGTGTTAAAAGGTTTTGAAGCCATTCCTTTCATGTTCTCCTGATTTATTTGTGCAGAGGAGGAAAGAAGACCTTGTGCAAACAGTGAGTACTCCAGAAAGAAAGGACTTCGTAATTTTAAGAGATTCTCATTCCCAAAGAGGTTTAGTCACTCTGGGTCTACTGAATTATCAAATTACCAGTGACTTTTCAGCTGGGAGATGGCAAAGTAATAGTTGTACCAGCTCCATGGTTAAGGACAGAACATCCAGGAATTTGCATAATTTGCAAATAGTCCCATAAAATAACACAGGTGAATGCAATTTCACAGATCACATTCATGAAACAAAGTAGTTCACGTTGTCCTGGATGAATTTTCAGTTGACTTGTATAGGCCTGTAGCATCTCTTATTTTTAAGGTATTTCAAGTATGAAAGAATGGACACTTTTTCCCTAAAAAGCACTGAAGGTGATCTGTGTTCTTTCTGAGGGCTGTGAAATGACGCTTTGTGTTAAATCGCTTTTAGTTTTGCCATCCTGAAGTTTTGTTATGAGCTGCTACACTACAGCAAATTGAGTTATCCATAGTTATTTCAGTCATCATTCTAATGGACGTAGAATAGATGGAAAGCATTTAATTTCAGCTTTTTTTTTTTGCATTCATTTTTTACAGCTGTGTTCCTCCTGTTCACTTTTACATCATGTACTATCCAGAGAGATTTGGCAAACTTTCAATCTGCTGCCAAATGCTTGAGTATAAATTGCATACTGACTGTTTCTCTGTTAGTAAAATTTGTTTTCTGGCAGAGGCATTAAACCATTGCCAAAATGAGACCCCCTGAGCTATTTAGTGGGGGTTTCATGATCATGATGTAAACCTGAATCCTTTTCAGGAATTGCTAGGTGCCAGTGTCATGAAAATATTTCTTATTATCATAATAATGTATCAAAAAATTCCAGATCAGGAATTAGAATGTTGAAGAGACTTCTAACTTCTTTCCATATAACATGGAAGCTTTGGTCTCTGTAGCAAGTCCATGTCGGAATGATACCTGATATTACTAGACCTCTCACTTAAAAATTCCTCATTCCTCCACTATCTCTAGTCTGTTCTACACTATTTCACCCCCTTAATCTTAACTGGCAGTACTCCCACTTCGTTATCATGTTGCTAAATGGTGAGTACCTTCGTGTTTCAGCCTGTTCACTCTTTGCTGATACTCAGGCAGCCACTTCCAATAGTATTGCCTGTCTCTAAGAAACTCAAATGTTTGAGTTTACTAATGGCTGTTTATATAATCAAGTGGTGCTTTGAGCTTTCTAAACTATTTATCTTTTGTTCTGATATATCACTTTTATTACTTTTATCAAGATTGAAGATTATCCACATATTTCAGTATTTTCACGTATGCAATATTTTTATTACTTGCCATATTGTTATTTTGCTCTGACCAATTAAAAAAGGAATATGCCCTCTTGGAAAAGGGACCTCATCAAAAGCTGGTTCTGCTTTATTATATTTGGTGGTTTGTGGGGGCTTTTTCGTTTGTTAGCAAACCATGCAATCTAACTGTCTTTGCTGTGTACTGAACAGCCTTGATATCATAGGTTTACCACAGGATGTTAAGTCTCTGGTTCTCTCTTACTTTTACAGCTGCTGGGGCTGCTCATCAGTAATCCCTGAGCATTGTGACAACTCCCACACATATATTGTCTTCCTGGACTTGTTTGAGTTTATTAATTCAGGATGGTATTTTATATTGTGGTGTGTGATTATGACTCTTCAAAGTGATACTAATAATTCAGAGCTCCTCAATCTTCATAGTTTCTCTTCTGAGAGCAACTCTTCGGCTCCTACTGAATTCCTAGGATGTGCTAACTGGACTTGGCTTACTGATTCCTATTATCTGGTTCATCTCTTCCAGCAAAGTCAGCATCTCCTTTACATCTGCTTTAAGGTCTTCTCTCCAAGAGTTATTGTGACGCCATCCACATCCACAGTGGTAGGAACTGAAATTGTTACATATGCCAGGGGTTGCAACATGAGAACATACCATGTGGGATAAACATCCAAAGATGTTGTACTGTTTTCCAGCTGCCTTATACTTGTATTCTTATGCTACTCTTCCAACTTATGTGCAGAACTGTCTAACTGTGGAAGAGACTTTCATGGTCATTTGAGGTACTCTGTTGCAGCTGGCCCAAATGACAAGAAGCTGTAAGTCTTCCTTATTGGCCAGGTGGGAGCAGTTATGCATGGGGGATGCCATGACTGTCTTTGCTAGACAGCCAGCAGTGTGCCCAGGTGGCCAAGAAAGCCAATGACATCTTGACTTATATCACAAATAGTGTGATCAGCAGGATATGGGCAGTGACTGTCCCTTTGTACTTGGCGGTGGTGAAGCCTGGCCTCAAATTCTGTGTTTAGTTTGGCTCCTCACTACAAGAAGGGGTGCTGAGGTGCTGGAGCATGCGCAGAGAAGGGTAACCAAGCTGGTAAAGGATCTGGAGCACAGGTCTTAGAAGGAGCAGCTGGGGCAGCTGGGGTTATTTAGCCTGGGAAAAAGGAGGCTCAGGTGAGAACTTATTGCTCCCTACAACTACCTGAAAGGAAGTTGTAGTGAGGTGAGGGTTGGTCTGTTCTCCCAGGTAGCAAGTGACAAGATGAGAGGAAATGGCCTCAAGCTGCCCAGGGAAGTGATGGAAACACCATACCTTTACTGTTCAAAAGGCATATGGATATGACACTTGGGAATACGGTAGTGTTAAGCACTGATTTGTTGAGCTCTCTCTGCAGGGCCTCCGTGCCTTCCAGGGAGGCAACAGCTCCCTCCGGCTATTGTGTCACCTGCAGACTTGCTCAGAATCCCTTCCAGTCCTGTGTCTAAGTCATTTAGGAAGATGTTGAAGAGCACAGGGCCTCAGGTGGAATCTGGTGGAACCCGTAGCAGGTCACCAGTCTGTTACCCCATTCACTATTACCCTCTGTGCTTGACCTGTGAGCCAATTGCTCACTCACCACATGATGTGTTTATCCAGCTGATTGCTGGACATTTTGTCCAGAAGGACCCTGTGAGAGACAACATCGAAAGCTTTACTGAAAACCAAGATTACATCAGCTGGCTTCCCTTGATCAGCTAGGTGGACTACCCTGCCATAAGGTTTGATAAGCAGGACTTTCCTCTCCCAAAGCCATGACGAATTACTGTGTCATCTTTCAGGTGGTTTTTGGTACCTCCCAGAATAATCCTCTCCATAGCTTCACTAGGCACTGAAATGAAACTAAGAGGCCCGTAGTTTCCAGGATCCTCCTTCCTGACCTTCTTGAAAATTGGGACAATGTTCACCCGGTTTCCCATGACAGTTGAGAAATTACCAAGAGAGGTTTTGCAATGACATCAGCCAGCTCTTTGAGGATCCTGGGATGAATCCCATCAGACTCCATGGATTTGTAGGGATCCAGCCAAAGCAGCAAATCAGCAAATCTTGCACAATTTCAGGTTTGACTGGGAGCTGGTCATTCTCACAGTCACCGGCCTCTAGCTCAGGACACTGAGGCCCCCTTGGTCGGTCATCTGTGCTGAAGACAGAGGCAAAGAAGGCATTAAACACTTCTGCTTTATCCCTTTTTGTGAGGTGACCATCCTCATCCTGTAATGGGCTGATGATATTTCTGTACTGCCTATTGCCATTAGTATGTTTGAAAAAACTCTTTTTGATTGTCTCCCCTATTTCTGTCCAGCTTTAACTCCAACTGAGCTTTGGCCACTCAAAGTTTCTCCCTGCAGCAGCAAGCAGCATCTCTGATTCACTTGACCATGCTGCCACTGGGTATACACCGTCCTTTTTTGCCTTATTTCTAAGGCAACACCCCAGACTCAGCCAAGCCAACCTTCTACCTCACCTGCTTGACTTCTGACATGTGGAAATTTCCTGCTCCTGTGCTCTTAGGAGGTGATGTTTGAAAAGCGACCACCACTGATGAACCCCAACACCTGCAAAAGTATTTTCCAGAGGGCCTTACTAATTCCCTGAGCAGCCTGAAGTCTGTTCTCCTCATGTCCACAGCTGAGGTTTTGCTGGCACTCTTCCTCCTGTCAACAGAGATTTTAAACGTGATCACTTTGTGGTCACTGTGGCCAAGACAGTCACCACTCTACACTTCGCTGACGAAATCCACCCTGTTAACAAACAGCAGATCAAGGAGAGCATCTTTCTGAGTCAGCTCCCTTAGGACCTGTTCCCTAAAGTTGTCATCCAGGTTTTTTAGGAATCTTGTGGCCTAGGTTGTACCAGCTGTGTGATTCTCCTGGTTAATTTCTGGCAAGTTGAAGTCCCCCATAAGGCCAAGGACAGTTGATTTAGAAGTGTCCCTTAGTTCCTCAAAGAATAATTCATCAGTGTCATTGTCCTGTTGGGAGGTCTGTAGCAGACTCACACAGTGACATCCACGGTATTTGTTTGCCCCTTGCTTCTTATCCAAAGATTCTCAGCTGTGCCATTGCCAGCTGTGAACTCCATACATTCTAACCCTTCTATTACATATGGTGCCACCTCCCTGTCCCTTCTGCACTGTCTATCCCTCCTGAAGATCCTCTACCCATTCAATACAGCACTCCGGTCACAGGCCCCATCCCACCAGGTTTCACTTATGCCAGTGATGTCATATCTGTGGGACTCGCCTAGAAATAAGTCTTGTCTTGAGTGTTGTAAGTGGAGATATTTAGGTTTCTGTTGATTTCTACAGGAGCCACAGATGCTTGCACATCAGAAAAATAATTTAATACTACATATTCCAGAAGGGACTTTTTTTCAGTGGTCAGGATGGTGCTTGTGCCTACTTTACCTAATATGTTCAGTGTTTGCAAAGCACCTTGAGATTGTAAAATTAAAGCTATTACATAATTCTGAGATACTAAATTAAGTGCACTGAGTTTTTTAACAGTAGTAGCTAAGACTCTGTTAAGAAGTTACAGATTTTTCCTGAAGTGTATTGTACCAGGCTAATAAATGACAACATATTTAATTCTGGTAACATAAAAAAAAAGTTTTAACAATTTTATTATTATTTTCTAAAACATTTACCAATAGTGGAAGACTTTATTTAATGGGTCTTGTTCATATTTGACCCACTCCTGTTACTGTGTTATGACAAAACTCACCTGTACTACTTTACAAATTGGCTTTGATAAAGGTGATGAAATTTGAAGTGTAGTTGTTTATTTCTTAATGAGATAATTTGGTCTTAGGCCTGCTTTCAGGAAAGTCGTGATGATTACTAATTTTAGTGCATGAGGCATATAGGTTGTCTGATGTAGCTTTGTGTTGTAGTACAGCAGTCCAAAGAAGTATACTGGGTTTTTTAAGCTCTACTGCAAAAAAATGCCCCTGTCTGAAGTCAGTGGAAATTTGGTTGTCAGCCATGGAGATGGCAGTAGTTGGAACTCCAGTAGTTAAGAACTCCAGTTCTGAGATTTATTTTCTGTCTTTGTAATAGAATTGTGTTGTTTTCTCATCTTCAGTCATAGGAAGCGTTACAGTATATTGCACTCATTCATCTAGAGCTGCCCTTGCTATTTTTGCTGCTTTTTTACACCCTGCCAGATGTTTGTTTAAAAAAACAGTGGGGAATGTTTCATGTCTGTTTGTCTTTTACATATTCTTAAGTGTGTATTCATTTGTACAGTGGTCCTAAGCCATCAGTGTACCTGTTCAGAAATAGAGGAAGTCATACCAGGAAAGACAATACATTATTGGACTTATGTTCTTGGGCTAGTATTTTTGTAGCAAATGTTAGCTAGTGCTGAAACTAACTCTTGAGATTACACATGATGTATAGGTTTAGGTGGTGAGTATGGGAAAGTTCTATTTTTCTATAAGCCTTGACTCTTTTCAGGACTTATTTTGAACCTAATCAATTTGAGTTAGGCTTTGTTATTTTCTGTCTCTGTGTGTATGCCAAGAATACATACTGGAAAAATATATTTTCAAAAAATGGTTAAACGAGACAGACCTCATCTAAACCTCATCTATGTTACCTAAATAGCATAGCGTATTTACAAATCTGTAGACAGCAGTGTTTGCTGAAAGAAACAAAGAAGCATATTTTAAGATTGATGAATGTTAGCCTGGAAAAAAGGAATTAGATTTCTTCATTACATCTGAAAGTGGTATTAAGGTTGTTTATGCTTTCAAATAATTTAGAATTAATTTATCTTTTTTCTTCTGCTTGTGTTGTTTCTACTTTCGGTGTGTAAATATGACTTCTGTTTAACACCTGTTTGTTATTCAGGCCTTTTTATCTGTATACATTAGCAAAATAGTCTTTTATTTTACTTGCCCTTGCCATCCACTGATCATTTTGCAACACATTCTAATGTTATAGCTTTGAGGTTGCAAAGCCAAAAGTCATTGTGTAGAGAAGACTATCATAGTCAACAACAAAGAGGCATGTCATGTCATGTTGTGGCTGTTAGCTGACAGTCTTGGAATGCCAGAGCCCTGGATAACACAGGGACCATAATGTGTACCAGTAGGTTTTGAATATTCACAGAATATGTCATTACAACTCTGCCTTTTGAATGCTTGTTTAGATCTGTCAGAGTCACTTTTGTCTTTCCTGAATTGGTAACAAGATATTTTGCTTTCATATCTTAAAATGTGGTGCAGTGAGTACATTGTCAAGGTAAGAAAAAGAAATTTCCAGTTGAGAGGTCATCATGTGCTTAAAGGGCAGGATCCCTTTAAATAATAGTTTATCTGAAATTATAGTTTCTAGATGGTTTCTAGTGGCAATATTTGGTTCTAGTATCCATATTGTCTAATTTCAGACTCTCCATTTTTATTTGAGAAAAAACAATAAACAATCCTTTTGGATCAAGGAAAATTTTCTTGTTTGTAATTTTTGCTGACATAACTTAGTTTATTTGAATACTGCCAGCCAAAAGTCTTCTACCTTGTCTTGCTCAAGTTAGTGGCCTATTTTAGGTGGATGCACACAGCTTAAATTCCTATATAAATTCTTTTTGTCTAGTTGTCTCTGAAAGATTTTCATTGAGGAAAAAGTTCACAACCTGGGAACTTGGAGAAGCTAAAAAATTTCTGAGGAGATGATAAGTAGTTACCCATCTCCTGATTTTCTTTTACCTTCTGCATCAAGGCCAGGGAGTGAACAAAGTGTTGTTGAACTATGTGCATGTCCACATTATGCCTGCAGCTCCAAGCAGCTCATACCACTTGAGCAGTCTCTATTGGGTATGCGTGTGAAAAATCCCGTCTCCATTTGGAATCATATTTTACCTTTTTCCAGAAAAGTCCTGTTTATATGTCATTAATTCAGTAACTGAAATACACGAAGTCAGTAAATTGAGATGTGATAGGCTAAATCTGGGTTCTAATGGGTGCATACTTACAATATTTGGATTTGTGCCAGAAGTAAGAATGAGACAGACATCTTTTTGTCTGCATGTGCGAAAGCTTGTAACAAGACTTCATCTGAGGATGGATATGGGTTCATGCACTGGACACAATGTCACAGCTGATTCACAGGAAGAATTCTCAAAATGTGGCATTAACTTATAACAAACCTCAAGAAGTCAGTTATCACAACCCTTGCACTGAAGCAAAATGGAACATGTCTATAACTTTTTAGACAAATGTTTTGTGTAACTTGTCTTGAGAGGGGGACTGCAGACTTCTGGTCCTCTATTGCAAGTTATTGTAGTTTTTGTCTTTGGAAGACAGGAGGATAAACTGTCATTTTTAGATGTATTTGAAGATTTGGGTCTTACAGGTTACGCAAATTAGCACATATTTAGGTCTTTTGCTATACCCCAGTTTTTGTCTTACACTGTGCTACCCAACAGATTCAGTGATTGAGCTATAACCCCAGTGCCAAACATACCAGCAGAACTGCTTTATATTGTCTACATACTCCACTTCTGTTAATACATTTCACAACCCCATTTGCATTTTTGCCTCAACTTGCTTTGCTGAATTATTGAATCCAGTTTTCCAGAGTATTTTCCACAGAACTAGTGGAAACAGAACTGCTTCCTGTTTCTGTCTTGATGATTTTTTTCCTTCCTGCTTGGTGTCTTGGTCTCACTTTATTTCACGTCACTTATATGAAGCCTCATGTCTTGTGTATGTTATGTATAATTTCACAGTTTCTCCTCTTTATCAAGATAGTTTTGCTTGCATTGCATATTTATTGGTTCTGAAATATTGGACATGACACAGAAATTTTATCCTCTTATAAAATATTGTACCTGTTTGGAACAAACAAGCAGATGCTCCTTTTGTACCTTTGTTGTCTGTTTCCTTTCTTATATCTGAGATTTTTAAGAAGAATTTTCCTATATAGTCACAAAAATATCATATCTGGAAAGAATAGGAAAAATAAGTCCTTGTGATTTTATTGATTTGAACCCATGTCTACTAATTGCAATGGCAACCAGTGATGTAAGTTCATATGTAATGTATTCTGTGTAATGTTTGGGGGATGTAATTTAGACATTCAGGGTTTCAGAGATGATTGTTATGTAAATATGGAGGAAGCATGTAACTCAACACCATGAGTTATACCTTAATTTGTTTTTTAATAAAAGAGTCACTTTCCCAATTTATTACACCAATTTTACAAAGGTATAACTATACAAGAGCAAAAAAGCCATTTGGGCTACAACACTAAAATAGACTTGGAAATGTCTGACTACCTATAAGTATACAAAGTTTAGGAAGGTCTACTATATATTTTTACAAGTTTTTACAAAGAATGAAAATTAATATTTTGAGACACAAGTGCGTAATGGTGATCACCTAAAGTATTTAATCTCTGATATATTACCAACAGGAGCCATGAGGAACTCTGTTAAATTTGAGCATAAGATGATAAATACATATCTTGTTTGGGGAGTTTTTCTGCAAAACAGTAATAGTGTATGTTTTGTTGCACTGTTACTGGAGAGGACTTATGGGGAGCACTGCTTTTCATTACAGGTGGGTTCTTGTGCTATGATCAAGCAATCCAAACATCTAATTGCTCTGTTGAACTATTACTTTTGCTGCTGTACTGGTTGTAATAGTCTTGGGAGACTCTACTAAAGCTGCAACTATCTATTGAAATAGTATTAAGAGTTGTAAAACAGGTGATGGTATAAAAAAAATTCCAGAAAACCTGAGGAATCAGGAAGAATTTTGTATTAAACCTTCTAGAAGCAATGAGTAATTATTAAGCCATTTCTAGTGATACAGTTAAGGATCAAAACAGCAGTGACAGTTAATGATCAAAACAGCAATGACAAAAGTATAATGCGAACAGTGGATCAATTATAAAGAAAGGCACTGTTTTCCATTTGGTAATATAGTGTTCAGTTAACAGCACTGAAACTGCTGTTTGAAAATAAATTTAATCAAAAGCATGGTACATGGGAGGAGTAGATGTAATCGATGCCAAGATGATTAAAAGGCAAAAAGGTGATTTTTTTCTACTAGTCAATCTGAGTTTTGCATCAAGTGCTTTGTTTGACTGAGTTGCAGCAGAAACTTAAGAAACATCATGCTTGGTTTGGTTAGGCTACTGTTTACCTTTCTCTGCCTTCATTCTTTCAGCACTAAAAAAAATATATATATATATAAAATTGCAGGAAGTAGGATCTAAGGGCCCTTTTTAGATAAATGGTATCTGGAGTGTTTTGGGTTTTGCAAGCCTCTGACGGGTGTGGATCCTGGTCTGGTTTGGCTGAATGATTCAGAAAAAATGCCAACCTCCTGGAAGAACACAGTAATTTTTTTTAATAGAAACTCAGTGTTTGAAAATCATGGATCAGGGAGGAAAATCTTGCAAAGGAGTTGTTCTATTGTTGGGAGAGCACTGATCCACACCTGTCTTAATATGTTCCTGGGGAATATCCCAAGTGGAAATGAGTTGGTCTCTAGATATACCTACACAGAAAATTTAAGCATCCCCCTCTTATGATCTGTTATATGAAGGATATTCCTTCTTGATGGGCGTCAGCTGTCTGGATAGGGATGAGTTACACTTTCGGTGTTTGCTTTTTGAAAGGCTGCCTTTTTGCAGTGGAATTGGTTTGCTCTTCCTCTCTGCTGAAGCAGAGTATTTGTGACAAGCTACCAACTCAAGCTCATTGGTTATGGAGAACGCGTTAGACTGGGTGTGGGCACTTAGTGTTCTAGCCTCTGTTTTGAGAGTGATCTTTCCCCCAGGCATTTGTAGTAGAATAGAGACATTTGTAGTTAGACAAGAAGGTGTTTGAATGGTAAAGAAATGTCTCATGGCTTACGAAAGCCACCTCCTCATGTGCTCAGTATTCAGAATTCCTATGACATTTCTCAAGATAGATATCTTGTTTTCCATTTTAGTGTTTGGGGTTTTTTTATATTTATGATTTTTTTTCCCATCAATATATACATGGAATGAGGTGTGTCAGCCATTCCTGTAGAGTTATATCTGCATCTTTCAGTATGTTATCCATTTAAAAATTCTCTTCTTATTTCCTTTCCTGGATTAATTTTTTCAGAATAAAAGTTAATTATTTCTGTTACTCACTTTTCTTTTAGCCTTCAGTGTTTCTACTCTCAGCTTGTCATCCAGAATTCAGGGAACACAAACTTCAACTTTTTTTTCCTGTCTTTGGTCTTTTTAGTGGTGTTCTTAATTATTTCTTAAGGAAAGTGGTGAGAAATCACACAACACCTCTATTTAACTTCTTCTTTCTAAAAATAATAAATATCTGTTTCTTTTTCCGACTCCTCTCCTCTTATGCATCCCAGGCATCTTCCTACCCACCCAGGTGTAACTGGGCAGACCTGCTCTTTTAATAGTGTTTGGTCTGCTTGAGTCAGAGAGGCAGAAACCTGGCTGAGGTTGGGAAAAGGGTGAGCTGAAAGAGAGGACTCTAATATACATGCTGCGTCTTTTTTTACAGGTTTTCTCACAATCTGAAAGTTTCTCTCACTTATTTGTTGTATCTTACCTTCAAGGTATATCTTCTTGATTTAGTTGACTATAGATAGTACCACAATAACAGGGAAAACTACTTATAAGATAATAAATAAACTAAAAATATGTCTTATTTCTTATTTCTAAAATGAAATTACTGTACGGCCAAGAGATGCATGTTTGTGTTCTTCAGTTTTCCTGTTAGTTCTCAGATGTTCTTCTTTTCTAGCTGTAAAAGGAGAGTGAAAAGCAGTACTGTATTTCTGTCAAAATGAAATAGTCTTAATTTCTGTCAATAAAAACTTCTTTAGTTTCCTGCAGCCAAATGTATTTGACAGATTAATCTACTGGGAATGCCAGCCCTCACCAGGATCTTGTATAGCATGCCACAGTGAAGAAAGTAAAGCTACAGCAAGTGGTATTTTGTGATAGAGCTCATATACCAGATGTTGCTTCCTAAATTCCCAGAAACAGAGATTGTCTGAAGAAAAAGGCATTCAGATTTTGGTAAATAACTATTGTAAATGCATTAAATATTTCCCTTTCTATGCATATATCTGTTTGTGTCCTGAGTACTTATAAGCCTAACAAAACTGTGGGTCATTTTCTTTTTGCAGCTTAATTATTCATCATAAAAAAAGCATTTCCTTTTACCTAACTATTATGCAAAAGTGTAAACAGAAGTGCTTGATTTTGTTTGTCTTTCCTGTATATTATTTGAAATGCATACATTTTTCATTGTTCTCTAAATTCTATGCTGTTTTTCCACTTTTCTTTGAAAAGTTGAATGAGACTGAAACAAATATTTGATGAGAAATCATTAAATTTCTGTATAATATAGTCAAATATTTTAAGTTTCTATCTCTTAAGTTGGTTGTCCACTCTTGTGTTCATTACGCTGTCTACAATTAGATGCATGGTTGGTTCTTTCCCTCAGTGGTTTTACTAATTTATAACCCCTTAGAGTACATGAATAGATTATATTTTTCCTTTCATACTGGCACAGGGAAGTGTAAATTCAGTTTTTGTTAGCCAGCAAGGGACAAGTCTGTCCAAGGGTAGAATATTAAATTTATATTTTTAATTTCTGTAATAAATACAGTTAGAAATACAACTGCTATTATCTGCAAATATTTTCAATTTCTTAAGTACTAAACTCAATTTGTTAGTTATAACTATTTTTGTGTATATCTGACTTTTTAAACTTTATAAGTATTGTGCTAACATTGAGCAACAAAATAGTACTAATTGTAGTTAGCTAATTAGAGAAACCTCTGGGTAGGAAAAGAAAATTGAACTTTTAGAAGAGCCTTTTTAAAGACTAGAGTCTAATGTGAAGTGCTTACTCCCATAAACTCTTGAGACTGTTTGAGACTGTCATTTCAATGCTCAATGCTGTTAACTTTGTAGTTTTTTTCTTATTTTCTCTCAAAACCCTTTTGCTACCAGGTCTCTCAAGTGTCATATGAAAGAGAACAGAGGTTATCCATTCTCCCATTCTCCTGTGGGAAGAAACTGACATACCTGACATGTTTGGTTTGCCTGGTTTTGTTGGTTGTTTTTGTTTGTTGTTTTTCTTCTATCAAAGAGTACCTTTCCTTTCAGAAAAAAGAAAGAAACAAAACAAAGAAAACAAAACACCACATCATTGCTCATTTTAGAGTTCAAATAAAGGAGTGCAACTTGCGTTCCCTAAGCAGCTCATGACTGCTGGTGATTGACTGTCTTCAAGTGAAACAGAATGGTCATCCAGGTAGGTCTCTTACCAGGTATGGGAGACAGTGGTGCAAGTTCATGGTCAGAACTTAGTGGAACATGAATTTCATCACCCGTTTTTTAAGTATTTGCAAAGTGCCTCAATGTTTGGTTGACCAGCTTTTCATTCCTCTACATACCAGTCATTATATCCTCAATATGTTAGGTTTGTTTTTTGGTAAATACCTAAGTGAGAAGTCAGAGGCCTGAGCTGCAGAGTATTTTTGCACTGTTACCAGTGAAAGCCAGTATTTTACAATAAGCCTTAAATTTCATAGAATGCTGGGATGTATTTTTTGATCTGCATAATCTGGAGATATGCAGGACTGAATTGCTCTGCAGGTTTACTTACAGCAGGGGCAGGCTTGGCTTGATGATCAAACATTATGTTTAGCAATTTTGATTAAAAAGTGTCATCAGAATTCTTAAGTTTCAGGAATTCCTTTTCAAGTAGAGGAATGCTCTTTTCAACCAGTTCTGTGGACAGCTTCAAGGATGCTACATGCTTTGTTGCTGATACCACTGTGCTGTGATTGTCTAACACGATTCTTACCCTGTAATATAAGCTTTTTTCTTGCAGAAAAGTCACAGAGTATTTTGTAAATAAATAAATAAATAACCCCCAGAGGCAATTATCTTCCATAGCTGTATAGCGGTGGATTTCTCTTGCTGTTATTTGTGTAAATCACAGCTTGACATAAGTCTGCACAACCTCAGAGGTCTTGCTTTTAGCCTCAAAAATTTTAACTATTTAAAATACAGCTGCACCTGTTTGGCTTAGCACAAGTAGCTGCAAGATCTCACGATGACAAACTTTTAACCTCATATAAATTTTCCATTGTGTCCAGTGTGAAAGGTTTTTAATTAAACTCAGTAACTCATGATACTCTGCTGACAGCTGCCTAAAAACCAAAAAAAAGCCAGCCCAAAACCCCCCCCCAACCCCCCCATCATTTCTCATTTTGGCTGAGAGAAAATCCTTTGTGAAAATGTCAGTCAGCAACCCAATCCTTATTCTTTCGTACTTGAAAACATTATTGGTTTTCTGAAGCCTGACTAAACATGGGGCTTTAACCTACTAACCTGAATCTCAGCATGGCCTCTGGAAATAGGATGGATGTGGTCTGAGATTGCTGAGAAAACCTCATGGAGAATGGGGGATTTTATGCTACCCAGCCCCTTGTCTTCATGTGGAGCCCTGTCTGGTCCTTTATTCCCACAGTGAGCTCAAAGTCCTTAGGTATCTTTAGGGAGGAGATTATCTCTCCTTTTTTTACTATACTTTTATTTTTTATTCTGAAGGTTGAGACAAATTCCTTACTGAAGAGGCAATTTTAGACTATTTCAAGACTAGAGGAAAAGACCAAGTCATACAGTTCTTTTGTAATTTGAGTAATGGTGGTGTTTGTTTCAAACTTTTTCCATTAAAATCAGGAAATATTTGTACCTATATGGAATAGTTTTAGGCAAGAATACCATACACGAACCAAAGCACATTTTCAAAAAGAAATTGGTTAAGTGTTCATTGTGCTGCATGGATTTACACGACAGAGTTTATACTGCATAATCATTGCAGTAAGATTCCAGTAAAGGTGATTCCTGTCTCAGTGTTCTGTCAGGAACTCAAACTCTTTCTCTTTTAGCAGTTGTAAATAATTAAGCATTTTTTTATGCTCTAGGTCATTCAATGATCTTTGTTACTCAGCTGTTTAAGACTGGGCATGTGCCTTTTACTGAGTAACAGAAGGTATCAGTCTTGGATTTTTGCCCATTTAACCTCAATAATTTCATTGTTCTAGGATTATTACATGACAGTAGGAAGAGGAAGAAGTTAAAGCTATCTTTGGAAATAATAACTTTGCAAGCTTGTTAGACTTGGATTCTCAGGCTCTCCTCATGCTTATTCTGGAAAGTAAACAAACCTTGGAATTTTCAGAAAACGATTTTCTACTGCAGCTCCCAAAGAACTAAATATATTTTATCAAGCGTTAAGTGAAAAAATGTACCCTACATCTGATAACTGTTCTGTTGGTTTTTGCATTAGCTTCAATATTTGTTAAAAGTGTCTTTTTTTTCTTTTTTTCTTGATGCAGGTGCCTTATCTCCCAAGAAAATTATTGGGTTTGGTTAAGCTGTGTTCAAATTGTTGAAACTCACCATAAATCTTAGTATCATGAGGGTTACTAACAGCAGGGCTTTCACCATTTTAAGGTAACTCTTAGAAAAATGAGTAGTATGACTTTTTTCTGTATTCAAGACCACAGTCTAAACTTTCCTCTGTTCAGATTCTAGTTCCTTCAGGACCTTGACATAAGCTTAGCCAGCAAAATTTCAGTCAGTACTTTCATATATCATGTAGCAAGACAGATCAAAATGACACTTCAGGTAGATCTAGAAGTTTTTACTGGTTTTTATGCACTAGTATAAATAGAAATGGGCTGTCATGGAATCCTGTGCTACTGAATGAAATAATACATTGTCATTTCCCTTGTTGTGGGTCAACAATTTCAAAAAGCTTAAATTTACCTTCCAGTTTAGAAAGGTATTTTTGTAGTGGTTATTAACTTTATAGACCAAATGACAGCATATGAACATGTCTGACTTTTGTCTGATGGTTCCTTCTAATGTAGAGTTACAATTTTTGTTAAAAATTGTGTGCAGTTTGAGGTGCTTCGAAGGGTTGGTCTTAAGTGCCTGTAGAATCAACCTCTGCAAATTCAGTATGAGTTGCACTAAACACTAATACGTAGCTATTCTGCTATTCTTACATCAAGTCTGTGATGTTTTCCTTCTTGTGATTTCCATTTAGTAGTTTACCAAAATGTCATCTTCTGTCTATTTTGCCTGTAGAGAATGAAAGGTGTGGTGCTTTCCCAGGTTCACATGTTGTGCCACAGAAGTACATGCCTGGTAGAAGATCTGTTTAGTTCCCCTGGAGTATTAAGATGTTTTCAGTGTTTTCTACCTCCTAAGTTCAGATTCCACTGAAAATGCACGACTCTGGTGGGGTTTTCAGCTAGACCAGAAGCCTTAAGCAACTTTACATGCAGTCTGGTGACCCTTCAGCAGAATGGGAATGTGTACCCAAAGGCAGGAGAGAGGCCAAGGTTACAGCCCTCAGAGTAGATGTCATTTTAAATTGCTGTGACCATGAAAGCATCTATCCAGCCAGTCCTTTTCAGACTGCCCACAGCATGTTGGCTCTCGTCTGGTTGAGTTACCCTGCACAAGCATGGTAGACAGAGTTACTGCGGGGGTGGCATGGGAACCAGCCCTGCTCTTCCTCCTGTTCTCATGCCTGGCTCTCTGAGTCAGCCTGTTTTCTTCAGAGTTAACAGAGTAAAGTCAATAGATGGGGGTTGTGGATACAACTAAAGCATATATAGTAGCTGTTGTCTCAGTGTATCAAGTTGCATTTCTGTAGAAGGGAAAGAATATCATGTAAATGAAATTGAATGATAAAACTAAAGTTAGAGGTATTTCAGTCCCTAGAGAGGAATAGAAATATTACATTTTATTCATACTCATGATAATGCTAGTGACAAGTTTCACATTCATGTCAGATGATTATGTTCAAGATCCCTGAGAAGATAAGGAATCAAAGTGGCTCTGAAACAAGCAAGGAAATGTACCAGTGGAAACTTTGTGGACACATGAAAGAAAAATGACAAGAAATATATGAAACACGAATAGTTGTAAGTTTGTGACTCTGGGGTGTTTGTGAAAGTAGCTGAATTATTTGCAAAACCATTGACTCACAGGGCAGAGAAGTAGTTACTCCGCAGGTGTTGCTGGTGCTGAACATAGCCAAAGCTGATACTTGCAAAGAAATATTCTAAGTTTAGAGAAGAAATGTTCAAAATTAGGGAAAGGTGGTGGAATTTTTCATGTAAAAACATTACGTAATCAACAATGATTGATGAGATGTCTTTGTTAGTCGCAAATTTGCTTCAAATGCATGTAAATCAGCTTTTATGCCAATAGCAACAGGGAGATAGTGTTATGAAAAATACTTCATTACCTATTGACATTTTAAGCATTTTGGACCTGATCCACAAATCGTTTTAAATGACTAACATACCTCACTTTCTAGTGTAAATCACAAAAAAAATGTCTAATGCCCTGCTCAGTTTCTGCTTTATTCGCCTGTACCAGAGTTCTGAAGGGAAAGCGCCCGTAGCAGGTGCCGTGTATATTGGTCAGAAGACTCTTTCCAGTTGTCTTTAAATTTGTGTTTCACCATTTTTTAATTAAGTGAAAGAACTTTTGAGACTTCGGTGATCTACATGTCAGGGCTTACTCAAAAAACTTCTTTCAAAGGCCGACGGAGCGCGTGGGATCCCAGCCCTGTCCCGAATCCCGCAGAGGAAGGGTCTGAATCCTGGTCCTCGTTCCTACCTGAGCACCCTGATCTCTGGAGGGGGTGAAGGAGTGACGGGCTGTCAGAGCCGCATCAGGGAGCTGCGGCAGGTGCCCTCCTATCACCCGGCACCACACGTCCAGAGAGGCCGGTCCCACCTCCTCCCGGCGGCCGCGTGCGGGGTGCGGTGCGGGATGCGGTGCGGTGCGGGTTGCCGCCCCGGGTCTGGCTCCACTAGGTGGCAGGATGCCTGAAGGGCTCTGCCCTGCTGTCCTGGAGCTCGGGCGGATTTAGAACTGCCTCTACGTATTGTCTGAGGACATGATAAAATGAGGAAAGTTTCCTGGAGTCCTGCCTGCCCCGCGTCTCTTGCTGGTTTTGTTATTAATAAAGCAGAATAGGGAAGGATCCGAGGGAGGTCTGAGAGCCAAAGGAGCCCGTTGCGGTGACAGGGTAAGAGGGCACTTCTTGGCTATCTGCAGTCTGCAAGGGAGAATGGGAGAATTGCCAAGGCAAAGAGAAATTCTTTATGAAAACACAGTAGGGTGTACTGAGACTTAGTGAAATAAAAAATGTCTGTAAAGTTTGCAGAGAGTAACAGCTGGTTAAATTGTAGCTCAAGCTGTAAGTACATAGAAAGGTACGGTCACTTCTTTACAGAGCCAGCTTAGAGGCAAGGGCCGCCTACTTAAGAAAGCATGGCCTTTTTGACCTATTTTTTCTAAGTTACAGAAGTGAAAGGACGCTGGAGCGTGTAAATGTCACAATAAAGCATTAAATTAAATCTTATACAGAATTAAGTCACATCTTCTTTTTCCTGCTTCTTATCTTTGTCTTTTTCAAGCATACTTCCTTCTGCGCACTCTGAAAGCAGTGATTTTGTTTGTATGACACACGTACAAAGCTTCACAAACACCTTTAGTGCTAGATCTCGGTGTTTGGACTAAACTTGCTCAGGATATAACTTCAGTTCTCATTCCTCTCGCTCAGGTACCTGTGCCTGCGAGAAAACTTGAAAACTGAAGCAAGTGTATTTTAAATTGGGAACGATCGTGCTTGCCGTGCACCCCCGCCTCGGCTGAGCGCCCACCCCATGCGCTCCCCTGCATGAGTGCGCACATGTGTAGGGACAGCCGGGGCGGGGGCTCCTGGCGCGGGCCCTGAGGACCCCCTAGGGCCAAACCTCGCTAACCCCGGGCTCGGTTCCTGCGGGTCTCGGGGGCTTGCGAGCCGGCGGCCGGTGTGCTGGGGCAGCCTGTGCGGTGAGGAGCTGCGCATTCGGGAGAGCCAGAGGGAGCCAGGGGATGTCCGTGCCCCTCACCTGGTCGGGCGAGGGGCTTAGTGCTGGAAGGAGGTCGGGGACGTGAGCTGGGGTGCTCACAAAGCGGAGTCGGCAGGTGGAGGTAACGGGCTGGGCGAGAGCTGGGGAGGGGAGGAGAGGAGGGGAGGGGAAGGGTGCGGGGGAGCCGCGGGGCGCGCCCGGAGCGCGGTGCGGGCGCGGCGGGAGGCGGAGGAGGAGTGGCGACGGCAGCGCGGGCTGAGGCCCCTGCTCGCCCGCCTTTGAACCGGGGCAAAGCAGAGGCGGGGAGAGGGACAGGGGCAGGAGGCGGGCGGAGACATCAGAGCGGCCGGGCGGATAAGGTGGGAGAGCTGCGGGAGCGGAGCGGGCGAGAGAGGCGTCTGCGATTAGCGGCTGCCTCCGGTCCCTGCGCACCGCACCGCTGCTCTGGGCACCATGCAGAGGTCCCCCCTGGAGAAGGCGAACATCTTCTCGAAACTTTTCTTCAGGTGGGAGACCCAGCGCGGCGGGACATGTGCGGGCGGGGCGGTGGCGGCGCGCGGAGCTCAGAGGGGGTTCCGTGCCCTCCGCCTGACGAGGTGGAAGGCAATAACCTCGGGAAGGGTCTGTGCGGAGAGCGGTGGGAGCCTCGCTCGTCGATGAGATCACTCTTTTTTTTATTGTTGTTGCATGGGGGTTTAGCACCAGGAATGGGCTTTGTCAGATGTCATAAACCCTCGCTAGACCCGGACAGATGAATTTATGACATAATTTGAGCAACCTTTGGTAAATTGCTCAACTAGTTAATCTCTTATTTCACTGTAAACTTTTAGAACGCAGTGTGGTGGTGGGAAGCAGGGGGGTAATGCTCTCAGAGGAAGGATACCTTCTGTTTGACTTTTTGAGTGTTCAGCATTTGTTCGGTGTGCAAATGTAATATACGATCTTACTAGAAACAGTTCTTTGTAAGCCTCAAAAATGTTCTCTCAAAAGCACACTTTCTAGTACCTTTTCTTTCTCAAAACTTCAAATAAAAAGTGAAGATGCCAATACCAATGCCTGAGCACAATGTACTTTGTAAGACAACATGGAAGCCTGACCACGTTTTATGTGACATTGCTAGAAATGACACTGCAAACTTGAGAGAGCAAATAATCTACCTGGCATTGGCCCACACACCACTGTTTTTGCCAGGGTGCTGGGCTCCCCTTTTGCTGCTGGAGGATCTTTTGCATGGCAGTGAAGGAAGGGGGGAAATCTTGTGTAAGATGTGAACATGGTGACTGAAATGGGAGCACATGGTGTAAAACCATAACATTGGCGTGAGGTCTCTGCCTGAGCAACTGGGAGCTTTTAGCTCACTTTTTAATCCTTTTGGGGTAGCTTTCAGCAGGTTGGTCCATACCTTTTAAAAAGTTTCTTAAGGAAAGGGAATCTGTATGAATCACTCTGTTTGCCTGCCTTTCCCCCCTCTTCCTCATTTTAGCCAGATGTGATGGTGGGAAAGGATCCCTAATCTAACCTGTTCCTAAAGTTTTACAAACATTTAGGTAAAGGTGAGGAACCTAGAGGTGTTCTTCATTGGGACTGCAGTGAGAAAGAAGCCATATTTGCTGTCAAATGCTGTTAGAACCAGGGAGTGTGGATGGAGTGTAAGCCTTTACAAATTCTCCATAGAAGCATCTTCAGCCAGTTCTCCTGTCAAGTATAAGATAGGAATCTGTAGAAAATAAGTCTGCATATTAATTTCATTGCTCAAGGAGCCACTTGTTCTATTTAATTTTATTTGCTTGTAAAACTTCCATCAGAGTAGTATTGTCCTAGAATCTGTAATGCTGAAGGCACAAAGGAAAACCCCAAGATAAAGCAAATATATTTCTCATTCCCACCATAGTTGAAGTTCCCATATCTGAAACCAGTTCATATTCATTAAGTGCATAATTAACCGTCTTTGGACCTGAGATGGACTTTTAAAATCATAGTCTTTAAGTCAATTAAATAGTGTGTTAATCATGCTTATCATGCATGATGCATTATATTGTACCCTGTATCAGTCAGGTAAATGTAACCAAAGTGATAATAATAAACTATATAAAGGTAAGGAGATGTTTATGATGAATATTGACTAGAGCAGAAAAATGGAAAAAGGATACATGGAAAATATTGCTTTTTCTAATGATGATGACAGTTGTTTTTGAGTATCTGACAGAATGTTTCAGTGAAGTAATTTTTATAGGTGGCTGCTATGCAATTATGTGTGAAGTACCAATCTGAATATAATGTGATAAGTTGAAGATCATGTTAGTAGAAGTGATTTTAAAGTATTAGTTGTTATTATTCAGGAAATCCTGCTGATAAATGTAAAATTGTTATTTAATATTGTATGAGCCACTATCAGCTATAGGTGTGTAAACCTGTTGGCAAGGTTTTATTGTTTCATAATGTATTCTGTTCTAGCTGGAGAGATTGGTTTAAATATGTTCAAGTCAGAATGGAGCTCCTTGCTCATAAGTGAATAATTTAGACATGTTTCATTATTGTGTGTGTCTTTTTTTCTTAATTCTTTATGCTAAAAATCAGAAACTGTCTTGGTGTACAAGGAGCAGTATCTTAAAGAAAATGTACCTTTTTGTTGTTTCCAAGATTAGTGATATTACTGAGGCAAAAAAAAATATTGCTTGGGGTGGTCGTGATAGAAAGTATTTATAATTAGAAATTAACTTTCATCCAAAATTTTAAACAGTTTTTGTTTAAAAACTGAGCTTTGGTGGATAAGAAATGAGGTGGGAAGACAAGTGGTTTGAGATCTTCCATTAGGATGACACTTGGAAAACTCTAGGTACTAAGGGTTTGGAGTTTCAGGATTTCTTTTGTGTTTTGTTTTATTTTCCTTGTATGTTTTCAGAGTTGATCCCTTTCGATACCAACCTCATGCAAGACATTTTTTCCTGTGCATTGGCAACTTTTTACCTTCTTTAAAGAAAACAGAGTTTTATGCAGAAGCAGTCAGAGGTCATATGCTTAGCTTCATATTCAAAGTGAAGATCCACTTTTGTCTTTATAATCATGACTTACTTTCTTTTGTAGTTTTGAGGATTTGCAGGGTCAAGGCCATACTTTTTGTTGCAAACGTCAGAGTACTTTGCATTCAGCCAGTTTTATTGAAGATTAACTGAGATCAGGAAGTGTTGTTAATTAATCAATTTTTATCTGAGTACTGACACACAGAGTTATTGCTGGAGTTTCAGAAATGGCTGCAATTATGGGACAATTCTGATTTTATTTAAACTACAGGTTCTCAAGGAGTAATCCTTGTGCTCCTGTCCAACTCTTTAAGCATATACTTTTGCAAAGTATGCACCAAATGTGACAACTCTTGGCAGGACCTAGTAGATTAGTGCCTGAACATTATTAAATCAAAACGAGAAATGCAAACTAAGCCAGCTTTTGTGTCAAGTCTTCCCATTGATTCAGTCAATCAGACCTACTCTAGTTGCTTCTTTCCAAATCAGAGAAAAACAAATGTACTGCCTTTTTATACAACTGTCCAGTGGTTCTTAGAACAACTTATCCTGCAGGGGATAAATGTTGGATTCCTTCTTCTGCCCTGTGTGTGGCAGGAGGGGTAGGAAAAAGAATTAAATTCTATATCTCACATCTTCTAGGATTTGGGACCAAATGTTACCTGTGTTTGACAGTTAAGGTGTTTTAGTCCTCCATCCCTGGATCAGCTACTCTTTTTAAAGCATAAAAGCAAGAATTACTCTGTAGTTTACTGGGTAAGAAACTTGTTTATGAGTCCTGATTTTTGGTCTGAGGGCACTTCTTTTGAAGTCTGTTAAGGTAGATAACAGAACCCATGACTTAAGTTTTGAAAATACCTAATCCATAGGCTACAGCCATGTTATTTTACCACTCTTTGTAGCTTAATTCAGTCATAATTGCAAAGTTGAGAGTACCTTGGCCAAGACAGTTTCAGGTTTAAAAATGAATTCTCATGAGAATTAATGGAATCCATTTAAAGAAAGAAACTAAAGCCAGACCTGCTATAGGCAGTCCCTGCTCTATCCTTGAACTGTGTATCTTAGAATTTAATACCAAGAGGTTACTTAGGATTTTAATTCTTGAACAGAGAAGGATTTATGTATTTTCCTCAAGAAGGTTGGGGTTTATTGTATTAATTTGTACTTAAAATGTCTCCTGAAACTCTCTTGAGTTCCTAAAAACCACAAATGTGTGTAGGAAGTTTGAAGGCCTAATTCAAGTCTGGAGGACAGGTGTCTAGAAATTGTCCAAACCAACACCTACTTGGAGCATCCCCTACTAATGCCTAGCTGTAGCATTTGGCTCACGTTTCCTCTTTGAGTAGGGAGCCTCTGTGTACATTGGCAACAATGAGCAGGTGGGTTGAGCACAGTGTTGCAGCTCAGTTGCTGGAACAGTTGGCTTGGACAGTTCTACAAGGCAAATTTCTTGTAGTATATTCTTAAGGCCCTTTATGTGTCTAGCCCCGAGGAGCTGCCATTTAGCAATCCCAGGTAATCATAAATCCTGTCAGTGCTAATCAAGCACAGATGCAGCCACAGCACAGAATGCTCCGTGAGGCTGCCTGATGATTTGTTTCCACAAGTGGTCCTTGGAGACCAAGGCTTCAGTGCTTCTGGAAGTCAGCCCCCAGGTGGTTCAAGGTTGTGTGTGCAAGTTTTGGACTCCTTTTAAAAATTTGGCTTCTATTACTATTTTCAAGGTAAAAATGAAACTTGAAATGAACTGGAGAAAGGATGTCGAGTCTCCTACACTTGAAGTCATTTCAGTCAGAGGAATACCTTTTCTAGCAATAAGGCTAAATTGTGTCCTTGGCTCAGCTAAGGCTGCATCTTTGGTCTAACGAGAAGAAGTGCAAACCTTGCATAGAACAGTGACCTTTAGCTGCTTTATAACTTTAAAGCACAGAAGCCTGTATCAAGTTGCATTTGAGTTTCTGAAATATATTTAAAGACTCTTTTCCTCCTGCAGGAGGAAGACTTAACATCTTGCTACTCAAAATTAATTACCAAGCATTTGAAAGATTTGCAGACCTGTATGTACCTTGTTATTCTCTACGTGGTTTTGGTGACATTGATTTTGGTGACAAATAATCCATCCAAATCCTTGACTTTTTTTTAATACTGTCAGCAGTAACATGGATAGTAGTTTTATTATCTGTATTATAGAGGCTTCTAAGTGCACTAAAAAGAAATTTGAAGTCCCTTGTACTAAGCACTGGAAAATATTTGATAAGGAAGTCTGTTTCAAAGATATTAATGTCTAACTAGACAACACAAAGAATGGGCTAAAAAGAAGTTTCCTTATTAGTTCTGTAGAGAAGAAAGTGGGTTACACAATGATTGTAACTTGTCCTGGGAGTATGTGGTGGAGTCGGTTCAATCTGTCTGAGGTCTCCTGTCCAGGACTTTAATGCACAAGGGTATTTCTGGTGTGACAGTTATTTTGGAATATTTCTAGAGTGAACAATTATCTTCTTCATACTGAACAATCTTAGTCTCTGAATATCTACATTATTGAATATGCTAATTTCTAAAGTAGTGAAAACAGTGTGCCTTACTGCAGTCCCCCAATGTTACTTTGTTACTTACAAAGCCCCCCAATGTTACTTTGCTCAAAGCCCAAGATTGTTTTGGAAATCAGAAGATATGAGACATTTTCTCATTAACTTGCAAGGATCATGCTGAGGAGTAGTAGTGTCAAATACGAGAATACAGAGAAAATGGCAAAGAGCAAGGGGTAAGAGAAGCAGAAGCTAATTCAGGATTAATTTCATATTACTGTCATGGCAATTTACATTTTGATATTTGGTATTAAAATAAAATAAATTACCAATGTGTTCGCCTCTTTGTGATGGAGTTTATACCTCACCACTTAGCAGTCATTGGGGTTGGAACAAATTACATGTTTGAAAAGGTCAACTGATGTGCAACTGTATGTTGTTTTATTATGAAATGTTTCTAAAAAATACATGGCTAAGACAGTGAAATGCTAAATTGGGTGAAAATTCTTGATACCACATCAGTGACACATCTGCAAGATTTTAAAATTCAATTAAATCATGAATAGCACTGCTCTGCAAGTTTCGCTGATGGCAGCTTTCTGTAATGTTCCCTGTTCTTTCAAATGACTAGAAAAAAGGAATCTCTCTTTTTCTTGCTGTGGGATATATAATGGGGAAAAAGAATGAAGGTGAAGAAGCTATTTCTTCTACTCAGTCTAACTCTGGTATATGCTGAAACAGCCTTGCAAACCCTGTTCATAACACATCATCACCACTAATGTTATTTTGCTAGCTTTGTTAAATAAATATTTGAAGCGTATCTTAAAATTGACTTTTGTATCTAAACAACTGACATATTTTAATCAGATTTTAATACAATTATGTGTTCTGTCCTTCAGTCTTGCACAACTTAACCCCTAATGTGTTTTGCTTTCTCTCAAATATAACTCTCAGGACTTCTGCAGACTGAAATTCTTTGACTACTTTCCTAATTGTAAGGAAAAACTCTTGAATTTCTGCTAAAAAAGTGTTTAGAGATAAGATAATAATATGAATAAGTGTCACTTCACAAAAACTGTGCATAAAAGGCAAGCCTTCTCCAAGGATTGCCGTGGAGTAAGCCTAATTAAGATTTGCTGTTGAAATCCTGGGGTTTCAGCAGAACATTGATGATTCTTAAAATGGTGCTGCTCACAGCTAGTGGCAGAGTCAATAATATTGCAGCTAAATATCTTCCATGTCAAATAACACCTTATGGGGAAGGATTGTTTATTAGTGAAGAAATTAAAATCTTATTTTTTGTGATCTGGGGGAAAACAACAACAACAACAACAAAAATGCAGAAATCAGTAGAGTCTGCATTTACCTTCTGTTGTTGAAGCCCTGCAATTATTATGTTTAAATATTAAGATGTGTTGCATTTGTTTGTTTTTAAAGTAGAAAATACTAAAGGCTTAATATAGTTTTCAGAATATCTAACATGCTATTTTAGTAGGTTACTGTTCAAAACAAATTAACTGAAACCCTAATCTGTTGGGAGTAGTCAAAGGACAGGAATAAGGCTGTGGTGCCTGGTAGTCGTGCTCCATGGGGGTGCTGGCTTCTCCCATCTGTTAGCAAAGGTCACACGGAGCTGCAGTCACCCTTTACAGCTGTGTTGCAGAATACTCAGAAGATCACTGGTGGTGCAGACACTCTTCTGGGGAAATAGTTTTGGGTGTAGTAGAGCTAACACCTCCAGTATAAAGCAAGCAACAATTTATAATTTGCTTCTGCTGGAGTGATGGATATCTTGTAGGAGAGGATGGGAGTGCAAAGCCTCTGACGGAGTCTGGTCTGGTTTGACCCTTTGGGAATGTCTCAGAAATACATGGTGCCTCAGCCTTTTCCTGCTGTTGGTAGGAGTCATGGCTCTACAAACACCTTGTAAAACTTAGGCTCCAAAGCATCTTCATAATGGTTTGATTATGTTCCCTACTCTCCCTCCCCTTAACTTTTAGGAGGAAGATAAGATAAAGCCAGAGACACTTTTCTTGCCCTCTCCATGGAGATTTAGGCCCAGTTCCTTAGGAGCTGTAGGTACTGTGCTAAACTATATTGTGCACATGTCGGAGGAGACCAGAATCCGCTGATATGCACAGGTAGCAATGCTTTGTAAATGGGAGTGAAATCATGTCTGCCTTTGCACTGCTCAGTAGGTGTTGCTGTGTTTTGCACAGGACACATGTTGAAATGGTACCAGTCTGATCAGTGACCCCTGCAGGAGAGCTTCTCTGTTTTATATATCTTAAACTGCTCAGCCCCATATTCTGTCACTGTTTTAACATCCAGCACTGCTTGATCTAAAGAGCCTGATGGAGCTAGGATATTCCTGTAGCTGGGAAGAAGATCTGAGTAGTTGGCTTAGCAACACACAGGCTCCTTTTGTCTTCAGTGACATGCAAAGCAGCCTTAAGGGAGAGTCAAATCCTATTGGCAAGTTGTCTGTGTTAATACTCTCTGGAAAGCCAAAGACATCTGTCCTATAGATACAGTTTGCTTGAATGGGATGAGTCTGACCATGCTAGGGAAAGCTATTAGCTGTAGTAAGAAATCTGTTATGTGTTGATAAGGTGAATGACAAAGAATTAGTCATTAGAAATCTACCAAACAATATGTTAGGTATTTGATATTTACATATCAAACTTGTAAGGTATTTTTTGCTCCAGGCAGTAAATAATAGAGGTGGAACTTGTTTTCCTTCTCTTCTTCTTTCCTACTGTACATCCTTGAAACTTATCCCCTGCTGGGTTTCATAGGTGTGTGTACCCATAACAACATTCCTAGTTAGTGGCAAAACTCTGACAACACTACAGGTTTTTCTGTAAAAGAGTTCATTAAATGCCAGCAGTAATCCAGTGGCATTTGCTAATGTAATGCTGTAAAACCAATCTGTTTCCCTTCCTTCTTGCTCTCTTCTTTTCCGAAGAAATTTCTCATTCTCAGCAACCACAAAAACCCCTCAGCATTAACACTAACAAATCATTTCCATTAAGCCAAAAAATAGAAGAGCCATATTTGTTGACAAACACTGACTGAGCTGTGCCACCTGGTGTTAAAGAAACATGGATAACTACAGATTATATTGTCAACTAAAATAAATTTATAGTCATTCTTCTTTTCAAAACTTTGCACTGAAACTGGATCATAATCGTAATCTGGATGCAACTGAAATCTGAAAAAAGGTTGGTTTCATGAGATATTTATATATTTTAGGTCTAGAATATTCCTTTTAATAAAATACATACGGTCTCCTACGGTTCATGACAGCACAACCCAAGCAACTGTTGAAAATCTACCTTGAGACAAACATCACGTGTCAGACCAACTCCTCTCACAATTACCACTCCAACCCGAAGCCACTTGGCACAGTGCACGAACTGGCCAGATCTAGTTAGGGTGGGACTTCCGAGCAAGGCCAGGGCAGCTGGGAGATGAACCTTTCTGTGCAAGCCCTGCTAGCAGCCTGCAGTAGAAACCTGGCTACAGACTAGGAGTTGCCCAGGGGAAGGTGTCAGCACTGCTCCTTTAGCTGGCTAGAGAAGAACCATAGTTGCAGCTACCCTGATGAGCAGTGAGATGAGGATGAGACCTGCACTAAATCTGTATCAAAGTCTTGGGAGAGGAAGATGGTTTAGGGACCACGTAATTTCAGTGGCAGTGGTAAGTGCACCTAGTTAATCAAAAAATGAAAGAAGAGACATTTGTAGGTGTACAGTAGATCTGCTAAGCATGCTGCCTTCCTTGAATGCTAATACAGCCACTCTGCTCTAAATGCAGTTACTGTTTGTTACTTCAGACAGTGGCAAAATGCCAGGGTAGGTGCTAATCAAAACTATAAATAAAATCAAATGTATGAAGGGAAACAGCAATAAAAAATGTTTTCCCAAAACATACAAAGTATGACAATAAAGCATTTAACTTTTTTCAAGTTGAGAATGGCTTATTACAGTCTCAAAGCATTAAGGGACTCAGCAAGGTTATTATCTAGCTATGGTATTGATAATTAAAGTTGCTTAGGAAGTACGGTTACTTACTTACATTAACTGCAGTAGTTATTTTGTGTCCCATGACTTGTATTTATTTGATCATTGCCAGAATATCTGCATATAGAGAACTTTCGGTGAAGCCAGTCCATTAGTTTCTGTTCTTGAAGGACGAGGATTGGCCAGTTCTCCACAAGAAATGCACAAAGCCAGTTAGAGCTTGTTCTCTCTGTCATCAGAAGCTGGCAAAATACTAATCAATACCTGATTTATCATTTGCTGTGGCCATGAAAGACTTTCACATAACAATGTTACTTTTAAATTCAAAGATTTTCTTCTAATCCATCTTACTAGGTCCCTAAAAAAACATTGTCTCCTGTTTCCAGTAGAAGTAAAATTTATAGATGTTTTACCAATGACTCCAAAGTGGACTCTCCTAGCTGCCTTCTTGTAACATACCATGAATTGTGTGTTATTTCTCAGCTACAGGGGTGTCAAAGATTGAGCTAAAAGCCATGGGATTCATCTGAAACTATACTGTTATTGTAGAAATGAAGGATAATCCTCCAGTTTCTTAAAAGCACCTTCTCCTTGCAGTGGGTCTGATGTAACTGTGCACTGGAGAAATACTTTTGTGCCTTACTGAATTATGGGGATTAGAGACTGGTGTCTCATGCAATTCAGATTTTCATTACAGTAAATGTTAGAGTGTGCATGTATGTGTTCATAGTTGTAGGCAAATAGTCTTCAGTGGTTGTGCTAAGGTCTCTTTGCCCTTGTGTAGTGTTTAATGATTTTCTTTTACCTTTGTATCAACCTCTGCAAATTCAGAGGTTGCAATTGAGAATGTGGATTACTTTATGTTCTGACACATATTCTTATAGGCATACAGGTACACATATCCAATAAGCTATTTATATTTTCTAAGTGACTGTGAGACACATTATTGCATTTCCTTTGCCGTTTTGGTAACTGTTTTTTTAATAAAGACGATTAAAACAAAGACATTTTGAAATGTTTGAGGTTTTGCAGAACTTTTATCATAATCATAAATCATATGGGGTTATTGACAAACTCTGTTTACATATGGAAGCATGACAGCAATCAACCATAAACTGCTTCTCTGTCAGACATTTAATTTTTTAAGGAAATATTTTTTATCTATGGCCGTAAAGCAGAGACTTGAGTAGTTTCAAAATACACATACTGTAAGTTCTTACTGGTCCGTGTTTGTGTTTTGTTTTAGTCCTATACTTTCAAAAAGATTTCCAAACAGAATCTGCTGCAAAATTTTGTACACGTTGGCACTTGAGGATTAATAGGCCTTTCTGGAGCTGAATTGTTGGGTAAAATTAGTTGAGGCTTCTAAACTTTTACTCTACAGAAGAGTAGCCATTTTTCTGCTTTGTTTTAATTCAGCATGCTCTTCAAATTGATATTTAATTTTTAATTGAGCATGCTCTTTAAATTGGTATTAAATTTTTAAACATGACATTTGAAAAAACAAATGCAAAATGCATGCATATGATGGACACAGGGAAGATCTTACGATGAGTCCTATGATAGATCTGTTTTGTCAAGTGCATACTGCAATGTAGGGTGTCAAAGGAACCCCTATATCACAGAATCATGGAATGGTTTGGGTTGGAAGGGACCTCAAGATCATTTAGTTCCAAGCCCCCTGCCATGGGCAGGGACACCAACTAGACAAGGTTGCTTAAAGCCCCATCCGACCTGACCCTGAACACTTCCAGGGTTGGAGCATCCACAGCTTCTCTGGGCAACCTGTTCTAGTGTCTGGCCAGTGTTGCAATAAATAGTTTCTTCCTAATGTGTAATATAAACCTACTCTGTGTTTAAAGCCATTCCCCCTTGTTCTATCACTACATGCCCTTGTAAAAAGTCCATCTCCAGCTCTCTTGTAGGTCCCCTTTAGGTACTAGAAGGCTGCTATAAGATCTCCACTCAGCCTTCTCTTTTCCAGGCTGAATAATCCAAATTCTGTCAGCCTTTCTTGATAAGGAGTACTGCTCCATCCCTCTAATTGACTTCATGGCCTCCTCTGGATTCTCTCCAATAGGTTCATGTTCTTGCTGTGCTGAGGACCTTAGATGGTACTCCAAATGGGGTCTGACTAGAGGGGAGTAGATAGGAATGAAACCTACATATCCAGTTTAGTAATAGTTCTGACTTATTATTCAATTACATGGACATAGCACATAGCATATTTTGAAGTACAGTACAAAGATCTCATTGCCCTGTTCATTTGTCTGCTACTGACTCAGCAGGAAGTTTGGGGTGTGATCCCACCCCAAAACTGAAAAAATGCAAGTTACACTATTATTCTTTTAATGTTATGTTTGAAATATAGTTTTGCAACTATAATGCAGAGCTGCACTATATTATGTCATGTATGTATGTTTATCTGTGTGCATGTGCACATAAACATACTTGGATGCTGTGGACAGAATATTAAAGGTGAGACAAAGCAGCTCCAGGATTAACCTCAGAAACTGGTGATTTTTAAAAAAAATTATTTTTATTTCTGCTTAGATGGACAAAACCAATTTTGAAAAAGGGTTACAGACGACGTTTGGAGCTGTCAGATATTTATCAAATCCCTTCTGCAGACTCTGCTGATAATCTTTCTGAAAAACTAGAAAGGTAAGAAAGATTAATGAAATAAGTGTTTCAGGAATCACAGTGCAATTTTCATTACAAAACTGTTATATGAAATGTTTAAGTAGCACTGGGTGCAAGCTGGTTGCACACACTTGTACTTTGAAGATTACTGGAATCTCTGACTGAGATGTACCACATAGATGCTCTAAATTATTATATACAGGTACCTGTGACATCCGTCTATTGATGAGAGAGGCTGGACTCAGTTTCAATCTTAGTTCCCCTTTCTGCTATTCTTTCTGCACAAAATAACCTTGTAAAACTTTGGTTTATTTTTTCTTCAACTAAATAACCTTCTTAGTTTCCTTTGATACCACTATTGAAAGACTAAGTGTTTCTACAGAAATCATACCCTGACTTTCCTTATTTTGGCTTCCACTCTTCTTTAGCCTATTTCAATGGTTAATAGTACAGAAACTGTTCTGCACTTGTGACTAACTCTTACAATTGCAAATGCCTAAATCCATTCCCTCTCTCCTAACTTCTGGTGTAGCTTTCCCTGGTGTTCCAGGGCAGCTCAAGTCTGCACTGTTGTGCCAATCCAATTAAACTTAGTTGCAGTGTAACATAAGTATTCAAAACTGCTGGAATGTATTGATAAAACTGGTATGCTGAATGCATTTTGATAGTTTATAAATGGAATGTTTTGATTATTTAATATTCTGCGGAAAAATGGAGAAGAGAGTTAGCTGAGGAAATCCTCAGGAGTACTTCAATCTGTGAGTTTAATTTTGACTAAACATATGCTTTCTGAGCATCATTACTTCTGATCAACAACTTACTATTAAGTAGAAAATTATAGTCCCAGCAACACGAGTTAAAAATAGTGCTGTGCAGTAGAAAAATCACATTTTTGATGCTTTCTTGGTGCTTTTTTTTTTTTTTTTGCATACTGGAAGAGTTCCAAAGCATTTATTTGCCTATTATTATGCTTTGGGTTTACGTACAGCAAGTTTCTTTAAAACTTACAGTGTGACCTTTTAATGAATTAATTCCCTGCAGGGTGATATATGACTGAGTATTTAAAACAGCCAAAATATGTGGCTGAACTAAGTCTGAACTTTTATTGATCAGTGAAGGCCAGGTCTTTGGGCTCTCTGCAAGGCTTTCTTTCATTAGTCACCTTAGCTAAATCTCCCTGGATATACTTGGGTGAACTGAAGTATGTCAGAGCCACAGACCCATGTATTTGCTCACACAACTTGGTTTTTGGTTCCTTTTCAGGGAGTGGGACAGAGAGCTGGCAACTTCAAAGAAGAAACCCAAACTCATTAATGCTCTTCGAAGATGCTTTTTCTGGAAATTTATGTTCTATGGAATTATGTTATATTTAGGGGTAAGATTTTTTCTTGTTTTCCAGTACACTTTTAGTGTCCCATGAATACACCTAAGTCTTAGGGACTGCTAAATTAATACAGTCCTTTCAGTAGTTACAGATCTTTCCTCTGTGTGTTGCTTACAAAGGAGATAAATATAGACAGACATATTGATGGGCTTTCAACTAAAAAAAGTATTTTCTGATAATATCTTGATATCTTTTAAACCTACATATTAATAATTTTTCAAATATTCTAGTGTTGGCATATGCTTCTCCAAGTACAGGTAGAATTTTTGTATCACTGCTGAATTAAAGTACTTATTTTCTTATGTTCCAGTTTTTAAGAAGTTTCTAAAGAATTTTCTACCTTACATTAAAACCAATGACCATGCAATGTCACATGATTCAGTCGATTTTTTCAAAGTGTCTAGTAGACACATTCACACTTAAATGCTTTATTGAGGTTTACATGTGCAATAAACAAGTTGCCTTCATCAGTAGTAACAATTTTTCCTAAACAACTCTGTGAAATCATATCATAGACTCTTGGTGCTGTCAGTGCTCCAAAGTGCGTGATCAGGAACTTGGTGTAAAAGTCTGAACTGACTGTGTTTATCACCTTTCCAACATGTTAGGTAGGATTACCCTGACTTAGCAAATGCCTCCTGTTTGTTTGACAGTCTGTCACTGGGGTTAGGAGCTGTGAAAATAGTTTATTGCTAATGGTGTCTCACTAGGTGTGTTGTATAGCCAGACTGTAAATCTGAACATTGCAGTTAACCAATAGGCACATTAAATATCCATGTTATTTTCAAGTTTCTGCGATTTAATAGTGAAAAAGAGAGCATATCACCTCTGTAAGGAGGGGCAAGTAACTTGTGGGGACCAAAAGAATGCTGTGAGACTATGTAGGGGGAGAAATAGAGGGGGTAAAGCCAAAGTGGAACTTAATTTGGCTACTCCAGTTAAAGACAACAGAAAAAAAATTTCTACAAATATATTGGTGCAAAAGGAGGGCTAAGGACAGTCTTCATCCTTTGCTGGATGCAGAGGGTAGTGTCAGGGGATACTGTTTAGGTACTGCACCCTAAATTGTTGTTGTCCAGATAGGGCTGTTAAGCCTCTAGGACAGGGCATCTTGCTATCTAAGGGGCTGCATAATAACCCTAATTCTATCCTCTTTCACGTTTTTTTTGTCAACTCTTCTCTGGCATGAGAACCTTTATTTGTGGACTCCTACTCAATCATGTCTTTCATGTGCTCCTGTGATCTCATAACTGCCTTTAGTGTTTTAATTTTTTTCCTCACCAAGCCAGCAACTTCTTATTTAAGATAGGTTTGTATTTAAAAAAAACCCAAACAAACAAAACCCAACAAAACCCCCAAACCAACAACAAAATGGTTCAACCAGTGTAGCCTACCATGGACTGCAATAGCTGTTCCTGCAGAGTCTGCCTGCCAAAAATTTTGTAGTAATGCATTCCTACTAAAAGTTAAACAGTGTTTGAGGGCTTTTGCAGTCAGTCTTGAGGATAACACTCTTTCCCACAGTAGGCAGTGTGTGGGCATGCATGAGTGTGACTTTGCAGAGTTGATTTCTCCATGTGGACTATTTTAATGGAGTACAATTTTAGAACAGGTGAAGACAGAACAAGACTGCAGGATGTTTGAGTCATATTCTTTGTTTGGTTGTGGATTTGGGTTTTTTAATTTCCTTTAGAAATCACACATACATGCAATTAACATATAGTAAACAAAATCACCTTTCACAATGAACATGGAAAGATTAATTCAGTTTAAATTATTTATTCTATTATCCTTAGTCTTCATTTTATTGAAAGCTGCTTAATTTTGTTGAAAGAGGAATTATAAGAGAAAAACTTTCTCCTAAATCTGCTGGTGTTCTTTTCAGGCCCTGCTCACGGAAATTAATGGGAGCTTTGCCATTAATTTGAATGGGGACAGGATGTTGTGCCGCATTGGCATAGGTGTAACCAAGTTGTGTGTTCTTTGAACTTAATTTTCCTTTCAGATCTTCTCTTGTCTAGTCGCTGAGCCGTTTTCATGGCAGCTTTCTTGGAGCGTGGTTTAAACTCTGCTGACATCCCTGCTGTTTGTAGTTGTTGTTGCAACTGGCACAACAACTTTGCTCTCATTAGGTCCAGAATTTTTTCTGTCTCTCCCTTTTCCCTGGCACGCTGTAGGTAATGATGTTGTTGCAGGGTGGACACTTGTGGTCTGGCTCCCTAGAGTACTATGACTCTTCCTCATAAATAGTGTTATGTCAGGGACATTGTGTTACTGCACTTAATGTATCTGCTCCCCTGTTGTTCGAAACAGCTTCTGTGTTTCACCCTGTCAGAAGATGTCTTACAATTTAAAGAAAAGATATTATGGTGGTGAAACAAAAATCTTGCTTTTTAGCTTGATGCCTGCTAACCAAAAAAGGTACTTTGCTATTAGTACTTTGATTCTACTTGGATTTTGGTCTTACGTTCATCCCCATGAAATATATATTTTCACTCAGGAACAGCAGCTGCTAACATTAACTTAAAAATAGTATTAATATCATATCCCAAAGGACTCTAATGAGGATATCCTGAAGTTCTCGCATATGGGTCATGGGTGTGAGTGAGGAGACAGGAAGGGATATGAAAGTCCAGAAGCCCTTCTTGGGCATATGCCAAAGAAGAGATGTGCAATATTGTCTTCAAATGCAGAGTGTTTGAACATATGGGGGATGCACATAACATAAAAGTCCTTGTTGTGTAAGAATAATCATACCAGGTCAGATTAGCATGGTATCCTGTGTCATGCTCTCATTTCTCTGCAGATCTTTGCTCTTATAACTAAGATATCTGAGGGGGACATTTCTTGAGTATCTAAGTGGCCTATGATGAATGCAGGGGAAAGAGTAAGGACAGGAGAAGGCAAAACATAACTCTTGAAAACTGAATCTTCTTTTAGGTGCACAAATCCCATTCCTTTTTAAGGCAGGTTTTTCTAATCAGTTTATCCATATTTATATCAGTAGATAATTTTGAGTTCACAATAGGAAAATTGAAAACCAGGTAGTTCTGCTTTGATTTGTAAGTAGATTAGATATCTTTGGTAAGTAAGCCGACAAATCTCCATTATAAACCAGTGGATTTTTATGCCCCATGAAATAGCATATGACTTGGCTTACTGCCAGCCACTATTTTACACTTAGTCTGTAAATCACCTTTTTTTACAGCAAGCTAAGAATGTATGCAATACCCTTATAGTCACAACAAACACAGAAGCAGAACATGGCGTTTTCACTGGAATGAAAGTAAATACAAAAAAAAAAATCTTGCTATTTTAAGCCTATATAGAAAAGCTTATCTTGGAATCTCTGGGAGTATGAAAACACTGCATTGTCCTTGAGAGGTGAATGTTTTGTATTCTGTGAGTTTTGGGGAGTCTTGGTTTGATGCTTTGGGATGCATATGGTCTAAGCACAGCTGCCTTGGGTCATGTGTGTTTTAATAAACACTCCTCCCTTTGCCTACTAATAACACTGAAGTCTTTGTCAAAACTGGCTCCAGATTTACAGCATTTGTGTTGGGGCAGAGTGATGTTTCTTTTGGGAAATGTAGCACATAGCACAGGTATGCTGTTTGAGATGTAAAACTTCACCTCTTCTGTGGAAAAAGTGAGAGATTAATATCAGCTCCCCCAACAGTGACATTCAAAAAGGATTACACTACAGATTGTAGAAGCACTTGGGATTACTTTTGTATAAGAGAGTGAAAGGAATACAAAGGAGAAGGAAAAAAATTAAAGGGGGTTTTCCCAATCTATTTATTACAGGAGAACATTAATTACATCTGAATTTAACCAATTGCCTTCTCTCTGTGGCTCTGTATGGTGATCTGTGTGGTTTTCAGCAGGAAGGCAGTACTAATACTTTTTGGCACAATTTAACATATCTGTATAAAAAAGAATTCTGTGGTGTCTTGTTACTTTGGAATTATCAGATGCTTTCTGCTGCAACACAACAGAAAGAAGGATAAGGTGACAGGCACAAAAGTTCATAACACTATTGAATGTAACAGTGAAACAAAGGAGGACATACGTGCTTCATAGCCTTCTGAAGCTCATGCTGAAGATGAAGCAAAGTGTTAGACCACAGCACTAACAGTGCAGTTCTTGGGGAAGGACTGGGGGAGGAAAGAGGGGACAAGAGGCAAAGATGGCAAAGTTGAGGTTATAGGAGTGAAAGTATGAGCATGATGGGGCAGGAAGTGAAATGGAAGGCAAAGGTGAGGTAACGCTATTGGGGTTTAATTACAACGGAAAAGGAGACTGAGGACAAGTGTAATAGCAGGCTAACATAAAACCAGGGCTATAGCAAATCATTTGGATGTCTTGCATTTTGGCAGTTCATACTGCCTCTTTTTCCTCTCCTACTCTGGATCTCTACCATGCTGGTCTTCCTGAGATGGGTAGTGCTGGGGCTTACAATGCAGAAGGAACTAGTTTCTCTATGAGACTTTTGTTAATCTTGCCTCCACTACTATTACTTCCTCTCATCCTGCTTTTGCTACAAACCTGGATACAGTGTCTGTAACTGTTGAGGGGGATAATCCAATTATTTATGCTTTTATTCCGTGGCTACCTCCATTTACTTTTTGTTTTAGCAATATCCTCACTGAGTTGTTCTGGTGGTGTTCATTCCAGAAGTTCTGAGTGAGAACTGTTCCCTAGGAGCCAAAACAGAGATCCAGCCTGATAAACTGGATTCAGTCATATGATGTGGCTAATCCATTATAACTGTGTGAAATAAACATGGAAGCTAATCTCAGTTGTCACTTTTGTAGAAAATTATCAAATAAAGTTTACAATCTAGGTTTCTTTTCATGGAGTTGCAGGAGCACCACAGATTTAGACAGCAGTGGGTTGTCTGTACTCTTGTGTAATTACTGCATTTTTATGTGGTTTGCACAGCAAACAGGCCTGACTTCTTCATTTAAGATATGAAGCTGTAAATCTCATTTGATAGGACTTGAAATTAAAATCTTAGCCATTTTGAAAAAATGAACAAACTGCTGACCAAAATTATTTTTCTGCTTTCTATCTGCAGGAAGTCACCAAATCTGTGCAACCCCTTCTGCTGGGAAGAATAATAGCTTCCTATGACCCAGATAACTCTGATGAAAGGTCTATAGCCTACTACCTGGGCATTGGCTTGTGCCTTCTCTTCCTTGTGAGAACACTGCTTATACACCCTGCTATATTTGGTCTTCATCACATTGGAATGCAAATGAGGATAGCTATGTTTAGCTTGATTTATAAGAAGGTAATTGTTTCATTTTGCACTCTAAGCCAAACCTCTGTCTCTACCCTATGTAACTTTTAGACTAGTTTGTTAAAAGATTGATAGCTTTGTTAAGGTAAACAAAGCCCATAGAATAATAATGTGGCTGACATCAGTTTCTGATAGCTCTCCATTTCCCAATCCAAAGAACCAAATACTCGCCTACTGCTTTAGCTGAAGTCAGCCTCTGTGTGAGTTCAGACTTGCTGGATATGTGGTGAGATACCTTAATTGTTCTACCACTGTGCTCCCATTATACATGTATATTGCAAAGGAAGAATAACGTGCTAGTGGCCAAAGAATATCTTCAGAAGAGAATAATAGATTAATATTTAAGCAATACATGTAGCATTGAAGGGATTGAGTTTGAATGATACTGTGTGAGATCTCTGTAGCATGAAGAGTCAACGGAAACTGATGCATCACATGTTCACCAATGCAAAGATTTATAAAGGTATTTGGTTTTATCAAAAGCACCTAATTTAAACCAACATGTTAGCTATTCTAGTATAAAGTTCACTGTGAAAGCATCTTTCAAAAATATTTGTCAAGAGGGGGGCACAGTAGGAGATTTTTGAGGATGCACAACAGCACACAGCATGCGTGCTTAATTAAAACTTGCATTTGCATATGTATCTATATACATAAAATATTCAACAGAAAGCAAGGACTAAATCAATAAATCAATATTTGCAAAGGAATTTAATGACTGTATTGAATTCAAGTGGCATAAATAACAAGTTTAATGAGACTTTCTTTATAGCATAAACAGATAAGTGAATTATTATTTATACTACTGTGCCATTGCTT
The DNA here is from genome assembly GCF_047495875.1 of Pithys albifrons albifrons. NCBI lineage: Eukaryota > Metazoa > Chordata > Aves > Passeriformes > Thamnophilidae > Pithys > Pithys albifrons. The sequence goes on from NC_092460.1 coordinate 77,243,055, forward strand.
ATCATTTTTATCTGTATTTATTCTGTTTTATGGGGATGAGTTAGATGATTGATTTTCTATGGTTTTGTTTTCTTTCACAGATCTTAAAACTGTCAAGCAGAGTTCTAGATAAAATAAGTACTGGACAACTGGTCAGTCTTCTTTCCAACAATCTGAACAAATTTGATGAGGTGCGTCATCAATTGTTTAATTCACTTCATGAACCTTCAAATACATATGCAATATTTCAAGCTGTTACTGACAATTATTAAGGAAAGAAGAAGCATTAATGATAAACTGCACTGAATGCTCATTGTAGATAAAAAATATCTGACCTGTCTTAAGAAAATGTGTTGGCACATGGTCATGGAAATGCTCATTCTGATAATTATGACATCCTTTGTCTTCTATGCTGATTAGTAAGGGAAACCTAAAAGCCAGTTATGTCATAAAAACATGCTTGTTCTGCAGGCCAGTGAGAACCTGCCAGTGAATCTCTGCATTTTACAGTTGGTTTCATAGAAGTCAGAACTTGTTAGTCCAGCCTTTCCATCCTATTTTCTGATGACCATGTTTTTACTAAAGTGATCCAGTCCACTCCTGCCATTGAACAAGTGATGAGGTTCAGTCTCCTGTTGCTGTCCTAGAAGTGATTGTTGATGTAAGACCGTGTTAGGAGTCATTCCCAACACATCTGTCTTAGACAATACTAACAGAGTCTCCTGTAAACTTCTCTTTTGTTGAAGACATAAATTCCTGCTGTTAGAAACTGGAAGCTCTATGAACTTCTGTTCATTGTGTGTGCTTATTTGGCCCACTGCTAATGCAAGGTTTGCTTCCTCTTAAAGATGCAAGATCAGAGACTGTAGAATCAAGGATGGGACTGTAGGGTGTATTTATTTAAAGCACTGTATTATTATATAGAGAAATGTCAGCTAGCTCTGAAGAAGTTAAGACAAGTGGTCTGTCACTGCAGCAGCGTAGCTGCAGTAACACACACCCCTGTGCAGCCTGATCACAGGACTCAGTCCAAAATCTGAATGTGAAGGAATGTGACTGAAGTAGACAGAAATCTGTATTGAATTAGTTTTGTTCACACAACACCCATCTCTTGAACAAAGTAATATTTGCCTTCTTTATCAGATTAACACACTCTCAGATGATTCTCGTGTGTATTTTTCTCATTTTACAGTGTTTGAAAAAGCCAGCATTGATACCAAATTCTGTTTACTTTTACAAAGTTGTGGGTTTTCCTTATGCAGATACATAATAAAGAGACAATTGTAGACTGAACTGTGCCTTAGAAATGCAGAATGTATATGTACTGCTGCACTGTCATCATCATTAACACCTAGAATGCTATGTGCTGAGGATCACAAATCCTCCCTTGTAAACTTGTTTTACTACTGGAAATATTTGCACCATTCTTCATTACATTTTTCAAAGTGTCACTTTAATGACGTCTTTCTTTCCATGTAGTTTTCAGAGCACATCTGTAATTGTATTATTATTATTTTCTGCTGTTGCCTTCCATAGGGTCTTGCTCTGGCTCATTTTGTATGGATTGCACCATTACAAGTGGCACTGCTGATGGGGTTGCTCTGGGATATGTTAGAAGCTTCTGCATTTTCTGGACTTGCTTTTCTAATTGTCATGGCCTTATTCCAAGCCTGGCTGGGACAAATGATGATGAAATACAGGTGACAAGACAGTTTTAAAATATTTCAATATATTTTCCTGAAACACATTGGTCTTAAGAAGTTATACTACTTGATTAAAGGTTTCTGGTTATGACATTATGTAAGAGGAGTTCAAAGAGTGTTTTCTGTGTCACAAAAGTTACGGACAAATCTTTACTTTTTTAGTAGGAGGTGTCTAAACAAAATGAAAAGCCTACCATGCAATAAATAGTGATAAAATTAAATTTTAAATTAAATTTAGAATTTGTAGAATTAAAACTTGTTATGGACTTGATTTATTTTTTTTTAGTGTTTGTATTTTTGCCTTTGTAAAGCAATTACTGGATTTCTAGTTATTCCTTTTACATTCTTCATAATAATTCCGATAAAGTAAACATTTTTAGCAGTAGCATATGCAGAAGGTGTTTTCATGAGATATCATGGGATACAAGCTAACTATACAGGATGAAAAAGATGAAGATTGACCTAATACCTTTTTGCTTTGCAGAAATAAGAGAGCAGGAAAGATCAATGAGAGACTTGTCATCACCTCAGAAATAATTGAAAATATACAGTCGGTTAAAGCCTATTGTTGGGAAGATGCAATGGAAAAAATGATTGAAAGTATCCGTGAGTAAGTGTTCTCATTTGTTAGTCAAATTTTTTTTTGTGCTCAGAAAAAAACTTAAGTGGCTATGAACATGATCTGATGTCTTGTTAGTGAAGAAGTAAAGCAGCAACTCTTAATCCTCCATAAACTAACCATGCATTCATTCCCACACTGCAGTTTGGGGGTTTTTTTCCCAGTTTGTCATCCTTGCTATGAAGGTGAGGGTTTTGTTGGTTTTTTTTATTTACTTCCTCATGTGTTATAATGAAATTTCAGTGGTTAGTTTGCACAGGTAAAACAATTGTGGGATCTGTGTTTGTTTCTGGCCAGCCTATCCTCATCTTACAATAAAAAGCCCTTTTGTAATGGTTACTTAAGCCATTACAGAGCTTCCTATTCTGTGGTGAAGGAAACAATATGAATCCTGCACAGCCATTTCCTGAGAAATGCAATAAAGCTGGCTATAAAATTTGCATGCAATCGGTAAAAGGATTAAAGTAGCATAGCTTAGTGTATTCATCCTGCACATTTACATAAAGATTTATTGTAAATGGCCTTGTAGAATACTTATGTCCTCAATTAATTTAAAGATTATACTATAATTACCAGACTTGAAGCAGAAAAAGGGTAAGGTACTAACCTGGTTATCGGAGACCTGCAAGAAGGAAGTCTTTGTTACCTTGTTACCGACAGGGTGTCCTATGGGGGAAAAAGGGAGGAGAAGTGACATATTGATTGATGGGTGACGCTGCTTTAAAGCTGTCCCCCATGTCCTGAGTGTTTGTTTAGTCCTTTACAGAGAATTAAAATTCTGTGCCAGGTGTGTGATTGGGAAAATAAAAGAAAATAAAAGAAATTTAAGTGTCATATTATCATGTAAATAAAAGACATAAAATGTTATTGTTACACAAACATCTTCTTGTTCAGCTGCTTTCTGAAAGATAATCCAGGGAAAGTGAAGTGTTATTTACCATCAGAATTTGTAATGATTTACTATAAACAATCAGAGTTGAATCCAGGCTGTGAGTGCTAGCTTGAGGATGAAACTAGTTTAGGATTTCCCTGGTGTCACTAGTCACATGTATTGCTTTTAGGAAATTTGAAGCCACATCATGTGACCAAATCCTATAGAAATTAATTAAGTTATAGTCCACAAAATGGTCACAGAAACCTGGAAAAAGGAATGTTATTTTGTGATCAAAATTCAATATAATAATTTATAGTGAATTTTGTGATACTGAAATTAATTTTTATTGTATTATGCATGGACTTTTAAAAGACAAGAATGATAGCAATATTACAAGATCTCCTGTACATCTCCTGTGAAGAAAGTCTGGTAGAATTGGGATCATTCAGCTTGAGGAGAAGGCTCTGAGGAGACCTTATTGTGGCCTTTCAGCACCTGAAGGGGGCCTACAAGAAACCATGAGAAAGATGTTTTACAAGGGTACGTAGTGATAGGACAAGGGGGAATGGCTTTAAACTGGAGGGCAGTAGATTTAGATTAGGTATTAGGAAGCAACTCTTCCCTGTGAGGGTAGTGAAGCACTGGCACGGGTTACCCAGAGAAGCTGTGGGTGCCCCATTCCTGGAAGTGTTCGAGGTCAGGTTGGATGGGGCTTTAAGCTACCTGGTGTAGTGGAAGGTGTCCCTGCACATGGCAGAGGAGTTGGAACTAGATGATGTTTAAGGTTCCTTCCAACCCAACCATCCTATAGCTCTATGATTCTTCTGTATATTTTTGGGTCATGCAACAGGTCACTTGGTGATGATATCACCAGAGCAGGTCAACCTTGGAATGTCAGGGTTTCAACTGAATTTGTCTTGCGAACCAGCTTTGCGGGACCTCCCAGTCATTTGGCTTGTTAAGCTGGTAGGAAAGGAGGCCTTGTGCTTGAAACCATGCCTGTGTTTTAGCAACAGTGTGTTATAACTGTCATTACTAAACTCTTTCTGCATGCTGGCATTTTCTGGTGCTAGTCAGTGTAATCAACTCTGGTGAACTAGATAGACCTCTGTCCTTGCTCTGGTAGACTTATGCTGACAGGGTTGTCCATCTTGCAGCTGTAACATTGCCGCAGACAAACTCCCTCTGGAAACCGTGACACTTCAGAGAGACCAATATGAACTGTCTATTGTGTGCCCTCTTAAGTCTGCACTGATAACTGTTTGTAACAGGTGCCTGAATAAATATCTCTGCGCTCCCATGAGCTATGCAATATATTCAGATAAGTCGAAAAAACACAAACTGTTGCCCTGAACCATAGCATAGCGCTGGAGAAGGTGAAGTCCTAGGTTGGAAGTGTTTGCACTTTGTCAGTAGAGACACATCACTTCAGAAACAGGCATACACTCTGCATATGCGCAAGGCTCATAGGCTTATATCTCTCTCCAAGCCCCCCTATTGCATCGGCAAGACGTGTCCTAAGTGAGTGCTTCATCCACAGAGCTTTTAAGCCTGTATCACAGACAGACTCTTGTGGCTGGTACTTCAGAGCATACTGAAAAGAGTTAGTGCTTTCATTCTCCCTCTTTGGAGTAGTGCTGTGTTCTTCAGCACTGAGGGACTTTTTGATACTTCTAGCCAGCCATTTGTCTGGCACTGGATGAGCACTAAGTCCTAAAATCTATATGTTCCCAATTCAGTTCTGCCCTCACAGTCTCATATGAACTCTGGAGGGACTTACAAGGCCCTTTATCCAGGGCAGTGGCTGCTACTACCGTGGTGTTGACCAGCAAGTCTGGCTACTTTCTTCAGGTCTCTCATGTGAAATACAGACTAAATAAGAAGTGCTAGGCACCCTGCTCCCAGACTGGCTCAGCTCAGATTTTCTGTCAGGGATTTTTAAGAACTGTTTGGCTGACAAAAGTTGATAAGATGCTGGATGCATGTGGAAGTCTCATACATGTGTGGTAGGGAGCTGAAAGGATGTTGCACACAGCACCAAAATCCTGGATGAACTTTGGATGCAAACACTGGCTTAGTATGAGAAGACACATAAAGGTTGTGATATTCAGCCTGGCAACACCATGTATTGCCATCAGCAATAGGACTGTGATCTTCTGCATGGTATCCCAGTGGTTATAGCGCTCCCGCAGTGAATGGACACCTTGGGGTCCAGCCCCATCTCTAGCCCCAGTTAACTAGTCTTGCAGGAGAGCAATTGCCTCTGTCCAAGCAAAGCTGACTTGCAGGGCACCTGGGGGATGTGAAGTGAACAGGGTCAAAATGAGAGCAGTCAACAGAAAGATTCAACACTGCCAGTTAGGGCTATCAACTCAGAAAATTAATTACTTTACCTGGATGATTTCTCTTTATTTAATAACTTGCTGTAAAATGCATAGACATTAAGGAAACAGTGAAGAGTAATCACCAGTTGCATTCCTGCATAGGAGGCAGTAAGCTACTCCATAGATTGAGCTTCTATGGAGACAAGAAAGTGGAAAGCAGACTCCTTGCCTTCTGCCTTTTCAAACTGAGGTTAAGTGATACCTTAATTCCAAATCTAAATGACCAGATGAGTATGGGATGATGCTTCTGGAAGTGTATCTCATACTACAGCATTAGGTACTTAAGGTTGGTTGTGCCAGGAATTACAGAGGCTTGTGGTTTGTGTGGCATATAAATCATAACACAGATTATTGTTATTTTGTCTGGCATCTCTGAACATTGATGTCAAAATTTGGCTCTAATAATTTTTTGGCCCCAAAGTAGTTTGGAGTCTTACTTTCTAACTGCAATGCTAGAAAATAAGAAGGATGAGCAAGCCTCTGAGTTAACTGTTATACCAACCATTCCATCCAAAATATTTGTAAGATGTAAATTGTGAGATCCTATGCTGATTATTTGTATTTGCTTCTTTAACAGAACTGAACTGAAGCTTACCCGAAAAGCTGCTTATATGAGATATTTCAACAGCTCAGCCTTCTTCTTTTCAGGCTTTTTTGTGGTGTTTTTAGCCGTGCTCCCATATGCTGTGACTAAAGGAATTATTCTCAGAAAAATATTCACCACCATTTCCTTCTGCATTGTTCTTCGAATGACAGTGACCAGGCAGTTTCCCGGCTCTGTACAGACCTGGTATGACTCTATTGGAGCAATAAACAAAATACAGGTAGGGTACATAGACTAAAATCTTCCCAAGTACGTAAGCTAGTTCTTTATATGATGTTATCTTGTCAGTTGATCAACAAAAGCGCAGAGAGTTTATACAGACTTTCTGAATATATGTTGCTTTGACTAAACACCATGAAATGTCATTATAAATCTTGATATTGTTAGCTGGTTCCCCTGGCAGCATAACCACAGGAAACCTATGCTACCTGCCTTTTTTTTTTTTAATTAAACAGTCACATTTAGTTAGTTATTCTCTTTGCAAAACAAGGAACTTAATACAAATATATCATGAGTTACGGTGCTTAAGAGAGGTTTTTCCTTCAGAAAAGGAAGTTCAAAATTAGTACATGTTTTCTATAGCACGGCTTCCAATGATCTTCTGTTATTCTACATATTGGTGGCAAGAACAGCAGGAGATTCTGCATCTTATGCAAATGTGCATCTCATTCATTATAAGTAGTAAACATAATTAAGGTGCCAGTCAAATAATTACTACCCACCTTACCTGCTAAGATCAATTGCTTATATTCCAGCATGAGAGGCTTATCTATAGAGTCAGATCAGGGTGAATTCTAATTAGCTCTGTTTTATCTGCTGTTTTCAAATCATTCAGCAGAAAAAGAATTCTTACTCTATTTTGTGGTGAAATTTTAGGCTTTTTAATTACATATGTATAGATTTTTGGTTTTTGGAGAATATAGATTTTATTATTTTTAGAGTGATAAAAATATGTAATACAGAAGTTAAAGATCTTAATCAGATATCTGAACCTTAGTATAAAATAAGAAGCAGGTATTGGATTTTTATGATTTTCAACTGGGCAGAAAATTCAAGAAATCTGGCCATAATAAACCTTTTTAATTGGTATTTAGAAGACTGCCTGGTTGGGTCCCAGTTTAGGTAATCCTTGTGTTCTCAGGTTCCTTAGGCATTAGTGGAGATATTCTGTCCATCCTTTTCTGGAAGAGTGTGTCCAATGTCCTGCTGCAGAACTGGCAAGCCCAGTTGTCAGACCCTTGCCCTCACTTCACTGAGCACTTGTCTTTGGGGTATTAGCGAATGGGTGCTCCAGAATCCATAAATTATCATCTCTTTGTGGCAGGTCCAGTGTAGTCCCCATAGACAGACTGAACAGAATCCTAAAACAACAAAGCCCTTTACTAGTCATAAGAAGCATAAACAAAAAGTAATAAACAACTTACACATTTCTCTGATTTAATTTCCTCATCCGTTTAGAGAGAGGATGGGCCAGCTATGTCCTCTGGGTTATTATGTTTTCCCTGTAGCTAGACCCATGTTTTCTAGACGATGAAGTAGTTTAGGATCAGTGTGCTTTCTCTGACTATCACTGCTCCAGGAACTCCACTGGATGACTCCACTGCCTTTGTTAGGAAAGCCTAGCTATCATTTCCTACTTTTTTTTTTTTTTGCATAATATGTGTGTGTTTTGCCTTTCAGATTTTCAATTCCTGCCCTTTCAATCATCTGCTTTTTTTCTTCTTGTTCTACTTGGAAGTTTATTGTAGAGAACTGATTTTCCCATGATTCTACTTAGTTTGTTCATTCTATTGCTTATGTAGACCTATTTGCTTCCATGTAATTTAAAAAAAGTCAGTTTAAAGGAGATAGTGCCTATAGACTGCATAGCCTTAAGGAAATAAAGGATTCGAGGTTGTCTTTCCTACATTGGCATAGGCTTATTCTTTTTTCCTAATACTATCCCAGAAGCATTGGATTGCTGACTTGTGTCATTTGAAATTATACTTCTTCAGTGCTGCCCTTCTGAGGATCATTATCTGCCTTTCATTTTTGTTGGTAGAGAAATAATTCCAATGCCTTTAAACTCTTTCTGTTCTGGAATAGGGAGATGGCAGCATCTAGCTGCTTTGTTTTACTGCTTACAGAAGTGCAACCTTCTACATCTTACTCCAAAATCAGCATTTTATTTGAATAGGATTAAGGTCAGAGGAGTGTTCCTGCCTGACACAAGTCCTGAAAGCAAAGCGAATGCCAAGGTTTGATACTCTTTTTAAATCGGAACAAAATACCTTTATGGCTATGTTTTCACTAGCAATGAAAGAATTAGTAGTTTCAAAAACAATTCCTTCTGCATCCAATAGATGTTATATAATTTATATTCATACTGGTGCCTAAAAACACTGTAATGCAATAGTATCATCACAAATATTAGTTAGTGTAGGCAAGTATGTACTGCTGTTTGTGATACAACCTTGTCCTTTACTGTTTCCCCTCATCTGCTTTCATGGTGTTTCTAGGATTTCTTGCTGAAAAAAGAATATAAAGCTCTGGAGTATAATCTAACAACCACTGGGGTTGAGCTGGACAAAGTAACAGCTTTTTGGGATGAGGTTGGTACTTTTACGCAAACTATCAAAACACAGAGAGTATCTTTTTTATTATTGCTATTTGCCATGGTATTCTCTAGAAAGAGCAGCCTACACTGCTTTCTTTTAACTAGCTTCAGCTCTCAGAAGGCAAGGTATGTGTGGCAAGTAATTAATGTATGATATAAAATTATTCACAGTTGAGAAACTTTGGAATAGACCTTTTAATAAATGTTAAGGCCTATAATAAGCAATTATTACTGATTTATGCCATCCTGAAAACAGAATCAGGCTGTGGAATGTATAAATATTGGAAAGCAGTTCTATAATAAACAAATTTTGTTTATGTTCACAAATTTAGGCATAAGTGCAATTAAAAAAATTGCACTTAAGAATATTTAAGAATATCAGGAATATTTTATTGACAAGCAAAGTAACCTGAGAAAAGTAAGTTCATATGTTTTCATAAATCCATAGTATGATATGCATGTCTACATATGCCTAGTTTATTTATTTTTTATATACATCAAATACATATCTGTATATGTTGCAGGGGATTGGAGAGCTGTTTGTAAAAGCAAACCAGGAAAACAACAACAGCAAAGCTCTTAGTACCACCAGCAATCTCTTCTTCAGTAATTTTCCACTTCATGCCTATCCTGTTCTTCAGGATATAAATTTCAAGATTGAGAAGGGACAGTTATTAGCTGTTTCTGGATCTACTGGAGCAGGCAAGGTATTTCTATTTCTGCTATTTTGACAGAAGTCCTAATATTTACAAGGAATAATATTGTGTTGTTATATGTATTATTACATATATTGTAACTGTACTCTTGCTATCCTGTGCTTGCTGTAGAAATGAGGGCTGCAGGAAAAAGTATGGATAAACTGTAGGTTTCACTGAAATAGCCAATAGTTATTGGAAGTTTTACACTGTGGACAACATGAGAGAGAGTTTGCTGGATATTTTTTGTACTACAAGAATACAACATTATAAGGAAATAGCAATTTAAATGACAAAACTGTTTTCCTCTTGGAAGTAAAAGGAGATTTACTGGAGTGATGTAGCGTGAAACCCAAAGTTAAGGATCATGGTGAAAATCTCCCTACCTTTCAAAAAACCCTGAGAACATGGCATAGATATTCAGATGACTCAGTGTGCTAGAAAACAATTTTTTTTCCCTGCCTTGCTAACATTTTAAGGAAAATCTGAACACAAGATGATCACTAACGTGAAAAGATGACATGAATTAGCTAAGTATGTGCGCCCTGGACACACGATGTACCTGCAGTGCCTCACTCGGGCTTCCCGAGACCCATGTGAAAGCCTGGCAAGGTGCTGCTGAAACTGGTGGTTTTCTGAGAAAAGTTGTGATTTAGAATTAATCATCATTTTACTACCCTAAAATGTTATCAGTGGAATTAGTTTGCAGATAATGCATCCAATTAACCTCATTAATATGAAATGAGTTGAACGGTGATATTCCTATTCACTTTCAACATCAAGTAATTAGATGAGTCTGTCATCTTTACTGGGTTTTTTAGAAAGATGAGAAAGTCAAACCAAACATTCATTATGCATCTGGCAACTTCTGTTTAAAAAATTATAGGTGAAAATATTCCGATTTCTTTTACTCAAAGGGGTAAGATCTTTGATCTCTTAGAGTCAATGAGAAAGGATCCATAAATTTCAGTATGATCAAGGCTTCTATATTATTTTTCAGTAGTGATCCCCATATGAGAGAGCAAAGGACTCAGAACATGAGGCTGTCCTCAAGCTGATATGTTAAGGTGCATTTTCCTATGATACTTCTGAATTAACAGAATAGTTTACCTATAGCTATTGCTAAAGCTGATTATTGTAATACAGAAACATCAACTAGAAAGTGCTGAAGGACATATCTATATCTCCTTTGTTCAGCTAATAGGAAATAAAGGAAAATTACAATTACACTGAGCAGTTTATGTGAGTGTATACATGCAACAAATTTTCACTTTCCAAGGCAATAAAAATAAAAGGGTTATAATATCTAAAAAATTTACGAAAAATAAGACTCACCCACCCTCCACTCCTTCCTCACAAACTACTCCCCTTCTCTTACACCCTCTTAATTTAAGGCTTCCTTCATGTTGATTGAGGCTGTTACTGTATATTCTAGAAATTGTAAGGCCTGTGAAACAGAGTGCACAACTGTTTTATCTGTGACAGGTATTAAGCCTGACATCAGCTCTTTAATGCTCCTTCAACATTAAGTAGCTTTGGTTTGATTTGGTTTGGGTTTTTTCAGTTTGTGTTATATAGCACAAGATACACTAGTTTACCATCTGGTGTACAAAACATACTAGGTGGCTGTTCTTTGCAAGATTGGAAACTTCTCACTCAGTATTTGGAAAAGTCAGATTCTGATATAATGGAAAACGTCTCATGAGATTCCCCCAATATATTGCATAACTTGTCAAAGGATCTCTGGGTTTGACAGCATGAAGCTGTTATTTAGACAGATTTTTAGATCTTTGGCTGTTACGTCCCAGCCTTGTTGACTGTTAATTAGTGATAAGAATACCATTGCAAGGGCTCTGTAACATATTTTTCCGTGTATTTCTCAATTCTATTCTTTGATCTAGTAGCCAGTGATGTGTGGCAAGGTTACTACAAGCTACTGATTAACTTTGAAATTATAACATGTCAGTACTGAAATTGCAATCAATTCTTTTATGAAGGGAAATAGTAAATACACTTAGGTCATACATTCACGTAAATGAGTTAAGAGTTACAGAGGAAAATTCAGATCACACTGAGAAATTGTATACACTTACACAAAGAAATTGCATTTTACAAGGCAGTATTGATAAAATACCTATGAACAGTAGCAAAATTATAAACATGTATTATGTTGTACAAAGAACATACAAAATAGTCATTGTTCATTTTAAAAATCAAATAGCATTCTCCATAGATAGTAATAACTTATGTGTCTCACAGATTTTTACCTTGTAACATTACAGGAAGTTCCATTAAAATTACATACTATTGCAACAGCATGCCCTTTTTACAAGATACCTGACACAATTTTTCTCATTCATTAAATTAAGTTTCTCTCATATAAGAGGCCTTTCAGAATCACACATGTCATGAAAATCTCCACTAATAGGAGTTTGCACTAGATCAGTACTTATAGGGGCACTCTTGACGAGACAAATATGCCATTTAAGTGACTTTGCAGAGTGACTCACTTTGTTCAACATTTCTTATTGTTGTACAGATCTCTGATATATTAATCAAATGATAATGGTTTTTCAGACTTCTCTTCTGATGTTGATAATGGGAGAATTGGAGCCTTCACAGGGTAAAATTAAGCACAGTGGAAGGATATCCTTTTCACCTCAAGTCTCCTGGATCATGCCTGGAACAATAAAAGAAAACGTAATTTTTGGTGTATCCTATGATGAATACCGGTACAAGAGTGTCATCAAAGCCTGCCAACTGGAAGAGGTCAGTCATCTAGGACTTTTAAGACCTGTGACCACACCCAAGTGAAACCATCCCAGACAAGTAAGGGAATGAGGCCAGTCATCTAGGACTTTTAAGACCTGTGACCACACCCAAGTGAAACCATCCCAGACAAGTCAGGGAATGAGGCCTTAAGTAAGTGAGACATTTCTGAGATTTAAGAAAACCTGCCTGGCATCCCAATTTTGTGGAACTGCAAGTCAGCCCTTTGCCAGCTCATTGGGAGATACACTGATGTTGACAGGTCTGGTTTACACAACAGGAGCTAAGTAAACTGGCTCAGATATTACATGGTATCTCCATTCTCAGCCTTCCTTGCTAGTTTAAAATGTGAGTAAACATGCTGGTGTTAAAGAAATTACATAAAAAGTATACTGTTCCTACAATTTTTTTTGGTCATGTTTCTTCCCCATGCTTCCCCAAGCTTTTCCTTACAGTCTTGGAAATTAACCTGTTTTCCCCCTTTCTTCTGCACTTCAGAAATGGCTTCAGAGATGATTGGAACTCTGTGCCAGAAACCTGAATCGTTTAGAGGAAAATCTTGACTAAAGCTGTTTTTCTTCCTGAATGCACATTGAAATTCTCATACTGGAAATTATTGTCAGATCGATCCTTATGTGACATGTAGCCTACAATGAGTACAATTACATGAAAATGTCCTTGTTTGTGTTTGATGTTGACAGAGGGTAGTGTAGGAAAAGATTATCTTTTCACATGGCAAAATACAGAAGGAACCAGCATTTTAGTCCTTTGCACACTTACTGCTGAGCCTTAAGATCATGCATTTTGCCTATAATATGCAAATAAAACCAGTAAATATTCAACTGTGTTGAACAGGATTTTCTTTTAGGCCACACATTGTAACATATTTTCCTTTTGCACCAGTCAAGCAAGAAAATAATAGCCAGTCTGTTTAAAAATAAGATGAGGTTACTCCATTTTATTTCAGAGGAGGGTATGTGTGGCTTGGCTTCGCAAACAAAGATTTGGGAAGGGCTGTCTCCATGTGGGTGTGCCCTTTCAGCCTGCGCAGTGGATTTTAGGTGAGGCTCAGCGTGCGCAGAACTGGCCCCACCGTTTAAGTCCTGAGGTTCATCTGCCACGGCCGAGCGAGCTTGGACGGTGCCAGTGAAGTCCTCAGGACTAGAACTTACAGCACTCAGCATTTCCCAGGAGATCTCCCATCCAAGTACTAATCCAGGGCTGACCCTGCTTAGCTTCCGAGGTCTGATGGGATCGGATGTCAGGGAAGCATTTAACTGCCTAGAGGAGCGTATAGTTAAGCTATAAAGTAGCATTTCCTTTTATGTTTCAGGCCATTTCGGCTTGTGTTTGGATTTTTGATTTGGTTTGCTGGAAAACTTCTTTGAAAGCTTCTGAAAACAGGAGAATTAGCAAATTCTGTGTCAGGCTTTGTGAAGAGTAGTCCTTAACCCTGGTTGTAAAAGTTATAATTAGTGCTAAAGCTCCAAGAAACTGGCTTCAGTGGTTCAGAACAGCCCTCACTCAAAAAGGTTTCCAACTGCAGGCCCTTTCTGGAGCAGCAGGGGGTTGGTGGCTCAGAGTCTCAGTGCTGGTGGGACAGCTTGGTGCTCCAGTGTTTGTGGGATTGCTCGGCAGGTTGCTGCTCCTTTGTTCTCCAGACAGGTTCAATCAAGCCAGCTTTGATGTGTATTGGGCAGAATGATATGCTTCACCTCCTAGCAGGGCTCATTATTTGAGATCAAGTTTGATACTTATAAAGGTATTTTCTGTACTCTGTAAATTGAACAGGCCTGAAGAGAAGGCAGAATAATCTGGAAGGAAGCCAAATGCATTACCTTATTACTGTTATTATGCTTTCTAGTTTTGTTAGCTTTCATGTATTAGTTACCACACAAAACTCACCATGGCAGATTGAAGGATGGATTTCAAATATTAAATCCCTGTTTATTCCCCATTGTGACTTTTTAGGGGTTTATTACAAGGGTTACTGCTTTGCATTGGAGTTGTGTGTGTGTTCTCATTCCTCAGAAAGAAGGGGTTTTGCCTAAGTGAGTTCAGTTTGTCCCCTTCTCTGTAACTTTCCTAGGCAGTTCCATAGGCCACCTGAATGCAGACCTCTTGCTGAGTATAATTCTTATGTGGACTCTTCAAGAACCAAGGATTGGTGATACAAGAGAGTTTATTTCCTTATTGCCCGTATGTTCAAAATTAATTAAATTACAGCTCTTATGAGTGGCTAAGTGAGATTTACTTCCAAGCTCCATACTAACCAAAATGTTTTTGGAATACAAAGCCATGTTCTTTAACCCAGTGGGCAAATAAGTGTGTTACTAGTGCAAAAAGTAACATACCTGTAAAATGCCCCTTTTGCTTTGTCATCTCCACCATCACCCTATAGAGGAAGCATACTAAAGATCTAGTCCAGTTCCTAAATCTAATGTCTTTTCCCCTTCATCTTTGTTAGTGCCAATAAAATACTACAGTTACGTGTGGGTCACATCATACCATCTACATAAGTTTGAGGCTTCAGACACACAGTGCGTAGCCTGTTCTTGTTTGCTGCAGAAGAGGAAACGGAAGCAAGACGATGCCATGCTGGGTGCTCTGTGCTTTGTTTTAGGTGTATGGAGGTATCCAATTGATATTATTATGTAAGTGATATTATGCAGGTGTAACTTAAATAATTTGGGGCACCCAAGAATTTTCAAAGAAGTCAGCGATACATTTTTCTGCCTGACTTTTTTTTTTATTGGTATATATTTAATTTACTAAAGACTTATCAATTACAACCTCTTTAGAGTTGCTAAGTACTCAACGTAAATTTATCTTAAAGTAGTATGAGAGACAGAAAGTGCAAATAAATATTTCCCAGGGCTTTCTATATTTTTAGGTGTCCAAGAATAGACTATTTCCCTGTAGTAAGTCAGATCTTTATTGAGAGGTCAGAATGTGTTTTGTGTTAGATTTTTTTTTCTGTGAAGTCATAAAGAAGGGCAAATCTGATTATATTAGCCATTACCTAAAAGACAGATGGGCTTTGGTAGGTTTGTCTTGAATGGAAGAAGAATATTGGATGTTGTTCTGAAAGATATTCTCACAGGTTTACATTTAAATTACATGATATATTCTGTGAAACATCATAGGAAAAAAGGCTGTCAGGAAGGCATAGGAGAAGGGCTGCTTGTGCCTTCCTCTCTTTTCCTTTTCTTGAAAAATAGCAAATATTTTAGCAAGAAGAAAAGTAAGATGAATGCATAATTTAATACATCTAAAATTAAGGTCCCAGTAAGCAAATAAAAAAGTGAGGGCTTTCAACTCCTTGATCAAACCATTCCAGGACTGATCAGTAGTCCTTATCATATGTCCTTTAAATAAAGACTTTTTTGAAATTAATTTTTTGAATGAGTTTACTTTTGAGTTTGTGGGTATTATCTCAAATGACTTTTAAGTCATTTGTTGACATGCTATTATGAAAAGAAGACAAAATGTAATTGGTATGGATTCTGAGTGCATTTTCTAAAGACAGTCCCCATAGGTAAGTTTAAAGGGACTCAAAAAATAAGATAAGATGAATTGGTGCTGCCTCAGCAGCACTTTTGACAAAGTGGTTTACCCTTTTTTATCATGTACCTTTCATCTCATTCATGATAAAAATTGTAGCAAGAGAGTGTGAACTTTTGCCTAGCACTTCAAGTTAAGAACCAGGTATATAGTCAAAGCCACTGAGAGATGTGAACTTCCTGAATTTGTGTCTGTGAAACCTGCCAATTCCACAAGTGTGACTTCCCTAGTGATTGTATTATTTGGAGATTGTGTTAATGTAATGGCAGGGATAACATAAATATAAATGGAAATTTGTAGTAGTTAATTGAGTTTGCAAAATCCTTTTTACTTATGTTATGAAAAAGGGGGAAGAAATCTGACTCGATTTTCAGATATTTAGGTTGTGAAGTCAGTATAGCCAGCTATATATGTAGGGTGTGTGATATTTGTTTAGCTTTAGCACTTGATAAGTTAAAAAGTTGACATACAGGAATCTTCATGTTTAAATGCTGTTAACACTGAACAAAATCATCCTATGAGAAGGTGTTCTTCCAGTCAAAACTAGAGAAGCAGATGCATTATAGTTACTCTTGTTTAAAAATAAACAAGCATCATATCACTTTTGAGGGAGTCCAGTGATTCATAAGTTTTGAAGCCACACTTCCATGACTTCCAGTTTTACCTTTTTGCCATGTAAGATAGATATTTTTCCACCTAGTTAGTTCATTTGATCCTTCAACAGTTACCTAAGAGGCCATAAACACATAATGGGCAAACCACCTTTGAGAGATTAGCACTCTTTAAGTAAACACATATTCTGATTTGAAAGCCACCAGCTGCTCATGAATGTAATGTTTAATGTGGCATGCAAATAGAGGAAGTGTTTCCATGTGAAATCAAATCATATAACAGTACTACATAAATTTGTAGCCATATTCTGAGGGGGGGTGGGTTGAGCTGGTTTTACAGGGAGTACAGGAGATTCATTTTTATCTAAGAATTTAGATTATGGAGAGATTAACCGTAGAAAGAGTGCCAATATGCCAAGCCCAGGTTCGTGTTCCTGTGTGTTTAATGTCTCCTGGCAAAGTATGGCATCCATCCCTGGGTGATAAGTTCACTACAATGTCAAGGATGCCCTAAAACAGAAACACAAAGCTTTGTATTCCACTATACTGCTCAAGCCCCTTTTGTCTGTGCTGATTTGGGGTTGGTTTCAGTTAGGTTGGTTGGGTCGGGGTTTTTTTTGGCAGATAACTAAATCAGTAGGAATTGAGAGTTGTTGTCAGTGAGTGAAATACTTAAGAGCCCTGGTTTTGAGCCTTGTTTTCACAAGGGGTATGGGTAAGTTACAAAGAGGAACAATACAGGGTTCAAGTGTTGACTGGAGTGCTTTGTAGTACATAATCTCTACAAGAGGTAGCTTGGTTATCTAGTCTATAGTGTCTATAGTGTAAATTATGGAAGAGCAAGTGTCAGCCTGTCTTCACAGTTGAGGAGATCAACTGGCATGCCAAGATGAAGTTCATTGCATCCTGATGTGAACAGCTAAAAGAGCATAAATACCTCTTTCAGGGAAGAAGTCCACATAATATGTGAAAGCTCCCTCTACAATCCTTGCATTTCAGACATTTGGGCTCAAAAGCTGTCTACCTTTATACTTATTCCACCTTACACCGTTATGATCCACTGGCATAAGCAGACTCCTCTAAACACAATTCTTGTCTGTGGCCCAAAATCATGGGGAGGTCAGCTGTGAAGATGCTAACTGTGAGTTTTCTGTGAGAACTGGAAGTTAATAGGCTGGCAGTTTCTTTTTAGCAAGAGAACATTTTGATTAGAGGAAAAACCAGCCTCAAACTCCCAAATGCACTGACTTCAAGATGTTTACAAGTGATCAAGTATATATGTATTAACAGAGCCTCTCTGCAATGTTTAGTGTTGATACCATCAAGTTAAAACCTGTTTTAGTCAAGGCAGCTGCCCCCACCCCTTTTGCTGTCTTAGGTACAGGGCCTTGGACTCATTACCTTGGATGTTGTCCTATCTTCTGTGTCACTTCTGGAATTGTATTTAATTCTCTTACCCTGTGTTTAACCTCCCCACATGAAGCACACTGACTACTTCATATTTCAAAAAGATGTTTCACAGGAATTTTGTGAGTTTGGGGTGAGCTTGACTCTTCAAGGTCACAAACTCTTGTGAAAACAAAACTTATGCTTTTGGATGATGAGTCCTTCATAAACAGTTCAGCTGAACTCTAACAAAAACCTTGGCTTCAAGAATCATGAACAGAGAGGAGTTTTACCTAAATTTAAAAAAAATCTGATTTGAAATACTTTAAAGAAATCTGCTTTTCTGGCTTCTGTCTCAGGAAAATGAGGATTCAAGTATATCCAAGCTAGTTACCTAAAAGACAATATATAAAAAATTACTGAAAATTCTTCATATTGTAAAATTTCACGGAAATGTTCTGTAGTCTGAAACATATATCTTGATTTCAGAACTATAAAAGTTCAATTTTTGTGGTTTAGTTCATATCTGTCTTATTTCCAAGATAATTTATTTTCTAAAAATCAGGACAAATGGAAAGTTATACTTTCTGCAAAATGACATTTCAGATTTATTATCTAAAGATTTTTAATAATAAATTAATTCAAGTCTAGAGATCTGTTTCAGTTTCATTTCTACCCCAGTAGTATATTAGAATTGAATATGACTGCTTGGAAGTACAGAAATAACCATATTAGTGAGAAAGTAGGTAACAGTTAAATTTTCTCTTATAACTAAAGAGAAAAATTATCAAATAAAGTGGAATGGTATTGCAACTCCTGCTTGAAGTCCTTGATGCTGCTTCTGCTTAACTTGTATTCAGCTTTTTATACTATAAAGGCTTCAGTACTTTTCTTCAAATTTAGTGCAAATAGTCCATGCTACAGAAAAGAAATGGGAAAGTGTATTCAGAGGCAGCTTCTCTAATACACAGAGAAAAGAAGGTGATGAAAAAGGGAGTACTTGCATAGGTGAGAAGGAGGTAGCAATGAGAGTAGGAGGATTTTCTAGAGAGATTATCGAACACATAATTAAGGACAAATTTAAGGAAGAAAGAAAGCCCCCTAAATAAAATACTTATGTTGTATCATTAGAACTGCTTGAGTATGTTAATCCACTATTTGCTGAAAGGTGTGACTTAAAGACTGTATTGTCTTAATTGTTGCTAATGATTTATCAAATTATTCTGATAATAATTAATCTCTACAGAAAAGACTTGGAGTGTGAAGTCCATTCTGAGGTTTCCTTTTTTTAACAACAAGACTGTATTTCCTATTCACCCTGAAGGTATCATCGCTATATTCTTCCATACCAAGTCCAAAGGTATTATGAGGCTGATCCCTTGCTGCTGATGTGGAAGAATATGGCATTTATGCTTTTGAAAATGAAAAAGGAGTGCCTTCTTCTGGAGTATGTAACTTGAGATTTTTTTATCTCTTGATATAGTAGAAGCATCCACAAAAGTAATTAATGTCTGTGGGAACTGTAGAGGTTTTCATCTCTGAATAATTGCCAACAAGTTTCTCCATTTAAGTATTTAGAAATAGATATGTTAAAGAAAATCCAGTGGCTACTTCATTAATAAGAGGGGCTTTGTGCTGTTCAGCATCACTACATTAGGTTTGTCCTTGGCTTGATTTCACTTCCTGCATAGAATGACAGCAAGGATGTATTTGGACCAGCCCTATGTACTTTTTTACAATAGGTCATGCATGTTCCAATGAATAGCATTGTGTGTCTATTGGACTTTATTACTCTGTTTACGCCTTTGAAAGAAATTACTAAACATTTTTTAATTATTATAGTTACAGCTTGAATAGTTCTTTGTCTGTTCCATGCCATATATTATCCTGAGGGGAAGGGTAGAGGAGAGCAGAAGGGGAACTCATTAAAAATCTGATTAAAATTCCATCTTGACACACCTGCAAAGAAATATCCGATGAAATGCCACTACTATTTAAAACAATGGGAACCCTGGAATGAGTTTCAGTAGGGCTAGGATTTTACCCTGTTTGCAGGAGAAGACGTGCTGGTCCCAGTTCTTCACTTGTTCTATTTTTTTTTTAAAGAAGTAGAATCAGGGAATAGCAAGGGCACCAGCACTATTACGGTTGTAGTAGTACTGGTAGTACTGGGAAACAGCTGAAGGCAGCTTAGAGATCTAGATACCTAACCATGCAAATCCCTATGTTCAGGCACAGATGAATAACTTGACTCCTGCACACATAACGAAACCAAAAGTGATCTGACCAGGTTGTTTCAAATAAATGCCAGAAAAGATTTTATGCCAGAATTTCAGATGTTCTCTAAGTACTTCATGACCTATAGGAAGGTGATTTTGTTACATTCAGAAAATCTTCCTTTAAAACTGTTACTGGCCCTGTTTTTCACACCCCTCTTTCTGCAAATACCTGAACTCTTATGTTAGTACCCAGGATTTGCTTGTGTGACTCTCCTTTTACAAAAGGGCAATAACTAGTTAACATGAGAATAATTCAAAAATCACCTGCAATAGATTTTCCACACATAGGAGCATCTTGATTATAAGATCAGAATCCTCTAAGTCAGGAAGTAAATGTTATTATCAAATTAAAGAGTTCAGAGAATCTCCCATTTCCTGACAGACCAGGCAGTTAATTTCCAGCCTGAGTGGCTAGATCCTTCATCTGTCACTGTTCCAGGGCTGAACAGCATTGTTCACTCTGTTCCTGAGGTCAGGGCAATTTGTAGGGGAGGAAGAAGGAAACATTTCTCTGGAAGATTGATTATTTATTTATTTATTTATTCTGTAAAACCTAAGAGGCCTGGAATGCCAAAAGGCTGCCCAACAGAGACTGATCAACCATCAAAATCACAGCAGGACTCATGAAAATGGGATTGTATCTGTCTTCTTATGAAATATGGACTTATAGAGGGCAATTCAACTTAGAATGCCAGATAGTATTGCCCTGCAAGTGCTTCATGTGTCTTCCAGTCTGTTTCCAAGAAGCTGTAGGATTTCTGTGGATGCTGCAGAGTGCATGCAGACAGCTGAGTTACTGCATGCCTCTTGGCTGCCTGGGGGAAGAGACCCCAAAACAGGCTACCTCTTGCAGAGCACTGCCTAAATCTTTCACTCAGAAGCTCAGTTTCTGAGGGATATTGCACACCACCTTTTTCCCCTGGAAGGTGCACTGAAAGGAAATATGTGAAAAGCATGAGAACACTGGAACCAATTTTGTCTGTTACTGGATGCCTTGCGCAGCTTCCTTGGCTGCAGGGAATCCCTGCCTTGGGAGCAGGAGGATGTGCACAGGCAGCAAGAGCAGCAGTATGGTGGTGCTGAGCAGGGAGCACAGGCACTGGAAGCTTCTGAGATGGTCAGGGCTTCCTGCTGTACAGTGATCTTGGTGTCACTGTATTGGCTTAACGATGTAGGTCAGCTAAGCTTGAAGACAGAATTAATATTTTTTGTTAAAGCAACAGTAAAAGTAGAAAGACAGGCTTCAGGCACACAAGCCATTCTCGTTGTCTCCACTTCCATGAATTTCTGTGGTTTGCATGGATTATCACTTTTGGTGCTAAACACTCCTCTCAAGAAAATTTCAAGCTGCCTCTGCCAGTGGGGCACAAAATTGTCCTTTTCTCCTTTCTTCGTCTAATATGAGAGTGAAATGGTATTTTGTGGTTTTATTGCTGGCTAAAGATTCATTTTAAAAACAGTCATCAGTTATAAGTAACTTACAACCCAAGCAGTGAATCTTGGTCCCCAAACCTTTTGCAAACCTTGAGCATTCCTGACTAGGAATTTAGAGTGAGCCTTTTTTAATCAGCCTGCCTGAAGTATAAATTTCTCTGGGTTTTGAAGAGCTCTGATTTAGAGTTTGCTTCTTGCTCTCCAGAACTTCAGCAGCAATTGCATTTATCATTATTATCAGACAGAAAGCTTGAACAGTTAACATCTTGGATTGATACTGCATGAAGGTACATTCCTTACTTTTATGGAGATTAACTATTCAGACAAATATTTATTCTTGTGGTCTTGCAGCTCATGATTGCTTTCTGCAACAGAAAGATATACTTTCTCTTATCACCATTTCTAATTACATAAACAAATTTAATAAATAAGCCTCTGTGGGACTTCTTTTTTTTTACAACTGCTGTCTGACCTGTTGGTACACCATTGTACACTATGCTTCCATCCAGTCTGTAGCAGGGTTTCTTGGGTGTGGAAAGTACATGGCTGATTCTTTACAAAATTGTTAACAGGATATTTCCAAGTTCCCAGACAAAGATTACACGCTGTTGGGTGAAGGTGGAATCATTCTGAGTGGAGGCCAGCGAGCACGAATCTCACTAGCAAGGTGAGTATTTTGCTCTTTAAGTAGTGTACTCTTTCATGTATATGGAATGTATTATGACTAACCCTTTAAATGCATTTTTAGCAGGAGTAAGTCCTGCTAAATAAATATCCTCTAGGTATATCAGGAACTTGATTTTACTATCAGAAATCTGAGTTTTGCTATGCAATTTTGTTTGTGGTACTCCTGCATAATTAACTTACTGAGTTTTAACAATTTGATGTCAGACACATGATATGGCTTAGCGTAAGATGAATCTTTCCCTCCCTGATGCCTTTGGAAATTTTAAGTGTAGCTTCCTCAGTACTGAAGAAACCCATAGAAAGATACAAATAAATATTCCAAGATCTTTCCCTGCTATGACACTTCTTCAAAGCAGTTTGTATATTGATTAATGACATACTCCCTGTCTTCAGGTGAACAAAAATGAAGGAATAAAAAAGTCTTGTTTCAAAAAGTGTTGCTAATACTTCTGGGGTTTTTCTGTTGTAAAAAATAAAAGTGGAAAGCAGTGGCTAGTCAGTACCTATGAATAATGACCTTGTCTGTTTGACCTTCCAATGTTAGTAAGTAATTCTGAAGGTCTACAGAACAATAACATAGGTGTTTATCTTATAAATTAGCTATGTGTTTCAGCAGAATCACTTAGCTATCACCAGCAATCCAGTAATGACAGCTCTGATGTGTAAATGGCCCCATTTATTTCTGTGCCAAGTGCATATTTTGTTGGTTCTCATGCTCAGAAACACTGAGTAGAAGTAAAATCACATTATGGTGATCTGCAATGGTATCCCATGGAAAATGTACATGTCTGTGTGAGGCTAAAAGATGAGTTCATTGAAACAGAGAATCTTTCAGTGTGGATCTTTCTAGTGGATTTGTGAGAGGGAAGAGATATGTGGATGGATCTCTTTTATACTGTAAGAGATGACAGGAGGAGCAGGCAAAACTCTCGTAGCAAAAAACCTCAAGCCAACAAAAAATAGCATGATTTTCATTTAAAATGCATCATTTACATGAACTGTTTCCTAGATGTTATGAATAATCATGTCTGTCACCTTTCAGACAGTCACAGCTCATTTCCTGGAGGGTCACAGAACTTAGGTATTTATTGCCAACTGTGTAATTGTTATTTTTAAAACAATTAATGTCATAAAGACAGTGACTGTCTTATATTTTCTTTGGGCTCCAGTCCAAGCTTAGCATGCTGCAAGATGTACAGGTATTGAGGTGTGGGTTGCAGTTGAAGCTCTGAAATCTTGAGGAGAAAATTTAGAATTACAGCTCTGGGTTGTACCCATCTGCACTAGAGATAAACTTTACATTATTTTCTGTGACTGGCTGCGTACACGAATCTGGTGTACTCTATGCAAGGTCATGTGAAATGAGGATTCCTGCTGGAAGTGTCACCAGTCAGCCATCATGAGAAGCTCTGAGTCTGTCTTTCTTACAGAGCACTGTCCATGCCTGCAGTCACAACCAGGGGAAAGAAAAGACGAAGGGGAAAAAAAACAGTGCATGCCCTGGGTTTGAACTAGCTTGCTGGCCTGATCCCCTGGCCTGATAAAAGCCAGTCATTTATAACTACTAAGTCCAATACACAGATTATAACAGTAATTTGAGTGCTACCATTATTCCAGGAAAAGCCCTGCAAACTTCTTGCTGATAAAGTGCCCTGAACAGTATGAACTTCTTGTTGTTACGCAACCACTACATCATAATGTATGGTCAGTGAGATGCATCATGCCTGAGGACTTTTCGATAAAATTACTTGGTTTGTTAACACAATGAGCTATTATTGAGGGCCTTTTCTGCTAATGTTTGGATATTTTCACATTAACATACTTTAAAAAATACCAAAATGCAGATGTCCAGATTTGTTTACTAATTATACACTGATTGATATCACATCATGATTTTCATTCTCATAGAGGAAGGCATGGCTTCTTTCTGAACTTTTAATGAAACTGATTTTTAAAAAGACTCTCTTAACCAAAGGTTTAGGGTCTCAGTGAGCCATGTCCAGGTACATACAGCTTAAGGTCCTAAAACTACCAATAATTTTTGATGTCTTCAACTCAAAAGATTGTAGAGCCCCAATTCAGATAATGTTTGCAAGGTCATGCCTCACTAATATACTTTTCTTTGCTCACCAGTTATTTTGAAGTACTTTGAAAACTAAGTACTGAGACCTAAGTCTTTTTACATGCTTATTTACATATATGTAGTATTCCCTTAGCCACTGGTAGACATTACAGTAGATCCTAAGTTCCCATTTAAATGGTCATTATACACCAATGGGGACTGTCAGATTCACACCATCAACAAATCTTTAGAGTAACCTGTGTAAAAGACAACTCTATGGCTCCATTTGGTTGCACAGAAATTAATGGAAAACTGAGTTCGTTTGTAATGTGGTCTTCAGCAAGGAAAGGCTTTATTGAAAGGTGTTTTATAAGCACATTACGTTGAACTCCAGCTCCATATTGCTGCTGTAGAAAAGTCTATCCATTACAATGTTTTCAGATATAACTGCAAGGCATTCTTTTAAAATTATATTTATGTAACTTTATAATAGTTAATGTCACTTATAATAGTTAATGTCATTTCCATTTCTCTGTTCAGAGCAGTGTACAAAGATGCCGATTTGTATCTCCTGGATTCTCCTTTTGGACACTTAGACATTTTTACAGAAAAAGAGATATTTGAGAGGTATTGTATGTTTTGATAGATTGTATTTAAGAATCCCACAAAGCAGCACAAAGTAAAACTAAGAAGAGGAATTTAATAGCAGTACAAAAATACTAAAGTGATCAAAATTATACCTTTTGAGGATGTTTATTTTTAGGGATTCTTATGGCTGAATATTTTGTGTCAGCAGCAGGACAGCACACAGGTGTGGGAATTACAGCTCCCTCTTCCAGCTCAATGTATTGAGCCTGCTGTAATCTTACTCCCATGGTTTTGTATCTGATATCTCCGTGTACCAGAAAAACTTTTTAAAACACTTAACCTGCTTTGTAAATACACATTTTCCCAAAAAGCTATATTTTGTCCTGTTTTTCTAATCACTGAAATTTGGGTCACCTGAAAGTTCCTGCTGATCAGGAGATTGGCAGCAGGTTGCCCCAAGACAGACTTTTGTCTTGTCCTGTTGGTCAAAAGAGTAAGGACACACACTGCCATCCATGAGTTTTTCAGTCACCATAGGTTTGAAGTTTTGAAATTAAGATGATAATAATTTTAAATTTCGTAGCAAAATATCTGAGTAACCCTAAGATGAAAAGAAATACTTCATTTTCATATTGAACTATGCTTTTTGGATTGACCTGAAAATGAATAAATTTTACACCTTTTTCTGGTTCTTGTGATAAAGTACTCACCCTTTACACATCTTTACCCTACCACCTCCTTTGTAGTTTGAGGGAGCAAACAAAACTGCTCATACTGAGAGAGAGGCAGATAAAAGCAAACAGGTTGAAAGTGAAAGGGGTAAAAGTAAAATTAAATCATGAGTTAAAAAATTCTAAATGTTAACACTTTCATGTTTTACAGCTGTGTGTGCAAGTTGATGGCCAATAAAACTAGGATCTTAGTTACTTCAAAATTGGAGCATTTGAAGATTGCTGACAAAATACTCATTTTGCATGAAGGGAGCTGCTATTTCTATGGAACATTTTCTGAACTTCAGGGTCAACGGCCAGACTTCAGCTCAGAGCTGATGGGATTTGATTCTTTTGATCAGTTCAGTGCAGAGAGAAGAAATTCAATTCTAACTGAGACTCTCCGAAGATTTTCCATTGAAGGAGAAGGCATGGGATCACGAAATGAAATAAAGAAACAGTCTTTTAAACAAAAATCAGATTTTAATGACAAAAGGAAGAATTCCATAATTATTAACCCTCTTAGTGCAAGTAGAAAGTTCTCAGTAGTGCAGAAGAATGGGCTGCAGGTCAATGGGATAGATGATGGCCATAACGACCCACCAGAAAGGAGGCTCTCGCTGGTACCTGACTTGGAACAGGGCGATGTAGGTCTGCTTCGGAGCAGCATGCTGAACACTGACCATATACTGCAAGGTCGGAGAAGGCAATCTGTATTAAACCTGATGACAGGCACCCTTTTGAACTATGGACCAAACTTTTTCAAAAAGGGAAGTACAACATTTCGGAAAATGTCTATGGCACCTCAGACAAACCTGTCTTCTGAGATAGATATCTACACCAGGCGCGTGTCTCGAGACAGTGTCTTGGACATAACTGATGAAATCAATGAAGAGGACCTGAAGGTGTGTGTTGATTTACAGTCAGCTTGGGTTTTGATATGGTGATAGTTTACTACCATATACTCCTCATATATTTTCCTACTCTTTCATTCCTAATGCACTCATTCTCTGTGGAATATGTTTTTTGGAGTATTTGTGAAAATTTTTAAACTCAAATATCTTTTCAATCATTGAAATCCTCAAAAATTTATTTTGCCTGACTTTTTTATAATTTTTGAATGTTATGTGTACAGAATTTCAATACAGAATTTTAATTTCCTGTACTTTACCTTTAAGATTACTTATACTAAAATGAAATTTGAATCCGCAACTTGGAAAAACATTGTTGGAAAACATTTGACCTAAATGTTGTAAAATTGACCTTTGAAACCGTAAGGCTCTAGGGAAAAACAAAATATGTTTGAAGTACTAGCACAGTTTTTAGAACTGGAAATTAAAAAAAATTGACAAATCTGTCAGACTGCTTAGCTCTTTTGATATAAATAATGAACAGAGGAGTTATCTCTATTTTACTCTGATTTTATTGATGTACTGGAAATCATGCAATTGAGGATGAATTTTATACTAAGAACAGGACCAAAATTCCTTTTTTACCTAATAGCTGTCAAAGGGTCATGGTGAACTACTTTCATTTTGAAAGCTGACAGCTCATTTTCTCAGGATAAAAAAATTTTCTGAAGGAGTTTCCTAGGTGGATAAAAATCTCCAAAAAATATTTAAATTCATAATTTGCTGTAGCACTGCCAATTTTTTCTTTTCACCTCAGCAGAAAAAAAAAACCCCTCAGAGTGTTTACAGATCTGCTTCAAAAGCACAGTAATAATCTCCACTGAAAGAAAATAGCCACTGCTTAATATTTTTTGATGCTGGTAGTGCTGGAAAAATCTTGGTTCCTTCTTTCAGTGTTATCTGAAAATTTCAGATAATCTCTAAGTTGTATTTTTATATAAAAGATGACAACCAATCAGTACCTTGTTCTCTAGCATTATCAGCTGATTTAAATGCTGCAGTTCAATTATTTGGAATGAGTTAGCAGAAAGAATGACAGCATTCATGTGTCAGAAATTCTCATGTATAGATACTATTATCATTCTTACTATGGTCTTACTGACTTTTTGATAGGAATGCTTCATAGATGATGCTGAAAGCATGGGTACTGTTACTACATGGAATACATATTTCAGATACCTTACCGTCCACAAAAACTTGATTTTTGTTCTCATTTTGTGTGTGATCGTCTTCTTAATTGAGGTAAGGAAATATGCACTTGGTGTCATGTTGTTACCAATTATGTTTGTTCAAATTACATATTTTTCTGAGAAATGGATAAAACATCAAGACATGAGCTCATGTATGTGTCACTTATTGATAGCTGCTTTTAATTTATATTGCAATGACTTTTCTACTGCTTAGATGAGCATTTCTTTACCAAAGATAGTGGTTAATGCACAGCAGCAGGAGACTGAGCTTCTCAAAATATCCTGATTATTTTTTGCTACATGGTACTGTAAGTAAGAATTGTTGCCCTACAGAGATCTCTCATTCATAGGTGAATAGTCTTCCATTTTCCATTAAAATGTACATTTACAGAGTCTCAGAGAGTTAGCAACAAAAATTACTGTACTTTTTTGATGAACACGTACATAAATTCAGGAAAATTGTTTTGATAAATGAGTTACTAGCTTTGCTCCTAGTTAAAGAAGAGTGGTGAGTAAGGCAGAGTGCTGAATGCCTGTGATGGGATTTAAAGATGTATGGGGTGTTCCTGCAGTCTGCTAATAAGACTTTTTCCAAGTACAGTGTAAAAGCACTATCAGAAAAAGCGAAGTGAAGAATGTCTGGCTGTTCATGAAAGTCTGACTACTTTTCTTTTAACAGAAATTGCCTGCTTTTTATCTTGTCTCTCAATTTAGGAGAGACCTATAGCATATAGAATCTCAGTGTCCTCCTTCACAGTTAATATCCTAAATCTGGGGGTTTTTCTAAGGGAAGGAGCATGTTTCAGACTGGGAGATCAATGCAACTGTATTCACTTGTCAACTTATAAAATACGATGCCAATTTCTCTTGGTATTTTTCAACATGTACTGAAAGAAGATTCCATTAGGAGTATAGGATTAGCATCTGGCTGACTGTGTCAGTGAAAGATTTTTGTCAGTTCTGTGTTGGGATTCAAACTTCTGGTATCATCAAAGCTGGAGAAAGATGTGATTGATGGTATCCTGAGCTTAGACTGTAATGTGGAAGGTTATTTAAATTAGTTCTCTTGGTTAAGGAATAAATCCTGGAGCTTAGATGTAGTTTAACATCCTAAATTTTCAAACCAGCCCCAGAAGCAAGACTGTAGCTGTTCATATCATGTAAGTTTTATTTTCATTGTAGTGGAAAATGGCTGTGCAAACTTACAACAGCAAAGGTAAATGTGAGTTATAGACGCAAAGGAAATTTTAACTTTGAGGTGTATCAGATTTATCCTTGTATATTCAGCGTATATTTCTAATCTTCATTACACATTTTTGCTTTTATATTAGTCTAAAACTTTTTTATAGTTCAAAACTCTCATCTTCTAGTTGAAGAACCATTCTTTGTTAAGCTTTCCAATGTGGCTGTTGTTTAAGTATAAGCCTTTTGATAAATGAATGGGCTGGAAGATACCCAGCAATAGCACAGTCCTTAGCAAACTTCTGTGCATGAGCTGAAATGCCGCGCCAAGTGGTTACCTGGCCTGTGGTAACAGTCTGTACCCTTCTAACCATAGACAATGAAGAGAGGCTAGTGATGAATATCCAAGCACTGAACTGAGAAAGCAGTGACCAGTAAATTGAAAGTGGAGTTTTGAGAGCCTTCAGAGCTGGGTGGGACTATTGTGAAATTGACAGAGATACTATTTTAGATTTGGAATGGATTGCTTTGTATTGCAGGTTCCAAGGTGAGTCCACACAGATCACTATACCTAGGGCATCAGTTGTACATACTTCCTAGATTTGCAAGGTGTGTGTATGTGTGGGGAGCTCACTTAAGCAGCTCAAAACTGTGTTTCCTAGATGTGGTACCCAAAGGCTAGGGTTGCTGAACTGGGAGAAGAGCAGTTAAGAATGAAAACATAGAGAAAGGCTTTGTGAAACTGTTCTTCACAATATTATCTACTTTCATCATCACAGCTGAAAAAACTCCTCTGTTGTGAGGAGTCAAGATGAGAACAGAATTCTGTTGGGAGATGTAAATGTATTACTGTGAAAAAAGCCCGATTCTTACAAATACTTAATTCAGGACATGACGGTCAGTCGAGTTATTTACTGTAAGACCTGCAAAAATGAGTGGCTCTCAAGAAGACTAGTTATGTATTATCATCAGGTTTTATCACAATACATTTCTGTACCATAAAAAACATAAAAATATATGGGATGAAAATGTAGAAACTGTTTCAACCCTTAGAAAGAAAGATCATAGGCAGAAATAGAGCAGAGTGAAAAGGTGGTGTACTAGATGAACGTCTCCATTGTTTCAGTGGACAGATGAGAAAATCTGTTACAGACTAAGCTTCTGTTGAGCACTGAAACACCTCACAATAAAAAGAGTTTAATTCTACATTTTAAAAATATTGCAATCGATTAAGTGGAGAATTATGTAAAGTTAAGCAGACAAACAGCATCAGACAAATAGAGACACCAAATGTAGATATCAGCTAGCAAGAACAATGTAACAATAACAATGTTAAAGGTTTGACATTTATGTTTGAACACCTGTCTTTAAAGATAGTGAGAGACTCATTCTTTTGAGGTCATCAAAAATATTAATCTTAAAACTTAAAATATTTGAAAGCATACAGTTTGCATTAGGATTACATTAGCAAGCTGTTGTTAATATTATGGTTAAAAAAAAGACAAAAATATTTAGGCACTTGAGAGCCTGATTGTAATAGAAGTTTAAATGTAGCTTTCCTGGGGGGATGCACTAACTTTTTTCTGTGGAAAGAAAAGCAGATATGACAAGATTTTTGCTTTCGGGAAGTTTGCCTTCCATCTGTTTATTATGCTCCCTCTAAAGCCAAGTATAAAGTCAAAGAAAGAAGATAAGTAAGAAAAAGTACATTAAGTGATAAGACAAAATTTGACTCTGTGTTCTTTGGTCACAGGTAGCTGCTTCTCTTGCTGGGGTATGGTTTCTTAAAAAGTAAGTAGTGGTGATCATTTATTGAGAAATTTGGAGTCTGCTTTACATTGATTTTTGCTGTAAATAAAAAATTATGCCAGAGTTCCATGTGGATAGCCACTAGATCATATTCAAGAAAATGGTTCATAGAAGGGTGATCTAATTCCTCGTGTAAATGGTATCTTAAACTGGAGCTTCTTCAAGTGCTAACAGTCAAGTGGTTTGTGTCTTGTAATTGAGTACACAACAGTATATGCAAGAATTTTCCTGGGTCAGCTCACTCTAGGAATACATGAACCCAATTATCCTCCACACACTGGGGTTCACTGCTGTCTTTCAGAGGCACCAGGTGAGACTTTTGTTTAGGAACATTTCAAGGGAGCCCTTTCTGTAAGACCCCATTTTACAATTTCCTCTACTCACCTATAAACGTTCCCTGAGGTTACAGGGTCAGGCAATTGAAGGTTAAAACATACTGAGCAGTGGTATGGCTTTTCCTGGGTTAATGCTTTTGATCCCTGATTTGGTCTTGCAGCAATAAGTCTGTGTTTGAGTACAGAAGCATATGGTGACTTAGGTCTGATCTGGAGGAGGAGGGATTTATGTTGATTTCCATTTACAACAGATCACTAAGGCCTTTGATTTTTTAGTACACCTAAAGCATTTTACTTCCATAATAATAATTCAGATTTTTTCAAGACCTATTTTTTCAGCTTTAAAGTAATGGATGTGTTTTCCTTGGCTAGGCTACATTTGTCAGTGGTTAAACAGGCAGTAGATTTGCAAGAGACTACCAGAGCCATTCGTAATTTATATTTCATATGTACATGACAATATTTAACAAAATTACTGGAAATAGATTTATATAATCATTAACATAGTTTTAAATCAAGAACACTGTAGTGTTTTTTGGTTTTGTTTGGTAGAGAAAAACCCCACAATTTACAATAATGCATTTATTTTTAATTTCCACCACGCAGGACTGCTTTGAAGGCAAATTCAACACAGTCAGAAAACAATACCTCTGACAAACCTCCTGTGATTGTCACTGACACTAGCAGCTACTACATCATTTACATCTATGTGGGAGTGGCAGATACCCTGCTTGCCATGGGCATTTTCAGAGGTTTGCCCCTTGTGCATACACTTATAACAGTGTCTAAAACTCTTCATCAAAAGATGGTGCATGCAGTTCTTCATGCACCTATGTCAACATTCAACTCTTGGAAAGCAGGTAACACTGAGATGGGAACTGATTTACTCATTTGTGCATTTCATTTCAATTAAATGGTTTTCATTCTGTTAAAGGATACTGTTGCCTTGCATTTACATTTTCACTCAAGTGGAATGTTACAAGTTTGCTACATAAAGTACTTTGTGAATCTTTTAATGAAAGTTGATTGTGCTTAAATGTGACATATTTTGATTGTCAATTCTGGTTCTGAAATACTGCCTTGTAAGTTGGAGAAAATGAACTATTAACTGCTCTAGGCAATAAAACTAGAATAACTTCCAATGAATAGACCTTGTCTAAAACTGCAATAGAAAAGATATAGTCAGCTATATTGTGCGTGACAAAGAGTCAGGTGTGGATGGTAAATAGTGCTTTATCTTGTGAATAGTCCTACTGAAATGGCATTAAATATCAGTTACTGTGAATAATGATATGTATTTCAAATTTGGTTCTGGAGTTGCTATGAAGCTCATTATATAACTGGTGAAACAAGTTCCATCCCCCACTGTGCATGAAGTTTCGATCTCATATGTTTCTTACTGATGGATACTAGAGTAAAAGAGACACTGGTAAATGACAATACAACATAGAGTTTCTCCTTCCTTTTCCATTATATTCTAATTTTGCTGTTACCTGATGATTAATACAGTAATTCTGCTCAGAAACAAAGTAACTGGTTACAAACTCATACAGATGCTGATGTGCAAATTTTTTGCGTATCAGCAGGGCCTGCAGCATGAGGGCTGCAGACCTTGTGCTTTGTGCTTCAGTTCCTTCCCTTTTCACTTGTTCCTTTGTTTTTATGACATTTTTCTAGCTTTTTTCCAAGACCTGAAAGAAAAGTTGTATAGCCAAATTCCTCCATAGGGATAGAAGCTGTAGCTCCACTAAACTGGAGTGGAACTGCTTGTACTTGAAAAAATATTACACTCATCCTTAATATTTTTGTATTCAGGAAAAAAGTTTATCTTATGTTAAAGTAATAGTTGTATGATTTTGAGTGTATTAAAAGTTTACTTCTTTTTATTTCTTAATCCATAGGGGGTATGCTTAACAGATTCTCAAAAGATACGGCAGTACTGGATGATTTGCTTCCACTTACAGTGTTTGACTTCATTCAGGTTTGTAGAATAAAAGTTCTAACTTTTGCTGTCTTACAGCAATGTCAAGTTTCAGTTGTACACTATGCAAAAGAAATCATATCAATTTTTTACAGTGTATGTATCTATTTACGTAGCTGCTTATCCTATAAGTCAACTTTATTGCTTCTTTTTTGAGTACTTGCCTATATATATGCCTCCATTGTTTGTGCAAACAACTCTTAATACTCAGGCCCAGAAACATTTCTGCCCACAGACGCCTACAGGACACGTATCACTGCTGCTGTCCACATTCAACTGCATGACATAAAGGGCAGTTATCTTGGCTCAAGGTTACTACTTTTTTCATGCTATTATTTGTTTGCATTCAGTCATTTTCCTGACTTTACCTCCTTAAGCTCTTCTGTTTCCAGTTTGCTATCATCACCCTTAATTAATTCCTCTTTTACTGGATATATTCTTGGCTTTCTATTCTTTTACCTTCTATGAAAATACCACCTTTTCCTTGGATGGAACTGGTTCCCAGAAAATTTTTAAAATAAAAGCAAGTCTTCCCTGGCCTCCTGTTCCTCTCTACCTTTGTTTAGGAGATACACAGGCCCAACTTTATCAACCTAAACACTCTGCTGTACAGATTGCCTGTGTCCATCTTGAGTTTACTCTACTTTACAGTCCCAACCAACATGATGATTTGATACAGACAGTATTCCTTTCCCTATATCTTTGTTAGTAATTGATAGCTTTGGCTCATGACTTCAGAGAGGCCAGTGCAGCTTGGCATGAAGAGGTTCAAGTACGTTACAGCTCTTCCTCATATCCTGCTGACATCACAAAGACTTGCTGCATGAGTAAACATGGACACTAAGACTCTGAATCATTAGTATAATTTTTGCTGTCATCAGGAGTTACTACGGTCTTTTCTGGTGTGGCCATTTTTTTTCTAATATTTTGGATCTACCTTGGGGATGTCATTCCAGAATTATGTTAGTTAGTCTGTCTCTGTGTTTCAAACTTTCTACAAGAAACTGACTAGTTTTTCAAGTTTTCAAGAATAAGAAAATCCCAAGATTTGGCTTTTCTGTTCTGATGCCTTTCAGAGGCTTACCTAGACTCTAATGTCCTATAAGTTCACCTTTCTCTCCCCAGTCTCAAATGCAGAGGCTCCTAGACATGCATGATAAGCTGCCCAGTCTTTTCAGGTTTTTCTGTTGAAGATCATTGCACCTACCCACTGTCTTGATTAACTTTACTAGACGTTCCTTCATAAAAAATTCCTTCTGATCCTCCCATCCATAGATTCAGACTTCTTTAGCAGCTTCAGACTTTCGTGGACTCTGCTAATGGACAAAGTCAACAGTAAAGTTATACATAGGACTTTTTCCTTCTGTGCTGATTGTTGAAGAGTCACAGAATGTGGAAAGGACCTCTGGACCTAGGACCTGGAGCCTCTCCAACCCCTTGCTAAGAGCAGGTTCAACTAGAGCGGGTTGCTCAAGGCCAAGCTGTAATTGGGGTATCTCAAAGGTCTCTAAGTAGCCTGTTCCAGTGTTTGATCATCCCCAAAATGAAAGTGCTTTTTCTTATTTTTGAATGGAATTTTGTGCATTTCAGCTTGTGCCTATTGCCTCTTATCTTCCCAGTGTGTGCCAATGAAAAGAATTTGGCTCAAGTACATTTGCCCCACAAGAAATACCAAGTGGTACTTATTTAAACAGAATATAATCTTTAAATATATGGAAGTTATAAAAGATTTGCATATACAGAAACATTTATGATCTATATAAATAAAATGAATACCACTAGATATACAAAGTGCTGAGATCCCCCTAAGCCTTCTCTTAAGGCTAAACCCAGCTCTATTAATGTGTCCTTGTATGTGAGTTGCTTCAGTCCCTTTATAATCTTCAAGACCTTTCAGTGGACTCACTCCAGTATGTCTGCATCTGTCTTGTACTGGAGAGCCCATTCTAGACATTATCTCACTGGTGTTGAAAAGAGGGGAAGGATCACCTTACTTGATCTGATGGTGACACTGCTGTTGTTGGCCTCCCTCGCTGCAGAGTGTTGTTGCTGCCTCGTGATCCACCAGCACCTGCAGACCTTCTCAAAGCTGCTTTCCAGTTAGTCAGCCTCCAGCCTGGACAGGTGCATGAGGTTATTTCTTCCCAGGTGCAGAGATCTGCAGAAAAGGTTGACTATGCTGGGATGCCTAAATATGAGCCTGGTGGAGATGGAGACAGCCTCTGATAACCTTCAGTTTATGTTTGCTAAGCTCATCCTTCTGACTTCCTTGAGAGTTTGACACAAAATTGTAGAGCTATGAGAACAAGCTGGTAGATGACTGTAGCTAACTGCTTGTTTAGGAACACTGCCTCCTTCTCTGTTGCAGCTGTGGATGTCATGCCATAGTGTTTCTTAGTACTTTTGCATGCATTAGACATGCCAAAGAATCTTCCCTTTCAGGAAGCATAACTTTTCATCCAAGATGAATGAGGCTTCAGGATGAGAGAGGCCAGTGCTACTCTCCAGTCCCTGGGATATACTCAGTTGCCCTTAAAAGAAGTGGCATCAACCTTTTCATCAGTGACCAGAGAAAGCATCTGTGATGTGTTCTCTGACAGCCATCCAACCTGCTTCAATACATCTTGGGTATGAACTGTAGTCAGCTAATGATGGCAGTAACGTGACCACTACTCTTAACAGCCATCTTGGTCTTCTACCAGTGCTTGCAGTGGAGTCATCATTGGAGATCCTTCATGTGAGATGCTACTAGCATATATTGCTTGTCTCTAAAGTTTAATGCTGCCACACTCAAAGGTCATAGTGCACTTGTTGAACATTAATGCCTGTGGTCATGACTAGTTTTACATAAACAATAAACTCCTATTGGTTAATCAAATTGACTGCCCCTTAACCCTTGCTGAGTTGCTGTCTCTACCACCACCTCCATTTTCCGAACTGGGAAACTTTGGAATATGTCTCCCCATTTGGCCTCTGTCCCAGGGCTGAAAGCTCAGCATCTGGGTTCACTGCAGCACAACACTGTGGCTCTTAACTGGGCTGCATGATCCCTCTGCTGCCATTCCTTACCCACTGTAGTTGGCTTGTGGTTTAGATTTTTGCTTCTGCCTTTTTGGAGAAGGTATCATCTTCTGTCCGACTTTATACTTATTTTGTGTTTGGAGCTTATGAGATTACACAAATTTTCATATTTATCTTTTTAATCAAATAACTGTGGGACCAGCAGTGAGAACAATATGGCACCATGGTGACCCTTGCAAAATTTGAGTAAATGACAGAAACAAGAGTTATAACAATCACTGAATGACTGTAATCTCAAGAAATGTGAGAGCTGTATAACTTAGCTCAGTATCAATTGAACAGCTCATTTGCATCTTAACAAGTAGATATACAAGTGTTACTAAATTCTGCAGTTTGAAGTAATGAGTAAACACGAATCCATTCTTGCATTGCTGCAGACCATTGCTATACAGCCTGCACAAGCATAGCCCACATGTCACCATTCCTTGAAGAGAAATGAGGAAAACAGTGAAAGAAATCATAGAATCATAAAATTGATTGTGTTGGAGGGGATCTTAAAAGTCATCTAGTTCCAATCCCTCTGTCATAAGCAGGAACCCCTTCCACTATACCAGGTTGCTCAAAGCCTCATCCAGCCTGACCTCAAACACATCCAGTGATGGGGCATCCACAGCTTCTCTGGGCAACCTGCTCTAGTGCCTCACCACCCTCTCAGGCAAGAATTTGTTCCTAACACCTAATCTAAATCTACACTCTTTTAGTTTAAAACCATTCCCCCTTTAGTTACTTCAGCAGTTTCAGCAATTTCTTTTTTTATATAGACTTTGATGTTGCTATTGTATTACTCAGATTTCTGATGGAAATAAAAAGTAGGAAATTTAGAAAGCACTTACTTGCTCATGAAAGACTTCTAACTTGGAGTACTGGAAATTTAAATTCTTCCTTGAATTTATGTGGATGTAGTAGCAGAAGTACCAACTGCAAGTTTCTTTCTAATGTGAAAATAATTTTGCTTTCCATCTCTTTCTTTGCTGACTGGTCATTTGCAGTGATGTTTCAATGCTATGTTCATCCTTTTGTTCAAATTGTCCTTTTGCAGTTGGTTTATGCTGGTAAGTTTGCAGCTTGAAGTAGTTGTTTAGTGTTAAAAGTAACACCCTGATACAAAGCAGAACTTTGCTATTCTATGTACACTGATATACTTGATTTTTAGTAGATTTAGATATGAGACAAAAACAGTTTAGGTGCTTAAGGTGCTTCTAGAGTAAAGATCAAGACCTGATTTAGCTAAATCTGCCTGGAGTTACTGAGTAGAATGGTTGTAGTCTAACTCTGGAAAGATTTTGTTCCTTTTGAGTCTGTCATCTTAAACCACCTTTTTTTTTTTTATTCTTCTTACACTGCTAATTTGCCATACCACTCATAGAACTTATTTCCTGTCTTCTGATCTTGATGAGCAGTAGTGCTGGTTTCATATGTAAGTTACAGTCCCTTGAGCAAGCAACTGAGTATGACTTCCCACTTTCCTGATCCTCAGCAAAACTGCTTTGCCCAGAACCTGCAAGAGACTAGCACTCAGCTCCTGACCCCCTGTCCAGACAAGACAGGGACAGCATCGGTAGGTTTGATGGGTGACTGCAGATACTGCACATGTTGTTCTTACAATTTTAACTGGAGAATGAGTGCCTAGCTGCCATTGTTTTTGTGTGGCTTCATAATTTAGAAGTCTGCAGTACTGGTTGTACTACAGAAAACACATCTTTTGTCTATTAGAAAAGGTGGCAGTTTATTCCAACAGGTTATAGATCTGGTCCAAGTTATTTGTGATGTTTTCATGGAGGTTTGTTCTCAGCTGCAAGTCCTACTTAGGTGAGCACTTTGTGTTTGTTGAAACAATATATAGTTGCCATGGGAAAGAGATTCATCACCAATCTCTAGTCTATAAATTACAAGTTTACTATATCAATAGTATTTTTCTTTCATTCTACAGTTAATACTGATTGTGATTGGCGCTATAACAGTAGTCTCAATATTACAACCCTACATCTTCCTGGCATCAGTGCCTGTGATAGCAGCCTTTGTTCTGTTAAGGGCATACTTCCTCCACACTTCTCAGCAGCTGAAACAACTGGAATCTGAAGGTAGGAGCAGCAAAATTGGTAGACTTCTAAATCCACAACAAATCAATTGAGAAGTGATCCACTCTTTCTCCTGTTTTTTGCCATTTCTCTTGCGAAATGACATTGTCTCTGGGAGCAGAACACATATATCCTTAAAGTCAGGGCTGTTACTGATCCAGCCAATACTCAGTGCTTTGCTGCCAAAGAGTAATAAAGAAGGTATTTTTTTAAAGACGGGCTTTTTCACCTCTGCAGCTGAAAACAAATAAAGGCCTGACAGTTTTCTTGAGAGTAAATGTAACTTACAAAATTGTGGTCAGACTTCATATGTGCCTTTTGAGTTTGCTTCTTTATAAGAAAAATTGACAATGGATCTATCTGGATTGCAAAGAACTCTTATTTCTGAATAAGTTATTTAAATAAATTTCCTTCCTCTCCCCCAATTAAGAGACTAAAATGTTCCAAATAAAACTGAAAACCTCATTCTAAAGTGTGACTTTTCAGAAGCAGGTACTGCTGCCTGGCTTTACAACAAACTGACAGATCAGTCCTGAATCTTAAACAGTGATGATCCTCTTCCCTTTTGCTTAAGTGTAATTCTGAAGTTCCTCAGATCCAAGTCTAAATTTCTTTGATGTTCAAGGGGATCCAACATTGCCTCACCACTCTATGTGTAATGCAAGATCTGCATTACATGTACCATGTCAATACACTTGAATCCAGAGCATTAAAGTACTCTACCTGTGTTAGAAAAGCTTTATATAATGGAGTTATCAAAATTACAGAAATTAATTTTGGCTGGGGAGGAATGGTCTTTACTTGTGGCATCTTACAGAAGGCCAGGAGTTTCCTCACATAGAGTGCTAACTATGAAGAATTAATGCGATCCCTTGCTGTCAATACACTATACAATTTCAACCCATTCTTGCAAAGACTGTTGATTATCCTGTGCTAGGATTAAGTCAGTCATGTACTCCAAAAACATATGTAAATTACACACTAGGAATAGTTACACTGCTGTGAGTTAGAGCATGGGGGTGTGTTTGCATTTTGTCAAAGGTGTTTGCTTATGCGTGTTTATGTTGTTCTAATTTAAACACTTTACAGCTCGGAGTCCAATTTTCACTCATCTTGTTACAAGCTTGAAAGGGCTGTGGACACTGAGAGCTTTTGGACGGCAGCCGTATTTTGAGACCTTATTTCACAAAGCCCTAAACCTGCACACAGCAAACTGGTTCCTCTATCTGTCAACACTGCGCTGGTTCCAGATGAGGATAGAAATCATTTTTGTTGTCTTTTTTGTTGCTGTGGCATTTATCTCTATCATAACTACAGGTATGATAACTTCACTTGAGTACTGAAATGGAAGCTTTCTGCTTCTCTTTAACAGCTCAGCTTCTGAAATTTCTGAGGGAAATAAGCTGTTACAAAATCTAGTATATGTTGGAGTCACTGATTTAAGTATGTCATAATAGTAAACACAATTTAATTAAAATAGAAATGACACAATTGTTATCTGCAGTCTGATATTGTAGACAACTCATTAAAGGGATTAATATGAAAATAATAACTGAAGAGACAGAATTTTCCTTTTATTTACTGTAATTGCTGTAAAAGCAATCTCATGTTTTAAACCATGTTACTGTACTGAGAAGCTTGGGTGTTGATTATCATCTGTATAGCTCAAAGGTTTTTAGTAAATAGAAGTTACTGTTTCTCTCACTTGCAAATGGGTAAAACATGCAAAGTTTTAATGATCATTTAAAGCCACACCAATAGAAATAATCATCCAGTTCCTTAATTCCCAACCCACTGACCCATCTTCCTATGTGGCGTTTTGCACATTCCATTCAAAATCCCCTCTAAAATGACTCACCACTCCTAGCAAACACAGTACATGAATGAGAATCACACTCTATCTTGCTATCTTGTATTTGAAGTGGTGCCCATGACTGTCCAGGTGTAGCCAGCCTCCAACCAGCAGAGAGTAGGAGAATGATGTCCCCCAAAGGTTGGAATAATTCTGTTCTATGGAAAAACTCAGCTATAGATTACTTCAAGTACAGTTCTTAATTCACTACAATTTTGTTATGTTTAGGCATCATTCTACTTCAAATTTTACACTGAACTTTGTGTGCAGCATCTGAATGAAATTTCAGTACTATGGTCGATGATGAACAAGAATTTGATGATTTTGTGGGGGAGGTTTTTAAATTCAATAATATTCAAATTTCATTCAGTTGTACTTCACTGTTGAAAAGGAGTTATGTAAAAGCATGCATTTTATCAAATATTGTATAGTTTATGAAATGCTATCCTCCATGTACAAGGAGCTCTCCTTATATAAAAATCAACCACACCAATAGTTCTGTATGAAAATAGGTACCTACAGTACTTTTGTTAAAAAGGTGACTTTTAGTTCCCCTAAAATTCATAGGAAAACAATATCCCCTGCTACCCTTCTCATTTCTCACTTTGTGCCCTTACTAATTTGGGGTTTTTAGGAAAACCATTTCTTGTGTTACTGTTTTTCTGGATATTTTACTTGAGAAAAGGGGTTAGAAGCACGTCTTTAAAATGTTAAAATTTGTCATCTTGCCACCATTGTAACCTTTACTGTTACAGATAATAGGCCCTTGGAGCAACACTAAATTCCTTTTCTGAATCTGTCAGCTTTCATGAGGAATATTTTGCCTTTATTGCTTACTTGTATAATTACTCTGATAACAAGATGTCTATAAGAAAAAGGAGAAGCTTTGCTGAAGAAAATCATAAAAGAAATGGAGAAATCATGGAAAGACATTTGGCTTAAAGTCTTGATTTCTTTTAACACATAGTGAGGTTAAAAATCAACAGTGGGTTAATTTAAATGCTTATGTTGTATTGCATGAACTCATAGAGGAAAATCCCTCAGAAATCCCATGCGTGTTACAGCAGACCATTGAAACTAAAGAATTCATATTTGCAACTATGTGGAACAGTAAGGACATGTCCTCTATTTGCTGAAGAAATGAAAATGTAAACTATGTGACACTTTTGAACTGTAAAGTTATTAGCTGTGTTTGGTGTTTTAGATAGGTCTAAGAGTAATTTCACAGATTTATAAGGGTTGCAAAAAGGGAAGTCAAATGACGATTGCAGAGACTGATTCTGTTTACAGCTTAAGCACCAAGATTTAATTTTTTCCTCTGCCAAAGCAAAATTAGGGTTTCTAGTGAATTCAGTGCCAAAGCCAGGTGTTTAGCTGGTGATTAAGCTCTCAGTCCTTTGTATGACTAACAAATACATGGTTTCTGTATGAAATAAAAGAGAATATGAATAAGCATTTTAAGATATACCTGCTAATTTGCTGATTTCTATTGACTTTTTATTTGCATAGAAATTGAATGTGTTTTTCTCTCCACAGGTGATGGACCAGGTAGAGTTGGAATTATTCTCACTTTAGCTATGAACATCATGGGAACCTTGCAGTGGGCAGTAAACTCAAGCATAGATGTCGATAGTTTGGTAAGCATAGAATGCATTGTGCTGTGCTTTCTTTTGAGGAATTGCCTTATTTTGTTGATTATAGTTGTGCAGTGAATTATCTTCAGAGTTGGATATCAAGCAGATATGTCAAAAAAGTTCCCCTCATACCTTTGATAGCAACCTACTGGCTTTGGTAAAGCACCAACTGAGTTTTTCCATGCTCAAAAGTTTTCCTGGCCTAGAATAAGCAACAAGCAAATACTTATATTTGAGGATTCAGATTGCAGATATAGCAGTGATGGGAAAACTTCAAAAAGGCTTAGAATAGTTTTGTTCTTATGATCTCTCTCTCTCTCGATATCCTTGATCTACTTAAGGGCTTTACATAGCAGATCACAATGGATGTTTTTGAGTTTCTTTTACCCAGTATCAACAGTGATTTAAAAATCTGTCCTTGACTTCCTTGGAGTCTTTCTCTGACCTTATGTAAAATCCTCTGACATAAAGTTTTACATATATTAACCCCTTTAATTTTAATAGGTAAGATTAGCTTTAAAACAGAATATTTCACATGGTTAACTCATCATCACCTATTTGTTGAGATATGAGAAGCAGACAATAAACTCATAAATGAGTATGTTTTCTTTTACAGTTTTATCCTGTTAGCTTAAATGTATGAAAATTTTATATGTTATTTTAAAATGTAGTAGTTACTTATCTCTTTTCATTTCAGTTATTCTAGGATTTATTTATATAACAAAATACAGTAGTCTTATTAAAAAAAAAGTCAGAAAAAAAAGTCTCCCATATCCAGTCATACTTTCCCTGAACTCTAAATTTTCTCGAGCCAACTATTTCAGTATTGCAAAACAAAAAAAAATTTAAGGCAGATCTTAGATACCATTAAATCCTAATTAGTTTAATTGAGTTCTCATATTAAAAATATATAATTGGGGTAGATGGTGACACTAGAAGCCATATTTGCAGTTCAACATACTTTTTTTTTTAAATAAGTAATTCAACCAGACTCATCTTGAATGAAATCCTTAAGAGCCGCCCAAGTGGGAATTAACCACTTACAACTAATCTCTTGTTTACACATGTGACTGCTGATAGTCCAGAAAGCTGACAGCCATTGAGGGACACATTTTTTTTCTATACATCAAATGTTTTATGCTGGCTCTTTCTTTGCATGTGAAAGCAGCCTGTCTTGAACAGGAAGCACTTTGTGAAAGGGCTTTATTGCTGTAACTACCAGATGCACCGAACAACAGTAACGTTACTGATAATGAAGTAAAATGTACCATAGGTAAATCACAGAATCACATAATTGTTAGAGTTGGGATGGACCTCTGGAGATGATCCAGTCTGAGCCACCTGCCAAAGCAGGCTCACCTAGAGCAGGTTACACAGGAATGTGTCCAGGTGGGATTTGAATGTCTCTAGAGAAGAAGACTCCATGTTCCAGTGCTCTGCCACCCTCAACATAAATTCTTCCTCATGTTGAGGTGGAACCTCTCGTGTTTTAGTTTACAGCCATTGCTCCTTATCCTCTCACTGGGCAGCATCAAAAGTCTGGCATTATCCTTTGCACCCATGTTTGAGGGCACCATTTATCTGCATTAATGAGATCCCCTCTCAGCCTTCTCTTTTCCAGACTAAACAGGCCCAGTTCCCAGTCTCTTCTCACAGGAGAGATGCTCCAGACCCTTAATCATCTTTGCGGCCTCTGCTGGACTCTCTCCAGTAGCTCCTTGTCGTTCCTGTACTGAGACGCTCAGAATTGGACACAGCACTAAAGATGTGGCCTCTCTAGGGATGAGTAGAGGGTGAGGATCACCTCTCTTGACCTGCTGGCCACACTCTTCCTGATGAACCCCAAGAAACCATAGTCCCTCCTGACTGCAAGGGCACTGCCAGCTCACAGTCAGCTTTTCATCCGCCAAGGCTCCCAAGTCCTTCTCTGCAGTTACTCTCTAGTAGGTCAGCCCCCAAAAATATAACAGCGACAACAATGTTCACTGGGCTTTCATTTGTAATTTCATCTTAGCCCTGTAAGGCATAATATAATCACTCCTAAGTGTAACAATCTGTATACAAATCATGGGCACATATTACAAGCCTTGATACAAATGGAAATTCTTTCACAACAGGAAGTCTTACTCTAGAACTCAATGGGTTCTGGACACACTAGTGTTTTGATAAATAAGAACTTCCTCTTTTTAAAAATACAGTGATATTAAAATGTCATCCACTAGTATCAATAAGGAAGTAACTCCCTTTCCTCTGAAAAGGAAATCTCAAGTTGCTCTAGACATTTTTGAGTACTTTGAGTACATTAAGACAAACTACTGCACCAGAGCACTGGTTATATGACATGAATGAGATCATTCTAAAGTACATCAGTTGACAGGTGGATTCCCTGGACACCTTTTAGCAATGGATAATTACCCACCCCCAGTACATGAAGTTTTAGGTATCCCAGATGACAAACTAATAGATATTGCTGGCAGGATGGTTTTCCCGACATTCAAAAGCTGCTCCTGCGCACAAGCAGATGAGAATAGCTTAATGGTGTCAAGATAATAAAACTACTTCACTGGCTGATGCAGATGTATTATTTCCTACTCTGTAGTCTCTGCATTTAGCACTTCTCTCTTTAAAGTATTTTACAATTATTTGGTTAAAGATGACTGTAAAGGTTTACCTTAGTAGTCTATTTGGCTATACTCTGTGTTTCTCTCAAAGGGTACTTTGAAGCTCCCCACTGGACCAGATTGACTAGAATTGAATATCTCCACATATCTCTAGTTACAGATATGCATGCAGCACTCTAGATGACATCACTCTTGCCTTTTCTTGAGCAGCTGTGACATTTGTGCTTACAAGACTGCAGATGAGCATGCCTAAGGGGTTAGCATGTTTGTAGGCAGCAGCCTTTGGTTGTCAGATAAGCTGGAGCTTTCTACAATGGTTGCTGCATGGTTTGAAGCCATGTCCAAAGCAGTAGCTGCTGAACTTAGTATAGTATCAAGCTCCTGTTGAGTCGTTTTACAAGATACTCAAGGTTTTAGGACATCATTGAAATAAATTCAGACAGAAGAACAGGAAGACAGGAGAACAGGGAAGTAAGATCATGTAAAAAAAGTAAAAAATATACTGTAACAATTACTGACCAAACAGATAGGTGGGTGACAAATGTGACATCATTCCACACAATCTCCTTCTTGAGCTTTCCGTGACACTGGCACACATATTGAAGAGATTTGTGTTTCTAGGTTGGCTTTTAATTTTACATACATAGATATTGTATTTGAAGCAATTTCTGTTGAACAGGTTTGGCTTTAACTGAAAAATCC
Organism: Pithys albifrons albifrons; assembly: GCF_047495875.1. Classification (NCBI taxonomy): domain Eukaryota; kingdom Metazoa; phylum Chordata; class Aves; order Passeriformes; family Thamnophilidae; genus Pithys; species Pithys albifrons. Next base: position 77,287,975 of record NC_092460.1, read on the forward strand.
CCATTGTCTCTTAATGCACCATAACGGTGTAATGGTTTTGGTATTTCATTCCCTACAGCCCTGATACTTTATCTGCTCTGCTTTTTTTTTTTGTTTGTTTGTTTGTTTTTTAAATACCCAAACATATGTGGTCACTCTGACAGCTATCCATTGCTTCACTTAAAGCTGTCAGTTAGGCTAAATTTATCATTTGACTTTGATCATTTCGTTAATATCCCTCTAGCTGGTTTTCAGTCTCTTTCTTATCCCTCTAGACAGCCTTGTAGTATTTTAGATTTTTTCCCTCATAAGGAAATAAAAAATATGTTTTTCAGTAAGTGCTGCTTTCACAGATGAGAATCAGCTAGTCCCAGTGAACTATTTTAATGCTTTATAACCTCCTCCTTCACTGATGTATATTCTTCAGTAGCAGCACTTTAACTGTGAAGAACAGTTCCTTTTATCAGGGAAAGAGAAAATGCCACACTTTTACTGTTGCCAAGATTACTTGTATAAGGAGATATAAAAAGAATCCCCCCAAAAGATATTAAAACCAAACTTGTTAAACCCCATGGTGCCCCGCCTGGTAAATCAGGGATGCTGAATAATTAAAGCAGTACACGATGGAGAAAAAGACCCAATAAAAAAGTACAACTGTGAAAAATAATGCTGATTTTCATGCTTTCATTTTCCTGTACTATTTCTCCTTTAATAGATTTTTTTTTTTCTAAATCTAGGACATGATCTTAATATACCTTTTACTACTTTTGGAAGAAAACCTGAGAACACTGTTAATTTCCAAAGTTCAAGTAGACTAGATACTTGACTATAAAATCTGCATGAGAGTGACAGTTCTTAGAGTGAGGTGTGGGTCGTCTGGAACAGAACAGAATCAAGAAAAAATTGTAATATAGAACATTTTTTCTGCGTGCCGGCACAGCACTGTGAAAAAGAGAAAAAAAAATCAGTACAAATTTGCCATGAAGTAAATATTTCATTTTTGAAGTTCCACAGAGAAGTATATGTCCTGTAAGTGCACCCAAAATGTAACAGCAGTAGATGTGAAACCTCAGTAAAACCATATGGTCTGCCTACAGAGCCAGTTTCTGCAGTGGCTTAATGCACAGGGTTTTTTTACAACATGAACCATTGGACCAATCTCTCATAGGATCTCTCAGTTGTACACTGCACTTTTCAGGCAACATGTTTTTGAGGAGGTGATGTCTTGCAACGTGGCCATTGAATACTCTGTGAGTGTGGTCTGGAGAAGGTGACTGATCTCGTTTTAGCAGAAGAGAGAGTCTCATTAAATTAATTATATTAGAGTACTTGTAAAAGAATTATTTCTTCCATCTTTTGGAAATATACATTACATAATTATATTATGAATTTTCCTTCAATGTTAAGAAGAGTTTAAGTGATTTTAATGAGAAAATAAATTAAACAATTTCCAATGTTATTAAAATCTCAGTAAAATACAGTTAGGCAAGCCTAAAAACTGTATTATACTTTAGATAATTTTAGATGGAAGTAGTATATACACTTCTTTATTCAAAAGCATTAGCAGGAACATTGCTAATGGGAATAATGGATAAGAAACTCACTGTCACCTACACTGTACCTGTCATTGTGATGACAGAAGATTTCTGCCTGTGAAAGGAAGAATGGGTATTTTTGTAAAATGTTGCTGACATTTGTGCTGTGTTCTGCCCAGACCTTACTCCTTGTTCAAATTATAGGACAAGGAAAGCATCCTTCTGAATTCAGTTAAAAATATTAAACTGTCTAAAATATCTGCATATGTGACTGATAAATCTGTCAGGGAAGCTGGGATATAGTGATGAAATTTTCTTTTGTATGGGAAGACTTTTTGCCCATCTGGCTTCATAGCAGTTATTAGCTAGTGTGTGATATGATCTCTTGGAAATTATGGGGAATCTCTGCCTGTACAAACATTCACAGCTCATGATAAAGTGAAGAAAGACCTTAATTTCCAAAGTGGCTATGTGTCTCTAAAGATTTCTGAAAACAAATGTACCATCAAATGCCATTTAAAATAAATGCATGGTGCTCATTTAGGGATTTACTACAGACAGTCAGAAAAGGAGAAAATTGTCAATCTGATCCAAGGTCTTCCTGTTTGTGTCACCAAAATCAGATGACATACGTACATCAACATGATGATAACCATGCCTTTCCATCTTGCACAATGGATTATAATGGAAATTATAATCCCTAGGTTTGGGTGTTAGCATGGTTTTTAAAACTTCTATCACAGTTGCAGTTCAGGATACTGAGATGTAAGCTATGATCCTGGTATTTCCTTGCATTGTGTATAAATTTGCTTCCATGTGGAAAATCTACCTAGCAATATTTCAATCTGATTTGAAGAGCAGAAAAGGGATGGTAACAGATGAAGTAGAAACACTTTGCAGAAGGAATATAGAAGCAGTTAAAAAAGATGTATGAGGAGTTTTCCACAATACCACTAGAGATACTATACTGGAGATACTGATTAGAGAACAAATGTTGTTTATGGGCATCAGTTTTTGTAGAACAAAAAATGTAGTTAATTAAGTTAGTTGGACTAAAGCACTTAGGAACCCAAATGTAAAGGAAAGTCATGTCTGCTTCAAGTAAGGAGCTGAAATTTATTTCCTGCATAGGAGAAAAATAGGACATTTTGGAGACTCTAGGACTACCAACATCAATTACATTCTCTGAAAGTATATGAGAAATTACAGTCTCTACAGATGGATTTTAATGTTGACCTAGACAAGATATGTGTTGGAGTTCCAGAAGCAGATAGCAAAGAGAGACTTTACAAAGTTGTAGTTACACTTACAATGGGTTCAAAATCTGGATAAATGCTTGGTCTCCATTTTTTCAGTAAATGGGCAGTGTCTAAACTGTGGAGTTGAAAGTGGAGCAGAAAGTAGAAAAGAGATTTACACTATCTGAGGTGGGAGTTATACACAAAGCCATCTAGAATCCCAGTCTCCTTAAATTTTCTGTACAGTTTGTGGAGGGACACATGCACCACCTCTGAGTCAGACCATCTAAAATTGGAGTCTTCAACAAGACATGTTTGTGTTCTGCTGTTGGACATTTCAGTTAAACCTGTGAAACCGGACTGGAACAATGCTGCCCAGACCAGGTAGAATCAGACATCCCATCCTAGGATTCAGGAAGAACTGGGTGAGCACCTGGAAATCTGGTAATGGCCACTTCAAATAAATCCAACAAGCTGGCAGTGGTGATGGCATGTGATAGAATAACACCTGTCACTTTTAGGTTAAGAAGGAGAAATAGGAAATCATTGATGCCACCATCAATTTGTTAGTCTCATGGCAGCATTCTGTATCAGCTGCTTTTAAGAATTAATTAAAAATGTGATGCTTATAGAGCCGAATCACTCAGGTTTGCTGACATTAGGGTTGCATCACACTAACCTGGTAACTGTGTTTGATGATTTATTTTCCAGACAAAATTAATATAGTGGATCTCATTTGCCTTCAGGAAAGCACTGGCTCTGCCTCTGTTTCAGGAATTACATAAATGAAGGATACCAGGATTATTACAAGAATTGTAAACTAGTTAATGAGTTGGACATGGCATTAAGCTGTATGTATTAAGCTGCAGGGAGGCTACTCAGCAAAGGTTAGATTTGTGACTGAGCTCGTTTTAATCTTTTTTTAATGCTCTCAACAAAGACAAAAATGTGTTGAAGAAAGCTGCCAAAGGCACAAAGCTAAAAGGCAATGTTGGCGTGAAGGATCCTGGCAGTTGAAAGGTATTAGGTGACCTCAAATGGCAGATGTAAATAGATTTCAGTAACCAAAGTGCAACGGCTTGAATTTAGGGACTGCTAAGAATAACCTCAGTTGTAAGTAAGGATCTCCTTGGTTAGCAATGTCTTAGAGGAAAGCTTGGCTGACCACCTCTCAATCAGAGGGTGACTATAAGATGTGATTGTGAAAAAAAGAGTGTGTGATCCTAAGATGTGATAATGGAGATATTCCTAAGATAGATAGGGAAGTATCAATGCATTTGTACAATTTCCTTGTTAAATGTCATCCAAAATGCTGTGTATGTTCTGGTCAGACAGGAAAGCTTGTTTTGGACTGGGATGTTTGGAGAGGAACATATGTTAAGAAAGAGGCTTAAACATGGCTTTTCTTTAGTCCTGGGAAACAAATGGTGACTGGATCTAAGATATCCCTCCATAAATTAATGGGGAAAGCAGCTAAGGATAAATGTTCTTTAGAATTTAAAATTAATAAAGTTATAACAACAAAGTGGTCCATGAAGTAAAAAATTTGTTCTCTGACCACCTGAGCAGTGGAGTTGTAGTGAAGGACATGTATGAACTATTTACTGATTGACTGTTGCCAGATTCAATAAAAATAAAACCATGAGGACACTTTCTAATCCGATGTTCCTTTGAAAATTCACCAAGACTGCTACTAGCATCTTCTGTCTGAAGCTTATGGATTACAAGACTTGATTATTTTACCTAATATATATAATTACAGATAAAAAATTAAGTATCATCGCATTTCCTGCTAATTCTTTGAAAACTATAGATAATTTCTCATAAATACTCAGCTGTTACTGTCTGATGATTGTTCCTCTTTACTTGATGCTACTGCTTTGCATCTTTCAAATTCTACACAGTCTGCTGATCTTTGGAGATCAGTCATTATTCAAGGAACTTCAGATTTTGGGCAACCCCATTCAGGAGGAAGGAGTTTAATAGACCAAGGTTGCTTTTATGATTATACTTTGCTTAGTCAGGTTATCAGGTTAATACAAGTCATCAGCAGTTTCAAAATGTATTTTTAAAGGTAGAAAGAGCTATTGTGTCAATTTAAAAAGGAAGCAAGAGGAATCATATGTTGGACCACTGCCAGTAGTAGAAGCTCAATGGATACTCTGAGATAAGCTCAGTTGGTTAGAGCATGATGCTAATAATGCCAGGGTTGTGGATTCAATCCCTGTAGGGACCATTAACACAAGAGTTGGACTCAGTGATCCTTGTGGGACCCTTCCAACTCAGAATATTCTGTGATTCTGTCAATCTAGAGCTCTGTACAAGAAATATCCTACCTTTGAAAATTTCATCATACTATAGCTTACACAGAAAAGAGACTCACTGTTCTGGCTAGGAATTAGGAATAATATTATTTCATTTGTTTTGATAGCTAAGCATTAATTACAATTTGAATACTGTTTGTTTTAATTTGCAGATGCGGTCTGTTGGACGAATATTTAAATTCATTGACATGCCAACAGAAGAGAAAAAAAGCATTAAACCACAGAAAACTAATCAGTTTTCAGACGCCCTTGTAATTGAAAACAAGCATGTGAAAGAAGAAGAGAACTGGCCATCTGGGGGCCAAATGACTGTGAAAGACCTTACGGCCAAATATGGGGAAGGAGGATCTGCTGTGTTAGAGAATATTTCCTTCTCAATAAGTTCAGGGCAGAGGGTAAGTCACTCTTTTGTTGTGTTTGTTCTGACCTTCATTAAGCTTAACTGTAGAATTATCATTATAAACCTATTTGATGACTAATGGAGAGTTTGAGTCCAGTAAGGTTTTGTAAATGGTATCATTGTTAAACAAAGTATCATCTAAGGTACCTGAAGAACAGAAAGGGCTTATGTCTCTTCTTAAAAAGAGTTCATTTGTAGGTTTATTGACTACAAACAAATAAACAAAGAAAAAAAATCTGCTTCAGTTATCCTGGAAACCTTGAGGCTATTTACAGCTCAGTGAAGCACAATGGGGATGTTTGTTGGCCATAAGGAGCAGAATATACCATTTATGAAGCAGTTCTCCAAGTTGTATTCCTGTGCCTGAAATTGTCTGCCTTCTCCTGGGAAGAGGAAAGCTTGCTGCTGAGGGCAAGTGCTGGGGGCAGCCTGACCCAGATGGGGCAGAGTACGAAAGAATACTGGCTGCAGTGCCACGGGTAATGCACTGCTGGCTTTGGCAGCCAGAGGGTGGAGATGCTGTCCTGCCCATTTGAGGGGAGTTGTGCGCCACCCTGAATTATTGTATTACAGACTGCAAACAGCTGTATTCTTTAGAGGATGGACAAGCCTCTAATTAATCTTTATATGTGTTTGAGGTTCCGTTCAAGAAAGAGCTTTAGTTTCAGGACAGCATTTAGGTAGGAGTTTAACACTTTGCTTCAAGTTCATGCTAAAGGACCATTCTTGGTGCAATGGGAAGAGAGGTTGACAAGATTTCCTGAGATGGAGCCATGCAGATGAAGAGGAGATTTTAACTGTCCCAGGTAGATGAGAAAACAGGTACAGTGACAGCTTCCTGTCCTTGACACGAGCCCAGTCTTCTCTCCTAATTTGGATATCGCCAGTTTCTGCCAGGTTTGGTAGATCTGTCTTGGTTTACCTGAACTGAATGTTTCATCTACTAAGTCTGAGGGCACCAGAATTTTGAGCCCAGAACTCTGACTTCCTGAAGCCACTCTGCCTTTGAGACACCTATGATTCCTGGAACGTGGAGATGCAGGTGCTGTTGCAGTCTGGTGGACTTTTTTCCTGGAAAATCCCATGAAGCAGTGGAGTATGGAAGATGAAAGATACTTTTGTACTGTACAGAGAGTGGGTAGAACAGTAAAAATAAAGATCCTTTTTTCAAGGGCTATGTTCCAAATCGGGTGATGTACCCTGCGTTCAGATGTAAGCATGCTCCTTAAACTGAAGAGGATTTGGCTCTGGCCCATAGAGAAGGACATGTAAACTAAATGGGAAAGGGGAGAACTGTCCTGTGCTGAGGAAAAGGGTAGAATAGAGTTAGAGTTAAGAATAGAATAGAATAGAATAGAATAGAATAGAATAGAATAGAATAATAGAATGGAACAGAATAATTGTCTAGTGCAGCTGCCTGATCACTTCAGGACTGACCAAAAATGAAAGCATGTTATCAAGGGCATTGTTCAAATGCCTCTTTAACACTGACAGGCTTGGGGCACCAACTACCACTCTAGGAAGACTATTCCAGTGTTTGACCACCCTCTCAGTACACAAACACTTCCTTATGTCCAGTCTGATCCTCCCCGATGAACCATTCCCACATGCCCTCTCACTGGATCCCCTCCTTCTCCCCCCCCCCCCCCCCTCCACTCAGGAAGCTGGACAGAGCAGTGAGGTCACCTCTCAGCCTCCTTTTCTTTAAACTTGGTAAGCCCAGACTTTCTGGCCACTCCTCACAGAACATCCCTGCAGCGTTTTCATCAGCTTTGTTGCCCTCCTCTGGACATATTCAGGGACCTTCACATCCTTCTTAAACTGTGGAGTCCAGAACTTCCCACAGTACTCCAGGTGAGGCTGCACCAATGCTACATAGAGCAGGATAGTCACCCCTTTTGCCCAGCTGGTGATGCTGTGTTTGATGAACCCCAGGATAGGGTTTGTCCTCTGGCTTCCAGCTGTTAATCCTGGTGTCAGCCCCAGATCCTCTCTTCAAGACTGCTCTCTAGACAGTCCTCTCCCAGTTTATACTTATGCCTGGTGATATACTCCATTCCAGGTGCAGAATCCGACTTTTGGACTTGTTAAATTACAATTAACCGTGGCCCAGTGTTCCAGTGTGTCTAGATCACTTTGCAAGGCCTCATGTCCTCAAAACAGTCAACAACATTTCCCAGTTTGGTGTTATAAGAAAACTTGCTAATGATGCATTTGACTCCTGTTTTCAAATCATTGATGAATATATGCAACAGAGCTGGCCTCAGGATTGAGCCCTGAGGAATACCTGGACACCAGCCAGGTGTAGCCCCATGACTACAACCCTGCAGCCAGTTCTTCACCCAGTGCACTGTGAAACTGCTCATCCCACAGCTGGAGACCTTGTCCAGAAGGATGCTGTGAGGGACAGTATCAAAAGCCTTACTAAAATCCAGAACAAACTACATCCACCATCTTTCTTTTATCCATGAGGTGGGTGACCACATCATAGAAGGATACTGAATTAGTTAAACAACTCTTTCTCTTTGTGAACCTTGTTAACTGTGCCTGATTGCATTATTCTTTAAATATCTTTCAGTAGTACACAGTATAATCTTCTCCATGATTTTTCTGGGAACTGAGGTTAGACTAACCGGAGTGTAGTTCGCTGGGTCTTCCCTCATACTCTTTTTGTAGACTGGAATACAAATTTACATAATCAGTAGATGGGGTAGGTGCAACAAAGAACAGACTGCTCATCATGTTTGGATGCCTGAAGCACTGATACCAAAGGGAAGCCAGGCAGAAGGAAGAATCCTCTTCTTCACCTGTGGATGTATATGGTCGCCCTGCAAAAGCAGACCATGCTCTGATAGGACATCATTAGCCACGTAAATCCAGATGCTGGAAAAGGCAGCATCTCAGAGTTTGCTGGTGGTTACTGCAGATATTGCTCGCTCCTGCAGTTAGTTGGTGCAAACCTACAAGGGAAAACCAGCTTTTTTAAAAAAAACCTCCATGAATTATGTTTCTTCCTGCCTTAGAGATAAGGAAAGTCAGCATCAGCTGGGCAGGCTGAAGACTTGCACAGCTGCTTGGGAGTGGCAAATAGCATGGTGTGTGCTGTAACCACTAACTTAGGCCCAAGCTAGCCCACTACAAATTCATGGTGTGCTCAGAGTTAGGCCCTCTATTTTCAATTCTATGAAAATGGAGTAGCTTACTAGGGTTATTCAAGTGCACTCCCTACTTAGTTTTTGTCTGCTGGATAGGATTTTGCTGAAGAGGACTTCATAGCAAAGTGAAGCAAAAATGCTCAAAGTGCAGGGCTAATCAGTACAAGATAAGAGATATGCAAGTTTCTGACCTTCAGTAAGGGTAGGTTATCAGATTTTTTCATCTTAGTTATTTTTAACACAGCAAAGAAGGTCTGGCCCAGTGTTTGATTCAGCCCTTGCTATAGCCTTTTGTCACTCCCAAGTGAATGACATTTGCTGTTCCATGGAGATCCATTTGGACTGTTCTTCCCTCATGAGATCTCTCCGATTTTTGCCTTAGCCTGTGGTAAATATATGAACAGTATTAAATGTTGGCTGTTATGATTTGCATTGCAGGTAGGCCTTTTAGGAAGAACAGGCTCAGGAAAAAGCACCTTACTTTTTGCATTTTTAAGACTGCTGGATACAGAAGGGGATATCCAGATTGATGGCGTCTCCTGGAACTCAGTGAGCGTGCAGCAATGGAGAAAAGCGTTTGGAGTGATTCCTCAGGTAACGAGATTATTGTATATTTTTGTGCATTTATTTTCATTGGTTCTATATCCATATGTACATAGTTACCTTCAAGATGGAAATTTTTATTTGTATGCTGAGAAACAAACAGAATACAGATTTTGTGAAAAGGGGAGTGGCATGGATGGATGGATGGACAGATGCCATGTCTCACAGCAAATTTTGCCTTTTTAGGGTTTCTACTCCACTCACACAAGAACTTTTCTAGAAATGGGAAGGTAGACCACACTCAGGCAGAAGTGTTTCTAACCTGCTTATCCCTGCTCCTCTGAGACTGCATGTTGATTCAGAATAGGATAGTGCCACCTGAAGAAAAGAAATGCAATCACTCTTCTCAGCTACTGTTTTCTGAAACCCTACATCACATATTATGGTTAACATCTGGATATTGTACATTATCTGTTTTCCCTGACAGGCTGATAGCAAACCATTAAACCTAGGGCTTGCCAATGTCCCCACCACTGCACCAGTTGTGGATTATCTGTCGGAAAAATGAATATTTTTGTCTTCACACAGTAACACTGAAAGGTGATTGTTCATTGTAAGAGCAGGAATGAAAACTTAAGGAATAATAATAATAGTAATTTTAATTCCATATTTTGCAAACAAAAGGAGGACTCAGAATTCAGTTTTTCTGCTTGATTGTCAGTTCTGAGTTGTGATAACTTCCCTTTCAAAAGTGTTATTCCACAGTAGCCTGAGTGGTCTTTATTTAAAGTAGACATGCAAAGAAGGCACAACTCTCTGTGCATTTCCACAATCATGCTCTGAAATTCCCTTAAAGAGAGCCATTTTTTAGCACTTTGATCTTGCCAGAGCAGACCCTTTCTTCACTGCCACATTACACCTGCAACAAATCAACTCCAACAGAGCGGTGGTGAGTCCACTGGTTGGATGCATTTCTTACCTGAGCTCTACCAGTCAGATGCTGCCTGCTGAGCTAAGGCTTGCTTGGCAAGCTAGCCTTTTATAGCTGACCTGTTGTCACACTTTCCGTCCTCTCTTCAACATTTTCATACCTATCTATTCCTTTAAACTTTTATTTCTTTATTATAGCTGGTTCAGTTCTGCAGTGTGATTGTTGCTTACAAGTAGGAAAAAAGTCCCCCTTCAGGTCAAGGCAGCTGTGCAGTGACCTGGATGTGCAGCTGCATCTAGTTAGTTTAGGGAGCAGGTATGTTATAGATCTGTCCTCCAAGGCATGCCTGTATAGCATGAAGGATGCTTTTACCAGTACAAGCTCTGTCTCCACTACAAAATTTTTCTGTATAGCCAAGTATAACTTTCTGTGTTGGAAGTGGCTTTCTTTTCTCTCCCACAGTCACCTGTTTGCTCTCAGTCCTTTCTCCCTTTGGGATGTGGTTGCCCAGCAGGGTTTTTGCTTTCTGTCTCCAGCTGTCCTTGGGAATGCATGGATGGAGAAGAAAACTGAATGCTTGGTGACAAGTAGTCTCATTGTCCTACTGAAAAAATATGAGGAATACTTCTTATAGCTGAATACTCACCATAGGGTCACTAATGGTATAGTAAATATCATTCTACAGCAAAATGCTGGAGATACTTATTACATAAGCTGTTTAACTTGCCTTTCTGCTAGTGAAGTGCATTGTTAGTTCATTGTTAAAATTAGACATTTAGTTCAGTTTGCAAGTCCCCGATACAGGGATCAATGCCAAATAATCCCAGCCCTCCATTCTCTGGAAGGTCATGAGAGTTGCCAGCCTGTTTGTATGCTTCAGCTCACAGCTCTTATCCCAAAGCCTTGCCAAAGAACTGCACATTATGCCTCAAAAGTTCCCACATTCAGAACAAAATGAAGTTTTTAGCAGCACTTTCCCAGCAGAGAAATTGCATATGCCACCCTGCCTTTCCCAGCAGAACAGAGGGAGCCTTTTGTTCTTTGCCATTCACCTACAGCTTCAGTATGGAAAAATAAAGTTGTCTTTCCTTTCCTGGGGGGCTCACCTACAGCAACACCTGGATTTGCTGTCTCCAGGAGAGGCTATGCCAAGAAAAGGAGAATGGAGCTCTGCCTGAGGCATGCTTCCTTCTGAAAACTTCCCAACACTCTCCTTCTCTTCCTTAACCCTAAGTTTTCCAATTTAGTACAAAAGATGTGCTTTTCCTCTGTGGGAATCTCTGTGATGCACAACTGCATAGCACACACGGGGTTCTAAGGTACTGCCGTCTGCTCCATGCAGGCTGGGCTGGAATGACCTGCAGGATGGCCAGGGATCATGCTGAGCTGGAGCAAAGGCAAAACCTCCCGTTTCTTTCAGTATCTTAAATCTGGCTGTCGGTGTCTTGTAGTGGTGTGAAGGGGTAAAACATGTTTCCTGAAGCACCCGCAGGGAAGTTCCTTGCTGTACCTTTGCACATGGCTGCACTTCTGAAGCACAGCCTGCCCACAGCACTGCTTCTACAGGCTGTTTGTCATTGTCCTGCACAACAATTGCACCAGCAACACCAGGCTGTACCGTCACACCCATCATCCCTTCTTTCTGGACAGACCTTTCTGATGTTTCTTCTGTGTGTGTTTGCCCACTACATTTTCAGGTTAAGGCTCTCTTGTATCCAGGTTCTCATGCAGATTGTATCCTGAAGTGTTTAATACAGTCTGATTGAGAAAATGCCTTCAGAAATTTGGCTTTGAATGGAAGCAGAAGACCTGCAGCCAATTTCCCATTAAAATAAATTATGAGAATTCTAAGACCCGTGAGGTGCTGCCAACTCCAAAGAAGGGGTTGACTTCTGATGTTTTCTTGAGTGTTATTCTACTGCATCCTAGTGGATCTCATGCAGTTTTCTGCATGTAGATACTCCACATAGAGTTAAAATCAAGCTTAGCATGGAGTACAAGATTAGTACAGTTTGTGGGACTGCCAGCTGACAAAAAAAAAACAAATTAGTTTTGCTCCTTTATTTTACTGAAGAAGTGAAATTTCACAACATGTATCTTTGTAGTTCCAGTTTTTCAGCAGCTATCACATTTTGTTCATTGAATCTATCTGTCTCTGTCTGCAGCACTGTTTCTCATACCCTTCAGGGCTGCTCACTTTTGGAGGTCATGGGGTTGGCTGTGCTGTGGTGTGCCTGCATACTCCTGCCTGGTGCAGCTGCTGAGCAGTGCCACTCCCCAGGGTGGTCTCACAGAGGGTCCTGCAGGGGCTGGGTTCCTGCAGGGCACTGGGACAAGTCAGCATCACCATACTGGGGAGTGTCTGCTGCATCAGACCCATACACAGAGCAACTGGGGACAGTAATTAATAACCCCATGGGCTCCTTCTGGGCAGCATGTAAGTTGCTTTGTGCATCACAGGTAAAGTGTTGTCAGGAGCACAGCACTTATGTTTACCAGTAAGCTCTATAGTAGGCAAATGTTTTGGCATCTTCAAGGGTGAATGTTACAGAACAGGTCCCAAACAACTTTCAGGTTTTTATTGCTCCCATGCTCTTATTCTTCTCTGTCAATGTGTTAAGGTCAATGTAAAATCTCTAAAGGACACTTACTGAAAACAAAACCTCTAACTCTGCACCTAATACTAAAGCATTCACATCATAACTTGATTTTGTTACATGTTGATATTGCTGCTATATTATAGACAAAGCACAGAAGGCTGCATGGAGGTCATGGTGTTGCTACTTGTAATTCTCTCGTGCCTGGAGCTGCTGTCTGGTTCCATTTGTGCTCCAGCCCTGTGGCATGTGGGAAGAAAGGTCCATGGGTCTGGTTGAGGAACTGCACACAGGTTGCAGCAGCAGCAGCAGCTAGTCACAGCCAGAATACTCTCACTCCTTAGCAGCCTCTTGTCAACTGATCCTTAACTCTTCTGCATGCATTTGCTTAGATACTTCAGGGTCTTGATCTTCCATGTAACACTTAAATTGCTTAGGAAGCTATTGCCATGCTGTAACCACATGCAGAGGCTGTAGCTACTGATGGGGATTAATGCCCTTCAGAGGGGTTGATTGACAATATTTGGGGCAGTCAGAACAGAAAGATGACCATATTTATGTTCCAGAGTATTTTACTTGTGGGTGGATGTCAGGTTTAAGAAACTATTTGTTGTGTAATCACACCCGTTATCATCCTGTGTGAATTTGAACAAGTGACCTAGAAGGTAATGGTTCCAGATTTGCTGCCAGTCTCCTCAGCCATCCATTCCCCCTTCCAATGCTCTCCTTATTTCTAATTCTTCCATGTTTCTGAACAACATAAGTCCTTGGGGTTCACTTTTTTTAGTTTTTTCTTTTTTTTTTCACTAGTTTTTAAGAATGTGGAGAGATTTATTTCTGCTTCTGTTTAAGTAGACTTTAAATTGCCCTTGTGATTCACATGGTATTTACTCAAGTGAACTCTGTGGGGTTTCTAATGAGCTGGAAGGAAGGAGGTGTTGAAATGGAGAGAGAAGTACCAGAATTCAGGACAATGAAATATTTACCTTGTGGGGAAAAACAAACCCCAACCCCGCTTTTAGTAATAGCTTGCTTTTAGTGCCCTCCTTCTCAAAAGAACAGTTATTAGAAACAGCAGCAACTTCTGAAGAAAGTTGTACTCTTTATTGCTCTGCCTGCTGCACTTCAGCAGGAATGTTATTCAGCCCTATCTTTTTTAAAACTGGTTTGTTCAGTTAACTATTCTTTACAACTGAGAAATGAAAATACCTATTCCATTAGTTAAATGTATGGTGCTCACAGTGTGAACAAACCCACCTCTGACACTGTTTCCACAGCATTGTTGTTTCCACCACACCCACTGCTTGGAAGAACCTAATCCTGCTGCAAATATGTTACTTCGCTCATGCCACCTAACCAGTGCAGGACATGGGAAAAAGACTGCACTGTACTTCAGCAAAGCTTTCACTGTTATTAACAATAACAATTGTAAAGGAAAGAGTCTGCCCTTTACCTCTTGTCTATACAAAATGTACTTCAATGATTAATTTTTAGCAGTGTGTGTTGCTGCCTGTGCTGCAGCTCACTGAGTGTGCTGTTGGCCGTGCAGTGAAGGTATCATTACACTTAAACCCATCCCACTGCCTGCAGGGCACCATGGTGCAACTCCTTTTCTCCTCTGCTCTCTTGAATCCGGTATTTCCTTCTCTCGTGTACCAAGAAAGTTATTGGCAATGGCATACATATCATAAGCAAATTAATTAATGTAATTTATTTTCCTCTGCAACATTTAAACTTTTAATTAATCATAATTAAATTATTAATGCAAATATGTGTATAAATCACCTTAAAATCTGGTGAAAGAATGCCAAGTTTCCAGATTAGGTCAGATGAAAATTGTGTTAAACAGGCCAAACTCTGGGAAAGCACTTGCTAATTGTATTTTCTCAGCTATTTTTTGCTGGTACAGCTGATCATTCACTGCTTTTGGTAGCATTTCACTACCAAGACTCCCACGAATTTATGTGACTATGAATCACTGCCATTTCAATATGTTTTCTCTAAATAAATATTTTCTTTAGAAGGACAGAAGGAATTAATTGCCTCAAATCTCTCCTCTTGGTATTTGTTCTTTATGTACAAGGAAAGAGCAAGCAAATGGTAATATTTTTCAAAAAGACAGTATTTCTTTGAGAGCAAGTTTTCTCTTCTATAAACAGCAGGTGTACCTTACAGGACAGAAAACAATGGCTTGTTAAGAAATGTTGTACAACCTCAGTGTTCCTTGAAGAATCTCATTTCCACCAGAATCTGACATACCCATCCCATGTAAAAAGAGATTAAACAAATATTTAATTTTGTCTGAAACATTGCTTTTTTAGCTACAAAACATGTATCTAGGGATGTTTGGTTAAATCTACTTGCCTGAACTGATAGGGAAAGCAGAACAGAGTAGTGAATTTCAGTGTGAGAAGGGTGTGTTCTCAGTGCCAGGAAATGTGTGTCCTCCTCATCTTGTTCAGCGGAAGGCAGGCATGATTTGGAGCAGGGAGAGAGCACAGAGCTGGTTGTTGCTGCTGCAGTTGTGACCCAGGTCCTGGCCTGTCACATCTCAGTGATGGGACAGTGAGAGAGGGAAAAAACCCTCTTTTGTGTTTATTTGTTTGAATATATTTTGCATACTAAAGCATCAAAACTAGTTTTTAAAAGGCTTATTTCAGAATGAAAATACAGGAAATCTTTTATTCTGAAAATGGCTGAAATTTGGGGTTTGCTGTTTTTCATGCAAATCTGGCTAGGATTTTCTTAAGACAGTTGCCAAATCTTTATTATATAGGGATTTTCAAAATCAATCCTTTTTGAAATGATGTTTAAAAAAACCCAAACCTGCGATAAGCACTATTTGGTATTTGCAGAAGGATATTATTTTCTCTGTATGCCATCTACCTCTCTCTACATATGTATATGTTTTTCTTGTAGAAAGTGTTCATATTTTCTGGAACTTTTCGGATGAATTTGGATCCTTATGGGCAGTGGAATGATGAAGAAATATGGAAAGTTGCAGAGGAGGTAAAACTTCAGTGTTGTCTCCCCCTGGTCATGTGGTTACAGAAGGGTGCAAGTCCAATGATTGTCATATTTTACTTTTATATAGAGTCTTAGGGAAAAAGTGCAGATGAAAGACAATGCTGTGCCATAAACAATATCTATTATTAGTCGTAAATAGTTATTGAAATTCTCATGCCAATGTGAAGCCAGCTGGGGGAAGCAGTCTCTGACAAGGCATTCATGCTTATGTACTGCTTGTCTCACAGGAATGTCCTCTGTCATGGAAAATAAGAAACCAGGAATATTAGCCTGAGGGGTTTCTTCTGATTTTATGTTGAGGTTTTAGCAACATTTTTGCTTCCAAGTTCCCCAAGCTTAAGGGCCAGATTGTGTTTCCACATAGCACTGATCCCTATGCATTGCAGTTGTCAGGTGCCACCTGTTGGCTCTGATGGTGCTTCATAGGCTGCAGAGGTGTCCGTACTGTCCAGGGAAAAGGAAGGTGAGCAGTATGAGAGGGAAGGGCTGTGGCCTAGAAAGCAAATGCCTTTTTCAGGGTACAGGTAACTTAATTAATACAGACTTAAGCATGAATTGGTGTCATTCTCCTTCTTCATTGCAAGTCACAAGTATCAGAAAATGCTTAGAAGTGTGGTACTTAATCTGAAAACTTCCTCCTTTCCCATCCAGGAGGTTAACTCTGTCTCTGCTTGATGTCTTGGGCTTATCTAATTTCTTCTCTATGTTTGGAAAAGGCAAAAGCAGACAGTTTCTGTGAGTAATATATTGTAAAGTAAAACCATCATGACATTTAGGTAGTGTGACAGCAGCTTTTCAGACAGTCCTAGCAGAGGTAGCAGGGTTCTCAGTGCTGCTTCTCTGCTTCTCTGAGCTGGGGAGAAAATGGATCAACATCCCCTCTCTTGAAGAAGATAAGCTCTCCTCCTTTAGAGGATTGTTCCCAGTGTGCGTGTGAATTTAGGGTGGGATTTTAAAGAGCTAACCTCATTTACAATGGCATGAAAAAAATTACTTTTAAGGGTTTATTATTAAGGAGTTTGGCAAATTCACATGTGACACTGAGGTTTTCATTCCACAGGCAAGAGTGCAAAGTAAACAGAAAAGAAAAAGAACTGTAATGCTTTTTAGTGGGAGTGATTTGATTGTTTACCAAGTTCATGCTCTTGAAGTCTGTCTCACGACTGGCACTGAGTTGATATGACTTTGGGAGCATGACATGGAAATTAGCTGTCAGCTTATTCCTGACTCATGTTATCTGCTGAGGATTTAGAGCATCTTGCTGAGATCAGCATCAACTTCTTGTGCTTCTCAAATCAACTGCAGAGAGCAAGGCCTTATCTGATGTTTCATTTTTTTATTGTCCCCCATATTTCAGCACCTGATTCTGTCAGACTTATATCAGCTTGTGAGACTGTTTTACTCTTGCAGTCAGCTCTCTGGACCCCATGGGTACATGGAGAGACCTTGTGCAGTTTTAAGACGAAAGCACCTTTTCCAGCCATTAGATGCAAAATTTTCATTAAAGAACATGAGATATGTTCAAAAGAGAAGTGAGGAACAAAGCATTTGCCTTAATTTCCTTACAAACTAAAGCATGAACTCTTCAGAAACTCAACACATACCCACAAACCACAGTTTAATATGGTTTCCATGTAGAATGGAAACACAAATTGCGAATTCCAATTTTTTGTTTTCCCTGGAATGCAAATTAATTGCAGATCAGTAGCATTTTAAAAGTCCAAGGGGCAGGAGTAGCTCTTCATACATTACTGGGGTTGCTTTGCGTTTTTATAATGCTTTTTGGAGTTGTGCAGCTCACATACATTTCCTAGTTCTCATATTTTACAAATATGTCTCTGTAAATGCTGCTGTTAAGGCCAAGGAGCACAGTTTGTTTGGATCTGTGGAAGATGGAAAGCTTTGCTTTGGGGAATACATCTCCCAGTCAGAGCAAACAGGAGCACTGGAAGAAACAGTTAGAAAACACCTCCTGGTCCGGATTCTGGTTTCTGGTCCAAAGGCAGCAGCTTCACTTGCCATGGGCACCCCTCTAAATGCTTTGTCTCCAGTGCCAGAGGGAAGCCCCTCATGTCATTAGCATAAACAAAGTCCGCAAGACCTTTGGGGCAGCACAAGGAGTGTATGGAAGCACTCTCAGAGTTGTAGAGGTAGTGGCCATGGTGACTGGGTTGTTTTCTCTGTTGCTGTAATGTAGCATATGAATTTTGGTCATTTCTTTATAACTCCTAGTAACCAAAGAGGCCTGTTTTATTTTGAAAAATGACTTTCCTTAATATTTCCAATTATGTACATTGCCACAGTTGGCAGTAACTATATCTCACCAGTTTGTCTTGTCTTTTATTTTTCTGGCAGGTTGGGCTGAAGTCTGTAATTGAGCAATTTCCAGGCAAGCTTGATTTTGTTCTTGTGGATGGAGGCTGTGTCCTCAGTCATGGCCACAAGCAGCTGATGTGCCTTGCCCGGTCAGTTCTCAGCAAAGCTAAAATCTTGCTGCTTGACGAACCAAGTGCTCACCTGGACCCTGTGTACGTTTTGTTCACTTTGTCTTCTAATACGAAATAAGAAAATCAGTGAGGCAGCACCATCTAAAGAAACTTTTTGTAACTGAATTGGTCTGTTACTGAACCAGATTTCAGTAATATATGTTAGTAATCTGCATGGGGGATCAGAGAAGGCTGGTTACAACCTTACCTTTTTGGCTAACAGGTACTTTGAGAGCAGAGATGCAGCACTGGAGTCTGTGCATGTGAGCTTTACAACATGCAGCCAGACTAATACATACGGTTATGGGCGTGAACACTGAATGCTAGCATTTGTTTGCCTTTCAGAACTTCCCAAGTGATCAGGAAGACCCTGAAGCATGCATTTGCCAACTGCACAGTGATACTCTCCGAACACAGGCTGGAGGCAATGCTGGAGTGCCAGCGATTTTTGGTGAGCATTTCTCATAGGCTCATTTACTGTTGTTCTGTTACATTTGATGGACATGCAAAATGAACCAAGCAAAAATGGTAATGTTTTCTAATTGATGGAGGTCATTCAGAACAGTTGAGCAATGTCCTCACTGGCAGAAGAGCAGCAGACTTCTGTTTGCTCTTTTACCTGAGCTGTCACAGACATCTGTGTTCAGATGGGCTGAGACATGTTCTGGAGGAGCAGGATTCCCTCTTTCAACCAGAAGGGAAGTTGGGTAGGTTATCCAGCTGCTGATCCAGGTCTTCCATTTTTGTTTGGCTCAGGAGCTCCAGAAAAGTCTCAGCATCTCACAGAGCTTTACCATCGCAAATACAGAAATGGCTGCCTGGGGCAGAGGGGTTTCCTAAGAAAGAAGGGGTTTCTTATCATCATATGTGATGATAAGAAATATGTGATGCTGAATTCTTTCAATAGGCAATGTACATATTCTTTTCATGTTTAATCATGAGGCCAATTCCTCAAGTCCTGGAGTATTTCCTATGTTACATAAAAATGGTTAGTAAAGGAAAGAAAAGGCAAGTTATGCAATTGTTCTTAAAAATAAGGTTCCTTCCTCTCTATTTTTGTCACTTTTCTGTAAGAGGAGATCTTCATTTTATGAAGAGTGAAACATCATTTTCCTTATTTGATGGGGTGCATTAGCAGAGCAGGAAGAACACTGGAAGAAGAGTCTGAGGCTGAAGCAGGCAAGCCAACAGGCAGGTTGTACGTCCTTTTGGATGTGCTGCTCCTCTGTGTGTGCTGGACTTCAGCCTCACCCTCAGCCCACAGCCCCTGGCATCCAGGCAGCCTGTGCTTGGAACAGGTTTCCCACCCTCCAGACCGTATTTTAGCAACAGAGATACTAAATATTCTTTCCTGTCAGACATGTGTCCTCACCTGAGCCATGCTGGCATTGCAGTGCCAGCAAAGGAGCTTGATCTTTCCCTGTCCCCTGCTTGACAGAGGAGACTGGCACAGCCTTACAGGGCAAACCTGTTGTCTCCCTCAAACAGAGGTGAGCAGCACTTCCTTGTTTGGCAAGAAGAAAGCAGAGAAGGCCTGGCACCTCCCTGGCAGCCTTCTCCCCCTGCTTGTGATAGAATTATTTTCTGCAGTTAACACTTTCTTAACCAGGTGGTTTAGCAGTGCCAGAGAAATGCCACAGTACTTGAAGACTTCAGGAAAAGGACTCAGAGGTAAAACCTCTGAGAAACCAGTGAGCCCAGGGGCACTTTTAAACTTGGGCAGTAGACATCTTTTCCATGTTGAAATTTTTATGTATGTTTTGTAGTTGCAGTTAGAAATTGCAATTGTAAATTGGGCTTTTTCTGTTAGATGTTTGCTATGTCTTCATTTCTCTTTCCTGCTCCATTAGTTGTGTTAGCTGAATTCTGTCAGCACCACCACTGCTCTTCTAAACCCATGATATGCTCCTTCAGGTGATTGAGGACAGTAAGTTGCGGCAGTACGAATCCATTCAGAAGCTGCTGAATGAAAAGAGCTCCTTCAGGCAGGCCATCAGCCACGCTGACCGCCTTAAGCTACTCCCAGCACACCACAGAAACTCCAGCAAACGCAAACCTCGACCCCAAATCACTGCCTTGCAGGAGGAGACAGAGGAAGAAGTGCAGGAGACGAGGCTGTGAGACTGTGCAGACTCCCTCTTTGTGGAGTGAATGGTCAGCAGCACCCCATGATGACAGGACCAGCACTGAACCTGCAGAAGCCAAGCACAGGTTGAACCTTGCAGGAGGCGTTCACTGCAGCAGACGCAGGAGCATGTGGGAATTACTTCCCTTCTGTGATTAATCATGTGCAAGTTAGTACATTCTTTGAAGTTTTGCCACTTATAATGAAACCAGATTTCCTTTCAAGAGCTGCTCTAATTTGGTACAAACGAAATGGCAAGCAGAAGTAACCTGTGTAGCCTGACATAATTGTTTCATAAAACTTTTAGAAATGTTCTTGCTGGGATGAGAGGACAAGACAGCAGGAAGAGTGTGAAAAAAAACCTGGGTAGAAAATACCAAAATTGGAATGCAAAAAAGCTGCTTTGGATTCACTTCCTGCAGGCAAATGAAGGGACAATATCAGCAAGGCACACAGAAAACTTCCTCCTCTTTGTTTTCCATGCAGCAACTGTAGTTTCAACTTAGCAGGAAAGGCCAAATGCCACATGTGTAGGTGAGAATAAAGGAAGAAAGGATATTGACTTGGAAGCTAATCAACATCTGTCATGTCTCCAGAGTTAAGAGAGGATTGGTATTTCCTCTTAAAACCCAGAAGCTGTCAAACCAACCCTGTACACATTCACAGTGGGATGAGTGCAGGCTGACATCAGTATCTAGCAAAAGGTAGGATTTCTGGCAGTGGAACTTTAAGAGTCTGCATAGGTCTGGCACCTTTACATGCTTTTTCATTTGGCCTAACAAAAAAAAAAAGAAAGAAACCTCTTAGAAGTAGATTTTAATAATGAAATTAATTTTTATACTCTTCTGGTTTGCAGTTTCATTATGGAACTGAATGTTCTCTAGGTTATTTTATTTATTTTAATATTGTTGCAAACTTTTGCTAAGGAAATTATGTATTTTAAGAGTGATTGCATACTATAAAGATAAATATATTTGTATAAAGTTTTATATTTGGATTGTTGAGGGGGAGGGTTTGCTACTAGTCTTTGATGCCTCATTATGTTAAAAACGAGGGCAGCCCCAGAGTTATGCCAGGTACTGTCCAATGTTGTCTTTGTGCACTAAAGTATTCTTCTACTGATACAGGTGGTTTAGATTATTTTTTTCTTCAAACAAAAATACCCCCAAAGACACTCCCCCCAACCCCCCCCAAAATAACAAAACCAAAGCAAACCACCAAAAAACCCCCTGCCTGTACAATACATCACAACACCCCTGTCACCGTGGGGCAGTCACTGCAGACCGATTCTGCTACTTCAGTCATTGCTAGCTGTCAAAACCATGGGCATTTTAATATTTATATTCTATTTATCACAAAACCAGTGGGTAAAAGGGGCTGTCAGGGCTGGCTGTACTGGGCTGGGCAGCACTAGGTGGTGCCACGGGGCTCAAACACTGCACAGCTATGAGCAAGTTCTCTCAGCTGTGGGTCCCTCACCACTGCCTGAACCCTACAGGTGCAAAGAGCAGCATGTGCAAGCCTTGAACTAAACTCTTCTAGGCATCCTGTGGCTGCAGCTGGAGCTGCTCTGCTGTCCTGCAGTGGCTTCTGGCTGGGTGCTGGGTGTGAGGGCCACTCAAGGTACCACTGGGTCTGGCTGACTCCATGAGCAGTGGAGCTCACCCTCTTTCATTCTTGTTTCCCTCTAGCTCTGCCCCCATTACATACTTTCTGTCCCTCTTTACACATTTCCTCTGGAAACACCTGTTTTATTTTTTTCCCTCGTGGTGTCCAGCCCATACTGTACTTTTATTCTTGTCTGTCTTCTAGCACTTACCAGGGTCTCTTTTCTTTCTGTCTATGGGGACACCTTTGTGCTGCCTGATTTTCTCCACAAAGCAATACCTTCTGCTCACAGTGTGTTCTGGAGATCCTTGAGTTTCAATTTTGTCACGTCACTGTTTCTCTGCCACTAAGCTCTGCTTGCTTTAGCCTTTATGCAATGGCAACACAACTGTATATTGACATAACGTTGCTTTTGAATCCCATCTCCATTCCCCCTACCCCCTTAAATTGTTCACCTTACGCTATTTATCCTTTTTCTCACAAAGCCAGCTCTCCATTTGTACAAGTCTTTACAGCCTGCAGGGAGGCTGGGGCCGCTGCCATGTGTGTGGCCAAGCCTGAGGAGGCATGCCAAGGATCACTCCGGATGTTACTCAGAGTAGCAGACATACCATGTGGGAGAGTTTATTATCAAAATAAATAAGATGATTCAGAAAGATCAACAGAAAAGAATCACTACATCATTAGAATCAGTGCATGCTTCAAAGCTTGCACCATTAGTAGTGTTAGTGGTTTGGGGGATCATAGTTGGAGTCAGAAGGTGCCAAGCTGGACTGAACAGACAAGGAGACATTTCAGGAAAGGAAAAGGTAAATACAGCAGGAGCATGTTGTAGGTGGGGCATATGGAAGCTGCTGATACAAAGATTCAGAAGGAGCACTTTGAAGGAAAAAATGTCATGTGATGACTGTCCCCACCCCGGGCCACAACACTCATTGAAACAGCTTCTGCCATCAGTACCCAGCTACCACCACCACACTGCCTGTCCCAAAGAGCCCAGGCAAGATGCTGCACAAGTTCTCTCTCTGCCCTCTGAGGGCAAGTGGGAGAAAAGTCTGCTATTTTTTTCAGTCCCAAACCACTGTTTCAGCTACTTTGGAGTTCAGGCTTGAACAGGAGGTAAGTTGGTACCAGCCTCCAGGCGGAGGAGGACACAGCCTTGTCTTCCCAGCAAAGGTCGAGAAAAGCATGTTACCTTCTGGAGTAAGTGTTCTTGTACTTGCTGTCAGGGGCATGACAGCTCCCAGGGCTGTTTGCCTGAAGCTAAACTAGGAAGTTGCACATGCTGTTCGTGGTGGAAAGCGGAGCACAAGAGAAAAGGAAAAATAAAATTTAAAAAAAATGAAGCCATAAACTAAGTGCAGGGGAAGAAAAAAACAATGACCTTGATTAACACAGGCTGAGCATTAAGAGAATTTTTCTTTTCACATGCTTTGCTGTGCATATATCTGATAAAGCAAAACCAATATTTAAAAAATACTTCTACCAAAGCACTTTGTCATTAAAACCACTTACACCGTAAAAATGTGGGTGTGTACAATATATGGCCAAAAAGAAGAGCATGATTTTAATACTACATGTGGAGATTTAATTTTACAGCCTGCTGGGAAGAAACAATGAAATAAAAAAGAAAAGTTGAAGAGTGCAATTACTCTGCAGAGATTCTGTAGCTGTTGTTAAGTACAGCAGAGAAGGGAGAAGGGTGGCCACACTGCTAGCACAGCTCTCAGAAGCTCTTGAGACAGCAAAGGCCAAGCAAGGCTAGCCTAAACAAACTGTACACTTAGCCATCTTCAGAAATCTGACATACAAAATAACTACACAAAGCAGCTGGATAATCATCATTGGTGGGAACTGCTCAGTATCTTTCTGGGCCTGCTATTCCAGCAAGCACTTTCAGTTTCATAGCTGCTTAACCAGTGTCTTACCAGCTGTGTTTTATTCATTAAATATCTGTTTTCCAAAGTCTTTCTAAGGATCCACCTCCTGCAGTTCCACAAGCCTCAACTCCATCAACCTGTTACACCAGAGGTGCTAAACACCCAATGGCATCTACATGACTTGAATTCTACCCTGTTTAAGCAACAAGATAAAGTTATTTCTCTGAAATGTACCTTGAAAACAAGGGCCTTTTAAAGCATTTCCTCATGTTAATTTTGAATTGGTGTTATTTGCTGGAGGTCATTTCAGAACTACATAATTTTTTGGATTTATTTAAAAAGTGCTCTGGTGACTTTTTTCTCCTTTTTCTATTATAGATTTGGCATTTTAACTCTACCATTACTTGGCTATGATTTAACGTTTGGGAAAAAAATAAAAAGGACTTTAGAACTGATATACAATTTTTCATTAAGGGACCATTAGTGGCTGCCTAAAACATCATGCAAGTTAAGCAAAGTGCAGTGCATTTCCTTTGCAAACCCTCATATTCTCCTAAACCAATTTTCTCTTCTTAGGATAAACAATACTTTTTCAACCTCAAAATTCAACTAGGGCTTTTTGAAGGATGCTACAGCTCAGGACACACACACCTTGTTCTACCTCAACAGTTGGTCTGACTTCAAGTTTCTGAAGAATAGCCCACTTTGTAATTCTAAAGTCTCTTAATTATGGTTTGCTCATCATAAATACCACTCTAGCCAGAGTTAGCACCAAGAAAGTGGTCCCTCATCTTTTTCCCAGGTGTTTTTTCACCTGCAGAGCCTGTTTTGCCTCTCCAGTTTTACTGGAAAGCTGGAGGGTTTGCATGTCACTTGTAAATCACTTGAGCTGTATTGTGGGAAGAGATGCATCACAGAAATTCAGGCCTCCTGATTTTGCCATTGCTGATGAATGTTTCTGCCTTTGTTGAACAATAGAGCAGGTTTCTTCACGCTTTTAATTTTGGAGGTCATGCTCAGCAACCCAATAACCAAGATAAATATTGTCTGATGGACTCAAAAACTCTTTTAAGAAACTTATTCCACATTCTTCATCAAGAAGAGGAGAGATGCTGGAAGCTTTTATTTTCAGGACTGGTTTGAAGTGGAGAGCTGGAATGCTTAGTACTTACCAAGGTCATTGGTGGATGAGAAGGATCTTTCATATTCCTCTGGTTGAAGACATCCAGCTGTGTATAGTGGGGTCAGATGGGGCCTAAATTGAATTAAAAGTCTTTCACTGCCTCAGTGGCCTGCAGGATGGATCAACCTTAGAAGCTTCCCTATACTTTATCTTAGATACTCTTCCATGGAGACAGAGTATCTCTCTTTTGACTTACCTCTTTTAAAGAAAGGAGTAATAGCTGGGAGCAGAATGCAGCATGGAGCAGCATGGCCCACCACAGATAGCACACTTCAATCCTCTCTGCTTAAGACATAGGAGGAAAGTAGGGAAAGATGTTGCCCTTTACTAACCCAAAATGAGAGTAGTTGATATTACAAGTCGTGTATGAGGAGTGCTGTTTGTAACATCACAGGAAGAACCTGAAGACACAGTGAAGAAACCCTGAGCTCATGAACAGAGTCTGGCCTTGCTTTTGCACAATCTATCACAAACCAAGTTATGAGCCAGCACAGAAGTCAGTAGGTCCATAAGCAAACTGTGTTATGGTTATGTGGTGTTCACTGCTTGAGGGCAGGAACTGCTGTGGCCTAACAAGATTGCTTAGCAGTTACTGCAAAAGAGAAGAGTCAGTTAGGCGATCTGCAAAGTACTGCATGATTAAAGCTGTATGGAGATCACACACTGTGGTGAACTGACAGGCAGACAAACAAAATGACAGCAGACAGAGTCAACCAGGTAAAAAATGCAGATGGAGAGAGTTTAGGACAGCAGGCTGAAAAAGGAAGGATAATGAGGGCATTGAAAGGCAATGCTAAATTTAGCAAGAGACCTAACTTTCACACCATGAACAGATGATCAAAGTTATTCTGTCCTCTGCAGATTTTCACTCACAGTACAGTACTGATGCCTTTTGATTCTCACAGACAATATACAGTTTTAAAATACGTCTCAAAACACGTGTTAGTACACTGTGCCAAAGGCCTTTCCACACAGAAGCACACTGCTAACTGTTGATCTAAATGAGGTCAGACATTTCCAAGGCATATTTTCAATGCAGAATAAGCCTAGCTTAGAAGCATGTCAAGGTATTAATTTTCTTGTAGCTCTTAAAAAAAATATTATGAATGCTGATGTTGAAACATTTTCCATTTGTTCCTTCTCACCATGAAATCCATGCCTGAACTTCTCACACAAGTTACCACACCACTTCTCACTGCTTCAGCACATAAGGGATCCTACTTGATGAGACCCACTGCTCTGACCTGCACCACTTTGCCGCTGACTCTAAGAACTAAGAGTCAGCTGCTAAGAACTACCTGCAAAAGCAGTATCCCACTTTTCAGCACAAAAATTAATTTAAAAAAATTGAAATCAACCTCTAGAGAAGTGGTCTGTATTTGGTTACATATTCCAATCACACAGCAAATTAAAGTCTTAATAAAACAGAAGTTGCAAAAAGGCAAGTTACTTTCTAAATATATTGAGAAGGAGATGATTACAGAAATAAGCTTCTAATATTTGATATCTACAGAACTAAGACATACATAATAAGAGACAGAAAGACAATATGCCATACAAAACTTTTATTTACATGAGTCTGGGATGACTGTTTTACATACAAAGGTAAAGCTTAAGGAAACAGGTAATCCTTTCCTCCTCCAGGCTTAATTTGAGAAAAATGCTCCTTTGAAATTAGAGGCATGACCATGTCACTGTCAAAGCTCTCCAAACTATCATCTGATAGTCCAGTAGAAGACATCCAAGTCTGATCTCAAGAAAACTCTACACTTTCCCCTGCCTAACAGGTGAGGTATCTCAACAGAGCGTTTCTACATTACTACAAATCACAAGGATGTAACTGCAGCTACTGTAGAGAGAGGCTGGAGGAATACACCCTGCATAGAAAGACCCTCACTCATGGGAACATGATCAACACCTCAGTAGTGGCGTGAAAAATGACAGACTTAATTTTAACTGCAACTCAAGTACCATTTCACAGCAATTACATCTTAAATCCACAATAGAAATTGATAATTACATAGTAACTCATCGCTACTACATTATCTTGGGTAATACTGTAGTTAAGCTTTTGCTCAAATTCCATTTCAGTAAAATCTGTTTCTGTAAAACACTGTTATTTCTCAGATGCTTTTAAAACACTAATGAAATATATAAAAATTTTTACAGTATACAAGAAAAACTAAGTTAATAAATGATCACATTTTCCTCAATTCTATCAAAGAATAAGAGTCTGGGAAAAATAACTTTTGTTGCATTTTAATTTCTCAATCTCCTTTTTTAAAAGATAAAAGTTATAGAGAAAAATCATGACATTTTCAATGAAGAGAAGCTTGGAAAAAACAAAATCACAATTCAGCAGGCAGATGATGGGGAATCAAAGTATTTAATATGGCTTGTAGCTGAAATCAATTGATCTGCATTTCCAATCATTGTAGTTATTGCCAAATTTCATTAATTTTCCATTACGCAAAGATAAAAACATGTCTTTAAAACTCATTAACAATAGCCTCAAGCCATTGTTGTACATGTTGTGCAACTCATCTGAATGCAGTTTAACATGTGAACTTCATAGAATATATTTATGTACAGTATATACAAAAAACAGAATCCTGTGGTAGGTTCCCCTGAATATTATCATTTAAATGAGTAATGTTTGTGATATAAGAAAAATACCCCAACCATCTGTGGAGATGGCAAAATGCCCATTTCTGAAGTTTAAATCAATATAATTTCCAGCTGATGTACATAGAAATAAAACTGTGGTCCTGTACAAACTTTACATTACAGGGAAACAGTTGGTTTTTAAAAAATATTTACATATTTGAGTACTTGGTTCTTTGCAATAGAGATTATATGAACACAGAAAATTGTAAGATAGGCAGGTTTATTTACTGGATTTTTCTATTTGTTCTCTTTTGTGCAAATTCCAAATCTCTCTTTTTGTGTTATTATCTGCCTCTATTTGCCTTGTATTACTGCTGCTGCTTTTTTTAGTATTCTGAGAAGGCTGGGTGACTTTACTTCTAGGAACAGGAAGAAAAGATTTAACTCTTGAAACACCCAGCTCTGTCTTTGATTTACTGTTGCTGCTTTCCACAGTTCGACTGCTGCTGAGAGGACGCATTCCAACCTAGCAATAAAGAAAAAAACATTTTATGTATAAATAAGTATCACTGTCTGATCTGAAAAACAACCAACCAACTCACCCTACCATCCCCACATAACCCGTGTTATCTACAATTTTTTGACACTTAATGAGAGCTTCTTACTGTTTGGAGACCAAACCATAGCTCTTTTCTTCATTGGCTGGAAGGAAACATCATCAACCACTCAGAATATCAAAATAAGGCAATGGGGTTTTTTGCAATGCCATTGAAAAGAGTTTAAATTTGATTCTGAGATGTCTCAATTTCAGGGATACCCAAATAAAAAGATATATGTTCTTTCTTTCATTACTGTCAAAAAAATGACAGCTGCAGCCACAGCTAAAAGAGAAAAATGGAAATTTATAGTTACAAGCAAAAAATCATGTTTCCAGCTTGAATAAATATATTCACCTTTTTTTGTATCATCAAGGCCATAAATAATGACAAACCACCCATGAAGAAAAATAATGCTTCAGAATGGAACTTGAAATGCTAGTCACATATAAATTCATCATCTTATAGATTGTTTTCTTGAAATTAGATTTTAGTGTCTCAAATGACTCATGGTAAGAAGTTCTATTCTTTAAAACTGGACCGTATTAATCCTTCTAGATATCTGAAGTGCCAAAGTTAGGTATGCTGTCACTCTTTATTCCTCTACAGTCAAGGAGCAATAGGTTAGTTAGGCCTAAATAAGATGAATCTTTCATGAGAGAAAGGAGAAATAGGACCTCTCTCTGTTAGCATCAGCCGGATCCAGATCCCCCTCTGGGCAGCAATATTAGAAAGTTCATTTTCACTATCAGCTGTTGCTTTTCACATAAAGACTGGGGGTGCTACTCATCATGGGTCTAATCCTTATTAATCCTTGATTTCATCAATTTGTTTGCATCCTGGATCAAAGATTTTGCATCTTTCATGAGTTGTGTCTTGCTCCTTCACATACTTGAAAGCAGTTTTTCTTCCAGCCAATTAAAAAAATAATTAATTATGGGTATTTTGCCCTTCTAAGTAATTTGTCTCATTACCGTCGATAAGATCTCTGCTTATGCAGTACTGCTTTTGTTACCTACAGGATTCTCTTCACTTTCAGAAAAGGAGGCTTTTCTGATCTCAAACCCTTCTTCCTCTTACCAGTTCTTGCAGCTGAATCAGTTTATCAGCACTACAATTTCATCTAAAAGTTTGACTTCTGCTTCCAAAGAAGAGTGTGCTCTTCTAAATTTTTGATACATTTGTTGTAGTAATGACTAAATCTAGCAACAAAGCCTATCATTCTGTTAAATCTCTTGCCCTTCCAGCAGAAGGTTGGGTTGTGTTTCCTTCATTTTGGCCAACATTTCGCCACAAAGATAATTTTTCTTAATTCTGTATGAAATCTTTTGACCATGTTCTTCAGAAACCTCCCACACAGATAAGCTTGGCTACTAGCAGGTTAATGAAGTTATGCCTTTTGTTGTTAGCGGGAATTTTAAAAGGAAAAAAATCACCATGAAAAATTTACAGTAGGAATAGGTAGGTCAGCTGACCTACCAAATTACCCAGTCATCACTACTATGTGACGCTCTGATTTGGAACGCCAGAAATTTATGTTTAGAGAAATTCGTATACTTACATGTGGATCTGCAAGGTTAAAATTATTTCTGTTAATGGAGAGTGTGAATTTTAAGTAAAATTACAGAAAGTATTCTAACATCTTGAATATTTGGATATGAAGAAATAGGATTGTAAGGGTGGTAACTCATCTAACTTAAGCTTTTTAAATGCTAAGGTGTGCAAATTAAGCTATTTTCAGGGCTATTTCATTGTATCTGGAGAAAATATTTTCTTTAGAAAAAAAATTATCAGAGTCAGATAAAGGTTCAGGACTGGCCTCAAGAAGACTCATATTGAGGAAACACAGAGGGCTTAGTAAGGGAACACAGACCACAGATTCTGCCCTGGCTAAGGTTAATTGAGCTCAGAAGCTCTCTTGCTGTTCAAAATCACAAGGAGGAAAAAAGAAAAGGGAAAAAAATTTAACAACAGACAAAGCATAATTTTTGCTTTATTATCCAAAGAATGAAAACTAAGCAGTATATAATTTCATCTTCATATTTAGTAGGGATGTTAGTGCCCACAAACAATAACATAAATTTCTGAAAAGAAGATGATAGTGGATTTATTATTTATCTTCCAGTAGTATTCAGTTTATCTTCCTACTCTGAAACAATCCTAAAGTTACTGAAGTTTGTTTACATAAATAATATGGCAAAACAACTGTATGTTTCAACAAATAGCTAGGTTGAAAAAAAAAGGAAGTGAATACCCTAAACAAAAGGCTATTCTTCACAAACTCTGGTAATATGATGTCTTCTCAATATTTCTGCCTTAAGAGCTTTGACAGAAGAGCAGCCAGCAATTTTGCATCAAGAATTTTAAAAGTTTTGTGCTTTTGTAAACTTACTGAATGACATTAATTGAGCGGAAACACTGAACTCTATTTTTATTTCTCTTCATATCTGATGCAAATAACTTATAATGTCAATGTAATGTCAACAATACTTGGCTTAGGGCTTTACATAAACATAAAACCTGAAGCAAATGCATCCATTGTTTTAATAAATCTTTAATTTCTATTAAGACACATGGAAGAAACTTGGCATGGCCTGTCTAGCAAGTTTCCTATGAATCATGACAGTTTATTCTTGTAATAAACAGGCACTAATTCTTAGGATCCAATCAGGAATTCGGATTTTGGATAAACTCAAGACATCTTCCCTGTTCTCCAGAACTCATTTTACTTACCTTTTGTGCTGTTGTTTTACTTGGGTTAGTATCACCTGCTGAAAATACAGGAGTGTTCTTAGAGTTACTGAACATCAATAACTCATCCTTAGAATCTGCAATCTCAAAACAGATTAGAAAATGGTTATTCACAGAGATTATAGTTCAATTTGACAAATCTTGGAGGTTGATTTTATTTACATGGTTTCTGTGCAATGCAATGCATAAACATTAAAAAAAAGAAGACAAACCAACAATTAAAATACTTCTCCTTTACTCTTGAGTGCATCTGTAGGTGGGAAATAGAGATTTCACATTTACTATTATCAGAGGAAGATTAAACATACATTTCCAGAGTAATACTATTCAGTGGAGCTTAAGGGCAGTTTCCCATTAAATTTTCTCCAGCCCCCAGGAACATCAGAGAAAGGAATGATCTTTTCCTCTTTCTGCCATGTTTCTTCCCTGCTATTTTCTATCAAACCTTGTGACCAGAAAGTAACAGATAGAGCCTGCTCAACCTTGTGAAGTTCCTGAAACTAGGTATTTTATCCTGGAGTAAGCTGATCCAATTCAACTCTGCAACCGCAAAAGTACTCAATCCCAACATAATGGAGACAGCAGGATCAGATTCAAGTGAAAGGGCAAATTAAAGAGCAAGAGTACTTATTCTGATGGCAATATGAAATTACATCACAAAAAGAAAACATGCAACAGCACCCTTCTGCAAGGCTCTACTAGGCAGCTGGAGAACTAAAAACAGAAATTCCAGCCATGGATGGTTCCACCCATGGTGAGGAAACCGAATAAAAGACATGTCATCTATCTCCTTCCTTATCTAACCCATATTTCCTTGAATTGTCATCAACAAGCAATTAAACTTTACATGTTATTAAACATAATTTTAAGTTGGTTACCATTCCTTTAAGCTCATCCCATTCTTTCAAGGATAGCTACGGTAAATTCCAGTTAACTGAGCAGTGATTAGCTTGCCAGTTTGGTGCATGTGACTCATATAAGTACTGTAAATACTTGAAGAAAAACAACCCAAACCAAAATACCATAATGAAGAGTTTCATTAAAGAGGTTGAAAAAATCTTCCCAAACACAATATTTAATTTTTTAATAAAAACTTGGTTGTCTTCTAAGAATAAACACAATATTTAATAAAGCAAAATTAATGGATCTGCTGTTAAGCGAAATCCTAGAGGATGTCATGCGCAACCCAACTGGACAATAGCCTAAAACTGACTCTATCTGTGTTTCAAAGACTTGAAAAAGCTGCTCCAGTGTGAACACAGCCACCAACTTCAGCTGAACTAGGAGGAAAGATGGAAAAGAGTAAATTGCTTCAGCTATTGATGTAGAAAGAAAAATGTGAGAGATCCATGGCTCCACCCTCTGCTTCAACAGACCTCCCATTACCACCCACAACCCATTCCAGCATAGAACTCAGCCCAAATCTATGAGCCCTGCAAGCATCCTTCACCCTCCTTTGCCACTGTTAAAGAATTAGGCCAATGCATTCTCTCTTGCTTAGGGCAGCAAAACTGCATTTTGCCTACACAGCAGCAGAAGTCTGAGCCAGTTCTGTGATGGCCAATGAGATTATATTAAACAAAGCAAATGTTCAATACATATTAGGGAAAGCTTTCTATGCCTTTAAGACTACAAAACAGTTTGCCAGTGGAAGCAATGATAGCATGAAACAACACAGGAAATAGTTATGCAGAGATGGCTATTGTCAGGGAAGTAGTCACAGTACCAAGCCTGCCAGAGTCCAAGTGTTTGGACAAGGCTGTCAGGCACATGGTGTGATTCTGTGCAGGGCCAGGGGTTGAACTCAATGATCCAAGTGTGTCCCTTCCAACTCAGCATAGTCCATGATTCTATAAACTTGTATATTTCCGACTCCACTGCAAAAATAGGTGTAGGTGTCATTTAAAATAGGGTATGTCAAACCAGAACACTTACCCTCACATGTATAATTTGTTAGTTGACTTTGGCTTATTCCCAAATAACTTAATAATTTTCTTCAGTTGAAGCAGAGCTTGTAAATTAAAAATTCATTTTAAACACGTAACAAACTACTGAATATGGTAATGCAGTAAATTATTTAAAGGCCTTGTGTTTACCTTGCTTATATCAGGCTCAGATTTGCTGGAACACATACTTTGAAGTTCCTGCACAAGATCTACTTCATCATCAGACCCAACGGACAGCCTTTGCTCCAGATTTAATGTTCTCAGATGATCCTTCTCTGCAGATCTGGTTTAAAAACCCCAAATAAACATTTAAATTAGCTAAGATACAGAATTTAAAAACATCAATACCTGAAAAATATTAATTTTTTTCCAAATGACCTTTCCTAGCACAAACAAACAGAAAATAACATCTAATGTTATTAGCAATAGCTGTCAATAGTTGCTATCTCATAGTAGATCTTTCTATACAAGTTATTCTCCCCATTCTGAAACTGTAGCAAAGGATTCCTCTGCCTAATATCTTCAAAGACTCCCCTCTTTTTAAGATGAAGCAATAAATTTTATTCCACTCTCCTTTTCAGAATTAATTCCAAACAGTTAAAAAAAACCTCTAGCATACTGGAAGCATAAATATTCTATTTCTCTGTGCCTGTGAATAAAGTAGAGCTGAGGTTTTAGACTGAAGTAAAGTCTCAAAAGCAGTTCCCTCTGGCTAATTTGTGCACTCTTTCTCAGGGAGACTCAGTATCATTTAGAGTAAAATGCATGTACTGTACCATCTTGAATTCCTAGTCAGCAAGCTGAAATAGCCAGAGGAGTTTTTAAAATATAATGCCAGTTGAGAAAACCATAAGGTCAAGTTTTCAAGGCAGAGTAAGTGTTGCATAATATTAAGTCTTAGACTATTCGCTACATAAAAAGACATGTACTGCTGCAAGGTTCAAATTACAGAAAGGTATGCTGAACTTATATCAAAGTACATACATTTTATTTCCTCTCAGAAAATAAAAGTAAAAATAATTCCTTTCTGCAGATGTGGGACCAAAACATTACCAAATACAGACTATCCATCTATTCATTATAATGTGCTGCTTTACAACACAATGTTATCATCTTTATTTTTTTAAAGTGTCACAAATACCAGAAATTAAAACTTACTTTGTGGTGAGAGAAGCTCTTTTCTTGCAGTTTGGCTGCAACACAGTCTTAGATTTTATACCTGCCCAAAAGAGAGATTGACTTCTTAGTGTGTTACCATGTGCATTGAGTTCTTTATTCTAAAATCTGTGATAAACAGGGAAAATGTGTTCCCACTTACTAGCTAATTATGTCAATAAAGTCTGTCAAAGATCAGAATACATCCCTCAAAACTGTTCAGAGTAGCATTAGGAACTTCTAAAATGGCAAATAGGGCATGAGTTGCTCAAGCTTTTATGAAAGACAGAATAGTTGTTTGAATCACCCTTACTGGTTCACCCAAAGAGAAATCACTTGTCAACAGCAAAATACTTAAGTTTGCTTCATGGTGGTAAAAATCAAACAATTTACTCTTCCTTGGAAAAAGGAACAGCATTTGATTCTGAGAGTCAGAAATGGAAGCCTAATAAATTAATTGACCATTCCATTTTTTTACTTATATACACAGATATTAACTGGATTCCAAGAGCATTCTCAGGTACAAGATACATCATCAACCACACTGCTTCAGGTTATGTTCTTTATTTATTAAATCCTCTTAGTGGGATTAGGTAAGTTCCCAATTCAAATGGAGAACTGGCAATCAGAACATAAGAGCTGCAGTTCAAAAAAGCAGACTTCTTTCTGAACAAGGGCTGAAGGACTGAATATCTCAATTTAACATTGCAAAGTACCACACATCACGTATTTCAGTCTTGTATATGAGGTAATTGAGGCTAGAATCTTACTGTTCCTAAAGCATGTGTGAAAGCCTTTCTCTATTCCTAAATCTTCCTTCTGAAGGAGTTGCCTTCATTTTCTGAAAGTAAAGTAAGTAATTTGATTTTGTTCCCTAGAAGTTTTCCTGTTTGATATTGCATTCAGTTTTAGTGCTACTAAGTTTTCCTCCTAGAAATGTGTGCCCTTTACAAGAATGATGTTGCTTCTGCATATATTCAAACACCATCTCTGTGTAGTAAACTGCTTGTTCTGTGGCTTATGACCTTGAAGTGGAAAGAATTTTCAAAAGTGTCAGCCACTAATATAACTTACACATTTATACGCCTGCACAGATCCACTCATATAAAGTCCTCTTTATCAAGCTGCATACTGAAAATGATGTGGAAACGTCTTGAAAACTTTACAGTTATTAAGTAAGATGAAGAAAACTCAGAGAAGTAGGTACACAGTAAATTAGGAGCATATCTAAGGAGTACCGATAAAGTAATGAAGCTTTCTCTCATCTGGTATTGGGGAAGAGACTGATACATACAACATCATTCCCTGCAATATGAAGTGGAGCCACTGCTTACTTTTCCACCTTCTGAGCCAATGCCTACCTCATTACCAGACAACAGGAAGAGCATGAGAGCAAACAAATTTAGGACACCTCACAGTCAAAAAGAAATAATTTTGGGGGGAGAAAAGTAAACAATTTTTTGCTGGTGAACTTAAACCTGAGTGTCATACATTTGAGAATTTTTAATTCATGATGTAGGAGGAATGTTTGATTTACATCTACACAGCTTAACATCCCCCACCTCCCCCTGCATTCAGAACTGAAAACAGAAATCATTATTTACCTTCAATATTTGTCTCCTGCTTATTCCATGACTGGGAAGACAAATGGCCTGACCTTTTGCGAGGACTTGTGCTCACTTTTCTCCAAGAAGCATTCTCACCTCTTTTCTTGCTACAATTTTTGTAACTCGAAGCCATGGATAAAGGAAAATTTCCTCCCTTAAAATCTGCTATATAATTATCTAGCTCTGAAACAAAGGTAGAACAGTGTTAAGAAGAACTGCCTGTTACAAATGGTTCTTCTTGGACTACCCTTATACAACTACTCATTTTAATGACCATAAATACTTTTAACCCCACACCTCCCATCAGAATTACAGTACCATTTTGTACAAGTTTTAATAAAGGAAACCAAGCAGTTAAACCCCCCAGTTTGGCATTGTACAACTATGTGCCTTTCAGACAGTCCAGTGTTACCTGTTCTGGGTAGAGGACAGCCGTGCAAAACAGCTTTATTTAGCAGGATACTGAGAGCAGCTTTAACAACAGCCTGTTGCCCTTGGCTAGGACACTTTTTGGCTATTTCTTGTCCTGGGAAAGATGTTCTTTTCACAGAGGCTCTAGAGAGTATGGCTTCTTGAACTCTCGGAGCTATCACAGCATTCCATAACTTGGACATCCACCTGTAAGCCCACAAACAATCCCTTAACTTCAGAGACAATTTTCAAAACCCAAGATTTTATACTTTGGGTAACATAGCACATTCTGCACTTTCATGAAACATGTGCATTTTGGACTTTGTATTGCACCCCATTTCAAAGAGGGACTGATTTTATTTAGATAAAGTTTGTTTGTTTTATATTAAACTATTTGATCTAACTTTTTCTTTCTTCTGTTCAGCACTTGACACTTTTCCTCATTCAGATAAGGACTATAAATCATCCTTTTTGTTTTAAGGCTAAAAGAAAGAATGTCCCAGAAAGAAGCATATTTATATTATATGGAGAAGTTTCCATGTATATATATATATATACACACATATATACATATACATATATATATATATATATGGAGAAGTGTCCATGCTTGCAGATGTTCACTCCTTGCCTATTTTATGCCAGCATGAGAAAAAGGAGGTATTCTCTTAGAATTGTCCTCCTTCCAGTAGTCTTTCACTTCTGAACTGGTTCAGTTTACAAAACATTCCTGTTTGTACAGTGGCCTTGCTCTCATTCTCCTTGTTTATTTGATCTGTGGTGAACTGTCTTTCCAGGATGCTCTCGATTTTCCAGATTGTCTGGTTTAGAGACTGGGTCTGATTACAAAAATTTGATTCAAAGAGACATGGTTCTAGGATTTTTGCTTTACTAAGAGAGAAATATTATGTTTTAGCACAGAAGTGAAAAATTTACGTTGGGGGAAAAAAAGGTTTTTCTTATAACTTAAGATTTCTCTGGGGATAAAGGTTAGGAATTTCAGACTTAGGGCTCAGGTTACATCTACAACTGACACTGACACAATCTTTTTAGGATCATATCTAACTCCTTTTGATTTTCTTTATACTCTCTTATAGAAGGAAAATGGTAAGATTAGTCAGATGGTTTATATTGAAGGTCTGTAAGAAATTATAGGCCATCATGCTGTGTTCATCTTTGCAGAAATCCATTCAGAAAAAGTCAAGGCTAAAAGGTTTGACTTAAGTGGACTGTTTTGTTGGATACATTGATACACTGAAGCTATCTGATTACCCCAAATATTGTTAGGACTTTTTTTTTTCAAGTTAGAATGCATGAATTTGATATGTATTTTTGGTCCAATATGAAGCATAAGATTGAGCTTTTATGATATATAACCATGGTATTAAGTGATTGTAGAAGTTTGGTAAATTCAGGTTACTTAGAAAAATAATTAGTACAGTTGTTAAAATAGGATGTAAAATGCATATTGGAGATATTTGTTGAAACTTCCTTCACCTAATATTGTAGATACTATTCCATACAGCTACAGTCTGCTTCTGCTAGCTGAGTTAAACTACCAAAATAAACGACTGCTTTTATTTTAGTCATAAAGAACTCTCTCCCTCAATTTCTGCCTATGTAAGCTTTCAACATTTTGCAATACTGCCATTATAAATGGTCAGAAATGAACACTGCAAAGAGAAAATTAATTGAGCCCCTTCTACTCTAACACTTAACAACTAATGGGGTGTGCAATGCCATGTTCCGCAAATAAAATTCCAATCTGGTATTTAAATTTAGTTTTAAGTTTGCATTCATCTTGGTAAGTCTCTCATTCTTTGATATAGCTGATACTTAGAAAAGGTATAGCACACCTTGCCTCTGAAAAAGAGCTGCAAAGTGAAAGTTGTTCCTGTTGGAACATCAACTTTAATTCCCTAGATCAAAACCACAAAAAAAACCATAGCTAAAATTTTCCTCATTTATTCATTCTACCACCAACCATGTGAAGCTACGTGAAACACACAGCAGGAAACAATGTCCTGTAATGCCTTCTCTCTCCCTTCCTTGCTCCTGCACTTTCCTCTTGCCTCATGCTAACACTGAGCCCAGAATGAACCCTGTTTGTAGATAGCTGAATCCTGTCTAAATGAGTTGGATCGGCTCAGTGAAGCTTTAATAAATGCAAAAAGCAGCAGAATAGCACAGTGGAGAGGAGGGGCAAGAGGACAGTAGTGGTTAATTAGATTGAAATAAGAGCAACCAGTGGGCTGCTAATTGAAAGCTCTTTATTGCTAGTTACATGACCACATTGTTAGCCAACATGCTGCTAAACTAAGTGTCAAGTAATAGCTCACTGGAGCTGTACTTTTTAATTTTTTATTAGTGGGCAAAAACCACGTTAAAATGAGGAGCCAAATGACATATGACTCCAATAAAAGACATTTTGGGGTTGTGCTCAAAATAAAGCATTGTGAAACCAGTCAAAGTTACTCTGAGGAGGAATTCAAACACAGAAATATATAATTAAGGCATCTAAAGAACAGTTTTTCTGCCCTCTATTAATGTTATTGCAATAAATAAATGACTAAAACATTTCAGAGGACATGATTCAAGAAGGAGATGGGAGGTAAATTCATGGTATACTTTATTCTTTTTTTATTTCCCAGCACCCATAAAATTTCAAGTCAAAGTTATATCCACATTTAAACTTTGATAAATACTGTGAAGATTAGATAATCTGTACTTTTAGAAAAAAAAAGAAAATGAACAAACAAAATGTATCAAATTCTTCAGACAGAACACAAGATGAAACAACCACTATACATGTTAGTAAGTGAAGGCCCCTGGAAGAAGGGTCAGCAGAAACTAGTACAAGAGAGAGAGGTCAGAGAAGGAAGAGAACTGGCAACCCAGGAGAATACTGTAAAGCCTGGTGAGAAAAGCTCATGTATCTAAAAACCAGTGTTATATTGTGAGTAACTCTGAATCTTAATTAGAGGCTCATTACTTTTCTAATATAGTCAAACAACATCTTAGTCTGAAATTAATATAATCTAATATTCTCTAACTATTTCTTGTATCATTTGCTAGCATTAAATTTTCAGCTGGAATGTGAGCAGATGTTTATGCAATTGTAGGCTAGAAAAGCCAAATTTTTCCTCATTTTTTAATATTTTCTTATGCTACTGGACATCTACCTATAGGTATAACTAAATGTATATATCTGCCCTAAGATTATGTATCTGTGAAATTGTATGTATGTTTTTAAATTATACCAGGTATTTAAAAGAGTGAGAAATTATTCTCCGAAGTTCCTTCATACACGACTTCAAAAGGAGACTTTACTGACTTTTTAAGCTCAGAATTCTTGAGTCTTGTAACCTCTGTGTTAGAAAATAACTGAAAGATCACAAAACTGATTTTTGGGAGAAACACAACTACTACATTTGTAAAAGTACCTAGTTGGCACTGAACAGTGTCAAATAGGAAACAGAAATCTTACTTTACTGTTGCTTGGCCATGCCCTGGCACCACAGGACAAGAAAAGAAATGTTTGGGTCCCATAAGTGCTTCAGGTGCTCCTAGACGTGATAAGCAAGAATTCAGCTGATGCCAAACAGCAAGAATCCAGTCTATGATCTTGCACACAGGATCACATGGAGGAGGTATTTTGCCTCTGAACTGCAGGGAGAAAAGATGTTTGACGTCACATAAGACCAGAGCTGCAAACAATTTCCTTGAAACACCAAGGTTTGTGGGTTTTTCAACTCATGTATTGCTATTACAAAAATTAGGAACAGTCCAAAACTGGTGAAACCTTTTTATGGAGTATATTGAAATCCTGCTGTATTAAAACTTATTTCCCAACCACACTTTTAAAGATATCTCCTTATCAATAAACTGACATGCCTTTGCTTTCTTGTGGGAAACTGAGATACAAATTCTGGTAGCACTGCT
Source organism: Pithys albifrons albifrons (assembly GCF_047495875.1). NCBI lineage: Eukaryota > Metazoa > Chordata > Aves > Passeriformes > Thamnophilidae > Pithys > Pithys albifrons. The sequence goes on from NC_092460.1 coordinate 77,328,001, forward strand.
TTTCTAAAATATTTAGAAGACAAGACATACCTACCATCTCCTATGCAACACATATGATATAAATAAGGCATATGAAAGAACACCCAATCACACTGAACAGGAATATCTGTTCCAGACATATGCTCAGTGGATTTCCATATTGATTTTAGATTTAGCAGCAATAAAGGAAAGATGCCTTCTTCTAAGACTTACATTTTTTAGTATGCCTTGTTAACAGCAAATTATTTAATGCCAGAAAAATCTTCTTTTTCCTCTGACTCCAAATTACAGTCTTCATCATCCTAATCCTAGGATTATCCTCTGAAACATTTCAAATTAAAGGAAGCATCAAAAGATGCACCAGGAATAGAGAGCATCGAAGCCAGAGCTTCTTGACAGAGTCTACAGGTGAACTTAATGTACAAAAACACGTTCCCATATATCTTAATAGTTCAAACTAGGCGGAAAAGAGCTTTTCACCTGAAAATATGAACATTAAGGCACAAACAAGTTATCAGAATACAGAGCAAGGATATCTGAAATAGCCTATTGTCCAAACAATAAATGTGCTTTTACTTTCCTTTAGATTTTTATAACAGATTAATCTTTCTTCTGTTTTTTAACTTTGGAATTCACTATTTTAAGTCCCATACCTACTGGCATTTGGGTTTGCCTATGTAATTATGTAAAAAAATGTGCTTGCACAGTGAGCATTTAAATATTTCATTAGGGAAGGTACAGGAAGACACATGGCCTTTTTCTCCATATAACCACCACCATTTATTAGAGAAAATAAACATAATGAGATTACTACCCAAATTCTGTTCAACTTCAGTCAGATGTAGGAACCTATTACATTGTCAAATTCTAACCTATGAGACTAAAGATTTTGTTTAAACCTAAAAAAAAAAAAAGCTTGAAAATGACATCTGTGACATGATGCTGCAAGTTCTTGTAGCCAAAGCAGTTTGGCAGAATAAGTGTTACTCAGTCCTTGACTGTGAGCAAGTCAGAATACCCCTGCTTCTGCAATTGTCTGCACTGCTGCGTTACTTGGCTCAGCTGAAGACAGGCTTTCTCTTTCATCTTGAACGATCTGTAATCAAAGTGTTTCTGTCCTTTTATGAAGGGGCTTAGATCACTAGATATTTTCCACTGTAGGCTTGAGAATACAACCTTTCTCCTCATGCTACAAACTTTTTTTTTATTGCACTGTTCTCTGGCTGCTACCTCGTTCCCTTGGCAAGGGTTCTGGAAACCATTCATACCCTCAACCAGACAATCAATTAGAATAATTCCAGGTTACTGTGCCTGTAGGGACTCAGAGATAAACAACTATGCTCCTGAAATATGTAAACCAAGACAAGTAATCTAGTAAGAGTTTCATAAATACATTTCACATGATTTTATTTTTGTATTCTGTATTTTTGTTCTTGCAATTAAACAATACCTAGGAAGGTTTCTAAATTTCCTCATTATCGTAGCTAAAACGTACAGTTACCACACACTTCCTCTTAAGAATTTCTTTGAATCAGTAAGCTTTTATAGAGGAGAACTGTGGCAAAGGGTACAGGAGATGACATCCCCAAGGATAACCAAGATACATCCATCTGAATGCTCAGAACAGACAGTGGGTCTGTTATCTCACAACAGGACTCTTTATTACTCACAGTTTTTTCTATTCATAGAACAATCTCCCTTTTTAAGCCTGCTCAAAACTCCGCTGCCAAGATTATTTTCCTTTGCAGCTGTTTTGATTAAACTCCCCTTCCCAATGTCTAAACACTTCCTGACTGTCTGCAGTAGCTGCTATCACACTAGAATGGCTTTTTTTCCAATTAATTTCCAGAAGTCCTCAATTCTTCTCTTGCCTACTTCTATCCTTTCATTTCCCATCTCCAATTATTTATTAATGTGAAAACAGACTTTCCATCTTTATTCTCTTTTGGACTTTTATTCCAGATTCAACAGACCTATTGTCTTAAAACAACTTTCTTAATGATATATATTTTACCCCTCTTTTGATTTGAAAATGTTGAAGTCTTTTTACTGCTTAAAACTTAGACAAAACACACATAAGGCTATCTTATTTTAGATATATAGAATATATTATTTTAAAAAGGGATTTTATGTTTGCTGAACTTATCCTTATCATCATGCTCAGACAGAAGTTGAAAAAAAATACTGAAGGATGTTTCATACTCTGGGTAGGCAAGTAGCCACAGTATTGGTTCTTGCAGCTAACCCTTGTGTTTATGCCAATCAGACATGGCCACACAGTTTCCTATGTGGCCAAGCACAACATTTACAGATACACAACCTGTATCTTCCCAGAAATGAATGCTTTTCTTTCCTGAAACAACTTAGATATCTGCACAGCTTTCAGAATTACCATCATACATATTTCACAGATCTGGTGATGAACAAAACTGGTGAAGCTGATTATAGTGGTTTTAGCTAGGCCTCAAATTGTCAGGCTCAGAGAATCTATGTGGATTGGAAGACAGCTCTCACCTGACTGGGTAACCAAGGAAGTATTTCATACCAGATGATGCAAACTTAAGATATGGGGCAGCAGTGGGAGGTGTTTGTTCAGTTCCACTATGGCTGGAGTACAGAGAAGACTGCTGCAGTTGTTCTCTTCTGTTAGGCCCTGCCCCTGCTGCTGCTACATCGTATTTTGTTTGAATTCAGGAAAGTAGAAATATTTTGTTGTTATACTTTCTCTTTCTTGCAGGGTGTCTTTTAGAGTACTTATAGATTTAGAGTAATACACTTTGTATTAACTGGGAAGTGGGAAGTTATTTCTTGTTATACTATACATAATTTGTGTAAGTGTGTGTTATACTGTAGTTTTCTCTTAATTTTCTCTTTTCTGTATAAATACATGTAGTTAGTTTCAGCATAAACCTGGTCTGAGGGTTTTTTTTCCTTCCTCTCCCTCTTCTTTTTCCCTTGGCTGGTTGGGGGGAGAAGGAACCCTTTTCACTCTGTCCTGGACAGCTGGCATTTTGCCAGCTCAACCCCAGACACTGATTCAAGTTCTTACCTTGTTTATAACTTTTCTCCTTAAAATCCTTTGAAGCAAGCCACGCATCGGTTCCCCATCCCATCTAAGCTGAACCCAACGGAAGTGCTGCTGAACCAGCAGGTCAGAGCCATGGAGATGACACTTGGCGATTGTTCCCAGTAAAAAGCAGTTCTCATGAAAGTAAAAAGCATCAGAAACTCCATTTGCTAAAAATGAAGCACAGAAACACTGTACTGAAATACTCATAGCTTTGATATGATTTTATATGAAAGCAAGAAACAGTGACGTAGTTAGAAGGAAAAAAAACCCAAACCACAAAACACCATAAATTAGCTTTAAAACACGCTATCTTTGTTAAGAAAAACTGTTCACTATAAAATATAAAAAGTGAACAAATTACATTATTATCCTGTCCTTGTTTCATCATACAACTTTACTGCAGTAAAAACATTTCTCCATCCTAAGTACTTTAAATACCTCGTTGAATAGTGCAAGGATTTTCCAAACTCCGATTCTCAAGAGGTGCCAGAAAATCTCCTAGTAATTCAGACAAAGAAGCTCTCTCCAGATTTTCTAAAATCACAATGGTTGTCTTGTTTACAGGAGGCTGTTTGACTGGGATCAGACAAGCTGAAATAGGAAAATCCCATTAAATTCTACTTAGGAAATGTGGCTTTTATCTATGTATACAGTTTTTACTGCTACTAATGCAACAAAGGATTTTTAATTTTTTTTCCTTTTAATGTGCTCACAGGAGCACACAGACTGTATAATATGTTCAAAACAGAAATCATACAATCAAACAAAAGAAAGAATATCATACTGTATATTTAGGAAAAAATGGAAAGCTAAGATTAAAATAAATTCTTGAAATGGCTATAATGGGATCTTCATAGATAGGAAAGATTTCAGTACACTGAAAATAAATACAAGAGAAAAGACAGCAAAGACCTCTGAAAACATTTCTTTCATTTGCTGTAATACATCTTAAACTTTTAGCGTGTAGACTTTATACCATGTAGTGATAAAAGGTTTCAGAATAGTTCATGTTTAGAAGAAACAATTATTCTATCAGCCTATTTGTTTGCTACTATCTTCTCTTCAAAACTTCCTTCAATCTTTAAAAATCATTCATATACTCACAGCTAGTATGAGGCACAAACAGTAGCACAAAAACCTAATAGGCGTTAAAATTATGTATATACTTTTTTTTTTACAAATTTGAGATATTTTCATTGAATTTTCCTGATTTTAACATTTTATTGCTTAAAAAAGACACAGCCTTTGCAAGTGTTCCTGTAACACTAAAACTCGGTGAATGCTTCTGTAATATATAAAAAACCAAAGCACTCATCTTGAGTATATTGTGCCTTGCATTGTTTCAGAATCTTTTGAAGGTGGTACTAAAAATGGTCATTAAGAAAACTGACACATAATAAGGCAAAACTAACAGCATCTGACTGTATCTGACCATTGCTATTGATTTGCAGTTTCCTGATTATAGTGCCCTATTTTACTAGGAGGATATAGCTTGAGAGAAGGGAAGACAGGCAGTTTCTCTGTGTTTGACAGATCCACTCAGAAAGAGGAGGAGCGCTCTCTTAGGAGAGGAAATGCAGCAGAACAATGGGGCAAGAAGCAGGCAGAAAAATGAGATTCAACCAGAAGCACCATACTGAAATGCAAGCACAGACTATTTAAAAGTGTGTGTTGCTGACACAGAGTAAAGCATCCAAAACAAGCAGCTTTCCTAAGAAACACTAACCAGTAAACAAACCAGACTACTAGTGACATTCTCGTCTGCAAGCCAAACACCAAAGCCTGGCTGACTTCTGACTAACTGTTCTCTTCTCTCCCAGCAATGTGATAGCACTGAAAATGACATGTGGGAATAATCACCAGCACAAACTATCCTCTGAACTGTGACCTGGATTTCCTTAGAGAAAAATTGCCACAGACGGAAGTTACACCAGGAAGTATGTGAACAAGCAGAACAGAGCACTGCATGGCACTGTACAACCTGATGGGATGGCTCTGCTTTTGTTCATGAGCACAGACATGGTCAGAGGGGAGTGTTCAGTTTCTTGCAACCAATAAAGACAATGAAAGCTACTGGATGAAAGCATACTTGAGTAACAGGTACCCTACTGCAGAGCAGGTTGAAGACAGCATTCAGTCTCACCAAGTGTAGTTTTTTCTATTAAAAAGTTAGTAATTCTACTTTGTTTGAATAAAATATTAGCTTATGAGATTCAGATTCCTCTTGGTGTTTCCAGTCTTTCTATATTGAGAAGAAAAAAGGCAGGGGCTGATCCTTGCAAAGCTTGGACTGTCTCAAAGTTTCATGATGATAGCACATGGAAATGTATCGGTTTCAGTTATACCAGTTGCATTGGTACAACTGAAATTGGTACAATTTCAAATGCCAAAGATCAGCCTCTTTCAATACACAAAGTGAAATGTGAAAATCTCAGTTTCTGAAACACAAAGTTACTCCAAGCAGTGCTGACATTTATTTCAATTACTTTCAATGTGAATGACTATACTGAATAAGAAGTAAAATTAGGATCCTAGAACTGTAGAAGAGGCTGTTAAAAACAAAAAAAAAAAACAACAAAAAAAAGCCCAACTTCTGAGATGAAAATGAGGTCTTATTACCAAGTTTAGATCCAAACTATATGGCCAATTTTGGTGAACAACCCCCCCCCCCCCCAAAACCTAAATATTAATAAAGCAGAAACAGGAAAAAAAATAGAAGAAAGCTACCAAGATGTGAAAGCAGCAACATGTTTGAGGACTGCCTTCAAACAGCAGAACTGTATTTGACCCAAAATAAATTTGAACAGCAAAAAAGAAAATGAAGCTTCATATCACCCTTCAGGTTTTTATGTCCTTACTGTATGCTTAATATTATAAATTATATATTATCCCTACATAATATTACTTAAGATATATTTTATATTGTATTACATATAATATATATGATATGTTATAGTATTAGTGGATGGTTAATACTATGGCAAAATAAAAGAAATCAGGGTTAAAATGCATGACGACTATGGGCAGAAAGCAGCACAACCTGCCTATGAGAAAGTCCTCCACATAAAATGTTACCTTTTCCTTCACTTTTAGCACTATTCTATTCCTTTTTCTAGGGGCGGTCCCGTGGTGTTAATGGAGAGCACTCTGGACCCCAAATCCCAAGGTCCTGAGTTCAAGTCTCACTAGGACTGTCCACTGGGCAGTTAAATGTCTCCCTGCCATCTGATCCTGTCAGATCTCGATGCTGAGCAGGGTCAGCCCCGGTTAGTACTGAGTGCTGTGACAGTCCTGAGGACTTCACTGTCACTGTCCAAGCTCGCTTGGCCGTGGCAGATGGACCTTAAGACTTAAACAGTGGGACCAGTTCTGCGCACGCTGTGCCTCACCTAAAAAATCCACTGCACAGGCTGGAAGGGCACACCCACACGGGGAGAGCCCTTCCCAAATCTTCGTTTGCAAAGTCTGGCCATACATTCCTTTTTCTTACATCCTCCTTACTACTTCTGACTGACCCATGTGCCCACATTCTTCTGCTTCGATATGTCATTTCCCCATTTTCACTGTCATTTATGTTTGGTTACTGTGTCCTTTCTCATTCTTACCAGTTTCACTGCCAGTTTACACAGGTACAGCCTGCTCACTGCTCTGAGTATATTTCACTGTGGAGCACCCAAGTGTCAGGACTTTAATCTATATGCAGTTGTTTACAACCACTGAAATAAAACAGTTAATCCTAACAGAAATTCAACTTTATCTTGTAGTAGTGGGTTAGAACACACCACACACACACACATTAATATTTACCTGCTAGGGTGACAAAATTTGGCTCAGATCCACAGATAAGTATCTAGTAAATAAGCAACTACATTTATCCCCAGAAAGGTAATAATTATAGCTTCCCTTCTCATATATTTTTTTAAACATTAGAACAGCTTCAATAAGACAACAATAGATCTTTATTTCTGATTTAGGAGACCTGATCCAGAGCAGTGAACTTTTAAAGGCTCACAAACAAAGGGAAAAAAGAACGAGAGAGAAATAAATATTAATTCTACTTAAATGGCATGAACTTCTGACAGAGCTCCCTATTTGAAGCTCTGTCATACTTAGTTCTACTTCTGTTTAGACTCATACGATTTTTCCCCAAGGACCTGAAAACCTATGGGTTCCATTGAAACACACCATCCACTATGCAAAATGTCTTAATGCATTTCTTTACTTTGCACCATTAAAATTTTTCCTACAAATTACCAAATCAGTCCTGCTGAAATAACCTTACCAGTACTGATGAACAGTTCTGCAAGCTGCTCCTTGGAGAAACCAGCATCCACTTGAACTTGAACAATCTCACATGTGAAACCTGCAGCCACTTGCTTTTGCTGTGTTGAAAATTTAGAGATTTGGTGAAATAGTGAAAACTCTGGGAAACTTATGAATCAGTTTACTTGATATGTTTGTGTAAATACCTTCATGCAGGCCGCTATCTGATATGCTATATAATCTTGCAAACTTCCTTCTGGACCATGGAAAATGACATTACGGTATTGTTCAACCTACAGGCAGACAATAAAATATGCTTGAAAGCTCAGACTTGGTTTTGGGTATTTTTTACCCAGACAACACAATGAGCACCTAAGAGACAAAATTCTATGCTTTGCACTACTGGAGTAGGCATTTCTTACTAATTTAATTTGCATGCAATATCTTGGTAATGATAAATTTATATCCTAATTTATAAAAATACATAACCAGGTATTTTGTTACAACAAGCTTTAAAACTAGAAAGATTCATGTAGGAAAAATGAATTTAGTAACAACAAATATTTTCTTGATTTGGAATTAAAATATATACAGCAGAATGATGACAAAATCATCAGTTTAAGTCACTGCTAACTTAAGAACTTTCACTGAGAACTTTATTTCCAGTAGAAATTGGATCATGTTATCAATATTGTAGAATAAAAAGTATTTTATTTATCTTAACTGTAAAATTGCTTTATCTCTAAAAAGTCAGTAATGGAATACACTCATATCATTGTGCAATACTGCTGAATGCAAGGACACAGCAAAAATTATGCAGATTCTAAACTAATTCTGAGTTGATGCAATGTTAAAACAAATGATCTATGAAAGTTAACTCATCCAACTATCAAAATATTTTGAGGTATTAAACAACCTGTAAGTATAACAGGAGACTGATATAAGCTAGTAACAAAACTCATGTTTCAACTAATTGCTTACATGAATGTTACTCTAATTTACTTTTCCCTCAAAAAGTGTAATGAAGTAACTCTGGAAAACAATAAGATATTATAGAGTTTTTAATATATTTTTTAAGCAGTTCTGTTAATCAGGTAGCAGCTATTTAAAGAAGAAAGTTAATGCTCTCTGAGACTAAAATTAAAGGGTAAGATTTAAGGGGAACTTTATTTTAAAATAACAGCTTTCATCCCATTTAATTGTTTTAAAAGTCTTGACATTCTTTCATGGAGTAAAAGAACAATTTTTTTTTTTAGCTAACACTTACAGAAGTATTTCTATAAACAATTAGCATGCTGAGAGAAGTTAGCTTAGTACTGACCAGGCGGAGGTAATTCTGAAGTGTCTGAAGATGGATCATGGATGCATAAGTCACACTGTTTAGACAACCTTCCTGAGGTCCTTAAAACGACATACACAAATAACCTTTCTAAATCTTTCATGTTTACATATGCAAATGGCAGATTCATATGATTTTCATGCAGTATTCTATAGTAGTCTCCTAAAATTAGAGGCTATGTAAATTAAAATGCTGAATAAATATCTGGTGCTATAGATTCATAGGTATCCATGACATAAGCAATATGAATACTACTAAATAACTGAAAAGATAATAAGACTTTTATGTGCCAGCCCATTTTCTAAATGTTGTAGATACTTTCAAATCTAGTTAAACAATTAAGTAGATATGATATTTCTGAGAATCAAGCAGCACTGAAGAACAAAACCAGCAGCAAATGATTCTCAAATGATGTACTTCACATGGAGTATCTTAGCATTCAAAATTGAAAAATGATGATTTGAAAATTACCAAACAAAAACACTGTGATATGTTCAGCTCTATTGTTCTTCAAAAAGTCCCATGGTGGCTGGGAAAAAATCTGACCTCTTGACCATGAAATGTTTCCTGTTAAAAAGAAAAAATAAGAGAGAGATATTCCCTGTATCTATATAAAGTGTCCTATGCTCAAGCATATTCACTTGCTTACAAAGATTGTGTGTATACACTGACAAATTTGACAAACAAACCAGTCTTATGTATGAAATATACTAAATCACACCATCACTTGATACACATTTGAGGATAATAATGTTTTCTGCTAACTGAGACACAAGTTTAACAGCTAGCCTGTCTTTACATCTTCACATGTAAAATAGAGTAAAATAGGATATTTGCCCAGTCTAACGTGAATAGGGTTTTTTTTGGCTGATGGGCAGGTGGAGGGAGAAAAGAGATGTAAGATAAAGTATAAGAATTTTCAGAAACCTATATGACTGTTACTACAAACACCACATTTTGACTGATTTCTCGTAACTTTAAAGGTTTCTCTTTTTTTACCTTGATAAGTAAAGTTAAATAAAACTAGTTCTGTTTACCTATGCCAATGATACACAGTGTGTATTTACTGTATATTCTGGATGTAAAAATGCATTGTTGGCATTGCTTCAAATTGCTTTTATAGAAACGTAGAATATCTTGAATTGGAAGGGACTCACAAGGATCATCAAAGTCTAACTCCTGGCCCTGCATAGGACAACCCCAAGAATCACACCATGTGCCTGAAAGCATTGCCCAAACACTTACTGAACTCTGGCAGCCTGGGTGCTGTGACCACTTCTCTGTGGAGCCTGTTCCAGTGGCTGGGCACTCTGAGGGATAACTGTTTCTAGTATCCGTCCTAAACCTCCCCTGACACAACTTCAGGCCATTCCCTCAGGTCCTGTCTCTGCTCACCACAGAGAAGAGATCAGTGCCTGCCCCTCTGTCTCAGGAGGAAGTTGTAACTGCAATGAGGTCTCCCCTCAGTCTCCTCTTCTCCAGGAGGAACACACCAAGTGCCCTCAGCTGCCCCTCTTATGGCTTCCCCTCAAGGCCCTTCCCCATCTTCATTGCCCTCCTTTGTACAATAACAGCCTAATATCTTTTATTTTAACTTTGTAGCACCCAAAACTGTACACAGTACTCAAGGTGAGAGTTTTGTTTCACCTGTGGTATCAATCTCTCCTCTGGAGTACTAAATTGAATAAAGCACTAATTAACAAAGGGCTTCATGGTCCCCAAGATTATATTGAAGTGCTTAATGAATTGTGCCATACACATAGCTAAAAAGAATGAATGCTTTCATGCCAACACTATTCAAAGGTTCACAGCTAGTACTGGTCTAAGTCTAAGCTTTAAAAGATCCAGAAATCTAAAGATACTTTTATCTTACTTACAAGATTACTCAAATTCAAGAAAAGCCACAAGTTTCCCTTTTATTATTACACTAATATTGATACCTAGTTTAACAGATAGTATACTGCTTGCACTGAGGCCAATACTGGATTCTGCAGCACTGCTAAGTGACAGGTCTTCCAGGCTCTTCCATCCATCAGAGGCGATTGCTTGGAAATGGTTTGTCACTGCCTGACTCACTGCTTTTGAAAAATCATCCCATGACATCTGCTTGCGGATATTTATAGCACATATCGTGTTTTCTGTATCAAATTCCTCTGTACCACAATGGGCTACTTCAATGCCACTGACTGAAATCCTTACAGGTACATTAAGAGCATCTGTTGAAAAACAAACACCAACAATGAGAAAACCTATAAAACTCAATTTAAAATAATATTATTATAGACCAATATCTAATATTACAATGGAAAGCTACAAAATAACTCCTGCTACAGAGAAGAAAATGGCAAAGAGCAGCACAGATCACGATCACAAAATGAGAGCAGAAATGAAAATTAAAAACAAAAATCAGGATTATTATGCTTAAATAATAGGAAGCAAGACAAAACTTAATCTTATATTTCCTCTTTACAGACTAATTGTATATAAATTGAGACACAAGGTAGGCCGTGTGTTCATGTTTTAGTTTACTGTGGTTGTGCATACTTTTATTATCAATTCAAAAAAGAATTTTCTGGCACTAGTGCCCAAGTGGAAAACACAGCTGAGCCAAACATCTTTAAATAAAAAGCTAAGAGCTAGGATTGAAAAGTCACTTGAAAATGTATATTTGATTTGCTGCAGAACAAATTGATAAAATATTAAAAAAGGAAAATAGGAAATTTACATTCACATTCTAGAAACAACAAAGTTATTTTAAATCTTGCTCTTTGGAATACAATTCAACAGAAGCAGCAGTCTCTGGGAATCATTTAGATAAGTAAATTGAAAAGGAAACTATCTTCTAATTTTCATGCGAAAACAATACTCTTCAGAAATTATCCCTGGAATTAAAAATAAGTACACCATAAGAAAAAAAGGTATCAGCTTATTATGAAATCTTGTCACATGGTCTTGGTTTTGCTTTTGTGTTCAGAAGCCAGATCTTCAGCTGACAGAAACCAGTGAAACTTTTCTGATGTCAGGAAAGCTCTGATTTAAAAGCTCTAGCCTACCATAGGAAAAAGATTACTTAAAGGCACCCTTCAGATGTGGAATTCTGAGAAATGCATCAAAGGCTTGCCCTTCTGATGGCTGGACCTCAGGGAAATGAGCACAGACTGTAAGGAGTAGAGAGAGTTCTCCACAAGTAAACAGGCCCCCAGGAGAGAGGTACAGTATATGCCTAAACTTCAGTGCATGTGACCTCTACAACACAACTGGCAATCCTGGCCCCAAGTCTTTCAGATCTGTCTGAGCATATCCTTCTGTCCCACATGCATATAATTCCTTACAGTGGAAACCCTACTGGACTGTGAGGAAGGTAGAGGATGGTACATACACACCTTACCAAAAATGCAGTCTTGGCTTCTTAAGGTGTATAGAAGAAGAGATGGGGAATCAAAGGTTTTTGACCTGATAAAAGCAGCTGGATCCATGACAAGCATGACCAGAGAAACACAGTGCTAAGACTGATGAAAATAATAGAAGCATTAATTTCACAGGCTACAGATTCAACCATAAGAAATTGGCTTCGGTTTGATAAAGAAGATCACTATGGAGGAGTTTCTACTAGAAAATGAGCTGTTCCCCTCAGAACCTGCAGTAAAATGGTAAGAACCAAATTCATAGTCGCTGAAGAGGAAAATCAGAAGCAGCAGAGAGAAAGCTTCCCTAATTTGTTGATAATCAAGAAATTTGACTACCCATATCACTATATCTCATAAAACAAACACCAAAAAGTGAATAAATATAAAGCATACAAATCTATAAAGACAATATGTTTCACTATACAGAGAAATACAGATATATATTTCTCTGCATGCACAGATATAAATATATAGAGATATACACAGAACTACTGAGTGGATGAATTAAGTTCTATCTCAAGAAATATACAGGTCAGCCTGCTCTACTGAATGTTGAGAAAACTTAAAAGATAAGGAAAAGATAACAGGTTTCAACAGAAGAACAATCTTCTGACATAAGTTGCTGATGTTGGAAAAAAGAAATTGTTCAGTATTGTCTCTAAGACATTTTTGAAGAATCAAACAAACATTCCCCTCAACAATAAACAAGTGACAAATAAAATTGTGCTCTAAAAAGAGATTCAGATATGACTAGATGATTCTTGTAGCCTGAAGAAATTTGACAGCTATCTACCACTAGGTGATTTACTTCTGCAAGAATTTGAAGAAAAAATAGAAAGAAGATAATAGCTTTGGAAAAAGCAATTAATATTAAATTCAGAAATGTTAAGAGAATATGGATGTTTGGACATGTATAATATGTACCATCTTTTCAAGTGGTTTAAAAACAAAGGCATGAGTCATTTGATAACTTCAAACAAAAGTTTATCATATGCTATTGCAAAATTTGAAGAACCGAAACTTGCGAGATTAAGGAAACTTAATACTGTGGTACCAAAAAAGTTACAACTACCCTTTCCATATTTCTCATTTTTGTCACACACGTTCTTTACTAAAAACATTTTTATATAGTGCTGATAGCATTTACTTACTTAAGTTTTCTAGGAGATGTTTGCAATCATCAGTAGCAACATCATGCAATGTTCGATTACATTTATCTTTTCTCTCAGCCTCTAGTCCACCATGGCTACAAAGGATTTCTAGACAGTTCTGCAAAGGTAGGAACTGTATTATTCACTTGTCCATTTGCTGCATTAAAGAGTTCTACCAATTTCCTAACTAAAATTCTTACACATGCATTTCCAAAGATAATCAGCTAAGGAGTTTTTATAGATGAGATTCAAATGCTGTTTCTCAGGAAGTTGAAAACCAGGAGAAAAAAAATGTTATATCAGACTTGAAAGTCTCAAGTCATGTTTGTGAAAGAGCAGAACATACACAGCCAGGCTCCTACAGTCTCCAAGATGATCAAGTGCTGATCAGTTGAATTAAGAAAGTCTTAATATCTGGCCACTAGTTAAGGTATTCATAAGGAAACAGAAGCCCATCTACACAACCTGGTTTGAACATCTTGGCCTCAATATTGAAATAATTAAAGAAGTAATTCTAAAGATTCATCAGACTAATTAATTAATCTATTTAGAAAGCAATGCATTTCATGAAGTAGGAGTTTCCATCATGCCTGACATCTGAGTGAGACAGAGAAAAAGAATCATTTTAAAATCACCTTGCAAGCCTCTTCTTTGGCAGGCAAACTTGAATTTTTGCAAGCATAGTAACAATGCAGTGACATAAAAACGCATTTTTATTATGTCTGGGCATAAACATCTTGTGGATGCCAACATGATGCCCTCTTAAAAAAAAAAAAGTCATGTGTCCATCAAAAGGAAAAATCATTAAAATTTATTAGAAAGAAGCTATTAGCATATAAATTTGGATTTGTACAATCATAATGTAACATGAAAAAAATCTTAATTATATAGATCTTCCCAATCTAGTGTGGGGTAAAAAAAGCTCTCATAAAACTACATTCAAAAGTTGACTGACCAGCAACCAGAAGAAGGATTAAATCCTTGTTTCTAAAGATCATCATTCAGCAAAAATATAAGTGGCCTTCACAAAAGGTTTGCCATCTGCAGAGATGCCTTTAAAGGACCTAAACCCTTATTTAAAAGGCAACAAAAAACAAACAACAACATAAATTATACTACTTAATACTGTATTATAACTTCTGGGGTTAAGCACAGCAGGAAAACAAAACCTTGAAAACACAGAGAAGCAGGTATTAAGTATTGGGATGCAGAACAGTGGCTTGTTGCAGGTTTGGGTAAGGTTACCTATTTTGTAGCTGTTCCATTAGAAACTTTTGTCAGTATATCTGACCTCCTGAGACCTTTCATAAACACAGCAGTGATCCAAGGTATATTTGTATGTGAGGTGACATTTTATCAGGCTGTAGCTTCAGCATTTGTGATTGCTTTTAAAAATTAATTAGCTCACTAAGTTTGCCAGAAGAAAAACAAGCAGAAAAAGTGTGTATTTTCTTGTCAGGTTAGTTCGTTAGCGCTGACTCTCAAGTGGCAGCAATGAATAGTAAGGACAGCAGAAGGCAAAGGACTGAACTGTGAGGCTGAACGTGGGAAGTAAAGCAGGAAGATGTGGGACAGAACAAAGAAACAAGCCTATTTCCTCAGTAAAATGAGGATTTTTGTTGGATCTGCTGCCTATGAAAGAACAGCTAAGACACCCTAGCAGAATGTATCTGTAAAGAATAGCATTGAAACAAAAGGATGCAAGTGCCAGCACTGCTTATATGCAGCTATCATGTGTCAGAATGAATGACATGCAGTGCAGATAATGTATTAGAGAAAGCAGTCAAATTGTTAACTGGACTTGAAAATGGCTATAGGCTTTTTTAGCTTTTTAATATCCCAAACATATCCCAAGTCAATAAATGCATTTCATCAAATACAATTTTATAAAACTCCCTGCAACATCAAAACTAGCAATCTGACTGCCAGCTATATATTGCCTTCATCACCTAAGAGACTACCCTCCAAAAGTTGACTTGGAGTTATTTATGAAAGATACAGATGAAGACTTTCAGTGCCAGAACCTTCAGAGAAATCACCTAGCCAAAGCAACTCTCAAACAGTGAACAAAACCTAGCTTCCAAGTTCCTGAGGATTATATTATTGCAGAAAGAGTCAACAAATTGCACCTTTTAAAAGTATTTGCAGACTATAAACTCCATCGAAATTCAGATGAGTGGAAAAACAGACATTGGAAATGGAACACTGACTCTTTGTAATGTAAAATACTGAGTAAGCAGTGGCTGGCCCCTAAAAAATCACAACGTAATAAACTAAATCTTAAATCTGTGTCTACTTTGAACCTATCATAGTAAATTTATCAGGAATAAAGTGAAGATAATGACAGATATTGAACCAGGCATGTAATCACAAGCTGAGTTTTGAAGTCTTGGACTGTATTTTCTTAAAATTCACTCTCTTCTGTGAAGATCTGACTGACAGCTGTCATATAAAAAGAAGTCCCTTAAACAGTCAGCATTAGAAGTGTATAACTTTTGATGTCAAAACCTTCAAGTAATATTCAGTTTCCAGAAATCTTCCTGTTTTTTATCAGTAAGACCCGTCACATCATTTTCCATGTCAACAGTTAACCCCCCCAAAACCATATTTGTTTCCTGCTAAAAAAAGATGCCCAAAATAATAAATTAAACAATGTATTACTGCACATGTCTGATTCTCAAATTGCTTTTCCTCAGACAGGAGAAGTTGTTCATAGCTAAATCATCCCTATCTGTAACTGGAAACTATGTCCATCTAATGTATATGACATATTGTACATGCATAAGTACATGACACCCATTGAATTGGCATACAGGGTGGGATTCACCTCACTTTAACTTCAAAAACCTGAATCTCAAGTAATGAAGTTTTCTTTTTGTATTGTTACCCCAAAAGAAATAGACATTTAAATGACAATTCACTCCATTTGACACCTAGGTTCTGGAGTAAATTGTCCACTGGAAGTATAGCTCTGTTTCTGTTAAATCAAGTATGCCAATAAACTAGACAAAAACGTATATTTGATGTCTAAGTTTTAATTCTTCAAAGATAAAAGAATTTATCTTGCCTAAATTCTATAAGGTTACTGTAATTGATCACACAGACTGACCTTAAAGCCTTTTGATGCTGCTATGTGGGCAGCAGTCCAACCCTCTTTGTCAGCGTGGTTGATGAGATCTGCAGAAACAACAGGCTTCACTCTGCTGCTGTAGCCATCTTCTCTCTTCTCCAAATCGAAGTAGTCTAAATTAGACTCTGCAACTGTGAAAGAGTTCCCACTGTTTGGCTCTTCATAGTACATAAGTAGCTTGAGACTTTCAACATTACCAGAATCCACTGCTGCGTGAATTGGTGACCAGCCATCCTAAAAAGAACCAAAATCAAACAGCACACTCCCACCAAATATATAGACAAATGTTTGCAGACTTATACCAGCAATGAACCTGAATGGAAGCTTCTGTTTAGAAACTAAGAAAATAAGCAAGAGTGACATAATAATCCTCTGGGAAAACAAAGTTGCTTGTATGTGTTTGGGGAAGAAAATGTAACAGCAAGAAATTTTCACAGCTTTCCTCAAGAAGAGCCCAACAAATAAAGTCTTCAAAATTTTTAGAAGAGTCTAAGTGATACAGTAAACTTTTCCTTATTGTGTATCAAACTGACATGACTAACTGTCAACACTGTTTCATGTTGCATTAATCAGTCAGTTTCATGGTTTTGACATTACAACCTTCTCTCATTGCAAGTCCAATATATTAAATTTCCAGATGCAAAATAAATGAGTGACAAAAAAATTAGTGTCATAATTACAGGAGGGGCAGAACGTTCTGTAGCTCCTATTCTTTGTGCTGTATTTTGGGACAGGTTACCATTCCCATTTATTGTCATGTTTACACTAGAACCTTAAGAAAAACTTTCTGAAAAAGGCAATAAATAGGCATTAATTCTAAGACAGTCCTCCTCCCCTTTCTCCTTTAGATGCAAATTTTTTTGCCATATTCTCCCATTTGTGATATATGAGATTTTACAATACTGGTAAAAAAGTTTTGAGGTGGTGTTCTCAAGGACAAAACCAAAGCACCCTGACATAAAAACTGGAAGCAAAATCCCTATCTGCGCTTCTCCACCTTAAAAATAAGTCAGACCAGAACAGCTCTGTTTTACAAATGCAGTTCTGGAGAAAAGTCTGCAGTGAACTGCAGGTGGAATGTGAAATATGTGAAACGATATGAAAGTCACATAATTTATAAGATTTAAGATGATATACAATTTTAATAAAGCCAGAAAGTATAATGAAAAGAACAAAATACTAATTTTAAATGGCATGGTTTATTCGAGCTTTAAAGAAAACTTTAAATAAATATTTTGATGTAAACATTCGATACTATACAAGGCACTTTAACCTTAATAACTATTTTAACTTACACTGGTTTTTACTGTTCGATCTGCTCCACCTTCCAACAGTAGCTTAATACAATCGTTATTTCCATTTTTACAGGCCAGGTACAAAGGTGTCTGTCCCCTTTCAGCAGCATGGTTAATATCAGCCTGATACATAATTAATAATTCTGCACATCTACAGGAAACAATAAAGCAGTAAAATTGTCTTATATTTGACATCCAAAGCCTCTTTATAACATACAGCATTAAAATATTTTAAATAAAGTACTGATTTTACAGATACAGATCTACCTGTGGTCACCCCATACGCACATGTATAATGTATGATTTTATACGTAGGTATAAAGACAGGTTACTTTAAATCTGTAAATCTTAAACCACTGCAACTGTGTTGAAAAATTGTGAATGTAAAACACTGAATTTCACAAGGATGATAAACACTTGATCATAGTTGCTTAAGAAAAAAAAAAGGCATTTAAGTAGATACTTTTAATAAATTATAGTCAAATCCATTTATACTTAAGAATGAAACAGTAATGTAAAGAAAAAAGTATAGAGAATATAAAATTGAGTAACAGCTGGCAGTCAAAATCTTAAAAGACTTCACTTACTTGACATGTCCCTGGGCAACTGCTGAACACAAGGGTGTAAAGCCATTTTTATCAGCAGCATCAACTTGTGCTTCTGCAGTCAGCAGCAATTTCACACAATCTATAAATAGAGCAGAACCATAGACTGAGTCAACAAAATCAAGCAGTTAAAACTATAAAAGACTCAAGGGACAACATCAGCCAGTCTTTTGGACTATACATACACACCTTAGGGGACAGTAAGAAGTTTGCAAGAGAGGTGAGAATTGAATGCCTGGGGGCACCACCATCCTCTTGCAGAAAGGGTTTAGATTGGGTTCTGCTGAATTCAAATACATGCCCACTGCTAGCAACTCTCACAGCGTTAGCTAATTAACATCCAAGAGGGGAATCTGAACAATCCAGGAGCCCCTAAAGGTATCACTGCCCACGGACAGTCAAGTGATAAATCCCAAACACCACAGCCAAAGGGGAGATGTTCACAAGCCACACATAAATCAAGCAACACACCGGCAAGTTTTGTTTTAGGACACTTTGACTTGGGAGTGCAATGACAAATCAAATAAGCTGACAAACCTCCCCAAACCATTCCCATTCACATAATTCCAAAATGACATGCTACAAATAGTACCAGCCTGTTTCCACCATCCCTACAGCTAAATTAAGATAATTAATTACATAGTAATTAAACTGCTTTTCATCCACAAATTGGAATATCATTTGATGCAATTAAGTTTGAAGAAAATAGTTAATCTGCTTCTCATTCTTGAAATTGGTCCTAGACCAAAATAAAGCAAGTCTTTTTTAATTGAAACTATTACTTGGAAAATAAGCTCAGCTACAACACCAGTTATAAATTCCTGACCTGTTTTCTGAGCAAGCCTAATTCATGCCGTTCCAGCACTCAGTAAGATCCTGAAGCCAAGCTTTGCTAGTGAAGTTTAGCTCTAGATATCAGAAACATATATTAACAATTATTTAGAAATCTGACTAATCTAAATCATTCTTTAATGTACTTACTCCTGTTATAATTTTTTCAAATATTAATATAGATGTTTTAGAGTTGCTTGAATAAATAATTTAACATTAAGAAATAAGATTTTACAACACTAATATATTGTAAATTAAAATTATTTAATTTTGAAATAAGTAATCTGATCTGAAATTACTTTTTTGTTGTTGTTGTAAGGTTGGTTGTCACAAAAAGCTACCAGGACTTCACCTGTAATTTTTTTTTTAAGTCACAAAGAAGCTCTCTGTTAACTAACTTACCTAGTCCTTCCAAATGCAAGATAATACCAACTTAAAATAAAATTATATTTTCATTTGCTTTTTAACATAAAAAAACAATTTCCAGGCGTATATTAAATGATTAACTTGAAAATACAGATTTCTGCTTGACATCCTAAAATACTTCTGAAGGTTATGAAGGATGTAAAAATTTTCACCTAGCAGTTTCAAGTGTTTGGCTCAAATACGCCTCTGTTTCTTCATAAAGCATGTTAGCCATGCAAAAGCCATGAAGAACACATAGAACAGGACGACCTTTCTAGAAAGATATGGTTAATTCACTTACTGATCACCAGATCAATCAGGTGGTAGCTTATCGCTGAGAACACTGTTTCCCATGAAGTTCACTGAAAAGAGCTGTTTATTCTAAGGGGGAAGTGTGGCCATGAGGAAATACAGCTACTTTCGTAAGGCACACCATGTGAGCAAGTAATGTCTACGAGACCTGTTCTGGTGGCATGTCAGGTAAAAGAGCAATTATCTCCAAGAAGCCTGGGTCCTCTGGATGGACATTTTATTGGGATTTGGAGAAAGGTAATTTGGGTGACTCCAGGCTCATTAACTCCAGTTCACTCCTGTCTGCCACATAAGTAGTCAGCAGTGGGGAGCACTGGGTGGAACGGCAGGCACAAGACAGACACCGATGTTTTTGCTAAGTTAAAGGTTTTGGCCAAAACAAAAGCAAAACATGGAAGCGAATTAGCACAAACACCTGGAGACTTTACTGCTCTCCACCACAGCTGGGTAGTTAGTTCTTCCAGAGTGCTGGCAAACACCATGCAGATACATCCGGTGGCTTGACAAAGCTGACTCCGGGTAGCTGTATGTCTTTGCACCTCACTCCTTTCTACTTCCCACATCATTCCAGTTTTTATCCTATCAATCAGGGTGCCACAGCCTCCAAATACTCAGGATAGAAGAGAATCAATTACACCATAAATGCATACGATTAGCATATTAGCTGAGTCCAAAGGATAGTACTATTACTCTCTTCACATTTCTCAGTTTCAGGAACTCTATTATTTCATTCTGTCCTTCTCAACCACCTCACATGGCAGAGAATGGTCAGGATTTGCAACACAATACAGCTATGCAGATCCATTAGCTACAAAAACTGTACATGTTATTAAGTGCATAACAGCCAGAAATGGCTTCTGTTTTACTAATGGATCAAACCAAGCCAGCCTGACAAAATAACCTGTTCAGCTATCCCAATGTAGTGGTTACATCATAAGATTAAACAAAAAGAAAGTGTATATTTTTAAGGTGAAATTCTCTCTCAGATCTACAGAATTAAGGAGAGCGTGTGTCAGAAACAAAGCATCTGCTATTAACTTCATGCGCTGGAAAATCCCTCTGCTGCAGCTCTCAAAAGGCAACTGTTTACAAGCAAGAAAGCTACATATTTTGCAATAAGGGTAAATTAGGACAGAATATTTCACTGCTCTCTTTTCTTATGTAACTCAATTTTCTCAACAGAATGGGCTGAGAACATGTAAGAGCCACTGCCACGATGCTGCTCACAATGTGCTCTACCATTTTCTAGTTATCTACACATCTCAAATACTGTATTTCTTCACTGAAAATGTGTGGAAATCATTCACTTTCTAATCTTCCCAGACTCCCTGCAACACGGTATTTGTTTCTGAAGGAAGGTACTCACTATGAATCTCTTACCAAGTCTAGAGTTACTCTTTTCTTCTGGCCACATCTTTTCCAAGAGAAATAGGAAAATCTGGTTAGTTGACTTAGAAGGGTCCTGGAAAACTCCAAATCCACTTAGTCACTAACTGCACTTTGAAAATATTCTCAGTAAATTAAATCATGGTGTCATCATCCAGCAGGGTAAGCTCATGTGTTAAGTCTTATGTTTAGACTCAACGACCTTAAGGGTTTCTTCCAACCTAAGTGTGATGATTTGTACAACAAAGTATTTTTTTCACATCCTGTCAACTATAAATAGAAGAGTGACACTAAGATATCTGTAATATATGTTTTATCTTAAAAGGTAAAAGATACTAAACAATTACAGGATGCATATGCATGTGTTTGGTTTTACTACTGTTTTCACATTTATGTCAAGTGCCTCTCTTATTTGAAATTTTGACAATAAAACAAGAAATCAAATTGTCTTTGCTGTAAAGTAATTTTAACTGAAATCCAGGGTATTTTCTTTGAAACATTTTTGGAATACATGATGAGTAAAGAAGAATTGGGTCAACTTTGGTCTCCCACAAACAAAACACCAGCAATGATAAATTGATGTAAGCCTAGAAGAAACCTCTGACACCCATTCACTGAGGGAAGAAAAATAAATCCAGACAAACATGATAAACTTGGACTCTTGATACTGCAGATAAAATACTGAAAAAAAAAAAGTGCAAAAGAAAAAAAATTGAAAAGGTACTTTCCCACTATTTTGAAGGTCTTGGAATCAGGAAAGAATCTGTCAGGTGAAAAGGCCCAGATGCTTCTACAAGAGAAAGCATAGCACCTAGCAAGCAAAGACAAAATATACCATTCTGAGGAAAGGGAAAATTCCTCCTTCCCTATGCCTGGTAGCGAAATTAATCCTGGACATGTCAAAAAGTCCACACTATCTGCTTAGCTACAGATGTTTTTTCCTAACTTTGCTTTTATTTTTAAAATATTTGAGAAAATTTATGAAACAGTCTCTCTAAATATTATCTGGAACACTGGATTAAGGTTTTTTAATTGTGTTACTAACAAATATTCTGTTAAATAAAACCACAAAGTACTCTTGAAAGCAGAGGCTCTAACACCACTACGTTCCACCTTCTACTCTGAAATAAAATCTTGCTGAATTTCATCTTTAGTGTCCTTAGTGATATTACTTGCAATATAAGAATCTAGGAAGTTAACTTTCAAAGGAAGCTGCTGTTCAAAAGCCTTATGTTAAAAGCAAAATTAAAATTATTGCTTGGAGTTAGTATCCCTGAAATTCATATCTGTTACTAGCATACTTGCTCCATTTCATAAATGTATTCATAAAATATTAATAATAGAATCATAGAATGAACTGCGTTGGAAGAGACCTCCAAGATCATAAAGTCCAACCCTTGATCCAACACCATTTTGATTACTAGATCATGGCACTCAGTGCCACATCCAGTCTCATCTTAAAAACCTCCAGGGACGAGAATCCACCACCTCTCTGGGCAGCCCATTGCAATGCCTGATTAATCTCTCTGGAAAGAATTTCTTTTTAATATCCAACCTAAACCTCTCCTGGCAGAGCTTAAGCCCATGCCCTCTTGTTCTACTGTCGGTTGCCTGACAAAAGAGACCAACCCCCACTTGGCTACAACATCCCTTCAGGTAGTTGTACAGAGTGATAAGGTCACCCCTGAGCCTTCTCTTCTCCAGACTAAACAACCCCAGCTCCCTCAGCCTCTCCCCATAGGGCTTGTGCTCCAGTCCCTTCACCAACCTCGTTGCTCTTCTCTGGACCTGCTCTAGCACCTCAATAAGCTTCCTGAATTGAGGGGCCCAGAATTGAACACAATACTCGAGGTGTGGCTTCACCAGCACTGAGTACAGGGGAAAGATCATTTCCCTGGTCCTGCTGGCCACACTATTTTTGATACAGGCCAGCACATCATTGGCCTTCTTGGCCACCTGGGCACACTGTTGGCTCATGTTGAGCTTCCTGTCAATTAGTATCCCCACATCCCGTTCTGCCTGGCTGCTCTCCAGCCACTCTGTGCCCAGCCTGTAGCGCTGCACAGGTTGGTGTGGCCAAAGTGCAGGACCCGGCACTTGGCCTTGTTCAACTTCATCCCATTGGAATCAGCCCATCTCTCCAGCCTATCCAGATCCCTGCTTGCATAGCCCTCCTGCCTTCCAGCAGGTCGACACTCCCTCCCAACTTGGTGTCATCAGCAAACTTGGTAATGATGGACTTAATCCCCTCATCTAAATCATCAATAAAGATGTTGAACAAAACTGGGCCCAACACTGACCCCTGGGGGACACCACTGGTGACCAGCCACCAGCTGGACACAGCCCCATTCACCAGCATTCTCTGGGCCCTGCCATCCAGCCAGCTCTTAACCCAGCAGAGAGTGTCCCTGTCCAAGCCATGGGCTACCAGCTTTTCCAGGAGCGTGTTATGGGAGACAGTGTCAAAAGCCTTGCTGAAGTCCAGACAGGCACATCCACAGCCTTCCCCTCATCCACCAGGTGGGTCATCTGATTGTAAAAGGAGATCAGGTTGGTCAGAAAGGACTTGCCCCTCCTAAACCCATGCTGGCTGGGTCTAATCCCTTGTCCACCCTGTAGGTGCTGTGTGATTGCACTCAGGATGATCTGCTCCATAAATGATGACTGACTGTTGAAAGGTTCAGAGGAAGCCTCAAAGGCAGAGGGTTAGGAGGAAACAAAAAGAAACCTGTTAATTTTCTCAGGAGAGCCTAGAGAACAAATGAAGGCTATTTCATTTAATTAAAAAATAAAGACAGTTCATTTTATTTCCCAAGTAACACTATTCTGAC
Source organism: Pithys albifrons albifrons (assembly GCF_047495875.1). Lineage (NCBI taxonomy): Eukaryota > Metazoa > Chordata > Aves > Passeriformes > Thamnophilidae > Pithys > Pithys albifrons. The sequence goes on from NC_092460.1 coordinate 77,352,005, forward strand.
ACTATCTTCCATCATTCTCACTGCTGCTGCAGGAGATCAAAAACCTGGCGATGATCTATTCTTTCCTGCTTACTCCCTGTAGAGGAAAGTTCTTTCTTTCAAGTTTCCATTGCTAGAAAAGATCTTTAGTTCGCCATAGAACATGGGGTGATGATATTTAGTGGCTTTTTATAGGAAGGGAGTGGAGAATTAGAATGGATTTTCCTGCAGAATGTTACCACAAGCTATTTTCTGTTTCAAATGTTCTCTGTGATAGAAAATCCTGCCATCAGAAGCATTGCTTATATATATGCTATATCATGACTTTAGTTATATAACCTATATATTTCAGTTTCAATTTCACATTTTTAAGAAACATGCATTTGACTTGACTACTAAAGCTGTCACTGTTTTCCATTGATGTCGTAATAAACCTTAGTATAATTTACCTGTATGTCCATTCGTAGCAGCAGAATACAAGGCAGAATAGCCATCTTCACAAGAGTAATTAATATCCAGTCCTTCTTCATTAAGCAGCATTGATAATAAAGTGACATTTCCCTGGGCAGCAGCTTGGTGAAGAAGGGTGGGCCTGCCACCCAGGGGGACAGGACCACCACTTGTTAACAAAGGGGTTAGGGAGGAAGACCAGCCTGTGAGTTAAAGCAATAGAAATTAGATGGAAGACACATAAATAAAGCCCTGCATTTTTTGTGCTCTTTTAAAAGTTAAAAAGTATATTCAAAATGACAGCATTTGTTAGTTTAGCACAAGTTTTGTGATGATGCTTTGTCTATACACTAGGAGGTATTCTGAAGAATAAAAACTGTATTCAGGGATGACAGTTGTTAATAAAAATGAACAGGATTTCATTACGAAAGGTCAATGTGAAACCCATTATCAACTGCAGTAGCAGATGAATGTCTCAAAAAAAATTATATTCTTAAAATTCAGAAACTAACAAAAGTTTTAGACAGGTTTTAATTTATTTGTGATAGGCTGGGAAGATTTATTTTAAGTATCTATAGAAAGGTTTTCAAAACAGAGTACTAATTTTCATGTGAAATTTTATCCTACTTACAGTCTGAGTGCAAACTTTAGTATTTATATGTTTAGCATTTACATAATTCACTTGTAGTTATTAACATAAATTGCATAGAGAGCCTTTAATGACTTTAAGTGCCTTTCAATAAGTTTGAAAAAAACCTGTAGAAATAATTTACACAAATAATATAAAAATAACTGTATGAATTATTGAACTCTACACTAAGGTTATGTTCCTTTTACTCAGCAATACTTAAACAATATATTATAAAATGCTCCAGTGTGAATGAATAAGAGGTTATATAAAATTTATGAGTGAAAGCTTTCAAGTCACCCCATTACCAAAGAATATTCAATCCAAGGCTCTGAAAGCTTGGGAGTTGTGGTTAAATGTTCTGTTGATTACTTATCAGCTTTAGTAGGGACTTTGTTAAGAATATGAAGTTTGCTGCATAAGGCATGGAATATTTTGTGCATTCTTCCTTGATCAAGGACTGCAAGAGAAAATGGAGAAAGATGATTTTTTTTGTCTTTTCACTATTACCTTTAGAAAATCCACATTATATTTATCTCTTGAATAAATAACTTTGTCCTCTGTGGCCACAAATAGGCTAGTAAATGAAGCTGAAATCTGACATTACAAAGCAAGTTTTTGCAACTTTTAATGAGGTTTGCAACGTCCAAGACTGAAGAGGAGCTGCAGGGCATTACCTTCAGCTCCATTTAAACTGATCCAGTGCTATCCAACCTCTAACACGTTGAACTAGAAAAAGTATGTGACAGCAGCTCTACTATGCCATGACGATATGCTACACATTTTGGAAAACAAAAAATAAATAGAAATCGCCAATGGAATTTCATAGAAACAATAAACTGAGAACCTGGTAAGATCTGGACAAACTCTGATTAACATCAAGACTTACATAAGACTAGAGCAGTGCCAATGGAGAACACAGTTTGTTTCCAGTTCAGAAATCCAAAACAATAAATGCTTGGAATATTCCCATATTTGTGTCTAAAGTAAGGTAAATTTGTCAATTCAAATTAAGTTTACTCATTGATTATCTAATGGGAAAACATTTTCATATTTTCACAATGTTAGCTTATTATTCAACTTAATTTTTCATATTCACTATAAGAAGTCATCACTAGAGCTATGAAGTTACCTCATAAATCAAACTTTAAATCAATGATACATTGTAGCATTACCTCCATACATCTTCATATAGCTTCAATTCTGAAGCTACCTTCTGGTTATTAATACTCTTACTAATATTTGCTTCTCCGGTGTTTTTAATTTTGAGGTTTGAAGTTTTTAAAAAACCCCAATAAGCAATATACAAAGTAAACTGCATCCTTTAAGTGGCAAGAAAATAGTTTATCCCCACTCCCAATATTTGAGAACAATTAACTCTTACAAAATTCCCAAAGGTCCAAAGAATAACTTTTGTTATTTCTTTCCATTATAAAGGTGTTTTTATTTTTCCCATCTTTTGTTATTCTTTGAAACTAACTGTGCTGCAGCTGTGTGTGTGTGTGTATATATATATATATATGGTTTTTAAAATATGTGTAGTTTTTACTGTCTTGATGTGGCAGTTAACTGATAGTGGATATTGCTAAGGTGGTATTCCAGTTACTAACATTCATTGATGAAGATATACTGAAATTTTGGTAATATGAATATTATTTCTGGGTTCTCTTCATTCTTGAAAATAGTGCAAGTTTTTTGATGTGGTTTGTTTATTGTTTGTTTTTAAAGCATCCTTAAAAGAAATATGAAAATAAACGAATTTTTTTATGCCACATGTGGTGTCTTAAGTTTCATTTCACCTCTTTGAAATGAAAAAGAATGAAAAATATCTTGTTGCATTTCGGTGATGAAATTCATTATACCAGGTTATAATTAAATGAAAACCTTCTACTGAAAAAGATAAAAAAGGTAATAACATAAATAAAAGGTAATAACTGTAGCTTCTATTATCAGTGTAAAGCAGTAAAATAAAGTTCAATTAATCCAATAAAACACACCAACATCAGAAGATACCAATAAATAAGGCACATTATTTCAGATGCAAAGTTAGGAAACGAGAAGCATCTGTGAAAGCTTGTAGGTCATGCAGTGATGAAGAGCAGAGGGACAGTCAAAAACAGCTTCTGGCATCAGCTTCAGAATGTGAGATGGTTAATTTCAGAGCCTAGATCAGTCCTTCACACACCCCCTGCCCCCACTTTTATCTTCAAAACCAATTGTACAGAGAGAATAAATCAATCATTATAGAAATGAGCAAAATAAAAAAATACACTTCATAGAAGAGTGACATAGAAAGCACAAAACCAAGAAAGAAGTGAAAGCAGAAATCCAAGGGGTATGAAAATCCAAATGCCTACATTTGTTTCCATTTTGAAGTCTTACAGCCATTGAACTGCAGAAATCCAAACAGAGCAGAAGCATTTTGGCACCGTTCAAAGGCTGCTGAAGTTAATGAAAACACTGTAGCAGATTTTGAATCAGGCCATAAATAATTTCTCTACGCGCAGTCTGCTCAACATTAATGACAAAAGCTGGAGTCTTCTCCTACCAGGGGTGAAAAGAGCAACATGTACAATGCCCCATCTGTAAAAGAAGGTACTATCACATTAATTTAGAAGAACACAGAACTGACAGGATCAGTGCTCTGATTTTAAGTTTGCTCTTAATAGTCGCTCTTTCTAGAACCAAGACAATTTCTTACTGAAAATCAAGCTCTTGATATGATTTAACTGGGAAACTCTTTTAAAATTAGTAATTGAACTACTTTAGCGATTATGTTATTAATTCTTTTGATTCCACGGTAAGAAGAAAGATGCATGAATTTACTGGCAAAAAAAAAAAAAAGGATTTTTTCAATGTCTTTTAATATGTTAAATTTGTTTTGCAGTGTTGTTAAAAATAATAAAAAACCTCTGACTGAAGCCCACTACTTATAATACAATAAAATATGAATAAGATTTCACCATGCTCTGCTTCAACTGAAAGTAAAATCAAAATTCTGAACATTTTCTGAAAAAAAGTAAATAAAACATATTAAACAATCAACCAGATCATTAATAAAACCAGCTGAATCTGTGCCTAGAGGGCATGAAAATGCAGATATGGGAATGACATTTCAGCAATAGTTGTTTGTTAGATGTTTACCTCAAGAAAAGTCATACTTAAGAAACTGAAAGAAGTGAGTAAGTGACATGGATTCAGGCATTACTGACCATGTCATCTTAACAGTGTTTTTAAATTTGGTTTATCTTTTCTAAGATAAAATCTATTTCGATATATATTTATAAAGTCTAAATTTTTTGTCAGCACAAAATTTTGAAGGAAATGTCTTTCCATCTGTTGCTCAATGTTTATTTAGTTCTGCAGTTTGTCACAACATTTGGCCAAAATAGATTAAGTCTCATTAAAAATATAAATAAAATGGGACTGAAGAATAAGTGCAACAAAATATAAGCATTAATTTGGGTAAAAGATAAGAAGCTCCTGAATATTACAGATAAATTTATGAAGGTTCTTTGAGCTTGTATGTAGTCAGTAACATCTCTATATCAATAAAATAAAACAGCAAACAACTAAGTAGAGTTCAAGCAATCTTCCTTTGCAGATTTCGGATCATGTGGTATGTTTTTCATCTGCAATTGCAAAAATACACAAAAAGCAGTGCTACTTACAAACTACAACAACTGTCAAATGTTCAGAGCAAGGACTGCAAGGGAATTAAATGGACTCACATATTTCCATCCCTCCCAAAAACAAGTGAATGGATTTTAAGAAAGAAAGGCAATCTTAACACAAACCAATACAATTTAAAAAAATTTTTTTTTGACAAAAAAACTATCTTTGAGAATTGTCTCTGAGAACTGTCACAAAATTCATAAGAAACACAAACTGACTATTTGGGGGAGGAGTCTGATTGTTCTCCTAAGAAAAAAGTTTACACTTTGAAGCACAAACTAAAGCAATAGCAATAGAGGGAGTTATGAAGTCAAGTACTGATAATTTTATTTTTAGGGTATGAGATTTTTTTTTTAACAGTGATCCAAGTATCTTAAATGACTAACAAATTTCATATAATTACTGCAATACTAACTGAAATATACAGTCTAATTCATGATGATAAGAGACAATCTCTTGCCTACAAAAACTATTTATTTTGAAGCTAATCTTGCCACTAATTTGTTATATGTTCCTAAAATCCTAGATTTTTTAAGACATTTTAATTCCATTATGGAGTCTAATAGCACCCAAAGACAAATTAAGTTTGGAAAATACCTGGAATACTGGGACACTAATGATCTTGTTGACATGGCAATCAGAACTATCTTGGAATAGGAATTTAAGATGAAAATTCAGGACCTTCATATGAAAAGTAGAAAACTAAAAGGTAATCATCAAATCCCACTGTTGTTGACACTGAGAAGCAGTAGACAAATGGAAGGGTAAGATTTCTGAGTTTCTATTTTTATGGTACAGTTCAGAAGCGAGGGATGATTCTGAGAGTATAGTGCCACAATCAAATGTTAAAAGGATGAGGATACTCCTGATACATCTACAAAGTCTTCAGTGAAGTGGAATGGGGAAAATAATTGCTTACTAATGAGAACCCTTGAATCTCCTATATATACACGTAAATTTGCCACACACTGCTTTTGGGACAGATTCCCAGGAGTGGTGAGTTCTAAGTTTGCCACACACTGCTTTTGGGACAGATTCCCAGGAGTGGTGAGTTCAACTGCCTTATGTTAGTGGTGCAGCTACCAAGAGAAAGTGGTTGGTTGTGTGAGGGAAGAGCAGGTGTGCAGGCCTTTTTACCCCACAGAGGATGATGCAGGGACTAGTGTTATGAAGGTCTGAAGAACCATAACTGAACTGAGAATAACTGTTGAAAGTTTGAGACAATTCAAACATTATTCAATGCTGATGAAGGTCTAAAGTGTTTCACAACTGTGTGTTTCTCTTCCTCACTGCAGTGCAAGTCAAGCTAAAAAGGAACTTCTACCTAATATTCTAGTACTATTGATCCCAGCAGGGAAATATGCTGACAAAAAGATTTCTAGGAGATCTACAATTAACTGAAAGGTAGATCAGTATCACCTTTGTTCACTTAACTGCCATCAAGAAGATTCCCTGAAGCTGGTGGCACATTAGACACACCAGTAAATGCCCACAATGCAAAATGAGCAGCCCATACACACACTGAGTCCAGACAGCTGTATCTGTTGAAATAAACCTGTGAGATGCCATATAAGAATATTAACAAAGCCTACAACTAAAACCAGAACTATAGAAAAATAGAAATAAAAATGAAACATATTCAATAGGAATGTAGTGATATATAGGAAACTACACTATTATTCAGGCAATTATATGCCTTCATGTGTAACCATCTAAGGCCATAGCAGAACACCATAGCCCTGATTTCTAACAGATTCACAAAGCACAGAAATACATATTCCATGGAAGATCACCTGCAGAAGTAATATACAAAACATAATTTTAGACTGAGAAAGCATTTTGAAGTCCAAAATAATAGCATTAACCAAAAATAAAGAAAAAAAAAAGTTTATTCAATACACCATAATCTGCAACCTATTTACTTTAAACATCAGTCCTCTTTACCCTTACAAAAATCCTTCAATTTGGAGACCTCCTTAAGGAAGCAAACTAATGTATATGTTACTAAATCAGCAAAGGAATTTCCATACCCCTGGAATGTGGGAAAGTATAAATTAAAATTTCAACTTTTAGAAAGTGAAAAAGAGAAAGCTACAAAAAGATAAAATAAAGCAAACAAGAGATGCATAAAAAACTCAAAACATTAGTTTTGAGGGAGACAGTTTGTAGCATATCAATCCCTTTACCTGATGCTGTTACCAGGAGGCTGTCTGAATCACATGGTCTACAGGATGAAGCACTAACAGGGTTTATGGAGGAGCTACAGGCAATGGTGGTGGGAATGACAAAGGAATTTTCTGAACATGCAGGTTGGTTCAGTCCAGAAAAGTGGGAAGACCAGGCACCCACCTGAGATGAGGCTATGGCTGGTATGGCACAGCCTGCAGGTGCCACAGATAAATCTATAGCAGGTTTTGGTGGCAGCTGAGGTGAGGACTTAGAAATAATTTCCTCATTTATTACCCTGATTCCTTGTGGTGAACTTGAAAGAGGTGAGGTCATGGTTTTGGCGTCAGTTTTTGCACTTATATTTGGGGATCGATTACTATCCATTAAAACTTTAAGCTGTGGGTGTGGTGGAGAAGGAGTTTGTGAAAGCCCTGGTTTTTTAGGAGGAATAGGTGGAGGGTTTCCTCTGTCAATTCTTGATACACTGGGAGTCTTTAAATTCATTCTACCAGCTTCCACTGAATGCGATGCTCCGGGTCGCGACGGAGCACTACTCTGGGGGCTTGTAAATCTTGACAGAACTTGGGTAACAGTATTCCGAGCTGCCTGTTTGGCAGCTGGGTTGTCACGGCTAGCAGGGGAGACGTCTCTGGAGGGAGGGCTTTGAGTTGTGTTTCCATTTTGGTCTTGATCATTTGCATTCGCCTGAAATCTAAATCTAGCTGCCTGGATTCGTGGATTTAGGCCTGGATGCCCAGTAGTGTTGGCAGTTGGTCTGGTAGGAGAGCAAAGGGAATTACTATTTGAAAAAGGGGAAGTGCTACTTGGTAAATCAGGGGAAGAGGCTGTACTAGGTCCATTTTCCTCAATTTTGTTTTGATATTGTGCAAGAACAGGAGTTGTAGGAGGGACAAGTTCGCTAGATGAAGGTTGCCTATCAATGCCAGGCTTCACAAATGCTGCATTGGTGCACACATTCATTTTTGTATTGACAGACACTAGTGGGGTCACTGTAGAAGACTTTGCAGAGACAGTCAAAGGCAACTTCTTAACATTTTCTGTGCTATTGTCCATCACTACAGTATCTGTTTGGCAGGCAACAGTTCTTGAACTAGGCTCTTCTGTTTCAACTGAAACAGAAATAAGACTCCTATCTTTATTTTTATGAGAAAGACTAGCTTTGCTTTCATTTTCCATTTTTAATTGTTCAATCATTTTGATCATTTTATCTCTCTCTTCTCTAAGGTCACTGGTGTGTGTTTCCTCTTTATGAAGTTTGGCACGCAACTGCTCTCTCTCTGTGTCAAACTCAGACAGTTGCTTTTCCATTTGAGCTTCCATTTGTGTACTCCTTTGTTTCTCAGCTGCAAGAGATTCCTCCAATTCAGTAGCCTTTTTCTTTTCCTCTTCAAATTTTGACATTACTTCTTCCAGTTTCTGGGCTTCTTCTACAATTCGGCCAGACAGCTGCTTGCACTCTTTCACCAGCATTAATACTACATGCTTATTCTTTCCACGCTCTTCTTCAAGACGAGCGGAAAGCTTTTTGTGCTCCAGCTCAAGATTCTGTAACTGGGTTTTTTCCATTTCCAACTGTAAGAAAGCATAGAAAATAATGCTCACTAACAAGACAGAAATTTTCATAATAACCTAGTATTAACCTGACACTGATATTTTAATCTTTATGCCAAAAAATGAATCCAGGAAGGGATTTGTGATATTGAACATAAGTACATATATTCTTACACAAGAAAAAGACAGAGCGAGCCATCTTTGAAGAACAATTCAGAAACTAAGTAAACCCATTTACTTTCCTCCACTGACAACACAGCAACTCCCCAAAGTGATTAAATGCTTGTGAAACCTGAGTGATGGAGCTACTTGTTATCCAGAAATAAGACATAACAGAAAGTCATCTTCTCAGTAAAGGAACCAGACACAAGCAAGAGATAAGCTTTGGGGTTAGGTTTTAGGTCTTCCTCCAGCTGAAGGAGATTAAATCCATGATGATCATAATTGGTATCTTACATTTTATTTTAACATTTTTAAATAAGACATTCATTTCTGAGACCAACTTTTTGGCAAAGGCACAAATATCTTCCTGTATTTACTAGTGGTGGAAAGTCTCATTGATATCAGTGATGCATAAATTATGTTATAGGCTCGAATCAAAAAACTACCTACTAAAATTCAGATAACAGATAAGAATCATTTTTCCCCTTATTCATGTAGCCATTGCCTCTAACTCATCTTGTCTGCCCTTTATGCTTTTACTCACAGACACTATTCTAGAAAAACAATGAAAAAATATGTTAATACACCATTTTTAAAATACCTACTAGTAATAATGTAACCAAAATTACTTTAAATTTTCCCAAGAAAACTTTTACACAAATCCAGAATAAAAGAAAAATTATTTACTTTTTTTCTGCTTCTCCCTTCATATACTGGTGCAGTAGCTTTCTATATGGCTAATCTGAATGATTGATTACAAAGAAATCAAACAAACCCCCAAAAAATTGCTGACCATTCCTTCTCCTGGACTGTTTTTATTGGTTTAGCCTTGCCAGTTCTGCTGCATGTTTATGTAGAGAGTGATACAGAAAAAACAATTCAGATCTATACCACTAAAGTGCGTTTTCTAAGTGGGCATCTTTTCTGGAAAAATACTTTCGGGCACCTATGAAAAAAATAAATCAAGTGCTCACAAACATGAACAATTAATTTTGACTGCAACAGAAAACTTTTTCTTTCTTCTACAATATAAGAATATTTCACAATACTCAAAGAAAAAAGTTTAAGAAAACCTGTGGCAAACAGCAGTACATTTAATCAACAGGTGAAAGAAGAATCATAGCTTATAGAATCAGATTATAGTGTCATGATAAAATGACACTGATTTCTGTTTTTAAGACAATACAGTGTTGTGATATCTACATTTTAAATATCAGCTTGTCTTCAAATACTTCAGAACTGGTTTAGCAGTGGAGGGGCTCCACTGGGGTCTTAGAGCTTTATCAGGTTGACCAACACACTCTGTACAATGCATTTCACAAAACCATATCCACCTTTTCTTAAAAACAGAATTATAGAATCATAGAATGGTTTGGGTTGGAAGGTGACCAAGTTCCAACTCCTCTGCCATGGGCGGGGACATCTTCAACCAGACCAGGTTGCTCAAAGCCCCAAACCCAGTGTTAAACACAGAAAAAATAAGGTATGGCATTATCAGTCATTGCTAAACAAACAGTATCAGGAGCAACACATCTTTAGTTATGTTAATGACAGTGGAGCTGCAAATTAAATTAACAAACTATTATAATGACACTGTATTTAAGAATGGTCCTATTCAGAGTTTACAAGCGGAAAAAAAAACTTTTTTATTTTCAATGATTTCATTGCTTTTTCGAGCATACAACATTTGGGTGCATCATTAGCATTTTAAATCAAGTGGAGCCTCCAACAGTTTCTTTTTTTGTTAAAAAAGGCACAAAAATCCTGAGAAATGTATACAATTTCTAAAGCTTGGAGATGCAATAAGATTATAGTGAAAATGTTTTCGTTAAGATTTTCTATACTTTATTATTCTTCTATTTTGTTTTCAGATGAGGGTCTGGTTCTATAAATTAATTGTTATGAAATTGTATTACTTTCAAATAAGTACAACCAGATTTTACTATATAGCTTGCATGCAATCAGCTTACCATACCATTATAATACCTTATTTGTAAGCATTGCATCTAAAAGGATCACTAATATAAATGTAAATCCTTTATTTGATTTTGAAATACAAAAGCAGCATTATTTTCTTATTTTTGTCTCCTATGTGTGTCTCTGTCTTCCCTGTTCTTTTGGCTGCATCCCCTTGAACAGGAAAACCTCTGAATATTTACACTGCATTTTTTTCTTTAGATGACAGATTTGGAACTAGCTGTAATTATTTATGAGTTTATGAACTAACAACAACCTGATTTTTGCAAAATGTACCATGTGCATATACTAAATCGTATCAGTAATATAAACACCTTGTTTTGTCTTCAATGTGACACCTTCGTCCTGCAACAAACCTGTTCTAAAATATTTTTTTACAGCAAATGTTCAAATATGCAAAAAATTATTTTTAGACTCATAAGTAATTTTCACTGATTTATGAAATAGAGCCACCTAATATAGCAGGCAAAGAAATTATTTATTTTGTACTATTTAGGTTAGAACAAAAATAATCTTAGTTCCTCAAGGCTTCAATGGTGTTGGTCTAAATATACATTGTGATGATGCTGTCTCAGCTCACACTGAACTATCTACTTATATATCCACTGCATCAACTTGTACCAGTTATATTTTATTTATTCCATAACTAGAGTTAAATTCACAGAACAAACAAGGTGTGCACAAAAAATATCACCTGAAAACCATTACCTCCCTCTATAAAGACAATTAAGTGATAACACTTTAACACTCTTAATGATAAAAAAAAGTTGCAAATTAAAAAAGTGGCATGAACAAATCAGGAGAGGGAAAAGGAAAAATTCAGTAGCAGGATACCTTTTTTTGTCTGTTTTCAGCAGCAGCCAACTGAGCTGACATTCTTTCTTGCATTTTTCTGCAGTGAGCCATAACAGCTTCTAAAATGGACAGAGGGTTCATGCATATTGGTTTCTTTTCTTTATCACCAGCACCTGCCTCAAAGTCTCTCTGAAGAGCCAGAAATGGGTCACTCAGACTAAATCTTCCATATCGCTCCTGGATAAAAACCTCTTTGCGACGGGCCTAAGAAAAATAAACAAACAAACAAGGCAAAAACAGAGAAATAAAACTAAATGCATTCTTTGAAGTACATCCACACACTGAAGAGACTTAAACTACAGGGAAAGTTAGATTACTCATTTAAGGTCTTACAGTATTTTCTTTAGGCATTCATTTACAACCTCTAAGAGAAAAATATAGCTCCAAAAATTGATAAAACATTTATCTGTGATTTGGTTCAAATTCAGTTTTGAAGAAAAAAAAAGAGAAATAATAAGTCAATTCTGAGATACAAATAAGGAGGAAGAGGCCTAATGCTTACCAAATGGGTTAGTAGATCATTTAGAAAGCTTGAAGTTAAAATTGCAACATATGAAAAGTTCATAAAAAGTAACACACAGTTCAGCACTTGAGAAAACAAAGAACATTAGAATTATGTTAGAAATACTCTCCAAAGACTAACTACAAGTAGCACACTTTAATGATTGCCCAAAATTTTCCCTATATAGTCTACAAAATTGAAATTATATGGAGAATGAGATTTTGTTTGTAAAAGACATAAGCGTGCCTACATATTCAGATGCTTCTAGTCTGTTTTTCAATGTGATAGTGTAAATAGAACTTGAAAATATTTATTAAAAATCCCAGACCTTTGGAATACAACTTCAGAAAAAGTTTACAGAGTTCATTCAGACCTAAAGTCTAGTTTGGCTTACAAAGTCAGATAGCAACTGGATGAAGAGACAAAACCAAACTGATATAATCTAATTAAAGTGCTTTGAAAATAACCCCTAAATAGTCTAATATTTTAATCCCTTAGTTTTTAATTTATAAAATAAAATATCTAGTTTCAAAGGTAATATTACAAAGCTGGGGGGATGGCTGTATTTTTAATTCATGGTTCTGTAAGATGAAGTTACAGGACAGTATGCAGCTTAGGAATTCAACCCTCCTGGAAAGGACACCATCAAAGCCAAAATCCCAACTGCAAACAGATTAATTTGCTAATCAGACAAACAGGATGACAAACCGAAGCAGGTTAAGAATTTAAATGGAGATGGAGGCACAGTCCATACATAAATTAACAACTATGTAAAAGCCATTCAGTTTATCTAAAGTGAGACATCAAAGCAAAGAAAAAAACAGATGTAGGAGCTCAGCTGTAAATAAAAGAAGACCCCCAGAGCCCCCATCCTTAAATCCAGAAGCCAACAACAAAAGGAGAAGCCAAGAAGATTAACCTGTGTTAGAGGCAAAAGTAATCACTTGTGCCTTTAAGGAAACACATATCGTCAATCAGTGAAATAGTGTGCATTTTCCAGTTTTTTCTATGATCCATGACCAACTGTCCTCCTGGCACATATTATATGCATGCAATATGAATATACTCTTTTGAATGTACTCTAACATGCACAGTGATTAACAGAACAAGGCAAAAAGACTCAGTGTGGATCTGCCAACATAGTAACCAGACTAGGGTTTCAGATTCATTAACTAAGGAAAAGAAGGAACTATATAGTAGGGTTGAGGTACATCTAAATGAAAACCAAAAGAAAAATTAAAGTGGCTACAGGAAAAGACTGTAGAAAAACCAGGACATGGTTTGGGATGACAGATTGGCTAAAGCCATCAAACCACAGACAGCAAAATCACCTAAAGATGCTTCCAACTCAAAAGGGAGCTAAATGTAAAATATTAAAAGAAATGTTTCCATGTTTCTATACAAGGACGAAAAATATAAAATACACTGATGGAATGAAGATGCATGATTTAAAAAGAAGGTACCAGAATAAAAGACAAAGCAGAAGCTTGGTAGAAAGGAAACAATGAGAATTTCACTAAAACTTATGCACAAAGTGTCAGAAAGACAAGCTAGGCTTGAGTTTTTTAACATGATTCCTCCAGCCTCTAAATAATACTTCTGTTCCTTTGCAATTCACTAAAGTACATCAATTGGGAGAAATAGAAATGCTTGAATGAGATTTTTTTTCTCTCTTCCATTGTCTTCCAGCAATGAACTTCAAGTCATAAGAGTTAGTAGCAATGCCAACATATCTGCTTTTATGGCAGTTTTTATCTGGGGAATGTACCATCTAATATCATACCAGTAAAATAGTCTCTGCATAATTTGGTGGCTGTGTTAAAGCAATGTTAGAAGTGTCTCATATATTAACTTCAATTGCACAGCAATATATACAGAAAACAACATTTTAAAAGTTGATTTATGAATATTTAACAGAATTCATTTTCAAACAGAACATTTTTAGAAACAGAGAGTATCCACCCACTACAGGAAGTCATCAGGACAGCTGCGTTGTGAAAGGCGCTATATGAATTTATAAACCATCAGATTTAGTTTTCTGCACATACCCACTTGCACAGCAATGAGGCTTTTAATGGAAGGACTGAAACTGGAAGTATTTAAAAGTATGAAAATACGTCCATGGGAAATGATATTTTTTGCAGCCTATGTCAGTGGTACACAAAATTATGACTTAAGAGACTCAAGACTTGAGCAAAATCCTCCAACAGGCAACTGCAAATGAAAAGTGACAGTAAGCACACACAAATCAAGATAAAGAAGGTAAAACCAAAGATAAAAGCTCTTTAAATAGTTAGTGCATGAAATTCACTATTGCAATAGAGCAAAACCTTAAACTTGCTTACAACAGCTTTTTAATTCAGTCCAATAAGAACATCACATTTTTACAGAACTTTTAAATCCATACCCAAGATCTGAAACAATAAAACTTCTACTTCTTTATGGCTGATCTGTAATATTATGTTAGATCAAAGATGGACTAAAAAAAACCCAGTAGATCTGAAAAACATCTTCAGAGAGGAGTGAAGGATGATCAAAAGGTACAACACAACTTCTCTTCAACGAAGAGCTAAGTAGAAATAGGACTTTTCTGTGTGAAACAGAGGCAATCAGGGAGAAAGATGCTTGAGGTCTATACACTGACAGAACAGTAGTGATGGTCTCATGATCTAATGAGTGAAATTTGAGTTGGACAGAAATTCCTCTCACTGAGAGCAGGTAAGCAATGGAACGCAATGCCCAGGGAAAACATGTAACCTCTACCACTGGAAGCTTTCCAAAACCAGATTGGATAAAGCCATCTGCAACTTGATCCATGTTTGACCTCAGTCCTGCTGGAAGCAGAAGATTGGACTGAACAATGTCTTCAGGTGCCTTCCAACCTAATTACTTCATAATTAGTGATTTCTTCTAGGACTATTATTTTTTAGCTTGTAGATGCTGGTTATCTTCTCAAGTAACAAATGACAAAAAGGAGCTCTCAGAGGAAGGAAAAACAATGAAATACTTACTGGTAGAACAAGGCTTATGTCTTGCTTTAAATCATGAAAATACCTTGTATGACTTGGGAAACATAACTTTTAGTCTGTGATATTTTCAAAAATAAAAAATCAGAATTTAACAATGCCTAGTGATTACACAGCTGTACAACACAAGGGGAAGATTTATTCTCGAATTTTCTCTTCTAAGTCTGCAGCCAAAAAAAATCTGAAAAATCAGATTGTAAAATAAACTGCATCTTTTATGACTCTCACAGGAAGCCTGTGTCCTGCCACATACAGCAAGACACCTCATTCATCCCTACAACAACTTTTTACAAGTTACCTCAAGTTACCTGCAATCTCTCTCATGGAAACTTCCCTGTCTTAAGCTGACCTTTTGCAGTCCCTGACCCCATTTAGCATCTACTGGCAGATGAAAACTAGCAGCAGCGTGTGCAGGGAGAGGATAAAAGATGCGGAGATATCTCGATGATGGCCTGTGGGAAAAGCAGCAATACAGTATAAGAACTGGTCTGTAATCATTTGTTTCTTGCATTCCATTTCAGTAGAAAACAAAAATCTATTTTCAGTGACCAAACTGAGAATTATGAAATCTAATAAGACTTTTTTACCACTGTTTTTGAAATAAGAATGTAAGGGGGCAGGGAGGCCTTCAAATAGTATCCATCTTACTGTAGACTTACAGCTAAAAGCATAAAAAAGCTAGGAAAAAGAAATACTATTATTATTATTATTATGCAACTAATATATGTAAGGAATAAGCCAAATAATGAAAACCAGACAATTAAGCACATATTAGCTTTATTTCCTCAATAATTTATGTTGATATTAGTTGCACACAATTATTTAAACAAGTTTTCATAATCAGAGTATATAATCAGCAACAGAACCAACAGTGTTTTTAAGGTTAAAACTGCATTTTCCCCCAATGTATCTCAGAGTTTCCTCTTCATTTATCTGCCAAGTTAAAAGTTCAGCAGGTCCAAGCCTTCCACGGAGAAACTGATGATAAACATCAAAAATAGGACTGCATGTCCTACACTGTTATGGAACAATGGAACTGAATTGAAGCTGCCCCAGAACCCTTTAACAAAATTTCCTTCCTTTCAAGAGCGTTTGTCCCTCTGATTAATTTCCTTTTCCACATATATGAAAATTGTTTCAACAGAAGTTGACAGGTTCATATTAATATTTTCTCTTGACATATGAATTAGGGACTGGTTTACTAAAACTACCCAGGACAGAAGAGGAGGCAGTAAAAACTTATTTTATGTGCTATGTTAAAGATGAGGGTGAGTCCTTCATTCTAAAAAAAACTTGAAAGGGTAATAGATGGGTTTTTTTAAAAGAGGAAGGTGGCTGAAAGAGAACATGCTTATAAATCTTTCTCAGTTCTTCACTGGCATTATATAGTTTCTTGAAATGATTTGCTGGAGATACTCAATTAAGCAAAAGAGAATTATCAGTGAGTATATATACTCATAATAAAAGCAAGTTCTTTCAGATACACTTGCAAAATACCAGGCTGGAGGATATGATGCCTTATTATGAATAATTAAGAATGATTCTTTAAAGAATGCTAGCAATTTTGTTACACAATGGGGCTTGGGGGCTTTGCTGACTTTTGTTAGTGACTTTTTTTATATGCTGATGTAAATGAATGTTTTCAAAGTATCATGAGATGCTATCTCCATATAAAATTTCATAGGAAAAACTAAAAATGAAAATTTAAAAGTCAATGACTGCTGAAGAGCATGATTTCTGTCAATGAATATGTAATGATCAATTTATCCTTACTATCTTAACTGCAGTTTAAATTCCTTTTTTCAGCACAGTGACAGTGCAGACCTATGCAAAGCCTACAAGGGAGTTCAATTTTAATGAACTCCATATTATACAAAGAATATTTGACCAATACATTCCAAGTGCCTGTTTCCATGTTAATTGTCAAGTGTCATAAGACAAAATCATGTGTGTCCATTTTAAGACTGGAAAAAACGGAAATTCTCTGAAGAAGATTGATGAGCATAACAGGCCGCTAGCTCAAGAAGTATGAAAACAGCAGGGAAATTGAGAAATAGGAATATACAATTAATAAGTTAAACAAATCAATATACAGGTTGATTACACTCTGACAGACTTATATGGTTATTTCATACTATAAAAACATGCTCTGTACGGATGACTGAGCAGGATCATGAACAAATTCAAGTCTTTTGGTAGAGTTACTAATAAAAAAAGTACATATACCCACTCAGAAATTTTTAATATGAGACGCATGTTTTCATAGAAAGTATTCAAATCTATCTTGGAGCAGTCTCATAAGTCAGAAGCCATGCAAACACATCAGCAGAATTTTAGTACAGAAGACTGAATGAGATGTAAACAATTTTTCTAGAAAAGTTATCCTAAGCAGGAAACTACTATCCAAAAGTTGCATTATTCTCTCATTCACAGCAACCCATAGAACCTTTTAGAAAATCTGTATTTCACAAAGCATCCCTCTCAGAATCACATAGCTTTAAATCCAAGCTTTGAAAAAGCATTTTTCAAGGTAAAAAGAAAGC
Source organism: Pithys albifrons albifrons (assembly GCF_047495875.1). NCBI lineage: Eukaryota > Metazoa > Chordata > Aves > Passeriformes > Thamnophilidae > Pithys > Pithys albifrons. Next base: position 77,369,543 of record NC_092460.1, read on the forward strand.
TCTGAATAAAAGACTGAATGTCGTTTTACAAGGCTATCCATAACAACCTCCATTTAAGAAGACCATTTTAAGGCTCAAGTGATCTTATGAAGCAGTTGATAAAAACAACAGCAAAACACACTTCCTCTACTTCATTCAGGTATGGAAATATCACAGTGGTTGCAAAAAGCTGAAGAGTTTTCTTTTGTCTGCACTAAAAAACATACTTGACAAAAGTATAACATGCTGAACAATTAACTCAAATCTCTCTGTGATAGGAGGACAACATTTAACTAACAGTTAAACAATCCTGGCTTGCAATATAACACAAAACACTGTAGCAGAATTGTACAACCAAGCTAATGATCAAGCCTGAATTTCCTTAGGGGTCCGATCCATAAAAAGAGAGTATCATACAATACTACATTATTATTACACCAATACAACCAAGCAGCACAATCTCCTTCCCTTTCTCCCCATTACTTGACACAAACCTCCATGAAAGGAAGAGGCACAGACAGGACAGACAGTCATGCTTCCAATTCTTCATTATTATTTTTTTTCTTTATAGTAATGAGAAGTTACTAGTTTGAGGTTTAAAATGAAAAGGCCATATTACAAAGCTAAAATAAGTTACTAAGAGATCAGTCCCAACGAAAAAAGCAGTGCAGTGAATCTACGACATTCTTCACACCAACGTAAAAGGTGAAATTCAGGCCTTGCACTACATTTCCAATTGAAGAAGAAAAAGTTCAAGTCATGAAACAATATGTGGGTTTGATTGAGAAGAGCCATCTACATGTTCCATATAAAGATTACATTACACCTGTTTTATGACAGCTTTGTTGTCTGATACTTAAACATTTGAAAATTATAAGCCAATATTTTGTCAGGAAGTATCACTGTTTGATGCTTTGATTATCTAACCACCTAGACAATTATTTCTGAAAATAATACAGATTTTTATACTCATAATGAGTCTCAAGTGATAGAAGAGACTTGAGCTCTCTGGTTACTTTAAATAACCATTTGTCATCTTGATTTTTTTGCATGTTCAAATTTATAGTTCAAATTCATGCAAATCGATTCATAATTCTTTGCATGAAAATCTGTCAGCCATTGTTCTGAAGTACTGAAGGAAATCTGACTTCATCTCTAACCAAAAAGAGGTCTTTAACCTCCATGCTTAGCAGTTAAAAAGCTTCTTCAGCTCAATAACAAAACATATCAAAAGCATAACAGTAAAACTTTTACTAAATCAATCTGTGTTTCTTTTTAATTTAGAGCATTTAGACTTTCATATTTTCAAGCTATCAAAAGCTCAGTTAAAATACTATCCCACATTATTGCATGGAAATTCAATTATTACCAGGCTTTAATTACTTTAATGAAAAAGTATGCAAAGTAAGAGTTTATCATGCCATCATCAGGCACAGTCAACATGGGTTCTCAAAGCAAAAAGGCTGTTTAACTAATTCCATATCCTTCTGTGATAAGGTCAGCCACTTAGTTGACGAAGCAAAGGTGATGGATGTAGTTTTTTCTGGATTTTAGTAAGGCTTTTGATACTGTCCCTCACAGTATCCTTCTGGACAAGATCTCCAGCAGGTTCACAGTGCACTGGGTGAAGAACTGGCTTCAGGGTTGTAGTCAATGGGGCTACACCTGACTGGTGTCCAGGTATTCCTCAGGGCTCATTCCTGAGGCCAGCTCTGTCTGTTCCATATATTCATTAATCATCTGTACATGGGAGTCAAATGCACAATTAGCAAGTTTTCTTATGACACCAAACTGGGAAATGCTGTTAAGTGTTTTGAGGACATGAGGCCTTGCAGAGCAATCTAGACAGACTGGAACACTGGACCATGGTTAATTGTAATTTAAAGAGTCCAAAAGTCAGATTCTGCTCCTGCAATGGAGTAACACCAGGCACAACCATACATTGAAATAGAAGTGGCTGGAAAGCAGCCCTGCAGAGAGGGATCTGGGAGTGTTGGCTGACAGCAGGATCAACATGATTCAGCAGTTGTGCCTGGGCAGCCAAGAGGACAAACCCCATCCTAGGGTTCATCAAACACAGCATCACCAGCTGAGCAAAAGGGGTGACTATCCTGCTCTATGCAGCGTTGGTGCAGCCTCACCTGCAGTACTGTGGGAAGTTCTGCGCTCCACAGTTTAAGAAGGATGTGAAGATCCCTGAATATGTCCAGAGGAGGGCAACAAAGCTGATGAAAACGCTGCAGGGATGTTCTGTGAGGAGTGGCCAGGGAGTTTGGGCTCACCAAGTTGAAAGAAAAGGAGGCTGAGAGGTGACCTCACTGCTCTGTCCAGTTTCCTGGGGGGGGGGAAGAGGGAGAGGATCCAATCAGAAGGCATGTGGGAATGGTTCAAAGCTGCATCAGGGGAGGATCAGACTGGAGATTAGGAACCACTTCTTCACTGAGTGCCTGGTCAAACTGGAACAGACTTCCTAGAGAGGTGGTTGATGTCCCAAGCCTGACAGTAAGAGGCATTTGTCAATGCCCTTGGTAACACACTTTAACTTATAGTCAGCCCTGAAGGGGTCAGGAGCTGCACTAGATGATCACTGTTGGTCGCTTCCAATTGAACTAGTTAATTCTATTTACAATATAGATTTTAGGTAGATTAAGGGAATTCCAAGTTTTCAAATTATTTTCAGTATTCACTGGAAGGTAAATTGTGAGAGCAATATAGATTACCTCCAGGAAAAATGTTATTCTTGCTAGTACCCTAGTAAAGAAGCTGAATGAACAAATACATTTAATTAATAATTCTGATTGCTACAATGGAACACTTTAAAGTAAACACAATACTCATCCACATTGTACATTCTGGATTTTACGCTGTTTATTGAAACTTCAAAGCAATTTTCCAGCTAGAACACCCTTTACAGACACCAATAGAGTTACCATTTTAAAAAATTTCATGTAACACTGTATATTTACCCAATATGTAGCTAAAACTTTACTTTGCTGTTTCTGAGAGAATTCACTATAACCACTGTTGTTCTACTTTCTAAATGTTCCATTTATTCATAAAAATGGAATTTTGGCTTTAATAAGAGACCTGGTGCTAAGTATTTTTACTACACTGCCAGAGCTTCTAAGATGCCTCTCTCTGGAACTGCAGCAGGTGGTAAGACTTGTCCACCAGTCACAACAGCAACAAAACAGGGCAGGAGAGAGAAAAGCATGGGAACACATACACCCAAGCATAATGGAAGTAACTGCTGCTGTATGACTATTTTCTATTTTCACAAGCGTTGAAAAGGATCCTAATAAAATCTCGTCTTATGCATAATTATTTTTTATAAGTTACTATCATAATTTTTGTGAAGATTCAAGAGCAAACCTTATACATTTTTTCTTCAGCAACAGTAACACAGAGACACACAATTCAAGCTGTGTTCAGCTGCACTTCAGTGTTGCTTCAGCCAAATTAACTGTACTATTTATTGCCTTAGAAGAAACATCCTGTATACGTTACCTTCACTAAAAAGTGGAACATTTCAGCTAACATAACAAGATAGGACAACCCAGTTACATTTCTCATTGTCAGCACTGTGCGTAATGATGGCAAACAGATAGAAGATTTTAAATAAGTCACTTACAATGAAGTCACATCTGTATAATTCATCAAGATCGCAGAAATGGAGAAACAGTTACATAAATATGATGTTGGAAATTTTTATTATTATTTTCACAAATAGTGTGTGTATCTACTCACTAGTTTATGTTGGATTATGCAGAAAGATCAAATGAGGGTAGGAGGAATCAAGTAGAAAAGGCAAAGCACTTATCCAAATAAGAAATTAGCAGAATACTTTCAGCCAAATTAATAGTTACATGCCTGCCAACAATTAAGATATTCAGGTCCCTACGGGAAAAACAGAGTCTATGATCAGTTTAACAGTCACTGCTGGAAAGAAGAGTGAAAAGGATATTTGCAATGTAAGGTCATAGAGTTTTCATGCTAGAAAACAAGTCTCATAGTTTCATGCTTGCAGTGTCCAGTTTCAGGAGAGCCTGAAATAAGGGCATTTACCCGAGTACTGATGCTTAAGCTGAGTGAAACAACACAAAAACAGGACTGATTTAATGTGGTTTACCAAAAGTTTTGCTTTGTTCAGTGCTTAATGTCCCTCTCCAGCAAATAGCAAGTAACTACCACAAGAGGTGATATAACATGACTGAAAACCTATTTTGTCAGCAGCTTTGAGAAGAGGACTTTGTATGTGTCAAAATATCAGGACCACTCAGATCATTTAAGTTAATCATTCCAGGGAGTGCTGTTGCTGCAGCTCCAGCATCTTCAGGAAAAGGTGAGGCTTGGTTTCCTTCATAACAAAGTGTACGCTTACACAACTATCACTACATAACGCACTGACACAAGAAAAGCAAATACAATGTAAGATAAACTGAAGAAATACATTATAAACCCCATGATCAAATAGGGGCAAATCAAAATTTGAACATTAAGGTTGTATCAAGCAACACTTTTTCAATTAGGTTCAAAGAACATGTGACATTACTTTAAAATTTGAAATAAACCACAGATAAAGAAACAATTCCAAACTGAGCACTAGAAAAAATCATTTAATCTACAAACCTGTCTGAGGTTTATCCCTATTTCATCCTTTTCTTGCAATCAATTTTAAATAGCTTGCAATAGTGAAATACTACTTTTTGACAGACAAGTTCAGAAAAGTACAGTAAACTATTATGAAGAAAGTAAAAGCTCTAATCATAACCAGACTCATTGGACAGGTAAAGACAAACTATACTTAAGAGCAGGGAAAATGCATACACAATCATCGTTAAATCAATAAACCAAAAGTAATGATCAGATGAACAAAGATACAATTTGCAGATTAGCTAAAAAAATTCATTAACAATTATTTTTTTTGCAAAGAAATTGCACTATGCAAAAATGACAATACAAACAAGGCATTATCTGAATTCTATTTCATGGTTCACTTATGCCACAAAGGCCAACGACTGCCATTATATTGTCTACAACAATAACCTTCTGTTATGCACAGATTAACATCTTCTGCTCCTCCTACCTGGTTATCATTTTTCAAGACACCTGCTAAAAACCAGGCTGCATTGCAAGCTGCCAGAAACCTCTAAAGCCACCTTCTGTGTGCTCTTAGCTCCATTCTGGATCCATGGGATTCATATATACAGGACAAGTTCAGATTTACATTTTAAATTCACAACTTAACACAATTACTGCAGCCAAGGGTCTTCATAATTCATTGGTGGTGTAGTTCCCTTTGACAGACTGCACTTATATACACGCAATTTTTCTACCTATAAGTCAGCTTGAGACCAACTAAACAATAAGCATTCATCATTTTCCTAATAGCTCCTGGATCTCTCCTAACCCCAAAATTCATACTGGAAGTTCAAAGTCTTGCAGTAAAAGTCTTGCTGACTTTATGCAGTAGTTCAGGAGCAAAACTTTATTCATACGGAACTGGCAATTATTGTGTTGATAACAATTCTGTTTTGACATCCAGCTTAAAAGTACAAGCGCAACCAAGTATCCATGACAGCATGCAGAAGACAACAAATACTATTAAAAGGGTATGAAAGTACTAACTGATAAATTAATTTTTTTTAAAAACTAAAATCTCAGCCTAGAGTAGGCAAAAGTCTGTCTTGGCCAAGTAAAGAAAGATCTATCGCTATACAAAACTTACTGGGAAGCAGACAGGTCAAAGTAGATAAGTACAGCTTGCAAATATCTACAGCTCTCCTTTCAATTTTTTTTTTTTTTCCCCCAAGGAACAGCTACCTCATTACTGAAAATGCAGAGCCGGCCCCACACTTTGCATTGAAATTACAGTATCATTCTGACTCACCCCCCCAAAATCTAACCTGGTTACACAATATACAGTTACAATAAACTATGATATGCTCAGGGTGTCTCTTTAAATATTGCTTGATCTTCACATATGCATACAGAATTGCAAAAGTGGTATAGAAATATGCACACTTGACAGTTACCATCAAAACAGTTCTGCTTTCCACGAGATTAAAATAAAACTATACTGTTCAATGTTAAATCATTTTCAGCCCAAATTGAAAGACAAGTTCAAGAATGAAAGCCTTCCACAATGCACATCTCAGGACTTGAAAGCAAACTCTCTTGGGGAGGAAGAGACTCCAGAAGAGCACTTTACAATGACCTATCTGGCAGTTTCACAAGCAAGGTCCATCTGTCTTAAATTCAAGAGAAATCACAAAGCTAGAATGCATTGGGGAATTTCTGGGTTTAGAAAGAACACAGGATATAAATTTTAAGGTGTGGTTGTTTTGTTTTTTTTTAAATCTAGACCGAATCAACTCTTATTACTACTATATTTACACAAAGAACCCTGAAAATGGAATTTCTAGGTACATGACTATGTCCACATCAGCAGGTAGTGCAGCACAGCAGCAAGTTTGCAGAGCCACACAGTTGGCCCTGGGGATGTGCCTATGGTCCTGCCCTTTGGAAGAAGGTCTCATTTGGGACTAACTCTGCTCTTCAGTTCAGCTTACACAGTCTGAGAGTGACCTGTGAGGCAAATCAAAGCAAAGTTAGGTGGGGGCAATGGGAAGAGTTTCTTCAAAAGTACACTCTTGGTCAGAATGCTAAGGTAGGTTCAGCAAGTTCAAGAAGCTCATTCACACACAATTATACAGATATGTAAAAAATAGCCTTTATCATAATGAACTCCAACATCTTATAAGCTACCTATTTCACTAGAATTGTCTAATAAAATGTTCATACAAAGAAACATTTTATCTCTTGTTCTAAATTGCAATACTTTACAAAATCAACATTCCATTTGATCATTCTAAAAGTAGAGCACAGTTTTGAAGTTATGTTGGGTGATACCATTATAGCCTTGGAAATGGAACATCTTTTCATTGGAGCTAATTATGTAGAAAATTTCTGAAACAACCTGATCATTCCAAAACAAGTGATTCTCCTAAAAAGTATGACACCCCTTTCTTTGAAAACTTGCATTGAACTATTACATTTCTCATGCAATTGAATACTGATATCCCAGTAGGTCTAAAATGATTAACAGGAGAGCTGGAACCTGAAAACTCACATTCAACATATTATGTATTCCTACTTCAAAGAAATATTGTACAAATCTAAACAGATTACTACACAGTAATCACTATACTCTCTTAAAAGCTGTTTATACTTACTTTTAAATCTTGCATTTTTAGGCTGCAAGCTTTTTAAGTAAAGCTAATAGAATGGGTTATTAAACTTAAATGTGTCTATGAGGTATTGTTACAGAATGTATTAATTCCTGTCTTTTGCCCTACCTATTTCATTATTTTAATATTTGTACCTTTATTACAAAATTCAACCATTGCTCTGCAAGAACTCAATATCTTATATGGATTTTCTACTTAGACATAATATAGAAACTATGATTAATTTCCAGCTCTATTCATTGTCAAAATGCTAGATTCAGGGAGATAAAATTCAGGCAGAACTAACTTCCACAGCAGAGATATTTTTATTCTTATCATTTTATAAATTTATATAGTCTCAAATTCTCTGAGCAGTTAAATTAACAAAGTCTGATTTTCCCTAACTCTGTGCCTACAGTTCCTATGTAGTGCTCAACAAAAGACCACACAAATATTTGCCTTTCCTTTAAGGTCCTAAAAACATTATACATTTTCTTATCCAGCTGCCTAGTTTTATGACACTCCCTATTTCTGAAATGCTTGGAATTTTGTCAGATTTTGCAAGAACTGCGTAAAAGATTAAACAGTTGTTGGCACAAATGCATACATAGAAGATAAACTGTTTTGCCTTAGGAAGTTACAGTAGAAATTAAGTACAGTAGGGCTTTACAACACTGAAGAAACACCTACAGCCAAATTCACCTTGCCATTCACATATTGTTCTCCTGACTTGGACAGGTCATACACAGAGTCTGTTGAATTGGATATCACTTAAGGTCAGAGAAACACATTGTTCTATAGTAATGTCACTGATATTGTAGTCAGTTTTAATTAAACAAAAACATATCCAGTGTTGGTATTGGCAGTTTAGATTTTTTTTTTTTGTTTCATAAGTGATTTTTCCCAACAATCAAAAAAAGTTTTTCCAAATCCATGCAGTGTGGTATATTAAAGAATCTAGTACAGTAAGAATTTACATTTTTATTTACATTATTAATGTATACAATAGAAGCAAGTAAACATTTTCAATTTATCATTCAACATCTAATAAAATCTATACAGGCAAATAAATTAATTTTACAGCAAACAGAGATCTGAACTGAATGGGGCTTTAAAATTTTACATGAAAAAAAACCTACAAATGATTTAATTTTATTGCTAGAATTACCACTAAAAGCAGCATTTAGTATTTCCATTTCTATGCTTGACAGCTAACAATAACACATCAATTCCTCACGTGAGGATGAATGCACTCTAAAAAATCTTCTAGAAAACAAGCAGCTACAACAATCACTTTTAGGATGGATAAAAGCTAACAACAAATAAATGCCATATTTGAGAGCACAGGTGTGGGAGGCCAGACCTGTGCTTTGATTATGTGGTCACATTACCTTCACATTAGGAATATATTATCCCCTTATTACAGGTAGACAGTTTATTTGGATAATTGAGACAGATGAAGGCAACAGCTACAGTTAAGTCTCCCTCCTTTTTTAACTATATGCAGTCCCAATAGCAATTAATCAGCAAGTTACATCTCATTAGGCAGTTAAATGCCTCCCTGACATCCGATCCTGTCAGATCTCGGAAGCTAAGCAGGGTCAGCCCCGATCAGTACATGGATGGGAGACCTCCTGGCAATACCAGGGGCTGTAGGTTCTAGTCCTGAGGACTTCACTGGCACTGTCCAAGCTCGCTCGGCCATGGCAGATGAACCTTAGGAGTTAAAGGGTGGGGCCAGTTCTGCGCACTCTGAGCTTCACCTAAAAAATCCACTGCACAGGCTCGAAGGACACACCCACGTGGGTAGAGCCCTTCCCAAATCTTTGTTTGCAAAGCCAAGCCATGATGATGATATTTCTCATTAATGAAATAACTGTAATAATTTAAATGTTAATCTGAATCTAATTTTAATTGCAGTGTAACCATGATCATGAAGATACTAAAATACATGAATTACAGCTTCAAAAACAGTAGAGTGCTAATGAGAAGGATTAACACAAAGATTTACATAAAGATGACCTCCTTTGAGGTGAATCCTAATGCTGTTCTCCACAGTAAACTAACTATTCACTTGGAGAATAAATCTGGAAATTTGACCCTAAGCATGATAAAGGTCTACTTTGCTAAGGCTGTTGGCTCTCGCAGGGCTGAACTTGTCCAGTAACTTACATTGGTCTGGTTAATAATTACAGTAACTTTTTCAAGTGCTGAAGCAGGAATGAGTTGTGCATGTTATAAACAGGCAACAATGTATTGTGACAATGTGGAAATAAACAGATGTCATCTGCATATTTCTTAAAAATGCAGTTTGGATTTGAAGTTTTGGTTTTCTTTCAAAAAGAGGTCTTCAAGGTATCAAAACTTTATATGAAATGCCATGGAAACTGTGGTACATTATGGAAAAAAAGATACAATAAAAAGAGTTAATTGTTATATGTGACACTGGGTTTGATTCTTTCTTATTTACCCTGTGACATAAATTCCAGTGCCTTATTAGAAATCAACACTCTAAACTTTACTAACTAAATTTATCTTCCCCACCATACGCTTGCCCCCAGTATGACTATTTAATTTAACAAGATTTGTTTTCCCATAATCTCAAACTGCTAGCCTTTCTCACTCGTAATTTTTTTTATTTATTTACACAGAATAGGCAGAATTAACATTCTGCACCCTGAACAAGAACCAGTGGACAGGCTTGAAATTCCCCAGTTCAATCTTTTCAAAGCAGAGTAACAAACTCTGAAGCACCACTTCTTTACTCTCACTGACTGCACCCTTTTGAAATTAGGCTTTAAATAAGCAGAAAAAGTTATGCAACATCTTAAAAGTGCTAAATGAGAAGTTAGTAGGAATCATCTCTGATGCTACTAGCACCAAGACAAATTAAACTGAAAGTCATACAATACAAATTTATTTTAAGAAAAAAAGATACTCTAAATGAACAGCCAGAAGACAAGCATCTGAAGACAACACAATTTGGAAATCCAGGGGCTTTGTCTCCTTGTCAAAAAAGCAGTATTACAGCAGTACTAACTGATACAGGGCACCACTTTGCAGTTTTCTTTCTTTCACCGACACTCCAAGCTGCACATAATTTTATGGCTATTTTTAAGTAAGAGAAAAAACCCCAAACAGAAGTCACAAAACCACAACACATTTGGAAGATCAATACTTTAGATTTCTGTGAGCTATTAAGTAGTAGGATTTGCTCCATATATATAAGACTGAGGCTCAATTCACACACACACAAAAAAAAAGTCATACATGTTTTCTGCTTAATCCATGAGAACCCAGACAAGCAAGTGATTGTTTAACAACATATCAGGAAGCATTAAACTGTAATCCTGAAAGGGAAATTTCTAAAATAAGGGAAAATAATTAACTTAAAACAAGATTTTTAAAGTGATTTAAGGGAAAACTCCATAATACATGTATATACACATTATAAACATGGTGTAGGAAAAGGTCAAAACCACAAAACCAGTAAGACACAAGTTCCAACCTCATATTTTAATCAAAAGTACTGTTTCTGCTTCCTGGTTCTGTTCCATTCCACAAGTGAATACTGTGGATAAGTTATAGATTGTGATGATATCAGATGTATACAAAGAAAAAAAACCCCATTTGGTACTGTGAGAACCAGGTACCTCCACGACAGCCTGTAAAGAAAGCCTACCAAGGGATGCTGAAGGTAAGTGTGGGGGGTGGGGTTATAGAACAGGCTTTCTAGACAGAGAAAAAAAAAACAACCAGATCTGCCTCAGGTCTTTAATAAAGCATGTGATACTGAGTCAAAAAATTAGTAAAATGAGAAATAAGAGAGCTCAGTGTAAGAATTTATACAATGGGAAAGGACAGACTAATACAGAGCAGGTACAGATTAAGAGCAGTACCATGTGAGTCAGTCTTTAATTATATTCAGTATAATCAGCTCTTATCAGCTCTTTTGTGATCAGTCAAGGTGGATTACCTTTAGTGCCAAAACTTTTCAGGAGAGGTATTTACAATAGATACAGAAGTACTGTTTACTGCACAATTTTTACAAATGCTCAATGAAACCCTACAAAATTAGTACAGGTAAGGGCACACCCATTTTGGAATTAGGTAGTTAAACTTATATGATTATAGAGAAAAATCTGAGATGACAACACCACAAGAATGAACAGAGAATAAACAGCTTCTAAGAGAAGATTAAGAGATCCAGTTCTATAGTCTTGCAAAAAGACCAAGAAAATATAAGAACTGCTTAATAAATGTATATACCAGTGGCTTTAAACTGACAGAAAGATAATTCAAGAGGGAAAGACAACATACATATTCTCTGTAGGGTTGGAAATTTTCAGGCTTTGACCTATCAGAGAAATCAGGCTTTGAAACAGCCCTGTACTACTTGTAGGATTACAAAAAACCCACAACAAACCAACTCCCCCAATATGCACACTCACAAACTTTTTCTAACTTTGAAACAGACCTTCATCTCTTTTTGAAATAGCAACTCTTTTCTCTCATGTGAAAACCATTTCCTTCTTGCTTCAGGAATACACAAACTACATATGCTGATTTGTTGAAGCATATCTAAGTACCAAATGTGACACAATTCAATGGAATCCTCTTGTTATACACTGCTACAAAAGACCTGTTTGTGGCTATCTAGTTGCTTATTTTATGTGCTACTTGGAGACTCCAGGTGCTAATATTGCTGACTTGTGGCTTCCCAACTAAGACCCCCAAAGGTCTGAAACTATTATACTACAACACATCAGCCTACAGTTCTTCAGCAGATATAACTCCAAGTTCCCCAGTACCAGTACAGGTAACCAGGCAAGCAGCCAGGAAGATTCGAGTTATACATGGACTGTGTTTAGAGGAACTGGAAACTGACGTGCAGGAAAAGAATTTAAAAACAACAAAATCCAAACAAACAAAGAACACTAAACCCCCACTTTTCAGCATTTATATACCTTATGTGAAATTGAGCACTTTTGATATCGATCTTTATTAATAATCAAACCCCACTATGTACATACTAGCCATTTCAGCAGGTGCATGTGAATCTGATACAGACTTTTTCTCATATGAGACTGCACATTTTTAATGTTTACTATCATTAAATGTTTACTGCATGTTTCTTTTTCTCTCCCTTTTTTATCCTCCATTTTGCTCAATTCCAATACATACATACTTTGGTATACACTATAGCAGCTTGTTTATGAATTTGTACCAGAGAAAATTGCCTGAATATTCTATCTGCATTCCTTCAAAGCTAGAAGAGTCAAAAAAAAAGAGATTCTGGATGTAGTGTGCACACACTTCCTGCTTCTACAAAACCTTAACTGGCAGGCAGGGAAAATAAAAAGTCCTAGTCCAGGCAGTACATTTTAACATATGCGTATAACTGAAGGCCAAACACCAAATAACTTCAAAGTGCAGTAATCCCCCAGAAAAATATTGCTTCCAGTGTCTTATTGTTACTACAAAATGAAAATTGTATTTTATATGAGAGGTTTATACCCATAAAGTCTTCAGTTACTAATACATCAATGACAGCTACATTAATGCTTCATTTGCAGCAAGAGATCTGAAGCTATCACAAAACAACTTAAAATGAATAAAAATGCATTTACAATTTTTAGTGTAACATTACAAGTGGAAAATGTTACCACACTATTTCAAAATCATTACACATACTACTAAAATTAGTATTAAATATATTTTACCACATAGAGGTTTTGCTTTACAATATCTTAAAGGGCACAATTTCCCTCTATCCTATGAAGTTATAAATATTTTCAAACCATGAAATACTCTTATCTCACTAATCCTGCAGTTTGTTTGGCCGGTCTGTTAAATTTTATTCTGTTTCAGATTGATTTTAAAATCAATACAGTCATAAAAGAAAAAATCTTTTTTTATTAAAATACAGTTTTATTTGTACATTTCCAGTCAACTTTCTAAGTTGCCTTTCAGACCGCAACCTTCTGAAGCAGAAAACTAATCTTCACAGGCACCTAATGCAGTAAAAATCCTACCAAGTCTTGAAAGTGCTATTAAGAGCATATAGCTCATATTTCACCTTTTATTAAAATTTTAAAAAAAGGGCAAACAAAAAATCCCCACAAAGCCTTTTCTGTAATTGGATATGACCATCTGATTTTCATCCCATCTTCCATCTCACAGAAAATGAGAGCACTGAATAGAGCATACAATCAAATATAGACCATTAGAACAAATTACAAATGCGCTGAATTTGCCTTTGAAGTTATTCCTTCCTTTCACAAAGAACAGAGTCTAGAATATAAAAGATTTTAAAGAGGAAGTAATTCTACAGGTTTTTCACTTATTTCTTTGAAATTTTTTTGGCACTTTATACCAAAATTACATAGAATTACTCAATGGCAACAATGAAATAAGAACTTATTTTGTGATTACTGAGATTTAGTTAACCTAAAACTAAAAATCACACTTTACTCTTCCACTAATAACATTCTGTCTACAATATAAAGGAGGTGGCAAAAGAGAATTTAAAATAAAGCCAGAAACAAATCACAACAACCCAGTGACTTACCCGCAAGGCTTCAATCACAAGGTCTCGTGCCTCTAGTTCTCCTTCCATTATACTCAAAAGCATTCGCAATTCTGCCTTGCTCAGGTTATCCACATCAAACTCTCTCGTCTGTAAGAAACAAAACACTGATGAGCACACTGACTACAAGTTACTGCAGATTTGAGACACAGATATATCGGCATCCATCTATAGCTGTCAAAAGTTGAGGCATCTTTATTTGTACTATAAAAAGTCAAAATTAATAGCAAATAGTCTGACTCTTTTTATTTAAAGGGAAGAAATTAAAGCCCTCACATATGATATTGTTTCAAATCCTGTACTGTTGCAAGGAATCGATCCTGCAAAGTCTTGTGAATGATAAGGGTGAAATGGTAAAGCAGCTAATTTTGTGTCTGACAGTTCCCTTTTGCAGCTTCACAGAGGCCGAAACAATTCAGGAGAACTAAAATAGCACATCAGAGAGGAAGGCAAGAGAGCAGAGAAGGACCTTAACCATGGCACACCTAATCCACCTGTGCAAACAGCTATCAAGTCATCACCATATACTGGCCTGAATGTGAATTTCTGAAGCACGGTTTGTGAAAAGACATGAAATCTTAAGTGTATGTTTTATTTGCAGTCCCATTTGTTTGGATGGAGGGAAGAGTCCAGGTTTAAGAGGAACTGACAAATGACACTTCATAGCAACAATATATTCTCACTCCTCAGTTACCAAGACCAGCGTAAGTCTGACTGCCATTCTGAGTAAAACAAGAAAAGGAGTTTATACTGATGGGTAAAATCGTGTTTAAGCACATGCATAAACATCTCACAAACTGCCACAGTTCTGTAACAATTTCAATAGTAATGGTAGAGGAGATCCACTGGACACTAATGTATTTGAATTTTCAAGAAGTTTAGGACAAAGTTCTATATCTTATATTATTATACAGAAATTCCTATCCAACTGTATTGGAATAAAGACATTTCATTGATAGCAAGCAAACATTATGGATAACAGCCACTTTTCAAGATGGAAACACGTAAGCAGGCAGAAACTCTGAGAACAGCTTTACTCAACTTCTTCATCAATAACCTGGAAAAAGGATAGAGAAGTGGCAGGGACAGCTACTTTGTGTGGGAGTTGGCACATAATTCTTCACTTACATGTGAACAGCCTCATTTAGCCACTATATAAACCCCTGGTAAACCTACATCTCAAGGACTGCATAAAGTCTTCATCTAAAAGTGTAGAGTAGGTTAACTAAAAGAATGCAGAGAGAAGGAATAAGTACTATATCAGGAAAGACTACAAGGCTGGAAGTCTTGATTTTGGAAGTGGGATGAGAGGAATGTTATAATCACAAAATCACAAAGGTAGATAAGTTTAATACAAATCTGTTGTTCACCAATATCTATAATGCTAACACAGGTAGACATAATAATTTTATAAGGGAATTACTTTCAGGGAGATAAACCAATTTTTATTCCATGTACTACATTCAGCTGCCCAGACTGGTTTTCAATACGCTATTCCCTGCAAGGGAAACACAAAAGTCACAACCACCATTTCCCATGTCTTGTTTATGAATAATTTTACCCCCACTGAAGCTTTTGCTATGATGTAGATGTGTCTCCTAGAAAAGCCCTGTGATGCAAACATTCAGCTATCTTCAGCATGAAGTAATCTGTTGCCAAATTAGGTGAACAGTGTATCTGGATATACTGTCCACTTGCCTTGAGGGATGTAAAATCTAAGCTTATCAGCTACTCAGGAGGTTAACTTCAGCACAAAAAAATCTGTTAAAAATTAAGGCAAGTACCATTTCTACTTTCTCAAGGCAAGAGGATGGCAAAACGGTTATTCTTCCCTCAGGCTAGAAGGCCGTAGATCAAAAATACCCCAAAGCTGTAACTGTGTTAGATTTACTGTGTTCCCTTTTTACATTGTTGTTAAAACACACAGAGATGCACAAATGGCTAGCAAGAACTCTATGCCAGAACTTCAGCTATTTACATTCAATGTACATTTGATTAAGCTTCTTCATTTAAATGAACAACATGGATCAACAAGAAGAGCAATGATTTCACAGAATCACTGAATGGGGAAGGTTGGAAAGGACCACAGTAGATCATATGGTCCAACCTTCCTGCTCAAGCAGGGCCATAGTAGAGCACATGGAACACAGGATTGTGTCCAGAATATTCTTGAACATCTCCAGTGAGGGAGACTCCACAATCTCTCTGGGAAATCTGTTCCAGTGTTCAGTCACCTGCACAGTAAAGAAATTCTTCCTTATGTTCAGGTGGAACTTCCTGTCCATCACTTTCTGCCCACTGCCTTGTGTCCAATTGCTTGGCACTGCTGAGAAGGGCCTGGCTCCATCCTCTTGGCACAATCCCTTCAGATACTGATAGGCATTGATGAGGTCCCGTCTCAGTTGTCTCTTCTCCAGGCTGAACACATTCAGTTCCCTCAGGTTGTCCTCACAAGAGGTGCTTCAAGGTCCCTTATTCCTATTGACTATAGCTGTTTTGAGGACAGGGTCATCCACTCTAAGGAAAATTTGTAGACTGAACAATAGTTATCTATTTTTGCTGCTGGGTCAGCTATTTCTCTAATCCAAAAGATACCTCTTAGGCTCCAGGTCAATGGATAAAAAAACCCAACTGGTTTCTCTGAAGGCTTTTTTCCAGTATATGCTGCAGCAGCCACTCACACTGCTCCTCACAATTCTATATAGTGCTCACTGACCTAAGGACACATATAAAGTGAAAAGTTACTCAACTTACACAGTTCCTCATGTAATCTAGAGCCAGTTGACTAGATTTTACCTTATAGGCTCCAGCAATTTCACTCTCAGTATTTCTAATTACTAAATTTAATTCAGTCAGGTAGTAGAACCCACTTATCCCTTCGTCTTCTATGAACCACTTCATAAAATCTAATAGCTCAAGGACAAGTATTGGTTTATTCATACAACTTCCTTCATAATAGAGGAAAAAAATCCATTTTTCAGATGGAAAACTGATGCAGAGATATTTTTTCCAAACATATAAAGCAAGTAGTATAAAACATAATACTCAGTAACAGTCTTTTAAGTCCCCATTCAATGGTTTAACCACCACATCATCTTTCCATTCTACAGTGTACCTGCCTCTTCTGACAAAAAAAAGTCACCTAAGGTTTCTGACAAGCAGTGACAAAGTTAAGAGGGACATCCACAAAAGTACAGTACAAGAAATATGAACCTACTCCTTTGCCCAAGTCAGTAAATTCAGCCTTTTAGGAGGCATAACACAGGGCAGTTCTTTGTCAAACAGTGTATTTCACAGATGAAACTTCTAATTTCTGCAGTCTTCCACAGGACATAAATGAAATATTCTTCCATTCTGAACAAAGCAGAGACATTCTTCAACATGTGACACAGTGATGCGATTTTTTAACTAGGCATCTGATCAAGCAGTTACAGTAAATTTTCTTCAAGTGCACACCTTGAACTAGAAAATATGAAAAGACAGCAAAAACTAGCAATTAAGAGTGCTGTCTGGTAATTTATGGTTTTTAATAGAAAGGCATACAAACCAGAAATGTAAGTTCATTTTCATATTTTAACTTTAAAATCCTGAAATAATAACTAATAAAACCACTTTCTATGTGAACAGTTCTAGCATACCAGACTAAACACTCTTACTCGAGCAACCTGGCTCCAAAAGCAGCCAATAATGGATGCCTTGAAATCAGCACTAGAACAAGACAAGCCCTTAATGATAATTCTCATAAATACTCTCCTAAACTCCAGCAATTTGCAGCTCATTCACCTTCTGAGCCAGAAATTGTCATTTTGCATGTAGCAGCCCTTGGCTGACATATCTGTTGTGAGTCTGCTCCCTTGCTTTTTGAATCTGTGTAATTTTGGCATCCACAACATTCCACAGCACAACTACATATTATATGTAGAACCTGCACCTTTGCTGTCAGTGTGCCAGCAGCTACTTCTGTTTGATGCCTTCTGATTTTTAAGTACAGAAAATATAATTTATTACTACCCACACTCTGCATGCTACACACTCTACCAGACAAATCTTCACATACATATGAAAAGCAAACAAAATTTCCAGCAACTGTCCACAATCAGCCAGAAAAGACCTAAAACCAGAGAGGTTGGTTTTTAGGATGAAGAAAACACCACCATTTCCCAGGTCTTGTTTATGAATAATTTTACACCCACTGAAGCTTTTGTCATAACTGCATTTGAAAAACTCTGAAACTGGAACGACCAGTTTTTCCCAGTACTTTAAGGACATCTTGGATTTGTTTGCTATGGATAAGCAACCTCAAATCCACTCACATGGGGGAGGAGTGTGCATGGCAGTCACTTAAGACACTACCACATCTTCTTCCCATGCACATCTGAATCAACACCTACAGAGCCGCAACGTAGCCTACCATAACTAGGCCAAAATACATTCCTTAAATATCTAACATATTGTCAAGCATAGTTGTAAAAATGTCTCTAAGACATTTGAGCAGATAAAGCACATGATGAAATGAAACTATCCTCCCTCTTAAGCACTCTGTGCCATCTTCTGGGCATCAAAGTGTCAGTCGTGGTGGGCTTGCCCAAAGTTCTTATACAGATGGAGCACTGCTTGGCCAAATAATAAAGAAAACTGCTCTTCAGATCTAGAAAAGTAATCTTCATAACATCTTCCAGTGGGGCAATAAGTGTTAGATCTCCAGAAAATAAAGACTGCATTAGTGGCTCATGGCTTAGGTGTCATCTGGGGTTTAGCTACAATACTTATGGTAGAGTGCCAAGCTGTAACAATTTAACCAACAACTTAAAAACTGTGTAACCAAACCACTGTATTGGTTTTATAACAAAGATACATGAATACCTTGCCCCAGGGAGACGTTTGGTATACACAACCAAACTGAAAGAGAATTTTTTCTCTACCTCTTTCAGATTTTAAAATGTCTGATTTATTTGATTTGTAAGAATAAAGTACCCAAAAAAGACTACTTCAATCCTCTATGTCTCTAAAGCTCCACATGTTATTTTTTAAGATCAGTTTTGTAAGGGGTGTATGTTGCCTGGCAGCAAGTGCACTGACAGTAGAGCAAACTGCTAATTAGCTAAAACTCATTCAACTACCTGCATATGCATCACAAAAACAGTACAGGCAAAATGAAACCAGCATTGCTAAACACTAAAGGGAGCTCTGCCATGAACCACAAAGAAGAAAATGGCACCAATTCTGAACAAGGACCGCTGAGGACAGCGGTGATCAAACTGGACACGCATTTTACCATCTCCATTGCCTTTGGAAAAGATGGAAAGGATGAAATTGTAAGGTCACCATGAGGCACAGGAACAGAATGGACTCTTTCCCACAAGCATAGCAATTTGGAGTAGAAATGGTAAAAGTATTTATGATAAAATTCATCTTACCACTCTCCATTAAAAAAAATATATTGCGAGGAATTGGCAGTGCCAGTAGTTGGTTTTGCTGACCTAGCCCAGTTGACGATTTTAGCCTCAGGAGCTAAAAGTTCTGTTCATTGTGCTATTGGAGCAACTGTTAAAAACTCTACTGCCTTCAGGAGAAGTCTGAATAGATAGGTAAAGTATAAAAGCCCCAACTTTGTACTTTCACTAAACAGAAGACAGGCAAGAAACAAGTTAGCCGTGAATTAATCACAAATGACCATGGAAAACAAGCTTCTTCTTGCTCAGAAAACCTTTTAAAAGATGGAGTTGGGTAATAACCCAGACTCGGAAAAGAAACCTGTGGAACATAATTGAGGGCTGAAATGGAAGGATGGGAGTGGGGTGGGGAGAAGTATAAAAATAGTGTACAGGAAAACATGTAAGGAAAAGCTGTCAAAAAAAGTCCTTTCAGAAGGAAAGGGAAAGGTACATATCTGCATTTTTTACATATTTTATATTGAATTCCAATCAATACACATCTTCTTGAGGACTCAAAAAGCAGAGTTCCAAGATAAGGTGCTAAAAGGTTTTCTATTACCTTATAGGCTTTACAAAGTAAACTTCTAGTGTAATGATGGCCTCACATCTGTCAGACCCATGAAACAACTGCACCAGGGAAACACAACCATGATTCATATGTGTTACAACATCAAGTACATCCTCCAGGGACAACTCATCTGACCATCTATGAATATCTATTTTGACTAATACCCTTTAGTTGCCTATGGAGAAATATTACTGGGATTTGAAATGTCCCAGGGATCAGAGATAGCTTTTTGGGGCAGGTAGATATGATACAGAACATCAGAGCATCACAGAAGGGCCATTGAAGGAAGCCTGCAAGACAGGACCAAAGTGGGTGCCTTGGATGTATGTATGTAAGTGAGGTACCTTATGGTACCAGCTATGTAAGCCAGGTACCTGATGCCCCTTTATTTTCAATGGAGAACTCATCAGCCTAGTCAAACAGACAAAAAAGCTATTCAGTTAATCAGCCATCAGAACTATTTGCTCACAGTTCTACTGACTGTAATAGGATACTGAACACTGTGCACACATATAGACACCTAAATTTAATTGTCTTGAATGCCATCCATACCTCCACCTATACCTCCAAGAGTCAGTTGCCTAAATCACTTCATTCAAACACAGAGAAGTTCACAAACCTGTTTCTAAAACAAGTTACTCCTAGCCACTTACTTCACTCCACCAACTATAAAAGGAAGTGGGTATGTGGTCAAATGAATTCTAACCCTTTTCTAATAAAGAAAACTCTGCAGAGAAACTGTTAAAATACGTGGTTATAATATCACATAGTGTTCATGAATACTTCAGGGGAAAACCGCAATTTACTGCTTCTGCTGTGGAAGGTCTGTTCTTTAGTCTGAGATTAGGGTAAGAACCTGTGATCCCACAAGTCATCAGAAGATATCTGATACAAAAATACATGTCTATTTCCCACCTCATCCAAGATGAACTTAAGAGGGGAGATAGGACAATTAGGAACGTTCTTAGTAACAGAAACAAATGTGAAGGCACAAAAATATCTTCCAAGGAAAAGCAATGTTGTTGAACTTGCTTCTCAACTAACATGGAGCTTCTTGCTGAAGAGAACATCATCTGATGTTAACATTCAAGACTCATAAAATTTCACAGTCATACCTAAGGGATCACGAGGTCACTGTATATGCATTTAATTATGCCCATCCATTAGCTCAATGACTTTTATTAGATTGTTCACCACATGAAGTTACCTGCTTATTCTGCACTCCTCTTCCCAAGCACAGCTCCCTTGCTTTCTGGGTTTTCCAAAGGTTTTCTTTAAAAAGTATGGGGGAGGTTTTGTTTAGCTGTTGTGGGTTTTTTTGGCTTAAACTAACTTTTAACAGTTTCAACATTAACCATAAATATACCTCAGAGCTGGGAAATTTATTTTGGAAACAAGAAAAAAACCAGCCCCCTACTCCTCCATAATTAGTAAGACATTGACCTTTATACAAACCCAGATATTGTCATAGCTGTTAAAACATGTTTGCCATCTATTAACAGCCACAAAGGTGCTTTGTCATTTTTTATTTCAGTGCAGGTTAGGCAACTACATGACTATTTTATGGATCTAGGCCCACAAACCTCCAATAGTCATGTTTAAATTTTTACTTAGATTTAATGGGTAATTTCTATTCAGCAAGTTGCTTTCAGGTAAGTCACTTTTGAGGCAAACAGTATATGATTAGGTACAGATAAGGGTAAACACTGCTAAGTCTTTCGGAATTTTACACCTTACTTTGTGCTACAAGAGAACCAAAAGAGTAATGCCCAAGAAAGCTTTAATTCATGTATCATTCATGAGTTAAAGCTACATACCAGTATGTCTTCCCTAAGCCTATAATTGACACCTTCCAGTTGACATATTCAAGGATTATACAGGTATTGTAAATCAACTGATCCCTTTCTTGAGTAGGAGCAGTGCAGTCAGACCCCAAACTGCTGTCTTCCTGAGCTCTTTCCTTCCTGTCCCAATTTACATCTCTATTTCTATCTTCCTATATCCCCTCTGAGGCAAAACCAATGCTTACACAAATGAAGTCAAAGTTGCTGGGAAAACAACAGAACATGCTGCATCCTACAGCTTTGCACCTTCATGATACTTCCACACATCCAGCTCAGAGCATTGTCCCTCTGCAATTCATCTCTAACAGACAGTGTGACAAGTCCACATTTGGAGGAGAAAGAACATTTACTAAGTGGACTACATTCCATAGCTTTCTTTTGTCATTCCCAAGGACCTTCACAACACAGGAAGAGAGGATGTGCTGCAGGTCATGGAGTAGAAGGCACAGAAAAGGCCGTGCTCTCGTTTGGAGAAGGGGGAGCAGAGGAAGAAAGGAGGTTTGAAGTATATCATTCCAAGATGGATCAAGACCAATCTCTCACCACAGAGGAGCAGCAGGATGAAAACAGACAGAACCACGCTCGCTCTGCATCTCACCTATACACTGAAACACCAGAACAGCATCACGCATCTTACTAAAAGAAAATAACTTCTCTGAACTACAACACTATACTGAGAACTTGTATTCAGATGAGGACAGTGGTAGTTCAAGTCCTTTTGCAGATGAACATTTTTCTGAACGCAATATCTAATGAGATAGTCTCTGCTTTTCAAGTCTATAGTCTCATTTTCTGCTACTTGCAGGGGTTTTTTTCATGTAAGAATCTTTCCAACTGATCTAAATCAGCCTGTATAATTGATATAATCAAACCATAATTTAGCATTTCACTATATTGACCAGAATGGCAGTTCTGCTATGAACACTCTAACAGATCAATAGACAGTTAATATAGCAAGCTAAGCATAAAATACCCCAAAATGTCACCACAAAGTGTCATGGAATTTCTCTTCAATTTTTTTTCTTTAGTATTGATAATTTTTTAGGTAGTGTAACTTTTTTATTCTGTTACATGACCCACAGCAACCCAGAGTTATCCTTTAGGGTGTGCACACAATTCTCATTGTGATTTTGACTAATGAAGACAGCAGTAAAATCCCTACACATTTTAGAGGAGTCAAGATTCCACTCTATCAATAACCACTATATGTAAAGCTTTACAGAGAGTAGAAGGTACTGATGTTGAGGGAAAAATAACATTTACACTTTTGATCACTAGTGAAGCAAAATCAAACCCCAAAATTTTGCTGAATAATTTTAACAAAATTCATGATTGATATAAGAGGCTTTTCACAGGCTTTGTTAAAGCTACACTGAATCTATAGTGTGTGACAAGGCAACCCTCCATGCACAGCAGGCTGATGTTCAATGTTTCAACAAAAAGACTGTCAAATTGGATTATTTCTTGCTATTATATAATCATTATTGGTAGACATTATGCAGATGGAAGTCATTCAAAGATGTTTTAAAACACACACACACAGATGTTTTCTTTCAATTCTAGTCCAAATTGCACCAACACAATTTCACTGACTTTAGTGCAATCACGCTGTACAGGTGTGAAAAAGGACCAGAACCACCTGCCTGTCATTTTTTGTTGTCATTCTTACAATGATAAAAATATCAGTAATTTGTGGGAAAGAAGTGACGGGTTTACCAAATTCTGCGCTCCATCCAAGGAAACTCAGAATAACAGGATTATCAGCTCTGTTTCTATATGTAAAACACTGCAGAACAGTCTAGGTTTTTTTCAGTCAAATTCCCTGATGAATGGAAAAAAAAAGAGGGAGGCACTTTCATTCCTTTTCTACAGTGCTTCTAAAAAGAGCAGAAAAAGTCTTTTTTTTTCCAATGGTATTACTGATAATGTATCAAGATACAATAACAGTATTGAGTATCAGGAAACACCACTGTATGTCCTGTGATACACACTTTCTGCTTACACTATAAAATTTACATATTAACACATTACTATTACAAATACTGTTCTTACAGCTTTTTACTGCACCATTTGTGCGATCACAGTTCTGACAACTAAAAAAAAATAAATAAACCAAAAGCCAAAAAACCCCTAACACAATACTTTCTTTTATGTTGGAGTCTAGTGCGACTTAAAGGTATTCAACTGAATGACTAGTGGTATCCAAAAAGTAAGCAAGATGATCCAATTCATAATTTTATATCTTGAGTCTAAAGATAGAAAGCATGCTATTCATACTAACCCCTTCAAAAGAAATACTGGATTATTGTGAACATCTTTTTAAAATAATTTTATTGCACAGAGATGTTCTTTTTACTTTCCTGCACAAGAGATAAAATTAAATCAACAATACAATGCTTATTTTGGCAAAAAAATATTAAAATTCATACTAAATATTTAATGACTGAAGGTAAATTAAAAGTTAAAGTAATTTAAAAAAAAACATTTTGGTGCAAGTAAAGGTATTATCTTTGTTAGGGAGCAACACACAATTTACATTCTAGCATCTCTTCAGGTTTAAATTTTCAAATCAGTGTGCAGTATAGAGCTATCACTACTGCCTTTCAAAATGAGAGCACCAAATTGCATGAGTGGCTTATATTGCACTGCCTAATAGGGCAATATTGAAGTCTTACTTGATTATAAGCTACTTGGTTGAGATTTTAAAACTGAAAATTAAGGCACTATTCATATGAGTATATTAAAGAATTTAGTATAAATATTTTTTGTCAAAAGCAGGGCTTTAAAATATTTAAGCTTGCTTTTATGAATTCTTATCTTAATATTCATTTGTGCCACGGTTATGACATTGTTTAAAAAGAAATTACAAATATTCACTGCGTAAGCTTTGCTTTTTTGAAGTAAAACTCTATTTCCACAACACTGCAGATTTTAAAACACACAAGGACTGCACAGTTGGAACAGGGTTTCAGAGAAGAAATAGTTCCTGTTTGAAAGTAAACAAAATAATAAAAAATAAAATGGTAGCAATAACCTAAATTTCACAGAAACTAGTGTTCTCCCCTTCGGGGGTCATTGCCTTCAGGAACGATCCCAAGCAGAATGCAAACCACCGCGGTTTTACTACCCTGAACTTCGCGTGTTGATACGAGGCCGAGCACCAAGAGCCTGACCCTGGACCTGTGGCTGTCAGCCCGGCAAGTACCAGGCGCTGGCTCGCCCCAGGCGGTCCCCAGGCCGGTTGGACCGCGCCAGGACTGGGATGCACCGGGCGAGGGAGAATGCCGTGCAGAGAGCGGTCTGCCATAGCATGGGCGAGGAGCCCGGGCCCAGCGGAGGCGCAGGGCGAACGAGGGGTCGAGCCCTGCCGCCCTGCCGGGGGGTCGGGGCAAGCAGGAGTGGAGCCCAGCGCTGGCCTAGGGGAGCGCAGCCATCCCCGGCACCGTATCCCGCCCCCCTTCCAGCCGCCTCACCCACCCGCAGAGAGGACACGCCGGCGGGGAGGGAGGTTCTGCTCGGCTTTTGGGGATATTTTAAGTGGGGAGCCAGATCCTACCCTGGGGCGCGGGCCCGGGAAGCGGAGACGTCTCCACACACCCCGCTCGGGACGGACCCCTGGGGCGGGAGGAAAGGACAGTGAAGGCGAAAGCCAAGCGCCTTGCGGGCTGGCTACATTTGCCCCCGCCCCGGTGTGACAGGTCCCGGTGCCCCGGCCGCTGTCAGCACCTCAGCCCGCCCGGGGAGCCGGAGCGCAGCCCCTCGCTGCGGGAAAGGGGCTGTGGGTGCGAGAGAGCAGAGCCGAGATAGGAGAGCCGGGAGAGCAGCCGCTCCGTGCCGCACGCCCACCCCGCGCTGGAGGAGCCGAAAGGAACAATGGTGGGGCGCAGAGGGAACAGAGAGGGCAGGAGGGACGCAGACCCGCGCCCCTCTCTGTCCCTGTCCGGGGCGGGGCGGGACGGGGTTCGGCGGCGACGGGTCCCGCAGCGAGCCCCGTCCCGCCCCGGGGGAGAAGGAGGGCGGAGGGACGGAGCCGGGGAGGCAGGTCTACAAGCGCCGCATCGTCCCAATCCCACGGGGAGCCCTCCTCGCCGCGGCTTGGGTCGCCCGGCCCTCGCCCTCCAGCCCGGTTACCGCTGCCGTAGCCGCCGAGTCCTCCCGCCCGCCAGAGCCCAGCTCGCCGCTCGCTCCCTCCGTCGCCATCTTCCCGCTGTCTCGGCCCCGGCGCGGAGCGCGGTGCGAAGCCGAGTGGCGGAACCGCCGCCAGGCGCTTAACCCACTCCCCGCCGGCGGCGGCGGTGCTTAACCCCTGCGGCGCCGCGCGGGCGGGGCTGCCGAGCCGACCGCCCCCTGCGCCGCCCGAGGCGAGCGACTCCAGCCGGCGGGTGCTCGGGCTTCCCCACCCACTCGCTCCCCGCCCGCCGTGCGGCGCCCAGGGCCGGGCCGGGGGGGCAGCGGGACCGGGCAGCGGGACCGGGCGGAGGGGCGGGGCAGCGGGGCGGGCGGAGGGGCAGCGGCACCGGGCAGCGGGACCCCGCTGGAGGGGGCACGCAAGGGTTGCGGAGGGAGCGTCCCCGCTGCCGCGCTGCCCGGGCCCCACGCAGGCACCACTCCCTCCCTGCCCTCCCCCCTGCCTTGGCAGCGGGAGAAGGAAAGGAAACGCTGTGGATGGGGCGGAAAATAAAAGGGGAGTTGCTGTGCGGTTGGTTTACCTGATCAGTCTTTGACTGAAGGGCTTCTCTGCCTCTTCCCTACCGAGAGCACTGACTGCAGAAGTCTATCCCTCCCCATGCCCTGTTAAGGGGCTTGAGGGACATTTCTGCTTCGAGCCATTGCTTGCAGGCTTATCTTCAAGGGGTGTTTTCAGAACCTATGTGGGGGTGGACCTTCATCCAGGCCCAGTGTGTCAGGTCCAATGCCTTGGCACCTCTCAGACCCCGTGCTGGAGCCCCCCGGACATGGAGCTGCCCTTTGCCATTCCAGGCAGGTACCAAAGCCAAATCGTGTTCTCACTCTTCTAGAGGAAGGTGAGCTGAACCTACTACCATGTAGGCTCAGTGTTCCCCACCCAGCAGCACCTCTCCACTTCTGCTGCACTGCCTGTCTCCAGGTTCCTCAAGATCTTGGCCTGCTGCTTTGCCCTCACATTGGGGACCTACACCAAAGCCAAATCCAAACGTACCCTCCACTGCAACCAACTTACATCCCTTATTAGCTGGCTTTGCAACACTATTTACTCTGCCGACACATGGAACTTCCACCAACAACAGGCTCATCTGAGCATTATCAGGCTACTCCTTTCATAGGGCTGCCTCAAGTCTAGATTCATGCTGGACTAACTCCCTTAGCACCGTGACCAGACAAAAATGGACCAACACCTTGATCAAAGGCAGCAAATATTCTTCTAAGCATGCTGTACTAAGGGTGGAACTAAAAGCATGCATGAACAATAAAATCCAACTGGAACATAAATGTACACTGAACAGAGTGAGCAGAAGGCAATGTATAGTATCCATTATAGGGCACATAAAATCAAATGAAACAGATGTTTAGGGTCTGTTTTTTCTTTCTCCTTAAAAAATATCTAGGTCTCCTCCTACTCAAGTTTTACACTTTTTATAACTATAGTAAGTGCTAACGTCCTTTCCACCACTGAAGCTGAGAAACTCCATTGATGACACAGCCTAAAACAACTTGTTTTTCTCAGTTCTCAGCACTCTAATGCCATATAATTTGTTTAGGATAAACTGTTGCTTGTCTATTTTATTGACAGCAAAGTAACATACATTGCTCATAATTATTATTTATGTAAATCTGGAAGAGTATTTGGTGCTTTACCTTCAAGAAACTCCACCAAAAGTCATTTGTTTCCTAAGAACTCTGTTATACTTACTCCTTTCCAAAATTGTTTTAAATACTGAAGATTTTTAAATTGTTTTCAAATATCTTTTTACTTCTTTATTCCCATCAATAACCATTGTTATTGCCAGTATTTCCCTGTTGTATTAGAATCATCCGCTGACCATCACAGTTACTTATGTGGCTTTCTAACTGAGTTGGTACAAAGCATGAATGCAACATATTGTATAAGTACTGTCCTTTAACTCCATCCACATCACAGCAATGATGCAGCAAAGACTACACCATTTATCTCTTGCTCTGCTGAGATCATAAACTGGTTTAGCTGATATTTTATCAATTACCAAGCGTACATTTATCAAAATAACAATGAGTATTAGATTAGTCATAGCTTTCCATCTCAGACTTGAGAACTGATCTCTCTTTCCTCATCTGAAGATAAATTTAGAATGATTTCTGAGAGAGATGGGAGTGTTCAGATCTCAGCCAGCAAAAAATTAATAGGATAGGTGGGCAGGCAACACTTAATTTCAAAGCCTATCCTCAGACAACTAATATCCAGCACAACATCCAAGTGTTGTAGGTAGTTTGACTTGCTCTTGTGGTCAAAAAGATGACAGACATTCTTTAGAAGGAGGAATGGTCTATATTTATTTTTATGTCATAAAATGAATTGTCATAACATTTTGAAAATATCATCAATTTTCTTAATTGTGTGAGACTATGTTGAATGTTTACGTTTCTTCACTTTTTTCCCTGATGACAGCAGCAAGGCTTATTGTTGGCATGAGAGCACTGAAATCCATATTAGATATTGCCAGTTGCCCCTGGGAGTAGATTCTCAAGATGCACAGCAACGACTGCATCATCAGTGACGGTGGCAGGGTCCAAAAGTCTTTGAGGTTTTGCTGCACAAAGAACACCTTCACACTTGGGATCATCTTCAAACTAGGAAACATGTTTTTCCTTGATTGTTAGTACTGCATCACTGGACAAGGTCTTAGTTATTCCCTGATTGTTCGGTTTATGCTACTGACATCCTCCTTCAGAGGTGGCTTTAAGCCCTTGGTAATACGGCATCTACACACATAATGAATGAGTTCAAAGTGAGGGACAGCATGACTTCGTGACTGCTCCCATAGTGCACTGTCATTGCTATGCCTGCATTATACAGGGCAAAACACTTTTTTAAAGCATGGCTAAGTCAGAGGCCTTCTAGAAGAAGAAATTGCCTTTGCTATTACAGACTATTTGGTCACTACAGTGAGGTAAAAAAGTTGCTTTTCTCAGAGCAAGGTGATCACTGTTTTACTACTAACACATAGCTGGCAAATTGAATGCAATTAACTCTTCTTCTGCTGTTCCAGTTTTATCTAGCCTGAGTGACATAAAGAAAAGCCCAAGCCTAGGAGCAGGCCTTACAGTGTAGCTTTAAACATAATTTTTCCTATGATTACAGAGCTGGCACAAAGCAGTGGAATGTGTCACACCTTGCAGGATGCAACTGCTGGACTGAATGGTGCTCATTCCCTCCATTAGCACACAACTGTTGTGATAGAAAATGCGTGCCTTGACTTTACCTTGTCAGGGAAGGAAACTGCTATGAATCTCAATCATGCAATCTATTGTGGTTTTCCCACCTTGCAACTAACCACTTACATGGGAAAACAACCAAACAAGAAAAGTGGAAAATAGTACTTTATTCACCCTAAAAAAAAAAAAAAAGAAAAAAAGGGGAAAAAAAAGCCTGTTTCTGAATTTAAAGCAAGTGGGAGATGCTGAAGTTCCAAGATAAATTTTTACAGAATATTCGATATCTGAGAAAAAGTAATTAATAATTGTATCATCACAATCTCTGCAAAGGTCATCCCAGTGCAAACTTAAGACATTTCTGCCATCACCCTCTAGGACTCATCAAGCCAAGTCAAACAACAAAATTCAAATACTGCACTGATTACCTCTTCAGGGAACTTTGGATATGGAGACCTATAAGCAATATAGAGCACTCTGATAACTCTGAACCATTAACTCTTGTTTTGTGAAAAGGGCATTTCTTTCTTTAAACATAAAATTAGGTATTTATTGTCTACTGTAAACCTCACATCATACTAAAGAACCAAATTACAAGATCCTTAACTTTTACAAAGAAAGAGAAAGTTGCTGTCCCTGAGGCTTAACCTAGAATGGCATCATTCTCCAATACTGCAACATCCTGTAAATGTCTAAAAATTACAGGTGACAATTCAAAAAGTTAACCTTGATCAAGAGGATTCTAAGTGAGACCTCATTTTAACACAAGGAGAGGGAAAGCTCACTCTGACTGGAATCTAAAATTTGAGTGTTTGCTGTGCCTAAGTTTTGGAAATCTGAGCCCAGAATAGAATCCAGAAACTGAAAACAAACACAGCCTATAAATTTGAAACATTTATTTTAGAGACGTCTTGCAGTCTGTGTTATACAAAAAGATCACACACTATCTCCCTGGACTTGAAATACATAACCTTTCCTATGAGGAAGAAAATGATAACTCATTTGCTGTCAAGAAAAAAAGGAGTGTGTAGAGCTTTTTAAATACCAGAAAGGTACAGGACAATTAAAATTATCAGACTGAAAATTTATGAAAATATTCAGAAGAGCTAAAAGCCCTCTTTTATTTCTCTTTTTCATTCATCTTCTCATGGGCACCAGTAAGGAACGTGAAGTAAATCCAGAAGAGATTTCTAAAAGAAGCAATAAAGATACAGGAATCAAGAATTCTCAAAATCAGTTTCCCTAAAAGGAGGCATGATGACTAACATACTTTTACAGGCATCAACACTTCCAGTCAAAAAAGTCCACATTTTTTTTCTGAACAGAGGAGGAATTCTTGCTGCTGTGATCATATTGGCTGTAGTGGCAGGGGCAGGGGAATTCATGCTGTAACTGCCAGACGTGAAAGAGTTTGTTCCTTCACTGGCAGGAGTTATGCCGTGATCTGCAGTGCTGGGAAGTACACTACCTCATTCTGGAATTTAACTCTTTGCCCACAAATCACCACATGATGAAACTAATTTTTTCAATGATTATTAAGTCACTTTATTGCAGAATCTCTTCTTTTTTTCTTCTTTTTTTTTCTTTACTTCCCCCTGCCCCCCGGCCCCACCCCAAATAATCCCTTGATTGCTAACCCTACTGTTTAGGCACTTGCTCCTTTTCACTAAACAAAAGGTTAATTTTGGAATTTTCTTATGCTGTTGACATTCTGTGAACAAAATTGGATTGCTAAATGCCCCCCTGTAGACATGAAGCTGTACCACTGCCAAAAT
The DNA here is from genome assembly GCF_047495875.1 of Pithys albifrons albifrons. NCBI lineage: Eukaryota > Metazoa > Chordata > Aves > Passeriformes > Thamnophilidae > Pithys > Pithys albifrons. The sequence continues at coordinate 77,400,348 of NC_092460.1, forward strand.
GGACTTCTGTATCCTAGAAGAAACTTGCCTGGAATTGAAATGATAGTGTACACAGCAGAGGTATTCCTCCCTGCCAATGCTCTGCTATTGCCCTGAGAGCTCCCTGTGTGAGTGCAGCGCTGTGTGCGGGTAGTCAGCACATGAAACAGCTTCAAGAGGACCTTTACCCTGTAATTGTAGAAATAAAACCTCAAGGGAGGTTAATCAACTCATTGCCAAGAGGGATCAGTCTCACTAAGGTGGTAACTACCTTAGCTCTTGGATTGAATGTCTATAGGCAGGCTTGGCAATGAAATGGTTTTTGTATTGGAACACTCCACATGGGAAAAATTCTGTTGCTCATGAAGCAAAACTGCTTCAAAAGGTTGTTAGCTCTGACATTGGCACTAGAACCATAGCCCCTGTGAATAAGGTCCTGTGCTGCTGACAAAGAACAGAAATAATTGCACTGAGGAGTTAATTCCCACCTGGTAAACAATCACCTGCTAGAATAAAGAAGCAAAATTGCTTGCCTTTAGGAAGGTGATGCACTTACTGATGCAATTCAACCTTTGCAATGTAACTTTATTTATACTCTCAAAGGTGAAAAGTAATCCTATGAAAAGACAAGAGATTTCAGTGTGTGTGGTTGTGTTCCATAAACTGAACTAATGTGATCATATTGCCAAGACTCATAGTTACCTCCCCAAAAGTAGGTAATTCACATGTAAGTCTGTGATACAAGTTTATGGGTAACACAAGTTCTGATGAATGTTTTAATCAGAAAAAAAAATAATTCAGTACAAGAGACTTTGCAAAATCATAAGTTAAAATTGCAAAATTATAATTCATATGGCATTCTGTATGTGTGCAAAATTCACTTATTTACATGAAAATGAGGCAGAGAGAGGAAAAGCAATAAGCAGGAGAGAGATAACCCTGACTAGTCTTTCATGTCAAGTATAAGCATCTTTCAATGTACAATTGCACTGAAGTCTTCAAGTCCAGGATTAGGGGTTCTGCCTTTGCTGTACCATTTAAATTCTGGATATCCATAAGATTATCTTTCATTAGAATTTTGCTCAGCATGTCCCTCAAGATTGAGGTACTGTACACCATCACTTAAACTGTATGGGACTTTGGTTCCCAATGTGTCTCTTCCCTATCTTACAGGGAATAAAATGGGAATGAAATTCAGAAATGAATGTGAACTAGCTTTATTGCAAAAATAAAAAGAGTGTTTAGGCTCCTGAGTTTCATCAGCTCGCAATGAATGCTGGGAACTCTCTTGCCTTCTGTGCCTTGACAATTTCCTCTGAGGTTTCAAGACTGAGTATGAATATAAAACCAAAAGCTCTACAGAAGATCTACTGCAGTCAGAAATCCGAATGAATATAATGAGTTTATAAAATATCTCAAGAGACTGAATAATTTTGCTGCAGGACAAAGACAGAAAAAAGAAAAGAAAGACAGTGGATTTGGATTGAGGAATATTTATGTAATATTTGATCCACATTATGTTAAAACAGCTACAAAATATGATTCATCAAACCTAGGACTGGATTACCCATCAGTTAGCCTAACCTCTTCCAGATCCTGGAATATGTATTACACGGTCCTGTCAATAAAACAATCACTTTAACATCAGAATTTTTACTCTATGTTTTTCTATTCAAATAATATTGAATGTGTTAGCTTAAAACTATGTACATTTTGCATTATTTATGACAAAATTAAATACGTCCTGATACTGGCAACCTTTTCTTAAGGGCTATCAAATAACACAGAAGCTACTAAGTGAGCACTACAATATCTTTCTGGTTCTGATGATATTTAGGCCATTATTTCAATGTAAAACAAAGATCAGTGACTTGGTAAGGACTACAGAACAGTTTGGAAACTGTAGCTGATAAGGAAAACCCTGGAATACTGGTTTCCAGCCTCTTGCTCTTATTGAAGTGATTTTCTGAGTAAATATATACATTTAATGAAATGAGATTTAGATGTCCCTGAGCCAAGATAAAGAAATTGCGCTGGAAATGAACTGGTACTTTAAAAATGACACTGTCAAAAAGGAATGCTTTCACAGCTGAGAAGGACTGTATTTCAGTGAAATTTTTTCTGCTCTGTACTGTATGTACCACTGAGATACAACAGTATTTATATAAAAACACTCCACAATGCAAGTCTTCTTTTAAATGCAATATGTAGTTTGTCCAAAAAATAGTTGATTATGAAAAACATCAGCATGATATTCTGTCATGGAGGGGAAGCTAATCCAATTAAAAATGTAAATGAACCCACAGAAACATTTCTTTTTGTCCTAGTTCAGCAGGTGGGACCAGTTTATCACTTATAGGTGTGACCAAAGCTATGCATTCTACACCCTCTATTCATTTCCCATGAACTGTCAACAAAGGACCATTTGCAGCAGCTGCCCAGGGCACACCTGACCCCTCAGGCTGTGAGCCAGGTGTGAAAGAAGCCTGAGAGACAGGAGCTGTGATAACTCCCCTCCAGGAAGTCGTTAGCATCTTCACACCTAGCCTGAGGGGGCGTGTCTGCTAATGGGTCAGCAACAATTCCAAAAATACCGCATGACTCACAGAGTCAGATCATCCACTGTGGAACTCCCCACTCTGGGGGAGGTACTGAGCATTTCCACCTGGACCTGAGGGTATATAATCTTGTGGTTTGAAGACCTTGGAAAACCACTCGGTGGATCCAGAGGAGGATCAGAACCTAGAGGAGACTACCACTCTCAACCAGACTGCGATCACCATGTGTACCAACAGGGTTTTCACCTCCTCTACTTTGGACTCAGGGGAACCACATGGGGCTCAGCACAGGGGCTAACAAACCCCTTTGTGTTTGTGCCCCAGTGTGCTGGGTTACACTTCTGGGGTTTGGGAGTTAAAACCATTTTCTCTTTGTGCTATTGCATTTATTGTAATATTTTTATTAAATTGTAACTCTGACTTATAATCTCTCTTGTGATGGGTTTGTTCCCTCTTGACGGTTTACCTTTAAGCCAGTACACTCTTGAAAACAAAACTCTTTATAGGCAGATAACAAGAGGATAGTGGTTGTATTTCTGGAGGTAAAATTAATCCCATAGTAAAAAAAAAAATATGCATGTGCAGCACTTTTCTGTTTAGCCTTTGAAAAGACCTTTCAGACATTGTGACCTCTTAAGGGAGAGTTGTTTTGCAGAGATCACTCTAGAATCAACCAGAACAAAGCGTCAGGCTAGAACAAAGCTGCTTCTCCTTCATGGTAGTGTGAAAGGATTGCTCCCCTGCCTTTATTTGAGGCCCCTCAGGAAGCCTACAGGATGCTGGTTGCTAGGCAACACCCAAAGCTATGGTGTATATAACATTAGGTACTAATTATTGCCATGGGACTTTTCCATGGAAGATGAAAATATGCAATTAGATACGTCACAGGATAAGTAATTTTGCATTCTAATGGACAAGCATTATTAATCTGCAGAGAATTTGGTGTTTGATAAATTGTTCAAAGGTGACTGACATAGCGAAGTCTAATATTTTCTTTTTTATCTCAATGTTGTTTTGTAATTGCAGGAAAGGGATTTGAACAAAAGTGTGGTTACAGTAAGCTGTTTAAAGTTTCTGAAGTAAAATACACTATTCTTCCATTTGTTTCCCTGATTCAAGTGCTTAGCTCTAGACTGATCTGTACCAGTAGTTGAACACAAAAAGAAAGCCTTAGAACATGAACGCTATAAAATAAAATACTGCATGGTGCAAAACTGACATAGAAACAAACAAACCAACCCATTACATCTTGTGAAAGAGGAACGGTTTAGTCTAGTAGTGTCTACCTTGAGATAAACTTCTTCACTTCATTCATGACACTGGCTTGTATTTATGGGAAAGGAGAGCTGTTCTTCCTTCTCTAGCATTGCTACCTAGCTAGTCATCACCAGTGTTACAACACATACATGGCACATTCCTCTTATAAGGGGATGTTTATCCTTTGTATGAGACCAGTTGTACCCCATGAAATTAAACAGGTTAGCCAAGAAGAGACTCCACTTAGTACAAAGAAAAATGGAATTCAGACTAAAGCAAGTCACTAGCAAAGGGAAAATGTAACCAGCAGTGTATTGGAAGCTCCTGTGAAGTGACAGTGACAAAATGTAACCAACACCAAAGCAAATAAATTACTGTCGTACGGCATGAACTGAATAATAAGAAAATGAGACACAGAAATTGTTAGACTTTTATCAATTAGTGCAAGACAAAAAGTGCTAATTATTTTCTGGCTGAAGAAAGAAAATGAGTCTCTGGATGGGAGAGGGTCAAGGAGACACTAATAAGGGATTGTGTCACTGAAAATATTTGTACAGACAAGGACGCCTTCTCCCACATCTTGAATACACTAATATTTGTGCAGAGGGCGTGTGAAATGCAGCAAAGGGGTACTGGAAGCACTTTGGTTTGTGCCATCTGTAGATGAGGCCCATATTGAAAAGTTCCTGCTGTTTCCTAAGTTGCATGTCTTTAGATGGATATGTGTCAGAAAACTGTCATGAATATTTACATCTGAAAATTTGCCATGGGATTTTTCAGAAATTGGAATACTTGTCAGACTGGTACTGTGCTGCTTCATATACTCATGGAGTATTCTAGCCAGCAAAATTATCAGGAAGGCAACAATTACAAAACCAGAAGAAAACTGAACCTGTCTTCTGCCAGTGAAGAAGTCCAGACATTCCATTTCAATCAAATGGGTGCAGCGGTCTCCACAACACTCCTCAGCTCCAAAACATGACTGCCCAGTTGCTGAGGCCACTGACTGTTTTCTTTTCACTGACTCCAACCTGAAAGGTATGAGGAGCAGTCATTTCATTCACTGTTTTGACAGACACACAACTGAGACAAAATTGCTATCCTTTGGCCCTTCATAGGGATAAATACTCTTCCATGAAAGCTGGACAATTTTGGAATGCTGTTTTTTGAGCTTTGGATGGTACCAATAGTATGTGTACTTTTTATCGAAGTGGTATGCTAGGGAAATCAGTTATTTTAAAAATTAAAAGATTGTTCCACAAAGAATGCTTAAAGCAGAGAAATTAAGAAATTACTCTTCTTAAAAAAGAAAACTAGCATAATGTAATTTTATAACAAATGTGAACACATACACTGATAATATCCTATTTCTCAGATACATTTAGGAAGATCTTTTAGACAGCAGAGATTTTCCTTTGATAGCATTTCCAAAGCAGGTAGATTTGCTGTCACTGCTTAGTTCTGAGGAGCCAAGATGTACTACATGATGGCAACCACAAATTTCAGGCTGGCTCAGGCTGTGTGTCTGTACTAGAGCCTCACCAATGCAATTCGTTTATGTAACACAATTTACACAGCAATGTACAAATAAGTGTGACTCACATCTTTCCTTATTTGTAATACTGCTTTTTGACTATCTTCCACAATCTTATGCATCTTTGTGAAAACCTCCTCCTCTTTACCTGATATTTATTTGACCAATATGTTTTTCTCTCACTTGTCTGATATGAAAACATCAGATAAATGAACATTATGTTTATGTTTATTGATGTTCTCTATTTTTCTTACATTTTGGGATATTACTTGGAGCTACTTCGCACCATTTCTAGTAATTTGACACAGTGAACCATGGGTCTTAAGTTATTTATTTACTATTGTATATCCTGTTTACTTCCTTCATTTTTCTCATTAAGAATAAGTTATATTTGTTTCATGATTCTTTGAGCAGAAGTTTTCCATAGTCAGCTATTGTATTTAATTACAGACTCTAACTAAAAGCATCATCTCATTTCCACTTCAGTGGTTGTCTGTGATATTGTTATGCTGAATTCAGTTGTCTTCAGCAATGTTTTCTCTCAGAACCAGATCCACACGGAATCCTATTGCCTCATTGCCCAGCAAGCTGGAAACTGGCTTTGGAAGTGCCCAAATCCAGCATCACAAGCACCTTGGGCTAGGAATTTGCACTTAAGAGACTGGTTATTTTGTGAAAAAGACAACAGAGGCAAGGCTTTTTAAGATTCTGAAGACTTGGTCCCACTTTGTTGATATGGAATTCAGAGAATCTGGATATGACCTGTTCTAGGTGTAGAGAGATATCACCTTTTATGTCCTTGAACTTCATCAGAGTTAATGTAATAAAATAGAGATCAGATTCTTGGCTGTTATACAAAAAAAATACAACTAAAGAATAAAGCGGTGCCAATGCACACCAGCTGCAGACCTGACCCTGACCTGCAATTTGCTTAAGCCAGAATAGTATTTTTCAGAGACTAATTAGGAAGGGGAAAAAATCGCCTATCAGACATTTCAATTCAGTGTTCCATAGTGCTGAGAAATAAGTACTTAAACCACTTGTCCAATCTCATCCCACTGAGTTCACTTTTAGTTACAGTTGTACTGAAGGTTATACTGTTACTTAAGAAGCAGCATTCTTGCACAGTTTAGCCAGCAGGATTACAACAGGAAAGAAATAATTTATTTTCAAGAGCTGGGAGAAACACAAATGTGAGTGATAACTGGTCCCTGCCCTGAAAACCCTGAAATAAACATTTTTTTTCTCATCTGAAATGTTGCTTTGAGGTGAAGCTTGTAAAGTCCTTAGGTCTGTTTCTAATGGATGTATTTGTAATAAAACAGCAACACCAGTGACAGGGCTAGAGATGTACTCAGGTTTGAAACCAAATAACTTTCTCTGAGGTTTCAAGTTTACTTCACAGGTTTGCATTAATTGAAGTAATAGAAACATGACATTCAGCAGTTGTACCTCAGTTTCTGTCCCTGAAAACTCATTCTCCTTATCCTTTCTATTTCCCTACATGCGTGTTACTGAAAAGTAGAGCACAGTGACCATTAAGGAATTCACTTGCATTTGTATCCACCCATCATCACTACACAACTTTACACTTTTCTAATTCTCTTCCATTGACACGAAAGCATTTACTACTTGCTTTAATTTGCTCTGCAAAGGCTTAACTCAAGATAAACTAGAATTCCAATAATTTTATTGAGAACATAATCTAAAAGCAGAGAAAGTCAAACATAATTAAATAAACTGAACAACATCCCTGTTTGCACAGTCACAGCTAAGCTACATCAGTACCTTTTGTATTATTTTTACTGGAAGAACAATAAATCATTTCTGGGGATTTTTTTTTTATCTACTAGCTCTCCCATTCTGTGACAAATTCTTCTTGAATTCCCTCCTTGTTTGGAAACAGAGGCCTCCTTCATTATACACACTCTTAGTCCAAGAGAACAAAAAATCATTATAGAGTCTGGTCAAGGCTAAAAAGAGATTGGTGTAGACAATTGTGAAGTGTTTGCAGTACATAAAATTAGAAAAGCTCATTTGTCTGATTTACATCTGCCTACTTAAAAGGCATGAGAACAGAACATGAGATAGGCCCTGTGCCATACACATGTTACGGTAAATAATAGCCAGGACTTCAACTGAGGAGATACAGCAATAATGAATTTTCTGAAGTCTTTCTTAGCCACTTTTTTAAAGTCTTTTTAAAGTCATTTTTAGCTTTTTTTCCCCCTTCTTTTTTAAGACCCTGATTTAGTTTTTAGGATCCTATACTTGTATTTCTGTGAAACTATCATGCTCATATTTGTTTCTGAGCACTGTACAGAAATTGTCTGGGTTTTCTACCTGTTTTCCTAATTAGTGTTTATTTATGCACTGTTTTCCCAACAGAATGGCACATTAATAGGCAGGAACATAGTACAGTTTGTCAGACTGTTCTAAATATTCTGGCCATTTTAGAAACTTGTTGGTTTCATTGACTCCATATAATGACCTACATGATGCAGGAATGAAAGAAACGTAGTTGAAAATAATGTGCTCGCTGACATAAGTAAACCATGACTGATAGGAAATGAACCTACATTAGTGGTGCCAAGATCACTGTAGAAACAGAACGATCTTGTGGCAAAATTCAAAATGCTAATCAACTGAAGAGAGTCACAAAGCCTGTGAGTGCAACAGAAGAGAAGGAAAACAGCTACCAATGCCCCTACTGATAAGGCAGTAAGATATCCTGCCACTTAAAATGCCATACCAAAGTTTGTGATTCCAGCTGCTACACAAGTGGAACTGAAGAAGATAAAGCTTTTCATGTTAGAATTGTAGTTACTCACCCTTCTATGTTTGTTCCACGTCTCCTGTCACAAAGCAGATATTGTAAGTCTCATCTGATCATCTGGTAAAGTTCATGTGGTTCCTCTGTATATCTGTGTTAAACCATGGATTCCATTTTGACCATGGAACTACTCAGCCTCCTTGCTTTCCTGTTCACGATGTACTGGGAAAACTCCTGTAACCTGTATGGACATGAAAATATGTGCTCTCTGAACTTCTGTGATGATCCATTCAAATGGGATATCTCTGAGTGAACAAAATGGTCATTTTTCAAGACATATTTTTCAAATCTGAAAAGAACAATTATTTTTTCCTGAGAGCTTTGCTCATTTCATCTGGCTGAGCATAAAATTACATGAAATACAAGGTAGATATTCAAGAGGTTCCTTCAGAAGAAGCTCAATCAGGGCAACATAGAAGAAAAGGAATGGACTGACTAGAGGGGAAGCTATGTTTTAGAAACAGAAGAGAAACATGATCTAAGCTTAGAAAGTGCTTACTCTGAGGAAAAAACTGAAGAACAGAAATACATGCTAGTATTTTGTTGTTTTAAGTGATAAATAAACGTTAATTGTAAAAAAGGTTTCCAATCAGATAAACTTTTAGAAAGGGAGAGCAAGCAGAGAGTCAGAGATAGTCACCAATAGTTTTGAAACTCTAGGATATGTGGACCAAAACATCTTTATAAGAAGGTGTAACAGACATAAAGGAATTGTTTCAGAGAGGTTAAAGACAGACACTGTACTGGACCATACTTGCTCTGAGTTGACCTAGATATTTTCCACTTAAATTCCTATTGTAATTATCTTGACTTCTTAAGCAATGCAATACCAGGAAATTAAGAATTAATGCTAGGAAAGCATCATTAATTTCCATCAAAATAATTTTTTTGATATGTTGTGAGACACTAATCATCCCCATCTTCTAATAATAGCTTTCAATGATGGATAAAATTACATTTTAAAATACAAGCAAGATCCTTCTTCAGCAAAGACCCTTAGATGCATCGGTGACAGTGAAGGGACCATTACCAGCAGCTACGCAGCCTGTTAGCACATAGACTGGTATAAGAAGTAGAACTTACACTTTCAGCTTACTCTTCCCTCCCCTCCTATGCTCATCTGGGTTCCAAATTTCATGGGAGTTAGATCTTTTCAAAGGGAGAGAACACTGATGTGCCTGTATGTGGCTGGAGCTTTCATTCATGTGTGGCGGGAGCTTTCCAGATGGTCAGAAGAAGTTCACAGAAGTTTGAGCAAATAACTGGAGATTTAACTGCTCTTTCTTCACTGTACAATAAAGGTAGATCTCGGGCAAGTTCTGGATAAATGTGAAGTGAGTAGTAGGAGGGGAAAAAGTATCCCTTTATATAACTTAATTAGAAGCAATAACAATATTATTGCCAGAGCACTGCAGAGAACATTATCATTTTGGAGATAAAGTGTGATTTTTCCATTATAGCCTGAGTTCTTTTCCAAGGGAGATGGGGTAATTTTTCATACAGGTAGTCTGTACAGTTAGCTGTCTTTTTATTCCTTGTGTAGAAAAGTCATACCAGTGTATTTGCCTGATGGTGATTAGCAAGGAATAGAAAGGCAGCAATGGCCATTCAACTGCTTTGTTGTTTTATTGATCTATTTACTTTTTAAGTGAATCGTTGGTGAACAAAGAAGGCTTGTTGAAAGGCAGATAGCACAAATGCTTTCCAGCACTAAGATACCATGTATGCACAGTGCTGAGAGAAAAATATTTCAACATGGAAAAAAATACAGGCAAGTAGTAATATGACTTTACTTCAGATTACACAGCATGACACCCATCACTTGAACTGAATCAGAAAAGATGCACTGCCCACATCATCCTGTGATACTATCAAATCTAATAAGAAAAATTGCAAGTCTAGGAATGCTTCCAAGTAATTTTGTTAATGATCTTAAACTCTAAGGAAGGGATGTCCACCTATTGCTTAATTATTTAATCTATTAAAGGACATGTGCATAATGCAGTAGCTTATCTGCCCATCAGTACAACTCAGCAGGAATATAACTCTCTCTAATTGTTCTGCACTGCTTTCCCTTTTGGATGATGAATCCAGCCAAGGGCTGTTACAGCCTGCTGGGACACTGGACCTGTTCAGAGAGTGAATTGCCATCACATTCTGTTATTCAGCTGCCCTCACAGATTACCCTCACTGGTAAAACAAAATAGTACACAAACAGTAAAGCACCTTAACGTCATGGGGCCTGTCCCAGGCCTGTGGCTTCACTGATGGCTGAAGTGAACAGATATCCAGCCACACTGCACTGGGAGCTGCATGCAGAAGCATTCATTTTGACTAAGCTGTTCTGTATTCATACCTGCGAGCCCGACAACATTATCAATCTCTTGTATATGCACATGCCTCTATTTATATAGGCACACACACAAACATGCAGGTAATACAAGTGTGCATCAAAAATCTGAAAATTGAAAATGCCTGCTCTTGATGATGGGGCTGGGGAGCCAGGTTTTGTGTTTTTTCTGTATCACACATTATACAGGGCAGTGGTCCAGGCATAAGTCTTTGTATTTTGTATGTTTGTATATACACACTATATATTAAAGATTGAGTGTTCATAAACTGCTATAAGCTTGGATATGAATCCCTCTAAATTAACTCCTGTGGATATTCAGGTGGTGATGCAGATCATGAGTGAATCCCCCCATCATGGGGCTATTCCAGCAGGAAGGTATACATTTTGTTTTATTTCCTCTGATGTTTTTGAAAAACATCAATTTCAGTCAGATAAGGTGTGGATGAAGGCTGAGAATTCTGCAAGGATCACTTCCTGTTCTGCTCCTTCATGTTTTGATTCAGATCTGTGGAAATTACAGAGCAATGTAGTTACACAAATTAAGATAGCAGAGAATCAAGCCATGAAATTAATGGGAATGCAATGAGCCAGGTAAAATTTAGTCACACAACAGTAAAGGTATGCAATCTAGTCCCAGACTGACTTATCTGAACAGGATAAATAAAAAGTGATTGTTTCATTTGACCTTTCTGGGATATCTTTGAATTGGCATGGTTGTTCTTGAAGTTGTTACTGGGCTTTCTCAGTCCTGCTGCTTAACAGCAGGAAGGCCCATACTGCATACTCAGTGGTCTGAGTTCTGTCAGGATTTCCAAACCATGGATGGACTTTTTCTCACTCCTGATGTCCTGGTGAGGTAACTATCATAAAGCAGTTAATCCACAGCCAGCGGATTAGGGGGAGCTGGATTTCTTACAGGTCTGTGTAGTATATGTGAATTAGGTATATACTTTAAACACTCTTGCCACAATACACTCAGCTCATCCTTACGTCCCTTTGCCTTGCTACTGTGATACCTGTCATCTCCCTAGCTTGCCCTGCAGCACATGCTGCCTCCTCCCAAAGCCCCACTCTCTTGTACCACAGTAGTCCCCCAGCCTGCTGGTGCTAACCTAGCTCTTCCCACACCAGCACACCAGCACTTAGTTATAAGGCCAAGCTATTTTTTCTGCTTTTAGCTGTATAGCCTGGTGAAATCACTGGTAAATATCACCATGTGATATTATTTGAAATATCTTATTAAAGCAACTGATTTTTTCTGTAAGTTTGAAAAGAGAAATATTATTTGCCACAGGAGCCAAAAAACCAAAGACTAGTTTGTGTCTTCAAGGGTAGCTCAGGGCAAAGTCTACTGAGTAAGCTACTCCTTCCAGGAGCATTCTTTGGAGCTAGTTTGGTTTTTGACACTCTGTACTCTCCTTCCTCCCCTTGAATACGGGACAGGGAAAACTATTGTGAACAACTGGATCTAGTAGCTGCTCTGGTCTCTCCTGTATGGGAAGGGAATGAGGTAGGAGACCTTCCTCTCGCATAGTGGCTGGAGCTCAAGCTGAGAAGAGCTTCTAAGGTCGGGAAGAAGTCTTTTCCCATTGGTGTGGATGACAGCTAGGAGAAGTTATTACAAAACAGTATAACATACCCCAATTAAAAATGTTCTACAACATTTCAAGTTGCATTCATATCTTCACCTGAAACTAAAGAATCTAATTTTCCGTTATAAGTGACCCCCCAAGAATACTGCTAAATGACTGCATGTCCCTTTTCCTTTTGTTTTTCTTTTCCTTCCTTGTGTGCTTTGCTTCCCACTGTCTATTCATGATCTGAGCAGAACACTGTCATGGGCATTGAAGGCATGATTTCTGTTTCTTGTTCTTCTATATTCTCCTAAAGCTGGGAGACCATCTCAAATGATTTACATTTAGAAACTAGAACATGCCTTTGAATGTGAATGCATAGCATAAGCCTGGCACTCCTTTCATTTCTACCATGACCGAAGAAAATTTCTGCACTTACTGTGAACCTCATAGATGTTAAGGAAACATTCCAGTGCTCCTTTTTCACATGTCTTCTGCAACAAGTGGAAATAGTCAAACAGTCGGCAAAATATTACTCTAAGATTTACTGCAATATACAAAAAGAACACATTTCAAAAATAAAAACTATCACTTGGCTTGCAGAGAAACAGATGGGCATGAATTACACAACTAACTAGAATGAAAAATAGACCAAAGTGAATTAAATGCTGGTGGGATGAAAGTGAAGCAATTTTTTTTCTGCTGAAGTGAGAAAACAGTCCTACTTATAATGGAAAATTATTCACTCTGTACTGTAGTGCAAGAAAAAAATCTATTGCATTGGGAGAAGATATTCCTATACTGTAAAAATACATGGTCAGGCCAGTAGAATGGACTGACACCCTGAAGGGAGTACTAAAAGATAAAATTTAAAATTCAGCAGTTCTGGACCAAATAAGAATCATTTCAGTACTTACATATTTGAAACTTCAGTTGAACACATAGAACAAGTAAAACAAATCATTTTATTATGTGCTAATGTTGCATATAATTTTTTTATTTGTAAACTTGCCATGCGATTTCATTACATTTTTGTCTCAATAGATTTTTTAATTACAGTTCTGTTTCCACAAGCATCAAATGTTCCTATAGAATCTATCACTTCATCTTTGGATTTCAAAGGGCAAGTGCTATAATAAAACTGAAATTGTTAAATATCAGTTAATTCCTACAGTAATTATTTAAGTATTATTTATACCACTGTAACCCAGAGAGATCTCAGATGAGGCTGATGTAGACATTTTGCTAGATATTATCTAAGATTATGTTTAATATTCTAAGCCATGCTAATCTAGCTCAATAGAGAATGGCCACTTTACAAAGCATCAGCTGTGCTGCAATAATCAGACTTTGTAAGAGTATAGAGAATGATCTAATTGTTCCACGTGCTTGGGTCAGATGAGCTGCTCCAGGTTCCCAGTGAATTGCAGGAAATCGTTCTTCCTGGGCAGTCGGTGTAGTGCTGACTGTGAATGTGTGGGAAAAGCACTGTACGACTAACCACAGGGCAGGACCACTTGCATGCCATTGCATGGTCATGTTACCCACTGGCAATTTGTTAGCTGTACTTTTCTACCCATTGGGGAGCATGCTTGATTTTTTGGAACCTACTGATGTTTGGGCTGTCACATGGCTTGGGGATGACATGGACTATTACTGACATTATTTTAGAGAACAGCACAAATTAGCAAGTCTTTATCCAAAAGGATTATTAGTCTAAATAAAGACAAGATAAACAGATGTACAAGGAGAAATGAAATATCTTCTTTATTTAGTAGATAAGAAACATGGAGATTAAGAATTAAAATCTCCTTCCATTGAGGTCAGTGGGAATTTTGCCAGTAACGCAACTGGATTAGGCTTTTACCCACAAAGATACTGCAGTGGTACAGTAGAGATAGGAACTGAGTGCAGGTTTCCTGAATTCTGTAACAGAAAAGGGAATGTAGGAATGAACACTTGTCTTGATTGCAGTTGGGTAGGCATGTGAGCTCTGTACTCTACTGTACCCCACCAACAGAATTACATTTATATATCCATGTGGTCAACCACAACCATTTCTATCCCAGAATCAATATCTAGAACTCTGAAATGTGCCTTAGGGAAGGTGTGTATGTTCCAGGAGGACCAGTCTACCCTTTTAATGATCACTGCAGCAGGCTCATCAGGGTGCCAACTGCAATGTATTTCTTACCATCTGGTTCTAATCAATCTCTGTGTGGCACCATGCCTGCCATACACAGGTTCCCTGCTGTAAAATAACATGTTACCACACAGTGGCTACTCATTATTTCAGTCATTGTGTCCTCACAATGTCATGCAGTGCCTAGGGGAGTCTTATAAATGCATGTGCTTCAGAGAGGAGTGTGGTGCTTACTTCATTTCAGCTGGCTGCAGCGGGTTGAGACATGTTCCCCACATTTTAACAACATTTGAGCATTACACAGGCTATTTCTTAGCAGAATATGACCACCATCCTTCAGCACAAAGTCAAGGATGTGAAATGAAGGGCACCAGGACACAGTATCAATGGAGGGGTGATGTTAGTGGAGTTACACTATTCATTTTTCTGTTCAGACTCTCTGTTTTAACATGTTGCTATTACAAAAGGTTAAGGAAAAGAAGTTCCCTTATAAAGATGCACAGTATACATTATGTTTATCCATGAATGCGACAAGCTAAGCGTGACAGAGGTTAGAATTTTGTCTTGAATCCTCTTAATTAAGATTCCAAAGAAATCACCACTCACACTGAAATATGCAAAAACTAATCTTGGTTTAAGGTCAAATACTGTTGCCTGAGAAATTAAAAAAAATCTCAAAACTGTAGATTTCTGACCTGCATTAGACTAAACAAAATGCATAAATAGGCATAAATAGGACAATAGGTAATCTACACAGAACAATCTTCTTTGCTAGTGAAATTGTACATCTAATCAATCAATCTCTGAATAGTGAATCTCACAAATATTTGAAACTTTCAATGTAGTGATTTCAAACTTCCATTTCCACAGAGGCTGTTTATGGCCCCTTATACACATTGTATAAAAAGTATGGTCTGAATATTCCCAGAAGAAAAATTTTAACAAGGTGAAAGATCCACTCCAAGATCACAATATTGAAAGTCTTTTGTAAGGGACTCACTCTGGTCCCAGATACCGTAGTGTGAAATGTCTGCTGAAATAACTGGGATTACAGTAGTATGAAACAGAGGTAAGTGAAATCATATGTAAAACAATGCTAGAGGTTTTGTTCATATGAGTGAACTTCAGATGCAGTAAATGCTCATGGATTTTAATCTCTTCCCAGATAAAATTATTTTAATAAAATAGATTAGCCATGCACTGATTACACATAGGACTTGCAGGTCCATGCACAAAGCTGTTTATTGTATTCAGACAAGGGGAGGGCATTTGGGTTCACCAGTCACATTTGCTTTATTCCCTCTGATACCCTTTTTCTGGAGCTCTCTCCCATTGGTCTTGCTGTCCTCTTTGCTCCTCTCAGCTGCCACATGCTTCTTCCAGAGTCTGCCCTGGACCTGCAGAGCACCCTGAGGTGGTGACCCTCACACCTGTCACCAGCTGGTTCCTCTCTTGCCCCACTGTAGACATGACTGACTGTAGCACACATCATATATGCTTTTAGCCGACAATTCATGTGAATATGGATGTTCTGGACAAAAAGTATCCTGTCTTCAAGTCATGTTTATCTTAAACTTTTAGGATCCTTTGCTTTATCAAGATAATGTCACAGTGAAGATCAGGGTTGTTCTTGGGTATATACATAGATGAGAGTTTACAAAATCATTTCTTGCTAATGGCCCTACAGAGGAGATGATTTCACAGTAATTACACCTGTGTACCAGTCTCTGAGTGTTACTAAGACATCACTATGGGATACATGACAATTTTCTATTTTATTCTCAGCAAAGTGGCCAGCTGGAAGGGGGTTATTTTTCTTTGTCCTCTGGCTTGCTTTTCCAATAAGGACAAGAGATTCTGAGGTAACTATCCAATTCCAGGAGCAATCACCCTCATCCTCAAGTATTCAGGTCATAGGACTACATGATTCTGATGCTATTACTACATGGGTTGGCACTTTTTATTCTGAAAAAAAAAGCCCAAAACAACACCTTTTGATCTGCTACAGAGCTTCTTGCAGAAAAAAAGTGTCTAGAAATATATGGTTGTCTGAATATATTTCTTAGGACTATGAAATTTTCTTGCAGATTTCAAGCACTATGTAAATATTGCAACAAAAAATATGAATCCTCAAGAAGGTTTTCCATGTGTAGAAGTAGGCAGTGACAGTTCATGGCGGGAGCAGGAAAATCCTTCCCATTTAGAAAATAGAGCTATTGGGAACATCTCAGCAGGGAATCTGTGCAGCCACTGAAACACAGTTCTTCTGGTCTTTTATTTGAAATACATTGTTTTGTAATCTCGTGAAAATGAAACTCCAGGGAAACTAAGTACGTAGCACCCACTTCTCACATGTTTCCTAAGTGTTTAGACATTGTGTAACAAAGCCGCTTTTGTTCCTCTGGGTTCTTGACTTTCCCTGAGCATCTAAAGTATTGAAGGAAGAACAGAACTCAGGCAGAGATCAACTCCAACTAGAGGAACTGAGGAGGAGGGAAAGTGTTGTTATGAAGGTAACTCTCAGAGTCTGGTCTATCAACAAGGGACTGGAATTCAAATTTCTAGTTAACATTCCAGCAGAATCTGAATATGAAAGATAGCTGTATATCAGCTGAGCAAATGACATTTCCAGCCTTATTGCTTCCCAGAGTTAAATCTCATATAGCCAGGTTAATTTAAGCAAATCTGCTACCAGCTGTTCAGTAGTTCTTTTAGAAAACGTAGTTATATTTGCTGCTCACTATGTATATGCATACACAAACATATTTCCCACATTTTATGTGTGCAGTTCACTGATATAGTTTGTTTTTCTCTTATGTACTTAGGTCACAAAATATTCTAAATGTTTCAGTTTGTAAATGTAAATATAAATAAAAGGTATATGCCTATTACATTTGCAGTTCATGTAGAAAGTTAAATTTCAAAGCACCAGCCAGGAGAAAAACCCACTGAGAGCCACAGGAGTTGTGCAAATGCATGAAGGCTAAACTTCAAAGGTAGTTTCCTTTCCCTTCCCTCAAAAACTGTCCTAGGTAAAGATCTAGTTGCAATATTCTAGTCTATGTACCTTTTTCCAGCATTTGACCAGGCAACTGCACTGGATTTGGGTCTGAAGGTGACAGGCAAAACCCACTAGCTTGCAGGAGCAGGCAGCAGTTGTTGCCTGCATGTCCCACAAGTGTCTGCAGTCGAGGCTGTCTCCCAGTGCTCACTATTCTCTTTCTGGCTTCACATCCCCTATGAACGTCAAGCTTCCGGGAGCCTGAGCTGTGGCAACTTTGAAACTTCATCACCCACAGCGCACATGGGAGAGCATCAAAAAGCCAGCACTCTCTGAGAGTTATTTATCTCTTGTCTGACACTAGCCCAGCATAGGAGTGGCTCTGGTCAGTGTTCACCAGTAATGTTTTCAAGAGAAAGAAACTCAAGATTCCTGACATGCTTTCTCTTATTTAGGGAGGAATAAAGAAACCCCAAACAGCAATTAAAAGAAATAGAAACAACAGCAGTTCGTTGAATCACACTACCATGAATGTTAATAAGGGGGTTTGTGCAGAAGTGGCACTAATTAAGTACATACATTCTGACTTCTTATTTTCTCTTCTAGGCATAGAGCAGATAACCCCAAATATATTCTCTGGTGAAAATTGTGAATGCATAAGAAGGTTTCCACCATCTTTTCTGTCTTACAGAACCTAGTACAGTAATAAACGCACAAAATACAGTGAGATGTCATCCTCTGCCATTTGTCCTCAGCAGTTAGTAGGTGGTGTGTTGTACACCCATGTACCGGTTTAAGAGTAAACCAGCAGGAGAAATGAACCCAACACAAAAGAGATTTTAAATCAGTTACAATTTAATAACAATATTACAATAAATGCAATGGCACAAAGAGAAATTGGTTTTAACCCACAAAACCCAGAAGTATGATCCAGCACCCTGGGGCACAAACACAAAGGGGTTTGTTAGCCCCTCTACTGAACCCCACATGGCTCCTTCAAGTCCAAAGTAAAAGGAAGTGAGAAACCTGTTGGTGCAGATGACAGTTGCAATCTGATCAAGAGTGGTAGTCTCCTCCTGTTGAGGTTCTGGTCCTCCTCTGGATCCGACAAGTGGTTCCCCAGGTCCCAAAACCCCCAAGATTATATCCCCTCAGGTCCAGGTGGGATTGCCTAGTACCTCCCTCAGGGCAGGAAATTACACAATGAGTGATCTCACTCTGTGAGTCATAGGGTATTTGGTATCATTGATGGCCCATTAGCAGACACGCCCCCTCAGGCTGAGTGTGAAGGAGTTATCACAGCTCTTATCTCACAGGTGTCTTTCACACCCAGCTCACAGCCTGAGGGGTTGGGTATGCCCTGGGCAGCTACTGCAAATGGTCCATTGTTAACAGTTCACGGGAAATGAATAGAGGGTGTAGAATGCATAGCTTTGGTCACATCTATAAGTGATAAACTGGTCCCACCTGCTGAACTAGGACAACCCAGCACTAAGCCACCAAGGCAGACAAACCCAAAACTGGTCCCCAGTCCGTAGGGTGCACATTTCTCAGGTATGTCTGTGCAAATCAAGAGTTGCATATGGAAGAGCCCTGATTAACATATCTCTGAGCCCAAAGCAAGCATAGGAATTAGTCCTTTAAAATCAGATTCTACGAGGACAAATTTACAAGTCTTCATATGTTTTGGGTCCACTTCCTTGTTGCAAGTTCCCAGGACAGCTCATGGTCTGTGTTCTGTGGCAGGGCTGGAGCACTTGCATTGTCCCACATCTATCCAGCCCATGGCAGCTGAATCCCTGTCTGCGCAGACTCATCAGCTGCCACTTCTTGGCTCTGATTTGTGGTGAATGTTGTTAGTATTCTATTCAGGTTCTTATAACTTGCCCATCACATAGCTTTCTGTGAGCCCATTACAGCAAAGCTCATTTTACAGTCTGTCAGATGCTGGTGGTTTTTGCACTTTATAGAAATGTAATTTTTGGTTTGCTCAGGATGTACATGAATGATCCCATGTGCAATAAAAGGTTCCTGTTGCATGTTTTACTTGTAACCACATTAAAGAAACATATGTGTCTGCAGCAGTCAGGATGTGTGTTGTGGTTATTCTCTCTTCTGAGGTTTTTGTGGTTTGGGTCTCACTGAATTCCTCAAGGTTTTGCTCTGGGATTTTTTTGGATTTGTTGTTGTTATCCATTTTGCATATGAAGGGATTTTTAATTATTGCAACCTTTTGTCCATACACTCTTTCTGTGCAATAAAGTTGTATTGCACTTCTGGATGCAAGAAGATGGATTAGATGGTTTCTTGAGCTCCTCGCAGCATTTTCTTTCTGTAGTTCTGTGCTTTTACTGCTGTTGGGATGTGGGAGCCATACAGGAGGTATTGATCTGTGCTGAATGCTTGTCTGTGAATTACAGTTTGTATTTTGCCATCTGGCTGCCTGATAATTAGTCCATCTTTGTATCAAATGAATGGCACATGCCTTCCTTTCCTCAAGACACATGCAAACCCATATATTTTAAAAAGGATTGTTTTCAAGCAGCATCTTTCTGTAATCACATGTATGCCCTCAGACTAACCTCACCTATGTATGGCCCTAGACTTCTCCGGGGACACCCCCTTGTTGTGGGGGAGAAGCTTGCATGCCCTCATGAGGTTGAGAGCTATGCTGACGGTGGTTTGTGCCGCCAGTAGGGTCTCCCATGCCAGACAGGTCTCAGCTGAAGGGTCAGACAAAGTGTGTCCATGGGCAGGATGGGCTCGCTAGCCGTCTGGCAACCATTCTAGGAGAAGGACAACTCCAACCCCAAACCCGGGCAGATGGAGCTCATTTAGCCCTGTAAGGCCATCCATCTAAGAGAAGGATACTCTAACCAAACCTACATCCTGAGGTATTCACTGTCACCGTCCAAGCTCGCTAGGCCGTGGCAGATGAACCTTAGGAGTAAAGGGGTGGGGCCAGTTCTGCGTACGCTGTGCCTCACCTAAAAAATCCGTTGCACAGGCTTGAAGGTTTCTCCCACATTGCAAAGCCCTGTAGCAACAGGTGAGGGTTGAAAACGGCAGGTGATAGGAAGCAGCTGGAAGCCACAGACCCAACCCTGCATGCAGGTGGTTCAGGATATGGGTCATTAGAGACTTGACCCTGGAGATGAGAGTGTCTTGCGGCAGCATCCTGAATGACCAAGCAGCCTTTTCTAGGGACAGCACTGCTTGCTCCACACGGAGAGGGGCCTAGCAAAGGTGGCCTAAACAAAGCTCATCTCCACACCCGGTTGGATAACCGCGGCCAACCGGCATCTTCCATGCAGTCAAACAAAAACAAAGAGATTTCAAAGGCATACACCTGCCTGCAAAGGTGTGCTCAAACTAACACTTGCATGTTGGAACATCAGAACCATGCTTGATACTGGAGATAGTGGACGTCCTGAGCATCGTTCTGCTCTAATTGCCCACGAACTGTCACGGTTCAACATTGACATTGCTGCTCTCAGTGAAGTTCGTCTTCATGAGGAAGGCAGCCTTAAAGAACATGGTGCTGGCTACACACTCTACTGGTCAGGCAAACCCAAAACCGAAAGATACCTTTCAGGAGTTGGCTTCATGATTAAAAACTCCATTGCCTCCAAACTTGAAAATCTGCCGACAGGTCATTCCGATCGCATTATGTCCTTACGCCTCCCTCTACACAACAAGCAATATGTTGTTCTTTTTGGCGTATATGCCCCAACTCTCCAAGCTGACCCAGCGGAAGAAGACAAATTCTACACAGACCTGCGCCACCTCACCCAAAATGTTCCTGCAGACGAGAAGATCATAATCCTTGGTGACTTCAACGCCAGAGTAGGTAAGAATTCTGAAGCCTGGAAAGGAGTCCTGGGCAAGCATGGCGTTGGAAACTGCAACGACAACGGACGCCTCCTGCTAGAGTTTTGCGCAGAACGGCAGCTCACCATCACCAACACTATCTTTCAACAGAAAGACAGCCTGAAGACAACCTGGATGCATCCTCGATCCAAGCACTGGCACCTCATTGACTATATCTTAGTACAACAGAGAAATGTCAGTGATGTCCGTCATACTCGAGTGATGCCGAGTGCAGAATGTCAAACAGACCACCGCCTTGTGCACTGCAAACTTAACCTCCACTTCAAGCCCAAACCTAAGAGAGGCGACATTCCAAGGAGGAGGCTCCAAGTCAGCAATCTTCAAACAGCCACAGTGAGAGACAGCTTCCAGGGAAACCTTCAAACTAGACTTAAAGATAATCCCATATATCCCTCTCCTGAAGCGCTTTGACAACATATTAAAAGTTGCATCCTGCAGTCCTCTGAAGAGTCCCTAGGGTTCTCCTCCAATAGAAACAAAGACTGGTTTGATGAGAACAATCAAGAGATCCAGGAATTGCTGAAGAAGAAGAGAACTGCTCACCAAGCACACCTTGCTCAGCCATCTTGCCATATAAAAAAAGCCGCCTTTCGTCTTGCATGCAGTAAGCTCCAACAGAAACTTTGAGACATCCAGAACAAATGGTGGCTCGACCTAGCAGAAAAGACACAACTATGCGCAGATTTGGGTGACCAAAGAGGATTCTATGAGGCCCTGAAAGCAGTGTACGGATCCACACACCAGGTTCAAAGCCCCCTACTCAGTGCAGGTGGTCAACTGCTTCTAACAGATAAAACCTCCATCCTGAACCAATGGTCTGAGCACTTTCAGACTCTCTTCAGTGCCAACCGTGTAGTCCAAGGCTCAGCAATTCAGCACATTACACAACAACCGGTGAAACATGAATTGGATGCAGCCCCTACTATGGGAGAGACACACAAGGCCATACAACAGGTGAAAACTGACAAGGCAGCTGGGGTTGATGGAATTCCACCTGAAATCTGGAAGCATAGAGGTCAAGCACTCCATGCCAAATTCCGCAAGCTTGTTGTGTGTTGCTGGGAACAAGGGGAACTACCACCAGATCTCTGTGATGCAGTCATCATCACCCTGTACAAGAAGAAAGGAGAAAAATCAGACTGCTCAAATTACCGAGGTATTACTTTGCTCTCCATTGCTGGTAAAATCCTTGCAAGAATACTTCTGAACAAGATTAGTACTCACTATTGCAGAAGATCTTCTACCTGAAAGCCAGTGTGGTTTCAGAGCCAATAGGAGCACCACAGACATGGTGTTTGTTCTCAGACAACTGCAAGAGAAGTGTAGGGAACAGAACAAAGGTCTCTATGTAACCTTCGTTGACCTCACCAAAGCTTTTGACACTGTGAGCAGAAAAGGCCTGTGGCAGATCTTGGAACGTTTAGGATGTCCCCCCAAGTTCCTCAAAATGATCATCCTGCTACATGAGGATCAGCGTGGACAAGTCAGATATGGCGATGCACTCTCTGAGCCCTTTCCAATAACCAATGGTGTGAAACAAGGTTGCGTTCTTGCACCAACTCTATTCACAGTCTTCTTCAGCATGATGCTCCAAAGAGCCACAGCAGACCTCGATGGAGAAAATGGCATCTACATCCGATATCGTACCGATGGAAGCCTCTTCAACCTAAGGCGACTGAAGGCCCACACCAAGACCCTGAATCACCTTGTCTGTGAGCTGCTTTTTGCTGATGATGCCGCCCTCGTTGCTCACACAGAAGCAGCTCTGCAGCACTTAACATCCTGCTTTGCAGAGGCTGCTGAGCTTTTTGGGCTGGAAGTCAGCCTGAAGAAGACAGAAGTTCTCTACCAACCTGCACCTCAAGAAGTCTTTCATCATCCCCACATCACCATAGGCAATTCAGAGCTTAAGTCAGTCCAGCAGTTCACCTATCTGGGAAGTATCATTTCCTGAGATGGTAAGATTGACAAAGAGATAGACAACAGGCTAGCAAAGGCATACAAAGCCTTCGGAAAACTCCATAAAAGAGTCTGGTCCAATAAACACCTGAAGAAAAGTACAAAGATTAGTGTCTACAGAGCCATTGTACTGTCTACTCTTTTATATGGGTCTGAATCCTGGGTCATCTACCGCCACCACCTGCGGCTTCTCGAACACTTCCATCAGCGCCGCCTCCGTTCAATCCTAAACATCCACTGGTCTGATTACGTGACCAATGTGTCCGTTCTTGAACAGGCAGGGGTCAGCAGTATCGAGGCCATGCTGATGAGAACGCAGCTGCGCTGGGCAGGGCACGTCTCCAGGATGGAGGATCACTGCCTTCCGAAGATTGTGCTCTATGGTGAACTCGCCACCGGCTGCCGCAAGAGAGGAGCCCCGAAGAAGAGATACAAGGACTCCCTGAAACAACACCTCAGCCTTGGCCATATTGACTGCCACCACTAGTCCACTCTGGCCTCCAATCGGGATTCATGGAGACACACCATTGACGACGCTGCTGCTTCCTTTGAGAATGCACAGAGAGTCAGTCTTGAGGAGAAAAGACAATGCAGAAAGAACTGTTCCTTGCCAATGTCACCTAGGGAGACGTTCCACTGTGCCTTTTGTGACCGGACCTGCCTATCCTGTATCGGCCTTTTTAGCCACCAGCATGCTTGCAGCAAGCGTGGGTAGTGCCCTTCTCAAATCTTTGTTCGCGAAGTCTAGCCATGATGATGATGGCCCTAGACTAGTCCCTGCAATGTGCTCTGGTATTATGCACTCTAAGTATTGGATTCCTGGTTACGTGATGTTTTGAATTTGCTGCATACATATATAAGCTGAGGTCTGGATGATGTACTATTCTACTGTATAGCAGCAGTATGTAGCTATTTTTTCCTTCAGTCAATCAATAAAAGGAATACTCAGTTTGACAGTGTGTTCATTCTTCTATATCCTCATCGCATGAGATCCATTCCTAATGGGACTCAGTGGGTTAGGACCATCAGAAGAAGCAGCCTGAGCAGCAAGATAGCCTAAAGAGGACAAAGGCAGTGTACAATTCCTGTGGTATTAATGCTAGAGAAAGCTGGGGTTCATTATAGCATGTGAAATCAGGAAATCATTAATTCAATGAAAATCTACCCCTAACACATGGGCAAAAAATAAACACATTTTGTGAAGCCTTTTTTTCTTCTCCTTCATCAGGAAGCCCTGGGAAAGGGTTGTGCAGAGGAGAGGGAAAGCATTTTCTCACTCTTTGGGATAGTGGCTATCCAATTTGGTGCTTAAGAACTGTAATTCATGAGACACTAGCTATACACTAAATGCACAGGAAAAATGTATTTTATTGGTATATATTTGGAGAAAGACTTTTTGGTTTATAATATTAAAGAGGCTTTATTTTTTTAGAAGCTATAATGTAATTATTTCTAATTTTTCAAAAATGTAGCACATTAAAAATTAAAGGTGTGTGCCAGCTTGTAAATTATGACAGTTTATTTTTTCCTACCTGGAAAGAATTTTTACCACAAAATATATTCATTTATGCAACTTTCAACCATTTGGCAACTGCCGAAAAATACAACCTAAGGGACCATATCTGCTCAGTCATTGTGATTTTGGTAGCATAAAAATCATTTGCTAGCAATTGGTTTGATGCAACAATATCTTTCATTAAAAGGAATTGAATAAAAATGTACTAAACAGTCAAAATTTCTTACAAGTCTTATGCACTGAATGGGACTTTTACCTATAAACAATCTAAAAAGTATTCATGTTGATGGTATTAAATATGTATAAAGAAAATTAACATTTTCTTTATTTATCTAGTCCTATTTTGTGGAAATGAGCATTTATTAATTTGCTAGTAAATCTGACTGTACACCTTCTTTCTTTGAAATACTTTTGCTTTTCTACTGCCATTTGCATTACCACCTTTTGAAATCTAAAATATGATTTGTACAAGAAGACTCAATTTTTTAAAATTGTCATGATCATGTGTAAACCCTTCTCTTTGTAATATGTGTATACTAAATTAGTAATAGTCTTCTCTTTGTCATTGAAATCACTGGCAAGAAAGGGGAATGACCTTTCTGAAGGGTTTTCCTTCTACACAGTGGAAAACAGGGGTGCATGAAGATAACAGACTGCTATGCATAAACACTCTTAAGATCAGTTTTTGGCTCATTTCAGATTGATGTCTGTTATGCTGACTAAACTGTTTCACCATTTCTTCATTCTGCTCTGGCCTATTGTATCCACTGTTATCTCCAATTAACTGTGCAGATGGTAAGGTTTTGGGATCGGGCACACTTTTTGTTAAACATGTGTATAGTGCATGCCAAGTAGGGGCCCTCATCTCCAGTTGGAATGGTAGCACTACTGCAACACAAATAATATTATTTGAAACAAATTTACGTACAATAAAATAATGGATATTTTTCTTCTCCAGTTGAGAGAAATAAAAACAATTTTCTGTTTTACTTTTGTCCCTAAATACATACACACAGACAGACACAAATACATTAGTCTAGATGAGGGTAATGTGTTCATCTTTCATAGGTTCTGTATTTGATTAGCCTATGTAATCAAATAAGAAGTGATAACTTAATAAACCATAAAAGCAAAGTAATATATCAGAAGTAAAGAATGTCAAAGGCTTGAGAAATAAACTAAAACTTCTATGTTTTCAAGTACATATAGATTACATTTTCATAGGATTCCTACTACCACCACCACAATTTTATTTCTACTGATGTAAAATGCCTCTGGTGACAGAATTTAAGTGTGGTGCCTAGACCATGAAAAAAAACTTCACAGAAATCCAGTCAAGCACCCAACCCTACTCATACACCTTTTTGTGTGCTGGTCTTCTGAGTAATAGCATGTCCAAGCAATGAGTCTTAATATGGGTATGGAAACAGAATGGCATACACCTTTTGTTGAGAGCTTTTACAGTGCACTGTGCATGCTACTGTGAAACCTTTGCTCCTGGTTTCTTTGCCCACACATTGGCTCTCCTTCTCAGTTTCCCAAATGACCAGCTACCAGCAGGTTCTGGGCACAAGATACTTATTTTGCTGTCTTCAGGTTTTGAAATCTCTTTAGATCAGTACTTTTTCTACAGAGATAAAAGCTTCTCTGTTTTCCTCCAGAGTGAGGAGTTATACTTGCAGAAAATTGGTTTTGATGGCTATGCCTTCCCATACCCAAACCAATGTTGGATAGATGTAAATCTTTGGGTCTAAGTCTCCAGAAGTTTTGAAAGGAAACTGGACCACAGCTTGCTCGTGACACATATTGTATTATATTAATTCTCTGCTTCAGGGCATTTATTGACTGTCTTTGGGTCAAGAAGGTTTATTTTTTTCTTTTTCTCTCTTGATTTATAAATTGACTCCTAGGGTTTAACTTTTGGCTTAACTTCTGTTCCTCTAGTGACCAGCTAACTAGAAATAGGCCACATGTCTAGACAGGATGCAAAAGCACAGTGCTACAATGCTTGTGGTACCACTTGAAGTAAGCTTATAGTTAAACTGATAGCCAGATTTGGGATCAGGAAGAATTTTTCACCTAATCCAAGTGGAATGATTACAAGATTTTTTTTGCTTGTTTTGTTTGATTCCTCCATATTGAAGGGCATAGTCTTTGTCTTAGGTACCTTGAGACTATGCAAATAAAAAAAATATATCCTGCTATGCTGGAACCTAAAATGTTAGCAATATCTTTGATTTATCCTATGTACTTTCTGTAGGTCATTAGAGAATTAAAAAAAATATTTGTTGTAGTAGTTGTTTGATCCAAATAAACCTCAGACAGTATTATAGCAGGAATTATTAGGCCATTCAAGACTCCACAGCTGCCTGCTAGCACAGCGAAATGGATTTATAGGCCTAGGCTGCCATTTCAGACTGAAGTTCATACAAAAGTTGAATCCTGATTGCATCACCATCATCATGGTTCTTAGATCCATTTGTTGCAGAAGTGTGTGGCAGAGCAGAATTTAGGCTCTCCATACAGAGATGCATAATGGCAATCAGTTTTTCAAGGCAGGCAAGTGTAACTGCAATAGATATTCACCTTTCTATCACCTTATTACTTAGAGTTACTGAAGGACATTTCTGTAAATGATAATTCAAATGCAATATGTCATGTAACACATTCAGGTAGCTAAGAAAGAAACTTTTGAAGGTGTTCAGGTTTGTTGAGACATTATATTTAATCGGGCAATTATTCCAAAGTGTGTTTTCCCAATTTTTAAAGATTTTTCTAGCAAATAGAATGGACTTTTATAATTTACTGAGAGAAAAAAAAGTGTATGAAATGTTCTTTTCAAGATTATCTGTTTTGTAATCCTCTTGTGCATATACTAACAGCTCTATACTCTGTTTTTTAAGCTTAAGGAAGATTTCCCCCTTGGCAATTCAGTACAATGGAAATGCTCAAAAGGTATTTAGTACATGTGAATTTTTAACATGAGAATGCTCCAATTTTGAATACATAAGGTAACAGCTAGAATCAGCTTGGAAATAAGACCTGTTACATTTTTGCTTCAAAAACCTGTTTATTTTTCATTCACAAGCTTGTTCTGAATTTCTGTCAGGTCTGGAAATAGATTCAGCTAAACAAAGAAAGATAAACAGAAATTTCTGCTGATATCAATCCCATGAAATCTCTGGCTGGGACATTCCTCATTGTGTCCATTTTCTGCAGCTAAAGGCCCATACAAACTCCTGGCAACTGGATAAATATATTGTATTTTAAAATACTTTTGACAAAGAATTAGAATAATCATGCACTTCAAGATACAAATTTCCTGTTATGTCATTGGAGTTGCAGATTATCTCAAATGTAAATGAGCACATCAATTTGTTCTGACATTTTTAGTAAAAGCCAGAAGTCCATGGCACTTCTGAACTTCATCAAAGTATAAATTTTGTACCATCCATATCTTATCTGCTTTTAATCTAAATGTTTATGAGTACTGTAAAAATACAAGACTTCTTTGTATTTAAAAAGTAAAGGTGTAAATCTCTTGTTGTGAAAAAAATGAAAACGTATCTTTGCCACCAACAGTATTACCTTAGTTTGATTCAACCTTGATATGGGATATAAAAATAGTCTCACTTTCGTGCTTAAAAGTACGATGTAGAAAGGTGTGTTGGATCAGGGAGCTGAACCTTTGACTCTAGTGCCCATTTTGACATCGAAGAAATGGCTAGCAGTAAAAGCAATGAGCCATACACTTTTAGAAATATGCTTTAGATTGGAGCCTGCCACCTATGGCAAGAACCTGCACGTTGGCTTCAGAAAGAATGGGAACCTCTACACCCTTTCTCATGAAGTCAATGCAGTGTGAGACCTGGAGACATTTTTCCTCCTTTAGGTGTTGTGACATTCCCATCCACAGCTTTGCTATGGCAGAAGTCTGCCTTTCAGAATACTATTGCCACAACCTGTCATCTTTCCATAAACCATCACTGTCTACAATGCACCTCCTTTCGGTTCCTGATTTTTCTGAAATGGGTGGCAACCATGGACCTACCTCTTCCACAGTGTGTCACAAAGTTTTTGGTGCCTCATGCTATGTTAATACAAGGCTATAAATCTATATTTGCCCAGTAAATCCATGCCTGACTGATAGTAGATATCATCCACAGTATTTTAGGATACCTGTTATCATAATTAGTTTATGGGCTTATTATGGCTGCTAGGAATACTATTCATTAACCCTAAAAGCATTTATTAGAAGTGATTTATTGGAATAATTGCCTACTAGGTAAACAAGCAGTTACATTGGCTAATGAACTGATTTCTAATGATTCACAACTCCGATACATTCAGATGCAAAACCAGAGATCAGACTAATTTAGTGGTAACAAACTTTATGTGTTTCGTGATGTTCTAAAATAGCCAGTAGGTGTGTGTGTCCTTACTTCCCTGCTTCTCCCTGAACCAGGTCACAGAGCTACAGAGGCAGCACAGTGAGGCTGAGAGCCAAATATCTCTATCTGTGACCTGCTTTGTTCTGCAAATCAAAGTACCAGTTTTAGCACACACAGTCTTGGGATGACCTGCTTTGCTCCCAGGCCATGATCAGAAACTTGGAGACCCATGAGCCTCGGTACCCTATCAGAAACTGAAATAGTCAGTGGCTTAAACATTCTGAGATCACTAAGACATCTGTACACTGTAGCAAACTGAAAAGAAACAACTCCTCACTCAGCAAAGCCTACCCCTCCCTGTGAAAGGCCCTTCAGATAAAGAGGGTGCCATTGTCCAGCTATCCCAGGTGCAGAAGGGTAGGTCTACCTGAAGCTACAAACTGGACTTCCAGATAAGGAAAGAGGCTAATAAGAGGCAAATCCTGTGAGGTGGGATAATCCTTATTGTGCCAATGTCCTCCTTTACATGATGACTCTGCTGTAAAAATTCTGGGTGACCTTGAAGATATTTTCCATCTGGCCTGGACAATTAATCTCAAATGTTGGACCATGATAGACCTTGATCAATATTGACATAATAGGCAGCTGTAACATCTTAGGGGTGTCAGAGACTCGTGACATGTCCTGGAACATGTCACATGACACTATCCATTGTAAAATTCCCTGCCCTAGGAGAGGTACAAGGTGTTCACACCCCCAGCAGATCAAGACCATTGCTTCAATGAACCGACATCAAGGACCAAGTTCCATCACTGGATCCAATGGATGGTGACTATATAAATATACAGATATATACACACATATATATCTTTCCACCTTCTTTTTTCTTTCTTTACCTTTTCCTTATACATTTCCTTAGGTGATATTTTTGTGCCTTAATATTGCTCTATTCCTTATAGAGTTCCTTAAATGCTAATTTTATGCATTAATATTGCTGTATTACTATAGATGATAAAACCCCAAATGGCAACATACCTGCTTACTTTCAAAACAAAATTGTTCTGAAATAAACTGTACATATATATGTTTACAAACAGTGATTATTCAGTGTTGTTTCACTCTAAACCACCCCAATGGATTTATTAACAAGAACCTGGGTTCTTGTTATAGCCTTCTGGGGTGGGTTGTAACAAGCCCAGACAGAAACTTGAGCCTGATACTCACCATCCTCTCTGTTGCTGAACTCTTTCACAGCTCCTTTTCCAGACTTGGATACATCCAGCTGCTCCCTGCTTGGAGACCATGCTGGTGACCTTCATATCAGAGTTCAGCCTTCCAATGGCCAAACCACAAGTGACCAACCTGAGCCTTTCACTGTAAATACTGTCCAGCACAAACTAATTTGTATTATGTACCAGGGCATCCAGGGTTCACATATCTAAAATACTTAATTTCTTTACTTTAAAAAAAATTTATATCCAGAATAGGGACAAAGATGAACAAGGGCTAATACACTGTCCTATTTTTTTTATTATGATTTTGCCCTTGTTTAAAGTTAAAACATCTGAAGTTGGATCATCAGGTTGCAACACTTTAGTCGCATAAAAGTCTGAAATCCAGCTAAAGGAAATTAAAAACATCAAACTAAATTCTTCCTTTCTGTCTATACTTTCTAAGTTGTCATTTTAACAATGCCTAGGGCAAACTTCTTAGGAAAAGCAGACCACAAATGACCAGGGTTTCTTTTAGTTCTGATTAAAGTCAAGTTTGAGAAAAATGTTGCATTTGCTATGTGATGAGCAGGAGTTGGACACTATGCTGTGTATTCATCAGGAACATCAATGTGTCAGAATTGTTGCACAGCCACACTAAAGGACATCTATTCTAATCCCTGTGATGTAACACTTGGGTTTTCTTGACACTCTGTATTTATGATGATCTCATTATTCATTACATAAAGCAGGGGAAAAGTCATTCTGATTTCCCTTGTAGTGACATATATCTACAAAGACTAATGGAATTATTGCAGATTTGTGTTCTGGTGAGTGCAGGATTTGTCCTAGCAGCTCTATAAATTCCCTAGTTTTCAGTTAACAACACAGCTATACACCATGCAAGTCCTGAACCATCTGGTTTCTCTGAGAGTGCAGGAGATTTTTAGGGAGTTCTTTCTTGCTCTGAATACAATTAGTTATTTCTTTCCCAATTCCTGACATTGACTATAATCTTTCTTACAAATTTTAATTATTTCTTGAGTTGTGCAGCACTTGACTGGATGTTATTTCATTAAACTGAAGAGACTGTATAAAGTCATAAACTAAAGAGACTGATTGCAGTTCATGAGAGGAGAAGGAAGCAAAGCTGTAAGATCATCATTCAGCAGAATAGTAGAAAAATTTGTGGCAGCCAGGGACTGCAAGAAAAGGAAGGTCTTTGGAAGTAAAGGCAAAACACAATCTGAGATTGAAATTCTTCATTGTAAACATCAGGGGAGTAACGCAGCATAGCAATAACAACTGCTGCTAATGGGCACTCCCTTTTAGGAAAAACATGGTTGTATACTTCATATATAATCTAAATTAAAAATGTTATTCCCTTTTGTGCAACTATACAACCAAGACTGCACAACTGTCAGGATTTGGAGGGGACAGGGAAAGAGAATTCTTACAACTGATGTTATTCCACAGGCACATCAAGACCACGTGAATTTCCGGAGGTTCCCTGGGAAAGCAAGACTTTTTTTCCAAGCAGTTTACTAGGCTTAGAAAGATTTTTGTCAGAGGAAGTGCCTAGGTTTAAAAGGCACTGAGCAGTATTTCACATTTATTTGCCCTGTTTTAATTTAAACTTGTAGCAGAGCTTCTGATGCATGTTGTTCTTTGATGGCTGCAGTAATGCAAGGGGAGGGATAGACAAGTTCTGAAAAGTCAATAGAGTGCCAAGCATGATAGCCAATGTTCAGTGAACCAAACTCTTTGACTAGCTCAGTCTACCAGCATTCTTTTTTCAGGATAAATTATTTGATGACTCTGAACAGCTTTGACCTGACTTTACCTTTAGGGTAACTTTAACCTTCCACTGTTTATCTTCTAAGAAAGAAATAATCTTTTCAGAAAGGAGACTTGCATTTTAAAATAATAGGCATGGAGTATCTGGCACAACCTTTCTCAGCACATTCAGGAAGGTATATGATGTTTCACAAGAGACCAATTTAGGTGACAAAACTAACACACCAAACATGTCATCCTTCATTAAGGAAAATCCTTTGTGTCAAAAGCAGTATTGCTATGAGGATTGCGACATTTGCAATATATGAAATAAACCATTAGTTTTCTAACATGAACATTTCACACAGGATAAAGCAAAGAAACTGCATGTTGACCTTGGTTTCCCCTGTGAAACATTACAATCTTGTATGATATAAAAATAAGAGGAGCAATTAGCCAAAGTCTTTGGCACATCTTGTACAACAGTTTTGCTTTATACAGCAACTTTCACCAGTCTTTCATAGCATTCATACAATAGATGTACTGTAGAATGGCAAAAAGATAAAGCATTGATTAAGAATCCCACCTTATGGAGTAACAGAGTAGCATAAAGCAGATTTCAGAGCTTCTGTTTCTTCCCTTAATTTTTTGTCACTACAACATTATTCTAAATCTCACAAATACAAACTTTTATTTTGAAAGCATACTCTGGTGAACTCCAGCAGTCCTACCTGTCCCAGCCAGTGCTGGACCTTCCTTTTCCATCCATACTGCTTGAGAGCCCAGCTGTTGAGACATCTGGAAACTAACAGCCTGAGTGTGAGACTTCCTAGCTTCCTCACTGCTGTGTGTCCCTCCAACACCCCCAGTTATTCCACAGCACTTACATAATCCAACTGTTTTCAGATTTGTCCCCTCATTTTGTTGGGCAACAGAACTGTGTTGGTAGCAAGTCACCAAAGATTTTGTATATTTTCTTAACTAATGTGCATTAGAGAGTTTGAAAGAAGTCCAGTGTTCCAGTACATTGAATTAGGTCAGAGTATATGTATGTTTTTTCACAGTGGTATGAATTGGTAGTCTAGAAATATTCAACAGAGATTGTACTGGATTGTACTAGGAAATATGTTGATTAGATGAAAGTGTAACTTTTTGAAGTTAAACATGAAGTCACAGTCTACCCACTACTGCTTAAAGCTTCATCTCTTGTCTTTGGAGACCTACTGACACATTTTTCAAAGTAAATACAGATGTTGCTATAGATTAATTTGTGTTTCTAGATTACCCATGTCTTTGCTGAATAAAGGCTTTCTCCTCTGCTGCTCCTTTACACTGTTGATACACAACTGATACATAACCAGTGCTCACTTGTAATATATGTCGATGTCTCAATGTACAGTATCCTCCTGGGGAGCAAATGGGACTATACAGAATCAGCATAAAGAGAAACACCACAAGGAACCCTGTGTCCCTTTCATCTGGAGGCACTCTCCCTGGGCCTTCTCATCTCTGGAAAGTTGTAACACCGATCAGTCATGACATGTGGGAGATAGTAGCCCCTTGTTTCATGGTGGTACATTTTTATACATTTTTTTTTGTGTAAATGTTGTGGGTTGAGCAATGTTAAAGAGGAGGGTTTGAAAGCACTCCAAAACTGTGCTGACAAATGATGAGCTATGTTCTTTATTGCTTAGATGTTTTGAAGTGTAATATTGCTTTATGTTTGTTGTCTTGGCTCTTCCAAAACAATTTCCTTCTTCATCTTACTTTTGCTAGGAGTTAAAATTTCAGAGCTTTGATTATATAGTGTAAATCTTATTCTATCCTTCCCAAGATACTTCCAGATTAGATTTTATGCAAAATAGCTTTCATCCTCTGATTTACTTTGCAGATATAATGAGCACAGAAAAGTTTGAAATATTTTGAAAACAGAACAGAAATATTTGCCTTTGCTAGGACTGTGGTAAAATATGTTGAACTGACTGCAGCTGATCAGGGTATCACCTTGTCCCTCACACACTAACAAGATGCTCAGCTTTGATCTGTTGGCATAACATTACAGTTGCCCCCTAACCTGTTTCTGTCACCACGAACTGAATCCTGTTTCTAGTTTACATAGATGGGGCTTGTCCAGCCAACTGGTGAGGTAGCCAGTGAACTGATATCAGCTGGGGGAAATGACTTATAATCGTTGAGAACCCTTCTTGGCCCTACTAATTCCTTACTATTAAAGATGTGATAGTGCCTTATTTGTCATACCTGTGGAGGTTTTCATCATGCATTCACCATAAGATTAATCCTTTTCTTTCTTTTTTTTTTCCTTGATTTTAATGGATGACTGGTAGTGATGAGTTCCACCAGTGTTTGTGGTGTCACTGACCCAGTTTTGAACCCTTCTTCTTCCTGTTTATCGCTCTTCTAAGGCGAGCTGAGCAGAACAGAATATAACATTCCAGGAAAGATTGATTTACACAATATTAGATTTATTCAGTTGTGTTTTCTGTTCTGTTGCATCTATATTCTTAGGACCTCACACTGGATTGCAGTGACTACAATGACATGTCCTCCACGGTGCCAAATGCTTTTTTCAGTGTTTATACAGTTAATTTAATGTTCAGCCTCACTATGTGAATGGTTAAGTACCTTTCTTTAAACATATATTGCATTTTACTTCTTAGCATTTAAAAGTACTATGGCTCCAAACTGTGCTTTTTCCTAATATTATGTAATTTTACATCACAGCTTTTGTATCTCATTTTGCTGTTTAAAAAATAAAATTATTAGCTGTTTCATCTTATGCCTCTTATCTGATATTTGAATCATAATAATGTGTTTTCTCTTGCTTCAAACCAAAGTTTAATGACCATATGGCTTATTTAGTAGGGATTTCACTAGAGAATATGTGAATCCCCATGCTGATTATAAAGAACAGGGATTTTAGCCATTACTTCATAGTCTGCATGCAGGGAATTCTACTGTATTAGAAAAGCATAGGTTTTGCATGCACCAGTTTTTCCTTTATAGGACATTTATAATGCCAGTACTGAAACATATTACAGACATTCAATATTTTGCAGCTGGAAATGTTTTATTCAGCTCACCTGGCACTGAAGCAATGCTTATCCACAGATAATATATTGTGCTTTCTTTCAAATGTTTCCTACATCCCAGCCCTCCATATAACTGAAGTACCACAGTAGCTGATTCTACTGTGAAGTTCAACAATAATTTTAAATTCCTGGCACTACTCCCAGTGGAGCTATGTTAATTTGCAGCAGCTAAAAATATGGCCCAATAGTGCTGTTTTGCTGCATTCCCCCTCCTCCCCAAACTAAACAAAGCATTTAAATGCTTAAAGAACACATTTATCATATATATGATGCTATTTAATAACACACTGACAGAGAATAGAATGATGTCTAGAATACTGTCATGATTGCATTTAATCTGTTTCAATAACAGCTTACAGTGCACCAAAATAGCTGCCTTAGATTATCTGAAGCATACTAATAACATTTTCCAAACTAAATTTAATGGTGTTCCATTACTCCTGGCTTTTTTTTCCTCCTGTTTCAGAAGTAATAGTAGAAAGCCTAAGGTATACCATCTTAACATATAATAATTATCAGTTTTCCAAATTAAAATTATGTTAGTAAACTGGAAGGTTTTACCTACTGGAAATCACCTTGTTAGGAATGGTTAGTCATTGTATTGTGAGTAAAGAATTGTCCTAGTTTATCAGGAAGAAAGGAAACATGGGACAGAGAGCAAGACAAGACCTCATCTCTCCATCACCCATCTCTATATAGGTCAGCGCTCCTCTCTGTGAAGACTCATTGTGTTGAACAGATGCTGCCCATGTGTGGGATCTGCCTAGTCAGAGGATACATTCTTAAGTACCTTTGGATCTATACACAAGCATAAAACTCATGAGTAGAAATAAAAAAATATTAATGAGAACCAGGAGAATAATTAAGACAAAGAACTTCACGATTAAAAGAAAGAAGTAATTGAGTTATTTTGTGTAGTATCCTATTCCCAGTGTGGGATATTCATGATTTAAAGAGATTCCTGAGTTCCTTCCTGAAAAGGACAGTCTTCTTGAACTGGCACTGAGTAAATGTCATGTCAACATGAAATGAGATCTTTCATAGACAAGATGAAGCAGTATTTAGCTTAAACATATTGAATATGTTGAACATATTGAGGTGGGATGATGGTTAAATATCAGAAAATGCACTATTATGGAAAAGTAGTACAAATATAAAAAAATATGCTCTGCATGGATTGCTGGCACCTTACTCAAAATCATCCTGAAGTTCACCCTACCTAGGTCTTGCTGGCAAAGCACAGGAAATTCCCAAAGCTGAATGAAAAGCAGAATGCCTGAATGCCTTTATGTAACAGTTTTGCAGTTGGAAACAGCATCATGGAACAAAATGAATCATTCATCCTACATGGAGAGAGAAGCAGAGGTAAATTCAGGTTTTCAGGCTAAGAACTTTAGGCATCTGTGTCATTAGAGGTAGAGGAGGAAAATGCGTCACAGCTTCTGTGTTGGTGGTAAATCTACATTAAAGGGGAGAAAAAGTTAATTCCTGCATTTTTGGCTGCAAAATCCCTGCCTCAAGGACATCATCATGTTCAAATCCTGTCCTTAGCTCAATCTGTGTAGCACAAAGTATTAGCAAGAGAGGAGGGGTTTAGCCTATGCAGTGCATATGAAGAATTGCCTAAACCACATGCTACTAAAACAGACTGAAGAGGTACTCCAGCAACCATTCCATTCAAAGTAAGTTTGATCCTTGCTGACTTCTTTTTGGTTGGTTTTTTTTTTTTGGGCCATTCATAGTGCACCTATTTCCTCTGGCTCTTTGTAAGTCAGTGCACTTTCTCACAGCAATACTCTGCAGTCTGCACCTCATGATTTTGCCTGATTACTGATAAGATCTGCAACATGTACATAAAATTGCAACACTCTTTGTATCTTTTTCACTTTCCCATAGCACTGTGAGATAACTAGTTATTAACTGTTATAAGGCACAGTCTCTGTGCTCTGCTCACCCTCACTGCAGCTGCTAATAAACTTCCCAACAAACTGAATTCTCTGTTCTTCGAGTTTTTGGCTGCTCTTATAGTTTCATCCTCTTTCTCCAGCATTGTGTACAATGGTTTCTTAAAGCATCTTGCCTGATTCTTATACTTCTTTATGCTGTCACAGACAAACCAAATCCAACTGTGTTTGGGTCACAGTGTTTGACCACATAGGGATTCTTTCATGTTCTGGAGAAGTTTAACCACCAATTCTTTTAAAGAGTCTCTCTTATTGTTTCAAAAACTTCTACAAATTCTGACAGGAGCAAAAGCGCAGTACAGTGGAAGGCAATGGAGAGGTGAAAAGCTAATCTCCACTCAGAAATGCCTATTAAAATATTAATTAAATTAAGATATTATTGTGTTTCACCTCATACTTAGTCCTAGATCCAGCATCCACAGTGTCTCCTGAAACCTCCTGAAACCTGCAGAAGAGTTTGTTCCAATGTTATTGGATGTTTTTATCAATGACCCATAGGACATACAGTTCAACTGTAGAATAACGATGTTGCCAAGATAGGTGAGGCAGTAAATGATGAGAACACAGTCCAGCAAAACATACTTTAATTCAAGCAAGTGCTGTGTAGTGTGTTTGGGTACAAAGAACACCAGCTGTTCTCAGAGGCTAGAGCCCTTTGAAGTATTCACCAGAAAAACACAAGTGCTCTTCACTAACCCATTTCAATGTTTTGGCCAAAGAGTTTAGGTAGATGCTTGCATATGCACCAAGGGTAACATGAGAATAAGCTGGTAAGGCACTTTGTCTCTGAACACAGCAGTGCTAAGGTCTTTACTAGAGTCCTGTTTCTGACTCACAACAGTCCCATTTAAGTAACAGTGTGGAAAATGGAGTGTACAAAGGGACCCACAAATAATTCAGGTCACGAAAGACACAATTTACAATGTGGACACTGAGGACTACTGCTGGATTTTTTTAAAGATCTGATCCTTGTGCAAAGTTTTTGTTTACCTAATGTCCTGCAGGCAAAGGCATTGGAACAATCCAGTAGCTGTGACTGAAGATAAAGGGAGAAAAAACCAGCTTTGAACCCTAAAATGACATATGATTTCCTAGCTGTGTTGGTAGGTGAAAATTGCATCAGCTTATCAGGAGCCTGTAAATTCATCTCAACCTTAGGTCTTCGAGAAATTATTATGTGTCTTCCTAAAAAATGTGCTTTAATCCAGCTTCTGAACAAATGTCTGCAGACAGATGTCAGACCAACCAAGTATACTGGTCCCTACTGGCCATCACCTCATGAAAGAAATCTGTGAAGGGCAAAGCTGAGATTTAATTAATCACATTTTAAACTAAAAACTTTTTATTCATTTTGAGGTTTGCTTCTTTCTTTTGTTCATGAGAGTGATTATTAATTCCATAGAGAAGATTTTACAGTAAATAAGAATAAGGGTTCAGAAATCACAGTTTAAAAATGAAGTATCATTTTACTGTAAATACTTAGTGTGGAGCCTGTGATGGAATTATGTCATTTGGAATGAGTAATGCCTATAATCCACTTATTCCCTTCATTTATTGTTTCTTTGAGTATTAATTCAAATTTTAATAGTATTGGAAAAACACAGCTGTTTCTTGTTGAAAAGACAGTTATTTACAGGAATAATTGATTCAGATGGATGTGATCTATACATCTAGTTTTTAAAAATGAAATTATATAGTGAACTATGCTTGTCCATGTTGTTTCCAGGGAAGTTTGTCAACCCTTTTTCTCATCTTGTGGATAGTTTTGTTTGAAAAGTGATTAAAAAGACTACTGTCAAGATTTAGACATGAGAATTAATCTTCATACAAATTGTTCAGTTCCATTGTGGAAGTTTCCCACATTGTGTTCTGTGTGATCTGGAGCAGAACTTTTACTGATAGATATTCATGCAGTGACTATCAAGGACATTTGTGAACAAATTTAAAGACTAACACAAGAGAGAAAACACATGCATGTATATTTATACATCATAGTTATCCTTTTTTAAAAAGTTATTAAGGACACCACAATTCAATATACAATTATCTGATGACACATAAAAGTAATATCATCAGGATTTTTGATTGTTATCTACATGTAGGTGGTAAACCATGAATCAGTTAAATACCTGATAGAAAACTTATGTACGCAAAATTCTCACACCCCCAGCAGAACATATGATGTTGAGAGATGTCACATAGATTACGGGGTTGGAAAAACACAATATTTAAGGGGATTTTTAGAAATGCTACTGCACCTACTTTCGAATCCTTCTCCCTGTACATTTACATTATTTATCTGTAACAGTACTCCATAAAATACCTTAAAACAACATACATTATGCCTTCTCAGCACATTATTGTGAGACCTAGGCAGACAATTGGCTGTGGGTTTCATTGCTTTCTTGTACTCAAAAGGTTAAAGCTGTAATTTCTAGGCCTATAGCGTCATGAAATATTACACTTAAATAATGGAAAACCTCTTATAATTTTATATACAGAAAATCTGCTCTGAAGATTATGAAGTTTACTGAATATCCTTTTCTATGTGTATTTGTAGGGAAAAGCATTTGATCTGGAAACATGCTCTTTGCTCACACTGGAAATGAACTGAAATACATGTGACTATATGATTTGCATATTTACTAAGACTGCAATGTAAGCAGATATGATTTTGACTTACAGGTGTGCATCTTTGGAATCACACCATGAAGGACTCTTAAAATTACTCTCATACATTGACCCTACATTCACTTTAAACAAAACAAACTCAACTAAGATGAATCTGTTTTTCACAGCTTAGTTCCACTACACAGTACAATTAAATCTCTTTGACAGAGATTCTTTAAAGTACAAGTGAGAGAAAGTTCTTTAACACAGATAATCTTGAAGCAATTAAAAGGCCTTGACTGGCCACTTCCCACTTCCCAGGACCAATACTTTGCTGACTATACCACTAAAATCTTTCTGTATCTTCTGTTTAAAATTTATACATATTTCTGAAATATTTTCATTTGAAAAAATGCCATTTAAGCAGGAATGTCCCAGGCACTTCTGATACAAACTTGCTTCATAGATTCTATCAAAATCAGTAAAGAAATTCTTCTACACTGCATAAAGCATCTCCCATCTATGCATAATCTGCATATAAGCCCTGGTCCAAGACCTGCACTAACATCACTGATACCTGCCCAGGAGCATTAAGGTTTTACTGTGCCCATCCTCTCTGAAGTCAGAACAGTCATTTCACCTCTTGTTGCAAAAATGCAGGAAACTAAACTAACTGACGATTGTCACATTAATAAAAAACAAACAAACAAAAAAAAAAACAAAACCAAAAAACAAACAACAAAGTTCAGAGAAGGAAAGTAACAATTCCATTTCTATATTTTTTAAAATTACATCCCAGCAATAATTTTAATGTATCTCATCTATAAGACACCCAAATAATGATTGACAACTATTTATATCCCAGCTTTCCCATCATAGTGGAATGCCATATGAAAACACTGTCATCAATATTAATTAGTACACTCCCACTGCAGACAAAAGCAAGGCACAATGATGTTACAAAAAATCCATTAAAAATCCTCTAGTGGCAAAATGAAAAATCTGTAAAATCTAAGCAACTTTTGCCAGTCTAATTCAATAAGTGACTTTGCTCCTCTGCACAGACTTGGTGGAAGGTTCCAGAATGTGAACTCTGCTGGTGAGGATACCTTCAGCCCCCCATGCATCCCACGTGTCTCAGCAGTCACAGCAGCAGTGCTGGGAATTTGGGAAACTGGCACAAGCAAGAGCAGCCCCGAGGCTACAGTGCTGAAACTGGAAAGCAGATCACCATACAGCTGGTCTATGACCAAGCAGCACTCATATGGCTCACAGCCACCACTGCAAACTGTTCCTCATTAATACTTTTGCCTTCCAGGTACCAGAAGAGGATTTATGCCATTAGTTCCTATTCTGAGATAATCAAGCTCCTTAATACATAAACTTCCCAGTCTAAAACATCAGGATTCTTAAAAACATTGCTTTATAATGAAAAAGACAGTTGAAAGCAACAGTTTCTACACCAACTATGTACATGATCCTCTTCCCTTCAGATATTAAAAACATTAAAGTACCTTTGCATATCATTTACAGCTATGAAAACTATCTCAAGAATAATATATATTATCCAAAGAGCTAAACTGCAGTAAATACAACTATTATAATATGATAAGATCTCTCCATTTTAAGGACTTCCTTGCATCTTTATGGTACTTTAGCACCCACAGTTTGTCTAATAGCAAGTGCATTAGATCTGGTTAAACGCCACAAGTAAGGCTTCTGTGGAAAAGACAGTATAATCTCACATTGCCTAAGGGGTGAACAGCTTATGCAAGTGAAGTGTCACTTTGCCCTTGAGTAAATCATTACATTCTTTCAGTGTCCTACATATGTATAGATGCATAGTTATGTCTGAAGAGTGTTGTAAAATAACCTCTTTTAAACTTCAAACACTGCAAAAGGTACAACCACATAATTTTCCCCTTTGGGCGAGTCTCTACTGTGTGTGCTAACGTGTAGATCCTTGACCACCATTTTCTCCATTCCCTTTCAATTTCCATTTTACTTGAACATGAATGTGTTGGCAGGGCTCAGAACTTTATTATCCAATATCTATATCGAATAAATTTTGGCAGATTTTTAACTGAAAGCACCTCAAAAAAATAGGAGCTGTGCACTGTCAATATAACATTTTTAGCATTCAATCCACTGTGGCTCATGCATGGAATACAATAAAACTGATTTTGATTTAGTATTGTAGAAATTAATATCTCACCTTAACCCATTTAAAGTAGAAACCCAGTCAAAAATAATGATGCACTCTCCCTAAGAAGTCACTGCAGAGAGACAGGCAGCTGCAAAGGCAGATTCAGAGCACACTGAAAGAGGTATCTGAGATAGCTGAGAAGAATTGATCAGTGGAGGTATCCTTATGCCATAATTGCACATAGAGAGAGCTGTAACAATTAGTCAGGACCAAGCATTTATCTTCCACATGGTTTAATGTGGGTGAGATGAATCCAAGCCTAGCCTTCCAATTCAGATGTTGAAATTATTAGAAGACAAGCACACCAGTGCAACAAAGAGGTACCTCAAATGTCATTTTAAGTTCCTTCTCCTAACTGTAGGGCATTGTGGACTTTGCACAATGGAGTGATCCTGGATGTTGTGCAGAAAGATGCTAAGGACTAACCCACAGGAAACCCCACACTCTTCTCTGATCTCTTGGGGGAATAGGTGCCAAACTAGGAATAAATTATAGGATAGGAGGCAGCGTTCACCCAACATGATAGGATAAATATTTGGTTCCTCAAACTAAACAGCTTCCAATCTACCTCCTGACTGTGGGTGGTGGCTTTAATGAGACAGTTGTGGTGGGGTTATTTCCACCTCCATTTTTAAGCTGGGCAACTCTGCAGATAGGAATCCAAGATGTGAAAGCATAAAAACAGCCTAAATAAGAAAAGTGCTGACTTAACCATGCTCAAGTCTCTATCCTGGTGGTTAAGACACAATTCCATCCCTGCTCCCAGAAGTCTCATGCTCTACCAGTGAGAAGGTATACAAAGAAAGTGGGACAGGGCATAACTGGGACAGGTGACCTGAACTGAGCAAAGGGATATTCCACACCATAGAACATCACGCCCAGTATATAAACTGGGTGGAGTTACCACAAAGGGGGCAAGGCCAATCTGGGTTCAGGAAGGGAGGTCTGGCATTGGTCAGCAGGTGATGAGCAATTGCACTGTGCATCACTAGTTTATTCCTTTTTATTATCATTATTATCATCATTTACCATTATGACTGTATTTTATTTTATTTTCAATTATTATACTGTTCTTATGTCAACCTACAAGTTTTAGCTTGATTATCCTCTCCATTCCACTAGAGTGGGGGAAAGAGAGGGGATTTGAATGAACAGCTGCATGCTGCTTAATTTCCAGCTGGACTTGCACCATGACAACCATAAATAATGTTTATCATTTTCTTCCACCTGTGAACCTCATCTCCTCCTTATAACAGGCTAGAAACACAGAATCATAGAATCACAGAATATCCTGAATTGGAATGGACCCTCTAAGATCATCGAAGTCTGACTCCTGGCCCTATACAGGGCAACCCCAAAAATCACAGTGTGCGTCTGAGAGAGTTCAAACACGTCTTGAGCTCTGGGAGCATTGGTGCCATGACCACTTTCCTGGGGAGCCTGTTCCAGTGCTCAATTACCCTCTGGGGGAAGAACCTTTTCCTAGTATCTGTCCTAAACCTCTCCTGAGACAACTTCAGGCCTTTCCCTTGGGTCCTGTCACTGGTCACCACAGAGAAGAAATCAGTGTCTGCCCCTTCTCCTCTCATGAGGAAGTTGCAACTGCAATGAGGTCTCCCTCAGTGTCCTCTTCTCCAGGCTGAAGAGATCAAGTGATTTCAGCTACTCCTCATA
The DNA here is from genome assembly GCF_047495875.1 of Pithys albifrons albifrons. Lineage (NCBI taxonomy): Eukaryota > Metazoa > Chordata > Aves > Passeriformes > Thamnophilidae > Pithys > Pithys albifrons. Next base: position 77,443,888 of record NC_092460.1, read on the forward strand.
TGGCTTCCCCTCAAGGCCCTTCACCATCTTTGTTGCCCTCATTTGGACACCCTCTAAGAGCTTAATATCTTTCGTATATTGCAGTGCCCAAAACTGCACACAATATCCAAGGTTAGGCCACCCCAGTGCAGAGCAGAGTGGGACAATCCCCTCCCTTGACCAGCTGGCAATGCTGTGTCTGATGCCCCCCAGGACACGATTGGCCCTCCTGGCTTCCAGGGCACTGCTGACTCATATTCAGTTTGCCATTGACCAGGAAGCCAAGGTCCCTTTCCATGGCACTGCTCTTTAGTCTCTTTTTGCCCTGTCCCAGGTGCTGAATCTGTCACTTGCCTTTGCTAAACTTCATACAGTTGGTGGTTTCCCAGGCCTCTAATCTATCAAAGTCTTTCTGCAGGGCCTCTCTGCCTTCAAGGGAGTCAACAGCTCCTCCCAATTTAGTGTCATCAGCAAACATACTTAGTATTCTTTCAAGTCCTGCATCCAAGTCTTGTATAAAGATACTGAAGGGCATTGGCCCTAAAATGGAGCCCTACAGAACCCCACCAGTGAACTGTTTACCACCTTGATGTAACCCTATTTACTATAGCACTATTATTATTGTTATTGTTGTTACTCTGTCATAAAGTATCTAACCATTCCCACCATCTGTCTTCCTCTGCTGATGGATTTCACAGCCTGCAGGCAGAACAGGGTTCCACTTATGCACCTACTCATCCAAGGCAATGTGACCTATCGAACCCATCTTACTAAACATTACAGATCCAGCTGAAGAACCAGCTCGGGTAGAATTATGTTCCCAAGACCTAAATACCTTTTGCTTTACTCTCTGCCAGCAGAACCAACAGAGATTTGCTCTGATTCTATAGCTTTTCAAAAAGCTAATTTGTGGAGTAAGCTCAGGTGACAACAATGTTTTTTTTTCAAATCTCTTATTACCTTACTCAAAACAAGAAGTACACTTTGGTCTGAAGGGTAGAGAAGGTTTTTAGGCATAGGGAAGAAGCAACTGAAATGGAACAGTGGGATTTAAAGCTACATCATACTGGAGCAGGATTATAATTCTCCCAGGGCTGTGTCCTGAATCCTTCCTTCAAACAATTCAATATAATCAGCTTTTTAGGCCTTTCAGCTCCATGCCAAATGGCAATAATGCCAATGCTACCCACATGAGCCAAATCACCTCCAAATAAGGCATAACAATATTGTCATCACACCACTCTCATAACACTGTGTCAATAAGGAAATCTAGTTTCTTTATCCTGCATTGGGAGAGAGTTTATAATTCTTTCCTCTTAGAGGCAACATTACCTAAGCCACAAGGTGAAAAAAAAAGAAAAGACAAAAGGGAAAATAAGTTATTCATATTACCAAAGACCAACACCCCCTTCATAGAAGATTCTGATGTTTCTGAATACAGTGATATTACCAGAAGTTTACCATGGTATTATGACACTCTGGAACATACTGCTTCATCCTAAATACCTCAGTACAGAGATAACCTAGAAAGTTTCTCTGGAATTGCTACCTGAGATGCAGTAATTGATTATGTCGCTTTTTCCAGTCCCTCCAGGACATTGTTTCACAGGTCAATGAACACTGTAGTGGTGTAAACTGAGCTGGTAGACTTTCCTCAGGAGTATTCACAAGTAGTTAAGAAGTGAAGATATTAGGAATAGGTTTCTCAGTTATAACTGGGAAAAAATCTGGTCTTAAATTTTCTCTGCCAGCTCACTCAGTTGGATGCTGATCTTTTTTAGGAGACAATTGAAAAACCAGTGACTTCTGATGTTGCCTAGCTGAGGCTGGTGATCAGCATCCTACAATCCTCTGCTAGGCTGTGTCCACTGATGGCTTACACTTGCAGGCCACAGATAGCAATGCTTCATGTAGTTAATTACCAGCTCTAAGTTGGCAATCAACTACTGAAATGTAGCAGAGATCAGCAGCCTGAACCTTGTCTCAGCTGTCACTGGGCTTTAGCCATGAGCATTTCATGCCAGCAGCCATGAATGATTCCATATGTACAGTAAATTTAAGCTGTCAAAGGCTCTTTAGAGGCAAGAATAGACCACCTGGGCCATCACTTATACCATGGCTACTTCAATAATTATCACGGGCACTGACAATTCATTGTGAGATAGCAGCCCCCTTACAAGGTGTGTGTTGGAGAGGTTTGAACTACAGATCTTCATCTTTGCATCTTGGGCAAGTGTGAGAACAGTTGGTTGCAACTATGAGAACAGACTTTCTGTAGCTTCCTAGTTATGGATGAAAGGCCGAGATGTAAACAAGAATGTTCTGACCAAGCCTAAATTAGAGCTCAGCCTCATAAGTTGTAACATTATACACACTTATTCAAGAAATCAATACAAATAAATTCTCTTGTTTTTTATGTAGATAAGTGTAAATTGGCCAGCATAGTTTTTTTAGGCTACAGATGTTTTAGGGAAAAAATGTCTGCAAAATACTGATTCATTAGAAATTCATCAAAAAAGATGACAAATTTATTGTCAGACAAAGTTTAGGTAAGGGGTTTTTTTCCAAATCCAGAATTAAACTCCATTTCAAAACAGGGTAAACCACAGAACTTTCTCACTACTGTAGCAGTACTAGGCTTTTTAGCACAGGTTGGCAGACTGCAACCAAGTCCCCCTTCTGCAAAAAGTATGGGCCTTCAGCATTATATTTTGCTGGGATGGTTAATTTTACTTATACAAAATAGTTTTCAAGAGATATGGTTTTGTTTTGATACATAATAAAAACATTTTTTAAATGTAGAAGAATTCTACTGAATGAAAGAACAACTCTCAGCCAGATTTCCTTCTGCAATACAGGTCAACAACTTGTACATCAAAGCACAACCACATCAAAAAATACTAGAAAATAAGAAGATACAAGTGACTCTCTCTGAAGACTTCCTGAAAATTTGAGCTGAATCTTAGCACAATATCTTTATCACAATACCATCTTTCCTCTCTGAAACTGTCACTGTCACTATAGTAACTGCCATATTAAAAAAAAATCCTGTGCTAATCTTGAAATATGAACATATACCTAAAATACCCATGCTTACTGTACCAGTAACATCACCCAAGGATTTTGCAGAGCCTTCAGAGAGGTCAAAACCATAAATGTTATAATGAAGAAACATTTTGTATTTGATAGAATAAGTCTGGTAGCTGTTGTAAATGAAGTTACATTGCTTCATCTCCTTAAGATGTTGATACAGAATAAATAATGATGATAGAGAAAAGATTAAAATTACTTTAGAAAGGAGACATGTCTACATTGTGAAAGACAGGGTGGGAATCATTTACCACCTTATGGTTGTAGTCATGATAATATGCAATCTCTTTTCATAATGCTGGAAGATAACATAATTGCATTGCCATGAGCAGGCATCACTCACCATGTCCTGGTTTTCATTATTCTCCATGCTGAATTGCTCCTGGACTCTGAAAATCACTGGGAAGTACTGTGAAAAATTGCATGTCACGTAGAGACAGTCAAGGGATAAGGCATATCCCTACTGTACAATATATAAGGATCAGCATAAATTAGAGCTAGCACATGATCTGTCCTTCTGTGTGCAAAGACGGATTTTCTCCCAAAGTAATTAGGGTTTAGTGAAAAAAGCTTTTTATACATTGCTTGTTTATAGATGCCTGATCAGATTCTAATCGCTTTATCATCTTTCTTAACCTAAATTTTGTGGCTGTTGTCTAGGATTTCTAGCATGGTAACAGACACATAACAGTCAACAGATAGATGTGTCTCAAATACATTATTTTTGTTTCTTTTGTTAATTGTTTCATTACAAGTTTTGATATAATAATTACCATCAGTTATCCTTGTTCAGAATAGAAACACTAAAAAATTGTTAAAACTTTGATATATGAACTATATCAAGCTCTGTCTTAAATGTCACTGAACTTCCTTTTGTTGACTTATATGCCTATAAAAAGTATCCTACAGGCAATGCTGGACATGGAATAAGATTTCTTAGCAATATAAAAAAGATATATGCAGACATAGTACCAATTTTTCACATTATTCCTCCAACTTATTCTAAACAAGAAATGTATACTACAGAGGCAAGGAGGCCGGCAGAGACCCAGTCCCTAAAGGTGAAATGGAAGTTACTTATTATCTACCCAGTATCTACCTACTCAGCTGAGGAGGTCAAACAAAAAGGAAAACCTGTGATAGCTTTACAGGCAAAATGAGTGGATTAAAATGGAAATGGGTTAAAATCTCTTAGTTGATTGAATTCAGGAAATATTTATTAGATGACAATGGCCTTCAGATTGTAACTGTACTGAAAATTAGCTAGATTGAGCAACTCTTTGGATCCCACCTGGATATGCAAAGTCACGCTGCAGACTTTCTAGGCAGACCGGAGTCTTTGTAGCATGTCCTTCAAGTCTTTGTGTTGCCTTGGCCTAAGCTGTTTGCTGCTTCCTTCCTGCTGAGTTACAGAAAGACCTGGTTCTTCTTCTGACTTGTGAAGCAGACAGTGTGAAGGTATGAGCTGCCCCTAGGTCATTGTGCACACCTGTCTTTTCTATGAAGGGGTTGGTCCAAGTGAATTTCCAGCCAAAGTCTCATCCTATCCTCCAGCTGGGAGGGCCACTGGTGTGTCAAGCAGTAAGTTTTTGTGTTTGGATAGAAAGGGCATGAGCAAAGTCCCTACCTCTATTTTGATGTCCTTAGTCATTTTAGGCTCCTCCCATTTTCCATAGGTGATCTGTCCCATTCTCTGCACATATCTGTAGTCCAGACTGGGTCAGATTGTGCAGAGGTCCACTGCAGAACTTCTATCAACCTAAATGATGATGGGAACAAAGATTTCAGAAAGTGTTGTAAGATAAATAAACTGTATCTCAAACATGCTGGGACACTAAAGAGTGAAGAAATGAAAATATGAAGTGATCTTGGAAACAAGATAGAAATGCAATGTATTTGCAGAATTCATTCTCATTTTCAGATCTCTGCTCACAATATCACTACAGAAATAAAATTAACTAAAAAACCTCCAGCTTTATGCTTCTGTAACAGGCAATGAAATTTTAAAAACTTGAGAAGCAGATTTTGCAGGATTATGAAACCAAGAGAAGGAGAGAAGCTTCCAAAATTTGGTGCATTTGTTCAAGAACAGAACTCTAAGAGGTCTTTGTCCATCTGTTTCAAAACCAAAATTTGAACTTGTCTCCTCCCCAAAGAAAGAATTCTGAAATTTATTCTATATCTTTACTGCACAATTTATTGAACACTGTAACACCAGCACATACACTTCATTAAAAGTACTAAAATGTCAGAACTCTATCATGAAGCTGGGAGAAGTTGGCCTGTGTCCCAATTAGTTCTTTTATTAGCTACTCTGGTACAATAATTTTTAATGAACTGGGGATGGATTTGATCAGGAACTGATTTAAAAGTACAGGTTATAAACAGTATATTGTTGCAGGGTAGGAGATCAGGTTATGTCCCAATAGAATTAGCTGTGTTAGACTAAGACACTTTTATAACCTCATTTGTGTTGGAAAGAATTTTGTTTCTTATGTTGAATTCTTAAATAGGTTTTTTTCTATGTATTCGCTTTAGAATGACAGAAGGATGCATTTTTAAGGATTTTAGATTTATTGTATATTTCTAGGTTTTCAAGGGAAAGAATGATGCCTTGGCACAAAGACTCTCTATATTTACCTGAAAACTTTACTGATATGGGTGTTACACAGAAAGTCTTGGAAAATTTGGACTTAGGGAGAAAATATTCCCAGCTTTACAAGGAAAAAGACATTAATTCTGTCAATATCTGTTGCAATCAGCTACTAGGATGGCATGGCTGTAAGATACTGGTAACATGGGTGGGATGATGGGCGTGCTCTGCAGCTGCAGGATTTGGTGGCAGGGGAGGGTGTTCCTGAATTCACCAGATCACTCCTGCACTTCAGGAGAGGCACCCTTGCTTGTGCTCACCTTATTTTCTACAAAAACATATCCTAAACTCCAGGAGTCATGCTAACATATGTCAGCATAATAGGCCAGGTACAACCTATTCTATCAAGACCTTACCTCAAAACAAGGAAAAACACATTTAAAATTAGATACAACTTTAATTGTTTTCTCTCAAAGGGGTCAAATTTTCTGGTTTTATTAACTGTGAACCAAGTTCTGTAATTCTGACATGGGATCTGAAGTCTTACTAGATTTCTCTCATAGAAAGAAGAAAACTAATGGTTCTGCAGCTGAGTTTCTGTTTGCAATTCATACTAATAAACCATGGACCCTTCCCAGAGATATTGTGCTTCTTTAGCACTTACAGATATGAAGAGAGAATATTACTGCTTTTTTTTAGCCCTTTTACTGACCACTTTAAGTAAGATTACCACATGTAAACTGAGTGAACACTGCACTCATTCTGTCAAACTTCAGTGATCCACCATGCTTTGAAAATAGCTTTGAAACTTCTTTTGGTTTATTTAAAAACTTCCTTTCCAGAATATTCCTTGGAGATTTGCCATTTCTTTGACAGCTTGGAGAGAAATCAGTCAGGCAGTGTTGCTGGTAATGTATATTGAGAGCAAATCCATATAAATTCCACCATTCCTTCATGTTTGAGATAGAGTTTCTTTTATTATTTAATATCATTACAGTAAAAGCTTGGTTTTCACTTGATTTAGATGATTTAATAATTTCATTACATGCTAAAGAAGAGGGTTTCTTTGTAGGAGATTCAATAATTAAAAAAGTCAGTAGGGTAACTGAAACAACTCTTTTGCTTATTGAAATCAAAACAATTCTACTTTTTTGGAAGGACAATCATGTCAGTAATAAAGCCTAATTTAGGGCAAATACGTTCAAATTTATTTTGTCCTCTTTTTGGTGTAAGTTTTATATATAAGGTTTTGGCAGAGTTACGTATGTGAGTCAGCCTTAGCTTAAATGGGTATTGTTCTACCTACATAATACAGCCTAGTAGGTTCCAATCTAAAGCCCAGAAGGAATAATCAAATCATGCTCATATAATGCCACGTGCAGATTTCAAACTAATCCTTATCTTCTCCCAGACTGAAATGGGATAAAATACCTGTTTTACTGAACTCAGTGCAACAGAGTCAGGTTCCAAGGGAAGCTAATGCTTGTGTTCATTTCCATGGAAACGGAGCTTGCAGAGGCATCTTGCATGCAGTGTTTTGGGTTAAGTGAAGCCAGTTTGGGTCCCACATTCCACACAATCTAAACTGACTACATACTTCAAATATGCAGTGCCAATCTCCACGCTATGAGTCGTCTTCCTTCGGGGCCTGGGTACCCCCGTAAGCAGCACTCCCACCGCCTCACACCTCCGTGTTGCCCGCAGGCTCTGCCGCGCCCATGCTCACTGCAGCGCCAGCTGCCAGCCCCTGCCTGCCTGCTATCAATGGATTTATTTTTGGTGGCTTTGAAATTGAGGAATGCTGAGCCATGCGCTGCCTCTTCTGCTCTGCCTCTGCGCTAGCTGGGATAACAGGGAAAGGGAGGACACAAAGGCAAGGTAGAGTTTCAACATTTTTAGCTGCAATTCAGCATTGTGAGCTGGACCACAGAGTGCAGACCAGCTCAGCTGTGTGTGACAATTTCGCACAATAATTTTTGTGAGCAAAGAATGCCTATCCTCTGCACTAGATGCACCTTATATTCTGCAGGTTTCTTCAGGTGTAGAGAGCTGAATAAGTGAAACCATCACTGTAGCAAGTGCTTAGGAACCTCCTGTTTGTTGTCATAGAGGTTACTTGAAGAGTAAAATAATCACATTCTGATATCTTAGAGTGTCTAAGTCAGCCAAAAAGGATCTTCTGAAAATCCTGTTGTTCTTCAAATAAAAAACAGATTACATTCTTTACCTTAAAAAAAAACAAACAAAAAAACCCCCAGCAAAACACAAAAAACCCAAACCACCTCCAAAACAAAAAACCCTACAACAAATGAACAAACAAACAAGCTCAAAATCCCCTAAGCAGGGTATTTTCCCCCTAGTTTCTTACTCTTTTGTCTGTCTAATTTAACTTAACTCGTTCAGGTTTTACTTTTCATTTCTGATCCTCTTTAAGCGTATTCTTAATGAATTAATTTTTTATCATTATTTACTTGCATTTATCTTAACACATAAAAGGAGCAACATTCTTTATCTGAAGAGCTATACAGATCACCAAACAAAACAAAACAAAACAAAAAAAAACCACCAAGAAAAACATGTGATAGAAGCAGAGGACTAGAGACAGCAGACTAATCTAGACAGGCAGAGAAATCCTAAGGAACACTGCAGCAGTATTTGTCAGAATGACAGGAAGGGGTCTCAGAGCACTGTCAGCCTAAACATTTAGGTTCTTGTTAAGCAGAATTGCAAAGGAAACTGTGACAGGCAATTTTGTAGCAAAGACCTGTGTGGCAGATTAACATTGTCAAATTTTTGAAATGGATTTACATCTGCAAAGGACTAACATCAGGGAAGGCACAATCTCTGCCTCAAATAAGATCTTTAAATTAAGTGAGGGTGGGAAAAGGAGGAAAACCGGACTACAGATGGCATCATTAGATGCTGAGGTAGGATCTTTGCTTCTTGGTGGTAACATGCTATATAATGTACACGTGCATAATTATAGAATCATAGAATCGATTGGGTTGGAAAAGACCTCCAAGATCATCGAGTCCAACCCTTGGTCCAACTCTAGACCATTTACTAGATCATGACACTCAGCACCATGTCCAATCTGCGTTTAAAAATCTCTAGGGATGGTGAATCCACCACCTCTCTGGGCAGCCCATTCCAATGCCTGATTACTCTCTCTGTAAAGAATTTTTTTCTGATATCCAACTTAAATTTCCCCTGGCAGAGCTTGAGCCCATGCCCCCTTGTCCCATTGCTGAGTGCCTGGGAGAAGAGACCAGCCCCCACCTGGCTATAACTTCCCTTCAGGTAGTTATAGACAGTGATGAGGTCACCTCTGAGCCTCCTCTTCTCCAGGCTAAACAACCCCAGCTCCCTCAGCCTCTCCCCATAGGGCTTGTGCTCCAGTCCCTTCACCAGCCTTGTTGCTCTTCTCTGGACTCACTCCAGCACCTCAATATCCTTTCTGAACTGAGGGGCCCAGAACTGAACACAGTACTCAAATTGCATACATGTACAAAAATATTGCATACATATAAAGATGCAAACAAATATAGTCCAGGGAATATGCTATTAATAATCTGAATAATCCAGCTCTTCATAAGAAATAAGAAATCCAGATTCATCTGAAAATGCCATCAGCATTGTTTTCCCAAACTGCATTACACTTCACAAAGGCAAATATTTGTAGGCTGAAAGAAAGCATGGTCTATTTATCCCTGCAGTAATTTGTTGGAGGGGAGAGCTTTCCATTTCAGAGCTCTCGGGCACTCACTGTTGCAGAATACTAAGCACAGCTTCCCCCACACACTGTTTCCATGGGGTATCACATAGAGAGGGAAGGGGCACTGACTGACAGAAGAAATATGTTTACAGATGTCAAGGACAATTTATTCTGTCTTTACAAGCAGACCTAAGGAAAAATATGTCAAAAAAACACAGCATGAGAAACTGCACTGTAGTTACTTTTATGGCTTAATGTATCAGAAAAATATATGCATCTCAAGCTGATCCCACCATGATCTCTCCATCTGTAGCATATAATTTATTCCAGTAGTGTATAAGCTGTGTTCATTATTACAATATTCTCCCAGGTTCATCATAAATGTGCATTGCAGGTATCAACCTAGGGCCATGTTTGAATTTAAATCTGGATTGCCAGTATACTCTTCTACCTTCCATAAAATAACACTTGACATGGGCATTTTTCAGGTTGCCAGGCTGACAAAAATGCATGTAGGCTATACAAGTGTGAATTTTCCATAGGGCTATGTTTTAACTAACATGAATTTATTATTTTTAATCCTTCTCACATCCAACTGTATAATGAAATTGTATTTATAATAGTTCTTACTTGTGTTACAAGATGTTCCCAGCTCCTGAGGGGACTTCTGTAGCAGTAGGCAAATATGAAACTGAGCTAACACACACACAGGTTGCTTCAAGTAATTGTACCAGGTTTTTACTGTCTTTCTGAAAAAAATTGTATCATATCATGCTAACACTGATGACTTGCATGTGTGTTCCATGAACCCACCTGTAACAACTGATCATTTAGTTGCAAAAATCAAGAAAAACCCATGATAGCCCTAGTAATCAGTCATAAGATTTGGCTGTGCATCCTCCTCTGCTTTGCCATGGGGAAAGTGCCCTTCATGTTGCTTACAAGCAGTTCAGGTGGTTGGTGCATCCACAACAGCTCCCACAGCAAGAGCTGCTGCAGTCAGCCCTCAGCACCTGCCTTCACTGACAAATCTGGCAGCAAGTGTTCAAGCTCTGCTGGTGAAACCCTTCTCTCACAGCATGCCATGATGAGGAGAGACTGTTGATGGGAGCAAACTAAGCTGATTTTGGCAAGGATATGCTGCAAGGTGGAATCAGTGCTTGAAGTCTCAGCATTCCCATGGGCCCAGCCCTTCTCCCAGTCTGCATTTGGTTGAGGGCCTCCTCCCTGCCAGGCGCCAGGGATAAGAAGAGAGGCATGAGGACTGTGAGAGGCAAGGCCCTTGGCATGTCCAGCCTGGTGGCTTGGTACATGTGCCTGTTCCCTGCACATGTGCTGGGGCACTGGACCCACTGCACCACAATGAGGAGTGCTCTGTGTGTCCACTAACCTTCTCTGTTCTCTTCTCCTGCCTAACCCTTCCCTCCTCACGTCCTTGTACATACAGGTTTCCACAACTACACTTCTTTTCTTCCCTGCCCTTTTCGATCCAGTACAACACTTTTTTGTTTCCATTTACTAGTTACTCTCCTCTGCAATCCACTTGAAAGTGAGTGCTTAAAGAGAACTAAATGACATTCAAGCATTACCTTGTTGATTTTCCTATGATGTTTTTCCCCTGTATCTATTTCACTTTTAATAGAGATCCTTCAATACAGATCCTATGTATTCTTCTGTGTCCAAATGGGCTCCCAAGTTAGTCCCTAGGTACAGTTGCACCAAAAGTAACTAATAAATAAATAACAGCATTTGTGAAGGACTGCAAACAGCTAAGGCTCCAGATTTTGTAAAAAAATATTCCACTGATGATTTTCAGACTGTATATATGTCATTTTATAAATCTTCTCAGCTCTTTGAAAGCTTTTGGCTAACCACTGCTTCTGGTTTCATAAGCTTCATCTTTGAGTATCTAGCACAACTGCTTGGCCCAGCTTTGAAATACTCTAATATTATAAATGCTTTCATTTAGCCTTTCAAACAAATGACATCCATGATGATGATAAATGATGTATTGCAAAGTTCTCTAGAGCTTTGAATGATCACTGTTGTTGTTTTATCTTACTTCCTACTTCGTTATGCAAAATGTTATTTTCAGACAGAGCTAAATAGAAAGCACCATTGCATGTGACAAGAACTAACACATGATTATTGAGAACTAATGCTTTCACCTAATTCAAATCCCATTTACATAATTTGAGTCCCATACAGTAAAGGGTATGCCTGATCCTTGAGGATATGGAACAGTGAGCAAATATTATGGGCTGTGGAATGAAAGAAATTATTTCGATAGAGGGAAAGGCCATGCTTAATGTGTTCTCAAACTCTTAGGTCTTTTCTGGATGTATCTCAGCTTTGTACTGACATACTGGAACCTCTGTCACACATGTCAAAATTCAGAGACCTTGAACTTGACACTGACCTCAGACCAGGCTGGTTTTCCAGTCTCCAGGGATGGGCAGAATACTGGCTGCTGAATTCAGCTGGTGATGACTTTGCGCTGTGCAATGGACATGGAAACAAAATCATACAAGAACAATAACTTTATAGAATCTTTCTTCTCTTCACCCACACACCCAGAAAGTCAAGAAGTTTTCTTCATAACTCATAATCTTAACCCACTACAGCACACAAACTCTGAGCTGTGCTCCCAGGCAGCCTGCAGACATATCCTTACTGTTAGAAAGGGGGGTGATTCTGAGAAAAATTATTTTTCAAATATTTTCTCTAGAAAACAGTCTTTATACTCTCCATAGACTAGTCAGAAAACACATTATCTTTCATAAATTAGTGTGCTTGGAGGCCTTAAAGTTGCTAAGAGACGCTGTGGTTTCTAGAGCAGCTAGGACTTGAATTTCAAACTGTGGACATGGATAAAGACTTCTCCTTATTGCTTTTGCAACTCTCAACCAGTTACTGTCCTAGTAAGCCCAAAGCCTGTTCTCAACCTACAGTGCCTATAAGAAGTTATATTTAAGCACTGCTTGCTGCAGGCAGTGAAGTTTATTATATTTACTATGTTTAAAATGAAACTTCCTCAAAATGTTTTTTCTTTTTCCTTCTAAGCATTCCTGCTTTCTCCTTAGCCTATTCCATGAAGTTCAATTCTCAAAAAGCAAGGAGAAATGCTCTATAGAGTGATTTGAATACCAAATATTTAATGTATAACTAGGTAGACTATGGTAATGTGTAGAGATTCCAACTACCTATGTCATCACTCAGGGCTGAAAGATTTAACAACCCTATAGTGTGGCCCTATCCTGGCCCAAAGAAGTGTACAGTCCATATGAGCAAAATCATTAAAATCTTTCTTGCATTTCAAGATTTTCTCTAATATTGGTTTGACACAAAGCAGAGAGGGGAACTGACCACTGTGAAATGATCAGTTGTAGCAGACAAAAAAACAAAGAATAGACCTGATTCATTCTGGCTTTAAGGCATTAGAAAATTGTGGTGTTTAGACAATGTTATTGAATAGAGAGTGTTGGGTCAGAATACAGTACTGTATTGACATTAAACACACTTTTTAGGCCTCCTAAATCTAAACTTTTTGAAAGGCAAAAAGTGCATTTCTGATGACTCGTATACTTCCTCCTCCTCACACTGATTGAAGGGGATACATGGGACTAGGAAAATGGCTCTATTTCACATCAACATTTGAATTGCATTAGTTGTATCTGGGGGAAAGTGTTAATCCCCAGTATCAGTGGGATTATATAAGTAGAGTTCATTTTTCCTAGAAACATTTTCATAGCAATAATCTTGTGTTTAAGCCAGGAATTTTACAGGGGCAATTATTTCAGTATACAAAAAATCCCCTGAAATACAAAGACATTGTTTGTCTAATGACTGGTTTGTTAAAGGTTTAGAGAAAACTTGAGACATGTAAAATTCAGACACCAACAGAAAAAGTCTCTGGTTCCTTGGTCTCCTATGAAATATGCTCTACTGGAAGCATACTTGTTCTATCCTGCCCTTTCCACTAAACTAAAACTAATTGCATCTTGAGCCTTAATCTTCCTCCAGAGATAATAACATGGGACTAAATTCTGTTCTAAGCTATAGCAGTATTAATCCGAGTAAGGCCTTTGAAGTGGGATTCATTTTTATGCAACATACTTTTCAATAGGTTCACTGTTTGCAGGTTTTATTGGGAAATCCCACTTTCATCGGGTTAAAGCAACACATTAAGAATTATAATACTAAGTAGTAATAACAATTGCTGGCAGCACAACAACACACTGCTACCTGAGAATCTGACTGCTCCCTAAAAAGGTGAATGATTGGCAACCATAGAAGGAGACTGCAATGCACATGACTGATATGGAGAGTAGAAACCACTTCCATAACAGCACCATAAAATGTTGCCAGGGCACCATGGTGCAGCTCCCATAGGGCTTGAGCTGGACAGCGGGCTTGTTCTGATCATGGGAAGTGGGTTTTTTCCCTCTAGCTTTCCCAAGGACTATACAGAAGCTGCTGGCACCTATTCCTGCCTTGAGCTACACAGTACCTGTGCAGCCATGCCAGGAATTTTGGGAAGCAGCAGAGTGTGTTTGTCTCTGGTAGTGGCATGGGGCACAAGGCTGGGCAGAGCTGACACCCATGTTGGTCTTCATCTTTTCAAAATCAGCTGCCCTAAGCAGGACTTTCATGTCCTTGGAGAGCAGCCTATCTTGAAGAGGAGTATGGTTACAGTGCCACTCTTCAACTGACAGCTGATCAGACCTTGATCAGATGCTGAAAACCCAAGCAGATAGCCAAGATACCTGTAGTAGGAACACCCTTGCCCCATGTTTCCTCTCAATTGTCCCAGAGGTACCTGCTGTCCTTTACTGCACATACAGGGAGGGCAGGGGGGCAAGCCTCCCAGATGAGGCACCTCCATTGACTGCAGGCAAGCTTTGCCCTGTTTCCCATGTGCATCCACCAGAGCTGGGGTCAGCAGTTGTGCAGTTTGCACTTTGCATCAAGATACATTGGTTTTGTACACTTCTTGACTCTGTATCTTTTGGTGAAAGCAAACTTTACAACTCTTTATTTGCCTGGGCAGCTGGGATGACCGCAGGGTTCTCTGCCCTCCAGCAAGCTTTAGGTGTGATTTGATGCTGCAAAGTGATCCACAGCCACACCAGGCTCAGCACCCTTATTCTGACTGTGGCTCTGTTCCTGCTGTGATGCGCTGCCTCTCTGTCACACCCAGCCAACAGCTTGCACTAAGGACAATGAGCTTCAAAACATCCCCAAAAGGTTCCAAAAATGCTGTATCATAACACCACAGGCTTGCTCCCTACTTTGGGGCAGCAGCAGCCTTCAGTCTGTCACTTCTCATGCCACTGTCAAGGCCTCTTTCCAAACCTCTTTCCTCACACCATGCTGTGGTGTGAATGTGAAACCCTCCTGTAATATCTGTCAAGTTTCTTAAAAGTGATTTGTCCACCTGGAGGAACACAGCTGTGATGCCTGCATCATTGCTTGACACCCAATCCCATCAGATCTCGAAAGCTCAGCAGGGTCAGCCCCAGTAAGTACTTGGATGGGAGACCTCCTGGCAATACCGGGGGCTGTAGGTTCTAGTCCTGAGGACTTCACTGTCACCATCCAAGCTCACTTGGCCATGGCAGATGAACCTTAAGAGTTAAAAGGTGGGGCCAGTTCTGCGCACACTGTGCCTCACCTAAAAAATCCACTGCACAGGCTCGAAGGACACACCCACATGGTAGACCCCTTCCCAAATCCTCGTTTGAGAAGACCGGCCATACATACATACATACCTTTATTATTTAAGGAGGAAAGACAAGAAGAAACAAAAAGAAGAAAAACAGGAAAAAAAAAACACAGCAAAAAGAAAGCTAGATCTAAATGTTCCCTTCAGCAAACCATCAAATTTTGAAAATATAAAATAGATGGAACCTAAAAACTGAAAAATTTAGAGGTATGAAAAAAGGGTTCCTTAATACCTGATCATTATTTAACCCATAGTTTGGAGGACATTGCATTCTGATTCCAATTTTAACAACAGAGCTGAAGGAACAATTCTGATCTAGAAAACTCTTGCCTGAACAGAGGTTTTGCTCTTTTCTCAGTTTTACCAATTCTGTACTGAGGTAAACAAGCTGCATTGAGGAGACATAGGGAGAATCTGCTCCATGGTAGTGCCACTGGAAGGAGAATGAGGGCCAAACTGAGAGCCTGTATTTCAGTGAAAATAATGGGTACATATTTTTTTTTTCTTCCAGGAAAGAATATAAACAATGTTTGGAACAAAGAAAAAGTTAGCATCTCAAGGCCAGCTGACCACAAAAGTTAACAGTCCAGAGATTTGCTTGTTTTCCAGAAATAACAAAGAAACAGATTGTCTTTGACAGCTACAAAATGAAGCAATTGTACATGGCAAACATTTAAGATTTGAAAGTTTAATCTTTACTTGGAAATCTTTTCTAGCTGTTGTCTGTGCTCAAATAAGCATTTTTCAGTAATACAGCAGCTTGTTCTATGCTTCATGCTGGACAGTGAAGCTTGGACTTTGCCTGGTGCTCCCAAGAACAAGTGGATTCTACCTGCCCTATAAACATGTTGGTGTTTTATTTTAATCTAATTTATTTTAATCCTTTTAACCTGTTCTGGTGAAAAATAGTTCTCCAGTTACTTCATGGGTTTATGTGGCTAGAGTGACTTGGGACCATTTGTTTACCTGACTAATATATTATATATACCAGTAAATAAGAACTATAAGAAAACCTGTTTGATGATTTCCCGCAGAAGATTTCAATGGAGTCAGGACATGACTCTCCAAGTGATAGAGAAAATGTTCATACTGTGAAATGTTTGTTGTTTTGGTCAAAATTTTAGATGAGGATGTTGTTTTAAGAATGAGTACAGAACTATCGTTTACTTTATGATGTTATTGTTGCTGAAAAACAATCTCAGTTTCTCATGAAGGAACAATGCCTTCTCATGCTGTATTTCTGCTTGAAAGAAGCCTTGTACATTAAACTTAACCAAAGTTTGCAGAAGTCTTGATGCCTTAGGATTTTCATATATTTGTAGATTTTAATATTTTTATATTTGTAGAATTTTATATAGCTGTATAGTTTCTCACACTCGAGGTAGCAGCTAACAGTTTGTAGCAGTTTCTCACAGTTTTTCATAGTTTATGCCACATTCCTGAATTTTGTTTAACTGTCTTTTCAATGTACAAGACAGCAGCAAGGGTATCGTGTTTGGGACACAGGCACCTGGACTGGAATAACAAGGCAAAACAAGATAGAAGGCCCAGAACCCTTGGAGGTGCTCCAATGGAGCAGTTCTGAGGGTGGTACCAGGGGCAAAATGTTCTCAGGTTGGATAAACCCACTAGATATGATAATTAAGCAGTATTATAAATTTATAAGAACTCTATACTGTGTGTGCACCTATATACTCTGTGCACTAGAAACCTTTCATTAAAGAACTGCTTTCTACTTTCCCTATACTAATATTGTCTTGAAAGCTTTTTTACCTTGATTTTAGGCAACGGTCTGATAATCAAGTATGGAATACTGTGAATATTAGCAAAAGGTTCTCCACCCAGAGGGTGGCTGGATGCTGGAACAGGCTCCCCAGGGAAGTGGTCACAGTGCCAAGCCTGATGGAGTTCAAGGAGCATTTGGTTGATATGCTCACGCACATGGTGTGACTCTTGAGGGTGGTCCTGTGCAGGGCTGAGGGTTGGACTAAATGATCCTTGTGGGTCCCTTCCAACTCGGCATATTCTGTGATACTGTGAATATCATCTTACTGTTACCTTTTGCCTTTTTTATAAAAGCAAATGACTACAAATGAGTAGGTCTGTTTGGCTTTCAGAAGGCATAAGGAAAGTGACAGTCTGGTGCTTGCACTCACTGACAATGCATAGGAATCACAGAAGGTCAGTTAATTTTGCTACCAGATGCTCTGCAAATGGAGAGGAAAGTACACATACTCTGTTTGTGCTAAGCCTATTAATGCAGTCATTAGTTGCAGCCTCCTGCTCGAATGCCATCCTGAATGCAAAATAAGTGAAATGTTATTGAAGAGGTTGCTCTTAGTCCAACATAATTATTGTATGAAAACTTACAGAGATCTCATTTGTGCTTGATAATCATACACATAGACATATATGTAGACAATGCCAGTACATGTATAGCACCTAGACAGAGACAAAATGAGGATCTGAAGCTTAATTATTTTCTGAAAACACCTTTCTAAATTCTTTTCTTTAGAGTGGCTGTAAATGCAAAACTTGCCAGTGAAAAGCTTCATCAAGCTAACACTTCAATATCCACAGTGGCATTTGATAGCTCAGGCAGGTGCACTTTCCCTTGTTTAAAGCAGCACTGTTGTCTGGGGCTTAAAAACATTAGTTTGGACTGTGCTTTGCTATTCAGTGGTTGGCACAAAGGAATCAAACATACCTTTATCTTTGTGATTCTTAGGGGAACCTGGGATCTGCAATGCAAGAGATATGCGCTGCTCAAGCTGCTGCACTTTATGGACCAAGGTGCTCTCATTCATGCCATTCTTCTTCCTTAAGGTTATTTTTGCACCAACAGCTATGACAGGTTGAATGAAGATCTGCTTTATCAGATGTGGCTAAACAGGGAATTACTAGAAGATTAACCCCTAGATAGCTAGTAAAGCAAAGTCATCCCAGCTATCTTCATTGTACAGTATCAAGCAGCCACATCAGAAAGAAACTATGTTGTGGATCCTATTCCATTGAGGTGCACATTTGTGCTTCACCATCTGAGATGCCTGTTCTTGCAAGACTAGGAAGCCTGACACATGGAAAAAATGAAATCCTGAAATTTTACTTTATTTCTGAATTAGAAACTCTTTCTCTCTTCAAAAAGTTTGAAATCCTTCCTGGAGGAAATTTATGCAAAAACATTAATCATCTCAGTGGAACACTGTTCTGCTTCAATTTCAGCTTCTTAAAACTCATAGCTTGGTAAGCAGATATAACAGTCTGCAGGAACAGCATGTTAATATTTGTATTTTTTGAAATGACAGAATCATAGAATCATTTATGTTGGAAAAGATTTCTAAGATTATTGACACCAACCATTAACCCAGCAATTCCAAGTCCACCACTAAACCATGTCCTTAAGTGCCACACCTACATATCATTTAAATATCCCCAGGGATAGTGACTCCCACACTTCCCTGGGCAGCCTGTTTCAATGCTTGACAACCCATTCTGTGAAGAAATTTTTCCTAATACCCAATCTAAACCTTTCCATGTGTAGCTTTACGCCATTTTGTCTTGTTCTATTGTTTGTACTTGGGAGAAGAGATTGACCCTCCCCTTGCCACTACCTCCTTTCAGGTAGTTGTAGAGAGTGATAAGCTTCCCCCTCAGGCTTCTTTTCTCCGTGCCAAACAATCCCAGCTCCCTCAGCTGCTCCTCATGAGACTTATGTTTCAGACACTTCACCAGCTTCATTGCCCTTCCCTGGACACACTTCAGCACCTCAATGTCTTTCTTGTAGTGAGGTGCCCAAAACTGAAGACTGGATTCAAGGAGCAGCCTCACCAGTGTGATTACAGGGGCATGATCAGTACCCTGGTCCTGCTGGTCTCACTGTTTCTGATGCAGGCCAGGATGCCTTTGACCTTCTTGGCCACCTGGGCACACAGCTGACTCATGATCAGCCAGCTGTCACCCAACACCTTGAGCTCCTTTTCTGCTGGGTCACTTCCCAGTTACTCATCTCCAAGCTTGTAGCCATTCATGGGGTTGTTGTCACCCAAGAGCAGGACCTGGCACTTTGCCTTATTGAACTGCATATAATTAGCCTCAGCCCATCTGATAATCAAGCACTGAATACTGTGAATATCATCTGTGTGAATGCCATCTGTCCAGATCCCTCTGCAAAGCCTTTCTACCATCCAACAGAACAACAGTCCAGCTTGGTGTCCTGCAAACTCACTGAGGGTGCCCTCAATCCCCTCATCCAGATCATTGATAAAGGTATTAAACAGAACTGATCCCAATACTGAGGCCCAGGGAACAACACTTGTATGGATTTGACTCCATTCACCACCACTCTCTGTGCCCAACCATCCACCATTATTTTACCCACTGAACAGTGCATGTGTCCAAACCACAAGCAGACAGCAACTCCAGGGACAGACACTGCTGTGGAAAATGGTGTCAAAGGCTTTACCTATGCTCAGATAAATGACCTTATCTAAAAGATAATTTTGAAATTATGAGTTTGAATGGGTTGTACTGAGGAATAACACTGGAAAATTTTCCTTCAAAGCTGAGTTTCAGAAAGTGTATGCCTCTAAGAGAACTGAATTCTTCAAGGGGGAGCAAGTCAGTTGGAGTTCCAGCCTAGTGAGGGAACCTGCTGCTTCCAGGTATCGAGGCAGGCAAAATACTGTAATTCTACAGACTATTTGCTTTAGTCAAAATGCTTCAAAATGTCTACAGAGGAACTCCTGTAATAAGTGTTATCTGTCACAATTATCAGGTCAGTCATACTTCTTTTTCCTCTACTTTTTCAAAAACAGGCCAATCCTTACTTAGCCCCAGTTCCACAACTCTCTAGCCCATCTAGACATCAGCCTTTTCCAAGATGAGCTTCACAATGCCAAGGAAGGAGGAGAAGGAAAGACTTGTTTCCATAATTGTTAGTACACATTTAGCTTCATCACTCTCCACAGTTTGGAAATACCACAATGATACCCTAGATGACTGTGGTTATGGCACATGCCCAGGACTGCCTCACTGGAGTTTCATGCCTGATAACATACAGGGGAGTCACTCAGAGGTTTTCCCAGAAAGGCCTTATATTTTCTATCTCTGCACACTCAGTCTCCTTTCTTTTCTGGGTAGCAGGAAGAAACTACCTCATGTTGATGCAACATAATGGTGGTGTGAGTTCACAACTGGACACAGGCTAGAGGTGACTTTTGGCAGTCCTAAATGAGAAAACTCCAGTAACTATCATATAGTCAAGCCACAGTACACACCTAATGACTATCTAGAGGCAGATAGGCTGGTATGAAACTCAGTATTTCCTACCCTGACTTTGAAGCTGTCGCTTGGATGGATACTGATGTCACCTAATGCAGTGGTAGATGTGTAGGGTGCCCAAGGTACAAAAGTCCTCCTGACATGCAGAGACAGGTCAGGAAGCATGCCAGACTTTTCACTGTGCCTCAGTCCTGGCATGTAAAGACAAATTAGGAGTGGTCTCTGGGTATTCTGGAAATTGAATTGCAAGTGTTCATGCTGCTGTGATAAGGATGCCCAGGACAGCACTGCAGGTATTACAGACCAGGCTCTGAGCATTGCTGTCATCAGAACTTACCCCTCTCACCACCACACAACCTTCACACAGTCATCTGATTAACTAACCCTCAGAGCAGCACTAACAGTGATTACCTTGGCAGGGCTGAGTTATTTTCAGTGTCTGCAATTCTGTTCCCTCCAGGTGTAATTACAAGAGCAATTAAAACCAGCCAACTGTCTCCAAGTATTATTACTTGAGAAAACAGGTCTCAAAATAGGCTATATATACTCTGCTATCTCAACTGTAGCTCAGGATGGCCTCAAAGCACTTACACGCTCTCCCTGTGTTTCTTTCCCTGAGCCAGCAAACCCTGGGCCCTCCTGTTTTGTGTTATTACTGGTTACTGTCTGTAGAGTGAGTCTCTGAAGTTTTCATTCCCAGGCCTACCAGCTCTCTGGCTTTGGGCAGGACCTCCATTATGTATGACAAATTGCATCCTCACTCTTTACTCCAAGGTTTGTTCTCAAACACTAGTCTAGTGCTCCCCTGGTTACCCCCAACCATAACTTCCACTTAGGCCAGAACTAAAAATTCATAAAGGAAAGTCTTACAGTATAAAACCTACTTTTCACTGAATAGGGTATATACGATTTTCACAGGTTTGCTTCTCTGTACTCTTAAGCTGCTACACAAAATTGTCAACAGATCAAAAGTACACAGCAAACAGTGTGCTATGGGCAAATAAAGAATTTAGCCAAAAGGAGGATAAAAAGAAAAACTTGATAAACTAGAGGTGATGAAGAGCTGGAGTGTCTGATAATGTAAGTCAATCAGAAGCTGAGTAGCTTTGTTAGGCAGCTGTAAGAAATACTTTCCAAACCACATTGTTAATATGCTTTCTGCAGTATTACATGTGAAAAGTGAAAAAGTAGATTTCAGCTAATATAGTAATTATTCAAACCTTTTAAACAGAAATATTAATGTATAAACAATCTCTTGGTAATGAAGAGGTTTTTGATTGAAAAATTTGTGTTTTAAGAAGCAACATCCATTAAACTACAGAGTACACACAAGATCCCAAATAAGCTAACACTAAAAGATGCAAACCTTCTTGCTTTCACCAGTGTAACTGTGAACAGAACTGCAAATCCTAGATGTCTTTCATATGCCATTTTGCAAAGAGGCTGAGCAAAATGATAGACTTTGTGTTTAATTTCTGTAACAACTGTTTTGTTTGCCTTTTTGTTATTTGAAATTTTGGCCATAAAATGAAACTGAAATAGGAAGCATTGTAGAAAATGGAGGCAAGACAAAAAAATTAAAGAAAATGCTTGTGAGGCAGTTGAAAGATGGGTACATGCCAATGATACTGCTCAAAACATCGAAACTCTGACTGGCAAGAATGATGAAACTTCAAGACCAAGTTGATTAAAGAGAGAAAGTAGAAGACCTAACATAGCCAGAGTTGGGAATTGTCACAACAGCAGAATGCAGCAGTTCAAAAAGACAGGAAATGGAAGAAAACAGTGTCTTTCTGTGTACATGAAGAAAGAACCAAGCCACTGCTCACGCTACACAGAAGAATCGAGCTAAATAAAAGTATTACCATACCTGCCTCAAATATGAACTGATAATTTGTGGCTGGCAACAAAATAACAGAAGTAAACTCAAGTAAATGCTCTTCTGTTTCTATTAATGCTGAGTGAGGTAATTTAGAGACTGCTGCTGCCCTGATGACGTCCTCCTGCTCTGTGCTCCTGCTTCAAGGAGAACTCATTTGTAAAAAGTGCAACATGAATGCATGGAGACAGTCTCAATAGCTCCACATTTTGTATACTACTACATTTTAGCCAGTGATTCTGGTTAGATTTGAGAAGGCCTGTGCAAAATTCATTGAGATATGTTAATATTATGCTGCTTTAGTTTATGTGTTAATTTTTCTACAGGGATTTTTTAAAAAATATTTTCTTTTTCTCTTGTTAACTTGTGATTCTGTATGTGGGGAAACAGTAATGTCATTGTCATAAGAAAATCACTAATGCCAAAAATTTTCAGTAACCTCATTAGTCATTTCCTAAATTTTAAGCATATGGTTTTTGTTTTGCTTCCAACAACATGAAACTGAGGCATGACCTGGTTAAGAATAATTTTTTTGCTTTCCCCTAAAGGTCTTATATATACACATTATTACATTATTGCAATACAGTGGAAGTACTTGTACTTTTGATCAGACAGTTACTTTGACTTCAACTTCCAGGGTGAGATTTTGTTATATACTCTCATCTAAGTCACCATGCTGCCTGTTTGCTATTTTAGGCCTCAGATGTGCAAAGCAAAAATAATGCAGGTTATATAAGTTTGAACACAATCTGTTGTCTGACAAAGGTCTCAAGACAATATGGTTCAGTTTTATCATCTAGGTGCTGATGTGGGTTAGGATCATAGAATCATGGAATGCCCTGAGCCCGA
Source organism: Pithys albifrons albifrons (assembly GCF_047495875.1). NCBI lineage: Eukaryota > Metazoa > Chordata > Aves > Passeriformes > Thamnophilidae > Pithys > Pithys albifrons. Next base: position 77,466,998 of record NC_092460.1, read on the forward strand.
AGGCACTCACAAGGATCATCCAACCCAACTCCAGGTCCTGCATAGGACATTCCCAATTCAATATTTATTGAATATGCTCTTTCTGAAACCTGTGTGAGAAAGGTACACAATTTATGGTGTAAATTTCATAATTTATACGTCCTATAGTCAGACCCTTACAAATCTTTTTCACCACTTCAGTAGGGTCCTGTTATACTTCTAGACTGACAATCTCTTTTTAACCCTGTCACTATCACCATAACAGAGGCTGATAATAGTATTTTACCATGAACGAGTTTTTAATGGTCCCCACTTTACAAAATTCAAATTAATCAGACTTGTTTCGTGAATCATACACTCTCCTGTTCTAAATCACTTAATCTGTGTCAGAAAAGGCACAGCTATTGAGTGTTGACTAACTCTGTGGCAAGCTGCCTCTGCACCCTCTTAGGAAATGGGTATATGCAAACAGTCTCTGGGGTGGGAACAACTGCATGCCCTGTAAATGGACTTGTGTCTCTTTATTTTTATCCTTTATGATATATTCAAGTATTGAATCCTTCTTACTTTTTCTTTTTAATCTTTGACCTTTCCAGGAGTGCTTAAAAATCAAATTTCTGAGTTGTTTGTCCTTGAGCCTTTTTCTTATTTTCCAGAGATTTTTTTTATGTATGCTGCCCAGTTCCATTTTTAGTTCCAGGTCCTCACTTTTGAAGTTACTGACACTTAGCTCTATTTTGTTTGCTTGCCAGGGTGTAACTTCTAAGCAAACACTACTGTTTGGAATGATTTTCAGAGACATTGAGCCATAAAAGTGCAGGCAGGGAATTAGTTTCTTTACTCTAGTAGTGTTCAGGTTTCTAAGAATGATGACACAGTTAGACTTAAGCTTTCCCCTCCTATTTCCCAACCTAGGATGATATTGTTATATCTACTGTAGAAAAAGAACTTCCTACCAAATTTACTTAGCTTTTTACTACCCAGTGTTGCTACTACCCAGTGTTGCTGTAGCAAGGGAAAGTGCATGGACACAGTGATTTCACCAGAATCTGTCTTCCAGCGGAGAAGTAGAGACGGGAAATCCAGATGTCAGACCTGCCAGGTAGCATGGCAGATGGCACCATGGCCTCAAAGGCAGTGGAAGCTGGGGGGAGGGCTTGCAGCTCTGTGAGGGCAAGTTGGAGAAGATCTTGAACAGCTATAAAGTCAGTAGTATGGATGACTTGGAGAAGAGGAAAAAGTTTGGCTGGAAAAGGATTGTAAGTTCAGGAGAAAGCATAAAAGCAGCTGAGGTTTTTATTGGAAGGAGATCTTCACAGCAGTAAAATCAGAGGGTGAAGGAAAGACTAACTGCAGAGCTGTTTTGGAAGATGGTGGAAGGAAAAAGAAATGGAAATGCCAGGCAAAGTGGGAGATAGAAAAAGTGAGCACTTATCAGATTTTACAAAAATCAGGGGCAGTGGTTTGATGGATTCATATTCCAAGAGTTCTGGAAAAGCCACTTCTAAATCACATTGATTTTGTCTGCTTTATATCCTATTAAATACCCATTGAAATAAGAAACATGGATTAATTTTTTAAACTGCCTCACCTTATTTCAATACTTTTGATGTTAAAGGTAGCCTTAATATCTCAAAGTACTACAATCCAAGGCAGAACAAAGCTGAACATCAGTTTGATTGGTTGACTTTCCTACCTCCCATCTGATATTCAGGATCACAATGTACTCTGCAAGCCTTTGTGGTTACAATGCCAAGTTCTTCAAGGTAGCTGTGAGGGTTACTCTTTGTGGTAGTCAGCCCTCCTGTTATATTCTGGAGCTTAAAGATTTAATTTAATAGGTTCTCATGGACAGCAGATGTACATCAGAAAAATATATCATTGTTGAGAAGTGGGCAAATACCATATTGAGAATGTGAAACTGGCACACAAGCTGCAAAGCAAGGAATAATCTGTCTCTTCTGCCCTGAAAGGTCCTTAGTTGGTGAGCTCAACTCTGTCTTGCAACAGGTCCCACTCTTCAAGAAAGTAGTCTCACTCAAGGCAAGCATCAAGAATAATCAGGTGGATAGAAACGTTAAGTGAGGTAACAAGAAGAAAATTTAGTTCATGTGTTGAAGTACATAATAATGGAGATGTAAACTGCCCTATGTGGTAGAAATTACAAAGCTGCAATTGATGACTCAAGTTACACTTCAGGGCAAAGAAGATATCTGAGGGGCTGTGGAACCTGGAAGAATACTGTCTGGTAAGTACTGTCTGAGCAGTCTCTTTCATTGAAAGGGGTTGAAGAATAGTTCAGACAGGATATATATCCTAAATAAATACATTTAATCTTCTTATGTTGCACAGATTTGCAAAAGAAACCTATTGATATATATTCCAGGAGTAAGTTTCAGGAGTAATAACTAAAGTGTACTGTGCTGTACAAATTATGCACTGACATGACACACTATGAATAGAAAATCTCTACATCTACTGTAAAATGTATATACAGGTAATTTATTCTTTTGTTAGACACTATCTGTTAAGGAAAAACAGAGAGAAATGAGCAGAGGAGGTCAAACACAATCTTGGTACAAGGCAGCTCTTCCTCTTACAGTGATTGCAATCTGGGATTTTTCTGAGCTCTACAGGGTGGAATGGCACTTGCCAACACTGTTTGATGGGTCAGGATTCTGGATTATATTAGTAGATGATTCGTAGATGATTAACTCAAAGGATTGTCTGCCTGTTCCTGGATGATTTCCGCTCTTTGCATATTCATCTCTTTTCTCTTGCCCAATAGATAACATTCTTAACTTTCCACACCAAGGTTTTTTAAAAATACATTCCTAAATTATCGGTTTCTTCTGTCAGTCTATGCCACAGCTTTCAAGTTTCCCTCAAATGTGTTGCTATTTTGCAAGCTTTACATCCAAAGCAAAAGAGAAAAGCTGAAAAGCCTAAATCCCTTATACCACTGATATATCGTATGGGGGTTTTCCTGGTTGCTTGGCAAAAGAAAAGTAGACATGTGACTTCCTCCTCCATCTCCCTGGCACCACTTGCAGATATTTTGTCTTGGCCTTTCTTCTTTTGTTCTTACCTCTCTGTGGGAGTGCTGGTTACAAAAGGGTTTTCAACCTGATTTCTTTTTTCTCTGAGTTTATATCTCACTGTTTTCATTAGAAGACCACTATATATACATGTAAAGACATGATAAATGGCAGCTGGGGATTAGAAGGGACAGAGCAGTGGAAGATTAATGCCATCTAATTTTAGGCACAAACTGCAGCAACTGAGACACCTGCTCAGTGTCCCTAGGTCAGTGACTAGATGAAGATGTCACAAGAAGACGATTCAGTGCCCTGGAACCTGAGTTATTAACTGGAGGTGCCTACACATCAGCCACTGACCTTTGGAGACTAGGGGAGGAGAGCTTGACACTTCTCACCAAGGCACCTTGGCCAGGCATCAGGAGTCAGGCGGGCTCCCCTGCTCAGAGGGGCAATCACCCAAGGTGCCTTCCACACTTCTACACAGAGGCAAGGGGTCTTCAGGCAGACAGTGGCTATGTCCATGGGGATCTACACTACATGGTTAAAAGGCCATCCAGTTCTGAGCTCTTGGGCTATCCCAAGTTCAAAGGGATCATTTCGGCCTCTCAGTCCATGAGCCCTCTCCAAGAAGGCAATTCTTGGTCTGCTCTTCTTTCTACAGCCATAAAGAGAGTTTTTGTTCCATACCACTTTCCCAATGAACTTGCCTGTCCCGGGTACAAAGAAGGCAGGCAAGTCAGCACCTCTGTGACTTAGCCCATAACTGCAAGTTGGGTGAATCACCAGTCAAAAAAGAAGCAATTCTTGGCCTCAAGGTTCTACATACATTTTGCCATCTAGTGAAAACACTTCATGGGTGGAACACTTCATGGAGCAGAAGAGTAGGGGCAAGATCTGAGAAAGCAAGTATTCCCACTTGTACTTAAGGCAGCAGGGTCAGTTCAAAGTGCTTTACCCTCTCTCATGGCCATTGTTCCCCAGGCAGGAGCTTCTCATCTGTTTCAGTTTTGAGGAATGAAGGTAAACAAGTTCTCATTTTGGTTTATACTCGTACATGGTTCTGGAAGCCTTATCAGTCCAAGAGCTGATTCAGAAAGCAGATTACACATGCCTGCTTTAAGAACAGGAAAAACCTTTTAAATTTAATTCACCATCACAAGCCTGTCAGGGCATAAAGTCAGCAGTGGAGACATACCTAAGAGTTTACAGACATACGCATCACCAGGCAAGTTAAATCCTGACACTTTCCTTGATTAAACTATCATGTATAAACAGTTGCCTCTCACTTCTTCCTCTGTTTGAGAAATGTGTGCAGGCAGATTATGAAATCCTCAGATACGCTCATTGTTCAAAATAATTTTCAAATTGGTTTGCAGAACATTTCCCAAGTGCAGAGCCTGTGAACAATTTGTAACGAAGGACTGGTTATCTGGACTTCATTGGTTGAGTAACTCATGCATTGCTGGGCTTGCCTCAGGATTAGAGAACACAGTAGGAAGCAAATGCCAAACTCTCATTGCCATCAACAAATACACAATTGAAAATTCATTGCCTAACATCCCTCTAGACTGAATGAGCAACTTAATAGCCTGTCTACATTTAGATGTGAACATGAGTGTCATGAACTTATAGCTTGGTTTTCAGATAATTATTTATAGAGATATGTTTAGACTGCTTGCTCAGCTCTGGTGGTGCATCTGTGCAATTGTTTTGTTAGGTGACAATGCATGTGGCAAGGTGGCAGCTCTGCAATCTTAATTTATTCATCACAAGGTGCATCGGTTTCTTGATCTAGTTTCTAGAGAAATATTTAAAACCCCAGCTGGTGTGACATTAAGTAACATTCTAAAATAAGAAGGAGACATTTGTGGCCTTTCACGACTTAAAGGGGGGGCCTATAAGGAAGACAGGGACAAACTTTTTACCTGAGCCTGTTGTGAACAGGAAAAGAAGCAATGACTTTAAACTAAAATAGGGTTGATCTAGACCAGGTATAAGGATGAAGTTTTTTACAGTGAGGTGGTGAAACACTAGTACAGGTTGCCCAGAGAGGTGGCAGATTCTCCGTCCTTGGAAACTTTCAACATCAGGCTGGATGGGGCTCTGAGCAACTGGCCTAGTTGAAGATGTCCAGCTCATTGCAAGGGATTTGGACTGGATGACCTTTAAAGGTCCCTTCCAAAGCAAACTGTTCTATGACTCTAAAGGAAAAAGGAATGAGTGGTCTGGAGTGGAGCTGACTCCACAGAAAACCTTGGCATAATACAGAATAAAAAACCTCTCAACCACTGTGTTCCTGAATCTGGGCAAGACTCATGCAAGAGAACAGGAGTGATTGCCGTGACACAATGTTTCAGTGCAAGCGGCTGAATCCCTCTCAGACAGTAACCTACTCTAAGTACTGGCAGAAGAGTAGTTCAGACCTCCGTTTACCTCTCTGGGGACAGCCCTGAATTTCCTACTTTAGTGTGTACAAGCATGTGCTTGCAGTCCAGCATGGTGATTCTGATGTACCTACAGTGTCTCAGGATTTCCAGGAGCTAGGCCAAGCACAGCCTGAGCACAGACTGTTGTGCAGGTAGTCAAAAGCAATTTCCTTCATAGTCAAAGGACACTCACAGATCCACAAACACTGGCCATCTACTATTATAATGTCCCTTGGTCAAGATGTGGGATATTTGGTGAAAAAAATACTTGAAATGCTTATATTAAAGAGGTAGAGTCTACAATGTTTTAAACTAAGTTAAATAGATGAAATAAATATTGTAACAAGTATATAAAAATGCCGATATAAATCATAGAATCTGGTCATGCCTTGAGTTGGAAGGGACATTAAAGGTCATCTAGTTCAAACTCCCCTTCTGTGGGAAGTGACACCTGTCCCAGATAAAAAGTTTACAGTAAACCAATAATCTCGAAATATTAAATTCTGTAGTGCTTCTTAAGAAGAAGGCTCTCAGCCAAGTTGTTCAGTGTTTTAAGAACCATTTTTCTCAGTGTCTCTAATCTGACTTGTAGTGAGTCACTAAAAGGACTCAGTTTTGAAATTATTGCCAAAATATCTTTTGAAAATCCATTCTGACTTACAGTCTCCATTTCTGGCTTATTACCTGAGAAGAGCACTGTCACTTCTGTCTCACAAGTTTCTAACTAATAATTTGCTTTCATATCCCAGTATTCCACATTAGCATGGAAGAAAAAATTCTGCCAGTGTGGTATTTTTCCATTAGCAAAAGTTGTTACTGCAGCTTTGTACAGAGACAAATATAGTGGTGGTACCCAAGTGGAAGGGATTTATTCAAGAGTGCATGTAACTGCTTCTGCCTCAGGAAAGACAGCAATATTTTCCTTTCACCATCACTGTGCTTTGTTTCACCATCTCTGCTGTTTTCTGAGAGCCTGGAACTTGACATCTTGCCAAGCACAAGGCATTACCTTCTGTGGGATAGCTTTAAGCTACAGGAGGTGAACTCTAGCCAGTCTGTCCTGTCCATCCACCCTGAGCCTCATCTGACTGGGCTCCTGGCCTGCTTCTCATGAAGGTGATGGAGACCCTGGCTCCACCTCCAGGGTCTCCCATCAGTGTATGTAAAATGTGAGAAATGGTTACTAAATTCCTGTGCTAGCATTTAGGAAAGGAAAGCTAATAGTTTTCATCAGTAAAACAGCAGAAGGTATTTCATTGGCACAATATAGTAATCTAATTTGGAATTTGGGGAGGGTATATCCTCTAACCCAAGTTTGTCCCAGAACCTGCTAGGACAACCTCACTGTTGTCACATTACATGAACTCAGTAATTTTCACCCCATACTGCAGCTCCAGGGAATAATCAAGAGGATACTATTCCCCAGCACTGTACTTGGGCATAATATCAAAATGAATTTAAAAAGAAGACCAGCACTCTCAGGTTCTGCACCTCTTCTGCAGCACTGTGGGATTGCTATCATCTTTACATCCAGTTCGTAATCAGATACTCCAGGCTTTTCTGGCACAGAGACAAGATGATTGTTACTTATGTGATTAAAGGCTAATCACCAGAATCACAAAGGCGTGGCAAGGAGTAGATGAACAATGGAGCAGAGGCACCCTAGAAGTGCAGTAACCAGGAAAACAGCACACACTGAATTGATTGTTCTGAAAACTATCCAAGGAGAAGCATTCACCCATCATGTCTGGTGTTAAACCCACCAAGATGAGTTAACCAAAGAAGCTGCCTCCCCAGAAGACTTTGCAGACTGTCAGCGGCTATTGCCTACAAGGTCATAGGACTCACTACAGGGCATTGGGAGGGGCATTTGGGGGTTATATGCAACTTACTGTGTTAGATTTTAATGAGAATGTGGGAATGTATGAGACTTATGGAATATTAAGAGAATGAAACAAAGGCAAAGAAAGGAAGGCTTCAGGATAGATTAGAGAGGAACAAGCAAGTGAAAATAAGATAAATGGGAACAAAAGGAGATGGTTATGTGTAAACAGGTTGCACTTCCCAACTGAGCCCTGTGCTTCCTTACCACAGTCCAATCAATACTCTGGTTAAATACTATTTATAATGGTTGTCTGTTCTTAGTAGAAATATATGAATGCTAGTGAGCTTCAAGATGGATTTGCAGGCAAGTAGGAAAAGAGATGGGTCTATCAGCAACAAGAGCAGGAATGTGAAACTCCATACCTCTTTCATCTGGCTACCAGCACCTGGGGAGACCAGGAAATCTGCAACCTGCTGCCGGAATGATCCAGAATGTGTTTATATATATGTGTGTGAGTGTGTGTGTGTGTGTGAATATGAATGTATGTATATGTATGTGTGTGTATATATATATATGTATGTATGTATGTGTGTGTGTGTGTGTGTGTGTGTGTGTATATATATATATATATATGTATATATATATGTATATGTATATAGGTATATATGTATATATAAAAATACATACACAAACATATTTTCCTGTGGTGGATTTCAGTCCTACTCAGCCAAAGAGGAGGAACAGTACTGGGCAGCCTGTTCTCTTTGTGAGTGCTGTGTGATTATGTGGATGCTGGTAAGGCACTGTTTCTATGTTTGAAGCTGGCTCGTGTGTGTGTGTGTGAACATGAGTTCAGCCTCCCCATTGGCTGGACTTCAACATCAAAATGCCCTTCTGGCTTCAAAGTTCAAAGAAGAGTGAGATATAGTAAATGTATACAGAAATATGAATATATTTAATGCATACTTACCTTTCAGAGATCACGATAAATGCAGGACCAAAAAGCAGACACCTCTGGTTGGTGCCTTACACTAGTGTGCATCCTGCTTTATAGCAGCAATATTTTCCTGGCTACCATTTTCTGTGCCATTTAATAACATATCGGAAAGCTTTCTTTTTGGAAGGAAAACCTGAACCTCTGGCAGAGTTGAGCTGGGGTCCTGAGAGTGCAGACAAGCAAACTGCAAGCACAGGATGCCAAAAATTAGCTCTCCAAAAATTTATCATCATCCTGCTGCAGAACTGTGACAGTCACCTCAACTTCTCATATCCCTATACCTGAGCAATACTGTTCTATATGTTAAAAGAGAAATTGGTCTCTCTTGCAAAGCTTTTTTTTTTTTTTTTTTTTTTTTGCTCAGGGAAGGTGGAGCTTATGCCTGGTTTAGTGAAGGATGTGTGTGTGTGTAATTGCCCACTATTTGTATTCATCAAGCATTATCTCGCAAGTAAAGTATCACTATTTCATTACAACCTTTGTGAGCCCCTCAGACTTGTGCAGTGATTTCTTATTACAGTTAAGCCTTCAGAAATAAGGATGAGGAATCTCCCCTCTCTGTTCACTCTCTCCACGTTATTTTTACATTTTTAGAAAAGCTTGAAAAAAGATATAATAGGTTGTAAGGTCTGTTATTGGCGTTTCTCAGAGAGTCAGCTTTGAAGATGTGTTTTTGAAATATTGTCCTTTATTTCTTTAAAAATGGAAGCTGTCAAGGACTAAATAAAAACTTGAGCAGCAAGTATGAAAGACATAATTGTCTTTTTCCCAGAAAAAAATTGCAAGCCTTCTGGTCCCATCCTTGCTTTTCCACCAGCCATCAGGCTCTGCTACCATACTGCCTGGTCCTTTCATAACTCTCAAAGCCAACAAGAAAAATCACACTTCATTTCCAAAACGAATTTCAGCTCAAATCCAGCTCTTAAGATTAGTCTCCATCGCTCCTTTATAAGCATTAGAAACACCAGCCCATGTAACCTTTCCCAGTATTCATTTCACATGTATGAAAGTACACAGATGGCCAATTATGCCAGTGACTGTACTGAATTATTATGTATAATTAGAGATGAAAACGAGTTTTTGAGATGAGAAAATGAGGTCTGATCCTATCACACTTGTGGATTTATGGTCTTCGGGAGGGTAGCTGTTTTGTCTCTTATCTGGACATGTTGTGCTTCATGAATATAAGCAGGGGCTAAGGAGGTGACGTGAGGTGCAGGGGAGAAGGAGATGTGCTGCTGCCAGGAGCCCACAGGAGGGTGGGGGGTGCCCACAGAGGGGCAACAAGGGAGAGCTCAGTGTGTGGCCAGGGCTGCTTCACAGCAGGGGAAAGGGAGGAACAGAACACCAATTTTTCTCTTTATAACTCTTCTTGACTGCAAGGTGTAGTTTGCTCAGCTTCTTGCCAAATATTTCAGATTCTAAAAAAACCAAAACAAAACACCATGAGAAAAGGGAGGCAGTGGTACTATTTACAAGAACAAAAAGGCTGAGGAGTAAGCCCACTTCTACCCAAACTTGAGATGAATTAGTGGCATTCATTGCTACACTGCTATGTTCTACAAGAAACACAAGACTGGACTTTTGATTTTAGGGTTGAGTGGAAAGACTTGACTGGGAAAAATCAAAGTTTTTTAGGCAACTCCAAAGTCTGAATTAATACTAGAAGAATTACATGCAGACTGGTATTTTTTTCTCTTCTTTCAAGTTTATTCAAGTACAAATGTAATTAATTTTTCAAGCACAGCTGAACCTTGCCTATTTTTCAGTAAAAACTGAGTCACTCACTGGAAGTTGCTAAGTTTTTCAGATTCATAATCACGAAAGCAACGAATAGCAGAAATTAATGCCTCACAAAACATACTTATTTTCATCTGATAACTTTTGTTTAATGTAATGTCAATACTTTGGAGTTGCTAACCAGTCACAAAAACACAATTAAGAGTGTATTTTATAAGGAATGACATCTCAATAGATGCCCCTTAAAAGATGTCCAGTGTGATCTTCTTCTGAAATGAGGGAGAGACTGATGAATTATGAACTATCTAGAAAGTGGGTGGAAGGTGCTTGACAACTATATTTTTTTATCAAATGAGCTACTGTTTCTTCTATACATGTTTTTCAATACTGGCACCTGTATTTAATGTGGCAAAATGTTAAATATTTGACAAAGCTTATCAAAGATTGTTTGCTAGGTATATTTATTAAATTTCCATAACAAGCATTTAAATATATTGTTCTATGCATTTTTTACAATATTAAATTTCCACTCTACTTGGTCAAATAAAGCATTTTAGAGCCAATAGACTCATCAAAGCACTTCCTCAAACTTTCTTTCCATTTCTGAGCTCTGATCTTTGAAGAGATACTACAAACATTTTAATGCTATATTTATCAAATGCTGTATTTATCACAATTTTAAAGTCTACAAGTTTAAAAAAAAACCATAATGATAAGAAGTGCAAATCTCAGATAAAAATCAATACATGCGTGTCATGTAATATTTTCTAGTTAGTCCTGTAAATATGTAGCTACATGTAATTCTTCCTGCCATGACAAATCTAAGAGCAATATTAGATACTTAACACTGAAGCATCTCCTTATGATACACATCATGAAATAATTACAGTTAAATAATATATCCAAAATCAAAACCAACAACAAAAAACCATACCAAAATTCAAAGCCAAAACCAAACCAAACCATAACCAAAAACAACTAAAAAAAACCAGAAAGAAGAAAGAAAAATGAAAGATACCAAAGCCCCAAACTCTATAATGTCAGCATGAGTTTTACAAGGCCGTAAAGCTTGATAGATGCCTCCTGAATTGCTACTGTTGCTAAACATTCACAGTGAGCTCCACTAACACGGGTTCTGCCTGCATAGTGACAATAATCAATTACAGCTCTGCTCTTTAAACGCCTCACTGTTTCTCATTCCCTCCCTCCCTCTGTGAGGTTATGAGCATAGATTGCAGTACCTATACTCATGACAATAGCTGAAGTAATTATGTGTTTCAAACACATTGGATCAGCTAAAGAAAAATGTGGCCAAAACAGCTTTATGCCACCCATCAAATACTCTCTGTGGCTAGCCTTCTCCTTTCATGTAGAGCTGTAGACCCACTCATCCAATTTTTCACTGTGATCCAGAGAGGTCATTTTAATTCTCCATGGGTTAGTTTTCCATCCAGAGATGGATATCTCAGCCTTAGTTTCCAAGATAGCCTAATGCTTCTGGCTCCCCAGTCAGGGTATCCTGGCAAGTATCCAGATATGGACCAAAAAGGGCAATAAAATAACCAGAGCTGGTCAGAAGATTGTCTTTTGTTCCAACCTGATTTATTTTTGAAAGAAAAGCAAAGCTGTGCTAAGCTGGAACACAAAAGCTAACAATCAGAACATTTTTGTGGGAGGGAAAAGCCTGAAAAAAATTACTCTTTGGAAGGATGGGGAGGTTTTTTCAGCTTGTTTCCTGGGCTGTCCAGCTGCTGTGGCTGCCTGTTATGCAGGCAGGCTCCTGCAGAGCTGAAAGCCTGCTCTGCAGAAAGAGATGTCTAGAGACCATGAGAGAGAAAGCCGGAAACCTGCTGACCATAAGGAATAGAGATCGACCAAGGGTCTGCTGCTCTCCCCTTCACTGGGGTGATATGGAGACCCACGGCAGCAGGTACCCAGAAATCTACTCTTCTGGAGACCAAGAGGCTACTACTGCTACCAGGAGAAACAGTGTTTGGGATGAGATCTGCAGAGACAGCCAGCTGAGAGAGGCCACAAACTCTGACCGTAGTGGCAACTTGGGTTATATACTGCTCAGATACTTGCTACCTATTCCCTGTGGCCACCAGCTGGGGGACTTGGAAACCTCAGCCCACCTCCAGCTCACCAGAAACAAGCAGAGGCTTTGAAGATAATCAAAGAGAAGGTTGAACTGGCAGAAGAGTTGGCTTGAGGAACTCTTTTCCAAAATCTGTCATTTCTCATTGGAAATTAATTTCATAAGGAAGCTCCTGATCACCCCTCTAACACATACACTGAGACTGAGTGATAGACCTTAGCATGTGTATTTTCAAAGGAAGGATGAGTTTTAATTAGTTTCTGGGAGCATCACTGAGTCAGACCCCACCAGCTGTTCTGTGGCCAAGAACCTACCACTGAAAGCAGATGTGGGTGGTGGGGTGTGAAAGGATCCGCAACTGCCTGTGCTCTCTTGCTAGTGGAGGTGCCATGGTTTGATGAATTAAAAAGCTGGGGTGAACAGTTCTGTTCATTAGGAACCTGATATGTTCTGGAAGAGTTATCACACAGCTGGTAGCAGAAAAGTTTCAATAAAACAGTTGTTTGCTGAATAAAAAGGAGATGACTGTGTGTCTAGTCCTGTAGTTCATGTTTAAACCAGATCAGCTGCACATGGACATTTCAAGATTTAAGGTGAATTTTTTCCTGATGCTATTAACTGCCCAAGTGTGGCCTAAGACAAAAACTAAGACTAAAACTTTAGAGTCATTAGATTTTATGCCTGAAAAGAGATGGTCATTTATAAACTATCAAGCAACGGAGATACATTTAGCAGCACCTGACATCCTTCTGCTATACTTTATAATAGGCAACAAGAGCTCTAATCCCACATATTTCATGTTTTAACTCTTTTATATAGATTTTTATACTTTTGTTTCTTTTTCCTCTCAAAGGGCTAAGTATGTATTCTTAGCTTAGGCCTCTGATCACATTCCTGCAGGAAAAAGGAATTGTAGATCTGCTTGCAAATATTACGTTACTTCTTTTAGTTGTCTTTAAGCAATTTTGGATTAGGCTTTCAGTATCTACCTGCAGGAAATTCATGCTGAGCCATAAAAGCCTATTACAGCAGGCACTAAAAATACCTTAGTCTGAAATAGCTTGTTTCAGCTCTTTATCAGGCACTAAGAAAGCTGTGCTGCATAATATCTTACAAGAGAAGGATGGTTTCCAGAGGACAAACACAATACCTCTGGAAGTGATAGAAAGAGTAAAAGTAGAGTGTGACAAGTTAAACGCTGGATGTCCTCTTCCATAAAAGAGGAAAATCTTCATGAAGCAACTCTATATAGCTAAGAGAAGCTACCCTGGAAAAAGGTAGCCCCAGTTCAATGCTCTTGCTCACATACTTAGCCTGCACTGGACATTGTTGTCTTCTTCCTTTCTCCAATTCAACTTCATATTTTCTTTTCCTCCCTCTGTGCTTCATCACTTCACCTCTCCATTATTTCTCAGACATTATCTTTAATGGTTTCTCACCTGTTCTCCTTTCCCACCTTCTGATCCTCTCCCCTATTAATGTGCTGATACATCAGTAATTAATTTAGCTTCAGTCTTCAGCCTTGGTTCATTTGTCCTTCTCTGCCATCATAAGACCTTCCCTTCTAACTCTGATACCTATTTCTCTTATTTCTGCTCTCATTCTGCAGACTAGACTATCTTCCTTCACTTGAATTTCACTTGTTGTGTTTTATTTTGGCCATTTTCTATCTCTCTCTGTTTCTCCAGTTTAGCTGACATCTGAGCCAACATCTCCAGTTCAATGCATTTTTAATTCTTAGACCTACTCAAGCAGTCCTGTTGCCTGAAACACACACAGAGTTTTCTGACTCTTCCTTCCCTGTTGGAACCGAGAGAGCTCTCTCTTATAATAAAGAATTGTTAAACATTTATTTTGGTCCACCATTTACTAATTCTTCATGTCTGTGCATGAGTATTGATATGACATATGGTCATATTGTCACCATTAGAAATAAATCATGCCTCCAGGCTTTAGCCTTTTAGGAATTACAGTCATAATACAGATCAAGATACAGATACAAACACAACTCAGGATCACTCTTCTCAATTTTTGACATGAAATTCAGAGTGTTTCTGTGAGACTGATTTAGAGATACACAGTGTAAATCTAAATAATAATATTAGAGATTTTTAAATAGAAAAACACTTATGCCTGTCTATAATTTTCAGATCTCAAACTTGGTTTGATAATAAGATTAAGCGTGAGTCTATCTACCTTTTATTGCAATTATTCCTTCCAGAAGTCAAGTAGTGGCTATAAAACACCACCAGCCATGAAATCAAGAATTCTGATTCAGCCACTTTTTTATCTGTCATTTTATGGTGTGACATGATTTAAACCTGAGTTTTTAGCTAATCAGAAACTATTCTCACTTTGTCCCACATTCTGATGTTCCTACATTTCAGAGGCAGTGTGTTATGCAGCGAACTTTACCCAAACTAATGCACTGGCGAGATAAGCAGCAGCAAAAAAAGATGTCCAATGCATTGGCTGTAATAATTACTCAGAAAGACTGAGCATTTAACAGCCTAAATTGGTGAGTGCTTGAGGGGCTGCTGCTCTAGCACGTGTCAGGCCTTCAACTGAGAAAAGATCAGATTCTACATCATTACTATTTATATTATTAATAATCTTTGTTTGAGTATTCATGGTCAGGAAGGTATCTGAGAGATTGTTCCACATGTCTAATGTGGAGAAATCTACAGCTATCCATGTGAGGAATTTCACATGTAGCAGTTTTCATTAAAAAAAAAAAAGTTCCTCTGAACATCTGTGTTGTTAGGGGTTTAGTTTGACCCCAATGACATACCTCCTCCAGTACATGTACTTGCAACTGATGCTTAAGGGAGTCATTGGACACTTAGTTCTGTTTAACAGTCACATTAGGGCTGTTGTCATTCATCTTCAGGAAATTCTTGTACGCCTGTTTTGGCTCACCTCAAGCTTTGCTAATTGATCAGAAAATACTGATCTAAGAAGGGGTCCCTACACACCACAAGAATGGTGAGTGAACAGCTGTGGTACAAAAATGGGACTATAAATGCAAAAGTCAAAAGACTTTGAGTGAACGCTGCTGAATTATTGTGTAAGTGAAAAATTAGTCCTTGATCAGAAGCTGCAAAGGTTGAATTTCAAGCTACAGCATTCAAAAGAGTCCAAGAATTCCCAAAGTATGTTCAAGGGTCAATGGGTTCCTTCTCACTGAGCTCTCTTTTCAAGAATACTATCAAACATCATCTTGCTACAACCTGACAAGTGGTGCAGTCATAAATAGCCAGGGATCTTACTTTCTTGCTTGACCTGAACATTTGATATAAGCCTGTCTCCACCCTAAGATTTACAAAATAGGCATGCCTCTTAGGGGACCCATCTGGAGGCCTGATCTGCACATACTGCACACACACTGAATTTAATGAAATGGCAACAGCAACTGCTGTTAATGGCAGTGGCAGCAGTGACTGATCACTGTTTATACAATACCTTAACCATCAGGGCAGTTGCCAAGTAAAGAGGAGACCGAAGGCACAGCTCCCAGCCTGCTTTTAACAACTCAGCTATTCTGAAAGAAATGGAAGACAGCACTGTTTTTCTTTTCAAAGGATTGAGCCACTTGGTGTATCTGAAAAAGACAGTTTAAGCTAAGAACAGGCAGGAATCTCCTCACCCAGTGCCTGGCTACCCTGACTTTTGTTTTGAGCTGCCTTGTGGTGCCTGGGCAGACTCTGGGGTTTCACAGTTCCCCCTAGGAGCAAACACCTTTGCTTTGGGTGGTGCAGGGATGGGTGACATAGCCTTCTACTCCAGTCTGGGAGTTGCCTCCAGGATATCCTTTTAGAGGGATTTCTCCATTGCATCCTGCTGGTGAGTTATGGGGGAAAGATACCCTGAGGCAGAGGTGGCTCAGGGATGAATGCCACTGGTGAAAGCTGCCAGACTATGGCATCGTTTTCCCTATTAAAATGAGAAAAATCAGCCATTGGAATAATCTCCCAGGGACTGTTACAATGGTGGATCCCCCAAAATTGGACACTTTTAAGATTCAGCTGACAGGGTTCTGAGCTATCTTCTTTAGACTATACCTTTGATTAGAAATGTTAGAGCAGATGACCCTTGAGGTCCTTTCCAACCTGCTGTTCTATGATTCTGTGCTTCTATGATAATCTCTTATTTTTTCCTTCCTATGAAGTTGTTGTCTTGTTCCTACAAGAAGACATGGTTTCACAGTCTCCCAGACCCTGTGTGCTGAGAACAGCCATGCCTGGTGCTGCGGTGCCTCAAAGCACAACTCGGCATCAGCAGGAGGTGTGAAATGGGCCTTGGGGCTTCGCAAGTTAGCTGAGCTGTGCTGCCAGAAACACATATCTGTGAAAGCCCTGTTGGAATTGGTATATCAGAAACCATGGCATTTCCAATATACCCCATACAAAAAATACATGCTTGGAGGAAATAAGACAGAAATTTCCAAATACGGCCGAGCCATGTTTCCATAAGAGTCAGCGGGAAATCTGCCACAGACTTTTAAAAGACTAGGATTAGACTCTAAATAGTCCATTTATCAGGAACAAGTGGTATTTTAATGTACCAGTATTTTTCCTAACTGTTTTAGGAAAATTATTAATAACTGAAGAAATCTGAAAAAACCCCAAAACCTTGAAAAATGTTTAATTACCATAGCAACGCCTGTCTTACTGTCGAATATTGTAACTCCAGAGGGACACAAAGCTGCCATGATCAGAGGGCTTCTTTTAAAATTTCCTGATTGCTAAAATCAAAGCATTTTTACTGCATAATCCTCTTTAAACATAATAACAAAAACAGCTTCCCTCAGCATTAGTCACAGTCTGCCAAAGTTTTCCACACCTTTCCATACACAAATAGAGATCACCTTTATTTAAAGCTTTTAAAGACCTTTTTTATTACAAAACAAAATAGGGGATTGTGTTAAATAATGAATGATTGCAAGATCTGAAGGAAACCTTTTCTTCCATGACTCAGTCTCACTGAGGGAGGCAAACAGTCTGAATTCTTTCTATATCCTACACACTTGACACCAAGTGACATTGACTTGCTGCACAGTAAAAAAATATTAGAAGCTTCCCCCCACCCCCCCAACCCCCCAAAGCATAAAAGGAAATAAACTATTTATCATAGTTTTGTTAGCAATGAACTTGTCTTGGTTATAGATTGAAAGGTTGATGATCTGCCTGCGAAACATACTTAACAAAATATGTAATAATTTTAAGTGCACAAAAATATCACTAATGTTCTAAAAGATATCATTCACCCCTCGAAAGGAACAGACTACCTCTGATCTCAGCAGGCTTTTGATCAGACTTTAAAATTCCTGACCTGGGGTATTGGTGGCCAATGGGAGCCAGAAAGACCAGGAGGAATAATGCTGGGCAGCAGCATCGCTGATCCTGAGAAAGTGTCTGGTTCCCCAATCCCTCCCTTTGACCTGCAGTCCCTTTGAAAATGGATGCAGAAGCAGGTACCTACGTGTTATTGCCAAAATCTGTTTTGACTGTCCTTATCCTAACAAGATCCATTATGGAGGACAAGATCCACACATGCAGTCTTAATCCTGATTCTTACAACTGCTGACAGTTTTTTTAAGGTATTGAAATTTTGTCAACTCAGAGCAATTTTGGCATGCTTGATGAAATCTTTGAAAAGAAAGATCACAGAAAAACCTGACATGCACGTATCTGTTTGCCAGCATGAGTTCTGCCCAAGCTGAGGACACCTGTGCTGCAGGTGACAGCGGAGGGTGGAGGTGGTGGGCTGGCTCAGAGGGAGAAGTGCAGCCAGGACATGGCAGGGACACGTTTGCACAGTGGAGCCTTCAACCTCCATTCTTCCCACTTATTTTTGACAGCTGAGCAGAGACCTTATTATAGCAAAAGAGTCTCCTGATATGCATGAAGTTCCATAGGGAACAATAATACAACTTTTTGGAGGAAGCAAGCTGTTTTACTTTATTTCTGGATATTTATAGCTCATTTGAACATTGTGACAATTGCAAGCAATTCTGCAGACTAGCTATTTAGACACCCTTCTGAATGTAGACCAACAGGAACTTGAGGAGTTTACCAATTTTCTAGCCAGAGAGAATTAAACTTGGGATTCACTAGAGAATGTGCCAAATAAAGTTGGATGCTGAATTTTTAAACTTTCATGTTTTGTAAATTGTCTTTTAACTAGATTGCTACCCCAACTTACCCCCTCCTCCTCAAGTGCAAGTCAATCCTTTTGCATGTAAATAAACCCCCAAACACTTCACTTATTCCAGAGTAAGAAATTGCACTGAATCTTCATTTAAAGTCTAAGGTCTCTTTTGCACTGGGTTAAAAGGAGTAACTTTTTTCAGGGATGCTCCACAGCACCAGCTTCACCACGCTCCAGGAAAATTTTCATTCAGCCATTACTGTCACCAAGGAAATTGAAGTTAATTCTAGCTACCACCTTCTCGGATACAGACTGCTGGTAAAAATGTATAGCCTATTTTTGAAACCTCTGTATATATCTCTGATGAATTTTGTTGCTGCCTAGATCAATTTCCTGACTAGCAGACTTGAGATAGCCTGAATTAAAATATGTTTGGTATTATATGTCATTAGTAAGTGAGCAGTCTTACCTTTTCAGATAGAAGACATCTTTACATAATTTGCATTTGAAAGGGATGAGTAATTTTCAGCTTTGAGAGAATGTAACCCACAGGATTTCTGCATAATTTTGTATTACACTTAAAAATTCACTCTCTCCTGCCATACCTTTCATATCCTTTTATGCTTAGGTTGTTTCCAAGTACCTCTTGCCCTGACAGTTTGTCCATATCTCTCATGAGTACTGCTTGGGTATTCCCAGAATGAAGATGAAAGCTTAGTTCTGCTCTGTTTTTTTCTTCAAATCACTTCACCAATGTCTTCTGGGGATTATCCATGGAAATAATTTAAGAAAAGAGTTTATTCTCTACATAAAAGGCAAAGTAAAAATAAAGTTTGTCTTCCACCTAATTAAAGTTTGTGCTAACTCAGCACTAGACACCTTTCTTTTAAGAAAATACTCATTCCCCATCTTCTATGGAGCACCATGTAAGTCTGTTTGTACATGGAGCAAACAAAAAAACCAGTGTCATGGGGTGCCTTAAAATCTACATTAAATAAATTTGAGTATAGCTTGCTAATACCCTTAGCTTGCTAGTACCTTTGTACAAAATTCCTAAAAATGCTGTTTAACATTCTTTGTTAAGAATTTCAACAAACAAGGGATTTTAACAAGCTGAAGAGCTCTCTATCTGTAAAAATGTACTGAGAAACAGACATAACACCTGATATAACCAGTCAAAGCTACTTAGAAGCCTTGAAACCTTTCCAGAAGGTGTGTACTGGGCCAAAGGAGATGAGGAAGATGAAGACAAGAGGAAGATAAAGGGTCTTCAAGACTTCTGATTTAAATTCAGGAAGTGTGTCAGGGGTGGGGCAAAAGTAGTACTGTGGGTGGGACGGTTTTGGAAGTAGGTGTAACAGTACTAGGTAATGCTCTGAATTGTTAATTAGCTAACTAAAAACAAAAGGCTTTTGTAACTCTGCATGCATGTTTTTGAAGAATCTAACTTTTTATGCATCTGACTTGGTAATAAAGGAATGCTACTCACTTAAACTCACAAATTGAGTCTTAGGACTTTTCTTTTAAGCATCACCTAGACCTTCTCCTGCACATTTTAGCTTTTGTAATGGAGTCATTCTTTGCTGCTTCTTCACCAATAAAAAACAACATTGAAAAAACATAGAAATAAGTCATCTCTTCTGTGAGGGTAAATAAAAACTACTCTTCAAGAAGGATCACAAATAATATTATGAACCTTCTAATAGTGGCATCAGAGCAAGGATATTTTCTGTGCTATATACATGATCTAAAGGATACATTTTCCTATTGAAAGTTCTGTCCCATCTCTTTTTAGTTTGTATGGCAAAACAAGGCAATAGGCATGATCTGATGGTGAGCACCACATTCTTCATGTTTCACAGCCCTGTTTTTAGAATTATTTGCACTAGTGACCTTTTCATTATTTGTGTAAACTACATATTTGCTCTTCCTCCCCCCCCCCCCCCCCCCAATTTTCCAACTGTACTTCTGCCTTCCTGATTTCTCAAACCTTCATCTTAACAACAATAAAGATCAAGCTTGAGTAGGAATTCTCAAGAAATGCAGTGATTGTAGTGTAGTGTACTGTCTGCATTGTAGCCAGACTATACTAACATCAGGTATTGCATGTCTGATTTTATCTTGATTATTTCATTGTTACAGGTTTGCTATAGGTATAAAATGTTTCTTGTTTTATTTGTCTAAAGTGAGTTGAATTAGGAATGAAGAACAACCTCCTTCTCCTATAGAGATTTGATCCCCACTCTTTGCTGGGCCCGACTGATAGCTGATACTGCTGCAGTCATACTGTGAAAGGTGTCACTTACATAGTCCCCAATCATGAAGTCTCACTCAGCTTTAAGTCAAAAGAAGCAAACCAAAATTATTTACAAATGTCATACAAACACAAAGTAATTTAATTTGTGTCAGCCACAAATTAAAATAAACTCTATTCCTAAACATGTTTGTTCTGAGTCTCTTTGCTATGAAGACATGAAAGTGACATAGAGTTCCTGTTTTTATGCATACAGCATCGTATCACAGAATCATAGAATGGCCCGGGTTGAAAGGAACATTAAAGATCATCTGATTCCAACCCCTTTGCCATGGGAAGGAAACATTCCACTAGACTAGGTTGCTCAGAGTTCCTTGACTTCTTGTAACTTCTCTCTGCATAACCTAGCATAGCTACTGGAAGTCATTACTTTTGGAACATCTGTGCATTCTCATTTAGCTGCTGTACCAGCAGCATCTTCTTACTCGGCATTGCTGGGTTAGTTGCACTAGAAACAAGGACATGAGGTTTCACTGGACTTCAGTTTGTGTTGCAGGATCACTGTTTCAAAGGAATGTCATTGAAGTAGAACAACCAGCAGAACCAAGTCTCAAAAGCTGTTTTCAGCACCTTCACTGAAACGATTTCCTGCTGCTTCTGTTTTGGTATACTGAGGACCAGCCTGTGATATACAAAATCACCACAGGATCCCCTTATTTATCGAGTAGTATCTGAAAGGGTGGTTTTTTTCCCAACATTAATTTTCCTTGGTCAAGGTTTGCCTTAGTCAAGTTGCCAATTAAACCATATTGTCTCACAATCAAACACCTAAAATTAGATTTGATTAAGTCTAGGCATATCTAATAATCTCAACAGCTCTAATAAAATGATTCTCTTCTAAATCTTCTATAAACTGCACTACTTAGTTTAAATTTCCATACTTTACACTGTCCTTTAAAAGTAACAAATATGAAGAATATAAAATCAAACCAAAATTTATTTATTATTTTGATTAAAAAATTACATTAATATTGTTGTGCATTTCCTAAAAGAGGGGAGGAAAAAGAGCATAGAAACAAAAATGGGCAGAAACAACCAGAATCACAGGAAAAACATATGACTTTAATTCAGAGGTTTATCTGTTTTGACCTCTGCTTGCCCTGCTGCTTCAGGGTGACATTTTTTTCAAGGAGTTATTCTTTGCAAGACTGTTTCAAGCCTGAAGTCTGTTTTACCATTGCTGTTTCTTTCATCAAGTAATTATACAGCAGTCAAATAGAAGTCATTCCGACTTAACAAAAAAAAAAGGGGGGGGGGTAAAAAGGGACATTTGCTTTGCAATTTTATTTTACAAAAGAAAAAGATAAAGGAAAAAAGGTAATTTTGCTTTGGTAGACATAGAATAAAGCAGTGTAGACATTTTCCTTTCTCAGTGCCTCAGGAGGTCTCAGGCTTTGCTTCTCCATGTCATGTTTATAGGTACTTTCCTGACAATGCCTTCAACTCAAGTGCACACAGATGTATCTGTATATACACACAGGCACCTCTGGACAAGCTGCCCTGGTACTATCAAGTTTAGCCCCAGGTTACCATGAGACCACTACTGCAGAAGGCAGCAGTCACAGCTCTTATCTGTCCCTACTGTCTAACATCTACTTGCTCTTGTTGTTGAGCCTGAAGTAAGCTTTAGGGTGAGTCTTAGCATTATTTTTCTATTAAAATCTCCTGTAAGTCAAACTGTAACACCTCCCAGAACAGAAAAAAAAATCCAGTTAATTCATTATATAATTGCTTCATTTCCTAAGGTTTGGGCTACACAAACTAGTTTCTGGCCAGGCTTATCTCTCAGATCCCCTGAACTGTTATAAACCAAACTATACCACCACATCAGTTGATAAGCCAACACTTGTTTGTGTAACCACAACTCCTTTTGCCCATACTGATCAGAAACCCCAGCACTCAGAAGGAAAAAGATAGGCTGCTCCTGGACCACTGCTTTTAAAGAGTACTTTGATTTAATAAAAGAATATGTTACAATGAAGTCTTTATTTCAATGATCAAATACAATTTATTGTCCAGGTGTTCTGACACATTCAGTGCATGCAGTCAGTGTTGTCCTATGTCAAATGAAGGGTGTGAGCCAGAGGTGAACCAGAGGAAAATATTGCTCTCCCCAGCACCTGCCTTTCATTCCAAATCTGAGTACTGGCATCCATAGCTGGGATTGTGTCCCTGCATCTCTCCTTGAGTTTGGCATGGTGCTGAGAAAGTCACCCAAACCACAGTTTTCTAAGTTGTCACAAGATATGGTTTCCTCATTTTCTAGGTATCTAATATGAAACAGCTGTGGATGGATTTGCAAGCGTAATGAATACTAACAACTCCAGCTGGAGCTTGTTCCCACTGCATAAAACTTCATAAAAAGGTCTCTTCATAAAAAGGTCCTCTGAAATTCAAGGTGCATATCTAAAAGGCAATGACATCTCTGACAATGGGATATCAGCACAAACTATTTTTACAGGAGTGCAGTGAAGGCAAAACACTTTCTGTAAGGTGTGGGTACTTCACCCAAGTTGCATGGAGTTTGTGTTTGCCAAGTGTAACACAAGTTCCTTACTACAGTAATGCTTGTTCGTCCTGCTAACCTGTTGTAATGCTTTTGTGAAGTTGCATGTTTATTTCTGTAAAACTCTTTTTGCCAAAACACCTATTTTTCTCACCAAATAAAAGAAATCTCTTAGAGAAAAATGTGTAGTTTTTCTCCAGACATGAATTCAAGGTATCAAAGAATCAAGAGGCTTTGCAAGAATTTGTGTAAGCAAAATCCCTTAAAGCCTGAAATTAAAGTGTAATAGCTGGTAAAGGTTGTGCCTTCTGGACCAGGTTGTAGCAGTAGTCTGAAAGAAATCAAAAGGTTTTGCATAATACCAGTGCCAAAACTGAACCTCTTCTCCCTCCACATGTACATATAGTCTTACACACTCAATCACACAAGCAAGGAGAGTTGAAGAAAGTAAAAGGAACCAACAAACATTCCAGGCTAAACTACTTGTAGGTATTTATGAATGAAAACAGTTGTGGCAACACTGCAAGACTTCTTTCCAAAGAGTTAGGTGTTTCTCCATACAGCACAAAACAGAGGCATCTTCCAGAGCATACTGCATATCAGGTTACCTAATGCCAGCATCCAGACTATGCAGAGTGACCATTTTCACACTTCTCAGTCTGAGTACATATCCATCCTACTCAGGCAAGGCTGGGGGCTCAGGTCTGTGCACCCTGGTTTCCACCAAAAGGAAGCCCAGCTGGGCATCACAGATGCAGTCACAGTTATTTCATAAATGACCAATATTATTTAAGGGATCAAGAGTTAAATGTAGACACAAACCAGGCTAAGCTGATCAGAAAGATCTATCAAAGAAGAAGCTTGTATCATAAAACCCACCTGACCCAGCAAGACTGTGGGAGGTTTGGGTTAAATTCCTTTTGTTGCCTGAGGGAACCTGACCTGGTATTTCCCACATGGGGGTGAATATGCTGATCACAAAAGGTGGCTATTTTAAGGCACAAGGGTGAAGCATCCTATTATTTCTGTTCAAACTGTTCCACTTTGCATGAAATGAATATTCATCAGGCTCCTGAGAGAATGAAAGTGAAGAAATGTGTCTATAACTGGGTGAGAGGAACATATTCTTTTGGAATATGAGAGCACACCTGGCTAAGCAGCAGCACAGCAAGGGTGTGCTTGCGACTGAGGTGCTTGCACTGAGGATGAGATGGGCAACAGCACTCAGACACAGTACTGAAGAGGCTATCTGGAGATCAATAGTTGTCTATTTAGTGCTGGATAATGAGAGGGAAATACAGTGTGAAACCACTCACGGAATGATGAGAATGGCTCTCCTACAGCTGCAAGAATAAAATTTCTCCCTCTTAACTAGCCTTATATAGAGATCTAGAGTAAAAATGATCCTGGCAGAGAAGTAATTAGAATGACTGCAAAGATCTGATAATAGAATGTCCTAAATTCAGCAAAAAAGCCATTCATCTAGATAGTCTAAAAAGCAGATTAAATAACTATTCACATGAACTATTCCATGAAGGTATTTCTCCCTTTAGACTGTTGCTTTAATGACTGTGTAATTATTGGAATGGATTGGGTCTGAAGAAACATTGGCATTTTTAACATAGGTCCTATCAGGCAGTGACAGTATCTTTTGTCTTATCATACATTTTTATTTTCACTCCCTGATGCCTTACTATTGGATCAAACTTCTCAATTGTGAGGTGGGTGGTGAAAATGTGCTCATAAATGTCTGTTTATGTTGACTTCTGCTCGCTTTCCTCGGGAATTAATCCGTCTCACAAAGTTTATTGTGAAATTATTTACATAGATGTTGACAGAGTTAGATTATACAGGTAAAGAAATTCCTGTATATTGCCCTGAAATGACCTTGCTATGGAGAAAGGCATTTAGAATGGCTTCTTTTAGGAACAAATTGTATAGAATTTAATAAAAGGAAGCAACATTGATTTAAGATTTAGCAACAGAAATGCTTTACAGCATCTCCATGTATTATCTACTTGATCATTTGTAATTACATTTTAAAAAATAAAGAAAACATAATATTCCTAGATGATTTTTAGCTCTAGTGGGGAACCACACAGCCTCCACAAGAATGAGTGGCCAGTTCACACTGACTGAAATCAGTGACAGCTCTGCTAAGGAGAAGAATCTGCCTGCTCTTGAGTGCAGCCCATCTGACTGGAAAGGTGGAAGGTTTTAACTAAGTAACATCAGAGGTGCCTGAGTCTTCTCAGATTAATAACAGTTTATTTCAGACCTTTTATCTTCCAAAAAGTGGCAGGTTTGCTTCTGTTTGTATGTATGTAGCTGGTTTGGCACTGCAATTTCAGGCAATGATCACAATCTAAAATATAGGGAATTACATTTAAACAAAAGAGAAATTGATTTTTTTAGCCTGTAAACATGGCCAAACACTTTAACAAGTTTCCCAGAAATCTTGTGAAGTCTCCAGCTTGGTGACACAGACCTAAGCAATCTGCTGCAGCTGACCCTGCTTGAGCAGGGGGCAGGGACTGCAGACCTCCTGAGGTCTCTTCCAGCCTCAACTGTTCTGTGTTCTATGAATTTTAGAAGATGGTGCTAATTGTCTGATACACCCTTGCTTGAATTCAGACAGTGTTTTGCAAGCAGCTTTAACTTTTCATAATAATATTTTTAAATAGCCTGAAGTCATGGTCTGTGCTGCTATCATTCTATTGAATAAACCAGAAGGTCAGTCTGGGGATTAGATTAGGCATTTTGCTAGTCTCTGCAGTACTGTGAATGACATATAACATTTCAAACAGCATTTGAAACTCTGTAATTGACTCCTCTGGAGACTGAGTGCACACCTTTTTAACCCTAGATTGAAGTCTGAGCACTGGTATCAGACAGTTTCCCTGTCACAGTGTCCCTCTTTCCAACATTCCACCTTTAGAAAGCAGCATGTCATGTTTAAGGAAGCTGAAGCCCATTGCTGACACTATTAGTAAAGATCTGCATTCAAATTCATGACTCATATGACCCAGGGTAGGCCTCTGCAGTCAAATGGAAGTATTGGCAAGCAGCACTTGTGACCTGGACTCCATCCCCTGTGTTCCCAGAACCTCACAGTCACTTCATTAGTGCCCACATGGATGAGTAACATGAATAGCATGAGTCACAGTCAGGGACTGGATATGCCCCAACAGTCTTTCCACTGTGCTTGAGGTTTCTGAATCAGTCGGGAAGTCCATGTCCCAGCAGGGCAGTCAGACTGGCAGATGGGCGTCTCTGGCCCCAAGACAGAGACTCTCTAATCACAGTCATCCACTGAGAAGTTTGTCACTGAAGCAGCACGGCAAATCATGGGATTGTACCTTACTGAAGAGAAGGGCCAAAATGTTTTTGTCTTGAAGATGGAAATTTCCAACATTTATTCCTCCTGAAAGAGGTTTGCCTTTCTTTCCCACTGAAGTCAGTGGGGAATCTCTGGCATCTGAAATCACTAGGCACAGGACCTGACTCTTAAAAGAACCCGCAGCTTTTACAGGTTACTGACTTGGAAACTGATGGGCTGGCCAAAATACTTTCAGCTACTCTCATAACCTGATTTTGATACTTGGCAGGAATTTTAAAAATATTCAAGTTCCTTTTTGCTCCCTTATTTACCAGATTGCTTTTCAGCACTTTTCTACTTTCACGACTGTTTCTTTTTGTGAACTGATGTAAAATGCATTTAAGTATAATGGAGAGTTTTAAACTATCTTTTCAGACAGGTTACTAAAATACAATATAGTACATGTTCCTGAAAAGCAGTGCAACAGCAGAGTGTGGAAAAAAACATTTAATACAACTGTCTCTCTACATCTTTTAGTTAAATAGTTGAAATCCACACTATGTCAGGTATTACATAGTTCTGTAATAATGATTCCTTTTTCCTCTTGTATGTTACAAACACCATTGTTTTCTCAGATATTGGTAAGCCCACTAATAATTTCCTTAAAAGGCTAAGTGGGGCTTTTCTGTTAAATCTTCCCTAGGAATTTACATATCCATAAAGATTTCTCTTCTGCTGGCAGACCTTCTCATTTCCTTATCCCAAATGGGTGATTCTCCCCACAAAATAATTTTATATAAAGATATCAGCACCTTTATCCTATAGGTGAGCTACAGACAGGAAAGGCTGCATTTGCAAGTCTTTCCAGAGCATAGGTATGAGGTGGACATTGAGGGTTGAGTATCCATTGCTTCCAGAGAAATTTCAGAACTTGAGGCAATTTGTGACTGGAAACTAAGGTGCCAAGGAGTTGTAGACACATAAAAGTAGCTCAGGAGGGTTTTGTGAAACTCTTAATGATATGTGATTTAGGCATCCTGAAAGGTAGTTGGGTAAGAAGTCCTCCAGCAAATCTGTCCTCTTGCCCTGGGTATTTTATTATAATAATCAATCTTCCCTGACAGCTGAGGGGAAGTTGTACCCCACACAGTATTCAAACCTGCCACTGTTTGTTTCTTCTAGAAATTCATTTTAATCCTATGATCTCACACCTCTAAACTCCTATGTTTTTTACTTTTTTACTACCAGTTTGACCCTCTAAAGAAGCTAATTCACGTGACTTTTATCTGACTTGAGGGCATATAGATTCACATTTCTAATTAATACCACCCACACCGCTAGTTTAGGAACTTGAAAATTCAAACCTGCAAGAGAAACAGAAAAGCATGTGTTTTTCTGCCTTTTCCTGACAACGCTCACAGTAGCTGTGCAGATAGAAGTGTGTGTGTGGATTAGCAAGAAGAAAATTTAATAAAAATCTAAGAGTAATTCCTAGGAATATTTTCATGCTAAGGTGTTTCTGTCCTACTGCAATAAGCTCTAAAGATAACGCCCTCCCAATTCCAAAAAGAGCAAGCAATCTTGCACATTTATAAAAGCAAGTCATGATTTCCATGAGGCATGTCTTTTTGAGTGCTCATACACTATTGGTTTCTCAGAAGTTATATTGGGCCAAAGCAATTGCACATTTCTAGGACAAATCTGCTGCTATAGCATTGAAGGCACAGCCCCATTACCACATAATGTTTACTTATTTTAGTAACAAGGAGTTTTTAAGGCTCCACAAGGTTAAATGCAGCATCCTGTGTGCAAGCCCAGTTGCTATGGTGACATTGCTTCATACTTGCATCACTTACTTGTTAATATAGGCCTATGGCCTTCTCTTTTCTAATTGCTGCTGAACTATAAAACTATCTTACATTAACTGTACATGTGAATCATATTTCAAAACATCAAACTAAATATGGTGCAATTAAACCTGAGGAAAATACATCACCACAAATAAAACTCTCTTAAGACAGATTTTAGATCAAAAGCAGAATCTTTGAATTTGAAGCAATATTGTTGCAACCTATTAGACTCAAAATATGTTCCAGGAGGTAAAGATGGGAGTAGGAGTTACAGTTAGGAAAGCAAGCCATTACATGTCAGGAAAGTATATTGTAGTCATTCAAAAACAACAGCATGAGAAACTGAGTATTTCTAAGGTTCTGGTTTCAGCCCTGTGTGTTCTCTTGGTCTCCACCTACTGTGATTTGAACCTCACTCCTTACTACTTGGAAATAAAAAAATAGATGTTCCATCGGATACCTAAAAGAATAGTATTTTTCATTTATTTTCACATGGTTTGCTTATGTCTTTATTTACAATTCAATAAGTATTATGCTGTTGCAGAAGGTTTTCAAAGAAAGCAGTATATGATGTCTTGACTATGGCCTTGATAATTATGTTGTGAGAGAGCTACTGACTTTAGCCATTAAACAAGCACACAGCTTCTGGATAGAGATATTAATAGAGACCACAGCTCTTTCACAGATGTGGCTTTGGGTTTTTTTCATCTCTACTAGGAACAATCAAAAGATATGTGAAAAGTTAATATGTTCTAAAACTGTTAGGGCTTTTGTCTTAGGCAGAACACTATGATTTTAATGTTGTGCTGGGGAGGCAGAATGTTTTTAGGCAGCTGGAGCAATTAAGTAGTCCTGATGCATCATTAAGAGGCAAAATATAACCAGAGTACACGTTTCTCAAAGATGTTTTTATCCACAGTGAAAAAAGGCTCTGATTGCAATTTTTACAAGCTCTAGGACATACCAGAATGGAAGGTTTCTCTGCTGCTTCTTGTCAGTATTTGGGCTTTTCCCTTAAGATTGTGTCACTCAGCATCTTTTGCTACCCATGACTTTTGGTCAAACATAGGGCAAAAGAGAAAATCTGGGATACATATTTCAATCCCTATCATTTGACAAAAATTATTCTGCAGCAACACATTTTTTCCCTTTTTTTTTTCTGACATTCAGCATCTTATATTGCTCCCTCTCCATCAGCATGCAAAACTGTTGTGTGTATAGCTGTATGTTTCGCCTGATTAGATGTATCCAGGCACATTTTTCATTTATAAAAACAAGCATAATGTGCTAAACACTTTTCAAACACTTTCTCCTGAGGAAGTGAGAATTTAGGCCCAGAACACTAAGAACTAGTCCTTGGAAGAGGAACAGAATGAGATAATTTATACAAAAAACGTTGACTATTCTGCCAAGCTCATTGAGGTGAAAAGGGGTACTAAGTGTGGATGAAGTGAATATATTCTTATACCTAGGATGCTGTTCCTTACCTTTGCTGGGAATAGTAAGCTGAAGATCACTTTTTTCTGAATTTCAAACCTTCTGTAGCTAATTCTTATAAAAGAATAACTTAAAACTGTCTACTCTGTTGTGCTGTTGAAGAAGTCTCTATTACACTGGCAATTTTTTTTAATTAGTGCATTAGGTGGGGAGTGAGATATCTGATTCACAATAGATCAAGAGGCATATTTTTAGGAACTAAGTCTTTCAAATGCTGCAGATTTCAGCTTTCATAGGAACATCTAGTTTCATCTTTTAACGTATGTTTCTATGGAGACCTGAGGAGTTTGCAGTTCAGAGACCAACAAATATTTTCTGTGAATTACATGAGTACATAGATCCAAAACAGGAATAAAGAACTCTTATTTGAGAGAGTAACAGTAAATATCATCTTTACAGCTTTAAGCTGTTTTGAGTGCATGATGCTTGTATGCCATGTGATTCAATCTAACACCCAGACTTCTGAAAGCTTCATAGTCTTGGTTCCATGTATCTTGTAGAAGCAAATTCAAAGGGATTCTTAAGAAACTTGAGGCTAATTAAAAAAGAAGTGTGTCAGGCTGTTTGCTGGGCAGGGAATAAGCATGTGTATGTATATGTAGTAGTATCACTTTACTGGTTAGGGATGAGGTTTGGAAATTAGCCATCTCAAAATGATTATCAAACCCTCTAGTCTCAAGAGTGTGATAGTAATGAGATGCAGCTCTAATCCTGTGTTGACACATGTTTGCAGTAAGTATAAGGTGCCCTATATATAGAATGGTTACAGGATGAATTTAACAAAATGCCTGAGTAGAAAGAGCATTTTACCTCTCACTACAGTAAAGATTTGCTGGCAGGTTGGACAAGCCATGATAAACAAGCCATGTTTACCACTGAGAGATGAGATGACTGTAAAAAGAGACATTAACATTTCCATACAAGGAAAAGCAGTCTGTGAGGATCAACCTGTCTTGAGTAAGTTTAGGATTGTAATCAAAGGAAGTAGAAATCTTGGTGGCAACCCTAGTCTCAGTCCCTTCTTGCTCCCTTGTGGGCAACATCAAGGAAGATTAAACAGAAATGCATTCAGTGTTCCCCAGTTCATCATTAATATATCATCTCTCATTAATACAACCTGTTTGCAGATACTGTGTGCAAATTCTACATCATATGGATCATATGGACTAGGCAACTGTTTGTGACTATGGCTTGTGAAGTAGACGATTTCCAGATACCAGCTTAGGATCAACTCATGGTTTTCTTTAACATTCATTGCTAGGCTGTTATTAAGTATTTACAATAGTGTTTATTAGGTATTTTTTACAATGAGTACTTTTTAGAATATCTGGGTAAAATTAAAATATATCAATCCTATAAGAAGTTGTGACTCATTAGTATCAGTGTCCTGGGCAATACTCAGAGAAATGCAACTACTTTGCTCCAGAATATTAAAAAAGTACCAAGGCATTCCTCCACTGAAGTGTTTTGGGAGGTGGAAATGAAAAAGTGCATTCTCAAGACCAACATTACTCATATAACTTTTCTCTTGTACAGGCGTTTCCTGGGGAGAGAACTGGAACCTTGTGGGTTTAGAATCATAGATTTATAAAATCACTTAGTTGAAGAAGATCTTTTGGATCTCTGAGAATCCAATCATTAACCTAACACTTCCAAGTCCTACTAAACTATATCCCTAAGTACCACATCTATATTACAAGACGGACATAGACCTGTTGGAGCGAGTCCTGAGGAGTGCCACCAAGATGATGAGAGCGGTGGAGCACTTCTGCTACAAGGAGAGGCTGAGAGACTTGGGATTGTTCAGTCTGAAGAAAAGGAAGCCCTTGGGAGACCTTGTGGTAGCCTGCCAGTACTTGAAGTGGGCCTACAACAAAGATGGGAACAAACTTAGGTGGTTTTAAACTAAAAGAGGCTTGATTTAGATTACATATAAGGAAGACTTTTTCACAGCAAGGGTGGTAAAACTCTGGCACAGGTTGCCCAGAGAGGTGGTAGGTATCGCATTCCTGGAAACATTCAAAGTCAAATTTGACAGGGCTTTGAGCAACCTGATGTAGTTGATGATGTGCTGCTTGTGGCAGGGAGTTTGGGCCTTTAAAGGTTCCTTCCAAATAAAACTATTCCATGATTTTAAATACCTTCAGGGGTGGTGACTGCATGGCTTCTCTGGGCAGCCTGTTCCAGTGCTTGACAACCCCTCCAGTGAAGATTTTATTCCTGACATCTAATCTAAACCTCCTCTGGTGCAATGTGGGGCCATTTCCTCTTGTTCTAACAATTGCTTCTTGGGAAAAAACACCAACTCCCATCACACTACAACTTCCTTTCAGGCAGTTTAGGAGAATGCCAAAAGGTAATCATTTCCAGGGCTTGTAGACAGATTGGTGGGATGAGTTGTAAGTCTGTTATTGGGATACTCAATCTTTGGCAATTTGATGGGGAGTGTGGAGGGGTATGAGAGATTTGCAGCTCCTAACTGTAGGGTCCTGCTCTGAATTTTACTTTGGCAGAAATTACCTCTCTGCATGGACTTTACAAATATTAAGGAGAAAATATCGTATTTTAGTTATCATCAACCAGTACCAGTCAAGACAGATGAAAATAAAAGTGGTGATTTGAACGTCATTCCAGTAGCAGATTTTAGTATTTAGAAGCATTGCAGAATTGTTACTACTTTTTAGTATGAAGTCATGAATATTGTCTCTCTCCTTTTTACAGATGGACCTTCTACATCTGCCTGGAATAGATGACAATAGAACAATGCAGGGCAGCTTGAGCAGTCACTGCCAGTGTTGCACCCACACAAGAGATAAAAACAGGATGCCACTCTCCAGATTTGTCAGCTTGGTAACTTTCAAAAGCATTTCAATCCATGACAAAAATAAAACAGTCTTTTTCAGATTAATGCCAGAAACCTTGCACCGTCGTGAACAGGTAGTACTAAAATCAGACTCCCTGCTGCCTTCCAATGTAAAAATAACTCAGTACGTCTGAGTATGTTACAGAAGACAAAGCACCCTAACAGTTTTTTGGAGGTAATAAGGCAATTACTGGATGTTAGATAAAGATGTGTTTCTAACAGTGTATTTAAAGGATAAGTCATGGAATGGATGTGTATCTGTTCTAAAATTTCCGTTTCATAAAAACTACTTTTAAAAATTACATGGACTTGATATCCATGTAAGTTCCTTCTCAGTCTCATGAATTAGAGATATACATCTTAAAACATATGAAAATGCCATTTTAAAATCTACAATTAAATAATCACAAATATACTGCATTAAGATTTTATACTGAAGACTGTCTTATCTTGGAATCTGGAAGATTTTTCCTCGCTTTCTACTTCCTTACTTGCAAGACCTTAAGTAACAGTAAAAATCCTTCTACACTGATTATGTTGGGAAGAACTCCGAGCCCCATTACTGACTCAAAGGCAACATGAAGTATATGAAGAATCTCATCAGGACAGCAGCATTTTGAAGTCATTCTCCTGTACAGCAATAGTCCTTGCTCAAAATGCTTCTCTAAACCAGGCACAGGGAAAGAGAATAACAGTATTTACACAGAGATTTGCTAAAGTCATTGAGGAAGACTGGTAAAGAACTTGGAACAAGACTTCATTAGTCATTACACCATCCTTTGACTGTAAGTTTCTGCTGATAAATGCCTGCTCTAAACTGAATTGTGAGATAATTAGTTTTCAGAAGCTGTAGCCTACCAATTTGAAATAAAGCTCTTGGACATAGCATATTAATATTATACAGAAATAAAGGAAGGAAGGAAAAAACCCCATAGATTCTTTTTTTTTTTAAGAATAGTATAACAGTATAAAGACATGTAACTAGCTTCCAAAGCAACAGTAACTAAGAGACCAGTAATTGTTATTTGTTTGCTGTTTGACAACAGGGTTAATAAAGAGAGGATGAAATACTCTATCCAAACCCATAGCAGGATTGTCCTGATGGATAATCAACTGTTTTATATTATGAAGGGAATTGAAAGAATACCATTAGCATAAGAAAATATTTGATGCAAACCACTGCTCATGAAGCAAGTGTTACAAAAAGGTAACGTACACTTTACTTTGTTGCCAATGTAAATGGTGAATTTGAGGGTCAATTATAGTTTAATATTGACAGGAGTATCTTGGTAAAGAAGTGCAAATAGCTTCTTATTAACTAACAGAGAGATCAGGCAAAAGGAAAATTAGGAGCTGGAAGCAGATCTCTCAGGCATTGTCTGGGAGTAAGAGCTTTCAGTGGAGTTCAAGGGACTGATATGCTGCATAAAGACAAACTTCTGCTGAAACCTAACTTGTGCCTTTAGTATGTATGCAAATGCACAAGAATTTATAGTCGTTTCTCCAATTCAGAGCAGAACACTGTATTGAATCACCAGGGGGTTTATGCTTTTAACAGTTTGATGAAAATATTTCTACTGAAGCAGTCTTTGCAGACAATTAGGGCTTTAGTTAATTTTCCAAGGTCTATTTTTCATGCTTCATTTGATTTTTCTAAGAAATATAAAAACTTGGGACAAAAAATTTTCTCTGAACCTCAACATTTTATGTTTGGAAATGCAACCAGGTGTCCAGTGAGTCTCATTACCCCTATGTCTTATCAGGCTGCTGTCCTGAGCACACCTCCACCAGTGCACTGTTGTCAGGAACTCCAGTGATTAACATTATTTAGCAGCAGGTAAGTCATCATATATGGGATAAATGGAGAAACTCGACCAAAAAGAGAATTTTTACTTGCAAAATCAAATAATAAAATAGTCATTGAAAAACTCTCAAAGAATATGTGTGTGCATGTGTCTCTGTATAGGTATTGGTCTTTAACTTCTTTTGAAAAATGCAATTAGCTGTACTTTATCCAACTAGCTATAAATATCACCAGATAGTACGATTGCAGGTAGCCACCTAATGTAGTGGGCACACAGCTATTCAAATATGCATGATTAACAGTGGTGATGCAAACTTTTATACAGAATACTTCAAATCACAGAAACTATAGAAACATTTTTCCCGAAATAACTTGAGAAATTTCATCTGCTGCAGAGTCAAGCCATATAATTGTGCCATACCCTGCCCATTACAGGCACAGATCTTAGAAACATACTAGCTGTGCAACTATCTATCAAATAAATGACAGTCCTACGGGAACCTACCAAAACCAATGGGCTCCTCTGGAGTTCGTTCTAGCTTGTAAGCCCTGTTCTCCAATACCAGTATTAGCCCACAGGGCACTGCAATCACCACATGTAGGATTCTATTAATAACAGAGCACCTCGTGAGATTTCACAAACAGGAGCCTCTTTAGAGGGATCCCCTTTCCCCCTCCTCAGTCACAAGCATGATGCTTCCCTTTGCATCCTCTGCCTATGCCTTTGATGGCTCCACTGTTACCAACAGTTGGATTAGTTCAGGAACTAACTGCAAGAGAAAAGATGAATGGAAAAAATGAGATCTGCACAGCTCACCTTGTCCTAAAAGGAAGTGTCTGACTTTTCACCCTCGCTTCAACAGCCCATCGCTCTGTTTTCCCAAGACCCTGGGATTTCCCTTCAGTAGGAAATGGCCCTCATGCACCCTCCCTAGGAGATGGTGTTGCCATGTCTGTGCTGTGCGAGAGCTGGCTGGCCCTCAAGGCTCAATCCTGGAGCAACTCTGAGACATGAGTTGTGCAGAGGTAGGGCAGCCCTCTCAGCTGGGTTTGTAGCCAACAGGATTTGCCCCCAAAGACCTATGAGACTTGAAACGTCTGCGGCTTTTGGACCTGACACACCATGCTGAGGATTTAAAGGATGTTGGTGTATGGACAGGCATGAGTTACAGGCCTGCTCTGTCATGCAAGAAGACCCCAAAGTTGTAGGAGGAAGCCTTCAAAACCTGTGTTGAAATTCTTATTTTCACCAAGGCTTAATGCCCAGTTCCAGCAGGAGGAAACCCCTTTATATATCAACATGTTGTAAGCCTCATGAAGTCTGCGTAGGGAGTTGTAAAGCAAAGAATATACAGTGTAAGTGCAACAAAAAAGTGCTGTCACAGCTATGTGTACTTGTGGGACAAAATTAAAGGGAAATGGCTCCAGGTTGAGGCCACAGTAACTTGGTAATTGAAATGTTATCCACAACATCCTTTAAACAGTGAACCAAATACTAAAGACTTTATTTCAAACACTGCTTATTATTTCCTTTGAAGCCTTATGCAAGTAGTATTTAGAATAAAAAATGAGCTGGTAGTTTAGGATTTTTCCCACTGTTTGTATACAAGTTTCTTTTAAAAATATAAGGACGAAAGAAAACAAAGCTTTCACAAAGAGAACAAACTGAAATACAAGAACTTCTGTGGGAGATTGAAATAGCAGCAGGATTAAAAGCAAAAAAATACATGCATCCCACAGCCTTCTTTCTTGCCTCTGAGGCCTCTTATTCAAGCACTGACCAGGACAACTGTGGATTTGTTTATGGCATTTGACAAGCTCAAAGCCTCTGGCTGTAGGACTGCATTAGGTACTTTTAAAGCATTTTTTGAAGCTCTAGGGAACAATAAAACAGTATTGTGAATCAAAGTCAGCTTTTCCACATTTGTTCAGCACTCCATCTATACTGTTAATGTAGAGGTAAATGTATGTGTAGGCATGGACATATGTGTGTATATAAAAGTATATGTTTTGAAATATCTTACCTAACTATCACATAATTGGTAAGATCTGCTGTTTATTTCTATTGGGGAACTCCAGGCAATTTCAGGACATGCAATGTGATACTTGTATCTTCTTGTTTTATAAAACTGATTGAAAATACATATAATTTTTGTTAATTACATTTAATAGTTATTTGCAGCATGTTAGCTTAAATGAAATGTTTTTCTTCCATATTTAAGGGCCTTGGCAGAGTTTTTAAGAATTTGTGGAAGAGAATGGATTTTTAGGTGTTTTGTTTTAGCACCACTGGAGCCAATTTCTCAGCAACCTCAACATCTGCACCAATGTCCCAGAATTCAAATGGAAAACTTCACGATAAAGTTTGAAATTGAAGATTGAGTAACTCGGGTAGCTTAATATATTTTGTTGGTAAACAACACTCCCATTTTTTCCAACTTCTTCTACAGTATTTCGATGTCCTTCATCCCTGATAAGAATGCACTAACATTTTATTTCCTGTGCAGAGGATATGATGTCAGACTTGTTGGATCACCAAATATCACACAGTTTTGCAAGAACTTGGAGCAAAGGCTAAAAAAGTCATCTTGACTGCAGGAATTGCTGCCTTAGATTTTCTGCAGCTATCTCTCCGGCTTGTTTACAGGATGCAGAGAGACAATGTGGAGATTCAAAACCTCCAGTAGAGTGCAGGAGACAAAGGTCTTCTAGTTGGGCTGAGCCAAAGCTGATTCACAGCAAAGTAAAAGGATGCTGCATTGATCTCATTTATTTCTTACATCACTTCTGCAGTATGTTACATACTTCTTATCTTGCAAAATATTTTGGTATCTACTTGCACTGTTCTGCAGGTAAAAACAAAAGGGGCTGGGGGAAAATCAAGAGAAAGATAAGTTGTTCTTAGGCACAAAAGACACTAGAAACTAAGCGTGAAATCCTATAGCAACCTAGGAGTTAAATCTCTTAAGCCTTGTTATGTGTTTCTTCCTGAATTTACACTGGCCTAGAATGATCAGGCAGAAGTTTGTGGAGCTGATCTAACTGAAGCCCACCCTAGAGCACAAGAGAAGATGATTTCTTTACAATTAAATCAGGTTTCCTATCAAATTCACCAGGTAAACCCTAAGACTGGTTCAAGAAGGGAAGAGCTTCCCCAAAAGTCTGGACTTTAAGCAGCTTCATCTGCAAATGTATTGACTACAAAATCTGGCAGGTCTATGAGACCTAAGCTTGCAGTAGTGTCTACTGGTCTAGCATATTGTCATTTTTACAGACTGAACTCAAGATAAACAGTCTGATCCTTACAGTGTACTAAGTATGCATGCTTAAGGAGGCTGAAGGCTAGTAACATAAATCCATTGAGCCATTCCTTAAAATACTTTCAAAATTTTGTCTGGACCACAACTGAAGTACATGACTGTTGGAGGCAATGCCAGTGTATGCAGTCTATATATATATGTGTATGTGCATGTATACTTATTTTATGTGTAAGATATATATGTAGATATTATATATGATCTTTTTTAATATACAAAAATGAACAATTTCACCAGGTGCAAGCCACAAAAGTTGTGACACAGCTCTCGTCCACTTTTTGTTTTCAAGTAATAGTATAATAGTCAGAACATTTTCTAAAACCTGTCCAAATACCATTCCTGCAGTGAAGATGGGACTAGTGGTATAAACAGAAGAAAAGAATCCCCAGCATAAACATATGACCCCCAGCACTGTAGCCATTGACTTGAGCACAAAGTTTCTTGCTCATACTCTGATATAACCTGTGAAGCACTAGTATTACTTATGCTAAGAGACAGAAAGCTATCATGCAGTTACCTACAGGCTCTGGATAATACATATTCTTGAACAAACAAGTGTAGACATAATTTTATATTAACAAAAAGAGAAAAGGAAGGAATGGAAGTGCTATGCTTAACATGGGAGAGGTAAAAAGGAGACCTACAAAAGACTGTGGTTATGCATAACTGACTGCAAGATGCACCTTACTGATGGATGTGTCTTCTCTGCAACGAGTTGAACTACACTGAAAGCATTTAACACACTTCAATTTATCTACACGGGTTCTGTACGACTACCCCAAAGCTCCATGGTGAGTTCTATGGCTTTAAGGGCAAACGCCTATACAAAAAGAGACAATGGTCTTGCTTGGCCTTAGCTGTAGGACAGAAAGGGCAGCAGACTTTATTGCTTGTCACCTAGTCTTTGACTTTATTTAAAGCTGAGAAGACACCACCAGTCTCTCAATGTCCTGACCTGACAGGAGGAGACAGATTTAACCTTTGGCAAACTGAAGCCTTTGGGGACCTTTGTTTCAGTTTTGAGAACTGTTTCTATGAGCAGAAGTAGCCACTATATAGCAGAGAAATATGGGACAAGTGATTAACATGTGCCAGATCTGTGGAGAGCGGGTGGGAAGTGTTCATCTGCATATGCTATAACAGTTCATTAAACACAGTAAACTGCCTGCAAAATTCACACAGTGAAAAGATGACATTTCATTTTTCCCTCTCTGTTTGTGAGGGACAGAGACCACTGAATATATCTCAGCAGTCACCATCTAAAAAGGATTCTGTTCACTACAGGGCAAGTACCCGGTAACACTTCACCGGCGCTAGGCTTTTGTGTTGTGCTTATGAACTGCTTTTGGACACCTAATTCCAGAAATCAAAAAAAAAAAAAAAACACTCCTAGACTAGAAGAAACTTTCCTTCAAGACTTTATGCAGCAAATCTTCACTGCTACATTTGGTCTACATAATTTATACATTTTTGGAGTCACGTAAGTGCAAGATGAAATATCAGAACATCAGCCTTCAACATGGCTGTGAAGGAAGTGTTTCAATTCAGTTTTCAAGATGCAGGATTTCATTGACAGTATCATACAATAAAGCTTTGCCATGTAGTTTGGGTGACAGTAGGTTATCTGTCATTTAACATTTGAACTATGTCAAGAAACTGACATACATTCATAGTTCCACTACGTTACTTCTTCCAAGACAAGTCCTTAAGTGATTTGCCTTCTCCTGAATGTATTTGCAGTATACAATTATTTTAAACCAGAAAGAAGACTATACCCTGTGCATCTCCTTTTGACAGTAGTCATCTCGGATTTCAGTAAAAATTACTCAGAATGAAAGGGATGTGTTAATGTAACTCACTCCTGTGTATATGCCCCAAAATATCAGGCGCTGTGGGTGGCGGGGGAACCTCCACCAACAAGCTGATTTGTTCTGTTACTACATGTTCTTTCAGATTATCAACAGCCTGAAAAAAATGACTCTACCATATGTCTCTACTCAGCCATTCTCCATTTGGCTGAATGGACAATTCCTATTTTATAGAGCTCTGCATTTTACTCTCTTGAATCATACTGAATGGAGAGACTTAGTACCCAAGTAAATCCAATGATTTAAAGCCAAGCAGGACAATTATAATCATCTATCTGACCTCCTGCACCACATAAAATTCTATCCAGTCAAAGCCCAGTCAATTTGTGGTTGAATCAGGCTATCTATTTTAGGAAGCTATCTGCCCTTTTAGTCAGCTACAGAGAGCCTGGAAGTAAGGGGCAGAGCATCAAACATTTTTCTATAGAAAATGGAATCAAGCAGCAGACACAGCTAGACAGTATCAGCTACAGAAAATTACACTTTTGGGAAGGCTGAGAGAAATCAGAGCTTTTGCAGTAGTACATCAAATTTGGAATACACCCTTCAATACTGTGCAACATTGCTGGAGAATTTCAGGTTTTCTATGTATCCTCTTCTTTTGTCTCTCCTGCAGTCACATCAAACAATAACATTTTCTATAAAACAAAGGAAACGATGAGCACAAGAAAAATTTGGCAAGTCAACTAGAGTATGGCACGTCAGTCAGATCAGCTGCCTGCAGGAATACTTCTGGTCCCTTTACTAATTTGTTGGGGAGCAGAATCTCTACAGTCTCTGTGAATACCTTTTCTAGTCTGACATATTACATCAAAGTACAAATACAAATGTGGCGTTGTTATCTACAGCTACAGGATATATCACATTAACTCTATTTCCTACCAGGTAAGAAAAGATACAGCCAAGTAATATTTGACGAGATCTTAAACACTTCCACGGTGGGAAGTCCAGGTTTCTGGCACTATTTCTCATGTTTTCGTGCCATACTTTGAGGACGTGAGACGGGAATCTCCTTTTCCATTGTTTTTTCTTCTTTTCTTGTACCACATCCATCACTACATGCTATGCAAAATTCATTTCTTCCATCAAATCAGGACATTATCACAGTCTGCCACAAACTGTTGTCATTTTGCAATCCCTGTTGCTCCCTGTGGTCCTCAGAACGGCCTCACTCCAGACAATATTATCACTAGTCCATTTTCAAGACAAGTAATATTCCTTGTTACTACATCAACTTCTCTTCATTTCCACACTCATGAACTTCCTTAGACTTCAATACTATCTGAAAGTCAATGCCTGCCCTTGAACCAATAACTGCTTTTGTTACTCACAATGTGCTGCAAAACCTTTCAGAATTTCTGCCTTCGGTAATAGGCACGTGGATCACAGGCTGCACCTTGGTACAGGCCATGGTCTATGAGAACAGTGCATGCTATTTAATGGTGCAAAGCTTATCCTCAGTCTTCTCTCTGTTCACCATACAAGAGTGAACCAATCAGAATACACAAAGCAGCTACACCAGCCTCATCAGCAGAGCTTCTCACGGCTTCTGTGGGTAGCCAGGGGGAGGGGAAGAGAGTGGCAATTCCCCTGGGAGATGCCAATGGGCACACCAAGCACAGAAGCAGGGCTCCATGGAAGGGGCCGTAATGGCACCTGGAGGACAGGGAACTTGTGGAAGGAGGAACTTGTGGGAGGGAACTTATGGGTGAAGGTGCAAGGAGTTGGTCAGACAGTGATACAAACAAACAAGGAAAAACCAGGTTTAGGAGGGGAAAAGTTGGACAATCCACATGTGGCTTGACTGAAGTGGAAGTAATTTTTAAGGGGAAGAGGGAGAGGAAGCATTTTGGCAGAGAGATGGAAGACAGAGAATAAAGGTTTGATGCAGGCCAAGGCATCTGTCCACCTAAACTATCCCAGCAAGGAAACTTGGGAACTGTTAGTTTAGTGAAATGACCAGAGAGTTAAGACAGACCTCTAAACTTGGTTTAAATATTGATTCCACGTATTGCCTTGGGCAAGGAGTTGGTTAGATGGGATTAATTAAGTCTATCTACCTATTTCAAAGGGCTCATGCAAAGATTAATTGCTCATTGTTTGTAGATTTCTTTGAAGATGAAAATGTATAATTAAATTAAATTATTAGCCATAAGGTTATGTGGCTTTGACATTTTCCAAAAATGCATAAATTAATACCATAACATCTACTTCCATTGTATTCTCAGACATATTTGTAATCCCAGATAAAGACTTAACAGTGCCTGTAAAGCACTACTACATAGTCGTTACACGAATGAAATCAATTTTAGAAACACCACTATATTAAATTATAAAGATTAAAGCTATAAAACTTAGGTTTATATATCAAGCTTCCTGTTGATATTCAAAGACTTAGTGAATCTGAGAACAGCAGTGTTTGAAACACTGCTGTTTTAAACTACTGTTTCATCTATAGAAGCCAAATTTCTGGTTGGTTTCAAACAATTAGGAATTTTAGCTGATGTTCCTCACAGCAGCAGTGAAAATCCACTGGAGAGAAAGAAAACACTGATGATGTACATGTGGTAAGGATTACAGTGTAGCCCTGGAGCTGTGCCTGCTGGGGTGACACAACAGCCAATGTGCACACATTTCACTGTCTTCTCCAGGACAAGCTTGGGCCAGAACACATGGGAGGGGTGATGGATCTTACCCATCTCTCACTTTAAATGAACTAAAAAACGGTGATACTCTGTTTGCCACACAGCTTCAGAAAACATAAAGTATCAGACCTACTAAATCAAAAGACACTACACAACTTTACATCAGTATCTCAGGCCAGATGGGTTAATACCCCCAACAGAATCACATCTTTGACATTAAGTGTTTTTTGTTCTGCATGCCTGCTCACACAAGTGTAACAGAGGTTCCTGTGTGGCTTTCCCCTATGGTATCATAGTGATATCATCATTATATCACACTGAGTAACTTTATACCTATGGCAGTAATAGTTTCTGCTGATATTTCAACTTGTCAACATAAATTACTTTGAAATCATCACTGAAAGCTGCAGTGGAAAGTTTCTAGACTAGACTTGTTACCAAAGACTTTTTTCCTTTTTTTTTCTTTTTTTAATGGTATTCTATTAAATATTTCTGAAAGGACACAACAGCTCCACCACCGCAGGGTTTGCTTCATGGTAGGTGTTGCTTAGCATTAAAGTAATTACAATGACACAAGTCAAGTTTTTTTTTAATTGGTTGATTTTCAAACAGCTTTTGAGCATTGATTTATTGAACTTGGTGGGGAGACAGCAGTGAGAGTGTGTGTTAGATTCCTCCAGAGTCCAATCATTCCACCTAACTCCTCATAGCTCCTAATATCCAACCCACTTCATGGCAGGACCCATGTGCTGGTAGGAAATTGTGTGTAGGGTACTACATTCCTCACTTTAAGTTGCTGGATAGAAACAGAAGTTACCAAAATGACTGAACAGAAATAAAGAGATAGTGTTTGTATTTACCTATCTTAGATCACATGCAGAGAGCTTCCTATACTCTGTTACGTCAAGTCGGTGCCCCTTGACCATAGAGCTCAAAACACAGTCCTTATCCAAGTCATAACATGTGAAAGTAAATTTAAAGATTTCAGCCAGGGAGCAAGTACTTCCTCCCTGCATTAGCATCTGTTAGGATTAATTCTCACCTATACAGTCTCTTTGGTTTTGTCCTTCTTAGTTCTACCTTGATTCCTGCTCCCCAGTAAGACAGTTATTGAATCTTAATTTATTCAGGAGACAACATCAATACACACTCCTCTCAAATCTTCATTGCTTTCACCTCCTCAAACACCTGGTATGCCTGTTGAGGCCACGTGCAGGCATTTCTCTCCTTCTTGCAGGCAGCACCTGTTAATAAGGGCCACTCCTCAGCCTTCACTAGATGTTAAAAAAAACATTAGTCCATACTAAGGCAAAATGTTGCCTCACACTTGGTAAAGGGACTGTTCATCTCTCATCATGAAGCCTTACCATATACTGAAACTCGTATTCCACACAAGCAATACACATCTGCCTATAGGCTTTGCCACACTTCATGTATGCAGAGATATCCTTCCATTATTGGTTCTTGCTTGAGACTGTCCTTGGCAGTAATTAGTCGTGTGGAAAGGGTGACCTTTGGTGTGACAGAACCCTGAAAAAATCTTTGCAGTACACTGTGAAGACTTCTTATATGAGAGACATGACAATAGGTAGCACATATTTCATACAACCCTTTATAAAGGGGGTTTTCCTCAGGAGTCTGGGGAAGAAAGCACTCAGTGCTTCCTCTTCTCATCCAGACTGCCTAGTTATAATTCACATGCCTGTTTACCTAACCCAGTGTGTTACAGACACTCTCAATCCAGAGATTTCCTGAGTGAAAAAGTAGAGCAAGTGAACTGGATGCAGAACAGAGGTCTATTTCAGAGAAAGATATAGAAAATGGGGACTAAGCATTCCAGACACAAAGGGTCTGATATTCCACTATGTACCTGCCAGTTGTCTCACTTCCAGAGACACATGCACACAGTTGGCTCCCAGGTCACTTCAACTACTTTGCAAATCCACACTGATTACCAATTCAGGGAGCCATCACACTCTCTCTCACCCGCTCCAGTTACTAACAACATCAGGGGCTCCTGTGATCCCACAGTCCCACTCCAGTTGCTGGTTTCTCAGACTTCCATAAACACAGAAAAGAGCCCTGCACCCAGAAAATAAAAAATGTGAGTTTAATGAGAAGACAGGATAGACCCTGATGATCCAGTGGAGGACACGATCAGAGAAGCCACCATTCCACTTCAGTCAAGCCACATGTGGAATGTTTATGTGCAACTGACCCTTTTTATCCCTTATCTC
Organism: Pithys albifrons albifrons; assembly: GCF_047495875.1. Classification (NCBI taxonomy): domain Eukaryota; kingdom Metazoa; phylum Chordata; class Aves; order Passeriformes; family Thamnophilidae; genus Pithys; species Pithys albifrons. The sequence continues at coordinate 77,511,474 of NC_092460.1, forward strand.
TCTATTTTCCCAAGATCTTTCCCCCAAAAAACCTCCATCACTCCCCTTCCCTCCTTGTGGTTCCTTCCCTAAACATCCCATGGTAAGTTTTGCACAATCTCAAAATGCTCTTCCCCTGCAATCCATAGTAAGTAGTGACCCCCCTCAAACTGAGGTGCTATAGAGACACACTCCCACGTTGAAGACACTCCTTTTTTCTCTGTATAACACAGTTGACCTGGATCCTACCAAAACTCAGCAGAAATCTGTCCCTTACAGTTCCTCTGCCAGTATAGTGCCATCCTGACACCCCTAATGCTTTATCCATGCTTTCAACTGCTCTAGAGCTCTTAGATCTTGCTTGCACCTGACAAACTGTAACAACTTGCTTTGCATTCCTTAGTAACCATGTGGAGTAAAAAAAAAAGTCAAAGACCCACTTCAGAAAAAAATACCCAATATGATGCAATACACCATGGCTATAACCCATTCACCCTCTAAATTCAATACACTGGCATTATTCAACCCCTGTATATAAGAGCATTAGCTGTTATAAACTTGTTCCCAGCTTTCTTCACATTCTTTTTATTTTTCTGTTACAACAGTTGCCTTTGAAATCCTTGCACTGCATTGAGGCCCTTTGCTGAACAATGGAAAGACCTACCTTGAGACAACCCTCAGCTAGATATGTATATCTTGGACACTATGCCTTCTGTAAAAATAACCTCTCTGTATAACGGTGGTGCAGCAGGAGAACAAAAAAAACCCTGAAGTCTGTAAGTGTCTAAAAATTTTTTTCTACCAGTGACTGGAGATAAGTTACCATCTCTGTTTCATCTGGAAACTGAAAGTAATTATGTGTCCCTCACCAAACATGTTTTTATAACACAATAGTGTCTCATTTGTATTTCAAGATTTTCAGAAAGGCTTGAAATGTGTTCTAAAAATCACTGCCAGGCAAATTCTTTGAAAGTAATTTTCTTAACCAATGGCAATGTGCTGTTTTATCATATCAAATGCATTTTGGATATTAACAAAAAGTTAATATGATGAAGTTTTATAAAAAGATCTCTGTTATTTATTAAAGTTGTTATTCAAGTGACATTCCTCATTTAATCTAAGTAATCAGAGCTCTTAGGGTGACATTGGGAAGCAATATTATACATCTGCTAATAAAGAAATAGATGAGACTATATACATGTAAGAACTTTACAAATGAATAGCATAGTTGCATTTTCTAACTCAATGATAATGCTCCCTAGGCACAAACTAGAAATCACATTCAAATCACCATGGGTTGATTTGAACATAATGAACACCGGGTATATTCTTTGAGAAATAATCATAACACCCTCTTGCCAAAAAATAGCAACACTTTTTAAAATTATTTCCTCCACAACACAGCCCCTTTTCCATGTGCAGAACAGATCATCTCCTGTTAAATACCACAATCGTGACTACCAAATACCGGAGTCAGCCAATACTAAAAACACTTACATGCTGTATATGTTCACAATAAATAACAAAACTATGAAAGCACTTGCAAAAACAGATTGTACACATTAGCTTCAGGGTAGCAGAGACTTGTTTTGATACTGTGATTCAGTTTGCAGGGGCCTGTTTTGCCTAGGAATCGCACTGGTCTCATCAAAACTTACCTGACACAAAAGAATCACAAACCATTTTTTGAAAACACCCTAAAATGTCATGCCAATATCACCAGCAATGAAAATTATCTACATGTTAATGATTTCTTTCAGGTGCATTTAATTTACTTTGTTTTAAATTTTAAGACAGACGAGCAGGTGAGGCAGATGATAGTAGTTCTTTATTTCACATGTAGGGTCCATATCTCACTCTGGAACTTTTTTCCTGAGGCTGAAAGAGGAAGAAGGTGATTATCAAAGTACTAGAGTCTGTGGAAAGGAAAAGAGAAGGGGAAAGATGTGTAATGATCATACATGGTCTGTATCAAATTACATGCTTAGGAGGAAGCAAGGGGACCTTCCTCACAGACCAAAAGGGTTCGGTAAAATAAACTATTATAAATTGCCTGGAATGTAGTTCAGAAATTAATTTTTTCCTACCAGTGGTACACAGAAGCCTTAGGTAAAGTACTTTTCTTTGCATTCTGTCTGTAAAATACCATAAAATAAAACAGAATGGACTTTTTTCAGTTGGAAGGGAGCTATAATGATCTGTCTGACCACTTCCGGAGCTGACCAAAAGTTAAGCATGTTTTTAAGGGCATCCAAATGGAGACATTAACACCCTCTTTCTTCTGCACTTTCTCTTGGCTATTCACTATTCAAAGTACTTGTAGCAAAATCTTGTCTCTCTTCACTTGGGTGTATTGAGGGTTTAGCGCAATGAGGCCGTAATATTGACTGATGCCTTCTGATGTCATTGTAATATCAACATTCAAAAATTACCTAACTCCCATTTGCAGTTCCACCACTGACTTCAAAAGAACTTCTATTTCAGTGAATGTCTATGTGATTCACCTTACAGATTTAGTAAACAACGAGAATAATATTTACCAATCATTCTGAGACATGGTAATGCTTAACCAAGTACAGAATACTTTTAGTCCCTACAGCAAATGAAGAACATGAGTCACCAGAATAGCAGTAGCAGCAGCATATCTAGCAGAAATTGGCTAAAATATTAAAAAAATAGCATTATATTTGGAAATTTGGTGCCTTCAGGATGGCTTCAATATTCAGTGACATACATAGTTTTGTCAATGACTATAAAGGAGGGGAGTGCTTACAAAAAATATTTCACTCATTTCTCTGTCTATTCAGTTAGATGTGGCTGATATGTTAAGTGTTTTTCAGTAAGAACATGACACCAGCAGCACTGGCTTTCAGCAGCATTAATCAACAGTGCACTAGCACAGTGGATGATAATAAAAAGGCAGAAGCTCGTAGTGGTTAGTGCTGTGCTCTCTGGGACACTGCTCTCCCATCTGAGACACTGTGCAGAGATGGTGACCCTTCCACACCACAGCCAGGCAAGCATGACTCCAACAGGACACTTCTCAAGGCCTTTTATCATTTCTCCCCCAACTACTACAGCACTGTAGCATTGCAAAACTTTCAGGCATTAGATGTACCAACTCAAATAGCCCAGAAATTTCAGGGTATGAGTTTATCAGTGTCATTTATCACTCCAGAATGACAATTAGGCCTTGGACACACAATCATGTTAATCCAAGAATAAATGCAAATTCTTGCTGTGAAGCTGATCTGCTTCAAACAAAAAGCTTTATCCATGAAGGTATTTCTTCAAACAAGAAATTACAACAAAATTACATCTTGTCATGATCTAAAGCCCTGACTTTTAGTTTGTTTGTTTACAAAGGTGTTACCCAATTAAGACCAAACCAGCAAACAGTAAGCCAAAAGAAAGACTTTCTTCTGCTGCCAGTCATTCTTACCTCACTTATCTATGTAATCAGAACCCCTCCTTCCCCCTCCAGATACTCGTGTGCTGGCTGCAGCCCAGATTCCAGGGTGCAGCATATAGAGTTATCTTCTTCCCACCCAAGGGCTCAACGCTGACCCCAACATTGGTGTCAGCTGCCTGCCTGAGTGAATCATGAGCTACCCCCAGCTGGGACAAGCAAGGTCCTTCGTAAAGCTCAAAATAGCTCACTGAAGCTATTTCTTCTCCCCCTAAATTAACCAACCTCAGTATCTGGACATTAACAGTTAAAAAGAATCATCACTAGAAAGTATCTCAAGTGCCAGCAGAAACACTAACCAGAGGATGTGAAGAGAGTGCCTGAAAATAACAAGTGAAAGAACTAGAAGTGGCAGTGAAAAAGGATGCCAGCTGTGATGCCCAAGATGATCCTGGGAGTAATAAGAGAAAACATACAGCTGAAGCATGCAAAGTCCTAGGAAAGAAATAATGACAAAACAGACTTCAGGACACTCCAAGACTGTGAAGAAAGCATAGCATGTCATCCTCGTGTGTCACCTCTCTTCATTGCTGTTGGTGCAATTGTGTTTGCTTCTGCTTCAAGTTTTGTTTTTCACAGCATAGCCCACTCTTAAAAATAAATGGCCTCCTCCTGCCTTTTGGTCTTATGCTTTTTATCAGACAAAACACAGTGCCTGATAAAGGAAAGCAGATTGTCCTATTTATCTTCCTCTCCTTTTGATGATTTTTCACTGATGTTTCCAAGAAGAAAGATTCTGACATCTCTTCTGGGCAGGACCAAATCTGCAGTTTATTCTTTCTCCATTTCTGTAATTAGTTTGAAGGTCCTGGTGCCAAAAGACTGCTCTGTGGTACAATGAATAACCTACTTCAAAAAATAATCATGCAATATAACTTACAACGCATAATTATATTGATTTTTTTGTATAATCTACATTATATCTGTCTGCAGGAAGCATGTAAGTCACCTCTGAACAGAGCCCTTTGACCATGTGCTATTCCTTTTGCATGGTGATCATGTGCCACAGAGCAAATGAAACAAAAGTAGAATGGGGTCAAATGGGCATTTCTGCAGAGCATTAAGATAAAGGACTTTATAATTAAAACTGGAATGTCTAGTCATCTTAACAGAGACTAAAGATTAGGACCAGTGCTTTTACAGGAAGATGAATTATACTTTGAGAAGTAGGGAATCTATCAGAAGGAAAAGCCTGCTTCGTGAAAGCAATTTAGCAAATGCAATTTCAAACTATGACTGTAAAAATGATTCTATGACATACTAGTAAATGTCAGTTACTTGAAGCTTATTATTTATTGTGTACAGCAGAATTGTCTTAGTGTTCTGCTTAGAGCAACTGAAAACAAGAATCCATTTGCTCTGTAATTTTGCAGCTGTAGGTACATGACACATTAGCAATGGCATTTTTCCTACCAATAGTTCATAACGTCCCCTAAAATTATTATCTGAAAGGATAATGATACCAAACTTCTATAGCTGTTATCAGTTTCCCCTGTAAAAAAACAAAACACAAACCAAACAAAAAAAAAGAGGAAAATAGAGGAGTTTGTTTTTCTGCAAACAGAAACACACAAAGTTATTTTTATGCTAACACATTAAATAGGGATATAGTCATTAAGATTGCTATGATATTATGCATATTTTAGCAAAAATTGCTGAGGAAAATATGCACTTTCTCATATAAAGGAGCTTTTCAAGTGAAATTATTTTTTCAATGTTTCCCATGATAGCAGCAGTTGCTATCATAACAAACAAAATTTAGAACAGGTGTTTGTTAACACTGTGTTTCTAAAGATAAATAAAAAGCTCTTTGAAACTTCACACTACAGATTTGTTTCTAATGCACTGTAGCTTACATTTGGAGTCTACCAACCATTTTCAGACTAGCAACCTTTTATAATATTTTCCAGTTGTTTCATTGCAAACCTGTCCTTTGATATATGTGAAATATATAATCTCACCTTAGATTGCAGCTAGTTATGCATAAGGTGAGCAAGGCTGAACAAAGTCTTGCTATGTTTCTCCAACTACCACATAAAATCTGTGTCCTTGCAATGCTGATAATGGACCCTAGAGTCTCTACAGATTCAGAGGAACAAAGCAGAGGTGAAGGGATGTTTGTGTTTTTCCAGAGCACATGAAGAGAAATCAATACGTTTAGTCAGCTTGGGTGTGTATAAACTAAAGACAAGCTAAAGGGTTAGGATCTTTTTATGAAGTGACATTCTGGGCACGTAGGTGGAAATCAAAGAGCTTTAAAACTTTGAGTTCCAGAAAGTATTAGAAAGATTAAGTAAATTAAATGTGTGGGATTTCGGGGTGCTTAGTTCTCTTCTGGAGTATGAACTGTGTGATTCTTCCTCTTCAGTATGTACCATTCCATTATTCCCTACTTCAAATGCTCTTTTCTTCTTATGCAGCAAAAAAAGGATGCAATTCCTGTTGAGCAGGCTGACAGATGTTACCAGTTTGGGGGGTTTTGTTACAAGAAATTCCTTAAAGTTCCTGTTCCAACAGTCAGGTGATTGTATGTGATTTTCAGCTTTTAAGGAAGAGTAGGTCTCACACCTTTCTCCATCTTATCTGACAGGGACATGGCTTGACGTGCCATGGCACAGCAGTACTGGTCAAGCCTCTCTTCCCATGAGAATGTCACAAAGTCATTTTACCCTTGCAGCATGGCTGGCCCTACAACACATGGCTACTTCTTAATAAGGCAGTTAAATGCCACCCTGACACCCGATCCCGTCAGATCTCAGAAGCCTAAGCAGGGTCAGCCTCGGCCAGCACTTGGATGAGAGACCTCCTGGCAATACCAGGGGCTGTAGGTTCTAGTCCCAAGGACTTCACTGTCACTGCCCAAGCTCGCTCGGCCGTGGCAGATGAACCAGTTAAAGGGGGGGGGGCAGTTCTGCACACGCTGTGCCTCACCTAAAAAAACCACTGTACAGGCTCAAAGGGCACCCCCACGTGGGGAGAGCCCTTTCCAAATCTTCCTTCGGGAAGCCTAGTCATACAATAGGATACTTCTGAATAACCAAGGGAAGCAAAGCCACCAGAAGGCAGTGGGAGAGGTAAAACTGATCAGCAACATACAGTGAAGCAGCAACAAAACAGTCACTCCTCCATTCCCACCAGCCTTAGGCCACGTAACAATTGTACACACAGTAACTGGTTGCACATACACTTTACAAATATCATTGCAGGGTTCCCTTCCTGCCCTGGCAGACTTTAAGGAAGCAGGAAAGTGTGCAGACACTCCAGGGCGTGATTAACTCCTTACATATTCTGCAGAAAGCACAACATACAGCTATCACTTGCCAGAACAGCCTTAATGTATGGATAATCAATTGCAGAAATAAACTGATTTTAATTACAGGAGTAAATGTAATAAGCAAGTAAGCCATATCTAAACAATGTAGGAAAAAGAGAATGCCTTTTTACAAAGGTGTTTTGTTTCTTCGATTGAGAGTTAATGGACATGATGCTCATATTCAATTACTTAATGTGTCCTCAAGGGCAGCTCTGCAGCAACTGAGGAGAAGGAACAGGAAGGAGCTGCCAGCTACAGCTTTCTGATCCTAAATGTTAAAATGCCAATGTTGTATAGACAACTACAGTCACCACGAATAAAACGTGGGTGGCCTAATGTTAAGTGCGAACCTGTGAAACACCTGTGTCCGAGCTGGGTGCACTGGGCTCACTCTGCCAGTTCTGAAGGAAAATGGACATCTTTAGTGCGAAGGCCCCTCCCGCTCCGGTGCAAACTCGCTCCCACTCCCGTTCCCGCTCCCGTTCCCGCTCCCAGCACGCGCCATTGGGGCGCGGGGGCCGCTCGCGCCCAGCACGCGCCATCCCGGCCCCGGGGCCGCTCGCGCCGCTCCCGCGGGACGCGCCCCGGGAGGCGCGCGCTGCGCGGCGCAGGGCGCCCCCTGCTGGGCGCTCGGCCGCACAGCGGCAGGTCCCGCCCCGCGCGCACAAACGGGACGGGGACACGGCGGGGTCGGGTTGTTTGGCCCCAAAACATGCGCGCCTTACATTAAAGTGTTCCACTTCATAGTCGGAGGTTGTTTTACATGAGGGGAATAACAGCAGTGGTGGTTTCAAACAAGACTGAACCTCAGGACTCTGAGAAGGGCACAGCTGCTTGCCTTCAGGAAAGGGCAGAGAGAGCCTGGGAGCACATGACACCAGGAATTCGCTTTTCAGGGTGGCGTTAAGCACCTGGTTTGGAAAAGCCTGGGCACAGGACTTCAGGAGTCCAGCCTGACCTTTGGGGTTTAGTCCTCCTTTATAAATAGAAGCGGGGGAAGGGGGGCGGGGCGGGAAGTCTTTCTCTGCTTTTCAGGGGCACTGTGACACTGTTAATATAAACAGATCAGAGATTCTTAGGATCGGATATTGAGGTAACGTGCTGGTGCAAGTAGTTTAAGATTTCAAACTACATCCTTGTATTCCAATGATCTCGTTTTCTTGGGCTTTGAGAATGTCACTATGAGAATATCTCTTTATAGGGAGAAGGAAGAGTATGAAAAGGAAAATTTCAAACCACACACACAAAACCCCTTCAGCCTCATACATGGAAGATACAATAATTATTCCAGTCCTGGCATAATGGCTAGTGGCAGTAGTTAAGCTTTTACAATAAAACCTTAAGAGGATGTGCATTACATAAGGCTTCCAAAAGTATTTTACGTTCTCTGGTATCTCTTGTCATGTTTTTGATAAAGGTTGAGCCATGAGACAATTCTTGAGATTACTTGGGTGTAGTTACCTTCAGAGGTGCCAGGAAATGTCTATTAATTTTTCTTCCTGCTAACTTGCCTTAAATTCTTCATTTTGCTTTCCCTTTAATTGTGATGGCTATAACATGCACAAAAACAACTGCCACACCAGAATAATAAACAATAGCATTCCACTGTCCAGAAATTGTATTCTCTGCAGGAATTGTACCATGGGCTGGACACCAAGTCCCAGTTTACACCTCTTGCCAATTTATCCCTGGAGTCCTTTACTGAAATAAAAGGAAGTTGCACTAATACTGACAGGGACAATGTAAATTCTAAATAGTCTTTATATAGTAAAATAAAAAAAGACCAGAAAATATTTTTCCAGTTGAAAGGCAGACACATGGAAGTCAGGAAATGCAGAATCAAAAGGTTTAAGCAGCATCAGTTTGACCACATTTGTGTCTGCATCTTTTGCTATGTGATCTGAGACCTTTTTCTATAGCATTCTATCAGTTACAGAGAACAAAGGCTGGTACCTCATCTGTGTCAAGTAATTCAGTGTTTCTTGTACAAAACTGACAGTAGAAAACTTTGTATTTTTGTCTTAAAACACCTGATTATACCTTCCAGGTATTAAAAAATGCATTCTCAGTATTTCAACAAAAGATTTGTGAAATTCATTGGTGAAAGCCTGGAAATCAATACAACAAAAACAAAGCAAAACAAATCTGACAGTTCAACAGCATTGATCTCATGCTTTGAAAAGCCAGGGAGACAGACTGTTGTAGGAAGTTGTACCTGTGTGAGACTTAAAGTCTCTCCAACAGACTGTGCAATTATTAAATATCATTAAAGGAGTACATTCATGGCTTTGAATATATTGCAATGCAGAGAATATCTGTATGTACAACATATTGCAGTATAGTTTTGAAAGTGTCTTGCATGCTAACAATGATTACATTATCTCCCACAAGCAAAGACAGCTGAAGCACTGAATAGTTTCCTAACATAATTTTGGTTCTATTACTGAATGTGAGCTTAGTTTCCCTGAGGTATTTCTTCTTGCATGAAGTACCAGTTCAGCTTCCTACAGTCGTGAAAACTGTCAGTGCGTACATGGAATCCAGTGAATTCCATACACTCAGTGTCACAGGACTCTCTTAAGGATACTGAGGACACACTGTAAGTGTCATGTAGACTCACAGACAGTGAGGCAGGAAGTAATAATCACGCTAGTGACAAGTAAAAAAACAAAAATTGAAAACCATGACTCCCTTATTTGCCATTCCCCATATCTATTAAAAGAAGATTCATGACTCCCATATTAGCAAGAATCACAGAATGTGTAAGGGTTGGAAGGGATCTTAAAGATCATTTAGTCCCAAGCCCCACTGCCCCAGGCAAGGACACCTCCCACTAGATCAGGTTGCTCAAAGCCCTACCCAGCCCAGCCTTGAACACTGCCGGGGTTTGGGCATCCACTTCCCTGGGCAACCTGTTCCACTCTCTCACCACTCTCACAGCAAAGACTTTCTTCCTAGTATCTAGCCTAAATTTTCCCTCTTTCAGTTTGTACTCCTTGTCCTGTCACTACAGCTGCTGACGAAGAGTCTCTCTCCAGCCTCCCTGTAGGCCCCCTTCAGACAGTGGAAAGTTGCTATGGGGTCTCTACACAATCCAAGCCAAACAGCCCCAACTTTCTCAGCCTGTCTTTATAGAGGAGGTGTGCCAGTCTTGTCATCAACTTTGTGGCCCCCCTCTGGACTTGCTCCATCAGCTCCATGTCCTACTTATATTGTGGGCTGCAGAGGTGGATACAGTAGTCCAGGCTGGGTCTCACCAGAGAAGAGTAGAGGGGGAGAATCACCTCCCTCGATCTGCTGGCCATGCTGCTTTTGACACAGACCAGAACTGGGTGGCTTTCTGGGCTGCAAGCACACACTGCAGCTCATGCTGAGTTTTTCATCAACCACCACACCTAAGTCTTTCTCTGTAAGGCTTATCTCAATCACTTCTCTACCCAGCCTGTAGGTGTGTCTGGGATTGCCCTGACCCAAACACAAGACCTTGCACATGGTCTTGTTGAACTTCACGAGGTTCACGTGGGACCACCTCTCAAGCCTATCCAGGTCTCTCGGGATGGCACCCCTTCCCTACAGCCTGTCAACTGCACCACTGAGCTTGGTGTGTCATCAGCAAATCTGCTCAGAGTGCACTTGATCGCACTGTTCATGTCGCCAACAAAGATGCTGAACAGTGTTGAGCCCAGTAAAGACCCCTGAAGGACACCACTCGTCGCCGGTCGCCACGTCGACAATGAGCTGGTGACCACAAACGCTACACCCAGGCAGCGAGGCCCTGGAGGCCGACCCTCGACTGCGCAGACAAACAGCGCTCCCGCCACACGCCCGACGGCCGCTGCCGGGCGATCCCCCCGCCCGGCCGATCTTCCCCCCCGGGCCGATCCCTCCCCCGGGCCGATTTCCCCCGGGCCGATCCCTCCCCCGGGCCGATTTCCCCCGGGCCGATCCCCCGCGGGGGCCGATTTCCCCCGGGCCGATTTCCCCCGGGCCGATCCCCCGCGGGGGCCGCTCCGCTGTGTGCGGGGCCGGGGGTGCCCCCGCGGGCGGTGCCATGTGCGGCGGAGGGGGCGCCATAACCCCCCCGCGGCTCTCGCCACCCGCTCCTTGGTACGGCCCAGTCTCATTGCACCACCCGCCCGCCTCCCGTCTTCCCTGCGCATGCGCGCTCGCGCCCCGCCCCTCTGCCCTGCTGTGCGCCTGCGCGCCGGGTGTTGCGTCAGCGGCGCGCGCCGGCCGTGCGTGCTGTGCCGCGCGGGGAAGGCGCCACCGCCGCCGCCATGGCCTCCGCGCTGGAGAACTACATCAACCGTATCCGCCCGCGGGGCTCGGCCCGGTTTGGGGGCCTGCACCGGCCTCCCCCTTCCACACCGGCCTCCCCGCTCCTGCGCGGCCGTGGTCGCAGGCTAGGAGCGGGCCCTGAGGGCTGGGCTGGGCTTTTCGCGTTGCTTGGGCCCTTCCCGCTTGGCGGTGTCGGTCTCTCCTCACAGGAGGTTGGCTCGGCGGGCACAGCGGAGGGTACAGGAGGTTACCCGCAGGGCAGGGTCCCCCCGGCACGCAGTGCCGCAGAGCGGTGCGGGGCCCGCGTCGTGGTGTAGAGCGGGATTCGCTGTGGGCCTGTCCCCATAAAGAGCTCTTGACGCGCCTTTAGTTACCAGCTTTGCATCACTTGTTCAGAACCCGGGACCTGGGGTTCTTTGAACGCTTTTCATGCTGGTTTTTTGTGCTCCTTGTATGAGCATTTTCAGTTTTACTCACAAACAATAAGATAGTAACCCAGAATTATTCAAGCTGATGGATATGTGATCATCAAATTGAGATAATTAGATAATTCAGAGTGAGGAGATGCAGAACACCAGCCCTGGGATCACCACTGCAAAGCTGCTTTTTAAGGACTTGAGAGTGTTTATAAAACTCGTTTCAGTTTGAGGCAGTGCACTTGGTAATGGGAAGAAAGGTGAACTCAGATCGTTATTTTGTTTTTAATGGTGTTCGTGTATGACTGTCCGTGGTTAGGCAAAGTGAAACTTTAAAAGGAGATTTTAATAAAAAAATACTGTGTTGTTAAATGTTATTATCAACCATGCTGCTTTAAAAAAGGTGTTGATAGGCATTTCTGGCTCCTAATGGCTCTTAAAACCTATATTGCATATGCACATCTGAAAATCTTACAGGTTTTATTTCAGATATCAAACATTTCCTTAATGAACTGCCAGGCACTGTTGCAGTAATTACTTCTGATGGAAGAATGATTGTGGTAAGACTTGCATTTTTAACCTTCTTTTCCCCCCATATAGACTTGCCATCATGGCAGCAAAGACACTGTGTTAGGATATTGTCACATGTTCTCACCTTAAAATCAAAAAGTATAAAATAATGGCCATAAAGCTTGAAATTTTTTTGTGAACAGTTACTGCTTCCTGCACGTCAGATTTGTGCATTGATAAATTTGTGCATGTAGATGCTTTGGCTTTTTGGTCAAATTAATTTTTCTGTGGGAATGCACAAGAAAATGCATTTCTCTTCTTTTCAGTAATTTGGTTTCCATCTGAAATGTCCTCTTTGTTCTATAAGCTCTTCGACTTTTGTGCCAGAACCATTTCTTCCCTGTGGTTACAGATAAACATCACCTGGAGAATTGCTGGATAATTGTTCTGGGATTTGTTTATGCCTAAAATCCTGAGGATTGGCTGACATATATTAGACTGTATTAATATTTTGATTTTGTTGTTGATTTTGTTTTGGGTTTTTTTCTTGCATCATCTTGTATTTTATCTTTCTGTCTGTACTTCGCTTTGTGCAGCCTCCGGAAAGAAAAAATACTGGATTCACCCAATCTGTCTGGCTGAAGTCAGTCTGATAAACTTTTTGTTGTGCTACAAGACACTTTGTGCCAACAATATTTGAGTGGAGTTGGTACAGATGACTCGTTCTTACATGGTTAGATGATGTAAGTGAATATTAGCACAATAACTCTGATTTACTAAACACAACATAGATTTCTTCAGAAATACCACTTTAAGTTGCTTGTTTGGAATGGTTTCAGTATTTTTGACCACAGGAATCCAATTTTTTTGTTCTTTGTTTTAATTACTTACTTGATTTTCTGGTATCTTCGATACAAAGAAGACCAAAACAGTGTAGAAATAGTAAAATTAGTTGTCTAGAGGACTGTTTGAATCAAGGGAAACTCCTTTTAATGCTGAAAGCCAATCATAGCTTTTAGCATGAGCAGTCAGTAATTAATATACACTTCTCTTAAATTGAGTATTGCTTTGGAAATTACTTTCTTTAGCAGTTCGTGTTTAAGCCAAACAATACAACCCAGCTAGAACATCATTCTCTAGTGCCTCAGTTTTGCTGCCTTGTTTAAGATATCCTTGAGAGCAAAGATGATAAAATTTAAAAGGTAATTGGAGTGCTTTGTTTTTGTGTGTTGTTTTCAGGGAACGCTCAAAGGTTTTGATCAGACCATTAACTTGATTTTGGATGAAAGCCATGAACGAGTGTTCAGTTCTTCACAAGGAGTTGAGCAAGTAGTGCTGGGATTATACATTGTAAGAGGTGATAATGTGTAAGTATAGCATGTTGTTGTTTAAATCTGTTCATACAGACTTTGTGTGTATGTGGGCCTCGGTGTATTTGTGTGTATTGTCTGTATAAGTCTTGACAGCCCCAGACACTTTGAAGCTTTTTATCTGTGAGCAGCACTGTATTGTCCAAGTATTGTCACAGCTGAGGCACCAGGGAAGTCGCTGAGTCACCATCCCTGGAAGTATTTAAAAGATGTGTAGAAAGGGCACTTTTAGGGACAGGGTTTAGTGGTGGCCTTGGCAGTGCTGGGTTAGTGGTTGGACTCAATCTTACAGGTCTTTCCAGATCTAAATGACTCTGATTCTGTATTAAATAACAAACATCTGCATTTACGTTACAAAAGTGATTATAATGTTAAGATCAAAGGTGATCTGAGGACTGGAATGCCTCTCCTGTGAAGACAGGTTGAGAGAGCTGAGCTTATTGAGCCTGGAGAAGAGAAGGTTCTTCTTAATGAGGGAGATGTCATTGTGGCCTTCCAGAACTTAAAGGGGCTTCTACAAAAGAGGGAGAGTGATTTTTTTTTTATGTGGGCAGATAGTGGTAGAACAAGGGGGAATGTTTTAAACTGAAAGAGGAGAGATTTAGGTTAGATGTTAGGAAGAAGCTCTTTACTCGGAGGGTAGTGAGATACCAGAGAGGTTACTGAGAGAAGCTGAGGATGCCCCATCCCTGGAAGTTGCCAAGGCCGGGCTGGAGGGGCCTCTGAACAACCTGATCTAGTGGGTGGCATCTCTACCCATGGCAGGGAGGAGTTGAAACCAGATGATATTTAAGGTCCCTTCCAATGCAACCCTTTCTATGATTCTGTGATCTCCTTAGTCTGTAGTTACTGAGCTGTAAATTAACAAGCTCATTCTGATTAGGAATCTCGGAAGGGTCAGTACAAAACTCAGCATTCTCCTCTTTAGAGTAGGCATTGTATAGATGTTCTTTATTCTGGTTCGTAATAGTTGATGAAGGAAAAAATAGAATAATGAATAAAAAATTAGATAAAACTTGTGTGCAAGAAGTCAGCAATGTGGTGTACAAAGTTGATTTTCAGCAGCTTGTGTTTTTAGAGGAGATGCTCACAGAGAGCCCTTCGTGTTCTGGACAACGCGTGAAGGTTCTGGCTTGACAGTGTAACAGCTGTTGAAGCTGATGTAGTGACAGATCAAATGTATGAGTTGATACTTGATGTAAAATTAGCTCACAAAATTGCAATAAAACCTCAGTGAATGGAGAGAAAAGTAGCTGATGTGCCAAACACATGGAACAGTTATGAGAGAACTGGAAAGAAGGCCTGGGGAGTGGGCCTGCTAGATCACTTTTGCAGCAGCATTCTGAAACTGATAGCAGAAATAATATTCTTTTTTATTACAACTACAAAAAGAGCATCTTGCAGTCACCAACATGTGAGCATGGATAGGAATTTTCATATTGTAATTCTGATGGAAGTTTCTGTACAAAGAAATGTCAAGGCTTGAATTTATATCTTAGGTGCATTAACTAACTTCATTGAGGAATTTTGGAATGCTTTCTTCACATGTGAGTTAAGCTTTAAGAAAAAAGTAAATTGACACATTCAAAGGTGGGACTAAACATGTTACTCTAACAGTAACTTTTCATTCAGATAGTAAAAACCTATATAAAAAGCCAAGCTTATTGTTTCGCTCTTCTATCATACCAGACAGCCACATTACTCAAGTATACCCAGAATATTCTTTTACAGAATGTATTCTCATTTTTTTTCCAACCTTAATAAAGTCAGAAACATTTTCATTAGAAGGAATAAATCCGTATTCATGCAACTTAAACATACTAAAATTTAACATCCTTAGAGGAAGAAGTAAAAACAATCAACAGCTAAGTAACAGTAACTTCAAAATAAGGGACTCTCACAAAATAGCGAAGGTATTGAAAAATAAAGGGACAGGAACACTCGTGATATAACGTGCTTCCAGACATTCCAGTTTGCATCACTGGGAGCCTGCAGGGAACATGGAGCATCAGTCAGAAAAAGTCAATATGGTTCAACAACAAATAAGTGTTGTTAGAAGGAAAAAGACAGCTTCTGTTTTAGAAATGTGTGATTGATTGGATTTCAAGAAACAATAACCTGATTTTTTTTATTGCAGTGCTGTCATTGGTGAAATTGATGAAGAGACGGATTCAGCTCTTGACTTGGGGAATATTCGAGCAGAACCTTTGAACTCAGTTGTGCACTGAAAAGATGAAAATTCACAGGGACTTTGTAAATCTTTGGTTGTACAGACCTATTTAACAATGTGGACAATTTTTACAAATTGTGTTTAATTTGTTTAGTCACCAGTTTTTTATTATATGTTGTAGTTTTGCCTGTAAATTAAAGTTTCTACATTTTACTAAAGACGCTTTCATTGAATTTCCTTTGGGGTTTCATGCTGCATAATTTCAGTGGGAAATGCATACTGGGAAAAGCAATCAGTATTGGTGATGGCCCTGATACTGTGTATATACCTTGTTCTGAAATAAGATCTCATTCCTAAAGTTAAACCAAGCTTCTTCCTGGTAACCAAGGATTATTTGGAGGTAGATGTGTAACAGGCAGTTTAACCATCCCTAAATGTAGTTCTGGCTGTAAGTAGAAAACTGTGATTGGGATTTTTTGTGTGTGTGTATTTAGTGTAGAAAGGAAGAATGTTGAAAGCTTTCATGGTCAAATTAATGATTTATGCCTGTAACACTTAGACTATGCTGCAGTGGTTCTTAATGCCTTAATCCTTGCAGGCAAATTAAATTGGAGAAAGAAAGACTTTTGAGCAGAAACACAAAACTTAAAAGAACTTAGACACATTTGTTTGAAGCCCATTAAATTCCAGACCAACTCATTCTGTATCTTCACTCTTCTTGCTCAAAATTTGGGTGAGATCTACAGAAAGAGAATTTTGTGTTTCTGATGTGTAACCATTGTCTTAGAGTGTAGTTTAGAAGACACCAGAGTGCTTTAGCTAGATGTTATTTATTTTGAACAGAACTTGCCTCAGTATTGAATGTAAGAGAGTAACTTTTATATAGTTATTTTCATAAATGAATCCAAGTAGGGAAAATTGCTGGCACTGAAACCACAAAGTGGACATAGAGTGATGGCCTAAGTATTAGTGATTTTGATAAAGAAAGCTAGAGAATGCTAGTCCACAGAGAGGGAAGAGGAAGAGTGGGGTGGAAGCTCAGCATATGTGAAAGTTGTATACATTTCTTGACACTAGAACTCTCACTTGCAGTCAGTGCAGCAAAAGCACTGAAAGTGGTAAATGGGAAATGACAGAATATTCTGAGTTGAAAGGGACCCACAAGGATCAAGTCCAACTCTTAAGTGAATGAGCTGTATGGGGATCAAACCTGCAACCATGGCATTCTAGGAAGCAGAGCTGAATTTTTGAGAGGAAAGCTTATCTCCTCAGATGCTGAAGAGGTATGAAAGAGGACTGGCCTGGAATGGAAAGGGGAGCACCACAGGTAATAGTTGTGTGTTGAGGAGGGGTAGGCCAGCCAGCGTGTTCCAGCTGTCTGGGATGAAGGTTCTGGCTGTTTACCACTGATTGCAGATGTAGTGAAGCAAATGTCTCCTAGAAGATACTCCCAGAGGAGTATTGTCTGCAAAACCCCTTTGCCTTATTCTTGCTGGAGGGCAAAGTGCCCTCAAAAAAAAAAAGTAACTTTTCAGAATTGAAGGTGCTCCCAGTGAGTTCTGACCACTGCAGCCCTATAATTTAGCTGGTTCTGTGGGGTGCATGGAGAGCCCTGCTGAGATAGGAAGAATTTGTTCTTGGAAACTGTCTTTTCCTGCAAGGAGCCTAGATTAAAGATTCAAAAAATAACAGGAATAAAATCCAATGAGTCCTTGCAGAGTAATAAACGAATTTTACAAAAATGACAAGGGCAGAGAAAGGTGATGCTAAGGACAAAAGGAAGTAACGCTGAATTGGAGGTAATTGTCATAACTCATTAAGTTTCCTTCATTGTCCATTTCCTTCATGGTCACTTCCTCCTTTTGTTTGTTTAATAGAGATCTTGGAGTGAAAGGACAAGTAATTGCAATCCATGTGAAGTGTCTCCATGTCCACTCCACATATTGCAATCAAAGTTCCTCAACCATTACATGGTGTAAAGGCAAGTACTGGATTGAAACAGTATGGATATCGCTTCGAGGATGTATTACAACTATGGAGAATTTCTATACAACTCAACCTTTGCGTGTTGTTCTTAGGCCCTAGAGTTAGAGTTTATTTTTCAATCCATTTTATAAGTAAACAGCTGAGAGACACATCAAACTCCCTCTGTTAGAACTGAAGATAAAGTCCAGGTGGATACAGGTGGATGGTATCACAGATTTATCTCATGGCCATTGCCATATTACTTTCATAGCAAATGTACCAGACCTGTATGCCTGAGTAGGTGCTTTGTAGCCGTGGCAATGTAATTCCACCTCCTAGCTTCTCCTGCATCTTGACTAAGCATTTTATTCTGCAGATTCTTACAGAAATTATCCTTTAATACTAGGATTGTCTTCTCCATGCTCTGGTAAGAGAAGATTTAATTTATTTCATAGTTAAGGTGACAAATACTGGGTCATGAGCTGTTGCTTCTTTAGGAATTACAATGACTGTGAAGGCACTTCTCAAGGAGGAGAAGCCTCAGTTGAAGAGACTTGGAAACTATGAATGTGAGTCATGGCAGAGACACACAAAGATGATCTTGCTAGTTATATTTGGTCTGTGAAACATTTTGACACTTCTGCGTGCAACCCTACACATTTTTAATAATTGAGTTCTTATTTCTGCTTTCCAGTTGGGCAAACTGCAGTTTGTTGATTAGAATAATGAAAATAAGTCTGTGGATTATTTTTTTAAGTGGAAAATTTCTTCAGTTGCAGTAAAGATCTAGAAAAGCTACGTCATCAATAGTTTTAGCTTCATTATTGCTTAAATAGTAAGGCATACTTCAAGTACCAGATATTCACAGACCAATAACCATGAAAACCAGATGTGCCAGAAGGTCATAGGTCAAGCCTTGAGGTGACGGAGGGGAAACTTGTATAATACTTAGGTTAAAAACATATGACAGAAGATAGTAAAGAGCAAGGTGATTGTCCTGGAAATCCTGTTCGTGATAGCCTCTTTCAGTGTGCTCTATTTTGTCTTACAGTCCCCTTCAGGGGCCTATTTTTTTTACAGTAATTTTTACAGTAATGGCAGAAATGCTGATATTTCTTACATCATCAGCATTATCCCTGAAGAAGAAAAAAGCTCCATTGACGCAGGTGGAAATCAAAGCTGAAAACACAATAACATTCAGACTTCTGCCAAGAACCGCTTGCTAGCACTAAAAGCAGGATCTTATCTACATGATAGTATCTTCCTTCCTGGAGCCTTGGAGCACGTTTCAGGAACTCAGACTTGTGTGGAACAACGTGCTGCTGCTGTTCAGCCTTACATCAGTAATCATCAGTCCCACTGAATGCCAAAAAATTTCACTCGATGCTCAACCGCTTTCCTGCTACTTGCACTTTTAAATAAAAAGTGTTCATTACTTTAGGGAGTGCAATGACATGCACGTGTACTGGCTTTGTCCACTAAAACATCTTTAATGGTTGTCCCACATCCTTCTTGTTTATTTTCTAGATTTATCTTATTTTTAATTTAGTGTTGAATCCATCAGTGATGATTACAGTGGTTTGCATAGAAACAGGAGTGGAAAGCATTCAGGTGGAGAAATTAAAGAAGCTGGATTTGAAGTAGCATAATCCATAAAAAATAGAGGTAAGCAGGATAGAAACCTGTTGAGTGTGAACAAAGTTGGGTTTTACAGAGCAGTCATTCTAGTGAAGTTCGCTTTAACAGTTATTGTATCTATGCACATCACTCATGAGAAATACAGAAGAGAGAAAACATTCACAGAAATATTTAAGGCATATGGAAGCTTCATATCCTAAAATGCTACTTTTTAATTATGGCTCTTTTGCTTTGTATTTTTGTGCTTAAATCTTTGGGAATTCTCACTTGTGTAATTTCAGACTTCAAGTCTGCTTATGATGCAGACGAAAACCTGTATACAGATGAATGCTGTGATGTTTGTGCAAACTGGTCAGAACTGCTGACGGTGATGGCTGGGATCTGCAGCATTCGCACTGCTGAACATGTAGGTGATGGTGTGATCTCTGATACAGGGGATAGATTGTCAAAATTGGATTCAAAGCAACGTGCATGCAAAAGGCCAGGAAAAAACCATTCAGCAATAAATCCCCTGGCTATCTATAACGATTTCCAACTCAGTTTATAGCATTTCCAATTAATCAAACCCTTTCTTGCCAACTGCCACCTAAATACCACTTCATCTATACCATTTCATGAATACAGACTGTATGTATGGAGTTCTATTTTACAGTGAGTTTCAGGACTGAACAGAAGCCAAGGCAGGAAGTGATTATGGCTAAGGAGCTGAGGCTGATTGGAAATGTGTGATGCTGTGGAGGAAATATCACACAATAGAACCTCAGTTAGTTTGGAAGTGGATTTAAAAAACAGAGCACATTAGGATGTAAACAGTCAATAGGACTGGGGCCAGCCTTTCTCCTAACAATCAGATCATTAGAAGCAGAAGCGTGCAGTGATTTCTGTGATTAGACTGCAAGTGCAAAACCCATGAAAGTGTGTGCTCATTAATGTTGAATGGAAACAGCCTTCTTGCTTTTTGCCATGTTTCTTCTCTGGATTGTCCTAACTTATCCTGGATACAAGAGTCAGGCGTAAGTCCAGCTTAAATCTAGGAAGTGCAAATGCTCAAGCACTTTGAGAAGACAGGCTTAGATTCTTTTTGTAACTATAATGGGGTAGGATCACTCTCTGGAACTGCACTTCTGATTTTCAAGACTGCTTCCATGAAAAGTCATCAGGTCACATTCAATTAAAAATTCAGGATCATAGTGAAAACAGTCTCTGATGGGAAATGGAACAGAGTTAGTGATTATTATCATTTAAGTGGTGATTGTTATGTGAGTGAAGGAGACCAGGTCCCTGATTTGTCTAAAGCCTCAATTAACTTCTTGCGGTGTTTATAACATCCATCAAGTAATTGTGAGTTTTATGCTCTAACTTCTGATACCACCATTTTATGGAAGTCCAGCCAGTACAGAAAGCAGTAAGACAGACAAATATTAGTATGTTTGTATGTATTCGTTTCATTTGTGGATAAGACATGTACAATGCTTTACAACCACACTGTATCTGGGAGTAGTTTTGAGTTTGTTTCTAATTATGCTAATTATGCTTTTTCTGAGTTTCAGCATCAAAGTGCAGAATTCAGCAGAATTGCCCTTAGCTAAAAGAGAATTGCCAAGCTACCCTGCTGCTAATGCCACACTTCAACACACAGATGTGCCCCGAGCAATGCCCTTCATCATCTTGGGCCTTTAAAAGCAGCTGAGATTAAAGTACTGAAGTTTCCATGCACTCTGCCATGGGCCAGGCCACCCGAGCCTTAGTATGAACCTTAATGAAGTGAGAAACTTCTCAGATTACCAAGGTCCTACTACAGCACCAAGAAAGGCTTATATCAGTAAAGATAATCTAGACATAAGGAAGTACAGATAAGTGGCAAAAGCCTGTGAGCCATCTCTTTTTCCCTGCACTTCTGGTATATATTTGTATCTGTTTTCTCCTGAGTGAATGCCCAGAACATCTACACACATATCTTGTCTTCCATGTTCAAAATGAAAGCCAATTTTTCTCACAGTGACTTAGATCCAGATGGCAAAATGCAGGTGCAGGATTTTGTTTAGGAAAAAAGTTGGAGAGTAATATAGTCAAATATAGTCACTTAGAGAGAGGAGATTAAATTCAGCCCATGTTTAAAGAGGTCAGCAATGAATTAATTATAAGCAGATTCCTGGATATTTCAGAGGTCAAGGCTCCCTAAGGGATACAGTAGCACCACTCAAACAGCCATTAATTGTTCAAGACACTACTGTTACACACCAGATCAGTGATTATGGGGTCAGCATCATCTTGTGGGGGGTGCATGTTTGTGTGTGTGTAGGGGAAGGGATGGGTCAAACCTCACGGAGCGGGGGTGGCATTGTATCCCTCAGCAGGGCTCTGGAGCCCACACAGGGAAGCTCTGGAGCAGCTGTGTGGTAGTTTTTGCTTTAGTTTTAGGTAGGCCTCAAATTAGCAGGCTCGGAGAATCTATGCAGATTAGGAGAGACAGGTATCACCTGACTTAAGTAACCAAAGAAATATTTCATACCAGATGACACAAACCTGAGATACGAATACAGGAGTAGGAGGTGTTCACTCAGTTCCATCATGGCCAAAGTAGAGGCAAGACACACAGCTGCTGTCTTCCTGTGTGGGCCCTGCTGCTGCTGCTGCTACTTGTATTTTGTTTGAGTTCAGGGAAGTAGAAACATTTTGTTGTTATACTTTCTGTTTCTTGCTGGGTGTCTTTCGGGGTGCTTATGAATCTAGAGTGATGGAATCTGTTTTCGGTGGGAGGTAGAAAATTGTTTAACTGGTGTGTTACACTTTTAATTTTTTCTGTGTAAATATATATAGTTAGTTTAAGTTCAACCTATTTGAAGGTTTTTTTCCCCCCTTTCTCCCTTTTCTTAGTGTGTGGGGGGAGACAGACTGACTCTGTGTTGGGCAGTTGACATTTTGCCAGCTCAGCTGCCAGTCACAAACACCTTGGGAAAATTGCAGCACCCACAGCTCCTGGAGCCCTTGACCCAGCTTGGATTGGCCCCTCACCCTGGCCTGGCGCCCCGGAGTGGCCGGGGGATCAGAGGCCCCCGCCTGAGTTGGGCTCTGTAAAGGTCAAAGCAGATAAACCCGTAACAGTGGTGTAGATTAATATGTGCTGAATTGGTATTGTGGTAGAACATTTTGTCTGGCTTCTGTATTGCCCTTTTGGAACCTTTGCCACATTCCCTTATTTTCTCCCCTAAATTACTAAAGAAACTCCTTAGAAACGAGCCCAAGTCTTATTTTCTGGCCATTTTCATAAGGTATTAAAGATATTAAATATATATAAGTATTAAAGTAATACTCAGCAGAGCCTGCAGCTCCGGGGCTGGAGTGTTACAACTACTCTGGCTGTAACAATGAAAAACTAATCATGTTTTGTGGCCACAATTCAATGCAACATTCTGAAACCTGGGAAACCCAGATTACTTATTATATCATTTGCTCTTGAGGAAAAAACAATTGGTATAATGGGATTTTCTGAAACATAATTGTATATTCTGTACAATAAATTACCAAATCTAGTAATCCTCTCACAGCTACTGACCTGAAAGGGTTTCTAACATACATTAGCAAGGAAATTAGGGAACACAGTTGCTTTCTCTTTGGAAAGAAAAGTTCCAAAACCTAAATTTGACTGTTAGAGTCTAAACCACAGAAAGCCTTGCTAAAGTAAAGAAACAGGCAACACTCTCCCTCTGTTCATTGAATTACTCGTGTATTGGTAGAAGGCTACCAGATGGGCATTTCCCCTTTATGAGCTGTAGCAGGGTGGGTTCTACAGTAGCTGGAAAAATGAGGCTGAGCACTGTTAGGAGTTCAGAAAAACATGGTAACTCTATTAACAGAAGTGACCAAAGAGCCCAAACCCAAAGAGAAGGGAGAGAGAGGAGGAAAAACAGGAGCCTTACTTACAAATATTTGTCGCTTACCCAAGGACTACTCACGTAGGATGTCTTACCAACTCAGGACACCCCCAAAGGCAGGGACTACATCTTCTAGGTGTTGGCAGACAGCAGGCATCCCCACTGTCTTTTTTGAAAAAGAAACCCCACACCCAGAGCAGGAGTCCTCTCACCTGTAAAGCAGTATCAAAAGAAGAGGAACAATAAAACAAAGACATGGGCTTAGATTGCAAAGTTTATTCAATATCAAGTTGAATTATAGACAGGGTATCAGCTTCACAAAAATGTATTCATATAAAAAGGAAGAGTGTCACAGCAGCATTTAGTGCTTTCCTCACTGCCTGTTAAATCCTTGAATTAGTCAGAAAACCCCCCAAAGTTTTCCAGTCTTAAATCATTTCAATACAATCATTCTTACTTTTCCAGAACTGAGATTTTGTTCTATACTCTTGTGATTGCTGGTGACTTTTATGGATGGGAAATGACAACTCAGATCTTCATTAACAACTAGTAACTTGATAACTCTCTGAAGTAAGTAAAATTGCTTGTGTGGTTGACACAAATGTCCTGCCACATCTGGGCTAACAGCTGGGCTACAGACACAATATCATCACCTGCTAGCAGCAATAAAAAGATTGGCTATCCTATCACAGAAGTTCTGGAGGGTACTGAGGAAACAAAGTTAATGCATTAACATTCCCTTTTTTCCCCTCCCACTGTACATGTTTCAGGTGCACCACAAGTGCTGATTCAAGAGCTGTAAATGTCTGAAGTTGCAGCCATTTTTAATACAGAAATCAACACCCATACTGTGAGAGGTACTGAGTTTGTGCCCACTGCCTCTCATGGTATTCAAGTGTATTGTGAGGGTCACCCAGGCTTCTCATGGAGTCTGTGGAGTCTCCAAACTTGGAGGTATTCAAAAGCCAACTGAGGCATGGGCAACTGCCTCTAGGTGGTCCTCCTTGAGCAGGGGAGCTGGACCAGAGGACCAATGGAGGTCCCTTCCAACCTCACCCATTCTGTGATACAAAACAAACATACCAAAAAGATGACAAAACAACTCTTGGCACTACTACACACTCAGCCATTTTAAACTTACATCAAATAAAGTGAAGACAATTTAAAGTGCTCTTTTCTCCAGCTTAAACATCAGTAAAACTTTATCAGCAGCAACAGTCACTGCATCAGGACAGAAGCAGTGGGGTAAAAGCACGTAAATAATCTCCTAAACATTCAAGTAACACTGGAAACATTCTGAACACCTTGAGTGAAATGATTTAACAGAAAAGAGAATGCTAATGCACCAACTGTGATAAGAAACATTTTTGATTGTTTTGTCAAGCTCAAGGATCAAGAGCAGTCAATCTGGTAGTCAGAAAAAAATGAATATGGTTCTCATTGTGAGTGCAAAAATGGCTGTGGTTCTTATTGTGAGTGCAAAAGAAACCAGCTATGTATCAACACATCAAAAGGTAAGTGCAATGTGCTTGACATCCATGCAGTCAAGTTTATATTCAGAATGCAATAAACATGTTTTCACATCTGAACAAGTAGATGGGAAATCACAGATAGACTGTGAAAATCAAATGATTTCCAGGGTTTTTCCATAGTATTTCATTCAAATCAAGTAATTTTTGGTTAAAATATCACGATACTCTTCTATTGCTCTGCAAAGGGGATCCTGGTCCACATGAAGACTTTTTGAAGATCCAGCCAAATCACTTTCAAGTTCAGCAGTAGCTGAGGAGAAAAAAAAGTAAGATTCCTGGTGTTACTTTTACAGCAGATGGAGCAAAATAAAGCATGCAAGAACATTACAGACAATATGAGAGTCTGCAATCCAGAGAGAGACTTTATAATTTCTGAGGGAACATTACAGTAAAAGCACTAGGCACAAAGGAAGAAACACTTTTTTTTCCATGTTTGCTTATCAGTCAACAGCATTTCTAAAGCAAGTGGAAGACATTCCAGAGGTTACACAAGGAACATCTTCAGGGCACCCACAAATGATGTCAGTGCCAAATGTCGCCCCCTGCAGACCTCTTCAACCTCAAGTCTTTGCTTTCCTTAAAATCAAACCAGTGATTTACTGGAACACTACTACTACTACATAGCACCAGTCACTGCACAGCAATGACTCTGGAGAAACAAATTAACAATGGAATAGGTGGATTTCCTCTTTGCACACCTGGCCTCAAACTATACAGCAAGTTTTAGGCTATGTATGGCAAGCATTGAACTGGTATTTGGCCAAAGACTACAGAATAATCTTTTCCTAAAGGAAGGTTATCTTTTGTCCCTGATCATATTCTTCTTGCTTATTCAGATAAAGACCGAAGCTACAAAGACAAGCCATGAATCACAGAATCATAGCAAAACTCAAGAGCTAAGAGCAGAGAATGTGTATGGTATGGTTTAGTGCTGAATGCCATGGATGTACAAGGAAGGAGAAGCCATGTCTGAAGTTTACAAAACTCTTATCTTGGGGCTCCTTTGATGTTTGTGCTTGAGATTAACTCTAGTGAAGGGCAACTTCATCTTAAGACAGCTGTTTCTGTGTGGGTGCAACAGGTTAATTTTGTTTGTGCTTGGCTTTTTCCAGGCAACTGCATAACATTCTATGTGATGTTTTGCTAAGTGGGAAGTTTTCACGTCCAAGTCTCAGCTGGAAGGCTCGCAGAAAAGAAAAGCCTGTGCTTAGCACAGGAACTTGAAATTAATGGCTGGAAAGCTGTTGAGAGTTAGAAATAGCCACCTTATTCCTTAAAAACAGTCCTAACATAAGGAGACATTACCTTGTTGAAGTTCTCTAGTAATTTTTTCATCCAGTTCCTGTCGTACCTAGAGTTATACAGAAAATAGGCAGGTAAGATGTAATGCTACCAAAACGTAACTGTTAAAATGCCTAAAACATTCTTAAACCCCAGAGATAATGGGATAAAACCTAAAAATATCATGCCAAAGAGAGACAACTTGGTTTGGAGGTTGATTTTTAGTGAAGACAAACTCTTGTTCTCCCAGGAGGTAGCACTCTCATTGCTGAGCAACATTAATGGTAGTGCAAAAGAACCTGTAACTCACCAGCTGCATTATAACTGGGCAACTCAAAAACATCCAGGAAGAAAGCACAGTGCAGTTATTGCAACAAAGGGATGGCTAAAGTCGATCATCAAGTACACATGCAGAACATCAGCTGAATGCTGAGATACACACAAATGCCATGCACAGGGAGCAATTCATTGAGGCTGGCTTCTGCAGCTTCTAAAGACAAGAGCTGCAACAGCAGCTACTGCAGGACTGACACAGCATCGTATAGAAAAAGCATGTGCTAGTATTCTTCTTTTCTGCATCTTAAGATGGAAAACTGAAAGAGCTTCTGCAGGTCAGGCCAAGATTCTTCTGTCATCATCATGGCTCAGCTTTGTGAGTGAAGATTTGGGAAGGGCCCTATCCTCGTGTGTGTGTCGTTCCAGCATAGTGGGCTTTTTAGGTGAGGCACAGCGTGCGCAGAACTGGCCCCACCCTTTAACTCCTGAGGTTCATCTGCCATGGCCGAGAGAGCTTGGACAGTGACAGTGAAGTCCTCAGGACTAGAACCTACAGCACCTGGTATTGCCAGGAGGTCTCCCATCCAAGTACTGACCGGGGCTGACCCTGCTCAGCTTCCCAGATCAGATGGGATCAGATGTCAGGGAGGCTTTTAACTGCCTTAAGATTCTTCTGTATTGTTATTGCAAATACCATGACATGCATATATAAAAATAAAAGTTCAGACACCATTTTTTTTTCCAAATCTCTACCAAGAAAAGATAGCAACAGCTACAGCTTCCTCAATGCAAGCGCTGTGGATTTTATTATACAACCAAAGTCATCCTGGATCATTAGACAGGAGCACTGGTGGGTGGAATAAAGAAGATAGAGGCAAACTTTTCTCAGTAGTGCCAAGTAAAGAGTGGCATGGGCAAAAATCAAAACAGAGTAACCTTCTTATAGGAGAACCACTACCTCGTGGTACTTTGCTGGATTAGCCTTTGCCTTCCCAGATAGAAGAGGGGAGCACTGAGTTGAAAGAATAATGGAAAAGGACTGCCCCAAATCCCCCGACCTCTCATTGTTTTCAAGCAGGTTCAAGCAGCAGGAAAACCCTGGAGAGAAGGCAGCTCCCTAGCACATGAAATGAGACCAAGGTAATAGAAAAAAGCAGGAAAACTAATGCCTAGACCAAAAGACAACCTAAACCCTGGACTAATCCTAAGTAAAGCAGTAGTAGTTGAGATGTTAGAAGAAACCACTTCCCCTGGTTTATGAAGCCCACAGAATGACCACAAGGTTAGCAGGACCCTCTGCAACATGTATAGATGAATCAAGAGAAAAAAAAGCTGTCCTTTGACTCCTATTTAGTCCATTAACCTTTATGTGACTCTCATCCCTGCCTGAGGAAAGAGAAATAGGTGGAAATAAAGCCAAAACACGGATATCTGAAAAGGGAATGAAGAGGCCTCTGAACAAAAATACACCTTGGAGGACTAGAATGTGTCTCCCCTGTTCTCCTACCTCCTAGGACTCCTGCAGAAGGCAGCAGAGCTGACTAGCCCAAACCTCCTGAGCAGGCACTTCTCACTGCACAGCTCTCCAGACAGTAACATTCTGGGTTCCCTTGCAGCAGTCACCATCTCAAGAATTCTGCTTCAGGAAGCAGGGTTGACTTACTGCTAACCCACAGGAGCTTCTCGAGCACAGAGTAAGTTGGATTCTCTGAGACTCCTTGAGATCATACTCGGAGTCGAGGAGCTCAACTTTGGAGCAGGACTGGGACTCCAGGCACAACTGCTGTTACTACCCAGAACTTTTTAAATATCAGAACAGGCAAGGAGGGTAAAGGGCCTACTCCTCTAGTTGAAAGAAGTTCCATTACAACAGATGAAATCCATATATCTAGTGTCATCTTACAGAGGGTCAACTACCACAGAGGCCATAACATTACAATCACAGAAAGCACACAAGTACTTGGCAGCAGTCACTCTCTCTCTCTCAGAGGAACTAACAAGATGAAAACGTTTCCAGCTTTAGGCAAACAGGAATGCATCACTAAGTTTTAATCAAAACCTAACACCATAAATAGACAAAACATTTCCACTACCAGCCAAGGTTAAACAATAGTGGCTTACAAACCTTGTCACGTATCTGGCTGCAGAGAGGAGAGAGAGAAGATTCTTGATTAAGGAGCTGAAGAAGAAAGAAAAACGGCCTGAAGTTCAAGGGTCTTCAGTGAGAAATAAGAAACATGAGGCAAGCAAAACAGCAAACAATAGAAAAGACCAGTAAAATACAAGAGGGCAGGTGGAAAACGAAATCAGAAAAGGAACTGAAATTGAGAGACAGAGTAAGAAGCAGACATTCCCCTTCTCATGTTACGTAGGGAAACTGGTTTCGTCAATGTGCCAATTCACAGTGGCTGCAGCCAGCAGAGTTCACTAGTCTTCTCTGAGTCAAGCAACCACATGAATTTTCACCAACCTTTCACAGACCTGTTAGGATTTAGGCTTGACAGTTCTTACATGTAACAACAGGCCTCAGGACACTCAGCAAGA
This sequence comes from Pithys albifrons albifrons, assembly GCF_047495875.1. Taxonomy (NCBI): domain Eukaryota; kingdom Metazoa; phylum Chordata; class Aves; order Passeriformes; family Thamnophilidae; genus Pithys; species Pithys albifrons. The sequence goes on from NC_092460.1 coordinate 77,540,090, forward strand.
ACAGCATACCCATTCTCAAATCTAATGCCTTCATTTCCTAGAATCAGCTCAAATGTTTTTCCCAATTAGATTTGGGAAGCATTTCTTGCAAAACATTTTGTAATGTACATAAGGGAAGTCGGGAAAGCAGTGAAGGTATCTACCTTGATACTGATAAAACTTTGAGATGCCCAGAGTTTTCTTCTGGAAACTTCTTCTGGATAATCAAAATAGAAAGGACTATCTGAAGGCTATTGCAGTAACTCAGTTATAAGAAGCATTGGGTACTCCCACTTTCATTTCCTTCACTGTCTGTTCTCCCTGTTCTTCAAAAAAGACGTAACTATTAACCCTTTCGTTTCAAACTAAGACAGCTTTCTTTCTAGAACAAGAATGTTTTCCTCCTTTGCCTTTTCCATCTTTTAACATCTTGCGCCCACGTCTCTGTCCTCTCTTTCCCTCATGTGTTCCGTGCTCCCTAACCCCTCCCGCTCTTCTCCTTATTTCCCTTTTGCAGTGGGTCCCTGAATTTTGCTTCCTTTCCATTGCTTGCAGGCAGAACAGCTCCTGCAGGGGCTGCAGTACCAATCACCTCACGAATTCTTTCTGGAATGACTGTCCACCTTCCTGCCCTCAAAAACGTGTTGACAGTGGTACAGAAAAGTTCATCTCTACTACGCATTACCTACGCTGATTGGTCCCTTTCCATCTTCTTAGCTCTTTTTCTTAAACCAGGTGCTGTGTGCAAACACATTGTTGAAAGGGGTTCTTTCCAACAGAGGTGCAGTGGAGACCCCAGAACTGAGATGGCCTTAAAAGTGAACACATACTTCTCACATTCCCCCAACAACAAAATACACTGACTCAGCACAGAAGCCTTGGCCATACCTCAATCCCATGCTACATGGGTTCCCCACTGATTACAACTACTGACAGGTGGTTTCCACATCTCATGGTCTAATGCTCTCTGCATTCTGTGAGGGATGTGCTATCCCACTGACTTCTAATTACAGGGCATACTTGGGCCACTGCTATTGCAGAGGTTGAGGCATCAATGCAAAATTAGCAGGCTGTGAAGACTTCCCAAAGAGGGGGAAATTACCACTGTGACATGTGGCAACACACAGCAGGAACTGCAAGACCAAAGGCCTCCCATCCACAGTATGTTTCCTGCACTCAAGTATAAACAGCAAAGTTATGCCACCGCACTCATCTCATCCTGTTTTTGAAGCATCCCTTTGTTGCTATTAACATACTAATACAAGTTCCAGTGAAGAAACTGCTAGAACAAAGATTATTGATGAAGGAAAGGGTGTCTCACACATGTCTGGTGGCATTTGGCCCTCACTGTGACATTAGCCATTTGAAATAGCTCACACATACAATACATTTAAATTTAATGTAGAACTTAATGGGAAGCTTCCTACACCACAGCGTTCTTTATCAGTTTCTCTTGTAAAAGAATGTAGTTACACAGCTCATTGCTTAGATGTAAACAGTTCTTGGGTTTTTGAGCACTCTGGAAAATTTGTACAAACCTAATGACCAGAGGTCTTGGGCCTTCCCACATATAATAGCGTAACCTTCTGAGGATTCGCAGGTGCTCTGACATATTGGAGAGTATGGCATGGAACCATGAATGGATTCTAACTTTAGGCCAGAAAGGATAAACTTGCATAGAGATACTCTTCAGCAGCAGTCAAGAACAGTATTTCAAAGTGCTTACCTTGGCCACATAGGCTTCAACTCTGTTTCTTGATGATAATGTGTTTTCTGCTGGGCTTAGGAAGTTGCCTCCAAGACTGAGACTTCTGTTCAGTCCCAAACTGCTGCCAAGATGTCCCAGTCCAGTTGAATACAGAACTGGACTTGCAGCCAGATGTCCGCTGACAATGCTGCTTGTGATTAAAGATTTGCTTCTGTGGCGCTCCCGAAGGAGCTTAGTGTTGGCTTCTGCAAGTCTCTCATTAGCTCTGAAACATTCAGAAGGACACAAAGAGTCATCATCTTTGGGAGCAACACTTCCACAAAGTTACCCTCCAGGTCCTTGACTATTATTCGACTTCTGAAAGCTAAGGGTTGATCAAGAGTGTCCAAAACAAGCACATCAGTTAATCTGAGCTTGTTTAGGAGGCCTGCACACTAAGTGCAAGGAGCAGCAAGTGTCACCAGCACTTCAGACTGCTCAGCATTAGGGTTTCAAAGCAGTCTGTGAAAGCCAGGCGTTTATGTAGCTTCCTCTGCAAGGTACGGCACCTTCATAGGAACTCTGGGCTACCCTCCCCTTCCAAAGGAAACCTCAAACCTCAGGCTCAGTTCTAAACCAGACGCAAAAAAAGAGAATTTCTATTTTTTTCTTCAAAGAATCCAATTCTGTTCTCTGAGAGGCCTATCGTTTTTTCCACGGTAGACATGACATTCATATTTTCTGTCATACACACATGAGGATATTTGAGATTGGCAAAAGGAGTACCACTAAAACCAACACCAGCTTGAAAAATACTCTTAATGCCACAAGGGTACTATTATGGCACGACTGCTGAAACTCTAGAGAGAAATGAAGACATTTCTCTGATGAAGGGGACTGTACCTCTACACTGACTTGTAGGTGACAGCCAGTGCCCCTCGGAGGGTTGCTGGACTGATAAAAGATTATTTGAGACATAGAGAGGCCCATGTGGGCTGTTGGTGTGTGGCAGGACACTGCTGCTTGAGTAGAATCTGTAGACATTCATCATTTGGATGTTCATGTGCCCAAAGGCTGAGCTAATGAAGGAACATCACACCTGGACTAGCATAAGGGAGAGCTGTTCCTGGCTCAATGGGCCCATGATGCCTCAGGCCATCTGTAGGTGGACAAGGCCGAGGGGTGGATTTAACCATGGACATTATTTCCCAGGTTATCCACTATTGTGAAACCCCTGAGAAGGGGATGGAGACCCCAGTGTGGGGATAGTAACCCCAGTGTGGGGATGGTGACCCTAATGAGGGTATAGTGACCCCTGAAAAGGGGATGGGATAATCCCAATGTGTGCCTCAAGGACATTTAACCTTGAGAAAAGGTAACTTGCAATTTGAGTTCTGTGTTGCAGGACATCATCAGATGAAGAAGACCTGAGCTGAACTGGTGTTGGTGTCCAATGATGAACTGTTTTTTCCTGCCTGAAGTACCTACCCCATCCTAATGGACTATTGCCTACAATATGGAGGGGTGGAAGATGGCCCTGGAAAGAACAAAGACTGTTTAAGCGCGGGAATAGATAGATCTAAGGTATGAGTGACATAATATGGTATGGAATAAGGGGTGGAATATGTTATGGGTTTAGTCAGGTGGGCCTAAACTTTTTTAAAGTTCAGCTAGGCCTAGGATTGTCAGCTGATTTAAGCTGGGCTGAGCTAGCTAACAGCTGACTTCTTCTAGCCAATAATATTGTATTCCATACCATACTACATCATCTCAAAGGGTGTAAAATCCAGTGTGTGGGAGTGGCTTGGTTAGTTCCATCATGGCTGCACTAAGAGGAAGACACCTAGCAGCTCCTCTACTATGCTAGGCCCTGCTTCTGTTGCCTCTGCTTGCATTTTGTTTGCATTCAGGGAAGTAGAAACATTTTTTTTGTTACTCTTTCTGTTTCCTGCTATGTGTCTCTCAGAGTACTTACAAATCTAGTGTAATAGACTTTGCTTTGTATTAACTGGGGAGTGGGAAGTTATTCCTTGTTATATATATGTAACTTGTGTAAGTGTGTGTTATATTGTAGTTTCCTCTTAATTTTCTCCTTTCTGTATAAATACATGTAGTTAGTTCCAGCATAAACCTGGTTTTGAGGGGTTTTCTTTCCTCTCCCTCTTCTTTTCCCCTTAGCTGGCTGGGGGGAGGAGGAACCCTCTTCACTCTGTCTTGGACAGTTGGTGTTTTGCCAGCTCAACCCAAGACAGATATTAACGTACTTTTCCCACCCTATGCTTTCACACATAATGCTGGCCAGATGTCGAAGAGGGATTTTAGAAGCAAAATGCAGGAGGAAAAAGGAGTCAATTTTAGCAGTCCAAAAAAGCATGGACTTACCTTTCTAGTTTCTTTGCTAGGCCTTTTCTGGTTCTCACTTCCTCCAGATATAGCTCTTTGTACTTTTCTACTTCTGTCTGGGTGGATTCTTTTTGAAAAGTACTGTCTTGTTGGGTATTTTTTATCCTGTCCAGTTCACATTCAAGATCTCTGATTCGGTCTTGTAGCTCATTTCTCAGTGAAGCATGATGACTGGTTCTGATTTGTTCTAATCTGTCCTGGGAGGCTGCCTGTGTCTGAAGCAGACAGTGCAACTTCAACCACCATTAACACCAAAAATAAAGAGAACTCTGCCCACCAGAAAATTGCACACACTCAGTTTCAAGGCTTTACTGAGAGTTATGGCTGTGCCTCCTCACTACCATCAGCAATCAAGGCAGAACCCTGGAACTACTGTGGGAAATAATTCTTTTTATTCAAGAAGCCCAAAATAGCACTACTATTCAAAGCTACTAATGAAACGACACTACCTCTGTTGGATAGCGGATATAGAAAAGGATTCCTCTGAGACAGTAACAGTGTCCCTCACCTCCACCCGATCACCCCCACCCCCGCCTCTTCTGTGACTTCTTTTCTGAGCACTTTCTCTACCCCTCGTACAAGGACAAAGTAGGACCTGTGTCTGGCCATAAGAGTTGAAAATTGCAAAACCCATTCAGGGATGAGCAGTGAGAAGCAGACCAGCAAGCAGATACCCCCAAGCACTGCAAACTGGGAATATACCTTAGGGTGGTTTTTGATTCAGGGACCCTCGGGCACATTACGCTCCCATGAAAGCATTCCTGTGTAACCACAGTCCCTTCCCCCATTGCCTTCGGGAAAGACAGAAGTACAGTGCTAACACATAGCATAAGGCACCAAAAGCAAAATACTAAAAAGTTTACATACCTCTCACAGACACACATGAAAAATTCACTTACTTGCAAAAACAGGTTGACTTCCTGTAATTTTTGTCTTATTTCTTGTCCAGCTCGTTCTTCCACCTCCCTTTTATATTGTTCTATTTGACTGCGATCCACCATGTTAGTCTCCAAACGATGCTGGAGTTTTGCCACCTCTTCTTTCAGCTGCCATTTGCTCCTCTCCAGTTTTTCACACTTCCCATGCAGGTTTGACAGCTCGTCTTGAAGATCCCGGTTTTGGACTTCTAGCTGCATGCATTTTTTAGACTCCATATCCAGCTGCTGGGAAAGCTCACTAACCTGTACATAGAAAAAAAGAAAAAAGAAAGAAAATTTAGAGTCATCTAAAGGCAGTGAATTTTGTAAAAACCTCTAAGGGGCTTGGCCATGGAGACTGTATTTATCATCTGCTGGCTCAGAAGTACTAGAAGTGCAACCAGGCTCTTCATGTCCAACATGAACAGCTTTCCCACCGTTTGTGTTAGGATTCCTCAGGTTCCCATCTTTATTTCTCAGTTCTTCATGCAAAAATGCTACAAGCTTTGGGACTAAAAAGGAGTCACTGCAAAGGCAGTAACCGATTCCACAACAAAGCCTTCCAAAACTAAGCGTGACTCTGAAACACGGTTGCTCTAGCACCAAATCTTGAGAATGGAGAAATAGATAAAAGATTATATGCCACTACAGAACAGCCAGAGCAACCTCAGAAACACTTCTGGGAACAATGCTTCTGGGTGCCCTGACAAGATGGGCTGAAACAGCTGCCTGTGAGCAATAAGTTACAGCCTTTTGCCTGTGTCACCTCTCCTCATCAAGCCCTGGGCAGCAAGAACACTGTTTAGAAAAGCACATACTCAACTGCCTCCTGCTCAGCTTGTGCCTGAGACAGGGCTCAGGGGCTGATCTTGCCATGCAAATGACAGTGGTGTTCCTCCCCTCTCTTTCACAAAAGGCATTCATCTGTCAGACCAAGATGATGCTGTCACAGCCCCCTCAAGCTGCAGCCAGGCCTGAGCTGGGCCCCACTGCTCTCAGCCCATGGACATGATGTCCTGCTAGGATGGCACACTTGCCCATCCCTAAGGGCCAGCTTGGGGATTTGGACTCTTGGCTGACCCCGCCTACTGTCACTGCACTTGATCTGGTCTTCTTGGTGAGGGCCTGTAGGGTGGCTCCCTGGTCTGTGAGGTCACGGACCCTGCCACACTTGCTGCCACTCTTGGCTTGCCCTTCCTCTGCAGGACAGCTTGCCCTTCAGGAGCCCTTGCCCCTACTGCTTTGCAACGGAGCATTTGCACCTGCACCCATAAGGGTAACTGCATCAGTATTAGTTATAGTCATCTGCTACTGTAACAGTAGAAAGAGCATTAAGAAAAGCCAATCAAACCCAAAACGCAGCCAAGGCAAAAAGATCATCAGCATGACAAGAAATTTAGGGAAAGCATGTCACAGGTTTCAAGAGAAATAACAGCACAACGGAAACCCCAAAAAAGGAGAGCTCACCTTTGGTCTTAATCTATCAACTTCGTTGACCATTTCAGAATATCTGTTTTTCATTTCTCCCTGCAAATTAAGCTGGGACTCCACTTCTCTCTGCTCATACACCCTTAGTTTCTTCGTAGCTCTACTGAGAAGTCTCTTCAATCTGCACAGCAAATTTGGTAGAAAAACAATGAAACAGGAATAACCAGCCTTTTTCATATACTTCCACATAATCAGTGCAGCCATGGCTTTCTTCATCTTAACATGTTTGACACCACCAGGAATTGCTGAGAAAAACCATTATGCTCCATAAATTACCTGAAGCATTCCAAGTTCAGCTGAAAAGAGGAATAAAAGACCTCCCCCCCACCACAGGAGAACTGCAGGGCAACCAGCACTGGTGGCTCCTCTGGCAGCTATAGAAAACTATAGGCGCATTGAATGAAGTGCCCTGAAGAAACTAACATGAGGCTTGAATTTTCCCACAGAGTTACATGCATCTATTTTTACACCAAAGAGCAATAAAACTGAATTTCTACTCAGGGGTGCCTCTTCAGCATATCAAAAAGCCATACCTCTTAAAGTCTTTCTGCAGTTCTAAGTTTCTTTTCATTTCTTGGTCCAGACGCAGTTCAACTGGACGTTTCAACTCAACCAGTTTCTTCACCTTTTTTCTTTCACTCTCACACTTCCAAAACAGAAAACATACATGTCACATACAGAGTGTAAGAACAATATTTTGGTGCAATCCCTGTCTGTAGCACCCTCCACAGAGAAGCTGCAGTACATCTCCATTTGTTAGCCAAGTTCCACAGAGCACCAAGGGCCAGAATTCCTGATTATGAGCTAACCACTTTAGGTTTCACATCAAACAGGCTGATACTAAACAACAAAACCAAATCTCTTCACTGAAGCAAAGGTTGCCTTCTCTTTCAAAGGTGGAAAAGATGCTGGAGAACACTTTGGGCAGTTGTCTACTCATAGCAGGGATTATGTAGATAAGCTTATCATGGAAGAATACAGATCAATCTAACACTGTCAAGGAATCTTTAATGATCAGCAGGCAGAGGAATTTGATCTTTTGGAATTCTTCAATGTTTTATTCCTCTCCGTCGTTACCTCTCCCTCTACTTTGTGGGTGTTTACTAAGTACTTGTTGCTGTGCACTTCCATTATTTCTCTACAGAAAAGGAGAAAAGGGAAAGACTGCACCTTTGAAACTGTATGGCATTTCTTGTTTCCCAAGCACTACTTCATTTGCCCACAATTCCTTCAGTATGTTTTTCTGCAAGGTGTTTAAGCATCCACTACCCTGAAAACATGCTGCTGCTCCTCCATGCATTGATTGCACTGGAAAAATGAAGCATTTCAACCTTGCTCAGAAACCAGGGGCTCTGAAGATGACCAGAAGGAATCCAAGAAAAATTGGGAAACTGCAGCCCTGCTCGGTGTGCTCAACTGACAGCCAACCATACCAGGAACTCTTCCCAACAGAACCACCCCAGAATTCACACAAAAATACCCAGTTAAGTTTTATTTGCTTCCTGGATGATCCCCAAATAACAAGATACTCAGAGCCTGAATGTCAGGGATAATAAAAAAAAGCTGTTGATCTAAGAACTCGAACAAAAAGGTTACCATGCTTCTTCCAGGTACTGGCTAGGTATCTAGAGAATTTTCTGGACTTACCTGTTCAAAAAGCTGTGCCTTCTCCCTGTCAAGCTGAGCAACACGCTCCTCAAGGTTGGATCTTGACTTAAATTGCTCTTCCCACATGCTCTGCAAGTCCTTTGATGTCAGAGCCAGCGCATTCTGCTTTTGCACCTGTAAAAGCAACAGTGGCAGAAGAAGAAACTAAGGTGACCAAGAAGAAAACACTGCAATAGAAAGCAGTAACTCAAATGGAAACTGGCCTAAGTTCTTGTCTCCCTGTGCAAGGCCTATCCTTAAGGTTAATGTGGAGTGTAAAACACAGCTCAGGAAACATAGCCAGGAAGATAAATTGAAGCTGGTAGAAAGAACAAATGCTCTAGGAGTGACAAGATTTGGTTGCATCTTTGGGGAATAACAAGGCATGCACACACACACACAGAATCACCCTGCAACTTTCTTTCAAGGGCTCTCCAGAGTTCATTACATACTTTGTAATATAGTAATGCCTCTAGTGCCCACCACAGCAAATATGCTGTCCTCACAGCTTCTGTAACAGATGTCCATCTCCTGAGAGCAAGAAAGTATTTTTATGATTCTAACTAAAGGGACAAAGATTTGCCTAACTGATGCATTTGAGTTGAACAGAACTTGCTGGTTCAGTTCAAGTATAAAGACCAAAAGATGACTAGATGCTTTTAGTGGCAGTTTTTTAAGAAAAAAAAATAAAAAGAAAAATGTCTACTGGCTAGTCACAAAAGTCACATAATCTTAGATAAAATAATTTTTAGAGTGTATGACTTTCTCAAGTGTCCTTACAGAGTAGGTGAAACACTGAGTCTTGTGACAGAAACTAACATGGTCTCAAGACAAGTTCTAACAAAGTTGCAAATACAATATGGATCTCCCAAGTCCAGTCTCCTCTCTCAGCTTTCAATCACAGATCTCCCTGTTGTCCACAACATTCACCGTATCCATCACCTGCTATGTTTTAACCCCCAGTAGGCAGCTATGCATCACACAGCCACTTGCTCACTCCCTGCAGGTGGGATGGGGAAGAGAATTCGTCAGTCGAATCATGCTGATGAACACAAGTATCTTGCACACTGCAACACACATACACAGCACCAGGGAAACAAGGGAATTTACAGCCTTTTCCCTTGAGGGTGCCTTACCCTAAAACCAGGTGGGTATTTGACAGCTGTGTGCCTACAGAGCCCACCTGATCTTTTCATCAATTACCTACACACAAAAAATTCAAAGCCTAAAACGGTCATTCCCAGAAGCCAGTCATCTACCTGTGTGTGGTGATCCTCTGCAGCTGCTTGTGCTGTCCGTAAGCCAGTTATCAAGTCTTCCAGGCGGTTATGAACCTACAGAAGCATTACAAGAAGCAAGAAGGGGCACACTATGACTTTCTAGATTGACGTTTACACCTCACTACCAAAACCAAATATTATGTAAACCTCTTCAATTCTTTATTCTTATACTATTTACACGCAGCACCAATGATCAAAATGGCCTTAGTTTCACAATACTGTTAGCCATCACCACCTCTGCCGTTTGTAGCAGGGAGAGAGAAAAAAGACCATGTGGGATATTAAGAATCATCAGTGAAAATGGGCAGGAGTAGCTTTTCTCATCCCTTGTACGCTTGCAAATCATACCCTATTAGCCAAAGGGGAAAGACAAGCATTGTGACTGCCTTTCTGCTCCTCTTGACAGTATCAGTACATTAGAAAGTTCAACTTTCACATGTAGTGTTTTACAAAATTTCTTCAGCTCTGATGGACAGCTACGGTTGTAACAAGAACCCTAGTTCACTAGTTACAATACGAAAAAATGTCGTTCCATACAGGCCACAGATGTAAGCACTTTGTCTGAGCTAAAATTAACAACTGTGTAGAGGCAGTGGGAATTTCCAAGGCTCTCAGAGTTCTGCAAGTACCACAGGAATTACTCTTCACTGTTTCATGAAAACAGACACAGCAAGTGGTGAAAGGAAAAGCACTTCTGCACAGAAAAAGCTCTAGGGAGTACAACTTCTGTTCCAGTCTGATGACGCCAGCCTGGCACAAAGGCCTTGGTTTAAATATACCCTGCGGAACTTCCATAACTTGATGAATCTTTAAATGAAACACATTGCAACAACTATCTGAAGCAGTATCTGATCTTATGATGGGTCTAAAGCAGACAATAGTTATGCCACTGTATTACTTGCAAATCCTTACCTATTGGAGTGTTAAGTTTGACTTGCTATAGTAGAATGGGAAAACTCTCAAAATCAGGAACCCGAGGAGAGGAGCAGGCTGCTTTCTAAGCAGCCTCTATTCAGGGGAATGTAGAATCTGAGTTCCTCTAGGCTCTCCAGGAAAACCTTATCTTAAAATTTCCCCACAGAAATAGGTAACTAGGCTCAGGAGTAACAAAAAGGGACATTTAGGACCAGCTTACTGAAGTAGATGCTTGCAAGTCTCTCTGAAGGGCTTCAATCCTATTGCTTTGTTGCTGGACAGTGGCTTCCAGTTTGGTGTTTTCAATTTCAAGGCTTAAAACAAATACAGGTTTTATTATGAAAATCCACCACAGCACCAATTTAAAAAGAAGAGTGTGAACTAATAACAAAACCAGAGCATCCTTAAACATCATGTATTATTTTGTTGGGATGCAACAAGGCTATCTATCCTGTTGTTTCCACTGAATCCCTGAAAGCAACAGACACCTCACTTCACTGTGTTGTTTTCTTACTGTTGCACATGTTCTTCCAGTTGTTTTATAGTAGTATTAGTCTCAGAAGATGCCAACAGGAGGTCCTGCACTTTCTGGGCAGAAGCTACTGCTTCTCTTTCCTTCTCAGCCAAGGCAGTCTCCAAGTCACGAACGCAACGCTCCGACTGAAGACACTTTTCTTCCTCCTCACGCAACTGTAAAATCACAGTAAAAATCTGCAGTCGTCAGGTGAGCTTTTACATCAAGGAGTCAGCCACTGCTGAGGAATTCATGTGCTGCACGTATGTGCACATGCCCTCTGCCCAAAGAACTGAAATCATTTCACTTCTTGTGGCAAATGAACACCAGTTGTGTGACTTTGTCATCTTGTACAGCTGCCTCTCCCATCCCTCCACTGATTTCCTACATCACAGTTCTAGGCACTGACACTGCCTTGTTTGCTCATCTCTGAAAACATGAACTAAAAAGTTCATCTTTCTCCTATGATTATATAAGCTATAGACACATCAATTGATTGGGCAAAGCACTTTAGCAAATACGAACTTCTGTCCAAGTTAAGAACATAACATCCTCATGTCAAAGACATGGACACCAGGTTTCTAGAACAGTGCAACTAACACATCATGAAATCTACCCTGCTGAATTTTTAACTAGAGTTTTACGCTAACAAACACTCCTACTTTAAACGGCCACCCCCAAATGTATCCATATAATTACAGACATTATGTACCTTGGTTTTAACCTTTTCCAATTCCTTTTGCAAGCGCAACTTGTCTTCCTCCAGGTCACTGCGGTAGCGTGTAGTAACTTCAAGTGAAGCTTCTGACATAGATTGTTTTTTAAGAGCATCAGCAAGCTCTTGCTGCAGTTGCCTGACTATGCCCTAATGGAACAGTTCAATGAGCATGAATAAAGATATAAGAACATGAAAAATGTCTTTATTTTGACTTATTTTAATTATTCAATTAGACCTAACTTTGGACTGAACTCAAAATGTATGAAATTTTGCCTGCCAAGACCAGGCATGTGTACAGACGATCACCTCTCCAACTTTCTCATCAGAGCACCTCCAAACTCTCAGCAGCTGTTCATGTTTTCTAACACATGAAATAGGTTCAAGTACTATTCTTGAAACCAGGCACAAGCACACACTTCAATCATGTGAATTGTTCTAACATAATCCAATGAAATCTCTTGTGATGCAAGAGCCAGTTTGACTGCAGCGACTACTCTGATGACCAAAGGCAAGACTTTGTATCAGAGCATTCTATGTTCTATTCCTCCATTTTACAAATATAATTAAATGAATACATATATCTGAAAGGTCTTTTGAGGTATACTTTATGTTGAATCACATCCTCTTACAACTGTCTTACTGAGTTTGTTTTAGAATAACAACTGCCTTTATACTGACATAATAGGTTTACTAAAATTTGAATAGTCCTATATATGTAAGAATATGTAGTTTCTTCAAAAGAAAACTGTTATTTTGGTACTAAGAATACAAAGATATTCACTGATAACAATTACTGACTCTCTTGCTGGAGCTCTCCCCACACATACCTTACAGTAACCAACAAATGAAGGATAAAGCAGTTAGCTGACACATGAAGGTATTTACCTCACTCAAAGATTCTGCAATTGTTAGGAACAAGGAAATGTAATTTTAAATCACTATCCAAATCATTAAGGGAGACAAACCTTACACCAGTGTGTCTAAATACTGAGTGTGATTAGTTCCTATTTTCTATAAAGTAAGGGAGATTAAACAAAATGGGAAGACAATTTTAAGTCATTGTTCTACCTGGAATTGGTAGAATACTTTATCAATAGAGATAACCCTACCTACTTCTAGGAACATACATAATAATGCATTCTCCAGCCAGTCTCCTTAGAACCCTCAGATCATATATAAATTAACACCTGAACACAACAATACTCTTTAATTTTTATCGCAATTTAAAAGGAAGAGGTTTTTTTCCTCTGTAGGAACTTAATACAAATCCATCCCACATCACTTCACTTGTCTGCATCTTCATTTCTTAACCCTCACATATTGCATGGTTCTTCCTTTTATACCGCTCTTACCAGTGCAATGCTTATAAAAACAAAAACAAAAAAATGGACTAAGGAAAAGAGATGAAAAATGTTCTAGGGAAGAATTATCTTTCTTGATCAAAGCTAAGATTTGGAAACTTTTTTTCTGTTCTCTGCTCATATCCCATTTGCCACCACTTTCCACAATTTCAAGGGAAACACAACAAACCAGAACAAATCAAGCATTAGTGGGTTCCATGCATATAACTTATATCTGGTGTACTTTAGAAACACACATTAATTTCAAGAACTGACAAACTTGTACTTTCGAAGTCTCTATTTTACCTCTCTCTCTATTTTGTCAGTCTCATATTTGAAGACTTGCTCTCTTAAATCGGTACACTTGGCTTTTAATTCCTTGTTTCTCTCTTCCACTAGGTAAACCTGCTTTTCAGTATCAGCTCGGAGTTTGTTGAAAATCTCATTAAATCGATCCTGTACATCATTCACTGCTTTTTCTTTGATGATCCCCTTATTCTGCACATCTTCCAGCTGCTGACGGAGCAGAAGGTTTTCACTCTGGAGCTGTGCCAATCGCTCCTGCATGGATTCCTGCTTTATTGTAAGTTTGCTTACTTGATCCTTCTCAAGCTGTCGAGCGTGATCATGTTCCTTTGCCTGACACTGGGCTTGACTTAGTTCTTTTTGTGTCATTTCTAAAAGCAGTACTTTTTCTCTCAGTGTTTGCTTCAACTGGTGAAGCTCATTTTCTAGACTATTAGCTTTGCTTTCAGCTTTACTCAGCTGCTGAGACAAGCTCTTGTTGGTTTCTCTCACATCAGAGAGGTCATGATGCAGCTTGTCTTGCAAGCGAAGCCATTCATCACGTTCTCTCTGAAACGTTCGTTCGACATCACTTTTTGATGACTGATGACGTTCAAGTTCTTGAACAGTAGTGTTCAGGCGGGAACGAAAGGATTCGATTTCTGTCTCTAGTCTGTCTTTGCTTTCTTTTGTCTGCTCAAGTTTGGAAGTTAGCATTGCAGATTCTGTCTTTAGTAAGTTTAGTTGTCCATTGTACTGAAAAACTGTTTGTGTTAAGGCTTCCTCGTTCAGTTTAAGTTCCTTTTTGAGATCTTCATTTTTTTCTTTCAAGGTCTCATTCTCCTCTAAGTATTTTCCTTCTTCCTCCTGGTGCCTCAGTCTTATTTGATCAATTTCTCGTCTTAGCACAGCAACCTCATCTTGCAGTAACTGATTTTTGTACAACAGATCCTTTTCTCTCTCAGTGTCAGACTCCTGAATGACAGGGAACATGAATAAATAGCAAGAACGTGAATAAGGAACAGGGAACATGAATAAATAAATCTACAAAACCACTTCAGCATTGAACTGCATTTTAACATTTCTAATAGTGAAGCATGATTTCAAAGACAAGAGTGAAATTTCAGAAAATACGTATGATACTCTATGAACCCATGCACGTGTACAACTCGTCCACAGAAGGAGAAGTGTAACACATCCATATGTAAACATCTCAAATATACAACTGCCTTTTGTTAAGCTTACACTAGCAACTAAATAATAAAATTATTTTAAATACCTCAGGTATAAAGATGACACGTGTGTTCATGCCTTTAAAATATTCCTTTGAAAGTTAATTTAGCTGTGTTACAAATCTGGTAAAAACAAAGCTAAAAAGAGTATTTTCCTTCAGTATTGTGAGAGTTCGCAGTAGGTTGTGGCAGCCAAAAACACTACTGAGGGCACAGTTCACAGGTGTTACACAAGAGATGATAGTTTATTAAATCACTCCACGAAGAAAGGGAAAAAGGAAAAAATAGGTAAAGGTAAAAGCTAACTCTAACTTCAAATTACGCAATATATATTCTCAAATCTCCTGGACAGCGAGAAACTTTCTGTCGTGAGAAATTTATCTGTTCAACATTCATCTGTTCGACTCATGGGCAGCTTAACCCAAAACCTTCTTATCTCATTTTGGTTTTGCTAGCTTGCTGGTTTTTCTCACAGAATTAATTTAGGACCTGCTAGTAGGCCTCAGAAAAAGGTTCCAAAACCTTTTTCTCAACTCAAAAATCGTCCTTTATCTCCACACAGTATCTTATTAACACTTTTTTTTTAGCATTAATGAAAGTTACCTATACAACAGAATCATCCCTGGAACACAAGAGTCTTGTAAATTGCCTGTTTATTACATAACTTTTTTCCCACATCAACATATTCCTCCTACATTTATTAGACAACACAGTCAAGAACAAATAATTCTTCCAAAAACTGTACATTCTTAGTAAATTCAGTAAACTTTTCAACTTTTTCAAGACTTCTTTTTAAGACAGTGTTCAGGATTGCTTTTTCTTCCTTAATTATTCTAACTAGTACAGAGAGTTTAATTCATTGCTGATCTTCCCTCATAAAATTTTAGTATAGAGAGGTGGAAAAGAAAGGCATACTTCAAGTAATTAAGCTTGATAAGGCAGTAAGCAATTAAAAAAACAAGTAACGGGAACACAGAGTGAGTGTCTAAAAACTTTCCTCTGGTTAACCTGGATGTAGGTAGCTAGGTGTTCCAGTGCTAGAAACCTTAAAAGGTGATGCTAAAATGTCTAGAAAATGAAAACAAGACAGTTTAAAAAAATAGAACACACTATTTACACCATTAAGTTTTCTACTTACACATGCAATTAAAGTACACAGAGGACTGATGCTGCTTTCCAAAACTTTTAAATACGTAAGGGAAAACAGAAGAGGTATTTACACAGTAAAGTTACACTGGTAAACTGTAAATATTCCATTAAGAAGTAGAAAAATTTATGTATAATTTATTATTACTTTAGAACAAACTTGGTGAAATTTAATTAATTAGGGAATAAGTCTGCTTACATCTGAATTTTTTCCTATAGTTCTTCTTGTCTGTTCTTCTAGTTCCTTTTGTCTCCAAAGGTGGTTGTTCAAAATGCCTTCTTGCAGGGCTCTGGCACTCTTTTCCTGAGAGAGCTGTCTCTGTGTTTCATCACGCTCTTCTTCAACCTACAACAATACAAGTAAACTACTCGCACATTGAGAAAAATCAGAGCTGGGAATTTCTTCCCCTTCTCCTTTTTATTCTTGTAAAAAAACTCTGCTTCCCCACAGTTGCTATAATTCATCTATAAATTTTCATTGACTTCTAAAAATAAACACAATGTTTTGTAGTAATTCAGAAAAATAACTCAAATCTCAGCTTTGTCTGAAAAACAACTGGAAAAAAAGGAACAGACTTCTTGAAAACCCACTGTTCTCAAAATTTGGCAATAGTTACCCAACATCTTCTCCGTGAACAAAGTCCATCCTTCTTCAGCCACACTGGAACACAATGCCAATTAAAAAGCAGGAAATAAAGACAAGTGTTTTAATTCATTACTTAATATACCTGTTTCAAAAGCTTTCTGAGTGTTATTAACTCAATTTCTAAGTTTCTTGACTGTAACTCAAGTTGCTGTTTCTCCTCCACCTCTTTAGAGTATTGCTCTTCTTTCCTTCTGAGTTTTTCTCTTGTTTTCTCATACAGTGTTTCTACTCTGAGCCTCTTCTCCTCTTCTTGTTTCAAAGCAAATCTGCAATTTAACAGAATAGTAGATAAACTAAAGCACTGATATAAAAAGTAGATATTCCACATTGGGAATTTGCAGAGAGAAACCATAAAAAGGTTAAATATTGTCAAACTTTATACTTTTACTACAATTTTAACCTTTTAAAAGAATTCTAACTTCATTCTATTATCCATGGTATAAGTTTGACAAGACATGGAAATAAAACACCGAGTGTTTTAAAATTTTTAAGTAAATTTAAATAGGTAAATATACAATAGTATGCACATTTCTGAAATTTTAACAATTCATCTTCATATTACAGACACTTCATTCAAAAGGAGTTTGTTGTCTTATCAGATCAAAGCATCATAAAATTTTTACTGATGAATATACATTTTCTTAATATGCTGAGCATTGCTTGCATATTACAGATTCAGCGATTGTAAGTAATGCTGATGAACTAGCACATCACTTATCTCTCTGACAGACCCAACAATTTTTAACAAGCCTTTTGTAAGTCTAAAACAACTGCTGACCATAGGAAGAGCAAGCAGTTTCTATCCACTCAGGAATGAGGCCAGTATTCAAAAATTTATTTAGAAATGCAAAGGGTTTAAATTTAATAAAACTAAAAATAGTTTTAGACCCCAATCTACATCTGGCAGAAACACTAGCAATTTAATTTTGAACATAACTCATACTGAAAGCCTTAGAGAATATGAACCTTTTTTACTGAAACAATCAGCAACAAACAAAAACATGGGAAGAAATTGTTCAGTATGTCCGCAATATCCAAACAAAAAAGCAGTTGCGTTTCACAATTAATTTGAGTATTTTTTCCTCATATCCTTGTAACAGTCAACAAGAAAAAAACATGCAATAACACAAGGGAAGAGCTGGCAGCTGAAAATCTGCTTTAGAAATTCTGCAAAACAAGTATCAGCAGCCACTAACAAATTATTCAGGAGACTGACAGTAACATTTGTATTTTGGTGGTTTATATTGTAAGGAAAAAGCTTTACATATGATTCTTAGGGTAATTTCACAAAATAAAAATATAAGCTTATTTAAGTGTAAAGTTAACATCACTTAGATAATTTATTCAGAAGGGAAATATTACTTATATATACTTGATAGATATTTGAGAATTTTGAAACACCATGTGCTGGCTTTGGCTGGGGCTGAGTTAATTTTCCTCACAGTAGCTAGTGTGGGGCTGTGTTTTGGATTTGTGCTGAAAACAGTGTTGATAATATAGATGGTTTTATTATTGCTGAGCAACACTTGGACAACATCAAGGCTTTTTCTGCTTCTCCTATCACCTCATCAGTGAGCAGGCTGCAGGTGCACAAGGAGTTGAGAGGGACTGCAGCTGGGACAGCTGACCCCAACTGACCCAAGGGATATCCCGCACCATATGACATTGGCATATACAGCAGGTGGAAGACGGATGGAGGTCAATGTTCAGAGTTATGGTGTGTGTCTTCCCAAGTCACTGTTACGTGTGATGGATCCCTGCTTTCCTGGGGATTGCTGAACAGCTGCTTGCCCATGGGAAGTAGTGAATGGATCTCTTATTTTGCTTTGCTTGTGTGTGTGGCTTTTGATTCCCCTATTAAACTGTCTTTATCTCAACGCATGAGTTTACTCACTTTTACCCTTCTGACTCCCTACCCAATCCCACTGGTGGGAGAGTGAGTGAGTGGCTGTGTGGGGCTTGGTTGACAGCTGGGCTTAAACCATGACAAACTGTTGGGAATCAAATTCAGGCAAAGCTGGGACTGGTTTTGCTATCCTCATAATCCTCTTCCATGTACCAGAAAGCACAGTTTCTCAAAGATCAGTTCTCTCAGCCTCTCCTCACAGGGCTGCTGTTCCCGCTCCCTGACCAGCCTGGTAGCTCTCTGCTGAACTCACAAGATCCCTCTTGTACTAGAAGGCCAAAAAACTGGACTAGAGGTTCTAGATGCAGTTTGGCGGATAATTGCTCCCTTCAATCTTCTGATCAGCTGCCACTGGACTTCTCAGCTGCCAGCTCATACTGGCTCATGTTCAGCTTGATCTCTAACAAGACCATCAAGGCCTTCTCAGCAGGCTCCCTGGCCAGTCCAGGCCTTCTCACAGGACATCATCGCAGGGGATCTTGCTTCCCAAGAGCGAACCTTTGCATTTGTTCTAGCTGAATTTCCCATGGTGCCTGCTCTAGTTATCTTGCCTGAAGTCATTAAAACATTGGTTATCCGCTCATCAGTGTTAAAACCTCACACCATCCAAGTCTAGCTCAGGAGTGTGGGGAAAGGAACAATCTTGAATTTGACCTTTCAAATAAGGAAACATGTAAGCAAGCAAACAAACACTTCAAGCTCTGAGTTGCACTCTGTAGAGTTACTCAAATTCCTAGTATTATACACTAACAGAAAATGGAAAGACACTAACACACACAATGTATATAAATCCCCTCTTAGAAATCCCACTTTCTGATACAAACTCTCTTGTCCTCTTTTCTTGCTATTAAAAAACCTTTGAAAACAACTTGCAGAACATTTCAGACAGAGCTAGTATGCAGGCATTTTTCCCCCTGATACTGTGTCCTTTATAGCATAATTTGTCCAAGGGATTAAAAAAACTCCAAACGCAAAAGACTCCAAACTTCTCATCCTACCACATGCACCATCAGCATCTTCTGGCACATTAACACTGACAAGATAACATGTTATCAGGACACAAGGATACATACTTAAGGCTTTGGATATCACTTTTCCATTCCACTTCTTGATGAGCCAATATAGATTTCAAATCTTGAGTCTCTTCTGCTATTAATTGTGATTCCTCCTTTTCACTTTCCAATTTTCTTACTTCTTTACAGACAGCTGTATACCGATTTTTTTCATGTTCTATTATTTGTTCATATTTAAGAAGTATGTTTTGAATTTTCAATAAAATAGCAGAACCTATTTTGAGATAGAAAAGAGAAAACTGCACATATGCACAAATACTTTCTAATGTGCAAATTATTTAATTAGGTACAGTTGATAAAGTTTTGGTAGTGGGAAGACTACAGGTAGTTCAGAGGTCTCTGTGAAGAGGCTGGGGTTGTCTCATGTCAGACAGAGACAGTTCCAATGGACTCAATGCAGGGCACAGTTGAGATTCTCAGACATTCTGGTGGCACCTCAGGGAAGAACATATTTAGCAGAGGGCAAAACCACCACACAAGTAAAGGAAAAGGGGTAAAAAATGTCAAAAACAGTGAAGGCCAATGAAGAAGGGGGTGGTGGGAAGCTGTTATCTTAATTTTTTTGGCTTTGTTTCTCAGCATCTGAATTTATTTTAAATGGTAACAACTTAAGTTTCTCCAACTGGAGTCATTTTGCCTGTGACAATAACCAGCAAATGACAGCCCTGTATTTGTACTGATCCTTTGGCTTTTTCATCCTATTTAGTCCTGGTGAAGAGAGGCAGTGAGAGAGCAGAGCATTAGAGTTTCATCTTTAGCCAAGGTTAACTCTTCATGTAAGTGATGCTTGTGCTCCTATAATGCTATGTGTTTACATGCAATCTCTTATGACTATTTATTTGTATCCAAATATTTATGTATGTGTGTATATATATATATATGTATGCATTTATGTATGTGTATGCATCTGTGTTTAAGTAAAGCCATTATTTTGCTGCACTCTTTGTGGCGTTTGCAGGTTTAGGCTGGGACAGTTAATTATCTTCACAGTGGCTGGTATAGGGCTGAACATAGTGTTGATAATAGAGATTGTTTTTTATTGCTGAGCAGTCCCTCACAGACAGCCAAGGTCTTTTCTGCTTCTCCTACCACCCAGTCAGTGAAGAGGCTGGGAGTGTACATGTTTTTGGGAGGGGACACAGGCTGACCCCAACTGACCAAAATGATATCCCTGATCATATGGCATCATATGCTTATACTCAGCATATAAAGCTGGGGAAAGAAGAAGGAAGAGCGGGACATTTTGAGTGATGGCACTGTCTTCCCAGGTAATCAATGTATTAGAAAGAGCTCAACTCTACTTTGCAAGAATCTGCTTCTTCAGCTCTGACTAGACAGAGAACCGATGATGAAGTAAAAGCATGTTTGCTGACAATGCAGGCAGACATCTCAGGTTAAGGTAACACAATTTCACATCCTTTGAGAGGGTTCTCTAAAATAAAGAAGTATTAGACAAATATAAAAATGAAATACCTAGGATTGCAAGCAAAGAAACCATGTTGTAAAAGAGAAACTTGCAACACCAGAAGAAAAAGTGACTTTACAACATACCTGTATGATCCACACTAAGCTGTTCCAACAGCAACACAGCCTCTTTGTAGGTGGATGTTGGTAATGCAACATCCTCTGAAGTTGTGTCAGATGAGTGAGGCAAATCAAGGTCATAAGTCACATCTGTGCCAGCCTACAAACGGTAGAGTACTTTCTGTATGGAGCTATATAGTATTGCAGATCCTTACAAATGCATCAATGACTCATTCATTCACAGTCCACAGATTTGGCTCAAATATGATAAAGGTGCATACTAGCAGCAATTTGTGCATCTGGCTGATCCCATCTAAGTGACTAAAAGATGTTAAAACTATTCATCAAGAAACTAATTTTACAGTACCTTGTTCTTTTCACTCCCTGTTTTTGCTGCAAGTCTGGAAAATAGAAATATATTTCAGTACTGGAGTGTTTATCCTGCATTATGATCAATATCTAAAGTTGCTCAGAAAACCTAATTTAAGAAGGGAATTAAAGTAAAGCTTAATAAAAGAATTTTGTTAGATGTAGTTGAATACTGGAAAAAAAATTGCCTATCATCATTTTTAATGAAAGGCTATTTTTTTCCCCCAAGATATTAAGCAAATAGTTGAAATAACTGTTCTCTGCACTTTGCTTACAGTGACAGGAATTGTACAAGTACACACATGTAGATGCATGCAGTTATGTGCATTCCCTGTTTAATATCAGAGGTTCAGCTCCCTTCAGTATTGAGACTCCTCTTCTTACAGGCCAAAGAACCATAATTTTTGATTCTCTAGTGTACTTGGGCTAGCTGGGATGGAATCCATTTCCTTCATAGCAGCCTATACAATGCTGTTAGATTTTTGACCAAAACAGTGTTGACAACACACCGATGTTTTAGTTATTGCTGAACAGTGCTTGTACCCTGCCAGCAACTTCTGACATTGGCCTCCTACACAAGTAAGTCTGAGGTAGGCAAGAAGCCAGGAGGACATATAACTGAAGAAAACCCAACAAAATATACAAACAAACCATAAGATGCCTGAAATGAAACAGCAATTTTGGTTTTTTATAAGTTTCTCCTCTCCCTTTTTAAAAATATAATATATATATATATATATGTTTATGTATGCAGATACTCAGGTAATTACTCAGTGTTTGTGCCCATTGACCTTATAGTGACAGCTAGGATTTACAAAGCACTCTCAGCAAAAACTAAGTATTTTGTAACACAAAAGGCATCAGATCATGTTGTCAGGTGAAAGAACAAGAACGACAGTACACATCAGGTTCACAAAAACTTACCTTTAGCTGTAGGTCAATTTTTATAATTAAGTAAGTTTTATTTATAACATTCCTTATATTCAGTACCTTTCCTCATCTTGTGATGTTTCACTGAAAGTGCTATCATCCAGTGTTTGAAAATTATTCCCACAGGAAGAGCTCATCAGCTGATTAGCCTTCTGCTTTGAAGTCTGTCTTTTATTCTTCTTTGCAACTTTGGGATTCAGGGCAAATTTGCTGCATTAAATGGAAAAAAAAATCTACAACTAAGTAACTTTACAGAAAATATTTTTGTGAAACAGACATACTTAAAATACATCTTGAAACAACTCAGATGAAAAATATCTCTGATAAAACACTACAAAGATTGTTGAGCATTTAAAAGTATTTAAAACACTTTCCCATAGAATGAGGTGGAAATGTGGAACCTGAACTAGATTCAGGGAAGCTGAAATGTAGCTTATAACCCTGTTAGAGGAAGTATCAAGAGCAGAGATTCCTTTGAAGCACAGACAGCAAAACACTCCTGCCTAAGATTACATAAAAATATCTGTGCTTCTTTCAAACTTTTCAGATTGATTTGGTAACACCATCTTTTCCCTTTTTTCTGACAAAGAGCATCAAAACTTATTGAAAAGACCAATTGCATGTAAATCTCTTAAAATCACCTAGAAAAGGGAGACAGCAAAGTAAACTGCAAGTTCCTACTTTGCTTTTCTGGATGGCCATTTTCTATAAAAATGACTGGTTTTTTCAGTCTTCAACTCTGGTTTTGAAAACTCATTTTGCCTTGATATTACAAGGAAATTCACAGGAATGTGGTTTCTATTTTTTTTTTTCAAGCAGGCAATAAATTTGAACGTTCATTATGAGCTTAGTTGTTGTTCTGATTTTTCCTTTTTTTGTTGTTGTTTTGGTTTAGTTTTTTGGGAATTTTTTTGTTTTTGTTTTTTAAATTATTTTGCTTAAATACTTGTGAAGCAGTGGACTACTCAGTATAGCTTTCAGCACTAATGACACTACTTCAATTAGTACAGTATTAGAAGACTTAGCAAATACTTGAGTAATACTACAAATAAGAGTTAGAGATCAGATCTTCACTTTACCCTTTCATTGGCATTTCAATCAATTTTGACCTCTCCTCAGGTGAAAAATTCTTTTTGTCCTGTTCTTCTGTACTGTTTTCATCTTCCATTTTCAGACAGTCATTCTTCATTAGACTAAGCTTTTCTTTCATTTGCTGATTAGTAATGTTGCCTGGCGGTGTACTTAATTTATCAACATCTTCCTGTTCTGCCACCTTCTTCATCTTGAAACATCTTTCTTTGCTTTTTTCCTTCTCAACCTACAAAAAAGAAAGGTAAGTTTCATGTCTTTCTCAGTATTTCTAGAAAAGAGAAACACAATATCCAAGATAGAAAAATTCAGGGTTTAATTCTGAAAAGCGTAAAATGAAAAAAAAATAGTACAGAGAAGCATTTTCACAAAATTACATTACAAAGTGTATTGTCACTGAAAGTACTTTGAATTTACTCACGATTCTATAATATAACATAGTCCTTAGAAAGAAAACAAGTGTATCTTAAAATAAGAACAAAAAGGTGAAAGGATTACTGATGGATTAAAGAGTTAGAAGAACTGCACAATGTTAGTTGTAAAAACAGAAATGTAAAAAATCAAGTGGAAGTGTTGGTCGCTTTCCCGATGAGAGGTAGGCAGTGAGGCAGGAGAGAAGATTCCAAACCCACAAGCAGAAACAGTTCACAGCAAACACGAATTTTTGTAAAGGGCAATGAAGACACTTCATGCAGAGATCACAACAAATGAAAAGATCGCTCAAGACCCTGTTCAGAAGCTATTTTCATTCTTTGTTTCAGAATCAGAATTGGTTTAACTGCATGCCCTTCTTTTTACATCAATTAAGTGATAACTACTTACACTGGAACTGAGTGGCACCTACTGTTAAACTGAAAAAATAATGCATTGTGTTTTCCAAAAAGGGGGGAAAGGGCACCTCTCTGTTGCTCTCTTTATTCCTAAGTATTGTATTTTACTTAATGATGAATAGCTAAAGTGAACAGGACCATTGATATGGAGAAAGCCTAAAGAATAAGGAGTAGTAAGTGAACTACCTCTTTTTGCAGCTGTATGTTCTCTTTCTCCAAAGCCAGGAATACTATTTGCAGCATTCCTACCTTACTCTTAAATCTTTCCATATCTTGTTTTAGTTCTTCATGAAGATTTCTTTTCTGCATGCCACAAGATTGCTGAGCATTTGCAAAAAGACTTTCAATTTCTGTTTCTTCTATATTGTTGCTGTTGATAAGGCAGTCCCTGGGAACATCATCATTACATCCAGAGTATTTTTCAAGTTTCCTTTCTGTTACAAGAAGTGCATTTTCATCACTTGTAGAAACAGGTCTTATTTTAGGAAGAGCATTAGAAATGTCACCCAAAATATTTGATTTTAAGCTACGACTCAGGGAGTAAGCAGGACATTCCTCTGCATTTTCACTACTTCCATTATCATTCTCTTCTGTTTCCATAGTAGGCATCTTCTTTTTCTCTTCTTTTGCTAGAAACACCTTTCTGTTATCTATATTGTTAGTGCCATCTTCTTCATCTGTATTCAAGGTCTCTCCCACACTTGCCTTTAAGCTATTTTCATCAGAAAGGACAGCAAGACTTGGAATTACAATTTCCATTTGGGGTACTTTTACCCCTAGCCTAAGTTTAGTATCTCCAAATTCACCTTTGCTTTCTAACTTACTACTTGATTCTGTCACAGGAGATGAAATAATGCAAGAACTCTTCAATTCTTCACCAAAGACACCTTCTGGTATTTTTTTCACAAGGCAAGCAGTGTCCCCACTTTCATTTTCACCAAACAACTGCTTCAGCTCCGCTGTAATGTTTTTAAAATTTGTTTTCAATTCCCTTTTCTCCTTTTCAACCCACAGTTTTTCATATCTTTCTTCCCAAGGTTTTAGACTTAACTCCTCATTAGCACTGTGCGATTCCTCATTTTCTGCTAGGGCTTCCTGATGTGACATTTCTGCTTTGTCAGTTTGATTTTCATGTGCTGTTTTTAATACCAAGTTGGTAGTTTCTAAAATATATTTATCCTTAAGTAAACAGATACAGACAAAAAGATTACCAAGAAAAAGGAAGTTACAATTAATCTAAGTAGCTTCTGTTGCAAACTAATCCTATCGTATAACAAATAAGAGAATTAAGGTATTTTGAAAACAATTTTCATAACACAAAGCAAGGGATACTAAATTAAAGGCTCACTGAATAATTTTTTTCTTAGAAGGACTTTAGAGACAACAGTTTTTCTCAGATTAGGCTTGTCTGGACACTAGGGTTCCTTTTACCTTTAAGCCTGCCTGCTTTCTGTAACTGGTGGCCTTTGTTAGAAGCAACTTATTTTTTCATGTTTTATTGCTTTAATACCATTTTTCTTTGGAACTGCCAACATTTTCTCATGCTCCCTTTCTCCACTGTTCTCTGCTGTCTGGCATTTTACAGTCCTCTGCCACCCAAGCTAATACACTGTTCATTGACATGACAAGATTTTTACTTTTTGATTATATGATGACTAAATTAGGTCTATTTCTTCACCCAAGATACAGAAACTTTAAATTGCATTCCAAGCTCCAGAAAAAAGCATTTATTAGGGAAACCTACCCATTGCTTTCCTCATCCCAAAAATCAGAAGCCCAAACTTGGGTGGAAACCATACCATGCCTCCAACCCACCCAGTATCTTCATGCCCCTGACTCCATGCTCTGTTTCTCAACAGCTCTGGCTGCTTCTGTCATGTGTTCACTCCTCCCAACGTGCTCCTTCCCCATATGTCTCATAGTGCCTTCTAAACAGGGCCTGCAGCCTAAGTCCCAGTGGGTTACGACCATCCAACTCCTCACTCTCTTTTCTTGTTATCAAGGTCCTTCTCTCTAAAAAATTCCTCCTTTCGGAACAGGGGAGGAGCACCTCAGCCAGATACCATTCATGGTACCTGGTTGTGGGGTGGAAGTAACTTTCTCCACTGTCCCTTGAGGTGCTACAGAAGACTCCAGACCCCTCTATCCAGCCCTCTCCTGTATGCCAAACACAAACAGGACGCCTGCCCTATTTCTCTCTAGAAAGCCCTCTGAGAAAGCTCTTCTCAAACACTCCGTAACACAGCCAAACAGCATGTATTTTGCAGACAGGGAAAGCAACAAGAAGGTTACAAAATTTAAAATTTTGTTTCATCTTTCTGTTACCTGGCATGTTTAATCAAATAGATCAGTGTATTACAGGCAAATCTCCTTCTTCACTTGAAAGTACATTTTGCATAGTGAAAAAAAATGAGTTTGACTGCACTGTTTCTCAGTACCACGCAAAAGGAAAAACACTGAAGAAAATATAAGCAAACCAGCGGGAGATAAACTACTGTAACAGCAAATACTCAATATTCAATTATAAGGATTTTTTCCCACCATAACAAAACCATATCCCGTTTTACTTCAGGCTGTAACACAGCTTTATCTACAGAACTCTCCCTTCAGAATTAGTCATTGATTGGCAAGTTTTCTTTACTTTAGTGTATAATACAATTTACTGAATCAGACTCTAATTCAAAATATTTGGTGTTACATACCCACATCCCATAGTTGTCAATGGCATCCTCAACATCATCTTTTTCAGCTGATGATGACATATGAAAGGTAGATCCTGAGTGCTCACCTACAGGGAGAATACCATGACTTAATTTTGACCTAAAAATACACTTTAAAAAGTTATTACTATAAGTCTGCAACAAAGTAAATGGAATGGGAAATTTCATCTCATTCAACACTTAATTGTGCAAGATACTGTGCCTTTTTTCTGTATTTACTACATAAACCTGTGAATTTTATCACTTAACTCTTTTAAAGTTAAAAATATTTGTCCTGCAGGAATCATGATGCTTTGTTGAAGCAATTTAAATTGCTTAAATTCAAATCCAAACATAACCATTTGAAAGTAATTTTCACATGTACTTTTTAATACCTGGTCTTCAAGATAACACTGGGTCAAAATCAACATGACATAAATGATTAAAGACACACAGGAAAAATAGCTGACACAAAATAAGCTATGGAGAGGCAGGCTTTCAGAATCATAGAATCAACTAGATTGGAAAAGACCTCTGAGACCACTGAGTCCAACCTATGACCCAACACCACCTTGTCAACGAGACCACAGCACTAAGTGCTACCAGACTCTTCCTACACACCTCCAGGGACAGTGACTCCACCACTTCCTCTGGGCAGCTCATTCCAGTGCCCAAACACTTTGTCAAGAACTTCTTCCTAATGTCTAACCTAAACCTCCCCTGGTGCCGCTTAAGACTGTGACCTCTTGTTCTACTGCTGGTTGCCTGGGAGAAGAGACCAACCACATCTGGCTACAATCTCCTTTCAGTGCTTGCAATACTGAAAAATAGTATACAAACTGGAAGGAAAGCAAACTTCAGGACTGCCCGAAAAGAGGAGATGACCAGCATGTACGCTGGAGGAAACCTGTGTCATGGAAGGGCACTTAAACGGCAGACTACAGGAGGGAGCAAACACATGTGCATGTTTCAGTAGACCTTCTGCTTCCAGAACAACTTGCTAGAAATGCTAATATTAGGAAAAAACTTGCAAGTACAATGTGTCTGTCCATAAAAGAACATTGCAGAGAGGCTGTTATGCATACCTTCAATGTCCTCGGCATCTTCTAAACCAAATTCCTGCAACAGATCTGCAAACACAAAACAGATGCCTTATTAAATACTGACTCCTAAAAGATTATGAGGCTAAATCCAGAACCACTTGAAGAGAACATTACCTGATTTCTGCTGCCTATTTTTAGGAGTAGTTCCATTCATTTCCAAATCAGATTTGGGAGTCTTCAGCTATAAAAGACAGTTCCATGATGAAACACCAAATTCAAAGTAACTACACGCAGTAATTTAATAAGCAGAATAAGTAGTCAGTCTGATATGAACAAATAATTACCTGTGAATTGTTGGGTTTCTCCAAAAAGCCTGGTGGTGAAAAATGTTTTGGAAAATGTTAATTTATTAATTTATTTAATTGTGGCTACCTTTTACTCGATTCAACATCAGTAGTTTCTACAACTAAGTATTAGTCTCAAGCATTATTTTACCAAGATTACAATACCTAACATTCAATTAACCTCATCATGTAGCATTTGTATTAGTTTACAAGAAAAGAACAAGGTATACTTCCTATCATGCACCTTGGATTTAAAAAATAGTTATCATAAAACAATTTATGTGAAACAATAAGGTCATGCTTGGTAACCAAACAAGATCAAAATATTTAGTCCTTTTGAGGAACTGAATCCTGCTTTCTAAAAGGATTATTTCAAAAGCCAAAACTGGTCTGCTGTAATGAAGGACCATAAAACAAGACTATAACTGTGATTATTCTACAAGTGTTTAATGCTGAAGAGCATTTTCCTTTCTATTGATGGGACTGAGAAAGTCTGGGTGCAGACACAGGAATTCATGTATGTGTAACAAGGTAAATCTAAGTCCTCATCAGATTGTTGTGGTTTAGCTTGCAAGGCAATACCAGAAACAAATGTTGTTTGGCTTTAATCTACATTTATAGCATAAGTCCAAATATTTTTGTTTAAATTTTGCCCAACATTACATCATTTCCAAAACTACAGAAATCTACTGCCCCACCTGTATTTCTCAAATCCTCTGTGTTAGTCATCTTAAAGTCCTCTCATGAAATAAGTATACAAAATGTTACTAAAAAGCCTCCATGGCAAACATTTTATATTATTAAAAAACAAACAAACCAACATTAAAAAACAAACAGCATTTGATTTCACTAGACCTCGTGATCTTGCAGCATGGAAAGACCTTAGCAAGTTTACCATCATCACCTTTTACCCTCTTTTTCACACTCATGTTAATCTTGTCTTAGTATAATCATGCAAAGCAGACTTCCACAACAAACACTTAACAACTACATTTCAAGTTTCTGGGAACTCATGGTTTGCCCAGGATGGTCAGAAGACAGTGTCACAAACTACATGCAGAAATCTTCAGCAGCAAAACCTGAACTTTTAGATCTATTTTGGCCTCTAGGCAAAGCAGAATAAAAAGCTATCAGAAGTTGGGCAAGGGATAAAAAATGCTTAGCCAGATCATAGCTGTCTTCAGCTCTGTTATCATCCAAGAAAAGTTAAATGTTCAGAGAAAGTCAGTCCTAAACCACATATGCTTTCATCACCTCAATCAAAAAACTAGAAACACGTCTGAAGAACACACAACTTCCTTCCCTCAAACTGGCCAGCACGTGCTGTGATAAAGTGATAATTAACAAATATAAGCATTTCACTGGTATAGCTCACATCTACATCATGACAGCACTTCTAAGACAGACACTCATACAAGTTCACTTCAGCCTAAAAATGCTTACAGACAAACATGAGCCCACCAGAAAGTTACCATTGTCGCTTTCTCCTGAAACAATCCGGGAGCATGCTCCATGTCTCTCTGCAGCTGGGAGCAGCACACTGGATGACACTTTTCTCAGACTTTGAGAATCTGCCTGTGTAACACAACATTCAAAACACATGGATGAGAATTGCTACAAATGCAACTCATTTCTATGCAAAAAGCTCCTGCTTAAGTCAATTAGCGTAGCATGGTATCAAGTATATTAGAGATACAAAAACCTTTCTTCATACTGTCCAGTGATAGCACTAATAACCATTTGATGGTTTAAGGGGAACACCTCAGCCCCTGGAGGGGTGGTCCCAGGAACCATAGTCAGGGGACAAAGAGACTTCAGTGGCTTCCTGAAAGTGCTCAAGTCATATTGATAGGATTACTGAAGAATGGAGTGCTGTTGAAATGATATGGCCCTTCTTTGCTACACCCTATGGAGACATAGGGAGCCAGCCCTCAGGCATAAGTCATCTGTCTATCATCCCCAAAATAAAAACCGTTATTGACCATAATCACTCAACCTACCTAAGGAAAAAGTGTATAAGAAGAAATTGGACATGAGCAAAAATTGGGGAGAAAACTTCCACCATCTCTGGGAGGGCAACCAACAAGCTATCCTGCCTCCCCCCACCCCATCAGACATTGCAGGGGTGAGCAACCAATTCTTACTCTTTTTTCCTGTGCCTTACTAATTACACTTTGCTATACCTCACCGGGTATATATCTTGTCTCTACAAGCAGTTTTGTTTTGTTGTTCACTGTAGTTTTCTATTGTTACTAAAGTTTGTCATGGGGGGTTAACCTGCTGGAGTTGCCTGTAGAATGTGTTTTGTGCTGGTTTCTTTTCAGTTTTTTTTGTCATCAATTAAATACAATCATGCAGCTAAATGTTATCATTGACTAAGCAACCCATACAGGCATTGTCACATACTTGTATTAATAAAAGTTATTTTGGGAGCTGATATAGAGAAAGTTATTTTCTTGCTATTAAGTGTGGTCTCACAAACAGAGTGACAAAGACCTTTCCAGGCAGTGTGTTGTCCTGCACTGTCTCTTTAGGTGAGACACAGACAGGCTGATCTAGATTATATAGAGCTTTGACGTTCTGGGGGTGCTTATAGCTAATACATTGATAAAGAAGGTTCCCCCTGGCTAAAGTGTGGTCCTCACAAGAGTGTTCATGACTTGTCCAATCAGTGTTCTGTCCAGTGTTAAGCAGGCAGTGTTGGGTTCATACGACTTCAATATTCTGAGAGCGCTTATAGCTAATGTATGGCCAAACTTAGTGAACGAAGATTTGGGAAGGGCTCTCCCCATGTGGGTGTGCCCTTCCAGCCTGCACAGTGGATTTTTTAGGTGAGGCCCAGCGTGCTCAGAACTCGCCCCACTGTTTAAGATCTAAGGTCCATCTGCCATGGTCGAGCGAGCTCAGACACTGACAGTGAAATCCTCAGGACTGTCTACAGCACCCGGTACTAACCGAGGCTGACCCTGCTGAGCATCCGAGACCTGACGGGATCGGATGGCAGGGAGGCATTTAACTGCCCGGTATGATCTCCACTGAGACTTGAACTCATGACCTTGTGATCCAGAGTCCGGAGTGCTCACCATTACACCATGGGACAGGTGGGACAGGAAATCTTTGCATTTCTGTCCCTCCTTTTCGCATGACACATACCCTTGGAAAGAATGCATCAAGACATAGTATACTGGAAAATCACAGCAGTTGTGTCTGTTTTTGGATCTTGGGCAAAAACTTCACCACTCATCTAAACTATTCTGTCACGCTGACAAACCTTGACAAACTGGACAACCACAAAAGACAAGTAATGTTAACTTAAGGTGTGGGCTATGAACCAACAGCTGTAGGTCTGCAGTGATCCAGTACTTACACTGAACTTGTACCTGACATTCAAGTTTATGCTGATGTTTGCTAAGCATGTACCCTGCAGTAATGAGTGAACACAGTGCTACTCTCAGTCACAAGTGTCATTTGGCCTGGTCAAAGACTAGAAGGCAAAACTTACAGCTACCTTAAAAATAACAACATTTTCATCTTCTGTAGTTAAAAAAAGGAGCGTGAAGAGTTCATATTTCCTCACAAGAAACGCCAGAGGGGGGCTGAAAGAACTAAAAAGGCAAACACAGCCAGCATGTGGGTGTCTCTGTTGAACATAACTTTCAAAAAGGGCCAGAGTAGTACAAAAGGTAAAGAGGCTCTAATCAGAGGCAGCTAACTGTCTAGGTTGCAGACTCCAAAGGCAACTGCTGATCAGAGTTAGGGTTAGATTAGAGCTGTATGGTGAAAAGGTAACCTCTGTGAAAAGGTCAGAGTGTTTTAAGAAGCAAGAAACTTCACTACTTCAATACTATACTAGAAAGCAAACTTAGAGGCCAATTGCTATGAGACCCAAGCTATTCACTTGGCCTAACTTCATCCCAATCCTCACTGAACATCTGGCCTAGAATAGAAGTATTTAAAGGGTCCCAAGTTATAAATATATGGAGAAATCAGAAGAGGAAATAAGCCAAAAGCAAGCTCTTAAGTGCTCAGGGATCTTACTCCTATCCCCTGCAATGGGACACCCATGTCCTTCACACAAAGTACCTCAGAATCCCAGGGAGATTCAGCATCTTCCTCTTGCTCTGCTCCCACTGCAGGCAGGGCACCTACAAATAAAGGAAGAAGTAAGATGCTTGAGTGCTTGTATTTCACTCTGCTTTTCCCCAGCAGTCAAGCTCCATCCAAAAGATACAGGTTCTATTGCTGAGGACAAAGAATTGAGTTTTGTTCAAGGGTGTGGGAAGATGGCTGGGGGTAAAAACTAGAGGAAACTGAGAAGCTATATTCACACCCTCACAAAAGTTATGTATGTTTGTGTGGCTCGGCTTCACGAACGAAGATTTGGGAAGGGCTGTCCCCACGTGGGTGTGCCCTTCCAGCCTGCGCAGTGGATTTTAGGTGAGGCTCAGCGTGTGCAGAACTGGCCCCACCGTTTAAGTCCTGAGGTTCATCTGCCACGGCCAAGCGAGCTTGGACAGTGTCAGTGAAGTCCTCAGGACTAGAACCTACAGCACCTGGCATTTCCCAGGAGGTCTCCCATCCAAATACTAATCCGGGGATGACTCTGCTTAGCTTCCAAGATCTGACGGGATCAGATGTCAGGGAGGCATTTAACTGCCTACAAAAGTTATAATGGTACAAAAATTACAAGGTAAAATGCAGCTGCTACTCCCTGGATGGAATGTAGTTGGTATGCACCATGTTGATTCCCTCCACAACAATAAGCAACTGCTGAGAGGGCTGGAATGGAAGGTGGAGTGGAGCGGAGAAACCATGGCCAGGTTCTGCAGAAATCCCTGCAGGGAGGGGAATTCGGTGGCACTTTGCAGCTGATAACTGGCATAGTACCTGTCAGCCAAGGGAGAAAGGAGATGTCCTGCTCCTGAGCCAACAACTGTGGCGAAATCTCTCTCCTCAGATGGACTTGGTTCATCAAAGCCTAACTCTAGTGTTAACTCACACCTCCATCCCAAAGTTACCTGCCTCCAAGGTATGACCACCCTCCACTGGGTATGTGCTCTCTATTTTTTGACTGTATCTTTAAAAGTGAAGTGAGAGAATTTTACACCAATCAGCAATAAAGGTATTTGACTAGTCACTCAAGCTCCGTCTAAACATAAAGAAATATTATAAAAATAAGTCAAGAATGGGGGAGAAGTGAAGGAAGACTCCATTGTAACTGCTGGGATCAGTCAATCATCTGAACCTGTAGGCACACCTCTTGGGTAAGAACTGTACTCTGTGTGTGCTTTTGTTGGTATTAGAGCTTTTTCATGGACTGCTTTAAATAGTTTTTGCAGTCAGGTACTATCACAGGCAATCTTCTACCCTCACGCTGTCACAATTTTGTATTAATAAAAAGTGTTATTCCATAAACTGTTAGAATGAGTCCTTCACAAGCACTGGCAGTTGCCAGCAGCAGGTAGGACACTCAGATAAAGTGGGAAGACCTGCTGAGATGTCTCCCTTATGCTATTGGCTGAGTCCCCTGAAAAGGGCAGTTGAATTGCCCTTTGATCCAGCAGGGCTGTTTGGTGACGGATACCCATAATGGGACACTGACAGACTGGTAGAGCACAAGGGTCTCAGCTTTCCTGGGGCACTGACAGGCAAATAAATCACTGAGAGTAAAGGAAATCTCCCCTTTTCATGTGATAGAGGGTTTCTTCACAACCAGACACATCATAGTATGCCCCTTACACTGCCAGCTCCTTTTCCTTCCTTTCCAGCCGAAGATGGCTATGCACAACAGCTGACAGAGCCACAGGCAATATCTGAAATGTATGGGTAACATTCAGGGATAGATTCCAGTATGCTGCAGTCCTGCTGCACACAGAGCTGAGGTCACCTCTATTCAGTCTACAGCTCCAGAATTTGGCATTTATTATTACTTTCCACTGTACAGGGGGTACCATAGAAACACCAGTCAAACCATCCTCATACTGACATCACTGAAGTCACCAAGAAACAATGCTCCTTTTGCAGAACTACCAGGAAAGATCTTCCTTGACAGAGTTGTTACACTGCACCTTCCCAGAAGCTGAACACAAGCATTGCCTTTAAAAATAGAGTACAGGCTCACAGCTCAAACACCTACCCAAACACACAAGAGCTGTTTCTACCTCAGGAAGTTAAAATTCAAACCTTTTCCCTACCAGATGACTTTAAGGTTCAGTCTCAGTGGGCTCCTGGCCAGATCATACTATCTTATTTCTCTGTTTTAAGCTACTCCATTAGGTAAAACTGATGCAGGATTCAGTTGTGTAGATATACACACACACAAAAAAGGGAGGAAGGAGCTGAAGACCAGTGAGGGCACACACCTCAGAAGAGGAAACTGCTGGTTCCAGCCTGAACTCTGACTACTTACACCATGCCAAATGCATGCTTATGATAAAATGCATACAGACAGATGAGCACGTAGAGACACAACACTTGAATACAATGGGTTTTGCTACACAGATCCCTTGGGTAGCATTTGATCACCAGCTACACATGCTCTGGTAACTTCTACACACTAAGTTAC
The DNA here is from genome assembly GCF_047495875.1 of Pithys albifrons albifrons. Taxonomy (NCBI): domain Eukaryota; kingdom Metazoa; phylum Chordata; class Aves; order Passeriformes; family Thamnophilidae; genus Pithys; species Pithys albifrons. The sequence continues at coordinate 77,574,659 of NC_092460.1, forward strand.
TCTCTGGAGACAGACAATGGAAACAGTGCCTTCTCTTCCTGTTCTCAGATCTCAGGTAAGTACCAAAGTGCCCAACTCTGACCAGGCTGGTAATGTTTTCCAGCACAAACAAGTGTGAGTTCTCTCGGCTTGACTCAAGTCTTTCCTAGGTTTCAGCCAAGAGCAATCACAGCTTTTCAATCACACAGTACAGGCCAGAAAAAGGGAATAATACTGTCACATATAAGACACTCTAGTCCTCCTCCTATTTTTCACCTGTGCATTTTGTTCAGATCACTTCAGGAAGAATATAGCAACAAATCAGGAATAGTACTTCCTTCATATAGCATTGCTTGGAATACAGTGTCACAACTTCAGTTCTTCGAGAATGAATGAAAAAGAACAAAAGCTGCTCTCCTTCTCTGCCAATGCCCAATGGGTTTCACAGGCAAGGGAAAATGTCGCTGTCTCAAAAGTCAATCACCATTTTAGCTACTTTTCTGTGCATCAGTATTTGTAAAGGAAGTGGCAACAGTAGGTACTAACTCACTTCTCTCATCAGAGTTGTCTTTTGAAGCATTGTGGACTTCACAGCTATCATTATAAACAGAATTTTTCACATCCTCAACAACTGCAATTTGTAGCTTTTCGCCAGTGTCTTCCTTGTCCTGCATTTCAACTTCTTCCTGTTCAGGTGATTCTTCCTGAAAGAGATCAACTAAAGCAGCTGAAAACAACAGAAATAACCATGGTTTTTGCTGTTCCTCCATCAGCAATTCCTCGTGTCAGCCTAAGTCTAGCTTCATTAAGTTACATCATTCCGTAACACAAGCCTTTCCCCCCCTACTTTGCTCCAGGGAAAATGACTAGCTTCCCACGCTCAATCTTATGCAAGTTCCTTTTCATTTCCTCACTTTAAGACATCAAACCACAGATTTCCTAAATGACAGTAAATCTTCACAGATAAAAACTGTACACAGAACTGAGAAAATTCTAACTGATTCTAGAAAGAGTCTACTGCCTACTCTTTTTCCTGCAGAACCATATTCTCAAAGCAAAGAAACCATTTTGGCTATGAGTCAGCTTTTATCTAACATTAAAAATGGATGATCAAAAGATGGATATAGGTGAAGAATACATATTAACAGAAATCCAGTTTACCATTTGTTTCTTACCTCTATTACCCTTAGGAAATACCCTTGCGATTGAATCATCCCTATACTTACTTTGGTGCTCCAATGAAATGTTGCTCTCAAATTTTCTTCATGCCTATTTAAGCCCAAGTTTTCACTTTCTTGTTTCAGTGGTTCACAGACTTTATCATCTACTCCTTCATATTGCTCTTCGTCAGTATCTTCATCATCCACACGTTCAAGAATGAGAGAGGTTGGTCTTTCGCTTTCAAGTCCTGAATTTTTTGCTGCTGACCAAGAACTATTACCACTTTCAAAGCCATCACTGAAGCTTGACTTCTCCTTAAGACCAAAACTATCTGAGAAAGGTTGAGGTCTCTCTTTTTTCCCGTCTGTCATTTCAGAGTCTGCAAAACAAGAGTCAGCATTTCTATGAAACTTCTCCTGAATTGTGCTTTTCCTGTTCCAGCTTTCTTGCGTATCTTGCAGATTATTTAGATTTTGAAAGACAGCTTGTTTTGGTACTGATTTGCATGATACTTCATTATTCATGATCTTTGGAGATACTGAAATTTTATTTTCTTGCAACTTTTCGTAACAGCCAATTATGAAAGATACAGGAGTATCAACAGATTCCTCCACCTTTTCATCATGTTCTTTACTTATTTTATCATCAATGCAGACAGCTCCAGTTCTACACTGAGTGTCCTCTTTATATTTAGCTTTACTAAAATACTCTAATTTCTCATTAATTTCCCCTTTAGGTTCTGTTTTTTCCCCCTGTTCTTCTTTCAGTATTTCATTAGAACGAGCATCTTCCAGCTCTTCCTCCTCCTTTTCATCTTCAGTAAAATCTTCATCTTCCTCCTCTTCCTCCTCATAATCTTGATCATCATCTCCATCATCATTTTCATCATCTTCTTCCTCTTCCTCCTCTTCCTCCTCCTCCTCCTCCAATTCTTCTTCCTCCAAGTTGCTTGCAGCTGAGACATCATGATGAAACAATTCTTCACTGTCTCCTTTGTTCAGGTTTGCATCTGATGGGATTTGTTGTTTGACACTTTTCTTCGGTGACTTAGGACTTTCAATTCTAGAACCATCACCATCATCTCAAAGCAAAAGAAAAGGGAAAATGCATGTGAACAGAAGCAGTTGAGTGAAAAGCAATAAGCATGTTATCATATTAAAGCTCAGAAGAGGAGCATCTGGGAATGCTTGGAAAAAGAGACAGTTAAGGTTGGGCAGGATGGACTTTATGAGGGGAAAAGGCTTACAAGGGGACTAATATCATAATTTTAATAACTTATTTTATTCTGAATTATTAAATGCTGTTACTTTTCTCATTTACTACAGAAAAAACCCCAAACCCAGAAAACCTACTGAGCATGCCTACTTTTATATATTGGTATATTATGCAACCTTTTCCAAATAGCTTACTGTTTTTCCTGAACTGCTGTGAAGCATTCATTAGCAGTGTCAAGTTTGGCTTCTGCAGCTTCTGTAAATAAAGACATATTTAAGATTTTTTTACAGTAACAACACATCCTTTGTTCACATTCAGTCTTGAACAGTAAGTATAATCAGACTGTTCATATGATAATGCTGGCTTCATCCTATATTTCTAGCTACAAAACCACCATATGCAATTCAGGGGGTATTGCAAACTGCACAAACTGGCACCCTTCTGCACACTGTTTCCAAAACTATGTTAGCATGCCTAACAGTTCTAAAAATCTATTTCTAATATTTATAGTACTTAATTAAAATTCAGTTATATTTAAGAGAACAGTTCCAGGATGCTTGCTTACAAATGTGCACAACACACATAACTGTTAAGATCCCTAGACTTAATGTATACATTAGTCCCTGCAAGTAGACTTAGCAAAATAGCCCTGCATTTCAAAATCACGCCAGAAAAATGCATCATTTCTATTTAAATCAATGCAAGAAAATAAAATCATGTTGAAACTAAATATGCTTCCATCTCCAGCATTACAGAGTTCATTGAACTATCACAGTCAGGTTCCTCATCACTGCAGAATCCCAATGCAACAAACAGATGCTCCAGACACCACTCAGAAGCTGACAATACTTCTGATCATTTGTAAAAGCAGGAGGGAGTACAGCTTGTAGCTGATGAAAAGAATACTACCCGACCATTCAGAAACAGAAGTAACACATGCAGTGTGAGGTCACATGCAAGCACAGAATGTCATCCTATAGAAGAAAGAAATGACCCATTTGAGTAACCCATCCATTCATTGAGCATTCTTGAGGAACCTGCTGAGGAGGAAAGGAGGACTAGGTGATGAAGGATTTATGTAGATCTCCATAAATTAATGTAATATTTCTTTATCAGTTAGAGATTTACAGGAAACAACAATGTTTGGAGAAGAACAGAATAGGTTATAATAGTAACTTAAAAACTTTTAGGGTCTGTAAATCTGACTCAAATGAACACAAACAAATGAAACTTTGTGGTTGTTTATCTTGTCACCTACTGCTCTTTTGCTCCAAACCACTAATATACTGCACGCTCTGTCCCAGCATGGAAAAACTCACAGCAGAAGAAAGTCTGGCAGGCCAGAGACTGCTTCTAAAGAGAAAACAATATTGGCTGGAACAGCAGCATCTTTCAATCCCAAAGAAAACTTGCCCTCAAGTCCCTTATTTTTTTCAGGCTATTTTTCTTGTAAATGCACCATAATATTATACCTTGGGGGTAAAATCAAGTTCTTCTTCCTCAGAGGTATGCCAGCTGTCATCGCTCCCCTCTTTCTCAGAGCTTCTGGAAAAGCAAAGCAAAATTGAGTACTGTGCCTCTCAAACCATCCCTCAGGTAAGTGTTAGGTACTTTTAAAGTCTCACCTTATTGAGTCTCCTTGGGAAAAGTCATCTGTGGCTGTTCAAACATTAATTGACATTAGTTGAAATTAGGTTGAACATATTAAAAATTAACTAGTAATATAAACATTTAACAAGGACAGCTGTATATGTCATAATAGAATGATGCTTCAGGTAGTCAACTCAATACAAGGTGGTACGAATTAACACATTTCCAAAACAAAACTGCTTTTTCAATCCACATTGAATTAAAAAGAAAAAGAAATAACATAAAGAAAAGAAAAAAAGACCAGAGCTTTATCTCCTTAGAACTCTTATACCTAGAAGTTTAAGGAAAATGCCTCAACTCAACTTAAAAAAAAGAAGACAAAGCATAGCAGAAATATGCTGTTAGTAAACATTGAACAAAATGGTGGTGGTTTAGAAAGACATTGACTAAAAGAACCTCCAAAGTACTCACATTACACATGAGTGCACATCACATGCAGAGATTTTACTATTTTAATGTAGCACTGTGTATAACATTACACTAGCTACAACACTATCTGCTGCTCTATGCAATTACAGGATTATTCTAAAAGGGAAAAAGAATTAAAAAGCATAATCAAGATCTAAAGGTAATTCTCAGGTAGAAGAATCATCAGCAGTTCTCCACACTGCACCAAAAAGGGTGTTCAGCAGACAAAAGGGCAAAATCAGGGCATTCTATACTATGCTCCAAGCATTCATCAGTGTTACAAAGGCAACTTGCACATAGGATCATAGGATAAATCAGGGCAGGAAGGAAGTCTTAGCCAACTGCATTCTCAAAGCAGGCTCAGCTATGAGGTCAGGTAAGGTTGTTTAGGGCTTTACTCAGTCTGGTCTTGAACACCTCCAAGGAGGGAGGCTGCACAACATTCTGTTTTACTGTCTTTAATGTTTCCACAAGCAATTAGAAACCCTTTCATTTCTATTTATGCCTCTTGTACCTTTGTCTACTGTCCTGTATCACCAGGAAGCACCTGGCTTTGTCGTCTTCTCATGTGTACCAGAAGCTGCTGCTAGGTCCCCTTCAAGGACACCTCTTCCCTAGACTGAAAACGCCTGATTTTCTCAGCCTGTCCTCAAAGGGCAAGCAGTCCTGTCCCTGACGAACCCAATGGCCGGCCACTGAACTTGCTTACTGTTGAAAGACCAAACTCTCCTGCACTGGAGGCTCAAATTATACCTGGGGTGCTGGACACAATCCAGCAAGTGCCAAGCAGGAGTGGATAATCACTTTCCTCAATCTCTTCGCTATGTTACTCAATACAACCCAGGACACTGTTGCCAGGGCACCCTGCTAGGTTATTCTCAGCTCACTCTCTGCCAAGACCCCCCTGACTTTCTCAGCAAAGCAGCTTTCCAGTCAGGCAGTCCCAGCATGATTTTTAGCAAGTGGGTTTCCTTTTTCAGTGCATCCTTTGCAGTTGCCCCTGCTGAATTTTGTAAGAAACACCTGACAGTTCATTTACACAGCTTGTCAGGGTAAATGCCTCTGAATGGCAGAACTGCCCTGAACTGTATCTACTGATTCTTCCAACTTAAGGCTGCTCACAAACTTGATGAGAGTGCACTCTAGCACATCACTGATGTACTAAAGAAACCTGAACTCCAGGAATCCAGCTTGAAGAGTGATAAAACCCTTCAACCATCAATATCTAAGATGAAACAAAAGGGCTCTTCAATTCCCAGAACAGAAGGGGAAAACAAACATAACTTCCACCTAGTAGCTATTTCACCTACTTCCTCAAGTTCTTGATAACGAATTCTTGTTAACTACCATAACAAAAAGAAGTTGCTTATAAACACGACCTTCCAAAGAGTTGCACAATGACAACCAAACCAAGGTCTTGTGCAGAGTCATGCAAGGGAAAAGAAAACAAAGCCATATCATGCTTGAAGAGATCTCCTCTATAGCAGTGAATCACAAATGAGTATGCAAATTTTGTCTGTTCTAAAGACAGGGCTCGTGGAAATTTTGATGAGTGCATCTTCTGATCTGCACTGGGCTTTTGGACAATGAAATACAGTGTGCATGTTGTGTAGAAAAAATGTAGAAGCTGAAGCCTCCAGTGCAAGGACAGGCTAACAGTGAAGATACAAACACACTTTCCAATTTTTATCATTTCCTCTTGCAATATTTAAAAAAATATTAATTAGTTGTACATACGACAATTTTCTGTTATCTCAATCAGTACCAGCAGTCTAATATACCTGCTAACATCCTAAGCTGAATAAAAATCTGTCTCTCAGAACTGGGTGGATAGTGTGGCACGGTCAGTTATCACTCCTGACAGGTGACCTCAGCTGTATTTTCAATTAGCAGAGTTATAATTCATCAAAACAGCCGAGTCAGTTTTCTGAACTTTTGGTTTCAATGAATATCAAATTGAAGCAAAGATCAAGACCAGGTCACACTGTCCTTTAGAAGGCAAGAGAGGGAAAGTTCATGAGATCGCTTTCAGACAAATTCTGACTACTTTAGAAATGAGAGCTAGAAAAGCAGTCTTGCTTGTTTCTACTTTATTTGAAGTCCATTTCCATTTCAGACTAACAGAAGTGCATATTTAAAAATAAAACTATTACCACTACTGACACAAAGCAAACACTAAATTCAATAATAAAGGACCAATGCAAAACATGCAAACAAACAGAAATCACTCCAAGCCAGCTCTCAAATATAATTTATAAACCCAATATCATCCAAATAGGGACCTTCAGGATATTAAACATCAAAGATGTGTTCGTATTTTTATATAGTACAACATCTTTCGTATTTGAAATGCTACTATATAAAATACCTTTCCTTGATTTTCCTGTTCTTGATGTCTCGTTAGGAGATTGTTGCATTCCTAGATCCATTTAGGAAAAGGCATGGAAAGGACAGATGAAACAATGACATCAGAATAAACTGGAATTCCCAGAAACTTGGAAAACACAAGTAGTACATGAAAGCAGCTATAGCAATGGGAGAATATACTGTGACTACCGGCCTACTCTACAGTTACAAGTGCTGGGAACAAAACCAATCACCATCTACAGAACTCTACTCTCCAGGTACAGTGTCAAACACTAAGTTAATTTCCTTGCTCCCTGTAAGACATCCAGATTTCAATATTTTGAAATACTGAAAAAAATTATGAGAAATTCACTCTTTCGACAACTTTGTATTTCCCTCAGCTTGACTACTCTTTGTCTAGAACAGGCTGCAAATGCAATTCCTTCGTGCTTCTAGTGCTTTATACATACAGCACACAAAAGTCCTTACTCTAAACACCCCAGAAATCTGTATGTGCCAACAACTAAACTTTGGAGATAGCTTATCCAGAAATTTGAAGAAAATCTTGGCTCCTAGTACTCACACCAGCAACTCTGAGCCATTATGTTATTTACACTCACTCAAGTTACAGTTTTAGCATGTTTGTTATCCCTTGTTAAAAAAGGAGCCCTGTAATTTGTTGCCTTAAACCAGATCACTTGAAAAGTTGTGTCAGCTGATACCTGATGCAAACATAGATCCCCTCCTACCTCTGTCTGAAGATAAGAGAGTCCTGATTACACTGCTCTGACCATTCTGAACCGTTCACACAGAGAATCTATGCCACCACCCAGAACACAGACCTGACAAGAACATTCCTCCAGGACCAAAATGGATGAATTGACTGGTGTGAGTATCACGCATATGTGTTTGTGTGTGTGCATTGTGTGTGCATCTCTGTGTTGTGGAACAGAATTTCAGAATATAAATTACTATGCACCTGCTCTACCCATCCTACATAGGAAATTTCATATTTTAAGCCAACAAATGGAGTAGTTCTGTTATTGCAGCTACCTGACACCAAATTTCTTCACGATGTAGAAAGCAGAAAGTGGTCCTGTTTATACTCATCTTTCCACATGGAATGAATATAGCAAAAGGATTTTTATCAAAAAGATACATTTAAAGAGTTAAGAAATGATCTCAACATGGTTTCTCATACCTCCTCCATTTCTCAGTTTACTTAAGAAATGATACAGGACAACTTTCACCAGCCTTGGGAAATACAATCACACCAAGGAACTTACTTATTTTCTAAGAGCTCACTGCTGGAAACCCAACAGTTTCCGAAGGGACTCAGGGAAACACAAAAGGAACAATACAATATGCAGTGCAATTGTTAAAAAAAAATCTGAATCCATGCCTTTAGAAAAACTGCATAATTATCAGTTTTTGACAAAGAAATTCCAACTTCAAATCTAAAAAGTTCAGTATGCTAGGGCCAGGCCATTCATTTAGAGATTTTTGCAAATCTGGCTGTGATTAATAAAAAGGTTCACATGCTGACAAAAAAAAAAAAAAGAGTAAATATTCAAATAAGCAAAAGCTAACTTCTTAAATATCCTGACTTCCATATTAGAAGAATTTTGAAAAATGTTCAGTAAGTGCAAAAACAGCAAAAGGAATAAAGACAACATTGAAGATCCCAGAAAAATAGCACAGAAGAGCAAAAGAAAAGAAAGTAATTCTAAAATGAGTTTCTCTGTTCTCTCAAGATTATTCCAGCTTCTCCTCTAACAGAGGCTAAGTCTGTTACTGCAGCATATCCAAGGGACTCCCCCGGTGCAGGATCTACCTGTGCTCTGCATGTGCAAGCCAGAGACTGCAGAATTAATGCTGATAAACATTCCCTATATGTTACTAATCTCTCAGAGACAGTAACAAGCAGTGTGCACTACTACCTGTACCAAGACCTTTCAACAAGAAAAATAATTTCCTGCAATCTACAAAGAAACTTTATAAATCTCCAACTAGAACAAAGCAACTGTTCTTAAGTCAAAGGAACTAAGTTTGACTCTAAATTAAAATCCCGTATCTGAGAAAAGTCAGCAAGGAAAAATATCCTGTAGTTTGCTCATATTTCTTGACATATTTAAAAAAGGAGCAACAAACTGTATTTAAAAGAGTAATGAACAGTGTTTGAACACTCTTCTGACCGTTTCCCACACAGTTTCAATAAAACACCCCTAAAAACTCAGAAAGAATAAAACCGCCCACTTGTAGGGTCTGAGATGTAAAGTGTAAGACAAACTATTTCATTTATACTAAGGTATTAATTTTCTAGCATTCCTTTAGGGCTCTGTGAGCTCATAAGCATAGACTGGATTTTTAAACTCACTAAAGGACTGAATGATTTTTTGATCACAAGGCAATTATTTTTCTGGATCACAAGGTAACATTTAAAAAAAAACTTCATAAAATTACTGAAAAGTGGAAGAAAAGTTTTAATTTTATTGCAAATCAAACTGTGCCTAAGGCAATACAGGGTACACAGACACTGCAATGCTATTGCTAACAAAGTTATTTTTACAATTTAATTTTTCCTAAATATGTCTGTACAGCACCTACACAGAAACAATTGTAACTGATGTTGAGAAACAGGATAACTTGCTATAAGGACCTTAGTGCAGATCGAACAGTCAATATTAAAACAAAGACACAAACTCCATGAAAATCAACAAGACATGTATCTTTCTGCTAATTCCTCTTTTGTTTCCCAACTAAAGAGGAATGGCTGTTAGGGATGAACCTACTGCTCTTGTACAGAATGGCCATCAGCAGGTAAACAATACACACCTGAAAAACAAAAACAATTCTGCCTATTTCCTTTCCTGCTGCCTTTCTCCCTCTCTCTCAAGGAAAACGTAAATAGATGGGCAATCTTAGACAGAAGGCAACAACCCTAAGAAGCTGACATGTAACACACAAAGCAAATGCAGCCTAAAGAAGCACCTCCAACTAGCAACAAATAAGCACATTCACAAAACTTGTGCTGCTCCATCTGATGCTCCACTAAAACGAATGGCGAACACATAAGTGTGAACAATACAAACGCCCTACAGAAAAGGCCATAGTGATTTCCTCATGAGCTACTCCAGGGTTAAGGATCCTACCTCCTCTGTCCACCGCGGGTGCACCCAGTGTAAAGCCAGCAGCTCCTGCCCGATGTGGAGTGCCAAGAACTGTGCCGCCCTGGGCACCCCCTGCACAAACTTCTCCTGTGTTTTCCCAGTCTGCGTATTCTGCCAGCTGTTTGCTAAGACTGCAAAGAGAAAGAGAGGAAATGTATCTGGTAAAAAATAACCACACACTTGCATATACCATTTAATAGTTAACAGTCACTTACTGTCCATCCCACACATAGTAACAGAGATTCATACACCCGTATTCACTTACTACACGACTGTAACATACTTCAATATGCACTACAATCATGTTCACTCTATAGATGCATATTCAAAACTGCAAAGTCATTATATATTTTAGCCTACTTTTAAGCACACTTAAGCATCCTAGAGAAGAAACAACCACAGGCACAAAACTATGCATAAGAGGAGTAAAACTGCTCCAGATTTTAACAAAAGGGATATCACTTAGATCTTCTCTAAAACAAAGGGTTGGTAGGTTTTGATCGCTGTAGTGGAAACCAGCAAGGACAACAGTGCTGGTCTGTGGAGACGATTTACATGCATTTCAGTCTGCCAAGTTCCACCTCTGGATAACTGTAGGATACAGACACTTTTTATAGTTTTCAGTAGGCAGATGTGGGCTTAGCAACAAAACTTGAAATCTAAGAGAGAACTCTGTGTAGAAATTTTCCCCAACTTCCAAATTAACACTAGATAGTGGAATGACAAAGAGGGCCTCAAATTGGGCCAGGGGAGGTTTAGATTGGGTATCAGAAAAATTAGTTCATTGAACGGGTTGCCAGACATTGAAAGAGACTGCCCAGGGAGGCTATTGAGTCACCAGTCCTGCAGGTATTTAAAAGATGTTGTAGATGTGGTGCTTACAGACATGGTTTAATGGTGGGCTTGGCAGTGTTAGGCTCATGGCTTCATTTGATTATCATCTTAGAGGCCTTTTCCAACCTAAATGATTCCATGAAGACATCACTGAGTGCAGCTTCAACACAGGTCTCAACACATCATTAAACCTTGGTGCTGTTATCAAAAATTATCAAAAGCCACACTACTGATAACTGACAACTTACTCTAACAATAAAGTTTAAAATTTACCTAGAATATCCATGAATAACAGCATAATCCTCAGCTGTCCATCCATTAGTGTCTTTATGGGAAACATCAGCACCATACCGAAGGAGAAATTTTATCACATTAAGCTCTCCCCCAGAAGCAGCAGTCATAAGTGGGGTTCTGAAATATCCAAAATAAGAAATAGATCTGTTTTACATAGAAACTGTAATTATTTTTATTCCTGTTTGCCTTCAAAAAAGTATTCTCCCCACTACTTTAAAATGAACAAAAAATAAAGCATTTTTTAGTAAGTATTAAATGAAACAATAACATGGGAGAGCGAGTCAAAACTAATGTTCAATCTTCAAACAAAGCTCCCACATAGACAACAATTACATACAAACTCTGCTGCTAAGCAGGAGATGGTTTTTCAAATTGAGGCAACGCTTCTTAGATAATGGCAGGTTTCCTGCCAGAAAGGTTTTTTTTCAGAGCTCATTCCTATGTCTCTCATCAATACAACCTAAAGAATACTAAAGAGACTCATTTAGAGTTTTGACAAATCCCTCACCTTTCACACCGATCTCGAGCATGCACGTCAGCTCCTTTTTTAAGGAGAAACTCCACTATCTCTTCATGATGTTCGGAGACAGCAAGAATAAGTGGAGTATATCCCTCCTAAAAGAACAGATAGAGTTAAAACAAAAAAAAATCATCAATAAAAATATGAATGCAAATTTTTGAAAGAACTTCCTCAACAAATATAAAAATTTACCTTATTTTGCACATCAATATTGGCATTATGCTGAAGTAACAGCCCTGCTATAGTGGTATTAGGAGATAGCACAGCCAGGTGAAGGGCAGTGTTGCCATCAGCGTCTGCCAGATTCGGGTCAGCACCATGTTCTAGCAGAACAGCCACACAGTTTTCTTGCTGGCATTGTACTGCCTGGGAACAAAACACAAAACAGGAAAAACTTCTCACATTTACATTTCACTCTGTTACAATTCCCTCAGCTTCCCAATACAATACTGCAAAATAAGAGCACCTTCAAAGATTAGCTAACATACGCCCAATCCACACAAATCACAATATACACTCTTCTACACAGCTCTAAGTAAAGAATTCTATAAAATACATAATTTAGGACATAATAAGCCTCACTGACAAGAACTTAACATAGTCCACATACCTTCATCAGCGGCGATCTGTTATCATTGTCAAATAGATTAAGCTTACACTGGTTTTCTACTAGATAGGTAACTACATCCACATGGCCGTTTGCACAAGCAAGATGCAGAGGCGTCCTACAAGTTAAATAAATCAAATTAGCACAGACAGGCATAATTTCAGGCTTCAATAAATGGATATGATCACAAGTTTCACTTTGCCCTGGTTTGGAATCACACTGCTGTAACTAGGTCCTTTGTATTTAGGGAAGCTCAAACTAACCTTTGAAACGTTTTAGTTCCTTGCTGAGAGACCGAGGCACAACAGCTCCCTGGTTAGGTGGGAACAGAGAGGGGGAGGTACACCAATAAAGTAACAGGTGACACAGGAACTCATCAATTTGTAAGCAGATACTCCTTGTTAGAGGGCAGCTGATGGGCACCTTCCACAGCAAAGAGCATGACAATAAGAAAAACACACAAGACTTCAAAGAACTTGTGATGTCTTGTTACAGACATTGAAGCATCAAGGAAAAGCTCCTCAAGAGCAACTACCACCAACTTTTGAAAAGTTCCCAGGCAAGCATGCAGGATCCTTAATCTCTGAAAAAATCACTGAGATTATCAGAAAGTTAAACAGGACTTCTAATGAAAGAGTACATGATCATCTAAAACCTGCTACTACAAAGCACTAGGAAACAGGACAAACCTGAAGTCATTAATGGCTCCGAAAACAGAAAACTCTACAGAAAACCTGTGGGCTCACTGCTGCCCCCCCCAGCCAAGTCTCAGTCTGCCAAGAAAGGAGATGCCTCTGCTTGGAGCAGGGACTGCTGAGCTCCACAGAAGATCCACTTCAGGGAACAGTCTGGGAGAACATCAGAGAGTTCACAGTTGCCTGTCTCCACAAGAGAGCTTCACTAACACCAAAGCTGTCACACCACCCTTCCTGGGGTTCCTGCTCAGACTCAGCTCCTCCTGCTGCTGCAGCCATACATTGATCACCCATGGGGTAGAAGAGACCTGCTGATGTCTGAGCAGCCATGAAAAAACAGCCAGGAGGCAACAGAGCAACAGCAGGTTGACGGCACACGCTTTCAAAGGCACCTGAGCCAACAACCCAGCAGCTACAAGACACGCAATGCTAAGCTCCAGAGTTCACTTTGACAGGCAGCTGACAGGGTAAATCTCTCTTAGGGATTAGCTTTGACCCAGGATTCATCACTAGCCAGTATCATGCCTGCAACGCTTTCAACTCTGACCTGAGTTTTGCCAATCTTTTCCAGCAGGACTGAAGGCTTTGCTAGACCACTTCTGAGAAGTCTGCCTGCTCTTAACTGATGCTGTTCCAAATGCATTTTGTGGAGGTCCTATGGGCTACAAGATCCACTTTATGGAAGGAGCCTGTAGGTGTGAGACTTGACACATCCTACGTGCAAGATTTTCCTTTTGGAATTCCCCAAGAGTGGAACTGAGATATTCATACAAACAAGGCACATTTCAGCATTTCAGCCGTTTCTTCACACGTTTCATATTTTTCACTTCTATATCCAATGATGTCTTTCCGTCCTGGAGGACACAATGAAGCTCTGAAACACAACTGCATCTCATGGTTGGTTGTTCACATCACACCCACAAGCACTAAGAGGGAGTGGGTGGGCCTGCAACCCTCGGGGCTGGTATGGTGTACAGGGGATGCAGCAAGCAGGCATGCTCTGTCCACTGAACCCCTCTCAGCTAAGTTTTCAGCACAGAGCATTGTCATGCCAAAATCACTGCAGTGCTACAGTGCATCCACTGCCTTTTCTCTTGTGAAACTTGTTTTGGGTTTTGTTTTTCACATTGTGCTACTTCATTTTCCCAGTCAGAACACTGATAATAGCTTGATACACAGAGGGAAACCTTTCTAGAGGAAGCAAAGCTGTCCAGACAATGAACTTAAATACAAAAACCAGTCAAATTTCATACCAGTACCTGCTAAGACCTGGTGACTATTGCTATAAATGCCACTGGGCACCTTGACTCAGGCAACAGGAGTCACAAAATGCACTTAGTTCACCTTAAACTGCATACCCCATCTACAACTGCATAAACAAAGGCTAATTCCCAACACTCAGACACATAATCCACATTACCAAAGTGGATGTTTACTGTGCTCATCGTTGCTTCTACAAATCTAGGTGTTTCTATGGCAATAAGTGAGCTGGCCACCAAAAGTCCAGCCTTCAGGACAACCAGCCTGGGAAGCTGAGCTACTCTGCTAAAACCAGCATCTCTTCAGAATACCATGAACAGTTTCACTCTGAACCTTTTCATAAAAGGTATTAAAGGGCTGACACATACAACACCCCAAAATTTCAGCTGATTCCCTTATGCTGGATCACTAGGAACTATGATGCAGCCCAGGTGTTCTCCTTAAGACAGAATTGCCAAGTACTTGTGCTTGGCTCAAAACCCCACACAACAGCACCTGTCAGAAGCAGAAGCTTTTCCTGCAAGTCACTGACTAGATCTTCCACTGTAAGGTACTAATTAGCTGAAAGCCTCAGTGCAAGCAACTAAGTAAGGGCCACCTAAAATCAAACTGGCTTTGGCTGCCACATCACAGTCACAAAAGGCAACCGTGCATGCAGCATCAATAAACATCATGTTTATTCTGCATTACAAGTCCTTCACAACTGCAGTGCTTAACTTTCCTGAGGTTACTCCGAGTTGCGGCAGTGCACCATTCTCGGCTCAACTACTGAACCCTCAGGCGCCCAGATAGATGCGACTGCACTTTGACTTCAAAGCGTGGCTGGACAATGGGCGTGAGGCTGCTCCTGCAGTCCTCCTTAGCCAGGCCGACAGTTCGCTTCCACTCCTGCGCCCCTGGGCAGGGGCACGCCACTCCGAGAATGAGGGCACTGAGGAAGCCACGTCAAAAGCATTTGGGTGGTCGGCCGAATTCGAGGGGTTTCTGGCAGCACAAGCCCGATTCCCACAGCCAGCCGAGGGCTGCGGCGCCCGCCCTCCGCCTCCTCTTAGCGCCGCTGCCGGTCCGGCCCCCCCTGCCCCGGGGAGCCACAGCTGGGGCTCTCGCACTCCCGCTCTCACCGCTCCGCCTTGTCCCGCCCGTCGATGCTGTGTTTCCTCAGGCTCTGCCGCACCTGGGCCAGGTCGCCGCTGGCGGCCGCGCGGTGCAGTTTGCCCAGGTCCTTCTGCCGGAGCTCGTAGGCACCGGCGGGGCCGGGCAGGGAGGCGCTGCCGGACGGCGGCTGCCCCTTCCTCTTCCTTCCGAACCCGAAGATCCGCTTCATCCCGCGACACGGGCACGGGCAGGGCCCCGTCTAAGGAGAACGACGGCGGGAGGCACCCAGCGGGCTGTGTCGGGCCCCGAGCAGGGACAGGGGAAGGGAAGGGAACGGAGCTCCCTACAGGGGCCTCGGCTCGGTGCAGCTGCTGCGGAGCGAAAGGCCGGGGTGCCGGGAGGTTGCAGGCGGAACGCGGGCACCGACAGGGATGGGGACAGGGACACCGACAGGGACGTGTACACGCCCCCCTGCGCGGCGTCCCGCGCAGGCGCAGTCTGTCGGCGGCGGGCGGGCCCGCGCAGGCGCGGCCGCTGCCGTGGCCGTGGGGGCAGTAAGTTACGGCCAAAATAGTTGTCACATTAATTTGGTGTCCCAGTGTCTTTAGTGCTGCTTGAGGGCTGGTACCAGGACTGGGGGAAGGGGTGACAAAGGAACAAACAGCCAAGCTTAATACAGGAGGAAATGGGATGGAGGAGGCCTTCAGACTCATCCAGTTACGCGCCTTAGCCGTTGCTCAGGAGTCAGTCTGGTCCCTGCAGCGGGACCCGGAGCCGCAGCTTGGAATGCAGGTGCGGCTCTGGGTGGGAGCCCCAGACACGAGGCCGCGAACAGCCAGCCTTCGGGATAAGAAAGAGCACGACGATGGGTGCCGTGAGCCAGGGGAATGGACGCTGCGAGACAGCAGGAGCCGGGAATTGCCGACCCCTCCGTCACACGGGGGCTGAAGCCGGCGACGCCAGCGAGGGGGATGGACACGGAGAGGCCCAGGGGGGCCTTGTGTAGGTGACTCAAGACAGTGTCCTGCTTGGAGGTAACTGTAGAGGAATAAATGGGTTTATGGAACGAGACATCTGAGATTCTGCCGTGGGAAGCCTGGGGTCGAAGTGGTAAGAAGCCTGGTGTGGCTGTGCGAGGGGAGAGGGCTCTGTGGGGAGCGGGGTCAGCACCCACCGTCACCGGAGCCGCGAACGGGCTCGGGCCCAGCAGTGACAGCCTTTGGCCTTGGGAGTGTCAAAGCTTTGTGAATGGTCAGACTGGGAAGTTTCCTTAACACCTATGACAGACTCAGAAAGTTACTTTCCAGTAAATATGGCTGAGTCTGCACCGACACAGGAGAATATACAAACATGCACACTCACTGACTGTATGGTGCAGAAAGCAAAATATTTTGTATAGGAAAGCTGGGAATCATTCTAATGGTAATGCTACAGTGACACGCCTAGGTTGTTCAGATGTCATATGCTTTGGGGGTGATGCCATGGTACAGGATAACCTGGGGTATTTTGCTAATGGAACATCTTGCCAGAACACTCTTTGCTGTCTTTAGGAATGGCTGCTTTCATATGGATTTCTGAAAACCAGAGAGATGGCAAACAAAACCTAATTGAAACAGAGGAACACATTTCAGTATGATTAGCAATGAAAATATTTACTGCAATGAGACAGGAATACAGTGCCACTTTTTAGGGAGGCGATTCAGGCCTTTGAAATATTTTCTTCTCCTTCATCACTCATAATGGTACAGGTATCATAATCTTCCTTTCCAGAAGGAGTCTTCACAGCTTTATCAAATGTGTTTGCTTCTGGCAGTATTTTCTTATACCAAGATAACTGATGTACGGTCACTTTCCTTAGTTAATTTCCAGTGTATAAACAGTGTTCTGGGTTTTTTTGTCAGTCTGATCATTTAATGAAGAAATGGAGAGCAAAATGCATTTTTATATGGATATATTTGTTTTCTTCCAGACATCTTAGAAGAAAGGCACGTTTTTATTTACAAGATGGCAACATGGAGTGAACACAAGACATCTCTATGCTCTTTTCAGGAGGAAGTATTTCATCTCAAGTCCTTTTTCAAGTGGATACATGCTCTGCCACAAATAATTTTGGTTTTACAGGTCACTCCCCAGCCAAGACCAGGAGACCCTACAGTCCATGTCAAATGTTTCAGAATGGTATCAATAAAACTCCCTGTGAATAGTCAGCTTTAGTTGGTAGTGCCTTTGGTAGCTGACTGGGCTAAAATTTGATTTAATGCTTTTAATTAAGATAAGGAGGTGCTGATGGGGCCATGTAGTCATATAGGCACAACAGGAATTGTTCATTATTAGCAAAAAAAATGTAAAATAAATATCTAGAATCTACCACTAAGCCAGTTGTCAGCTGTTTGTATTGATCTTTGTTCATACTATTTCTTCAATCTTGTTGGCTCATGATGCTGTTGAAGATATCAAAGTGTTTTAGTTTTAATCCATTCCTATTTTTAACACTATTTTTACAGTTCCTTTTAGTTTTTTTTCTCTTTTTTTAAACGTTGGTATTTCCTATTCTGTTGCTTTGTTTGGTGTTCTCTGTACAGCTTATCTGCAGCTTTCTCAGTATCATCTGGTAACTGCTGTTTCTTTTCCTGTCTGCATCAAATGTTTCAGTCATGTTCTGATAGTCTGCACAAGACCTGTGTACCACAGGAAGGTTTCCAAATAGGGCTTAAGTGTGGCTTAAGTGTTGCATAAGCCTTGTTATTTGGGTTAGTCTGCTGAAGGTACACCTTTCCTTCAGTGTCATTCACTGTAGCTGAATAACTCAGCTCATGATCTTTGTATACTTGAGGCACAAAACAGCAGTCTAAAATTCTCCAGTTCCAATATTTGTTCTCCCGCTATTAGTTCACCTGGATGTTCTGTTTAGCAGGAAGGAAAATTAAAGTCAGTAAAGACTTGTTGGGCTGATAACCCTATGCTGTGTTAATAGAAGGGGTAGTACAACTCAGAAAAGCTATCTGAGGCATTGGAGAGGACTGGGTAGTTCGTGCATCCCACAGACTGACTTCAAGAGCTTTTGTTCTAAGTGGAGAGCTGCAACTGTGGGGCTGTTTCTGGTGTGCCACCTCTGAACCTATTACAGCTGGTGGGTATGCTGAGTCAAGTGGTGGCAGTTTTACTTGTTCCTAGTCCAATCTGATACACCATATGCCTGGTACACATGCACACAGATGGTAGGATTAACATATAGCTTTCTGTTCAGAATGTGGAAGTGATTTATTTTGGCTTCCTCTAAATGATGAACAAGAAACGCTGTTTTCTTTTCAGTGTGTTACTGCAGAGTCAGGTAGGCCATAATTAGATTTCTTAGGCTTGGTTATTTTGTAATTGAAAAAACACAAAATAAATCTTTTGTCTTCCTTTAATTGGATGTATGTATGTATGGCCAAACTTCGAGATTAAAGATTTGGGAAGGGCTCTCTCTCCCCATGTGGGTGGGCCCTTCCAGCCTGTGCAGTGGATTTTTTAGGTGAGGCACAGTGTGCGCAGAACTGGCCCCACCGTTTAAGTCCTAAGGTCCATCTGCCACGGCCAAGGGAGCTTGGACAGTGACAGTGAAGTCCTCGGGACTGTCACAGCACCCGGTACTAACTGGAGCTGACCCTGCTGAGCATCCGAGATGTCACAGGATTGGATGGCAGGGAGGCATTAACTGCCAGGGGATGGTCCTCACTGAGACTCGAACTCACAACCTTGGGATTCAGAGTCAAGAGTGCTCTCCATTACACCATGGGACTGCCCTCCTTTCCAAACTTCTGTTGATTTAAAGGCCTTTTCTAACCCTTTGAACACCTATTGCAAATAGTAATAATTGTTGAAAAGTTTAAGCTGTGTTTAAAACCTTTGTTCCTAAACTTATTAGCATTTTGACTGTTAACAATTCTCTTTATGGTGTGAATGAGTGTCTTAATAGTTGAAAGGATAGAAGGCGGCAAACCTGAAATGTGTCTAGTGCACTGATGAGCAACCAGAATAGTATGCTAGAGGTAGTTCAACCTAAATGGCAACTCCCCTGTGGACCACGAGTGGCCATCCTTCTCATGTACCAGTTCTGCATTTTCTTCAGGTCTAACCTTGTTAAAGACCCTAAGAAGATGTTACAAGAAGCTTGCTTTGGCTACTGTCCATTCCTTATCCAGACGATCTAGGAGTGATGAGCTATTCTATAGCAAACACTCTTTGGAGCAAAAGAGCAGCTTAGAAGTGAAAGGTCTGTGCAATGCTGAAGAGAGCCGGTAACATTTGCCAAAAAATGTTCATTCCTTTTGCTCCTACCTGCATTAAGTGTTTTAATGAGCTTCTTTATATTTTACTGTATTCTAATAGCTCAAGGAGAAGTCAACACTGGAGTTGTAGTGCTGAGAAGTAGTAGGACTCCTGCAGTAGCAGCTGGAGTGACTTGGCTAGGCAGAGTCCCACAAAGCTCCCTCCTTACTCTCCCTTCTCTGCCCTAAAAGCTGCAGCACTTGCAAGTTATGCTGTAGTGATATGTAGATAATATGTAAGATCAGAATTTTGAAATTACCAACAGTTCTCTTTTTGCAGCTCATTAATGAAGCCTCCACAAATTTAGTAAAAGAAAACAGTGAAACACAAGAACAACCAGCCTGTCTCCCATAGTCCCACGTAAACATACTGATATCACAGATCCACAGAATGGCTTGGTTTGGAAGGGGCCTTCAAGATCCTCTAGTTCCAGCCCTCCTCCTGTGGGCAGGAACACCTTCCACTAGACCAGGTTGTTCCGAGCCCCATCCAACCCAGCCTTGAGACCTTCTAGGAATGGGGCATCCACAGCTCCTCTGGGCAAGCTGTTCCAGTGTCTCAGCACTCTCACAGTAAAGAATGCCTTCCTAATATCAAATCTAAACCTACTCTCCTGTTTGAAGCCATCCCCTCCTGTACTGTCAGTACACACTCTTGTAAATGGACTCCCATGCTTGTTGTAGTCTCCCTTCAGGTATCGCAAAGACACAATTGGGTCTCAGTGGCTTGGCAACTACATGAGGCACTGCTGGCCAATGTAGGGCAATAATAGTGGCCCGATGTAGAAGAGGGATTTAGAAGGAATATGCATGAGGAAAAAGGAGTCTCTTCTTAGCACTTCAAAAAAGCATGGACTTACCTTTCCAGGTTCTTTGCTAGGCATTTTCTGATGTTCACTTCCTCCAGATACAGCTCTTTGTACTTTTCCCCTTCTGCCTGCACGGATTCTTTTGGAAAAGTACTGTCTTGTTGGGTGTTCTTCATCCTGTCCAATTGACCTTCGAGATCTCTACTTCCTTCTTCTGCCTGGTTTCTCAGTGAATCCCAACAACTGGCTCTGTTTTGTTCTAATGTGTCCTGGGAGGTTGCCTGTGCCTGAAGCAGGCAGTGCAACGTCAATTACCACCATCAAGAAAAAGAGAACTTTCTCCCCCACAAAGTGCATGCCCTCAATTTGAAGACCTTACTGAGAGGGGTGGCTGTGCCTCCTCACTGCTGTCAGCTTATGAAGGTACAGCCCCACAGCTACCATGGTAAATAATTCTTTTTATTTGAGAAGGAGCCCAAATTAGCACTATTATTCAAAGCTCCTAATGGAAGGACACTATCTCTGTATCTCTGTAGGACAGGGCATATAGAAAAGGATTCCCTGAGACATCCTTAAGAGTGTCCCTCACCTCCACTCCGTCACCCCCACCCCCGCCTCTTCCGTGACTTCTTTTCTGAGCACTTTTTCTACCCCTCGCACAAGGACAAAGCAGGACCTGTGTCTGGCCATGAGAGCTGAAAATTGCAAAACCCATTCAGGGATGAGCAGTGAGAACCAACCGGTCCTGCAGACACAGATACCCCCAAGCCCTGCAAACCTAGAATCTGCTGTGGCAAGCTTTTGATTCAGGGACCTTCGGGCACATTACACAACTACTTCAGGAATTACAGAATACAGAGCGAACACACAGGATAGGGCTCCAAAAGTCAAATACTAAAAAATGATGGGCACAGCAAAAGTTGACATAGTGCTCAGAGGCACACATGAGAAATTCACTGACTTCAATAAAGAGGTTGACTTCCTGTTGGTGTTGTCTTCTTTCCTGGTTGGCTTTTTCTTCTACCTCCCTTTTACATTGATCTTTTTGCCTACAATCCACTGTGTTAGACTCCATATGAAAGTGGAGTTTTGCCACCTCTTCTTTCAGCTGGTATTTGCTTTTCTCCAGTTCTTCACACTTCCCATGCAGCCTGGACAGCTTTTCTTGCAGATCCCGATTTTGAGCTTCTAGCTGCATGCATTTTTTAAACTCCACGTGCAGCTGCTGGGAAGGTTCATCAACCTGAACATAGAGGGGGGGAGGAGGAAAAAGACACTCCAAGTGATCTAAAGGCAGTGCATTCTGTGAAAATCTCAGAAGACTCTGGCCATTGAGATGGTCTTTTTCATCTACTGGAAGTGAACACGGAAATAATTTGAAAAAATCCCTGACAGAGCGAAGAAACTTCAGACTTACTTAAAAATTTGGAAGACAATTCTGGGTGCCTCAGAGCTCATGATGAAACATAATCTTATAATTCCTCTAGTGCTCATCACAGAACACACCCTACCCTCAAGGCTTTCGTAACAGCTGGGGAAAGAACAAGGCTGCTTTCTGAATAGCCTCTACTCAGAATGCAGAATCTCAGCTCCCTTAGGCTCTGGAGAAAAACTTCATCTTAACATTTCCCCACAGAAACAGCTAACTAGGCTTATGAGTTAAAAAAAAAAAAAAATTGAGACCAGCTTACTCAGGCAGAGGCTAGCAGGTCTCTCTGCAGAGCTTCAATCCTTTTGCTGTTTTGATGAACTGTAACTTCCAATCTTGTGTTTTTAATGTCAAAGCTGAAAAAGAAACACAGGTCTTATTACAGAAAATCCACCAGACCACCAATCCCAGATGAACAGGGTGAAATAGCAGAATGGAAAGCGCAGGTGTCCTTAAAAATGAGACTCTCTATCCTGTTGTTTCCACCCAATCCAGCAACAGACACCTGGCTTCACTGTGTTGTTCTCTTACTGGTGCAGCTGAAAATGCATGAGGAAATATGAGTCTCTTCCTGCCCCTCTAAAAAAGCATGGTCTTACCTTTCCAGGTTCTTTGCTAAGCATCTTCTAGTTTTCACTTCCTTCCGGTAACAGCTCCTTGTACTTTTCCACTTCTGCCTGTGTGGCTTCTTTTGGAAAAGTACCATCTCGTTGGGTATTTTTTATCCTGTCCAATTCACTTTTGAGAGCTCTACTTGTTTCTTCTACCTGGTTTCTTGGTGAATCACAATGACCAGCTCCAATGACTTGACATCTTTCATGTATTCCAAACAAATTGAGTGAAAAGAATTAATAGAGCAAAGGGAATGCTAACGTGTCTACTGTAGTATGAAATATTTTTCATGGTTTTGTCAAGGTCCAGATTCAAGATCAGTCAATCTCTGAGTCAGGAAAAATGGATGTGGTTCTTGTTACTCCTCTAGTGTTCTGCCAAGGGGACCGTGGTCCACATTAATGTTTTTTTGAAGATCCAGCAGATCCACTTTTAGGTCCAACAGTGGCTGGAAAGAAAACTGACAAGTTCCTGGTGTTACTTTTACAGCAGACAGAGGAAAATAAAGCATTGCACGAACATTACAGACAATAGGAGCATCCGCAATCCAGAGAGAGACTTTATAATTTCTGAGGGAACATTACAGTAAAAGCACTAGGCACAAAGGAAGAAACACTTTTTTTTTATGCTTGCTTATCTGTCAACAGCATTTCTAAAGCAAGTGGAAGACATTCCAGAGGTTACACACTGAACATTTTCAGGGCACCCACAAATGATGTCAGTGCTAAACGTAGCCCCCTGCAGACCTCTTCAACTTGAAGTCTTTGTTTTCCTTAAAATCAAACCAGTGATTTACTGGAACACTACTACTACTACATAGCACCAGTCACTGCACAGCAATGACTCTGGAGAAACAAATTAACAATGGAATAGGTGGATTTCCTCTTTGCACACCTGGCCTCAAACTATACAGCAAGTTTTAGGCTATGTATGGCAAGCATTGAACTGGTATTTGGCCAAATACTACAGAATAATCTTTTCCTAAAGGAAGGTTATCTTTTGTCCCTGATCATATTCTTCTTGCTTATTCAGATAAAGACTGAAGCTACAAAGACAAGCCATGAATCATAGAATCATAGCAAAACTCAAGAGCTAAGAGCAGAGAATGTGTATGGTATGGTTTAGTGCTGAATGCCATGGATGTACAAGGAAGGATGAGCCTTGGCCAAAGTTTACAAAACTCTTATCTCGGGGCTCCTTTGATGTTTGTGCTTGAGATTAACTCTAGTGAAGGGCAACTTCATCTTAAGACAGCTGTTTCTGTGTGGGTGCAACAGGTTAATTTTGTTTGTGCTTGGCTTTTTCCAGGCAACTGCATAACATTCTATGTGATGTTTTGCTAAGTGGGAAGTTTTCACGTCCAAGTCTCAGCTGGAAGACTCGCAGAAAAGAAAAGCCTGTGCTTAGCACAGGAACTTGAAATTAATGGCTGGAAAGCTGTTGAGAGTTAGAAATAGCCACCTTATTCCTTAAAAACACTCCTAACATAAGGACACAGTACCTCGTTGAAGGTCTCTAGCAATTTTCTCATCCAGTTCCTGTCGTACCTAGAGTTATACAGAAAATAGGCAGGTAAGATGTAATGTTACCAAAACGTAACTGTTAAAATGCCTAAAACATTCTTAAACCCCAGAGATAATTTGACAAAACCTAAAAATATCACGCCAAAGAGAGACAACTTGGTTTGGAGGTTGATTTTTAGTGAAGACAAACACTTGTTCTTCCAGGAGGTAGCACTCTCATTGCTGAGCAACGTTAATGGTAGTGCAAAAGAACCTGTAACTCACCAGCTGCATTATAACTGGGCAACTCAAAAACATCCAGGAAGGAAGCACAGTGCAGTTATTGCAACAAAGGGATGACTAAAGTCTATCATCAAATACATGTGAAGAACATCAGCTGAAGTCTGAGATGTCTTGCAACAAGCATTCCTTTGCTTGGGCTATGGACTAAGGCTGCAGTTCCAAATTCTGGTACACACATCACCAACAGTTCCTTCTATTTATGACCCAGAAAGGCAAGATCAGGTTTTAAGACTTTCCTGAATACACTGGATATTGAGTGAATTGAGGCTAGAGAAAGTTAGTCTCAGCTGTTCCCTAACTGGCGATTACAGGAAAAATCATCCCAACAGGATGAACAGCTGGATTTAGTAACAGGGAAGATAAATTCACACCAGTAAATCTGAGTGCCGGACACCAACCATTTGCTTTGATTGAGGGAAAGCAGGCATGCTGATATTTCTATCTTTCTCTTAAGAGAACCTGGTTGGAATGGTAAGAAACGGGTAAAAGATTTTGGTGGATTTAGCAATTGTTTGATTCACCCTCACTCAAGGAAGAAAACTTTAGAACTTGATATGAGAGCAGAGTGCAAAGCAAAGCCCGAGAAGACAAACTGTGTAGAGTGAGAGTGAACTATCCTCATCCCCTCTGTTGACAACAAACTACTACTCTCCAAAGTTTGCAATCAAGATCACAGAGGACTTCAGGGGACAAAGCTCTCCCAACAAAACTGTGCTGAGAAGAAGAAAAGTTGGGATATAAGAAAGCCCCCAAACTAAGAAACAAACTCCCTCCAGCCATCAGTCATTGAAGAGTGGGGAAATGTCATACATAGTTGTTCACCAACTGCCTTGAGAGCATGCTAAAGGCTGTGAGACACACATGGTCTAGAAAGAAACTTTATGGGTGGTGTTGAAGTCAGGACACTGAGGGAGAACAGCATCACCGTTCTCAGATCTAATGCCTTCGTTTCCTAGAATCAGCTCAAATGTTTTTCCCAATTAGATTTGGGAAGCATTTCTTGCACAACATTTTGTAATGTACATAAGCGAAGTCAGGAAAGCAGTGAAGGTATCTATCTTGATACTGATAAAACTTTGAGATGCTCAGTTGTCCTCTGGAAATTTCTTCTGGAAAATCAAAATGGAAAGGACTACCTGAAGGCTGTTGCTATAATTCAGTTTTAAGAAGCACTGGGTATTCCCACTTTCATTCCCTTCACTGTCTGTTCTCCCTGTTCTTCTTCAAAAAAGACGTAACTATTAACCCTTTCCTTTCAAACTAAGACAGCTTTCTTTCTAGAACAAGAATGTTTTCCTCCTTTGCTATTTCCTTCTTTTGACACCTTGATTCCCATGTCTCTGTCCTCTCTTTCCCTCATGTGTTCCGTGCTCCCTAACCCCTCCCGCTCTTCTCCTTATTTCCCGTTTGCAGTGGGTCCCTGAATTTCACTTCCTTTCCATTGCTTGCAGGCAGAACAGCTCCTGCAGGGGCTGCAGTACCAATCACCTCACGAATTCTTTCTGGAATGACTGTCCACCTTCCTGCCCTCAAAAACGTGTTGACAGTGGTACAGAAAAGTTCATCTCTACTACGCATTACCTACGCTGATTGGTCCCTTTCCATCTTCTTAGCTCTTTTTCTTAAACCAGGTGCTGTGTGCAAACACATTGTTGAAAGGGGTTCTTTCCAACAGAGGTGCAGTGGAGACCCCTGAACTGAGATGGCCTTAAAAGTGAACACATACTTTCTCACATTCCCCCAACAACAAAATACACTGACTCAGCACAGAAGCCTTGGCCATACCTCAATCCCATGCTACATGGGTTCCCCACTGATTACAACTACTGACAGGTGGTTTCCACATCTCATGGTCTAATGCTCTCTGCATTCTGTGAGGGATGTGCTATCCCACTGACTTCAAATTACAGGGCATACTTGGGCCACTGCTATTGCAGAGGTTGAGGCATCAATGCAAAATTAGCAGGCTGTGAAGACTTCCCAAAGAGGGGGAAATTACCACTGTGACATGTGGCAACACACAGCAGGAACTGCAAGACCAAAGGCCTCCCATCCACAGTATGTTTCCTGCACTCAAGTATAAACAGCAAAGTTATGCCACCGCACTCATCTCATCCTGTTTTTGAAGCATCCCTTTGTTGCTATTAACATACTAATACAAGTTCCAGTGAAGAAACTGCTAGAACAAAGATTATTGATGAAGGAAAGGGTGTCTCACACATGTCTGGTGGCATTTGGCCCTCACTGTGACATTAGCCATTTGAAATAGCTCACACATACCATACATTTAAATTTAATGTAGAACTTAGTTGGGAACTTCCTACACCACAGCGTTCTTTATCAGAGTTTCTCTTGTAAAAGAATGTAGTTACACAGCTCATTGCTTAGATGTAAATAGTTCTTTGGCCTTTGAGCACTCTGGACAATTTGTACAAACCTAATGACCAGAGGTCTTTGGCCTTCCCACATGTAATAGTGTACCGTTCTGAGGATTCGCAGGTGCTCTGACATATTGGAGAGTATGGCATGGAACCATGAATGGATTCTAACTTCAGGCCAGAAAGGGTAACCTTGCATAGAGATACTCTTCAGCAGCAGTCAAGAACAGTATTTCAAACTACTTACCTTGGCCACACGGGCTTCAATCCTCCTGTTTGTTGACATCATGTTCTCGACTGCACCTATGAAGCTGCCTCCAACACTGAGACTTCTGTGCAGTCCCAAACTGCTGCCAAGATGTCCCATTCCAGTGGAATGCAGAACTGGAGTTGCAGCCACATGTCCGCTGACAATGCTGCTTGGGACTGAAGACTTGCTTCGATGGTGCTCCCGAAGGAGCTTAGTGTTGACTGCTGCAAGTCTCTCATTAGCTCTGAAACATTCAGAAGGACACAAAGAGTCATGATCTTTGGGAGCAACACTTCCACAAAGTTACCTTCCAGGTCCTTGACTATTATTCGACTTCTGAAAGACAAGGGTTGATTAAGAGTGTCCAAAACAAGCACATCAGTTAATCTGAGCTTGTTTAGGAGGCCTGCACACTAAGTGCAAGGAGCAGCAAGTGTCACCAGCACTTCAGACTGCTCAGCATTAGGGCTTCAAAGCAGTCTGTGAAAGCCAGGCGTTTATGCAGCTTCCTCTGCATAGGAACTCTTCACCTCCATAGGAACTCTGGGCTTCCCTCCCCTTCCCAGGGAAAGCTCAGGCTCGGTTCTAAACCAGGAGCCAAACTGCATGAGGAAAAAGGAGTCTCTTATTAGCACTCCAAAAAAGCATGGACCTACCTTTCCAGGTTCTTTGCTAGGCATTTTCTGGTTCTCACTTCCTCCAGATACAGGCCTTTGTACTTTTCCACTTCTGCCTGCATGGATTCTTTTGAAAAAGTACTGTCTCGTTGGGTAGTTTTTACCCTGTCTAGTTCACATTCAAGATCTCTAATTCGGTCTTGTAGTTCATTTCTCAGTGAAGCCTGATGACTGGTTCTGATTTCTTCTGATCTGTCCTGGGAGGCTGCCTGTGCCTGAAGCAGACAGTGCAACTTCAACCACCATCACCACCACCAAGAAGAAGAGAACTCTCCCCACCAGAAAATTGCACACACTCAATTTCAAGGCTTTACTGAGAGATGTGGCTGTGCCTCCTCATACCATCAGCAATCAAGGCAGAACCCCACAGCTACCACGGTAAAGAATTCTTTTTATTCGGAAAGGAGCCCAAATTAGCACTATTATTCAAAGCTACTAATGAAACGACACTACCTCTGTAGGATGGGGCCTATAGAAAAGGATTCCCCAGAGACAATGGGAGGATTCCCCAACCTCACATCTTCAGTGACTTCTTTTCTGAGCACTTTTTCTACCCCTCGTACAAGGACAAAGGGAACTCTGTGTCTGGCCATGACAGCTGAAGTTGCAAAACGCATTCAGGGATGAGCAGTGAGAACCAGACCAGCAGACAGAGATACCACCAAGCACTGCAACCTGGGAATCTGCCTTGGGGAGGCTTTTGGTTCAGGGGCCCTCAGGCACATTACACTCCCATGAAAGCATTCCTGTGTAACCACAATCCCTTCTCCCACTGCCTTCAGGAAGACAGAAGTACAGTGCTAACACACAGACTAAGGCTCCAAAAGTCAAATACTAAAAAATGATGGCCACAGCAAAAGTTGACATAGTGCTCACAGACACACGTCAAAAATTCACTTACTTGCAAAAACAGGCTGACTTTTTGTAGTTGTTCTCTTCTTTCCTGGGCAGCTCGTTCTTCCACCTCCCTTTTATATTCCTCTGTGTGACTGCGATCCACCATGTTAGTTTCCAAA
This sequence comes from Pithys albifrons albifrons, assembly GCF_047495875.1. NCBI lineage: Eukaryota > Metazoa > Chordata > Aves > Passeriformes > Thamnophilidae > Pithys > Pithys albifrons. Next base: position 77,603,179 of record NC_092460.1, read on the forward strand.
CGATTCTGGAGTTTTGCCACCTCTTCTTTCAATTGCCATTTGCTTTTCTCCAGTTCTTCACAATTCCGACGCAGGCTGGACAGTTCTTCTTCCAGATCCCAGTTTTGGGCTTGCAGCTGCATGCATTTTTTAGACTCCATATCCAGCTGCTGGGAAATTTCACTAACCTGTAGAGGGAAAGGAAAAAAAATTCAGAGTCATCTAAAGGCAGTGAATTCTGTGAAAACCTCTAAGGGGCTTGGCCATGGACACTGCATCATCTGCTGGTTCAGAAGTACTAGAAGTGCAAATAGGCTCTTCTTGTCCAACATGAACAGCTTTTGTGTTAGGATTGCTCAGGTTCCACTCTTTTCTCAGTTCTTCATGCAAAAATGCTACAAGCTTTGGGACTAAAAAGGAGTCACTGCAAAGGCAATAACCGTTTCTACAACAAAGCCTTCCAAAACTAAGCGTGACTCTGAAACACGGTTGCTCTAGCACCAAATCTTGAGAATGGAGAAATAGATAAAAGGTTATATGCCACTACAGAACAGCCAGAGCAACCTCAGAAACACTTCTGGGAGCAATACTTCTGGGTGCCCTGACAAGATGGGCTGAAACAGCTACCCGTGAGCAATAAGTTACAGCCTTTTGCCTGTGTCACCTCTCCTCATCGAGCCCTGGGCAGCAAGAACACTGTTTAGAAAAGCAAATACTCAACTGCCTCCTGCTCAGCTTGTGCCTGAGACAGGGCTCAGGGGCTGATCTTGCCATGCAAATGACATTGGTGTTCCTCCCCTCTCTTCCACAAAAGGCATTCATCTGTCAGACCAAGATGATGCTGACACAGCCCCCCTCAAGCTGCAGCCAGGCCTGAGCTGGGCCCCACTGCTCTCAGCCCATGGACATGATGTCCTGCTAGGATGGCACACTCGCCTATCCCTAAGGGCCAGCCTGGGGATTTGGACTCTTGGCTGACCCTGCCTACAGTCACTGCACTTGATCTGGTCTTCTTGGTGAGCGCCTGTAGGGTGGCTCCCTGGTCTGTGAGGTCACGGACCCTGACACACTTGCTGCCACTCTTGGCTTGCCCTTCCTCTGCAGGACAGCTTGCCCTTCAGGAGCCCTTGCCCCTACTGCTTTGCAACGGAGCATTTGCACCTGCACCCATAAGGGTAACTGCATCAGTATTAGTTATAGTCATCTGCTACTGTAACAGTAGAAAGAGCAATAAGAAAAGCCAATCAAATCCAAAATGCAGCCAAGGCAAGAAAGATCAGCAGCATGACAAGAATGTAGGGAAAGCATGTCACATGTTTCAGAAGGGGTACACCACAACTAAAACAACAAACATAAAGCAGAGCTCACCTCTGTTTTTAATCTATCAACTTCATTGACCTTTTCTGAATATCTGTTCTGCATTTCTTCCTGACAGGACTCTGTTTCTTTCACTTCATTAAGCCTCACTTTCCTTCTTTCTATTGTCAGAAGCTTTTCCAATCTGAATATCAAATCAGTTAAGAAAACAGTGAAACACAAGAACAACCAGCCTGTCTCCCATAGTCCCACGTAAACATACTGACATCACAGAACCACAGAATGGCTTGGTTTGGAAGGGGCCTTCAGGATCCTCTAGTCCCAGCCCTCCTCCTGTGGGCAGGAACACCTTCCACTAGACCAGGTTGTTCCGAGCCCCATCCAACCCAGCCTTGAGACCTTCTAGGAATGGGGCATCCACAGCTCCTCTGGGCAAGCTGTTCCAGTGTCTCAGCACTCTCACAGTAAAGAATGCCTTCCTAATATCAAATCTAAACCTACTCTCCTTCTGTTTGAAGCCATCCCCTCCTGTACTGTCAGTACACACTCTTGTAAATGGACTCCCATGCTTGTTGTAGTCTCCCTTCAGGTATCGCAAAGACACAATTGGGTCTCAGTGGCTTGGCAACTACATGAGGCACTGCTGGCCAATGTAGGGCAATAATAGTGGCCCGATGTAGAAGAGGGATTTAGAAGGAATATGCATGAGGAAAAAGGAGTCTCTTCTTAGCACTTCAAAAAAGCATGGACTTACCTTTCCAGGTTCTTTGCTAGGCATTTTCTGATGTTCACTTCCTCCAGATACAGCTCTTTGTACTTTTCCTCTTCTGCCTGCACGGATTCTTTTGGAAAAGTACTGTCTTGTTGGGTGTTCTTCATCCTGTCCAATTGACCTTCGAGATCTCTACTTCCTTCTTCTGCCTGGTTTCTCAGTGAATCCCAACAACTGGCTCTGTTTTGTTCTAATGCGTCCTGGGAGGTTGCCTGTGCCTGAAGCAGGCAGTGCAACGTCAATTACCACCATCAAGAAAAAGAGAACTTTCTCCCCCACAAAGTGCATGCCCTCAATTTGAAGACCTTACTGAGAGGGGTGGCTGTGCCTCCTCACTGCTGTCAGCTTATGAAGGTACAGCCCCACAGCTACCATGGTAAATAATTCTTTTTATTTGAGAAGGAGCCCAAATTAGCGCTTTTATTCAAAGCTCCTAATGGAAGGACACTATCTCTGTATCTCTGTAGGACAGGGCATATAGAAAAGGATTCCCTGAGACATCCTTAAGAGTGTCCCTCACCTCCACTCCGTCACCCCCACCCCCGCCTCTTCCGTGACTTCTTTTCTGAGCACTTTTTCTACCCCTCGCACAAGGACAAAGCAGGACCTGTGTCTGGCCATGAGAGCTGAAAATTGCAAAACCCATTCAGGGATGAGCAGTGAGAACCAACCGGTCCTGCAGACACAGATACCCCCAAGCCCTGCAAACCTAGAATCTGCTGTGGCAAGCTTTTGATTCAGGGACCTTCGGGCACATTACACAACTACTTCAGGAATTACAGAATACAGAGCGAACACACAGGATAGGGCTCCAAAAGTCAAATACTAAAAAATGATGGGCACAGCAAAAGTTGACATAGTGCTCAGAGGCACACATGAGAAATTCACTGACTTCAATAAAGAGGTTGACTTCCTGTTGGTGTTGTCTTCTTTCCTGGTTTGCTTTTTCTTCTACCTCCCTTTTACATTGATCTTTTTGCCTGCAATCCACCGTGTTAGACTCCATATGAAAGTGGAGTTTTGCCACCTCTTCTTTCAGCTGGCATTTGCTTTTCTCCAGTTCTTCACACTTCCCATGCAGCGTGGACAGCTTTTCTTGCAGATCCCGATTTTGAGCTTCTAGCTGCATGCATTTTTTAGACTCCACGTGCAGCTGCTGGGAAATTTCACTAACCTGTAGAGAGAAAGGAAAAAAAATTCAGTCATCTAAAGGCAGTGAATTCTGTGAAAACCTCTAAGGGGCTTGGCCATGGACACTGCATCATCTGCTGGCTCAGAAGTACTAGAAGTGCAAATAGGCTCTTCTTGTCCAACATGAACAGCTTTTGTGTTAGGATTCCTCAGGTTCCCATCACTTCTCAGTTCTTCATGCAAAAATGCTACAAGCTTTGGGACTAAAAAGGAGTCACTGCAAAGGCAATAACTGTTTCTACAACAAAGCCTTCCAAAACTAAGCGTGACTCTGAAACACGGTTGCTCTAGCACCAAATCTTGAGAATGGAGAAATAGATAAAAGGTTATATGCCACTACAGAACAGCCAGAGCAACCTCAGAAACACTTCTGGGAGCAATACTTCTGGGTGCCCTGACAAGATGGGCTGAAACAGCTGCCTGTGAGCAATAAGTTACAGCCTTTTGCCTGTGTCACCTCTCCTCATCAAGCCCTGGGCAGCAAGAACACTGTTTAGAAAAGCGAATACTCAACTGCCTCCTGCTCAGCTTGTGCCTGAGACAGGGCTCAGGGACTGAACTTGCCATGCAAATGACATTGGTGTTCCTCCCCTCTCTTCCACAAAAGGCATTCATCTGTCAGACCAAGATGATGCTGACACAGCCCCCCTCAAGCTGCAGCCAGGCCTGAGCTGGGCCCCACTGCTCTCAGCCCATGGACATGATGTCCTGCTAGGATGGCACACTCGCCCATCCCTAAGGGCCAGCCTGGGGATTTGGACTCTTGGCTGACCCTGTCTACAGTCACTGCACTTGATCTGGTCTTCTTGGTGAGCGCCTGTAGGGTGGCTCCCTGGTCTGTGAGGTCACGGACCCTGACACACTTGCTGCCACTCTTGGCTTGCCCTTCCTCTGCAGGACAGCTTGCCCTTCAGGAGCCCTTGCCCCTACTGCTTTGCAACGGAGTATTTGCACCTGCACCCATAAGGGTAACTGCATCAGTATTAGTTATAGTTTTGACACCTCTTCTTTCAGCTGGCATTTGCTTTTCTCCAGTTCTTCACACTTCCCATGCAGCATGGACAGCTTTTCTTGCAGATCCCGATTTTGAGCTTCTAGCTGCATGCTTCTTTTAGACTCCATGTGCAGCTGCTGGGAAGGTTCACCAACCTGAACATAGAGGGGGGAGGAGGAAAAAGACACTCCAAGTGATCTAAAGGCAGTGCATTCTGTGAAAATCTCAGAAGACTCTGGCCATAGAGATGGTCTTTTTCATCTACTGGAAATGAACACGGAAAATACTTGAAAAAATCCCTGACAGAGCGAAGAAACTTCAGACTTACTTAAAAATTTGGAAGACGTTTCTGGGTGCCTCAGAGCTCATGATGAAACATAATCTAATAATCCCCCTAGTGCTCATCAGAGAACAAACCTTACCCTTAGGGCTTCCGTAACAGCTGGGGAAAGGACCAGGCTGCTTTCTAAATGTTTGTGTGTGTGTGTGGGGGGCTCAGCTGCGCGAATGAAGATTTGGGAATGGCTGTCCCCACGTGGGTGTGCCCTTCCAGCCTGCACAGTGGATTTTTTAGGTGAGGCTCAGCGTGCGCAGAACTGGCCTCACCGTTTAATTCCTGAGGTTCATCTGCCACGGCTGAGCGAGCTTGGACAGTGCCAGTGAAGTCCTCAGGACTAGAACTTACAGCACCCGGCATTTCCCAGGAGGTCTCCCATCCAAGTACTAATCTGGGGCTGACCCTGCTTAGCTTCTGAGACCTGATGGCATCGGATGTCAGGGAGGCATTTAACTGCCTAGCTTTCTAAATAGCCTCTACGCAGAATGCAGACTCTCAGCTCCCCTGGGCTCTCCAGGAAAACTTCATCTTAACATTTCCCCACAGAAATACCTACAAAAGCTTAAAAGTTACAAAAAAGGAAATTTGAGACCAGCTTACTGAGGCAGAGGCTGCCAGGTCTCTCTGAAGAGCTTCAATCCTTTCGTTGTTTCGATGAACTGTGCCTTCCAATCTTGTGTTTTCAATCTCAAGCCTGAAAAAGAAACACAGGTCTTCTTACCAGAAAATCCACCAGATCACCAATCCCAGATGAACAGTGTGAAGTAGCGGAATCAAAAGCACAAGTGTCCTTCAAAATCAGACTCTCTATCCTGTTGTTTCCACCCAATCTCTGAAAGCAACAACTTCTCACTTCACTGTGTTGTTCTCTTACCGGTGTCGCTGTTCTCGCAATTGTTCTGCAGCTGTATTACTGTCCAAATATGTCACCAAGCTGTCCTGCACTTTCTGGGCGCAAGTTACTGCTTCTCTTTCCTTCTCAGCCAAGGCAGTCTCCAAGTCACGAACGCAACGCTCCAACTCAAGACACTTTTTTTCCTCCTCCCGCAACTGTAAAATCACGGTAAAAATCCGCAGTCATCAGGTGAGCTTTTACATTGAGGAGTCAGCCACTGCTGAGGAATTCACGTGCTGCATGTATGTGCACATGCCCTCTGCCCAAAGAACTGGAATCATTTCAACTACCTTCAAACCTTCACTTCTACTAGCAAATGAACACAAGCTGTTTTACTTCATCTTCTTTTACAGTGGCCACTCCCATCCCTCCACTCATTTCCTACATCACAGTCCTAAGCACCAGCCCTGGCCCTATGACCTTTTTGGTGACCTGTGATGCTCCTTGTATTCACTTGTTTGCTACTCCATGAAAATATAAATTAGAAAGTTCATCTTCCTAAAGGAAGGCATATACAAAGAGTGAGAGGTAAACAAACCACGCCAGTAGATGTGTTTGGGAGCCCAAGACTGTACCAGGGGAGCACAGGGAGTTTTCTTAAGTGCCGAAGATCTTAACTGTAGTGCAAAGACAGCGCCCAGCGGCCCCTGAGTGGGAAGCAGTGGATGCCTGAGGAGAGGCAGCTCTCCTTCAGTGTGATGGGGTGACGAAGGCTGGCTTCAGTTACAAGCTGATGCTGACCGTTTCAGCCAAGGTTCCCAGGTGAACTGCTCTGGCAGACCTGCTCTGGAGTCAAGAATCACACTAGGGGTGCATGAGGAGTCTTCTTAAACCATGAAGACCTCAAAGGTAACAGAGAGAGAGAAGCCCCAGGGAAACCCTAAAGAGAGGCAGCTGTACCTCAGCATGGAGGGTTGTGGGCCAGAGGGAAGGAGGGCCAGTGTCAGATCAAAGTTTGATTGAAGTGCTGATTCCTTAGGTCTCTCTTATAGTGGCTCCCAGAACACCATTTTTTGTTTTGTTTTGGTTTTTTTTTTTTCAGAATGTATAGGAAGCAACAGGCACACACAGGTTTTATTCCTGTAGGGACAGGTTTTCCATACCTCGGCTTCAAGCCTGTCTGACTCCTCCTGCAAGTGCAGATTGTCTTCCGCCAGGTAAGCCTCATGGATTTTAGTAGCAAAAACAATCCTAAAGAACCCAAAATGTAATCTGAAACATGTCTGATCTTGCATCATTTTTTCCCTGCTTGCTCCCAAGACAGCTCTTCCCCCCTTTCCTATGAGCTCCATGAAAGCAAAGGCAAGTACATGGATGCGATGGAGAATTCAGCTTAGAAGGGACCTTGGCAAATCTCCAGGCCCACCACCTCCCTTAAGCTGCCTCAGCTATGAGGTTAGGCCATGCTGTTCAGGGCTCTTTCAGGGCTTTTCATAGCCCCCTCGGACGCGGCTGCACGAAGTCCCGCGGCAAGCGGTTTGACTGCCTGACCACCTACATAGCAGGCAGTTTTTGCCTCACGTGCAGTTGGAGCTTCCTGTGTCCCCTTGGATAATGTTGCTTCTCTTTCTCCCAACACCTCCCGTCCTAACACTCAACACGCCAACTGCACCTTGGCTTAAACCTCCCTTCTGCTGTAGAGCAACCATGCCGTGGAGCGAATGGCAAGTTTCCTGATGGCTCTGGGTCTGTGTGGGGAGAGGGCACCACAGACAACGCTTTGTTGCAGTCAGTCCTTAGAGGGGAAAGTACAAGAGCCCCGAAGGTAGGAGAGCAGCCAAGTGCAGACCTGCTTCCACCAGTCACAGGGGGAACTGCTTCCACGCGACTCTGCCTTTTTTCTCTACCCTAATGCCCATGGCCTCTTGTCTCAGTCACACTTGCACACAACTGAGAACACCTGTGGGCTGTTTTGACAAACCCTTCACCTTTCACTCTTGGCTTGAACTTCCTTGTCAACTGCCTTTCCTAGAAGACACTTCAGCATCTCCCCATGATGTCTGGAGGTGGCAAGATCTACTGGGGTAAAGCCCTCCTGAAAAGATGAATAAGCCCCATTAGAAAAACACAGACAAGTTCTGCACCTGTTTGAAAGAGCAGCTTTACCCACATGCCAAGGTTACCTGGTTCTGAGCATCAGTAGTGGCATTATACTCAAGTAACAGCCCTACTATGGCAGTATTAGCAGACAGGACAGCCAGGTGAAGGGCAGTGTTGCCGAAAGCATCTGCCAGATTTGGGTCGGCACCGTGTTCTAGAAGAATAGCCACACATTCTTCTTGCTGGCACCATACTGCCTGGGAACCACACACAAAAAGGGAAAAACTTCCAACATTTACATCTCACTCTGTAGCAACTCCCTCAGCTCCTCAATGCTGGGTTAGATATTAGCTAACAAAGGCCTATGCCGTGCTGATTCCAACATGCATGTTTCTCTGGCCCTGCTGTGTAAGGAATCCTGCCAGATACGTCCCCTTTAGCGCACCATCACTAAGCTCCACTTACAAGATCATAACCCATTCCACATACCTTCATCACTGCAGTTCTTTTCAAGTTGTCAGCAAGGTTCAGCTGGCTGTTCTTTTTTATCAGGTATCGAATGACATCCGCATGGCCATTTGCCGAAGCGAGATGCAGAGGTGTGCTGAAAATTAAACATACGCTCTTAACCTAGGCAGCACCCTATGGACCCTGCCCGGATTCTGCTCCTCCCGCTTGCTGCTGCTGTTGCTCCTGCTGCAATCCGGTGCTAATAAGCTACAGGGCTGTAGAGAAGACGTGAGGTGTGAGCAGCTGCAAAACAGCCTTGCAGAGAGACCAGGGTGAAGCGGCATGTCGGTGACACGCGTTTGTTTCCAAGAGCACTCGAGCCCACCTGGCAGCCACAAGCAGTGAAAAGCTCAAGAGTTCACGGTCCCAGCTGCCAGGGCAAATGTGGCTATTCAAGCCTTGTCTTTAAGAGAAGGCTGCCCAGGCCTACTGCAGCTTGACTGAGAAGCTCCCGCAGAAGCAGCCAAGGTGTCCCATAAGCGGCCCACAGCACTCACCGCCTCTGCTGGTCTCGCCTGTCGATGCCAACTGCCTTGACATACCAACGCCAACGCCTCAGCCAGGCCAGGTCGCCGCGGGCGGCCGCCTGGTGCAGCCTGCCCAGCCCCTTCTCGGTGGGCTGGGAGGCGGCGGTGGCGCTGGCAGCAGCACATGGCGCTCCGCCGTTGCTGCTGGGGGGCGACTGCTGTCTCTTCTTGCTGAAGCGCCCCATGACTCTTTTCTGCAGGCCGTGCCACGGCATGGCCCTGCTTGGAGCTCCCAGAATCGGGAAGCACAGGAGGCACCTGGTGGGCTGCCGGGCACCAAGTGTTGACGAGGGCGAGGGAAAGGGAGAGGAGGAGGAGGGTGAGGACGAGGGGGAGGAGGAGGGGTAGAGAAGGGCGAGGGAGAGGGGGAGGAGGAGGAGGGAAAGGGCGAGGGTGAGGATGAGGGAGAGGATGAGGTTTAGGATGAGAACGAGGACGAGGTTTAGGATGAGGACAGGCACAAGGCAAGCGGTGAAGTCTCTGAGGCTACTGTAGGGACGCGCAGTGTTCCCAGCACGGGACGAGCTGCTGCACCGGGCGCGGCTGCAACAGCTCTGCGTGCCAGCGCTGGGCAACAACAGAACCCTGCCCGACCCGCGGCTACGACGCCACAATGGCCCGTGGAGCGCTCAGCGCGTCCCCGCGGGGCGTCACAGAGGCCGCGGGGCCGCGCGAGGCCGGGCGGGCGCGAGGGCGGCCCTGCCGGGCCGGAGCCTGGAGCGGGTGCCGCCTCACCCGCGCCGGGCTTTTTGTCTCAGCGTGTTGCCAGGATGCCTCTGAGGGCACGTCCCTGAAATGAGGGAGGCTCCGGCAGCGGTTGGGTCCCAGCCCGAGCGGGCGGGGCTGCTGGAGCTGTCGAGAAATGCACACCGATGGCTCCAAGCCTACCACCGTGCTGGTACCAGTATATTTTGTGGCCAGCTTGTAGCTCAGAAAGCTTTCATCACAAATGCCTGTGAGTTTGACTTTATACATGCTAAGCGCAGTTTGCAATTGCAGAAGTACTTAATTAATTGCACAATGCAATTTCTTTAGTGGATTTGTGTCTTAATTTTTTCCCCGAAACTGATATCGTTAAAAACAAGTTAAGTTTTTGGTGTTTTGCACCATGGAGCTAACTTATGGAAGGGTTTTTCACTTGAAAAACGGAGATTCATTTTACATATATGTATATGTATATATGTGTGTGCGTACACACACACACACACACACAAATAAATAAATAAAATTAATCCCAGTTTTTCAAGGCAACTTGCAAACAGTGTACTAATGACTTTATTTGGTCCATATTCTACAGAATCATTAAATGTACTTGTATTCCACACTCTGTGTGATGGTTTTGTGTGAAGATAAAATTTGCATACATGTTGAAAGGTGATGCTGGGTTGATACATAGTAAAGACTGAATAACAAATTCTATTCTATAGCTTCACACTGAAAATTATTTTTGCAGGGAAGTAATTTAAGCAGATGGAGAACTGAATGTACAAAAAAGGCCAAATTCTTATTTTGAGAAAAATATTTTCCCCTATTTTGTATAACTAATGGTTTAACAGGAAAAAAGGTGCATGTGTTTCTGGACATTCAACTCATAGCTAATTGAGATGGGAACTACAGTATGGTGTCATCTACCTGAAAAGTTTCTGGCCCCTATGACTATTAACCCATTTCTGAAAATGCTGTGAAATGTTCATGACTTAATATCTGGTTTCAGTAGTGCCCAGTAAGTCAGTGTGGCAGAAAAAGTCATCCATTTTTCACAGAGATAAAGTAGAAAGTGTACTTCATTCCTTCTGGGCACAAATCTTCACAGTAAACAATCTCTTTCATTCAGTTTTCTGCATGTGGATAGGTCATGTTACAGGGGAGATGAAGGGACAGAAATGAAAAATTCTTTGGGATTTATAACATGAAGCAATGTGTCCCCATCATTGTATTGCCCTTTAGATTAACCTTACATCTTCTGGAGGACCTGATAATATTATTTCAGATTTCAGTTACGAAACCCATTCACCTGCCTCAGACTTTGTGTTGTTCTGTCATTGCACTATCAGAGTGCCTCCCAGGGATTTAAAAGTAGAAATGGCAAAGCTGCTGAGTTAACTGATGTCATCGTTTAACCCAAGCCAGCAATTAAGTAGTCATGTAGACACTAATATCTAATGAAATTAGCAACTATGTTCTTAGCAGTTTCTTGATTGCATCATATCAGATTCAATTTCAGGGATATAACTAGAACAAAACATATATATGGCATCTCTTATTTAGTTATTTTTCCTGGGTTTATATCTGTTCCTTCCCTGATGCCCAATTACTGTTAGAATAAGAAGGCATGACACATGATGAGGTATTGAAAAATATCTCCTCTGAGCTTTGCTAAAGATGCTAGTATTTATTGAAATGTGCTTTATGTTTTCTAAGTTATATATAAGTGTCTTAGAAAGTACATTACCTCTGTACTACTGCAGACTGAATAAGTTTTACTGAATGCAAGTCCCCATGGAGTCTGGTACTGAACGCATTATTGCTCTAAACACAATTTACAAGGCAGATCAAAAAATAGCTTCCATCTTTAACTGGAGGGACAGCTTTAATACTCAATTCCTCTTTCTTCAAGCTCACACTATTCTGTTCATGGCACTGTTAATGTATAGGCTTTATGACAGTCCTGAGGACTTCACTGTCACTGTCCAAGCTCGCTTGGCCGTGGCAGATGGACCTTGGGACTTAAACGGTGGGGCCAGTTCTGCGCACGCTGAGCCTCACCTAAAAAAAATCCACTGTGCAGGCTCGAAGGGTACACCCCCAGATGGGGAGAGCTCTTCCCAAATCTTCGTTCGCGAAGTTTGGCCATACACATACATGTCTCCCGAAAAACTAACAGCAGTGCTTTAAACTATTCAAAATGAGGAACATTTACCACATAAGAAATCATTGGCCTTGTTATTTGAAATGAGCTACTGTACATAAGTTGCACAGCATTTTTGTTGGAGCCCTGAAAAACCTTTAAATACATCCCTTCTTCCTTAATTTTATGCTTTATACTTCAAATATAGAATAGCACTGAAAATACACTTTTCTTTAAATAAGTAGAAATAGGACTGATTTTGGGGAAGATTTATATTCTCATGGATCCACATCCTGTAATTTCAATTGCATCCCTGGGAAATGTGTTTCCAGAAAGATGGTTTAAATGGCTGACAGGCAAATATTCATTGATAAAAGGTAGACTAATTAGACAGTTCTTCTTTGTTATAGATATTCATCTACTGTTCTCTGCAGAGTGGTGTGCTTACAGGCATATAGTCCCATTTATAGTCTGGTGACAAGGGAAAGCTTTTAAAACACATTACAGATATTGTTATTATTTAGAAGACACTAATTTGTCAAGAATTAACATTACTTTAATTTCTTAGAGAAAACATAAATTTATCAAAACAGAAAAACTTGTTTGTGTTCCCAGGCTGGGCACTTATTGGGGTTGCTCTTATCCTGAGTAAGGGGGCACCATGAATGACGGTCAGAAGAGCTCAGGCACAGCAGGCATCAGAAGCCTTGATCAGAAGGCTTACAACTTAGAGAGTTTCCAAGATAGTTTATTCAAGACAGTTTCACAGACAGTTCCCTCATAGCTCACAGATCATAGTTCCTAGTAGTAGTTCCTAGTAGTACCTGAAGTAGTAGTTTTACTGTCAGTGACATCCACACCTTTTATATCCTCTCACATCCAACATGCCATGACATTATTGGTTAACCAGTTCACCTCACATACACCAAAGCATCTCATTGGCTACAAACACCCCCCTCCCCCCCCCCCTCCAGGTAGCTCTTTTCTCTTTAAGGAAGAACTCTAAAATGCTTTCCTTAAGGGATGCACTCACAGTCACTCCTACTGGCACTGATGGTGCTGTTCACATGGATCAAATAACTGTACGAGACAGTGATCTGTGGGTGGTCCTGAGCTGTTTTGAAATAGAAACTATATTACTGTATGTTATGGGTTTGGCCAGGTGGGCCTAAATTTAGGTTTTAAAGTTCAGCTAGGCCTAGGATTGTCAGCTGATTTAAGCTGGGCTGAGCTAGCTAACAGCTGAGTTCTTCCAGCCAATAATGTTGTTTTCCATACCATACTACATCATCTCAAAGGGTGTAAAATCCAGTCTGTGGGAGTGGCTTAGTCAGTTCTGCTATGGCTGAGGTACAAGCTGGATGTCATCCAGCTTTTGGCTTGGAGCAGGCCTTGCTGCTGCCCCTGCTGCCTCTGCTTGCATTTTGTTTGCATTCAGGGAAGTAGAAACATTTTTGTTGTTACTCTTTCTGTTTCTTGCTATGTGTCTCTTAGAGTACTTACAGATCTAGTGTAATAGATTTTGCTTTGTATTAATTGGGGAGTGGGAAGTTATTCCTTGTTATATATATGTAACTTGTCTAAGTGTGTGTTATATTGTAGTTTCCTCTTAATTATCTCTTTTCTGTATAAATACATGTAGTTAGTTTCAGCATAAACCTGGTTTGAAGTGGTTTTTCCCCCCTCTCCCTCTTCTTTTTCCCTTGCCTGGTGGGGGGGAGGAGGAACCCTCTTCACTCTGTCCTGGACAGTTGGCGATTTACCAGCTCAACCCAGGACACTGTATAATCCTTCTCATTCTCCCTCTTCTGTGAGGTGTAATAGAAAGTCAACAGCTGAACTAAATTTTTCTTATTTTACTTTTGTTTTGGTTCACCTCAGGCCCGCAGGGCCTCTCCAGACATGTGATGCATTTCATTTGAGAGGGCATTACCGTGGGGACCTATAGGCCCCAGAGGGCATTACCTTGGGGACCTGTTATTCATGGAATGTCCTTAGTTTTAGCTTTTAATTTAGAAAATAATGAATGTATTGAATTTAAATAAAATGAATTATCTGAACCTCCACAGATTGATCCAATACACTTACAGATGAGTGTCTGACATTGCAGAATAAGAGATATGCTGAACTCGGAGGCTTGTGGGACATGGATATTTTTGAAGTTTAACCTGACTTATGTACTGAGTGTCTGCCAGTACTGTACTAGTGGAGTATGCAGCTTTAACTTTAAAGCAGCACTGCCCTTTTCTACTTGTTTACTATTACCTCAGAGATCCCTTGCTTCTGTTTTCCACTCTTCAGCATGTTTTCTTTCTTTTGTATGACCTGTCAAGTCTTGCTTTTTCTACTTTGCTTTACCATTTTCTGTGATTACATTTTTGTATTTTCCTTGCAGAGTGGTCCTCCTTTCTCCCTAATTCCTATGTATTGCCACATATACCAGGGATAGTTCAATCAAATACACATAGGAATCTATTTTTCTTCGAAACATCCTTGGAAATTTTTCCCTGCAACTCCAGGAAAGATCACTTATGTTCGGTATTTTAGCTGCCAGGTCCATGGAGATGTCTAAAGTACCTTACAGTACCTCAAGTAGCACTATATGCCTGTGTTTCAGGAATGGAATTGTACTTGCCATCTCCTTCTCACCCTGCAGTGCATTTCACCACCATATTCTCCTTCTCTCTTGGTCTTTTTCAGTTTTTTCCATTTCTTAAAATCCACCTTAAATTGTCTTGTTGTCTTACCCAAAGCACTCCTCCTAGCAGAAGAGTGTCCCTCAGGACCTAATCTCTGTCTTCTGCCAACAACAGCCTCTTTATGGTGAAAACCATCATCTTCAACCTCGTCCTTTCTCAGACAGTCCCTCAGTAATCAATACAGCTGTGTGCTCTGCCATCAGACTTCTGTCTCAATGTGACTGGAGACAAATATGGGGCAGAGAGAGGATGAAGATTTTGTTCTAAGTGCAGAGGAAGCTGAGATTTTGAAAAATCAGTGTATGAGAAAACATGAAGAAGATGCTAAGTGAAAAAATAATCTTTAGTTACACAGAGTGACAGTCATGCACACTTGATAATTTTCTTTTGAAGTCTAGCTGGAAGAGAGAAGGTTCCTCAAGGAGATTCAGACAAGCAGCCTGAAATAGCAGAATCACTGGGGAATAGGAAGCAGGCAACCAGTTGTTTGCTTTACAAAGGAATGAAGGAGAATTAAATCATGTTTGGGATTGAGAACAGCAAACTAAACCCACGTTGCACCTCCTCTCCTCCAGGGATTAACTGCCCTTGTCTGATAAAGAAAAAGAAGCTTGTAGACATTTGCAGCCCTAAATGTACACAACACTTTTCTACACTTCAGAAACATTGGGAAGCAATGAAATCTGGAGCTGCTGTCCATATTTAGCATACATAAGGGGGTGATTCATACAAGTAGAGTTATAGTTTCCACAGTGCTAAACGAAAGAATCAACTGCTAGTAATGAGCTGCTTCAGTCTAAAAAACCCCAAAACATGATTTTCAGTATTCAACTCTGCTGTTAACAATAACCAGAGCATATTAATCAGGATAATTATGTATTTACTACCTTTTCCAACATTTCTTTCCTACAATGATGCTTTCAAGATTTTCCACTCAGGTCAATGCAACACTTTTGCATAATCAAAGAAAATGTGGAGGAGAAAATTTTAGCACGGACATTTGGGGAAAACAGTAACACTTTAATTTTAATTACACAATTTTAATTGTAAGAGTGAGCACACCCAGTCTTGCAATTAAAAATTGTACAGAAATACCTTGAAAGTCTTAGTGTGTCCATGAAAATTATGCAAAAGGAACACTTACCTGTCTTCATGTTATATCTGGTCCTGTGCCGTTTTCCAACTTTTGTTAGCAATTTTTAATAATGTTTGTCTCTGACATGAAGACAGAGGGTCTGTCACTGTTGGGCCTTGTGATGAGTCTGTGCCAGACTCATTGGTACTGTGGCACAGACTTATAACTCAGAGCAGATATTCCACTGCTCTGCTACAGATAAGGCTAAAGATAATGCTGTAAGTAGCTATAATGAGTACGGGGTAAAAATTATTCATTTTTGGAAGCAAAAGTCATCTTGATGACTAGGCTACAGAGCTCAACCTTATCTCAGTCCAGTTTGCCTGCATAACCGAGTGTTTATTGTTACACCCTCCTTGTAAAAGAGCTAGTGTTGCCTCTTTCTGTTTGTTTGTTTGTTTGTTTGCACTGACTGAACAAGCAACCTGTCAATTTTTAAAACATTATTCCCATGGTATATTTCATAACACCTACATTCATCATGTGTTTTTAGAGTACGAAATACGAGTCAACTAATAGCGTAGTTCTTCAGCTCTACCAGTCTGTTCCGAGTCCTGCAATGTATAACTTTGCATTGTTAATTAAAAATGCAATTACTGCTTATATGAACATAATATTTTTACTTGACTATAAAAGAGGAATGAAGATGCTAGGTAAAACTGCAAATTTTAATACAGCACCTGACTTATTATTCTGCAGCATGCTTCCAGCAGATAATTTTACAGTGCATATAAATAAGTAACAGTCTTCTAACTCATTCACATGACCTTTTAACCCCTGCTCATACCCCAAATAAAAGGAACAAGAGGTAAGACTTTCAAAACTGTTCCAGTAGCTTAACATACTAACTCACATCAAAACACACAAAAAGTTGTCACTAGGTTCAAAACCATGTACCTGCATTCAGGTGGCCTTATAATTCAGCTAATTACTTTTCTTGGCAGAGCTGGTTAGGGAGAATCAAGGTATATATCCCCTAAGCTGGGCTGGCTCTGTCGAAATGACTGTGATGTTGATGCTCTGTATTAGCACAGTGGCTTGTACTGGTACATGGATGCCCAAACTCAGAGCTGCCATTGGCAGTGCACCAGTCATGGACTAATTATATACAGAAGTTTTTAAGCAGAAGCATGTAATGATAATGCAGTCTGATAATAATGGAAAGTTTCCATTTGCAAGCTGGGGGTAAGAAACCAAACAAACCTGACTGAAATATTTCATGGTCTAAATTATGTCTCTAAAGAATTCATATGCAAATCTCCCTCCTGATTCTTCTGGCAGTGGCTTATTTAAAAGCATTTGAAATTTTTAAATTCTTAGTTTATGGCAGCACTTCAGACAACAACCATAAGTAATTATGGTCACATACATGGATAAAGGCAATTGTCAGTCCTATTAGTGTCAGACAGTGATGCACATTGGAAAGTAAATGGCTCTTTAGTTAGTCCCATTTGTTCCATTGAGGAGTTAACGGTTCCTGGACTTCTACTTATTGAGAGCTCTACCAAGCTTTAGTAATATAATTATTACCATTATCAGCATTAATTATAATCGTAGAAACCACAGAAGCAGTGAGTCAGTAAGAAGGACATTATGTGACTAAGCAGGGAGCCATTGTCGGATCCCCCCTAGCACACCTGTACTCATGCCTAATAAGGAACAATGTAATTTATTGCAAATGTCTTGTGGTTTGAATGTCTTCTAACTCTGGAAGCATCAGATTTCAGTTATACAAATGACCCTCAAACCTCTATTTTAATCCCCTTGCAACTTTGCCTGTGCATCTGAGATCTTTCAAAGATTATCAGAAAGGGGCAGTAGATGTGAGAAATGTACTAATAGCTAATTGAGCTACTGACAAAACAAGACTGAGCCTGCTGAGCTAAAGCAGGTAGAACTGATGCTCAGGTTCTTAACAACACATAGAAAAGAAAGAAAATGAGACTGCTAGAAAACACTTTGTTATTCAGGGAATGACAGGTTTCCTCTCCATCATGACAGGAAAATTGTATTCAAAAGAAAGAGGGAGGTCTTACTTTTAGACTACTGCAGGACCTATAGGGGAAAACTTTAAACAACCAGACCTGGATCTCTTATGTTCTTCCTGGCTCTGTACCCCCAAACTTTTACCTATACCTTTACTTCTTGGCTAAGGGAAGGCAGAAGCCAATGTTGGTCACATCACTTGTCATAGGACTAGGAACAATCTTTGCTGGGAATTCATTGTGAGTGTGGATGTGTGTCTGTATTTTCATATATCTGTATATTTATTTGTCTGCATGTGACACTTAGGGACATGGTTTAGTGCTGGACTTGGCAGTGTGAAATGGATGGATTCAATGATATTAGAGGTATTTTCCTATCTAAATTATTTTATGATGCTATGATCTATTTATCTTTGCTGCATTCCTGATTTCTTGTGATGTAGAATGAGCATATCCATGGCAGTGCTGAATTTCCTCTGATGAAGAAGACAGCTTTTTTGGTCTGGGAGCCAGAGATTTGTTGGTACACAGTGTCTGTACTCACTTTCCAGATGAGTGTTCACTAGGCAGAAGGAAAAAAGCAGGAGGGGTCTTGCATTAATACCAGTGCACTGAGATGTAGAGCTGCTGAGTAATGCCTGGCATTTTTCTGCCATGCTGTATGGAAAGGAGTGGAACAGCTGAGATTAGGAATGATGCAGTGGGATTAACTTGTAAACTTTGTGCCCTTCTCACTGACTCTTGTAAATTCTTGGTAATTTTGGCATAAAGGTTATTTCTGTTAAATACCAGTGACTTGCACAGTTCATAGCTTCTATTGATGAGCTCACGGAAGTTACTGAAGGCAGCTTCAACACGCATTTCTCACATGCCTTTCCAACTGCCGCCTCCTCTTGTTTTCCTCCTGTAGAGATTTCCTGTCTTTGCACCATCCTCTTTGTCAATTCTGGGAAATCTCTGCAGCCCTTCACCACCAGTTTCAAACCTTAGGGTCGGCATTTGACTCTCCATGGTACCATTTCTGTTTTGACTGTGTTATACTGTAACTCCATTCCTTCTATACCTCCCCTTATTTCTCCCTCTGCTCTCTCCCTCTTGCCTTCTCATTGTGCATCCCATCAGCCCTTCATGTGCCACTGCACAATTACACTATTTCTCCTGTCAGAAGGAACATATGTTCCTGAGATACTGGCTCTGGGATTCATCTTCATCTTACTGTCTGCCATGAATGCAGGTCTGTACTATGATTTGGAAGGACATTCAGAGAAGTGGCTGGAGTCTGTGACAGCTGCAACCCTTTCTATAGAGTGTGCTGTGGTGATCATAGAACATAGAGCCGGCAGAGGATTGTGGAGTGAGAGGCGCAACATCAGTAACCTATTTACTCTTTGGTACGTGTGATGAAAGGCTGTGTGGACACAACTGCTGCACTGCATAGGCTCAAGCTCTTTTCAGTGTGCATGTCACTAGGGCATGCCAATGTTTCCAAGGACAGTTATACCTGTGCAAGTTTTGCTGATACAAAGAGGTAAACTGCTTTTGTGAACACCCAAGTTCTCCTCCCATGGTTTTTTTTGACTGTCACTACAGTGAATAACATTTAGTGAGACAGATTTCTGACACTGATCAGACTTAAATTTCAAAAGCTATTGTGTAATGAATAAACAAGAATATACATCAGACAGAATGGAGCACCTTGCCTCACCTAGTTAGTAATAAATCATTGTACACTCCAGATAACATTGCTGATTGACATGGCATTTGATATCTCAGAATACTAGTGTCCTAGTTAGAGCGTCCAGGACTGTTGACCATGGATCATTTGCAGCAGCTGCCCAGGGCACACCTGACCCCTCAGGCTACAAGCTGAGTGTTAGAGGAACCTGTGAGACAGGGTCTTCACACCAATGACTCAGGTGTGATAACTCCCCTCCAGGGAGGCATTAGCACCTTCACACCCAGCCTAAGGGGTCATGTCTGCTAATGGGCCATCAACAATTCCAAATATACCCCATGACTCACAGAGTCAGATCATCCACTGTGGAACTCCCCGCCCTGGGGGAGGTACTGGGCATTCTCGCCTAAACCAGGGGGTATATAATCTTGGAGTTTGGGGACCTCTGGGACCACTCATTGGATCTAGAAGAGGACCAGAACCTCGACAGGACTGCGACCACCACTCTTGACCAGACTGTGACCATCTTCTGCATCAACAGGTTTTTCCATTTCTTTTACTTTGGACTCAGGGGGACCACGTAAGGCTCAGCACAGGGGCTAACGAACACTGTTATCTTTGTGCCCCAGGGTACTGGGTTGTATTTCTGGTTTTTGGGGGTTAAAACCAATTTGTCTTTTTATCATTGCATTTATGGTAGTATTTCTTATTAAATTGTAACTATGATTTATAATCTCTTTTGTGTTGGGTTCATTTCTCCTGCCAGTTTACCTTTAAATCAGCACAACGAGTTTTCCCAAAACAAACAATTTCTTTATTCTTTTCATGTGCAGTACAATGCAAGTATGACTCAATGCACAGTTTTTCTTCAAACATTTTTGAGAAGAATCTTTAGAAAGTGTCAAATGGTGACATTTTCCTCAAATGTGATAGCGCATATAAATTGCAAAATGATTTTATAATTTCTGCTAGAGGGGGGTCTCCTTTGATGCTTGAAAAATTTTGCCAGCACCAATTAAAGAGATTTTAATTAGATTTTTGGGAATTACTTCAAGCTGTAAGAAAACATAATTTCTTGATTAAATTTTTCATAATTAAGTTATATTTTGGAAATCCTTGTAACCTACAACTTTTCACTAAAAGCATGGATGGATTGTACAAATAAGAAGCTGAATGGGCCATATAAATACTCTTACATCTAGTTTTGAATGTCCAGGAGCCTGAAAGCACTAAACCAAATGTAAAGTCTAATCCCAAATGTATTCTGTTGTGTGCTCAGAGTCATTATAATGCTTTGGGGAATAAATTCACCAGTTCTGAAGTGCTCATCAAGAGAAATTAAATGGCAAAAGGATTACTAATGTAACATTTAAGCAATGTAATTCAGGACGCAGATTGCAACCAGCACAAAGAAGAATTAACTTTATTATCCTGCACAGTTATAATAATTGAATCGTAAGTATTTTAGTGGTATCTTGAAAGATACAAAAAAGTGTAAAGCCTCAAGTTTTCATGGGCATCAAATGGAAGATAAGCACCTCAAGACCCCTTTATGTCTTTGAAAAATTTCCACCATCTTGTGGACAAATTTGGTATTGTATAAGGAAGAGGTATAAAATGGGAGAAGTTGGAGGGGTGGTAGTAGCATAGCCCTTTCTCCTGTGTCTCTCCCTGGTTATGTGGATGTACAGCCTATGTACCCATCTGGCCCCCCAAGCAAGAATGAAGTTATATCCATCTTTGGACATTATATTGTATCTATTATTATGGTAATTTGAAATTGCATGTCTGGAACTCCACTGAGTATTTAATTTTCATACTGTATCTGGTAGATTCTTGTAGTGTGAAGTTCACTTTGGCTGCACTGTTTTTGAAGGGCTCAGCAGAGGTTGTTCTCTGAAGCTGGTCAACCTGAGTGCTGTCTCTGAAGCAGGATGAGGTGTTTGGCTGCCAGTAAGAAGCAAAATCTTCTTTTTTGAATAGTATAAGAACCACAACTGTGTTTGCACCTGACGGAGTAACTTATTATTTCATTTAAGCAGTCACTTACATAATCTGTTTACACTGTAAACTCCTCTGTGGCCTCCCCCCTGGCCCAGACTGGCACCAGTGATATCCAAGGATCCTTGGCTCTACTTTGCATGTGCCAGACCATGGTTATCCCTGGCTCACACTGCTGAGGAAATTGCCTTACAGGGAGAAACAGCTCCAGATCTCCAGAAAGATATGAAATGTAAAATTACAGACATAGGTAAGGTTGTTGAGGCAGTCATTGTGAAGAAAATGAAAGCCATTATGAAAAGATATAAAATCCTATGGGAAAGAAATACTAGAGAGATTTATGCTGGTTTTTTATCAATAAACAATACCCTTTTAATTTAAACAAGATATATACTCCTTGCAGAGTCTGTCTGCATGTGGCTAAAAGTGTTGGTTCCTACTGACCTAAATGGGAGTGCTAACACTTAAAAGCTAGCTATGATTTTTGCTGAAAGTCTAGATACCTCAAGCCATTCTTCCCATGGATCACTCCTAAAATGTTCCCACTGGTAGGCACTCTCTTACTCTTCATCTTGTGACTGGGCACTGAAGTCATGCAGTATTGTTACTGCTTCTCATTTAAACACCTGAAATGTTTAAGGGAGCAAATGGATGATGAATAGTCTGATTACTAAAAGCAAGTAATATGTAAAGAAGAATGAGTATTCTTTGTTTCTTAGCTTTAGTGAGTGTCGCAGTCTTGGTCTCTTTCGGGAAGGGACCAGACCAGCGACGGGGTTCGCAGACTGCCTGCTGAGCTGTCGTTCGCGGCTATCCCTTGACCCAAGGTATGGTTTGCCTCGCGAGCTGAGAACAAACACCAAGGAGCCAAGGGTGGTCTGACCTGATCCGAAGATCTAGGCTGATCCAACTTTATTGGGGGGAAACAGGGGTTTATATAACTTGGGGTAGGGAAGGTTCTGGAAAAGGGGTGGAGCTGAGGCGGAGCATGCAAATCCACCTCAGCCCATAGGGTAGGCAAACTAGGGGGGAGTAAACTTGGGCGTGGACTGGTGACAGGCAGGGCCAGGGCCGCCCCCTAGAGGGAGCTGACCAATGGTAGCTGTCTCCTTGTTGCTAGGCACCTGCCTGCCTGGGGGAAGGTTCTGGAACTGGGAGAGCAGTAGACATCTTTATTTTAACAAAAACTGGGGATAAAACTGGGGATTTAGAAAGTCCGTATAGTAGTGTCATTGTCCGGGTTCTTCGGGGTCTTCCTGGAAATAGTGAAATAGTCAACGGCCGCTCGGTAGTTTATAGACCCAGGGAGATTCAGGGTATATTCGGTCAATTTAGTAGTAATTGGATTGACATATTTATTAATGTGCCCGTCTGTCTTTCCTAGAAAAGTACGGTTAGTGAAGCGGTCTAGGGAATCGAGTTCGGAGGTGGTATTAATAGAAATGAATGACACTATTGTAGATTTCAAATTGTCTGGGTCCGGGTCCTCGTTAACGCGCCTGGGCATGGTGGGGGTGGCTGGGTCAAGGAGGACCAGCCGGGCGATGGTACATGGACCCCCTACAGGCAAGGACAGAATGCCTGTCCAGGCGCGGTCACCGCAGACCAGGAACCAGCCTTTGGGTAGAATTTTTGGCCGAATGAAAAAGTGGGACTTTAGAGGCTCTCTGTACCATTTGTTAAAGCACCAGAATGAAAGGTTGCGATAAGCAAAAGAATCGGGTGTTAGCGTGTGGTTAACAGTAGCAGAGGTTTGGCGAAAATAAAAACAGGTGTTAGTGCGGGGTGAGCCTAAAATTTTTATCTCGATAGGTTCAGAGTCGGCCGGGGTCAAGTAATAATAATCATTGAACAGCCGACTGACTTTGGAGCTATCGGGGAGAGCCATCAGGTGAGATTTTAGAGGGTCGTCTATGTTAGTATTGGTTAAGCAGATTTTGCCAGAATTCATTACATCCGAGAGTTCAGCCCAGATGTTACCCCGAAGGGCCGCTTTTGGTGGTAACTTGGGAGATGCTGGAGTCGGGATGGGATGATGTTCGGTCGGGGACACGCAGCTGAGGAGGATCAGGATCGCGCAGGGGTCGGTCAAGGAGACGACAGTGGCCGCGATGACGAGGGCGATGGTCCTTGGAAGACCCGGACTCGCTTGGAGGGCACCCATCTCGGACCGCTTTCTGTTGAGACACAAGCGTATCCCTTTCCCCAGGTTATTAGGGGAAAGGGGCCCTCCCATTTGTCGGTCTCAAGATCTTTGAACATTACTTTAGGTTTTTCGTCATTTAGGTTATTATTTTCATTGAAATGACGAAGGATGGGGGTCAGATTTCCTTCTTGGCGGTTCAGGAGATTGAGGACGTATAAGGCTTTTGCCAATTTTTCTTGGGGCGTTAGTGATGCGGTGCTCTTTTCCTGTTTTTTGAGCATGTTTTTTAGAGTTTGGTGAGCACGTTCCACTATCGCTTGTCCCGTAGGATTGTGAGGTATCCCCATGGTGTGTCTAATGCCCCACTGTTGGAAAAATGCTTGCAGGCTGGCTGAGGCATAAGCAGGGCCGTTGTCGGTTTTTATTTGCGCTGGCACTCCCATGAATGCAAAGGCGGCAGTTAAGTGCCTCTGAACATCCTTACTTTTTTCCCCCGTGTGGGCAGACGCCATCATTAATTTGGAGAAAGTATCAATTGAAACATGTACATATTTTAGACGGCCGAATTGTGGAATATGAGTGACGTCTGTCTGCCACAGCTGTAATGGCTTCAGCCCCCTAGGATTGACTCCCGAGGGCTGAAGGGGGGAAACTTTCTGGCACTCTGGACAACTTTTAACAATTTCTTTTGCTTGATGTTGGGTTAGGCCGAATTGTTTCTGCAGCGCCTTTGCGCTTTGGTGGAAAAATTCATGGGAGGCGCGCGCCTGCTGCACCAAGTTAGGGACAACGGACACACCTGCCAAAATATCGGCTTGGCGATTTCCCTCTGCTACGGGACCAGGGAGAGTGGAATGAGAGCGGGTGTGAACAATGAAATATGCGTGCTCCCTTTGGCCAATTAACATAATTAGAGTCCGAAATAGGGTGAAGAGTTGTTGATTATGCAATTTTTTGAGGTAGGAGTGTTCCGCTCTCTTAACAACTCCTACTACGTAGGCCGAATCAATGACAATGTTCAGAGCCTGGTTGGAAAAGATGGTAAAGGCTCTGACCATTGCCGACAACTCCACCACTTGGGAAGAGCCTGTGGTGATATGGCAGTCGCTACACCACTCATCTTTGACTTTCCATGTCACCACAGCCTTGCCCGTTTTTCCCGACCCGTCGGTAAATACCGTGATGGCGCCGGGAATAGGGGTCAAGGACCGCATCATTTTTAAATTTAGGGGGATAAATTTGAGTTTTTGAGTGATTTTCTTTCCGGGTAAGGAGAATTGCACTTGGCCCTCAAAATCCTGGACCGCCAATTGGAAATCTGTGGAAAGAAGGACCATTTGATCATAAGTTTCTGATGTTACGGGGAGATATATGGTGTTAGGGTCTTGACCTTCCATTTCCCAGCACCGCTTTCTCCCCCTGAGAATGACCTTACTGATCATCTCAGGGAGAGTAACGATGGTTTTCGAGAAGCAGTGCTGGAGGAAGACCCACTCCCAAATGATCACTTCGTCGTCCTTCTCATTAATTTGCCCTATGATGGCAAAGGGCTGCTTTGGGCCTTTTAGCACAACCAGGATAGGCGGAACCCCAACCAGCTTCCTCTGGGACTGCATTTTCGAAATTTTGTTTTCTACAATTTGGAGGGCAGTTTTGGCTTCTTTTGTAAGGGATCGGGGCGAATCGAGGTTGGGATCCCCTTGCAATAGGTCAAATAGGGGGCTTAACTCATTGGTTGTTATTCCTAATTGAGGCCGAATCCAATTGATATTCCCTAACAATTTTTGCATGTCGTTTAACGTCCGAATATCATAATCAATTTTAATCTTTTGAGGAGTAATGGAGGAATGGGACAGTTTCCATCCTAGGTAATGCCAAGGAGAATCCCATTGGATTTTCTCCGGTGCGATCTCGAAATGGAAGGCCTGCAATGCTGTGGTGACCGAATTAAGGACCCGAATTACATCTTTTTTGGATTCTGCGCAAATTAAAATGTCATCCATGTAATGGTAAATGATGACAGTTGGATTTTGGAGCCGAATTGGGGATAAAATTTTAGCAACATAAATTTGGCACAGCGTGGGCGAGTTCTTCATGCCCTGTGGCAGAACCTTCCACGAAAACCTCTTATGGGGTTCTCCGGCATTCCTAGTTGGAACAGAAAATGCGAACTTGTCCACATCCTCCGGATGCAAGGGGATCTGGAAAAAGCAGTCCTTGATATCAATTACTACAATAGGCCAATTACGAGGAAGCATGGATAGGGCTGGCATACCTGGTTGTACTGGGCCCATGGATTCCATCACTTCGTTTATTTTCCTTAAGTCATGTAATAGCCGCCACTTGCCCGACGCCTTTTTGATGACAAAGACGGGGGAGTTCCAGGGACTGGTTGATGGGGCGATATGGCCTAATTCTAGTTGTTCCTTTACGAGTAGTTCCAATTGGTGCAGCTTTTCATCTGGAAGGGGCCACTGGTCTACCCATATAGGTTTTTGAGTTAGCCAATTAAGTTTGGGTAGCAGCTGCTCACCAGTGGCCGATGTTAAAAATTTGTTTTTAATTTGGCGCCCCACTGCCCCAGTATGTCTCTCCCCCATAGCGTCATGGGCAGTGGCAGTATCAGTGGCCTGCACGAGGCCACATTCCCGTCAGAGTCGGTGAAGGTAACCACATGCCGACTCTGCATGGGTTTTAGGGTCCCCCTCACCCCAGTAACGCTGAGCATTGTCTCTTCCTTTGGCCAGATGTCTGGCCAGTCCCTGACGGCAATGATGGTAATATCTGCCCCTGTGTCAAGTAGCCCCTCGATGTTCGTCCGTCCCAGGGGTGAGGCTACTACTACCGACAACAGGGGTTGTTCCGCCGTCAGGGTCGTGGTCCAGTTGACTGCCTTCTCCACGGGCTGATGTCGCTGCAGTTGGGAGGTAGGGAGAAGGACAGCCACCGGATCCATGGAGGAGACTTCTACTGGGGGGAGAAGAACTTTGAAAAATACAGTTATGTCATATCCATTGAGATTGTCAAGTCCGTTGATTGTCACAATTTTGGTTTGGGCAATGATGCCCCTTTGTGCTGCTTGCGCGGCTGGTTGGAGGAGGTACTCCTCCCCCTCTTCCAATGGCTGCTTAGATGCTACTTTCATCTCGCACTCCTCCCCCTTTAGGATGGTACAGGGATCACAGGGGTGCAAGATGATGCAGCGAGCCCGCTCTAGTGCAGGCTCGGCTCCGACTGAGCCCGTTGGAGGCACGCAGGAGAGGCATTTAGTGTCGTCGCGCCCCTCCTGGCGCTCGGTGGGGAGTTTCCCTGCCCACCACCCTCTTTGTGCTGCGTTGGGGGGTCGCTAAAGGTGACCTGCTTCCTATATTGGGACTTAGGTGGAAGCGGGTCACCATTGATGTCGGTTACGGACCTACACAACGAGGTCCAGTGCTTCCCCTTACCGCAGCGCTGGCAGTTGTATTTTGGTAATGTCTTTGGTGAGGGTGGTGGCTGGTTGGCGGGGCAGTGTCTTTCGTAATGCCCCACCTGGCCGCAGTTGTAACAGCGGCCTGTGGCCGCGCAAGCAACAAGTTCGAGGTCTTTTTTGGAGTAGTCCACGTTGCGGCAGGCCTCAACCATCTCCAGCAACGTGGGCTCTTTTAAGGGCCGGAGGATCCTCCGGCATTCCTCATTGGCCTTTTCCACGACTATAGATCTAAATAGTACGTCCCGGGCTTTAGGGTCGCTAATCTGCTTTGAAATAGCTTCCCTAAGCCGGGACGCGAAGTCGTAGAACGGCTCTCGTGGCTCCTGAAATATTAAAGCATATGAAGGTGTACTGGAGCTTGTCTGTGCCACCTTCTTGATTGCCTCTAGCGCCAAGTCCGCTGACTTATGGAGGATAGGCAGGGGAACCATGCACTGCTGAGCGTTGGTAACAAACCTCCCCTCCCCGTACATCTGGTCGATGGCTCTGTCCTTTGTCAGCCCCCTGGGAACGGGGACGAAGTCCCCTTCGGTGACGTGTTTCCTTATGAGTGCCTTCCACTCCGCCTCGAAGGCGGAGTATTGTAGGGAAGGAAACCAGGTGCTCGTGACCTGCCGGATGTCATTTGGCGTAAGGTCAAACGCCTGGAAGAAGGATTCCAGGAGGCTGAGCGTGTACGGGGAGTCCAGGTTGTGCTCAGCTATGGCCTTCTTGATGTCCTTCAGTACAGGGTAGGAGATAGGCCTCCACTGGGGTGGCCTACCTCCCTCCACATGCACTGGGAAGGCCTTGAGCATGTCTAAGTCCCCTGCCTGGGCCGCCTGCTCGTGCACGGCCTTCCACGCCTTCTCCTGCGCCTCCACGATGTGCTGTACTACCTCCACTTGGGAGGTGGTGGAGGCCGGGAAAGCACGGGCCGTGTCGGCGGCCGTGGTGTCAAATGTGTTTGGCCTCGGCGCTGAGGCATGTGTCATGTCCGGAAAGTCATTGTCCAGTAACTGTCCCATGGGACTAGTGGGGGGAGAGATGTTAGACTCCCCCTCACAGTCCAGTTCATCACACCTCTCAGCCCTCGGTGTTATCGGGGCGAGAGAGTGTGCACACTCCGGAGGCGACGATGTAAACCGGGCGACGCGACGGCACTCCTGCAGTGTTTTGATGGAAAGCTGCCGGTGCACGACGGATCAGCATAAGACCTGCGGCCTGGCCAGGGCCTCAGACCTACACGGCTTCTCCGGTGCGGCACAGCAGGGTGGACAGGGCAGGGCACGGTGGCAGGGAGGCCTCGGTGGTGATGGTGGGTAGGCCTCCCTCGAGTGGGCCTCGGGCCTAGCCGCATGGGCGCAGCCATGTTGTTCCAGGTGGGCGGGGCTGTAGGCCTGGGTGGAGGCGTGGCCACAAGGTGGAGGCGTGGCCATGACGCCATGAGGGGCGTAACCTTTGGGCGGTGCCTCAGGGGGCGTGTACTCGGGTGGTCCCTCCCATCGCTCCCCGTCAACAGCTCCTCCCACAGCTCCTCCCCTGTTATCCCAGGCCACGAGGTGTTTCGCGCCGCCGCCATTTTCGCCGCGATCCATGCAGTGTCCCCCCTCCGCCATTTTGCCCTTGATCTTGTCCTTGGGGCTGGGGCAGGAGGACGAAGGCTTCGAGGCGCCATCTTGTGCCCTCGCCGAATTAACGGTGGGGTGCCCAGTCCTTTGGCGGTCCTGGAGCAGCATGTACACCAGCCGCCAGGCGATAAGCGTCTTTGCCGCTGTTTTGTCGCCCTTTTTCTCCGCCTTCCAGAGTGTCCCAGTGCTCGATGTTAAGCTCCTCTGGGACTTGAAACTGGTGGGAATTTATCCAAGTAGCCAGGGCTTTTAGGGAGGCTTTGTCATACTTGTGGCCCTGGTACTCGATGACCGCTCTGATTTTCTTATAGATTGGGCGCTCGGATTTCCCCAGAGCGGCTCCCATGATGTTAATAAAAAGATGGAGTTCCGAGTCTTTCAGTCTTTGTAGGGGGATTTGGAGATGGGGGTAGGAAGGGTAGGGGCTACCCCGGCAGCTCACCTCTCTCGATGGTCGCCTGCTCCAACGATGAGGTGGGGCCGATGCCCAGTCTCTGCCGGGGGAGACTGCCGGACCACAGGGTCTCAGACACTCCTGCGGCTCTCACCGAATCGGGACTGCAGTGAGCCTATCTTAAACGACAGACTCAACAAACAGTCCCGGGTTTCGGCACCATCTGTCGCAGCCTTGGTCTCTTTCGGGAAGGGACCAGACCAGTGACGGGGTTCGCAGACTGCCTGCTGAGCTGTCGTTCGCGGCTATCCCTTGACCCAAGGTATGGTTTGCCTCGCGAGCTGAGAACAAACACCAAGGAGCCAAGGGTGGTCTGACCTGATCCGAAGATCTAGGCTGATCCAACTTTATTGGGGGGAAACAGGGGTTTATATAACTTGGGGTAGGGAAGGTTCTGGAAAAGGGGTGGAGCTGAGGCGGAGCATGCAAATCCACCTCAGCCCATAGGGTAGGCAAACTAGGGGGGAGTAAACTTGGGCGTGGACTGGTGACAGGCAGGGCCAGGGCTGCCCCCTAGAGGGAGCTGACCAATGGTAGCTGTCTCCTTGTTGCTAGGCACCTGCCTGCCTGGGGGAAGGTTCTGGAACTGGGAGAGCAGTAGACATCTTTATTTTAACAAAAACTGGGGATAAAACTGGGGATTTAGAAAGTCCGTATAGTAGTGTCATTGTCCGGGTTCTTCGGGGTCTTCCTGGACCTTCCACACGTCGAACTCCGTTCGGCGATCCCTTGCTTTCCTCCATTCCTGCATGTCCATATATTCCCCATCTCCAACAAGTGAGCATTTGCTCGGGAAAAATCCATGACATTATTTCTGAACACATTTGCCCAATCTGATCTCATGTGTGCTAATGTTTGTTCAAGAGTAAGAATGCAGTCTCTAGGGCTTATGTTGAAGTTTGCAAATACCTTTCTCATTGTATCATTCTCATTCTGTTCTATTCATTGCAGAATGGATAGTAGTGGTCCTTATGAATGCTATGAGGACATCTAACAGCAACTGGTGTGACTGCTGTCTAGTTCCAGAAGTTTGGAGTCATATCTCTGATTTTCTCTTTCCTAACCATGAAAAATAACTATGAGAGGAATCCATAAACATGATATGAAAAAATTCTGTTATATTTACTTCTGATCTTTACTGCTTTAGAATTGTGGGGTTTTTGGAAGTGCTTGGGCTTCTTTACTGATTTCTGAGCTTGTGACTGAACTTATGACAGCAGTGATGGTAAAGAAGGGATCCAACATCTAAAAAAACATAATATGTGATTTAAAATTAATTAACCCAGAAAATTATTACTCCAAGGGAATTTTTTAAATTAAATATTTTCACATATCAGCCTTACAGTCAGCTAGGTCATCATTTGTGCAGTGAAATGCTGCCTTTGATGAAGCAATATATCTGTATAATGTTATGAGATAGTTATGTCAGCATTTCTTTACCCGGAGAGTGTCCATAAAGCAAGTAGAGTTTGTATGTACTCATTGAGAGAATTGGGTACAGCTTCACTGACAGATTTATTGTTTCTGCATACATCCAATATACTAAACTGTGTGTTGAAGTACAGTATTTTCCCAAATGTGCAGAAGATGTTTTAAAACATCAACTATAGTTTTATAAACTATACAATTCAATTCGAAATCATGTCAGAAGCACTACTACTGCAGTGCTAAGAAGGATTTATATGTCCAGGAATAAATAATTAATAGAGCAGTTGATACACAGGGAAGATTACACTGATTAGGCTACATGATAGATGATACCAAACCAAACTGTTCCTGTAGACATTGTGTTGAGAGCCTTCAAAGGCTGTCAGGGGTGAATTGGTTCTGGATTTAGCTGTTCATTTTCTCATATAGCAACTTGTCTTGTAACAATTCACCTCTGTCAAATAGACATGAAAGGTACATCATTAATTTGAAAATGTTTGGAACCAGCTGAGTTAGTGTCTGTTACAGGATTTATCCCCCTTTCAGAAATATGACTTCATTTTGCTGTGATCCCACATCACATGGTAGGGTTTCTATAGTCTTTCTAACTTGGATAAGTACACAAAATGCCTCAGCTGAAATGAATGTTAAAGTTCAACTAGTGTAAAACACTGATGCAACTCTACTTCGAGCCTGTTCCCTCCACTCTTATCTCAGACTCATTCATGTTACTGGGAATCACTGTGGGAAGAGGTTACTTTACAGAAGAGAACAACAGATTACTATATGGCTTCCTTCTATATTTCTGTCACATGAACATATGTAAAAAAGTCTCACTGACACTCTTTCTGTTCTGTGAAATGTTAGAGGGTAGTCCCTCTGTGAGGCTGTCTTCTATTGATTGGTTTTGGAGCAATGTATTCCATCATGGTCAAAAAGGAGACAGGACAGCTCACTGAAAATGTAAGCTGTTGCGCTGTTCTTCCCCTCAGGAGGCAGCTGTGATAGGCCTTGTTTGTTCAACCAAGTCTTTAACTTGTGCAGAAGTTATTACTCAGGCAGTGTAATTTTCATGTAATACTTCTTATTAGAACTTCTGCTCATTTAAAAGTAATGAATAATTAAAATAGATTTAGATATTGAATAAAGCTGCATGCTTGGCAGGTGCTCAATCCAGATTCAGACTGTGCCCTCTTGTTACGGGTTTAGCTAAGTAGGCTTTGAATTAAGAAAAGCAATTAGGAATCACTTTTTGAGAAACAGGCTTTGGACATATTTTGGCCAGTGAGAGTGTAATGAGTGATTTCCAGGAAGATACCTGTTCTGTGAAAAAAAATGCAAAGTTAATCTGTCCTACTGTTTTGTCCACCTTCATTCACCATAATTTTAGCAGTTAAAAAGAGATGTTAAAAACAGTTTAAATAGCAAAGATATGGACTGGCCAGTCCCTTTTTTTCATCTGTCATTCATATGCCACTCAAAATGGACAAATCTCTCAGAAGAAAAGTTTTCCCTTAAAGTGTTTGGTGATATAAGAAGGGCACCATATAGAAATACAATGTCATACATATCAGTGAATTGCCTGTCAGAAAATTTGTTCTTAGTTATAGACCAGAATGGGGTACACATTGTACACATTTTTTCATTATGTTTGCTGAAAAAACAGAAATATTTTCTATTTTTATAAATTAAAAGGGAGCCTG
Source organism: Pithys albifrons albifrons (assembly GCF_047495875.1). Lineage (NCBI taxonomy): Eukaryota > Metazoa > Chordata > Aves > Passeriformes > Thamnophilidae > Pithys > Pithys albifrons. Next base: position 77,634,897 of record NC_092460.1, read on the forward strand.
CAAATCTCTGTATTCAAATGTCTGTAAAAAAGGCATTGGTGATGACACAGGTCCATCTCGTAAAGTTCCCTATGCATCTGTTGTTTCTCAGCCCTTACACCAGCAGCAGTGGCTTATTTGCCTTTGTTCTTTATTCTCTGCAATGAAACTTATCACCCTTGCTAATTAAAAATAGTCAGGCTCCTTTTGGTAAATTTATGAAATGTGAGTAATCTAGTTTTGTGAAGAAGTTGTTAGTGTTCCCTTTGTGTTTTCTTTTCTGTTAACAGTTGCTTTTTGGAGAGAGAAGGGACTCCAATAGTATGATTGTATTATTGTATGATACTAAACAATAATCAAGAGCTTTTTGTTTACTCTTGCTCCAATGAAGGCTTTTTACTATTTTAATGCATCTGTTCAAGGATAAATCTATTGTTAAAATCTGGGAGTTTCTTCTTCTTTCAGGCCTACACTTGAAATATTTTTACATTTTTATGCATTTAAAATGGAATGAACCCACTTACTTACTACTTACAATTTTTGCCATTCTGTTTTTTTTTTGGGGGGGGAGAGGGGTATTTATGGTTTGATTTTTTTTTAAACAGTAGCATTTTTTGAGCAGTCTGTCTTGACGTGTGTGGTAACATGATGGATGCATGGCTTTGACAGGGTTAGCTTGCTGCTGTGCTTGTCAAAATGATTTTATTGCTTTCCATGGCGAATGCTGCCTTTCTCCTTCTTTTGAGAATTTCTGCATTGGCTTCTATAATCCCAAAGTCATCAACAGGAATGTGGTCTGAAACAGACAGCCAGATAGTGAGACCTCACTGAGATCTGCTATTGTATGTTGAAAATTCCTCAGCTCTTGTCATTAAAAGAATACCCCCCCCCATTTTGTAAATGCTGGCTGGCTGAATGTGTAGAAGTAAAGTCCAGTTGGATATATTTGTTCCTCTTAGTAACAAATTCCTTAGTTTTCCTCTCATTTATATTTAGTCCTAATATCTTGTAGTCCTTCCTGAAATGTATGGTCCAATTTAAAGGCAGAACACAACATAAAATATAGCAGTCCATTACAGCCTTACCTCTTTGATACAGATTTATCTATGCTGTTTGGTTCCTATTAGAACTCCACTCAGGAGCTTCACATGCCCTATTTCTCCTCCCTTGTCGCACTTATCTTTCTGAGAACATAAGGTACAAAATGGTAATTCACTCTACTATTCACCTCCTTCCAGCCTGTACCCCTAACTGTAACCTCCACATCTCAAAGCAATCCAGTAGTCAATTGTGTTCATTAATTTATACACAGCAATCGTATCTGTTTCCTACAAAACACTGGATATTGAATTCATTGCAGCAGGTACACAAATATATGCACAAGGGACATTATCAATCAGGCTGTGCCTCAGTGCCAGCCCTGCCTAGGGCAGAGCAGTGCTCGGCGCAGTTTTGCTGAGTTGGCTGTTGGGAAACCTCCTAAGAAGATCTGTAGTTGGATGATGGGGTTGGGGTAGGGGGTTTACTTTGAGGTGATGGGTCGCCCAGCCCCTACCCCTGCTCCAGACCGCAGGGTGCGCTGCTCTCTGCCGGCTGTTTTCGAAGGGAGTGCGGGAGAGAGTCCATCCTCCCTGCTCTGTTCTCCTCCTGTCTGTTTCTTTGGCAGGCTCATGATGCCCCACATACAGCATCCTTTGCCACCCAGAAGACCCTTCTCCTCCTGAACCCGACTCTGTTGGCTTCCCAGCCCTCTCCTCGGAAACCCCATTTTAGACCACAAGAGAGCAGCAGTGCACAGCCACCTGATTCCCTTACTGGCGTTCACTTAAATTGCATGTAACCGAAGGATCTGGTTTTCAGGAAGCGCTGAACAGTCAGAGCTCCTGGGAGAGTCAACATGAACTCTGGCCTTAAGCCTCAGGAAAAATCAGATCCGTAATGATGCAGGACATTCTTTAATCCTCAGGCTGGAGGTAGTTTTTATGAGCTGAAGGAAAACTGTTGCATACAATCAGAACTGAAGGAATATTTATCTTAATGAAAAATGAGAAATATACCCTTCTTTCCAGTGATTAAATGTCTTATTATGTGTTTCAAATCTTTCCATGGCAGATATCCACTATTATTTTCATTACAGTTCAAGTGCTCTAGGAGAATTAAAGTAAAGTCAGGAGGTGTCTGCAGAGTAAGCTGTTCTATAAACAGATGCTTCTGACATTCAGTCAAATGACTGACTGCTGCATTGTGGAGCAAGGCTTATTCCCCATTTCAAATAAAAGAAGCTTCTGGCATGAAGGGTTCTGAAATTGCAAGAACAGTACTTTCAGCTCCAGTTGCAGATGGCAGGAAGGTTAACTGACATAGCCATAAATTGCCAAAAAAATTAACTATCTGTGTAATTTGGGTCAAGTCTGTCTCTCTTAGTTATGTATATCTAGAGCAACTAATGCACAGAATTTTCTTCTCCATCAGTAAAGATGGTAGGTAGGAATTTAGTGGTGGGTGTGTGTTGAGCTGAGAAGGTGGCTGTTTGGCATTCATGCACCAAACTGAAAGAAAAAAGAGAGAAACGGTCTAAAACCTGCCAATTTTCAGGATGTCCTGGGGCCTGTGCTGGCAGAACTGTCTACCCTGACTCTGTGCTGCTGCAATGGGGCTGTGGCAGCCTGAGGATACTGAAGGCAGGCAACACTGGAGGACATTTGTCCTGCACCTTGACAATAGCAACAGTTCAGGGACCAGTATAATATCTTACAGTGCAAAATCCTTGTGGTGTGAGCTTCTGCATGTGTGTCCTATATAGGCAAGCTGCTGCTGCTGAGTTTTGACATGGAGCCTGGGATTTTTTTCTGTGTCTCAAACACACCACCAATTTTTGTCCAGATTGTAACTGAGCTTTACAGCCTTGTGGCTGGAGATTCTATTGCTGGCTGGAGAGGTGCAGGCTTGGCGGTGGACAACTGTGGAGGAATAATAGTAAGTCCGTGGTACCGCTGTCACTCTCTGGGAGCCCAGGAGACTCCTCTATCTCACAGATAAATCACCTCTCAACTCATCACAGATTAATAGATCCCCAGACTGTGAGACCTATCGCCATATGTTGTGGCCTATCCATAATGAATGAAAGGTGTAGATTAAAGCAGTGACCAACAGTGTTATTTGTAAATAAGAAACATTGTCCTGTTCTGAGAATAGCTTAAAAAAAGTATTATTCACCCAACAGTGCATTAAAGATTGCCTTTGTAGAAAAATTGCCTGTGCTGATCTCACTCATATAGTTGCTGACTGGATGATGGACAATATTTGAGCATATTTAGCTGTCCTCTTAAATACAACAGCACCTCCATACTCAGCACATCTGTTCCCCTTCTGTGTTCATAAATGCCTGCTAGTGTTACAAATAACTTTTACTAGTTTTTTAGTCTTGCTAGCGCTTCAGAAACAATATAACTAAGTGGAAGTGGTGTCAGCTGAATTTTATTCACCTGAGTGCATTATTGTTAGAATTGTGCACTACTTTCCATTACAGGGACAAACAGGACAGTGTTGTTGCAGAGCTGTAATGGGTCACAAGTCACAGGGCGAACTGTTTTCTCCAGCTAAACCTGTATGTGGCAGGTGTACAGCTCAAGGGCATGTGCTGTACTCTAATCTTTCACACTTTCCCCATCCTGGCTTTGGCCCATGCCAGCCATTCCTCTCCAAGCAATGCATGGGCACAGCTGTAGGTATACCTATGGGGATAATACCTTCTGTTTATGGCAGAGGATATGTCCTGAGCTGTTTAGTCAATCCGCAAAGGAGAAGCTGACTCTGCTTGGTCAGATGCAGCCATGATAGCTTGAGTTTTCGCCAGACACGGAAAGAAACTGCCTGACCTCCTCTCAACTTGAAAATGTCCCTGTGATCAGGCATTGGTTGCCTTGGTTGCTGGTGCTCTGAGATCAGATTCAGAGTCATGTAAGAGTTTCATTTGGTGAGAACAGACTTAGGATCACCTGTGACTTCTGCTCTCTAGCAAAACAATACCAGTGGCAATCATTCACTGAACAGCTTCATGCCTCAAACAAACCCGTTATTAGAAAAATGCTGGGGAAGCTGCTGCATCCTCACGTAGCTTAGCAGAGCTTCTATAGATTTCCTTAAACAAGACTTTCCTAAAGACTCTCTGCTATAACTCCTACCTGTCAAGCAAGACCTTATGAATCAGACAGAAACAGATTCACCTCTGATCCAAATGAGTGAGAATGATGACTGCTTGTGCGGCCGCACAGCTGCGTAACCAGTATCCTGTGACAGAGAGAAACATAGGTTCAGTGCAGCTATATGAGGTGGAAGATCTCTGCCTTTCTGCACTTAGCTTCAAAAGTTGTAATTTTCCTTTGAAAAAGATCATAGGCTCATAGGGTAATTAGCCCTGCATGTGACAAGAAAACTTCTATTTTTCTGTGCAAATATGTTCTTGGCCAATTAATAGACAGTTGATTTTGTATTGGTACTATTTTTTATCCTTTAACTTGTATAATTGTCTCCTCTCTCAGATACTGCTCTTAATGCCTTTATAAAAGTTTATCATATTTCTTTTCTAGAATAAGCAGGTGAAAGTAATTTAACTTGTTTCATAAGACACATTAAGTGTTCTTAAAAATTCTCCATTCTCATAATCATTGTGATGGTGCTTCTTTGAGTCTGTTCCCATTTGAATTCCTGTTTCATAAACATAACTGAAAGGGTATCTTGCCTTTTTAGAGGATTTTCTATTTTCCTTACATCACTGTGAAATAAAATGCTTATTTTCTCCCAACTACCACTGTGCTCTTTCTTCTTCTTCCCTCTTTTTAAATGCTATTTTGACTCTGTGTGTCCCTCATGATATATCCTCATTTCCTTGCATCTCTTTTTAATGTGAGGTATAAGCAAATAATCTTATTTTGGGAAAATATTGCTGTAAAAAGTTAACTGAAAAAAAATAAATATCAAAGTACTGCTCATTTTGTGTCATACTTGCAGTGACAGAATTAGGGTAAAACTGAACAATTTCCAGCTTTTTTCACATTTTCAAAGTAACCTGAAGCATTTTGTTTTGGTATAGAACATCTAATGACTATTGTCATGGTAACTGTTTGAAGAGTCTACATTGCATGTTCAGTTTTACTAGTATCACTTCAATGCAGTGATATTAAAAATAGTGGAAAGACTACCCGCATTGCAAAACTTGGATCAGTTTGAATAATTTATGATGGAACCATGAAATAGACTCTGCTTGCTGATGTCTGTATGCTTCCACTGAGAAGAGCAGGAGGCCAGGAGTGAGTGCTGTCCTCAGCTACCTGGGGATCTGTCTGGTCTCCTATTTTTGACTGTGTGTTTATTAATGAACCATCACTTAACTCTGCAGACAGTCTACTGTATTAACATGAATAAGATTTTGTGTTCTACCACAGAAGAAAGTATCCTGATGGCAAAGTACCTCTCAAGTAATATCAGAAATACAGGCAAAGTTGGAATGAGAAAGTATGCTAGAATCATTCCTACTTTCTGAGCTGATCCCAGTTGTGAACATTTTTGCTCTTACAGGCAAATAGGCCCAAGTGGGAGGTGGCATAGCAGAAAGTGCAGTCAGAAGTAACAAATGTAGCAGATGAAGTGTGGAAAGAGGTGGTGGTGTGACTCCATGTATTTTGACAGGTATGAATTTTTATGTTTTGAAAGGTATCAGCCTATTAACTTTGATAAAAGCCTGGAGACGTGCAAAGTGGGAGGATATACAGGTGGACTGGCTTATATCTGACAAGAGATATCCTTAAATATCATACCTGAATTTTTTGCAAAATGCAAAGATGAATTTAAAAATGCATTGATTTTTTCGGATATGTGATTTTGTATGATGGACAGTTATAAGATGGTCTAAGAGACAGTGGCTGCATCCTTCAAAATTCAGGTGCCATGCACTCATCAACTCCCAGAAATTAAATAGAAATTGGTTATTTGCACATATTTGCAAGATCATGCCTTCATACAAATTAAAGTTTCATATCAGATTTGCACAAATTTGGAGAATGTTGTCATCAAGCATTCTATCTTGCTTACAGAGCATCTTTGTAGGGTTATGTTTCATGTTGTCAGAGATTTGTTTGATAGCTTGAGAGATATCTCTAAGCCAATGTTAATTTACTTTTTTTCTTATTAGAGAATGAGATTATACTTTTAATAATCTAAAAATATTTAAAATGTTTCAAACCCAAATTAATTGCTCCAACTGTCTTGTTTTATCCCTGGCTGGTATAAGTTTTTTTATTTATTATCTACTTCAGGCTCAGGTGTTGTCAGCTGGGGGTTATTGTACATATGAGTGACAATAACAGATCGGGTTTTATGGGTATATTTGTCTGACAGGCTAGGTAAAATTAAAAGAAAAAATGGAGCTTCAGTAACTGTTGGCAATAAAGAAGAGTTAGAGTCTAGTTCAGAATGATACCGAAGTAGGTGCTTAATTTCAAGCATGTGAGCAACTCTATAAAACTTGATTGCACAATTAAATGTTTAAAAGATCACTCCCTGGAAGGCTTTTAATGTATAGGGCATAGTGTAGAAAAACACAAGCTTCTGATAACCCATCCTATTTAGACTAAAAATTGATCAATGGATGTTTCATATTCATTCCCACAGGTTGTGAAGAGGCTGCCAGAAATGACCTTAGAAAATAAAAATAATGTCTGAAGTGAAGGGGAGAAGGGAATGTTGGTCTTGGCCAGAAGTGCTTAATTTTGACCTAATAATTCACTCAAAGAGGAGGAAAGAACTAATAGTTTTCACTCTGTTTTCACAAAGATTTTGATTATCTCCTTATGGATATTAAATGTGTTCTTGATAGAAACACAATGAAACAAGTCTTCAGAAGTTAACTGCTTGCAGATCCTATGAAGTGAAGAACTGGGACATTGAATTTTAGCTCATTCAGTGCTTCTTTATAACTTTATGACATAGACTTAGCTGGAGACCTAAAATTCCAATTTAGATAGTCTTAAAAACTAGTCAAGGGATTAGTGCTCTGAGAACTGGTCTGTAGATCTCTGAGAGTGCAATTGTAAATATTCTAGATGAATAAATGGAACGGAAAGACATTCTGATACCAGAAGTAGTAAGATGTAACTTGTACTAAAGCTAAGTTGGAAAGCAGAGAATAGGTAAAAAAATGAAAACTGAGGTGGGAAAAAGAACTACATAGCTTCTATGAAAGCTACCTGAAAAAAAGTTCAGGACAAGTCACAGTATGTCAGAGGTTTCTCAGTAACATGTCTTGTAACAAAGAATACGTCTTAAAGGATGACACCTCTAAGACATCATTCATGTAAATTACAGTAATCATTTAACTGATAGTACAACATTCTATTTTCTTTTTCATAGGATGAGATGCAATTCAATTAATTTTATCCACCGATGTAGAAAAATTATGGGGAAATTTGTGTGTCACATGTGACATTAAGGCTGTTCAGTGCTCTATATGTGACATGAAATCTGTGAACTAATGGGAGAATGACTAAAAGAAAACACCACAATGACGCTTTCTATGGTCACATTACATAGTGCAGACAAGCTAACTCTTGCTCTAATTTCTTAAATGTTATATGTGTTACCTAAAAGCACCTGAACTGGTATTCCAGCTCCTTGTTAACTGAATACTCAGACTCTGTTGCTTCTGATGAAATTCCTTAACCTTGTTAACAGCTGACTTTCTTCCCCATCTCAAGTATCAGTTTTCCTGAAGAACGAGGGCAGCAAGACCTCAACAGCCAGAATGTTTTTATTTCCATTTTGTCTTTTGCTTTTCTTTAAGAAATTTCATAGTGGAACTGAGACATTTTAATTTTCTGTCTTATCTGAATCAAAATATATTTTTAGATGTATGGATAATTTGAACAAAATAGGAACTGGGACAACAGAAGCAATTACAACCTTTGTTTCTTTCATTCATCTTTTGTGGGTTTGAATCACTTAATTACACTTTTTATTTTCTTCTGTTAATGGGGCAAGGGCAGCCTGCTTATCTAGGTAGTGATCAAAACCCAGAACAACAATTGTGGAGTGTCTTACTGACCACTAAAAGCTGCATTTTCCTCTTCCATTTTGAAAAGAGAATAATATATTTAAAAAGAGCAAATTGTAATGCAAATAGCAAGTGTCTTGTTAAAATATCAGTGTAGGATAAATTACGTGAAATGTAGCCTTGGGATTTCAAATTAGGAACATAATATCAGACACAATTACACTCAATACACCTGGAAGGTGGCATAATTATCTCCATAGAGTATTTTTATGTGGTATATTTAATCTAATTCTGAGCTCTGGGTTTGGCCTGATGAGCATAATGACACTGTCTTTTGTCTCTGTGTGAGGCATGAGTCTTACCATCCCTCTCACATGTATTCTGGACTGCAGAGTACCGCTCCTTTAGTCCGAGTTTCAAGCTCAGGTATTAGTCAGGTGCTGACCCTCAGTACTTTCCGGAGCCTTGGTTAGGGATCCTGTAGCTGAGTCTTAGGGGATCACAATGCAATGTGGGAAGACCTGAGGGTTAAACAGTATAAATGACATATAAACATAACCATAGTGAATAACAGGAACTAGCTGAATGTAGGTTGGAGAGAAATAAAGCCTATAATATGTACTGTATAATTAATTGGTATTCCAGATGGAGTCTGCAAACAGATTTTGTAAAATGGGAGCACTGCATAATTAATAGGTACATGTATCACACAGAAGAGTTGATTCATTGCTAGAAATAGGGGCATAACATCAATCTCTTGTACACCCTAGGATGTGCTAATCAAAATTTTCCAAGTTTAAATGAGGAAAGAAGGATGCTACAGTCTGCACAAATATATTCCTGTGTTACTACTTGTGGAAATAAAGGAGAAGTCAGGGCAAACTCTTACATTTTCTCATACAAAGTACACACAGAGTGTTTGATGTCTGATTAGATAGGAGTATATATGCACACATATGCACACATGAAAACAGAGTTTCTGTGGATATGCAGAGCAAAATACCAAGTTCTTGGTTTCCCTAACAAAGCCTGCTGGCTCCATGCCATAGCTGCAGAGTGATGCTATTGCATGATGCATGGTGACTGTCCCATTTAGAGTGGGGCTACTTTCATGCTTATGCCTAAGCACACAAAATAAGGGTCTTTTTTGATGGGCTATTTGACAGGGTTTGACCAACCTACTGTTCCTCTCCTTCTTCATATATTGGAGGATAGAAGCACTTATTGATTAATAGGTTACATACAGCAGTACAAATAATTAATTAACATTTATCATTTCATGATAATATAATTGCTAGAGCATTACAAAGTAACAGGATACTTATTATCCTAAAACAAAACCCAAACCAAATACTGAGTTTTGACCTCACATGATGGACTTATAAACGTAATTATCACTGCATTTATTGATTGACTTTATAGTAGCACCTACAAACCCTAAAAACATTTGCCCAGCCATAGTTCTGTTACAACCTAAGTTGAAGAGAAGGCACTCTGATTTTTGGTTTAGACTATTAAAATGCACTTGGAGTATGTGATGCACAATACCTAGCACAAAATATATCACAATTAAGACAAATCATTTTCCTGAAGTAGTTGTAAGAAAAATTAAAAAAACGCATTATGGTTCATTTTCTTTTGGGTGAAGATATAAACTTTTACTGCTAAGTTCATATTAGTTCATGACTTTTGAACTTGACTGTTGACATCTCTCTAGCTAGGGCATGATTCTACTGTACTTGAACTCATTGTCAAGACTCCTGTCCACTTTACTGGGACAACAGCCCTGCTTTTTCCTACTAACTTACATTCCAAGCTGTAAAAACTGTTTCTTCAAATTTTCTAATCCACTGTAATAACCCTTTTCAGTTAGAATATGTATGCTAATTGTGCTGATTCTGTTACTGATTTTAAATTCTGATTGATAAGCATTGGATAAGTTAGTGAACTAACTATAAGAAATCTTTACAGTTAAAAACAAATTACAAATTATTCCCTTAGGAATTTTGAATAATGACTGAAAATGATTCTTCCATGAACATCCCCCTATTCTGCCACATTGGGTGAATGATTTGTTGCACTCTAATGTCAATATGTGGGATAAAATCAAGTGGTGTGATAGGTAAAGTTAGATCTTAGTTAAAATATAATTGTTTAAATATTTTATTAATTAATATATATTGTGGATTAAAATATTAATAATTGTAATTAAATTTAGTCAGAGACTGCTTTCAGTCTCAGTGTTTTCCATAAGTTCTCTCAGCCTGGAGAGGACGCAGTGGCTTGTAGCAGTTTTGTACAATGGTCATGTAGGTCTAACAAAGTTAGAAGTAATTCATCTTGGGGGACGTGGTTGTCTGAATGCTCTTCTTCTTTTTTCAAAAGAACCCAAAAAGTCACCAGAAATTCTTAGGGAAAGACAGCTTGCAGCACAGAGATAGCATGTACTTAAAGTTATGAGCAGATTCAGAGAATTATTAAAGCTAACATCACAGATCAAACTCATGAAAACATGGTAATAATGATCACTTGTGCTTACCACAGAAACAATGAAGGCCACATCAAAGAATGGTAGATGGTAGAGATGAAACGGTATATTAGGCTTTCTAAAGTCAGGATTTATACCAATTCAGGATTTATTCCTGTAGTGTACTTATTTGTGTACTGTGCAGCCTAGTTTTAAGTTTCTAGCAATAGGAGAGATACCAGATTTTACTAGCAATCAGTTTCTAACAAGCAAGTTATAGTCTTTAAACACTCAGAAAGTCTCTAGTGATAATAGGATTCATCTCTACATACTAAGGAATACTACTGAGCTTGCTCAAAATACCTACATGCTGTCTTGAATACATGCAAGTTGTGCAGATATGATTGTTGTGTGTAAGCACTGATGGCATGTTAGGCACTGAATTCTAATTCTAAGGTTTAATTATTGAACTTCAATGAGCTCAATAGTTTTTGAAATGCAATGTTAATTGTTCGCCTTGTGACAGAATCTGGGATTGAATTGGTGATTAGCAGGTAGGTTTATATTCTGCTTTATCTGTAGTGAGTGGATAGCTTGTATCTTGGAACAAATTCTGATGTTTGAACTGAGGTTGCTGAAGGATGTATTTACTTGCATGTCACTTGCAGCCATCACAGTGCAAGTGACAGATATCACTCATATCACACACTGATACCAAAATAAATACCAGATGTTACAAGCTTTCCCAAGTTCCTTGTCCTTGACTTCTTTATATCTTTTAGTCACAGAGAGGAGATGTTGTTATGGAATAATAGAATCCAACTAAAAACTCTTCCTTAAAGAAGACATCTATTCTCATGCTTAAAATGGTTTATGGCAGATGTCTTTCTTCCTTTATTTTCCTCAAACAGCCTGAGTTTGGGTTTCTGTCAAGCAAACAGAGACTGTATTTGCTTCAGCCTGTGTCTGAGTTTCAGCTGTGGTTGTAGCAGGGACAGCAGAAATAGCCTTGTCCAGATTTGCAGCCTGAGTTTGGGTTTCTACCGAGCAAACAGAGGCTGTATTAGTTTCAGCTACTTGAGTTTGGGTCTCTACAAAGTGAACGGGGGCTTTGATGGCCTTGGCTTGAATCTGAGTTTCAACTGTAGTTTTAGCAGGGGCAGCGGAGATAGCCATGTCCGGGTCTGCAGCTTGAGTTTGGGTTTCTACAGAGCGGATGGAGGCTGTATTAGTTTCAGCTACTTGAGTTTGAGTCTCTACAGAAACAGCACTGACCTCATGCTGTGTTTGGACTCCGCTTTCGGTAGTCTGAACGGGGACTGCACGGGTCTCGGACGGCATATTCCCATTTTCTATCCTGTCCTCAAGCCATTGACAGTAGTCCATGGCAGAGCGATAAGCACTAGCCAGGCCCCAACACAAAGCAGAGACGCGCGTATACGGGTCTTCATAGGAAAAACACTCTTCTGATAAACAGCGGGCCACCTCAGCAGAGTCACACACTTGTTCTGATGTGAACTTCCAATAAACGGGGGGTGAGATACGCTCTAGCACTTTACCGAGATCCAACCAAGCCCCATCCCACCCCGAGGGGAGAGGGGAAGGGAGAAAAGGGGATTGATTAGCCGGAAAATAGGGAAGACACCAATCCAACCTAAAGAAACCGAATGAATCAAAACAAACACAATTAAAACCTCAAGGAAGGGGAACAAACATGAAACAATCTCACCCAGGACAGGAGAACCACGACCAACCGGAGGGACCAGGCTCCAACCACCTCCCACCAGCTCCTCAGCCAAAGAAGGAAGAAACAAATCTAAACACCTCCTCCCCTGCTACGTGGAAGACATGTGTGGAATACTTGTAACTTCCTTGGATACAATGGTTACTGAGGAAGCCATGGGTCAAACCATTACACCATGGCAAATTGAGAACATCAGGAATGTGGGGTTTGGTGAACCTGAGAAAGGTGTTGTGTAGTAGATAATTCCAGTGATAAGAGGAGCCACGAGTCCATTTCTGTTGTGCATGAGTACAGCCTAGATGACATTCACTGCATGGCAGGCACTTCACTCCTGTTGCACTTCTGGATAGATCAAAATAAGTGTAAATCCTCCATAAATGAAGTGAAATAGTTCAACAGAAAAAAATGTCAGAGTACTGCAAAAATCTACATAGCTTCTCTTTGGCATTGATTAAACTGAATGTTTTGACTTTTCCTTTGACTTATGGTTAAGTGAAATGCAGCTAAACTAAATCTCAAAGCATAAACATACTTATATGTTTTAGAAATTAATTACAAGAATTTCTCTCCATACACATTATGAATTATTTCATTTTAACCTCTGTATCTGATAAATGGAATAAAACACACTGAATTTTAAGGAAATTTTGACACATTTCAAGTATTTGCAAGTGCAGAGACATACCTTACTTGTCAGTTCCAATTGTAATTAAAAGAATACTTAAAAACTCTTTAGCAGCTGACAAATCATTTGGTAAAATGAAAGCCACAGTACTTTGTAGGAAGCCCCAGGCACACTGGTCAGTAAACAGTGAGATAGAAAAGAAAATAGAGTTTGCTTTTAAGAGAATTTAATGAGTGATAATGACTTGTCTTCAACCGTAGTAACTTGTTTGATACAAATTACTGTTTTGAGGCATCATTTTTTGCTCCACTAAGGTTACTATTAAGCCTCTGACTTAAATGGGCCAATGATTTGAACTAAGTTTTGAGTAAAAAAGAATTGTTTTTACTTTTCTCCATCCTCCTGCATTCTCACTTCAGTAAGTTGGTGTGAGAGACTGAAATGGTTAATGGCTTAAATATTGTTAAAATCACTGAAATACTTCGTCCATTGTAGCAAATTGTGCAAGGAAGCAACGGCTCACTGCAGCCCACTCATCCCTGAATATGCACACTAATTGACACTTGAGATAAGATAAAGGTGGTATTATTGTTTGATTATCCCAGGAAAAAAATGTATTCACAACTGTAAGAGACTAGAATATTAATGGTTCAAACAGTCAAGGTGCAAGATGAGGATCTGCAAAGTAACCACCCAGGTGCAAAGGATCTGCACACTCTCACCTCAGGGCGCAAGCTGGGTGTTGAACAAGATAAGGAAAGAGGCAAACCCTGGGAGGTAGGTAGTGTTTCTTTGTCCTAATACAAATTATTCAGCTATGTAACTTCCCTCTGGGAAAGTACCAAAACATTCACATCCAGCCTGAAGGTGTTCATCTCTGCTAGTGGGACATAATGGGACACAATCGACTCAGCTGTGCTGACATAACAGGCAGCTGTAACGGTCTTATAAGGTGTTGAAGGCTCTTGAAATGTTTGTGATCCAGTGTTACATCATCCAGTATAAAACTCCCCACCCCAGGGGAGGTACTTAGGCATTTCCACCTAGCTAAGCATAACTTCTATGGACTCTGTGTTTTGTGGGCTTTTTTGTCTACCCTTGACAGACTAAGATGGCAGACAAGACCCCAGCCACCACATCAAGACTGGGTTTCACTACCAAGAAGATGACAAGAGGAGGACCAACACGATGCCATGGGAATCCATGGAACAATGATAGTTTTTCTACTTAAACTGTCACTCTCTCACTCTCCACTCTCTTCCTCTCCTCACCTCTCTCTTTTCCCTATTTCTTTCTATGTCTCTCTACCTCACATTTACTGTTAAATAAAAAGCCGTACTCTTGACTTTGGTATATGGTCTTGTTTGCATTTTAAGTTTGGTAGATGCATCTCTCTAATTTTAGTAACAGTATCATAACAGGTAGATCTTATTGGGACCAGTGAGAAGCAGTCACCTGAAATGCAATCTTATGAAGTTTTTTGTCCTGAAGGGCACACAATTGTAGGAAGGCCTTCAGGTGTAGCTGAAGCAAGCAAGGATAAAACGGAAACATCGTATCTTTAATTTCTTATTAAAAAAAATCATCAAGACAGTTTTCAAACAGTGCCTGACAATAATGCTCAAAGACATTCATTCCATCAAAGCCAAACCTGTAATTCAGAGGCATAAATAGAGCATGTAGGGTTGTCTTTTAAGGTGCTGTCAGTTAGTATCACGTAAAAGGTGATAATTAAAACTCTGACACTCCTATTTCCCTTTGAAAAATAATTCTGGTGTTAAAACACATCTGTCGATTTTTTTAAAAATCAAAAAAAATATGTGTACTAGTGGACACGGAGAGGGCTGAATGAGCAGACAGCCGGCTGGTTGAAAACTGCTGTGCCCAGAGGGTGGTGATCAGGGGTGCAACATGTAGTTGGAGGCCAGTGATTAACAATTCCTGGTGAACATTTTCACTGCTGATCATGATGGGATATAATGTACCCTCACCATGTATACTGATGACACAGGGAGGAGCAACTAATATATCAGAGTGTTGTGCTGCTGTCCAGGGGGACCTGGTCAGGTTAGATAAATGGTCTGACAGAAATCTCATAAAGTTAAAAATATGGGAAGTGCAACATACTGCACTGGGGTGGCACAGCCCTTGGGTACCAGTAGGTGGCACTGACTAGTTGGAAAGCAGTTTGACCTCTAGAGATCCCTTCCAACCTCAGCCATTCTCTGATTTTATGTTTCTATGATGGCACTTCTTTAAACTCATGATCTGGAAAAAAATAGATGATCCTGAAAAAAACCATGTCTTTTTATTCTTTCTTTTTAAAAATGTTAATCCATGTTGAGTTTTGCAAATTTGTCTTCAAGATTTTTAAAGTTCTGATTCTCAAAATATAATAAAAAACAATAATATTGTTCATTTCTTCTTGAATTATTTATTATTGGAATAAAAAATTTGCTAGTTACTTGCCTATATGTTCCCTACGCTTGATAAATACAGACCTCAAACTAATTCCAAAGAGACCAATACCCAATAATTTTTGCATTCTTCTAATGTGACACGCTGTGGGAGCAGCTCACATAGGCACAACTGGAGAATTAGGTAGGAAAATATTATATCAGACTCATTTATATTTATTACTGGGTTTGGTCCGGAATGCATGTGGAAGACTGGCTGCCAATATCTTGTTGCCACAAGCAGGAAAAACAGCTGTATATCTAAAAGCAAGTGCGGGTAAACAGATAAATGCAATTAACACAATGCAAAGGGTAGTACTTTTCACTACTTGGACTGAATCCCAAACCACAAATTTATGCACCTTTTTTTTTCTCTGCACTCATTTAGCATTGATTTAGTGCATACACACATTTAGTAGGATAAATTAGACCAAAAATGGGTAGGAGGAAAAAGATTCGGGTGAAAAGAAATGGAAGAAAAAAGAAGGCACAATAGAGATGAACAGAAAACTGCATGGTGGCTACAGGCAAGCTCCAAGACAATGGAGGAAGAGAGTTCTTTCATACAGAAAGTTCTTTGGTCTGAGCAGATGATCTATTCCTGTAGGAATTTGTACTAGTCAGAATCTGGAGAACTGCAGTGTAAAGGAGTTGTAATTTTAAACAGAGCTTTGGTTGAAGTCTTCTGCGGTTCAGTCTGGAGCTGATGTAAAAGAACTCAAGAGTTCCGAAAACCCTACACAGGAGAAAATAATGAAGCTTTTTAGGCTCTTGGAGGTTATGAAAATCAACACTAGTTGTCACTGTTGTTTGCAAATCTCCTTTAGCTGTGGATTTGACTTAAACTTGAGCAACTTTAGTTGCACAAGTGTAGTAGACATTCCAGTTTAATTACAGTTAGTTTCACCTTTGTACAGCTAGGCTTTTGGGGGATCAATTAAACTCAAAAATATAATTTGAAGAAAGGTAGGTAGAGCTAAATATTCTTGAATTTTGATAATTGTATAGACTTGAACCTCTCACCTTCTTCTTTGTGCCTTTTCTTTGACACTAAAACAGGAAAATGTTGAAAAGAAACCTGTGAAATATTTCTAATACAGAGGTTCTTGGACAAATTAATTGTTCCATTCCTCATATTTATATTGCCTGTGAGCACATCTATTCCTTATCCACATATCTGCAATAAACATCTAAGGTTCATGTAAATGCATTTCTGAAGGAGATCCTACAGAAACTGATTCCTTTTAAGACTACAGTAACTTGTTTAATTCTCTGGAATATTAAGGCTGTAGACTACTAAACTGCAGCCATTGCTTTTATTCACTGTGTCAAAAGCAAAGTTACAAGAAGGAAAATATTTCTTCTGCTTTCTTTGTTTCCCTTCTGTCAAATAAAAGCATATGTTCTTTTCTGAGAAGATTTAATTAGTAGAATGCATAAGTGAATATAATTTATAAACAAAGACATATGAAAAAAGAGGAAAAACATAGCTAGGAAAAGAAAAATTCCATAAATACAGCCTTCATGTCTTGATGGCATTTCTAGGTCTCTTCTTTGGAAGATAAAGAATACTCCCTGGCAATTTACTGTGTAATGATTGCTTTGACATTTACTGCATAGTTGGACTAAATGATACTGAAATTATGATGTAGTCATCACATTAAGGCTGGATTCTTCAGTATGTCTGGCATGCTCTTTGTTAGTAGATCATTGTTCTATACTGTGCATTGGGGAGAACCTGGTTTTGGTGAGGTATTTTTGTCTTGTCATGTTGCATGTACTAGTTGCATCAAGGATTAATGCTATATTTGATTCTCCCTCTGCCTCATATAATTTATTTTGTTTTGGTTGAAGCTGACATGGTGTCAGCTTCACCTTTTCCTTTCTCTATCTTTTTTTTTTAACTTCTTGCTGCAGATTGGTACCTTGTCAGTGGGGTTAATTATCTCTTGCCCTGGTTAAGACACTTCCATTTTGCTACAGTTCTCCTTCCCTGTATCATTTTATGGATATCCTGATATCACATTCCTTAGTCTGAACACCTCTTAGAGGTATGTGTCCATGTTTCAACATTTAGTCTCCCTCTCCTTTTTCTCAGTTATTTTTTTTTATTCAATGTGTTTTAATTTTACACATGAGCAATTAAGCTTGTAAGACAAATAAGTTGTTGCCTCTGATAGCATTTTGTATTAATTAACCCATTTCATTGTCCTGGTTAGCTAGCTATCTTCATGAATTTGGAAAGCTTACTGTTTTGGGGAGGATTTTGCTTCATGGGTTGTCATAATTCTCCCTGGTATAGGATATATTTGACTGCATAATTCCTATAATTTTACTCATTATTTTGCTAAAGTTACATGGAAAGTGAAATGATTCTGTAGCAAACATTCTTCCCTTGTGTGTGATACATCGGAGTGCATGGTGAAGATAAGGAGAAAACTACTGTTCTGTCAGGATGATTTAATGATGGATATCAAGAAGACATTGCAGCAAAATGGCAGAACAAAGCTTCGTTGCTAAGAATTAACATAAAGCAAAGTGTTACAGTCAACATAGAAAAGAGGGATTTGAATGAGTACAAACTGTTTTTGACTAAGCAGCACAATGCCAAACCATTCAGGAGAAGTGTCATTCTGGGATATGCTAATGCAAGTTTTGTACTGAGGACATGGCAACTAATCATTCTGCTAAGTTGGCAGGCAGTAGTAAGGTTTCAGCTGGAGTTTCATTGCCAATACTGTGTATTTCATGTTAAAGCAGATGCTGATAAATTGGAGAGAGCAGGTTAAGAGAGTAATAAAAATAATCAGAAGCTTAAAGTATAAAATTTAGGATGAAAGACTGAACATTTAAGTTGTTTTATTCTAGAAGAGGAATTATGGAGGTTAAAAGAGGTTGCAAAAGGAAGCTAGAGAGTGACTTGTTACTCCACATGTCCATTGTGTGCAAGAGTTTAATTGTCTTATTTTTCTCTAAGGGAGAGTTGAGATTAAAGGACAGTTTCTCATTATGAGGATTCCTCAGGAACAAGCTTCCAAGGCATGGGATGGGATGAGATTCCCACTAATGAAAATTCCTGAGAACAAATCTCTTAAGAACGGTGTATATATATTTCATCCTGTCTTGGTGTGGAGGGTGAGAGCTAATGGCATGACATCTTATGCCTAAGGAATGTAAGCTGCTATTGATAATTTTTCACGTCCCTATTTCTATAAGTAGCTAAAATTTCAAGAGGATAAAGCAATAAGGCAGATCATCTTGCTTTACTTTGGGATATACAGATTAGATGTTGAAGACTAAATTAGTTGTCTTTGGCTTTCAGACTGTGTGGAGAAAGAGTGAGCTGCACAACAGGATTCATTTGATCTGCCCTAGAGCCTCTACAATGGCCTGAACTGTTCTCTGGTCTGCTTCTTTCCTCTGGCTCTGAAGAGGTCCTGGGAGACTTAGGTGATTAACTTTTATATGCTCAAACGAAGTGAGAGAACTCAGCCCAGCACTTCAGATTCTGAGATTCCTCGTGTGCAGGTGTCTTTCATACACAAGTATGTAGTTTAGCAAAATGGCTTAGGGCAAATCTTTCAGATGGGTAGAGATAGTTTTCCAGCTGATTCAAGCCTAGTGAGGCAATAGCAAGAATCTTTCTGGCTGGTTGGTAATTATGGGAAAGATTCTTCACCCAAAGAGTTGTCCGGCACTGGAACAGGCTCCCCAGGGAAGTAGTCACGGCACTAAGCCTGAAAAAGTACCAGAAATGTTTGGACAATACTGTCAGGCACATGGTGTGACTCATGGGGATGGTCTTGTGCAGGTCTAAGAGTTGAACTTGATGATTCTTGTGGGTCCTTTCCAACTCAGCATATTCTGTGATTCTCTGACTAGAGGAAATGGCCTTAAGTTGAGACAGAGCAGATTCATATTATATATTAAAAATAATTTTCACTGTTAGGTTGTTCAGACATTTGAATACATTGCCCAGACAGCTGGTGGAGTCACCATCCCTAGAGATGTTTAAGAGGTGTCTGGATCTGGTTCTTGGTGATGTGGTTTAGTGGGTTAGGGGTTACAGTGCTAGTGCTGCATTGAGAGATGCACTTGGTGATTTTAAAGGTGTCTGCCAACTTTGATGATTCTATGATTCTAGAAACAGCACAGCATCACCTGCAAATGGAGTGTGTCCTCTTTCCCCACTCCTCAGCACTGGGGAGGCCACATTAGGAGTGCTCACTCCCATCCTGGTCTCTCCATTACAGAAGGATATGGATGTACTGGTGTGAGCTGAGCAAAGGGCCATAAAAATGCTGAAGGGTTTGAAGCATGTTAACTATGTGGTGAAGCTGAGAGAGCTGACACTGTTCAGCTTGGAGAAGAGAAGGCTCAGAGGCATCTTATTCATGTGCAGAGATACCAGATGGAGGGCACTGAGGAAGTCAGAACCAGAAAAGAGGCAATAGGCATGAACTGAAACACAGGAGATTCTGTCTGAATAACAGGAAACACTGTGAGAGTGACCAACCAATGAACAGGTTGCCCTGACAGGTGTTTGAGTCTATCCTTTAACATATTAAAGGTCCAGTTGGACATGGTCATAGGTAACCTGCTCGGTCATAGGTAACCTGCTCTCTGTGACCCTGCTTTGAGCAGGGGCATTGGACTAGATGACCTCCAGTGGTACCTTCCAGCCTAGCCCATTCTGTGATCAAAATCTGTTAGCACACAGTAGTGTAAGTAACCAAGGTCTTGATGTGGGAAGGATTTAGTGCTCTACTGTTCATCATTGTTTAGTTTTGTTTGGATGGAAATACACACTTTGTTAAACTTGCACAGGTTGTTTTGCAATGAGGTCTTCTTGTATACATGAATTAGAAAGTCCTGGTTTCATGCAGGGTATTGTATTTACAAGACAGAGAAAAATTCCTTTTTTATATCAGTAGAGAAAAGATTTGTCTTTTGAGACCAAAGTGTGAAGATTTCCCTAGGAAATTTTCCCACTTAATTTAAGCAGAGGTCAATTTGTGAACGAGAGCTGGTGCACGATGCTATAGTTTGGCCCCTGGATACTGATTACTTCTTATGAGGATCTATCTAGTATTTAAAATTTATATATTGACTGAAGTAAATTTTAAAACTGTTCCACTACCTGGACTCTTTATCTCAATAAATAAAGCTCTACAGGAGCAATTTAAATTTTCCAAGGATGAAAACTGTTCTTAAATTGGAAATACTAACAATTCTACCATATAGTGTAAATATGGTAATAGTTAAGAAGGTGTGGGGAGTATTTTCTAACAGAAAGTATCCCAAAGTTAATGTTGCTCTAACCCTCATTATTTGAATTCATGAACTAATGCCCTGAAATAGCGCTGGGGCATATGTGCACTCTTGCTTCTGCTGCTGTGAAACTGAACAGAGTGAATATTAAAGTGAAGTTTGTGAGATAATAATTCCCAGTAGCTAATATTTTTGCCTCATTCTTATGGAGTAATCAATAAAGTGGATACTCGCACATATTAATTTCTTAATTTTTCTAAGGTCACCTCCTCTGATCCAAACAATTCTCACCAACAGTATTCTTTTATCTGAAATTATTTGTATTAAACATTAGACTGTGCAGTCACTTTGTGTGTGATACATACACCTGTAGACACATTTCTTTTTATAATGGGGACACTGATCATGTAAAATTTTTCTCTTTCAAAGAATTTAGTCAGTCTTGTTTTAATGTTTGCATTCAGATATATGAGCATGATAAGCCAAATACATTGTAGGCACAATTTTCTATATAATCTGTGTGAATATCCTCAAAGTAATAGATTTTTTAGAAGTGGAGAAAAAGAATTCCAGGGACTCAGCTGGTGCTCAAAGGTCTCTTTCTCCTGCAGTCTGCTCTTGTTGCCAGGTGTGCTGCTGGACTTTTACAGTGACTCAGCCTAACCTGCTGAATCAGTGACTGCCAGAGGCAATGTCTGCACTCCATTGGCATTATTCCATACAAGCTGTAAAAAAAAAAAATCAGTACAATGCTAAGCAAGAGTTCACTACCTGGGGGGCCAATTCTTGCATGCTCCTGAATGGGTCAGGAGGCCTTCTGGAGTTTTGAAGGGAGCAAAGCATTATAAAGTGATGCAGGTCAAATTCACGTGTGCAAGTTCTTTCCAGTACTCTTTCCTAATGAGACACCAATTAGATAAGATACCAACAGGCAGCTATTCCTTCTGCTATGCTGCTGTGTATTGCACAGTTCAGTAATGCTAGACTAACATTTGCATAAAGCTTTCTATCAAATGTAGTTTCTCTTTATTTATCTAGAAAATATGTGGACAACTCAACTACAAAGCTCTTCATGACCTTAAGAGCTCCAGAGTGGCAGGCTGTGCTCAGTGCCCATAGAACGAATTTTGGTGCTGAGAAGCTGAGATGAGGAGCTATATGAATTTCTTAACCAAGTAAGCATATGTTTTGCAAAAGCTTCTCTCTAGCAGTCTTTTGAGGCTTTGGATGTGAAACAGCTGTTAAACCCAGCTACCTTCCACAATGGTTTCAACTTTACATTTTCTTTTGCTGGAGCTACAGGTTTTGTGCTTTTCTATATAAATCTGTTCATTATGTACAAAGATTTGTTTTACTGAAATAATGTTGACACAGTGGCATATTGCTACATCTAAGAAGTAGACTTCTCTGGTTTATCTATATTCAATTATTTTTGTTTTCAACAAACATTTATTTTAGGTTTTTTTGAATGTGGTTGTGAGTGAGAAGTTCTCTTGGCTTGAGTTTTTTGGTTTCTGCTATACTACAGTTTGTTGAAGACTTGCTGATTTTATATTAATGTAGAAAATGATGAATGTATTCCCAAATGATTACAAATCTTCACAGTTTTCCTACTGTGATTTAGGCTTTCACCAATGCTGATAGCAGGCTAGGACATGAATAAAACATATGGATTTTTCAAACACACTACACCTTTGAATTTAACACTAGTGATAATAAATTGATTCTCTGCCTTCTAAATGTACAGCCAGTGAACTGTACTGGTTAACAAGTAGATACTTCATATAAACATGCCATGAACACTTTCTAGGTCCTTAAAATGCATCATGTTTTGTTTTAAAAAATTCTCCTTAGAAATAGTTCTATATTGACAATCACATAATTATTATAGGTATGTACTGGATAACAGTGCAAACTGAAAGATTTTAAAAGCCATTGGATCAGTGAGAAGCAAAAATGAACTTAACTTGAAAGTATACTGCAGGTGCAGGTGCTTTATGGTAACATGAAATGGGCTGTAAGAAAATTCATGAACATTGCTTTGATTTTCATGGACTAACTGGGATATTTTATTGGTTTCAGGTCATTAGCCTAATTTGTTTGTTTCAGTGAGTGATTACCATAAAAAAAATCCATCAATATTTTTTTATTTCAGCTTAAGAATTGTGACTGGTCATTTGCCTGCAGGGCAATCATAATATGCAGTCATATTCTGCAAGCTCATCAGCATCTGCTTAGAAAGTTTCTCTTCCATACACATTAAGAACCTAGTTGTTTACATGTAGATTATATTTTTCCTTTCTATGCCATGCCTCCTTTTTTGGTGGACTTCTGTGCCTGAAGATTTTTTTGTCTTTCAAAAACATCTTCCTTCTTTACTCCTGGGATCATTTTCAGGCCCTTTATGGACCAGGGTCTCTAAGAAAACAGGCTTCTGAGCCCATCTCTCATCTTAGGCCCTTTATTTCCTTTCCTTCCCTGTCTCATGCTGCCCAAATCTGCTTTCTCAAACCTGCCCTCACATGTTCTCCCTGTTGGCTGCATCTTGTGGTACCTTTTTATCATGAGAAGGTGGAACTCAGGATCCTGTGTGGAGGAAGCAAAGCAGTA
Source organism: Pithys albifrons albifrons (assembly GCF_047495875.1). NCBI lineage: Eukaryota > Metazoa > Chordata > Aves > Passeriformes > Thamnophilidae > Pithys > Pithys albifrons. The sequence goes on from NC_092460.1 coordinate 77,658,096, forward strand.
AGCAGGACTTTTGGTTGGACCATCAAAAAGTGTTTGTGCCCCTTCATGCAATGTACTTGTAGCAACCAACTATTCATGGGTGTTGGGTTTTGCAATCAGGAGCTGCTTTCATTTTATTCATATGAAAAGGAACCACAAGATGCCAGGCTTCAGGATGTGAGTGCTGGACTATGGCAATAATTTATTCAGATTATGGTCTGTTTTCTGTCTGCATCTGAAAGACTTGGGGAAAGGGTCTGGTAGCTGGTAGGCTGCAAGTTGAACAGATTATTAGTTGATTAGATCTACTAGATCGCCCAGTAACGATAATAACAATAAGAGGTTTTAATCCCACTGCCTGCAGTACTGTTTAACGCAATGTGTCATTGTGAAATTTTCTTATAACTCCCAGAGCAGTTGCAAAGTTGTTGTGACAGCTCTGGCACCCTTAACTGCTGTCTATGAAAGCTTGTAGCTTTCTGATGCCTGTAGCCAGAGCCGCATCAAATGTCACTTAACATGGCAGCTAATTAAAAGGCCATACTTCAGCATGGTAATGAGGATTGGTCTTTTCACTCATGACTTGGATAATACCTACTAAATGTGGACAGATAAAACCCAACCACAATGTCATTTTGATATTGTTACCATTCTTGCATGAATTATTTGCCGAAATTACTGGGAGCAATTTTAATATCTGCAAAAGGCCGCCAGATGTCAGTATGACCTTCTTCAATTTAGTGTGGTATAATTAACTCACTTTTTATCAGACAGAATCAGGAGTTTTAAATCTATTTTTTAAAGAAAAGTCTATTTTGTGTGACTGAAAAAAATAAAGTCAATTATTAAACGTCTTCTCCAAGTTACACTGAGTCTTTCAGTTGTTACAAAGGAAGGGCAAGAATAAATGCTGGAGAAATTCTGTGCATTTTACACTGGACTTTTGCAGAAAACTCAGACTGGCTGGTAGGTTGGTAAGAACCACAATCATTTTTCTGTCACAAAACAGAAGGCTTAATGTAATTCTATGAACAGAGGGTGGTTTATCTTTCTTCATCTTCCCACCTTAGTTGTGCTACATCACAGCAGTACTGGGGTAGGGGAAGGTGACCTTCTCTTTTTAGCCCCTTATAAAACCGCTGCTGGGCAGAACCAAATCAAAGTAATGTATGAACTCACAAAATACTTCTAATTTTATTAAATTATACTTCTTTTTATCTCAGCAGTTCCTAATATTATTGATTTCCAAGCCAGATGTCTGTGCTTGTTTGACTACATGTAGGTTATTTTGTCCTATAGACCTTCCTAGGTCTGTCTGAGTATTAATCCGGCCATTCTCTATTGGAAGATATGATACCTGGGCATGTATCCCTTTTGTCCTTGTGCATGCTACTTCTCAGATCAATGAAACCTTACTTCTCAGATCTGGTGGCAATGGCAGTGCAATCTCTGGGTTCTCCAGTGTGGTGGATTTGAGAAGCTGGAACACAGCGTATGCCTTGACACATTCAGGAGCCCAGCCAGTAAATCAGTCATCTTGAAAATGAGAAGTTTGGGAAGAAAAACATTTTTTACTCCATATGAGATTGAAAACAGAAATTGTCTCATTCATTTGTCTTCAGTTCAGGGACTCCTTGTGGTTTGAGGTTAAAAAAAAAGAACAAAAGTGATAAAATTATGAGTTCACAACTTTGCTAATGTTCTATTGCCTAGGCAGATGCAACATGATTATATTTCCTTGCTCTTTTGTTGTTTCAGTTAGAAAGTTAAGAGTAGTCTACTTTCCATCACTACCTTGTCCATTGTATGTTCCCATCCAGAATTCCTTAATCAGGTCTCCAAAGCATATTATGCAGAGGAGAGACATCAGAAAAAGATGTCTTTACAGTGAGAAGTTTTAATTTTAATGAATGCATTGACTTTTTCAATCTGTAATAATGGATTAGGAATTTATGAAAACAAATAGGACTGATGATTTATTTTTCTATGAAATAGGTGTATATAGTATTTTTGTAATAGATAACTGTAGGGTCATATACAAAGAGTTACTGAGTAGGAACCATTTCTAAGTAAAGGAAAAAATTTTTCAAAATGCTAAAATGATAAAAAGAGATTTAAATAACAACCACCTCTATGACAATACAAAAGTTCTGTAACCTGAACTTCTCTCTTATTTTTTTTCAAAGATTTTAAGTTATTTTCATCTCAAGTGACTATAATGTCCTCCCTGTGCTTTCTCTTCCTCCTCTGTGCATTTTCTGGGTGCACATAGTTTGCTGTACATTCAGTTATCTTCAGCTGGATTTGGAGATGTTTAAATAGCATTAGCCAATGTTTGTACAGCTTAGAAAGCAGAGCCTGCACAATACATGTTAAAGCTTTGTGCTAGGCAGAGAGGCAATGACGGTAACTATTTGTATGATGGACCTTCTGTTTTCAAAAGATGTCAAAATTTGTCTAAATTTTTAAGGTGAAATATATACTCCCAAATGCCAAAGTTCTTTGTGAAGGAAAAAAACCCTAAACCAAACCATAACCCACTCCAATATTGTTTTGATTCATAATAAATATTTAATTTCAAAAAAGTAGAAATACTTCCCTTCATCTTTGAATTCTAAATATTTTGTTATGCTACAATGTAGGATAAAGAAGAAATCAAAATGAAACTATTTCAAAATGAATTATGAAAATTCTTTACCTTAAAATATTTTAATTCTAGTGCAGAATTTTCTGCTGATTTTTTGTATAATAGATCCAATTTACCCTTTTCAAAAAGTATTGAATGGATAATGAAAGAAAAATCCATCATAAGCTCTTAAGTGCAAAGACTTTGCTTCTTCTCAGGCACCTCCAAATCTGGGAAGCATCAGGTTGTGCCTGCCCTTTTCTTATGCTCTTTCTTAGTTGTCCTGTCAACTATTCCTGGAGACAGGATGTCGGATGACCTAGATTTTAGGCTTGACACAGTATGGCCTTTCTTAGACTGCTGTATTCTTTGTGTGGATCATACATAGTTTTGTGAAATTGAATATTCTGTGGGAATTGAATTCCATCTAAAGTTACTGTTGAAAAGACCTTGCTTTAAGCCATTCCATAACTGCCTTTGCTTGAAAGTTATCAGATTTATTCTGAAGAGAAAGAAGAAGTGTTTACAAATGGGTTAAAATGAAAAAAAGTTCTGAGATTTCAGTTTTCAGCTTTGGCTTCTGTGTGTTACTCTTTTATCTCCTTTTAGCTCAAAATCAGCTTGTAGTCTTCCCAGGCTAAAAGCACCCTTAAAGCTTCTGATTTACTATCCCTTAAATAAGGGGAATGTGAGATATTGAAATTATTAATGAGTCTGTTTTGGATAATTTTGCCTTGCTTCTGTGAAACAAACATTCCTTACTTACACTTCAGGTTGAAAAGGATCAGACAGGAAAGCCTGAAAACTCATTACTAATGACATAATCCAGTTGAGAAGAATATGTGTTTGGGAATCAACACATCCTCTCCAAAATTACCTGCTGACATACCTGGAGTGACTTGAATGTTAACAGGGTGTAGGGGGTTAGTGAGTGAGCATGATAGATATTCCAGGAATTGATGTTAGAAATACCAGGAACAGGTTCCTTGATGAGGATTCCCCATATTATTTCAAACCCCTTATATCCTATGTTTACCTGGGCAGCATGGTAAGTTAAGCTTCTGTACAAGAAATTTTGGATTATTCTCAGCTGTTTGCTTATGATTCTGGATTCTGATTACCTTCAGCAGTGAAAACACCAGTCACCATCGCAAAGTGGCCTGCATGAAAGACACATCAAAGAGAAGCAAACAGGTTAGGGTGACTGTGGAGAGCAGGACAGGAGTGAAAGGAAGCAATTTTTAATTCAGTGCATACTGTGGGCAGGCAATGGGAGTGTCAGAAGTATGCGTCTGGATTTGAACTGATCAGTAGCCCAAACTGCGGGAACTCAGTAGGACCATTTGGTAATGCTGAATTCCTGCTGGTGTCCAAGGCAGCTGTTCCCCCCTTCCCTCTGTCTCTTCAGTATGATGCCCAGCATGAAAGAATTCAGCAGAGTACAAGGTTTCATTCTGCTTTTCAAGCACTGAATATAACTGAGACATGTAATTTATGAAGTTCCCTTAATTACTAGACTTCTCAAATTCTTCTAAGGGACATATTTCAGTAATTCCTTATTGACTCTATCACGTAATTGCTACTGTAGACTTTGATCATAGTAACAACTAGGAGCTTGCAAGGGATGCAAATTTCTAATATTTCTTGCATAAAGTATAGAAACAGTTGGATTTGTAAGCATAAATCACATTTTCTACCTGAAAAGGGAGCTGCCAGAAAAGCTGTACAAAACTGTTCACACAGAGACTGATGCAGCTGATTTCCATGATTCTCACAAAAAACCTGGAATAAGGAAATAAAATTGAATCAGCCATGGAACTACCATGGGGCTTACAACCATCTCTGTTTTATTGGCACAAATGCTATATTCCTCTCCTTTCACCCATTCTTGCTTGTTGATTGAGATTGGTAGCTATTGGAAGAAGGATCATCTCTCATCTCAATACCAGTATTTTGCAATCATGTCATATTTCGCTCTTAGACTGTACAGTAATATGTATGACAAGGAATAATGCTAATGCATAGGCTACATTAATTTTGATGTCTTAGACTTTTAATTAATCTAACAATTATCTTTAAAGTAAAATTTTAAACTTGAACTTGTCACTTAAAAAGTTTAATACTAAATCTGATAAATCTGAGTGGGTGAGTGCTTACAAAGACTTTAAAAATAAGGAGTTAAAGTATTTGTAATACACCACAAGGCAAATAAAATTTAAGGTTCCTTCTCAAGCTTGCTGTTACATTTCTAGGTATGATATTGTCTGCAATGCACCAAATGGAGTTTCTAGGGCAGAATCTGTGTTGAGAAAATCTTGTTACAATTGAGCATATATGAAGAAAATGTTGTCTAAGCACAAATCTGAAAATCTGAGTCTCTTTCCTGCTCTGCATCATTTAGTATTTCTATCAGGTGCTCAGCAGTCTTTTCGTGGCTCTCCTGTGATTTTATTTACCCATCTGTAACGAGCAAAAGAGATTCACAAGCAACTTTGTAAAGAATATGGAAATTTATTTCAGGTGACGCAGTAAGAGAGAAGAATTTCCTTGAAGTGGATGAATAATATCCATTACTTTAGTATATATTCCTATTGCTTACATAGTGAAGTGTTGATATAGAGTAAAAACTGGTCTCTGGAATATTCATAAAACCAAATGCTAGTCATCTATTATTATTGAAATGATCAACATAAGTGAAAGCATAGATGTGAAGTGGTTCTCAAAAACTGCAAGGATGGAACTTCTTCCCTTTTGTTTTTGGTGTATTTTTTTTGGTTTGTTTTGGTTTTTTTTTTTCCTTTTTTTTTTTCCCAAATCCATAGAAAAGAAGGATGGAATAGTGTTCTCTGTGGATATCAAAATACATTTTTAGTTTCAACTTTAAGAACAATGAAACATGCTAAACAATTTCACAGCAAGTCTGCCTGGTCAGATTGCACAATGCTCAAGTGTTTTAGTGTTCTGATTTCCCATCAGTCACATTTATTCAGTCATGGAATAATCACCGGGCCCCTGGATACTGTTGAGTTTATTCATGAGAAACTGCTGTGATTAAGAAAAATTGTTGAATGATGAAAGCAATTGCTGAAAAAGTCTCTGCTTGGTCCTACCTTCATTCATTTTTAAATGCATACTTTTGTCTCTCTGAAAAAAAAAAGACAAGAAGCATAACTAGGAGGATATATGCTGTTCTGACAGGCTCTTCTGCTTCTCTGGCTGTAGGGCTGTATGATCTCTTTATTCAAGTTTTGGTTTAATCAGACTTGGTAAATTTTGTCTAGTTTTCTTACAGTAATAGTGACTTGTAAGTAACTTACCTGTTTCAGACACTGTAGGAATAAGTTGAGAGACATTTAGTCTCCTCAATGATTTTACTACTTGCTGAAACTCTAGACAGAAAACAAGGATTTGTTGTTGTTGTTTCGAGCTGTATTTTAGGAAACAAACTGAAAAGCAAAGTGTGACAGTATAGAATTTCCCAGAAACATAAAAACCATCTGTCTATTGCCTAGCCTATGCTAAATAAGAATTGGATATTGCCTTTGAGAAAACTGGCCTCTCTGTGGAGGCAGAGGCTTTTGAATGCTTCTCATGCTGGTTACTCATGTTTATAGGGAACAACTTCCCCAAATCTTGCTTCAGCTCCAAGGACTTGTTTCTGATAGCCTTCTATTGTTTTCAAACAATTTGCTTCTGCTTACAAGCATTAACTGAGATTTTACTTAGCCACAAATACATTTACAAACAAACAGTTTAAGTAAAACTAAAGATTCACCCCCTTTAGTACAGGCAAATACTGACTTCTTGCTTAGAGAGTCACAAATGCAGAACATAAACAAGAGCACAGGACTGGAACCATAGCTGTAGAGTAACTTTTTCTTACTTTGATGATGAAATCCCATGCTCTCAGTTTTCCTAGATCTTTTATGAGGAAGGTAGTTTTCATAACATTATCCCATTATTATCCTATTATTCTTTGGAATACAAAACTAATGTAGCAAGTTCAGTTCTTTCGGTTTTCTTGGAGATTCTTTGAATTCGTAATATTCTTGGGCTATCTGTTTACTGTGTTACTTGAGAGACCTCCTAAGTAGCTACCCTTTTTCCAAGGCTGCTGAAACACCTTACAATTGCAAGCAAGGGAAGCCACTCATCATGTCTGCTTATCAGCTGTATACTTACTCATACTTACTATACTTCATGAAATTAAAACAGAGATTGCGCATAGCATAACATTCATATTGACTACCAGCATTTTATCAGTTCTGATATTATGGCAAGAACCAGCTCTGCAGGGGTGCTCAATTGGTTAAATATGTACATGGGAATTAAGTGAAATTATCAGAAGTGCCTTGATATTTAATTCAACTGAAGTTACAGGCAGTATGTTATGCTTTGTGGAAGAATGATGTGTGACATGCTGGAAGTTCCAGACCCCTTTCTGTTAAATTTTTTTATAGCTTTGCACTGTTTTTCTTTCACAAATTGCTCTTCCCAACCTGATCTTCAACTCCGTGTCTTCATTGTTTGCTTGTTTTTATTTCTTTCTCCCAAACTTAAAATATGCAATGAAGGAACTTTTTGCCATCTGATCTCTGAATCACTTCTTCTACTTAAATCACTCCTTAAAATATTCCTTTTCTAGTTAGTCCATAAGAACTTTTTACCTCAAGTGTGAAGGATACTGTATACAAGCAAATTGTATTGTGTCTATAATTGTATTTATTTCTTGTGCAGTTTGCTGCACAGTTGAACAGTGGTATGGAGCTTTAGAGATAGCTCTAGTACATTTAGGTAGATGAAGAGCAATGTATCAGGCTGGTTGTATATCTGAAATTTAAGAATACTTCTAGAAGTAATTCAACACATGATTAGAAGACAGCTCTGGAGCTGAGACAGTAAAATATATTAAAAGTAGAGGTTTCTCTTTTCTTTGCTTTATGAACACTTTGTCCTTTGGGGTTACTTTATTGAATTTAACAAGAATGAACTTTTCTTCAGTTTCTCACATCCATAATGATTTGACATATTCTGTCATATAACCCATACAACCCTGTAACCCAAACTAGTCTGAATAATATTTTTCTTATTTGAAGTGGCATTATCCCATCTAACTCCAAGGTATGAGTTAGTACAGAATAGCTATTTTTCAAAAGTTCTAAGCAGCAACTTGTAAGAAATGAGAAGGAAAAGTAGAGTTTTGAGGCAGCAAGAAATAGAACCTATAGGTAGAAAGCAATATTCGTTTAGAAAACAAACATTAGAGGAGAAATTCTACTCAACTCAGGGAAACAACCCCACTATTTCTCTATTAACTATGTGATTTTTCTAGATTGTATATGACTTAACTTTCCATGAGTACATTTGCTAGAGAAATGTTTCTTATGACTTATGCAAGATGTTGCTTTTCTCAGTGTGCTGAAAAAACAGAACAGAAATAAATAGCATTATTTATCACACTATTTTATGGTATTAGCCTTGAGGAACAGAGACTGGTTGTCTTTTGGGCTACATGTGATATAAAAATGAAGAGCAAATAATGAATGGGTTACATTATTCTTAAACTTTGAATCAAGAGTGAAAAAGAAGATGGTGCAAAATGTCTCGGCAAATTTTAGTGCTGGGGGTTTTTTTGGTTTTTTTTTTTCAGCCGAAGTTACTTTCATAATGTAAAGTTGAGATTAAAGAATTTTAGATTACTATATAAAGAGCAAATGACCTACTGCAGAGAGCATGATGCTAACAGCAATTTAACACAGAAAATATACTATCCATAGAGATGATACTTGAAAATAGGCTAGATTTAAGGTTCATTTTTTTCTGATTTATTAAAGGAGTGCCTATCTCTGTTTGGTTTCTTCCTTCTGCTTTTTATTGATTAAAATTTCATCCAGAATGGTAGATCATTACAGATTCTACAATGAAGAAAATAGTGCTGCATCACTTGGAGTTTGGCAAAAAATCTTGCGTGGGTCTGAAAACTTGCTTATCTTCTCCCTGTCCACCCTCTCTGTGCTGTCATTCTTGGTTGTTTCCTCCAGTCACAGGCTGGCTGTAACATTTGGCATTGTCCCCCCTCAGAGAACTGAAAGACTCATCTTCTTGGCATAGATTTATCACAAATCAAAACATTTAAAAATTAATAACTTCTCTCTTCTCTATTATGGAAAGGATGAAGAACCTCAGAGTTAACTTTAATCCTATCAAAGAGTGGGACTGTACCTCCCAGCTGTGCACAGCTATCATAGCAAGGGGACCAGGGCAAGGGGAATAGCAATATTTTCCACTGGGCTTTGGAATAGTTCCTAAATAGTTTGTACAGTCAGTGGGAGATTTGGATATATCTGGGTGGCCAAGTCTTGAAGAGATCCCAAAGCAAAGGTTTTCTGCTTAGAAAGAGGTACACACAGCAGCATATGGCCAACTAATTAAAATCAGTATTTTCCAAAGCTTAGAAAATGGAGTTTGAGTGCCAAAGTGGAAAATGTTTTTCTAATTTCATATCAAAATTTTACAGATCATCTAGAAATGAATACTTCATCAGTTTTGCTAAGAGATATTTCGCAATTTTTCCATTTTTTAAAAAACATAATTTCTAAAGGAATGCCTGCATATGCTAAAAGCTGCTGGGGGCAACATTATATTTACGAAAAAAACCAAAGCACTTAAACCAAAATTATTTTTGGTAATTTACAAACCTCAAACATAGGAAAATACTACTCATTATATACTTGGAAATGTAAAATTAGGTTTTTCTGGGGTTTTTTTGTGTTTGTTTGTTTGTTTTTAAGATTACAGAATAATTTCTACCCACTTCACAGTGGCAAACACACACAACTGCAGTGAGTGCATCAGCTGCAGACTCCTGGATGAACAAGAAGTTTTCTGATATTTTGTGCCTTTTGAAAATTACAATTCACAGGTTTATAAAACAAACATATGACAAGGTTTGTGGTTCAGACTGTGTGAATTATACTTCTTGCCACTCCAAGCCAATATTATAGAGACAGACCTTGTAGTTAGACTCTCCACTAATTGTGACTGTCCCAGGTGTTTCTGTTTCCAGGGAACTATCATCACCTGCAGAACCTGCTGTCTCTAGCTGTTCAAAGTAAATTGACGGATATCCTTAATGAATTTCTCAACTACCAGCTGCAATTCATCTCAAGGATTTTTGGCAGCTGTGAGTATTATACGAGCAACCAATTCTCCTTTCCTGTGTGCTACTAGTCCTGTAATTGTACATAACTGGAATAAAATTTTAAAAGTCAGTTTGCAATGGTGTAATGCTACTTATTACAAGTAGCATCAAATTTGGGAAGATGTGGTAAATTCTATATTATTTAGACTTCTCCTTAGCCGTACTTTTGGCTTGTTTCTCTGGCCTTCTAATACTGGCATGTTACCTAGTGCAGAGGCATTTTGCCATCTGAACAGATGGGTATGAGTGTAGGTGGCTAGGAGGATATGTTTACTCATCAAATGTGTTTGTCAAAAGCAGTATTACTAGCCAGATATATTGGATCAGCTGTTCAGCCTGGGCTTTCCTATATATATATATTCAAACTGCTACTCTGAGAAAAAATGCATTAAATCATAAAATAATTAAATGCTTACAACCCTTTAAAATGTGGCTTTTTTAGTTTGGGAGAGTCAGCATTTTTATTTCTTAAATGCTGGGTTGCAGCAGAGGCATTATAACAGAGTTTCAGCTACAAAGTTATAAAAAATTCCTCTGAAATTACAGAATGAACTGTACCTGTTGCAGGACTAAGTGATGCCACAGGTAAGTGGTATTGAAAGAGAGTCTTGTAACATTTCATGGGAGTAGGGAACATTAGCAGTGTAGAGTGCATCGTTAAATCCGATTACATTTTTGCTTTTTTTATACCTCAAACTCTATTAGTAGTGGAGTAAATTGTGGACAATATGTAGTGAAATCTGAAATTTGCCTTAATTAGCGAGGTATCATAAAATATGCATTAATCAGTGTTTTTAAACTGCTTTTCCCCTTTCTGTTCCAGCAGAAAATGTGTCAGAGAAGTATTGTTTAGTTTTTTTAGTCTGCACATATTGAACAGTTAGCAGTAATGTTAAAATTTTCCCATGTCAGATACTTCATGTGAATTTTTAGTATGCTGTGCTGCATGAGAAGATATTAAACAGAGCAGTCAGCAAAGTGAATCAAATCTGAGGTGAAAAGTTGTTGTCTCATGGTTCCTGTCTCAGCAGCCTTTTTCCTAGTGCTCCAAGATAAACCAGTGGCTTTCAGAGCTTGAAACCTCTAGAGGCACATAGTTAATAATGTGAGGTAACGCCTTCATGCACATCATGTAGTATCTAACATACTTTCTTTCTTCTTCCTGCATAATTTTTTCCTGCTGTCTTTTCAAGGATGAGCTGAAATGCTGGAAAGATGTGTAGGGCAGCGGATAACAGATTGTTGTCATGAGCTGATACTTTGGGTTTAGATTTAGATCAGGCTGTGAGTGAAATACAGTGATTCTTACAGCTCTCTACATCTCTGATTTTGTTCAATGTAACAATAATCAGAATGTAGCCCCTTGACACATGCTATATCCATGCAACAAAATATATGTAATGAAACAACCTGCAATAAGGAACTTTTAACCTGAGGGACTTTATTATGAAAATATATCCCACACGTCTGACACTGTGAATTGTGATCCAATTTAAACATATACTTTGAACCGAGCCCTAGAAAATGTCTTTTTTTTTCTTTCTTTCCCTTTCCTTTTTTTTTTTTTTTTTGACTGAGTACAAAGGTAACCTGAATAAGCTGAGGTCTAGCCAACATGATAAACTGTGACATATAGTCGGTCCTATGAATCAGTTCCTGAGCATCAAATTAGTCCTATTTTTGAATGAAACTTCAAGCCCATATCTTCGGAAGTGTGCAGCCTCTTGACTTCCACTGTTAGGACAAGCCCTGTATTCCCTGTTAGTACAACACTTATTCTGTTTGAAGACTGTTTGAGCCTGTACCTGGCTAGACACACATGGAAACAACCTTGATGGATTGTGATTATGATTTTCCTTATGTGTCAATTACCCAAAGTGTAAAGCTTGGGTGAAAATAAAAATATGTGAAGCACCTGGGTGCCTCTTGCAGCTCAGGGACATAACAATTGCCTAGATCAGTACTTCGGAAGAAATAGAAAACCACTGAACCCTTCCTTTTAAACTGAAGGTGAATTAAAGAACATTAATGAGACTTTTTTTTTTTTGAAGCTGATTCAAGTGTGGTTTGAGCAAATGCAACCATTTATTTTTCTGGAAAAATACATAAGTAGATTTATTACAGATATCAGCTAGTTTTATAAGGGCAAATGAAATATTTGTCATTACTCCTAAGCTGCATTATTTTTCTTCTGTACTGGAATACCTCAACTTTGATTTGCTGTAATTAGATGTGCTAGTAGGTATTTCTAGATTTTTCTTTCCAAATGGAGCAAAAAGTGAATAGTGAATGGGCAGAGAAATTATGTTCTCCTTATAAGCTGAGGGACATATATACTTTATGTGCTGGAAAAAGTCAAGGAACTATACCAGAGTGTGCTTTGCTGCCTTTTCTCCTTTGGCATGTACCTTGCAGTTAAGTGCTGTTTTTCCCCACCTAAGTTGCCTTCTATATTGAAAAAACCCCATACTCCTGAATCACTAGGGATTGTTTGGATCTCTCTTTCTTACTTGAAATACAGTGCCTCCTGCATACCGTGAAGGCATTTAAATTGCAGTCTGTAAAACCCAAAATCTTTGCTATTGAAGATACATTTTAGCAGTTGTGAACCACTGATGTTTATTTCCTTCATGAACCTAGGCAGGATTTAGAAGCTTGCTCCCATGCAGATATGTTAGCAGAAGGTGAGGGAAGAACCATTACTGGAACCACTCTCTTTTCTTAGATGTATAATGCCCTGTGCCCCAGGGTTCCAAGGTCCAGCTCTGGTTTGGCCCAGCTGTGCAACCTTGCTCACACTTGTTGAAGAAGACTTGGGAGAAATTCTGTTGAAAGTTAAGAATGATAAAATTATAGTCAACAGGAGGAGAGTTGATATCAGATCATCAAGTAGCTCAAAGACTCAGCAGCATAAAAAATGGTATGGAAATACAAAACCCTAAAAGGGAAGAAGTTGTCAGGGAGAAAGGAGGCTAGCCAGGATGATTTGGTAATTGAGCCAAGTCACTGGAGTTGATGGAGCTGCTGGAAAATGGCAGCTTGGCAGTGCAGAGGAGCCATTCCTGGAGCTGTGCAGGCTGACCCCACCTTGCTAGACTGGTGCCCATCTGGCCAGCAAAGACGCTAAGGGTCTTGGGCTGGGAGGATACTAATGGCTGGATTTATAGCTCACTGAATCCCACCTGCCTTTTGTGTAACTTAGCCAACAAGCCACTACTTGTGACTTTAAAAGTGCATATCTTGCTAAGAGTCTCCGAGTCATGAACATGCCCTAACACGCCAGCCCAAAAGAAGGACTGGGACAAAGGACTTCTTGTTTAACCTAAGGAAGGGTAAAGAATGTGCTGATCTGATGTCAATGTACTTGGGGAACTCTGCTGGACTCATGACAATTGTGCTGGTCTCTTCTGTACTTCCTTCTCTTCCTGTTACGTGAGAAAGGAGCAAGGTGGCTTAAGTGACACTTTCTGAGAGGTTATTCACAGATTTGTGTCCTGATTAGGGCAGATATGTCCTGCTTGCTGGAGAGGGGGCTCCTGCCCTGCTATGAGATCAGGGACTAAGGCACTTGCCCTTCTTCCCAGTGTACAGCTCCTTGTGATGTCTTCCAAGGCATGTAGAGGCTGGAAGTACTAGTGACCTCAACTTCCTTTGGAGTGCCTGAACTTCTGGGAACCACTGACATCACTTTTTGTGCCCTTCAGGCATGAACCCACACTTTCTCCAGCATTTTCATGCTTTGAAGACCGAATGTTTTCTTTTCCTACTATAAGGTGAAAACTTTTAATTTTTAAGCGCAGATTTTCCACATAAATTTTGGCCCCTTTCTGTGGAAAAAGCCCTGTATACACACTCTCTCTCTCTCTCTCAGAAAAAAAAAAAGTGATACTGGAAGAAAAACAACACTGCAGTGTGTGCTTTAGACTGATATGAAAAATCTATTTAAGAAAGCTGCAAAACCCATAAGTGTTTTTTTGGTTCCACTGAACAGCTTGAAAACATGCAGCCTTAGTTGTGATGTAATCTGTATTTTTAAAGGTAAATAAAGTAATAGAGGGAGTGTCATAATCCTATATTAGTATAGCTTATGTAAAAAATTACCAGTTGTACTTACTTTGGTATCCTTTATCTGTAGCCAGTGCATCCTTTTATTTTATGTATTTTCATTGTGATTGCAAAGTGGAAACTAACCTCCAGAATTCAGATGGAATGTCAGCTTAAATGCCTTTGTGAATCATTGTAAGCCTGATTCAAACAGGGACACAGCTAAACGAATGTAGATATTCAAAGTCTGTATTGAAATCCCTGACATACTGGCAAATGAAAATGACTGTCTCATTCTCTTCAGTAAATGAAATTATTCAGAATAGCTGAGGGGAAATGTCATTATATGAATCAATTCAACACTTATTGATTAATCTTGCCTCTGGTGTCAGAAGTTCTTCCCTTTTGTGCAGGAATATACAAAAAAACTTTATAAATTCAAAGACATTATTATGCTGGTAGGTTTTGAATCAGTCTGTAAATACTTGGAATGCAAGGCCACATTTTTGAAAAGACAGGATTTTGGGAGTCTCCCTGTAAAAGTGATTGCTGTGTCTCAACAGAGGAAGATGGTTTCTTAGAATGACTAAGAAAGGCCAACCTGTAGCAACCTCTGAGATCTGCTGTCCCATGGTGTTATGACCTGCCCCTGAAGGCAGAGTAATTGAGGTTCTTGTTAATAATAGATCCCTTGGGGTGGAATAGAGTGAAATGACACTAAATGACTGAAATTTTTAAATATATAAATATGGCAGGTTTATTTCAGAACAATTTGGTTGCATTGAAGAGGAGGTATGTAGCCTTTTTGGTTATTATCTGTAGAAATACAGCAATATAAAAGCATAAAACTAACACTCAAGAAAATGTATACGGAAAATTGAAAGAGAAAGATAGAGTAAGAGCGGAAAGATAACACCACCTGTGGATCCAGCAATGAGACTTGATTGTTGCAATCTAGATGTCCATTGGTTGAAATGATGGTTGTAATCTTGATCCACTGGGGGTGGGGGATGCCCATGAAACACCAAGTTCAGTGGGTTTAATGTATGCTCAGGTTCAGGTGGGAATGCCCAGGTACCTCTCCTGGGGGGCACTTTTACACTGTGATGTAACACAGTGGATCTCTGGTGGAAGGCCTCAGAAATTAATTGGGGGCTGCTTTGGGGATCTTTGATGGATCTTTGATCTTTGATGATCAGAACACCTTCTAAAACATGACAACTGCTTCTCTCATAAGCATAGTTAAGCCGGTTATGCCCCATTAGAAGAGATGAATCCTTCAGGTCTACATGTGAATGTGAATGTCCTGATACCTTCCCCGCTGAGGGAGTTTTACAGCTGAGCCAGTTGTGTAAGGGAGGAAATTGGCATGATAAAAAGCACTATCCCACCTCTTCAGGATCTGCTTTGTTGCCATAAGAGACTGCAGAAAACAGGAGCCCAGCCACCTTGGTGTATGATAAGATAAAAAGAGTAGGTCCTTTAATTTCCAGGCCTGGGGCCCACAGGAATACACATTGACACACATCCCCAAACACTGGCTTCCTGGGTTTTATAATAATGTCCATCCAATTCCCATTCACCCATCCCTCAGTCCTGCCCCATCCCACTCCCTGGCACACCCCATCAGGAATTGAGTCTGGAGGAGACTGGGGCCCACTCTTTCTCATGCTTCATCTCTCTCATACCATGCAGGGCATTTGGAAGGTTTCCAGTGTTCTGGGCTTGGAGGTCACTCGGCCTATATTTATGTCTCGTGGTGCAGGCCTTGAAGTGTTTTTCAGCCTTCTACCTTGAAAACAAGACTAATAGCTAATGGAATCTTGAGGGGTTGATATGGGATAAGGGTTAGTATGCATAAACATTGAAGTTAAGCTACTGCAAATACTAGTACACTAAAATCTGCATTTGCTACAATTAAAATTCAAAAAACCCCCTGAGGCATCAGCTTCTTATAGAGCTTCTCCCTTATATGGCTCAAACTCCAGCTTGTAGCCACCGGTGGTGGGTGTGTACCCCTCTACACCAGGGCTGTTTTCTTGCACATCATCAGCAAAGCACCCACTGCTATTGCAAAGGCCAGTTGTTTGAGTAATAAACCCTTAACATTTTGGTCTCTGACACAGTACAGCTTTGATGTTCAGAAGCCATGGTTTCATGTTGTCTCTTGATTTCTCCTGAAGTCCTGGCCAGTCAGGTGATGGAAATCTACACTGATTTGAGTGCAGAGTATCAACAGACATGAGGACACCCTTTTTTCAGTCTGTAAGCCATGAAGTAACTCACGTTCCTGCAAAAGGTCATCTTTGGGGTTGGACACAAGGCAAACACAACTGCAAGCCTGCCCTTGAGCTAAAAAGAAGGAACTTCAAATCTATAGTGGACATATTTGAGCCTACAAAGCCATGCTTTCTGCTTATCCACCACATGCTTTGGGGACATACTGTTCTTTCCTTATTGCCAGACCCTAGGAGATGGCAGCAGAGGAGAGCATTTGCTCTTCTGAAAAAAATCTTTTGACCTTGTGTCAGATACTGGCATTTCACAGGCAAACACCTCCTGCATATGGAACTGACAGTATCAACATTTACAAATTATCTCTAGAATCACTGCAAATGTATGCACCCCCTGCAGCTCAGACAATGTCAGAATGAAACTAGTTTTTCCTTCTTTTATATCAGAATGAAACTAGTTTTTCCTTCTTTTTGCAGTAGCAATGTCAGGGAATATTTAACCTTGCCTTTTCATAGGAAAATGTTAATGTAGGGCAAGGCTTGCATTCTGCATCTAATCAGCTCAGCAGCTTTGGTGAATATTGGGGTTAATCTTCACAGCTGTACCCTGTCCCTACAGATAGCATAAAAATTGGAAATCTTCAGTCTCTGGAACACTTAGATCTGTTCAATATGCCATTTTGAACAGATAATACATTTAGCTGAAAGCTTAGCTTTAGATCAATACCAAGCATTTACATGCTGATTTTTGAATTTTAGCAATACTTTCAGAACGTTTTCCTCTCTCTACCACTCTACTTCCAAAATCAACAAATAGCCTCAAAACAAAAAAATTGTATTGTTTCAGCACTTATATTTACCTATCAAAGTGATTCTTTGAAATTCAGTCATAAAAAGCTAAAAGTAGACTTTTGGTGAGTGGGTGCTAGTTTTGCTTCAATTTCTTATGCTGAATGTAAGTTTACTGCTGAAATCTTTGGTTTGGCTGGTGAAAATTTCCATAATACTGGCTTAAATTTAATATGGCTCTTAAACATTTAATTTCATCTTTCAGCTCGTCAGAATCTATTTTACTTTGTTTGTTACACAGCACATTACTATAAAGTGTTTGCCTAACAGAAGGTTAAAAAAAAAGAAAATCTATTTGTTAAATTAGAGTGTTTGTGCATCATAAGATCACAAGCAGTTTTTCCCTCTTCCACTTTAGCACCTGCCTCTCCCTAGTAGTGATATAGTCCTAAATAGTACTTTAGAGTAGTGAGAATAGCAGTTAAAAAACAAACAAACACGTGAACAAAGACCCCAAACAACCCAATAAATCCCAAACAAAAAATTCTTAACATTTTGAGGAATATAAGCTAGTTTCCTGGTGTGTGGTTCTTAAGTACTCAAGTATGATGAACTGCAACAGAATTGCCTCTGGCTTTATTAGTCTGCCAATTTGCATGTTCTTGAGTGATTTTACACACCAGGACAGAAGATTCCTCTAAAACTACCACAGAATTTCTAAGGAAACCTATCATGCTCTCTGTGATACTGGCACAGTAAAGCCAAAGAACTGAAAATTAATCCTATTGACCCCTAAGTTCTCCTCCCTACATTTGTAATCACTCTACATGCTCTGGTACTTAATTTGCTTCAGGAGCAGATTGCAAAGTTTTTTTACTATATTGCTACCATACTGAATAAAAATGACAGTGATTCCATTAGTGTGCTTGATGTTGGTTGAGAGAACCTTCTGGAATTTATCCTTGAGCCTTAATTGTCAGATTAGAGAAGATCTTGTTCAAATGCAAAGGCATTTGAATGCTTCTTTTGTAAATTTCAGGAGGTCACGCTGTCTTGTCTACAATATCAACTCCACACAGACACTTTTCTAGGCTTTCAGTGTGTATCTGGAATTAATTAATAGTTCATATGTGGCAGCTTGCAAGATTTGATATGGTGTCAAGTTTTTCATGTTTTCTCTCTTTTAAGGCTAAAATATTAAAATGGAAAAGTTTATTTTCCACTTTCATATAATTTGGTTCAGTGTGTGTGGGGTTTTTCCTTTTTTTTTTTAATCCTGTTAAAAAAGACATGGAGAATGTAGTACTTCTCTAGTAATTATTCTAGAGGGTACTGGTGGGTATTTGTAATTTTAGCATTTTGTTTCAGATTTTGTGGTCTGTCCAACATCTGCAATAGGGGGCTGAGACTTTCTAAAAAAAAGTGACTGTATCCAACTGAATTTCTCTTTTGGATGCTTCAACTAACAGAGCAAAGCTATTTCCAAGAACAATAGTAAGAGAAAACATCAGAGATCTTTCCTTAGATGATAAAGATACCCTGTAGTATTAGAGTAGGCAATAGAAATTTGGCTGGAAGGTGACCTTTGTGTTAGCAATGTGAAAATCCTGTCAAATATGGCCAAGACACAAGCTTTCAGATCTTTGAGGACAAATATGAAGCAGAATACAGTGAGCCTGAGAAGCAGTAGTCATTGTCTGCCAGTCAATGTTCCCTTTCTGAGTTCTGAAATCAGTCATTTCACTCCTGAGGCTCACTATTTGTGTCCCAAATAACTGAGGTATTTTTTTGAGTGAATGGTGTTGGTTGATATTCTTTGATTTAAGGTATGTTGTCTTGGGTTGTTTATGTTTTTTGTTCTGGATGTACCAAAACAATGGAGATATCAAGGTATGTTTCTATAACAATGCTCCCGGGAAGCTTGCCAAGGTCCTGGGACAACTGCCAAAGACCTTAGTCATTGCCCACATTCTTCACCAATTATCTGTCTTGGGTTGAGCTGGCAAAATGCCAACTGCCCAATACAGAGTGTCAGAGCCTCCCTTCCCCAGCCAAGAAAAGGGAGGAACAGGTTTATGCTTAAACTAATTATATATGTTTATACAGAAAAGAGAAAATTAAAAGAAAACTACAATATAACACACACACAAGTTAGAAATAACAAAAAAATAACTCCCCATCAAACACAAATCCCATCATTTTAACTACGAATCACTCTGGAGAACTCTATTCCCCAGAGAAAAGACCCAAGCAAAGAGAAAGACTAAGAACAAACATTTTACTTCCCTAAGATAACATGGTGGTAAGCTGGTGCTGGGCCTGGTCCTCCCATTCCTTCTGGAACGGCACAGTGCGTCCTTCTGGGACTAAGGCAAAGAGGAAAAGAGACAGAAGCTCCTCCTCTCTCTCTTTTTATACTTCTTGACACTTCTTGATGATGTCAGATGATATGAAATACCTCTTTGGTTGCTTAAGTCAGGTGATGCTTGTCCCTTCTAATCTATGTCACATCCTTTGGGCCTGCTAAATTGAGGCCTAGTTGAAACTAAAGCCAAAACTACCACATATGTATAGGTTCTGTTTCAGGGAACTAGATATATCTTCAGCAGAATAAAAAAGGGCTGTTAGCAGCTGAAGAAGATGAATTCTTAAGTTCAAGAGAAGAATGTTCTTTTTAGGCTTTGCCAAAATATGAGATGACGTGGTGTTATATTCTGCACATCCCTCATGTGGAATGAGGGTTAATTTCAATGAGAGCTGATTGCTTATTCTTGCTTTAATCTCTATAAAGTTTAATGTTCTGGTAATGACGATATTCTGAAAGTTCTGAAATCTTATCTTTTCTCCCTCCTTTCTTGTCTAGACTTGGGAGTTATTGTTGGTTCTGAGGCTTACGTATAAAGTACAGTCTTCATCCCCTTCATCCTTCCTCTACCCCCTTGCAGAGAACTCCTGCAGAGTGCCCACCTGGAGGAAACATGCTGTTGACATCTGGCAGAAACAAAGGGGGAGAAAAAGGTTCATGGAGGCTTCAAATACAATGCACCAAAAGACATCTGAAAGACAGACTGAAGATACAGAATCTGTCTTCAGTGGATCTCTTCTAGCAGGGAATACTCACCTTTTTCATCGTGGAAGAAGGCATGAAAACATCTTGTCAAAAGGTCTCCAGAGAAGATAATTTTCTCTTGTCCAAAGCAAAAGAAACAAGTATGTATTACCCAAACAAAAAAAATAGGTTAGCAATTTACAAAGCAAAAAATGAAAGAATAAAAAAGTTCCTTAGACCACCAAAACCCCAGTTTGAAAAAAGCTTAACCATACCTTACCTTTTTGATGTGCTTTGGGTAACTGAGAAAATGAGAAGAGTAATTTGATCTGTCTAAGTGTGATAGAAATTTATCAGGCTGTCAGTTATCTGACAACCTAGAGTTACCTAGGTTAACTCAGCATTACCTAGGTCAAGCCCAGAATATTAAACTATGTCAGGTAAGAACTGATCAATTGAAATGAAACCTGTATAGTTTGTCTCTTAAAAAGTCTTCTCGGTACAGTCTGTTTCAATGATTCCTTTTCTGTAAATGAATTCAAACTTCAGCTATAACTTTAGCTCTCCACCTCTTTTGTGCCTCAATACAAGGTTGTTCTATCAATTAAATCAACCACATGCTTGTTCTCATCTGTCTCAAAGGTTTCTTTTAATTAGGCTATAGTATCAGTTTTGACATTCCCTGGTTAGAGAACCATAACTATCATCCTATCCCCTAGACTTTGTTTAGAAATATATTAGCCCTGTGAGATCTAACTTTAAGTTAAACCCAACCGGTATGTGTCTTAAAGTCAATCTGAATACCTCCTAAAAATAATTATCTTGCTTCTGGATTTTCTGACTTGCAGAAGTCACCCTAAAGCCTAAACAGAAGTCATGATTCAAATGAGTGTAGGAAATCTATTCAATACTGCTGTCTTGTTCTTTTCTTAAGTCCATTTGTAAACCAAACTACAAAAATACATAAAATCCCAACCAAAATAAACCACCCAGAATTTCCTATCTGTTTAAGTTCTAAGTATAAGTTAATTTGTAGCTGAACTTTTGCAGTTTAGCAGAGATTAGTGTTATTGAAGGCCCACTTAATAAATAGGGGAATAAAATGTACTTTTAGCCCTGTGCTTAAGGTGACCTATGTGTTCAGTTAAACATAAAGGTTTCTTCTTAATGAAATTGAAGTCTCTACCTTCTGTACCTCATATCCATGAGAACTGCTCAAGCTATACTTGCTTAAGTGTTATCCTCAAGTATTATTTTTTGTTGAAAATAAAATTTAAGAAGATTGTCAGTAATTCTGAATCCTAAGTTTTACCATAAAGTAAGATTTGTTTTGTGTGAGGATCCAAAGTAATCATCAGTCTTACAGTTAACAAAGTGTTTCAGCTCACAGTGCTCTCACCTCTGCCTGTAGGACTGCACTCAACAAAGTGTTGAGGGTTAACCCAGTAGGCGCAGTCTCACACAGCTGCTCACTTTCCCTGCTTCCTTCTCCCACAAGGAGGATGCAGGAGAGAATCTGAAGGATAAAATTGAAGAGACTTGTCGGTTGAGATAAAGACAGTTTAATTGGTAAAGCAAAAACCGCTCATGCACACAAAGCAAAACAAGAAATTTATTCACCGCTTCCGTATGCAAGGCAAGTGTTCAGCCATCTCCAGGAAATCAGGGCTCTATCACATGTAATGATGACTGGGGGAAGATTAATGCTATAACTTCAAAGATTCTTGTTTCCTTCTTCCTGCAGCTTTTATTGCTGAGCATGATGGGGTATCCCTGTGGTCAGTTGGGGTCAGCTATCCAAGCTGTTGTGCCTCCCAAATGGTTGTGCACCCCCAGCCTCCTTGCTGGGGGGCTGAGAGGCAGAAAAGGTCTTGGCAGCGTGTAAGTGCTGCTCAGCAATAGCTAAAACATCAGTATGTCATCAACATTTTCAGTATGAATCCCGAATGTACCTCCATACAGGCTACTATGAAGAAAATTAATTCCATCTCAGTGAAAATCAGCAAAGTTAATACTACTGTCCATTTGCACTTACCTGATGGAAGACCAACTCTAAGCCTAATAAACATAGGTCAGTTTTCTTGGCAGTAAAACTATCAGCTTTCTTTGAATTGTCTCTTTCAAAACAAGTTGGGCTGCAGAGACTTCAACAAACACTTGGTTTTTCTACACTTAACCTGAAGACAGTTAAATCCAGACCTAGCCTGAATGCTGGCCTGATTTACGAAACACATGTCCCTTTTCACTAGTTAGATATTGTAGTATGGTTTGACTTCTGATTTTCTTCAGTAACTCACTTAGTCCTACAGGAATTCTGGGATTCATCAGAGGAAAAAAACACCACACATTCAGCTGTTTTTTTCTGTCACTAAGACCAATGCTTCCATTGATCCAAACGGTAAACCATGGTTTAATACAATGCACTCTTTCCCCCTCTACAAGTGACAAAATGCTCAGGTAGATACAGCCATCATTTTTCTTTCTGAAATATTCCATGAAAATCTTCACTCTTCACTGGTCTACATTATTGATCAAGCAATCAGACCCATGTCTGAAAGAGCTATAGTCTATTATTATCCACCATTAAATTGCAGTAAAAGACCTTCCAAGATCAATCAATAAACACAGTTCTCTCAGCCCGTTTGCCAACTTGTAATTTTATCGAAGGCCCTGTGACTGCACCTGGTTCGGAAAATAATTTCTCTTACTATCAGCTATCATTATGTTTGTAAACTTTAATTGACCCACCAGTAAATTCAACTGTGTAGAGCTGGATTAGGAAGACAGTCTAACTATCATTTAAAATTTAGACCAAAATTAAGGTTAAACAAGTATATTTAAATTAATACTAGCAATAGCATATCAGCCCCTGCTCTCACCATTCCTCATCTTTCTTCTTCTGCTTTAATAGAATAATCAGTATCACACCTGTGAGCCTTCACTTTTCTGAATGTTACCTTTAACCATAATCATAAACTGAAAAATTATGTTTTCCATGGTATTGAACTAGGCTGTTTGGACTAGAGTTTTAAAAACCTGAATCCTAACTAACCTGAGCATTTCTGTGGTGATTAATAAGGCAATTGGTGCTGTAGTAATGGAAGTAAGGCCTCTGACATCTTTTGTTTAGGCTTTCATGATCTGGAGGCCTTGCAGGAGATGTAAGAAATACAGTAATTCATCAAATCATACTCTGAACTCTCATTCAGACTATATCCTGACACAGCTGGTAAGCGAGCCTACCAGGAACAGTGCCCTTCTAGAACTGCTGTTTGCAAACAGAGAAGAGCTGGTGGGAGATATGGTACTTGGAGCCTTTCTTGGGCACAGCAACCATGGAATGATAGTTTTCAATAGGTAAAGCAAGGAAGGGGATCAACAAAACCTTGTCCCCTCTGTACTTGGCACTGTGAGGCCAGACCTTGAGTACTCTGTCCAGTTCTGGGCCCCTCACCATAAGGACATTGAAGTCCTGGAGCGTGTCTGCAGAAGGGCAGCAGAGCTGGTGAAGGGTCTAGAGAACAAATCATATTAGAAGTGACTAAGGCAGCTGGGGTTGATAAGCTTGGAGCACAGGAGGCTCAGTGAAGACCTTATCACTCTCTGCAAGTACCTGAAAGGAGATTGTTGCAAGACTGGGGGTCAGTCTCTTCTCCCAGGAAACTAGTGACAGGCCAACAGTAAATGGCCTCATGCTGTGACAGGGCAGCTTCAGGTTGGACATCAGGAAGAATTACACTGAAAGGGTAGTCAGGCATTGGAACAGGCTGGCAAGGAGGGTGATGGAGTCACCATCCGTGGAAGTGTTCAAGAAATGATTGGATATGGCAGTTGGTGCTATGGTTTAGATGTATGGTGGTGTTTAGTCAAAGGTTGGAATTGATGATATTGGAGGCCTTTTCCAACCTTTATGATTCTATGATTCTGTTCCTAGCAGTCAAATTGTCAAATGTGTCTTCCTACTTGAAGCAACACTCACTTCACCCTGGAATTATTTGCAGGACTGCTCAGCCAATAGAGCCCTGGAACCCTCACCCTAGGATTCTGACCTCAAACCTTGAACCTTAACTTCTTAAGATATTGCTGTGATCTGGTTATTAAAATTACTAGAAATGTGTCTGCCCAAATTAAGGTGCAAAAGAGACCACATGCCAGAGTCAATAGTATGGATTTTATTTAATGGTAAATGTGAGGCACAGAAGGAGAGATAGAAAGAAATAGGAAAAAGGAGGAGGAGAGGAAAGAAATAAAGTGACAGAGATTAAAATAGAAAATGTATCACCACTGTGGAACCCAGTGGCATCTCATTGGTCTGGTTCTTCTGGTCTTCCTGGTGGTTAGAGTCC
Organism: Pithys albifrons albifrons; assembly: GCF_047495875.1. NCBI lineage: Eukaryota > Metazoa > Chordata > Aves > Passeriformes > Thamnophilidae > Pithys > Pithys albifrons. The sequence continues at coordinate 77,682,364 of NC_092460.1, forward strand.
CCCAAAACATAGAATTCAATGGATTAATATACATTCAGGAGATCCCCAGGCAACTCCCTTGGGGGAGAATCTGTGCAGTCTCTTGCGAGATGCTCTGGATTTGTTACCTCACTTGAATCCTGTGCAGTCCTCTGGTGGTGGAAGGCCTCAGGAATGAGTCACGGGGGTGCTTTGGGGGTCTTTTATGGTTTATGACCCTTCTCTGCTGCCTCTCACATGAATTCCCCTTGTGCACATGGTCTTCCCAGAGGGGTGAGGGGTTACTCCTTTGGTTGGGTTTGGAGAGATTTTTGTCATCATACACTCAAAACCCTTCTCTCCTGCAACCCACTGAGCTCAGCTAGGGCGTATTCTTAGCACAAAGACATTATTTCCTGAGCCTTATTTACCTCTGCTGAGACCTGAGATGATTAGAGAATAGTCCTATCTCAAGTTCCCAGTCACAGTCCAAACTCCAGTCATGAGGCATTAGGAGGAGGGTGCTTCGGTGGTTGCAAACAGACAGTTGCTTCCTTGAAGTTTGGAAATTTTTTCTATGATTTTTACAATGTTTAAAAGCATAATAGCATTCAGTCCTCACAGATATCTACACATATAGCAGGACAAATAATTGCACATTACTGTTAGCTCTTGTTGTGTTACAGGAAGTCTTAAAACTAATTCTTCAATCTAAATGTCCCCAAATCCTAACCCTATTTCTAAGCCTAACCTGGATTCAAAACATAAAATAGAAAGCATATTCTCATAAGAACCTTTATTTGCCACTTGTAGTTTGATCAAACAGCATTTCCAACTGTAATGCTAATCTGATTATAATCCTAATTTGAGTTTTAGAGTGTTATACTATGTTGTAGTTTGGGATTATTATGTAAATTCTCTCCCCTGCCACTAACTGCCCATGCCAGCAGTTAACAAAAGAAGCAGTTAACTACTGATCGCTTGGATGGGGGCAGGTTTGTCTCTTTTGTTTTTTGGGGACATCTTTTTTTCTTAGCTCCGTGGAAGGCAGGAGCGGTGGCTGCTGAGGAGAGAAGTGGCTCTGCTGGCACTGCTGGGGCTTCTGGCTGAGCTGCTGCTTTTTTCTCCTTGCCGTGGCTGTTTCTCCCGGTTCCTGCATCTGGGATCCCGGCCTCTGTTGCAGTCTGACCACCGCCTGCACTGACCACCGCCTGCACCGTCACAGCCTGCCCGCCCCGGCTGGGGCAGTGACCCAGGAGAGAGAGAGGTTTGCAGCTGCTTTTGCAGGACACATGGTGGTTCCCCACTTTCAGCTTTCTTTTTCCTTCATCTGGGACAAGAGACACAGAGTTCATCTGAGAGCTAACCACTCGTCTGTCTCGCTGGAGAGGGACTGGGAACTACTGGGAACTCACTCCACAGCCAGCCGGACTGTGACATTTGACACTGCTTTAGTATAACTTTTCCTCCTGGAGGAAAACCTGCTGGGTTTTGTTTTTGGTTTTTTTTTTCTTTCTCTTGTGGTGTTGGGGAAGCGGTTTGCACTAGTCTGTTTATATATAGCAGTTAAGAACAGTTATCCTTCTTCTATTAAATTTTTTTTTTCTTAAATTTGATAAAGAGTGGCGTGATTATTGTGGAGGGGACCCCCTCCCCGGCTTGTGGGTAAACATTTTGGTTTTTTCCCCTCAAACCAAGACATACTACCAGCAGAAATAGTAACAAGAGATCAATTCTCCTCTGGCCTCTGCATCAATGATTCAGAAATAACAGAATGTAGGTTTGTAACCCACACTTTTTCAATCTCTAAATTTTATTTTTACTTTTAATTAATGTGAGAAGTATATAACTTTAGAGCCCACTTTCCATTATTAGTCCCTAATCTATACTTCTCCAGGCCTTTCAGAATCCAAAAGGAGAGACAGTTCTTCAGTTTACGATCTTTCAGTCTTGTGTTAAAGTCCAGTCTTAGGCACTGACCAGGCAAACCTGTTAACATTGAACTGTCAACAATTGTTAGTCTCTAGAGCTGTTAGCCCTCTTTTACTCAGAATCTTGAGGATTTAACATTAAACTGTTGTAGAATATGCTTCCACTAATGGTCTTATCCAAATTTTAGTCTCAGAACTGATCTTTGTGATAGATCAGCGAAACTAGCTTTTTCAAATTGGGACCTTAGAAAGAAATCTATTTAGAGGCCAGAGTTCATGTTGCCTTTCATCCAAACTGTAAATTCTAGGCTAGCCTTTATCCTTATTTTGTCCCTACAGGTTTTCCAAGATCCAAAAATACTTTCAGACTGCGATACTGAAGGCTTAACCAAGTTTTAATTTTAGTAGTGGTCTTAATCATCCATCAGATTTTTTTTTTACTTAGTCATGTAACCCTCTCTTAATTGCTGCATGAAGGCAACTTTTGTGGTGTGCAGGGACATGGTGAGGAGGACATATATTTGAGGAATTACTGGATGGATAATGCACATAATAGATACCTAACATGAGTAAGCTAAAGTGGTAAGCTCATGATCCTGATGAGACATTTCCCAAGCCTTTATTAAGCAGTGCAAATGCTGGCCTCTCTTGTTCCTTGAGATTGGCTGATTCTTGTTTTTGAGTTTGTCTATTCACATTTTATAACATTTTGGGTCAGTATTTTTATTTTCCCTCTTGAACACCTGATCTGCCAACTATTACTTTTGAGAAATTACACTTGTCTTTTATTTTTTCCTACCTTGCTTGACTTTGTTGTGTACTTTCTTACTTAACAAGATTTTTCTCAGTAAAACTGAGCCAAGGTCACACTGCTCTGATGTACTCAGACAGACCCTGGATCACAGACACCTGAACTGTTTTTGCAGCAGGAGGTCAGTAAGCTTTTTGAGCATACCATTAGCTGTTGTCATGGGAGTCCTGCTGAATGTGTCAATGCATATAATTCCTTGATGTGACTGCTAAACAATAATTATAACCCTAAAGTGAGACCAACAGCATCTTGTGAGACAGAAGAATTAGAGGACTTGTTGACATCTGCTTGTATTGAATGCTGCTGCCAGTATTTCAGGTTTCACCAAAGGCGTTATTCATATCATGCTTTCTTATGTGTTACTGACAGCTCTAAACATAATGATAAATCAGGAATTTTTCCCACTCTTTTATCAAAATGAAACCATTAGCTCTGTTCACATAATTCTTCATTTTACATATATATTAGCCTTTAGTTAAAAAAATCTTCAACCTGCATTTTCCCAATTTTTAGTGCAAATTCCAACTGTCAGAGAACAGACTGCCCTTCAGGATAAGATACCTGAACCAGCTGGGACCAGGTCATAAGTTGCTCTTTGAACTTGGATCTTAAACATGTTTAACCTATCTGAGAACCAATTCTAAATGACACTGATACCTAATCTGGGAGTTGATCAGGTTTTCTCACTGAACTCAGGTCTTGCAGAATTCAGCTGTAAAAAACAGTAGTTCATCCCATTTTGCAAACCTTAATGCTTACCATGACTGCAATTTTGACTCAAATTGCATTTCAGAGCTTGTTTCCAAATTAGATATAAAGGTAAAAAGTGTGCTGTAAGAGCTTGTAGGACAGGTGGTTCACAAAAGGATTTGTCCTAGCAATAATGGAGTATATGTGAATGTGGAAAGTCTGCAGATGATCTCCAGAGATCGCTTCTAATGCTAAAAATTCTGTGATTCTGTATTACAGGCTTTGCAAAAATCCATGAGTCAGTGTGGGCAATGCTGGTGTGTTGGATATTGAAGTTCTGTCACCATTGTGATCTTTTCTGTTGCCAGATGATGCTACCTGATTAGATGTCTGCTTAATCCAGTTTAATCTAGTAAAGAGGTTTTTTAAAAAAATCCTACAAATCTATTGTCTAGATAAAAACTTCATTATGCAAATTTAGCCATCTAAATTTGGTAACTGATAGTAGCAGGACTACTGGCATACCTTTTTTGTTTGTTTTAAGATTTAAAAGATAAACCACAAACATTTGAAAAGTCTTGGGTATTTAAAAATAGAGTAAATATAAAGTAAAATGAAAATAACTCTATTAAGTTCTTAACTTTTGAATAAGATTTTTTTTCTGCAAGAGCATTTGGATAATAGATTTTCCTCATCTTTAACTTCCAGACAGCAATTTTATGGACTGTAATCAGTATGGATTGCTGAAAAGTCTTTCTGCCCCATGATACATTTCTAGGACATGTGATTGTCTCATGATTGCTAGATTTAATGTAATATATTTTTAGAGAACAGTCAAACTCTTTTTTCCTTCCTCCAAACAAAATCTGAAATATTTTTGTTTTTATTCAATATTTCAATTTTATGTCTTTACCCATATATAGTTGTATCTATAATGGCTAAACCAATAGCACACATTATTGACAAAACAGACAATAAACAAGGAATTGACAGTTTGTTTCTTCAAGAAGCTAAACTGATAAGAGTTAAGTATAATTTTAGTGCAATCTTATTTACATATGAGGAAGGGAATGAATTTCTGCCTCCTGAATCAAGAAATAACAAATAATACAAGTGACTTTTCGAGTTCAGAAATACAGACATCGCTTGTACCCACCCTAGTTATTTTCTTTTTGCTTTCTTTCTCCTAGACTACTGATACCCATCAACTGTGCAGAAGGTCTGAGTGAAAAAATACTCTTGCCTCCCTTCTTTCAGGCAGTTCAAATTCTCCTAACACAGCAGAAGCTATCCAATAAATCAGTTGTGAAATAGCGACTGGTGCACTGTTGTTCCAAAGTTCTTTGAAAACATAACCAGCTTTAAACCTAGCATCTGCACAAGACTCTTATTGTACTATGCTGTAGGTTATAAATACATAAAATGACTGGAAGGGATACAAAGAAAATTTGCAGATGACACAAGGTTCCCTCCAACTCAACATATTCTGTGATTCTGTGAAATTAAATAAGAAATCAAAAGTAGTAGTCCTAAATAATTATTGTAGATCAAGGTGAAGGAATAGGAAAAAGTAAGACATTGTGTGGAAACTGGGGAAAGTTGAAATACGATCATTAGCTGATGAAGGCCCTTGTACTAAATGAAGAGTCTGTGTGGCCTGCCAGTGACTTCCTGTGAGTAGGCAGATGTTTTGAGTCTTTTGTATATAACACCACTGTGGAAACTGTGCTATTTGCAAGATTTATTTTTAATACTGTCCTTTTTAATAGCTCAATAAACCAGAAAAAAATATAAAATGCACTCCCCATGGACATTTACCTAACTTCCTTGTTCATTGTCAGCTTCCAAGACCTTACTTTTTTCCTGATTGCAATTTTTTAGCAACTTGCTTTGTAATAGATATAAGTCTAAGAAGAAAGTTTGATAAAATGAAATGTTTATTGAAAAGCTTGTATTTAGCAGTATAAAACTTAAAAAAAAGAGGCTAATTTGAAATCTTTAAGCCCTTTACGGTTTGTGTGTGTGTTTTTTAATTACATATAAAACTGAAAGACCCTACTGGATATGGCAAGTCATTGACTTCAAATATGATAAAGTGGTTCACTTGCTATTTTTCTGGTTTTAAATGTAACTAGAAACAGCAAGCGGTTATTCATCTGTACAGCATAATGTGAGCTTATTGTAACATGCTATCTAGTGTATAGCCACAAGAAAACTATCATGTCTGTGAAAGAAAGAGTAATTTTTAATTTTGCCTGTTAATTAACTTCTTTTTCATAATTTGATATTGATATAGAATGGTTAAGCATACTTTGGAAAAAAAATCACCAAAGGCCAAACCAAACAACTGTAAAAACAACCTTTTTTGCTATTTAGGTCTATAAAGTAACATTAACATTCAGTTCTCAGGTGCAGCAATGATGTAGACACAGAAAGACTATCATATAGAACAAAAACTTGTTTTTTAAAAGGACAAATCCACCAAAGCCAAAAAGAAATTGTTTAAATAAACACATGTATGATTTTGCTCAAATTTCTCAATTTTAGGATGGAAACACTGTGAATTCAGAGATAATCAGCTGACTCTGAAAAATGGGACACTTAAGATACCAATTCTGGCATTTACTGAATAATTCAAATACTCATCATTGCAGAAGAATTTATGTTAAGTCTAGCATACAAAATAAAATAATAATAAATTTAAGGTGACACCTCTTTTTAGATTAACTGAAAGCTGACTATGAGAAAACTCCCACTTCTTATGGTAATAAATATTCCTTGTTGACTCTTAATTTCATGCCAGGTTTTTTTAAAGATTTGTGATTACTGAAATGGTATTATAGATTATATATATATACAAAATCATATATTTTTTCAACTTTTTTAGAGCTGGATGGGTATTTTCCATGATATTTTTTTGAAGTGCCTTCAAGGAAGGTTATCTATATCACAATAATGTTGAGAGGTTGTCAGGAGCTGCAGGGTTTCTGGAAGGCCACAGCCTCATTAGGTGAACTGGAAAGAAAATAAAAAAAGGTTCAGTGTGTGTATGTGCTTGTGTGCTTTTTTCATGATTGAATTAACACTAAGTTTTCATCTGTGGAACTTTCTGATTTTGAGAGTTGGAATTTCCATTAATAACCTGAAAAAAAGAGAAGATGTAGTTGAAATTGCTCTTGAGGAGAGTTCTTCCTTGATTTTCCTCAGGCTTGATGCCTAGCACATGTTTTTTTCTCACATCACAGCGCTGCATTGTAAATGTTTTTCTTTGTGGTACAAGGTATATCAAGCTTGATGTTGTAAGTCATACAGACTTGTATGGAATTTACTAGTAGACTTAATATGTACTCCATTCACTCAAAGAGCAGTTGTACACAGATATACTGCCTTGTTTATTTGAACGCTTTTTTACCACTAGGATATATCCAGAAAGTATATAGCTGTAGCAATTGTTGTCATGTATTCTAGAGATAGGTTTTCAAACATTTCTAACATGGCTATCATCTGAGACAAGTACTCACAAATTACCGTGATTTAGTATGTACTTCTAAATAATCACATTTTTCAAGGTCTCTGAGCTTTTAAGCTGTCTGCCTCTTTCAAGCCCTTACATTTATATATTTGTATAATGTAGACCTCACTGTCTTCACATACTAATGTAAATCAAAAGTAACTTCATTAAAATCAGTGGTGGTAGATGAGAAGAAAATTATTCTGAGAGATGACTGCTATATACCTACATAACTTATTTTTTTATATATGGGAGGTATAGGACATGTCAGCACTATCTTAAATTGATGGCTATATTTTATATTCTCATACCATTACTGCTGCTGAGAATAAACTTCTCTGTCCTCTTCCCTGTTGCATCATATACCATGAACACAAATCAATTGTAATGGTATTGGCAGGCTGGTGTAGAAATGTGCACTAATGTATACTGCAGGATGGGAATGCATAAGATTGGAGGAAGCCCACCTACTTGAACCAGGACTTTGGCAAACCTCAGATGTGAGCAGTTGCTTTTGTTTGAAAGCCAGTCTTCCCTCAAAAAATGCTCAGCATTTATGCTTCCTGGTGCTATAGCCTGGTCACAGTGGGATCATGCAGCAGTCATTCTCTGCAGCAGTAGAAAGGGAACTGAGGGGGAAAAAAGTCAGATGTCTTTAAATTAATTTATTAATTAGTTTTGGGGAAGTACAATGTTCCTTAGGACTTCTGCTTCAAGACATACCAAAGACCTAAAAGCAGGTGCTGAGAATGGTTCTGTGCTTCTCGCTGAAAAACATTGGCAAACAAAAACCAAAAAACCCCAAACCAATCATACATTTCTGGCCTGCTGTGCAAGCTGTGCAATGCTAAAGTGGAAAGCTGGTAACAGCCATGGGCTGATTAAGATGGCAGAGTTTAAAACTGTGCAATCTGAAGACATGTACTTCTAATACAATTTCTTTTTAAATCAGCAGGAACGTATCTGAAAAATATATGTTCTGAGATGAACAATATAACAAAGGAATGGCAGAGAAAACCTGAAAAGGAATATGGTAGTGTTGTAACTGACATTGTGATATAACTAATAGATGCATTTCCAACTGCAGCAGGAGAGATTTCTAGTTTATGAAGACTGAGGAGCTTTAAATGAAGATACTTGTCACTCTGATATGTATCTCAGGCTAGGGAGATTAATTTCCCTGTGTGATTCCCTACTTTTTAGATTTAATAATGAAAGAATTGCAGTAAGTATGGGGAAAGTAATGGCAGTACTTCACATCTTTATGGAGAAAGAGAATTTCTTTCCCCACCAGGATGGGTGGAAGTGTTTAGGCTTGGCTGAAGGATTCATCAAAATTATAAAATTTTGATAGGTGTAGTAATCACAGGTTTATAAACACACACACATGCACTTTTAATAGGAGTAGAAATAACGTAAAAAGTAATGTCTCCTTTTAAAGTCATGACTCTTACATAAAGTATATAGAAGGGACCTGATTCTGGAAAAGTGATTTCAGCAAAGCCATGCATAAATGCATGCAACGTGCTAAGGAACACATATACATGACATACAGCCTTATCCATATTGCCATGCACACAGCAACGGGTCTAATCTTTGCTATGCCATCTACCTGTAACTGCTTAAAGAATGAACTTGCATACAGTTAGCAATTCATCAACCAAGCGGGTGTGACTAGGCTGTGTGGTGGATGGAATCTGAATAAATCAATACAACATAAATTAATGAACTTTAGGCATAGTTGCATTACATTAACCATTCATCACTGTCTTCTCACTTGGATTGTCACAGTCACTTGTGTCTTGCTTAAGAGGCACGGTAATGCTAAAGTAGGGATTGTCTTCCTGTATGATCAGTCCAGAGGGACTTTGGTGCCGCTTGTACTGCTGAATTATAGGCAGCTGGTAGCATTAACACTGATGAAATGGCTGAATGGCAAGTGTTGTGTGTAGAGTTTTGCTCAGCTCCTTGCATACTCAATGTATAGCTGTCATCCAGCCTTATCTCTTCACTGGAGTCTGGCTCTTTGACCTACAGTTACTACACACTTGGCCACAGAGAGGCAGCAAAAATTGAAGATAAATGGTAAAATTCTGGTCTTGCTGAGTTAGAAGTACAGTTGCATGCAATGAGAGTATGTAGATCTGCAGAGAGACTGTATTAGGAAATAAACTTTCTTCCCCAGGGGTATTACTTCATCCTGTGTTCTTGCTCAGGAATATATTAATCTTTAATCTGAAATATTAAAAGGGACAGTGGTAGGATGAGAAAACAAAAAGTGCTGATCCCAAGGATCTCTAGTATCTTCTAACACCTTTTCACAGCCTTCTTCTGAATTATACACCAATAATATTCATTGAATGAAAAAATCCTCAAAAGACTATGGTCAAGTGATTGTCTTGGCTATAACACAACAATACAGTCTGGGAGGAGAAAAAAAGCCCTTCAGTTCTTTCAGAGAGACAGACACCATGATGCAAGGTTTAACACTGGTTTTTCAAGTTGTATTTCTCCTTATGGCAGGACATATATGTCAGCATGCCAACCCTACCCAATCAGGAGTTCATCAGGGCTCATATAAATTTTGGATTCTGGTCTGCCAGCTGCAGCTGCTAGAATCATATTCCAGTTATGACCCCTGCACACTTGCTAGTGATGGAAATGGACCAAGACTGCATGATCTGGATCTGTTCCTTTTTTCTAGCCAAGAGAAAAATGAGCTAGTCTTGGCATTTTAATTTACAGAAGCATTCTGGGAATAAAAACAATGAAAATTCCCAATGAACTAGGAGGGAATAAATTATCTCATAGGTTAGTGGTGAACTGGAGAGGAGCACTTCTAGAGCTTTCTAAATTACGAGACAAAAGGGAAAGGAAGGGCCTGACACTGAAAATTGAACAAAGATGTGAGAAGAAAGACAAAAGAAGAGTGAGACTTGAGAAAGCATGAAGATGACACAGAGAGAAGAGCACTGCTGGGAAAAGAGAGGGAATAAAAGGGAACCAAGAAAAAAGAAAGGACATGAATGGAATGAAAAAATAGAAAAAGAGAAATGCAGGCAAGAAGACAAAATGGGTCGTACAGGTGAGAATACAGAAGGGGAGAAGCAAGCTAAGGGAAGAAGAGCAGAACAAGACCACAAGTCCTAAGGGTCATGTACATTCGGTTTCTACAGGATGATGCTGAATCAGTACTGGCAAGACTGCATGGAGGGGGAAGACGTCTCAAAGGCCTGTATATTCACAGAGTGTAAGAGTAACATGTGAAGTCCTTGTGACCCACTAGGTGAAAAAAGACTGAAAAAAGGCAGAATATTAGTCCAAACTTATGACTTTGGAAGTATGTAGACATATTGCTGCCAGAATAATAAATGTGACCAACAAAAATAATTAAAAGTACAACTAAACCATCGTGCTTAATATTTTATTTCTTTGGTGCATGTTTATGCAAGATTGAAAACTTGGCCAAGGAGCTCTGTTAACTGCCTGGAAAATATCCTGACAACTTTTATTGCAGAAGGATTTTGTATTCTAGTAAGTAGGGTTTAGATAACAATTTCTAACCTTCTGCCTTTACCCAGAATGGCTGTCACCATTCTGGCTTGAATGTTTCCTCTCACCTCCACAGTGGCCTTTGCTATGGTAGAGTTTAAAAACATGAGAGAAATAACTTACAACATTGGCCCAAATCCATCCCAAACCCTAACTTTAGTGACTGTTTGAACAGAAACTTTCTTTTGGCAAGGACAAGCACTACTTGTTAGTTTGGCCATGCTTATGACCTGTTAAAGGTCTGCTGTCAGATTCTTTTTCAATTCTTTTGCCATTCCTTGTGGCTAGGTTTTATTCCTTTGTGAAGAGGAAATTTTCATGAAGAGACAGCAAAGAAAGTAACCTTTGGTACTATTTACATACTGAAAAATGCTTGCTGGATAATTTTGCAAGTCAGTACAGGCAGAGTATTGAAATGTTCTTGTATGGAGCACATACTAAATAGATAATAATTTTAAATTACTTGTTTATGGTTCCAGCAGTTGCTTGTTTTTATTTTCCTGTGTTATTGAGAATATGGCAAACAAATGTTAGAAAATTGCTTAAGAAATAAATAACAACCTGAATGAAAGATAAAATGGACAGTTTGAGTGCAAAGAGTGATTCCACCAGTGTAAAGAATATCACCAGTAGGAAAAATTTTGAAAGATGGCAGCTGCAGTAAAAGAGGAACCTTTTAAAACATTGTGCTGAGGCAGTGCTCCAACTCTGGCTCGGAAGGAAGTATGTTACTTACTGAATTATGAGCAGCATTCTGTTCAGCATCCTGTTTAAAGAGGTAATTTTTTTTTTGCACTGCAAAGCAAGGGAACAGAAGCCTTCCAATAAAAAAACCCTGTGTGTCTTTCAGCTGAATTGCCATTGGTAGAGGGTGTTAAAATATTCCAAGGCATAAATTTCTTTAAAGATAATATAATGGATTTTTAAGTTTTACAATACATGTGAAATTACTGTGGAATTTGAGTTGATGTTGACCACCCAGAGTGAAGATGAGATATAAAGGCCATCTTAGGAAAAGTTGTAGATACAATGGAAAGCTTAGCAGAGGAGAGACTGAGTAGATGGACTTGGGGCCTTTGGCATCTCACAAGGAAAAAATGATCAGAAGTAGCTGTTATCTGGTTCTTCCCACTTCATTCCCTGCTGTCTGCATTCTGTTCTACTGAAAACAATAGATTAGGGACATTTGATACTCTGAAGTCATCTGTTGCTTTAATTATCCACCCAACTTTTAAGTGGTGAGCCAGTCCAACATAGAAAATGGATGATCTACATTCTAATGCATTCTGACTCTGTGGAAAAAAAAAAGTAAATGCTGCTTAAAATGGACTGTCTAAAATGACAATTGAGTAGCTGCTTCACATATGTAAACTAGAAATCTTCATATGTACTGGGGAGAAGTCTGTTCCATATGTGAGCCTGCACATTTTAATTTTGGATGCTGCCTGTGGCATATAAGAGCACATTTTATAAAATCATACAGTAACGGGATTATTTCAGATGCAGCACATTTTTTCTCATTTAGGTTTTCATAAGCTACTCTTTTCTAGTAATATGCTATTCAATCAGTGAAAATTTACATTTTCTACAGATTTTTTTAATGTATTGTCACAGTTCTTTATTTTGATTTTATTGGGAATCATGTTAGGTGTACTTGTGATTATGCTGATTTTTCATGTTCTTTAATCCAATATGTACTGATATTGAATTGCTACTACAGAAAACAAAAATGAAATACATGTAATTGCTTATTTTAGGTGACTGCATAAACTATCTGTGCTCAGAAGTGACATCACAGGTACCCAAACTTTAACTTATAAGTACAAGGAATTATAAAGGTGCTGGATTCTCAGAAAAATCCCTGTCCAAGGATTACCAAACATTAGAGGTTGCAAATTCAAACCATACATTGCATGGTGCCTAATTAGTACATTGCCCCAGTGACTGTAGAGCACATCAAATGTAGGGATGTTGGAACAGAAGTATTTCTTAATAATGTTGTTATAAATAAGTATTAATCATCCACTTTCAAAACTTCTCACATGACTAAGTTTCTTTTTTTTTTTTATCTATAACCCCTTTTATTCTACTATTGCAAAATTTTGCTGAAAACTGTTACTCGCCATCAGAGAGGGAGATTTTATTAATGGACTCATTTTGGATAAGCTGTCCACATTTTATATCCTATTTAACTGAGCTCAAGGTGTTGAGGAAAGTTTGTTTCATATGTTTATACAACATTAGAAAGTCATAGATGACACTGTAACGGTGTGGTTCAGATAGAGATCTAGAGACCAAAATTTTGTGCTATACTTAGACGTTCAATACAGCAGCATTAGAGATTGAGTTCTACTTGAGGTCATTCAATGTGAGATTTAGACCATATAAGTGTCTCTGTCAACAGAGATCTTAGTAGAGATCCTAGCTTTTATCCAGTTGCTTCAGCAAAAATTCCTTCTACCATTTGAGACTTCATGTGGCTTTTTGTCTGGCTCCAGCATCTTCTCTGGAAATGAGGACATCCTATAGGTCCTGTGGTAAAATTGTCAGATCTCAGAGAATTTCTTATATACTCCATGGCATCTCAAATGACATTAAATGCTTGCATTTAGAGAAATAAATTGAGCTTCTGGGGATGACCAGCTGAATTGCTTTCCAGAAACCATTGCCTTCATCAATTGGAATGAGGGATTAGACATATATGACACATATGACACCTGTATGCAGAAACCTATGTTCAGTTTTTTAATTTTTCAACAGACTAACACTGTTCACGTCAAAGATGACAGGAGGACAGGAATCTGTAATACACTGTGTTGTATAGCTGGTAGTGATTTGGCAAAAATCCAGACTCGTATTAGAGCAAACCTGCAAGAGGACTTGTAGATAAAGCTGTTTTGACCTATTTCTGGTGAAATAAAACCTGACAGCTGTCTCTTCTGTAGATTACTTGGCTTGGCCTAAATAATAATGATGGCCCCTTTTTTGCTCAGTGTGCATTGTGTGTTCATGTTCTTGGGTAGTTTAAGATGATTGCATTGACGATGCAGCAAATCACTTATATGGTCAGAGGCAATGCAAAGAGAAATAGACATTTATATCCCTGCCTAACATGCAAATTACAATATTTTTGACAAAACTGTAAGGCAAACAGGGTGGGATTAAGTTAAGTTTCAAATATGTAGTGCTGTTCTCTACTGCTTAGCTAGATACCTCAGGTTCTCTTCAGAGACAGAAAAGAGTAATAGTTACCCCTGAAGTGAAATTCGTCTCATCCTATTGTTGACATCTAAAATTAATCATAGTCTAGAATTGCCGTATATCTATATGTCTATAAGAAAACATGGCACGTTTAGTTCAAAACTGGGTGTCTACATTTCAGATGGCTGAAATTCATTGACATGAAATTATCATCAGCAGCTCTTCTCTTCCAAGAGTCATTCCACTTTGCAAAGAATGGTATAGACAATATTTTTTTCACGAGATTTAGTAGTATTTAGCAGGCTTATGTTTATTTGTTCAATATACAGACATCTTTAGGGCTTATAGAGAACATTAAATAAATTGCTGCATGACAATAAAACCTGTTTTTCACTTGATTGCGATAGAAAACAGAAGTCACTGTATCAGAATTAACCTGGGAAAACTGTTACTTGAACCAGAGTGCCCCTGCTATGCCACAGGGAAAAGGAAAGCTCAATAATTCATTGTGATAGCTCTCAAAACTGAGCAAGGTACTTGGACAGTCTTCCAGAAATGCTTAGCAATGGCTTTGTGTCTATTGGTGCTGTTCAACATTGGCTCTGGTAATACGTTATTTTCCTCATCTTTCTACTTTTAAAACAGTGTAGTCTATGCTATTTCTATTTTATTCTAATAGAGACATAAATTTTTGTCCTAGCACAACATAGTAAAATGAAGTCTGAGTAACTAAACCTGCTGGGGCACAACACTGTATTTCTATAAAGCTTTCATTCAATTTTGAACAAGCAACATATTTTCTCTCAGATATGACACATGCAATTTTATTTTCACTGTTTATATATTGCCTGTTCTTTTGACGAGTAGCAGACAGTGTATAGTAAGCTATGCTATTCTGTGGTAAAGAATTGCCAACTACATATTTAAAGATACAAAAATATTTGGAGTAATTAGATGGTATTTTCTATTTGACAAGAATTTCTCAGAATGGAGCTACAAGGCATTCATTGCAATGGGGATTAAGGTGGTGCCAAATTGGTATTTACTGAGATGAACAGCTGTTCTTGTAGAACAAGTGCAGTAGGTTAATAACTGGGTCAGTGCTCCATTCTTGCCACTGTTCTCTTTTTGAGGGGAAGGTTTATCCTGAAAAAATGACTGCAAAGGACAAAACGCCAGGTTCTGTCTTTGCTATTTTACAGTGGGTCTTCAGTGGATGTATTTAAGGTGTTCTAATTAACTTGTCTGCAAATGTCCCTAAAGTTACCTATTTCTCCCTTATTATAAACTGTAAAAACAATTCTGTTGATCAGTAAATGCCTTCAAGACATAGCCTCATTCATGTTAATTCTGAAACAAGAGAGATGGATGAAACCTATTTTTTACTCATCTGGAACATAAAATGTGAATTCTTTTGAAGGTCTATAAGAATGTAGAATCTAATGCGGTTCCTCACTGCTATGTTTTCAATTCGAAGTCTAATAGCAGCAAACTTAGCTTTTCCCTGGAGTGTGCAGGTGTAACACTGAGGATGTAGAAGGAACAGATCTGAGGCAGAAGAAAGCACTATTTTCAAACAGTTTCAATAGAAGTGCTGCAGTTTAATATACGTACCTGGCATGTGAGTGGCTGTTGGAGATCGTGATTACGTTAAGACACAGCAAGTTTCAAAGTCTGGCTTGCTCTTACAATATATGAGGATTCCTTTTTCACAGTGTGTTGGCTAACCTGTGTTCACCTGCAAGGTCTCAGGTTTATTGAGTAATGCAGACTCTTTTAAGTTGATGTTTTATTCTTATCTCTTAATAGTCTCATCATTTTTTCAAATATATTTTAGTATCACAGATATCCTTTGACCAAAATCTGGTTTTTATGTCAGTGCAGTTCAATATCTAGACACTTGCCCTTTGTGGAGTTGCAACAGAAGTGGCATATATTCTTCCATCTAGCAAAATTTTAATGAAAATGAAGATGTGAAAGAGACAAAATCTCCTGTATAATACGAAGGAAAGCACTTTAAAGCATAGGGATCTTGGAAAAGGACAGAGAGAGGTAAAGGGTAAAGAAGAAAACAATTTATACACCAGAAGGTTACATTGGAGGTAAGAGAGGAAAAGTAAAAAAAAAACAAATGTAGGTTCCAGCAGTTCTGGAGATGAAAAAGAAAAGAGACAAAGTTACTGAATTGCCTCAAATTACACTACACTGCTCTGAAAAAAAAGAAGCAAAATCCGGAGAAACCCTAAAAGGGGTGAGTAGGGGGGAAAGAGAAAGGGGAGAGACTGAGAAGGCAGAAGGCAAATCTGGCTTTCTGTTTCCTACTCAGAGGGAGCAGTCTATGTGGTGCACATTCATCCATCCTGTTGCAGTTCACAACCTGTAGGGGAGTCACTTTTAGTTGGAAGAGTCTCTGGAGTAACTGTTGAGAATTATGGAATAATTCCATAATTAATAAGGAGAGGTGTGTTGCCTCCTTGGGGCCCAGGTAGGGGACATCACCAGGAAACTTCCCAGTCTGGTATTGCTCACTGATTATTACAGAATTTGTGACTGTGTGTAGGACATAAGTACATGTATTATGAAAAGCCTATGGAAGGACCATGCGTGTCACAGCTGCTTATGCTCCTTGTTTACATAAGCACACATCAGAAGAAGCTAGACTGCAAAATTACAGTAGTGATATTTTTCAGGTACAGAAACACAGTATCTTGAAGTTATGAAGCAAATATCTATAAGTAAAAGGTCCTTTTTTCTAACCTTGGCTTTCACTATACACATATACTCTTGCTTTTCTACATTGTAAACATGGAAGGCCACCACTAATGAGGTGCTCTGCATTTTCTGCTTTACAATTTTGGTATGATATGGCTGATACATTTTTTCCCTGCAGTTTCTTCTGAATGAAGCTAAACAATTTTGCAATTTCTAGCCTATTGTAATCTTACAACTGTATAGTGGTATGTACAGTTAATGAGTAATCTGTTTTGATTGAGTGGAACTAGCAATCTATTTGTGCTATCTTCATATCACAGAATCACAAAATATGCTGAATTGGAAGGGTTACAAAAGGTTTATCAAGTTCAACTCAGCCTTGCACAGGACATCCTGAAGAGTTACACTATCTGCCCAAGAATATAATACAAATGTTTCTTGAGCTCTGTCAGGCTTGGTGCTGTGACCACTTCCCTGGGAAGCCTCTTCCAGCATCCAACTATGCTCTGAGTGAAGAACCTCTTTCTACTGTCTAACCTAAAGCTCCCCTGACACAACTTCAGGCCATCCCCTTGGGTGCTGTCACTGTTTGCCACAGAAAAGGAATCAGTGTCTGCCTCTCCTTTTCCCCTCACAAGGAAGTCGTAACTGCAATAAGGTCTCCCCTCAATCTCCTCTTCTCCAGGATGAACAGACCAAGTGCCCTCAGACATGCCTCATATGGCTTCCTGTCTAGACCCTTCATCTTCACTGCCCACTTTTGAACACTCTCCAATAGCTTAGTATCTTTCTCATATTTTGGTGCCCAAAACTGCACATAATATTCAAGGTGAGGCCACCCCAGTGCAGAGCACAGCGGGACAATCCCCTCCCTCAACTGGCTGGTGATGCTTTGCCTGATGCCCCCAGGACATGGTTGGCCCTCCTGGCTGCCAGGGCACTGCTGACTCATATTTAACTTGCCATCGACCAGTACCCCCAGGTCCCTTTTGCATGGCACTTCTTTCCAGCATCTCATTCCCTAGTCTGTATGTACATCCAGGGTTACCACATCTCAGGTGGCACTTCCCCTTGTTGAACTTCATATGATTGGTGATTGCCCAACCTTCTAACTTGTTGAGGTCTCTCTGCAGTGCCTCCCTGACTTTGAGGGAATGAACAGCTCCTCTCAGTTTTGTCATCTTCAAACTTGCTTAGTATCCCTTCCAGTCCTGTGTCCAAATCATTTATGAAGATGTTGAAGAGCTCAGGGCCCAAGAAAGAGCCCTGCAGAACCCCACTAGTGACAGGTCACCAGTCTGATGTTCCCCCATTCACTCTTGCCCTCTGTACTCGACCTGTGAGCCAATTGCTCACCCACCACATGATGTGTTTATCCAGCTGTGTGCTGGACATTAAGAGTTTGTTCAAAGCTAATGTTTTCTTATAGCTTACTGTGGGCTAGTATTTGATAAAAATATATGAATTTTGCTTCTTTTACAATCATAGGATTTAAATGGATCTTGTTTTCTTCTTTAGATTGCCCTTACATTTTTGTTCTTATGAAAAAGAAATGTATCATAATGTTTTAACACTAAAAGTGTTTTACAGTAGCAAGATTGACTTCATGCTAAGTAAGTTTTATTCCTTTACATTAGCTTTTGGAAACTAAAACAAACACATCAGTGATTTTATGTCGTTCTCTGCAAGACAGGAAAGAAATGTGCAATTAACACTGCAAGCAGCTTTAAAAGCTTGTCTCCTTACAACAAAAACAACTAATAAAACCAACAGCTCGTTTTCTTACATTTTCAGGTAACATGTTTGCTGACATAATTAATAATAATTAAAATAATTCTGAAATTGTTGTCATGATCAACTCCAGAATATGATATCGTGATACAACTGTGCCTCTCATGATTCATACAGTGTGAGAAAAGACATAGCCCAATTTTTTTCTTTTACACTCACAGATGAATCTTAGTTGTTTTATGCCTCCCTCCTTTCAAATTCAGTGTATTCAAGTTAAATGTGTTTAGGACACAGAAGCCTTGATCAGATGTTCTGCGTTGCCCAGGTAATGAACTTCCAATAAGAAAGATTTTCAGGTAGTTTAAGTGAAGACTTGAGGTATGGAATAATTATTGTATGAAGTAAAAATTACAACCTAAAATAATAAAAAAAGCAACATCAGAAACTAACTTTTTGGTAGAAATATTTCTTTTTCTTTTAGCTTCCACACTGTCATGTGTAAATATTATGTTTGAAATAAATACTAGAATTCAAGGTGGCTGCTTATGCAGATGTTCCCTTTTAAGAACATCAGAAAAGTACAAGCTTTCTATTTTTTTTTCTTAACTGTGAACTCTAACAATTAAAAATGCTTCACTGGAATGTAGTAACAGGTTCCATATGCACTAGGGGAACAGCATGATGGAAATATCAGCACTGTATTCTGAAAAGAGCTAAAAATACCAATACTTCTAAGCAAAAACTACAGTGATAATGTTGCAAGAGACAGTAAACATGTATCAAACTTGTGCTCGAGAAAAGGTGCTCTACAGAAAGGAGGGCCCCAGAAGGCTTTCAGAAAATGAGGAAAGTTTGAACATTAAATGCTATATATGAGAAAGAGGTTGAGTAAAAGGTGTAGGGACATGAACAAAGCCATTGCCATAGTTCTGTTATTGCTGGCTGTACATCATTATTCTCATAGCACCTGTGTGGTAGTAGGTATCTTGTAGAGAAGAGGTGTTCCAGGAGAAATGAGATTCCCACAAGAAAAAGTGAACCTAGAGTCATCAAATTGATGTGGAGAGAAGATTCACCAAAGAAAATAATTCAAAATTCATCCTTGGAGCTAAACATATTTTCTGCTTTTCTTATATGACCCAAAAATACTTACTAAGAAGAAGAAACACTGATATGTTAATACCTTTTGTTGTGAGCTAGGGACCTTTTTAAAAGTTGTGGTTTAACCCGACTGGCAGTTCACACCACTCAGCCATTCACTCACTCCCCCACAGTGGGGTGAGGGAGAGAATTGAAAAAAAGGTAAAACTCGTGTGTTTGGCTAAGGAATAGTTTAATAGGACAAAAAAGGAAATTAATAATTAAAGTGTATGCAAAGCAAGAGATGCACAAGGCACTTTCTCATCACCCACTGACCAATGGCCAGCCAGTCCCCAAGCAGCAGTCGTTGACCCTCAGTCAACTCACTCCAGTTTTATTGTTCAACATGTTGTCATATGATTTGGAATATCACTTTCAGCAGCTGGGATCAGCTATCCTGGCTGTTTCCACTCCTGGCTTCTTGTGCCCCCCAACCTCCTCGCTGGCAGGGCAGAACAGGAATCTGAAAAGTCCTTGACTGAGCACTGCTTAGCAACAACTAAACCATCAGTGTGTTATCAAAATTATTCTCATCCCAAATCTGAACCACAGCACCTGTACCAGCTACTAGGAAGAAAATAAACCTCAGCTGAAACCAGGAGACTAATTAAGACAAGCTCTGCTTATTCTAAAACATGGTTTGTACACTGAGGCTTTATTATGTGTTTCTTTGCATTTTGAGAATCAAATAAGCCCTTTTTCTATTTTGACTAGTTAAGCTTTTATCTGAGCTAAAGCAATAACAAGATAGTTTCATATACAAACATTGCAATAAAATCTCTTACAAGTAGGTGGAATATCCCTATTTTTAACCTTATTATAAGAAAGAAATGAAAAGTAAACTAAAGCAATGGTTTAAGTAGGTCTATATCAAAAAGACATTTTAGGCATTCCTTTAAAAAAGGAGAATGTAAATATAGCAGCCTTTTTATGTAAAAAATACCCTCTAATATTTTTCACAAATTATACTGCAAGAATTACATTAATTATGAATAAAAAACCTACAAAGGTTTTAGATGCAGAATACGTAAAAAATTAAATAAATAAGTAAATTGTTGGGCCATTTTCAGCTTTCCTCTTCAGTGTATCAGACATGTGGGGGTTTTTTTATTTTTATTTTTAAAAAATCAACCTAGATTACCATTAGTCTTTGATTTTATTTGTTTGGTTGGTTTGGGGTGTTTTGGCATTTTTTTTAGTTGGGAAAAAAAAATCACCATAGTGGAATTATAACTGGAATGATGCTTCAGAGCACTAACTCTGATGCAAATGTGAATAGTGATCGACTAAGTCTATATAACCTATCCCTTCAATTCAGCATGACATGGCAGTGGGGTATATGAAACACATAATCCAGACAGGAATTGCATGTGATGAAGTTGGCAAATTGTCACAACCATAAATGCACAATGTGCCGGAACTGGATTTCCTAATGACTCTTAATTTTTTTTCACATTCTCATTTTTAGGAGCTACTCTCTCATTCTGCAACCATCTTGTGATTATGTGTTCATGCATATACCTTCCATGAACACATAATCAAGAAAAGAATTTGTTTCAATTTGAAACATCTTTTAGCCTGAATGAAAAATTTCCATGCTTTGCTTTTATAGAATTTTTGAGAATGACTTTGAAATAAAACTGGGATCATTGAAATATTAATTAATATGTTAATTAAATGGCATACCAGACCAAATATTTCATAATTACTTCAAGTGTTTTGTTGTTACAGTAAAATCAAAAGTGAGCAATTCAGATCTATAGAAAAACCCTGTGAGACTGAGCTATCAGCCAGAAGCAGCAAGGAGCTCAGCTGCTGCTGGCTGATAGGGAGGAGGTTACTCCCCAAGAGTTCACATAGTAGGAATTCACAGGACTCTTCAGGGACACAAAAACAGCCAGGATGAAATAATATAAACATGGGACTTGTGAGAGATAGGCTTTAACCAATTGAAGTATCTGGCGTGGTGGTGTGTTAACTCTTTTAGCCAATAAGCTGTAGTCCTAACCCTATATAAACTGTGTGCTTTGTGTAATAAAGGGTCTTCACTATAAACTTCATAAGCTTGTTGGTGAAGTCCTTTCTCTCCGCCGAAAATTGTTTACTTTAGTGTTTTGTTCTGCTGAAATGAACCAGTTAGGTCAACATACATTTGGTCAACATTTTAGCCAGATAAAAGCTGTTCTTTGCTGGTGAAAAGGCTTGACGTTGAAACATTTCTAAGCATATGCCATTGCTCTTCCACAATGTGCAGCCAGCCTAGGCTGCTGGCTCACTCTCAAATGGGAGGTTTGCTGGAGAGAATCCAGCTGGGCTCTCTTAAACTGTCTTTGCTCTACAGAAACGAGTGCAAGACCTGTCTTAAAAGTCTGGCAGAGCAGTACTAAACAAGGTAGCTGATGCAAAGACAATCTGCTAGGTCTAGGGAGTCTCCCAGTTGAGAGATGTACCACTTTGTGAATTGTAGGCTTAGGATGATGGAAAGAATGGTCCATTGCATTGCTGTGTTCTACCAGAGATTGCTACAGATTAGTCTACCAGAGATTGCTACAGATGAGTCTGGTTACAGAGAAGTGACCTGGAGCATCATTCTCACAATTAGCACTGTTGTTAAATGCTTGAGAATATAGTTGCAATGGCTATAGCCATCCTGTTCTTAGTGTAAGGGCAGGAAAAATGTCAGCAGACAGTGAGACGAGGCAAAAAGCAATAAACCTCAAGTATCCATACACCAATGCATAAAAGCATGTCTAAAATACCATTCTAGTAGTGATTAGAAACAAATCCTCTTCTCAAGTGCAGTGTAAACCTTCACGTACAGGGAATTAATAACTTAAACTAAGCCTTAAAACCAGTCTCAGAAAGGAACTGCTAGAAAGGATCATAAAATTTTCCAAACTGCTCAGAACATTTCCAGTTGTTTGTTTCACAGTAACTACATCTTGTACTGCCTTGTCAGAGAAATTATTTGAATAGTTGAAGGAATTTATATGAACAAAACTATGAATATTAATCAAAAATGCAGAGAAGAACAAAGATGCACACATAAACCCTCAAATTAATGAGTCCCCTTCTTAAAAATCATTCCTTTCAACATCATCTGTCATATTACATTTTTAAAAAGGCATGAGAAATCTCAAATATTGCTATTTCAAAACTTTAAACTGTACATTGTAAAGAAACTAATTACTACTATCCAAATGGCAGTGGTTACTGCTGCTTGTATCCCTTCAATATTCTTTTCAAAATCTCTTTGAAAATCATGTGTATAACAGTAATCTAACACTTTATTTTTAAACATGTACTATCCTTGAATCCTCATGTCATTTCACAGAGAGTCCTTTGCCCATATGTACTGTCAAGAAATTTCAGACACATCTTCAGAATCATAGAATCATGGAATCGATTGGATTGGAAAAGACCTCTGAGATCATCAAGTCCAACCCTTGGTCCAACTCCAGTCCCTTTACTAGATCATGGCACTCAGTGCCACATCCAATCTCAGTTTAGAAACCTCAAGGGAATGGTGAATCCACGACCTCTCTGGGCAGGGATTCCAATGCCTGATTACTCTCTCTGTAAAGAATTTTTTTCTGATACCCAACGTAAATTTCCCCTGGCAGAGCTTAAGCCCGTGCCCCCTTGTCCTATTGCTGAGTTCCTGGGAGAAGAGACCAACCCCCACCTGGCTAGAACTTCCCCTCAGGTAGTTCTAGACAGTGATGAGGTCACCTCTGAGCCTCCTCTTCTCCAGACTAAACAACCCCAGCTCCCTCAGTCTCTTCCCATAGGATTTATGCTCCAGTCCCTTCACCAGCCTTGTTGCTCTTCTCTGGACCTGCTCCAGCCCCTCAATATCTTTCCTGAACTGAGGGGCCCAGAACTGAACACAATACTCAAGGTGTGGCCTTCTTCAGTAGAAAGAACATCATGTTTTTCAGAGATAGTAAACCTACTAACAAAGGTTACCACAGACTGCAGTATACCCAGAGCAGACAATATATGTCTTTATTTTTATAGAGGTAGGAATAAACTAAAAAAATTCTTATTTCTTTGAACCAAGTGGTAAGTTATTTTAAACTGTCTGTTTTTCATTTTCCTTCTTTGCCTTACATTCCTCTCCCTGTGTCTCACAGGGCACTGCTTTCTTTTATATTATATATATGGTCTGATACTATGCATGTATCTATGTCAGAATCCATCCATACAGATTGCTATTCCCCTTCACAGAATAATAAACAGCATTGTGGAAGAGTTGTTCCCTATTTGTTTGAGCCGTTTTAGCCATCAGTGTTAAAGTACAATGGTGTCTAGTTGTCTATGAATAACTTTGCCCTCAGGGTTTGGAGGGCAGTATATTTTTCCTGAAGCACAGCATAAATGTGATGCAGCTGAATATACATTGCAAATGTACACAAAATGCTATAGGGCCTTCATTATGCCAGACTGAGAACCCTGGAATTTTCCTATTTCTTTTTAGCATAAATTGAGCTGATTTTTGATCTTGAAATAAAACTGACTAGAGAAAGGGAATTATATTGAGCTGGAAGAAAGAGATGTAGAGTAGAATGAAGCCACCATAATACAAGGGAAAATGGTCAGTGACCTGCTACACCACTGAGACACATACAAGTTTCTTGGGTCAGATGGGTTCCACTCAGGAGCATGGAGGAAATGACAGAAGAGCTCACTGAGCCACTTTTAAGCATTTACCAGCAGTTTTGCGTAACCAGGATGACTGGAAATTAGCAAATGTAAAGCCCATGAACAAGAACGGTGAGAAGGGGGATCCAGAGAAATACAGGGCTGTCAGCCTGATCTCAGTGCCAGGGAAAATCAAGGAGCAGATCATCTTGAGTGCCATCATGCAGCATGTGCAGAATAACCAGGGGATCAGGCCCAGTCAGCATGGGTTTAGGAAAGACAAGTCCTCCTTGGCTGACCTGATCTCCTTCTTTGACAAGGTGACTGGCTAGTGGATGGTGGAAAGGTTGTGGATGCTGCCTACACAGACTTAGCAAAACTTTTGGCACTGTCTTCCACAGCATTCTCATGGAGAAACTGGGCTGCTCATGGTGTGGACAGATGCATATACTTTTTAACCCATTCTTTGCTGGTTTAAAAATTGACTTGATAGCTGAACCCGGAGTAGTGATGAATGGAGTTACATCCAGCTGGTGTCTGGTCCATGGTGCTGTTCCCCAGGGCTCAGTATTGGGGCCAGCCCTATTTTATATCTTTATCAATGACCTAGACAAGGGATTGAGTGCACCCTCAGTAAGTTTTCGAGTGACATCAAATTAAGTGGGATTGTTGATCTGCTGGAGGGTAGAAAGGCTATGCAGAGCTATGTTGGTCTGACCGTATTGGTGGTCTGAGGCCAGTTGTATGAGATTCAACAAGAAGAAATGCTGGGTCCTGTACTTGGGTCACAACAATCCCATATAACACTACAGGCTTGGGACAAAATGACTGGAAAGCAGGCTGATGGAAAAGAACCTGGGAGTGCTGCTTGACAGTCAGTTGTAAATATGCCAGCAATGTGCCTAGGTGGCCAAGAAGACCAGTGGCATCCTGGCTTGGATAACAAATAGTGTGGCTAGCAGGACTAGATCAATGATAATCCCACTGTACTTGGCACTGGTGAGGTCACACCTCAAATCCTGTGTTCAGTTTTGGCCTCTCACTACAAGAAAGACATTGAGGTGATGGAGCATGTCCAGAGAAGGGAAAAAAAAGCTGGTGAAAGGTCTGGATCACAAGTCTTATGAGGAGCAGTAGAGAAAGGTGGGGTTGATTAGCCTGGAGAAAAGGAGGCTGACCAGGATGACCAGGTGGCTGACCCTATTGCTCTCTACAACTACTTGAATGGAGATTGTAGCAAGGCAAGGATCGGTCTCTTCTCCTGAGTAACAAACAATAGGACAATAGGAAATGGGCTCAAGTTTTGTCAGGGGAGGTTTAAATTGGATATTAGGGAAAATTTCTTCACAGATAGGGTTGTCAAACACCAGAACAAGCTGCCCAGAGAGATGATTGCCTTACCATTCCTGTGGTTATTTGAAAGATGTGTAGATGTAGGTCTTGGGGGCAGAGTTTTGTGGTGGATTTTGCAGTGTCAGGATAGTGGTTGGAATCTGTGCTAGTTTTGGCTGTGGCAGAGTTAATTTTCCTCACAGTGATTGGTATGGAGCTATGTTTTGAATTTGTGGTGAACATTGGGCTGATAGTATAGAGATGTTTTTGTTATTGCTGAGCAGGGCTTACTCAGAGCCACATCCTTTTCTGTCTTTTGTACTGCCATGGTGGCAAGGAAGTTGAGGGTGTGTGGGAAGCTGGGAGGAGACACAGCTGGGACAGGTGGCCCAAAATGACCAAAGGAATATTCCATAAAATATGACATCATGCTCAGTATATAAAGTGAGAGCAAGGAGGGACATTTAAAGTGATGGTGTTTGACTTTCGAAGTAACTGTTGGGTGTGATGGGACCCTGTTGTCCTGGAGATTGCTGAACATCTGCCTGCCCATGGGAATTAGGTAATTAATGCCTTGTTTCACTTTGCTTGTGTACATTACTTTTGTTTTCTTATTAAACTGTCTTTATATCAACCCATGAGTTTTCTAGCTTTTACCCTTCCAATTCTCTTCCTGATCCTACTTGGGTGGAGTGAGTAGCTGTGGGGCTAAACCATGACAGAATCTTAAAGATCTTCTCCAGCCTAAATGATTCTGATTCTATATTTTAAATAGTCTGAAGAATAACAGCTTTGAGGAATAGCATCATTCATCTGTGGCTTGTTGGAAACTGTCTTTCTTCCATAGTCAGGCTGACAGATATTTTGGTAGCTCCTGTTTAATCATGTAAGTGAAACTTTTAAATGTGACACAGAAATTGAAAACAATACCCTTAAATATAGTTTGTTAAGTTACTAAATACTTCACATGAAGATAAGCAATCTTCAGAGGTGATTAGTACTACCACTTTTCAAAATTAGTCATTATATTTCACATATTTATTAGTTAATATCATTAC
Organism: Pithys albifrons albifrons; assembly: GCF_047495875.1. Taxonomy (NCBI): domain Eukaryota; kingdom Metazoa; phylum Chordata; class Aves; order Passeriformes; family Thamnophilidae; genus Pithys; species Pithys albifrons. The sequence goes on from NC_092460.1 coordinate 77,708,635, forward strand.
TCTGTTTCTTAGTGACATTTTTGGAACATACTTTGATTTTGCAATTTTGGTGGCTTGTTTAGCAAGAAACTCTTGGGCCTCTGATGGCACAATGCACAAAATTGTCCCAAGTAAATAATCAGTATGTAATGTGGATTCACACTTTAGTCTGAGCAATGTTCTGTGTCTTGTTGTGATTTAGGTATCTTGTTTCACTTTACGCTCTCATGCATCATATATGAACAACTTCACAGCTGTTATTTCCTTTCTGCTTAAGCAAATAATGCCCATGCTAACCAAGGACAAAATTAGATAAGCAGAAAGCAAAATTTATTTTTAAACTGAAAATTTTATTTTGCCAGACAAATCATCATCTGAAATGAGTGTATTTTTTGCCATACTATCAAAACCAAATTTATCTGAAATATGTTTCTCTCTGCAAGTATTTCAAACTTCCCATTCGTTGCTATGCTGCTAGTCTGAAATACTCCATGTATAATTGTGTGTAGGAGAATTTGTATTTTTCTATATTGTTTTGTTCTCTAGGCATTTTTTACTAAGTTATTCAGATGCACTTTTTTGCTCTTCTGTTCCTGTTGTTTATGGGATTTTTGTCAGTCACAAAGACAAAAGGAATAAAGTCCTCAAACTTATCATGAAAATAATCTGATTTATGCAAATTGATGTGTTAAACACTACAAGAGTTCCCTTTTTAGTAACTCATTATAAAAATAACTTTTTTTTTAGTACCTTCATCAGAGGATCTCAAATGGCTTCACAAATGGAAATTAGTTAAACTTTTCAGTTTCTGAAGACACATCACAGTCCTGAAATATTTAACATTAGAAAAGACCTCAATATGATGTGTAATCAGACAGTAAAAACTTCGTAGAAATAACTGAAGAACAAAATGGTTAAAATTGGAATGTTTGAAGAACAATGGAAGATTTAAAGGGCAAAGGTTACATTAATGATTTTCTTTCTGTAAAGATCATTATTACTTGCTTTATTTATGGCTTTGTATACCTCAGAAAAAGTAGAAACTGGAAAGCATGTGCACTATCTATTTAGAGATCTGTAAAGGAGTGAACACTTTAAACCATCCTCAAAAGAGACCATAACAAAATCTAGGAAAGGACACCTCTATCTTTGCATTTGTGAATATAAGAAATTATATTTCTGTATTTATTTTTTCATAACTGTTTGCAATTTGTGCTCATTGAGCCTCAAATATGGATAGTCCCATCTATAAACCAAGGTGAAAAGCCACAGAAGAGCCTTTATTAAAAGATTTTCCAAAAATTTTGCTGGTGCCTTTGTCTTTGTATTTCCACAACCTTTCTCAATATGGACCTAATCTTAAATCTATTCCCAGTCTTTAAGGTAACCACTGCAGAGCAGTGAGAATAGTCCATCCTGCTGTTCTTACAGTATATGCCACACATTGGATCTCCACCTAACAAGCTGCAGGACCAGTAGCTGGATGATAGCAGGACACAGGTTTTAGTAATAAATATGATTTGAGAATATTCCCACTATATCATTTAATATAGTAATTCCTATGTGAGGGACTGAAAAAACTATTAAAAAGTTATTAATGGCTCAAAAAAACTCTGACTGTGTGGAAGGGGAAAACTGGATTCTGCTAAGGTGGGATGGTGCTGTTCCAAACCCCCTCCTCGAGAGCCTTTGATGTCGCTGTCAGTCACTGGCACACGGGGAGCATTGCCCCACACCACACCCCCTGGTGCTGCTAACCCAGCCCTAGCATGGCTGGCAGCCTGGAAGCACCACCTGGGGAGGCACAGTGGCCCCAGTAGTCCATAGCAAGTAAAACTGACACCACAAGGCCTGCAAGTGCTTGTGGCCCTATTGTCCTTGGACTTGTGGTAGCTGAATCTAAAGGGGTAGCTATTAATTCTTTCTTTCTCTCTCTCTCTCTGTCTCTCTCTTTCTTTACTTCTTCCTCTTGTCCTAATTTCCTGTTCTTGATATTTGGGTAACTTAAATCTGGATGGATTGGAATTCTCTGAGTCAATGCTTTGTGAAATGCTTTATGTTGATTGTATGCTTGTTTTAATCTTACACCAAGTTCCCTTATTACAAAATTTGCCACCAAAATTGTGTTATTTTGACCTCTTGAAAAGTGTGGTAGCTTTCTTCCCAAGCCTAGTCTCAAGCTATAAAAGAACTGAAGGCCCTTTTAATAAATGTGTCAGGTGGATTTTTGGATCCTTGTATTTTTTAATGTAAAACCACTTTGATGAGCTCGTGAGGGGAGCCTGGGGTCTTACAGTGCTGGAGGATAGATCTGTGATGAAAACAGTGTTCAGTTCTTTAAGGTGCTTATGACAACTTTTTGCTGTCCTAGATGATGTCATCAACTCACTGCCTCTTGCCTCTTAGCTCCATGCACTCCATCTCATAAAACTCTGCCTGCAGAAACCTGAATCCTCAAATGGGAAAACACTGAGCCAACACTGGCACAGTGCATTCTCACCTGTATGCTTTGTGTTGCCATGCTCAGAGAAAGAATCTTAAGATATTAATACAATAATTAATGTGTTGTGTCTGACTTACCATGCAAACACTCTTTAATATTTATTTTCCTTTATTCCTGCTTCTCCAATGCCATGAAGTAGAAAGGATAGAGCCATGCAAACAGGGAAGCGTTAACTTGTATCTAAAGATGAATTTGAAAATAACGACTTCGGCCATAAATCTTGTAGTCCATATGGGTAAGGTACAATACTGGCACTAATATCTACAAGTCCATCTGCACAAAGCCTCATTTCATTGCATAAGTTAAAGCTTTCAAAATCCTGCCACCTGTTTTTGGTTTGTTCCCCAGAATTTCTAAGTAAGACTGGGAAATAAAGATAAAATGTAAAGAACTCCTCTATGTAATATTAGTGATTGTAAAAAATAATGTGAAAATATTGAAAATAATATTTGAATATTTTATATGATCATTTCTCTCTCTAAAATTACTTAATAAATGGCCAATTTGACTATGGTAATGGCATGTGCTAAATGCTATGCAGTCATAAAGACCTAATCCTGCTTCACCTTACTACAGAACACAACTTCTTCAACAACTTTGTTATTTTAAATAGATGTTATCACAAACACAGAATCTCTGCAACTGTTCATTAATAACTAGTCATCAAGGTATAATTTCTATATAAAGACATATCACGTCTCCTCATCTGCTCTATATGAGCTGTTGGTTTTTCAAAATGATGACATAAAGAAAATCCATTGATATTTTGCAGTCAGATTAAAGGTAAATGCAAGAGTCCTTTAAAAATGACGGGTATATACCCATTATTTACGTGAAGTTGCTGTGGGAGATTCATCAAACTTCTGTCAGCTTAAAAACAGTTATTATCTCAATATAAAGAATGAAATTTACCCAAGGGATTCAGACAATTTATAAATAGAGCTGTAATGAATACCAGGAGCTACAAATGAAAAGATATATCCTCTCTTTTGGCCAATTTTTATGGAAAATAGCACTCCTGAATCAAAATGACTTTGATTAACACTGCTTTTGTCAGCAAGTTATTAAGCACAAAATAGTATCTCCTAGAACTGACAGTGCTATTCCAAAACCATTGTTAAACTCTAATATTCCATGTCCACTACAAGAATACATTTTAAATCAACAGTAATAAAATCGATCTCTTTCATTACGCGTATAGATAAATCCTATTTTAAGGTTAAACATGACTATATATAATTTCATAATATAATCTTTACTTTAAAGGGTTAAATATCCAAGAAAAATCTATTTTATATTTGGAGAATTTTATTTTTAGAATTGTGGGTAAACTGATTAGAATAAAAAATTGCTTCAGTTCAATTGATAAAAATTCAATCAAATCTTCTGCTCTACCAAATCCCTCCTCCCACCAAATTAGGTGAATATGTACGATCCTACTTTAAACAGACCTTGCTAGCACAGTCCTAGTAGTACATACACTTAAAATAAATAAATGAGCAATATGCAACAAAAATACTAAAAAATGCATTTTTCTTCTTTTTGCCTTTTCCCAAAGCATAGGATCTTTAAAGTAGTTACTTCATCAAAACCCATATCCATTGTCTATAGAATGCTATATGTGTTGTCATGTAAGAAATGAACGTTAAAGTTTGATCACCCCCTTTGTCTCAGAAATGCTTGAAATCAATCCAAACAAACCTTTCCAAGTTCTTGGGATATATCAATTAGGATAGATATAATGAACCTTTTTTTATAATTTGAAGTTACCTTCATAATTTTGCTAAGTTATTGAAAAGATACAATGCATGTAGTTTGACTCACCTATAGAGAAATATGTTTTTAACATAAAATGCATCTAAAACTTAATTTATCTAAAATCTGGTATCAAATACCTAATCTAATATCCAGGTAATATCTATCGAATATATACAAGGATGTGGATATTTGAATATTAGGAGGGAAAATATCTAAAGATAGTATTAATTTGGCTATTATGCCTATGATATTGTCTATCATTTATATAAAGAATTGATACTGTTTTCCAATATTCAGATTTTTAATATAAAACCTGACTGATGAAAATTTGGCTTATGTTGAAAGTCCAGATTCTCTTTACTTAAAATGATTCTCCATCTTTAAAATCATGACTTCTTTATGCATAAAATGTTAAACAAGTCAGTTTTGCCAATAAGTGTAGTAAATTCTTTGACTTGATTAATGAATCAGACAAACCTTACTACACTGATAGCTTGAGAGCATCCAGAAGAAGGGAAAATGTAGGTGGTGTTTGTTTGGGAACACCTATGCGTCCTAGTGGGGTTTCTGCAGAGCTCAGGATCTGTTCTGTCAGATATATCTTTATCAAGAATTTGAATGTTTTGTCAGATGAGCTGGGAAAAATATAAATATTTGTACCAAACAACGCGTTAAAAAACTGTATATAATTGACTTAGCTTATATGTCTATTTTGGGGAAAGCTGAACCACCTGTCCAGACTACATTGATTATACTGACCTGAGCTCCATTGATTATATACTTCAGTTCCCACCTTGCTCCACACTAGTTGTATAAGTAAGGAGAGGAAAAGATTTTAACTGAGTTGAAAACTTGCAGCAAAGTATGATTAGTTTTGGCATACTTATCCTGACAGCTTGAATCCAGGGTAAGCACAGATCTGAGGCTCTACTCCTTGACCTGAACACTCAATTGGAAAAGAAAAATATTGACTGCAGTTATACTTCCTGTATTGAGAAGTAGACAGAAGCATAACCTAGTCTATTGTGAATTAATATAATGTTGCAATAGTCTGCTCCTGTCTATGGTATATTAATAAATTAAATTGCCACAATAATGATATTTACTTTGAAACTACATGAAATAGACTCTTCAGCTTTGTGCAATTAACAACAGTTCTATAGTGATATGGTTCTAAAACATTCCGTATCAATAGGAAAACATAATTTATGTCTATTTTATTTAGTCTGTATAATTTTAATGATAAATTTAGAGTAGAAGTGATGATGCACCAGAATCAATTTTATACAGGATAACCAAGAAGCAAAGCAATAATGGTCAGCTATAGGTAAAAAAAATTTAAAAAATTGTTAAAATGTTAAAAATTATTTTCTGATATTGTATAATCACGATGTACAAAACAATGTATAGGAAAGTAAGTTACCACCTGAATAATCTGTTTTGTTTGCAGTTCTGTTGTAAAGAAAACAATTTTGGCTCTGTACACTTGATTATAATCCCCAAATTAACCTTGAGCTGTGCAATTGTATTTATTGCTGTCCTATTTTGGAAAGACAGTACTTTAACTCCTCAAAAATGTGCAAAAAGAACCCCAAGCCCTAATAATTTATTTCCAGTGACGGGAGCAGTTGATATTGATAGATTTTATATCTACAGAAATATTTAAAATGAATAGCTTTAAGTAAAAACTAAAACATTATTTTCTCAGAGGAAATATTGAGCTACAAGTTTTTTATTGCAATAGCTAGTTACTCAAACTGGGAGTTCTCCTTAAAACCAAACATCAGTATTAAACCAAAACCAGGCTATAAATCTTTCATACTTCAGTTTGAGTTCAAGATGAACTCAGTGCACAGATCTGTGAATGAAATTCTTATTCTGTCCTATAGACAAAATTAAGGAATTAACCTTTTATTTCCAAATAAATAGAACTTTATCAGCAATCATTAATTTTCACTAATTTTTTTAGACAATTACTTTTATTTGTTTTTCACATAATTTTAAAAATCTTTTTATTTCCAGCATAAATTACAACTTTAGAGCATTAGGTGAGGTTTCCACGTTCTAAAAGAACCAAACAGCAGCAAAACCAAACTCTGATAACATTTTATTAATGGCTAAGGAAGCTGAGATTTGATAATAATACTGAGGCATATACCTAAAACCAGGGATGCACATGAATGACTTTCTAATGAAGCACTTTCCTAAATTTGGTCTGTTATTTATGCTGTGGTGGCAGTTCTCTAGCTCACTTGGGGTGCTTTGCATATGTGAGTACTTCTGCAAAATAAGGACAAGAAGATAAAAGTCTGACAGCTTTCTAAGGCAAATAAATCAACAGCGTTCGAGTGAGGACATGACTGGGCATTATCAAGTTTTCCTTTGAAGGAGACCTTGGTTCTAGAAACATCTCTGTCAAGTGAAAGACAACTTCCCTCAAACAGGGTGCTTTCTGTAAGAGATCTGACAAACTAATCCAGTAAAAATCTTTGCTTCAGTCTCTGAGCTCTTGAAGGATAAAATTTGTCCATCTCTACCAGTCTAAGAGAGGAGAAGCCTCCTGTGGAGAGGGACAGCTGCAGCTGGGCAGCTGACAAGTGCTCCCTGGGCACTGACAGCATGGATGTGAGATGTGTACTACTACACCTGCAAATGCTTGGGATGTGTCCTGTTCATACACTGTTTACTGGAGTCAGAGTTTACTTGTAGCTTATCTGGAAAACAGAAAACTTGAATAGTGGCATTCTACTTCTTTCTGTGTACACATAACAACAACAACAATAACCAAAACCAAAATAAAAGAAATAAAAAATCAGTATCCAATGAAAAAAGATTATTAATTTCTTTAAAATAATTATTTTGAGATCAGACCATGGTATCAGGTTTGTAAGTCAGGCATTTTATTGCAATACTGGCCTAGGTTTCCTTTTGTACTGCTCCTTTCCTATTAATCAAAATTAAAATTCTTGGTTTCATCTCAGAATAGTTCAGTGGAATATGTGACTTAGATCTAAAATTTAAAAGTTTGGCATGCAAAGTTACTACAAAAGGGGTTTTCTATTCATTCAGAACTTCTGAATTACTCTACAGTCCAGTTTTGCACAGTTCAAACTGCAAGTTCCTATGAGCTATTTTAGCACTGGATGCCAGTAAAAATTAAAACAAAAGAACAGGCACTTAATCACTGCTTTATTCTGTTGAGACAGTTTTCACGTATTTCCATGGATGGCACAACTATTCATACATTTGAATCGATCATAGTAATGCCTCTGTGCACTGACAATTGATACAAATGAGATAAAAAGGAACATTTAGTCATCAGATGATAACTTCTCTGTTTAAAAATCTCTCCTAAATCAAATGGGAAAATCACTGTCAGGAATTAATACTGAAGGGGACTAAATCTGTAGCTGCCATTATGTGTTAAAAATACCCTGCCATTGATATTTCACTATACATGTCAACTAAATCTACAATTAGTACTAGCTTTGAAGAATGATCTGATGTATGAATGGGCCACAGAATCAGGAAACACATCCAAAAAGAAATTAATAAGCTTCAGAATGTGAATATACAATTTAATATAATTTAGAAAAACATAATGAGAAATACAACAAAAGGTATGGTATGGACACCAGTACAAAGCTTTCTACTAAGCTCTAAATATGCAAATTTTGTCAGAGTAAAGACACTCTGCCACACTGAAGACAATATTCTCACTTCTGATTCTGTGATGCAGATTATTAGGTGTCACATGAGACATGACATTATTATGACAATGGCCTGTTTTCTGCAGACATACCCTTTGTGGCATTTTGTCTCTGTTCTGGCCAGGAGAGGCCAGCATTTTTGCAGTAGCCAGGAGGGGGCATGGCTAGGAACAAAAAGTAATTGTGTGTCACCTCATGTTGTTGCTGGGGGTGGGGAAAGGGATTCTCTTCTAGGGAGAATGGCTCTCTTCCAGTCAAGTAAACATGGCAGAAGGAAATGTCCAGTATTGTCTGTTGTCAAGGGCTTTCCATGTAAATTGTTCCTTTCTTGTATCCTCTGTCATTAGTATTGTTGCTGTTATTTTTTTGTTTTCTTATCTCATTACTGTTTCCAGCAAATTTTTCATATCTCAATGCACAATCTTTAACTTTTGAGTCTCCAGTTCTCCTCTCCAGCCTGTCACAGGTGGAGAGGGAGGGGAAAGTGGAGGAGTGAGTGAGTGGCATGTATTTTGGAGAGTTTTAGTGGGGACATTGAATTGGAGAGTACCATCCTAACCCACGACACATTTACATTGTGATTCATTGAGATTTTTAATCCACATATTGAAAGAACTTGACTAGCGCTCTGCTAAATATGGGTGTGTATTCCTTTTCTTTTCTAGTTATTAGTGCTGAGATTGTGTGCTGGTTTAAAGGTGAACCAGCAGGGGAAATGAACTCACCACGAGAGAGATTATAAGTCAGACCTAAAATTTAATAATAATATTACAATAACAACACTGACACACAAGGGAAATTGCTTTCAACTCACTAAACCCCAGCAGTATAACCCAGTGTCCTGGGACACAAACCCAAGGGGGTTTGTTTGCCCTTGTGCTGAGACCCCTGTGGTTCCCCCAAGTCCAGAGCAAAAGGAAAAGAAAAAGCCTGTTGGTGCAGGCGAGGGCTGTGGTCTGGGCGAGAGTGGGGATCTCCTCCTGTCAAGGTCCTGCTGCCGCTCTGGATCCGACAAGAGGTTCCCGAGGTCTTCTTACCCACCACTTATGTACCCTCAGGGAGCACTCAGTCCCTCCCCCTGGGCAGGGACTCACACAATGGGTGATTAACTCTGGGAGCCAGGGGGTGTTGAGCTGTTGATGGCCCATTAGCAGCTCCGCCCCCTCAGGCTGGGTGTGAAGGTGATAATGGCTCCCTGGGCAGCTGCTGCTAATGGCCCATTGTCCTTGGGGAATGAATAGAGGGGGTAGAATACACAGCTTTGATCACCCCCACACAGGGTTAGCTGGTCCCTCCTGCTGAACTAGGACAGATTGGTATCCATGTAGCTGGACAATGAACAAGGCCAGGAACAGATCTAAATTAAAACTAACCCAGAAAAAAACTACAAAAACCAGGTGCATGTGGGGGGAAAGGTTAATTTAACTCAGTCCTACTTGCTGCATGGCTCTGTAAATATTTCTGTTGGCTTAAGGAAGAGGCAGTAAGGGATTGCTGAAGAGTGAAAAGTGAGGGTAAGGTTAGAGTCTATGCAAATTAAGGCAAGCTTGAAGTGTTCACAGAGCCATATGTAGTGTTTGCCTTGGTAATCTCTTGCAATTCCATCACTGCTATGCATTTTCAGAACAAAAACTGCTTTTAAAACTCCAGACTTTAATTAGAAAATTGCTAGAAGGAAGAAAACACCTAGCATGAATCACCCTGTGACAGTGAAGTTTTGTCTACTCTAGTGTGCACTTTTTATATACAGCTGTGTTATCTTACATTAGCCAACTACATCTTCCTCTCCTTAGAAGAATTCATTGTGTGCAAATCATCTCAGGAAAAAAGGCAGTCATCAGTAAGAGAAAATTTATTTCCCTTAATAGAAAGTATTACTGTTTTATGATAAGAGCTATAGAGTTTAGCTCATTATGTATAATATAATCCTTAGAAATAAAATAGTGCAGTATTTTTGTGATAGAATGTTCACATATAATTTAAAACATAAATGACTCAGTAATACAGAAAGATGAAGCAAAGACAAAATACCACTCCTACTATTTAAGGCTCCAGTCATGCTGCATGAGGAGACGGCATTTTTTTCTATAGAGAAATCTAAATGTACTTTTAAAAGCAGGAAAATAAAAAACATGGATCTGGGAGAGATCTCTTTGATCCTAATCCCAGTCCTTTGTAACAAGCAGCATCATCGTATGATCCTCTCTGAAATGGTATCAGGTTCCTATATCAACTCCCTGCTTTCCTGCTTGACAAAATCTCACTCCTGCAATATCCTAAAACTTCCCATTTTTTTAAGCTCAAGTTTTCAACTCAAGGGACCAATTAACTTACATAACTAGAGAATCCACGTTTCTTTGCCAAAATCTTATTTACCTAGGATTGTGGAAATCTTATTTTATGCCTGTTTTGCCTCCGCCAAGATATACTCTTAATAAAGAAAGGTAATACAATAATCATAGCATTAATTACTAACTCTGGCTTTCCAAAACCAAGCTTTCCTTGGCAAAATGGCTAAACATTCTCTTCCTTTCATACAGCATAGTGGGATATTCAGGGAGTTCAGTGGAGAAAAGTAGGGGTGTGTTTTGATCTTCTGCAGTGGAAGTACTTGCAGTTGACACTGATAGTAGACCTGCTTCTTTCTATGTGGATTCTCTTTTGAGTTCAAGTGGTAGAGGAATTGCTGACACATTTGATTTTCCCTTATTTTTGACTCTTTTGAATAAGAAAGACTTATCATGCAGCATTCCCAAAATCAGTAAAGATGAGGCCATGTTCTTTTGGTGGGAGGTGAGACTTTATCCATGAGGATATTAGCTGCAGTGTGCTACTTGCTCTCAGGGCCAGCCAGTAGTCCACAGTCCATTTGCCTCTATTCCCAAACTGGTGAAATAACTCACTTATTTTTTGTTTTCTAGACCATATGCACTATTCCTCTTTATTTTGGTTATGTAGGAAATCACATGAGCCCATGTCAATGGGGTGTATAATGTTACACAATCGCAATGCCTTTCACCATCCCATTGATGCATGAGTGTGCTTGGTGAAAAATTAACATCTCTTTTAGCAATGACATCACAGATGTGTTTTCTTTAACAGCGCACCATAGTTCATGTATTCTGTCCTTGTGAAATGTTATGAAGACATCACAGTTTCTTCAGAAAAGTTAGTTACTCAAAAGAGATGCGATTTTTAAAAACAAGTTATCGTTAATTCAGTATTGTCTCAGGTTTGGCCTAGCTTCTTACCAACTCTGGACTGCCCTCTCCCTCTCCCCTGAGTCCTCGTAGCAAAGGAAAAAAAAACTGCAAGAAAACTGAAAAAAGAAAAACTCAAAAGAAACTGAACTGAATTAAAAAGAAATTATATTTTCCTGACATTTACAAACACATATATACAATGTGTACACACCATGTAGGACCCCATCCCCAGGGGAAAGGGAAAAGGGAAAAAAGGAAGAAACCCAAACAACTTGTTAACCAGAAAAGAGGAAGAAACAAAACCAAACCTAAATAAATGAAACAGACAAATGCAATCAAAGGAGAACAAGCATGAAATGATCTCACCCATGTCCCAGGCCAGGAACACCACAAGAACAGAACAGACCATCCAGGCTTCTCCCACACCCAGCTCCCTGGAAGAAGAAAAACTAAAAACTCCTCCTCTGTTACGTGGAAAACATGTGTGGAATACTTGTGATGTCTGCTTCCTTAGTTACACCTAGTTACTGAGGAAGCCATGGATCAAAACCATTACAAGTATTTTCTTAGATTTCCTAATAGTTTTTTTATTTGTTGGCTATTCATCTGATAAACCATCCAGAATTATTTCTGTCACTTGACTGGATAGAATATTCAAATTTATGTAGTCTAAAGATTTAAAAAATCATACAATATCTTTTATTTATCAACACAAAAGTTAAGACCTCTCTTTCTATTAACACTCCTGACAGAGTACTGTCCTGATGTTCATGAAGTGCAAACAAAGTTGTGGGTGTAATGCAAGTCTATTTTACATATATAATTTATCCTGTATTTTTAAAATAATCTTTGAATAGGAAGTATGTTGCTTGCAAGTCCTACTTACATTTCAGGGCAGCCATTTCCTTATTTTCTTATGCATTGGTCTATGTGACAGTAATCTTGTAGAGACATACTTCCTACAGCTGCTAAAGTATTCCATAATGGTTTAAGAGGTTGTTAGAATTCTCACCTCTTAGAACAGCCAGTGTTTGGTGTTTTCAAAATATTGTGCTTTGAACTAGAATAAGCGCTCCTTGCTGCACAAGCAGTACCATCATTATGAGATAATAAAAAACTTCCTTTATCTTCTTTATTTTTATCAGAAGTGGAATTAACAACAGTAATAGAAGCAGGCCCAGTCAGTATACTGGGAATTTGATTGATGTTTGTAGTGAAAAATGAGTATAACACATAGCTGAGTTTGGTTAAGTAATGCTGACTCACATAGTCACTCACATTTCACCACTTTCATTCACTTCTGAGATGGACACATTTAATTTTAAAGTGATTTGAAGTGTTCAGTAAAAAAAACCCAAAAAGCACAAATGTTCGAGTAAAAGTGTTCCAGCAAAGATTTTATATTGCAGAATTTGCAAGAAATGGAAGAAATTCGCAACTGCGACTTTACTCTTTTCTTCTTTTCCTTGAAGCACCAAAATTAGAAAGCAGAAGCTGAAATTAGAAAGAAATTAGTATCTGTGAAGCATATGAACTGGATATATATTGACATTTGCTTGGTCTTTCTGATTGCACACTGCTACTAACTGAATGGGAGTTACAAGAATCGTGGATTCAAACTGTCCTTGATAGAGGTGGCAGTAGATAGTGCAGCAGCCACAAGTACTGTCTTGGGAGGTTCAGGATGCAGACTAGGAAAAAGTCTTCATTATAAGGATATTTCAGCTTTGGAAAAGTTCCTTGAGAGGGACAGGAAGTCTCCCTCCTTGGGGTTTTCATTACTGCACTACACAAAGCCATGACTGAACCAGTCTAATTCTGTCAAGTCCTGTTCCACACAGGAAAAGCAGATGAACTTTTGCTTGTTCAAAGTAGGCCATATAGAGAGACAATTTCCAACTAGTGCTTCTAAGATTTTAGAGAACAGGTGAAATGGCATAGCACAACAAGCAGTACAAAAAGGATTTGTTTAGTCCTATCAAATTCCCATCTGAACCTTCCCAATCAGTTCATCTAAAGGCAGATTTGGGAATTTCAAAAAGTATTGCTGTGGATAGTATCTGAGTGCTGGAGGCATATCTTTTTTCATGATTATTTTTTAATCTTACCATGTTTAAAATCAGTTTTGGTGGATAGGTTAGTGAATATTTTGGATGTATCAGAGTGGTACACAGAATAATTTATTGTACTGAGGAGAGAATGGGCAGATATTATTTTTCACCTAGTTTTAGACTTACCGGGGTTACATTTTCGTGTCTGAAACAGCCAGAGACATAGGTTAATCAATTGAGAGAAACAAGCAGTTTGTGAGAGTATGCTGTCTTTGTTAAGGTAGTCATCTAACATAGGGAACATGAATCACCTTCTGAATATGCTGATTTTTCTGCATCACGGAGTTTTAAAGATGACTCAGACACAAAGATTTTAAATACCTAAACTAGGGTACATAAGCACAGGCCTTGACACTGTGTAACTGAAAATGTTTTTATTTTATGCAACAAAGTGTTGGAGGAAATCAAGTAAGCCTACAACTTAGTATCCTAATTCAAACTTTCATAACGTCAATGTCATGTTTTGGGATAGCTGATGCTGGTGCAATACTTTTAAACACATCAGAAAAAAGTTTTAAATTATTACTACATTTGGAGGTACAAATACTTCAAATAATTTCTGCTGCTTTGATCTTGTGTTTATTTTCCCTGTGATGTATATAACAGAAAGTCTAAAGAAACAAGCAAAAGGTGAGCACTTAATAGCTTAAATTGTCATTATACTATGTAATCACATATTGTATAATAATAAAAAGACTGAAAAAGAGTTATGCTGGCTACACCTCTGTTTTGTGACAAAGTGTCTTGAACATTCCTTCAGCTAAATCCAAGTTAAAGATTCCCTTGATCAATTATTCAACAGATTTCATGAAAGGAATAAAGTCTTTATATATTCTTATTCAACTGTAATGTAAGTAACCTTTATCTTCATAGTTGTCTTTGGGTGACTTGTTCAGAGGTATGGCAATGCATTTTGATTTTGACTGATGTCAACATAAACAGTTTCGTCCTAAGATTTTCAGGGTTGTTACACCCATCAGACCTCTAAGATACAAAGGAAGACATGATAATATCTGGGTGAAGCATCCATCATAAAGGCAATGTTGAGTTATATGAGAAAAAAAATTTGATATTTATAAAGACAACAGCTTGACAGGTCAAGAAAAATTATGAAAATCAGAGTCACTCAACTATTATGCTGTGCTCTGATAAATCCATTCAATGCACTGGGGTCAATCACTGTCTTTATATTATTGACCTGCATCTTAGCACTCATGTGATGCAAATCTATAATACAACTATAGAACAGTCAATCTTAGTCTAGCTATTTTCACCTTGCAAGTGAGAAATAGTTTTAAATAGTATTTGTTGATTCTTGTGAAGATATATTTAATTTTGCTATGATAGTGACAGCATAAATGAAGTTAAAATAAGTTTCTAGGTATTCTTGCTTGGTCAGTATTGAAATGGGTTGTTAAAATTCTATAGGATCCAGCTTTACTTATTATTTTATGTATATTGTATCAGCCTCTTGAAAATTTTCAGAGATCTTCATAATTATAAATCTAATCCCGTATTGAAGAATATATAGACCCTGTTGCCTAATGATACCAGAATGTAAGTACAGGTTTTGGTTCCATTAATAAAATTTTATTGCAGATCTCAGTGTATTGAACTGGCATATCTCATATGTAGTAGATAATCATTTGGCATATATATGCAAGTGTTGCAAAGTTGGCAGCTGACAGAGCAAAAGCACCAGAAGGCAACAGTTTGTTTTGATTTGCTCTATCTTAGCCATCTGGGGAGTGAGGTACTACTAACAGAAGAAATAAAACTAAGGCTATTTAAAGAATCTCACAACAACTAGTGCAAAAGTATATAAACCTGAAAAGGCACAGCTATTACTATTTATTGATTCCTTACAGAAAGATTTACTCATGGTGCTTCTGGATTGAACTTCTGATTAATAAATGCCTTGGTCACTTTTGCTGAACATTTTCTCATTTTCTTCAAAGAGTTTGTCTCTCACAGCTTTGACATTTGGGTTCATAATCATAAGTTTGGGTACAATGGATTTATTATTTTATGGATTGTATTATTGTATGGATTTGTTATTGTTGTTATAGTGTGTACGTATATTATGGTATTAGTCATAATTAGTATTATTGCTGCATGCAGCATCCTGATAGGGTGAGCAGCTTATTCTAAGAGGGACAGCAGGGGATGCTCATAAGCAAAAGATAAATCCCTGTGGAGTTACATTGCCATAAAGAAAAGCAAGAAACAGAAGTTTCTTTGTCAATTCATTCAGAAACATAACATAGTTTGTTCTTTTTTTTGTGAAAAGAAAAAGAAACAAAAAAGACTGGGAAAATAAAAAATACATTTAATACGTCTGATTTTGTAATAAAGGCTTTTATTGAAGTCTACAGTATTTTTGAGATGGGGTCATCACCTCAAAACAGCTCATAAAGCTCTTATAAGATTCAGAATTTGATAACATTAGAGTAAAACTAGTCAGAAGACTAGGAACCTAAAAGAAGTGGTAACTGGCTACAGTGCTCTTCAGAAAGAGAATAGTGCACAGAACAAAACAGGCCTAGTACCCTTTTTGAGAGGTGAAATAACCTGTGAGTCTAAAAAATGGAACAGGTGGGGCACAGGAAAGTGAATTTCACAAAAAAATAAAACTGACCTTTTTTCTTTTTTTCCCCCACAAGGAGGAGAACTGTTTCTGAACATTTTCTTATGAAAAAAAAAAAGAAGGAGCGGCAAGAAAGAGATCTAAAACTAGCTCATTCCCCATGGGGAAAAAAGATTCCAAAGGATAATACCTTCCTAAATAAAGGAAACAAAGTGAATATATCTTTGGTTCATCAATTCAATCATACAAATACAGAATTCAACAGGAATTGCATTCTTTTTTTTGTTCTCTGTCTTGTCCATGTCAAAAGGTGACATATGTCTTAACTGCAGGACTTGTTAATATATATCCATCTGTCCTTGTTATAAGACGTGGCTGTATAGAATAATGAGAAAGGTTAATACACAGATTTCAGCAAGTGAGAGCATTTTCTCTTCCTGTCTTGCAGCTTGCACAAAGATTTCCCCTAAGAAGCTTACATAGCCTCCAAGGTTGTGGAATTCCAATCTATTTCTAGTGATTTTAAGACATATACTTAATTAAAAATAGCAAGGATTTTAATTAAAAAATGGCTAGTGAGTTAGTTGCAAGGACTATTTTTGCCTTATCTTACTACTTAGTATTATTTTAGCAAATATCTGGTGCAAACAGTAGGGAAAATAGATGTGCCTCTAATGGCCTGTCTGGCTGACTGAGTGGTAAGTGCTGTTGAAACACTGCTGTGTTAACTTAATGAGTGAATTGAGCAAATGCAAATTGTCAAGTCAGTTAACATTTCCTTTTCCCACAGCTCTGACTTCCAGACATGACAAACATTGTCACTGTGTTGCCTAAGCTTTGCCTTCACCTTTCCAATGAATAAGGATTATGTAATTATTCCTGCTCACCTGCTATGCTATGTGTCCCCGCTAACTAAGAGAAGTGTTGGTGGTGGCAGAACACCCCTTGCATCTCTGTGATGGCATATAAGTCTCATTTTTAATTAAGCTCTAAACTAAAACTGGAAGTTTCTGCTGAAAGATAAAGAGAAGGACCTGTCAATCTGCTGTTGCATTCAGGAGTGTCCTTTCTCACTGGTGATGCACAGTGCCCTCAGCTGAAGATCTTGTTTTAGAGCAAGGTTGCAAAACAACTATTTCTGCTTTAGAATTAGCTTAACTTGTCATGTAATCAAAGTGTCATTTCCTTAATAATATAAAAGGAAACACTATCCCAGAAATTCTGTCAATTTTTGCACTTCCTGGTATTGTGATTATTCTGTATTTTGCTGAATGCGAGTTAGTGTCCTGAAGGTACAGTTTAAGTGCCAGAGTTTTCAAGAGTACTGTACAGTACGGAGCTCCAAGAACATGAGATCAGAAGTTTAATCATAAGTATTTGGAAATATCTTTCATCAGAAATGTGTATGTCCTGAAAACATACATGAAAAAGACTCAAATCAGAATGTAGAGAAAAATTTTACTATACTTTACATTTATATTTGTGTTAGTGTTTTATGTAGTCTACTTTAACGTTGGAAAGCCTATTTATTTTCCTCCAGAGAGGTAATTTAATTTTATCTAACAGTTTTCCTTCTTGGAGAGAAACATTGAAAGGGTTTCCTTGGTAAAATTAATAATCAAACTAGAATGAAAGTCAAGACTCATCTTTAAAAAAATCAGCTTGAGCAATAAATACAGAAAATAATAGAATATTCATTTCACAGTTAAAGAATAATCTCTTTAATTAGGAAGTCTTAGCACTGTTAGATAATGGTTGGCAAAGAGAAAGTGAACAAACCACATATTACTCAGAAGTAGCCTATAAGTCTGTACAGGCAAGCTGTTTGGTTGATTCATTTCTTCCCCAGCACTCTGTGTTACACTAAACAGCACATAGACTTCCTGCAAACTACAGGCTTCCTTAGAAACTTGTTTTACTACTGTTCTATGTTTTTAATTTTGTATTACTTCTCACATTTCCTTTAAAAAATTAAGCCGTGCAGTCTAATTATCACCAAAAAGGTGAGGGTATTTAAGTTCAATGTTTTTCCGTCAATCAGTGTTGAAATAAAATTATGTCACCAAAATACCTCACCTTTTGTGTCTGAGGTTGTCTGTAAGTTTGGCTCCTTTCAGTGTAGCCACATTGTATCATTTATATAACTAAAAGGAACAGTATTTTATGAAATATATGTGACCGAACATACACTTCGAGGTGCATATTTGAACATTTCAGTGAAAACAGATTTTCTGTGATCATTTATGTCATGCAAATGCTCAATGAAACTAAATAAGAAAAGTCTAAGAATACTATCACATTTAAATTTGCATTAATTTTGAATGAATAATCTTGATAGCTAGCTCCATTGTGCTTCTTTGCTTTTGCCTGTTAACCCTTCTGCCCATAATAGCTATTATTTCTTGTTTAAATAACCTAAGTACTGCACACCGTTGTGGCTTAATAATTAGCATTGACACACAGCTAATTCAGTTTCTCAGTTCTCCTCAGCTATTCTGCTGCATTTTCTGTGTTAGACACACTGCTCTTTGGCAGTCACGGCTCAAGCACAAACTACTGTGATTGAGTAAGTGTGTGCTAATTTACAATTTAGACATTGTAGTAGGAATAATTGAAGACAATTTAAAAAATCTGTGGATCACAATGATTTTTCTTTTCAAGTTGTGCACTCTAGAGTCTCCATCAGATAATGCCATATCTAGTTTTATTTGTTAAGGTATTTTTTTAGTTAATTAAGTATCACTCTACTAGGTTTTTAATGTGAAATGCACAGATACTAAGGATGTGAAGTGGTGATAAAAAAGGAAGCTGTTTCATTTTTAGGACAAAATTTAGATTTCCAAAGCTCCTCTGTATTGTTCTGCTGTAGGTGGAAGAGACTTAAAACCTGATAATGTACACCAAACTGCATATGAAGAATTTTATTGCTCTTTATGCATAATTCTACCCAGCTTTCTATCACATGTTCAGAAGTCTGATGAAAGGCTGGTCTTTTCCAGTCTTTAATAGCTATATAGATAGTAGACCAACAAGAGAAAGAGAATATGTTACTTGGGGGAAAGTGACAAGTGAAATCTCTGGAACACTTAAAAAAATCTTCAGAAAAAATTATTCATTATTCTTTTTTAAGTGCTGTGGTTATATGAGTAAATATAGCTTTTCACCTCCACTCCAAAAAAGCAAAACCTGAAAAAAAATAGAACATCAACCAAACAAAAAATTAGGTCAAGGTAATTTGGGGATCAAAGAGCAAAACTGCAAACCTACTTTAATTGCATTTGACTGCAATAGCAAGAGAACACAGAAGTACTGAAGGAGATAACACATCTGTTTGGGATGCTGTCTGTGTGTATTGTTAGGTTGTGGAATCATTCTGAGACACTGTATACATCTAGCTGTAGTGTACATCATTTACTTATTACTGACGTTGGAGATAACACACTAAGTAGGTGAACAACCTTGTACCTCAGGTATCATAAAGGGAGATATATTTACAGGGGCCACTAAGCTTAAAAGAATAGCACACTCAATATATACTAAGTGATGATCACTGTGGAGAAACATGAAGAGGGTAGGGCACTTTACTCTTTTGGCACCATTAATTTTAATTTCAAACTTGGGTCTGAAAGGCAAATTGAAATGAGCATATTGGACTTTATAAAAAGTTCCCTTGGATACTAAACCTACCCAGAACAATGAAGAGGGCTGAAATTCTGAATATTAAGTAACTTGAAGATCTGAACTGATACAACACCTTATCATTCAGCTGTATCCTGGCCTGCCCCTTTCATTAAGCACTTGGGAACATGCTTGACATGGCACTTGAGGAGAAATGAAAGACATTCTATGCCATATGAGTGGTAAACTCTGGGGTCAGAACTGTCATGATGCTTTTTTAGAAGCACTGCATGAGAGTGCTTGAGTGTATTAGTGTGTGGATTCAATTACTGGATTTTACTGGGCGTAGCCTCCCAAGATAATAAAGCACTGCCTACGTATTCCTAAACAGTTGCTTCCTGTTGTACTGGGTTGACCCTGGCTGGACACCAGGTACCCATCAAAGCCACACTACCTCTGCAACTGGAGAGAGGACAGAAAATATAACCAAGGGTTCATAAGCTGAAATAAGGACTGTGAGAGATCACTCACCAATTACCATCACAGGAAAACAGACTCAAAGTGGGGATATTAATTAGAATTATTACTAACAGAATCAGACCAGGATAACGAAAGGGAATATAAATCTTAAAAACAACTTCCTCCCACCCCTCCCTCCTTCCCGGGATCTACCTCCTCCCCCCTCAGCAGTGCAGGGAGATGGGGAATGGGGGTTACAATCAGTTCATCCACTGTTCATCAACAAGTTGTTTCTGCTGCTGCTCAGGGAGAGGAGTTCTTCCCCTGCTCCAGTGTGGGGCCCCTCCAGTGGGAGAGTCTTTCATGAACTTCTCCAATGTGAGTCCATCCCACAGGCAACAGTTCGCCACAAACTGCTGCACTATGGGTCACTTTTCCACAGAGTGCAGCTCTTCAGGCACAGGGTGCTCCAGCACTGGTCCCCTACAGGGTCACAAGTCCCAACAGGACAACCTGCTCCAGTGTGGGCTCCTCTTCACAGGTCAACAGGTCCCTGCCAGGATCCTGTTTCAGCATGGACCTCCCATGAGGTCACAGTCTCCTTCAGACATCCACCTGCTCTGGTGTGGTCTCTTCCATGGTCTGCAGGTGGATCTCTGAACCCCTGTGGTCCCCCATGGGATTCAGGGCCCCATCTGCTCCACCATAGTCTGCATCACAGGCTGCAGGGGAACCTTAGCTCTGGTGCCTGAAGCACCTCCTGCCCCTCCTTCTCCAATGACCATGGTGTCTGCTTTGTTGTTCACATGTTCTCACTCCACTCTTCTCTGGCTGTAATTCCATCTGAACAATAATTTTTTTTCCTTCTTAAATATGTTATGATAGAGCCATTATTGTCATTCCCGATTGGCCTGGCTTTGGCCTGTCCTGGAGCCAGCTGGAATTGGCTCTACCAGACATTGGGAGAGGCTTCTGGCAAGCTTCTCACAGAAGCCGCCTCTGTAGCCCCACCTCTACCAAACCCTGGGCACACAAACCCAATACATCTGCCTTCAACATCTACTTGTTGCACACTGCTTGCATGAACAGAAAAAGTGTTTGTAGGAGAAAGGGAATAGGACAGGGGAAAACAATGGCTGTAGAATAGCACCTAGATGTTCAGGTGAATGAAATGGCCAGTTAATAGCTTATGTGGACAATGAGGATCCAAGAATTTATTCAGCCCTATAATAATCCATGCGAATAGTTTCATGTATCTAGATATTAAGAGATGCATTACCTCAACTGATAACATGACACCAACATAATTTATATACCAGCACTTTTATAACAAGAACTTAGACTTCTAACAATTCATTTTCCTGTCCTGTGAAAGAAGAAAGACAGATTTTGACAGTTTTGACTGATGAGTCAAATAACTGTAATGAATCAAAGTATATTTCTAGCTGCCAGATATAATATGCTAATTATAGTGTTAGTGAACAAAACTATTTTGATGAAATACCAGCAAAAGGATGAACTGGAGGGACGTTTTTTTTCACTCTTTGGGCTTATTATCACAAAGAAAGAAAAGTCTAATACGTATATATTAATCCCAGTCTTAGCATCTTGATTTGTTTCTCTGTCTCTATATAGATTTTTTTTACTAGCTATAAAAATAATAATTCAAGAGCAGACATCTAACTTCCTACTTAACAATATTTCATTTTGAACAATGTTGTTATGAAATTCAACTGAGCTCTTTGTTGTAACATTTATCTGAGATTGTGGTAGATGAGAATAACATTAATAAAGTTAAATACATATCTAATGTGACTTTTTTCCAGTGTGTAATTTTCCTGAAAAAAAATACTTCATACCCAAATAAATGTTGGTATGATTTGAAACTATTTCTTTATATATTCTGTATAAATAAAATGGATGCATATTTATCACTATAAGTAGATCCTAATCCCTCTCCCTCAAGAGGCTCAACACTTCACATGAGGTTTCACATATTTTGATCCAAAAGACAGCGAGGAAAACAGGAGTGCCTGAAGCTACATATCTGTGTGGGGGTGTAACACATGGGTGGAAGTGTTTGTTCTGATACTTGTGGGAAAGGTACTCAAACTCTCTAAGGCTGAGCTGTGTGTCCATGCCCAGGTGCTGGCAGTGAGGGCTGTGGGGTGGCCATTGTGAGCATTGGCTGGTGCTGCCCTGGGGCCCAACACAGCCTATTCGAGCTGTCTCCAACCAAACCACTGGAGAACATGGCTGTGGCAGCCCCTGCTGTAATAATGAATTTAAAAAAGAGAAAAAAATGCCTGACAGAGAAAGGAGGGGGAGAGAAAAAAAGGAATGAGAAACTGCAGAGGAAAGACTGAGGTCAGAGGAGTGGAGAAGATACTCTAGGCATTGGTTCAGGGATTCTGTGCTGCCTGTGGAAGGCACCATAGAGCAGGGCAAAAGCACGAGGGGGAAGGATCACCTTTATGTACTGACCATAAACCCCAACCTTCTGCTACCTAGGGCAAGGAGAGGAGTTGGGGATGAAGTTAGGCCTGGGAAAGGTGGGAGGAAAATGTTGATTTTATATCTGACTTTTCACTGCCTGCATTATTTAGTACATTTTCACTTTAGCTGGTGTAGCAGGGTGGGTGCTACAGTTGTTGGAAAAGTGAGGCTGAGCACCTTTAAGAGTTCAGAAAAACATAGTATCTTTATTAACAGAGGTGAGCAAATAGCAGGAACCCAAAGAGAAGGGAGAGAGAGGAGGAAAACCAGGAGCCCTATTTGCAAATATTCCTCGCTTATCCAAGGATTACTCATGTTGGTTATCTTACCAACTCAGGACATTCCCCCAAAGGCAGGGGCTACATCTGCTAAGTATTGGCAGACAACAGGCATCCCTACTGTCTTTTTTGAGGAGGAAAAAAAACCCCATACCCAGAGCATGTCTCCTCTCACCTTTATTGAGCCTGCTGGTGACACCTACCTAGGGAGGTGGGGCCAGCACTGCCCAGGTAGAGGTCTCAGGCTCTGCCCTCTTTCTTCCTCCTTGCTTCCTCCTTCAACTGTCCTCCGAAGGCTGTCAACAAATAGGAGAGACTCAAATAACTTTAGTTTATGCGAACTCTGTCTTCAAGGACGAAGCCTTTAGATCCTTAGAATTTGGCAGGAAAAGAACAAATCTTTCACAGGTGGCATGAGCAAAAACACAGACCAAAATATTAACACTAAGAATTCCAGATACAACTGGCAATAAATTATTTTCCCAAGTTATTTTTTTTTTCAGTAATTATTAAGAGATCCTCCTGTCTTTGCCTCAACATGTTAACATTCTTGGTTGGGTTCTTCCCATTTTCTCTCTCCCATTCTGCTAGGAAGATTGTGAGTGAGCAGTTGGGTGGGCATTTAGCTGATAGCCAAGAGCAACTTGTCACAATATACTCTAAAATACCATTTAATAGTAATAATGCAATTCTGAGTAATGGGATGTAGGATGACCTTACTTGAGTAGGGAAGCTGGACTAGATTACCTCCAGTGGTCCCTTTCAAGCTTATCCAGTCTGTGAAAATAGTATGACAAACTTCCTGACTGAAGATAAAGAGAGGAAAATTGCTTAATAATTACTGTCATGGAAAAAACCAACTTATATTGGGGGAAATTAATTTATTGACAAATAAAGTGGATTTGGGAGTGGAAAAACAAAGTCAAGCATAAAAACAACTCTTCTTTCCTCATCCAGGCTCAGCTTCAATCCCTCAGTCTCCTAGCTCCTCTCCCCTTATGAGTGGTTTGGTGAATAATGGGAGCTGTGAGTGGTCAGTATGCAGTGGCTTCTCTCTGCAACTCCTTCCTTCTCACACTCTTCCTTTGTTCCAACATCAGTTCCCCACTGGAGCCATCTGGAACTGTGTCCAGCCTAGGACAGCCCCATGCTTCTTCCCACAAAAGCCACCTCAGCAGGCCCCTTGCTGTCAACACCTGGGTGTTTCAGGTCAGCTCTCTATGGGTGTTTCAGGTCAGCTGTTTCTTGTCCACAGGATCGCAGCATGGGAGAAAGGCTTTAACTCGACTTGACTGTGGTGAAAAGCCACCACACAGATGACTGGTTGCTGTTCTTCTGTTGTTGTTTGTTACTGTGGATTGTACTTTAGCTCTGAATTTCTCTTTGCACTTATTGTGCAGAATTTTTATTCTTCAGAAGTCTAGATCAAAATAACTTATAACTAGCCCTTTTCTATTTACCATGTCTGCTTTGAATCTTATTTTCTGAGAAAATGTGCACATCAGATGATTTTCTGAAACAAAAATCTTTTCTCAGTTCACATCATGCATAGACTTAATACACTCTCCAGCAGTAAAGTAGCTTTTGATTATTGCTCTGCACAGTTGCAACAGCCTCATTAGCTTCACTATGTAGCTTACAGTAGTTTCATGTCAAATTAAAAATACAGGTCAAGGGACTAATGTGAAATCAGCCTGCAGAAATTTGAAACTCAACTGAATCCAGCAATTTGTAAACATACAAAGCCACTTACTACTCCATCCAAAACCAAAATTAGAAGTGTTGTTCTGTCTTACTAATTAGGCTACAGCTGATATATACATTATTATGAAAATGAGAAAGATGCCTTTTAATATTTGCATGGTATTTATATATTGAATGCTTATCTAGGCTTACTGTGGTCATGTGTAAATGTTTAACACCTGAAACAACTTACACTTTAAAAAATATACTTACTTACTGGACAACAAACCTGATCTGAAGACTGCTGACAGCAGAGTTCTTTTCATTGGGTGGAATACATTATTGGCCATGCTCAGTGCCTAGTTTTGGGTAGGATAGCTGAAACAGGCGTTCTCACTGTGATCACATTTTAGTGGAATAACCCTATACCCAAAACATGTTAGGTATGGTATCTGATGTTGATAAGCCTCCCTTTGGAGAACAAATATGGTGATGAGAAAGGGAGGGGCTTTTGTGTGAGCAGATTGAAAGATCTGGACCTGCTTAGCCTAACGAAGCTCTAGGAGCCATTGTTCCACTTTACAGGTTAAAAATATAAATCAGTGTAGGGGTTGAGGGAGGGGATCCAGCACAACAAATGGTCAAGGAGATAAATGGTTTGGAAACCTCTTTACTCAAGAAACCTGCCATGGCTAAAAGAAACACACATTGAGAGAATGTGTTAGAACAACCATTCTTTGTCTTTCCCTCAGAACTGTTTCTCAGCTAAGACAGATAAGACAAATAACTCTTTTCTGAGAAGAAGTAAAGGAGCATTCCTTCTCTTACAAGTAGGGGAAGGAACGAGAAGGAGGGAAAGGGAACAGCTCAGAAGGCAGCACAGTGCATATCAAAAGCCCTTTGATATATATATAACCAAGAAGACCTGTGCCCTTGTGTGTGTTTTTTACCACCCACCTGTGAATTATGGCAGCTGTGTAGTGTTCCTGAAATAAACTTGCTTTCTTGCTTGTGAGTCCATGGCTTAGATCTCTGATTACCTGCATAAACATTGGAGCTTGCAATGATGTGGGTGGCCACTTATAAATCCTGCTGAGGTCTCCTTTCACTCATGAGTCATATGCCATGGGAAGGTGATGGGAGGAGGTATGAACACAAGTGATAAGCATCTCCATTCTCCGCCCTCCTTTGCGTGAGAGAGTTCTATGCATGTCAGCACCACATCTTCCTGGCTTGTAAACCTGGCATATGGAATGAGGAGATGAGAAGCAGAATTCTGGAGACAGGGCTAATAACAAGCTTAAGTTCCTACAGTCTGCTCTGGTAAACGATCACCTGAGTAAACACCAAAGAGGCAGGCCATCTGCTTCTAAAAAATAAAACTATTGTCTGTGGAAAATGTATAAGAACTGATGAGAAATGTTGAAAAACAGAATAAGATTGCTAGTAAGATGGGAAGTGAACTTTCTGAGCACTTTGTTTTTAACATAGTTTTATGTTTAATTGGTTTAAGGAGGAAACTCAATGAAATTATAGAAAGGATTGTAAGACTGGACTGCAGGGAACGGGTTTGAATTGCCCAAGTGTTCTTTCCAATATTTCACAACCCGTTTATAAATACATTTTCTTTTGATAATTGAGGATTTTAAGTTTTCAAAATTATACCCTAGTTGATGTAACTACACAGGCTGGTTTTACATAGAAATTTAGAGATTTCTTGTCAAGTTTATGAACTTTAGTCTTTATTTTCTTTTCTCTAACTGAATCTCTTTTTTCCCCTCTGTCCTTTATATGAGGAGTTTTCTCTAGCATGAAAACACCTATCATGAAAAGGTTTAAAACAAGCTATTTGCCCAGTAATTGTCCACTACTGGAAAGCTCTCTAGATGTGAAAAACTTAAGGACATTTAAATTATTAAATAGTTGAAATGAACTAATTTTATCAATACTTTAATAGAGAGGCATTTTTTTTGCTTGCAGACAAAAACAGATTTTCAAGAATTTCACAAGACCTCCATATGGTTGAATGACTCATAATGTATTCCCTTCCAATGATTTTGATGCCCTTAAAAGAAATTATTTTTTTCCCCATTTGAAATCCACATATAAAGTCTGCTCCACCAACCAAATAAAATAAGAAAACAAAAAGGAGTAATATAGATTTTAATTTGGTCAGATATATGAAGACAATACACTTGCCTTACCATCAAAGAACATTAGTAGAAACAAAGGCAAGTTTGCTTAAAACTCATGAAGGATAAATTGTAAACATTACTTGCAAAGTAGTTAATCAGTAGATTCATAATAAAATGTTTTAATGGACACTACATTTCTGAAGCTATATGAAATAGAAAGTACTTACCAGAGGTAATGACTATTTTAATTTCCTTCCATAAGTGTAACAGCCATTCTTGCACAAATTATTGTGCTTAGGAGCTGTGAAGTGAGACCACTGAGAGGAAGTGTCTCTTCAGTTTGGAAAGCACATAAATGAAAATATAATTGTCCAGATGTGATGCCAAATCACTGAGATTAACAAGGATGTCCTCATTGACTTCCATTAAAATAGTGCTCTCCGTTAACATCGGTATTGTTTAAACATATGAAAGATATAGTACAGTCTTGAAAAGTGTTAGTAATACTCATAACCATCACTGTAAAACAGTAAAGTACTAAAATAAAGCAGTATAAGAGACTACAAAAAATCTAAGCATCCAACATTTCAATAATGTTATCATATTCATATATACAATCAGTAAACTTTTATAGCATTGTATGAAGAATTTCCATAGTGTCACAAGACAGAAACATATAATTCCCACCTCTTAGAGGGTATGATTCCACAGGTATTAGGGATTTTAATGTGGTTATGCAGTTTTATTCGAGGCCATTATTCATAGAATCATAGAATTGTTAAGGTTGGATAAGACCTCACCAAGCCCAGCCATCAATCTGCCACTGCCACGTCCACCACTAAACCACTAAGTATATCCTAAGTGCCACATCTTCATGTTATCTGAACACTTCCAGGGATGGTTACTCCACCATTTCCCTCAGCATCCTGTTCCAATGTCTGACCACTCTTTCAATGAAGTAATTTTTCTTCATACCTAATCTAAGCCTCCCCTGGCACAGCTTGAGGCCATTTCCCTTAATCCTTTCACTTGTTATCTTGTAGACAAGACTGATCCCCACCTGGCTACAACATCCTTTCAGGTAGTTGTAGTAGAAAGTGATAAGGTCCCCCCTGAGCCTTGTTTTCTCCAAGCTAAACACCCACAGCTCCCTCAGCTGCTCCTCATTAGACTTGTGCCCCTCCCCCTGCTTTGCTGCCCTTCTCTGGTGACACTCAAGCTCCTCAATGTTTTTCTTGTAGCGAGAGGCCCAAAACAACACAGGATTTGAGGTGTGGACTCACCAGTGTGGAGCACAATGGGATGACCACTACCCTAATCCTTCTCGTCAGGCTGTTTCTCCTACACAACACCTATATGGCATTTATATTATAAATAAAAAGCAAATTAAAAGATAAATGCATTGTAAAAGTCCTCTTCCTAAGAAATCTGGAAGTATTAAGTTATTTACAATGTAGTGAGTAGGGCAAATAACACTTATGGACAGATATATGAAATTTTGCTCTGGTGGAGAGACTTTAGTAAAAAATTTGAATGTCTCTAAATATATCTAAACATGATACTGTAATGAGTGAAAACTGTGATTCAGGTATTTGTAAACAAAATTTCCTTTCTCAAGTGTCAGATAACTGGTTTAACTCCCTCAGCATCCAGACAACATGAGATACCACAGTGATGGATTTAGCAGTTTTGATAATTTGCTTCTATATTCCAGGAAAATGATAATTGTAATTGAAAGGGTAGAGGAACCTTCTCTTTCTGACTTCTGACAATAGCCTCAATTTCAGGTAATATCAGGGAATCAAAAAATCTCTTAGGAATAAAAGGGCAATCCTTAACTGGACAGGAAAAACAGCATGAAGAATCCCTGGAGGTTCATTCAGGCTGTCATGCTGCTGCCACTCAATCATGTGCTTAAAATGCCCACCACATCTCTCCTGCTAGCTCTGCCCTCGGGACCTTCTCTTTCTGGGCAAGGACACAGGGTACAGATATCACTTTCTGTGACTGCAGGTTAGAATTGCCTAGATCAGGACTTCTCTCATTTTTAATAATGCCCACAAGAAACCGAAACATTGAGATATCTTGGTAAGGAATTCAATATAAGGACACAGATAAGAAAAAGCTTTGGGAAATAATATGTCAATGTGCAGTTGAACTAAAAATAGCCCACAGACCTCTAAACATCCTTCAGTCACCACACTTTTCCATATCTCATTCAGCTGAGTGCTAGAATATTTCTTACATTGTAAATGATGTGAGAAGTTGCGATGGTAAGTTTGTTGTTGATAAGCAGCTTGAATATTCGGAAATCAGAGGCCAGGGAGAACTGAAACTTCAACAGAGCAGACTAGCTGGGATTCAGCAGAATGGTTACTGCTAGAGAGAGCTCTCTTCACAATGAATTTCTAATTCCTCTACTACTACTAATGAACTGTTCACCAGACCTGTGAACAGCAAATTCCATTCTATCAGTGTATTAAAAATTATGTAAATTCGATATGGAGACCTAATTAGAGTGCATGAATTGCATGGTTCAAGGAAAAGTTCAGTTATGTATCAGTAATTACACAACAGCCCTTTTTCCTAACAGGCTAAATCAAATCCATTTCATCATAATAAGTATTATAATTGGAGCAGCTTTTCAAACTAATGGTGCATGGAATATATAATAAAAAATGTAAATTCCAAACATCTATAGGATTTGTTTAAAGACCTGGGAAGCATGCAAAATAGGAAAAGCATTATTCTGATGCGAATAGTATAATAACCTTTTATTTTTTTTGTCAACAGAATGTTACTGGCAAGTGCAAAACAGTCGATGTCAAGGAAGATTCATACTCAGTTACAATATTAATTTGAAATTTTAACTTTGTTCTCATTCTTAGAAGTAAGGCAGAATGTATAACATAGATATGGATGCTGGAAGGGCCAGGGTAAATGCTATGGATGTTCAGCATCATAGGTTTACAATAATGAATTAAATTTAATGGACAAATATAGTCCTTTCATTCATACTATTAAATCTAAGTATTGAAATGCATATTTTCTTTGAGGAACTATTGTTCGTTTTGTATTTTGGGACTTTTTCTTCATTAACTGGAAGATTTTTTTCTTCTCTGAATGACAAAATTACACCAGCCAACAAACTGGAATAAAGGAAAAAGGATTTTAGTTTCTAAAAGGAAAAAAATGACCGCACAGCAGGGATATAAATTTCTGGGTGTTGAATTAGTTTTACATATATTTAAAAAACATTTTTGGATCCCAGGATTTCAGTATCCTCCATTCTACTCAGAAGACCCCAAAGTTATCCCTTTTTATTTTTTCTTTTCTTTTTTTTTCTTTTTCTTTTTCAGAGCTGTCTTTGTTGACCAGGCCACTGTTTAAAATAAGCTAAAAGGTGTTATGTTGAATTGACTTTTTTTTCCGAGAGTAGAATGCCCTCTGACACAAGAAAGGTTGAAGGAAAACAGTAACAAGAAAAATGCATAGAAATGTCCTCTTCTGCTTGCTGGTACATGCTGTGGAAGAAAACTGAGAACGTAGTTAAAAGTCCAAGATAATATACATGTTACCAGACCTTGGGGGGGGGGGGTGGGGGTGGGGGTGGATTTTTTGGTGGTTTTGATTGGTTGTTTTGTTTTCAATAAAATTTGTTCCAGCTTACTTGGAGATTTCACTGCAAATCCAACAAGTTCAGGCTGTCTGTATAAAACAGACTAAATCTTTAGGAAAAACATATTATTAGGCTTCAAGATAAATATTTGTCCTTTAAGACTGGTGAAAATGATATGCGAAACACATAATCTTTTTAAGATTTTAGTACCTCAGAGATATTTTTAACTGTGTCGAGCAATTATTGGAATTATAGTTCTGCAATGATTCCTGTGTCTAGGATTTTGCATGTGAGCCTTAAAAGAGGAAAAAGGCCCTTTTTCTTCTTCTAACACCAATTTAGTTCTGTTAATATTAAAGATATGCACAATTGAATTATATTTGCTATGAGGAGATGAACTTGAAAACCACTTCGCTTATGGATCATAACTGATGAGGCCAAATAATTCTATGGTTAATTTGACTTTTTTTCTCTAGGATTTTTGCTATGGGAACTGGACCTTAATGCTATAAATTGCATTCCTTTTTGTTTTATTCCTCTTTTAGAGAAATTTGTATTCTGAACTTCCAAGCGTCCACTAGCTTTGTAATGCAACACATCCATCTGCTGTAGTTTCATGCCATTACATCTTTTCAGCATGTAAATAAGAAAACCTAACATATTTTTTCTTCTAAAATCAGTACTTTTTGGACAGAGTATGATGATGATTTCTCCTCTCCAAGTGACAGTGAACTGGAGGGTTAGGACAGCAGATGACAGAGTATATTTCCATAATTTACTGGTGCCATGAGTAATGTTTGAGACCATGCCATTTCCCTAACACTTCTGACATAAAAGTCATTTTTGCTGCAAAAGAGTTGTAAAATTTGGCATAATGGAGTTTGTTTTTTCCAGGACTATTAACTCCCCAGTTACTGAACTTGGAAGAAGGAGAAAAGAAAACTCTATTACAAATTTTTCACAGAGATTACTTGTACCTCGGTTACCAAAATATAGCTGTAAAGTACCCTTTGGAATATTTTCAAAGAAAATATTTGACAATAAAAGTATTTAATCTGAATAGAAAATGAAAATACATGGAAATGTTCCTCAAAAATCTGTATTTTCATATACACTAATGTATTATTGCCCATTTAAAGGATTGCTTACTCAGAGCTCTTCCTGAAGATACAATGCTAAAAATTCAACAGAAATATGACAGACTTTGAAGAGTTCAATCTATGCTTTTGTTAGAGCTCTGTGTGCATTTTATCTGTATATGTGACAACATCAAGTGTATGTAACTTAGACTGCTTCCTAAAAGTAAAGGATATATGGAATGATTTTAGAGGAAGTTATACTTTTGCAAAAAGAAAAAGTAGTCTATGCCATGCTCTTAATAGTTCTGTTTCTCAGATAGTGTGCAGTTGTCTACCAAGCAGCTTAGTCATGTGAGTGCTTGTTCCAAAAATCTTTTCAGAAGAAATCTTTAAGATGCTATTGCTGTACTCTGGAGACAAATAGGAGGGATTCCAACACCATTCCAATTTGAAAAGCATTGACCAGTCTCCATAGTATACATACTATTGTCACATCTGCACATTTAACATCAAATCAGTCCCTGGAAAGTTGATGGAGACCCTCATTCTCAAGGCCATCTCAATTGACATGTATGACAGGAAGGTGTTCAGGAGTAGTCAGCATGGATTCACTAAAGGCAAATCATGGTTGACCAACTTAATTGCCTTCTACAATGAAAGAACTGCCTGGATGGATGAGGGGAGAGCAGTTGCTTTCAACATCATCTCTTACAACATCTTCATAGGCAAACTCACGAAGTGTGGACTGGATGAGTGGATAGTGAGGTGGACTGAAAACCAGCTGAATGGCAGAACCCAGAAAGTCGTAATCAGTGGGACAGTGTCTAGTTGGATTCCTGTCACTCAGTGGTGTCTCCCAAGGTTCAATATTGAGCCTAGTATTTTTACCTTATTCATCAGTATCTTGGATGAAGGGGCAGATTGCCTTCTCAGCAAGTTTCAACAAATTGTCCATGAGACAAGAAGGCCAGTGGTATTCTGGTGTGCATTAGGAAGAGCATTGCCAGCAGGTCAAGGGAGGTTATCTTACCCCTCTGCTCAGCCCTAATGAGGCCTCAACTGGAGTGCTGTGTCCAGTTCTGGACTCCTCAGTACAAGGGAGATATGGAGGTCCTGGAGCAGGTCTAGTGGAAGGCAATAAAGATGATTTGGGTACTGGATCATCTGTCTTATGAGGAAATGATGAGGGAATTGGGCCTGCTCAGCCTTGAGAACAGATGATTGAGAGGGGACCTCCATCAATGCGTATAAGTACCTGAAAAGAGGGTGTCAAGAGGATGGAACCAGGCTCTTCTTGGTGAGGCTGAACAATAAGACAAGAGGCAACGGGCAGAAACTGATGCACTGGAAGTTCCACCTGAATATGAGGAAGAACTTCTTTCCTGAGTGAGTGACCAAGCACTGGAACAGATTGCCCAGAACGATGTGGAGTCTCGCTCACTGGAGATACTCAAGTACTGTCTGGACAAAACTCTGTGAAACGTGCTCTAAGATGATTTTGCTTAAGCATGAAGGCTGGACCAGATGACCCACTGTGGTCCCTTCCAATATTACCCATTCTGTGATTTTGTGATTCTATTTGTGTGCGTGTGTGCGTTTTCACTGTGAGAGAGTGAGAAAGCATATTTGTGTGTATGGATATGGGAGAAGCGATAGAGCAAGTTGCGAAGTTTTGTTTCTTAAATATCACCTAATTCTTCAAGGGCTGTTTTCTGCTCTGGAAAGTGCCAGCAACCAGTCAGTTTAATGTCAAATTTCCACTTTTGTTCCACTCTTATGGGTAACAGATGAAAAGAACTCTGTGAAAAGCAAAGCAGAATAAATCTGTGCCGGGTATTTTAGCATGCTGAGCAGCTGCTACTTAAAATACAGATCAGAATTCATTCTTTTGGGAGAGTACCCAGTGACAGTTTTCCAGAAGCACAAGCAATATGTTTACTAATCTCTCCTGGCTAACAGCCGTAAGTTTAGCTTCCATAAGCCTGAGGGCCACTAGTCCTGTGAGAACCTACAGTTGCAGCAGTTCAAGCATAATAAATTTGATTTTGAATGACACAGTAATTCCTCAGCTTTCATACAGTTCCAGCTGCACACTTCAGCTCTACAAGGAATACAAAAGAAGTGACATCATCAGTACCTACATATATTTTTAGCTTGTCCTAGAATATAATATTGTTAAGAGGCTAAAATAAGAAACGAAGTTCTAAATCCTTCAGAATTGCAGTCATGTGGCAGTCACATCTGCAGCGTCCCATTACCTTATGCTGGATTTCAATGAAATTTCAGAGGGCAATTGTGTACCTACAGTTTTTTTGACATCTACTGACTCTAAAGTGCACAAGCACCAGGAAAAAAATTTAAATGCATTGAAGATAGGATTTTTCGTCTCCTTTTGTCTTTTTTTTCTGGTAGTTTTTTAAGTAAGTATCCTTTGAGTTGATTTTATTTGGTTTTACATTTCTGTGAACACCAACAAAAAACACACGGATATCTAGGATATATATTCATAAATTAGCGCAAACTTTCCTCAACATGCTAAAATACAATTAATATTTCCAAATTTGCACTAGGTGTCTGCAGTAAGATGCTGGCAGTGGGGGCTATGGGGCAGCTCCTGTGAACAGAGGCTGGGACTCCCCTGTGCTGGACACAGACTGTTCCAGCCAGCTCCAACACATCCGCTGCAGGCCTTAGCTGAGCCACTCAGCAACATGTCTGAAAAACACATATTTAAGAAAGGGGAGAAAATTCTGGACAGGGAGAGGAGGGAGAAAGAAAGAGTAAAACAGCAGAGGGGAAAACCATGTCAGAAGGGGAGGAGCAGAGCAAATGCTGCTAAAGAACTACAGCTCTTGAAAGACCCATGTTGGACCAGAGGAAAAGAGTAAAGAGGAAGGAGTGTCTGAGGGAGATTATTGTGTACTAATAACCTTAACACCACCATTCTGTGTGCCACAGGTTGCCTCACCAAAAAGACTGAGCATAACCTACAGGAATAACAACAGTGAAGAGAGGAATCTGGGGTGAAGTTGCACAGGGAAATGTGGAGGAAAAGCATTTTCCCTAAATGTGTTTTCCCCGGAAGTTTTAATGTTGCTTTTTTTCCCCAATACCTGAATTAAATATATATGTACCTAATTAAATATATATGTATCTTAACTGCCAATAAATTTTTCTCCAGCTGAGTCTGTTTTTTCTGTGTTAGTAATTAATAAGGCTTCTCCAGGGACACCCCCTTGTCGTGGAGGAGAAGCTTGCGTGCCCTCATGAGGTTGAGAGCTATGCTGGAGGTGGTTTGTGCCGCCGGTAGGGTCTCCCATGCCAGACAGGTCTCAGCTGAAGGGTCAGACAAAGTGTGTCCATGGGCAGGATGGGCTTGCTAGCCCTCTGGCAACCATCCTAGGAGAAGGACAACTCCAACCCCAAACCCGGGCAGATGGAGCTCGTTTAGCCCTGTAAGGTCATCCATCTAAGAGAAGGATACTCTAACCAAACCTACATCCTGAGGTATTCGCTGCCACCGTCCAAGCTCACTAGGCCGTGGCAGATGAACCTTAGGAGTAAAGGGTGGGGCCAGTTCTGCGCACGCTGTGCCTCACCTAAAAAACCCATTGCGCAGGCTTGAAGGGTTCACCCACATTGCAAAGCCCTGTAGTGACAGGTGAGGGTCAAAAACGGCAGGTGATAGAAAGCAGCTGGAAGCCGCAGACCCAACCCTGCATGCAGGTGGTTCAGGATATTGGTCATTCGAGACTCGACCCTGGAGATGACAGTCTCTTGTGGCAGCATCCTGAACGACGAAGCAGCCTTTTCTAGGAACAGCACTGCTTGCTCCACACGGAGAGGGGTCTAGCAAAGGTGGCCCAAACAAAGCTCATCTCCACACCCGGTTGGATAACCGCGGCCAGCCGGCATCTTCCGTGTGGTCAAACAAAAACAAAGAGATTTCAAAGGCATACACCTGCCTGCAAAGGTGTGCTCAAACTAACACTTGCATGTTGGAACATCAGAACCATGCTTGATACTGGAGATAGTGGACGTCCTGAGCGCTGTTCTGCTCTAATTGCCCACGAACTGTCACGGTTCAACATTGACATTGCTGCTCTCAGTGAAGTTCGTCTTCATGAGGAAGGCAGCCTTAAAGAACATGGTGCTGGCTACACACTCTACTGGTCAGGCAAACCCAAAACCGAAAGACACCTTTCAGGAGTTGGCTTCATGATTAAAAACTCCATTGCCTCCAAACTTGAAAATCTGCCGATAGGTCATTCCGATCGCATTATGTCCTTACGCCTCCCTCTACACAACAAACAATATGTTGTTCTTTTAAGAGTATATGCCCCAACTCTCCAAGCTGACCCAGCAGAAAAAGACAAATTCTATACCGACCTGTGCCCCCTCACTCAAAATGTTCCTGCAGATGATAAGATCATAATCCTTGGTGACTTCAACGCCAGAGTAGGTAAGAATTCTGAAGCCTGGAAAGGAGTCCTGGGCAAGCATGGCATTGGAAACTGCAACGACAACGGACGCCTCCTGCTAGAGTTTTGTGCAGAATGGCAGCTCACCATCACCAACCCTATCTTTCAACAGAAAGACAGCCTGAAGACAACCTGGATGCATCCTCGATACAAGCACTGGCACCTCATTGACTATATCTTAGTACAACAGAGAAATGTCAGTGATGTCCGTCATACCCGAGTGATGCCGAGTGCAGAATGTCAAACAGACCATTGCTTTGTGCATTGCAAACTTAACCTCCACTTTAAGCCCAAATCTAAGAGAGGCAGCATTCCAAGGAGGAGGCTCCAAGTCAGCAATCTTCAAACAGCCACAGTGAGAGACAGCTTCCAGGGAAACCTTCAAACTAGACTTAAAGATAATCCCATAGATCCCTCTCCTGAAGCGCTTTGGAAACATATTAAAAGTTGCATCCTGCAGTCCTCTGAAGAGTCCCTAGGGTTCTCCTCCAAGAAAAACAAAGACTGGTTTGATGAAAAGAATCAAGAGATCCAGGAATTGTTGAAGAATAAGAGAATTGCTCACCAAGCACACCTTGCTCAGCCATCTTGCCATATAAAAAAAGCCGCCTTTCGTCTTGCATGCAGTAAGCTCCAACAGAAACTTTGAGACATCCAGAACAAATGGTGGCTCGACCTAGCAGAAAAGACACAACTATGCGCAGATTTGGGTGACCAAAGAGGATTCTATGAGCCTTGAAAGCAGTGTACGGACCCACATACGAGGTTCAAAGCCCCCTACTCAGTGCAGATGGTCAAATGCTTCTAACAGATTAAACCTCCATCCTAAACTGATGGTCTGAGCACTTTCAGACTCTCTTCAGTGCCAACCATGTAGTTCAAGTCTCAGCAATTCAGCACATTACACAACAACCGGTGAAACATGAATTGGATGCAGCCCCTACTATGGGAGAGGTACTCAAGGCCATACAACAGGTGAAAACTGGCAAGGCAGCTGGGGTTGATGGAATTCCACCTGAAATCTGGAAGCATGGAGGTCAAGCACTCCATGCCAAATTCCACGAGCTTGTTGTGTGTTGCTGGGAACAAGGGGAACTACCACCAGATCTCTGTGATGCAGTCATCATCACCCTGTACAAGAAGAAAGGAGAAAAACCAGACTGCTCAAATTACTGAGGTTATTACTTTGCTCTCCATGGCTGGTAAAATCCTTGCAAGAATACTTCTGAACAGATTAGTACCCACTATTGCAGAAGATCTTCTACCTGAAAGCCAGTGTGGTTTCAGAGCCAATAGGAGCACCACAGACATGGTGTTTGTTCTCAGACAACTGCAAGAGAAGTGTAGGGAACAGAACAAAGGTCTTTATGTAACCTTCATTGACCTCACCAAAGCTTTCAACACTGTGAGCAGAAAAGGCCTGTGGCAGACTTTGGAACGTTTAGGATGTCCCCCCAAGTTCCTCAAAATGATTATCCTGCTACATGAGGATCAGCATGGACAAATCAGATATGGCGATGCACTCTCTGATCCCTTTCCAATAACCAGTGGTTTGAAACAAGGTTGCATTCTTGCACCAACTCTATTCACAATCTTCTTCAGCATGATGCTCCAAAGAGCCACAGCAGACCTCGATGAAGAAAACGGCATCTACATCCGATATCGTACTGATGCTTTTTGCTGATGATGCTGCCCTCGTTTCTCACACAGAAGCAGCTCTGCAGTGCTTCACATCCTGCTTTGCAGAGGCTGCTGAGCTTTTTGGGCTGGAAGTCAGCCTGAAGAAGACGGAAGTTCTCTACCAACCTGCACCTCAAGAAGTCTTCCATCATCCTCACATCACCATAGGCAATTCAGAGCTTAAGTCAGTCCAGCAGTTCACCTATCTGGGAAGTATCATTTCCTCAGACGGTAAGATCGACAAAGAGATAGACAACAGGCTAGCAAAGGCATACAGAGCCTTTGGAAAACTCCATAAAAGAGTCTGGTCCAATAAACACCTGAAGTACAAAGATTAGTGTCTAAAGAGCCATTGTACTGTCTACTCTTTTATATGGGTCTGAATCTTGGGTCATCTACCACCACCACCTGCGGCTTCTTGAACGCTTCCATCAGCGCTGCCTCCGTTCAATCCTAAACATCCACTGGTCTGATTATGTGACCAATGTGTCCATTGTTGAACAGGCAGGGGTCAGCAGTATCGAGGCCAAGCTGATGAGAACGCAGCTGCGCTGGGCAGGGCACATCTCCAGGATGGAGGACCACCACCTCCCAAAGATTGTGCTCTATGGAACTCGCCACCGGCTGCCACAAGAGAGGAGCCCCGAAGAAGAGATACAAGGACTCCCTGAAACAACACCTCAGCCTTGGCCATATTGACTGCCACCACTGGTCCACTCTGGCCTCCAATCGGGATTCATGGAGACACACCATTCACGACGCTGCTGCTTCCTTTGAGAATGCACGGAGAGTCAGTCTTGAGGAGAAAAGACAACGCAGAAAGAACCGTTCCTTGCCAATATCACCTAGGGAGATGTTCCGCTGTGCCTTTTGTGACCGGACCTGCCTATCCCATATCGGCCTTTTTAGCCACCAGCACGCTTGCAGCAAGCGTGGGTAGTGCCCTTCTCAAATCTTCGTTCGCGAAGCCTAGCCAGGATGATGATGATGAATTAATAAGGGATCTCTCAGTCTTTATCTTGACAAACATTCTTACTCCTTTTGTTTCTAATTTCTCCCCTGTCCTGCAGAGGGGGCAGCAACTGGCTGTATGGGACTTTGCCAACTAGCTGGGGCCAAACTGCCACATAATTTTGTGTTAATACTCACATACAT
Source organism: Pithys albifrons albifrons (assembly GCF_047495875.1). Taxonomy (NCBI): domain Eukaryota; kingdom Metazoa; phylum Chordata; class Aves; order Passeriformes; family Thamnophilidae; genus Pithys; species Pithys albifrons. Next base: position 77,747,169 of record NC_092460.1, read on the forward strand.
CTTTTTTTTGTAAATTTTGGCTAGAAAGTTCAAACAGTTTCTTGTAGTACTTTGAGTAACTGATTAACATGCATACTACCCTAAAAGCAATACCCAGAAAAAAAATATTAACAAATGTAACCTTTTGTGTGTGTATTTGATTGATCTTATTGTATTTCAAGTAGATTGGATGCACTCACCAGACAAATTTCAAAATGGATTTAATTCTAGCTAGGCTCCTGCAGTCACTTCACAATCCTTAGCCCTCCCATTCCTTTTCTCAGCTTCAGTTCAGTCCCCTGCAGTAATTCCTGACCAGGACTCTAACTATGACATTTGTGTTGATTTTTTTTGTCTTTCTTAACCCTCCTCCTACATGCCTTCTCTTTGTCTCTTATCCTAAGCATTATATTTTTATATTTTTTTCTAGTCAGTCTACTTACATTCTCTTTTTCACCTTATATGAGTCTGCTCATATGTTCCTTCTCTGCAGACAAACAGAATGCAGTAGAGAGAGGTATCATGACAGCTAATGATCATGAGTGTTCATTAATATTTCTTGGATCTATCCGTTTCTTTTTGGTATCAAGAATGACAGTTTTATTTCTTGTACTTTTGTCAGCTAAGAAAGTCATGATGCTTTTCTCTCACTGAGAGGTCATGGGATGGTATGCTGTTACAGTCAGTTCAGCTACAGATCTTTTATGTTGGATTTTTGCAGAGCTCATCTTTTCTCCATGTTTTATAGCTAGTCCAGGAGTACTGGAAGACAGTATGTTATAATGAAATATGATGATAGTAACCACCTAATGTCCAGCCGTGCAATCAAATATCCTACTAAAGAAATGTATTTGTGGGTCTTACTGTGTTGCCCTTCTGAAAACTGTATGTCATTTGACTTGCAACCTAGATTTTCAAGTAGTTTATTAGTGCTGGTCATTAACTGAATGTAAAATCAGTGAAGACTGGATTTTAGTGTCATGAGACTGTGAGCATTTACTTTGGGTGGGGATCTTGTTACCATGGACTCTACTCTCAGGTCAGGGCTGAACTTGTGGTTTTCTGAAGGTATATCACTGTGAATCATTTTGAAAAAAAAATCTCTTATATGATAGCCATGGCAGGGGAGTTGGAGCTAGATGATTTTAAGGTCCCTTCTAACCCTAACCATTCTATGAGTCTATGATTATGAATATAGCAGCTGTATATTGAATAGCTTATCTGTATAAGAGAAATTTTCAGCTTATAACTTGTATTTACTCTTTGAGCATTTTCAGGTATATATTTATATATACACCAGTGTATATATATATGTCAGCATAACATTTGAGATCCTGAGTGACCTGGGGTTTACCTTTCAAGGCTGTCACATTTCTGATGAGAACTTTAACTCAACTCAAAGGAAAAAATAAAGTATTTAAGCAGAATGTTTCTAGATTCTGAAACTGGACTCTGTACAGACTGGTTTAATTAAACTCTGTGAAAGATGATAAAATTCATTTATAAAGGTGTCAAGTATGACAGAAATGACTAAGATCTGAAATGCTAAGCAAGATTATGCTATTCAAGTCAATATATATGACTGGTTGTACTATTATGAATGTGGATTGAACTGTTGAATTGTATTGCATTATGTATGACATTATGTATTGTATTATGTAGGGTTCTGGCAGAAAAGGATCTGCAATTTTTAACTTAATTATGTATGTACCTGAATACATAAAAATGAGCAGATAATGATGTGTTATCCATGTTCCTTAATTAGCATATATCTTTCAGTAGTTCAAGAAGCTTCATCAGTCATAATTTGCTTGCACTTAAGTGCCCTTCTGCAGCAGAAATGGTGTGGCTGATTGAATATCAATTTTAAAATCTTTAAAATGCTGGTTTGTTCTGGGAAATAGCAACTGGCTCTTCATGGGAAAGTAGAACCTCTCCTTCTATAATCTGAAAGCTTGACAGTGAGTCTAATTTTATGGACATTTATTTATTACATACACACTTGTATTAAGTTCTGCTAAGTGAATTGAACCTATATGAAAGATACCAGACTGTGAGTCCTGGACGCACTAGCAGAAGTTTGTGTATCTCTAAGGCTGATTTGCAAAGTTAATTGTTAAGATTAATAATTGAGGTGTTTCATTCAAAGATGTACACAAAAGAAGCCATATGCAGTGTACAGCAGTTTTTGATTGATCCTACAAAGATCAAAACTGATATGTACTTATGTGACATCTGCTGCATCTCAACTCTCTACCAACCCTAGATCTAAGTACAAAATGCAGTCTTATAGAATGCTCTATATTGTGGCAACTAGAGGGAGTGCTTAGATTTTCTGCTGCAACTACAAGAAAGGTGACATTAAAGGTGCAAATTATGATGCTTGAAACCATACAGCGAACTGAGCAGAAAGGACAAGTTTTTTTGTAGATGCTAAACAATCTGAAATTTACTGCCCAATTATCTATATTGGAGCTATGGCCATGCCAATATTATTACTATTCTCCTTGTTATTATTGTCTCTATGACTAGCTGTAACATTTTCATGAAGGTGTAGGTGAGAGTGTGAATAAGGAACATAATTTTCTTCCATCCCTTTGTACATGTTGCATGGAAAGATAGTATGATTTATCAAAATACCTTGTAGCAAAGCTAGGAGAAAAGTCTCTAGTTTGAGTCAAGCCTTTTAATTATATGATTTTCACTCTGACCCTAGAGAAATCTCAATATTTATTTTCTGATGCCCTAAATGTTGCAGTCTCCCTGAACATTAAATTTTTGGTACACACTCTAGGAAATATATTTTTAAAAATACACGTTTTCTAAGGCTGATAAACACTCACATGTTCTAGTAAATATGCATATAGCTAGACGAGCATTCCAAATTAAGAAATGGAAAACATGAAGCAATGAATCTATACAAATTAGAAGGAACCAAACAATGAGTTCTGCTTCCTGATTATGAAAGTTGGCTTAGCGACCAGTCATCACTGAAGAATGTCTACAAACTGCACTGTACCATGGCAATGAAATTAATGATGATTCTCCGAGTTACATTTATTCATGAAGGAATGGGGTTCTTCCCTGCTCTTTGGCTTGTGCAGTATAGTAATTTCAAACCCATTGAAGGCAAGTGTACCATCTGGTAGTATTCCAATAAGATATGTAAATGGTTTAGCACAGGTGTGAAAGACTACCCATGCTGAAATAGAGGTAATAAATCTCATATCCAAAGTATTGCTAGGCCAAGGGGAAAACATGCAGAAAAGGCTTTCCTAGGTCCTGGGCATATCTATGCAGAGAAACTCCTGTAATACAAACCAGAGCAGCTGACAAACTGTCCTCCCCTATATCAGCTGTCTCTGTATGTAATAAAATGTCAGGGAAAGTGAAGAACATCAAGGTGCATGGAAAAATGGAATTTCATGTCCTATTCTGATTTTTGTGGGACTGGTATTTAAGAAAACCTGCTACAACAATCTAAACTTATCCAAAGATACCTTTGTGTAGGGGTGAGATCCCTGAACTGCTTTGCACTATAGAAACAGAGTGAAGACACAGAGGACCCTTGTCCAGACACAAAGGACCAAGACCATTGCCCAAGACCGTTGCCCAGATCTTCATAAGAGAAAAAGAAGTGAATAGTTATTTAGTTCAAAGGCAAATAGATTTTTTTTAATTTAGTATTTCTTGATATATAGTATCCTGCTTATAATGTAGGAGGCATTAATATGGCTTTTAGCCTGATCTTTTAGGGAAACAAGATTTCTGTGATTGTATGTTGTGTTTGTTTGCTCATTCTTCTATCTTTGTATTATTCTCATTCCTAAAAGATTTTTAACCAAGCGCCAATTTCAACAAAATATACAGAGATTCAGGACATAATGGTTTTCTACAAGCATGGTAAATATCAGACACTGTCTAGAAGATATAGGTGGGAAAACTGAAAATCGTTAGCAGAAAGGCTGGAATATGAGTGCCCATTCAGGTCATCCCAACAGATTCCTGCTGCTCTTCAGGCAGATGAGCAGAACCTCACTGGCTGGTCAGCAGGCTTGTGGCTGGCATCACATCTCACCAAGCTGCAAGGCCACACACACTCAGGGAAGGGAACTACTGCTGGAGTGGTTAGAGGGTGCGTGTAAGAGGGAGCAACAAACACTGAAGAAGAATGATGTGAAGTTACTGAGGATGAAGATCACATAACTCTTGTGTAGCATAGCGTGCAGGACAGAAATCCATAGCAACACAGGCTTCATTAATCTATGTTCACAGTACAAGATATTTTTGGTTTGATCAAACAACTCTCTAATCAATAAACATTTGATTCTACGATGAACTGAACACAGGGAACTCATCTACTTAAACTCAGAAGCTTATCTCTAGACGTGAAGATTAAATGTATGTCTTTAACCATTATTTATTTCTTGCCTTCTCAGCTGATAAGTTTTTTCTGAATTATATTTAGGAAAAATATTTAAAACCAAAATCACAGTTTTCATGATATGTCGGATCTAGCATAACCTTTTATTTGGAACTGTAAACATGCTCCTTTTAAGATCCACATATTTCTTACATTTTCAGTATTAATGAGAAAAACAACTGGTAGCTACTCAGAAAGGTAAAAAGTCACAAGTGATCTTTACACATTGACAGGGATGTGCTTTTAGACAGAAGATGATTTCTTTAAGCAAATTTAGTGGTAGCTTCTTGAGTTACTGTTTCCAATGGTGCATTTTATTTTAATAGTTCTGATTTTGATAAATGCTCATGTTGAGTTTATTTGAGGGCAAATAAGAATTTTCCTTTCAAATACTTTCAAAAATTATATTCTCTAGCCTGTAGCCCTTAGGAGTGGAGAACTGTTCTGATTCCAGGCAGAGGTTTATTACAGAAGTCTCTGAAGTGAATGGAAAGCAGCCCACACAGTATATAATCACTGCTTATGAGTTTCCTCTGTGGGTTATTAAGATTAAAATGATTAGATTGCTGACTGTGTGTGTGTAACAATTGTTCATTTAACTATGCATAGTTTTAAAGGTGAGAATAGGTCTTGTTGTTGAATCAAACATTTTGCATAAAAATGTCATTAGAAAGACACCCTGGTGTGGTTTTATGGGATAATAATTTCAGTAATAGAAATGTGATCTCTGTTACATACAGTATAAAAGCTTGTTACCCTGTAGAGTCCATAGAAAGTGAGACTACCACAACTCCCTTGTATATTGGTGCCCTTTTATTGATGGAAAAATACTGCAACTAGTGGTAAGTGCTAAATCATCCTGTTATCTCTGCCCCATTATCTTGTACACTTCATGTTGGAACTGAAAATATCTTGAAATATAAATTTATACAGTAGCATAAAAAGCCTTCAAACTCAATGTGTTTCTTCAAGGATGAACTAACTGTTCATATGTATTTTATGTTTAATAGTCTGCAAAATATACTAAAAAGCTAGAAGTGGGGTGTAGACAGTTTATAGTTTCTGTATCTGAAATGAAAGTTATTAGAACAACTGAAAAAAGTTTTGTTAAATGCAGTGCATTTTATGATCTAATTTTTTACAAGCTGTATTGATCAAAACTATTCTAGCAGCAGAAATGGAACAACAGAGTAATAGCCAAGCTTCTTCATGCAACCAAATAATAGCATGGTGCAGTAAATAGAAAGCAAGACAAAGAGGACCAGAGAGATCACATAAAATCTGGTATTGCAGAATATTAAGTCCACTACAGATAATCAGTGGCATATGAACAAAATTAAAATAGATAGTCTGAAGCTGCAAGCTGAGAAACATAAATTTTTATTTCCCTAATGTTTCCCTAACAGATAGTTTCAATGCATGATGGGAATTTATTTTTAAATAATGTTACTTCACTGCTAACTGACCTTACGATCCAGTTCAATTTACATAAGGAATTGAGATGCTTAGAAAGTATAATTTTTTTTGAGAAAAGAGAATTTTTGCAAAGTCACTCTGAAAGGCATAATGAGAACAAGATGTGTTTTGTTTTGACTTTAAGTAATATTATGATAAAATACTTAAAATAGAAACACAGAAAACTAATTCTATTTAAGTGTAATTCTGAGACCATACTACATCCCCAAGCTTGGAGTGAGCTGCATTTTGTCTAAGTCTTGTGCTCCTGTAAAGTTTTCAAAGCTTTAATAGGGCTTTGAGCAAATGCAGGCATCCACCCACACTGAGCTTATTCCAAGTGAGGGGCCTAACACTAGATAAACTATATTGATCCATAAATAACAAACCTATCAATTGCATAAAATAGACCACCTGTTACTTGCACAAAACCCCAGACAGTTTCTCAGAATAGATGCTGTGGGCCGTTGTGGTAGTAATGCTAAAGCTTTGTGCAGTGATAAGGATAGATGCTGACCTTGCTCAGGTGTAGATAATAAGAACATTGCAAGTAATTAGTGATGTAATTATTATTTCCTATCTTCTTCACAGCATTTCTTGTTTCCTGGAGATGTAGTGCAGGACCATCTTGTCTTAAAAAAAGAATGTTTATAAGGCTATGGCATGTCATCACTGTATGAGATTGAACAAACTATTAATTCTGCTTTGTCCTGGTTATTGTGGTTAGTGCTTGATAACATGAAAACCTGTTCATTTATCTGACATTTTAACAGATATTAATTCAGTCTGTATAGCCATACTATGTTTATACTAGAAAATTGACCAGTATCAGGTAGCATCATACCAGTATTAAATTGTCTACATTGCTGAATTATGAGTATAATCTTTTTTCTTTCTTAAGTAGCCATCTCGTAAATAATTTTTGGGTATGCTTTGGGAGTTATCACAGTCCAGTGACTCTTCCCAGTAGTTCTTTTGAATTTCATTAATGTGTTCTGCATAGAAAGTTTAGCAGAATGGGTGCCAGCTTTTCTAGGTTCACTAGCTGAAGTACTGGAGAAAGATCAGAAGGATATTTAATTTATTATCATTGACATTGCTTCACAGGCTGGCAGTACATCACAGTTGTAACAGAAATCAGTAGCTGTGGGGCTGGAGAAAGAAGCAGCTTCTAAGAATACTTTTGAGTTGCAAATTACCATGTGAGCAGATGCTATTCATTTAGGCCAGGATTAAACCAAATTATTCAGAAGTGGCTTAATTTTACCTTTTCACTTTGCTTTTCAGTTGTCTAGAATATCTCCATACAGTCTGTGAGAGCTGAGATTTATGTAGGCAGATTCTGTGTGTCTTCTTGCTGTTGGAATTTCATATGGTATTTCACCTAAAAAGCAAGTTATATTCTGAACTGCCTATGTAAATTAGTGTAATGTAGCTTTAAGAACTAATTAATGAAATCAGAAATGGCTGCTGCGGAGTTTCTCAGCAGACGTATATGGTCAGCCAATTATGAGAAGCATTGTAATGTAAACAGCATTGTTAACCAGTAATCAGTGCCAAAGTGGCACAGCCACAGAAGAATACAGTTTTGAAGTGTATAAGTTTCTGTGTGGATGAATAAAGTGGCCTGTTGCTGCTAACTCCTGTGGAGTCGTCTCTCAGATCCAAAACCCTGTCTCCCTCAGTTACATCTTGCTACTATTGTTAACGTATTTGGAGATAGGTTTTAGCTTCTAAATTTAATCTTAGAGCCCTGGCCATCGATTCACACTGCTTAAAGCACAGGTTTACCACAGCATTTACTCATCCTCCACTATGGCCTGCTTACATCAGAATTGTTGTTCCGTGGACACAATGCACAGATAATGACTCTATGGAAATTCTATATAGACACTTCAGAATTTTAGTTTGTGCTAAACCCTGTGTAGAAGGAAATGAAATTGTAAGGAACAAATATACATATAAGATAGGGTGACAGCAGTCCTAAAGGATGGGAGGGGGTTTTCTCACCTTGAGAAAAGTGTGTTAGCAGCCTCCAGTGGGGCTTCACTAAAAGGAAAGCTCCAACATCTTCATGAAGCCTCTGATTTTGTCACATCACTGCCATCATGCATGTTTGGGAACAGGGACCAAACTTCATTCTGATGTGAACTCAGGCTAGCGGGCTGAGGGAGAGCCATACTGTGGGAAAGTAAGACCTAAGACTTCCCTGGTAAATCCATCTGTCTTCCTAATCTCCTAATCACATATAGTGGTTTTAGTTCTCTCTTCCTGTTTTTTGCCATTATGGAGTCTACTTATTTTCGGAGGTGACCGAGAAATATCTCAGTATTCAACAGAGCAAAAAGACAGAAGAATTGACTTTGTGTCTAAGGGAATTTTCAATTCAGATGCATATCCCTTTTCATATGACTCTTGTATCTCACTACAAAATTGGTATTAAGTACAGCAATAGCTTCTTTCCCCATTAAACAAGAACAAATGGGAAAAAATTTTCACAAGAGTGACCTACTGATTACCAATCTGAAATATAGGTTCCAAGTTTATTTTCCAGATTTATTATTTTCTGCTAAAATTGACTTGGACAAAAAACATAGTAATCACTTAATATGTAGTTAGCAATTTTCCATCTCATTACACAACTCTTGTATCTTATTACCCATTTAAATGAATACCTGTTAAATGTTTAGACCTGTACAATGCAAACAATTTTTCGACCCATCAAGCCAAAACAAATAAAGGACTGCAATAAAGTCTTTACAACACTATGCCACAGTACAAGATGCAATAAAAATGGGATTTATCCATGTAATATATCAGTTGAATGAATATCAAACTTTGTAACAGAATCAAAATTACTATTTGGGATGTCACATGACTGTACTATAACCCTAATCATTCCAAATCTCAAGGAGCTCTGAGGAGGCATTCTGAATTATCCACATAAGAGCTTGCTCATGATGTATCAAAATGAAACACACCTAATACTTATATAAACCTAATACGTAGTAAGTACTACAAAAATACTGAAAAAAGGTGCATGAAAACTTGTAATTTTGAACTTGCAGTTTTTGCACTGCTTTTATATAATCTAAGGTGCATAATCAAAATAGTATAATTATACTCATCCTAGAATGTCTGTTGTCTTTTAAGCAGTTGCTTTTCAAAGCATGCATGATATTTTAGTATTGGAAAACCAGAAAGAGCATTGTAACAAGGGTGATTCAAATTTAAAATGAGAAGTTAAACTTTGAGATTAGGATCATCAAGTCAAACTCAATTCTGCTACAGTTCAACATACTGCAACCCTTTTCTACCCATTTATAGTATAAAGCAGAGTAACATGCTATGTAAATTGACAGCTTGGTCAGTATATTCACAGAATGCAGCTCCATAGATTTGCCTATGCTATTGCTTCTTCATTATTTTTATGTTCATAAATCAGTAATTTACAGAGTATTACAGTCAGCACATATTTTCCATATAATTAGAGAAGAAATTATTACAATCTCAAGACACATCAGATAAAGAAAGAAACAAAACCCAAAACCCACCCGAAATGGATCACAGGTGACGTAATATTCAGAAAAAATTCTTTCCACAAAAGTAACCCTTACCATTTGTAGGCAACAGGAAATAAGCATCTAATTCTATTTATTTTTTCCTAAATTTCTAGACTTTCAAGGGGTCAAACTGAGGTTCATGACTCTGGAAAGTACTGTAAACATTATATTCTGCCCTAGAATGAAGACTGCTTTTATTCTGCAAGAAGATGTAGTATTTCTTGAAGCTGATGTTACTTAGTTCAATACATACAAAGCAATAACTAGAAATTGTCAATTAGAAAGTAAACTTCTTATACAGATCTTGATGAATTCTACATTTTTATGATACTGCACCTAGTTTAGCATCAATACAGGGCACACAGACTTCCTCTTTAAAAAAATATTTCTATATTTATAAATATGTGTGTACTCTTAGAACATAGCATATCAAAGCACTTTAAAGAGGCCTGCTGTCTGCAGAAGAATTCATGTGTTTGCTTGGAAGAGGTCTAGGCCTGGCTACCTCTCCCGAATGGTTTCAGCAGAATTGGAGCAGAGAAGTTAGCTATGTTATAAAACCTAAACCACCAATTCCGTGTGATTAATTCATACACTTCACCTAACCTCCTTTGCTTTCTCTTATGCTATTTCTCACTTTAATCATAGTGTACCCAAGTTCCAGGTATCCATACAGACAATATTCAGGGAGGGGAGTGGGGTATGTGGTGGTCAAAGATGCAATCTCTGCCTTTGTTCTGGTCGAGTTATTAAAATTGTTAGAGAGATGCCTCTGCCTGAATTAGAGAGACCATATGTCAAAGTCAATAGTATGGATTTTTATTTAACAGTAAATGTGAGGAAGAAAACGATAGAAAGCAATACGAAAGAAGGGGCAGGGAGAGAAAGAGAGTGACAGAGATACAAATTAAGTGGAAAAAATATCACCACTCCATGGATTCTGATGATGTCACAATGATCCTCTTCTTGTGGTCTTCTCAGTAGTGAGTCCCAGTCTTGTCTTGTCTTGTCGAAGTGATGGTTGCAGTCTGGATCTGTCAAGGGAAGCCCAGGATGGTGAGACAAAAGTCAGTGTTTTGAGTACAGAACGTGGTAACAGAAGTCCCAGGTGTTTTGTTATGCTTAGACCAGGTAGAAAAGTCCTTGATACCTTCTCCGCAGTGGGGACTTTCACACTGGATGATGTAATACTGGATCACGGGACATTTCAGAAGTCTTTGACACCTTCTAAGACATTAAAGCTGCCTGTTATGTCAGCAGTTGTCAATTATTGCTCATCAGCAGAATATCTTCAGGCTACATGCGAATTGTTCTGGTAGCTTTTCAGAGGGGAATTATAACAGATGAGTCATTTGTGTAAGGATGCCCTCTGCAGCTGGGTGGTTACTTTGCACATTGTCAACTTGCACGTCATTTGTTTGAGCTATTAGCATTCCATTCTCTCACACTTGTGGATAGTTCTTATCCTGGGATAATCAGATATTTATTTTATCTCAAATTTCTGTCATAGTCCAAATTAGTAAGCATATTTGGGAAGGGGTGGGCTTCAGTGAGCATTTACTTTGGAGAATTTTCTACAATGGACAAAAGTCTCAGTGCCTTTAACAATGTTTGAGCCATTAACCATTTCAGTTTCTCTGGCTTGTAATTTGGGGTGATCTTTGTTTGACTGGTGATAGGCATACAAGCAGTTGCTTCTTTACATGGTTTGCTACAGTTGGAATTTTTGTCTAGATTCATTACCCAGGATGTACTAGCCAGATCTTGCCTCACCAGGCCTGGAATTAGCACCATCCTGTCCCTCCGTTTTGTGCTTATCTCATGGCAAAGTCCTTCTGTGGCCTTAACAGTGTTTGAGACAGGCAACTGTGATATTTAAGTAATTAAAGACATTCACCTCAAAACAGGCAATTTTTCATAATAACCACTTCCTTTTGTGATATGTGGGCATCTTAGGTTCATGGTCCACTTACATTTCCCAATAGGCCTTGATGCTGTCTCTTTGTCATGTAAAATGATTATTCATATATTTGAATACTTGCAAAGTTTTGTTGTTCTCAGATTCATGATACTGTAGAAAAGGAATAATTTCAAAACAATACATTCCTCTTGAGCTGTACTTAGGTGTTTAAGCTCTTCATGCTCGTAGCTCTTGAGCTTTTTATATTTATCATTTTTTAGGCACACAGCTGTAGTACTGCAGATTAAAATATTGGAGAAAACAGAGACATAGAACACAGTTCATATTAACTTTATTTGAAGCCAAAATAATGTAACTTTTACAACAGAACAAAAAATATATCCAACCTAAAGAAATAAGGTGTAATGGTCACTGACTGAGAGGGGACGGCTCATAAACACACACTCTGCACTCAGCAAGACGTGAACAAAGAAGCAATTTATTAAAGAAAGAGCCGACCTATAAAGGGTCGGTTAGGGAAGGCACTCTAAACTGGGTGGAAACTTAAAGGGGATTGGGTGAGAGTGAGTTGGCAACCATTAAACATCCAGTAAGAACAGAGTCTTGGAAAGAGGAGCGAGGTCTGAGGGGAAGGATTTGGAACTTGGACGCGATTGGGTGAGGGCAGGAGCAGAGAGGACAAAACTTTTCGAACCTAAAACCCCCAAAAAGTCTTCTGCAACTTTCAATATTTAGACTTCCAGTGTTTCAAGTCCATTGTCCATTTCTATTTTTATCAGCTCTGGTTCTTCTTAATCCTCATATTTCCACTGCTGATAATATTCTTTCTATTCTTCACATATTATTCATTTTCCCACAAAGGAGAGTATCTTGTTTTAAAGCAAAACCCAAATACAACCATATGCAACAATTAGAAATATGTATTATAGGTGACAGAAGCACTTTTAAACTGCATTTCCCCTTGGAAATACCTAAGCATTTATGTCCTTTGGTAGTAAATAATGGCCTGAAAAATTGATATTAGAAACACAAAAACAATACAGTCTTTGTGGGAAGTTTTTTCTTACTCTCTATCTTACTCTTTTTATTTACTTGCAATTTTATTACTGAAACTGAACTGTTTGCTTTTTTTTTTTTTTTTGTTCTGAGTGAAATAGAATATGTTAAAGCACAGAAGCCTTGTTTTCAGAGTTACATGAATTTTTACTGCCTTGTGATAAATCCCAAGCAGGAAAGAATAGTGATGGAAACACTGATGTTTCTGGCTGCATAATACAGTTACTGGGCACTGTGCCATGCGTGTATGCCCACACACACTTTAAAATAAATGTAGTTAATCAGAGTAAAATAAATTTTCTAAGAGCAAAGGCTGAGCTAAGCTTTTTAATACAAAAAAATAGCTGGATTAAGGAAGCAGACCACCTACTGGTGGAAGACAAATGCTCATATCATATATTATACATCCTTGATATCCACAGGCTGATATGAAGCATTGCAAGGTGAAACTCTTCTAAATGGGTAATGAAAAAATGATATATTGAGACAATGAAAGAAATTTAATGAATTTATATTCTCCATAACCAAAATTTAAATCTTACTGTTCAGAAGTCTTCAGCATGTTCACATTAAAGGTTAAAATCATGAAGCTTCTTTCATCATGATTCACTCTACCTCTATTTATTGAAACACTCTAAACATATGCATAACATTTATGAATGCTTAAAAACCTCACTGAGTTATGGCCAACCTACCTGATCTGAAATCTGTTGTCATCCCAATGAGTTTTTCTATCAACAATAAAGACTTCTATGTTTTTGCATGGGTAATACCTATGTAGAACATTACAACATGCTCCTAAATACCCATCACACTATAAGATGAAAATTAAGATTCTGAATGACAAATTGCATTGCTTGGTTTTGTTAGCTGTTGTTTATATTTCTCATTGTTACTAGCATTGCTGTATATCAAGCTTAGTTTCTGACATTAAATTTAAGTGCTTGTCTTGCAGAATCATAATATATTTGATTTGGTTGCAGTATACCTGTTTGTTTGCATAGAGATGGGTAATTTATTTTATTAAAGAATTGTCCCATTAATGTTACATGAAACCAGCACACTCGTATAAATATTTCCCTTGTCCCAGAAAAGAGGGATGTGTTTCTCTTGTATCAGGCAAAAAAACCTCATTCATTCTGTGACATGGTATGGTGTCCTCCATGGGCTGAAAGTGTATCTCTGCTCCATCATAGACCTCTATGGGCTGCAAGTGAACAACCTTCCTCATCATGGTCTTTACCACAGGCTGTGGGGGAATTTGCTCTAGTACCTGAAGAACCTCTCTCTATCACAGAAGAAACTTCAGGTTTCTTCTCACAGAAGTCATGACACTACCCACTTACTACCAAAACCTTATCAAACAATAGTCTTTTGCAAAATCAAATTGCATAGAGGGACACCATGCATTATGCGAGCAGTATCCTCCTGGCATGGAAATTACTTAGATCAGGAGAACAGTATGTTGCTGAAATAACTGATTTCTTGTTACCGTAGAAGGGTCTGAGGAAGAAACCTGGCTTTTCAATAAAACAGATAAATTTACTGTTTTCCTTGTTGCATAGCAGTGGTTTTCTGTTTACCTCTGTAGCTCTCTGCAACTCATCTCCATTAGTCTCAGACTGTCCTCTTCATGCTTATAAACTGGATCCCCAGCTCCATGCTTTGTAGCTTGTAAGTTTCCTGCATAGGAGCTTCTTTGGAAGCAGTACTGTGGGCACTGCTGATACACATACACAGGAAACACTTATCATTGTCTAAGTTAATTACTGCAACAGGACTCTTTTTTGAAGCACACACACAAAATAGATCCAATCATTTACACTTTAATAGATAACTGAGTTACTTGTCTCTCTTTTATTACTGGTCAGATACTTCAGAACATTTGATATGTGATAGCCTGGTGTAGGGAACTGTTGGAATAGCTGTACCTCTGGGGTTACTTAAAAGCACGGCCTTCAAGTCATCATTTGGATGACTCAAGCCTGAGGCTCTTACCCACACAGAGGAAAATTATCTATACCAACCAAATCGTCCCCATCTTATTAAAAGAGTTGCTACTGTAGCTGTCAATCAAAGGCAACATCATGCCTCTGGCTTATTTGCCAGTACAAGTTTTTTTGCTTGAAACTAGCCAAAGTATTAAAAGACAAAATGGCATATGGGTGTTCACTAGGGACCCAATTAAAATTGAATTAATGTTTAATTATGTACTGTTTTAGATCAGAAAAAATACAAGTATTTTCAAGTAAAAAATTTATAGCTTAGTTGACTGGAAAGTTAATTATAGTACATTTTATGTTATCTCTTCAGGCCATTTTTAAATTAACAATCAACAATTATCTTCTGAACCCCTCTTTCAGTCCTGAGAGGAGTATATTTAATCATCAAGTGTCAGATCCTCTCTTTTAATTTTTTCTTTCTGTTTGATAAATTTCCTACTTAGGAATTCAGTTTCATATTTACAGAACATAATTCTTAAACAAGAAAGCCCATCGAAACCTTTGAAATTGAGTACAAACAAACGGTGTCACATACCACACCATGGACCTGAATACAAAGCAAAAGTTTAGTGTCTTAATAGGATCCAGAGTATTTCACAGAATATTCTGAGTTGGAAGAGACCCACAAGGATCATTGTGTCCAACTTTTAAGTGAGTGGCCCTTCAGGGATTGAACCCACAACCACAGTGTCATTAGCACCATGCTCTAACCAGATGAGCTGATCTCACAGTCAATCCTTGGGACATGTAATTTCTATGTTCCACATAACATTTTGTGCCCCCTGGTATAATCCTAGCTATCTTGCCTGCTTGAATTGCTTATTTTATGAAAGGATCATAAGATATCAAGGCCTATGAAAGTCAGAGAAGAGATATGGAGACTACAGAAACATCTCTGATCCCTATTCAATACAACACAATATTTAGAAATTCCTGAAAATAATAATATAATAACAGAATGACTTGGGTTGGAATGGACCTTAAAGATCATCTAGTTCCAACCCCCTTGCCACGGGCAGGAACACATTCCACCAGACTAGGTTGCTCAAAGCTCTGTCCAACCTGGCCATGAATGCTTCCAGGGATGGAGCATTCACAACTTCTTTGGGCAACCTGTTTCAGTGCCTCACCACCCTCACAGTAACAAATTTCTTCATAATACCTAATCTAAATTTCCCCTCTTTCAGTCTGAAGCCATTCCTTCTTGTCTGTCACTACATGCCCTTGTAAATGGACTGTCTCCATCTTCCTTGTAGGCTCCCTTCAGGTAGTGGAAGGCTGAAATTAGGTCACCCTGACGCTTTCTCTTCTTCAGTCTGAGCAATCCCAATTCTCTCAGCCTTTCCTCACAGGAGAGGTGATCAACCTCTATAACCACCTTGGTGGTCTTCTCTGGACCCACTCCAAGAGCTCGAGGTCCTTGCTGTGCTGAGGACTCCGGAGCTGGATGCAGTACTCCAGGCAGGGTCTCACAAGATGAGATCAAAGGGGCAGAATCGCCTTCCTGATCTGCTGGCCATGCTGCCTTTGATGCAGCCCAGGATACAATTGGCTTTCTGGGCTATGAGCACACACTGCCCATCACGTCCACACACTCATCCACCCCAAGTCCTTCTTGGCAGGACTGCTCTCCATCTGTTCATCCCCCAGCTTGTACTGATACAAGGGGTTTCCCTGATCCATGTGCAGCACCTTGCACTTGGTCTTGTTAAACCTCATGACATTCCCACAGGCACACTTCTCGAGCTTGTCCAGGTCCCTCTGGATGGCATCAGGTCTGTCAACTGCACCACTCAGCTTAATGTCATCTGCAAATTTGCTGAGGGTGCCCTCGATCCCTTCATCTGTATCATTACTGAAGATATTAAATAACCCTGGTCCCAATACAGATCCCTGAGGGACACTACTTTTCACTGATGTCCACCAGGACTCTGAGCCATTGATCACTCTCCTCTGGGTGTGACTGTCCAACCAATTTCTTATCCCTCTAACAGTCCACAAATATAATCCATCCCTCTCCAGTTTAGAGGAAGGGTATTGTGGTGGACTGATCTTGTTCACACGGCAATTCTATGCTCTGTGAGGCTAAATAATTTGGATGAAAATGAGAATTATTGCCTTACAGAAGTTTTACACCAAAATTTGCCTTATTCTAACTCTCCTACTCTGTAGTCAGATTATCATAGTAAAGTAATTTAACTCAAAGTAATACAACAGATAGCTTCTGGTCTCTGAAATGAGAAATGACAGCTTCTGAAAAAAGATTGTTTTCTTGCAAGGGTTTATAATAAAATGGTCTAGGTTTTCATAAAGAAACAGTATCATATTAAGGTCCTCATAGAACAATGGAATTAAAGCATAAAAATTTAAGTGGAGAATGCCCTTTAAAATTGCATGAAGAAACACAAAAATTCATTTTTATCTCATCCTTAAAGTAAGAGTGGCTTCTACAAAGGCCAAAAACAAAGCAAATTGAATCCAATGTAAGATTTTTCGATGCATTCAGTGGTTTTTTACTCTCTTTTAGAGAACATTTAGAGGTTTCTCCCTTATGATAATGTTGGTAGTGATGCCGAAAGGGTTTTTGTTCTGATTTTCACATTTTGTAGATTTTAGGAACACAGTAGTTGTAGATTTTTAGAGGGTTAATATTTCTAACAGTTTAATGCCTTTCTATCACTACCCCTGTCCCAGAACAGGGAGCTCAAATTCCTTTAGTTAATTAATCTTGTTTAGACTCCTTTCCAAGGTAAAGAGCTGAAGGATATCAGAAGGCCTACAGAATGAAACATAAACATAGGTCAGAGTGACCCAAAAGCCAGAATTGGATGAGCTCCAAGAGACCTTTGTGTGCCTGAGGAAGAAGAGCTGATGAAGACAGAGGGTCCTGATGACCCCAGATCCAATTCCAGGGGGCTGGACCAGGGGTGGGACTGGGGCTGGACTGAGAAATGTGTAAAGCAATGATTGGAGAGATCTTATTATAAAAGCCATGGAAACAAGAACTAAGACACATGCATGTCATCCTGTATTCCTGTGGGCTGTAGGCCCTGTGTTATTAAAGGACCTTTACTTTTTATCTTACCCTACACTAACGTGGCTCGAAGTCCTGTTTTTGGGGGGAAGGGTCATTCACGGCATCAGTAGGAAAAAAAATACTGCTTCTTTTAGCATCTTAAGTGAGTAAAATAATAGAAACTTGACCTAACAGTTATTTTGAAGACACATTCTTTCTTGTGTCATGTCATGTACAGAGCCTGAAATGGCATAAATCAAAGTTCAGTCTTGCAGCACAAAATCAGAAAATGTAACATATTAAAATTTATTATGACCATTACTTAAGAGGATATCTCCCTGTTTAAGAAGACATTTGCTTAAACTACAGTGAATTTATTATTCTCTCTGTGCAAATAACACCACTCTTTCAATAATATTGTGTAGATGATATACTTATGAAAGTAACAATAAATAAAGGACAGTCTCTGAACCACAGAAATCTTACAGTTTATAAGACAAAGATGTACACTGCATATACAGGATATTGCCAAATAACAGAACTCTTACTCATATTTAATACTAGCTTGGTTTCAGTGGGATCAGTAGGAAGTATTTTTTAATCACAAATAGTAGACTGAATTGTGTAAAAGGAATGAGAAAATGATGAAGGAGCAGAAGACAGAGAAGTGATTGGTTTTATTTATGCTGCTATTATATGTAATTTCAATTACTCATGGGCAAATGCAAAGTAAGAATCCTTTTGCCTAATTTTTGTTTGAAATTTGTGTGGTGATTTCCCTCAGGCACTTATGTAGCAGTGCTAACTGCACATGCCATTACTAGTCTTCTTCTAATAACTTTTGAATCTATGAGTTCCTTCAGTCAAATCTTTCAAGGAGTGTTTCAGAAGAAAGGGATGCTTTCAAAGATGACTAAGTTTCCACCCGTTCTATGAATAAGTAAGGTCAGACTGTCTGTTTATGTCAAGAACTTAAGGCTACAGCATGAGTTCAATCCCTTAGAGATACAGTGGTACTCACTTAGGTGAGAAACCCTACAAATGATCCATCTTTGGAGCGGGGAAGAATTCCACTAGAAGTCATCCCTCCTTTACCATCAAAGTCAGCTCACCATAAATGATATAGCATGGAATTTATCACCTACCTGTAAATGTCTACAGTGTAGACGTTTACCTCCGAGCTAGTCATGCTTTTTATAGTCAGTGGGGAATAAAAGATACTGCAAGGGCAAAATTTGTCTGACCTGCTTTAGACAGCTATTTTAAGATAAGATAAAGTGTGCCCTAGAAATGCCAACTTCTCTCCATTGACTGCAAAGGTAGTCTAAGGCAACTTACTGAAAAAGAGATGGTGATTTAAGCCCTAGTGAAAATGCAAGGTACTTATTCCTCAGCTACTTAATAGAATGATAACTCTGAAAGAAATTTCATATGTGCCTAACTCATCTGAAAAATAATGTGATTTTTTTTTAATTCAGTAAGGTTTTTGAAAAAAGCTGAGGAAATTGCAGATTCCTCACACAGGAACAAATACGCTGACTTCCATTATCTGTTGAGATGGTGCTGTATGTGTGTATGTGCATTTTCTAGGTCTTTTTCTGTCTTTTTCTTTTGCTTTGGCTGTGTGACCTGTCATGAAGAATCTCACCCTGGAGCATCCCTTAACTGGTACCTGGTAATGGAGCTAAAGCGAGGGATTAAAGACCACAGCTCAAACTCAGGTAGGAGTTATTGCCTTTCATTGAGACTCTGTAAAGCCAGAAACCTTGCCAGGAGACTGGCTTACCCCAACAGCAGTGAAACTCTCTGGGAATAAGTCTGCTCCTGTACAGACTCAATAGTGGTGGATGAGTGTAACCAGAGCTTAAAGGGTATATGACCAGCTGACTCTAACCACAGAAAGAAGGAATAGTCTGGTTTTGTGTGGTAAATATGGGAGCTACAGGTCTCATTGTGGGAAATATAAGGGAGTTCTCGATGTGCATAGAACTGAACTTTTAAATCCACAAGCACTGAAGCGATATTCAGCTTGCCATCAACCAGGACCCCCAGATCCATTTCACAGCACTGCTTTCCAGCATCTCATTCCCCAGTCTGTACATACATCCAGGGTTGCCCCATCCCAAGTGCAGAATCTGGGACTTCCCCTTGTTGAACTTTGGTTGGTGTTTGATCAGTCGTCCAATTTGTTGAGGTCTCCCTGCAGGGCCTCCCTGCCTTCAAGGGAATCAACAGCTCCTTCCAGTTTTATGTTGTCTGCGAACTTGTTTAGCACACCTTCCAGTCCTGTGTCCAAGTCATTTATGAAAATGTTGAAGAGCACAGGGCCTAAGATAGAGCCCTGCAAAATCCCACTGGTGACTGGTCACCACTCTGATGTTCCCCATTCACTATTACCCTCTATGCTCAATTCATAAGCCAATTCCTCACTCACTGCATGAAGTGTTTATTCAGCTGTGTGGACATTTTGTTCAGAAGGATCCTATGAGAGACCATATTGAAAACTTTATTGAAATCAGAAAGGATTATACCAACTGGCTTCCCTTGGTCAGCTAGGTGGGTTACCTTGTCATAGAAAGAAATCAGGTTTGATAAGCAAGGCTTTCCTCTCATGAAGCTGTTCTGCCTGTGACCGATGACTGCATTGTCTTTCAGGTGTTTTTCACTACCTTCCTGTCATGAATAATCCTCTCCACAACTTTGCCAGACACTGAAGTGAGACTGACAGGCCTGTAGTTTCCAGGGTCCTCCTTTTCGCTGTTCTTGAAAATTGTGACACCATTCACCAGCTTCCAGTCAGCTGGGACCTCTCTAGATTCCCAAGACTGCTCAAAAATCATTGAGAGAGGTTTTATGATGACATCAGCCAGCTCTTTGAGGATTCTGGGATGAACCTTAGACACAAGTAATAAGTTTGACTGGTAATATTAATGGTAATAAAGTCTTATTTCCAGGAGAAAGCTGGAAGTTCTTGATCTTCAGCAAAATAAAAGTCATCGAAATAATTCTAAGTACTATGCCTGAGCAAAGTGGTTTTTTCACTGGCATTTCTCTCTGTGCATGTGAAGATCCTTGCTTGAAAACTAATTATATGGTCTAGTTTCCAGCTGTCATCATCATCATCATCATCATCATCTTCATGGATAGGCTTCGAAAACAGATTTGGGAAGGGCACTACCCACGCTTGCTGCAAGTGTGCTGGTGGCTAAAAAGGCCGATACGGGATAGGCAGGTCCAGTCACAAAAGGCACAGCGGAACGTCTCCTTAGGCAACATTGGTGAGGAACAGTTCTTTCTGCATTGTCTTTTTTCCTCGAGACTGACTCTGCGTGTGTTCTCAAAGGAAGCAGCAGCATCGTGAATGGTGCGTCTCCATGAATCACCTGCCATTTTCTACCCTTGCCTGTCACTACAGAGCTTTGCAATGTGGGTGAACCCTTCGAGCCTGCGCAATGGATTTTTTTAGGTGAGGCACAGCATGCACAGAACTGGCCCCACCATTTACTCCTAAGGTTCATCTGCCATGGCCTAGTGAGCTTGGACGGTGACAGCGAATACCTCAGGACGTAGGTTTGGTTAGAGTATCCTTCTCTTAGATGGATGGCCTTACAGGGCTAAATGAGCTCCATCTGCCCGGGTTTGGGGTTGGAGTTGTCCTTCTCCTTGATGGTTGCCAGACGGCTAGCGAGCCCATCCTGCCATGGACACACTTTGTCTGACCCTTCAGCTGAGACCTCTCTGGCATGGGAGACCCTCCCAGAGGCACAAACCACTGCCAGCATAGCTCTCAACCTCATGAGGGCATGCAAACTTCTCCTCCGCGACAAGGAGGTGTCCCCGGAGAAGTTTCCAGCTGTAATGGTCAGATTATTTATCACCAGGAGCTGGGCAAAGAACTATAGCATTTTAAAGCCAGAAGAGGAGAGTTCAGAGCAGACATAGGAAAAATTTTGCTGTGTTCAATGTCCAAAGGCTGTTTAGGAAGGTTCCATGACCTTTGTTAGCTTCTTCTGCATGTCCAAGCCAATATAAATTCTATATAGGTCCTCACACCAAAATAACATTGTTGGGTTTGCCAGCAGAGTAAGAAAGACAAAAGTTGGAAGAGGTTGTGATAACATTGCCTGTTCATTTAGGAAATTACAGATGTGACAAATGTCACTAGTGGTGGGTTTTGCTGATTTATTGTTTCACATTATACATGAGAAAGGTTCCTAGTTTAAAACATAATGGAAACTTCTAAGGACTGAAAATATTCTGTTTAACCCAGAGCAATCTTTTAATTTAATATTTAACATTTTCTGAAAATGTAGTTTTAAATATTAGGTAAATTTGAAGACAAAATCATTGAAGTTTGCCAAGAGCAATGGAGAAAAAATAGTTTTGTTGTATCTGGATGTCTTACTTCTAATTGCAAAATTTGTGTGAATAGTTTCAGTGCAACAAAGAGAGACAAATTCTGTGTGTAAGAAGTAGATGGGATACAAGCAATAGTTAAACCATGGCTCATGTTATGCTCATGCATTACTTCCCACATTCACTTCAAACCAAAAATACTTTTCTCAGAGTTTTTGTGGGGAGGAGAGAAGGAAAAGAAGCAGTACAAAAATGTCAATATGAAAATGAGTTTTAAAATAATGCTTAGCTATTTTTTTGCTGTAATAGGCAGGAAATAGCCTGCTCACAACAGGGAGCTGACTGTCATTTGCAGATAAACACAGCTTCTCTGACTAATTTGCTGTGCTTCAAGATCAAATGAAGTGATGAATACAGCTTCTATTAAGTAGAAACCCCAGAAAATTGGTAGTTACAGATATAGCAAGTAGACTGGTGGAGTGTTAATGATTAGTTACTTTTTACAGTGTATTACTGTGATAAAAAATATTTTCTTCAGGATTAGTGGCTAAGGTAAGCAGCTGTCTTTTTTTCTTTTAAAAGTGTTATAGAAATTATAAAATTCCAGAAGAACTGTAAATTTAGGATCTTTTTGCTATTGTAATTAGATGTTGTATTTCACTAGCAAATGCTTGTAGATAATAGCTGCATTTGTACTTTTAGAGATGGGGTGAAGATGATAGATGGATTACTATTGCTGAAGAAGGTATAACAAAAGGTATGAGCAATAAATTACTGTGTTTGCTTCCAGCATGTAAAAGGCAACACTTTTTCCAATTGTTTTGTTCATTCAGCAGTTTTCAGGTGGACAAAAGACATTTCTACACAGAAAAAAGAATAGTCGTCAATTTGTTAGACAAAGACTCTGTGGTTATGTGCTATCATGACCCATATCTCCCACAGAATAGAAGTGTTCCTTTCACAAAGGAAAAGTTTTTTTTTTATTTTCTTATTTATTTTTGAGCAATGTATGCTGTAGTTTTTGAATCTCAGTTCAGTGCCAGATTCCTGTTTGGGGAATGAGGGAGGGCTTGCCATTTCTGCAGCTCTAACTTGCTTCCTCAGCAAATTCACAAGCATCTATCAGCAGAATCATATTACCAGAGGTCACTGAAGAGGCTGCTCCTGACAGTATGTATTATAACAGAGAGTCATCATTGTTGCAGCTGTAATTTTTATTAACATTACTCACAAGCTGTAAATGCCAAGAGTAATTCAGGTCCAAACCCTTTTCTCACTCTCCTCCCCACAACTGCTTCCTTCATTTTCCTGCCAGGTTGCTTATCTCCAGGGTTTCTTTGAAATACTGACCTACTAAATTAGACCAGCAAACATAAGTAGATTTATTTAACTTTGAAAGCCTTGTTGGCAGAGTCTTTTCACTTTGTTGTTGTGCTGGTTTAAAGGTAAACCAACAGGAGAAGTGAACCCAACACAAAAGAGATTATAAGCCAGAGTTACAATTTAATGGAAATATTACAATAAATGCAATGATAGACAGAGAAATTGGTTTTAACCCACAAACCCCAGAAATATAACCCAGCACCCTGGGTCACAAACAGCCCCTGTTAGCCCCTGTGCTAAGACCCACAGGGCAAAGTAGAAGGAAGGGGAAAAAGCCTGTTGGTGCAGATGACGGTCACAGTCTGGTTGAGAGTGGTGGTTGCAGTCCTGTTGAGGTTCTGGTTCTCCTCTGGATCCAATGAGTGGTCTCAGAGGTCTCCAAACCCCAACACCATGTACTCTCTGGTTCAGCTGGGAATGTCCAGTACCTCCCCCAAGGCGGGGAGTTCGACAATGGGTGATCTGACTCTGTGAGTCATGGGGTACTTTTGGAATCCTTGGTGGCCCATTAGCAGACATAACCTCTCAGGCTGGGTGTGGAGGTGCTAAGGACTTCCTGGAAGGGAGTTATCACAGTTCTTACCTCACAGGCTTCTTTAAAACCCAGCTTGCAGTCTGAGGGGTCAGGAGTGCCCTGCTGGGCTGCTGCAAATGGTCCATTGCTAGCAGTTCATGAGAAATAACACAGAGAGTTTTAGAATGCACAGCTTTGGTCACACCTACACAGTGATAAACTGGTCCTGGCTGCTGAACTAGGACAGTTGTGAAGTAACTCCTGCATTGAAAGGGCATCTTGATGTGGTATCATTCTGTTCATCCCTTTTTATCACAGTGGGTTTTTTTCCATAAACTGCAGAGC
Source organism: Pithys albifrons albifrons (assembly GCF_047495875.1). Taxonomy (NCBI): domain Eukaryota; kingdom Metazoa; phylum Chordata; class Aves; order Passeriformes; family Thamnophilidae; genus Pithys; species Pithys albifrons. Next base: position 77,771,183 of record NC_092460.1, read on the forward strand.
TTTATTTCATTAATTGTCAATGTGATTACTTACTCTACAGCATAATGAACATTATCTGAAGAGTTTGGTGGGTTTTTCTGCCTAGTGCTCAAAATGTATTACTGTATGTATGTATGTATGGCCAGACTTTGCAAATGAAGACTTGGGAAGGGCTCTCAGCTTGTGGGTGTGCCCTTCAAGCCTGTGCAGTGGATTTTTTTAATTTTTTTTTTCTTGATGAGACACAGTGTGCGCAGAGCTGACCCCACCATTTCAGTTCAAAGGGTCCATTTGTCATGGCTGAGCAAGCTTGGACAGTGACAGTGAAGTCCTCGGGACTGCCTACATCACCCAGTATTAACAGGGGCTGACCCTGCTTAGCATCCAAGATCTGACGAGATCAGATGGCAGGGAGGCATTGAACTGCCAGGGGACAGTCCCCACTGAGACTTGAACTCAGGTCCTTGGGATTCAGAGTCCAGAGTGCTAAGCATGGCACCACAGGACTGCCCTGTATTACTGTAAGTACTGAAAAAAAGACGTTTTGTATGTTCATATTTTCTTCCAAGTTGCATGAAAAAGTCTTGCTTTGCTAAGTGTATTTACACTGCTCAGGATTAAGGGGAAAACTCTTACCTCAAAGCAGTATTCCTGAAGCATTTTGATCACTGGCAGCAGATAGATCTGGCACCCTACTCCTAGTTCATTACTGTATGATAATCCCAGTTGTCGCTGGGCACATCTGTGTGGCTGCACTGGCTGCACTACCCCTCCAGAGCATCCCTGCCCTTCTGGGAAGCCAGGGCTAAAGACAGGATTGCAGAGGAGAGCAGAGCAGGGCTATTAAGAGCAATGATAGAGAGCATCTGTTTACATGGGTAAAGAAAGGATAAACACAAGGCACTGTATGCACTCTGAATTTCCTGAAGAAAATTTGGGATCAGTTAGAAAGACATGTAGGTGCATCAATGCAGACCCAAATAATAGGCGGATACTCTCTAAAGACTTCAGTAACTTCACTGTGGTACTGTGAGAATGCTAGTGAACTGCCTTGTTTTTGTAGATCAGTGCATGGGTAAGAAAAACCACATATATTTCTGTCCCTTGTCTGAGTAGATATTCAAAGATATCAGTGAACTTTAAATCAGTGACAGATTAAACCTAAACCCCTCAGGTGTGGCAGCAAAGTATTCAGGACTGGTGGGCACTCAGTGCCCTTCACCAGTGGTGAGCAACCAAATCCTAATTCAAAACAGAATGTGTAAATGGCTAATCCAAGCTGAAAAAAAGAGAGTGCTGTGTGTTAAACCCCAAAGTAACTTTCATTGTTAACCTCTTACTTTTACGTGACATTGTATGAATTTCATTATATTTTTTCATGACAATAAATTTGCATTCACAAGCACATTACAACACTAGAAAACTCAAACCTTGAGATAAAAGCAGACCAGTGGATTCAGTTCTAATAGCTCATTATTAACTGAAAACTGTCACTATTAATGCTTTTTATTTTAGTATGAATGGGATTTTCCTAACTCCTCTACTGCTACTGCTACAGACAATTCATATGTCTTGTTTGATTCCATTCTCCATGATGGCACAACTTCAGCCTTCATCAGGTACATTAAGCTTTTGATGACAGGTTTTACAAATTACAACATAATGGAACTTTTGACCAGAAGGTACTGCACTAATTAAAGCCTGATCTTTTGACAGCATTATAACATTAAATTTCCTATGGCACAAAAATATTTACTGAGGGCATAAAAAGCAAGGGTAAACATGCAGCATTCTTGTCATTATTATTTAACTACTCTAGTTATTGAACCTGTCTAGTTCCATTTCTGTAAATACTATACCATATGACCTACCTTGACCAATGAATTTTATAAGCTGGAGTCATCCATTAAACTTGTGAAATGACTTTGCCAATACAGCTTGTACAAAAAGCCAATAAGGAAAAAAATGGTTCTCCTATGGGATGCCTTAGCATTTCTTGCCATGACTAATATAAGTAATTGTTTCAGTTTGTCTCTTCAGGGAACTGACAACTAAACAGAAACAATGATGTTAATTGAACGCAAAGATAAACTTGTATTTTATGCTGCTTCCTGGAGTTTATATGCAAAATATGTGTAATATGTGTCAGATTTAGTGTGTTACTATAAGACATGGAAAGATGATGGTGGTGATGCAAGTATTAATGACACTTACTAAAAATGCCAAATGTAGAATGTGATGGCATATTCTGTACAATACAGCAATGATGATTTTTCTTTGCCAAATATGATAAATAGTGGTAGCGTAGTCTTTTAGATTTCTATTCCAGCAGCTATGCCTCTGCATATGAGAGTAGCTTGGACTAATAAAAAACAAGTGTGTCTCCAGAATTAGCTTAACCATTATAATAGTCACTAATTATATGTAACACATAAATATAAATACCACCAACTCAATTTCCTAAAATTACCCAAGCGATTTGTACATATTTTTCCTGTACATTCTGAAAAGTCTTCCATTAGTCTGTCACAGCCTCAAAACTTTTTGAAAGGAGACCTTTCATTAGTATTCAGATGATGTGGTGTTTGTACAATGTTGCTGGCCAGCAGCTAGCTTCATTTAAAGAAAGACTGCTTCTTTTTAAAAAACTGAGGATCATGGGAAAGAAAAGTCTAATAATTAGAACAATCTCCAACAGAATGGTCCCTTCTAACCCAAAAAATTCTATGGTTTTATGATCATGCTTACTCTCTGCTAAATATGGTTTTCCTGTTATTACATAAATTCTATTTTGTCCTAATCTAGTATAATTTGTGCAATGTTTCCATTATTTATAATTTTCTGTGTCATCAGCTGCTCAACAGATTAACAATACTTCCTTTCTGAGAGTATTTATAATGTGAGAGCTTTTGTATTAATTAGACTTTTTAATGAGGTTATTAATACTTACATCTCATTACATCTGTTAAATAATAATTTAATTTTTAGTTGCTACACACATTTGTGCATTTTGTATATCTTTATATATACAGGCTGATTATTGGAATTGTTTATATCACAGAGGGTAAGAATAATTTATTTTAGACAAGTAAACAGTTATTGTGCCATGGCTTTCAGCAGAATGACTATGTTACAGACATTCTGATCTTTTTGCTATTGACAAGAGAACTAATTGCTATTCCCTAAATTTAACATTTTAGAATCCAATTCAAAATCTATTGAAGTCAATAGAGAAACTCCCACTTGTTTCAAAGGCTGTAATATCAGGTTTTTAACATGTTTTACTATGTCTCTTTAATTCTGAAGGAGAAAAAAATGTCTTTTAATACTATGGTAAATGAAGAATAAAAAGAGAGAGTGGACAGTAAGAAGGTTGCATAGCTACTTCAAGTGAAATACTCTCAGAAGACGCAGCAGTTGTTTTTGGGGAAGAGAAGTTAAATATAACTTTTTTTTTTATCCAAACGTAAGAGTCCATTTAGCAAGACTGGAATAAAGATAAAGAAAACATCAGCCAACTTGGAGAATGCTTTGACCGTGATCCAGCAAAGCGCTCACTCAAGTGCTTATCTCTAAACTTCCTAATACTCCAATTTGAGCTAATGGACAACTCCATGTGACATGTCTGGCTGTTTTCTACCCAACTAGATGAAGGCAGTAGGAATTCATAGTGAGTTCGTGATTACAGTCATGACTAGAGTCAACCTCTGGTAAAATATCCAGCCTCATTTATATAAATTTTAAATTTTTACTGTCTGCACTTGAAGATTTAATCTGCCAATGCACTTCTTGCATCCCTGTGTTGAGCTACTGAAAGCCCAAAATTGCATGTTCTGAAACCTAAGAGATGACATTGGATGGGATTTATTTTCATTAATGTAAGCCTTTTGGCACCTAGTAGAAGCTCTGCTAGGGGAATTCGTATCACCTGCAATAATTTTATTTTTAAATGTAATGAAAAGAACCCTGAGATTAGCTCAGTTGGTTAGAACATGGTGCTAATAGTGCCTTGTGGGCTTGACTCCTGTGTGGGCCATTCACTTAAGAGTTGGACTTGATGACCCTTATGGGTCCCTTCTAACTCAGAGTATTCTGTGGTTCTGTGAATCATCCTTTCAGATTCCATAATTATCTCCAAATATTACCAAGGGGACTTTAAGAACTAGCTTACTATGGTGCCACCATTCTTTTGAACTCTGAAATTAATGGAAATGATGAAATTGAACACAAATTTATACCTTTAACAGGCATTGCATTAGCCCAGCTGATCCTATAGTGAACCAAAAATAGATTAAGCAATGAATTAGCTTCCATGGGTATTTAATGAATCCCACTGATCTTTATTTACATGCACATAACCTCAAATGACTTGTTCAATCAAGTGACTTCATTTGCATTATATGTATGGAATTCCTCTCTCTTCTCCCCACTAAAACCAAGTATCAATGAATGCACAAATACCCAGTGAATCTATGTGCAGGCACAGTACTTAGCTCATGTGTAAATTGATACCATTTAAAAAACATGGAGCTAGATAATAAATCAATTCTTCAATGACAGGGTAAAACAAATCGAAGTTGATGATTATAGGTCTGTAATAACACAAACCTGCATGAAAAACAGCCTGGAGGCAGACAAAGCCTCCTGTTGAAATCAATGCCATGAGAAATTGTGAAGAAGGCTTTGTTTGAGGCTCGAAGCCTATGAAGGTGAAAGTGGCGGCAAACTATTATTTCTGTTTTCTCAACAGGAACACTGGTTTAGGAACCTAATTTCTTATAATAACACAAAGATAATAGTCAAACATTAGTCTTCCAATTCCTTCTGTGTTTAATCCATTAAGGCATTATGGCTCAAATTGGGAAAGACTGAAGAGGGAGATGACAGAGAAAAATAGGACAGTTCCCAACATATATTTTCCCATCATATATGTTTTCAAAGTCAAAGTCAGCCTTTAGGGATCCTACTATAATGTTTTATTTCGTGAGGATAAGGTCCAAGGCAAAATACTGAAAAGTCCATCATAGGCTACACTACCTTTCAGAAAGCTTTTTATGCAAAGAGACTAGTTTATCTGAAACTCTCTCGGGATCCTGAGAATTATTTAATTACTTGATTGACTCTGCGAAGGAATAAAGTATGGACTCCTTCCAGAGTTAATGCTGCAACTAAGTTTCCCTTTAAAGTATATTATGGATTTCTGTGTCCCTTTCTAATTATGTATCATAAATGCCAGATGTTCTGGGTATGCAAAGTGGCACTGATGGTGGGATAGAAGTAATATTGTTTCAGTGACTTTAATTGTTCATTCCTATACTGACAGGAATGCTGGAGATTTGGTAGGTACATAAAATTAGAACTGTTTGGCACAGGATTGCTGTAGTTTAAAAGTTACTATTAAGGGAATTTTCAGTAAAGTTGTTTATGTAATTTTGTGCTTAACCATGTGTCTGGGTTGATTACGATTCAGAGCACTAGAAGAGCAGCAATCAATATCCTGGTGTTTTACCTCTCAAAGACCCCTAAATGCAGCAAACCTTAAAATACCATTTTTTTTATTTGTAAGGAGGGGTTTTTTTTGTTTTCAACTCTTATTCTCACTTCTATGCCTTATCACTTCAACTAAGATAGCGTAAAAATAATCCTTTGAGCTGACTATCTTCATTACTGTCATTAGCAGTGGAAGAAATTCCTGCAGGAAATGAGGTGGACCCCTCTGGGTAGTGGAGACATCAGTGCCTAATACAGTAAATATGTTAAAGAGACTTACGGTAAGGGACTTTTTCTCCTTGTTCCAGTTTGTACTAATAAGACTGTTGTATCACCCACCATCATGTTGTACAATACTTTTGTTTCGATTTGTATGTTTTCTCATCTGACTTCCAGCCTTTTGAAATTTCTGTAGTAGTTTATATTATAGGTCAGTTTCTTTGATTGTGAGGATCATGCTTTTTCCCATGTGCATATACAGTACTTAGCAAAAAGGAATATTAAAAACAAACAGTTGCACACAGATATTACGGCAACAAAAGTAATAACAGCCCAGTGGGTTTTCTACTAAGCTTCACTGTCAGTACAATATTTGAGCCTGTAGAAGATGAATTTTTATTGCTCTTGTTTCTGCTGATGTCTTTAGAAGAGTAGTAATTGTTTTCCCTTTGTCCAACAGTTTGGGACTGCTGCTAGGGTAAAGAATTTTCAGAAAATAGCTTTATATTGTAGTGGATGAATCATAGAATCATTAAATTGGATAAAATCTCCAAGACTGCTGAGTCCAACCTTTAACTGAACTAGTCACCAAGTGACCTGGACCATAGTTCTAAGTGCCGTGTCCAGTCATTTCCTCTTGTCCTGTCACTAGTTGCCAATGAGAAGAGGCCAACCCCCATCTGGCCACAACTTCCTTTCAGGTAGTTGTAGAGAGTGATAAGATCTACCCTGAGCCTTCTTTGTTACAGGATGAATGATGCCAGCTCCCTCAGCTGCTCCACAATATGACTTGCTCTCTAGACCCTTCCCCATCTTCCTTGCCCTTCTCTGGACTTGCTTCAGCACCTCAATGTCTTTCCTGTAGTGAGAGGCCGAGAACTGGACACAGCACTTGAGTTGTGACTTCACCAGGGCCAAATGCAGAGGGAGCATTGCCACACCCACACTCATTTAATTACATCTGATTTAGACCAAAATGCCAGATCTTCCCATCATGGCACATGAAACTGAGAGAGTGCATATGTAAGAATTAGAAAACATTACTGTGGATTATTTGGAAAACTTCGTAGTATAACTTATGCTCCCTTTGATTCTACATGACATTCTTAAAAGAAAGAGGTAATTAACTTTCATAGAGAGAGAAACAATTTAAAAGTCATTGCTTACAGTTTATTAAAGAATGGCTTTTATGAACTCTAGAAAATACTTGGCTATTTATTCACAGAGCTGTATTACCAGTTAATATTTAGTTGGTAGTCAGTAATGCAGCAATAAAACAAATTCACTTGTTAAGTAAAAGAACAGAATAGATGCTCAAAATCTCCAGCAAAGCTATAATGTATCTTTATTTTCCGAGAAGGAAGCTTAAAGATATCAGATAGGATTATACAAAGGATAATAATTAGGACTTACTAATTCTGTCCTCTAGACCTATTAAAGATTCCTGGCAAAGGATTAGCTACTTGTTTTAAGCGAGAGAATGCAATTACTGCTCCTTCATGGGGGCAGCTTCAAGGCTGAAACTTTAGTCTTTCTTTGTTGCATTGAAATTACTGCATTGAAATTACTGCAAATATACTGCTTGACATTTTGGTGTCATGTGACAAACTATGTTCTGCAAGTTCAGACTTGTCATCGCTCTTGTCTTGGGATGGACACTGAAGCAATGGATGCCAGGTCTGACAGGGAGCACTCTGAGGGCAGATGCACCTCTGTAGTGCTGTTACCACATTTAGTATAACTCTGAAGCTTGAAGCTTCTTGGAAGCTCATTTATAGTACATTAGTCTTCAGAAGGAATTTTCTGGTTATGTTGTCCATAAACTTAGAAAACAACTTACAAGCCTGAAAGTTTAAGTGTCAGAAAGAAAAATGCCAAGGCCATATACTGCATCAGATGTTCTACAGTGGAAAAATGTGCTTAACTGCACTGTGTGGGAGACATCTCTGTGTAGAGTTCAATTCTTTGTGCTTCTTCTTTTTCTGTCCTCCATTCTCCACACTAAATTCTCATTCTACAAGAACATTGATTTGGAAATCTCAGTTTAGTTATAGGTTGGGGTTTTTTTTGTATTCTCTTAAGAGAAAATTTTTGTAGAAAGCAAATTACCAGTGAAATATAGCACTAGTTAAAAGGCCCAAACTGATGTAAAATCAAAAGCCCTTTGATTTACATCCTAGGTAAACATAGAACTTGAAAATGTTTCAGATAAGATTGTTCAATATTGCATGTTTTAAGCTGAACATCTCAAGTGCAAAAAAACCTCAAGAGAAAATACAGAAATGTGGTTGTCAGAGCAGGAAAATAAACATGTCAAGGAGGTGAGAAATGAAGGTTGTCATGTGACATTAACTTGACAACTGCTATCCTGAATTGTTTTTTTAATGACAGCCAGAAAACACTATTCATTCAGCTAACAGAAATAAGAGGAAAAGAAAGTATAACCATGAGAAATTGAAAATATATCCTGAACATAACATGAATTGCAATAGTCTAATTGTGAAGCTGATTCTCTTTGGCTGCAAAAACTTCTATATCTATACAGATTGCTTACATACTGCAGATTATCTGGTGAGAAATGTTGCCTAGAAAATATTCATTTCTTACTGCACCCAAAAGCAACTGTTTTATTCTAATATATGTTGTATTTTAACTACTGATTTTCTGCTTTAAATCCACTTCCTACATAGCATGTATTATGAAGATAACACTCTATTTTGAGTTTGTATTTTGTGAAGAGTAACTTCCTGTAAATCTCTTGAAGTACTTCTGCAAGTTATGAAAAGTATTTTTAGTTCTGCCAAAATTTTCTAATTGATTTAATTATTCTGCTGTGCAAATTTCTGATTAAGAATATCTGGTGAAGGGAAAAAGGATTTGAATATAAATTGGAAATACATATATGGAATTGGAATATATATGTGTAGAGGAATAATTCTTTTCCTATCTCCTGAGAAAATGATGGGTTAAGCTCAGTGGGGATATTTACAAATCTCAAATAGCTTTACCAGCTAACTGAAATAAAGCCCTCCAGGCTAAAGTGTAAATGATATGATGAATTGAAGGATAACAATTAGCTCTTCACTGTAAGGATATTGTTTGACATGGAGTGTTTCCAAAGTTCAAAGAAAATCATTGAGCATTCCATATTTGGGCTATCACATGGAAAAGATTTTTTTTAAAGTCAGGATTGAGGGCTCTATAATGCTAAGAATTGCATGGTATGCTATGACATGATAGGTAGAGGTGAAAAATTTATCCCTGGTTTTCTAAGAAACCTTCACTCAAGGGGCTTCCTTATTGTTTTGAAGTGCAATATTAAAAAACCATTACAATGCTGAAAAGTTAAGGGTTAGAAAAAGTATAAATCTGTAAAGAAATTTGGAGCTAGAAAAAGTAACTTTGAAAAAAAGACATTATTTGTAATATAGGTATGCATTGTATTGGACCATGCTTGTTAAGTGCTTTCAGTCTTTCAGCCTATTTAACCTTAAAAGCCACCAAAATAGTGAAGGTAAGACTGTTGATCTTACCTACAAGTTTGGGATATTTTTATGCCAGTTACCTTATTTCCATAGACAAACTTCACTGGTGATCCACAGAGAAGGAACATACAAAATCAAAATGGAGGAAGCTTTTTCCTTATTTTTTAAAATTTCTTTTGCATAGGAGTGTTCAAAGAGCAGAACTGCCTCTTAGTAGCATGATAAAGGAGAATTATGGAGACTTAATTTTGTTTGCAGTTTCTGTTAATAGCAGTGGCCCTTATTTTGGTTAATTTTAATTAACAGTATTAGGTGTCAAGTTGAAGTCAGTCTCCAGCTTCCAGTGCAACTGTTGGAGGAAGATAAGTGCTATCAGATGACAGTTTATGTTGTCAAAACAGTTGCTGAAAATAGTTGCACCCATTCTGTCAGTGTGCTTATTTCTTAGTATCGGCAGAGATAACTGGCTTGAGTGAGATACTAACTCTTACGTGACAAGCTGTGTGAGGTGTATCACGCAATACACAGTGAATGAGAGTCTCTTAAACTGTATTCCGACTCCATATGAGAGATGACTGACACAGCTCTTGTGGCAACAAACTATGTAAATAGAGATCTGAGAAATGTAGAATAACTATTACTGTGGGCTTCCACACCCAGACTCCCTATAGCAGAGTAGTTATGATCTTACTACAGGACCTCCAAACAGGCAGTTTGCACCTGTTTTTCTGTCTAGGTCATGCATTGAAGGTATCAAATGCACTGAGTTCACAATAATTTTCCTAAACAGAAAAGCTATGGCAAATACATAATAGGGAGTCAGAAAACCGCCTTTACCATGGTGAGAAGGAGGTAATAGTAGCTCTGAGTCTGGTGATTCTATGATTTGTTCCGGAGCTTTTTTGTTAGTATACAATAAAACATGCAAAATGAAAAGGCATTCAGAAGAAAACAAATATAAGAGTCTGATAGGATTGTTTTACAATAAAGTATTAACTAGATTTCTAATCTTGCCACATTGCTGGGCCAGTGCAACACAGATCTACTAATCTGAATTCATTTTTACTATAACGCCAAACTGGAACCAAATGCAAATATTCACATTTCATAAATATCTAAGAAATTCCCTATTCTATGTGCATAGCAATAACATAATTACATGGACTGCTTTAAATCTAGTATTATTATTCTGGTATGATCACTTCTCTGATTCCTGACTCTGGTTTTCCTTCTTCCCTATGCCTTCAGCCTAATTCAGTAGTATTATCAGGAACTAGAGAGCATCACTTAGAGCCATAGCTAGAGGCATTCACAAAAGATGAGCATTTTCTCTTTAATAAAGAAATATTTAAGAGTAGTAACCTTGTAATATTAGTGAAGACTTTCAAAGGAATTATTTTCACTTATGCCCAAACCTCATGCTGTTGAACATATTTATCTTTGTAACTCCAAATCACTCTCCGTAGCCAAAGTTTCACTTTTCAAGCCCACAGTTCACATGCTTTTTAATGATTCATTTGTTCCTTTGTTGTCTGTTTTGATAATGGACCTGATATCAAATTCAGCATGGTAGGTTTTTGCTGCCAAATCATTCCACGTATGGTTGTTAACTTGTTCTATTTCACATCCTATGCTCTATTGTTTTCTCCCAGCTAGGATTTCTCCCAGACTTTCCAGCTGGCAAAAAATGTTTTGTATTTGTGTCTTGAGAGCTGCTCTGCTTAGCAAAAACTCTCCTGAAAGCAAGGATGAATTCTCCACAGCTAAAAATATCTCTCATTTCTTATTCCAATAGTATGTTACCATAAGTGCCATGCCAACATCCTCAGTGGAATTGCAGTTGTTTCTAGACTCAGACTAAGGTAAGATTGGCCAGACCAGACCAAATCAAAAGCCTATGCAGCCTTGCATCTTGCCTCTGATGAGGATGTTGCAAAGAATGAATATAAAGCATATAAAAAAGTTTGTCTTGGTGATTTACTGAACACCAGAAATGCTGGTTGTTTTTCCACAGATTAATCTGTCATTAGTGAGCACCTTAGTTGCTGTCATTGGGGGGAAATCTGATCCAAATCATGTTGAGAGATTTCTTGATCAGCACCAACTTGCTAGAGTAGAAGAAAATAGAGCTCTAAGCAATTTTTTATATTGGTCTGTAAATAATAATCATAATAATAAAAAGCACAGAGTTGTTTTTTTTCCCAGACTTCATAATCTGGGAAACCTTATCTCTGTTTAGTTTTCTGAACAATGCTAATTTTTCAATATTCTTTGCACAGAGCTATTAGTCATTTAAGTATATTTGCCCCTTAATAACTCCTGAATATCATACTAAGTCCTGTGATTAACAAAATAGCAAGAAAAGTGTTTTGATGTTCCCCAGGCCCATTTAATTTCTATTTATTCAAAGACCATTAAACTTCTCTTCAAAACTACGATTTCAGTATTTGATACATTTTTTTTTTCCTGAGAGATCTACACATTTTTATAAAAATAAGCCCCAAGCCATTTGTCTCTAGGGACCATTGGTAAATTAAAGAAGCAATTGCCTCTTTAACCTCGTCCTGTGAAATCTGATCCAACAGAGCACTGAATCCTTAAATGGAACTCCAGGGAACCGGATGCTATCCAAATAAATCTTAATCTGGGCCACATCAATATGTCTTCCATGGAAAGCTTTCTGCAAATAATATATCAAGAGAATATATCTAGGTTTTTGGGTGTTGCTGTATTTTAATTGCAGTGTCATTATTACATCTTAATAGCTTTCTTACTTACTTGCCATAAATTTTAAAAAATAGTAATATAATTCAGAGAGATAAGCAGATGATCTTTTTAAGTATAGGCTTCAAAGATCATCTACGATAGTGAATCATCTTCATTAATGGCTGCATCACTTGTCTGCCTCCTTTGCAAATCAGGTGAATCCTACTGAGAGTGCCAAATGCAGATGTTAAATTGCATTCTTCCTTCTCCATATGTGCCCAGCAGTGGTGTTGCTGCATGGGATCCTTGATCAGCAGGAATGATTGTCTATAGAGAAGCCAGTCTGCTGAGTGTGAAAAATATCTAGTGAAATTTTGCTAGGATTACTCCCAGAATAATATCACTGCTGACACTGACTATGGAAATCCTAATGGGCTGAGTTTACACTCTTGTTGACTTATTTTTAGCCATTTTAATAAAAAAAAAAACAACCAAAAAACAAGTTAAACCAAGCAAAAGGTATAAAACCACTCTTTTACTTTTCTGCACAGTGTCATGACATAGAAGAAAGAAAGGTATTCCATTATGTTCTGAAGTTACTAGAGTTACTGGAATTTTTGTTCTAGCAATATTTCATTAATAAGACACTAAAGAGTTCAGCAATGCAAATGACAGCACAGTCTCCCATTTTATTTTTAGTCTTAAAATATTGTAGTCATAAAATCTGTCATAATTAATTCCAAAGCTGAATCATAGATAGGAAAGACAAAAAAGACTTTAAAAGAATGAGATCTTCTGGTCCTGTCTTGAGGCCTGTTGTGGGGAGTGCATCTGGGAGGATAGTCCCACATTTTCTTCTTCAAGAATGACAGGTTTTCCTATTATTCCTCTTTCTCTGACCTGTTGTTTTCTCTTTATTTCAAGTTACCGTGTCCCAGATTAATGAATTTCATCCCAGGGAAACAAAGTGAACTTGGATGAAAATGGTATCAATAATTGTTTCAGAATTGGAACTGTCCCTGAAATTTTTGCTGACCTCTAACTGGAATCCAAAAGGAACATTTTCAGTCAGAGATGAAATGAAGTTAGAACTAAAAAGATACAGTTCTAGTTTAACCTCTTCAGTATTTTTCTGTCAGCTAGTGCTCAAGTTTACTTAAATGAACAGAGTTCATACAAGATAAGCCAATGGCAAAGCTATGGCCGAGGCTATAAAACAAGTTACTAGAAAGTTGTGTTGTGGGTTCATGTCATGTGTTGTGAGTTCCTAACACATCAGCAACAACACAGTATTTACAGGTTTTTACAGCAGAGAAATACTGAGGTAGTTTGATATCAAACAGGTGATTTGCTTCATGCTCACTGTGGTCCTGGATCATGGCCTAGCACAGCTATATTGTGGGATCCTCAGGAGATACCACTCTGACCACTACCATGGAAGAGCTGACAGCACTAGTTCATACCATAGCTCCCCTGAAAGTTATGTTATTCAGTTGCCTAATTCCTCAAGAACCATTCTCTCAGCTTCTTGTTAGTCATATGGAAAAGCTAGGGAAGTACCAGTCTGGAATCCTTTAATTCATGGGCATTTTGCTTTCTAAATTTTTTATCTTGTAAGAATATTTTGTTTTCTTCTCCTATGATTAATAAAATATCTGTCATCTTTAAAGACAGTTATTTATTGCCTAGTTTGCTAAGTAAGCTAAAATCATTAGCTCTTATTAGTACTACACTAAGTGGAGGATAAAGAAAGTTTAACAAAGTTCTGTATGAGACAAGGGCATGCTGATAAATCCATGGTTGGGTGCAAAGGAAAATGATGACTGTGATAGGAGCTTTCTAATTTTAAAAGCAGCTCTACAGATGATGTTGGTAACTACTTTCCTGTGACTTACAGTAAAATCTGAAACATCAATCACTTGACAGACTCCCTCTACTTTCATTTTCCTGTTTATTTCATAGCATTTTGCAGTTACAATACATCAACAAATCAAAACAGACTTTTTGATTCCCACTGCAGTTTGGGGAGGCACCACAGAAACCCAAGTTTGCTTATGTTGCTCTAATTTATACTGTCTGCACTGAAGAATTATTTCAAAGGAACTTATGTCCAGAATAATTCCTGAGTACTACAGGCTACCATAAATATGTGTAAATTAACCTGAATGAAGAAGCCTTGTCATCAGTCCTGGCTTCATCAAAGATAAAATTCCTGGAAATGAGGAAGATAAGTAGAAGAATTTCAAGCAGCCTTTTCATGTTAGTGAGGTAAAATTTAATTTGATAGTGGGTTCGTTTCTCATAATAACATTTACAACAACAGTTTTTTCAAATTAATTTTTTTCTCTACTTGACTTTTATTTCTGTTATTGAAATATGAACAATAAGGCACTCTAGTTAAAAATGAAACTTCTGGGTTATATATTTTTAACAAGAGAGTACAAATAAAACTAACATTTTAGAAATTTTTCCCTGTGGATTTTTCATAAATCTGGAACCACATTAGGAACAAAACATTAGGCTAAAAATTAAAACTTGGTGAGAAATATGAACCAGGATTTTATGATTGTTGTTGCTCAGCAAATTCTAACCAGCATAAGACATTGCCTTCATCCATTTTAAAACAGAGAACAACCTTAAGTATTATACAGCTCCTGGGAAGAGGTGAGAGGACCTCATCTGACCTGTGCTGGTCAGTTAAAAACATCAAAAAGTACATACAGCACAGAAAAAAAACTTGTTGATAGCTTTGATGAAACCCTTCAGGTAATCTTTGTGATAGAAGATGAATGGTCTCTTCATCTGAGGGCACATTTATTAATTTAATTCGGAAACTTGTATATGGGTACTGCAGCAAGCATTAACTCTGAAAAACTTGAAAATGTAACAAAAAGGCAAATAGGGATTGCGGAAAATAAACTTACCCTAAAAAAAAGCAAAAGCAAAATAGGCCTATAGGACATGAAGGTGAATTCAGAAAAAGAAGTTGTGCTGAGGAAAAGCCAGACAGTACTTTTCAAGAGAAATTTATCCTAGCAATGAGGCAGAACTGAAGTGGAAGATGCAGTTCATCCCATCATCTGTGAATTTAAGCAAACTTCACTTACTCTAAGGGAGAAATTAAAAGTGTTATGACTAAAAGATTTATATTGAAAAGTTCTTGGGTTTGGTCACTTCAGAAAAAGAGAAATAAAAATGACAAGAGAAATCATTCACTTACATTTTAGTCAAGACAAGGTTATACATATATGAAAATATTTTTTATTAACCTCAAGGAGGGAAGTGTTATGAGATGTGGTTTATTTCAAATAATTTTTATGGTTGATTGATGAGCAATATCTGATAGGGACTCCTTGTCAAATTTACACTTTTATAAACATTTAATCTTTGACAGTTCTCCTTAAACTGCCATCTGAGCTGTGCTCACTTTTTATTATGAAAAAATATAAGTGATAAAGTAGCACCACAAGTGATAAAGATTTTAGTGATAAAGTAGCACCACAGTTTCCATAAACTCACTTTTAGTGCAAAGGTGAGAAGTAGATGACCATGACTAGGAAAACATGAGGAGTAGGCTGAACTATAACTGTTTGTCTAAAGATAAACTAATAAGGGTAATGACTGCAAAATGAAAATGGTGTAACTGGAATAGAAGACAGCAAGTTAAGATATTCAAGTGCGTGGTCTTCACATACACTGCAGTGACTTAACGGACAAGAAAAGGAAAAAATTATTTGCCAGTGGGAAGATTCAAAAAATTACATTTGTGCTCAATCTAAGTATTGAAATGTAGTTAAAGCACGTCTACAATGACGTCCAATTAGTATATGGGCTAAAGAAAGTAACTAAAATAAGGACTCAAAAACTGAGGTTGGTGCTTGTGACAACCTTACTACTGAGGCAGGAAAACAGTATGCACAAAAATTGTATTGCCCAAAAGAAGATATTTAAATTTTATTTTTCAAATAACAAAACCAAGTGATATCAAAATTGATAGCATGAGCTAAGTATCAGTATGCTCCCACAGAAAAGGAAACTTCAGAAGTAATGTGTGCATATAAAAAGATTCATTCATAAAATATGCTGAAATGCACCACACACTAGTTACAGCTACTGAAAGGAAGCTGGAGTATCTCCTTTCCCAAGAAGACAGATTTTATTTTTCTGTATAATTTATGATCTGTTATACATATTTCCAGATATTTCCATATATAAATTTCAGTGCACTTTGCTGATTACATCTGCTAACTGAAATATTTGTCAAATTTTCGTAGAGCATGGGCCAGATCTAGGCAATCAATGTATTGATTTGATTTGATTTTTAAAAGCCTGTTTCTAGGCAAAATGCAGACTACATTAGACAGAGTAGAAGTTGAAGACAACATGGAGGATTCTAAACGATAACAGCAAGTACATATTTTCAGGCCCTCTCCCAACCAGGTAGGGAGCTTTCTAAGTTTGTTTACAAGTATCAGGATACTGACACTGAAAAACGTGATAAAAGACACACTATCTCTGTTTGGGACCTGAAAAATATGAGGGTACAGTAACCTGCACACCAGAGTTATTTGAGTTAGCTCTGGCCTACCTGATAGCAACATCTGCCAGGAGGGTAAAATTTGGTGCATGTGAGTTTAGATGGCTTGCAGTGAAAATTACTTTCATGGGGACAGTCAGAAACTGCATAAGGGTTCACATTTGAGACAAGAATCAATCATGAACCAAAGGCATTGATTCTTTTTCTGCGCCTGAGTAATGTGTGAGTAGGAGGCTGTAAGTGTGTGTCATTCAATGTGTTTAACATCTGACTTATCTGAACACAGTCCTAAGTAAAAGGTAGTGGTTTTAGCTCATACTAAGCTAATCTTTGGAGAATAGTTTAGTAAAGGACTAGGTCAGTCAATAGGTGAAGGCAGCCAGATCCGTAATTTCACATTGTCAAAACAAATGATTTAACTTCTGCCTGAAGTAGTTCTCATGTTTCAAGAGAAAGCACAGGGCAAAACAACAGTGCAAGCCATGCTGGACGTCAATTTGATATATCTTGTCAGTCTACTAAAGGGCTTGTGTTTCAGTGCCTGGAAGAGTCTTGCACATGTAGCTGGAAAGGTATAACAAACTTTACCTGGAGAAGGATGTCTATCACTAACTAGCTCTGCTTTAGGAGAGAAGATGCCAGAGTAAGGCTGTGAGAAGATCAAGGCCCCTTAGGCAGCTGATTTCCGAGCTGGGTTCTTAGTGGGTAAGTGTTAGCCAAGCATCAGGAACACCATATTTATTATGGCATTATCTTCCTAGTACTTTTTTCCCTAGGAAGGAAAATTTTATTTTAGTTTCATTATCAATATTATTCCTATGGAAAATCTGTCCCTAAGGGAATCATATTTTCTTTGTATTTCACTAGTAGTCTTAAATGCCTTATATTCTTTTTTTATATATATATTTTCTGCTTCAGTGTGCTTAGAAATTCTCTTAGCTAATTATTATCCATAAGAACAATTACTATGCCATCTTTCTGCTTCTTTTGGCATGAGTGTAGAATTGTTAAATGGGAATGGACCTATCACAAATTCAGAGGTACAGGAAAGTTCACTTAAACCATGTTCTTCTGTTTAAAATTACCTTACATCAATCATCTTTGAACTACTACTTTTATTGCAATATACTTCCTCAGTGTCATTTTGTTTAGTTGCGTAAGTCTAATTTTGTGACACATTGTGTAAAATGCTTCACCAAACTCCAGTTATACTCAACTCATTTAGTTCCCTTTGTTAACTGAAAATGTAATCTTACTCAAAGTAATTCAAATGTACTTTCCATTTTTATACTTCAAACATTTGCCCTGGCTATTATTCTTGACTTAGTTTTTAACCTCTGAATGCTCACAGATATTTCTTTCTAATATTTGTTTCAGTAGGCAGATAGGAAGTCAGCAGGCGTATTAGGAAGATAATTTCTCAGTCTCTTCTTTGTCCTATTTGCTGTCTGCCTGATGCTCTTTTTCTGTCATAGGGACTGCTTAATGTTTTTCCCCTGTAATGAATTCTACCTGGAGACATAGGGACCAAAGCTCAGAGCAGTTTTTAGACAACTTTACAGAATTCAGCAAAAAAGTGTTGACAAAAGTTCCATCATATGAAATCCTGAAAAAAGAGTCCTAAAAGATTACACTAAGACTACTTTCTAACTGGGTCATCAGCACCTCTGTAATTTGATTAGCAAACCAGCACAGAGAAGTATATCCACCCAGACCGAGGGACAGCCTGAGAATGGGTCTTATACAATGTGGTGGAGAAGGAATAGCAGTCTGTTCTGGAGACTCAGTTTTGAAGACAGTCCACCAAAAGGTGCAACTTAGCATCATTTTTCCCAAAGAAATATGGTATATAAACCACACTCTGTTCTATAATTAATATGTAAATACAGTTCTCAAATTAAGCTTGTCTTGCCCTTTGTCTTTTAGCTCTGTCCCTGAGTCTAGAACATACTGTGTTCTGGGACTGTTTAGAGCATGATGCAGACAAGATAAGAACTGCATTACCTAGTTCTGTTTTAAATATTCAACATTTCTAAAAAGTTATTCTAGGTTTCTAAAAGTTGACGGGTATGAGATTGCATTCTTGTGTCCGTCAAAGACCTTGAGAAACTACTGAGAACAGGGAGGTTAACAGTTTCAACTCTGTTTTAATGAGATACTCCCATCTTGAGAAGCTGTAGAGATAAGGAGAGAAATAACTACAAAATAAATGTGAAAAAGCAGAGATATAACAGAGAACTAGGAGATACAAGAGCCTTTATAAATGAAAGGATTGAGGAATATGCTGTGGAAAATAAAATAAGGAATGGTCAAAGGGAAAGATCTCATCTTTACATTATGCATTTCTATTTTTGAAATCAGTGAGAGTCATAAAAAAAGCTGCACTGAGATCACCGTCTAGTTCTGAGATCAGATTGTGGTAATGCAAAGTGAATTGCTGTTCAAGACTGGGTGAATGATTTAAAAATATTCTGAACTGTTGCTGCATGACTCTTCAAAGTGAAAGTCAGATTAGAGGTAGAAAGGAGACTGTGAAACATTTGGTTCTCCCAGGGTTACTGCAAGTAGTTTTGCAAGATTTTGTCACATCATTTTGTGATAAACCTGGTGCTCACGTTTGCAAAACAAGATAATTAAAGAATACTGTGGTCTTTTAATTTATCAACTGTTTAAAATAAAGAAAAAATAGCATTACAAAAATATAATTTTTTTATTTTTGGAAATGTTTGCATTTGTCTGCTCAAGGCTGTATTTTTTAAAAGTTGCAATCTTATTCTGAGATTGACACCACTTATAACTCTGCCCAACACCTGTGTGTCAGGAAACTAATACTGCAAAACATCTGAACATCTCATTTGAGACTATTACAATGCTACAGTGAGCTTAGAAGAAAAATCAGGAAAAAAAGTTCTATAATAAAAAATTCATTGTCATAGACTCAAAAATGTTAGGGTAATTTCTGAGTTTGTGTTCCTCAGACAGCAAGGATAATCATTATAGAATGTAAAATTTTTTACACCAGTTCTTGTCAAAGAAAAATGTTGTCCTGCACAATTATTTATATTAATAAGTAAAATTGTTTTTATCAGAATTAAATACTTTTATATTTTTAATGCAAAATGTATTTCTTACTGTAGGTGAAAAACTTAATGATTTCAACCCTTTCCCAGGGCAGATTCTTTCTTCTTGCTATAAGGAGATTGTGTTTTCTCAAAAGTGATGTTCTCCCTTGTAAGTGCTTTTGAAAAATACAGATTATTTTCTTCAAATAAGGAAAGTTTAAAACAAAATAACTTTATTATGAGCAAATAGCAAAAATAAATTTGCTAATGAGAGTAGATGTCCAGCCTTTGAGGGTGAAGGACTCCACTCTCTACATGAAATTGTTTTGAAAATATTCACCAGTTGGTGCAGTTTCCTGTTACAGAGGCAAAATATTTGTTTTTATGTCTGCTGTCTAAGTCAAAGTTGTGGAGATGATTTAATAAAACTAAACTGAGAGCAAAAGGGAAGCTGCTTAATTGCCTTTTCATACTGATTGCTGCACAGTAGCAAGAGGCCCTCCAGCAAACATTGTTTTGTATTTCTAAGCAGGTGCAGCTGTGAACAGAGCTCCCAGATTCAATTGGAACTGAGATATGAATGGGAGACAAAGATAAGGCTTGGTTTGTCCTGGCTTAGGTTTCTGATCTGCAGCTTCTGCTGTCCAGCTCCCCATTGCTCAGGAAGCTGCCAGCCTTCCGAAGAACTTTAAAAGCTTCTGTCTAGTTGTTGCAGCTGGGCTGCGTGTTGCTATATTGCAATGAAGTAAAAAAAGTGACTGATTTGTAATCTGGAGTTTTTTGTATATGGAAGTGGCCTTCAAATTTTAGGTTTGTCATTGATGGTATTTGTTGTCCAGTACAAGTTGTACTAAATCTAAAACAGTTTAGTTTTGCATTTTGTTAGGAAGTTACTAATTTTAAATAAAAGATCAGACAGGTTTTTACAAAAAACATAAATAATGTTGTTAACCCACAACTTGGAAAGATGAAATATAAGGTACTTTGACAATGAAAATCCCCCAGCCATTATAGGATTGTCAGGAGAAGGAAATAAATTTAAACATGCTAAAATAAAAAAGTAAAGAATTAAGGTAGAGTAAAAAAGAAAGAGTTAACAGAAATATGTAGTTAAAACTGCATGGAATTACTTCAGCAAATAGCAATTAAAATACTCAACTGAAATCCAGAAATCCAGGAACAGTTTTGTCCACAAAACTGTCAGGGAGATAATATGAACTACTCATTTCAAAATCAGTCTAAGATGCAAAAATGTAAAAGAGATGTTAAGAGATGTTAAGTTTTGTGCTTAATTTGAAGATCTATGGAAGTACTGAGAGATTCAAAATAAGACTGGATTTTGGAGCTTTTTTCAAGTCAACAGAGAAAAGATTTTTATTTTCCTCAGTTTTAAGTTGAACAACCTACCTGAAAGTCCATTATTCACATCGCTCTTGTTGCTTTCAATAGGACTTTTCTATCATGAAAGCAGTTCTACTGTTCCTTTTTCTGCTCCATCTTCCTTTATCTTTGTGAATCTCTTCCACTGAGTTCCACTTTGTCTGATATCTCCCTTAGCAATCTCCTCCAGTGATCAAAGTCTTCCATTTGGTGATGTGTTGCTTAGTTACATTCCCTCTAAAATAAAAATTAGAAGACTCTGCCTTGCTTTGGCAAAGGGACAGGTATCTTGCTATTCAAAGCAGCCACAGTTGAAAAGAAGATAATCAAAGATTAGTAATCCTCATTGTGCAGCATTTCCACTGAATTAGAGGTACTGTCGCCTCCTCTGGGATGTCATCCCTTTAGGGGGTATCACACCTCTCCCTTTATGGAGACAAAAGTTAGTACAGGATGTGATTAAATTATACATTCAAAATATTTTTGAAGTCTGCCTTACATTTATAAAGTTAAATTCTAAAAGAAATCAATAATTTCTACATGTGCAATCGTCATAATTTTTATATAAATTTTTGTCTGAAACTTGTCTTTACAAGAATTTAGACACTTAAAATCTTTTTCTCCATGTCTATTTCCACTCACTAAGCAAATTTACCATTTAATAGAGATTTGTAGAGATACAGAATTTTTAAATTCTCAAAAAATAGGGAAAATATTTTTTACATAATAGAGAAGCACTTTGCTTATAGTTTTGTTTTGATTTTTAAAATCTTTTATTTTGCATGCAGGATTTAATCCTTCTGATACAATGCATTAAGAAACTATGCTTTCATTATTGTGTCTTTTCATTTGTAGCACACATGACCAAATCACTGAAGATCCTCCCTGGCACTGTTCCCAAAGGAAAACAAAATGACACTTCAAATAGACTATTTTATTCCCACAGTAATAAATTAAAAATAAGAATAATATTTTAAAATTCTAGTACTTGAGAGAGGTTTTATTGGTAGCAGATTAGCTAGAACTGTTCCTTGCAGTTTTGTAGATGATACTGATTTTTGGGGAATTTTTTTTCTCTACAAATAATTTCTGTCATCAATGTGGCTTCTCAATGTCTCTCTGAGTTGGTAAGCTATTGCTTCAGATGCCACTCTTGCTTTCCACATAAGATTTCCAAGATCTGGGGCTGTATCTATACCTCACAGCAATTTTATTTTCATCTCAGCAGTATTGGCCAGCTCGTAGATCAACTGAAGTGTATGTGCACTGTGGGACATGTAAGTGAGGAAAATGCACTTGAAGATGGTCTTGTATCTATCTTTGCAATGTTTTATTAGTTTAAGTACAGTATCACTCAAATTAACCTACTTGCAGAAAAAGGGAAATACACTCTACATTGGCAAAGTAATCAGTAATCAAGAATTAATTCCATGAATAAATGGTGGAAATAAAAGTGATTCTTAAACTTGAAAATATTGTCCCTGCTCTGCCTCAAAATTGCAGAACAAAAGATTTTTGTGTCATTTAGTAGGGCACAAATAACTTCAAACATGTTTGCCTTCAATTTGACAGCTTCAGATAAGAAAAATCATTAAAGATCTACAATGAACACCCAGGAAAAACTGTGCTAGGCTAATGCAGATTAACTATACAGTACTTTGCAGTCATTTTCCTTTCTTTAAAATGATGTGCAAGACAATGATGCAATGGAAATCTTAACCCTTTGCTCTCTGACATTATTTTCATGCTTTGTCTTTTTGGAAATGTGTTGTAGAATACTCACCACTGTTTTTATCTCTTATGAGTCTTCACGTTTTCATTATTGATGGTTTTGATAAACTTTACTGGATGTACAGAAACCAGTACAGCAGACTTCCCAGAGAGAAGTATTTCAACATTCAGATTTGAATACTCACTGTGCTTTTGATCAGATCAAAATATCTGGTCAAGAGCTAGTCTATACTGTACCAAACAGCTCCCATCACCTTCTTGTTAAGCACCTTTCATGCTAAAAAAGAAAAAAAAAAGTTAATTGTTCTCTGATATACTGACAGCCAGCAGTAACATTTTTGTAAGCAATCTGAGGTCACAATCAGGACTTCGCTACTGGAAGTCACTACTTTGGTTCAGGGGAGTGTCTTTGAGGAGACTAGTGATGTTGGATTTGGCTAATGGTGAAGATCTATTTAGGTGACTCCAGACAGCTATATGTGACCAAAGAGCAACTTTCCAGTACCTAAAGGGAGCTTTAAAAAAGGAGGGAGAGTGACTTTTTATATAGGGAGATAGTGATAGGAGAAGGAGGAATGGTTTCAAGCTAAAAGATGAGAGATTTGGATTAGATGTTAAGAAGAATTTCTTTATTATAAAGGTGGTGGAGTACTAGAACAGGCTCTCCAGAGAAGCCGTGGCTGTTCCTTCCCTGGGAATGTCCAAGGCCAGGATGGATGGTGTCCTGAGCAACCTGATCTAGTGGGTGGCATTCCTATGGCAGGGAAGTTGGAACTAAGTCATCCTTAATGTCCCGTCCAACCATTTTGTGGTTTTACGATATTGCTTAAGTTATATCTAATAGTCTGGATAGTCTAATGACTTTCTATTCAAAGAAAAATCCATTGTGATTCCAGGAAAATGGTGAGGCAGTGTGCTACACACTGCCCAAACATTTTTGAAAAATAGAGGGAAAAAAATGTAAGTGTGAATTTACTCTAATTTCAGAAATCTAAAAAACAAATTTTATTGGGCACAAGAAATTTTGGCATGTGGATGATTTGCACATGAATCTATTACTCTGTCTTAATAATCTTATCAGCCTTTTACAGTCAGTCCCTTGAAGTTCTGTTGTCTCTATAAAGGCAGCAAAACATTAGAAAAATACTTTGTGGGCTCTTTAACCTCCTTCACCATCTTGGTTTCAAGTTGGCTGCTTGACTCTTTCTTCAACTTTCCTTTTATTGGCTACCTACTGACTACTTTTTTTCAAAGCGCATAATTTCATTACTTTATTTAATACATTGCCAGAGGAAACGTTCTATTTTGTTAAGTTTTACAGTCTGAGTAAAATGAGTAATCTTTCCATATCCATTTTCTACCATGCCAATCTACTAGTTCCTGATACTGTGATCCATTGCTCAAAGCTGGATAAGATAACGCTCTTTTAGGCAAATGGTTTAGTGGTGAACTTGGTAGTGCTGGATTAATGGTTGGACTTGATGATCTTAGAGATCTTTTCCAACTTAAATGATTCTATATCTCCATCTAGGTTACTAAAGTAGGCAGAAAACCCCTGCACTATCCTAAACTATTCTTGTATCTGTAATGAATATAAATAGAACTGAGAAAATTATGTTGGACTAAAAAGTCCAACCTTTAGATAGTTAATATATAACATGATGAAAACTATCTCACTCTAATTGAGATGTTTAGGTATTGTCTACTGGAAATATGCAGGCAACTTCAGAGTTTTCAGATGCAAATTTTAACCACCTATCTCAGATTTTTTTTTAGGATGAGATGAATCATCTTCATTTGTTATTCACCACACTTCATTCAACAAAAAGTAATGTTTTATTTTATAACAAATATCTAACTTTGGATTATTAAAGTTAGATGAAATGAGTCCTAGCAAGGTATTTCTGCCTTTGCTGAAAGGATCAACACATGAATTAAACTTCAGATTTGTTCTTCATATGTCTTTTTTAGTTTTATTTTTTCTCTTGTGACATGCTTTTAGTAGTTTTTAGCCTAAATTTCATACTTAGGTGTAGATTAGACCAGAATTGCACTCAACAATAATAGTGAAATGTAGGGAAAAGTATGCTTTCAAGTGGCTAGGCTATTTGGAGACTATGATAAATTTGATTTACAAATGAAAACACTTTACAAGTGAGGAAGTCAGCCTTGTAGGTTCTAGTGCTTAAAGAAAGCAATGGAATTTACCCACTGCATTGATTACAGAAAATAAATTTTGCTTCAATGAGTATTCCAGGACCCAACTGCAGAAATATAAAGAGGTCTGCACCGTGTTAATGAAAGTACAGTCAAGGAAACTATGTTATAGGTGTGATTCTAAACCCTCAGGACTTAAACGGTGTGGCCAGTTCTGCGCACGCTGAGCCTCACCTAAAATCCACTGCGCAGGCTGGAAGGGCACACCCACGTGGGGACAGCCCTTCCCAAATCTTCGTTCGCGAAGTTTGGCCATGCATGCAAACCTTATTGTGGTACAGAAAACTGTAAGCATTAGAATTTTAAACTACGTCTCTTGCTGGTGTCTGACATGCAATTTTTTCAGCAAACAGCAAAAGGATATAAAATAGATATTTTGTATGGCTTGCAGAAGAGCATAGGCTTTGATAATTCTTCTTTCCATAAATTGTGTATGTTCATGATAATGAATCTGTAATTTTGACTCTTTACAAAAAGGACAAAGTTGATGTTCATGGTAGGATTTATTCTCAGTGAAAGATACAATCCTATTCAATTTCGCATAGAAACTGTGCACCTGAAAAGCATAAAAGCACATCAACCTGATTGATTTCCACATATTTTGCACTAATAGATACACAGTAAATGTCTTTATAATAAAATTATTTTCTCTTGAGGGATGAGAGACATTGCAGAGGGATCTAGATAGATTGGAGCATTGGGCAATGACTAATAGGATGTAATTTAACAAGTCCAAATGTCAGATTCTGCACCTAGGATGAAGCAACACCAGGCATAAGTATAAAATGGGAGAGGAGTGGCTGGAGATCAGCCCTGAAGAGAGGAATCTAGGGGTGCTGACTGGTAGCAGGATCAACAGCTGACAGCCAAGAGGACAAACCCTATCCTGGGGTTCATGAAACACAGCATCACCAGCTGGGCAAAAGAGGTGATTATCCTGCTTTATTTAGCATTGATGCAGTCTCCTCTGGAGTGCTGTGTGCAGTTCTGGGCCCCATTGTTTCAGAAGGATGTGAAGGTCTTTGAATATGTCCAGAGTAGGGCAACAAAGATGGTGAAAGAGCTGGAAGGAACATCCTATAAGGAGTGGTCAAGGACTTTGGGCTCATCTAGTTTGAAGTTAAGGAGGCTCAGGGATGACCTCAGTGCACTATAAAGCTTCTGGAGGAAGGTAAGGGGAGGGGAAAGGGGCTGCTCTCATCTCCCTGGGATCCAGTGAGAGAACACATGGGAATGATTCAAAGCTGTGCCAGGGTAGGATCAGACTAGATATTAGGAAGCACTTATTTAATTAGATGCTCATCAAATGCTGGAACAGCCTAACTAAAGAGATGGTCAATGCCCCAAGCCTGTCTGTGTTTAGGAGGCATTTGTACAATGTCCTTGACAAAATGTTTTAACTTTTGTTTGCCCTGAAGAGGTCAAGAAACTGGGCTAGGTCATCACTGTAGGTCCCTTCCAATTGGAATAATTCTTTTGTATTCCATTCCACAGATCACAGACTATTCTGAGTTGGAAGAGATCCCCAAGGTTCATCGAGTCCAACTCTTAAGTCAATGGCCCATACAGGGGATTGAACCCGTGACCTTGGCATTATTACAACCAAGTTTTAACGAACTGAGCTACTCTCAGGGTACCTGTTCCATCCTGTTCCATTCCATTCCATCCCATTCCATTCCATTCCATTCCATTCAAGAGATATTAGGAATTAGCATATTAATGTTAACAGACTATTGCAAAATTCAAGAAAACAAATAATTTTCCATTTGGTGAATACTAAATAATCAGTGTTATATTCATTGTGATAAATGTGCTAAACACCACTAAAGCATGGCTTGCATGGATTTCTTAAAGCCCTGCATCAACCATTTTCAGTGCAGAAATATTTTGCAAAATGTCATAGTCAAAGTGGTTCACAGGATCAAATTCAGTGTTCATAAAAATTTCATCTGACCTTACAAATGCCAAACATTAATTCTGTTAATAGCTATATTTTGAGAGTAGTGGACAATGGTCATTATACATTCTCTACAATCTTGCAAGTCTGCCTTTAAAAGTATATGAGATACTCTTAAATCAATAAGCTTCTTCATTTACTCCCCAAACAGAAAATCTATAACTACAGCTTAAACACCCACACGCTTAAAGAGCAATATATTAATTTAAAAAGCTTTTTTTTAACATTGGAGGAGTTCCAAAAGGCTAGTTTTGATACCCATCTTCGAAGAACAGTAATATTGTGCCACACAATACATAATGTATGTATGTATGTATGTAAGAGCTCAAATTTATGTGGTATTAAATATGTTAGACTCTATTGATTCTTATACCATTGGTAGGTTATCTGAACAGATTCAAGATTTTGAAGTAGTGAGGTAACTTTACACTTGTAATTTAGCAATGACCCAAGTAGCTCATTTGATCTTGTACTGTTCAGACTTTGGCAGAAGGTACTAATTGCTGACATAATATCAACATAGTGTATTATTTTTTGCTGATTATCTTTGGGATCATAAAGAAGTGAATGGCATTTCTATTTAAGACTAATTTTGTATACTGGAGAAGCTCTTATTTTATAGGTTTAATCAAAATCTGGTACAAGTCTTTTGCTACTTGCAAGAACCATTTTGCTGCCTCTGATGCAATTTTTTTCTGTATGATTTAGCCCTACTACTGACACTTCAGTATTTCTCTTAGTTAATGAAACTCTTTCTTAGTCTGAGAATACATAAAGCTTCTACATAAATATCTTATGAACAGTGAACTACAAATCATCTTAGGAAATATTTAGCTACTGGCTCAGTGGATGTCTTAAAAAAAACAGTAGTAAATCATTATTCTGTGTGTCCAAAATGGCTGCATGTTTAACTTGGTTTTTGTCAGATAATTTCTAGAACTGGATCACAAAAGTTACAAACTCACTTTTCATAACTGCATTTCTATAATTTTTACTGTAAGACTATTTATTCAAATAATGTAAATGCTTAGTCTGCTAAGCTCTGAGCATATCTGAAATGAAATACGATTCTAGATTGAAAATAATAATAATTTTCCCCTAAGGTGTTTCAGCTTTAAATATCCACATACAAGATAAAGATTCAGGCCCTTACAGACCAGACTGACAGATGAATTATTTGTAATCTCAAGTTATGAACACAGACAGAAAAAATTCTTTGTTATTTTTCATGAATCATGAGAAAACCTTCTAAATGGAGAATAATAATAAATATTTGTCATAGTTCATATACATTAAACTTGATGATTTTCTTTTACGTGTTCTAGATGTTGAAATCATTGCTTAATTACACTAGATGGAGTATTTGGAAGGAAAGCAAGGTGGTGTTTCTATTAAAACAACTATTATACACACTTTGTAGTTGCAGGTTAAGTATATATTGTTTTAATGCAGTGTAATACAGATATACTCTTTTTAACATTTAGTGAGATGACCCAAAACAATCTTGTTGTGACAGCTCAGACCTGACAAAAGGATAATTCATTCTTGTGAGAGTAAGAGATTGCAGACAGACTCAGGTAGACAGATGAGAGAGAGAAAGAAACAGGGACGCGATGCAGCAGCCTAAGGTTTTTTGTAGGATGCTTGGCAAAGAAGTAGTTTTGCCATGAGACAAGATGTTTGTGCTGAGCTTTTACCAAGAGAATAGGTACATAGAAGTTGTCTAAGGGTTGTTGGAGGCTGGAATCACTGCATGGAGAAAATGGGGACTTAACCAGCCAGCTGATGACAGTTAATTTAAGATGCTAAAGAAACTTGGTCTTTTTAGTCTACTGAAGGGAAAATTAAGGGAACCATATCTATATCTATCTATCTATCTATCTATCTATCTATCTATCTATCTATCTATCTAGTGAGAAAGCTATAGAACCTTAGTGCCTTGAAGCTGAAAACATGCACACTCAGACTAGAGAGGATGATTTTAATTGTGAGGAGAATTAGCAACTCATATTTGATTATAGACTCCATCAAAGACTGAAATATAGTCAAGAGTTTGTCTATATAGATCTGAACATGCCATTTCCACCCGCAACCTAGAACCTGTAATACAGGTGGCTAATTCAGTAGAGAGACACAGAACAGTATGATATATAGGTAGAAACTGAGCTGGATGCAATGCAGCCTAACTTTCGCTGGTGGGATCCATTCTTAGTTTTGGTATATGGTCAGGTTAATGTAGCTATAGAGCGTCAGACTGAAAACTGGCTAGTATTCAGAATGAAAAACCAACTTCCCATATACACCTGTCCTTGGAGAAATGCCATAATGAAAAGCAGGTGTTGTCAATGACCATCTAGAATAAGTGGATAAAGTTCCTTGAGTTATGCTATTTAGTAGATAAGCCCGCAGTAACATGCATTCCTCTGGCTGCTAAAATTGATTACTCTAGGTGAAAACAAATGAAAAATGAGAGTGATCAAATAATGAGGAATGAATGGAATGTTATTATTTGAATGGCCACATCTGTTATTCGTCACAGTATTTAAAATTGCTGCCACCAGTAGAATGATCACCATGCATTGCCTGACCTGGTTGTTTCAGTCTTGCCATACTGTGATTTTCATCTGCATGGAAATAAGCAAATATGTTATTGTCACAGTTTGGCAGCGTGTGAAAAAATGAAATGCCATAAATTATTTATCCCTTATTCATTATTCTGAAATCCATCACGTTTATGAACATTGCTCTCTATAAATTTTAATTCATTTATTTATTTAAATGCGTCCCTCCAGAGTTTTTTTGGACTGAAACAATGAAGATTATGTAAAGCTGAAGTAGCTCTCTCTGGAGAATTCAGGCAAATGGGCAAAAAGTATTATGGAAAAATTAGATGCATTAAGTATAATTCTTAATGAAATCTTCTGAGGTTTGTAAATATAATTCATACTTCTATTTTCTGCATTATTCTATCTCTGATGCTATTAAATCAATCCTTATTTACCTTCCTTAGAACAGTGATTCGTATACTTATTTTAAGGTAGATTAAACAAGGTTTGTGGTCTTAATTTTAATGATACTAGATAGAGAATCCCATGTATGCTATTGCATAGAACAAATGATTATTCAAGAATCAAGACACTGAATCATACTGTAGTTGCTGGGAAACATTGTGGAGGTAAGCATTATTTGCACAGATTTCCATCTGATTTTGTGGGTGTTCTGAGATCCAAAGAGACTTAAGGAAAACTGGTTCAAGCTGCTGTTTGTGTTGGTTTGAGAGTTCTTTTTTTCACTTACCTCTATAGTCCCACATGGTAGAAACACTGCAAATTCAAAGTTGTTGGACAACATCTGATCGTGCTCTGTAGGTGTCAGTCTGTTTATTTTCTCTTGCTTTGCCTCCACCCACTATGAATAAAAAACTAGGTCATGGAAGTGGAACAATTTGAGGAGGAGAGTTTACCATCCCTTCAAGGACTGGACATGTTTTGACCACTTTGGTGATTATCTGTGTTGTGATACACTGGATTAGTATATTAATTATTGGATTGGAAAGAACTGAAGTGTGTGTGTGTGTGTGTGTGTGCTTGTGTGTGTGTGTGTAGGGTCAGGTCGAATCTCCTGGTGGTGAGGTAAGGCCATATCCCATGTGCCAGCACCTCTCAGACTGCAGTGATCTCTCCAGAGTAGCTGTCAGTCAAAGGCAGCCTGGGAGCGCTGCTCCACCCCATGCACCCCACAGCCCCTAACCCAGCCTTAGATTGGCTAACACATCAGGAGCACTGACCTTCATCCTGCCCCAGAGCCCCAGAATGGCCAGTGGGCAGGGAGTCCCATTTGGGAGGGGTGGCCACAAAGGGCAAAAGGACATAAAAACAGCAACACATGGCTCCATCTTGGCTGAAGAACTACCACCTAGCCATGTGGAAGCTGGATTTGCACAGGGACTCTTTGGCGGTAACTGTTTGTCTCATTGTCTCTCTCTTTCTTTACTTCTTCTCCTAATCTCTTCTTAATATTTTGGGTAACTTGGGATGCAATGGGTTAGATTTTGCTAAGTTGCATGGGTCAGTATGTGCTAAGTCATAGCTTTGCGGAATGCTCTCTCTTGGTTGTATGTTACTCTCTTGAACTTTTGATGAGTTCTCTTATTTTCTCCCTTATTTTCTAACGTTAGCAGTAGAAGTATCTATGAGAAGATGTGTGCAGCATCTTCTCTGTGTGCTGCCTTGAGTTATTAAAGAACCAAGGGCTATGCTAAAGGTTCAGTGGGCAAATTTTTGGAGCCTTGTATATTTTTAAAAGACAAAAAATGCCACCATTCTTATCCTTGCTGCAAATTGGTATGTTTCTTTCCCATCCAAGAAAAATAATTTTAGATAACTTATTCCAAATATTCTGGGACTGTTTCTTGTATCAAAGTGTTAAAATGCAATTTCCATAATAATATTTTATTTTTTGTGGGGATCTAGTCTCATGCCATCCTGTGAGACAGACAGGTTCATTTAGTGCAGTGTTTGTTCTATCTCCATTATCTGCAGAACCCCAGGCAAATGGTTTACAGTGTGGATAGTAAATGAAGAGCCAAGCAAAGGCTGTCATGCCTGGTGATGTTTGACAGTTTGCAGAGATTGCTTAGGGAGCAGGATCTTTTTCTTACAGCTAATAAGGCCAACATGTTTTCAGATTATCAGGTTCACACTTTATAATCATTTCTTCTCAGTATTGCTATACCACAATGGCAGGTTGGAAAGTGGTTTGATGAGCACCAGCTAAACATATGCAGCACAGCCATTTCTGACACATGCAATTTTAATGCATGCTGGCTTCTCAGACTGACATTATCCAAAAGAGGCATCTATTTGGAGACTTCATATTTTGGCTTTCAGTCAGGTGTGAAATGGAAGTTCTTTGATATGATGAAATATTGCTGTCTTGCATTGACATGGAGAGCCAAAGTGTCCTTATGTCAGTACACCACATCTGTTTGCTGTCCTCTGTTTGCACTGACTTTTTGTGGAAACACTGCAGAAATGCATTGGTAACTCAGCATGGTTTTATGTTTTCTCCTGCTGGGACACAAATAATGTTCTGAATCAGCCAAACCAGTGGTGAAACAGGTTTTTCTTTACTTTCTCCCTACTTAATTATCAGTGACTCATTAATAGCCTTTAATTTTCACTGTGTCAATCCTGGTAATCCCAGTGCTCCAAATCACCAATTAGTGACATGGCAATAAAGACACTTTGGCTGTTTTGTTTCAGACCTGAGCTTATTTTATACTTAGGCACATTAACATCCTTATAATCAGATTTATTTCTAAATGTATCCTGGATTCTGTAAAAGGTCTCAGAGATTTAAGACCAAGCAATCATTTTGCTAGAACTGCAGCCGTGTCCTTAATCCTACTTGGCTTTTAACTGTAATGTTTTTTACTGTGCTTCCTCCTTATCTTTGCTTTCATTCATGGAGTACTGAAGACTGAGGGCTGTGCTTTAGCTCAGATCATGCATTGGTTTTCACCATTTTGATGCACTCAGCCTTCCTAGGCAGTAAAAATTGGTAAGTTTGAATATTTTCATTCCTCCTGGAATGCCAGGGGAATGAAATACGCTGAATGCAGGAGAATGTGATGAAAGGAGAAAGGGAGAGTGTCAGTAAGGGAAAATGGTTTCTTCCCTTCCTTGTCTCACCAACAGTCCTCTATCATACGTATGTTGTACAGTTTCCTTCAGCCAGTGTGTCCAGAGCCAGATGAGCTGTGCAGCAATAACTTATAAATGACCCCTGTGTGGTTAAGAAGATGTTTCCATAAGGAATTGCTGCAATATAAGGCAATTACACTGTCATAAGTGCTAGCAACTCATGTCATATTCAAGAGGGCATGTGCTCTTGGCACAAAAGAGTTGTGAAGTGCTGAGACATTACACCTTGCAGCCTGTCCAAGGACTAGTCAGCCTTCAGCTTGACCTATTTCACTCATGCTAAAGCACATTTTGTAACAGCTGCTGCTGTGGCTACTGCAGTCTCAGGATTGAAGCAGCTTCCATCACTCTCTTTCTTCCTGTTTGTGAAGGCAAATGGACTGAATCTACTTGCCTCCTTCAAAGAATATTCATTTCTATGCTTACACATCATGTTCTATGGAAATCTGGACATAAACACTCATAAGAGCCTCTGTCTACAAAATTTTACCTTTGGGAATGTAAAGGCATATATTTATAAAAGTCTAAGTAATTCTTAAGCAATCCCCATTCTCTAGAGAAGGTAAAGCAAGGAAAGCAGTAATAAAATGCAAATTGCATGTATTTTGAAATGCATATAGTCATCATATCTAGCTATGAAGAACTACAATTCACAGTATACTTTCTGTCTGAAGCATAACAATGAAACCAATCAAATGGTGTATATATCAACATTTTTGCAAGACAAAGAGAGATGGAAGATTTGGAGACCTTTAAGTAATTGTTAATTTTTTCTAATGGTTTGTTTAATAAAGTTGTTCACAAAAATAATGTTCATTTAAACAAGGGGCTATTTTAAACTTTTGAAATAAAATAAATAAAACCTCTAATCTCACCTGAAAGAGGACAGACAAGTATTCAGTTAGCAGAACACATTGTTGTGATTTCATCTGGGATAGAGTGAACTTCTTCTCAGCAGCTGGTACAATGTTGTGTTTTTAGATTAAGTATGAAAATAATGTTGATAACACACTGATGTTTTAGTTGTTGCTAAGTAATGCCTGCACTAAATCAAAGACTTTTCAGTGTCTCATGCTTTGCACTGGAAGCTGTGAGGAATCATGTCCAGGATAGCTGATCCAAAATGGCCAGAGGGAAATTCCATACTACAGAACATCATGCCCAGTATCTAAACTAAAGAATGGTGCCTAGGAGCCTCTGATTACTGTTTGGGATGCGATGGGCTTCAGTCAGCAGGTGTTGAGCAATTATATTGTGCATTACTTTTTTTCCTTGGGTTTCAGTCTTCTCTTTTTCCTATTGTTATTATTATTATTATTAATAATAATATATTTTAATTTATTTCAATTTTTAAACTGTTCTTATCTC
This sequence comes from Pithys albifrons albifrons, assembly GCF_047495875.1. Lineage (NCBI taxonomy): Eukaryota > Metazoa > Chordata > Aves > Passeriformes > Thamnophilidae > Pithys > Pithys albifrons. The sequence goes on from NC_092460.1 coordinate 77,805,019, forward strand.
AATGCATGGGTTTAACCTTTTTTCCAATTCTCCTGGTTCCACTGGCAGGGAGAGAAGGGCAGAGAGAAGTGAGTGGCTTCTTGGTACTTTGCTGCCAGTAAAGGTTAAAACACAATACATATTTAGTTTAAAATATTGGAGAAGCACTGCTAGACAGAGGAAATATCTTCTAATTTTAGATATTTCTTATAATACAGTGAGAGTTCACAAAAGCTAACTTCCAACAGACACTCAACAATAACATTTTAGCCAAAATAGAAATAGAGGTGTTTGCAGATTTGCTTAAATATAAACTAATTATTCAGCAACCAAAAGACTGAAATAGAAGGCTGAAGAACAGAAAGAAGAGGATCTACTTAAACAATTTTCCTACTTTGAGTATTTGTATTATTACTACCTGCTGAGTAAAGAGAAGGGATGGGTTTATATTGAGACTATACGATTTTCTTAACCTATATAATCGTCCTGTACAAAATTACACAGAAAAAAGCCTAACAAAGATAAAATTAAAACTGCCATAAGCTCCAACTGATCTGCACACTTACTCTACTTGAGATTTGCTTTTCAGAACATTTAGTGTCTGGTGTATTTTATGCCTGCTGGATTTAAGTGTGCTTGATATGTTTGCAATTCAGACCCCGAGTGCCTTAGCTACAGAAGTCAGAAAAAGAAGAATCTGCAGAAAGTTGGAGCTGAGTCCAGAAACATTAACTTGGTGTCAGAGGTAGGGCCAGAACACATCCTGGTAGCCAACAACTTTAAAATAATTTTATTTCCTCACTAATATTCCCTGTTTCACCCACTATCTACCATACATAATTTTGTAATAATTGACATGGAAAACCTGTAGGAAAAAAAACAACAAAAAACTTCCTTTTCCTTTAGAAAATGTTTCATTCAATTTCAAATTCACACTTCTAATAACCCCTTGCTGAATATGTCAAGCACAAAGTTATAAAAGTTAAGGATATTAAACAAGAAAAAGGTCTGTGTGCAGCAGGTACAGAAGGAAGACCCCATTTAATGGTTCTCAAGGTAATATCAGAGACATACAAATAAAAGTTCTTCCTGGAGGCTGAGCTACTGGCTTTGCAAACTTATTCAAGTGAGAAATGCCTTTGAATGCCTGTATTCAGAAATACTTTCTCAATGCTCAGAAATAGAGGTCACAGGTATATCTATGCAACAAAGCCAGGGAGAATATTCAGAAATGGAAATCAAGAATTCACACTCAGTGGTTCACAAAGCTTATACATTAATCCATTCCTTGGTACTCAACACACTTCAGCTATCTCTCACCAAAACGAGTTTGCTGTACTAGGTTCTGGATCTAAGCAATTTAAGTCATGACACGCTGCTTGGTTTCAGCATCCAGTTTGGTCCTCCTTTTTCATTAGTAGAACTGGTGTGTTTCACGGCTTTGTGGGATTTAAAAAATATTTTAAAAACAGAGTATCTTGGATATAGGATCATAATTTTACAAGGCATAGGAAGATAAAACTTGATCAAGTGGAATGACTGGTAGTTTTCCTTCAGGCAGAAACATATCTAGGAGTAACTTCTAGGTGATAAGTGCCAAAACTATATTTTTTTTACTGTGTCTGAAAGTGCAGGTAAGGCCTGGCTCTCAATGAGATGTATGGTACATTGAAGAGATCTATCCAAACCTAGTCTGAAAAAAGATGACACCCTGCTTAAGTCACAGAGATCCCAGATTTCATACCAATGTCAGGAAATATGATCTTTGCCACATTTTACTTCAAGTGGGGTGATGCTACCAGGGTTTTTGAAGGAATGCGGCACTGATCATTCTGTATTCAGACACAGAGATAACAGAAAACTTTAACAATCCATACCAAAACTCTCTTTAGAGGAATGATATTGTACTTGCCTTCAAAAATCCTCCTCATCCTACATGGTGTGATATTTTTAAATGCCACTGTGACCTTTGTGTCCTGTGCCCATTTATTGCTGTTTAGTAGGCTGCTGCATGCAAGCTAAGTAAATTAGGTTTGGGGTTTTTTTGCCCTCCTCAGATGTTGACTGAGGTGGCTAGCAAGTGTGTACAAATCATGAGTGTATAGTCTAGGTTCATTAGCATCTTAAACTCCTCCCAGCTTTTGCTTCAGTAGTTATTTAACTCACATGTACGTAGTGCAATAAATTAATGTTAAGACACAGATATAATCACCATTGCCAGTCTTAGAACAAGTTACATAAAACCATTAAAAATCCCAAAGAGCTGATAGTTGATTGACTGTATCTCTTATGACAAAAAGTAATCTGACCTTTGTTATGTTACGTGTGAGTAATCAAGTAATAGAGTGAGATGATGCTGTCCTTAGGGCACTGGGACCATGTGCATGACAAATGCTCCATTCAGCACACACATGCAGGGCCTGATGTTTTCCCAGCACCAGTAATTGTCTATCATTTTTCTTTTATCCTTTAACAGCCCCTTAAATATGTCAGGACTAGACATGCTTACCCTGAGTGAACATTTCTCTGAATTGATGGATGTAAAACATGTACAGCACACTGACACTTGAAACTTTGCAGATTTCCTAAAGCAACAAAGCTGTTAAAGGTAGGGCAAAGTTGATTAAGTGCGGAAGCATTAAACTTTTAATGATGTCTCATTGATACCCTACATAATTGTGGCTACATTCAGTGGCTGTCTCTGTAAGTGTTCCTTCATTATTCAACAGGCCAAGGTACTTTGTGAATGCCATCAAAATCAAATACAATTTGGCTACTTTGGAGGGGCCAATGAGGCAAAGAATTAACCTCCAACTAATTTCCAAAGTCATTTACTCACTGATAGCTTAGCACATTTGCTTCCACTGTATGTTATGGAGCAATTACAAAAATAGAGTATGAAATAAGGTATGGCAAGAAAATAATCTGAACAATAATAGGAAAACTGTTGGGGTAATTGTTAATACATGAACAGTCAAAATAAATGTTGCAGATTGAAGATTTTAGGGAAGAGTTTATACATGAGAATTAATCTGCCAGATAAATTTTCATTCCCTTTTAGGAAGTTGGCACACTGGTTGACTTAGCTAAATACATTAATAATTACTTACAAGACATGGTCATCCAGTTATCTAATTGAATTCATTACTGTTGAATATTATAACAGGACTAATTAAAGTTATTGCATCGAAGGAGGGACATTGTGAATTAAAGAATTGCTTAGAAGATGCTTGTTTCCACTAAGCTTTAAAGGACTTTCTTAAGCAATCATTTAATTCATCTTAATGTGAGCATCTTAGAGAAAGGGCAAGATGATAATCCAAAAAGGCAATTTTCTTTTTTCTTCCTGAAGAAGCTGACTATACAATCTGTAGAACATCTATGACATTTAGACAAATGACTGTAATACTCTTAAGAAACCTTTTTTTTCCCATTAAAATTCTTCCATTAAAAGCACACCTGAAGTCAGGGGTCTATTGCTTCTCTGATAGAAGAAAAGTATGGAACAAGTGCCTAGGATTAGGCTTTGTAGATTGACTTTGTCCACTAGGTAAATTCAGTGTAAAGAGAGCGTATATGTAGCCTATATTTTCAAAGTTATTTCTATTAATAAATAAGTACATTTTCTATATCGACTCTAGCAAAAATATTTGTGTAGACTGTGTGTTAGCCCTTGAATCTAAGCTATGAAAATGGACATTAAACTTCTCCACAGGAAGTGGAAAAGGAACAGAATGGGAACAATCTCAACAAATGACTGTGCATTAAAAAATACGCACAGCATTTTGTGGCCTGTGATGACTGCAGGAAAAAGTGGGTTTTCATATTGTGAATAATCCTGTCACCACAGCCACTAGTCTGAGACCCTTCTCAATAGCCCCTGTCTCCATGAAAAGCCTACCAAGATCCTATTGTCTGTCATTACTCTCAGAATTACTGTACTGAGGCTCTCTGGTGCTCCCATCATCATTTTCCTGGTGGAGCCATCCTGACTGTCAAACACAACAGCTGTCTTTTTTGCCCCCCTTCTTATTTTTGCAAGTCAGAATTTAGCTTTATATACTTCAAAGAGCTTACCCTAAGTGAACGACTTATGTGTCTAAACCCAGGAGAGACTATAGCCTAAGAATCCCAATCTCATGTAAATTTGTAAACCTGCCAGAAGCAGACCCGTAGAAACGTGTCACTTTACTGGTTTTCTCTCTACAGAGCTTGCTTGTGTCTTTGAGCCCAAGTTCTACATGTCCAGCTCTCCCCTTGAATAAAATTAGTATTTCAGGGCCCCCCCTTGCAATTACAAAGAAATTCTGCTCCTGAAGATGGCTGACTAAAGTTATCCTTGGGACCAACGAGCATTGCCTCACTTAAGTGCTTTTATGGAGCTGAGAAAAAAAGAGAATTTTTATTGCTATTTCTACTGGAAGTCAATAAGTGAAACAAAATCACATGCAGCTGCACAGAATGCTTTTGGAAAAAAAATCTGCTGAATTACTGTGGCATATTTCATTAAAATCTTCCCAAGAGTATCACTGCTCCTTTTCCCTGATGGTAGGATGGAGGCTTGTTAATTGAACTCAATCTATTTAGTTTATCCAAGACAAGGTTAAAAGGTGACTTCATTATGCTATTTAAGTAATAGTATAGGAAAGACATTTCTGGTGGTAGATGCGTTTTTAATCTAATAGGGAAAGTTGTAATGAGATCCAGTGGTTAGTAGATGAGGCTAGAAAAATTTGAACTAGAAATAAGGAAGAAGTTTTAATGGTAAGAGTAATTGATCATTGGAAAAATTCAGCAACAGATGGAGTGGGTTCTTCATCATTTGAAGAACAAAGATAGGATAACTTTCTTAAAAATATGATGTAAGTAAAATAGAGATTATTAATATAGAAATTGCCCACTACAGCTCCTTGCCCTGTGTCATTTAAGAGGTCAGACTAGATCATCATTCTGATACCTTTTATACTTAAAATATATGAATCGATAGGTTAGAGAAGCAAGAACAAAAATTCAAGGCTCCTTAGGTACTTGGAGTTACCCCAACTGTTTTTTACCAATAGCCTGATTTGATGGCTGAGCCTGGTTTGTCTCAATAATCTTTCAACAGCTGCTGCCTCACTACTCGGCAGACGAAAAGCCCCGGGCTCCTTTCTGTATCTCTGTTACTTCAGACTTCTTACTCTATACACTTACTATTTACTATTTACGAAGATGGCAGCCAGGCCTGAAACTATTGCCCAGACTAAGAAGATGTACATCTCACAGAGCAAGAGGCTTTATGGAAGTATAGATGTAAAGGTACTGAACCTTTTCTATCCACAGGCTTTGACAATATTTTCATAGATACTTACAACCTCTGAATCCTCCAATTCAGGTGAAAATATGTAAGCTTACATTGTTTTTAAATTTAAGCTGTACCTGTCAGCTACAATCTTTCCCCCCACTGGTAACAAAAACAAAATATACAAGGAATGATGAAAACACACATGTAGGCTAGAACAAAAGCACAGACTACCTTACCAGTGCATCTCTAGAAAAGCCTAGAATATTCTATCAGCACATCTTCTTCATTTAGACAATCTAAAGGGAGGCTGAAAATATCCTGACCTCTGCAGATGATGTAGCTGTTGCTGTATTAACCAGAAAGGGATATTACTGACAAGGTACATTAATATTAGGTGGCGTGATATGGCTTCTGAAAATAACCATCTCCTATTTCATTAGTCAAGAAAAAGCCAGATGAATTCTTCCAGCTACTCTTCAAACCTGATAAAAATGAAATACTTAAAATATGTTAATCTTTTTTCATGTACAAATATTGAGTCCAAGAATTTATGAAAAGAGAAATTTAAGGGGATAGAGGACAGATGAATAAAGAGAAACAATGCTGGAAAAAAGGGCAACTTCTGCATTAGCAATGTATATAACGCAAGATCTTGCTAGGTGTCTTGGTGAGGATCTAACCTTAATTATCCTTGTACTTGTCCATAGCCATTAAGGCTGTCCATTCTGGGATTTGTGCTTCCCTTTTCTTCTAGCTGAGATTAGTTTTTGGACCTCAGACAATCTTTAGAGTTATGCTGTTTCAGGAGCAAGAAGAGACAAAAATTGTACATAATACAACTCTAGGATTTCAGGTCTCTTCACCAATGCTGCACTTTTTTGTTCATACAACCCACCTGCCTCCATACCATTCATACCTGCTCATTGCCCTTTTTGCTGCTGACACTTTCAGAAAGAGATCAGCACTATGTTAAATGTACAGTAAGGAATGAACATGCTGCTCAGAACAACAGAAAAAATATCACTCATGAGTCCAAAACTTAACAACCATTTAGCATGGAGCTACAGGTTATGGTGTTACTGAAATACCCATGTGGCTCTCAGCTCTCTGCTTTTCCCCAACATGATAGCCAGTTCAGTCAATTATGACATCTTTTCATTTGGGGTTCTCATGCTGCTTAGAGCTAATCCCATAATTTTTTCATGGACATGGGTTGTTTGAGAGTTTTTCTAGGCTAAGGAGCTTTCACTCAAATAAGTTATTTCTTTAAAAGGGACAAAGAACTGCAGAACTGTACATTTCAATGTATTACTGAATAGCGTTAGAGTGTTAAATGGGCAAGGGGGCTATTTCAAGTAAGGTACCCTACTGCTGCAAGAAAAATCATTATGTTTTTAATGTCTGCACAGTTCTAAATTGTAATGTCACTTGATCTGTAGAAGTGTCGTATCAACATGATTATGCTCTCCATGTGTTTTTAGTCTAGAGTTTTACTTTTTTGACAGGCAAGTAGCTCTTCTGGCTCTTGATAGGAGAATAATAGGGATAATGAAATAGATTTCATTTCTTCTTGTGAATTATCTAAACAACAATTCTTATTGAAATCCAGTTAAAGAAGATATCATTAGTACTAGCACACATTTAGGACTCAGATGTATTTTTAAATTTCACAGTGGGTGGCATGACCAGTGTTAGACAAACATATACATGTCTTCTGGTTTTCATTTCTGCAAAGTTTATTTGTTATGGAGTGTATGTGCATCAGTGAAACACACAAAAAAAGACGGAGTCCCACAAGGCTGCTTCAGCAGAGGAAGTCACTAATATAACAAACTGCAGAGACATCAATTTGATTATGTGAAAACTCCCTGCTGTACTTTGATATTCTGATTTGAGGAATACCGGGATTTGCAGCCTGGATTTTATGTCATCAAATAATTTTCTGCGGCTAAGATGGTTTCCTTGGATGGTAGATGTGCAACAAACAATGTAGACAGCCCTGTGTGCCTTGAATTTACTTTGTAACAGAGCTTTCTAGGGGACTGAAATTACAATTTTTTTAAAGGAACTAAAGATAGCACCTAAAACCAAAGAACTTTCTTTTTTTTTCCCCAGCATTCTTGAGTCCCATTCCTGATAATTTTTTTTTTCTGACAGATGACGTTGAATGTTTCCATTCATTATTCCTATAATTTTGACAGATTTATAATGGCAGAAATCAAGAACAGAATCTATTATTTATTATGTTTTCAATGTTTCCTAGCTACTTCTTACTTCTTTTGCAATTAAAAACAATCAAAATTGAAAAGTTTAATTCATGATATAGACAAAGCACCACATAGTGATATTTCCAGCACAGAAGCATCTGTTTTTGAAACTTTTTAAAATGTGAAAATAGCTTTCACTGAATAAGAGTAAATAATATAGAAATATTTATACATTAATATTAAAATATTTATACATAGAAAAGCATATTCTGGAGTACAAGTGAAAGCTCAGAATATTTGTATTATATTAAAGTAGTAACTTCCAGATGTATACAGTTGCTCAAGATAAACTTATTGTTCAGATTCACACCTTAAAATATTATTTTTCACTTTTAAAACAATCTCTCGAGTGTTGGTGTAATTTTGTTATTAGCCATCATTCAGCGTATGGCATACAGCCAGAGAAGCACTCCATAGCATTTCCGCAAAGTGAAGAGCTGACACATACATAAAACTAGAAAATTAATCATACACAGAAACTTTGCTCTGAATTTGCATGTTACTCTATACTTCCAAATGGTAAACAAAAATATCTTTGGTACTGCTGTGTTTTGGATGATGTCCACCTGTACCTTTGATATTGGCAATCTCTCTTCTGCCTTTGCATTCATTGCATTTTTAAAGCGTTAACTTTCCTTCTTAAGGCTAATTTTGTTCACAACAGTCTTCTGAGCAACACAGTATTCTTATCTTAATTAGTATCATTTCTAAAGTACTTTTCTTTCAAAAACATTATGGAAAATGCCTGTGATTATATTGTTTTAATAACACTGTAAGCACTGATACATTGTGTCTGACATATCATTAAACTTATGATTAATAAATACTCATTGCTGTAGTTATTTGTTGCAATAACAGGCATGGTACCAGTTTGAAACAAAGTTTCATATCCAATGAACAGTAGAAATTTTGTGGAAAAGGGTTTAGGTAGGTGTTATTCTGGCTTAAACTATTTACTATTTGAAGTAGCTACTTCATTTTTGTTCTAGTTTTATTTTTATAATTATTTATGGTTCATATACATATAAAAAACTTATTTTTTTACACTATCATGGTTTGTTTAGCAAAGGGTGTTATTCTAGCAACAAATTCATGGAACATCTGCAAGTGTGCAGTCAGGTGACTGTGCTTCATCATTGCAGTGATTTCATACTGATGTGCTCTTCAGGGAGAAACTGTCTTGTACAGGATTCCTTCAGATCTTGATCGAGTCACTTAATTTCTCAGTTTTCCTTCTGTAAAGTACTGATAGTGATACTGCTTTTTCTTAGTCTGCTAGAGCTCTTTGTGACAACATTTGCTTTCACAGTATTTACTGCTATTATGCCCAGTATGAGCAGGACTTGGTTTTGACTGAGGCCTCAAAGGGTTGCTCAATAAATGAACAATAATAACCCTACACATAAATAAATATAGAGAGGTAGCATAAAGTGACACAGCCACTTAATTGTAAAATACATCCTGGGATGAATCCAGGGATGAACACTATTAAGGAAAATTACTTTTATTCATGAGTTCCTACCTCCTTGCCCTATCTTTTGAACAGTCATGTTCAGCAGGTGTCACAATGTCTGCTCCACAGATCCTGTCAGCTGTCCTCAGCAGACTGTGTCAAAACCATCATCTCACACATAAAAGAAAGCCCAGTATATGCGCTAGGAGAAAGGGAATGTGTTTAGAAGAGAAAGAGACTGCCCACATAGCTGAAAAGAGACATTGGATGGGGAAGGTTATCTACAGCAAAGGCAGGTGAGTGGTTTAAGTGAGTTTCTATCACTGGGAAGTTTCTGAGATTAGTTTCATTTGTTAGAGGCTTATGTCTTGGAGAAAGGTAAATGCACGCTGCTTTGTATTGTTCATTGGAGTCTGAACAAGCACTTGAGAGTAGAATTAAGCCTTTCACTTTGTTATCCAAAATTTCCTATTTCAGATGTTTTAGAGGCAGGCTATCATACCAGTGAACACTGAATTAAAGATATGACTCCTATTTACAGTATGCTCCCTCTGGACATTGGCTTGATAATTTACATTACTGTCAAATTTTGTGCATACACTCCAATCCCACAATATACAATTCTCTTCCTTGAATAATGGTGACATTGCCTGAATATAAACTGACTGCTTTAGCTAGAAGTTATAACTACCTTAAATGGATTCAGGAGCATTTTTGATAAAAGATGTGAAAAATCCCATGGAGAGGTGTCCATTTACATTTTTTTGCAACAGTTATTATTTACTTATCTTAATTTCACTTCATTCATTTATGTAGCAAGACACAATGTTTGGCAACTTTTTCGCCTAATTGAATGAAATTTTTTTGTGACTAAAACAATTCTAGACATTTTAGAGTGCAATTTTGTATTTATGTGCATGTTTTAATAGGTGGTACAATTTTTGATGGAAAGAAATAGAACATAAAAATTCAAGATCAACTCCTAGTGCTCTTCAACTATGAAGCAAATATGTACTTGCCTTTTCTAAAAATATTCTCTGATTGTGACTAGTGTTCTTCCTTTTTGTAAGCCTTAAAGCCAGTACAAAATGAAATGTTCATATTTTTTTATAGAAACAAAAGTATAGCTGAAATTTTGAATACCTTCCATAAAGTGTCCCTGTAAGTCATAAAAACCCTCAAATAAAACATTATTCTGTTTAACCTTTCAGACACTATAATTCTTTAATAAGTTCAAGTTGGTAGCACTTCACAATCATTTTGACTTATAAAGCTGTACATTTTTACATGAAATACTTCTTTAAAAATAAAATTAAAGGTCTTTGAGTAGCATTCTGGTATTCTGAGGGACAAGAAACATTTTGGGGTAAGGCAATGCTCTCACAGTGTACGCTTAAGACAGTAACAGACTGTAAGACTTCATAGCTTCCTGAAGATATTGTGTCTAGTGCTCCAGTTCAGTCAAAAAATTATTCAAAATGGTAGAGATAGGAAAAAGTCCAACACGTTTTTTGTGTTTTTCTGAACAATAAGGAAGAAAGAAGAAAAATAAAGGGTATAACAATCACATTGATGCATTGAACTAAGAAACACTTTCAAGAAAACTGCCTTTGTCAATGGAGTGGATCTTGTGAGCAAAGTGGAGATTGGTGGCTGCCTTGGCTGCAGCAACCAGAAGTGATTAAAATCTCTGTTGACAGGAGGAAAAGGGGCAGCAAAAGCTTAACTCTGGACATGAGGAGAGCAGACTTCAGACTGCTCAGGGAATTTTGGTAAGCAAGGTCCCCTGGGAAAATGTTTTTTGCAGGTTCTGAAGTGCATCAGTGCTGGTCGCTTTTCAAACATCACTTCTTAAGGGCACAGCCAATTCCCAAATGTTGGAAGTCAAGGAGAGGAGGCAGAATGCTGACTTGGCTGAACAGGAACCTTCTCTTGGAAATAAGGCTACTGTAGGGAGAAACTTCATGTGCCCAAAGCTCAGCTGGAACTGAAGCTGCCAGAAATGGGTGACATTAAAAAAACGTACTTTTTAAACATATTAATGGCAATAGGCAGTACAGAAATATCATTGGTCCCTTACATGATGAGGATGGTCACCTCACAAATGGACAGAGACAAGGCAGAGGTTTTTAATACTTGCTTTGCCTCTGTCCTCAACACAAATAACAGACCAAGGGGGTCTCAGTGCCCTGAGCTGGAGGATCATGATTGCAAGAGTGATCAACTCCCAGTTGACCCTGACACTGTGCAGGATCTGCTGCTCCAGCTGTATCCCTACCAATCTATGGAGCCTGATGGGATTCATCCCAGAATCCTCACAGAGCTGGCTGATGTCATTGTAAAACCCCTCTCAATGATTTCTAAGCTATCTTGGGAATCCAGAGAGGTCCCAGCTGACTGGAAGCTGGTGAACACTGTTGCAATTTTCAAGAAGGGCAAGAAGGAGGACCCTGGAAACTACATGCCTGTCAGTCTCACTTCAATGTCTGGTAAAGTTATGGAGTTGAGTATTGAAAAAATACCTGAAAGACAACACTGTCATCATTCACAGCCAGCACAGCTTCGGAAAAGGAAAGTCCTACTTATCAAACCTGATTTCCTTCTATGACAAGGTAACCCACCTAGCTGATCAAGGGAAGCAGTTGTTGTATCTTTTTGGATTTCAGTAAAGCTTTTCATACTGTCTCTCACAAGATCCTTCTGGACAAAATGTCCAGCACACAGCTGGATAAACACATCATGTGGTGAATGAGAAATTGGCTCATGCATCAATCACAGAGCGTAATAATGAATGGGGTAACATCAGACTGGTAACCTGTCACTAGTGGGGCTCCACAGGGCTCCATCATGGGCCCTGTGCTCTTTACATCTTCAAAAATGACTTGGACACAGAACTGGACGGGATACTAAGCAAGTTTGCAGATGACACAAAACTGGGAGGAGCTGTTGACTCCCTCAAAGGCAGGGAGACCTTGACAAACAGAAGGGCTGGGCAATCACCAACCATATGGAGTTCACCAAGGTAAAATACTGGATTCTGCACCTTGGATGGAGCAACTCTGGTGGTTTGTACAAAGACTGGAAAATGAGATGCTGGAAAGCAGTGCCATGGAAAGGGACCTGGGAGTTCTGGTTGAGGGCAAGTTGAATATGAGTCAGCAGTGCCCTGGCAGCCAGGAGGGCCATCCATGTCCTGGGCGGCATCAGGCAAAGCATCACCAGCTGGCTGAGGGAGGGGATTGCCCCTCTCTGCTCTGCACTGGGGTGGCCTCATCTTGAATATTGTGTGCAGTTTTCATCACTAAAATATAAGAAAGATATTAAACTATCAGAGATTGTCCAAAGGAGGGCAACGTAGATGGTGAAGGGCCTTGAGGGGAAGCTATATGAGGACTGGCTGAGGGCACTTGGTCGGTTCAACTGGAGAAGAGAAGACTGAGGGGAGACCTTATCACAGTCTACAAGTTCCTTGTGGTGGGAAGAGGAGGGGAAGGCATTGGTATCTTTTCTGTGGTGACCAGTGACAGAACCTGAGGAAATGTCCTGAAGTTCTCTCAGGAGTGGCTGAAATTAGATGGTAGAAAGAGGTTTTTCACCCAGAGGGTGGTTGGGTGCTGGAAGAGGCTCTCCAGGGAAGCAGTCACAGCACCAAGCCTGCCAGAGTTCAAGAAGTGTTTGGATGATACTCTCGGGCACATGGTGTGACTCATGGAGATGCTCCGGTGCAGGGGTAAGAGTTGGATTTTATGAAAATTACTTGGGGTGATCTTCAGTTCATCACATACCTAATGTTTCATCAAAGTTTGAGTTTTTTTCTCAATTATCTTATGTAAAACTAGAACAAATGCCATCATGAGCATGCATCAAGTTGCCATAGTACGGTCTACAGAGTCAGTGGATAAATCAATATATTACCTTAATATTTTCCTGTTTTTCTCAGCCTATTTTTGTGTATCAGCAGATCATATGTGTCATTACAAAGGCATAGATCTGTCAGTTATGTCTTTATGGCATATGCCCACTTTAGAATATCATGCAGCCAGTTGTGTATGAGAAGCTGAATTACAGCACAGTCCTTTCTAGTCTGCAAAGCCCTTTACTCTGGGAAAATATGGAAGCCATCCAAACAGTTGAATGTATTGAGTGCTGAGGTGGAATATCAAGGAAGATGAGACATGCTGAGCTTTCTAAATACCTATATTGATACAATTTCTTGTGTGGAAATCAGCTTGCATAAATTTGTATGTCTAAAATTAGGCACCTAGTCTAAGGTGGTACTGCAGAAGATAGAAGATATGTTTGATCTCTTATAATCTACACTTATATCAAGTTCCATTTCACCTTAAACATGGAAGTAAGTTCCCTTCAAGAGATTGCTTCCCATGTGTACGAAATGGTCGTTTATCCCCATATTTATGTCAATGCCACTACTGCCTAACATTCAGGTCCATTTGAGTAATTTTTTTCTTCTCTTAAGCATGTTGCTTTATACAGCTGGAAAGCTTTCCAGAAGCTGATTTTGGTGAAAACACAGAACTTTTGGTAAAAATACCTCTGGCAGTAGTGAGGAGGTTGCACAGCTGAGAGGAGTGGCCAGGAAGTTATTCTATTCTACCTCACCTCATTGCTGGGAGTGGGAGTAAGGGACTGTGGCTTCTGAGGAGGAGAGTGTTCCTTCTGGTTCTTTCTGGGGAGAAAACTGTGGGGAAGAGCAGATAGATGTTTGATGAGGAATTTCCATGTAAATAATTTCTTTGTCTTATACCTTTGTCATTACTATTGTTGCTGTTATTGTTTGTTTTCTTATGTCATTGCTGTTTCCAGTGACTTGTTCTTGTCTCAATTCTTTGCCTTTTGTACTTCCAGTTGGAGGGGGAGCAAGCGGCCGTGTGATTTTAGAGGGAATATTAAAACTGGAGAATACCATTCCTAAACCACGACAAGCAGATATAGTAACATACCACCAAAAATCTATAAGAAGAAACCTTTTCAGATTTTCAGAAGTGGTGTGAGCTTATTCCTTGCCTCCTTAAGTAAATTCCTTATTCATTTACTGGCAGTCCTTTAAATTGTATTAGATGCCCTTTCAAAAGGTTTACATGCAATTCCAATTTAAATGTAGGACAAGGTATAAAAAATATGAGTGCCAAATAATAAATTGCGAAGACCAGGAAGGAAGAAGGCTATTGTGACTGGAGGTGGTTTTGCAGACATCTGCGAGCTACCTAAGCACGTTGTTTACGACTGACATCGCTAGATGGCAATGTTACATATGTTACATACAGAATGCTTTACATTAGAATGCAAGCAAGGTTTCCTTCTCTGAAGAAATGCTATATGGTTGCTATTGTTGTACAGTTGTATTTGAAAAGTATTCAAGTTTACTTCTTTTCCACTTTAATATCTGTATTTGGTAATGAGAAACAAACATGATTTGTCAGCTCATATTTCTGGAGAAAAAGAGATTTGACTACTTTTTAGAACTGGTTTCATTCCATACAGATGAAGGGCATGAGGGAAACATACCCAGTCAAATTTCTGTTCATCTGGATAAACTGACCTATGAGAATTTGGCTACCACATTGCAGGGTGGGTAGTGATACTTCACTGATACCAGTGAAGGTATCAGAAGTTTGATACTCTTTTGAAAACAACAGCATTACTTAAGTCTTTATCTCTCAACTCGTGATTTACCTATAAATAAGACCAGATTCCTCCCAGCTGACTAAGGCATTGCCAGAAGCATTGTTACCTCACAATGACCCTCTCTATTCTCCCTGTGGTAAACAGGAAGTGAAGGAGCTCCAGAGAGTGAATCACATAATTGATAAGCTCTCAAAGTACTTCTTTCTGCTCTTTGGCTATACAAAGATTTTCTGAAGAGGCAGCTCCTAACAGAAGCATTTCATATAGGTGGACAAGGGTAATTCTGAGCTACAAAACTTATATTTATGCAGAAATGTATACAGTTGAAAATTATTTCATTTTCAATTCAATTTTGATTACAGAACAGCTTTTTAGGGGTAAATAAACCAAGGGCTGGGAAATTATGGGGAGATGAAGGAATGCAAGACTCTTCAGAAAAAACAAGAGAGAGAAGATCAGTAAGAAAGCAAACCACTGAAGTAGCCTGAAGCATGTGAATAAGGTAAATTTCTGCAGTGAGCCTGCCAGCGTTCTGTATTTGAGCTCTTCCTCCAAGCAGTAATGATTATTTCTTTGCTTTTGTCTAAATTTTTCAAAGACCACCAGAAAACAGGCAGGGGAAAAAAAAACAGTGAAGCATAAGAAGCATGTCCATGTGAACTTATGAAGAAAGATCACTGAAGCACTAGTTCAGAACAACAACATTCTGAATATGAAGAAGGAATAATTAGAAGCAAATAAATTCCATAACAGAATAACTGAACTCAACTTTTTTCTAGAGGGAAGACGGATGACCGTGTCTCTTGGCTGAGCTAACTACAAGTCTTTTGTACCCAGTGTATTTCAGGGCCATGCTAGTCAGATGTTGGTACCTTGGAGAATATCTTTTTCACATATTAGACAACTGTAGCTTTCAAGCAGATTTTATAGTGAAAAAGGATTGGACCTCAGTTCTGTAACATAAGTAACCAGATTAGTCTAAAGTCTGAGTGAACTTGAGTTCCTTGGAGATTAAAAGGCAGAGAATGTTGTTATCTAGATATATGTAGTATCATGAGTAAAACAGCATGAACATCTGAATCTAGTTCCTTCTTTTCTAACTATCTGGATGAATAATGATCTGTGAGTCATTTATCTGCTCCCTTTCTTATGTAGTTAGCCTTCTTTTAAACTGTAAAATTAATCAATTGCTCCATTGCTTAGTTCTGCCTAATGTTAAGGCCATGTGACATAATGGGCAACACTCAGTACCAATCAGCTTGGAAATTTGGATGTCAGTGGCCTTACAACATCAAGCTGTAAATTACTATTTGTCTATTGGCTGAGTGTCCATTTAGTCATATACTGAAGAAGTAAGTTAGGTCTTTACATAATGGACTCCAAATGAGACATAGGAAACTTAACATATTTGGAACAACTTATTTTGTGCCTAGTTTCTGTAGACCAATGCAGTGACTTCAGTAGCACATTATTTACAAGGTGTGTTTCTGTCATTATAAAAAATGGAGTTAGGAAATGAACAGAGATGTTTAAAGGACTGATATAAGGTTCAAATGTTGCTGTTGGCAGTATCTGATTGCAAACACATATTCAAAGCATTATATGGACAAGTTCAAATCCCTAAGAAAAACTGGCTCAAGATAATCATTCAGTGTGCATGTAGTACAGTACATACCCAACAGGTAAGAGGAGGAGAAGACAGGTTCAGTCTGTCAACCATTCCCAAAAGTTATGATGAGGTCTTCTCTAACTTTTCCCCATTCTTAAGTTACTTTTATACTATTTCATCATCTTTAGGTGGCGCTTGAGTGACTGTAGTCATAAATCATGGTCAGTGCATGGTAGTTGTACCCTGGAGGTGGATAACTTTGTGGTGGAGGTGTGCATGAGTACTACATCTGAAGTAATCTTGGAATGGAGATGTGCATGAGTCTTACATCTGAGGAAAGTGATTTCACCACGGTTGCCAGTTCAACAACATGACATCTTCTACATGCCTTGATTGACAGCTGCTATGCAGGTTATCAGATAAAAAGTACCACTGAATTCCTTCTTCTGCAGAGATTTGAACAGAGCCCGGCTGCAGAGCCTCCACTCTGTCCAGCCTGTTTCATCCCCTTTTAGCATGTATTGTGTGCAGGAAATTGGTCATGCTGACTGCATTCTATCCAGGGAGTAGCAACTGCATTTCTCCCTATAATTTCCATACTGTTATAACTGTGTCTATAACTTTCCAGTTTTATTTAATTTTACCCTCAGTTGTTTTTTTCCACACTTTTGTCCTATTGAAGTGATGCTAGACATTCTAAAAGTCCTTTTTTTAAAGTTAAAATGAAGATTTAACTATACTAAAACAATAATTACAAACAATTTATTTGCTTAAAAATATTACCTGTTTTAAATTAATAAGAAATAGAAATATTTTGTTTCATATGTAGTTTTCAATTTTGTCAAAAATTTTTGGAGACGAGCTGAAAAAAGTAACAACAATAACAATAATAATAATACATTTTCCAGTCAAATAAAATGAATTATTTCTATACAATGAAACTTTGTATCTATTTTGACTCTATGAAATAAAACCTTTATTTTAAGCAGGTTTAATGTGAAGCTTTTTTTTTTCTCTTTTAAACAACCATTTCTCTGCTTCTTTTTTTGCCAAAATGGAACCATTGGCACAAATTGACAGAAACTCGGGTTTGCATGGGTTTACCGATATGTATTACTGAATAATGAGTAGCATACTCTGAGGTAAACCTTTTCATGCCAAGGAATTTGTAACTGGAGAGTGAGAGATCTGGCACTATATGCTGAATAGTTTTGTGGTTGGTTTTTGCTTTTTGGTTTTTCTGTGTGTGTTTTATTTTTCAATAATTTAATTAAAAAAACCCAGATTGTAAGCCTATTTAGTGCTATCAGAACATGTGAAAGATTTTCTCAGACAAGAAGTCTTGCTTAAGGGGGAAGCTGTTGACACCAACTCACTATTTTCATGGGAGAAATTACATGGGAAAAAAAATTTCATGGTGTTCTCTAAGTACATGTGTTTTAGAGCAGGCTTAGTGAGTTAGGTCAGCGTTTGAGCAGCTCTAATACCATTATTGTTTGCAGTGGGAATTTCAGTAGAATATGAAGTGCTCTGGTGATATCCATGTCAGCAAGCAAAATGGATGCTCAGGATCTGAATGTACTATGCTAAAATTTTTACCCTTTTCTACATTATTCAGAGAATGGGCAGCTTGGACTCTGGCTCCAATGAAGTAGCATTTGGTCTCTCTCCTTGGCAGTTGACAACTGCACTGTGGTTGTGCAGATGATGTTGAGATTACATTGAAGGAAATGCACATAACCAACAATATACTTGAATCAAAGGGCATCTAAAGGGGAATGAACAACCTAAATAAAATAGTAGAATAAAAGATGGTACAAAGGATGTTACAAAAGAGACCTATTTCTAGGATGAGAGATGTCATTGAAAATTTAAGTTGTCAGAAAATGGAAATTTTATATATGTTCCTGGACAAAGACAATAAACTTACTAACTAATATGTTGTACTGAGTTTCATGAAGCTCACAGGATCAGCCAAGGAGACAAATTCTATTGATGATTTCCAAAACATGTTTCAATGTTCCTATAGTTGATATAAGCTGGTAATCACGAAAACAGAAAAGAAACTGCTACAGCTTGCAAATCAGGAAAAAAAAAATCTACCCTATCCCCAAAAAGCTGGGACCCATATAAGGAAGTAAGTAAAGGATCAAATTCTTCATATGAATGCTTCAGCATTAGAATGCAAAGTTCATTTATAGAGAGAGCTATAATTAAATATCTTTCTCTTCAGAGTTTCCTACTTAAAGCCATGGTAATGTCTATTATGTGTTACTATTCTTTCAGTAGTTGTTTATATTTTTGTATGAGCTCATTTTCAGAGATATAATCCACACCAATCACTGTCACTGCTTTGACATCTCTTACATGTCACTTAGTTAATGTTATTGTGAAACTTGGAATGGAATGGAAACTAGTGAAACTTGGAATGGAATGGAAACTACTTGGATGACTGGAAGCTGCATTAAATTTAACTAGAGTTAAATAGGCTAATAATCAGCACTTGGTGATTAGGTGGCATGAAGTTCTCAGTGAACAGTTTTGAAAAATGTTATGCTTATACAAATGGAAGAGATTTTGCTATTAAACTAACCTTGATAATGTTTGTATAATTTTATTATTGCTATTATTTTCCCCATATTAGTTTAGCATTTTTTATAAGCAAGTAATATAGGAATATTTCATTCTTAGTTCTGATCCAGATTCTGCCTTTTGACTTTCATGAATGCTCCCACTACACGTTTACTTACCTTTAGTTAATAGTACAATATGGGCTTTTATGGATTGTGAGTTTAGAATTCTGTTTTCTAATTTTTGCGTTCTGTATTGCCATATCCTGAGACAACCAACACAGAAAACTGCAGCTAGAGACTTAATGAGCTTGAATTTGTAAAGATTTACCTCCTGCGTGTGGGAACCTATTTATTGAGGTGTAGCATGTTTCAAGATTACTTTAAAATATTTTTATTGTCTTCAGAAGTTTTGCTAGCAATCAGAGTATTTGATAGATTGTTTCTCTAACACATCTTCAGTTATATTTCTGTCATACCACAGTTACATATGTCATACAACAGAATCCTGGCCTGTCTACAGAAGTAACATGACCCTCTTCCTATATTGGTGTGGTAAAAGTCAATAGTTCATGACAAAGTCTACCAACACTTAAGTTTTTCATATTCTATGGATTAAATTAAATTTACATTTCACTTGTGCAAATAGATAAGTTTCATGTAGAAGCTATATAAAAAGTTAAAATAAATTATCACTGGCTTGAATTTTGTCTAACCTGAAACTATATTTCAAGGGGTTGAGTTCAGCCCTGTCTTTATGTGTGCACACCTGAATTTATCTCAGATTAGGCATTCAGATTATAGAACACAAACCTCTGGATATTTTAGAAAATATGTTTCTGAGAGTTAAAAAAAATGGTAATACTTTTTGTGCATTTATTTTTGTAGAGCAACTTCTATGTTAAGAATTTAACAAAAATCCTCTGCATTAACAGTGAAAGCGACTTCTCTGATACCTCGTGATGTGTTCAACTGAATAATAGGTGAGTTTTGAAATATGTCTTATGGATATAACTATATTGAGGAAAATGTAGCCAAAGACACTGGAAAGCTTACCTACATGAAAACTGACAACTAATATCCTTCATTTGAAAACAAGTTAGTGGATAATTTGTAAAAAGAATTAGATGTTACTTCAAATTCACCCTTATGAATAAATAATAACTTCGTATGCCCTCACAACACTGGTATTGTTTGGGAAGATGTGCTCTTAGAGAATATACAGTCCCATCTGGAACATAAGCTGTTAGGAAAGCTAAAGTGGAAGGAAACTTATGAATTATAAATTCTGAAAGTCTGTTTCAGCAAATCTGAGTAAAATATAGTCAGTTTAGATATGAAAGTTCTGATTTCTCTGATTTCTCTGCTGGGTTAAACTGTTTGATGGCTATCCTGCCTTGCATAATAAGCTCACCTAAGTATGACAGAAAATGTGATTGTATTATTGGCTTTTGGACTCTAAACTTTATAATGCAGCATTTTTTCATTATGTTTTCTCAGGGAGGCCTTGATTCTTTATTTTCAAGCTCTAGCCATTACTGCAATACATATATTAAATAATAAATGTTCCTATATTGCCTTTTCAGTTTTGTAAAGGAAAACATGTCATGGTAAAACATGCCTATTCATCTTGGAATGTTGTTCAATTTAAAGTTTATTTTAAAATTAAAAGTTTTCTACAGTATCATCTATTTAACAATTTTTCCTTATTGTCTTATTGTACTATGTAATGAGGAGATTACAGGTCAACTGGAATCACAGTGTTTTAAAAAGCTGCCTGGTGTTTCAAGATATTATTTTTTTCCCCAAGGAAAAGAAATTGATACTCTCAAAGTCTATTGAATTTATTACTTTCTTTCTGAAAAGTTGCCTTTTAAAAACATTATTTTTTGCTTGTAGACTGTTCATTTAGGATTTGGAAAATAATGTTTGGTGCAAAAATATAAAATTTTTGTTCACTTCAAGTTGGATTTAACATGGATATTAAAAATCATAGATGTGTATATGTGTTCTCATTTTGGTTTCCTCCTGTGCCATACGATTTAATTTGGAGATGTATCTAGCTGGTCAGGTGAAACTGCTGCTGGTGTTGGTATAATGGAGAACTGTAGAAAGGAAAGTAATGCGGTATTGTCATCTTCTAATCAACAGTGGTAAGAGATAAATTGAAGAAAATGTATTTGGAAATTAAGGAAATTACTCTGAAAAAGCAATATGAAAATGGTTGTGGGAAGTTATGCTTATGTGGTTTTGTGGATACTAGTCTTCATTAAATAATAATCCCCACTTTTCATTTTGTACTTAGAGGCAATTTATTTATAATGTCTAAATAAGAAAATGACATTCACATGAATAAATTATTTTATTAGCTTTCTCTTTGACTTGCAAGGGAAAATAATCGCAAAAAGACAGTTGCCATCAATTGGCAATTTTTATCATAGAGGAGACTGATGAGACCAAGTTGCAAATACTTTGATGTAAAAAGTAAATTGAATATTGGCTTTTTATCACTGGTTGGCAGACAGATGCCTTGCATAGTGAAAGACAGATGTGCTTCTCTAGTTGACAAATTCCTCCTTTCTGCTCACCAACTTGCAGTCTTTTATTACTGAAATAGGACTGTATGACAGTTCTCAAGGTCTCCTAAGCAATCTTTGGCTAAGACAGTATAAACCATTATACTATGACTGGGTAAAACTTTTTCATTGACCGTGAACAACAGTGTTAAATACATGTTAAAATCCCCAAAGACTTGGTGTCATCTGTGTATGCATTACAGTCTGCTGCTATGGGCAGGGACATTTTTCACTACATCCAGATGCACAAAGAGCCATTCAACCTGACCTTGAACACTTCCAGTTATGGGGCATCCACAATCTCTTTGGGTAACACTTTACAGTGTCACCACTCTCATCATAAAAAATGTCTTCCTTATGTCAAATTTAAACATACCCTTTTTGAGTTTAAAACCACTTCCTCTCGACAGGCCCTGGTAAAATGCCACTCTCCTTCTTATGAGCCCCCTTTGTATATTGAAAGGCTGCTCTAAGGTCTCCCTGGAGCCTTCTCTTCCCTAGGCTGAACAGCTCCAACTCAACCTTTCTTCATCGGAGAGGTGTTCCAGCCCTCTGACCATTTTTGTGGCCCTCCTCTGGACTCACTCTAAGAGATCTGGGTCATGTACCATGGATCTCAGAGCTGGATGCTGTACTCCAGAGGAGATCTTATGAGAGTGGAATAGAGGGGGAAATTCACACTGCTGGACACATGTCTGATGTGGTAGGGTTTCTGTCTTGCCAGGTCACATCCAACTTTTCATTCACTGGTATGCCCAAGTCCTTCTCCTCAGGGCTACTCTCATGGTATGCATCCCTAATCTGTAATGATATTGGCGCCATTACAGGACCTTGCACTTGGCCTTGTCAAATTTCATGAAGTTCATATATGCCCACTCCTCAATGCTGCCAAGGTCTTTCTGGTATCCCTTCCCTCAAGAATATCAGCTGCATTACTCAGCTTTGCAACATCTGCAAACTTGCTGACTCAATCCCATTGTGCATGCCAGTGATGAAGATATTAAATAGTACCCATCTCAGTATGGACCTGTGAGGAACACCACTCATTACTGATTTCAACTTGGATATGGGGCCACTAGCTATAAATCTTTGGATGCAGCCATGCAGTAGATTCCTTATTCTTCTAATAGCCCATCCTGCAAAACCATATTGGTCCAGCATAACAGCAAGAATGTTGTCAGGAACCTTATCAAAGACCTTGCAGAAACTGAGGTACAATACATCTGCAGTTCTTCCCTTGTCCATTTTTTAGTCACTCCATCATGGAAGGCCATTAGAACAGTGAGGCATGATTTGCCCTTGGTGAATTCACATTGGTTCTTTAATTATTTCCCTGCCTCTCATGTTTCAACATAAGAAATCTGTTCAGTGATCTTACCAGGCTAGGAAGTGAAGCTGACTTGTCAATAAAACATGGATGTACATTTTTTGATGCCATTAAAGTATGAGCTGCATGGTTTAAAAGAGAGTAAGCAAGAGAAAACACAGCTGATTGTTAAAATTTTAGATTGCTTGACAGTCTGTTTATAAATCTGTTGCATTTCTAGCTTCAAAGAAAACACAGTGGTAGAGAATCTAAGTGACTCTAGAATAACAGGTACTAATTAATTAGAAAACTGTTTTTCAGCATATGGGCCTTTGTCTTTGTTTCCGAGCATGTGAACAAATATTTTAGGTTGCTGCATAAGTAAAGGGGGCACAAAATATCAGTGACATCATGATTGTGTTGAGTTTAGAAGACAAGATGTGGTCTTTGACTTGCCCTGTTTTTTTGTTGTTACTATAATCCTTTGCTCCACTTCACCTACCACTTATTAAGATGAACAGTTACATGCCAGTTGGTCAGTTGCTTGAAATCAGGCCAGATGCCTTGATAAGATGAAACATCCTAGTGCTCAAGATATTGTCTTATAAGACAGGCTATACAAAAGGTCTTAGAAGTTTTCAGAACATGCTTCTCACTTTTGTTGCCAAACAAAGCAGAACAATAACATGGAAGGGTCCACTTCTGGTCGCATTTTTTTTTTTACTATATATTATTTAAGCCAGTGGCATCCTAAAAATATAGAAGTATTTGCAATGCATCCTGTCAACCCCAATAGCTGGGGTTTTTTTGTTGTTTTACTTTGGTTTATCTCTGCAATTAAGGGTTTATGCTGTTAATACTGCTACTACTACTTCTGTTACTACAAGTAGTAAAGTATGTGTTCATCCTACTCAATGCCAGAAGAAAAAAGATTCGGAGGTTCTCTTTTTAAGAATTACTATCAGCACTTGCCTTCTACTTGTTGGTAGATGTGACTAAGTTCTAGTGATAAGGTTTAATTTGTCACAGGATTCAGAATCTAGACTGGTCAGGGCTAATCACCCTGTTCAGGCATTAACTATGAATTATTTAGATGTGATAGAGATTAACAGAACCAAATCTACATGGACAGCACATGCAAAGGCATCTTATTGATTTCAAAGTGCAGGATTAATTATTCAAATCTTGTTCTCATGAAAATCAATGATGGGCTTTTTTCTGACTGTAGATGGAAATTGAAGTCTATTATTATAACTCCATGTTTCTGGAGATTTTCTTTTGTGGATGTTACAGTTTTTGTAATTCCAGGATTCTGTGTTCCATTTATCTTTATCATATATTAATTACTAATTTTCAGCTCTCTGAAGGGCATAACAAAAATCATTGTTCCTTTATAAACTAGGTGATGAAGGACAGCTATTGCAAGTGGTTTTTTTTATTTATCAGAAAATTCTTGCGAGCCACCTGGGTCAGAGTCCAAAATTTCTTCTTCCCAATTGCAATGGAAGCTTATACAGTATTTTATGCCTCAGATTCAAAGTAATCTTCATTATGAGAACAAGGTAGTGCAATTTTGATAACTGTTAAAGTATACAAAAGACACTTGTCTAAGATGCCTAGCAGTGTGTTTAGATGTTCACACATAGATTAGTTCTGTATTCCGCAGCTGTCAACAGGTAAGCTTCCTTGAAAATTTCATGAGGTATTGATTTTATTTCTTTGACAAGGGATATAATGAGAACACAGCATGTCACAACAGGAATTGTCCTCGTGACAATGATTACAACAAGAATAGAAATCTAAACTTGTAGTCCACACTATTTTCTAAAGACAAGTATGTTCTGATTTCACTACTTTCTCACTCTTTACTTTTCCCTTTTGCACAAAATCTTGTGTTGCAATAAACCAGTTCTGATCTTAAGTCATCTAGATAAGACATCTTCAGATAGTGGGAATACATATATGATCAGCAATGATGACCTGAACCTATTTTTCTTAGTGAGCATATTGAATAGGTTACTTCTCTGTCTCTGATTCTCCACTTGTTCCATTTCTCCAGTAAAGCACCATCCTAACTACCATAATGAATCATCATTAGACTGAAGATCACTGGATATAATTTGTATTTTTCTAAGCATATACACACATATCTATATGTAGAAATATCTATCTATCTATCTATCTATCTATCTATCTATCTATCTATCTATCTATCATCTATCTATCTATCTCAACTGATGTTGTTTTGTGAATCTTATGCAGGAATTTTAGTATCAGCTTTATGCTTCTACCTTTTCTCATCTTAAGCTGCATCATCTTGCCTCTGTAGTTGCAGAAGGACATTGTGCAGCTCATTTTATACAAGGCCAAAACTGAATGTTTTGTAAAACCCTTCCTAATTTTTACCACATTGCTATCTTTGACTTTTGTTGCCAAGGTGATTAATTTTCAGTTCTTTTCTCTGTCTTTCATATCTCTTAGTTTGTGTTCTGTTATCTGCTAAAAACTGAGGTACGCAGTTCTGTCACACATTAACTTTATTTATTATTTTAACTTAACTTTCTCACCAGAGAGCTGTGGTTTTCTTACAAAGGGCTGTGGACTTAATTACTATCTCCTTTATTTATCCTGACTACTAATCTGAGCATTTTGAAGGCTTAAGGGGAAAACAGTCATCCATATTCATCTAATCTCATAGAGTTTTGGATGCAAAAATAAAAGAAGGATTTGGACAACTGTTTTCATAGATACTGCATAATGCCTTTTTAATATATTTCCAAGAGACCAAAGTTAAACTATAGATTTTGTGATTATTTACTTTATTTTTCTTTTATTTTCAGTATCCATTTGCCACTAAGGTTGGTAAAATAAATATTTGCATGTTTATCAAGGAAAAACTCATAGAATGCAAACAAATATGCCCAGCTCAAGTTACAACTGAACAAGAAGCAGGACTACTGTCAAATTTTCATTGATTATATGACCATAATATTTGCTAAGTAGCTACTCTGTACTGAGTGAAAAAGATAGATCAAGTGTTCTGGAACTGCACAAACAAACACTGCAATCAAAAGAAGACCCAGACAAATGTAGAAGAGGGCAAGGAAGACATTACAATCAGTCTTTGTGATACTTCTTATTAAGTAGGCTGATAATTTGCTGTGACTTTTCACAGCTTCCTGTCACATAAGCCTTGTCCTTTCAATATTCTATTTACATTACTTGAGTTACTAAGCTTTGGAGAACAAACCTCTCTTAATCCAGACCATATTGGCTTTTCCTTGTATTTTAAACTATTTGTATCCTTGTTAATGTTTGATTCACCTGGTGTTGTAATTAAAACATACAGGGTAAAGCAGCTTTCCACAGAAATTATGTTGAAGTCAGAAAACATAATCTTACTGTTTATCAATTACATTTAAGAGTAGCCTGATGAAAATGGAAGTATTTTCTCACTCTTTTCTAGAAAAGGACTTCTCCTCAACACTGAGGAGGACATAGCTGGAGTACTGTGTACAGTCTGGGGCTCCCTGGTTTGAGAGGGACATGGATGTTTTGGAATTCAGCATAGGGCCATGAAGATGCTGAAGAACTTGGAGCATTTGAGATGTGTAGAGAGGCAGAGAGACATGGGACTATTCAGCCTGCAGAAGAGAATGCTCAGGAGAATATTATCCATGTGTATGAATACCTGAGGGTCTTGGGAAAGGAGCAAAGACAGAGAAGAGCTCTTAGTGGTGTCCCATGAAAGGCCAAGAGGCAATGCCAAACTGAAATACTGTAAATTCCATTTAAATAGAAGTGCGGTGTGTTTTTTATTTTGTTTGGTTTTTTGTTGTTCTGTTTTGTAGGTTTTGTTGGTGTTTTTGTTTATGTTGGGTTTTTTTTGTTTTTGTTTATTTTTTAGTTGGTTGGTTGGTTGGTTTTATTTTGGTGGGTTTTTTAGTTTTTTATTTTGAGGGTTATCCAACACAGAACATTTTGTCTAGAGAAGCTATGTAGTTTCCATCCTTAGAGACACTGAATTATATCCTTGGAAATATTTTATGGATGCAGCCCTGAGTAACCTGCTGGTGGTGACACTACTTTGAGCAGTGATGTTGGACTAGAGGATCTGCTGAGACTGTATCCAAAAGGTCTGTCATTCTGTGATTATGCTGAAGTATCTTATTTTTTTTCTGCAGACTAAGTAAGGACACCTAAAAAACTTAAGGTGTTACACTTTGATGGATTAATTGCCCTTTTTTTTATTTAAATAAATTCTCGGTATAGTGCTTCCAAGCTTTTTTCAAAATTAAAATAGTAGAGGATTAAGTATTTGTTTTTGAAAGAAAGTTCACCAACACAATGAAAATTATTTCATATGGCCCAAGAAACTTACTAATAATGATTAATGGTATTTAGTAACACAAAATATTTAATATAACTGTGATTATGTTCATTTTACAAATAAAGAATCTGAATTGAGCAGATTTGAATTTTAATTATGTCTAGTAGAAGTGATAATTTTTCTTGTATTCACCCTACTAATTTCAAAAGAAATTCAAGTAAATCTCTTTGATGTACTAATTCATGTGAAAAACAAGCCTATGGTTCTTAATTTCCATTTTGTTCTTAAATATCCAGTTATTGTTTCAATTTTAATTGATGTTGATTATCTGCCTAAAGCATTTAGTAATTCTATAGGCTATAGTTTTCCAAAGGATTTTCAGATTTCATTTGGGTGCTGAACACCTAAGTAATTTAAGTACTGAGAAAATAGTCTTTTGTTTTCTTTTGCATTATAGAAACACTTTGATGGCAGAAAAGCTTTTTATTTCCTACTACATAGTCCTATTTCAAATGTCAAGCTCCTAATGTGAATTAAGTCTTTCTATTAATTCTGAATGAAGTGCAATAGCAACTGTAAATAAAGAGATTATAGCAAACTTATATTATAGAATCATAGAATCATAGAATCGATTGGGTTGGAAAAGACCTCCAAGATCATCGAGTCCAACCCTTGGTCCAACTCTAGTCCATTTACTAGATCATGGCACCCAGCGCAACATCCAAACTATGTTTAAAAATCTCTAGGGATGGTGAATCCACCACCTCTCCCGGCAGCCCATTCCAATGCCTGATTACTCTCTCTGTAAAGAACTTTTTTCTGATATCCAACTTAAATTTCCCCTGGCAGAGCTTAAGCCCGGGCCCCCTGGTCCTATTGCTGAGTGCCTGGGAGAAGACACCAGCCCCCGCCTGGCTATAACTTCCCTTCAGGTAGTTATAGACAGTGATGAGGTCACCTCTGAGCCTCCTCTTCTCCAGGCTAAACAACCCCAGCTCCCTCAGCCTCTCCCCATAGGACTTGTGCTCCAGTTCCTTCACCAGCCTTGTTGCTCTTCTCTGGACTCGCTCCAGCACCTCAATATCCTTTATGAACTGAGGGGCTCAGAACTGAACACAGTACTCAAGGTGTGGCCTCACCAATGCAGAGTACAGGGGAAGGATCACTTCCCTGGTCCTGCTGACTACGCTGTTTTTGATACAGGACAGGATCCCATTGGCCTTCTTGGCTGCCTGGACACACTGTTGACTCATGTTGAGCTTCCTGTCAATTAGTACTCCAAGGTCCCTTTCTGCCTGGCTGCTCTCCAGCCACTCTGTGCCCAGCCTGTAGCGCTGCAGGGGGTTGTTGTGGCCAAAGTGCAGGACCCGGCACTTGGCCTTATTCAACTTCATCCCATTGCAATCAGCCCATCTCTCAAGTCTATCCAGATCCCTCTGCAGAGCCCTCCTGCCTTCCAGCAGGTTGACACTCCCTTCCAACTTGGTGTCATCAGCAAATTTGCTGATGATGGACTCAATCCCCTCATCTAAATCATCAATAAAGATGTTAAACAGGACTGGAGCCAATACAGACCCCTGGGGAACACCACTGGTGACCGGCTGCCAGCTGGATGCAGCTCCGTTCACCAGCACTCTCTGGGCCCAACCCTCCAGCCAGCTCTTAATCCAGGAGAGGGTACACTTGTCCAGGTCATGGGCTACCAGCTTTTTCAGGAGTATATTATGGGAGACAGTATCAAAGGCCTTGCTGAAGTCCAGATAGACCACATCCACAGCCTTCTCCTCATCCACCAGGTGGGTCACCTGATCGTAGAAAGAGATCAGGTTGGTCAGACAGGACCTGCCCCTCCTAAACCCATGCTGGCTGGGTCTAATCCCTTGTCCACCCTGAAGGTGCTGTGTGATTGCACTCAGGATGAACTGCTCCATAACCCTGCCAGGCACGGAGGTCGGGCTGACAGGCCTGTAGTTGCCAGGGTCCTGCTTGCAGCCCTTTTTGTGGATTGGGGTGACATTCGCCAACCTCCAATCATCTGGGACCTCCCCAGAGAGCCAGGACTGTTGGAAGATGATGGAGAGCGGTTTGGCAAGCTCTTCTGCCAGCTCCTTCATCACCCTGGGATGGATCCCATCTGGTCCCATAGACTTGTTAGGATCCAGTTGGCTCAGTAAGTCGGTCACTATTTCCTCCTGGAATACAGGAGGGCTATTCAGCTCCCTCTCCCTGTCCACCAGCTCCAGAGGCCAGTTGTCTTGAGGGCCACCTGTCTTACTGGTGAAAACTGAGGCAAAGTAGGTGTTAAGTACCTCAGCCTTCTCCTCATCTTCCTTAACTATATTTCCCTCCAAGTCCAACAGAGAATGGAGGTTTTCCTTGCCCCTCCTTTTGTTATTAATGTATTTATGAAAGGACTTTTTGTTATCCCTAACTGAAATAGCCAAATTTCCTTCAAATTCCACTTTTCTTTCCCTAATTTTTTTCCTGCATGACCTAGCTCTATCTGTAAATTCTTCGTAAGTAGCCAGCCCTTTTTTCCATAGTCTGTAAACTTTCTTTTTATCCCTGATTTCTTGCAGAATCTCCCTATTTAACCAAGCTGGCCGTCTTCCCCTCCGGCTGGCCTTTCGGCACACTGGTATAGCCTGTTGCTGTGCACTCAAAATCTCCCTCTTAAAACATGTCCATCCCTCCTGGACCCCCTTGCCTTTAAGGGTTGTTTCCCAGGGTATGCTCTGAATCAGTTCTTTGAATAGGCCAAAATCTGCTCTCCAGAAGTCCAAGGTAGAGGTTTTAATGGTGGCTCTCCTTACATCCCTGAGAATTCTGCTGCTACAACCCCTTATTTATTAGTGTTCATCATATCTACGAAATAAATAGGTTCAGGAAGTGGACTTTTAAGTTTAAAATGTGTTTTCATCTTTTTGGGAAGGATTAAAGTATAAATAGTATGGAGGACTAAAGCATTCATCTGTGCTGTACTTGATTAGAGCAGAATTTTATAGCCAAGTGCTAGTGGAACTTTGAGAAGGATTAAACTCATGGAAAAAAATAATCAAAACAAGTGAGAAGAGTTGGGGAGAAAACTGGGAAATTGTTTGACACTATTCTTTAAATGTGAGCATCGACCATGTTCCTGTCACAAGAAGAGATTTGGGGAGTGATGTTGGAGCATCCAATGACAAGGTCTGTCTCACTATAGAGAAGGATGTTACAAATATTATATATTACTTTGATCAGTGTCTGACTAAAATGTATTAATTCTTAATAGCTCTTTAGGAAGGACTGTTAAGACATGATTTATTTATCTTTTTTACATGAGTTAACACAATTTGATAGTTATTCTACTTATTCCAATTTATGCGCTGCTGGGTTATGCTGGTAAGGTGCAACTATGAATAATAAAGAAAAGGAATAATAAAGGATATAAAATGAGATTTAAACATAAAATTAGTATTGTTCTGGTCCGTTTCTTACAGTTACCAGATTTAGAAATCAGACAAACAGCTAAAGTATTGCCTTTGGTTTTTCTAGATGCCAGAAAGCAACAGTAAGTGGTGATGCTGGAAAAAAGGGCATATCATACACGCCATCCTTTTACACTTGCAGTCAGAACACACATGAGGAAGTACTATATGTGGGATCAAACTAATTGCTGTGATTTTTGTCAGTTTCCTAAGCAGAAATTGGTCGTATCAACAAATAACAAATCTTTAGGGCTGAAGGTGCTGTCGCCAAATAATAATAAATGCTACGTTAACATCTTATACTACAGACTACTTTTTTGAGTCTAAAAGGGGTTAAACATTATTGTTTGTAATACTGAATCAGTACTTGGATGTTATATAACAACTTGAAACAATTTGTTGTCGACTATTAAAAAAAGGAAAAAAGAGAAAATTAATATACTGCATTTTTCCTTGATAAAACTAATATTTCTACTTTTTAATGCTTCTCCTTAGTCTTCAGGTCACAAACATTACTTTTAAAGTGATAAGCATGTATCCTTTTTATTCTATTTCAATTATTTTTGAATAATATGTTTATTGTGGATTAATCTTTCTTTGCATCAAAATTCAGTCTTCCTGTAGCCCTTGCCTGCTTAGTTCAGTTGTGGGAATACTGGCAATTTCCTATTAATGTAAGGAGCTTAGACACTCAGTGTGGCTTAAATATAATGACACTTTCGAAGTGTAAGACAAAAACTCTCTAAAATAATCCTAACCTCCCATGTGTTTGAGGAACCATAGACTCCTGCTGCATATGAATGTGGCTGTGGTGCATGGTGATAATGGTGCTAAATGGTACTAAATGATACTAAAATGCTGGTACTGTGCATCCCCCAAAGGGTCTGACTTTCTTTGCACATTAAAAAGACCTCAATTTATGTGAAACTCACAACTAAGGGTTGTTGTGACTGTGAATCCAGAGTAGTCCACTTCCAGGAAGCTTGTTTGAGTCTACCTCCACTATGGGGTTCTATGGGAAGAAAAGTATACATAGAATCCTTGGGTTTTGGTTCATGTTAAAATAATGATTATTTTCTTGCATTTATTATTAACACTTGCGAAAAATACATGACCATTACAACAGATGCCAGATCCCAGAACTAACAATCATTAAATTGCCTTGCTGACCTCTTTCATTTTCTCTTCAATTCCCAATTTCTTTAATCTTGTATTTTAGTCTGAAGACTCTTTACTAGAAAATGCACTGAAAGTGAAGCTTCTGTCTCAGCTTCTTGGGATAAGATGCTCAGGATATTCTGCTGAGAAGGAAGCTTTTGAAACCATTTAGATTTAAAAAAAAAAGAAATCCATTTAAATTTCTCATTTCTGAGAGGAAGTAAGCACTTGTGTATCATATAAATGTCATCACTTGCCTGTTGTATAAATGTCATGTTGTATAAAGGCTCTGCTTTGAAAAGAAATGTTTAAAACAGTGGAGGCAGTTCCATACCAGTTCAAGGTAAAATAACTAAAATTTTAACACATCCTTCTTTATGCTTTTTTTGTTTTGGTTTTGCACACCACCACCACCTGCCCCCCCCTCCCCTTTCACTATTTTCCAAGGCCTCTTCACTTTGGAAGGAACATGAGAATCTCAGGAGCGAATTGGAGTCAGACACCATAAAATGGCATTGTCTTGTCTGCTGTTTTGTGAATCCCTACAAGTTCATTATAATTTGAACTCCCAGGCTGACCCAAAATGTTTCTCATATCCACAAGCTAACAAAATTATGCTTATTCATATTGATAGGGTTGAATTCAATATATTTGCCAACTCTCTAGCAATGTTTCTAAAATAAAACTTAAAATAAAATAAAATAAAATAAAATAAAACTTAGCAATATTAGAATGGAAGAGGAAAACAGTGGCGGTTTCTAATAGATTTTTATTTCCCATTTGAAGATACGGACTAGCTCCCTTTGATGTCAGTTGAAGCACTGACTGTACTATTGCAGAACTGATTGTCTCAACCATATAGTTGTAAACCCAGCTGGAACTGTTTTGAGATCTAATGATATGCATGAAAGTAGGCATTTAAATACAAGGGTGTGGAATAAAATTTATTTATAAGGCTTTAAAAAGCAGTTCTGAAATCAACATTCTCAAGAACTACTATTATGATCCGATTATTAAAATTATCAGAGAGATAATTAAGGTGCACCCTAATTAAGGTACAAACAAGACTATATGCCAAAGTCAATAGTATGGATTTTATTTAACAATAAATGTGAGGCAGAGATAGAAAGAAATAGGAAGGGAAGAAAGAGAGTATCAAATACTAAATAGAAAATGGATCACCATTCTGTGGAACCCATGGCATACCATAGGTCCTGTTCTGCTCCTTGTGGCAATGAGGGTCCCTCAAAACATAGAGTCCAATGGATTAGTATATGCTTAGGAGATGACCAGGCACCTTGCCTGGACGGGAAAGGGGGAAAGCTTTACGGACTCTTGCAACAGGCTCTGGATTTGTTGCATCACCTGGATCTCATGCAGTCTGTTAGTGGTGGAAGGACTCAGCAATGACTATGGGGGGTGCTTTGGAAGTCTTTGATGGTTTATAACCTCTTCTCATCTACCTCTCATGTGAATGTCCCATTTGCATGTGGTCTTCCTGAAGGGATGAATTTACTCCTTCTGTTTTGTGTTGAGAGATTTCACCACCACACATCCAAAACCTCCTCCTTCAACCACCCAGGCCAGCTAGGTCTGATTCTTAACACACCTGCTAAGTTTGATTTTCTTTGTGGATACATTGTTCTTTCCTGAGATTTGTTTACTTTTCCTGAGACCTGAGATAATTGGACAATAGTATTATCTCAAGTTCCCATCACAGTCCAAGTTCCAGACAGGAGGCATATTTAAGTGGGGGCAGGGGGCCATTTGGGGGTCAAAGATGGGCAGTTGCTGCTTCATAGATTGACAAAAGGTTTTTCTATAATTTTGTCAGTGTTTAAGATGTTAACATTTTTATCTCTTGCAGCTGTGAAAGCTAAAGTGAAGGAAGTATTGACATTTGAGTATTTTCTCCAGTCCCTGGTTCCTCAGATGATGCAGTGAGATGAGTGTAATCCAGCTAACATTTGCTACTAATTTAATAATGCTTTGGGGCCAAGTGGCATGCTGCAGCTTCTGTATATGTTTCTTAAATTTCTTTCCCTCACCTCCCCAGAAGATGGATCTTAACAAAATACCCCTCAGAAATACTTTCTGACATGTGCTATCGGCCCACCTAAAGGTTCGGCCATCATATGAGGTTTAGCTGCTAGCAATTAAACACTGTTGATTTTTGACTAGTGTTTGAGCTCCTGTCCTGGCTTTGCTATATTTGTAAGTACATATCATGATCATATATATATATATATATATATATATATATATATATATATATATATATAGGTGTGCTACAATAGCCTACACCTGAAGGGTGTACAAATACCTAAAATCTCTGAACTGTTGGACAGTCCTCAGTATTTCTATAGAAAACCTCTGAAGTCTTCCAAAGGCCCTGTTCAGCCTGTGTACAATTTCACTGGAACAATTATACTTCATGCAAGAGGATGGATTTTTGAGTTTATATTCTATTCACATGTTCCCATCAAATCATAGCATCAGAATGTTTAGATATGTATTAACTATGTTCACTATTTTTGTCGTATGTGGTTCATTCCTTTTTAGAAATAAAAAAATAGTTTCTTATATTTTGTGTAGGAGTGACTTAAAAGATCTTCTAAAATGTTTCTGCATGCAGTTGTGTTCCAGCATTTATATGTTTAGTAGAAATTTTCCCTAAGTTTTGCAAAAATAAATGGTGTAGTTTGCAAAAGCTAATGATTTTGGTAGGAGTCAATTTCAGACTTACCTTTTGAAAAATCTGTCCTTCTGACACAGATGAACATTTTATTTGTAGAAATGGTTGTGCCTCAAAAACTTTATCCTTAATATCTAGTAATCTTTCAGTGAATGTTGACTGGGCCATTCTATGGGTATACTATTGAAAAAATGAATGTCAAAATATATAGAAAAATAATACTGGAAAGCTGATATTTCATATACACATGAAGCAAAAAAAAAAAAAGGTTGGCTTGTGAAAAGTAGTTAATGAATTCACTACTATTCTGATAAAATGGAGGCTTGATCTTGTTTTTCCTTTGTAAACAGATTACAGTTACCATTGTACTTTCATTGAGCTTTGCGGTGAGTTCTAATATTGTGTGAAGTCTTGATATGTAAACTTACTGTAAAATTAATCTCTCAGTGTTATGAATGAGACAACTCTGGCTTAATTTTATGTATAATTCACAGACATTAGCACAGTTGAAGAAGAAGGTCCCTGTATTAATGTTTTAGCAGAGCCCTCATGGGCTTCATTCTTTTTTGGACATGCAAAGAGTAGAACCTATATTTAGGTGTTAGCTTAGTGGAAAGAGGATCTCAGGGAAAACTAGCAATTAAATAAAATTATCATTCTAAGGTGAGTCATGTCAGTAATTCCCATGTTTAGTATCTTTTGACAGCCATGATATTAAGTTCATTATTGTATTTTATGACATTAGAAATTTTGCACTATAACGCCATGCTTTCAACTACTTAGAACTTTGTCAGACTGTTGACACTATTAAATTTAAACTAACTTTCAGTGGAATGGATATTGTTTCTCAGACTAATATTGCTGAAAAATAAGTTTGTTTGATTGTGTCTCCCTTTAATGTTTTCTTTTGTGAAGAAGCACTAATTTTCTAGATTTTGAAGTAAGTGTACTTTCTTTGTAATGACACAAATAAGACTTTCGTAGAACGAGAAAAATCAATGCCATTTCAGACAAACTCTTAAGCTTTTAAGAATTTTGATCCTTTCATGCACACTTCATATTTGGTTAAACTGACAATTATTTTGAAGGATCCATGTGAACAAAATATGCTCAGATATTTCTGCCTTGAGCAGTCACCTTTTACTGCTCATGAAGAATGATGTGCATGATCTCCACTTCTTGTAAGTAATGAGCAGTAATCACAACTACTACTCTCCAATGGCCACCACAGTGTTTGTAACTTTAGCCTTTATGATGGTAGGCAAAATGGGTGGGAAGACACGTGCTTTGAATAATCCAGACACTGAGTTGTTATGTTAGATAAAAAGGAGAAACTGGATTTTGGAGCTGAGAATAGTTGGAGAAGCAAGAACGAAATGTGGAATGGGATGTTTCAGGAAAAAAGAGGAAAGCAAAACGAGCCTGAGAAGTCTGTGAGGCTGAGAACCATGGCAAAGAAAACTGCAATAAATCACTCAGTACTACGATCTATGATCATTTCAGATAAGGATTCAGAATTGTCACATCTAAAAGAAAAACAATATACTAATGAATAAGTAAACCCACTGATAAAGCAGATATCTCATTTTCCCATAATGTTTTCTCTGAAGGGTGACAACTTCACTGATGATGTTATAAAGCTTAATAAAATAAGAAGGACCCATGGTCTAAATATTGTCAATTCATTTATAGGAAATGCTAATACATTTTATGGGATAGAAATTCTTTTCTTTTTTAACTTTACACTGTTTCTTAAAATCTAGGGAGCTGCTTGGCAAATACTTAAAATGTTTCAGCTGTAAAGAAAAAATTTTGAAAAGTTAGGAAACTCTAGCATTAAGGTTGCCATTCAATGAGTAAACATTTATAATGGACAATTTGCAGTGAATAATTGGAAGTGTTCTCTGTTAGTTAAATGAGCAAGAATTAGCTTTGAATATACATAGGTAAACTTGTACAAATGAGTCACATGAGCAAATATATTAAAATGAAGTAATTCTTACTGGGAATGAATATGGATCATTTTTGTGAGCAATTTTTCTTCTCTCTGCTTATATTGCAAAAGAAAATCTACAGTAATTATAAATATGTCAGGAATACAGTGTCTGGTATCTGAGCTTATTTAGGTATCTAAAATACCCTTACGGGCACTTTCTTTTATTCCTTTAACTTTATTTTCCAGATGGCTTTCAGTATTTCCTGTAGCTACCTCTATTACATGTGCTATGACTGTAAATTAATTAAAAGTTATGAGTTGTTTTGATAACATCAGAACAATGGAATGTATCCGATACCAAATGATACTTGTTTTCTGTAGATTAATTTGTCTCATTCCTTGGGCTTTGCCCAGTCCTAGTTTTCAGATGAGTGATTTCTCCTCCCCCTAAATTTTGGGTGCATTTCCTCTCCTAATTAAAGCCATACTAAAGCATTTTAAAGGGTCTGAGATTTCCATATTCACAATAATACCCATCAAGCTGGATAGCAGAAAGTTAATTCAGAAGTGGTTTTAAAAATTTTCCCCTACATGATACAAGAATTTAAAACAATCATACTTCAGAAACTTTTGGAAAGGGCATAAGAAGAAAAAATGTTAAAACTCCTTTAAGTAAGGAAACTAAGGAAACAAAACTTCACAAAAGTAAAAAGAAAAATCAGATAGGAAAAACAGCCTCAGTTCTGCTATTTTTACAGAAAATCTCTTTTGATGCCAAGATGCAGGAGTATATTTAGGTGATTTTCTTATGGTCAGAACATTGGGCCATACTGTGTAACATCTCTGCTTTGTCTACAGAGAACATGAGTTAATGTGACAGATAATTGTGAAATGATGAAAACACACACTTCTGCTTCCCATGTATCCTGTGTTGACATTGATCGAAGCAATTTTCATTCTGTTCATTTGGACTGTCCAGTCATTTTAATTTAAAGATCAGAAAAGGGAAGATGGGTTGGTGGATATTCAAGCACAGTCACCTTCATGTCACTTTTTCTTATCAAAGATTCTCTGTCAGACTGTTGTTTTCTTATCACCTTTCAGATTTATCCCCATGTATTTGCAGCTAACCCACATAAAATTTAGACAAAAGAAGGACAGTCTTCAAGTGTTTAAGGGTATTTTATTGAAGTAATTCCTTTCAACTGCCTTTCTTGTAATGTCTTTTCATAAGCCACTACCTCCTTTTGCATATTTGACTAAATCTTCATTTCTGCTCCCTTGTCACACCTGTCCTCAAAGGTGTATTTTACGATGCCATTCCTAAAGAGAGTAAAATAGACTTTTGCTTCATTCCCTTCACAGTTTAGTTTAGCTTCATTATGTTGTACCTTCCATATGCTCTAGACATGAGTGTGTTACTAATGGAATTCCAGATGATCTTTAATGTTACTAGAAAACTTGTCACTGTGGAGGATACCTTTATGGTTCTACTCGCGAAGTAAGATTGACACTCCATGAATCACTGCTGTCAGTACAAATATTTCACTGACAGGAGTAGCAGCCAGTTAATTTTAAAATCTTTGGAAGAAGTAGTGGCACATACTTTTCCTAAAAGCTATTTTAAAACTCTTGCTTGTCACTTATAAACCACTGTTCTGGATTTGTATTTTGGTGCTAATACAGTACAGATGTTGAAGCGAGTGTCCTTTAACCTGTACAGCATGGATATCAAATATTTTCTGCTGGACCTTGGTGTTCAGTGTGTGTGCATGTCTGTGTACATAAATAAAAGCATGTATTTCAAGAACTTGGACAATAGCTGCATAAAATTTAGCCTTTCTAGCAGATGCATGGTACTTCAATTGGAAAAAAGCAGTATCAGCAGTATGCTCCTTCAATTCTCAGCAAAAGTTGTTCATTGGCAAAAATGGAAGTTCTAATTAGAGATTGGAGCAATGGTAGAGATTTTTTGTTGCTTTTTATTTTGCCCTATTGCTGGTAGGCATGAGAGAAATGTGACAGAGTAGTCTAGAGCAGGCTCTCAGCCAGGTGCAAGAAGTAGGACACCGTGATTATGTGGATGATTATGATTAGATTTATTGCTAATACAATCTAAATAACAACTAAATATATCTAAATTACAACTCTACCATCTATTACAGTGGATTATAATATAATAAGGTCATGATCCCTTCTGTTGAGTAGTGTGAGACAGCCTTCCTTTCTAAACTTCTCAGAGAAGTCTTGGTGTGGCTAGGTCCACCTAGTTTCAGATTTGGTCAACAGTCTGCATCCAAAGGATTGTAAAATAAACAGATTTGGCTACAAACATACACTTTTATAGTCTAGCCTTTCATAATTTGCAATTACAAAGCAACAAAACACCCTTGTAGCTACTTTAGGACTGTATCTCTGTATTTGACCAGATCTTAACACTTTTACACACTCACCTAAAAGTGAGTATTCCTTGTCTTCATGCTGGACATACCCTGCAGATTTTCATTACGTGAGCATCCAGGCAGTTCTGCCTGCAATAACCACCTGGTGTTCTTACCTTAGAACAAACCACACTGCTCAGCAGAGAGAGAAGAAAGGGAGAGGGTGTAAGAAGGACAGACATGTGAAGATTTGAGTAATTTTTGCCACTGTGACGGGAAGAAGAGATATACAGGCTGCAGACTCTGACCTCCTGAAACAAAAACAAAGATTAATTCAGGAAGAAAAACCTCCAGCAAATAAAAAAAGAACTGGAAATGATGATTTTCTGCCTTCTCTCAACCCTAACTCTCATCTTCACCCATGTGCAGGGTTGAATCTTGCAAAACATACCCAGGTCCTCACTAGCAGAAAGTTCTCCAAGGGAGAATTTCTTCTGTTAGACTCTCTCCAGCCTCTGTCAGGCTGACATTGCTGACTTTCTCTTTCCTGCAAACCACACAGATCTTAGCAAATTAATATGTAGAGTCACTTTTTGTGACCCCTTGTTATTTCTATGATTTCTTTTCTGTCTGTGGATACTGTCACTTTTACAAAATGATTGTAGCTCTTAAAATTCCAAACCAGATGAATTTCTTATTAGATTTATTTTCTTCTTTACATATATGCAAGTTCCTGCTGAACTGACCTCAGTTTGCAACAGCCTTGTTCTCAGCTTTCTGGGAAAGAGAACAAAATGTCAGCGGGTATGACTTTCTTGATGTCATTTTATGATTTAAAATTGCAAAATGTGGACCAATGTCTGAGCTCACTGGTTTTCCTTATTAAAACACTTAATTCATTCTATTAACTCATTAAATTAATGAGCCACAGACAAGCATTTACTATGTTTTACGGAAGACACTTGTACTCATGTCCATTAAACTATGGTGCAGGGTCAAATATTGCTACCTATGTGACATAAAAAGTGTGGAACTTTAGAAGTAGCACAATAGTGAAAAGGAATTCTGTGTATCTCACGGATAAATTTAGATTTTGTTTCAAGAACCATTTTATTCTACTTTAAAAATATCTATAGCAAATAGGTGCTATTTGTTGGCAGTGAAAAGTATGAAACAACTCTTAAACTCTTTAGTTCTTTGTTACCATTCTAATGAGCTCTCAAGAAACTTAATCAAAATCCTTCTTAATATGGGGCAACCTTTGAGACAAAAATAGAATTTGAAATTTTTTGTTTTGACTGTCATTTGTTAATGCAATAGCTATTCTTTTTAAGGTGTCTTCTATGGTGTCTATGGTGCTTACATGTCACATTTTCTCTGAGTTTTGACATCACCTTGATGCATATTTTTTATTTACCTGATCCATGCATGATCCTTTCACAATTTTATCAGGCTTCCAGAGTGTCTTCTGTATTTAATTGATAAAGTTTATACAAAATCTAAAGCCTTGGACATGTCTATGTGTCTTTTTAGGTTTTGAGGGGGTTTTAAGTATTAATGGTTGAGAACCAGATTTAGTTAAATCTGGATTAGACTATAAGGAAAGGTCTTTGAGTGAAGAGGGACCCAAGAAAGCTCTTTCAATATTCAAGCTTGACATACTCCAAGCTAAAAAGTGTTCTATCCCAACAAGCAGAAAGTCAGGCAAAAATGCTAGGAGGTCTGTGTGATTGAACAAGGAACTCATGGCAAAACTCAAAGAGAGGAGGTAAAACTCAAACAGAAGCTGGAAGCAGGAACAAGTAACTTGGCAGAAATACAGAGACATGAGCATGTAGAAGTTAGGTAAGAAGGCCCAAAGTCCAAATGGAGTTGAATCTCATAAGGGATGTAAAAAGCAACAATCAGGGCTTCTGTAAGTACAAGAAGGAAAAAAGAAGACAAGGAAAAGTGTGAGCCCACTGTTCAATGGGGCAGAAGCCATGGTGACATAGGACATGGAAAAGTCTGAGATATCTGATGCCTTCCTTGCCTTAGTCTTTGCTAGCAGGTCCAGCCTTCAGGCCCTACTGACTGAGGAGAAAGGCTGGAGCAAGGAAGATGTACCCTCAGGGGCAGAGGATTAGGGACTACTTAAGCAAATTGGGCAAAATTGCATCAATAAACCTTGATAAGATGCACCCAAAAGCAATGAGAGAGCTGGTTGATGTCATTGAGACACCAATTTTAATAATCATTGAGCAATTGTGGTGACTGGAAGTGCCTAAGGACTGGAGAAGAGGAAATGTCACAGCATTTTCCAGAAAGGCAAGGAGGATGCAGGGAACTACAGACTGGTCAGCCTCACCTTGATCCCTGGGAAGGTAATAGAGGAGCTAATCCTAGAAAAAACTTCTAGGCACATGATGGACAAGATACTGAACGAGGTCAATCAGCATGGGTTCATCAAAGGCAAGGAATTTTTGACCAACTTCATGAATTTTTGTGATAAAATGACTGGTTTTATCACAATGGTTAGAGGAGGTGAAAAGAGTGGATAGTGACTCTAGTTTCAGTAAGGCTTTTCACACTGTCTTCCAAAAGTTACTCATTGATGAGCTGATGAAGTATTGTCTGGATGAACTGACAGTGAAGTGGATTATAAACTCTACCACCTACTACCACCCTCTGGACTCAGGCATTTGACCAAAAGTCTATTTGAAGACCAGTAACAGACAGGAATCAGTGCTGGGTCTGATGCTGTTTAATACCTTCGTTAATGATCTGGATGCCAAAGCAGATTGTATCCTCAGCAAAGTTGCTGATTACAAAAACCAGGGAGGGGTGGCTGGTAGGGCAAGAGGGTTTTGCTGCCATATGGAGGAACTCAACATCCTGCAGTAATGGGCTGACAGGTATGTCATAGAGTTCAATACAGGGAAATACAAAATCCTGTAACTGAGGAGGGATAACTTCATACACCAGTTTATGCTGGAAGCTGGTTATCTGGGAAAGCAGCTTTGCAGAAAAAGACCTGCGAGTCCTGGTGGACCAAGATGAATATGAGCAAGCAGTGTGCCATTCCTGCAAAGAAGACTAATGTTATCTTGGGCTGCCTTAGACAAAGTATGGTCAGCAGGCTGAGAGGGATGATCCTTCCCCTCTACTTAGCACCGGTGAGGTCACAACTGGAGTGTTGTGTCCAGTTCTTGGATTCTCAGCACAAGAGAGATGTAGAGCTACTGGGCAGTATCCAACAAACGGCCACTAAGATGAATAAGGTACTAGAGCATCTCAGCTCTGAGGAAAGGCTGAGAAAGCTGGGACTTCTGAGCCTGGAGATACCTTGGAGGGGTTCTCATCAATGTGTACAAATATCTGAAGAAAGAGTGTAAAGAAGCTGGAACCAAGATCTTCAGTGACAGAAAAAGAGGCAATGGGCACAAAGTGTAACAGAGGTGGTTCCTTTTGAACATCAGAAAACACCTTTTTACTGTGTAGGTGACTGAGCACTGGCACTGGCTGCCCAGAAAGGCTGTGGTGTCTGCATCTGTGGAGATACTCAAAGACCTGAATACAGTCCTGAGCAACCACCTCTCATGGCCATCAAAGTGTATTCAGGTATATATTGTTCTAGCCTTGGAAATTCTTTTCTTTCTTAGTTTTTAGGTTTGGAAGGAGAAATTCCACTTGCATGAATGTAATAATACTGATACATGGACTACTCATAATGTGCACATCATATGACACCTATGAGAAAGGAAATTGTGCCAGGAACCACTGCTTTATGGTCCTACATTTCACAGTAATAGAGTTTACATACCTTTGTTTCTTCATATGGTCAGCTCTTCTAATGTTATTTATCCCTAATTTTAGGTGCTACTTACAAAATATTTATATTAACAAACATGAGACAATCAAAAAGCAGTTAATTTATCTAGCTTAAGGTTTGATGAGCATCCTGTCATACTGGCTTATGCCAAAATTGCTCAGAGCACAGTGACCCAGCAGTTAAAAGAAGTCATTTCACAGAGGATTAACACAATATAACATCTGCTCTGCTGAGATAGAGAATTTTAGCTCTAGGAGGATCTAGGAGTATGAACTGCTAGGTCATTATTATCTGTTTACACAGAGGTTAATTCCATTGTAAATGTTCAAGGGGAAATTGTTTGCTA
Organism: Pithys albifrons albifrons; assembly: GCF_047495875.1. Lineage (NCBI taxonomy): Eukaryota > Metazoa > Chordata > Aves > Passeriformes > Thamnophilidae > Pithys > Pithys albifrons. The sequence continues at coordinate 77,847,833 of NC_092460.1, forward strand.
CCCTTGCACTGGCTTCATATGATCAGATTTAGGTGTCTACATCTGAGCTAATTGTCCAGACCTTTTTGTTCTGTCACTGGAGATAACCAGACATTTCTAAGCATGTTTCATGACACAGATAGAATCATAGATCTCTAAAGTAAAAGCAATAGTTTTATTCTATATGTGTTTAATAGTCAAATTGTGTAGATTTGCAAAGTGTAGATCTTGGAATTAGGACAGCTGATTACTGAACCATATAAAAATAAAATGAACCATGAAAATACTGTGGAAGGAATTTTGGAGATGTCACATGCCATGACAGAGGAAAAATTCTCTGAAAATATGAGAGACAAATGCAAATTAATTTCAGTTTGGCTTAGGCAGAGAAAATTAACTATGAACATATATTACAGCAAGGTAAGCAGTACTGCTTACTGTGATAAAAACTAAGCATGGCAAAAAGATGTTAGAATATCAATAGCCTGGAGGACTATAACCATAGGGTCACACAACAATGGAAATTCTGGGCTGAAGGCTCTTCCAGCAGTCATTTGACTGAAGTTCCCACTAAAAGAAGGTTCTGTGTCACTTGTAGATCAGTTTAGTCAAGGCTTTATCTGTCTAAGACATGAACATCTTCAGGGATAGAATTTCCACAGCCTCTCTGAATGTCTTATTCCAGTGCTGGACATTGACAGTCCTTTGTCTCATTGACAATTTTTCCCCCTAATGTTAAGCTGAAAGTCTCATGTCTGGTTTTGTAGTTCTTAAACTTCTTTTGTCTGGCATTATTGAGTTAAGTTCCCTTAACTTTGTAAGGCTCTTTAAGCCACCATACAGAACTACTATGCTACTTTTTATTCTTCTCTTCACCTGGATAAAGAAGGTTAGCTCCAAGTCTCTTGTTATAGATGTGCTCTGTATTGTCCTGATGGCCCTCTTTTAAACCTTCTGCATTTTCTCTACATCTCTCTTGATCTGGGGACAACAGGGACAGCAGCCTCACCAGCATCATGTAGAAGGGAATAATAACTTCCCTTGAACTTCTGGTCTAGATTTTATCAAGTATTTAGCATGCAGTTTACCTTATTTTTAGGAGACGTTTGTTAGGGTTTATATTCAAAGTACTTTCTCAGTTAAGTTTGAGGCAATTTTCTACAGGATTCCTATTCAACCAGTAGAAGGCTGATAGAGTTAGTAGATAGGCTGAGAGAGTTAGGCCTGTTTAACCTGGAGAAGAGACAAGTGGAAGGGAACTCATCAGTGTCTTTAAGTATCTGAAGATAAGGTGTCAAGAGGATGGAACCAGGTTCTTCTGGATGGGCCAAGCAATAGGACAAGAGACAACAGGCAGAAATTGATGTACAGGAAGTTCCACCTCAATATGAGGAGGAACTTATTTACTGTGTAGGTGACCAAGCACTGGAACAGATTTCCCAGAAAGGTTGTGGAGTCCCCTTCACTGAACACTTTCAAGAACCATCTGGACACAATTCTGTGCAATGTTCTCTATGACAACTGTGCTGGAGAAGAGAGATTGGACCACATGTCCTACTGCAGTCCCTTCCAATCTTACCCATCTTGTGAAGACTTCTCAGACATCTCCAAGGATCATATTGAGAGAGTGACATCAGAATGTCGTGTTTAAAATGTGAGACCAGAAATCTAGGCATCACAACTGCCAATAAAAAAATAAAGGAAATTAAAAAAAGTTTTTGTGTCATGAATGTATCTGCAAACACACATCTTTATTGATGAGACTCACAGTATTACAGAATGATTGGAAGTAGTAGAGTTCTCATGCTTCTCTTAATGATTCAGGATAGCTGTTTTTCCTCTTACATAGCTACAAATGTTTCCAAAGGGTCCCTAGGGATCAAAATGCTTTAGGGTGTATCCATATAATTTTAATGAAGACCAGGTCTTAAAAAAAAAAGCTGTGTGCTTTTACCTTTTGTGAGTCTCAATGGTGTTAGAAGTGAATGTTCTTCAGCAAAAGAATTTAGTTGTAAATGGCCTATTCCTTACATAAGTGGGCTATGACTCAGTAAAACCAACGCATATCTTCTTTATGATGTAATGAATGGCCTATTGACTATGATTCAAAGAGAAAATAGGGTAACTGCTGTATTTGTAGAAGCCCATCATTACATGGTGTTACCAGACTCCCTGAGAGGCCCAGGGTATTCCAATCCATTTCATTGAATACAAACATTTTCTTGCATCTTCTTTGAGGTTATGTTCATCTCTATAGTATCTTAAAAGCCTTTATAAGGACTAAATATGTGTATTTCCCCTTGGTAATGTTGTGTTATCATGGCTAGTATCTCCTTGAAAATTATGTTTTGAAGTTTTGTGGACTCATTGAGTCAGAAGAAGAATCTTTTCTCAAATAAAGTTTGGGTCTACACCTGTGTGATGGTATATTTGCTACCATTTTTAACTTGGCCACAAGTACTTTTTAGCCTATGTGTTACACAATTGGCTTATTTCATAGCAGGACATATATATGTTGAAGTTTACTGATGCTTTGTGAGCATTCAGCTTTCCTCAGCTGACTTAAGTGGAATTAATCACACAAGATTTTTCAGTGCATTTAAGAAAGTCTTTAGGACCTGAAATGGCTAACTCCCCAAGGTCAGGAATGGAAACTATAGTTGCATTTGTCTACTTTTAATAGGACAATGAGGCTTCTCAGAACAGAAAAGCCTAAAGAGAGGGCACAGCTTCAGCAATAGGAACAGTTATGCCCAGTGAGAATAGATACCTAAGGCAGGTCTGGAAGCAAGTGCTCACACCCAGCTGGGTTTCAAACAGATTCCTTTAGCATTTTTTCATTCTTTTAAAATTAGAGTTGGTGATTGAACTGCTTATAACCTATGGAAAAGGCTAGCAGAAAACAGAAGAACTGGCTTTATTTTCAGTCCTATCAGGATTCAAATTGTCTTCTACATTTCAAAAGGGATGAAAATTAAGGGGGAGTCCTTTCAAATCAGTGCTATCAGGTTAAAATAAATATAATACATTAATTTATTTGCTGATGGTGAAAATATCATCATTATTCTGCAGCTCAGGGTCTTTTGCACTGAACTGAAATGAAGAACACTGACACATATGGTTATTTTGTTTTCTAATGGAAAAGAATGGTTTAAATAATGACTGCAAAAAGAGTTGGAGGTTTTTGGTTTTGGTGATGTTTATTTCATCATGCAGTTATGATGATTTTTTGAAAAATTAAAGAGGTGACTTTACATTCATTTGAATAAAATTGATACCTCACTCTACTGTGTCCCATAAATGATAATACCGAGTTAAATGAGTTAAGTATAACTTTGTTATACTTACCTGTAAAATACACCACTTAGCTCAATGAACTTATTTAGATTATGAACTAATATATTTTTGAATGATCCAATTACTAATAAGGAAGATGTGCAGAAAAAAGACAAAAATATCAAATATTTCATCAGATCCTTTAATGTACAATATGATTCAGTCTTGCTAAAGTGAATGAAGCTGGAGTTCAAAACTTACTGTTCTGATAAATAGGGGGTTTGTGGCCAAAGACAGAAGTTTGTGCAAGAATAAATACGTGTGTCTTGAGGTCACTGGTTTTCAATTGAAAGATCAGCTTGGAGGAACTCAGTATATATTTTGAATTCATCTTTCACGTTTCAGCTATATTACTGAAACTGGAATAGTATATCAATCTACAACACTGAACTTCTTTAAAAATAGATATATAAATAATCTTCAATAGATGTAACTGAAGGGAAATTAATGTAAGTCACTAAAATAACAGAAGAGCAAGACAGTAATATTGACCTGTGAGATCCACACAATATAATGCCTATGTGGCATCTGTATTTTTTGTGGCTGTAATTTATAGAATTAACGCACATCTTATGCCCTACCATTTGCCTTTGTACTTTGAAACACTTGATGGTATGTATGGTTAAATGACCTCATAAGGAGAACTGGGTTACTAGAAGAAACAAATGTCTTATTGACTAGTTTACAGATTTCAAATTATATGAGAACTACTTTATTTTCAAAAAGAAAATATATACTTTGATATACTTTGCTTTATATACTTATTGTATTACTCTGTTAGCTGCTAATAACCTCAATTTTGCTTCCAAATAATATTGATTTAAAAAATATGATAAAATGAATTTCTTCTTTGCAGTTGAAATTCATCTGTCTAATTTCTCCTATCCCATTTAAATAAAATGTGCAAACACCAGGGAAATTATATTTTTTAAAAACAAGATGCAATTTAGGTAATTACCTCCATTTTACTACCTGTATGATATTGGTATACATTTACAGTTATTCATCTGTAGAGTGATAGTGAATCACTTAACTGAGGTATGACTTCTTGTTAAAATTTTACTTATTAATATGAGAATCTAATAGAGATTTGTTTGTGCCATGGGCTAATAGCAGCTAATCAATTCTGTGTGTGCTTCAACTACAGCTGTGTCCTCTTCATGGATATTTTTACCCCATCCAGTGTCAGAGTGTTTCTTTAGTCTCAGTAGCAATCACTGCTCATGCAGATGACTCAGATGGAAATATAATTTGTCAGGACTCGTCTGTGGTGTTTCAATACAAATCTCAAGCAGCCAGGCCCTCTCTCTTTACATTAATAAGAACGAGGCTAGACTCTGAATTCCCTATTCATCATGTTTGTAGGAAGTTCTGTAAAGAGACATTTGTCTTCTAGTGTCATGAAACTTTTAGTTTTTGATGTAAGATAGAAAAAGATGTAAAATGGGGTGGTCTAAGCAATCTTCTGAAAGAGCATCAATTTCTTCATTGATTCCATGAAAGATTGCAGTATAATCCAAATTGGAAGGATTCTCAGGAAGTCTCTAGAACATTGTCCTTTGCAAAGTGAGGTCTGCTCTGAGGTCAGGCAAGATTGTTCAGAGCTTTATTTAGTTTGGTTTCCATAGCCTTGAAGGATGGAGCTGCACAACTTTCTGGGGCAATCTGTTCTACTGCTTGACCATCCTCATGGTGAAAACAATTCTTTCCATACCCTTTCAGAACCTTTTTGATTCTTATTCATGCCCCCTGCTTCTCATATTCCCACCATGCACTCCTGCAAAGTGTCTGGCTTTGTTTTGCTCACAACCACCAGCATTATTGAAAATCTGCAGCTAGTTCCCCCTCAAGCCATCTCTCCTCTAGGCTAAATAATCACAGTTCCTTCAGTCTCTCATCACAGGACAAGTGCTCCTGCCTTTGATCAGCTTTGTAACCTAGCTGATCACCGAGAAAACCCACCTGGACACTTGATTTGTACTGTAGATGTGGTTTCGTGAGCACAGAGTTGAAGCGGGAAATTACTTCCCTTATATATTGCCTATTTGGAAGCACAGTAAGTTGCTGACACTTTCTGAAGCTTTTTTGATATTCCCTCTCTCTGATTCAGGGCAGGAGATGTGGGTTGTAACACAGATTGCTAAGGTATCAGGTAGACTTTGCAAGCCCTTGCTGTATAATTCCCTAAGGACAGACTGCTATTTGCTGGTTTTATTGCACCGTGTTTTTTCTGTTTGTTGCCTTCTAAATCCATCTGAGGCCGGAACATTGAAATTGGCATAATACTTTTGAGTGGGCAGTATGCCATGCAAACAGATGGCCATGCTAGGGGACAAGTTATATGCATCAATCTTGATTAGGATGGACAGGAATCCTGAAACAACCATGACTATAAAGCTTCTGAGCCTGTTGTTACAGCCATAAGTCATCACTGCTGCTGCTCAGAGATGCAACTCTGAATATCTCAGTATGGCTTGTATCTCCATGTAAAGTGTTTCTGCTTCAGTGGATCAGATTAATTTTTAGATAGAGTAATAATATTTAAAGACCTAAGTAAATTCCCTCAGGTTGTCATGGCTACGAGGAAACACATTTCCCATAACCTGAACCCTCTCTGTCTCACACTCAAATCTTTATTTTTCTTCTTTTTCAGAAAAACAGCCTTCTTATCAGTTCATCAATATTTTTAGCAGGCACATTTGCCCAAGAGGGTGAGTAGATAAGTAGTTAAGTACACTGACCCTTCTGTTTGAAAAATCTGAAAACACAGCTCTTTGTATGAGTGGCTTAAAACCTTTGGAATGCTTTCCCTAAATAGTTTGAGTACTTTGAATTCTAAATTGAACCTTCTCTTTCTATTGTAATGGCAACCATGAAAATAGCAATGAGGGTTTTTAAATCAAGATCTGTTAAACAGGAAGTTTGCTTTTGCTAATAATTGTGGTTGCAGAACCACTGAGAAAATTACATGTTTAAATTACTGTCTACAGTGATTATATCTCTATTCTGAGATTTATGCTTTATGTGGAAACAATATCTTCTGAAATATTTTGAAACATGAGAGCTAATCTTGAACTGTCAAAATAAACCTGATTTTCCAAACCCAATCTTTCATGAAAGTGTACTGCAATTGATGGTGATCTTTATTTTGTAGTTTTAGACTTTTATCTCCCCATTAAGCATAATCTGTATCTTTTATCAAATGCAAAAATTAAATTTAAAATTATTTGGAAACATCTTCTGAAATTATTTGCTGAAAATTGCAATAACACCAGATTTTGCATCTGATAGAAAGTGATAAGAATTATGCTCATATTGCTTGCATTATATTTATCTTTACATCCACTGTCCTTCTTAGGCAACATTCTCATATCAGTAAATGCAATAACCTGATAGAGCAGGAAACTGTGGAGCAGTATTGTGTTCTGTACTACTGCTGTCTTTCAGAGCTTTTATCTAACCGTGGAAGCTAGGTAGTCAGCAGTGAGGAGAGATCATCTTTTGGAAGCTGATTATTACTGCATTGTCAATATGAATCAAAGGGGCACATTTCACTGTCAACGATATTGCAGTGAGAATGATCAGAACTCCATAAAAATTGACCTAAGAAAAAGGATTTGAGGTTTTTTAGTCTAGAAAAAACAAGACTGAGAGAACATATAGAAGCCATCTTCAAATAGAAAAATGTAGAAGGAAGAAAAGGAATAATCCATCCTTCTTATTCTCTGCAGCTATCGTGTCAAGTAACAGACTTTAATGGAAACAAGGAGGAGGTAGGGGATACATCAGGTACAAGAATTTTAAAGCAGAGAAGGGTTGAGCTCGGGAATAGATTATCTGGGTAAGTAATGCAGCATCTGTCACTGGCAGGTTTTAAGAATTGGCCACCTCAATTAAAGATATGCCCTTCAGTTTGATATGGATTATTTTATCCGTCAAGATTTCTTCCAACCTGTTTATTCTGCTATTAGTAAATGTCTTGCCATCATATAGAGTTCCATGCTTTTCTTCTTTAGCTTGCAATGGTATCTTTTATGGAATGAGAAACTCTAATTTAAAGAAAATATATTCTACATTGATCAAAATATATGTGAATGCTTGAAGTAATTAAACATAAAAAACTCTCAATAAATTGTCCTACAAATTAAAGTTTGAAAGAATAATTTGTCATTTTGCTCTTTCTCACAAGAAAATCATAAGGACATTTTCAGATGTCGAAATACACTGAGCATATCACAGTGCTGAATTCAAGGTATAGATTGGAAAAGATTAATGAATAGATTTCTAACACTGCAAAAATATCATTGAAGCTCAGTTACATTTCTGAGGATGAGTCCTGACATTTTGTACCCTGGATTTGTGGAACTGAAAATGGATTAAGTCCTTAGTTCCCTGAAAGGAGTCCAAACAAAGTAGAAATCGAGAAGGATCAGTATTACAGAATCAAGCAATTTTTTTTTCAAGTAAAATGACCACAGTTAAAAAAATTTTGCATTTGTGGTCTGTGCATGCAGACCACAAATATTTTTCTGAAGAATGACCTTCCTAATGACAAGCTAAAAGAAAAATGAGTCTATAGAACATAGTGCATATAGTATAATACAGTATTTCTTACCACCTTAATGTGTAGCAGTGTCAAAGTTATTTCTGTAATTACATGCATATTGTAGGTTTCTTGCATCAAGGGCTTCTCAGTCTTACTGTCAGCTGTTACTTCACTATAAAAAGCTTCTCTACTATCTCTGGTAGAAGCAGAGTTGGCTCTAAACAAGTTTAATTATCCTTTCTCAAACTAGTAGGATTCAAGAGTTGTTACTAAAAATTGTCAGAGTTATGCTGGCAAGCCACTGTGTGTAACGAGAACTGTCAGAGTATTTCCTCCACAACCTTTTCCAGGCTCTTTGGAAATCTGGTAGAGGAAATTGATGTGGCAAGCATCAAGTGAGCATCTGACAGTGAAAACTAGACTAAGTGCTAACTATGGGATTCAGCCTATAATAAATATGCTGTAAGTATTTCATTCAGACTCCCTGGTTAAATGTGAAAGGCAAAAAAAGGACACTCGGCTGTACACTATGAAAACCAAAGGTAGAGAAGAATCAGCCTGCAATGATAATGATATCCAGATTGCTTCCTGGAGCTCATTCTTCTCTTAGTATTGTCAGTTCAGATTTCTTTTCAGATAATGTGTCAGTAAAAAAACAAACAAAAAAACCCCCAAACCCCCCGCCCCCCAAAAAAAACCCACAAAAACCCTGCTTTCTAATGTTTACCAGTTTCTGTGAAAAAAAATTATGCATTTTTTTTCTTACTATTTGTTTGCTTTTGCTACCAGATGTAATTCCATGTCTAAGCTGAACATTTGCTATTTCCTAACATTTTTTCAACAACTCTGTCCTGGAAACACAAAACCAGTTCATCCTCTTTAAATGTAAGATAAGTAGTCAGAGAAAGAGACACCCTTGGATTAGCTGCAAGCTTCTGACTTTGCTCAAAACCACAAGAGAATCATACCAGAGATGGAAAAGAGGATGAACACTCACTGAATACTATAAGACCGTTGCCAGGGCATGCAGAAATGCAGTTAAAAAAGCAAAGTCTCAGCTCAAATTGAAATTGGCCAGAGACATCAAAAACTACAGGAAAGGGTCCTTCAGGTGTGTAAACAAGAGGTGCAGAAACAGAAGGAAAATATTGGCCAGTTGTTACACAGGAAAGGTGAATTAGTCACCAACACTGTGGAAAACAAAGAGGTTATCAACACTGTCTTCAGTGCTGCCTTTACTGGAACTGTTGGGTCTTGGGCCTTGGGAACAGAAATCTAGGTTAATGCAAATACAGACACTTCATTGGTGAAGGAAGAATTGATGTGTAAACTGTTATAGAAGCTTGACACTTACATACTGATGGGCCCTGATGTTACTCACCTGAGAGTGCTGAGTGGCCTGCAAGGCCACTCTCCATAACCTTTGAGAGGTCAGGAAGAGCAAGGGTCATGCCAAAAGACTGGAAGAAGGATAATGTCATTCCCATCTACAAGGGCTTAAAGGGGGATGCAGGAAATTTTATGCCCATCAGACTTCCTTCAGTCCCTGGGAAAGTTATGGAACAAATCCTCCTGGAGGCTGTCACAAGTCAAATGAAGCACATCATTGGGAAAACCCAGCATGGATCCACCAAGGACAAATGGTGCTTGACAAATCTGATTGCCTTCTATGATGAGGCAACTTGCTTAACTGATGTGGGGCAAGCAGTGGATGCTGTCTACCTGTATTTCTCCAAGGCTTTTGATGCGGTTTCCCATGGCCTCCTCCCAGAGAAACTGATGCCTTAGAGTCTAAGCAAGTGGTGTGTGCCATGAGTGGGGAACTGTCTCACAGACAACACTGAGGGGGGTGTTAAAAAGACCCTTTTCAAACTGGCAACTTGCCACAAGTATGGTCTCACAGGCATGGATATAGAGCCCAACACTGTTCAATATCTTCATAAGTGATCTGGATGATGTGCTCAAGTGCACCTTGATGAAGTTTGGAGATGATACCAAACTGAATGGGAAAGTGGACATTTTGAAAGGGAGATTCACCCTTCAGGAAGCCAAGAGAATGCTGGGATGCATCAGTAAGGGCATCAACAGTAGACATAAAGAAGGCATTATCCCACTCAGTGCTTCTCAGACCACACCTGGAAAACTGTGTTTAGTTTTGGTGCCTGCTATACAAAAGAGAAGTGGACAGGCTGGGAAGGGTCCAGAGAAGGGCCAAAAGGCCAAAAGAACTGGGAGGCCTTCATATGAGGAAAGGCTGAGAGAGCTGGTTTATTCAGCACTGAGAAAAGAAGGCTTAGGGGAGACTTTAACACCATGTTTCAGTGTTTAAGGATTAGTTGCAAAGAAGATGGAGACCCCCTTGTTACAAGGAGTCACATGGAAAAGACAAGGGGAAAAGGAAAAGTTACTCCTGGGGACATTCAAGTTGGACACAGGATGAAAATATTTCAGAATGAGAAAAATTTGCTGTTGTAATAATCTTCCCAGAGGATTGTGGTTTCCCAAAATATGGAAACTTTTAGGATTCAGCTAGACAGGTTGCTGGGCCATCTTGAATAGACTGTCCTTTGCCAAGAAAGATTGGACAAGATGACTCTTAAGGTCCCTTCCAACATGGTATTCCATGATTCTACATATAAACCCTACCCTGACCACTCCTGCTATAATCACTTCCAAGATGAGCTGAAAGCATTATAATTATGTTTTGCTTTCACATAATCACAGAATATGCTGAGTTGGAAGGGATCCACAAGGATCACTGAGTTCAACTCATGGCCCTGCACGGGACCATCCCCAAGAGTTGCACCATGTGTCTAGAGATGGAAAAGTGGATGAACGCTCACTGAATGCTATAAGGATGTTTGCCAGCACATACAGAGAAATGTTCCCAATGTCCTTCATACCTGAGTGATGCCTAGTGCTGAATGACAAACTGCCTAGTGCGTTGTAAACTTAACCTCCACTTTAAGCCCAGACCTAAGAGGGGCAGCATTCCAAAGAGGAGACTCCAGGTTAACAATCTTCAAACAGCTACAGTAAGACAAAACTTCCAGGTAAACCTGTCATGATGCCTGAATCTCTACAGACACAGTTACAGTGTGCCTTTATTGAGGCTTTAAGAAGCCTCTTCCTCTGTTGTTAAATAACACACAGAATTGTATCTAATTTTAGGGTTTTCCTTTACTGGTAGTTTATTTCGTGGTCCTCTTTGTCATGGATTACAGCTACTACGGAATCATGGAAAGAAGGGAAGAAGAAGAAGGAGGACCACTACATTTACATTAACACTTTTTCTCTATTCCTGTGCAGGCATTTACAATCAACAGGAGAGACTATGTGTAGAACTACTTTTTCACAGTTACAATTCTAAGACCTACACACACCATGTAAACTATCTAACATCACACAGCTATAGCTAAATATTAAGTAATATATGTTTCACAAAAATTACTGGATCTAAATAGTCCTTATGCAACTTTAACTTTATAAAAGAGCTCTTTTAATGTTACTCCACGGAGTTTCTGCAGGCTTCTTCTCTTACTTCTGCACAAGCTCAAGGTGTCTAGACAAATTCCATTCTTATCTCAGCAGCATGCACCTGCAAGTTTGTCTTTGGTTCACTAGCTTGAAAATGTATGTATTCCAACAACCTTCAAACTAGACTTGAAGATCATCCCATAGATCCCTCTCCTGAAGTGCTCTGGCAAGATATTAAAAATAGCATTCTGCAGTCCTCTGAAGAATACTTAGTGCCCTCCTCCAAGAAAAACAAAGACTGATTTGATGAAAACAATCAAGAGATCCAGGAATTGTTAAAGAAGAGAACTGCTCACCATGCACACCTCGCTCAGTCATCTTGCCATGTAAGAAAAGCATCCTTTTTTTCCCAAATCTTCGTTCATGAGCCCTAGCCATGATGATAGTCATGAATTACCAATAACAAAAAACAGGACTGTTATATTGAGTGACTCTGGAAAATTTTATATTTGTTCCATTTCTTCAGTTGATTCTATTTGGGTTTTTGCAAAACTCAAATGAACACATTTATAGTTATGTTATTTTTTTAATACTCAAAAATACATGATACAAGGGATTTTTCTGGATTCCAGATATACAGCAGTCTTTTGTAAGTAATCAGAATTCCTCCTCACAGAGGTTTGAATGGAGGCAATTAATCTGGAAAAATAGTCTTGCATTTTTGTATGAATAATAAAAGCTCAATTTTTACCATATTTAATTTCTAGACTTTAATAGAGGAACACAATATAAACAATTGTTGCCGAAGTCTTTTGAAGTTTTTGGACAATGAAGTGGCCTACATAATAGCAGGCATGCCAGCATCAGATGGGACTCATATTTCTCAGAGAGGGAGGAAAGTGAAAGTCTTTACTCAGAAACTAGCAGAGCTCATTGCAGAGCTCTAACCTAGATGTGATAGGGCAGAGGGACCATGCTAGTCTTGTCCCTGGAAACTGTGGGATAAGAGGCAAAGTTAGAGTGACAGGGTGCTAGGGAGGGCCCTCCACCAGTAACTCTGAGGTGAGAAAACCATTCTGGAGCACACTTGCAGTCTTACAGAAGTGAGCCAGGGACACCCGACGTAACAGAAGCCCACAGGGAAACACCTAATATCTAAGGAGTTAAGGGGTGTTCCTCCAGGAAGGTGACACATCCAACAACCCAGCTGAGGTGCCCTTACACAAATGGATGCAGCATGGGCAACAAAAAGGTTAAAAGCCCCATGCTGCTAGACAGTTATGATGTGGTTGCCATTACTGAAACTTGGTGGGAGGAATTCCATGACTGGGGTGAGACTATCAATGGCTACAGACTGTTCAGAACAGACAGAGGGGGAAGGAGAGGTGGAGGGGTTGCCCTGTACATCAAGAAGTGGATTGAGTGTGAAGAGTTGTCTCTGAAGAACAGCCATGAGCAGGTTGAAAGACTGTGGGAAAGAATCTGATACTGAGGCAACAGAGGGAACCTTGTGGTCAGTGACTACAGGCCCCTGATCAAGGGGAGCCTATTGAAAAAGCCTTCTTGCTCCAGATACAGGAGGTATTGCACTCACAGGCTCTTGTCCTGCTGGGGAACTTCAACCACCCTGACATCTGCTGGGAATATAGCATAGCGAGGTATTCCAGGGGGCTCCTGAAATGCATAAAGTGTAACTTCTTAAGCCAAATAATAGATAGCCCTACCAGAGGGGATGCATTACTGGATCTCACGATCTCCAACATAAGCAAGCTAATCAGGAACAAGACTGGAGGCAGCCCAGGCTGCAGGGATCATGCATTGGTGCAGTTTGCGGTTCAGAAGAATAGAAGTCAGATAAGGAATAAAGTTAGGCTCCTGAAATTTAGGAAAGCAAACTTCCAGCGTTTTGATGATCTAGTGAATAGGAACTTGTGGAAGACAGTCCCCAGGGACCAGGGACTGGAACAGTGGTGGTAGATCTTTAAGGAAGTCTTCACAGAATTACAGAATATGCCAAGCTGGAAGGGACCCACAAAGATCATTAAGTCCATATCCCAGCCCCACACAGAACCATCTCCAAGAGTCACACCATGTGCCTGGGAATGTTACCCAAAACACCATTACTTTGTTTTAGCTATGACTCTGCCTTCTCCATTGTGTCTGACATTTTTTTCTTTTTATGGAAGACCTTCAGTCTTCCAAAGAGCATGATTGAATTATTATTGCAGTCTAAAAGATATTTTATTAATATATGTAATGAATATACAAGGCAAGGTTGAGAAGTGGGCCCGTGGAAATGTCATGAGGTTTGACAAGACCAAGTGCAAGATGCTGCACATGGCTCAGAGCAACCCCTTGTATCAGTACAGGCTCAGGGATGAACAGATGGAGAGCAACCCTGCTGAGAAGGACTTGGGGTGGATGAGAGGCTGGACATGATCTGGCAGTGTGCTCTTACAGCCCAGAAAGCCAATTGTATCCTGGGATGCATAAAAGGCAGTATGGCCAGCAGGTCGACATAGGGGATTCTGCCCCTCTGTTCCAGTCTGGTGAGACCCCATCTGGAGTACTGCATCCAGCTCTGGGTTCCACAGCAGAGAAAGGTCATTGATGTATTGCAGTGAGTCCAGAGGAGGGCCATGAAGATGGTTAGAGGGATGGAGCACCTCTCCTATGAGGAAAGGCTGAGAGAATTGGGATTTTTCATTCTGGAAAAGAGAAGGCTTCGGGATGACTTAATGGTGGCCTTGCAGTACCTAAAGGGAGCCTACAGGAAGGTTGTAGAGTCTATTTGCAAGAGCATGTAGTGACAGGACAAGGGGAATGACTTCCAACTTAAAGAGAGTAGGTTTAAATTAGATATTAGAAATGAATTCTTTACTATGAGGATGGTGAGACATTGGAATAGGTTACCCAGAGAAACCTGTGGATGCCCCATCCCTAGAAGTGTTCTAGACCAGGTTGGATGGAACTCTGAGCAACCTGTGAAAGGTGTTCCTGAAGAGGATATCATGTCCCTAGTAGGGGCGTTAGACACAGATGATCTTTAAGGTCCCTTCCAACTAAAGCCATTCTATGATTCTAAGCCTGGCATTTATGACTTTTTATATAGAATCTCACATAGAATAAGACTGACAGCTAAGATGGGCTATTTTTGATCAGAAAAGCTAAGCTGCCAGGCTGCAGTCATGACTGACAGACAAAAGAATGAATTTATGCCATCCTAAAGAGTTTCTCAGAAGGATGTTACCAAGATAATCATCAAATTTAATTATATTGGCTGATTCACTTACATTATTAGAGCATGACAACATTCTACGTTCTAAAACGATCAGCCTTTGAAATTTTCTGGTCTGATATAAGAAAAGCCAGGTTTCCAGTGACAGTATGGAACAGGATTGGAGCTGAGAGTGTATACAGCAGTAATGACTCCACAGTTGTAAAAGCAGGTGATAAATTGTCAGCTTCTCAAATCCTTTAGTTTGACAGGTGTACATTCACTGGAATAAAATTTTTCATTGATATTTCACTTTGGGGAGAGGAAAGTATTTGGAGGTTACTATGATTTTCATACTATTATAGAGCACTTTGAGTTTTATAGGATTGGTTTGGTTTTTTTTAGATTAACTATCAAGTTTCACTTCAATGTTTTTAATTCTAACAAATCTTCTCTCCATATTACTGTGAAAGCACTAAGGTCAGTGTTAAGTATAATTTTTGTCAAAGAGCTGGATTCTATACTAAATTAAATTTTGTATATTTTAAAATGTATTTTATATATTTTTTTAATTTTCCCCTCTGCAATACTGAAATATTTGACACAGAGCCATATGAAACAAAAAAAAATTATGCCTAGTATGTAGTGAATAATCCTGTTAACATAGCTTTTTCAAGAAAAGGCATTCTCAAGCACACCAAGACACACTCAGGAAGGATTTTAATCATAGCATTGATAATTTGGAAGAGAATCAGAAAATACTTAAAATAAGGCAACTTAATTTCTTCTTTTCATGTTTTTAATCATTAAGTCATGTAGCAGAAACAGTGCTGGTAAATTAACCAACCACTGAAAATAGAAAATAAAACAAATGCTAAATAATAATTTGCCTGTTATTATTATTGTATTTCCTCAAACAGACCCTATATTTTCAATTAGATTCTTAAAAAAATCAGTAATTTGTCTGGAAGAGCCTATACTTGGCTGAAAATCTAGGAAGATTTCCATCTAAGTAGAAAATGTAAGTAGATGCCTATGAATACAGATTTTTACCTGTGAAACCTTTCAGTGATGGTTTCTGTCATTTGATTGTGCATAATTTTGGTTTATATGGATGTACTCTTACACATATGCATAGACTATGAAGAAAAATGTTACTTCTCAGAGTCACAGACTGGAAGAGACTGACAAGACTGGAGTCCTTAAACAACAGAGATTCAACATACACACTGTGTAATGCCAAAAGTAATGAACTTCCAAACCCTTTCTAATACCTTCCAATAAACTTTAAAAGACTAGTATGTTACTGGCAAGGACAGGACAGAATCAACACTGCTGTAATTAATGAAAAATGCAAGTGTGAAAGTTGATGGTCCAGAAATTTAACTAAAAACTAAAAAAGTCATGAACACTGGGGTTTCTTAGAAGAAGTCTGCTGGAGAAATGGAAAAGCAAGATAATAGAAAGTTCTGGTTCAAAGCTGTCCAAAAAATTTCCCCAAAACTCAACAACAATGATAACAAGAAGTTACTGTTCTAAATACAGTTTAAAGAGAGATAATATTCTGCTTATTTTCGTTTCACTGATTATCACTAATAAAAGACTTCTCTGAGCATTTTGTCTGCTGCTGAATCTTGTTTTTTCAATTGCAGAGTTAGGTATCAATCAGTCTTTGCAAAAGTCACCTGTACTGAGACATGGCCGTTCAAGAAATGGCCAGATTAGCATTTCTGAGGGGATGAAGTAGAGTATATATTTTCATAAAGGACAGATTGACAGTCTTACCTGAATCTCCAGACATTCTCTGCTTTTAAGCCAAAAATTATGTAGAGTGGCCTAGGTTTGAGAAAGCCATCCACTCCACGTCTATGCACTTATTTTCCATTCAGTTGGACAAACTCAGGCAATCTATAAAACAAAACTCATGCAAGAAGGCAAAAAGTCTTATTTTGCTTCTATACCACACAAGGGGTTAAATCTGAATATCTTACTAAACACATCCAGCAGTCTTCTACCACATACCAAATGATGTAATTATAGCATACACAAAAAAGGATAAAACTCCTGCTAGATGGACTACCATGTCTTTTTTTAAGTGTAAGGCAAAAGAAAAAAAAACCAAATTATTTTTTTCTTCTTGAATATGTATTCATAGAAATGTTTTCATGATATTTTCACTGTAACACTATATATATGTGTTGTATCATTGCTCTTATGCTGTAGCACCATAGGATTAGCTATAGCTGATTCTGAAGCAGCAAAGGAATGACCTGTTAGTTTTCAAAGATGAAGGCTTCTTGAGCAAGGAATAAATAAGAAACAAAATCACAAATCTGACTTCTGGGAATATGGACATTGTAAATTGAGATGATGAGACCATACTTAATAAGAGCACTAGGAAAAAGGAGGTGGTGAATTCAACAACAGCAAAAAGGATATGAACTCTAAATTTTAAAGGTCTAAAAGACATATTTCAATGGAAGTATTTCATTCCTCCAGGGTCTCTGAAAAAATTAATAAACATATTTATTACACTAAAAAATTGTGCTGCCTCTGTGTCTATCTTACATTTTCCACTTTAGAAAATGGAAGTTAGCTGGCGGGACTACAAAAATTATATTAAATACATACCTCCTGTGTTTATCAGTAAATCTGCTGACTTTCAGCACCCCCCCAGACTCATTTCCTTACCTAGATGATATTTTCTATGAAAGCAGTTACAAATAAACCTAGGCAGATGTGAGCAACCTGGCAACATTGAATGTGACTCAGGAATTCACTATAACCCCAGACTGTGTGTCTGTACCCTTGTAAATACCAGACAGAATATATCCTGCTCTGAAGGAAAAAAAAAAAAAAAGATGAAATGATCTTTCTTATCTTCCCAATTTTATTCCAGTGCAAGGGTTATTTCCTTACAAAGCATATAACAAGAATTATAGTGTCAGCATTGATGACAAAATCAAAGTAGAGTGGTAAGCTAATCAAGTGATACTGCATGAGCATAGTGTAGATTTGACATAATCTCTAAGTGTATATTTGTTGTGGACTGTAATATATTTTATGCCTTTTCTAGTCTCTGCTTGGGCTATATAATAAATGTATTATTGCCCTATTTCTTGAATTGACATTTTTCATTACTCTCTTCAGGGTTATTTTTTTCTTTTCCTACATGGCTTTAATAAGAATTGAGAAGACTTTAAAACCGTAATTCCAAACTGTGTTTTTTGCAAATGTTATTAGAAAAATGGTTGCAGCAGAGATTTCAGAACCACTAGTTACAATGCAAAATTTAATGTATTTTCAGCATACATAACATTGTCTAAATCTCATAATTGCTGGACCAAACAAGTGTCAGAATTTATAATAACAATACCAACAAATTCTGAAAACAGGATGCTGAAAGAATAATGATGATACATTTCATTCTGAACATGCGTTCTACCTCAAGTAAGTTTATTTTTTTGCTGGTTACCTTTCTTATCCTGGACGGAATCTATATCGCAGTGTCCTGGTTTTGTTGGGGTTAAACTTCTACATAGTAGAAGGTACAGTGTCATGATTTGAATTTGGATTTTCCCTTTGTTTTTCTGTCCTGTTAGCCTGTCTTCATCTTGATCCATGAGTTTTACCTTTTTCTCCAATTCGTTTTCCCGTCCCACTGGGGGAAAGTGAGCAAACAGCTGCGTGGTGTTTAGCTGCTTGCCAGGTTAAACAACAACACTCAGTCAGTCAATACATAAACGTGAATTCAAAAAAGAATTTTCTATGATTGCCTGACCCCTGTTAAACAAATGGAGCTTTTCTATCCAAACCTACTCCAGTTCTGGCAATGGACTTTCAATAGAGTCTGTACAGTTACTTTTTGCCCTACACAGGTCCAGAATTGTAGATTGAATAGTAATGTTTTTCTTTCACTCTTTGTTGATACCACCTGTAAGTGGCCCAGATGGTCATTTTCAATGTGCTCAGCTTTATGAACTCTATTTTATGAAACTTGTGATGTAAAGCAAAATTTATATAGCAACCTTATTCTTTTATATTAGCCTGTCTGTCATGAAATCTACTCATTTGGAAACTTATTTTAACTCAGCATTGCTAAGGACACTACTAAACCATCACAGTGCAACAGTAACCTGCAAGACAGTACAGTATCATGGGATATTTTTAAGGGAAACAATATACTTAGGGTAATTAAGAGATAGGATTGTGGAACTAATTTTTCCAATAAATTAAATCAATGGAAATAATGTGTGCTTTTAAGTTTGGAATTTGACCTTCTGTGTAACCAGTCACCTTATTAAGCAAATTCACCCTTATAAGGATCTGTGCGCAATAAGTGCACTAACTACTACATCAGCAGTAAGAAGGCTACAGATAGATGGCTTACACTGTAAGATCCCATTTGGTCTGTTGGGAGAAAGTTTCTTTTTTGTAATAAATAGTAGAAGCTTATGGAGTCTTAAATATCTTTAAAGCGGTAAAAGGAGTTACCGCATTCATGATGGGAATTCAGTTGTTCTGTAGTACGTGGCCAGTTTGGAATGTAAAGCGTTTTTAGATATTTGCTGCATGCTTTCAGAATAACAAAAAAATTAATTGTATCAGGACTACATCTTACTGTGCACCTCTCTCTTTCAAACATGCATAATTTACTAACAAAAAAACAACAACAAACAAAACCCCCCAAACCCCCAAGCATGTTGTCAGTGCTTGATACAGGAATTATTTTCACATACTGCAGTATATGAAAAAACAGAGAATGAGACTGATGCAAGTAGTTCTTTGAATACTTTGAAATTTTTAATCACACCTTCTGATTTTTCTAAATAATTCTGTGACTTCTTAAAACAGAGAAAAGGCCAAACCCACTGGAAGTTCACTTGAATGAGGTTATGTTTATTATTGAGGTAGAAGGTAAGAGAATTTGCCATTGCATTGCTACACTGCAGCTAAATCTGCTATCCTGCCAGAAGTTGTTTGCAATTAAACAGATGTACCAATTGGAAAAACAATATAAATAAAGAAATATCAAAGCAGATTAAAAAAACATAGTTAGGCCTCATGCTGAACACACAAAAATACAGTATTTTCAAATTTTGCATTGAACCCTCCAGATTAAAAAAAAAGTCTGTAATTGTGATTGTGTTATGTTTCTCTTTTTTTTCAAATGCAAAAAACATTATTTGGCTACTACTTTAGTCTGTATTTTACTATATTATTCTATACTTGATGCAGTTTAATAATATTGTAATGTTTCTAATAATATTTTTAAAACCATCATAAATTGATTTAAATGCAGAGATATTTGTTTGACTATATGCTTATTTATAATCTTTGATCCAGATAATTAATTATTGGAACTCCATAAGTACTTGCTCTGTGACTTTCAGGTTTATGTTGACATTCTAAACATGAAGTATTCCTTGGCAGCATCCATAGTCTGTGTGAAATTGCTTCCTTTGCAAGTGGACCAAATGCTCTTTTCCATAGCTATTCCAGTTATAGCCAGAAGCTGATGTATGATGAGAGAATGCTGTCATTTTTGTGATGTATGTGTACCTCCAAGCTGCTCCTTGGGTCCCTCTACAGAATAAAAACGGTGCTGATTAGTTCATAATCGAATTAGAATAGTGAGCTGGATGTTTTGGCTTCAAAACATCAGAGATTTTTGCAAAAACTCCTTTTTAATTATAAAGGCAAAGGATTCTTTCCTATTTTCTCTTTCTAAATTCCACAGAAGCCTCTTGCTTTTTATGCTTCAGTGAATGTCTTGCAAAAGAATTTTCAGTCTTCTCCTTTGACCATTATTTGGGTCTAGGATTTTTTTGTACTTCTCAAAACCCAGACTCATTTTTGTTACCTGAAAACTTTCTACTCCCTCTGTCCATTATTTAAGCTTACCTCCTATGCATTTGAACACAGAACATTTCTAAGCTCTATTCCACAGAAATGCCATTTTCCCTTCTTCAAAACCTTTTTTGCCAGTCATATTGTTCTTCTCAATAATGTCACTGGGTTGTGATCAGTGGAAGACTTGACTTAGAAGATGGGATATCTGTTGAGGCAAGGCTGGTCACAATTAATTTGCCATTGCTCCTTCAACTGCAGTTTGGCCAAGAAAGAAGCTTTGAGGACTAGTTCTCATAAATTATCAAGAAGTAGCTCAGTCAGTTTTTAGAGTTGAAGCAGTTAGCTGCAGTCCTCTACTCATTAAAGAGGCAGCTAACAGGTGATAGGATAGACAATTAACTGCAGCAGCAACAACAAAGACAGCATTTTCTTGGGCCAAGAGAGAATAACTTAAATTGCCTTGTTTGAAACTTCAAAGCCATTAATATATATACTTCAAACAGGTAAACGTTTTCTTTCAGCACAGTGGAGGTAGGCTACACTTTGGCAAAATAGATAGAAAATGGGACTTGTCCTCTTTTCTCTTTCAAACTTTGCTTATTTTCTTCTTTTGTTTTTTGACTTTTCAGTGCTCATTTATAGGGCAAAGTCTCTTTTGATGTTGGGCTGTTAGGTTAAATGAAACAATAAAATCCCTATATGCTAATACCTACATCCTGAGTCAACAAGGATGACTTTTGTCAGGAAGATGGATATTTAAATTACACATTCTCCAAGTAAACAGAGTTTTTGATCAAGTGAGGCTTCGCCATAGCTTTTGAAACAAGTGGTGCATTTTCTTCTACTAAGTTGTCACTGTCTTAAAAGAATTCTTATTCTGAAGTGACTTTCTGAGGTAGTTAATTTAGCTTACTGCTCAGTATGGATTTATGAAGGATTGTTTACTGAAGACAGGAAATTTTATCACTATAGAGTGACTCAGCATCAGTTTGTTGGGGTTTTTTAAAGTCTTGGGTGATGTAATATTAATTAAGGATGACTGATTACTATAATAGGGATTGAAGTCTTCTGTTTAAAGAATAGTAACAAAGGACCAACAATATTCTTGACCAGAGCAGAGCTGGACGATAGCTGAGGGCTTAATGTTAGATTAGACCCCAAACTAGTTTACTCCAGCAAATTCTGATGAGCAGGGTGATGAAATTTTCTATTTCCAAAGTGTCCTTTTACTGTGAATATAGTGATGTAATTGAGTGATTGATTTTTTAAAATGCCAAATATTGATGATATGTCTTGAGAAGTGATACATTAAAGAGTATGTAAGGTAGTACATTGCAAGAAGATTATCCTGGGAGGTATTGAAAAACATATAAAGGACAATCTAGTCAGCACAGCTTCATGAAGGGAAAGTTCTGCTTGTCAAACTTGATTTCCTTTTATGACAAAGTAACCCACCTAGGTGATCAAGGGAAGCCAGTTGATGTAATCTTTTTGGATTTCAGTAAAGCTTTCAATACTGTCTATCCTAGGACCCTTCTGGGCAAAATGTTCAGCACACAGCTGGATAAGCACATCATGTGGTGGGTAAGCAATTGGCTCATGGGTTGAACACAGAGGGTAATAGTGAATGGAGTGACATCAGACTGGTGACCTGTCAACAGTGGGGTTCCACAGGGCTCCATCTTGGGCTCTGTGCTCTTCTACATCTTCATAAATGAGTTGGACACAAGACTTGAAGGTATACTAAGTAAGTTTTCCTATGATAATTTGGGAGTAGTTGTTCACTCCCTCAAAGACAAGAAGGCCCTGCACAGAATTAGAAGAATGGGCAATCCCCAACTGTCTGAATTTGAACAAAGACAGATTCTGCACCTGAGATGGGATAACCCTAGTTGTTTGTATAGACTAGGGAATGAAAGGCTGGACCACAGCACCATGGAAAGCTATTAGTGTCCAAATGAAGACTGTGAAGATGGTGAAGGGCCTAGAGAGTAAGCCATATGAGAAGAGTCTGAGATCATTTGGCTTAGTCAGCCTGGAGAAGATGAGATTGAGGGGAGACCTCCTTGCAGTCTACAGCTTCCACAAGAGAGGAAGAGAAGGGGCAGATGCTAATCTCTTCACTCTGGTGACCAGTGACTTGACCTGAGGGAATGGCATTAAGCTGTTCCAGGGTAGGCTTAGGTTAGATACCAGGAAAAGGTCCTTCAGCCAGAGCGTGACTGGACATTGGAACAGGCTCTCTGGAGCAGCAGTCAGAGCCCCAAGCCTGACAGTTTAAGAAGTGCTTGGACAATGCTGTCAGGGACATGGTGTGATTCTTGAGGCTGTACTGTACAGGACACTGTGGGTCCCTTCCAACTCAGCATGTTCTATGATTCTATGATAAATGCATAATAATCACGTTGCTTCTTTCTTTTCTTCACTAAAATGGAAGAGGGGTACAATTTTGTTCTGCAGATGCAGAGAAAAATCTGGTTTTGGTGTCAAGGAGTGAACAAACATGGATGAAGGTTAGTATAATCATCCTGGTGTTCTAAAAGGCTTTTGATAATGTCCCCATAGTAGAGGCTGCAGAAGCTAAACAAGAGGGTATAAAAGAGGAAGTCTCTCTTCTATGCATAACAAACTGAAAGATAGATAATAAGGTGCAGGAGCATGTGGATTTGCAATGTCGTTCTTGTGGTGAAGTGAATAGGAAAGCTCTGCAAGAGCTTTAGTAGTTGTGTTGTTCAACATGGAACAAATGGTCTGAAAAAAGATTTAGAGAAGGGCAGAAAATCTTAGAAACATGCAAAGAGTAGGAGGAAGGCTTGGGTAGGCAGGACTCATCAGTGTGGAAAAATGATAATTTTACACCATGTAATAAAGTTCTGTAAAGTCTTGAAAGGTGTGAAGTGGGTAAATTATCTCTGTAGTAAAAATAAAAAAAAAATTAGGGGCTATCAAAGATTTTAGGAATCAGGTTGAAAACAAGTAAAAAGAGGGGTAGCAGAGTCCAGATCTCTGATATCTTGTGTCAATGGACGGTGTGTGTATAAAAACTGTGTGGAGGTCAAGGGAAGATTGGCAAAGTACCTGAAAGAGGATTATGTTGAGTGTCACCAAGTAGCCAAATTACATGGCTCAGCAAAGTCTCTGAGCTGAAATACCAGAGAATGGCAGGGAGAGTACTCCAGGGCAGTGTCAGTTCTTGTTCTCTTCCACAGTTCTTGTTCTCTTTCAGAAGTCCATTTATGTCTACTGGGTTGAGTTTGGACTGGACTGACAGCAAGCTAAATAATGTGCCACCTGGACCCATGATCTGACCACTGGTGGCTTGTCTTCTATATTTGCATTTTTCTGATAGACTGTAAATGTTGAGTTTTACAGAGTATATGTTATGGTATAGTGATCCTACTTTACCAACATGTTCAAACACAAATAGATATTCCTCAAATGCTAGAAGGAAAAAGGAGTTTGGCATCTGAAATTCTAGGCAACGTTAGGTAGACTTCCTGAGACTTATACTAAACATATGGGTTTTTTATGTGTTGGTGTGTTGGGTTTATGTCGCAAGGTTTTGGTACTGGGGGGATTCAGGGGTGGCTTTTGTGAGAAGACACCAGAAGTTGCTTCTCTGTTGGGCAGAACCAGTTCTGTTCTATCTGGCTTCAACAGGGACTTACCACTGGCCAAAACTAAGTGCATCAGGTACATAGGTAGCACCTCTGCCATAACATATTTAAGAAGGCAAAAACCCACTGTGCAACTGTAGCTGTGAGAAAGGAGTGTGAGTAGATAAGAGAAACAACTTTGTGCACACCTAGGCCACTGAAGAAGGAAGAGGGGAAGGAGGTCCAGGAGCTAGAAAAGAGATTGTCCTGCAGCCTGCGGTGAAGACCACAGTGACATATGTTGACCTCCTGCAGCTCATGGAGGTTCACAGTGGAATAGATATCTATGCTGTGTCCCCTAGAAGATCCCATGCCAGAGCAGCAGGACTGTCCTGAATGAAACTGCAGGCCATGAGCAGCCCATGTTGGAGCAGCATTCTGAGAGGACCTGTGGTGCATGATGAGAGAAGCCCAAGCAGGAACAGGTTTTCGAGCAGGATCTGAAACCCTGTGGAGGGACCCACATATGATCATTCTATTCCTCACAGACTTGATCCCATGAAAAGCACCTCTGCAGTACCAGTTCATAAAGAGCTGCAGCCTGTGAAAAGGACTCTGTTGAAGAAGCCCCATGCTGGACCAGGCAGAAAGCATGAGGAGGAAGGAGTGGCAGAGAAAAGGTGCAAGGAGCTGACTGCAACTCTCATACCCATCCCTCTGCACTTCTCAGGAGAAAGAGGAGATAATAGAAGGGTAGGCAGTGAAGCTGAGCCTGGAAAGAAGGGTGGGGTGATGGTAAGGTGTTTTTAGATTTGTCCTTATTATTCTACTCTGACTAATTGCCAATATATCAAATAAATTTTCCCCAAGTCAAGTCTGTTTTGTCCATGTTGGTAACTGCTAAGTGGATCCCTTGCCCTTATCTCAACCAATCAGCTTTTCGTTGTACTTTTTCTCACTTGTTGATGGATGAGGAGTGATAGAGCAACTTGGTGGACCAAGGGTTGGACTCGATGATCTTGGAGGTCTTTTCCAACCCAATCGATTCTATGATTCTATGATTCTATGCCTGGTCATCAGTCAAGGTCAATGCACAGCAAGAAAGAGTCACAGTAACAAACTGGACCATAAAAACAAATGTAACAAAAAGCACCCTGGGTAATAGATACAGAACTTCTTAAAAGTGTTTTATCAAAATATATAATTGAAAAAATAAATTATTATATTTGGACTGTTAACTGGACCTGCACATTACTTCTTTTTTTTGGTCATGATTGTAATGAAACCCTTTTTAAAGGTAAAGCAATATTCTGCTCTATATTATTTGCAGATACTCAAAATATTGTATGTGTCAGTGGTTTTGAGATACAGTGTATTGTCAAATCTCAGCTGAAGGTACCATCAGATTGATGAACAAGGCAAGTGGAAAAACAGTAGATGAGAAATGAATGAGCTGATTTTGATCAGCTGAGCTTCTACACAATATTTTGTTAATTCATGTAAATAACTACAGCCCTGTCAACGTTTATTGTTGGGGAAGCTTGGACACTTTTGTACTAGGAAATACAACATTACAGCAATAGACTATATTTATCCAGAGGACTTAACAGTGTAACCAAAGAATATTTTTTTCAGTGTAAAAGAAGTTGGACAGACAGGTGGGGAAAAGGAAATAGCAAGTTCCAAAATTTACTTTAGAATTAAAGAGAAAGGAATAAAGGGAAAAAAACCCAAAGTAAACAAATCAGTAGATAAAAAAGAAAGTGGGCAAGGAGTGAGTATAGAAAAAACCTAAGATGAAAAGTTTGGGTAAGGTGTAAGGAAAAGGGCTGAAAACGATACCAAATCAGAACAGGACGAAGAAAGGCTAAAGGACTGAGACTTTCCCCTTTTTCTGGTTTTGCACCCTGCACTGAATGCCAAGTCTCTTGCTAGATTTTTTTTTAATAAATTTTTCCCTAAAAAGAGGAAAGAAATTTTCTGACTTCTGGCTCCCCTTCCTTTGCTCTCAGCATTCCCAGTTACACTATTCTATTTCCATACAAACATTAATACAGAATACTCCTTGAGGACCCCTTTTTAATATTCTGCTTTTACAGTGGTAAAGGGTCAGCTTAGAACATTGGCTTCAGACTTAGTGGGTTTTCTATGCATCATTAATCTGGGGTTTGAAATACACTATATTTTGAACAACCAAGAAAATGAACAGTGACATTATCTTACCATTTACCAATAAACCAACAGTGTTTTGATTGCTTTACTGAGTTCTTAATATGGAAGGTGCAGGTGGACATACTGGGAAGCTTTATAAAGAGCAAAAAGGATTTTTTTAGTCATCATGACAAGTTCTTTCCTATTCTTATACAAATTTGCCTTGTGTTCTCAAATTGATCCCGTCTCACTTTTAAACTAGTGTGTTAGGCTGAGCTTGTAAAATGACAACTGCCAAATACAGTCAGAGTCTCCCTTCCCCCACTGAAAGAAAGGGGGAAAAACTTTATACAGGTTTATATATTTATACATAAAAGAGAAAATTAAAAGTAGACTACAATATAACATACACCTATACAATTTAGATACAGCAAATAATTCTTTCATCTCCCCATCGAACACAAATCCCACCATTCTAGCTACAAATCACCCAAGAAAACTCAATCCCCCGAGGGACAGACCCAAGCAGAGGGAAAGACTAAATATTTTGCTCTCCTATAATACCATAGCAGCAAGTGGCGGTGGGGCCTGGTCCAAGAAAATGATACTTCCCAGATGAGTAGCCATGAAGGAACTGACCAGGCACCTCCTACACTCACTTTATACTTGAGGTGATGTCAGAATATGGTATGGAATACCACTGGCCAGTAGCAGTCAGTGTCAGCTGCCTGACCAGCTTGAGTGAGCTGATAATCCAAGGTCTGCTCTGAAAACTAAAGCCTAAATTTAGGCCTAGCTAAACCCATAACAACTAGTTAGATTTGTTCTTTAAGACCTTCCAGAACCTCGCTCTTTCTTCTAACCTCCAGCCTAAATTTTCCCACTTACATCCATTTGTTCTTGTGTCAACCTTGCCTTTTAGTTTAAATAGCTTTCTCCTTCTTTGGCAATTATCTACCTCTGAAGTATTCATAGA
The DNA here is from genome assembly GCF_047495875.1 of Pithys albifrons albifrons. Classification (NCBI taxonomy): domain Eukaryota; kingdom Metazoa; phylum Chordata; class Aves; order Passeriformes; family Thamnophilidae; genus Pithys; species Pithys albifrons. The sequence continues at coordinate 77,874,964 of NC_092460.1, forward strand.
GAGCAATGATATACCCTATCAGACCCCAATAAGTTATTTTAGTCTACTCTTACAAGATAAGCTCTTTTTCCCCCCTGATCATCTTAACAGCCCTTCTCTGCAACTATTGCAGTTTAATTAATCTCTCTTAAACACAGGCTATCAGAACAATGTATGCACTATTGCAGAGGAAGTCTTACCAGTGCCTTGTCTAATTGAACTAACAAGACTTCCTTATCTCTAAAAATAATACTTCCCTTTATACATTCTAGGAATTCATTTGCTTTATCATGATTACTTGCTATATTTTATACTCATATTCTGGCTGATTAACCTATAGCTGGAAATTCACAACAAATTACCAATCTATTTATTTGTTCTCCATACTTCCATCTCTCTTTTAAACATAACAAAATTAGACCTAAGTATAGAACAATGAAATGTAAAGACTTTATGGAGAAAAATACATCGATATTTCATAGTTCAATGCTTTATGTCTAATCCTGTATCTGTTGCAATTTTATGAAAAGTTTTTCTTGTAACTCTGCTTTCCAAATGATGGACCTTCTCCTCATTTGGGCCCAGTGTTCCCAAGGATGGTAAAACCAGAAAGGTTCAATGACTTACTTGTATAATTTTGTTGAAAACCTTTGCATATGACATTAAGGTTATAGTTTAACAAATCATTCAAATATATGCTCAGCATAAACAAGTTTTATTTGTCTTGCGACCTTATTTCCCTGAAACAGAGGACTAAACCAATGAATTACTTTCATGTGCACATTACACATAACAGTATTCCACAACAAAAGGGCAACAAAATAGCCAAGAAATTATACTATTTCAGTCCCGACTTACAAATTAATATGAAAGGAATAATTTTTTAATTAATTCTCTGGGGTACTTTCTGTAATGGGGTCTTTAGCAGGCAGCACACCAGCTGTACTATACAGCTTCTCCTACAGTCATGGCTTGATTAAACTTTTTACATTTCAAGAGATCTTACCACATAAATCTGCATTTCTGAGAAGTGCTGTTGACAAAAGGCATTACTTCCAATTACACTGAGGCTCAATTACTACCCATCATGACAGATATGAAATTAATCCCTGTCAGAAATATTTGCTATGTCAGAAGTGCATGAGCTGCCTGTTGTCTCATTCTCACTATTAAAATTATCACAAGGAAATTAGCTTCCTATGTCTTGATCCCATGGATTCCATGAACTTGAGAGATCTTAAATACTATAAATTCATTGCTTTCTTCAATTAAAACCATCAACAAAGCAGGCTCAAATTTGAATATTTAGACTTCACACAAACAAATAGAGGGCTATTTTATTTAATATTACTAGAAGTTGGATTGCGAGCTGATAATGGGAGGGAAGTTGGTACTGCAGATTTAGGACTGCAATAGCCTGTTGTAAAATCTGTAAATTTCTTTGTATTTCAGTTTTGGGCTTTCTTGTGCCTGATGACTTGTCTAACAACCTTCAATGTACTCAAATATTACAGCTGACATTTGGGAAATTTTTACAATAGAACAATTACATGAATGCTTATTAATAGCAGTACAGAGATATGCTTATAATTTAAGAGATGAATAGAGGACAAGTAGAAAGAAATTTAGCTAAACCAATTTAAGACATTCCAACTGGAGACAGCAGTTGAAATACTTCCAATTAAACCCAGAAAAAAACAGGCTACAGAGATAGTGCTCCAATATTATGAGATTTTCAGCAAAATAGAAATGCACACTTTTATGTGTTTTGTTGAAAAAATATTCCAGGAATTCCAGGAAAAGGAAGAGATGTATTTACTCTAGAGAGGCAAAAGCTATAGGAAGGCTTGGCAATGCCTCTGAATATAAGTTTGTCAAATGAATATATAACAAACAAATAGGAAAGAGCTCTCTTTGTTCACTGGGGAGAGAACTTGTGGTAAAAGGCTTTAAGAGCAGCTGGAGATACTTGATTTTACACAAGCAAAGCTTTGTGACAGAAAGTATTGAGACGAGGGAGAGGTGCTCTACTGGGAGTCTCTATCTCATGGTGTTTTTAAGAACTGAAATGTGATGTCAGTGATGACTATGTTGCCTTTCTTCTAGCCTTGAAAAAGAGGATAGACTAGAACGTCTGAGGTTCTATGGTCTCCTGCAACTCTGTAGGAGACCACATAACTGTGCAGAAGACCACAGAACCATTAGTGAAATCGCTGCCTTCTCTTATTTTTTTCACAGTAAAGTGCTTGCTTAAGTTTCTGCAAGGCAAAGGCATTTCTAAACTGCAAATTGTAAAATTGTTTCAAAATTGTTGTGAAATCCTTATCTTTTCTTTTGCTTTGGAGGTAGATAATTGTGTTTGCTACCAGATCTAGACTTTATTTTTATCTTCATTGTATGATTCCTATTACTTGACTCTGTGTATGGACAATGAGCCTTCCACAGACACCAGGTTGTTTGGCTGCAACCTACACAGTGATATGAAAAGAACTGGAAGTTACTAACATTGGTTGAAAGACATCATGTCAAACTGACTGATCAATAAAGAGAAATCACCTATAGAAAATAAATTTCTCCTTCAAACAGAGAAGAGGGCATCAGTTCACTGCAGCTAAGAGGACCTCTTTTGCATTTACATCCTGAGAAAAAAGTGTTATGCAATCCTCGGGTAGAAATCAGCTGGACTAATACTAGAAGTGCCACACATGCACAGGTTATCTGTCATTTCTACTTCTGAATCGGGTCTGGAAGGAACAATGACTGCATTAGTTGCTTGAAGACTATGGCAGAATAAAGGTCCTAATTTCTTTTCTTTTTATCTGTCCTTTCATTTAAAGAAAATATGGATTTTTCTGAAAGGGAAAAATGAAGAAACAGTCATTGGAGGACAAACTGGAAACAGCTGAGACTGTGTCTCTGCATTCCTAAGGAGAAAACAGCTGAACCCTTATCTAATTCAAAAAGGAACATAGTTTTTCACGATGAGAAAGTCCACCTGAACCCTAGAGATGATCAGGTGGGTGCCTAAGCACAATTATTGCCATGCTTTTTAAGCATCTGGTGTTGACTCAATCCTTGTATCAGAGTAGAAGGAATATGAATATGTATCTCAAGGTACTGTGTCAGGTAAAATGTCTTTTACTTGGAAAGAAGCATTCAGGAAGACTAAGAAGGAGTTATGATGACAAATGGTTTTCTTACTAAGGTGGTTTTTTCCTTCTTCAAGCCTTAAACATTGCAATACCACTAATGAGCATTTTATTTTACCTACATCTGTTACAATTTCCCCCTATATATTTAAGACATAAATTTGAGATTTCAAATAAATGTTCAATAACAAAATATTGTTTTATTTTATCTTTTTAAGATGAGGAAAGAACAGTAACTACTATATCCTTTTAATGAAATCAAGTTAGTTGAAACCTGAGGGTGAAAATAAAATGAAACCTGCAAGAGAAACACAAGCAACCCCAAATGTATGGTTTTGTCTGTCTATACTCTGCCTAGAGGAGCCAGTAACAATCAAATTTCCAACCATTACTGAATATGGACATGTTCTAGGGAGATCACTCTACTTTTAAATGGGGAGACTCAACTGTAAACTTTCTGTTACTGTGAGAAAATCAAAACTCCCTTCAAAGCACTCATCAGGCAGCAGGCATGCATTTGGCCAGATGGATAGGAAATATCTGTCAAGAGTAAAATAATCCTGCTATTTGCTGAATAGCAGCCAATAGTAGTTCACTGCTTTTATGTAGAAAAGAGGATTAGTTTATTTCCAATTTCTGATTAATGATCTGCGAATGGATCTTTGGCCAGTGTGTGCTTTAAATCACATGTGGCCATGAGGATATAACATTTGATTGACTTGCATATGGATCTCATTAGGAACTAGTGAAAGACTTTATTTACAAAATGCACAGGGATATAACCTTTCCTCAAAACAAAAGAAAATTTAAAAAATTGTTCTCTGACAGTAGAGACAAAAATTAGGAAGCAGGCTCCATGCTGAGCATGCAGTCAGCTGCTTAGCTTTAATCTTTGTCTGGCAAAATATTTGATAAGTGATGAAAATTTGATCTTTATGTACCCAGACATAGTCTATTGCTTAGCAAAAAAATCTTCCATGCCTTGACATATGGGTCATGTAACTGCCAAGAACACCTCCTGTCTGGCTTTGGTGCAAGAACACATGATGGCAGGAACAGAGATCTTGCTGAAAAATACCAGAAAGCAGAAAAGGCAGTACAGTTGGTAGCAAAATTGCACTTCAGATACCACTGTGCACAGTTAATTGTGTTGACCTTTAAGAGAAATAAAACAAAAGTGCTAATAGAAATTTGTTTTTTTTAACTTTTCTTCATATTTGTATTGGCTTTATATGAAATATAGGTGGACAGTCTGACTATTTTTGCTCTGTAGACAGAAAAAGAACTAATTGTAAGACCTATCCTTTTCATAGAAAGTATAACCAGATTTGAAAATGGAAATTGTTGTGTTTAATTCAATTCAACTGTATAATGTGCTTTTTTTTATAAAGGAAAACATTAATTGTAAATAAATAACAAAATCTATTAATACATATAATAATTTCTATAGTTCAAGAGAGACTTTTATTATTTTGTCATTTCATGCATCTTTTTATGGCACTTATGGATGTTTTGGCAAAGCATGATCATGCTGAATTAGAGTCATGCACTCAGAAGTGCCAGAAGGAAACTCATCTTAGTGGCCTATATTTACTGAGTGCTAATGAGTATTTTGCTTTGGATTTCATGAGGCAGGTCACTTTATGCTAACAAATCAAAGTTACTGGTTGCATTTGCAGATGCTGAATGAACTGTAGTTGTTGCAGTTGTCAGTGGAAAAGAAGCGGACAGATTAAGATCCTGGACACGCAGTTTAGAATTGAGATATAAATCCTCCATCCATGAGTCCTACTGAATGAGGTTGTCTCATACCTTGCAGAAAAAATTGCATACCTCTGGCAGCTCTCCTCAATGTAGTGTTGGGTCACACAGCAGAAATATCTACTCTCCTTTTTGAGTATGGATCCATGCTTTCATTCACACTCAAGCTTGTTTCTTGACCTTGGATCAAAATCAGAGACAAGTTTGAAGAAACTTCCAGGGAATTCTGGGGGAGAAAAATTGGACCTCATATGTTATCAATGTGGATCCAGCCTGTCTGCAGGCTGTATAATTCAGCCAAAGCACAGCATATCCCATCTGTTTTGGTACAGATGTCAGGTGAGGACGCATGATGTTCTAAGGACTGACAGATGGACGATGTAGGTAGCTTGAAATTTGCCCATGTTCCTGCTTACAGGCAGCAGCAGCTGAAATGGAAATGGAAACACCTTACAGGAATTTAGATGTGAATGCATTCAGAGAAGTCAGAAAGCCCACTAGTTTGTGGTTTGGCCAAGGCTTCTGAACACATTGTACACTCAATAAAATTAAAAAATGAAGTCAAAATATGTTTTGTGTATCAAACTGTTGTCTATAAAAGGCTGGTTTAAATTTAGAAAGAGGACTCTTGGAATTAGATAATCAGAATTCTCTGTTACACTTCCAAAATTGATGTCATGAAGCGTTATGGACTTACCCTTTAAACTGCTTTCTCTAAAGCACCTCTTGAAGTTAAAAACCTCTAAGACATTTTAAAAATTGCTACTGAAGTGTGGTATTTGGCCCAGTGACAGAGATTGTAAAAATCTTATGTCAGAAATGAATTATTTTAGTTCTTGGGGTTTTTACTACTTTTGCTAGAATATACTACTCACAATTTATTTGGAAAAAACAAGAGGAAGAGCAGATGGCAGGATTATTTATTTCTGCCATCATAGTTTTTGACGAAAAGAATTTATTTTTAATCAATAAATTCTTAGTGTATTTATCCGATGAATAGATATATTTATGCATAAAATAAATCCTAGTGGTGTGCAAATATGTGCACACCTGTATTTGTGATTTATGCACAAGATGTTATTTCATCTATGATTTATTCCCAAAATATTACTTCAGAACGTCTACAAGTTGACAGTTTATTAATATTAATGTATTCCAATTGCTTTGGATTATCCTGTTTATTGAACAATGAGAAAAAATAATATTCATGAATTCCTAGAAGACAACCAAAATGACCGTTGCTGTTTTGAATTAAAACTCGTGAAATGTCTTGAGGGAAGTGTTTTGCATAGGGAAGAAAACATAGATCTTTACTATATCATGACAAGCAACAACCTTGTCACTTTAAACATGACAGCCTTGCTCAAGACAAAATAAAAATAGACTTGCCTGCACAAATAAAGAGGACTTTATGGTTCATATAAAATGGCTTCTTGTCTTAATTATACAACATGGTTTAAAACCTCATAATTGACATGCACAAGAAACTGCTCAAGCAAAGACAACAAAATTAGAAAAATGCCATGTAGCCATTTTGTTGTAAAATAATTTTAGCTAACTGAATTCTTTTAAATGTATTATTTTGTCTGGATAGTTTTGCTTCACATGTGAAGCTAAAGTTGCTGAATCTTTAGGCTGCAAGCTTCAAACTCCCATTTAACCTATCTTGAAGTGTTGCTTAGTTCTGTATGCAAAATGGTATATAAAAGGAAGACACCACTGTCAGTAAAAGCTGAAACCCACCCAGGTAAGCAACAGATAATAACCTGCCAGGAGACAGAGAAAGAATCCAGTCAGGAATAAAGACTCCAGAACAAAAATCAAGGCTGGAGCGATAGTGCAAGGTGCTTGAAGAGCTTCAAGGATTGGAAATACAAGTGTAAGCGTGTAAAGGGCCTAGTATTTCCTTCTGAGATTCTGCTACAGGATACCTAGGATAGAGAAAATTCATTAAGACATTTAGGGGAATGAGGGGCTTTCTGAAAATAAGGTGTTCAGTTTGACAGGCTTTGAGCTTTTTGATAAATCAGAGATTCATAGAATCATTTAGGATGGAAGGACCTCTAAGATTATAAATTTCAACCTTTATACTAGCACTGCAAAACCCACCAGTAAACCATGTCCTTAAGCCACATTGACCTCCTGGCATGGTGACTCAAGCATCACATCTACTTCCAGAGGTGGTGACTCCAGCCCTTCCCTCGGTAGTCTGTACTAAATGCTTGACAATGCCTTCTGGGAAGAAATTTTTCCTCATATCTAAACTAACCTTTCCTGACAAAACTTGAGGCCATTTTTTCTTTTTCTATTACTTGTTACCTGGGAAAAGTGGCTTACCCCCACCTCCTACAACTGCCTTTCATGCAGTCATATAGAGCAATAAATTCTCTCATGAACATCCATTTCTCCAGGCTAAACAACCCCAGCTTCCCTAGCTGCTTCTTATAAGACTTACTCTCCAGACCCTTCATCATCTTTGTTTCCCTTCTCAGCACATGCTCCAGCACTTCAATGCCATGAAGTGAGGTGCCCAAAACTGGACACAGGATTTGAGGTAGGCCTCACTGGTGTCAAGCGCAGGGGGGCAATCACTGCCCTGGCCTGCTGGCCACACTTTGTCTGATACAAGCTAGGATACCCTTAGCCTTCTTGGCTGCCTGTGCACACTGCTGGCTCATGTTCATCCGGCTGTTGACCAACACATCCAGGTCCTTTTCTGACAGGCACCTTTCCAATCTCTTATCTTCAAGCCTGTAGTGCTGTCTGGGGGTTTTGTGACTCAAGTGCTGGATCTGGCACTTCTTGTTGATGTGGAGATATTAAACAGAACTGGCCGCAGGGCTGAGCCCTGGAGAATACCACTAGTGGCTGTTCACTGGCTGGATGCAACTTCATTCAATACTGGTTTTGTGGCAAGGTTTTGGCAGCGGTGGGAACTACAGGGGTAGCTTCTCTAAGAAGCTTCTAGAAGCTTCCCTCATGTCCAACAGAGCCAATGCCAGCTGGCTCCAAGACAGAGCCACTGCTGACCAAGGCCGAGCCAATCAGAAATGATAATAGCACTTCTGTGATGACAGATTTAAGAAGGAAAAAAGTTATTGTGCAGATGTAATTGTGGCCAGAGAAGACAGAAGTGATAATATGTGAGAGGAGCAACCCTGCAGACATCAAGATCGGTGAAGGAGGAGGAGGTGTTCCAGGTGCTTGAAGAGAGATTCCCCTGCTGCCCATGGTCAAGATTGTGGTTAGGTAGGTTGTGTTGATTTGAGATGTACTACTATTGTGAAATGGTGAAGCTATTCAAGATGCTCTTGTTAGTAATGGTTTTGTGACTTGCGTGTAATTTCTAATTAATTTCCCAACTATGTATTAGGTAGTTTTCAGTCTTTGTATTAAGAGCAAAAAGACAGAAATATAACTCATTGGATATCTCATAGTCAGTTTTTTTGTTGGAATGTTTCACCGAGCAGGTATGTTTTGAGACACTAGAAGTAATAGTACGTGCCTGTTATCTGATTTGAATGTAGACATTTGTCTTCTAAGCAGCAATATCTAGACTCATCCTTGTATTCAAGAGAAATTTTAAAGAATTTCTATGAAGGATAAAGAACTAAGACACAAAATTCACAATAATAAAAAGCATAGAAAAGGAGACATCGTACATAATGCCATTTTAATTTCACAAATTTTCAGTACGTTGATGTATGCTTTTTCTGTAACAGTATACAAATCAGGTCAAAACATTTAAAGGGAAAAATTGTTCTGCTTTTTCTGATTTGCAATTTTTAGCCATTCAGGAGGACAGATATTGTTGCATAATAATTTATGTCTAAGCAAAACACATTTGTCTATTAACAAAGTTTTTTTTGCAGCGTAAGATTCAATTTTCTTTTGTAGAAGAATCCTGAGTTGAGCTAATTCACATGTGTAATATTTGACTTCAGCCCTCACTATGTGGTATTCATAAATGTGATGTGACTCTCCAACATAGCTCAGGTTTTTTGTTCTTGGTGCACAGGATAGGACCAAATAAGAATTAATGAAAAGTTTCTCTTTTTTTGTGCAGTTGTCTATTGTGATAGTTAACACAACAGTTCAGAGGAAGAAAGTAATTTGTAAAAAAATTAACTAACAGAAAAACCACCTTGCAAATGATGTCATGTGCCTCTTTCTTTCACATCTGCTTGTTGCTAAGGTACCAGCCTGGAAATTTTCTTTCCTGTCTCATTTTGTGCTTTCATCCATGCTCATATATCACATGAAGTGACTTCTCTCAATCCTATGCTCTGTTTTCTGTTCACTCAAATTCTTCTAAAAATACAATGCTCCCAAAGAACCACAAAAACCTTCTTTATCACATTGTATCTGAATTTACTTACAAAATATTATGAATATAGTGATAATAATCAGAAAACCTAAATTCATTCCTTCTTATGATCCTTGCAATACATTTTCAACATTTCAACTTCTCATTTTTTCCCATCATTTGAAATAGATATCCCAATAGCAATTATGAAATTAAAACCACTGGATATCTAGCATCACTGGAATTTGAGTTTTCTTACATTCTTTGAAGAGGTGAATCTCCTTCCATTTTCCCTTTTCATGCTCCTTTAAAAGGCTGAAGTAGTTGGAAGGGGCCTGTAAAATCATACATCCAGCCAAGATTCAATTCAATTCTGTATGCTTGCCCCATAATCCTCTTTAGTAAATGCCTGTTTAAAAGGCCATGCTGAGCAGAAGAGGGACACGCCAAGAAGACATGTGGAGGCCTGGCACTTTTATGAGCTGCAGAACAGGCTGAGCAACAGCTCTCAGTTAAACCTCTGTGGAGATGCTTATATGACAGGACAGACATTTTTGCAGTCTGAAAAAGTTAAGCAGTTAGTGTAACTTACAGATGTTTTTGTCAGCCTTCTCTGGCCTATGCAATTTCAGACTGATTATTTATAACACTTAAATCAAATAAATTATAGCAAATAAAATCAGATTTTCTTCCAGCTACCGAAAGATCAGTAACCTAATTATGACACTATGAATTCTGTTTTGTACCTCTTTCCTCTGTTTCTCCTATCTCAGGTCTCAAAGATATATGGGAGGATGTTTTACACTTAGATCTTTTTCTACTTTAACATTTTTATTTATGCTTGCAATGACAGGCTGGTAGAACAGCATCATGCAACATGTGAGCATACACTCTGGAGAAAAAAGAAAAAACAAACGGCTTAGTCTTATCCATCAGAATCACCCCAAAGGACCAATTTTTACATATAACTAACTTGACATTTAAATTCTTCCATGTGTTAACAATTGTAGAATTTACTACTGCAATGTAACATACTCTATCTGTATTCTATGTTTGGATTACAATAAGAAGTTGTTAAAATAGAAGTCTTTATTTGTCATTATCCTGCGGCTTAAAGACATTTGCTGGTTTTGTCATTTCGAGAAAATTTGGTTTTGTTATATCTGGATTAGTATAAAAACCTTGCTTCAGGTGACATATCCAAATGTAAGTTCTGTAAACAGTATGTGTTTGAAGCACTTTTTGTGAAATAAAAATAAATTAAAAAATACTCACTGTGGGAGAACTGCTATTTCAATAATCCAGGCAGTTAAATAATTCAGACAAGTTTTTTATTTTCTTAGTATCCAGAATTTCATAACTGAAGACTCAGATGTAATTTTTTTTAAGTCCTAGGTTTTAAAGTTTCTAATTCTCTTTTACTAAGTTTTTCTTTACTGTCACAAAACTATGTGTCTAAACTAGTCTTTTTCAAAGTTCCTTTTTTAGGTTTTAAATGTTCTTGATCAAATAATATAATATGATCACAGCTGTTATTTACCCATGAGTGGTTTTATTCCTGTAAACAACAGATCTAATTATTTAATCTTTCAAGAAAGGCAACTTGGAAGTATTGTAAAGTCCTGCTTGAAAATTAAGTTGTTATCAACTCTTATACAGACTAATTATCTTAAGAAGGTTTCTCAAGTAAAGAAATAAGTAAAACTCCAGATAGTTTATTTAAATTATTTTGTATATCTTCATTACAATAATTCCTACATTTGCAATAATTCTACTACATGTAAGAATGTTATGTATTACTCCTCTTGATATTGCACCATAAACTATACTTATCATTGAAATTTCAGTTGTAAGTCACTCCTCCATTACCCTAGTTCCAGATATTCCTGATTGAAAAAATTAACAAATACAACTTCAGAAAATGTAAATCAGAATCAGAGATATACTTGCGATAGATGTCTTTGTGTGCGAGCAGTAGAGCAGTGTATGAATGTTTGTTTAGAATATTTTTCCACTCTAATTTTAAATGCTTCCTAGATGTTTAAAGTCCCTTCTAACCCAAATCATTCTATAATTTTATGATTCTATATGTATTATCAAATTACTCAGTAAAAAAACATGAATCAAAAAATTTCCTGAAGAGATTTTCGCAGCTTTTCTGTAAATAGGAGTCACTGATCAAATCAAGGGGAATCAATTTCACACTTTGTGTCCATAAAAAGTAGGCTAGGAATGGACAAGAGGTTGGGAGAGGACACAGCTGGAATAGCTGTCCCCAGTTGACCAAAGAGATGTTCAATGCTCTACAGCATCGTGCTCAGCAACAAAAAACTGGAAGGATGTTGGTGCACTTTTTTCCAGAGTAGCTGTTTCTTGGGGACTGGCTGTGCACCAGTCTGCTGACTGGAAGGTTGTGAGTGCCTCTGTTTCTTTTGGGTTTTTGTTTTGTTTGTTTTGTTTGCTTGATTTTGCTTGGGTTTTTTTGCTAGGTTATTTTGATGGGAGTTTTTTTTGTTTGGTTGGATTTTTTCACCTGTTAACCTGTATTTATCTTGACCCATAAGTTTTTCTCACTTTTGGTCTTCTGATCTTTTCTCATATCGGGATAGCAGTGGGGGTAGGAATGAGCAAGTGGCTGAGTGTTGCTTAATGAGTTAACCCACTAGCCTCTGTTAAACACAGAGGTATTTTAGCATATGCCTAAGAAATTATATTGACAGTAGTGATGAATAAGGAAAGAAGAGGAAAAAAATCCAAATAACCCCAGTTAATTAAATTGGTGCAAATTGAGTCATCTTGAGTGATTTGTAGCTAGAATAGTGGCATTCGTGTTCAAGGGGGAGTGGGTAGTTATTTTTCGTTATTTCTAGCTTGTGTATGTATGTTATATTGTAGTCTTCTTTTAATTTTCTTTTTTTTCTGTATAACTATGTATAGCCAGTTTAAGTGTAAATCTTGGAAGTTTTTTTTCCTTCTCCCTTTTCTCAGCAGGGCGTGTGGTGAGGGAGTCTGACTCTGTATCGGGCAGTTGGCATTTTGACAGGTCAACCCAAGACAGAATCACTTTGTTTGCTTCAATCCAGACCTCTTTTTAGATAATGATACAACTACTGCTGCATAAGGATGGGCAAGATATGAGCTGAGGCCCACATCTCCACAAGTGTTAACAGACATGTGTGGAGCGTCTTTTAAACCAGCGTTATTGACATGCTTGAGACTCCACAAAGATGATGACTCTCTCATTCTTTACACTGTTTCGCCCTTTGGGAAGCATGCTGAAGACTGTTTAAGGGCAAATCAGCCAACACAGTTATTGAGAAGGCAGTAGATGGTCTTCCTATAAGAAAAAACCTCAAACCTCATAAAGATGTAAGGATGCTGAGATGAGTAAGGAGCAATCTCATGGCTTCTGTCTTCTTTTACCATCAGAATGTGCTAGGATTCTCATGATACACTCTTGGTGGCTCCATCCACGACTTAGCGCAAGGCAAAGTAGAAGTTCTGTAGCTCTACATGTACCTGGCTATACTGAGAAATGTGTACAGCTGGTTTTTAGACCGCAGATGTTCCACTGATTTTGGAAGGAGTACAGTGCCTAAGTAATCTTGAGAAGTTAAGTGTAAAAGAGCTGAACTCTTTTGAAGGTATCCTGACTATGTGACTTAGGCCAAAAAATATGTAAAACTGTTTCTCTTTTTCTTTTTGTGAATCATTCAGAAGGTAGTTTTCCTCGCTATCTCTAAAACAGATCAGCTTTTGGAAATATTAAAGAAATAAGAGCAAGGATAAATTATGTAATATAGATGAGGTTTATTACTTTTTCAGTTAGGGTATTTAGTTTGACCACTGACACAATACAGCTTATTCCTTTTCTGTACCTGTAATTGCTAGTTTTACTCAAGTCTTCTACAAACTTGGTCTCTTGTAATAATCACAGCTTTGCATTCTGGTACACTAGTTATTTTAAACATCCTTTAGATGACCTTTTTTTTCCTGTTCTGACAGAAAGAAACAGCAGATAAACTTTGATAGACAAGCAGGTAAATAATTAATAATTCAGAAGAATTACAGAAAAATCTGTATCTTTTGTTAGTTTATTACTCTGTTAAAAAATATGACAACAGAAGTAGTTTTGGTCTGCAGACCAGGGTCACTATGACATGTATTTCACTAGGATGAGAACAAATTTATGTTTTGTCATTCTTAGATCCCTTAGAGTATTTGTTTTAATCACTTTCAGAAGAACCCTACTTTTATTTAATACCAAACACTGGATGCATATTTTTGTGGATTAAAGTCCAAGGTGAGCACAAATAGTCAAAGGTTCCTGTTAAGTATGCTAATGAATCCGTGTTTCAAGGATGCCAAACAAAATGATTAAAAGAGAAGTACCTGTTAGACAAACTTAATGCCCTTAGGAGTTTTACTTATGAAGTGTCTTTGCTGGATATTGAAGTTAAACACTAGGACAAGATTCTTAGTCATGCAGAACTGAAGCAAAATGGCAATTTCTCCTTAATTATTAGCTAAGGGCTGTTGTCAGAGACATATTTTGTTTATACATGGACTCACTCTCTGAGCAAATCAGAGTCCTCCCAGCATAAAACCTTAGCTTAAAAAACATAAAAGATGATTTATTATGATCTATTATAATATAATACAGTCTATCAAAAGTAAAATGTAATCTATTTCACTACATTACTGATATTCTGTGATAGTTGAGTTGTTGTGAATAGGATAAAATTGCTAAATTGTCCTGCAAATGACTTTTTAATTGTCACTTCACCAAAATTAAATTAATGTTATAGCATATAAAAAAGAGGACAACAAAGATGGTGAAGGCCCTTGAGGGGAAGCCATATGAGGAGCGGCTGAGGGTACTTGATCTGCTCAGCCTGAAGAGGAGACTGAGGGGAGACCCTATTACAGTCTACAATTTCCCTGTGAGGGGAAGATGAGGGGCAGGAACTGATATCTTTTCTGCGGTGACCAGTGACAGGACCTGAGGGAATGGCCTGAAGTTGTGTCGGGGTGGTTTAGGCTAAACATTAGAAAAACCTTTTTCACCAAGAGGGTGGTTGGGCCCTGGAACAGACTCCCCAGGGAAGTAGTCACAGCATCAAGCCTGACAGGATTCAAGAAGTGTTTGGATGATACTCTGAGGTACATGGTGTAACTCTTGGGAATGGTCCTGTGCAGGGCCATGAGCTGGACTCAGTGATCCTTGTGGGTCCCTTCCAACCCAGCATATTCTGTCATTCTGTGATCTATGATTTGAAATCATACGCACTGGGGTATGATTGGCGAAGACAGCTAATAACACATCGTAACATGGCAGTCCAAGAGAATGAATATTAACTGTGAAAAACTTCACACAAAGACTAACCTTTGTGATTACATTTTGATTTTGGTTAAATGAAATAAATTAATAGAAATGATAATAATAATAAAAAGTCTTGTATTTTGGATTTGAAAATATCTCAATTTTTCTGTCGTTTAACTGCTGGTATCAAAGATCCTCCAATTTTGACATGAATTCTTTCTAGATTCATAAAGTTCTTGCTATGTTCATAGCCAGAATTATCTAAAGTCCTAAAAGGGCTGAACGGCTTGGCACTTAGCCCAGACCAAATAGTCCATACATTAGGCAATTCTCAACCTAAGAGAGGCTCTATTGAGGCTGAATGTTAGGAATAAAACTGTTCCTGCCCGCAAAAGTGGGTTCAAGTAAAAATCAGTTCTGGTGTGTTTTACGTCTCAGCTGAAGACTCATGTAGAGGTGAACCCTTAAAACCTCTTTGGTGAAAGATTGGTCTGAAAATATTGGAAACTGTGGTTCAGTTTCTGCTTTTGCTTAAATTCAGACATGCATTTCTAGATTAGATATTTATCATGGTGACATAAACGTTTCTAAAATATTACTATGTTTTAACCTCTCTTTAAATCAGCTCTGCCTTAAGATAGCCTTATTGCCGAGTCATTTATGCTGAGACTAGGAAAGAAACAACAAATCCAGCTTGATTGATGAGTTCCAATGCTGGGACTTCTCTAATAATTCTGTGCTAGACACTCCTTCCTCATTCTGACTTCTGATATATTTTTGTCCTAGTTCAGCAGGAGGGACCAGCTAACCCTGTGTGGGGGTGATCAAAGCTGTGTATTCTACCCCCTCTATTCATTCCCCAAGGTCAATGGGCCATTAGCAGCAGCTGCCCAGGGAGCCATTATCACCTTCACACCCAGCCTGAGGGGGCGGAGCTGCTAATTGGCCATCAACAGCTCAACACCCCCTGGCTCCCAGAGTTAATCACCCATTGTGTGAGTCCCCACCCAGGGGGAGGGACTGAGTGCTCCCTGAGGGTACATAAGTGGTGGGTAAGAAGACCTCGGGAACTTCTCGTCGGATCCAGAGCAGCAGCAGGACCTTGACAGGAGGAGATCCCCGCTCTTGCCCAGACCACAGCCCTCGCCTGCACCAACAGGTTTTTCTTTTCCTTTTTGCTCTGGACTTGGGGGAACCACAGGGGTCTCAGCAGAAGGGCAAACAAACCCCCTTGGGTTTGTGCCCCAGGACACTGGGTTATACTGCTGGGGTTTTGTGAGTTGAAAGCAATTTCCCTTGTGTGTCAGTGTTGTTATTGTAATATTATTATTAAATTTTAGCTCTGACTTATAATCTCGCTCGTGGTGAGTTCATTTCCCCTGCTGGTTCACCTTTAAACCAGCACAATTTTGGAAAAAAACCATTCATATTATAGAAAATTAAAAAAACCCCCACAAACTAACTGAAGGAAAAGGAGATTGGAATCCTCACCACCTCACCAGCTGTCTTAGCAGCAAAGGGTTTTTTTCCTACTGTTTTTGTTTTTCTCCCACCAAACAATTTTCAGATCCTTTTTGAAGTAAGGAGAAGCTCAAAAATAATATTGCAGACTGCCTGGAAGTAAAACAATACTAAAAACTTACACAGTTGAAGTAATGTCAGAAACACCTGGAATTGCACTGAAATTCTCCATACTCTGTGTTAGAATTTTGATCCCTGAAATGAGAAGGTACGTGCTGCTAGTTAATTGAAATGGAAAATATTAAGCTTGGCAATTTTTTTTAACTACATTCCAGAGTACATATCTCAAGTGGAAGGAGAAATTTTCCCTTACACCCAGGTTAGACAGTTGAGTTTAAGAAAGGGGTGGAAATACTCTTGTTTTTAGATGTTTGTAGATGGTTAATTCAAACAATTGCTTCTCTGGCCTGTCCTTATCCCATTCCTCGCTGTCATCCTCCTGCCCTCTCCACACATTATAAGTTCATTTCAGCTTGCAAGTCTACTGTCATGGCCTGTTTAGGGATTCCAGGCAGTTTCACCTCTGATTTACACTGTGAGTACCTAGAAGTTGCTTTGCTATCCCTGCTTCTCACCAAGTTCCTAATTGGATCAAATTTTTCATAGAATCATAGAATCGATTGGGTTTCATCTCACTCTTTCCTGTTTTTTCAGATGCCCAATAGTTACTCAGTCACTGTTGAATTCAAAATGCTTCAAATATGATTTTCACAAGGACATTCATAATTTTAGGAGAAATCATCAGAGTTTTTTGGTATGTGTGAAGCACACTGTCTACTGCTACAGAAAGCCATTAGCTGTATCTAAATCTAACATGAGAAGAAAATTCAGGGTAACATGCTTACAGGAAACACTGTGTTTCCTTTGCCTAAGGGATTGTGATAACTGAAAATTTTCAGTGAATTTATAGTTTTGGAAAAACTGGTTTTGTTATATTGCTGTTGGGTTGATTCATCTTTGTGCACTGAGGAAGAAAACCAGTGAATTCTAAAAGTGAAACATCCAGTTAGCATGCTTTCCTAAGGGCAAAACAGGTGAATGAAGACAAAGTGATAGTATTATTAATAAGAGGTCTCTTCAAAGCAAATAAATAGCTCTACAAATTATTTTAAAGTTGTGCTATCTAATGTAGGTTGTTACACTTCTTTAAAGAGAATTACCTCTGTTAGCTTCTGAGGCACTACCAAAAAAGTTACTTAGAAAAGATAAGGAAAAATTCCAGCAACAACTAAATACAGGCATGTTTTCATTTACTTCAGTAGATAATCTGGACAGAAGAAGTTGGTAAACTCAAGTACACTCAGATCATTTATTTTTAAGGGAATTATTTAAGTAAAGTGTGTTCAAATGACATTATGAAATAGGTAAAATACAGTGAGAAATAAAATATAAAAACCAGAAAAAAGTCATGGTTATAAGACCACTGAATGTTCTGCATGTTAAAGACAACCATAATAAATTAATTATTTGGAAAGTTCCTCATAAGTAATTTTAACATGTACAAGATGACAGCAAGGAAAGGAAGAAGAGTAACAGAGAATTATTAAAATTATACCGGATGAAGATAAGAGTTGTCCAGGGAAAATGGTTCTGCATTAATTCCTTTGTAAATTGCTTTAAACTCTTGTTTCCCCTACAGTTTCATCCTAGCTCTTAAGGTTATTTTAAGGACTAACCTACACATTTTGAAAGGGGAAGAGGGGAACACGAGAAAGACAAGAAGATGAAAAACAACCATTGAGGGGAAAATAATGGCACCTTTTATTTCCTGCAAACTAAGCGAGTGACACTATCTAAGCAGTATAAATGAAAGCAATTGCTGTCATCTTTGTTATGTTCTGCTGCTGTCTTCTTGAGAGGTTTATAAATTAATAAAATAGCTAGGGGCACCTGAACTAGTTTATATTAGAATATTAAACTCGACTAAAGGAACTATGTATTAAAATTACTTTGGGTCACAAAATGACTCTAAGCTCTAAGTTACACTCCAACAATCTTAAACCAACATTTACACTGAAGGAAAAATGCAAATGTGCATGAAAGTATCAGCCAGAAACATATCCTGAATTACATTAATTATAAATTACCTATATAAAGAGAATGGATTTACTTGGTTTAGAGAACTTCTGTTAACTTTTGTGAAAATTTTTGTCCAGTTCTTGACAGATGTAAAATGGAATGGATTTCATTTTTTCATATCTGGGTAGATTTTAGTTCCTAATTTTGCTTCAAACTTTGTACTTGAATTAACTCCAAATGAAACTCACTAATTTTAATTGTAGATCACTGAATAGCAGGAAAGGGCTGGGCCTGCTCAGCCCTATCCTGACATTTCTGCAGAACAAATTGGGAAGCCATAGTCTATTCCACAGTAATGTTTGGAAACTGTGAATCAGAGGAAGAAGAAAGTGCAAGACTAGTCAGGGGAACAAAAATGTAAGCAGGTAAGGAAATAAATTTACATTTCTACCACACACCCACTGTAAAATCCATGCTTTGGGAGTGACTTCTTTTCAGCTTTGGTACTGAATGGGGATATGGGGATATTTGTCCACCACTATCAGCCTCCTAGGGCTGCCAGAAATTCATTTATGATTTTCTTCTTCAGGGTAGCAGCTTTTCTCTTGCATCTATTCTCATGCCTGACAACAAACATGTATCTTCTAGTAAACAGTTAACTGTGTAGAACCCACCAAAAGTGAGGTTGTTTTGCAAGCTTTTGTGAGATGCAGTTGAGAAATGTCAGAGTTATTGAAAAAGTAATTATTGAATTGCTTCTAACCAGGCTGTATGGTTCTCTGGAGGAACATAAAGATGTTGTGGGTTGACATTTTTGGCCCCCACACAGCCATGCAACCATGTTTAGCAAAAAATGAAAGATTTGTCAGGGTGAGAAAGATGTATCTCAGGAAGAAAGTACACTGCTGGTAGAAGTGTGGATTAGACTTCAGTAAAACTAGATTTTAAATTGGAAGATATGACTCAGTTGACTTTTAATAGCCATAAAGGAAGCTTATTATTTAATTTTAAAATCACTATTGAAATAGTAATGGTTTATTTTCTAATGAAACTATTTTAATGAAAAAATCACTACATTTTTTTAGCTTTAAATTAGTGTTGATATTGTGCTTTTTGATGACTTCAGCACTTTTACTATTCCCTAACTAATTTGTGTGGTTTGCAGTGTACTTAATGCAAAATATGATAATTTTATTTTTCATCTCTTTTTTGTTATAGTCAACAAGGAAGGCAGACATTTTCAATGATTAATAAGTGCCAATTTATATAATTATTTTGGCTGCAACCTGAATGTGCAATTTTATCCAGAAATAGTCTCACAGAAAACAGAACTAGAATCTAGGCATTTCTAAAGTGTCTGTTGCTTTTGAACAGAACTGCTTCCATGGAATTGGATAAAACAACTATATCAATCAAAAGGCAAGATCATTTACCCAACCATTCACTGGTTCAACTAAAATAGCATCCTTTTGTAAAAGATTGTGTTTGAAGTATTTAAGGAATTATTTGAATAACCTACGAATTTTACAATGTAATTCTGGAATTTTCAAGATTTAGACTTTTGCAAGTCTCTTTCTATGAGTGATTCTTTTAAAAACTTGTCAAGAATACTTGAGCTGATGACTTCAGCCATAATGGCAATCAGCTCATCAATCATAGATGAGTTGGGTCACCAGGCTGCCCTCGTCCTGTTTTCCTGTGAGTCTCCATCAGTATTTGTAGCAATTCTATTAATAAATGGGAGGTAGAATGCATTGAGCAGCACCATATTGACTTGTCTCAATCTGGGAAAGTATTGCTGTACTAGACAGACATCTGCTTCAAGCTGATTGGGAATCAGAATGAACAGACTACGAAAATAAGGAAACAGAAATATAAATCTCATTTCTAAAACAGGATCTTTAAAAAATAAGTTTTCAATTCAAGAGAATTCTTCTGTTAATTCTGTTTTATTGCTAAAGTTAAAATCATGGGGCAGGTCCTGACTTTGGATCCAGATAGGTGATGGGAGAAGATAGAGAAAATTCTGCAAAAGCACTATTGGCCTCACACCAATAAATGGAGAAATTCTTGATTTTCATGGAGCCCTAATTTTTCCTTTGACATTTTTCCATAGAGGTTTCAAATGGGCTAATTTCAGTGTTTGTTTTTTTCTCCCCCTTTCTTTCATGATATGTTATATATAAAATAGAAAAAAAACCCCAACTCTGACAAACAAAGATTTGAAAACAATTGTTACTTGTGAGCAGGAAAAATAAATGAACTGCTTGCATGTTGTGCTGGTTTAAATCTAAAGCAGCAGGAGAAATGATCCTGACTCAAGAGAGATTACCAGAGTGACAATTTAATAAAAACATTAAAATAATATGATGATACAGAGCAAAATTGGTTTCAATGCACAAAAATCCAGATGTATAACTCAACACCGTCAGGCACGAACAGAATTATTTATGGCAGAGTTTAGAAGAATGTAGATTTTATTCAAACACACCGAAAGCTATTAGAGAATTACCATTGCCTTGAATGTCACTGGAACAGATTTGTGAACAGGTATAGACATTTTCTTTTAACTTTTGACCAGAAGAGTGGAATACATGTAGTCTTGAGCTATAAACCACTTTTTCAGTGAATAGAGCCAAAACTTTTTTAATTCCTTAAATGAGCAAGATATAGGTAAAAATGTGGGTGAGACTGGCTAGTTAATAGTTTTTAATCCAGTGTGCACTTTTGTAATTAACTTATCATTGAATTTTTACCAGTTATTGAAACCTGATATTTACGAACATGAAAACACCTACTTACAGGTTATGTATTTTTTCATACCATCTTCATCAAGTAATAATTACATATTTTCTTGCATTCATTAAGATATGTCTTCATTTAAAATATGGCAAATGGGTGCCTCAAGACAATATTTGATGAGTTAGCTGCTAAAAGACTGATAAACAAACAAACTGAACCTGGTGGTGTGATGGTTGCAGCCTAAGAAGCCTCACTTGTTCTATGAAAAGAGAATGGAAAAAGACCCAGGAAGAAAATAAATTGAGCTACTAGTTTCATTGTTAAAAACAAAATCGAGAAAATTAAGGATATCATATGGGAACACAGGCAAGCTTTGTGAATAAGAAAGTAGCTTAAGTAGAAAATGATTTATGAATATTTATTATTTTGTCCATGTCATTTTATTTTCATCTATCTGAGATAAAGACTGATATATGTTGCAAAAGTCTGATTATATTTACTTCAACTATCAGATAATACTGATGGGGTAAATCTCATTTGCAGTTTGGTAATCTGAGAAATAGCACGTTTGTAGCATGACACAGTAAGCTCTATGTTTAGGGGGTCCCACTACATGTTGGTCTTCTCTTCCAGTCCTGCTGGTCAAATTCACCTTTGTTAAAATCCAGGAAAGTAATACTCTGGGAAAGCCACTTTGACAGTAAGCAGGACTCTATTCACCTGCTTTGAAAAAAAGAGATGAAACTGTATGGGAATAACGTACCGTATCATTTATCTGTATTGGGAATCAAGACAAGGCCAGCAGACAGGGAACAATATGTTTTTGCACCATTAAGCTCATTTAATCTGCTACTGGGAAAGATCTTTGGCATGTGTTAACTCCCAAATCATGTCTGGAAATTGCTTGGAAAAGTACAAATTGGAACACACATTATTCTTACAAGATTTGTCTCTGCCTGGCCTCTGCATCAGTTCTACCCCATGATGTCACTGAGATGTGACATTATGTGCCCTACTTTCTTTGATTCTTCACTTTCCTTTCTTGCCTCCCCACATGGTATTGACTGTCATGAGAGACCAGTAGTGCAATAGTTAGTTTCACTCCCACAGAATGCAAAAAGAGCACTAAATTTCATTAAGGTTGTTTTTATTCCTATGTCATTAATAGTTGTACATGCTTTTTTTCTCAACTTTCAGGAAGCTGATATAAAGACCATCAGTAATCCATTCTGTATAGCTTAACCACTGCTATAATTCAACTTCATTCATTATGGTAGAAATGTTCTGCTGAAAATTGCTGCTGCAGGGTTAAACTTTCACTGCTGGAAGACTCCGTGGAGGAAAAGAAACACAAAAGACAGAATCCTTCAAGTACAAATTTTTATAATGTGAAGTGGAAATCTGTTTTCAGCTTTACTGCAAATCTGTACAGGCATGAAAGTAGTTACTCTGCTTTGCTAAATGGCCTCTGGCTTCTTAGGTGACACTTGTTCCTAGCAGTTAGACTATCTAGGATTGTGAAATTGAATGGTGCAGCTCCTGTTATGTAAAGCTTTATCTCTTATAACACTGAAGTTTTTCTGGGAAGTTACTAATGGCTCACAAATCAATACTAAATGCACAGTCCAGGCTTCTCCATCTTCACAGTTTGTAAAGATTTGCAGGCTGTAATTAAACCCTGCATTTTCTTCTAGTCTCCCGCTAGAGCACCTCATTCACTGTACAGTTTTGACACAATTACTGTTTCTGCTGGCCTGCCAATATCACCCTGTCCCTGAGGAAATGGTCTATGTACAAAGGTGTAAGCTTCAAATAGCACACTAGATCTAGAAACATCACCACAACCACTGCTCAGTATTACTCCAGAGTCCCACAGAATACTAATACTGGTTCAGTAGCATAATGAATAATTAAACACAACTGGCATAGTTTTAAGCATTTTCCAATGTCTTCAAATCATAGCAGAAAGGCAAGTATTTCAGAAACATGAATCTCTGAAGGACCTGTCTCATGACAAATGTTAGTTGAAAACTGCATTCTAAAAAAGTACAACATCAGAAAAGTCTCCTAGGTTTACAGGATAGAATTAATCTGTATATATTGTTAGACTATAAGTATTTTAGTTTCTTCTAATAACATTTTTGTATTATAGCTCGTTGCTTGGCAACACTATTTTTGGATATTCAAGTAATGTGTATCTTTGCAAATTAATTCCTGAAACACTGTTGCTGAATCCATTCTAAATAGCCCTTTCTCACAATGCTGAAATACAAATCAATATAATAGCCATCTCTCTAGGATTTCACAATGACGAGCAGAATGAAAAAAGACCCAAACAATCAAAACACATATTTTATAAATCTGCTCTGGGGCATCATTATCCGTATGTCACACACATAAAAATTTAGAACCATAGAACTGTAAAACCAGTTTAAGGGTCATTTATTAAGACTTCCCAAAGTGCTGAACAGTTGCTGATGATTCTTAGATAAATTAAAAAATTAAATTTTTGCCTGTAGCTGTTGCTGGAATATGTGACCAAAACTTGTCTAGAATTTCCAACTGCATTATGACTGGAAAAATACACAACTATTGAAAACTTCTTTTAAACTATTATATTGTAAAACATTTTAAAGCTAGCCAGGATTTTGTTTCATTTTGATTCTTTTTGGTGGAACAACACCCATGAAACAAAATAAAAACTAAGGTAAAATAAATGTTATGTTGGAGAGGTTTAATTTCAAAAAATAAATTGAATGGGAATATGGCAAAGAAATGGACTTTAAATAAATAAATAGAACAAGTGTATTTATTTTGATTTACCTTTCATGTGCATATTCATGCAATTAATTCTTTGCAGTATTTCAGACAGCTGCAGCAAAGATTTTGGTGTTACATCATTTTTATCTACAGAAAAAAATGTTACCTTAGAAATAAAATGTATTCAAATGAATAATAGAATATTTACAGATCAAACATTTTAGAATTTCTGTTTCCTGGGAAGCAGCTAGTACTATTTAACATCTTCAAAATACCAGCATAAAAATTCTATGAGTAATATGATTGCTACATTATCAATTATTTTTTAAGTTTCCTTTATAATATTGATAATGAAAAGCAACTTGTGATCCTTGTGATTCTCAATGAAAAATCTTAGTTAACTTAGGCTTCACAATATAATTGTTAATAGTTGCATAATTTTAAAGAATTCAGTGAAAATGAAGTACATCGTTGGTATATTGTTAACATACACAATCTACCAATTCCATCTTGTTTTAAACTTTTGTGGACTCTTCACCACAATAATTAAACAAACACTAGTGATGGAAATGATGAAAAAAATGCAAATTGTAAAATAATAAACAAAAATCATCACTGTAATCCATCTATTTATGTGGGCTTTAAGAAGTTTACAGCAAATTTTTTACAGAATCATGGCACAGAACAGGGTTAGATTTTCTTTACTATAGATCAGTACAATTTTCAACACTCATAAGTGTTACAGTCCCTTTCTATGACCACCTATTTCCTTGAGATTGTAGGCTATCTCTTGAAAAGATATCACTGTGCATTATATTAATCTATATATACCTTACAGAACCTATTCAGAGATATTTAGAGAATACTATTTTGGTCTTGATGTCAGTTTGGGTCTGATGTGGAATATCAGGAACAGCAACTCCTTCCTTTGCTAAGTTTCATTTTTTGGACTTTAGAAAACATTGCAATGTCTACAACTCGGTGAAAAAAAATTATCTTTTAATAGCTGCAAATGGGTGCTGTTATCCGTAGATAGTAATGTCTCTACAACAGTTTCTGTTGTAGCAATTGTAAAAAGCATGTGAAAATCACAGAATTACTGTTTTGCTTCATTTACCTTTTCTTTTTTTCAAGTTTTGGATAGTCAGAATGACATACCTTATCAGATGTATGACTACCTCTACATTCTTACAGCATAAAATACTCAAACATGGTGTGTGTATATTTTTCTAATACTGTGAAGTATTTGTACTCAGAAATACCCCAAAACACCAGGAACACAAGATAAAAGGAGAGTCTTTTACATCATCTGTGACCTTGAAAATTACCCTGAAAATGTGATGATTTATACGTTTTTCCCGTTTATATTATTATTTTTATTATCTCGATATGTCTTTCAAAACTCTAAACAGGGTTCAAGTGGAGGGCCTACTAGTCCTTAGTATAAAGAAGAATATTTTTCTTGCCACCTCAACAGGAATGATAAATTGAACCAGAAGCTGATATAGCATATGAATAATAAATATGGTACAACAAGGACTGCATTTCAAAAGAGATGAAACCTAAACTGCAGGACCAGATAAAATTGTAAATATTATTGCAATAAAGATGGTATCTCCTGAGATCTACTGGGTTGCACATTAAATGTTTCACCTTGCATATAAATATAAACATAAACAAAACTGTAAAAAATGTTTATTTTGCTGTTTTACATGTTTGGCCTTTATCTCAGATGACTATAACTCAAATCCTTCTAGGGAAAACAGCAAAAATGAGAGCAGAGCAGTGTGATAACAGGTCTTCAGAGCACTCTCTTAGTAATGGCATCAAATATGATACAGTCAGAATTTTTTTTAGAAAAGAACACTCCAGAATCTTCCCCTTTTTTTTAAAATCTGCCAGCAACAACAGACTAGACTAAGAGCCTAATTTAATTTTCGGCCTTGAATTAAAAAAAATATTTAACAATAAAAAGACAATTTTAGAATTTTGAATTCCAAATAAAATCATTATAAAAAAAAAGTGAAAGCTTCTTTCTCAGAAATGGTCTCTCCTTAACTCCAGCGTGAACTTCTCTGTCCATGGGGAAAAAGATCCTGTCAAGTACCTCCTCCAGGCTGGTCTTCCTACAGGGTCACAGTGTCCTTTGGACTTCCACCTGCTCCAATGTGGGGTTCCTTCAAGGGCTGCAGGTGGATATTTGCCCGACTGTGAACTTCCTTGGGCTGCAGAGGCACAGCTGCCTTACCAGGGTCTTCACCACGGGCTGCAGGGGAACCTCTGCTTGGACACCCTCACCACCTCCTCCTGCTTCTTCTTCACTGTTCTTGGTGTCTCTGTAATGTTGTTCCTCTCACTTATTCTCACTCCTCTCTTCCCTGTGTGAAATTTACCCCTGTCCATTAACTTTTTTTCCTTCTTAAATCTCTTATCCCAGAAGCACTACCACTGTTGATGGTGGGCTCAACCTTGGCCAGCGGCAGGTCCATCCTAGAGCCAGCTGGCATTGGCTCCATTTGATGTAGGGAAAGTTTCCAGCAACTTTTCACAGAAGTCATACCTCTAACCTCCCCATTACCAAAAACTTGCTGTGCAAACCCAATATAGTTGTGAATTCATAAGAAAATGCAATCTTAATATTGATGAGCCACTAATAGCTTTGCAGTGTTTCCAGAACATCCCTTCAGTATTTTCCAAATGCAAGTGGAAAAATAGATGAGAAAAATTTAGGAATCAGGCCCCAGTAAAACTGCCTGGAGATATTATATTTCAGGTAGTGATGATAAATGCTTTTGTGATACCTTTGAGAAGACAGAAAGTAGGGAAGAGTTTTAATATTTTCCTCATTCTGGGAATGAATATATAGTAGGAACACTTAAAGTTTTCATAGGCACAGGGCATGTTCCACTTTTCTAAGTCAAGTCAATCAAAACAGCCATATGCTCAATCATAACAAAGTAGTAAAGGAAAGATAAGAGGTAAACAGAGTTATTAACTTGTCAGTGACTTGATTGATCACCTACTGTAAAAAGCTGAAACTCAAATAGTATTCCATAAAGCCAATCCATTGTGTAATAGCCGGGAACAAATGCTGATGAACTATTAAGATGCATATATCATGTATGTTTAAGGAATAAATGATGAATGAAAAATTTTCCAGCCTAATTTCAGTACATGTAGTCTAAGCTGTATGCATGTGTCATGGTTTAACCCCACTCAGCTGCTTACTCATTCCCCTGCCAGTGGGATCTGGGAGACAATCAGAATGGTAAAAGCTGGAAAACTCTTCAGTTGAGATAAAGACAGTTTAATAGGGAAAGCAAAAGCCATGCACTCAAACAAAGCAAGCTAACAAATTAATCCACTGCTTCTCACAGACAGGCAGGTGTTCAGCCATCTAGAGGAAAGCAGGGCCCCATAGTGCATAACAGTGACTTGGGAAGTCAAATATCATCACTCCAAATGTCCACCCTCTTTCTCCCACTTTCTCCCACTTTATATACTGACCATTATTTATGTCATATAGAATATCCAGATTTTAAAAATTTCACAGAATATGCTGAGTTGGATGGCACAGACAAGGACCGTCATACACAATTATTAAGTGAATGACCCTTAGGTCACCTGTCTCAGCTAGGTCTCCTCTCAGCCTCCCATACACTCCCAACCTTCCTTGCCAGCATTGCAATAGAAAAAGCAGAAAAGGACTTGTCTCTATGTAAGCACTTCTCAGCAATAATGAAGACATCCTTGTGTTATCACTACTGTGTTCAGCACAAATCTAAAGGTCCGGCCACTGCGAAGGAAATTAAGTTTTCCTCAGCCAAACCCAGCACAACATGTCATGTAATTTATACTGAAAGAAGACAAGATTTGTGTGCAACATCATCCTATTTTTTCTAGGATCTGTTCACAGTGGTGAGGTTGCTTCATCTTTTGAACTATGACTGTGTGTTAAAATAGTTGTAGCTCTCAAAATGTTAGAAGTAAATGCTTCCAACAAACCTGTGCCTGAGTGGGTTTTTTGACTCTTCAGCATTAAAATTCTATTAAATAGTAAATTAAAGCACATTTATTCAATAACATCTTTTACTGACTGTGGAGAGAATCAGTGAGAAATGTCCCTCTAATGATACTGGAATTCCCTAGGGGACATAAGACATCTACATCAGGCTGGAACATATATAATTGGCTTTACAGGAAATCAAACTTTGGAGTCGCAGACAGAGGCCAGGTGACACTTGAGGGATAACACTGGAGTGAGATTCCTCAGTTTAAATAAGAGTCCTGTCACTGGAGATCAGAATGTGAGACCCTTCTCACATGCTAAATCTCTGTTTTCTATGTTTTCCTATGAAAATAAGAATACTCTTATCCCTCAATTTGAAACTGGCTTACTGTGCACACAGGAACATAACAGTCATGGCATCAACTGGTGCACAGACAAGAGATATCCCTGCTGAATATGAAGAAGTCAGGAAGTGCAGGTACTTGTCACTGACCTATTTAACTAAAGAAAACTCTCTGTCTCTTTAGATATTGGAATGAATAGGAATAAAAATGTCATTTATTCTTGAAAAAGTTGTTCTTAAGTAATAGCTACATGATATGCTAAATGTAGGTAGTAGAGGTTCATAAATCATATCTTGCAGGTGAACCAACTAATTAAAATTTATCAAATTGTGTTGAGGAATATATTTAGAGTAGGCAGCTCTGTGCACAATTGCAGTGCGAGCTGAAGATTGAGCTCTGGGTGCTGGGAGCCTGAGGCAAGTGGTCCTGAACTGGTGCTGACCTTTGCACAACAAAGGGCATAGGGACCCATGACACCAGCCAGGTGACCAGACACTGAGACACAGCAGGAGACAAAGACTCGGCAGGAAAGCCCCAGACTACTGTGCAGATAGGCTATAAGAGTATAAAAGCCAAGGGAGTCTTTTGTTCAGGGACCCTCCTTGGAGGCACCAGTTTGAGTTGTTGCTGGACCATGATTAAATTATTTTAAGGATCCAGAGGTCTGAGACTCCATTATGGGAAGGCGAGGGATGAGCCACTAGGGAAACCGTGTCCAGCTGTGCAGATGTAGTGAGTGTAGGGAGTCAAGTGGGGCACCCATTAGGTCACTGGAATCACCCAAAAAGGTGATTTGGTCCCAGCACTGAAAGTCTCTGGTGGTGTGAGTGTGATTGCCAGAGTGCCTCCTGAATGGTCAGACAGGGAAGTTTCCTTAAGAATTGAATAAATAGCATGAGAACAATTGTATTTAGCACTGAATGTCAATCATGTTCTTATATTAAAAATACAAGGAGGAAAGCCCATCCTACAAAGATTGTTGACATCTTGAGTACTTTTGAGTCTATATATTTACCAATAGAGAAAAAAATAAGCATTCTAAAAATTCTAAAAATATAAAATGATGTGAAATTCTATTACATGATGTTTTAAGAGGTGAAAATAATTTTGCTCATATTTTACAATCTGATCATGCCTTGTCCAATGGGCTGCAATGGAACTGTCTGCACAGAAAGATGAATTTATGCTTGGAGTAAAACTTCTTGACAAACTTCCTGAGAAATTCATTTGGGGAGACTCTGATGGAGCTAGTCATTGAATAAGCAGTTTTTTTCAAAAAGGAAAAGGTTTACAATAGTCACTAAAGTCATATGTCTAAAGAGGAAATAAAAATCCTCTACTAAAGGATAGAAATTTATACTATGATGTTAGCATAACATCAGGGTTTTGTCTTAGACTTTATTAGAATAATGAGAAAAATGTCTATCATCATGTTTTCTTCTTGCTGTTTTCCCAGGGAAGAATGCAAATAAATTTTTATTAAACACTTATGTGAAAAATATGTACATTGTGCAAAGAATTAAAAATTATTTGATCAGTGAAATTTGTTTTCATGGTAAGTCTAAACAAGCAGTTCAAAAATGTTAAGATTTTAAGCTTAGTATATAAACACTAAACTTAGTGTTTATGCTCTGTGTGTTATTAAAAAACTCAGTTACTGATTTTTTAGAATTAAATAATAGTAAAGAGGTAATTTACAAGTGGTAGAATGCAGGTGTGCTCCTCTGACCCAGTGCTTTACAAAGAAAGTAAGTGATGTAATATTTCACAGTTTGAATGAATCCAGCATATTATTGACAACTCCAATTATCTGAAAATACTAAAGGAGTAACAAAACCTTAAATCTTGCTTGTGTGTGTATGTGTGTGTGTGTGTGTGTGTGCGGTGTTGTTTTTACTGTAGTGTGTCTTCTTTCATTTGTTTCTTTTGTGTTTTGGCTGGGACAGGGTTAATTTTGAGGTAGCCAGGAGGGGCACAGCCAGGACCCTGGGGTTATTCTATACTACCTCACACCATGCACAAGGGAGTCACTTCAAACTATTCTAGTTTGCCAGAGTGTGTGAATGGATAGTTCTGAATTCCACATGGTAATGTGTGAATCAATTGCCGCTCTTGTACATTCTGCAATTGGTGTTGCTGTTGTTAGTGTTTCGTATTTCATTGCTGCTTCCAGTAAATTGTTCTTAGCTTGTGATCTTTACCTTTTTGTGCCTTCCATTCTCTTCTCCATCCTGCAGTAAGGGGAAGGAAGTGAGTGAGTGGTGCATGATCTGAGGTGTTTTCAATGGGAAGACAAAATTTGGGAATACCATTCCTAAACAATAACGTTTATTTTTGGTGGGGTTTTGTTGGTTTGTTTTGTTTTTTTTTTTTTTATTTTTAAAATTTATTTTATTTTTAAAAGACTGTGTGAAAATGTGAGGGCAGATTATTTGTTGTTTTGACTTTTTTGAGGGGCAGTTTTCAAGATTTCTTTTGCTGTCTTAAGAACTTTCAAAAAAATGTAATTCAGACTCGTCTATTAAGTGACATGACTTCAGGAGCTAATGCTTCAGATCACAATTAATGAAAGCTGAATCTCTATGATCATTAGATTTTCCAGACTTTGAGATGCTGAAAGTTTGTTCATTATCTTTTCAGAGTATTGGGGTATTTATTTGAACCATTTGGTGCAAATCTCAGGTAAGCCTAGCAACAAACTCTTTTCTGTACCAATGATATTAATTAGATAATTCTGAGTAAAATAGCCATTTAAGCAGCCATCTATTTTCACAAAATATGTAGCTAGTTGGTATATTGCTTTTCTGCCAGATTTTCCTTTAGAAAGTTATCTTTCAAAATTATTCAGGAAGGGCATACAGATAGGCACAGATGCACCCACACAGGAACCAGGCTAATTACCCCTAAAGTGACACTTCTTTTGAATTCTGAATAGTTTTCAAAAAATATGTATGAAAAACCAATGAAGGACTAATGAAATATAATCTCTGTTTCAAGTAAATTGCAAGTAGGAAGAAGAGATTGCTAACTATTGGTTAGGAAGCACCCATCTGTCAATTTTGCACAACTGGTTCAATGGCAAAAGATGTTTAATTGTAGCCCTGATGGTTTTTGCCAGACCATCCAGCTCTACCTCCTACGAAGCTGCTGATGTGTAACTGAGTATAGTTCTGCTAAATGTCTTAAAGGCTTACTCTGGCTTACTGACCTTATCATTGTGCAAAGAGAAGTGAACACTGTGTCCACAAAATAGCTTTACTAAAGTGATTACTAAATTTTTACTATTGAGACTCACACTTCCCCCTATTCCCCAGTCTTAGGTTAAAGAAAGATCCTGAGCTGTTGCTCAATACTGTCACTATTCTGATCTGGTCTGAATTCAACCTTGATTAAAGCAGACTGTTATCCAGGCATGGATCTTTTGCTGTTTTCTCCATTATTTTGAAACATTGCACAGGAGAGCTTAGCAGAAAATGAATAGCCTGCCTTTGAAATGCAGGTTTTGGTGATGTACCTGAGCTGATGCAGTATTTCATCAAAGTTGACAAA
Organism: Pithys albifrons albifrons; assembly: GCF_047495875.1. Classification (NCBI taxonomy): domain Eukaryota; kingdom Metazoa; phylum Chordata; class Aves; order Passeriformes; family Thamnophilidae; genus Pithys; species Pithys albifrons. The sequence goes on from NC_092460.1 coordinate 77,906,426, forward strand.
GATCTATTTGATCATCCAGTCAACCTTTCTGAATCAGCAGTATATTTCTCTGAAACAAAAGCTTTATCTTCTTCTGAAGCTTTAGGTTCAGTTTAATAGCACCACTCCAAGAGCAAAGTCATTAGGAAGCCTTGTCTAATGAGTCCATTCATATTCCCAATGGAAGGAATCTATCTAGTTAAAAGAGCAACAGATCTTTTCTTATTCTGGTTAATGAGCTGAGGGGCCCAGTCAAACAGCAATTAATTATCTATAATTTAAATTCATCTGCACAAAAAGATGAGTGGTAGTGTCAAAGAAGTTGGTGTGCCTGTCAACTTGTCAACGTAACCTACAAGATGGTCCATATTCACAGGGAAATACAAAAGCACTTCTTGTGGTTTTCCTCCCAACAGGGACACCATCCTATGATCAAAAACCTTGCTCTGATTTGAGCCCTCTCTAGCCAGAAAAATTTTTACTTCAGTTGATAGCCAGGCATGGCTTTCTGCTTTGTGGTGTCTTCTGGCTTTCATAGTATAACACAAGCTTTCAAACTTTATTCAACATTACAAAAAATGCTGGAAAATAGTTTTCATTGCTCTTTTCTTACTGGTGCTTTTATGTTTCCCCCTTGCTATCTCTTCATCTAATATTTTCAAAGAGTTTGGCCTTCTGTGCATTTAGGCCATCCCAGTCAAGGTGTAATTCACTTATATCTGCTTTATGGACTAGATTCTGTTTAGGGTATTAACAGGTGTATTTATTTCCAAGTTTTAAGTTAATTTCAGTTTTTCCAGTGTATTTATATATTTATATGTGAGTTATAGAGTGCATGGCATTGCTTCTTGTGTTTTGATACTGTACAAAAATTAGTTGAAAGACCTTTTTAAAAGCCTCCAGAATCAGTGAAATCTAGAATACTTTCCTTTCTTATTTTTTTCTGGGTATCTGAATGACCTGAATAAAATGTGTTGTCCTTAGCTATATTACTCACTCAAATATTTGCAGATATTTGTTGCAAATATTTGTTGATCCAACATATAAAAGCCTGGTTAAAGCAATGGATTAATCAGATGTATTCCTGCTCTTGCAACACCCATTAACTAAACACTTTGTCTTAAGGTTTGACCTGTTATTAGGTGTGAGTGTTGCCATAGGAAGAAAAGCACTTGGAAGCTGTTCCTACTTTCCAGTGCTAGTATTTGCATGTTTTATATATATAGCAGATACAGCCTTATGATTTTTACTGCAGAGGCTGGAATTCTGTTCCAGTCTGATAAGCTGTAAGAATCTTTCATTTTTCTGAAGTGATTTTTAAACAAGTGGCAGTAGATTCTTAATCTGCAGGATGGGAGGAAGAAACAAAGAGAAAATAGAGTGACAGCTGATTATGCTAATACTGACAGTTTAACTGAGATGATGAGGTAAAAGGGTTCCCATAATGTTATCATAACTCTGAAAAAAGGATCAGCTTTCATTTCAACACTGTGTGCACAAATTGTGACCTGTGGCACATCTATTAATGAATCTTTTCATATCATATGCCCTGCATTTTTTTCTCTCATTCTATGTTTTTCCATTCACAGTTTAAAAAAACCCTCCACCCATTCTCAAGTTTAAACAAATACATATGATTTGGAGAGAAAAAAAAAAGTCTGTCAGAAAATTACTGAAGCCCCAAGGCTCAGTATTTGGGCCAGTCCTGTTTAATACCTTTATTGATCATCTGGATGAGCTGATTGAGTGTGCCGTCAGTCAATCTGCCCATAACACCAAGCTGGGTGGGACTGTTCTGCTGGAGCATTGGCAGAGTGTGCAGAGGGATCTAGACAGACTGGATGGGTAGGCCAAGGCCAGCGGCGTGGATTCAACAAGGGGAAGTGTCAGGTCTTGCCTTTGGGTCACAACAACCCTGTGCAAAGATATGGGTCGGGGCAGAGTGGCTGAAAAGCTGTTAAGCAGAAAAGGGCCTGGTCAACAACCATCTGAATGTGAGCCAGGAGCGTGCCCAGGTCTCAGTGTCCCCAGTGGCATCATCGACTGTATCAAAAATAGTGTGGCCAGCAGGATTAGGGCAGTGATCATCGCCCTGTACACAGTGAGGAGAATCACAGAATATTTTGAGCTGGAAGGGATCTAAAAAGATCAATGAGTCCAACCCTTCAGTGAATGGAATGGCCTCTACAGGGACCGAACACAAAACCCCTGGTATTATTACCACTGTGCTCTAACCAACTCAGCTAATCTCAGAGTCTGAATTCACATATTGAGTACTGTGTGCAGTTCTGGGCCCCTTTCTATAAGAAAGACATTGAAGTTCTGGAACATGTCCAGAGAAGGACAACAAAGTTGGTGAAGGGTCTAGACAGTAAGTCATGTGAGGAGTGGCTGAGGGAGCCTGGAGAAAAGGAGACTCAAGGTAGATCTTATCACTCTCTACAAGTACCCAAAAGGAGGTTGGGGCCAGATAGGGGTCTGCCTCTTCTCCCAGGCAACTACTGACAGGAAAGAAAAAATGGTCTCAAGCTATGCCAGGGAAGGTTCAGGTTGGGCGTCAGGAAGAATTTCTTCACTGAAAGGGTGGTCTAGCATTGGATCAGGCTGCTCACAGAAATGCTGGAGTCACCATCACTGGAAACATTAATGGAACAACTGGATTTGACATTTGCTGCTATGGTTTAGTTGACATGGTGGTTGGTCAAAGACTGGACTTGATGATCTTGGAGGCCTTTTCCAACCTTAATAATTATATGATACTATGAATCTTCAGTATATCATTTCCATGATTGTATATAACACTTTCTTTAACTAACACAGAGTACTTGCCCCAACAATCTTGCTTGGGAGGCTCTACATTTTAATGATTCTCTTTACGAAAACATTTCTTGACATTTGTTCAAACATTATTTGTCTTCATATTCCCTTTAAGCTCTGTCCTACTGGTAGTCATATTAGCTGGGAAAAAATAACAAAATAGTTAATATCAGTAGATAGTTACAGATTTTTACAGAGAACTTTAATAAAATTCCCTTTATCTGTATTATGCAGTCAAAAAATAAGCAAAGATTAACTGTATCTTCTTTTGTACATGCCTGGGTTTAATCCTATAAATCTCATTTTTCCACAGGGTTAGTTATATATCATCTTTTCATTTAAATTGGTGAGGAAAAATAGTAAAGGAAAATAACAATAAAACTAAACAAAAAATCCAACAAAGAAACCCAGTCCTCAAATTCCTCTTTATAATCTAGTTTCTCTGTGTGGTTCTGCATTTTGCTATATTTCAGTTGTAATAGGCCAGAACTGTTTAAATTCACCAGCATGTCACAGACTTAGCAAGATACAAACTTGTACAACCTGTGTAGTACTCCAGGTAGGGTCTCACCAGACAGAAACAGAGGGGCAGAATCCCCTCCCTCGACCTGCTGGCTTTCAGCAGATTGAAAAAGGCCCACTGATACAGTGGAAAGGATTCTGCTTCCAGGAGCAAGGCTAGGAAAGCTGCCAGCAGTGCTCCCTAGGATCAGGCCCCTTAGAAGCGAGGTCAGCTCCTCCCGCTCCCGGCCCGGCGACCGCCCCGAACGGAACAAGTCCGCATTTGCCAGGGATCCACGAGGAAAAGCCAAGTTTATTGCCACGCGCTGGCTTATAAGGAGAGCATGGGAATTCCCCGGATGTAGGCGGAGAAGAGGGGCGGAGATGGGGCGGAGTAACGTACTTCATTGGGTGCATGCAAACGAAGGGAAGGAGGGAGGGGAGGAGCGGCAAAAGGACCAATAGGAGAAAGAATTGGACGGGGAAATTCTACCGTAGGGCTTCCGGCACTCCGAGGCAGGGACAGCCCCGGCCCAGGCTCCAGCGGCGCCTCGTGGGCGGCCCCGCCGACAACCGCCCTAATGGCTGGGTCGCGCCAGGACAGGAGGCTGCGACCTGGAGGGTTTTTTGGGAAGAGGAAACTTGGACAAGGAACAACTAAGGGAAAAATAACCAGGGTAGACATATTGGGGTGTATAACATTCGAGCTGGGGAAACATCAATATAGGGTGTGAACTTATTAGAGTCCTTATAAATCTCTCGCAGAGCTTCCATATTCGGGGAGCCAGGTTCCTGGGCTTCGTCGTCCTCATCTATCCATCTCTTGTAGTATTTTTGCCACTGTATAAACCCCGGGTCTACTCTGACAGCTGGCCACACTGCCTTTGATGCATCCCAGGATACAAGTGGCTTTCTGGGCTGTAAGAGCACACTGCCTGACCATGTCGAGCCTCTCATCCCCCCAGAGTCCTTCTCGGCAGGGCTGCTCTCCAGCTGTTCATCCACCAGCTTGTACTGCTACAAGGGGTTGCCCTGAGCCATGTGCAGCACCTTGCACTTGGTCTTGTCAAATCTCCTGAGATGCCCAAAGCTCACTTCTTGAGCTTGTCCTTGTATATCCATTACATATATTATTAAAATATCTTTTGGACTGCAATAATGCTCTTTGGAAGACTGAAGGACTTCCATAAAAAGAAAAAAAAAAGTCAGATGCAACAGAGAAGGCAGAGTCATAACTAAAACAGAGGAATGGCTTTATGTGAAGTGACAATGGTATCTATCTTGACACAGGTGAGGGTATATAAAAATTCATTATTACATTCCACACTGAATAGATCACCTCATCAATTACAGAAGGTTTCAATCCAGTGATTGGGGATAACCTGCACATAGCATGAAATAGCTTTACTGTCTCACACTACTTGAAATTTCCTGCATTACAATATTTACTGTACTTACTATACTTTGCAATTTTCAATCCGATTTTTGCAGCCTCATGTTTTAGTTCAAAAGATTATTGTATTAGTCCTTTCTTGGACTAAGAAGAAAGAATATTGCCCTGAAACAAAATTGTTTTTCCTTTGAATCATACTTTACTTTTGGTATCATTGTTCAAAAGGATTTTATATCAAGGAGGTGGCATAAAATCAAATACAGTTTTATTAATTTTACAATATAGTTATGTAAAATTTGGACTTCAGAGCAATTATTTGTCTATTCTATTACACAACAAGTATTATTTTATTTTTTTTCTGATCTGTTCAATCATTCTGCTTATATGTGGAATCTAATACAAGAATATTCCAGAACTGGCTGTATGCAATCCTGTACAATGTGCTCTAGGATGTGCTCCCTGTCTGAACCAGGAGGTTGGACCACATTACCCTCTGTGGTTCCTTCCAATTTGACTGATTCTGTGATTCTGTGATTCTATGAATATAGCTTACGTGTCCTTGATACAGATTTGTTCATATAAGCTACAAAGTTGTTTACAGTCACTTAGACCTGTTATAATAAAGGTTCTTGCAACTACCTTGCCCTAAAAGTCTTAGCAACCACATGATATACACACACAACTAAAAATTTTTCAGTCTACTAGCTGCAGAATGAAAGGATAAACAGTAATTGAAAATGCCACACATAAAGCACGACCAGTTCATAATGGAAGGGTTTGCATTTACTTTGTGTAACTGTAACTAGAAACACTAATTACAGGCAAAGGAGAATCATGCCCAGAAAGTGCTTATACCAGTCTTTCACCTAATATAAATTTTCTCAGCTCCACTGATTTTAATAGAGGCAGAAAAATTTACAGCAGTGAAAGCTGTAGGTCATTTTATTGCCCCAATTCTGTCCTGAACATAGCCTGTGTGCAGCAAGAATGGATATCATACACTGTGATTCAGCTCTCATTCTGCAGAAGACAGTTGGTTCATGGATAGTTTTAATGGGCTTCACTGAAGAAGCATGAGGGGCAGTAGGACTGATGCAGAACAGGGACATTTCACCCATTGCAAATGCTGGGCATTCTCACTTCATCTGCATTTGTGGGCTACTGATGGTGGACAGCAGCATGTAAGCAGAGACACAACCACTGAATACTTCTTGAAGCAAATCTGTATGGCCTCTGAGAGTCCAAGAAGCTGTGAAAATCCAACTTTCTTCTACATGGTATTATAGAGTTTTCACTGATGGGATTATAAAGTAGTTTAAAGATCTCAGGGCACTATTCTGCATAGGTTTGCACATTGTATCACATTAGGCCAATTTTCTCACAATTTATTAATTTTAATTAATAATTTAAATGAGAAAGTTGTTAAACATGGCTCTATCTGAAGATGCTGAAAAGTCAGTATTCTCTGCCATGACTTCTTTGTTCAATTATCTGACCTGCAAATCTAATGTAAAGGTACAGGAAACTAAAACAAGGGATTTTTTTACAGAGAGTGTCTTGGTTTGAGCTAGCAAACTGCCAACCCCCCCACCCCCCCAAGTACAGAGAGAAAAGCCTCTTTCTGCCCACTAAAGAAAGGAAGAAGGAGAGGGGAAAAAACCCTCAAACTACATTTATACTACCACCACATGTATTTTTACAGAAAGAAAGAGAAAATTAAAAGAAGAGTACAATCACATGCACACGAGTTAGAAACAACAAGAAACAATTCCCCGCTTCCTAATGAACACACAAATTCTACTATCTTAACTACAAATTACTTTAAAAGACTTAGCCCCCAGGGAGACAAACCCGATCAGAAAGGAGAGAACCAGAACAACACATTTTATTTTCCTGAGATAACTGGTGAGCCAGTGGTGGGCTGGTCCTCCCCATCCCCCCTGGGACAGCACTGTGCATCCTCCCGAGAGGAAGGCTAAGAAGCAACTGACTCCAATCTACCTTACAGGGCCAGAAGATTCATAAAAACCTGGAAGACAACTTCATGGAACAAGTCCTAAGAAGGCTGACTTGGAAAGATGTCAGAATACGCTGAGATACACCCTCTGAGGAACTGACCACCTGTGCATACAGGATTAATGCATTTTTCCCCCCCACATGGTCCTATGCCTCCTGCGTTTGTTACCCCTTCCCATGTGTTCCCCTGAGGTTTCTCATGACAAGCCTTGGCGCCAGGAGATGTTGGTGCCATCTCTTCCGGGCTGGATTGGTCCTACCCAATGCAATCCCCTGCCACAGAGTCACCTGACCCCTGCCACTACTGCAGCAGGTGATTGCTGCCTCCCCTCACCCAATGACACCAACTTGCATCCCCTCTCCACCTCTGGGGAGCACCACTGCGCCTGCATGGTTGGCATGGGCACGGGTGGTGTGGGCGGTGGTGTGGTGCCACAGCGGTGCCCAAGCCCTTCAGCAGATCCAAGCTGCAGCCACCCTTCCCAGAGCACTGATGGTCCAACGGAAGTGTGCTGATCTCTTCCGCCTGTCCAGCCCCAATCCCTAAGCCCTTATTGGCCAGTTACGAGTGTTTTCCTATTTGCTATCCGGGTTGTCAGTTATCCAGAGCCCTCCCCTCATACCTTCTCCCTCTCCGCCCCTCAGATGTTATCAGTTACCAACCCAATCCCTCCTAAGTTTCCATCCCCTTCCAAGCCCCTCCCAGAACCGACCCCTTAAAAGTCAGCTCTCCTGCTGAATAAAGGCTTTTTGGGTTACCCCCACGTTGTGTGTGGTATGTTCTCTGAGAAGCTGTTCCCCCTGACTGGTTTCCATTAGAAAGGTGCCCTCCATGATCTGCTTGTCAACAGAGTGGAACTCGTGAGCAAAGTGGAGATTCGTGGCTGTCTTGGCCACAGAGACCACAAAGCAATCGAGTTTAAAATTTTTGTTGACAGGAGAAAAAGTACCAGCAAAACCTCAGCTCTAGAATGAGGAGAACAGACTTCAGGCTGCTCAGAGAACTAGCAAGTAAGGTCTTCTGAGGAAATGCTTTTGTAGGTGTTGGGATCCATCAGTGCTCCTCACTTTTCAAACATCACCTCCTAAGGGCAAAGAAGCAGACAATTCCCAAATGTTGGGAGTCAAGCAGGCAAGACAGAAAGCTGGCTTGGCTGAGCTGGGGTATTCTCTTGGAAATCAGGCAAAAAAGGAAGATGTATGCCCAGTGTAAGCAAGGTCAAGTGACATGGGAAAAAATCAGAGATGCTGCTTGCTGCTGTAGGGTGAAATTTCATGCAGCCAAAGCTCAGCTGGAGTTAAAGCTGCCAGAAATGTGGGGGACAATAAAAGGAGTTTTATTTTTCAAATATATTAATGTCAATAAGCAGTAGAGAAATATCATTTACCCATTGCAGGATGAGGATGGCCACATCACAAACAGGGACAGATGAAGGCAGAGGTGTTTTCTTTGTCTTCAATATAGATGACAGACAAAGGGCATCTCAGTACCCTGAGCTGGAGGACCATGACTCTGAGAATGATCAACCCCCACTGAAACCTGAAATTGTGTGGGATCTGCAGCTCCAGTGGGATTCCTAAAATTCTATCAGATCTGATGGGATTCATCCCAGAATTCTCAAAGAGTTGGCTGATGTCACTGTAAAATCTCTCTTGATGATTTTTGAGCAGTCTAGGGAAATCCAGAGAGGTTCCAGCTGACTGGAAGCCAGGGAGTGTTGTCCCAGTTTTCAATAAGGGTAAGAAGGAGGATCCCAGAAACTACGGGACAGTCAGTCTTACTTCAGTGACTGGTAAAGTTATGGAGATTATTCTGTGAGGCATTGAAACACTCCTGAAAGACAATAAAGTCATTGGTCACAGACAGCATAGCTTCATGAGAGGAAAGTCCTGCTTATCAAACCTGATTGCCTTCTATGATGAAGGGAAGCCAGTTCATGTAATGTTTTTGGATTTCAGCAAAGATACTAATATTGTCTCTCACAGTATCATCTGGTTACTCTGTTCAGCCCACAGATGGATAAACATATCATGTGGTGGGTGAGCAATTGCTTCACAGGGGGATTACAGAGGGTAATAGTGAATGGGATAACATCAAACTGGACCTGTCCCTAGTGGGGCTCCACATGGCTCAATCTTGGGCCCTGTGCTTTTCAACATCTTCATAAATAACTTGGACACAGGACTGGAAGGGATACTAAGCAAGTTTGCAGATGACACAGAACTGGGAGGAGTTGACTCCCTCAAAGGCAGGGAGGCCCTACAGAGAGATCTTGACAAATCAGAGGGCTCGGTAATCACCAACCAGATGAAGTTCAACAAGTGGAAGTGTTGGATTCTGCACCTGGGATGTGGCAACCATGGATAATCGGAGAGACTGGGGAATGAGATGCTGGAAAGCAGTGCCACAGAAAGGGATCTGGGGATCCTGGTCAATGGCAAGATGAATATGAGTCAGCAGTGCCCTGGCAGCCAGGAAGGCAAACCGTGTCCTGGGGGACATCAGGCAAAGCATCACCAGCTGGTCAAGGGAGAGGATTGTCCTGCTCTGCTCTGCACTGGGGTGGCCTCACCTTGAATATTGTGTGCAGTTTTGAGCAACACAATGTAAGAAAGATATTAAGCTATTGGAGAGTGTCCAAAGAAGGGCAATGAAGATGGTGCAGGGCCTTAAGGGAAAAAGCTGTATGAGAAGCAGCTGAAGGTACTTGGTCTGTTCATCTGGAGAACAGACTGAGCAGAGACCTCATTACAAACTACAATTTCCTAGTGAGAGGAAGAGGAGAGGCAGGTACTGATCTCTTTTCTGTGGTGACCAGTGACAGGGCCTGAGGCAATGGCCTAAAGTTGTGTCAGGGGAGGTTTAGGTTGAATATTAAAGAAACATTCTTCACCCAGAAAGTGATTGTGTTCTGGAACAGACTCCCCAGGGAAGTGGCAACAGCAACAAGCCTGACAGAGTTCAAGAAGATTTCGGATGACACTCTCAGGAACCTGGTGTGACTCCTGGAGATGTTTCCGTGCAGTGCCAGGAGCTGAACGCAATGATCCTTGTAAGTCCCTTCCAGGTCAGCATATTCTGTGTTTCTGTGACTGTGTGACAGAAAATATACAGACTGCCTGTGAGACATCCCAGTGTATCTGGCAATACACAAGAACACTGAGTGAGCTTCGGCACAAAGGATCCTCAGTTCTTTAAGGGTGTTTGCTGGTCAACATGAGCACCCAACTTAAGTGCTCTGTCAGCAGCCATGGAAATGGGATCTTTGAGTGACATAAAAAAGTTGGGTAGCTTTTGAACATGTCAGCAGACATTAGACATCATTGTTTTAAGGCATGTTAACACTTTCGTGAATAAGACCCAATTATCTCAGGAGCACTTGAAAAACAGATGGAATTTTTCCAGTAAAAGAGGTAAGAAGAGAGAGGTTAAACTGAAATATCTAGGCCATAATAAAACAGAAAAAAAAAGTAAACCCTTTGGAAGCAGTAAAAATATGTTTGATTTAAGCACGAACAATTTTCTAGCATCGGAGTGTTTTCTACACATGGTTTAGGAATAGTAGGTAGTGCTAGTGCCATAAATGGGGGTGATCTTAATGAGAGTAGCCACAGCTGTGTTCATATGAGCAAAAGTCAAGGTCTACTAGTTAGCTGCAGTTATTCAGACTCAGTCCCTTTTCTGATGGGGACCTCTGTGCTTGTCAAACCACTGTACTTGGACACATTTTCTTTTGTTTAATTTTAAAACTCTCATATAATTTTCACTTTCTCATGTAATTTTTTCTCTTTCTGAAAGAATATGTAAAAGGACTTTATAATTTTCTTTTTTAATGATTAATGTAGGTGGTGTATAAGGGCAGTCAGAATCCAATTTGGTTATATTTTAGGTGACAGATGCTTGCAAAAAAATTGTCTGAATTTCTTGTGCATTCTCAAAGGCCCTGGTTCTGGTTCAATAAGTTTTTGAGTGCTCCTGAGAGGATAAAGCTCCTTCATTTCCTTGTCAGGAGTTAAGGGTTTTCTTTCTACTCAATAAGCAATGTAAAGACCTTAGCATGGAACTCTGACCCCTCTTAAGAAGAATGTAAGTGATTTTTCAGTGAGAATCACTTTTGGTGTATTGTAGCAACCAGGTTGCTTGGACAAATTACAGGCATTGAAAAATGACATATAAGCACTTTAATCCTGTATATGAAGCAATGTTACAAGCTGAGTAGGAACTGAGTCCCACATTCATAGGATCACTTCAAAAGATTTAATACTAGAATTTCAGAGAAGGTTAATGAAAGCAGTAAATGATATGCTAGAATTTGCAAGAAACAAGGCATTGAAAAGAGCAAGGCACTGTGCTCCAGCCTCACTGCTCCTTTTTCATGGTGGCAGCAAAATAGTCAAACTGACCATTACCCAGGACAGAGAGAATTTAAAGTCACTACAGGTGATTTTATTACATTGCCCTCTGCAGTCTTCAGGATTGCAGTCTTGGAAGCGGGCCTGGAAAATGTAGGCAAGAGCAAGATTTCTATGCTGGATACTTCATCAAGACTAGCAGCCCAGGGTGGGTCTCTGAACAGCCACTCTCAGCAGAACTCTACTTAGCAGAATAAAGGCATGAGCCACTCTCTCTTGCTGCTGCAAAAAACAAGTTTATTTCTTTCATGATCTTTGTTTCCAGGCAAGGGAAAGTATGAATTACTGAAATACAAAAAGAAAGGCATAATACAGAGTTTGGCCAAAATTCTGAATTCTAACAAAGTTCTTTCATTTCCTACATATTTCAGCATAGAATAAAGCATTGGAATTCCTTTTGCCCTTTACACACTAATTTTATTAGCTGTAGATCTTTCTGCAAAATGTCTCTTTGTGGGTCAACATGGAAAATGCAGTTTCACCATTTTCAGACATATATATTCACATTATGAATGAAGAGTTGCATATCTATACATTTATTTCAGAATGTGCAGTTTATTTCATAGTTGAGTGTACAGAAAAACTACAATAATTACCATACTAGAAGATATATCAAAGATTCAAAATTTTTGCTGGGATTTCAGTTGAATATAGTTTCTTAATACTTATAAGGAGATTTTTATGGTTTTAAATGAGATCTGTTACTAATGGCAACAGTTTCAGTAATTGAAAAATCTATAAAATATACTGGACTATTTAAGCTGCTTAAAAATTTGTAGCATATTAGATTTAATAAATACATTAAAATATGAGAAATCATTAATAATTTGAAAGATATATAAATATTTTTCTGTAGATGTAGGATTTTTATTAAAATATATGCAATTCTCTCAATATTATTAGAATGGAAAATTTGTATAAATGGTATAGTGACTTAGTCTATTATTACTTGACCTCTGTACACCACAATTGAAATCTGGATTGGGTAGGAAGGAGTTACTACAGAAGATTCAACAGACCTCTGCCGGCATGTGAAAACCAAGGTTAATTAACAGGGTTGCAGTTGTATCATCACTGCAATGTTTATAGTTCATTCACCTTCAGGTGCAATTACCATATCTAACCTCACACATATTAATTGGTTTTATTATAAACTACCTTTTGTCTCCTAATAAATAAAACTCAGTTATTATTTCCTTCATCATAATTGTTTTTAAAATGTTATAATAAAATATAGTGAACTCTAGTGTGCTACTTAAAGTGATTTTTTCAAAGCTCCCGAGGGCACCAGGTAAGTTAAATTTAGTATGTACAAAATTATTATCATTACTATTTCTATATGGAAAGTGTAGGAAAGGCTCCAAATACAGTATGTATACACATATAAGTCTATATATTTGTTCTAGTGGTGTCTGAAGCACTGGTAATTTCATTTCATGGTTATTTCATTCTACTATAAAGACAAATAGAAGCCTACTATTTTTCTAAACCACATTTCATTTGGAAGCTGGCTTCATTAGCTATGAAAAAAAAAAGAACTAAGCTGTAAAAGAGTAAGTTTATTCTAGCAGGAGATGGCATGGAAAATGAAAGATGCAATATTTCACTCAGTTTTAACTGGGAAAAGATATGCAGGAAATATTCTGTAGGGTTTGCCTTGTTAATATTTTGCCAAAACATCCAGTACTGAATAAAGGATGGGATATATTTTTCTCAGAGACTCAATAGTGGTAGCCACCCATTTCATTCTAGAAGACCTCTGTACATCTATAGTGATCTCCACCTTAAGACCCTCTTGAAGAAGACCCTGGACCAAAAGGACAATATCTTTTAATCACTTCCTTGGCTATGATGTCAGGTTAATTAGAGAATTTGTTTCCTAAGGTGTTCCCTAAACTTCCTAAGAGAGATGTTTTTCATCAGCATGGAAATTATACTGCTTTTGCTTCTCTGAGATTCAGTGGGATGAATTTTAAAGATACATGAAGATCTGTTAATCTATAGGACTGTAAAAGGCTGTATTTTAAAAAATTTCTTCAATGACTGCAGTTTGTACAGGACTACACTTAAGCAAGGTATTTCTAGCCATGTTGTATGCCACAACACACAGTTCAGCAACTTATCCAATCCAGAAAGATTTTATAGCTTGTGTTGAATGCCTTGTCATAACTGCACTGCTGCAAGCAACTGCAATAAAACCAGTATGAGCACCTTTACAGAGGCAGCAGTACCATCATGAGTAATCACAGTGTGTGTACATAGAGATTGAGCCAATCCAGTTGTAGATGTACATGCACCTTTAAGGTAATTACTGGTCTCAATGCAGAAACGTACATACATGGAGAGATTATTTAATTTGACTTAACTGTTGACTAAAAGACACTGGCCACAAGACATAGGAGGATACATACCTATCTTAGACTCAAGCCTTCTAAATTCTGGTGCTTCATTAGAACAGACAAATCCCATTCACACTGCTTAGTGGATCAGAAAAAGATAAAGTAGGTTCCACTTAAGACTTCATTACTTAGAATTTCACATCACATCCAGAGAGAAATGAGCTAAAATGTCAGGGTGGAGGTCTTGAGACAACAGATATTCCCAAGAATAGTAAAATGTTTGAAATTAAGCTTGTTGCAGGTAACATTTAGACATAAAGCAGGTGACATATCTGCATGCCTTACAAATTCCACAAATCATGATAAATACCTGTCTGGAAAGAATCCATACAACCTCCATATACATCTCTAAGCATTGGAATAGAAATATGCTATTTGTTTTCAATCCTCTAGGTCATTGAAAGGAAATTAGGTGTTCCGCTTTGAGGGAGATCTGAAGAGGGACCTAAATTTAACAGGACAGCAATAGATGCCTCTGGCTGTCATGCAGAGATGCTAGAAAAATTTATTGAATTTATTGAAAGAGGACCATCCCAGGAGTCAAGTGAAGCATGTTCCAAAACCACAGTAGGACACAGGCTGCTGAACATGACTCCGGAAGTGAAAGACAGAACTCCATACAGCCAGAAGACAAATTGTCTGCCAAAGGACCGGAATTTAATGTGTAGAATATAACTACTGATTCTCAGCAGTAATCATTAACATTTTGAATTTATATTCCTGAGTACATTGTCTAAGTGTGTGCAGCCTCTTGGTTTGCCCATGTGAATGCTAATGAATGTTTTAGTTACCTTATTCAGCTTTGTCATAGAAACAGATATTTCAAAAGTAAATAATGTCTAAGGAAAACAGATAATTAGTCAGAAGACAGAAATCTAAGTCAAAAAAACTCAGACAGAAAACAAAAATTTCTGAGGGGAAAAGAAATTAAGGAGAACATAGGCTTTAGCCCAGGTAGAAAGTTATTCAAGGATCAGGGTTTTGAGGCTATTCACTCTTTTCTGTGATTTTGAACAACTCTTTAAGGATCTTTGAATTCCCAGAAATCTATGAAGCTTGCAGAAATTGAAGAGTGCAAACATTTTGAGAATTATGCTTGTCTTAGATCTATGCTGGCGTAGTCAAATAGCAATATAATATGTTCAGTGGCAGATAGCTTCTTATTGGTTAGATGTTGTGAGCTTTTGGTCAATAATTATATGTTAATTAATAATTTATATTTTCAGCAGTAATTTTATGGCAAGCTAATCTCTGATTGTCTTTAAAGAGTGCATACATGCTTTGTTTGTTGATAACACACTGCAATAATCCTCTGGTTTTGTGTACATCATTCTGTTAAATTTCTCCAGAATACTTGCACAGCAAAAGCAGCTGGCAGAGTTCCATCAGCACTTCACTGCAGAAATTTAGTACACCTTCAAAGAACTGCCTTTTCACCCACATTGCAGCATACAGTGAAAAAATCTTGGAATCACTTGTCTCATAGATACTGTCAGCACCTTTTCAGTACTTTCAAGTAATTTTCAAAGCCTTTCCAGTGCTTTCAAGTACTCCATCCTTCATCCACTCCTCATCTACACCGTGTTTCATTCCTGCTTTTACACTGCATTCAGGTCCAGATACTGAATATAGGGCAATGTAACCTCTAAAAAAAAAAAGAAAAAAGAAAAAAAAGAATAATCCCAACCGGAAAGTAAAAACACCACAAAAACAAAAAGCACCAAGAGAGGTGATTCAGGTGTCACAGACCTATTATAGGTTGGATGTAACTGGATTATGGTACAAATCAAATGCTGTTGTGAAGTAGATACATTACCAAACACCTGAGAATACATTATGAAGAGGAATAAATGTTGCCCTCTAAAACCTGTATGTGTTTGTGTAAGTCACTTCGATGTTTAAAGAGTACCTCAAGTATTTAGTAGTTCACTGTGAAGACACTGTCACTAGAAGAAAATATGGTGAGGGTATTGCTGGATTGTTGTCATGTTGCTCAGCATCTTTAGTTCTTATGCATTATATTGATTGTTACAATTAAATTTAAAAAAAGACAAAAATTAAAAAAATGAAACTGATGATGAAGATAAAAGCAGACAATTGATTTTTAAATCTCCAGATTATTTACAATTTCTTCATAATGCACCACATAATTCCTATCAGCCCTTTGTTCTTGTTGATCTCTACAAGACACAGAATGCAATAGAAGCAGGGAAATATTTTTATGCCACCTTGTCTTGTTCTCAGAAAGTACTGGGCTGATGGAGCAAGTTCTTTAAATTTTACTTAGCTCATTGAATGCAGTCTCAGTGGAAAATCACTAAAACATTCCACAACTGTGCTCTTTCATTGGATTTTCTGAAGGAGCTAGGGTTTTCCACTGCCAGAGGTCTGATACTGGATGTAGCAGACCAGGGAATTGCTTCAGGATGTCACTTCCTCTGTTGGAATAAGTGTCAAGCTGCCTCTAGAAAACTGCTGGTTCTCTTTAGGCAGAAAATGTTGAAATAAAAGCTTAATTGATTGAGAAAAGTAAAAACGTTTAACATTTTCTGGTATGTTAGCCTTGAGATTTCATCATGCTTTTCCTATCCTTTTGTGAAGGTGATAGAAGTTTTTATTTCAGATCTGATTATCATTACTGACATAATGTCAGGTGGCTAAAGGTAAGAGCTGGGAGAAGAAAGGTGTCTATTACATTTGCATTCAGACTATCATCAGAGTTGAAGAAATCTGTAGCACTTCAGGGCTAATTTCTGCAGTGATGTTAACTAAATTCAGAAGCAGGTTTGTGAAACTTCCATGACAATTTTGTAGCAGTGAATGCTGCATAATTTATAACAGCAAGAAATATAATACATGTATTTTAAGCATTTTAATGTTATTTAGTTTTATAGTGAAATAATAAATCACACCGTGAAAACCGGTTGGGCTAACAGGGAAACATCTAGCAAACTGAGTATTTGCTATTCAGACTCACAAAAGAATTTTTTTCCTGCTGGCAGCACATAGGAACAAGCTATTTCCCACTAGGCAGGATAAACTTATTCTCTTCACTGCAGGCATTGTTTTGTTCAGACATTTTTTATTCATGTGTGTATATATTCCATTACTTTGATGCCGTGATTGCCCCCAAAAACAGGGCTCCGAGCCAAGTTAATGTGCAATAAGATAAAAAGGTACATTCTTTAATGTCCAGGCTTAGGGCTTTTAGGAATACATGATGACATCTCCAAAAAACCCCCCCTGAACACTGATTTTCATGTTTTTTATAATATTGCCCACCCAATCCCCAGTTTACACATCTCTCAGTCCAGCCCCAGTCCTACCCCTGTGCCATGCCCCAGGATTTTGGGGCTGGGGTCACTGGGACCCTCTGTTCTTCGTTCTCTTCTTCCTTGGGCTTTGGAGTTTTTCCAGTGTTCTTAGACTCAAGGTTGTTGGTTTATGTTTGGTCTTGTTCTGCAGGCCTTTCTGATAGTCTTTGGCTCTTGTTACCTTGAAGAGAGCCTAAATGGCTAAAACAATTTGAGCTACTATTCTGTGGTAGGAGTTAGGATGTGTAAACAATGAACTTAGGCTGCCAGAATACTAGCATACTAAAAATCTACTTTGCTACAGCTACAAATAGTTCTAAAATCTATAAAATGAAAAATCAGAAACCCCTTCGGCATCAATTTACTTATCAGAAATCACCACAAGAATTTAACAGAAAATTATCCTACCAGAAAATACAATTTGTCAAAAATGAAAAATGCAAACCAAAATATTAACAGTGCTATAACCTTCAAAGTTAGCAGAATGAAGCAAATAGGAAAAAATCCAAATTCTGGGTCTTTTTCAGTGATTTCAATTGAATACTTCAACTGAAGCGTTTCCAGCTGATATTGTTGCATGTCAGATATTTATTTTTTACCTTATTGCACTAACATATGTCATATAAAATCATCAACTGATTAAAAAAGGCTTTTCAAATGGAAACATTTAAATATTTTTGGAAGTTAAAAATAATTTTTTTTCAGAATGTCCAAATTACTTATATTCCCAATATTTAGTCTTACTTGCCCAAATTCTTATTTGTTAGTCATAAAAAGTCAATTATTGAAAACATTTGCATGAGAAATGCTAGATAAAATGAAGATGTGGAACAGCTGTTGTTTTTCTCAGGTAGTATGTGAAATGAATAATGGAATAACAACGGTTTTTTTCCGTGTTACTTAATTTTAATACTTGCATTGATACAGCTTATGCCTTTTCACAGAATTAGTCAGGATAGAAGGGGGAGCACAGTGGGTCATCTGGTCCAATCTCCCTGCTCAAGCTGGGTCATTCCAGAGCGCATGGCACAGAGTTGCACCCAGATGGTTCTTGCATATCTCCTGTGAGGGAAACTCCACAAGTTCTCTGGGCAATCTGTTCCATTGTAAAGTCACCTGCACAGTAAAGAAGATGATCCTCATATTCCGGTGGAACTTCCTGTGCATCAGTTTCTGCCTGTTGCTGTGAGAGACTAAAATGTTAATGTTGATTCAAACACTCGGCCATTTCCAAAATCAGTGGGTGCTTTGCCGATGATGTGCAAGGAAACATCCCAGGTGCAGAGGGGTATACAGCCACCATTGGTGACTCCAAGCTGGATTTTGAGCCAGATAAGGGAGAAGACCAATAAGAAGCAGATCCTACAAGGTGGAATAGGGCTTTTTATCATTGCAGTGTCCTCCCTTATACAACTGACTCAGTTGTAAACCATCCCCACCCCCAGGTAAGGTTCTGGGACATTCATATTATTCACTCCTTTTTGATTTCATACCTTCTTAGGTTGAAAAGTCTCCACAGGGAACTACTGGGATGTTCACATGTAGACCTAATGGTATTCAACCCTTCTGATGGGCATAACTGGATGAACTATGCTGACATGAGAGGAAGCTGTCATGTCTTAGAAGATTACATAAACCATCAAAGACCCCCAAAGTACCCCCAGACTCATTTCTGGGGCCTTCCACCAAAGGACAGTGCATGATCCACAATGTTGCAACAGATCCACAGTGTTACACTAGATAGTGTAGAACTCTGCCTCCAGGTGAATTACCTGGGCATTCCCATGTAAACCTGAGTACATATTAACCCGTTAGACTTTGTGTTTCGTGGGCTTTCCTCAACCGCAACAAATCAAGACTGTTACCATAACTTTGACCAACAGACATCAGGAATCCAACAATTAAGTCTCCTCACTGGATCCATGAGTGGTGATATATTTCTATTCTTATCCTTTCTTTCTCTTGATACATTTTCTTAGGTGTTAATTTTTAGTTCTATATTGTTGTGCTAGTTTAAAGGTGAACCAGCAGAGGAAATGAACTCACCATGAGGGAGATTATAAGTCAGACCTAAAATTTAATAATAATATTACAATAACAACACTGACACACAAGGGAAATTGCTTTCAACTCACAAAACCCCAGCAGTATAACCCAGTGTCCTGGGGCACAAACCCAAGGGGGTTTGTTTGCCCTTGTGCTGAGACCCCTGTGGCTCCCCCAAGTCCAGAGCAAAAGGAAAAGAAAAACCTGTTGGTGCAGGCGAGGGCTGTGGTCTGGGCAAGAGCGGGGATCTCCTCCTGTCAAGGTCCTGCTGCTGCTCTGGATCCGATGAGAGGTTTCTGAGGTCTTCTTACCCACCACTTATGTACCCTCAGGGAGCACTCAGTTCCTCCCCCTGGGCGGGGACTCACACAATGGGTGATTAACTCTGGGAGCCAGGGGGTGTTGAGCTGTTGATGGCCCATTAGCAGCTCCGCCCCCCTCAGGCTGGGTGTGAAGGTGATAATGGCTCCCTGGGCAGCTGCTGCTAATGGCCCATTGTCCTTGGGGAATGAATAGAGGGGGTAGAATACACAGCTTTGATCACCCCCACACAGGGTTAGCTGGTCCCTCCTGCTGAACTAGGACAATTGTTTAGTACTATAGATAATAATAACCAAAATTACTACATACCTCCTTTCCATTGCAACTAAATTGCTCTAAAATAAACCCTTCATATATATATAGTGTGTGTATATATATACACATATATAAATAAATAAATATGTATATACAAATATATATATATAAATGCCAGTCATTCAGTGTCAATTCACTTTAATTCACCCCAAGGGATCCATTAACAAGAACCTCAGTTACCCTCTCCTTCAGGGGCTGGTTCTAACTGTTGTGTCTTGTCCTATTGTCTGGCACAACTGAGAAGAGCTTTTCGTGTATTTAAGCAAATAAGCAAAAAAAAGTAAGCAATTAGATAGGGGAAAAAAAGACCTAAATAGGCATCCTGAACTCCTGCCATAGGACGTACAAACAGAGAAGTAATACAGAACAAATGTTGGATGTCTCTTTAACTGAAAGATAAAAGAATGCTCTCAGGCTGTGTACCACCCAAAACCAAATAAATCAGATGACTAAGCAAACTACTGATTAACGTGGTAATTCTTTGTATTATATTGATATTTTTGGTCAAGTCATATTTTCTGTTCTGTAAATAAATCTTCCTTTTGACAGACAACAGTCCTGTCTCTTTTGATATGGAAAAAGTCACACCAAAACTCCTAACTGATGTTAACTGATGACAGCTGATGTTGGCAAATTGCTACAGCCTGAAATAAATGAACTGTGTCAACACATTCTATGGAAGCAAAATTCTGCCTCTTGACAGGTGTATGTAGGTTCCTGATAGTAAGTAGCAATGGATTCAAGCAAATTGACTGACTACTAAGAAAATGGGATTGATTGTATTGCATGTCTATGATTACAGTGGTGACCACACAGTGAACATACACATAGGTCCAAAGATAAGTGCAGTTCATTGCCATTTGTCTACATGATTTTTTATAGTTTCTTATAATTTCAAACCAGTGCTTCTGGCTTAAGGTCAAACTTGCTTCTCTGATAATCTACTGATTGACCTCTGATAACTCTTGCAAGTGAGGTCCAGATTTACTATCCTCCATTTGTGCAGCTAATTATTTTTTCTTACTGCGAGAAGGCACATCTTTAGCAGTCACTCAGCCATGTCACTTTACCAGCTCATTTAACTTTTCTGCTCCTCTTTTTACGATTAAAAAAATCCCTCAAAAACTTTTATTACTTTCCACCTATAATTTGGTGGAAATGACCTCAGGTTGTTTATGAATGGGTGCTGGTCAATACTAAAGGCATCCCCTTATTAATGTATGCAAAGTAGGAAAACAGGCTTTGAAGTTTCGATCAATGATTTGCTAAAAGGACTCTTGCATTAGGAACAGTATAAGCCATATGTAAGATGGGCCATGTTCTCTGCATATTGGTTGGTTAAAAGTAGACAGCATAGCACATTTTATTTTAAAATACTGTTAGCAGGATGAACATCACAGAAACTGTAGGTAAATAGATAAAGGACATGATACTTTCAATTTAGACAATTGTTTTATAGTGTTTACAGAATCAAGTCCGTGATAAATGTAAAAACATAGTGTCTTGTGTTGAGCTGGCAAAATGCCAACTGCCCAATACAGATGTCAGAGCTTCCCTCCTCCCACCAAGAAAAGGGAGGAAAGGGGGTAAAACCCCTTCAAACTAGGTTTATGCTTAAACTAACTATATATATTTATACAAAAAAGAGAAAATTAAGAGAAACTACAATACACACACAAGTTAGAAACTACCAAGAAATAACTTCCCACTCCCCAGTAAACACAAATTCTACCATTCTAACTACAAGTCACTCCAGAGACTCAATCCCCAGAAAGATAGACTTAAGCAGAAAGACTAAGAACAAACATTTTTACTTCCCTAAGATAACATGGTGGTGAGCTGGTGCTGTGGGCCTGGGACTCTTGTGCCGGCACCGTGTGTCCTCCTAGGAGCACAGCTGTGAAGGAACTGACCAAGCCACTCCCACACTGGCTCTTACCCCTTTGGAGATGATGTCGTAATATGATATGGAATACAATACTATTGCCTAGAAGAAGTCAGCTGTCAGCTAGCTCAGTCCAGCTCAAATCAGCTGACAGTCCCAGGCCTACCCTGAAATTTAATACCTAAATTTAAGCCTACCTGGCTAAACCCATAACACATAGCAAGAACCATTTTCAAGTAGGTTCTTGTGTATCCATGTATTATTTCTGGGATGCAACATAGTCAGTGTTAAATACTGTCCACATTTCAAATGAATTTTATGTTTCTTAGTTGGGGAACATACCTGATTAAAATCCCAACAAACTAGACAATATACTTAGCTAAGGGAGCCAATTTGAAAGCTTTCAGGCACTTCTGAGTTCAGCAGGAGAAAAAATAACTACCTCTGAGCCTATTTCCTCCCTTGTAACTCTTTCTAGAGCATTGCCCAATAAAACTTTATTATGAGGGTATTTTTAGTGTAGTAGATACATCTCTTAGAGGGCATAGCCTCCAAGTCACTTTGGATATGTCATTGAAACTCCATCAGAGCATTAGAGTAAATAATTGTTTTGTCCTTGCTCTTTCTATGGATTTTTTATGGACATGCATATGGTCATGAAGAGTCTTTATTTGACTCTGGGACTTTGCACACTGCTGTGAGTAGCTCAATTTACATTCATTCATGAATACAATTGTAGTGCAAAAATAAGACATTTTCCCACCTTAGTATTCTAAGGGGAATACATTTGAATCACACCAAATAGAGTGGTATTAGACCGCACAGAAAACACCATTATTCCTGCCTTTTACTTAAAGCAGATTTGCCAGTTATCTTACAAGATCTTACTGGCTTACATACAAATTCATGAAATAAAATATATACTTCTTCAAGATTTTGACTTGAATTAACTTAAAACATGCCCTAGCACCAAGACACCTATTAAGCAGATGTGGTAACAGTCTCCATTCAGCCTTCTTAGAAATCTATTTTATGCCCAAAATACAGATGAATAAGATACATGAAATGGACCTTAACCTATTATTTTACCTGTTTCATAATATTTTGTTACTTCATATATATATGTATAGATAGATAGATATAGATATGCAGGTGTATATATACAGAATATATATATTTATCAAGTTAATTTGTCTATAATAAAACTTACTCTCATCTGTTTTAAATGCATGAATAATTCTCAAAAATTTCAGATCAACTACTTATAGAAATAATTATTCCCAATTCTTGCCTTAGATTTTTAGTAGCATGTGTAATACATTGAAGATATTTCTCCCCAAATCATATTCATTCATGCTGTTTTCATGGCAATTAGTGTTTGATTTTATGATTGCATATTATTATATCATGTGATTGTTTCTACCAGCCCAATGGAGCTCAGAGGAACAACTGGCAAAGGAACTGCAACCACCTCATCAGGGCAAAGGGATGCCCTGCAGATGGTCCCAGGGGAGCCTCAGAACATGGCCCTATGATGCCACCACCAAACAACTAGTGGGAAAGTCTCCCTCCTTCACCTTATAGACTGATGAGGGGGTTTACTGTCTCTGAAAACAAGCTATTTGATACGGGATACCAGAAAGATCTTTTTGGTATTGAGCCTGACTTTGGGATAGTCAAAGCAGGG
Organism: Pithys albifrons albifrons; assembly: GCF_047495875.1. NCBI lineage: Eukaryota > Metazoa > Chordata > Aves > Passeriformes > Thamnophilidae > Pithys > Pithys albifrons. The sequence continues at coordinate 77,929,512 of NC_092460.1, forward strand.
AAAAAAGACATGGAAAGGGGGTGGACTGGGAGGTACAAATATGGGAAGAAGGGATTGAAAGGAACAAGTTGTGTATACCCAGGCTTCTGGTCAGTGATTTTATCTGGCCATGGCTTGCACCTGATCTCCGCAGTCTGTATTGTCTGCTTACACTCCATTTCTAACTGTTTTACCAGATGCAGGAATCTCTGTGTGTCTGTGTGTCTGGGGATTTTAGTGTGACAGCTGGAGTAGGACATGGTGTTCCAGTGGCCTTTTCATCTGTGGTGAGAGCAACTAGACAGACCAAAGCATGTGGGCATTGTGTACAGGTGTGTGTGTCAGTGTATTGTCATTGGTGTGCATCAAGCTGAACTAGCCAGTGAGTAGCCAAGAGGATTAGCAAATAGTATGGAGGAGTCAGTAGGTCTAGAATGAATCTTGAAGACAACAGGAGGCTGAGTCAGATACTGGAAGAACAATGCGGTTCCATGCCAGGTACTGCAGAGATCACAAGGTCTAGGGGTGGACTACTGAATCTGAACCAGCTACTGGTGGGACCAATGGTTGCATGTCTGTGTGTGTGTGTCTGTGTCTGTGTGTGTATGAGGCAGCTGGGAGATCAGAGAAACGGGGACCAGCTTTATAAGCAAATTGAGTGTGTAAAGCTAGTTACCATGATGCCTAAGGATTTTAGTATATTTTGTATATTTTTAGGATTAAATAAGTTATATGGATTCTCCTAAGTTGCTCAAATCTTAGGTGAGTTACTAGAGCTCTTTCTCAAAGATTATGAGCTTTTTCATGCCCTGCCAAGGCCATGGTGTTTGTGAAAAACCACATGTAGATAGCGTGATGACAAAACACAAGAATTAGGCCTGGAGATTCTGGAACTTCTCCAAAGAACAGTTCTGAAGACTCCTATGGGTGGGACACAGAAAATTGAGAACTATAGTTGGTCATAGATATCTCATATGTTAATTGCTGGAGAAGTTATAAAAGCTGTAACGTCCCTAGTCATGGGTGTGCATGTGTGCATGTCTGTGTGCATGTCTGTGCCTGTGCATGTGTGTGTGCACACCTCAGGTGTGCACCTTGAAAACTTTCAATAAAGGTATGCCATCTATCTTTCTCCATTAATATTTCTTCTGAGTGTGTATTTTCACAGGAACTTAGGCAATAGGCAACAACTAGAAGGATCCATAGGTATATATGTGTGCACATATGCATATATTTTTCACTAACAGACTTTCATCCTGAACAGAGTCAGTAATTAGAGGTTGGATGGTCATGTGTATATTTATATATGTATTATATGTATGTGCCTATTGGGAATAAATAATTTAGATAACTGAGATAAGTGTCCAAGTCCAAGGGGAATGAATCTCGACTTTTGTGTAGATGTTAATCGGTACAAACACACATAAACTGTAAATATGAGAACTTAGAATATAACCATTTAAATCTCCACACCAGAAAGAGTAATTTGTAGTACTTCTTTCCAGAAAACTGAAAGTCAGGGGTACACCAAGATCATAAAAAAAATTAAGCTGTGGAACTGTCAGGTTTGGTGAAATAAATGTACACTATTGTGGATGTAATTTACTTGGCATCTGCAGGTAATCTGATAGACAATATACCCTGAATGATTCATGTATACTGAGAAAGCAGGTCTAATTCACCTGAGGAAAAGCTGTCTCAGTTGCTGTCATTAAGCCAGGATAAAGTCAGCCCTGTATACGTTTAGCACAGCTGTATGCCAACCATGCTTCAAACTTTGTCCCAGTTTGAAGATTACCAAGTAAGAAAAACCCTGCCTGAAAAGCCTGTTCTTTGGTATGTGCTATCAACATCTCTATATCCTGCTTGCTTTCTTAGGGCTTTCAGTCATAGTGAGGCACAGTGGGATGCCTGATACCTGTGTATGGCGTGTATACAGTATTAGCCCGCATTTTGCATATGTCTTGGCGTGCTTTCCTGGCAGCAGTGGAGTACTTTCTGCCATGAAAATGCAGAAAGCACCCAAGGAATGAAGCCATCTTTGTTCACAGTGTGACTGTGTTCTGCCTAATTGCTCTCTTCCTTTGTTGAGGAAGCAATAAAACCTATTTTTCAATCCTGCTAGAAGGAATAAAATTATTTACTACAGCTGTTTTTTCACTAGTTATGGACAATTTCCCTCTTTGAACAAGCTCATTCTTTGAGCCCTGAATGTAGAATTTAAAATATCTGGTAGTTTAGAATCCAGTCTAGACTGGATCTTTTATTTGGAAATTAGGACTGTTAGATCCTAAGAGATAACTTGAACCATGTAATTCCTTGATAGGACTTCATGTTTTACAGGAGATCTCTGCTGAGAGTTCTTATCTTATTCCACAATTATTAAAGGTCTGATCACCAGCTGTGCTTGTGACACAGATTGGAGCTGATAGTGCTGTTATCAGCAGTGGCACAGAGCAGTTAGCAATGACTAGTCTTCTCTGCCCACTGGACTCACTGGTAAGGGAAACTGTGAAGAATAGAGGTAGGCGATGGAGCTTTGATTTAGTGCAAGACTGAGCAAGGGTGAGACATGGTCTTCCATGTCCTTTTTGTTTCTCTTCACTCTTCTTGAACAATTCTCTACCTATTCTTATAACAGTTAAACAAAATGATAGGTGATACTCTGCAAATCTGAAGAAAAAACAAAACAATTGGGATATTTGTCACAATGCTCATTGCAATTGAAAAATGCTACCAGTTGATAAAATACGCAAATATATAAAATAAATGATCAGTGAGGGAATATCTGGACTTACAAACCCTATTTGATTTAAATGAATGAATTTCAGGTATGATGAATGATGACATATATATTATGTTTGTGGGATTTTTTTTCCCAAACAAGAAATTCTATATTTGCATTGGGTTTACTGGAGAACAGAACAGACAAACATACATATAAGAAATCTTCTACTTTCAAATACAGGAACCATGGTTTGTTTTAGTATCTGTCATCAGGTTAGCTTAGGATTTTGAGTTGTATAAAATGCACAATAGCATGGTCATGAATGCTGACTGTGCTTTGATGTAAATGTGCGTCTTTTTCTGTAATCTTTATCAGTGAGTCTAGTGCATTTAACAAAATGCTTTAGAAAAGTTTGTGAGATTATGTATACATACACCTAATATTCAGCATGAAAAATTATTGAAAGAGACAGCTATTTTCACTTTTATTCCTCATATATTGTTAACTAACTCTTCAGTTCTGCTTAGTTAAGAAGGTTTAAGGGATAAAAGCTAAGTTACAACTTTGGTCACACATGAAGCCTGAACTCTTGTTGCATAACTTTGTCCTGTGTTTTCATGAAAAACAAATGCCTGATGTAATAATAAAGAAAATTAACCTATGCATCAACTTGTGTTGTATGACATAATAGTTCCAATGTGATTGACCAGAGATGAAAATAGTAAAAGTGATGGATTCATTCAAATCTACGCTGACTGCTACTAGCATGGGGGTAGTGGAGTGATTGCAGGAGATGGTACACAGTGAAAATGCAGAGAAATTTGGAGACAGTCAGAGAATCACAGAATATCCTGAGTTGCAAAGGTCCCACTAGGGTCATCAAAGTCCAACTCCTGGCCTCTGCACAGGGCAGCCCCAAGAATCACACCATGTGTCTGAGAGTGTTGTTAAAATGCCCCTTGAACTCTGTCAGACTTGGTGCTGTGACCACTTCCCTGGGGACTCGCGCCCTGTTCCAGTGCCCAATCACCTCTGGATAAAGAACCTTTTCCTAATATCCAGTCTAAACCTTCCCTCACTCAGATTCACTCCCTTCCCTTGGGTCCTGTCACTTAGTGCTTGCATCTCCCCTTCCCCTAGTGAGCAAGCTGTAGACTTCTATGGAGTCTGCCCTCAGGCTCCTCTTCTCCAAGCCAACAAGTGACCTCAGCCACTCCTTATAAAGTTTCCCCTCCAGACTCTTCATCATCTTTGTAAAATTTTTTGTATGCTCTTCAATAGCTTTATATCTTTTTTTTATACTGTTATGCCCCAAACTGCACACATTACTCAAGGTATTACATCACACCAGTGCAGAGTAGAGCAGAGAAAAGACAAGGCATGTCTTTCATTCATATTCTCATTAGACTGTTTGACCCTGGTCTTCATTAAACTTCTGCAAGTTTGCTCACTAGTTTGATGTTGCTGTAGAGGAAGTGGATGGGTGCTCTTCAGATTGGGATGTTTATTCAGTTAAAGCAAGAACTTTTACCCAAAACACTGTGGGACTGAATGTGTTCTTGGTACATTTGCATTACTTTGCTTTTCTATCAAAATATTTGATTCCTGTTGTCCAAAGGTTTCTTTCATATTCAACAAATTACTTGATGATAAGTGGGAGAAGCATAGACTTTTAGGGGTACATGGTAAAGAGAGTTTTCCAAAATGTTTCTCATCTTTTGAAAGGTGGGATCGCAAACCTGTTTTTTTTTGTAATTTTTCAAATAAACTCTAGATTTTCAACTGGCTGCTGCTGTTACCACAAACTCTGGTTGGCAGAAAAGTTACTCTGGCACTGTGAAATGGAGCAAGGAAAAATAATTAACTTCTAAGCTATTTTTGCTCAGTGTACTGCATTTACTCCTTCCATTTGGCAGTGGAGGTGCTTTAGCTTTTGAAAATAATATGTAAAAGTTACCAGAAATGTCCTATAATCGCATAGAGCATTTCAGTTTTACTTAGGCTTATTCATGTTAAAGATATAATAGATAAATGTTCACTAATTCTGCCAATATTTCTTGAGCGCTGCTGAAAACACCAGGTTCCCACTAAGATGCACATGAGATGAACCTCATATCTGACAATGTAAGTTAAATCTTGCAAGTTTAGATTCTATGGGAAGTGTTTCCTTGAAAAAAAAATTATCCTTTGCTGCTCTTCCTATTAATCATAGTATTTCTAACATTCTGTCATTGTATTTCTCTTTTTTTTTTCCTATTTCTGACTCTCATTTATTGTCTGCTGAGTGAATTACTGTTTTTCACTGCTCTGTAGGCAGGGGAAAAATTATTAGACAACTATAGGGGATACTAATTTCTTCTAGTCTTTTTTATCAGATTTTAAATTTTAATGATGATTTGGTTGATCCCCTACAAATTGGAATGTTAAAGTTTTGCTTCTAATCTAATTGGTTATTTGGTTATATTGTATGTGCAGTGACTTTATAGCCACTTAAAATGATATAATAAGAAAGTATCAAGTGAAAATTGAGAAGAGAGATGACACAATCCTATATGAGACTATCATAGGGATATTGTAATTCTGCTGTTGCACTTTAAGGATGTCCAGTGAGAGTTGCACTTGTCATGCTGTTTTCATTCATTGAAACAAATCACGTCAAGGTATCTTTTCTTCCTGCCCAATAATTACAAAGGGCTAAGTTTGTGTCACTTATTATCATACTAATTAGGTGATCACTAAATTTAATATCATCTAGAGAGAGTTTCTTGATAAATAATGGCAGGATACAAATTCTGAACATGGAGGGAGCAAGGGGAAGCAAGCTGACATTAGACACTTTATTTGTAGTTAGTGTTGTGGAAGTCCAGAAGGAGGTGTATCCATTTCTAATGTGACTAAGCATAGACTGGAAAATGAATCCTTACAGTAACACTCTTTCAGTGTGGCTGTTATACACAAATAGCTCTACCACTCTTGCAACTTGCTTGTTCTAATTTGTTCTGAAAAAAGCCAAAGAACAAGTTACTGTGTAGATGTCTAAGTGACCAAACAAGAAATAAATGAAAAGGAAAACGGGCTCACATGCTGCAAGCAGGTTTGGAAAGTATCTCATCAGGATGTTATGAAAGGAACCAAAGTAGGAGAAAAACAAAGAAACAATGCAAGAAAATAATTAGTCTTTGAGAGGCATGGCTGGAGTTACTGGAAAAGTGAGGAGTTTGTTGCTGCTGCTCCTAGAAATTTAAAGTTCTCTGGCTATCTGTACAAATCATGTTGATAAGAGATTTTCTCTGCATATTTTTAATGTATATATATTTATAAATACTAGACATAATTTCATAAACACTTAAATTCTAAAATCAGTATTTTATTTATTGTAATTGGGAATTTTATGTATAATTTGTACAGGTACTCATCAAAGAATAAACTTCCATCCTTAAATTGTTTAAAGCTCAGAAGCTTTACAAGTCTTCAGAAAGGAGTTGGAAAAATACTTGAGAAGTTCAGAAGTAGAAGTACTTAGTAAATGGGAAGCTTCTGTGTAGCTGCTGTGGCACGTAGAAAATGGTAACGTGGAGAAAACTGCAGGAGCACAATCCTTTAAAAATTAGCCTTTTGATTGTTTTTTTTGGAGTAGTCTTCTGAAGAAGATATGAACTCAGAAAATGTGAATTGTCAGATTAACTGAGCGCTCAATGAAATACTGACTTCACTTAGATTTGAGGCTGTATAAATAAGACCTCTAAATTGTTGGAAAGTGAAAAAGGAAGATCCCAATGATGGAATTCATCTCATGAAACTATTTCTTTCCAAAGGGTATATAGGGTTACCTGTTTGCCTGGTTTGGCTCTTTGGTCCTTGGCAAGAAATAGGCATTTCCAAGGACAAATAATTCAATCTTCAGAGAAGTATCTGCCCTCAGTCAGCACTAACTGATAATTTTTTCCTGCCCTGAAGCTTCTCGAAATCGGATATATGAAAGCTCCATGGTGTATTCTGAATTCTAATTCTTCCCCATGCCAGGAATATATTTCCTGATCTGGATGCGTATTGAAGAAAACAACATATTAATAAAGGGGGGAAAGTACGTCTAACACATTGTGTCTCTGTGTTACTGATAAGTGATTTCTTTGCACTAAACAGACATCTGTATATTTAGTCCCATGTGTACAGCTTTGGGGCAAAAAAGAGGTTTTGAGTAATACATTTAACTTGGTTTACTATCTTAGAATTTGAAAATAAATTCAAGAAAGGTAAAATACATAAGTATCCTAGAATATTAGATTGAGTTTTACCAAAGAAATTAACTGTTATGCCATTGTGTCATGAATAGTAGATAAACTCTTCGGAAACATTTCTGGAAGCTATTACTGGGAACTACTGGAAAGCATTTTAAAGGACATTTTGTTTTTAAATATACGGTGTACAAAATTCTATGAAATTACCACAGATTTGGGAATCAACCTGACTTTTAATTAAAAATTATTACACCAGAAAATGTGTGGGTTTTTCTTTGTTTTTTACTGATATCCAGTCAGCATTAGTGCTGGGAAATAAGCATTATCTTTGTATCTGTTCAAAGCACTGATGGTCATGATATTAACTCTTTGACTGCAGAAGTAACAATATATACAAAATATTACTGGCTTACTCTCAAGTAACAATATACACAAGACAATACATTAAAATATTATACTAAAGAGTCTTTTCTAATCCACTCAATTAATATACAATGAGTGACACTACATAAGGTAAAAATTAGTATTAAATGGAGTTGAAATGGGAAGAACTGAATGAAGAAGTTGAGATATTGGCTCCTAGAGGCTGTGATAGGGGGTTTGTGTATGATGGCACGAAGTATACTTACACTGTCACCACTGAAATAGTCTGGTGTAGTGCATGCAGAGTTATGAGGAATGTTTTAATTTTTTCAATATTATTCATGTAGTAACAATTAAGGGTCATGCTGGCACTGAGGAGAAAAGAGATTCTATGAGAAATACAAAGAGAAGAAAAATCCCCTTGCTTAGGTTAATGTGTTTTAAATGTAGAAACAAAATGTAAAACAGGATTTTTTAAGAATTCTATTCACAAAATATCTTGCATGTTTAGCCAGTGAGATACGAAATAAAGTGTCTGTTACTATGAGATAACACTCACCTCCGGGGTTGTTGTAAAGGAAAAAAAATACAAATTGCATTCTAAAGAGAGCTATTGCCTTCAAAAACCTTGAGAAAATTTGTGTTACTGTTACAAAGACTTCAAGGGATGTAATTAGGATTTTGGGGATGGGTTTTATGAACCTTGTTAAAGAAAAAGAATCCATGCTTGTTAGAGCAGGGATAGATTTTTCCACCTACTCAAAATGAGTAGTGAAAACATAATGGTTGAGTCTTTTTCTTTCATGTGTACCCTTATGTACAACTTTTTAAATATATAAAAAAGAACATCAAGCTGTCAAGGAGGCAAGTGTTCAAAAGTCAGACAACTAGAGTAACTTTAATGTATCCCTTGCACTTGTATCTTAGCATTTCTGTCTCAATTTAAGATCATTACTTGTTTTATCTATAGTAGAACAGCTTTTTATTGTCTTCTTTGCAGTGTTCTTCAGTTCATTTGAAGATAACTGTTCCCTCTAGTTAGCTCCTATATACACTAACCAAACCCAGTGAGATAAACTTTACTTGGCAGCCTATTTTTTAAAAAATTATTCTTACTGTTTACCTCCTGCACATTTATTTCTTTTTAAAAATGTGTAGCAATATTCAGATCTGGAAAAAAATGAATCGATGAACAAGGAAAGACTTATTGACACTGCAGAGAGTGGGTTTCATGTACCTTACATATGAACTCCTATGCCTTTCCAGTACAATAATAGTTTTGTTTCTGTTAGCGATCATATTTTGTTGTCAGTTTGTACTCAGCACCTACTACCAGAGAATTTCACATTCTCCTTTTAAAAAGTCCCTGTTCTGTGAAAAAAAATCAATTGCTTCCCACCATGTCTCTGCAAATGATTAATTGGGTCCTTGTAGTTACAATATGTAACTTTGTAATACACATTCCTGACCAGAAATTTCTCCAAAAGTTTCAAGTCCTCCCCAGATTTCTAGCTGTGAAATATCACCTGTACTCATCACTTTAAGTCACAACAGACCTTTACTAATGCTCATTGAGGATTTAAATATGTTTTACAAAGTTATTTGTGAGAAATATCAACTTTTTAATTTGATTATTTTTTTTAAAATAGCATAAGTACTGAGATGAATACAAGAAGAGTCCAACTAGCAACACTGAGGTTTTCTTTGGTGAGCTGTGGTTGTGGGTTCTCTGAGGTGAAGAAATTATCTCATAGTGCCTCTTGGTACTCCACAGCGTATGAATGTGCTTCTCCTAGTGTTCTTCCTGACTGATTGAGTGCCAGAGTCACGACTGGCTGTTGTGGTTTAAGCTGAGCTGGAAGTCAAGCACCACACAGCTGCTACTCAGTCATGCTCTCTTTCCCCTTCACCCTGATGGAAGGGAGAGGAGGATGAAAAGCAAAATTTGTAGGATGAGAAAAGAACAGTTTAGTAATTGAAAATAAATTAATGTACAATAATAAATATAAATAATGGTAACAAAAATGGAAAGAAAAAAACCAAACAAGTGATGCATAATACAATTGCTCACCACCTGCTGACTGATGTCAGATTCCCCCTTCCTGAACACAAACTGGCCACCCTTCTGGGTAACTACCCCCAGAATCTATACTGGGCATGATGTTCTGTGCTGTGGAATATCCCTTTGGCTGGTTGGGTCACCTGTCCAGGCTATGCTTCCTCCTAGTTTTTTCCAAGTACCTTCTCACTGGCAAGGCATGAGATACACATATGAAAAAAAAAGTCCTTAACTTAGGACAAACATGACTTAGCAAAAAACCCAAAACATCAGTATTAACAATATAATTCTCATTCCGAATCCAAAACTCATCACTGGTCCAGCTACTGGGAAGAAATTAACTCTATCCCAGCTGAAAGCAGTACACTGCCTCATCAATGTTTTATGTTAGTCAGCCCAGAAATTTTTTAACCAGGTAGGACATATCCAAAAAATATGGCTGTCCAAAGAATAGTTTTTTTGTTTTCACTGTGTGTGTAGATTTATTGACACTTAGAAAAGCTGAAGTAATATTACTCATCATTGCAATGATTCCAAGGACTAGAAGAAAAGGAAGAAATAATAACCAATGACTCAGTCTGAACAGAATGGATGCTAAATAAGCATGTGTTATCAGAGGCTCTACATTCTTTGCACATTGATCATTCATAAAAATATACCAACCAGCAACTTCATCTGGCTGAGACAGGTCACGGTAATATGAGCTAACACCTGTGTCTTTGCTTGTCTGTATTGATAATGAAGCCAAAAGGTAGGAAGCTAGTCTTCATTTTTTTTGAAAAAAATTAGGCAAACCTAACAAACAACAGGTGAACTACTAATTAGTTTAATCATGTCTGTGTCAAAGTGAATATTCATTATCTGACCCATGATTAAAATGAGGCAATTTTAAAATAAATTATGTAACATAACTTGAAATATGTAGATGTCTATCAAGTTTTATTAAGTGCTCAATAACTTTTAGTGAGATGGCATGACTTTTTGATTTTTTTTTTAAATAGGCTTTGACTGTTTTATTGATCAGTTTGGATTGTTTGGGGATTTTTTTGTCTGGTGAACATGGTGTTGGTGCTACGTTGTTAGTTGGACTTGGTGATCTCAGAGGTCTTTTCCAGCCTTAAAGATTCTATGATTCTATAATCTCATCAATTGAAAAAAAAGCAAAACTTTGAAATATCTAAAATTTTTCTTTTCAAGCTTTCTACTAACATTATTGGGCATATTGACAAAATACTGGATTTTATGACAGGTACAATCTAATCTGAAAAAAACAATCATAGAAAATTGTAAGCAATGGATAGATGAAATACTCCTTTTTTTCAGACATGTGAAACTAGTGAATGAAATGTGAGAAAACACAATTTGCTCTGTAGGTGTGTCATGAATGACAAGTTAAGGTATTCTTTCCCCAAGAAAATGTATAAACTGTGTTTATTTGGAAAAATAATCATCTAAACTACAAGCCCTTTAATGATTGTTTCAAATGAAATTTGTAAAAATTCTTCCAGATAATTTGAGCATTGATTGTTTTTTCCATAGCCTCCTGATTCTATCTTAGCCTCTGGGGTTGGAATTTATTTCATATAAATTTAGACATTTAAAACTTATGTACTTAAATATGAAATAGTCACCTATGTTCCACTAAGAGTGAAATAGGCACTCCAGAGGGATGTTCATCTGACCTGTTCTATATGGCTATAGCAGCACAAGAAAAATGTCTCTCTGGTTTTTCTCTTTACTGACTATAAAAAGAGATCCATATGATCACAAGAGAATTAGGTTTTAGATGCTTAAGCTAAGGCAGATGTATTCATGTCTAGGTTCTTGACTGGTTCTTTTTAGTCTTTATATTTCTTCATTCAAAGTCAAATGGTTTTCAACTGAATGGACTGAGAAAGATTCTCCATAGAAAATCATACTAGATTCATAGCCTGTTGGAAGATATTCATTAACATTCATGTCATTGAGAGAATAAGCTGAATTTGGAATTCCTGATTCCTATGGTATTTTCTGTCTAGTGGTTCACTGAATATAGGATTTTGTGTTATCTCACTGGCTCGTCTCTGAAGTCTATTTTGAGAAAGATTTTGATGGTTATGGTTCAGTAAACAGGAAGATGCAGCAAGGTAAGAAGTGATGGGACAAAAACACTTTCTATGAAGAACCTTAATATGGTCCTGGATGTTTCTGCAGTTCATTGCAATTCATTGAATAGTATAAAAAGTGATTTTGTGAATCTAGGTTTTCATGTACTAGCATGAAATTATTCCAGTTTCTTTGCCTTGAAATGTGTTACTGAAGAAACCTCAATAGTTATTCCCATTTTGAATTTCAAACTGATACTGGATATTACAGACATTACAGTCACGTTTACAAGAATCTACTGAGAATTTCTTTTGTTCTTAGATAATTAGTTATTCTTCTGTCTACCAAAAATTATATTTTTTCTTGATAGCTACTCATTTAGTCATAAAGCAGAATGAATAACACAGGAATACTAAATATAAACAAACACATCTCCTAATAAAATAATTGGAATTGTCAGTAGCAATTTGGCATAGTGCAATACTTACATTACTTCTGATGGCAAAAAGTCTCAATGACATAAATCAGTAGTCCATCAGGAATATAAGTTTTCCTATTCAGATTTTTCAGTCTACTTCTTTTCAATGTGTAATTGATAGCTAAACATTTTGTCATCCTGTTCCTTGAGTGATTTGGCACTCTAAAACACTTGGAAAAATTCAGCTTTAACAATTCAACAAATTAAACATGGGCAAGAATGAAATATGGACCATCAGCTAGGTGAGCATTTAATGGAATTTAAGTTTGCATATGGAGCTAAAACTTAACTTGCTTTCATTTACTTGTACATTCAGTGAATATTGAGAATGAGTAATTAAATGTTCACTTTGTGATATGCACTCATTATGTTTCATGACCCATGATCAGTTTAGAGCTACATAAAAGACAGATTTTTGTCATAGAGATGACACCTGGTACAAGGGAACGACCTATTGATTGTATTAGATGAGGCACTTGTAGAAATTGCAAGTGATTGACTATTAACACACTGTCATAAAATCCAGCCCTAAAAACAGAAGAATTCACTGTTTTAATCAGAGAGGGAAAATTAAAGGAATATGGCTGTCAGTATCTACTGCAGCATAAATCACCTTAAGTAACAAATTAAGCAGAAATAGTTTCTAATCTTTGTTCATGCTGTTTTTATTGGTGATCTAAATTATTTTAGATACATTTTTCAGGCTTGCATTGTTTCATACTGAAATTTTAGAAATCCCAAATTCAACCTGCTGGAGGTTTTCTTCTCCTAGAGGAAGTCACAGTTTTCTATATTCAGTTCAATACTCGGGGATGTTTTTCAAGTCATCAGATGCCCTTCCATGAATGTTCTTTCCAGCCTCACACTAAAACTTGGCTGCCACTACTTCTTAGATAAATGATGCATGGAATGTGTATCTGTGTTGCCACAGAAATACTGAGTAGGCATTTGCTGAGGTCTGGCTGTCCTAATTAAAGATGAAAAAATTGTTAATATGTAAACCCTTAGTGCTACTCTGCACCCTATGGGTTTTTACATTAGACAAATCCTCTTTCTTCCCTTTCAGTGTCTTTGAAACAATGCACCTACGTATAGCATATTCATGCTATCTGCTTAAAAAGATGGTGCATCCCTGCAGAAAAAATTAAGTAATTGATGTCTACCAGAACCATTTCTTTCTAATCATGGTGAAATATTTTCTCTTGCCCATTGTGCCAAGCACCTGGCAAACATGTGTTCAGTGCTAGCTTGACAATTTACAGCACTGTGACGTGTCTCTGTTCAATTTTTAGTCATTAGACAACTTTGAGTTTGCCCTTGCTAGAATGAGTGAAAATCTCTGTTTATGCACCCATTGGTGGCTACAGTTCAAAAGGTAAGGTCTCATACAGTTCTAGTGTTCCCACTTGTGTTTGTACATAAAAGAAGATGTCTCTACAGAGGAAAGGTCCAAACTATTTGAGAAAGGAACATAAATTAGAATGTATTTGGCCTCAATCTATTCTCAAATATTTTTGAATAATTTTTTCTGTACATATTGATATGGTATAATGTCTCTAATAATAAACCAATTACAAAAGTAAATATATTTTCCTAAGGATAGTTCTAAATTTACTAGATGCCTCTGTGTTTACTATTGCGGTAATGTAGATTAACTTAGTGACGGTCAGAGGAGGCAGAGACAACTCAGGCTGCAGTGTGATCAGAAGGCTTCACTGAAGACAAAGGACTTTATTTTTAGTAACAGCTTCACTTTTATCTACTCCTGTATGTAACATGCCAGTGCACTATTGGTCAGTAGTTCACAGAACATACATGGAAAGATTCTACTGGTTACAAGGCATCCACATTCTACAGGTGGTTTTCTGGCCCTTAAGGATGCATTCATCAATCACCTCAGACCTTAAGAGATCCACATACACACTGTCACCCCCACAGTTTACAATTCATCTTTAACAGGATATAAGTCTTACATAGACTAAAGGAGCTAGAGATCAAATAACTTTTGTAGATCTTGCCTTCTGACTCGAGAATTCAATCTAAGCAAAGTACAGGAATGTATTGATTGAGATGAAATTGAAAGATTTTTAGGAATTTTTAATAGAATTTGCATTTGACAAAAGACATTGATTTACAAATTAGATCCTACTTGATAAGCCTGATTAAGTATTTTAAATCAAATAGATTTTTGCCATAAATCAGCTTTTTTTAATACAGTACTGTAAAAAAGGAAGTAGTCTCCTCTCTGAGGAAGATTGGTCTACTCATTCATATAACCTAGGGTTGGCATCTTGGTGCAAATTCATTTTTACCTCAATGTTTAGCAAATTAGTAATATATTCCAACTCGTAATTTCTTTCAGGCTTTGAGAAAAAGAAATTATAGTGATTCAAAGGTAACACAAGATACATTAGTGCTCATGTGTTTCATGTACTTCAGTTTTGTTCAGTTGATGGTGAAAACAGAACAATAGGGGTTAAAAATAGAAGCAAAGAAGGATAGAAGCATGGGCATTCTACTAAAATTTGTTCTTTAGTTTTTAACACAACAGTGGAATAAAATTCACTATATATAGTTCTTTTCACTTAGAAAAAATTGTACAGTCAGTTGAAAGAACAGCTGGTGACATTGTAGTCAATGCTTTCCAAAAGCTAAGTGAGAATGATAGAAAAAAATCTGATGTAATAGATAGCGGCACAGGTTTCCATCTCACTCTAGACACTCATTACATAAATTTGTTCTTCATTCCCAATGAACAACACAATTCCTCTGAATTTCTTCCAAAGAAACTCATCAACAACCCAGAAGACAAAAAAACATATATGAAACACATGTTGATTTCTATCCACTCTGGATCAACAGTTGCTTTAGTCATTATCAACTTCCAATGTAATTTGAAATAAGTAATCAATGTACATTTTTCCATGAAATTTAGAATTTTTTTTTACTTGTGCTGTTGTGGGGGCCATAATATGAAGAATTATGTTCATAAAAACAGGAAAATTGTTGTAATGAAATAATGTGCAATCCAAAAGATATAGCAAATAGGAATGTGAATTGTTTTGAAAAAACAAAATCCATTTTGATATGTTGTTGTAGTTCTAAGTGTTGATTCCATTTCCCTGACTATTTTCAGGTGTTTAAATTCCCACTAAGCATTTTTATTAGTTCAGATATTAAATCAAGCCATATAAAAAATTAAGGAAAAAATACTTTAAATCCTTATATTTTCTCAAAGGGCATATAGGTAGTGAGTATTAATTTATCATTTAGTTGTTAATCTAGTAGATTTGAGATTTCAACAAGTTTGTGTTCTACTAACAAGATATTTTCAATGCACCATTAATTGTATTTTTTGACATTTGATATTAAAAATCAGGTTTTCTGCTTGAACACAGCTACGGAATTCTAACCCATTTGATTGGATACCATTTTTTGCATATTGAGAATCTGGCCCCCAAACAAAGAAAATAACATTCACCTTTATCAATATTCTTTTTTTTTTTCTTTTGTGTTTTTGTGGTATAATGGGAAGCACCAGAGTATTCTTTTCTAGATTCATATCTGTTCATGACTAAGTATGTTAGCTGAAATAGAGTCCAGAAATTGAAGGGTTCTTGTTTCCTAATGTTCATCTCTGCCATCAAACTGTCAGTAAATGGGATTAATTGTAATGAGATGTCTTCCTGCATGTGGTTGTTGGAGGCATGAAAGTTCAAAAAATATGCAGGGCTGTCCTATCTCTCATACTGAACATGAGCTAGAATTATTTCTGATCTGTTACTGCTTCATAGCAGGGCCTACACCATAACTATTTGTACCACTGTATTGTCTTTCTGTGATTCTGTAGCCTAATAGACTTATTCTGGAATTTACTGTTAATTTTGGGAATGCTATTGGTCAGGGATATGGAGTATAGAAGATGTGAGACAGAGGCTTAGACTGCTGCATTGCAGCTTTGGGTGTGCTTACTGAGTAGGCACCACATTCAAATGAGTGCTGTTTTAATTCACATGTCCAGTTTCTGTTTAGTGCCACAATCTCTTCATGGTCAAGTGAACTGCCAGTAGCAACTCAATTGTTTTATTTTTTTCCATGAAATGACATAATGCATGGATTCTTGTCTTTTGAGAGGAAAGAAAATTGAAAAGTCTACAGAGTAGTTATGGTGGATATACTGTATGACATTGACAAGACAGTACTTAAACTCCTTTAGGCATGTGTGGAGGAGCACACACTCACCACTGGATATTTACCATCAAGACTGCATCACAATAAGAAATGATGCTCTGAAAAGGGGGCCCAGAGGAGTAATCTCATGTCAAAAAGTGATGAGAATTCTTATTGAAAATACCAGAAACACCTCTGAGACTTAGTTTCTCATCCAATGCAATGTGAGAAGCTAGTTAATGTATTATACTTACCATTACATCTGTCTGTTTTTGTACTGCTAATGCAGAAAATCTTTGAACAAACTCCTTGGGTGGATAAAAAGTCACCAAACTATTAAATTATACATTGTTTCACTGGGAAACACAAATGTGATCAATGTTTCCAAAGCATACAGACAATGACACCAGTGTTCTTTACATCAAAGAAGGTGTTTTAGATGTGTGTTAGATGTTCCTACTCATACACTAAACCTGTAGAAACGTTCAGAACTGTTCATCTCTGAGTCATGCAGTAAGATTTAAAATGATAAACCCTATGTTATCCTAAAGATCTTGCTGTTTAGAGATGAGTTAATTATCCTATCTAATTCAGTAGGAGTAAAAAATTCAGTACTTACAGTGAATATTCACGTAGAGACACTCTCCTAATCCAGTCTACTACTGATAAGTATGTTGGGCTGAAAAGAAATGTTGTCCATTTTTTCTGGTAAATGTAGAAGGGAAAGACTTTTGAAGGAAGGCAGCTCTTTTACATCCTTGGATAGTTAGCATAATCAATGAGCATTCTCACCATGCCCCTGGAAAGGACAAAACTTAACACTCTCATTTTACAAGCAAGTTCTCTTATGATAATTACAATCTGTCCTATTGCTAGGAACATTAAAATCGTTTCCTCACAGTTACCCACTGTTTGACATAGCATTTTTGTTCTGTCATACTCTTCAACATATGCTACTGAGAGGCAGGCTGATACAATACTAATGTGAAAGTTGCTTAACCTTGTGATGTTATATTTTTGTATTAAATCTTCCATCACCTGTCGTCAAATGTGGTTGTTGATTTGAAATCTTGGTTTTCTCATTCTCATTCCTTTTTGATAATTTCCATGTTATCTAGGGAAAGGTAAGGAACAGGAATGTTGAACTTTATCTTGTTCTATACCATTACCTATTTCTCATAGACCATGAGATCTCCTTGCTTTATAGAGAGCAGAATATTCTTTCTTTGCTTTCTTGTCTCTTCCTCTCTCTCTCTCTCTTTTTTTTTTCTTTTTGTAACAGTAGTTCTTTCATCACAGAGGGGTCCATGAAGAAAATTGGTAATGGTTTTGGTAGAACCACGTAATATCAGAGAAGCTTTGGCTACATTATCAGGTTTGCAAACCTGTGGAAATAACAGAGCAGCCTCTGGCTGTGCCAGGCCAAGCCAAGATAATTTTATTACGTGGCTAAGGGGCAGACTATGGCCCTTCCTAATAGGATTCCAAACTCGAATAGCACAACAGCAGCTAAAGCTTGAAATGCTGCTAAGAATTTGCTAAGAAAGCCCACTGTATGTCTTACAGGCAGCAATCTGAGTGTGTGGTGATGGGCTTGGGAGCCTGTCAAGCCTTAATTACCACCAAGATTATAGGACCTCTGTAACAAATAAATTAGCAAAGCCTCTTGATGACTTTCTGTTCTCTGGTCATCCATAATCTCCCTAAAACATATTATTGGAGTAATGGCTTTAACAACTTTCTCAGTGGAGACATCCACAAGTGACTGCATTCCTTCAGATTTCTTGTTGGAAAGTTGTCAGATGCTTGAAATAGGATATAGTTCTTTTGAGCTTAGGAGCAACCTTGTTCTTCAAATGGCAAATGTACAACAGAATGTTAGCTGACAAACACTGGGTGGGGTCAGTTCCCAAAACGTGTGTTTATTAAACCCCTTTAGGAAGCTCAAGTTACTCCATGTGTCTGGAAAATACAATACAAAGACCTTCAGCAAAATCTTGATTTTCTGAAACAGGAGCTGCTGACCAGCTCAAAATGTAACAATGCCTGTATTCAGACAACTGTAAACCTCCTCTGATGTCTGATCTCTGCTTCTCAATCTATGGAAATTGGTAAAAGGCAATCCATATCCTCCTGATCTGAGATGCTGTCAGCAGCTCAATTCCACTATAGTTTATTTCCCTCTTTCCCTCTGCTACTTTTAGAGATAGCAGTTCCTCAGACAGATGGGAAGCCTCTTGCTCTGACCAAGCCTATTTTGAAAAAACTTCTGTGACTGTATTCATCTGGGTCATAAGGATGTTTGGATAGTAATCTTTCTTAAGGTATTTCTAATAAATCATCTCAAGTTTTTGGCTTTTATTGTGCTAATATGTGCATATTGTGCTTGAAAAGCCAACCAAGAGCCTAGCTGACCAAACAGAAGGGTAACACTTTTTCAGATACAGCTAGGAAAATTTCATTCTTATGCACTGATTTCATCATCTAGCCACATTTTATGAAAGTCAGTATTTATATGGGATAATTTATCCTTTACCCAAGATCCTGGTAAGACATATGTCAAATAGAGCCTAATTTAATTTCAAGTTCTTTTTGGACATCTTTCTTTGGACTTCCAGCTTCAATGTCAAGGATTCTGGATCAGAAAATTCTCTTGCTTTCTACTTACTGCTGCAATTCTACTATTCTGCAACTCCAATAGGGTGGCATGGTTGTAGGTGACAATGGATTATGTCCTTTATTTCCAGATCCCTAGATACAAATCACTATTTCCCCACCTGCTCCCCCATCTCACTTAAGGTAAATAAAGTTTAACTATAAAAATCTAATTTAGAAACGGTATCAAGAGGGCACAACTGAAAATTCCTACTTTTGCTTTAAAGATTTGATACTGAGTAACACAGCCTTCAAAACTCCGTGAATGCAAGCCTCTGAATTCACCAATCCTTCAGATTTCAACCAGCTACAGGACAAATCTGTAACTTTATAGACTTACAAGACACAAACCTCTTTTAAGAAAGTAACGATGACAAAATTTTGCTGTCCTCATGTGATAGTTTTGGTCCAGGTCTTCCTCAGTAACCAGTGGTAACTAAGGAAAGGCCCATTTCCCAGGTGTTCCACACTGGGTTTTTTTCACATAACAAGGGAGTATTAACTAAGAGAGAGATAGGAAGTTGCTTCTCTTCTTCTTCCAACGAGGTCTGGGAGCAGGGAGTCTCTGCGTCCAGTCTGTTATCAGAGCCACGCGGGAGATCAGAGAGAGAGAGAGGGAGACAGAGCTGGCTTTCTCTTAGGGAAAGTTTGGTGAGATTGTATTTTGCCAGGTTTTGAGGGGTTTTGATTGTACTTGTCTGTTCTGTTTCTGTTTTGTCCCTCTGTTGTCCCTGTTTCCCCTTTCTTCTCCCTTTGTCCCCTGGGAGCTCCCTATTGTATGTGCAGATTGTATATATAATTGTAAATATTTGATATATATATAATTCTGATTTAATTAAGTTTCTCTAAGGTTTTTGGCTTTCTTTCATTTTTTTCACTCTTTGCTGAGGGGGTGGGGGTGGAGGGGATGGGGGGGGGGAAGAGGTGGAGCTTGGCACTTGGCAAAGAAGCTAAGTCAAACCGAGACACCTCACTAGATAAACTCTTGCAAGAGCAGCACTCTGTCTTCCAACATAAAGGAGCAGCTTGTGTATTCAGTCTGCTCTCTGTGAAGTAAATAAAGATTTTAACATTTGCCAGTTTGTGGGCTGTAAAGAATTGTCCCTGAGTCTGACAGCACAGCTGAACACAAAGATGGTGTAGACTTTTTTTACAGAAGTATTTTCTGTAACTTTACAGAACCCACTCACCAGTGATGGATGTACTACCAAATTTCTATTTAAAGGAATCTTTCCCCTCCTCAGAACATGATTTAACTAAATGAATTTCAACTCAGTAAATCACCTAAGTGTGTCATGGGAGAGAAACCAGCAACACTGATGTAAGTTGAAAGCCATCCTAGCTCTACTTTAGACTAAGAAAAAAAAAAAGAAACTGGAAGTGTGTAACAGCTCAGAAACAAAGACAATGCAAATTTTAAAAGTGCAAACGCCAAGTACCATAAGTATGTTTTGCTAGATATAGATGGTATAAAAAAGAACAGATGTAAGTTTGAGCCTACTTCTCAAAAAGGTTACCTACTTATGGTTTAAGTTTGAATAGTAAAATATTTGGTCATTCTAGTCAACGACAAATTGCCTATTGTTGACTTAATTTCCATAAAATACGGTGGGGCCTTAAGACAATGAGACGATGACTTTAAGATAATAATATTGTATCTACAAATTAGAAAATGCTGGTCTAGGTTTTACCTAAATTATTATGATGGATTTAAACAAAGTGAAATAATTTTCTGTATTGAACATATTCTCAGGACATTTGACAGTACAAATGTGACAGTTCTTGAAAATTGGGTATAAAAGATCCATTGGCTCATCATACTCTATCATTAAGAATGTAGGCAGATATAGACTGATATTGTGTATGCATTTGTGTATGTGGGCCATAGATTTTTATGGACCTGGCTGTTAGCCAACATTTATGTCATTCTCATTTTGTGGCACATTCTTCTTGAGCTAAATGAGGGAGAAATATTTCCTTGAATAAAGGCTTTTAAAAAGTGGATTAATAGTTTGTGTTTTGTGGCTTTTTGTAAGTTCATTCACAAAATACAGCTGTGTATCTTCAAGCATTAGACAGTCTCATCAATATCTGAACATTAAAAGAACTATGACATTCCTATGCTTTTTGGTTTATGGAGTAGTTAGGAGGGTTTAAAGCTATTTAAGTTGACATCACACTTATTCATATCACCTCTTAATACTCACAGTTGACAAAAAATAATACAAAATAAATAGTACTTAAAGAAAAGAATGTGAAGAGAATAATAAAACAATACATGTTACACCAGTAGCACCCAGTTTCTGGAATGATATTTCAAAAAACAGAAGTCACTAACTTACGTTGAAGAAAAATGCTCTCAACTTCATATCTTTTGGCAGATAAGGCTGATGAGAATGTGCTCTATAGGAAAGATGCACACAGGCATCAGGCAGAGACTGCTGTTCCCTAAAAATACCTTCAGGCCACATGATGGAAGCATGTCAGGCTCTGGCAGCTTCTCCTAAACATGATATTGTTTTCTTGCATTATCGTGGGTAAGTCCAGTGGATGAGATCTTTAGGAGATTTGAAAGGTAAGAATGAAAAGTCTGTGATGATAAAGAAAATGATTCTTTGGAGTTTTAGATACTGAAAATACCAGCCTTACACTTGGCAGCCTTTAAAGTAGATCTATTACATGAACAAACTATTATATTGATGTTTCCAATTGATAAATTAAGCTTCTCACCATATGTGAAAGTCGTTTGACCCTATTATAAAGCTCTTCCAGAAAGGTGATTGTAAAAGATACGTTCTTGAATTTTTCATGTGAGCCTAGCTGTATGGCAAGAGTATCCATTGATGTACCATAATGATTCCCATTCAGTATTTTCTTTAAAGACAACAGCAACTCCACTGCAGGAGAATCTTCTAAAACATAGTCCTGCAGTATAAAAATGAGATGATTTGTATAAAGACATATAGAAAAGACTTTGCATGGCATTCCAAAATTCTGAATTCTGGGGCTATGTGTAGATTAGAAAGTCTACAGTTTTACTAATTTGGAAAGTAAAATAAATTAAAATAGCACTATACCTGTGGAGCACATAATTGTTCTTCAAATAGGAAAGAAACATTAGGATTTCAAAAGTGTAACTTTTTTTTCTCAAGGGAATAATGATCAAATGATGCAAGATGTTCTTTCATAATCTATTATTCACTGAAATGTATTTCTAGTTCCTATTATTTCCCTCAGATACTGAAAATGAATCAATATTTGTAGGAAATTATTTTCATTTTTTCTTATGGTCCAGTTATGGGCAGTATGACAATAGTGACACGTACTCTTTCGTGATACCTGCTGAATGGCTCACCTCATGTTATTCTGGGTTCATGGCCAATTTTCACTAATGTAGTGGGGCAAAAGATTTAAACCCTAGTCTAAGAAACCAATCAGCTTAGAGGCAGTTAAATGCTTAGATGCTCTCCTTCATAAGTTTAAACTGCTCAAAGTCAGTTCACTAATTTAGAGACCTCTGGTCAACAAATGAAAGTATTCAACATTACTTCTAGGCAATATTGCTCTATCAAAGCACAGCTCATTAATGACATGAGAGAAAGCTCCAAAACTGAGAGGATGATGTGATGATTGCTCATCTTTTCTAGGGTAACGAGACTGCTAAGCTTTCTGAGTGTTCTGATATCAGGTAACTCTAACAACAAGATTGACATATCTAGCTCTTCATCCAGCTAACCAGCAATTTACACCTAAAATTAGATAAGATTAAATCAAAAGAGGACTCAAATTGGCACAATATATTTTTTCCTTTTTGTGAGTCATTTGGGTTCTAAAATATTTAAATCATGTTTCTAAAATGGTTATGGAACCCAGATTTTCAACACAGCTAAAATCTAAGGGGATAAAAATGTTCTCTATAGATTGTGACAAGATATCCCATCTTTGGGATGTTTTTCTTTTCTTTCCTGCGGTATTGATTTTTGGGGATTTTCATTATGCATACATGTGTTTGTAGGCAGTACTTGTATGTTTCTGAATCCTTTTAGGTACTATTTCTGAGTCTCCAAAAACATGGAGAAATTCAAAGAATTTGACAGAAATAAAGTGTCATGAATTTATGTAAGAAGATGACAAAGAAATTGAGAAAACTACAAGAAGGTTTATAAGTTTAACAAAAATTACTATGAATGGCTGGACTGAGACCTGTTCACTAGCATAGAACTGGTGATGTTCAGCTAACAAGAAAAAAATTTCTCTCAAAATTTTTACTTCTTTGGATAGATGGGTAGATAGATAGATGATAGATAGATAGATAGAATATTTATTTCATTTCATTCATCACAATTTATGAAATCTTCACTGCTTACTTGGGCCCTTAGCAACTTTTTGGTAGCTTTCAGTAACTTCTGCATGGCAATACACAACTGCACTGCTTGCATCTAAAGAATTTAATATTTTTTAACTCGCGACTGCTAGCTAAAAAAATGCAAAAAGGTACAAATGTAAAAGCACTCTAAATTACTGAGACATAATTTCTAACCCTATGTCTCTTGGTAAGTAACTTCAAATGTAACACTTGCAGACGAGCAGTTTGATGTAAACAATAGCACAGGAAGTGAGCTTGCATATTGCCTCTAAATTAGGTCTTTATTTGTAAGTCTGAGGAAATAAAAACGAGACAAGAAATTGGAGAGAGCTTAAGCAGTTATAACTTATATAGTAGTGACATGTAAAAAACCTGTAAATGTTTTTTTTTTGTATTTTTCAGTGGTTTCACTTAGAATTATTTGGGTTCATTTATAACACCGTCTACGAATTTGGTCACTATGCCTCATGCATTAGTTTTCATTTAATACTTCTGATTTTACTTGCTTATAACAGTTGATGATAATAGAAGTGGGATAATTTTTCTGTTCATTTTCTACACAATAAAATAAGGATGCAAGATTTAATTTCACAATAGCTACAGTGGGATAGCAGAGTGGATTAGCATGTATATCAATATGGTAATTTGTCACAATGCTTCTCAATCAGTCTTGCATTTAGTTGGGATTATATTGTGGGTCACAAAACTTGAGCTTCTAACCCTTTAACTGCTGATAAGAGATTACACAGTAATGGAGTCACTCTGCACTATGAATTAGAATCAGTGAACTATGTTAGTGAATACAGCTAGCAGATTTTTAAAGAACTGCTTCTTTCTTCTGGAGTGTTATATATGTCCATTTCTACAGTAGCAATTCAGAAACTCTCTAAAACCATCTTAAAAAAAAGATTTAGCTCATTCTTTCCTTCTGCAAAGTAGAACTATGCAATGTTTATGGTTCTGTCTCCACTACCTGAGTTCATGAGCATTTTTACTCTTTGGCACAAGTTAACAAAATTAGATCTTACTTACTAGCACTTTCATTTAAAACATTCAAGAGGCCACATTAACAAAATTTAGTTCCACTGAGTAGTCAAATGCTGACAAAAGTTCAGTGTCCTGGAATGTTGGCTCTAATGTTTTATGTCATTAGGTCTCCAAATATTTTAGAAAGAATAATGCTGAGATCTAATGGCACAAAAACTGTACATAATTACAAAACAACTCTTAAGTCTAATTCTTAAACTGTAGTAATTGATCCTACAGTAAGATTTATTCTGTAATCATGGAAGGCAACAGCATTTACAACTAGAATAATTAAAGTAAATGAAGAGGAAAATTGTATTCTGTATAACATTTAGTTCATTATAGGCTTAAACAACTGTGCCAATCCATGTTCATCAATATAAGTTATGATGCTCACAGACATAATTAAATAAAAATGTTATCATCAAGAAACAGTTCATGTTACAGAAGCATAGAAATTGTGCATTATAAGGGATTTGCATTTTTTAAGGTTTTATTGGCAGTGCTCAAGAATATGAGTAGTAGATAGTATAGAATTTTTAATTTCTTTTCCCTCACTAGTGGTCATAATATATAAAATTATAGCCTTTTCTGCACTCTCTGCTGCTGGGTCTTACTCCCTTCTGTGATGATGCTTGATTCCATACCTCATTAAGTGCCTCTGTGGCTCTTTATTTGTTCAGTTAAGGTCTCACTGGAGTTCATTAAACCACATTAAGCATCACTAGATTTCACAGGGAATTGCAGCATGAGATGTACCAAAGCGTGAAAGGAAATTCTGTAATTTTGCGTGGTACGTGTAAGCAAGGAAGTCCAGAAGGCATGTCACAAACTGTGCAACAGGTTGTCTATGTATCAGGTTGTTCTATATCTTCCCAGGATCTTGAAATAAGTATGTTGGCTTAAATTTTTTTTTCTAAGTTATCATAAATGATGGATTTAATTCTTCTTTTACTGAAATTTCCAGATACAAAGAGGAAACATTTAATAGCTTTTCAATGTTAGCATATACTGTGAAGTGGAATAAGGCTCAAATAAAATAAATATAAAACTTAATTATTATACATAAGAAATGGATTCAGATCTTTTTCTAGTTATATTGAGTATATATGACGAGTCTCAAGAGACTCTGTTGAGATACAGACAAAAAAGTTCTTAGTTTGGTGGTGTTGACATTTTTTTATGGAGTGGAACAACAGAGAACAATTATTTATACCTGCATTCTTTCAAAAGAAAGGGATAGTAGATGACAATGAGTAACAATACACTTACCTGAATCTTAAAATATTGGGTAATCAGTTTTTTCAAGCATGACAGATGAGCTCCTCAGATAGAGACAAGAATTGAAGCTCTATTTATCCTTGAACAATATTCCTAGGCACTGTGCTTCTGAATAAAAGGAAAATTACTCATTTGGCTCTTTGGTGACCCTAATGCTTTCTTTAATTTGATTCTTTCACAAGTACCTGGTATGGTGGTATTGTTTCAGATCAAAAAAACTTGCTTTCTGTGGAAGTAAATAGTAATTGATTTAAAATTATTTACTTGGGGAAAAAAAAAGCACAGCAAAATGACATTTTAGTTCATTTTAATATAGCTTCTTCCTCTAGCTTTGAGGATTTTTCTCTTTGTCTGTTTGTTTGTTTGTTTTGTTTCATGAGTTACAATAAAAAACAACAGATACTCCATCTTGTGACACAGGCATGTTGTCCTATAGGAAAAAAATAAAGCACTATATAACATGAGAGTAATGTTGCATGCTTCACAGAAAAACTATTTCAGAACTGGATGAGGGAGTTGTATTCATGCAAGGTCAGTCTGAAGCAGATTACAGAAGATTGTAAAGATATTCCAAGGTAAAGATTATATATATTTTCTTTCAAATTTCTTTAAGATCTGATTTTCAGTTCTGATTTAGTCTCTCTTTTCCATAGGCATATTTAGGCACATATTTAAGTATATATAGGCATATTCTATGATTCTATAATTAATTAGTTTATAGGGTCATCTGCAATTACATAGTTTTTTGATTGAGATTTTGCTACTTACACAGCTCTTAAAAAGAAATAATTCTAATAGAGATATACTGAATTGTAATAGTAATAAAATCAAAGGTTAAAAAGGACATCAAATCTAACAACATCAAAAAGAATAAAATTGGACAAACATATTAATGATTAGATAATGGTTTAACACCCTTTTCTTCACTGAGTTTAAAAATGCATTTTCTCTGTCCATACTATAACAGTGTTTTCATGTAAGTACTTTGTATACTTTCCAACATTTATTCCAAGTACATATAGATTTACTCTTAAAACTACAAACAAAAATAAACAAACCTCAAAAGATTAAGTGATTCTTCCCCTGTACTTGGCACTAGTTCAGCTGCACCTCGAGCACTGTATACAGTTCTGGGTCCCTCAGTTTAAGAAGGATATTGAGGTACTGTGCCCAAAGAAGGGCCGCAAGAACGGTGAAGAGTCTGGAGCACAAGTCCTGTGAGAAGCAGGTAAGAGAGCAGGAGCTGTTCAGCCTAGAGAGAAGCCTCAGGGGAGATCTTATAACTCTCTACAATTACCTGAAAGGAGGTTGTAGAGAGGTGGACGTCAATCTCTTCTCCCAAGCAAATAGTAGTAGAACAAGAGGACACTGTCGTAAGAAGGGGAGGTTCAGGCTGGACATTAGGAAGAAGTTCTTTGCAGAGTGAGTGACTGGGCATTGGAATGGGCTGCCCAGGGAGGTGGTGAAATCATTGTCCCTGGAGGTATTTAAGAAGACACTGGACTAGTAGATAAGGTGGTGCTAGGTCAAAGGTTGGACTTGATAGTCTCAGAGGTCTTTTCCAAGCTACTTGATTCTGTGATTCTATGAAAAATAAGGCATATTCAATAAAACTGAAAATCATTGATTTTTAAAAATTATAATTAATGTGAAGAACACACTGCAACTAGACTTCATCACTAACATTAGTATCTTCACAAATGACTTGGATGTAGGACTGGAAGAGATAAAAACAAGTTTGCAGATGACACAGAAATGGGAGGAGCTGTTGACTCTCTCAAAGGCAGAGAGGCCCTGCAGAGAGACCTCAACAAATTAGAGGGCTGGGAAACCACCACCAAGATGAAGTTCAACAAAGGGAAGTGCCAAATTCTGCACTTGGGATGGGGCAACCCTGGATGTACGTACAGACTGGGGAAAGAGATGCTGGAAAGCAGGGCCATGGAAAGGGACTTGGGGGTACTGGTTGATGGCAAGATGAATATGAGTCAGCAGCTCCCTGGCAGCCAGGAGGGCCAACTGTGTCCTGGGGGGAATCAGGCAAAGCATCACTAGCCAGCTGAGGACAGGGATTGTCCCTCTCCACTCTGCATTGAGGTGCCCTCATCTTGAATATTGTGTGTGATTTTGGGCATCACAATATAAGAAAGATATTGAGCTACTGGAGAGTGTCCAAAGGAGGGCAATGAAGATGGTGAACAGCCTTGAGATGAAGCTATATGAGGAACAGCTGAGGGCACTTGTTCTGTTCAGCCTTGAGAAGACAAGACTGAAGGGAGACTTCGTTGGTCTACAACTTCCTATTAAGAGGAAGGGGAGGGGCAGGCACTGATCTCTTCTCTGTGGTGACCAGTGACAGAACCTGAGGGAATGGCCTGAAGTTGTCAGGGATGGGTTAGTTTAGATATTAGAAAAAAATTCTTCACCCAGAGGGTGCTTGGGCACTGGAACAGGCTCCCCAAGGACGTGGTCACAGCACCAAACCCGGCAGAGTTCAAGAAGCATTTAGACAATACTCTCGGGCTCATGGTGTGACTCCCAGGGGCAGTCCTGTGCAGGGCTACGAGTTGGACCTTGTAGGTTCCTTCCAACACAGCATATTCTGCTATTCTGTAATGAAAACATAGGCATTTGCAATGGGATAAAAATATATGGAGAAATCTTCAAACTCAGGGCACAAACCTATTAACAAAACAAATTTTGAAAAAAACCTTCCCCTTTTGGTAGATCAATACAAGTAATTAAACTCACATAACTATCCCCTGAAGCCAGAAAAACTGATGCCTAAAAAATAAAAATTATCTTATTTAGTGCAACAACTAGAGGGAGAAAAATCATACTACTATGAGCAAGTCATTGACCAAATGAAACCATGCATGATAAGAGTGTTAACAGTTGGCAAGTTCAGAGATGGATAAATAAATGTGGGCCCTAGAGCAATCTGTGTATTCACATCAAAGAAATTAATAGAAGTATACATAGAAGAAGAGGTCCAAATCACCATCATTTTCATTGCTTTTGTCAAGATATGTTTGTTCAGTCATACTGTGTGGTCCACACATCAGGAGCCAGTCAGTATCCATCCATGTGGACATCATCTATCACAGTGCTCCGGAGATACATACCAAAATTTAGATGGTGCTGGAAGGTAGAATTTCCAGGTTGTACTCAGTATCTTTCTAAATTTGAATTTCAATATTCTGGATCTTGTCCCATGAAATTACTGAAAATACAAAAATAGACTACATGGTTGGTTCACTTTAGTATAGGGGAGAAAGTGCTTAGGTTTCGTTGTTTGTTTGTTTGCTTGTTTTTGCTTGATAGGGGTTTTTCTGTTTGTTTTTATCAGATGTTAACCACCAAATTGTTTCAGGATAAGTAACCCTGATATAGCCTTATTCCTTGGTTATGTCACAGGATGGAACTAAGTCTGAACATTATTTCTTTGTCCCATTCCTTTGATATTGGTTTTAGATTTTACTTTGTGGCAGTTGTTTGAGCATTTTGATATAAATCAATATTAACCCATTATTTTTAAACTGATTTACATAATGAAATGGCAGTTTTTAAAGAAATGTTGTTTTCTTAACTGTTTCATATTCAATTTCCTAAACAAGGTGTCACTGGAGTACTAAATAGATTTGAAACAATGTTTTGCTGTTTTTTTTCTTTTTTTTTTTCTATGAAATATGTATCATAGCCTAGAGAATTTCAGACAATTTATGAAGAGTCCCTCATCTGTCAAGTGATTTTAAACATTACAGGTCTCAAAAATGCATGTTTTCTGGTATTCACTTAATTTGCTCTGTTGTTACAGACTGAACAGAATAATTAAACTCCAGAGGATATAACTGAACTTTGGCTAACTGCAGTCTGGTAGATTACATTACACTGTAACTGGTAAAGGCACCTTTTCAAATTCATGACTCTCATTTCATTGTTATTGGAACTGAATGGAGAATACTGTAATGGTAATTAATCAAGGTTCATTTTAATTCAGAATACCCTTGGTCCAACTCTAGTCCATTTACTAGATCATGGCACTCAGCGCCACGTTCAATCTGCGCTTAAAAATCTCTAGGGATGTGTCTGGGTGTGAAGAAACCCTCTATCACATGAAAAGGGGAGATTTCCTTTACTCTCAGTGATTTATTTGCCTGTCAGTGCCCCAGGAAAGCTGAGACCCTTGTGCTCTACCAGTCTGTCAGTGTCCCATTATGGGTATCCGTCACCAAACAGCCCTGCTGGATCAAAGGGTAATTTCAGAGGACTCAGCCAACAGCATAAGGGAGACATCTCAGCAGGTCTTCCCACTTTATCTGAGTGTCCTACCTGCTGCTGGCAACTGCCAGTGCTTGTGAAGGACTCATTCTAACAATTTATGGAATAACACTTTTTATTAATACAAAATTGTGACAGCGTGAGGGTAGAAGATTGCCTGTGATAGTACCTGACTGTCGGAGGAGACCCGGGGTTTATACAGTGGCAAAAATACTACAAGAGAGGGATAGATGAGGACGCCAAAGTCCAGGAATCCGGCTCCCCGAATATGGCAGTTCTGTGAGAGATTTATAAGGACTCTAATAAGCTCACACCCTATATTGATGCTTCCCCAGTCTAAATGTTATACCCTTAATGTGGCTACCCTGGTTATTTTTCCCTTAGTCGTTCCTTATCCAAGTTCCCTCTTCCCACAAAACCCTCCAGGTCGCAGCCCCCTGTCCTGGTCCGACC
This sequence comes from Pithys albifrons albifrons, assembly GCF_047495875.1. Lineage (NCBI taxonomy): Eukaryota > Metazoa > Chordata > Aves > Passeriformes > Thamnophilidae > Pithys > Pithys albifrons. The sequence continues at coordinate 77,959,674 of NC_092460.1, forward strand.
CGGCCATGGGGGCGGTTGCCGGCGGGGCCGCCCACGAGATGCTGCTGGAGCCCGGGCGGGGGCTGTCCCTGCCTCGGAGTGCCGGAAGCCCTACAGTAGAATTTCCCCGCCCATCTCATTCTCCCATTGGTCCTTTTGCCGCTCCTCCCCTCCCTCCTTCCCTTCGTTTGCATGTACCCAATGAACTGTGTTACTCCGCCCCGTCTCCGCCCCTCTTCCCCGCCTACATCCGGGGAATTCCCATGCTCTCCTCAAAAGCGAGCGCGCGGCAATAAACTTGGCTTTTCCTCGTGGATCCCTGGCAAGTGTGGACTTGTTCCGTTCGGGGCGGTCGCCGGGCCGGGAGCGGGAGGAGCCGACCTCGCTTCTAAGGGGCCTGATCCTGGGGGAGCACTGCTTACCGCTTTCCTAGCCTTGCTCCTGGAAGTAGAATCCTTTCCACCATATCGGTGGGCTATTTTTAATCCGCTGATATCTGATTGCAAAAACTATTTAAAGCAGCCCATGAACAAGTTCTAATACCAATAAAAGCACACACAGAGTACAGTTCTTACACAAGAGGTGTGCCTACAGGTTCAGATGATTGACTGATCCCAGCAGTAGCAATGGAGTCTTCCCTCACTTCTCCCCTATTCTTGATTTATTTTTCTAGTATTTCTTTATGTTTAGGTGGAGCTTGAGTGACTTTAGTCAAATACCTTTGTTGCTGATTGGTGTAAAATTCTCTCACTTTGCTTTTAAAGACAGTCAAAAAAACTAGAGAGCACATGCCCAGTGGAGTGTGGTTGTACCTTGGAGGCAGGTAACTTTGGGATGGAGGTGTGAGTTAACACTAGAGTTAGGCTTTAGTGAACCAAGTTCATCTGAGGAGAGAGATTTTGCCACACTCGTTGGCTCAGGAGCAGGACATCTCCTTTCTCCCTTGGCTGACAGGTACTATGCCAGTTATCAGCTGCAAAGTGCCACTGAGTTCCCCTCCCTGAAGGAATTTCTGCAGAGCCTGGCCATTGTTTCTCCACCTTCCATTCCAAGCCTCTTAGCAGATGTTTACTGTTGTGTGGGGAATCAACATGGAGCATACAACTGCATTCCATCCAGGGAGTAGCAGCTGCATTTTACCCTATAATTTCCTTACTGTTACAACTTCTGTGAGGATGTGAATGTAACTTCTCAGTTTCTTCTAACTTGTTCCTTGGCTATCTATCCATTGCCTTCCCAGCCATCTTTCCACAACACAGGTTTAGATTGACATTATGTTTTTGTAAAGTAAATACAGAAATATGCATAGATCTTTACATAACATGAAATGCATAACAGTTATATGTTCCTAAAAATCCAGGAAAGGACTGGGAGAGAACACTGATCTCTTCTGCTGTTTGTCTCTCAAATCCACATCCCAAACAAATGCCTTTCAAATAACATGACACTTCATTGGAACTTTTGCTATTTCCATAGACCTTAGTAATTTTTTACCTTTATTTCTTGCAACATCTTTACACAATCCTGCCCACCCTCACCTTGCACAAAGAAAAAAACAAAGTACCTCCAGTAAGTTAATATTTGTTAAAATATGTAATGAATTTTTGTAGAAGAACAGACAATGGAGAACAAATTCAAAATATTTATGGAAGTATTCTTTCATATACACAGTAATTCACTGGTTACAATATTCAGGATGTGCAAAACTACTAGAAAAATAGTGCTTTAACAAATATATTATTTGCCTCCAAATGTCACAGTTTCTAATTCTGGGTGACTGCCAAATTATTAAGGACATGTATAATTTCATTAACATAAAAATATTATGTCGATTTTGTTTTGATCAATAAACAAATGTGCAATTTTGAGAACTTCCATATTCCTCAGAAAATAGAATTTTTCTTCTCCAGTCTACCTGTTTCAAATATCAGATAATATCACTGGCATAATAATAGGGGTGGATTTTCCCATGCCCCTATTTAGAAAGTGGTCTAACACAAAACACAATTAATGACTCTCTTTAACAAGTGCTCCGTTTAGCTGTTGTTTTAAAATCCATATTCCCATATTTTAATTTATTTCATTGCATGCATTTGATAGGGGTGTTTGTTTAGTCACTATTCTTGATGTATTCTCATAAACTCAGGATTAGATAAAACTGCAACAAGAGTAGGTTCATTTTACAGCTCAGCTGTTGACTATTCACTATAGAGGCCAAAATCATTCCTTTCCATTTCAACTGCATTGTGCCAAGAAAACTACCCCTAAATCTATTAGAGAAAGGCAGAATAATCTGAGGGTCCAGACATCTCCACAGTCATCTTCATGCATAATGTACTTTAACTTGTCTGTATATATTTTACACCTAAACCCAGTTCTAAATTAAGCAGCTACTTAAAAATCCATGACAGGGCATGTAAAGGAATATGATTCTTCAAATGTACTCCAAATACCTAATGGTAAAAAAAGGCACTTAGTTTTTCTCTAATTTTCATATTAAACATTGGAAATTAAAATACTAGTACTTTGGCTTAATATATTCATTCTTAATACATTTTCATCTCAGGATACTAGCTACTGGACTTCAAAATCCTTCAGCATAATCAGTTTTGAATCAGTTCAAATCATGTGTTTGCCATTCAGAGATTCATCTAATCTCATTCTCTGCTTTGAATTAGATCATGAACCAAAATGGAATTAGTGAATATAGTCACAATAATTTTATGCTGCCAAGAAATTAATTTCTTCCAGTTCTTTCCTCCATAAAAGATTTAACATGCTGTTTAGATATCCCTAAATCATCATTCATGGCTTGTAGCTCACATCTGTATTTATAGAAGTAAATCTGTCAGAGTAGAAACAATAATATATTTTGGAGTTTAAATCTGGACTTAACATCTTTTTCATTCCTTCCAGCTTTCTAAATTGGTAACAGACAGATGAAACAAAATAACAGATTGTTTTAAATTATTGGAGTCACTTCAGATTACATCGTTTACATTTTATGATGTTGCTAGTTATTATCACATGATGTAACATAATTTGTCAAAATGAAATATCAGGAACATGGCAGAAATACCAGATGTCATAGGAATGTAAGAACTTCCAGCTCAATTTAGATAATTTGTCCTTTCCAGCCAATGTATCTCTAATAGTGGCCAGTACCAGATGTCTCAGAAGAAGCAAGACCCTTATACAGTGAAAAATGTTTGAAAAATCAGTGTAGGCTTCCTTCCTTCCTTCCTTCCTTCCTTCCTTCCTTCCTTCCTTCCTTCCTTCCTTCCTTCCTTCCTTCCTTCCTTCCTTCCTTCCTTCCTTCCTTCCTTCCTTCCTTCCTTCCTTCCTTCCTTCCTTCCTTCCTTCCTTCCTTCCTTCCTTCCTTCCTTCCTTCCTTCCTTCCTTCCTTCCTTCCTTCCTTCCTTCCTTCCTTCCTTCCTTCCTTCCTTCCTTCCTTCCTCCCTCCCTCCCTCCCTCCCTCCCTCTTCTTCTTCTTTCTTTCTTCTTCTTTCTTTCTTTCTTTCTTTCTTTCTTTCTTTCTTTCTTTCTTTCTTTCTTTCTTTCTTTCTTTCTTTCTTTCTTTCTTTCTTTCTTTCTTTCTTTCTTTCTTTCTTTCTTTCTTTCTTTCTTTCTTTCTTTCTTTCTTTCTTTCTTTCTTTCTTTCTTTCTTTCTTTCTTTCTTTCTTTCTTTCTTTCTTTCTTTCTTTCTTTCTTTCTTTCTTTCTTTCTTTCTTTCTCTTCCTAATTCCTCCAATATAAGATATAAATTTCTGTGTTAGCACTTACATTCCTCAAGTCTGACAAAAGCCTTCAGTTCCCTGTAATTCTGATTATGTTCTTCATTGTCACTTTCATGTCTTTCTCAGCTATACTCAGTGTCCCAGCTAGATTACTCCATGTCATTTAGGATGTGATTCAGCAAGCCAACAGAAGAAACATTTGTGCTGGTGTCCACATAAACACTGATAAAATGCATATATAAAGAATTGAACCATAGTAATTTGTTATATGAAAAGTTAGCATTTTAATGTGAAAAAATGGTAATCTTTCACAAAAGTAAATTTTTTAACCAAATCTGATTTTGAGATAATCTACATGGTGGGGTTTTTCTACATTACATTCATCTGGGAAGTGTCCTATATCTTTCCATGTGCACACAGGACAAGCAGTGAAGTGATCTGCCTGCTTATATTTTGTTGACAGTTTGGCTGACCTTCGCCTAAGCAAGATTTTGACCAACTTGTGACAAAGGATGAAAGTCAAGTTGCCTTTTCCCACAGAGAGAGCTACAGTAACTTCAGCATTATGTGTGTTAGTAAGAACATAGACATTGTGTCCTTCCTTATCTGAACCATTTTGCTAATTCCTAGTTTCCACTATCTACTTAATAAGCAGAAGACAGTCATAGTACAGAAAACTGTAATTCGTCTCTGAAAAGTAATGATTTACTGACATTCTGTTAAGTTAGACAGTAAAATTCAGTTTTCTGACTTCTGTAAAGAAGTACGTTTTCTTTCACATCATGAGTTCCTGAGACAGTAGTTCAAGGACCCTGTTCCTCAGTGCTTGGAGACCTCACTGAAACAGAACTCACGACTTTTTTAAAGCAGCTTTTCCCATTTTCTAGGTTCTTATGCACCATCTGCACATGTATAAGGGACTTAATAGTAATCCTGCTTCAAATTCTCATGAACTGCAGAAAAAAATATGTTTATTTGCTATTGACAAGTGCCATCAACAATGACATGCTTGGATGGCTGAGAAACTGTATATAAAAAACACCATGGAGGTGTTGCATGGATGAAACAGGTAAAAGGGAGGATAATTTCATTGAGAATGTAGCTGGTTTATACTGTCTCCCACCAACAATTTAATTCCAAAAAAGAAATAGGATTAAAAACCAGCTATTTGCCCTAAAATTGTATTAGTTGAAGGCAAAACAACTTACTGAAGCATCACTGCTAGACAGTGAATGACTGATGCTCTGAGCAACCAGCCTGCTTAAAAGTGTCAAAACACAGTGTTTCATAGCAATCCAAATCCAGTCATGAATTTATAGACTATAAACTATCTACTCTGCTGCATTTTGTTAGGCTTCAGTTCTGGAACCCCAGACTATTTAGAGGAAAAAGAAAGGCATCAGTCACACTTGGTCACATCTTTCTAATAACTAGATAAGAAGCTTATAGGGTAAAGAAAAGGTATAGTACAAAGCTGAACAGGAACATAAGGGCAGGAAAAAGCAGTAAACTTTATTTTTCTGTTGGTAACACAAATTATTTTAGATTTTTAAATTTCTCTTTCTCTTAATTTCTATTGTGACAGGAGGGTCTAGGTATCTATTGCTACATAATATCAATTCAAACATACTGGACTGAAAGCTAATATTGCCCTGCAGCGTTTTTTTTTTGGTAAATTTATAGAAAAAGAAGGATTTATTTTTAGCACTAATTAATTTTCCTACTAATGAATTTGTGATTTACTATTGACTATAATCGGAGACACTGCAACTATGCACACCATATAGTTTTTCTCTTTCTGCTACTCATAAATATATATTTTTGATAAGCTTTCGTTTTAGAATAGACTGTGTAATGGTTTGACCCATGGCTTCCTCAGTAACCATTGTATCTAAGGAAGTTACAAGTATTCCACACGTGTCTTCCACGTAGCAGTGGGGGAGTGGTTTGGTTTTTTTCTTTTCTTTCCTTCCTTGGCTGTTTATCTGTCCTGGGTTGAGCTGGCAAAACGCCAACTGTCCAAGACAGAGTGAAAAGGGTTCCTCCTCCCCCCAACCAGCTAAGGGGAAAAGAAGAGGGAGAGAGGAAAAAAAAACTTCCAAAGCCAGGTCTATGCTGGAACTAACTACATGTATTTATACAGAGAAGAGAATATTAAGAGGAAACTACAATATAACACACACTTACACAAGTTACATATATAACAAGGAGTAACTCCCCACTCCCCAATTAATACAAAGCCCATTACTCTAAATTCATAAGCACTCCAAAAGACACTCAGCAAGAAAGAGAAGGTATAACAACAAAATATTTCTACTTCCCTGAATGCAAACAAAATGCAACAGGAGCAGGGCCTAGTATAGTAGAGGAGCTGCTAGATGTCCTCCTCTTAGTGCAGCCATGATGGAACTAACCAAGCCACTCCCACACACTGGATTTACACCCTTTGAGATGATGTAGTATGGTATGGAATACAACATTATTGGCTGGAAGAAGTCAGCTGTTAGCTAGCTCAGCCCAGCTTAAATCAGCTGACAAACCTAGGCCTAGCTGAACTTTAAAGCCTAATTTAGGCCCACCTGGCTAAACCCATAACAGACTGGTATGTAAACTCCCATTTTTTCATGACATAGTAAGTTAAAGTTAGGTTCATTCATTCTGGTACAGATTTCCTGCTCAAGAATGGAGTCCTGTTACTAGAGATAAGATTTTCTAGGTGCATACACATGGACTTGCAGATACATAAGTGGCAAGGTGCAGGGATATATATTATTGATTTGGTGTGATAGGTTGACTTGACCCAGTAGTTTAAATCCTGACAAAGACACTCCATTACCCTGCCCTGCCCCAGAGGACAGGTGGGAATATAGGAAGAGAAAAAACTAGAAAACTCATGGGTGAGACATGTCAGAAAGACAGTTTAATAGGTGAAGGAAAGAAAAAAAAAATAACAAACTTGTCTGCTTCAAGTTCCTGAAGGATTTCTGAGGAAGCTCTAAAGATGAATACTGTTGAGTTAATAAGATGAACAAAAATAATTCTTAAACTGATCAGTAGCTCCTCTCTCCCCAGTATCATACATACCTCAGACTCTACTGGTTGTCTCAGTCTAAGGACTCTTATACTCTCATAGTGCTTTTTTGTTGACTACATCCACACTACTTCAGTTCCAGAAACACTTGAGTTATATGGCTATAAAATGTGTTCTTAGAAGACACCATAAAGTTACCTTGCACTACAGCCTATTTTTCTGAATATCACTACACAGAATATGAAACCTTTTGACACCGTTCACCCCACTAGGAACTCCCTGTTCTCTCAGTGAGTGAATCTAAATTAAGTAGTGTAGTTTTATTGCTCATAGATAATATCATTAGCAAAAGTCTTTAGGTTTCTTAGTCAAGATTAGTTGTAAAGGACTATGTGGAATGCCTCAAGCTTGTTGATTGTATAACTATAAAATTGGCTTTCCATCACAAAGGATTCTGTAGAGGAAAGAACTCTTCCCTGCACGATTTAAAATTTTGTGAATATAGACATGGACAGGACTTTATTGCACCTTGACTTTTGGAGAAGTATATTATGGTACATCATGGTTGTCTATAATAGAAAAGTTTAAAAAATTATTCAAGACTGTGTACTGTAGGGCTGTTTTATTTTCAGTAAGAGGAATATTAACATACAGAAATGACCACTGACTAAGACAGCTTGTTAATTTCAATTTCGCTCTGATAAAAACTTTAGGGAAAGCAGAAGATACAAAGGAAAAGGATTCTATAGGAAACAGATTTTAGTACTATGCACGTAGCTTTTTTTCCTTCAAGTTTTTAAGTGCTCACTTGAATAGTGAGGTTATAAAGTAAGATAAAAATTACTGTATAGACAATTAAATAATCCTTCTGGGAATTAAATAGGAACAATGAGAAGAAAACCACTGTAAGACATTTTTCAAGGAAATAAAAGAGAATTATGGATCTTCAACAGGTTGAAATTAAGCCCAAGTGAATTGCTATTGTTGGAGCTGGTATGAGATGTTATATAGCATTTACTAATTTTATTAGAATTAAATAAAAGATGCTAAGCCTTAATGAATTTAAATATGGACATAATGCAGTTTCTGTGAGAAGGACGGCACTCATTTAACAATCGTCTTGTTTACTTTAGCTGAAACGTTCTGCACCTAATGAGATGAAGGAGGTGTCCATATGTCATTTATAAGGCTGTAATGGTGAAGATGGCACCGTAAAGTACCAAAATCTTGCTCTCTGTAAATGAACTGATTAATAACCATAACAGTGTGTCTAATAAGCAACACTAAATTTATATGTTCTTAGGTACAGTAGCATGTTTACTTCTAAGTAATAATTGGCTATTATTGCTGATTCATCAAAGGAAAATGCGTAATTTTTTATTTTAATGTTAATGAATAATTGTTATGTACTTACACATTTATCCACTTCTGAGTTTTATGCTATTGTTCTAGAAATAATCTCTGTCATTATTATCCTATCAAGTGAATATCATACCTATCAAGGGAGTCAGCTGTTGTTAACTGAAAAAACAAGACGTATACTAATTCCCTAGATCCTCTTATCCCTGACAACTCCACAGGCCTTCTTCTTTCACCCACACCTTGGTTTCATGGAGTCAGAATGCCAGCTGGTGATTCCCCTGCTATGTGGAACCTCTTCTCCATTTAAAACACAGGTTTGTCTGGAGCAGTCAACAGCTACAGACTGCCTAGGTAATAGACCACTGTTGATGTTAATTTACAAAGGGAGAAGAAAGGAAGAGAAAACCTGGGTTCAACCTATTGTTCTCTATAAACTTAATTTATCTTTATTAGCATGTTAATCATCCTCTTCTTAGAAATTCCATTATGCAGTATGAAGATAAGGCATATTTCCAGTTCCATGCTTGCTTTGTCTGGATTTTTTTCTTCTTCCCCCAGCCCAACTCCTTATTCACACTGTGGAAAAGATCATGTTCAGTTCATTTTCAGGAAGACAAGTTGCAAAATTCTTATTTATATGTACAGCCCTGATTCCCTTGTCTAATTTTTATTTGTATGCATTTCTTGAGACAGTAGGATGGTTTTTATTCTTCTTAAAGTGGTGGGAGGTTTCATAGTTGAAAACAGAGTGAAGACCTTAAAATCACCTTCACATCTTCAGAAAAGAACAAATGCTGCAATGATTTTATGATTTTCAGTGCAATATATTATGTAGAAACATATACTTTGTAGAAATATATTTTATTGTAGTCCTGTCAATAATCCATCAGATATTCATCATTCATTTCTTATGTTCTATCTTAGACACAGTAGAATTTTTCATTTTTGTTAAGACAGTCTATGGCAAGCTTTAAAATGCTACTCTAACTCAATTAAGTCTGCCTTTCTTTTTCTTGTTTTAATGTTTTGATTTTAATTTGAATTGCAAATGACCATGAAACAACTAAAATATTTCAATTCTTTCCATGTTGTCATCTCATTTAATATTCTTGTAATAAGGGAGCAAACTTTAATGCTTATCACTATTTATAGTGGATAGAATCCATTGCATTTGTGACCAACAATGATTATTTTAGGCACTGAGTATTAGAAAATCATTAAAATACTAATTGTTGTCTTCATCTCCTCAGAAATTTAGAAATGGTATATGGTAACGTATACCAATGACCAAGCTTCTCCTTGAAAAATTAAAGGTTGCTCAGGTCCAGTAAGAGAAGATATAACTCCAGCCTCCTGTAGGCCTCCATAGATTGGTGGCTGGTGGAGAAAAGCTGTTCCAGAACATATTCTCAAGTAACGATCAGACTTGTTCCCCAATAACCATTAGCTTTAAGGATAGTTACTAAGCAACAAAGTGGGAAATGTACTTCAAGGAAAAAAAATGTAGATGTTATTTCACAGTAATTTTTTTCTATAGCCAGGAATTTTCCTACACTGTTTTCTCTTTTCAGGAGAGACGAAATTAATCTGGTAGAAATGTGGCATTAATCCATATTCATAATTTAAATCCTTTCTTGTTGTAACTATTGACTTCAGCAATAAAATAGAAGAGCTTGTCACAAAATCTTAGCTCAAAAGTAATGCAATAAGATAATAATAAATATGCTCTCTGCTACATGAAGATTTGAATTACCATACTTAATTTTCCATAGCAGTATATCCATTCATGTTCCCATTTTGCATTATATGCACAGTATGAGGATTTTCCCAAATGAAAGGGGAATACTAACTTGCACAAAAAAGTGATGCAGAGGATCTATATTAATGTAACAGCCTGTGGACAGACAGGCAGACAATTATCATCAGATGTTGGTTGTACAGTTGGGCTCAGTAACACAACTAATCTAAAAATATATTTGTCATGACATATGGCAAGAATGTTTTAATATTTACTGAGGTTTTTTTCCAGCACTATCTACTGACTAGGTGTCCACTGTCATTATAGACAGGGCTGCATTAAATTTTCTATCCATAAACCATGAATGCCATTTCATTCATCTTAGGACATCTGTGGGTCTTACAAGATCTGTCAGATATCACATAGTCTCCACTGAAGACACACTTCTCTCCATTCTCTGTGTAGAAAACAAGGCGTATTCTGGGGGATCAAGACATCACTAGATATGTTAACTTAGGCAATTCAGTAATGTTTCTAGCTCACATGGAGATCTATATTTGACTATACCTAGGTGTCTTAATACGTTGTGAATCACACAGTAACTCAGCTTGTACTGGAGAATGTTAATGTGTGTTAAACCTCCCTTCCTCTTCTCCATTTAAAACACATGTTCACAAACTCTTAAAGAACTTGTCTAATTATTTCAGGTGTAATAATGATGGGAACACTTTTATGTATTTATTTTAATTTGGTTAGGAGGAACTCTTTAGTTGCTAAAAATTTCATAGCTGCTCTCTGTTAGCACTGACAATTTTTCACCTTAAATGCATATGTAATGTCCTTGTGTGCATTTAAGTTCCTGCACACTTACCCCTCCATTTAATCAAATTAATTTTTATAGAGAATTGCTTTGCTCTCTGGCAAAGTGCTAAACACCCTGCTTATCATCCTCAATGTATAAAGGTGTAAGAGTGTATGACAAGAATAATAATTCTCATTTTTGTTTTCCCTTGGCATTTAATGATTGAAGCAGCTGTAGCAGTTTTACTAAGCAATGTCATTCAATAGGAGCAGAACCATAAAGCTGAACGGCTGGTACTGCATGTTAAGATATGCAACCCTGGCATGAAGTTTAGCTATCTGAACTGACTCTGAGAAACTACAGAATGTGACATGAGAAATTGCTGAACACCACAAATAACACAGGGAGAAGCTGGCAAAATTTACAACTAATGCTGTGAGGAATGGCTGAATTGCACAGATGGCTAAGGAGGAGGTAGGTGAGAAATGGCCAAGATTCACAGATAATAGTGAGGACTATTGGGAATTTTGGGGGAAGGAGCACCTAAGTAACCATATTGCTAATATGAGGTAGGGCTGAGATGACCTGGGTAAGAATCAGTAATACCACATTTGGATAAGAGTATAGCAAAAGCAAGACCAATGGAAAAAACCAATTTCATGTGTGTTGCTTATTTGGGAGGAGACAAGGATAGAGAAAGGAAGGATCAGGGTGGATGTTAGAGAAGTACAGCTATGAAAAACGAAGAGGAGAGGAGGAGGCTTTTTGCATATGAGCAAATGGCTGGTCAGTACACTTGTATGATTGAGCCTCACTACTTTTGTTCTGTAGTGTCACTCTCTTTCCTATTCATACATGTGTTGGAAAATGTAAGTGACAGAAGCTACAGGCTGGGTTCCTGTATACTAGCTAGTGAACTTGGGTCCTCTGTGTGCACGTGTGTGTGTGTGTGTGTGCATAAGCACATGAAATTCACATTCAGACCTGCTACTGGCTGGACCTTCAAACAAGAATAGCAGCACCATTGATAGATGTTGTCAGATGTATGACGTTCATAATCAGGAGTTTGACTTCAAAAGTGCACTCTAAATAAGAGCAAAGACAACAGTGTAATCACATACAATACTATTTTCATATATTTTCATTCCATTTTCACTTTTCTAAGGCTGATGGGTCATTCTAGGCTGATGGTCATGATGTTTTCTCTTGTGAGTCTACACCTTTGGTCATCTATTACAACCCTCTGCAAATTTTCTGGTTCTCTTTACATCTTTTTATTTTTTGTGGTTACAAAGGAAAAGTCTCTGCATAGCATAGACCTGTGATGGAGAACTGATGAGTATCATCATGATTGACTTTTTCCATTTTGTCCTCAATTCCTTATCCCTAAGATTTTTTTGTGTGTGTGTCAGCTGAAGAATTTCAAAATAATTTAATGGTGTAAATTACCAAAGACATTAAATGAACACATATAGCCTGTTCCTGATTAGACACCAAATTGGAAGGTAGCAAAACATGAGACATATTCTGAAGGAGAAACACAGAGTTTGAGATTTGATCTCAGGTCAGCTTTTCTGGTTGTTGCTTTATGGTTGGAACTTTCAGGAGCAAGAAATCTAGGGATGGAGAGATTTATACAGATCTTGTTAAACCTGAGGTGTACTAAGCTGAGTGCTGGCAATGAGATATATGGATGGATAATCTTTAACATCTCCTATCTGGTAACTCAGACACAGGAGAAGAGACATCCACCACAGCAGCAGAAGGCACTTCTAGATAATGAATCTTCAAACAGAAGAACCTACAAAATATTTTAGTGATGGAAAATACAACCCTGGAACAAAGACTTCTATCGCATTAGTCAGATGTCTGCTTTGTAGTCTCAGGTGAATGATCTCAGAAAATCACATGTCCATATTGGTAGCAACTACTACTACAATAAAAAGGAAAGGGCTGATACAGATCACTGAAGGAGAGCAAATACTTTCCTAGTGATGAAATGATGTTAGTCCAGCTCTTTGTCTTCCTGGGATAAATGAATCTTTCTCACTCAGCTGAAATGTGAAACAAACAAACAAATTCCCAACAAATAAATAAATAAATAAATAAATAGCAATTTCAGAAATTCAAGAAAGTGCATTTCTTTAGAAAAGACTTAAAAGCAGTATTAGAATATCAGCTGGGATCCTTTCTTTCAGGTAAACTCAACCATCTAGCAGTTAGGCATATATTCTGTATAAGTCCTTACATAAAAGTGAAATATTAGAAATTTATCTTGGTGTATTTTTAGCTCTGAGTATTTGCCAAACAAAATAAAACTACAACACTGCTGAAAATTTTCCCTTGCAAAAGTCTACTTTATATTTGTATTTGTTGACCACTATTAAAATGAAACCATGATAGCACAGGTCACTGTATAACTACTTTCTGTGCACCTTTATTCTTCATCAGTTATTGCTAATTTGCTAAGTCTACATGTCCAAACAAAGGATTTCCAGCCATTCTGTTCCAGATAGCAGAAAAAAAAATCAAACTTTGCCTCTTGGTTCATATATCAAACCACTTGTTATCAAGGATCTTATTTCAGAATGCTAAATTCCATTTGCAATTTTACTGCATAAAGAAGGCTAAATTGATTATAACTTGCTTTCGCAGGCTATGTGGTAACAGCTGTGCAATGCTGCAGTGATTTGCTTGTATCAGAAAATGGCAAAATCCACATCTGACCCCTTTATATTCTGCAATATATTGGATCCAGTTCTGAACACTGAAGCAGAACCTACTGTTTCAGTGGACTGAAGAAACAGTGAATTTGGAAATGGTGGGAGAAATACCTATCAGTAATGTGTGCACAGACTTTATAAACCAGCTGTCATAGAAGTATAATAACTGTATAATAACTGTACTATTTTCACAGGCTGCTTCACAGGACCGTCTCCCAGCTCCAGGACTGAATTTCAGTTTGTATTTGTTTGGCTTGGCTTCTTTGCCAAGCCCTAGCTGCTTTTCTCTCTTCTAGCTCTCTTATTAAACGAGAGGGAAAAACTGAACTGAACCACTGAAAGCCTAAAAGAAGCCCAAACGAAACTGAATTATATCAGAATATATATATTTTTTCAGATATTTACAATTATACATATATAATTTGTACATACAATAGGTAGCTCCTGAGGAGAAAAGGGAAAAAGGAGGGAGAAACAGGGACAAAAGAGGGACAAAAACCAGAACTCTCTGATCTCCCATGTGGCAGACAAATGGCAGTTCCTGCAACAGGCCTTAAGCTCTGATAAGTGAGACCAATGCAGAGACTCATCGTTACCAAACCTCGCCAGAAGAATAAAAGAAAAATCTTCCTCCCTCTCTTATGTATACTCCCTTGTTACATAAAAAAACGGTGTTGAATACCTGGGAAATGGGCATTTCCTTAGTTACAACTAGTTAGTAAGAAAAGCCTTGATCAAAACAATCACACAGTTTTTTACTGAGTTGTCCTGGGTTTAAGTAGGTGTAGGCCTAAATTTAGGCTTTAGTTTTTAGAGCAGACCTTGGATTATCAGCTGACTCGAGCTGGGTCAGGCAGCTGACACTGAGTTCTACTGGCCATGGTATTCCATACCATATTCTGACATCATCTCAAATATAAATACAGTGTAGGGAGGTGCCTAGCTCAGGTGCCATCATGGCTGGGATAGAGACAGCACACTGCTGCTGCTCTGCTGAGATTAGGCCTCACAGCCACCTCACCGTTATCTTAGGAAAGAAAAATGTTTATTCTTAGTTTTCTCTCTTCTTGGGTCTGTCCCTCAGGAGGTTGAATTCTCTTGGGTGATTTGTGGTTAAAATAGTGGAATTTGTGTTCAGTAGGGAGCGGGGAGTTATTGTTGTTTCTTCTTACCTTTGTATATATGTGTTATATTGTAGTTTTAATTTTCCCTTTTCTATGTAAATACAAAAACCTTGCCATTTTAAGTTTTTTTCGGGGGTGAAGGGGGGGGGATGGTGTTTCTCCTTTTTCTCAGTGGCAGAGGGAGAGAGTCTCACTCTGTGTTGGGTACTTGGCATTTTGCCAGCCCAACCAAACATGAGTCCAAACTGCATGTCAGGACAAGATAGGCAATACTTTCCCCAGACTCTGGCTTACCTTGAGAGGAAAGAGGGCCTGCAGGAAAAGACTGAAGTTCAGCAGGAGGCCCTTGACTGTAGATGAATTTGGTGGGGCTGATCACAGATTATGAATGCCCCTCAGTTCAGAAGCTTCCATAAACACCTCCTTCTTGATCCCGAGTTCATTCTGCTTCAAAATTTGCAGACAAGGGTTGACAAACTACAGTGAAAAGTCTCCAGGTTGTACTACATTCCAGTTCCCAATATTCAGCCCAGAAACAATTCTTTATCTGAAGATTCCCATATATATGTATAGGAATGTATATACATGTAAAAAAGAAATAAAAATTATATGTACACACAGCCCAGTAGGGAGTGTCTCATGACTGAATACTAGTAGACTACATCCTGGCAGTACTTTTGAAATCATAAAGGGCTAATAGGGTTTTCATTTTTTATCTTCAGAAGTAAACTAAGCTCCTGTTCCAGAAATGGAGGAATATGAAAGCCTAAGGTTTGATTTACAGCTTCAGCTTCAGGGGCAATTTATCCTTTTGCCTTTTTCAGTTGTGTTGCCACAACTCACCAAAACTGAATCTTTTGATTAAGTTCCAGGAGTCCTTGACTACTTTACTTGGTCCACTGTGATGACTGTGCTTGTGATTATTTTCTGGCATGCAATACAACAGTACCCCTATGGCATTACAAGACAATTAGATTAAAATTGACTACACATAGAGTACAAACTGCATGTAACATTAAGAATAATGAAACTTTGCTATTTAGTTCAAACACTACTCCTCTCTCCTTGTCTTTTGTTTATAGTTTCAATTTTGAGTGTATATGCATAAAATGATGGTGGTAGGGAAATCAGACTCTGCTCATAATGTCTTCATAAATAATTTTAAAAATGCAAATATTAAAAATATATTTCTACTAGTCGCCTATGGACTTGATCCTATAAGGGTTTGTAAACAGCAGAATCAAGTATGTTCTCCATGATGTTTTTCTTGCAAGACTCATTTTCCTAATGCTTTTTACAAAGTGTAAGACCATTACTTTAGACAGCAAAATTTCAACTTCCAACTCCCCACTCCCCTGAATAAAAAAGTGCAGGACAACATTGTTGCAATCAGGTATTTTCTCAATTCATGGATCTGTACTAAACCTCAGTGAGACTGCCTAAATGTACTTATTTCAATGAAAACTGTGTTCTTCAAGTTCTCTATATATGTCCTTGCTGAAATTATGACTACAAACATATATACACAGTCTACCTTTCTGTAAAATCACTCATTAACGAATAAAATAAAATTTAGTAGAGGGATAACATCATTGTCTAACCAAAGTAGCAGCAATGTTGACAGATGTTTGACATGGATGAATGGGGGTATGTTTGACATGGATGAATGGGGGTATGTTTTCACCAAGTTAAGCTAGGGAAATCTATGCAGTTCAGATGGCTATAGTCAGGAAATCTGATATTAATTTCTTTCAGCAAGTATAGCCTCACAAATTTTTATTTCTTACATTAAGAAGGAATGATTGATTAATTCTATCAGTAGTTCAGAATTATAACCTGTAGCAAAGTATGTGCATGCAAATTGGTATGGTTGCTATGAAGTACAGGTAAGAACTACACAAATATTTTATTCTTAGTATATCACAACAGCATTATGCTTCTGTCTCTTATGGCACGTGTAAAGAGGTAACCACCTTGACCAGTTTTAAGGATCCACTTGCATCAACAAAGACCTTGTAAATGTTATTGGCAGGCCTGCAGAGAAGAGCTAAACAATGTTAGTTGATGTTATTTCTTTTTGCATTATATTGCAGACAGAACTCCAGTGTTTTTATGTAAAATTTTAGCCAAAGGCAATAAACAAAATGACCCAGAAAACATTTCTGAAAGAGCTTGCTAACTACATTTGCATTGATGAAAACATTATTTTTGAACTAAAACCAATGACAATACAAACATATCTGAGCTATTCGTCCATAAAGGACTGTGCAAGACTTCAGATTCTTCCCCAGTTATCAACTAAGTTCTGCGTGATTGCCCAGAACAGAAGGTTTTCTGTTTAGCAAAAATCGCAACTAAGATAGCACCAAGAGAAAGACAAAGGGAGAAGTGACAATGAATGAAGCCTTTACAGTTTATTGCAAAATTAATGTGGATTTCCAGATTTAACTTTCTGATTGTAACGTCAAACCCTTATCAAAGGAGTCTAGTGAGACTCCATTGTTTTTCTGCATTAATTCTAAATTATAATGACAATAATCTCTTCTAGGAATTTTGGCATAATTATTATACTTCACAGGAGACTAGAATCACTTGGGTCTTGAGTCTAATGTTTTATTCCACTACCCAAGGTGGACTAAAAATAGTCCAAAATGCACTGATTTCTAGGTGTAATTGTTTAAGGAATTTGATTATTTCTAGTAAGTGCTACTTGAGCCTGTTTAAAATGTCACATATGTACTTGTTGGAAATTTATAGTACTTGTTTATTTACTACCATATCATGGAACAAAAATTGCTTATGGAAATAAAAGCCCAACTGGATATTCTCACATGACAATATTTGAAATTAAAAACTACAATAATTTTCAGGATTAGAGAATAGATAAGGAGTGACTGAATAGGTTTTAGAGAGTTTATTAATTATTTTTGCAACAATTTAAATTCTGTCTCCACCTGACCTTCTGCTTTATGCCTTTCTTTATGTGCTGTATATGAAAAGGAGCATAAATATTATTTAGATAATGATAAAGGATTGTTTATTCTATTATTTTTGTGTGAGCTAGAGAAGCTAAAAAACAACTGGAGTGATCAGAGAGCACTCAAGTGGCATGCTTGTTTTTCTCTAGAGATATCTTCATTGGAATTGGAGTAACAGATAAACTTTTTACACCAGATTGATAGGTACAGTCCTGTTTGCCTTAATGTTACAGAACAAAGAGCAATATAGTCCCAGATGTATTACTCCGGGAGTTCTGTACTCAGAAGTTTGTTTCTCCTTTCTTTCTCTCCTTTCTCTCTAATTTTTCAGGTTTTTATGTTGACCCTAAGAATCAAGAGATTTTTTTGTCAGTATCACTGTAGTCAGAAACTTCTCTAAAGCCAGAAATTTTGTCTCCTTTGGGCCTTACAAGTGATGCATGAAGCTGTGTGGCCATTAGCTGTGGTATTCTTAACAAGTGAGAGTGGAACATTTCTGAAGGCCCAGAGAACTCACCTCTCTATCCAGGCCTGGGCAAGCTCATACTGCTCCAAGATCTTTCCTCCAGCCACATAGAGAGGACACACAAAGGATGTATGTCAGAGGCAGTTCTCTTCCCAATATTTGCACGTGAGGAAATGCTCATCATGACTCCGTTTTAGGTCTGATTAGGCGTGCTGAATAAACTTGGGTGTCAGTATGTGTTTCTTGGTTTTCTTATTCGTTTCCATAATACAGCCTTTTAGACTGCTTTTGAGAGATCATTATGGTTGCTGATATAGTACTGGCATGAATGAGATTTGTGTTTAAAACATAAATATCCCAATAGCAAAATACTATCTGAGAAAGTATCATATTATATACCACTTCCTCCTTGTCATTGGATTGTGCAGATTGGCAGATTTATTGAGAAGATAAAGCAAGTACTCAATGCTAGTTTTAGTGGCAGCTGTTTTTAATACTTGGTAAAAATTGTCCAGACCAACACTCTGAAAGAATTAGAATGACATACAATAGATCATAAAATCATATAACTGAGTAACAGATAACAAGCAGCATTTGTATATAGGATAACAAATAATGAGTCATTAATAAGTTGAGAGTTATTATTACATGCCTCACATAATTTTTTTAACTACTTCAGACATGTTGTGAAACACTGATACAGGAATAAGGTACAATAAATTTGGGATTTAAGTGTCAGATATTCTGATTTTTATAAAAACCCTCAGCATTTAAAAACTACATTCATCTTTTCTGGGATTCTAAAATTCAGCAGAAAAAGAGGTATTGTAATTTTTCAGCACCTGCCAACACGGAATGGAAGTCTGTCATTGTGACCAGGATCTGGGTTCTTTTCCTATAGATAAACTGTTTCTTTCTTCTATGAGAACTTAAGAAATAAGTATCAATAATAAATTATCATTCCCTAACAGTACAGGCAACTTTTGCAGGACAGCAAAAAAGCACTAGGAAAAAAACATTAGCAACAGAACTCAAGAAAAGCAATATTTCATCCATGTGCTCTCTGCTTGATTTGCTAATAACAGAAGGTTATGTAGTTTCTGCAGATTTTATTGCATTTGAAAAGCTGTGTTTCCAAGTTTCTCAGAAATCTCACCTAGGAAACATTAAAACGTTAAGAGTTGTATTATCTTAGTCTAATAAAACTGCAATTTTGCAAACTACAGTAAATCAGGATCTATAAACAGATAATAAACTATCGTCAAAAGAATGAAATTACATGTAAAGCACACATAGTTATGTATGTGATCATGTGTTTTCTTTCTTATGTGACTCATAATAGAGGTTAACCTGATTCACAGGAGGATGTATCCTCACTGTTCAGGGTGAATCCAGCTTTGGAGCATTAAACTCCTGTACTCAGGTTGCATATTTCAACATTCAGAACTCAAACGTATCCCATCCCAGATACTGCATTTCTGAGCTCTCTAATGTATTTCAGTTCCTGCTGATGTCATTGGGAGTTGTAGCCTGCAAGATCAAGTGCTCTGAGCACTTCAAAATCACGAATCTATATGATAGCAGGCTATTTTATGCTGGAATTAGAGAAGTTTATTGTTCCCCCTGAAGGCTAATTATCTGAAAAGACAATTATTCCAGCCTTTTACTCAGCCTGATAACTATGTCTTCACTATCTAGATCAAACATTCATGAAGCAAAGATGTTTAAGAGCTAGGTCACGTGACGGTGGTAGACGCCGCTGCTGCCGCTGCCGCCGCCGCTGCTGCTGCTGTTGCTGCTGCTGCTGCTGCTGCTGCTGCTGCTGCTTTCTGAGCAAATTGGGCAGCTCAAGGCAGTCATGCCTCCCAAGAAAATGAAAGCCGTTGCTCCTGTTACCAGTAGAAGGGTGTCAATGCAGACAGAACCCTCTAAAAAGGATGCAGCCACTCAGGCCTCTGGCTGCATAGACTGTTTGAGCCTGGACCTACTACCAGAGGACAGTGGGAGAAGCACCTGCATACGATGTGAGCAGGTGAACGATTTGCTGTGTCTGGTGGCAGAGCTAAAGGAAGAGGTCGATAGGCTCAGAAATATAAGGGAGAGTGAAAGGGAAATTGACTGGTGGAGTCACACCCCTTTCCACTCCTAAGGAAGCCCAGCAGGAGGTGGTGAAGTCCAGCCCCTCCTGCCATCAGGCAGACAGAACAGACCATAGGGATGGAGACAAATGGAAACAGGTGCCTGGTCGTAGAGGAAAAAACACCCCCTCTCGACCCCTTTCACCTGCCAGGGTGCCCTTAAAAAACAGGTATATGGCTCTGGACTCGGACAGTCTGTTGGGGGACAGTCAGGAGGAGGATCTGTCTAAAAGGTCTTCTGGTTACCACCAGTCTACCAGACGGGTTACAACTACAGGTAAGAGGAAAAAGAGAAGGGTTGTTGTAATTGGTGACTCCCTTCTGAGGGGAACTGAGGGCCCTATATGTCGGCCAGACCCATCCCACAGGGAAGTTTGCTGCCTTCCTGGGGCCAGGGTGAGGGATATTACCAAAAGACTTCCTAAACTTATCCAACCCTCAGACTATTACCTGCTGTTGGTTGTCCAGGTTGGAAGTGATGACATTAATAAAAGGAGTACCAGAGTAATTAAAAAAGATTTCAAGGCACTGACCTGATCACTTCATGGGACAGGAGCACAGGTAGTAATTGCCTCAGTTCCTGTGCTAGCTGGGATGAATGAGGAGAGGTTTAGGAAAGCCTAGCTTACCAATAGGTGGCTTAGGGTATGGTGCTATCGTCAAAATTTTGGGCTTTTTGATCATGGAGCAAACTCCGTGTTGCCCAGTCTCATCAAAGCAGATGGGCTTCATTTATCTAGGAAGGGCAAAAGAACTGTAGCCCATAAGTTGGCAGGGTTGGTTGGAAGGGCTTTAAACTAGGTTTGAAGGGGGAAGGAACGGCAACTGGGCTCTCCAGAGATAGGCCTAAGGGCATAGAGCCTGAGTTGAGAATGAAATCAATGGCCCAGCTGAAGTGCACGTACACCAATGCACGCAGTATGGGAAACAAACAAGAGGAGCTGGAAGCCATAGTGCAGCAGGAAAACTATGACATAGTTGCTGTCACAGAAACGTGGTGGGATGACTCACATGACTGGAGTGCTGCTATGGGGGGCTACAAGCTCTTCAGAAAGGACAGGCAGGGATGGAGAGGTGGAGGGGTGGCTTTATATGTTAGAGAGTCTCTTGACTCTGTTAAAGTTGAGGTCAGCAGTGACAAGGTTGAGTGTCTGTGGGCCAGAATCAGGGGCAAGGCCAACAAGGCTGACACCCTTGTGGGAGTCTGTTACAGACCACCCAACCAGGATGATGAAGGAGATGAATTATTCTACAAGCAGCTGGCGGATGTCTCAAAATCTCCAGCCCTTGTTCTTGTGGGTGACTTTAACCTGCCAGATATCTGCTGGGAGCTTCATACTGCAGAGAAGAGGCAGTCAAGGAGGTTCCTGGAGTGTATAGAGGACAATTTCCTTCATCAACTGGTAAATGAGCCTACAAGGGGTAAGGCCCCGCTAGACCTACTGTTTACAAACAGAGAGGGGCTGGTGGATGATGTAGTGGTTGGAGGCTGCCTGGGGCATAGTGACCATGAAATAATAGAATTTTCAGTCCTCAGGGATGTAAGGAGAGCCACCATTAAAACCTCTACTTTGGACTTCCAGAGGGCAGATTTTGGCCTATTCAAAAAACTGATTCAGAGCATACCCTGGGAAACAACCCTTAAAGACAAGGGGGTCCAGGAGGGATGGACATGTTTTAAGAAGGAAATTTTGAGTGCACAGCAACAGGCTATACCAGTGTGCCGAAAGGCCAGCCGGAGGGGAAGATGGCCAGCTTGGTTAAATAGGGAGATTCTGAAAGAAATCAAGGATAAAAAGAAAGTTTACAGACTATGGAAAAAAGGGCTGGCTACTTATGAAGAATTTACAGATAGAGCTAGGTCATGCAGGAAAAAAATTAGGGAAAGAAAAGTGGAATTTGAAGTAAATTTGGCTATTTCAGTTAGGGATAACAAAAAGTCCTTTTATAAATACAATAATAACAAAAGGAGGGGCAAAGAAAACTTCCATTCTCTGTTGGACTTGGAGGGAAATATAGTTAAGGAAGATGAGGAGAAGGCTGAGGTACTTAACACCTACTTTGCCTCAGTTTTCACCAACATTTATCTGAGCAGGCAGACAATGAAATAAAAGCACTATTAACTAGCTATAAGTGCAGCTGGCTTCCATGGTTCATCACAGGCCATGATGCAGTCAAAGCCTGATGAATTTGAAAGAACTATTCCTCTTGTCCCTAATTTGTCCGTTTGGATTTTTCGTCCTCATCTGTTTCCCTCAGTGATCCTTAGGAGAGGAGAATCACAAGATGTATAAGAATAACAATATGACCTTCCATCATAATTGGATGCCAGAATGGCAAAATCTACATTTTTCAACTGACCGGGAAGTCTGCGTTTACCAGTTTGGGGACAATGATTCAGGATACTGTTGTTAACAAACTCCTCTGATATAGGAAAGTAGAGGAAATTTTGCATGCAGTCTGTCATTTTCCTGCATCTCTCCAGTCTACTGTGGCTCCCAAACTGTTTCAGCAGTTTTTTGCATTGCTTATGTAAAAACTGATGCAATCTCCATACAGATTTTACCTCCATTAAACAGGAAGAATTGACCCCATCCCAATAATACTTCTATCTGTCAATGAATGGAAAGTTCACATGTGCCACTGTGCTTCACAGACTCTCTCCCTCGTCCAAGTAGATTCTCTATGCATGGTATCTACCCTAGTCAGCATAGCATTTTCCAACTGCTATATTGATTATTTTGCTTTTTTTTTTAATTTATCTTGTAATCTTCTTGAATTCATGGTCAGCAGTCCCACCCTGATCTCTGTTGCAACTTCTAATTACATCACAATGTAAATAAATAGTACTTTGTAGTTCATTGTAATAGCAACTGTTTCTTCTAGAGCAAGTGCTGTTAGGTCTTTTTGGCATATTATCATTAACTTGATGAAAGAATACAACACTGATTGTTAGTCTCTCTCTCTCTGTCTCTCTCTCTGTGTCTTCCTATCATTATTATTAGCAATTATAACAGGAAAATAAGGCAGTTAAATGACTCCCTGATATCTGATCCCATCAGATCTCAGAATCTAAGCAGGCTCAGCCCCAGTTAGTACTTGGATGGGAGAACTCCTGGGAATACCAAGGGCTGTAGCTTCTAGTCCTGAGGACTTCACTGTCACCATCCAAGCTCGCTTTGCGGTGGGGCCAGTTCTGCGCTTGCTGTGCCTCATCTAAAAAATCCACTGCGCAGGCTGGAAGGACACACCCATGTGTGGAGAGCCCTTCCCAAATCTTTGTTTGCGAAGCCTGGCCAAACCTAACAGGAAACCAAAGAAAAGCAGACCTGGTAAGTTTCGAGGGAAAAAAAGAAAACCCTCTTAATTGATACAGAGATTTCAGAAAACAAAAAGAGTAAGTTTTAGGGTAAGCCTGTTTCATTTAATATTTCTTGTTCAGCACTCGAAAAGAACAGCTATTCTTCTTCATACTTTTTAACCATTTGGCACAGGTGACCCTGTCTTGCTTTCATAGAAATAAATTTATGAGAGAACAGAACTCTTCTGAACTCAAGAATGAGGACAGCAAGATAATTTCCTTTACAGCTCAAAGCACATACTCTTAAGTACCCAAATAATAGTCCATATTCTCTTCTTGATATCTGTTTCCAGAAATTCCACAAATAAATATGGTCTCCAGAGCTACAGTAATCCACTACTATTCTTCTGTCTAGTCTTCTCTATAAAGTCATATCATCTAAACTGTAATCCTAGCTGGAACATGCACCTGAGGATAGAAAAACCTCAAAACAAATATGCAGCCTTGCACTTAAAAAGTCACTATAGTAGTTAGCAGTAATGGACTGTGAAACTGAAGCTTATTCAGGTTTCTTTGACCTTCTTAACCAGAGAAGTCAAAGTCCTCTAGCAGTGAAGCCAACACAGAGCTTTTCTCTTGATCTTCCATATTTTCTTCATTCTAAACATGATGTCATGTGAACAAAAAAAAATTAAAAGTATTTTTTTTTATTATTACAAATAGAGATTTGGCTTCCAATATTTGAAATTAATCTTTGGATATTGGAATTTCACACAGAAAAAGACAGTGATTAAATTTAAGTATTTTTTGGCTACTAAAGGTCATCCTTCACAGTAGACCCGTTCTGCTCTAGACCTCTAGAAAAGGTAGGTGGCTACATGAATTGAGTATGCATGAAACTACATTGTTATAGGAGTAGTTCTTGGGATATTAGTTCACATGATGGAGGCAAGCAACAGGGTGCATCCTCTTCTTCTGTCATTTCCTTGCCGCTGTCCACCCGTGACCACTATGCTTGCAACTGTCATGGGGAAGAACTATTTTACCTGTTTTCTTGATGTGGCCAGACTCATGAAAGCAGCATGGACATGAAGGTTAATGCAGGCAACTTCTAGCAAAGGAGCTGAATAAAGGCCAAAATATTTTCATGCTACAGTGTGATAAAAGAGAGCTTTTAAAACTATGCGGTCTCAGAATTCTGACTTCACAAACTGGAAAATCAAACATGATCAGCAAGTATATACAAATATTTGTGTGGCAAAAATATAGCAAAGACTATTGAATAGACTGTGATGATATGTTAATATTAACTGTCTTCCAGTCTACAGAGAAATTATTTAACATTCTAACAGAATGGTGACCTCTGCATTCCTGAAAGTTTACTTTTTGTCTTAATTCAGTGCACTCTATTGTGTTATTTTCCTCTGCATGGAGATAAGAAAAGGAAATGTGAAAAAGATTTTTAGGTCTGCAACTCAAAATTTTGGAGCTGATTTCAAAATTCTGAGATAGGTTTTGGAGTATTCTAAAAATTAGCAAGTGGGTTTGTGAATATTAGAATAGGAATTGAAGAAGATATAGAACAGATGGAAATTCTGAGTCATGGAAAACTCATTTGGTAAAATAGACAATACATAAAGTTAAACTGCTTCTAGTAACACTTCAGCATTACTCTAGGATGTTTATGACTTAATTTTGGGTAGAATCAGAAAGCCAGCCAGCCCCATGTCAATCAGTACATTAGGTTGTAAAAATGAACACTCTAGGGTTTTTATCATAGATCTCTGACTAATAACTAGAGAATTAAGCAATCATTTATTTTGATAGGCTTAGGCAAATGAGGGACTTGAACTCCATTAAAGAAAACATCAGTAATATGCTGCGCAAAATTGTTGGCAAAGAGTAAACCCCACCCCTTCATCACATGAGTATTTCTTGTTTGATAAATATGAATAGAGCTGATATATTAGTTTAGGTTATATGTTCTCCAAAATGCTAGAGAATGAGTAGATTTGTACTTCAAATCTACTCATTTGTACTTCATCCAGGAATATCAGACATAGGCAACAAAGGCATGGATTAGGAAGAGGTATGAACAAGATGTAATTAAATGGTTTTACTTAGAATAGCTTAAAATGGATTTTAGTGAAAGATACTTAGGAGAAATCTGAGAGGAAAAGACATTTTGTAGGAATAAAGGGTCACTACTCTTTGAATAAGACTAACATTTTCTTAATAAATAGGACAAAACTTATACTACTAGATCTATTGAACAAATAGTAAGCAACAAATTTAAGCTCTTTTCTCTACATCACACCATCCCCGGAGCAGATGTCACTTGATCACGCTGATCTTTTGATATGATATTTAATAAATTATCTTACAAAAACCAATGTCATATTGCTACCCATTAATTTCCAACCTGCCATATGTTTTTTCTAGTTCAATTCTGTTATAACAAATCTATGTTGTATATTTCTTTCTTTTAAAGGCTATCACTTGTATTTTCTTGCTTATCACCGCTCCTATTTCTAGTCCCCCTCTGGGATCTGTTCCTAGAACCCATCCTCCTCCATCTAGTAATCTTATGATTTCTTATCCAGCAAAGGCAGGAGTAGGCTGTCCTTTGTTTAGAGTATTTGGGAACAGAAGATTGAGAACTGGATGGGAAAGATTTGTCACTGTAACTTCTAATATTGCTTATGAAATAATATATATGGCTCATTAGGAATCTTCTACAGTAGGTCTCAGGAAGCTGAGCTAAGTTGCTTGTTTATGACTGGCCACTAGAGTCACACTGTGGTGTCTGATCTCTGACTACATAAGC
Organism: Pithys albifrons albifrons; assembly: GCF_047495875.1. Lineage (NCBI taxonomy): Eukaryota > Metazoa > Chordata > Aves > Passeriformes > Thamnophilidae > Pithys > Pithys albifrons. Next base: position 77,985,880 of record NC_092460.1, read on the forward strand.
ATTACTCTTTAATTGGAAGAAAAGTGTGCAGTAAATGACTAAGGATTTAACACTGTCATAGAGAAAAAATAGCATGGGAAGGAGTGGCATACTGAAAGACTAGTAGTCTTTACTACTGACCTTACCTAAAGCAACATGCCTGAAATTATGGGATTTATTTTCCCTTTCCATCTTGATTCTGTCAGTCACTTCTGTGCTTGTACTGCATGGAAACCTGTCCAGTGTTTTCTGAAGTGGTTTACTATTTTGGTATATAAAACATACTTACATAAAAACTTGTGATAGTCTAACTTAAATTGTACATTCTTCAAATTTCCATTCAATGCAATCATACCTCTATTGGAAAGAAACATAAGAAAGAGTATAAGAAGAGAAGAAACTCATTCAAGCTCAAACACTCATAGAAATGATTTTGCTTCATTCACTAGCCTCTAGTGAGTGACATACAGTGTATTCAGGAAGAGATGGAAGTAGGCATGTCTGCCCTGTTTCACTTAAAGTTTCAAACCCTGTTGACCAGCTCTCAATAGCAGTACTGAAAAATTTCCTGTAAAAGACTACCTTTTCATGACTTTGTTTACTTGTGCATATAATCTTCTTTATCCAACATTTTTTTCTTGTTTTCAAGAACAGCAGTGCTTCATTTCTCAGTTATGCCACATGACATACTAGTATAAATATAACAATTTTTCCACAATGGCACAAGACTGCAGGTATTTCAGTCCTTCATAGATTGGCATGCATAATAAACTGCATACTTCTTTTTTGCAGTATATAGGAAATACATTCTTTATTTCAGCAAAGAATTACTGTTGTGTTCTCAAATGATGAGAACAATTTGTCTCTACATATAAACGGACAAGAATTTTATGTCATTACTCAAAATAAGTCACATTCTGCCATTAGTCCACTGAAATACGACATCTTTGTAAGGATAAAAATGTCTTACCATGGCCCTTTCTCGGATATAATCTATAGGGTTAGCCTTTGCAATTTCAAGCATGTCAATAAACACTAACTAAAATTATACTAAAAGTGGAACTTCAAACTGTAAAATCAGAGTGAATGCTTTACAAAGCCAACCTCTTCACATAGTAAAACTGCATAATTCTGAAAATTCAGTTCAAAATTATTATTACATACCAAAGAATTTCATTAAGACATCAAAATGAACTGGAACACTAATAAGGATCAAACATAGATTTTATTGAAGCATGACTAATGTTCTTTACAAGCTGCTTAAATAAGTGTTATTTCCTTATTCAAGACTATATTTCTATTAAACATGCTGTGAGCATTTGGAAACAAGAAGTATTTGTAGCATTTTTTTCTCTAAACTATTTAAAAATCAATTGTATTTTTGACTGAAGAAACAAATCTCAGAAGGATTTTTTTTCATGACAGATTTTTCCATGGATTCTGCAGAAGTTATAACAGTCTGCAGCAATATTTTGACAGTTCATAACCAGCATGACATTGGATACACTTGTACATTCTTTAAGTATTGCAGGATAACCAAGTAGCTAAAATGTGAAATTCATATTGTCTGTCATTAAGAAATAGGTAATTTTATAATTTACCGTGACATGTTCCAGTAACTTCCCTCCCTATCTTAACGGTTTACCTGATGAATGAAATATTTATGCAGCCAGATGACTAATGTTTTCCTTGCTTTAACTGCAATGGTATTAAAATCAGCAAAATACTCAGTGGAAAACATCCTTGCTACAAGGTTAGAATAAGTTTGCTGCCCTTGTTTTTCGCTTCTACCTTCATGCTTTTATAACTGGGTCTTTATATGTCGCAAAATATGGAGAGGAAGGGATGTTTCTGACAGTGCTGGATGGAAGAGGAACATACCCACTGCATGAGTAGGCTTTCTGACAGCTCCAGCATGGGACAGACTTACCATGCTTGCCTGCTGGCCAATAGCTTTTGCCTGCATAAAGGCTCTTCCTAGTAGTCTTGGAGAACTTCTGACTGAGTCAGCTTTGTTGTCTCCCTCAGTGCATATCCTCCTCTACAGTGCTGTATGTTTATTTTGCATATTCAGTATGAATATGTACACGATATAGGGGTGGATTTGGTGGGGAAAGGCGTCATACACAGTTTAGTATGACAGAGAACATGCTCAGTACTATAAGACAGTTCCATAGCTACACAATGGGGTGACTATCCCTCAGCTTAGCTCACAGAGAAAGGATTTATCTCTTTCCCCATCTTTTCACCTACCTTTCTCCATTTCTACTTCATTTAAAAAAGCAGATAAACACTATGAAAAATTGTTTCAAGCTGAATAAATTGTATGAAGAGAAAAGTCTGAGGGTTCAATACAAGTGTTCTAAAACTCCTGTTAATATCTTAGACTTCAAAGATCATACTGAATTGTGTGATGATATTTCTTATCTAAGAATGTATTTAATTTCAAGGACTGTAAGGAAGAGAGGTTTGACCATAAATTCAAAAAGCCTATATTCACCTTATATATCAGCTGGTCCTTTTAACAGCAGCATCATTACCTCTACCTTGTAGTTTATACATATTCTACAGCAAACACAAATCAAGAGACCTGAGCTCTCCCTCGGACTCTTCTAGTGAGCAGTTTAAATCCTTGGGGCAACCCTTAGACATTACTGTTCACCTTGTGGGATATGGATTACACAGGGACATTTCTGTTTCCAAAACCCAGTAAGCACTGTCTATTTTGATAATTAAACCAGAACTATTCATTCCAAACATGCATTTTATCTCATTTAACAAAGATATTGAAGATCTTAACAAAGATATTGAAGATCTTGCTCCTAAACATACTAGGATGACCTCTTAATCATATATAGAAAACCGTACAGATGTACAAGTGGGAGGGGTGGCCTTCATTCTATGTAATGGAAAGAAGAACACAACTCAACTTGAAAAAGTATTGTATAATATAGTCAAATGCAGGGAAAAATGCAGAAACAAATAATACATTTTTAGAAATATAGACTAGAAGGTTCAAGAAGAACATTGACTTGGACAAGGAATTAGTGAGTGCAGGTATTATTGTCCCCAAAATCTTCTAGTGCAGTGTTGTGGCAAAAGGACTACTGAGGTCTTTGAAGACAGAGAAAAGGAATATCCAGTAAAAGTCAGGAGGGAACTTGCTACTCTGTATAAAGCAGGACTGTTGGATTTTGCATCTTCATTTTATAAGAGAAAACAGTTAGTAAACCTAAGGGGTTTTTTTGAAGATTAGGATATGTTCATGACCTCAAAGTGTGAAAAAGTCAATATCTGAATCTAAATCATTGTGTTGTTTCATCATGATAATCTCTTCTGACTTTACTTCACATTAGTAGTTATGTTTCCCATACATTTATTCATCTTTCCAAGAGGGGCAGAATTATAGGAGTTCAAGAACTCAAATGGTGTAAAGTTGTAGCAAAGAAAAGGAAGTAGAATAGGAAGGAAGAAGTTGAATAGAATTATTATATTAAAAAAAAAAGAAAATACTTTTAATGTATGGGAAGGGTGAGCAAAAGAATGTTGATATAGGTGAATACTATTTAGTAAAGAGTAACACTATGGACCACTTGTAAAAGATTTGTTTTGTCGCTGCATTGCAAATTTTGTTCCAACAGTCAAGCTTCCACTGCTGTGCAGTTCACATTAGACAGTGCCACTATAAGTAAATGAATTATAAAGGGTCTGATGTTCAGTACTGTGGGGTCTCCAAAATGGTGATTGAAAGCACTGTGATCTGAGATTCTTAGCCTCTCCAAACTGCAGGATTTACTTTCATCCTTATTATTTTCACATAACTGATCTATACCCAACTGTCATACTCAACAAGTACTGACTCTATTGACTTTGGGGGAGAATAGAGTCTGTACAATATAATTAAATTAAAATTATTGTATTCCTACACCAATTAACAAATGTTTGGCTTCCAGTAATTATGCATTTATTATATGTACAAAACTAAATCCATATTAACACAAATCAACTACTGTGGAAGTCATGCCTGTACAAACATTGCACAAATCACTGTAGTTCCAATATAAAAATCATTCAATAATATAAAACAAAACAAAACAAAACAAAACAAAAACCAAACCCTTTTACTCAGTTGTTGGTGCTCAACTGCTACCAGGTTTTAATTTTATATAGGAAACCCTGGTAGTCAATCGTATGGGCAACATATTGAATTGCTTTATAACCTCCTATATTACAATGTTGTAGTCTAAACATCTGCTTAAGTATTTATATTTTCCAAATTTCTTACCTCTCACAACTTTCAGAAATATTCAGCTTTTGAGTTGTAGAAGGATGAGGAAGAATAAAGTGTAATAACATTTTACAGAAAAGGATAGATGTTTGGGGGTTTTGTTATGTTTTTCATGAGTAATTGAAAAACACATAAAATGGAGTTAGCATTCCATAAGAACCCATCTGGCTAAGAATGCTTCTTCCTATTTGTGTCTGCACCACAAGCAGCCTGGAGGGAAAAAAATAAAAAATCCCAAGGATTTGGCCAAAGAAATGCAAAACAGTTTTAATATTGTGGCATTTTGCCTTAATCTTTTTATAAGTTTTTTTTTCAAATATTTAAGAGCCATTGATTGAATTCATATGGGTACATTAAAAACAACAAAACTGAAGTTTTGGGCAAGACCATGATGTGAGATGTCCCTGATTTGACAAGTTTGTGCTATTAGTGAATAGAAGCAATGACTTGTATGTGTCTCTTCTCTATAATATGAAGAAGAGAGCTTCTAGGAGCACATCTGGAACTGTGACTTCGAGGTGATGCCAGGCAGTAATACGAATGCATGTGAGTTCCTCTGCTACTGCATATTATCAGAGATATATTACGGTTTTATGCAACATGAGAGATCTCAAAAATTGTGTAGCTGAATGATGAGTATTATTCATGGAAGCCAAGAACAAAGATTGTGTAAATTGTAGTTGAAATTTGAATAACTCTGTGCTATCCTCCACATGACTTACCAAGATTTTCAGTTTGTAGGGGGGTAGAGTCAAGAGAGAGAACATAACTCAGATAAATCTTTTGATCAGCTACTGCAAATGACTTGAGCATTCTCTTCTGGAATTCAAATTCAACCAAATGAAAGCACAGGGGTTTTGTGGTTTTATTAAGGAATTTGTGAAAAGTGCATGTTCACTTTGTACAATTTAGGAACTGAATTTGTGATGACCTATTAATTAGTGGGCCATAAAATTTTTTGATATCCTAAATCTTATGAAAGTGTTTCATTTTTATTTTACTTATCTATTTGCTAAATCACAAAATAACATATCAGTGCACAGCCAATGAGAATCTTTCCTATGAGAATTTTATCTCTTGGATTCCTAACTTGTGTCTCACTAAATGCATAATTAGACTATTACATTCATGCAGGATTTTTCATCTGCTTTATTTATAAGAAACACAGCTAACCTATAAAATCTATGTGCTATATTAATATTAATAATATATGTGTTATATTAATAAACTTACACATATTATAAGGCAAAGCAGCAAATGGAATCATCCAGGAGAATGAGAGGGTTTTTCTCCTGAGCTTTTTCCTGTAAGTTTATTTTGAGTTAAAGTGATTTAGAAGCACTGTGTCAGGGTATTACAGTTAAAAGGCTGTAGAAATAATGCAGGAGACAGAATATAGGCATAACACAGCATGATCACATTGCAACCAAGCCCAATTTATGACTTCATAAAGCTAAACATAATATGAAGAAAGAATACATGAAACACGTTATACAAAATACTAATGTTAGAGATAATTACAGATGAGGCGAAAATAAGACATCTGCACAAATTTTGGAAGGAAATAACACTGAACACAGATGTCACAAAATGAACACAGAAATGAACAGATGTCACACTGACCAAGAGTAAATTAATCTTAATGTCTTTCTTCCCCATCCAAAATACTAAGTGAATATGTCCTTGGTATTAGCAGCTAAAGCCCTGATTTGGCATTTTGTGGCCTGGAGAGCACATATGATTGACTCTGTAACAGTGAAAGAAAAATAATTATATACATATAATCAGACATTTTAATGATTAGAAATAGGCAATGTGTGTGTCCTTCCTGTCTCTGGTCATGGACTCAGAGAGACTCTGGCAGCTTTATTTAAAATGCATTTGTCCTACATGATGCTTTTTCTGCCGATGTATAATCCTCATCAAATTAGTTTACAGATTGGGTTATTTATACAGGAAGCTTGAGGTTTTGCCATTTACACTTATTTGCAAGCTGATCTACATCCTGACTGTGCTTTGTTCTGCAGAATAGATGTTCTGTACAGAGCAAGAGAGAAACATGCATAGCTCTGGATATAGACTCGACTCCTATTCATATGTTCCTATTTGACCTGCTGCTTTGCAATTTAATTCCCAGAACTACTGTGTCTGGATAGTGGTGATTCCCAGAAACATATTTCAAGGCAAGGCAAATGAATGACTTGATCTCTGAAATCTAATTTCTAGTAGTTGAGTGTAGTATAGGACCAGAGCCATACAAGCAAGAATGATAATGCAGTACAAAAAAAAAAAAAAAAGGTAAGGGTGGGGGGAGAGCAGGAAGGGGGAGGAAGAATGTATCTCCAGCCAGCATATAGTAGCATAAATAGAAAAATTAAACACGAGTTCCACTTTCCAGATTTAAAACTTCCTTGCTCTAGAGTCTGTATTTTTTATATCTGAAAATCTATTTATCCTTATAAAAAATGTCTAATTTTTTTTCAGCTACTATGTTCATGAGTTAAAATATTAAAACCTAGGCAGAAATAATCTAAGTGAATGAGAACATCATTTCTTTTCTGAAACTACCTTAAAAATTCATATTTGCAATCATTATGTGCTATCAGGCTTTCTCAAAAAAACCATGGTTTATGTTAACACTATAGTAGTCCTCCAAGACATTTTCCAATACTGTGGTAACCACTTATGTTTAATCAGAAAACTCATCTATGACTAACATTTATAAATGCAATTTTTTTCCTCCCCAAAGAAACCCACAAGCCTCTCTTCACCTTAAAATAATGTTATTCTGGCTTGAAAATGGATACTTCAACCATCCAATTTTTAGTATAATAAAATTGAGTGTCTCAAATCATTAAAACAAATTAATTGAATAAAACTCATATTTTCTTTTCAAATTGGTCTGTGAATATACTTGAACATTACTGATCTTACAAAAAGGTGGTATATATTGAAAAGCAATTGTAGTGATTCAGAACTTTTCTGCGATTAGTGCACATCTAAAAGGGATAGCTAGAATCTTGAAAAACATTCAATAACCTTAGCATATTTAACAACATTACAATTATGCCTTTTTCAGGTTTATTGCACTCTCTTTGTCACAATAACTATCGGCCTCTTATCTTAATATCATACAATAGTTTTTATTTTGGAAACATGCTCATTATCTTTATGACAGGAGACACCATATTGGCATGATTAAAAATTAACATTTTGATTACATGAAATCAGATCTTCAGTTTTTGAAATAGAATTCATCTGTATCATTCAGAAATCAGTCCTAGAATCTGTGTTTGTAAGTAACTCTGAAAATACCTGTAGCTATTTTTCAAGGGATGTTTTCCAGTGTTATGACATTTCTAGAGATTGAATTTGCTGCATTTGTCCTTTTTCTTCTCTTTGTCTCATGTTTATCTTAAAAATATGCTCTTTGTAGATTGTGTCTAGGAATCTCATAGTTTCTGTTTGGTAAGGAGTAGCTTCAGAACACACATACTTTAACATAATAGAGATACTGTGCCATTACCAGACACATGGTTGTGAAATGTTCGTGTGGTATGTGTGTTTGTGTGAGGGGTGAAGAATTGGCTTTACCTGTTGTTGTCATGGATAACATCAAGAATGTGGCATTGGAAAGTGCTTCCCAAATAATAAGCAGAAACTGTTGCATTTCAGGAGCTAAACAGTGTAAAAGGAATCATTATTATTTACTGTTATATCAGAACATGCCAATAGTACAAACAAATTCTGGAATGGAGTGAGGAAAATTTCTGACTGACTCCAAAAAGAGAAGGGATGTATTCAGGCATTCTGTAGTAAACATGCCATTACTATTCTGAATGATTTCTAGAAAGAAAAAATCCTTTCCATTAAACCTCTGGGCATAGTTGAAAATTGGAAGGCCAGCAAAACAAGTTTTTGAGCATTCAGGAAAGAAAATATTCTTTGTGCAAGGAATTGTCCTTTCCAGAATATTTATCTCCAAGCCACATTTACAAAGACCTATATAGATGCAACAGAAACCAGGTCTTAAAAGTTATTACATAGAAGGAGGACTAGAAGCAGGAATACCTCATAGTCACAATTTCTGTTACTACTCATTGTAGCTATTAAGAAATGATACTGTTACTTCTATTTGTAAAAAGATAGCACTCAGAGAACAAAGTATTAGGGCCAAATTGTTCTACCAAATGTCCAAAATACCTGTTTAAAGTACATTTTAGAGGAGTGAAAAGACAATCAAAAGGCAGAAACAGCAAAGACATGAAATAAGTAATCTACTATATGATTTCAGACAAATATGTTGTTCAGGGCTAGAAGGTGGTCTTCATGGAGTTCTTCTGATTAGCCAGTTGTGCAGTGAACACTGTGCTGCTCAGGTTTAGAGGTACCATCACAAGTTATCCATGACTGACCTTTTCTTCAGTTTGTTCTACTAAGAGAATTATTTGGAGTATTCCTGAAGTTCTTTCCATATTATTATAATTCTTATTCTTATTCTTTTATTCTTATTCTTATTCTTATTCTCATTCTTATTCCTACTTATTCTTATTCTTATTCTTTTATTCTTATTCTTATTCTTTATTCTTATTCTTATTATTTTAGTGGTTCAAAGGGTGTTGGGAGAGCAATGAGCAGTGGATGGTAAATGGAATAATTAAGTTATGTGGACGGTGACTACAGCATTTTTTTGGTAAGACCAAAACCAGAGCTGAGACAACTGAAAAAAAAATTAAGGTTATGCTAAAATTGTGTTTGCTTTTAAGCTGGACAATTTAAATTTTTAATTGGGAAAGTATTTAAATTACATGATTTTGTAGATAGCAGTATTTTGCAGCAGTCTATGGAAAAAGGAATTTGATTAAACTGATGAATCATTATTCATTTATTTATTTTTCCCAAAAGTTTTTTAATTAAACAAAGCATCATGGCTGCCATCTTATCTTTCCTTTGGTACCTTCTTACTTACACTATATTTGCATCAGAATACTGGAACATAACCTAATAAATACTACCATAAAATTTTGTGAACACTAGGGTCTAAGACCTCATTAGTAAATGATGTATTAATGCACCTTCTGAAAATTGCAAAGATGACTACATGGATTGTCAAAATACTGCCATTTTCTTTAATGGAAGTGCAATCAAATTTCGTTCAGAAATTTTCATATTATCAGTTTATATGGGTCTCCTAATGATGTTTTAATTTTGCAATAAGGATTTTAAATGATAGCGTAAAAAAAAAAAAAGAAAAACATAATAACGTGTCTTATACTGACGCTGTTGTAAGAGCTTCTATCCCACCATTACAAAGGTAGTTTTCTGGCAGTGATTTTGAATACTAACAATGCTGCACTGGATGATATATATGTTGGTAAAATTCCATTCATCCATTAATATGTTAATCTTTCTCTAAGATGCTATATACAAGAACCTTCAGCCATAACCTAGAAAGGTTTATCTTTCTTTAAAATCCAAAGTTAAAACATTCATATCAAAAAGACTGATCCATGATCACATAGCTGCTATATACTATTGTCTTCCATTACATTCAATGTTTTGAAGATGTCCTTGAACAGACTATATTATATCTGTAATTTAAGGTCTTCAAAAACCACAGGTAAAATCGACAGTTGTCAGTACTTAACCTGCTACCAGGATGATAGCATTTGCTATAAAAGAATTAGTCCTGCACAGTATGTATCTGTTAGAAAAGAGTCTTCAACCAGAATAATTATATAGTCAGAGCTTTCTCCTGGTATTTCTTGGATGAACTCTTTCTATCAGATAAATTGATGAGAAGAAGACAAAGTAAAGTGATAATCAGTGACTTAGTACAGAAAAGTTAAAGAGATAATTTTCATAATGTCAGAGTGCCTTCTTACACTTCTTTGATCAAGTAAAGCTAACTTCTAGATCTTGGTACTTAATTCAGATGCCCTTTGTCCTGCCACAACCTATTACCAACACCATTTGTACTGCAACCCCATAGAAATGTGCTTCGTTTCCCTTGAGTAGCCATTCACAACCTTTGATTTCACACTCTATCAGCTTTAGATCAGATATATTTCCCTTAGTATGGGACTGCCTTTTTGATAGATAACTCCTGCCTTGGAAAGTCTTCGTTCCTGAATCACAGCCTGACAGTTGGGTTAGGGCCAGTTCTTTTTTTGCTGTATACGTTAGTGAAGAAATTCAGGGTCACTTGTCAAACTACTCTTCCTTTGGGTAAAAGAGTGCCTGGCCACCAGCCTTCTGCTTTAAATGGATTGTTTAAAGCCTTTTAATTGTTATGTTAGGGAGAATGCACTGAACAGATGGACTAGATGTTTGTGCTAGAGTAAAACTGAAGATAAAAGGAGTTTCTTTCCAATAGACAAAAAGAAAACATATATGTGAACATATATGTGAATGCCTGTCAAAGCTCAAGTTCTCATGCTAATATTTTAGGTATCAGCTATTAAAAATCAATATCTTTATGTGACCTAGTATCTGTTCGCTTGGCACACAGATAAACAGAAACGGACAAACAGAAACAAAACCTAGCGGAAAGTCTGAATCCACTTTTGAGTCAAAAAATGTGAGTCCTTCAAGAAAGAGTGGTGGAGGGCAAAAGGCATGATCCATTATCAAGGAAACCTGAACTTTAGGGAAAGAATTAATGGACTGTGGTTAAGGGAGAAAAACAAGAGGCAACATGATTAGTCCTCAAATGCATGAAAGTCTTCTGTGAAGAACTGTGAAGCTGAAGAACAGATTGCTTGTGAAGCCTCTTCTGATCTGCAGTGAAGGCACCTTGTTCTGGAAGGTTACAAGAGGTCATATAGTGTGGAGAAGCAAAGTGAATTTGTAAATGTCCAGTGGGAGTTGGGAGTCTTTGTACTGTGGTGTCCTGGGACTGCTTACTGCAGTTGCTAACAGAAAGAGAAGAGACAGAGATGAGCTCGTCCAATGCATAGATTTATCATAAAGCATCTGCCTTCCATTTGATTCCCTCTGTCTTAGAAGAAAAAGCCCCAAACAATTTTTGTCATGATTGGAAAGCACCCATATAGAGAGCATAAGAAAAGATAAGTAAAAGAAGGGTTACAAATTTCATAAATTTTACCACTGGACTATTGCTAACAAAGGACAAGCAAATATTTTTCAGCAACAGTGCTTCTGGAGCTGACCATGTCTTTGAGCAGGGAATTTTCATACATAGACTTTGAAGGACCCTGTCAAAACTGGGACATAGGGATCATCAGGACTCACAAAAAAGACTAGGTTCATAAGCATGACTGACCTTCTTATGTGATGCATTAATCTAATAAAACTTGATTTGAGAGTATAGAAGCTCAAAGGGGAAGGTGTGCTGAAGGTTCTTATGCATGTTACCTTAGACCCCCACAAATCTTTCAGTTGGAACACAGGCATCCTTGTAACAGTTTTATTTTTGATGCCTCAGTCCACTAATTTACATTTTGACCCTTACAAAAGGGATGAAAGTATGACCCAGAGCTCAGAAGTTAATGCTCTTAAAGAGCTAGTTAATCTTTCACAGATAAGAGCTGCACCTGTCAATATGACCTCTAAAGCATCCATGTGCTTGATTCGTGCACCAATTTAACCTTTATCTAGAAAGGCAAAAAAGATTTTCATACAGCCACTTAATCTTATTGAGTTCATTTAATGATGTATTTTTTAACTTGCATTCAAAATACAGATCATAGTCTCACAGCAAGATTTGACTTCCTGATATTGCTAATGGTAAGAGCTTCAGTGGTAGGCTGAACATTGTTCACAGTAAATTAAGAATATGTATATCTAAAAGTAGCATCACAATCTAGTTGTTTTACATATGTTGTGCTCAATGCCTGAGGATAATGTATTCTCAACATTGTGCAGATTTGTCAAAAATCTCACTAGTAGTGAGCAGCTCTGACAACAACTTCATATGCAGGCTTTGGAGCTGCTTCATTTCCCACATTTTCCTTGTTTTATTTGGTCTAGCTGGGAGTTAACTTTCCCCACAGCAGATCTCATAGTTATGTAGCTACGACACTGTTGATATTAAACCAGTATTTCAGCTACCACTGAGCAGTGCTCCTAAGCATAGAGGATGTCTCTCCAAATCACCTTCCCATCCCTCTGAAAAAAAAGGCTGATGGTATAAAAGGCTTTGGGATGGGGCATAGCCAGGACAGATGTCTGAAACTCGCTAAAGGGATATTCCATACCATATGACTTTGCTTAGCAATAAAAACTAGGAAAAAGAATCACAGAATACACCAAGTTGGAAGGGACCCACAAAGATCATCAAGTCCAACCCTTACCCTGCACATGACCATCCCCCAGAGTTAGACTACATGACTTAGGGTATCACTCAAAAGCTTCTTGAACTCTGTCAGGCTTGGTGCTGTGACCACTCCCCTGGGGAGCCTGTTCCAGTGGCCAACCACTCCCTGAGTGAAGAACCTTTTCCTAATATCCAAATTAATCCTCCCCTGAACAAACTTCAGGCCATTCCCTCAGGTCCTGTCACTGGTCACCACAGAGAAGAAATCAGTCCCTATCCTTCCCTTCCACTCATGAGAAAGCTGTAGACTGTGATGAGGTGTCTCCTCAGTCTCCTCTTCTCCAGGCTGAACAGATCAGTGCCCTCAGCTGCTCCTCATGTGGCTTCTCCTCAAGGCCCTTCACCATCTTCATTGCTCTCCATTGGATGCCCTCTAATAGCTTAATACCTTTCTTATACTGCAGTGACCAAAACCACATATAATGCACTAATGCAGAGTAGAGTGAAAGAAAAAAAAAGAGAAAAAATTAATAAAGGGGGCATTTGTTCCTAAGGCACTTGTCTTCTGAAGTAACTGTTGTGTTTACTGAGGCCCCACTTCTCAGAGGCAGGAGCTCATCTACTTATGGGAAGTAAAGAATAAATCTTTCTGTTTTCCCTTATTTCTAAGTACAGCCTTTGTTCTGCTTGATTAAATTGGCTTTATCTCAGCCTAAGAGTTCTTATTTTCTTTCCCTGTTCTGCTGAGAAGGAGGAGTAAGAGACTGGCTTAGTGAGCAGCTGGCAAGCAGCTAACATCAACACACTACAGTCTTTTTTGGTACCCAGTGTGGAGCTTTCAAGGAATTTGACATGACACGGAAACTGGAAGAAGTAATGGGTAAAACTGGGACTCAACATTGTGGGGAATTTTTGTTCTAATTTGGGTGAAGGGACAAGGGATGAAGTCAGCATGACTTGTCAACATTTTTTCAGTGTTGTGATGATGTTATTTTTATTTTTTTTGGGAGAATTCTTTTGCTGATGTGAATTTTGTGAAGATTTTAGATTGTGCTATGAATGTATATTTTAATGATAATTCTTAAATGATTCAAAAAAGTAAGTAATAGAATGTATTTGGTATATATGGAAGGATTTCGGTAGTATAAGGGGCTTCAGTGGTGGCTTCTTGGAAAAGACATCAGAACTGTTTCTGTGCTGGACAGAGCCAGTTCCAGCCAACTCTGAGATTTCTGTGCATGTTACTGGAATCAGCATTTGGAAAACATGCTTTTTTGGATTGACTTTTCCATTCACTCAAGATACAAGAATTATATTGTTCTAATCGTGTTAAGAGAGATCCATAAATAGGCTACTGATCTTTGAAGCTTCATTCCCAGAAGTGACAGCTCTGCTTAGTACCTCCAAGGTGCATACCGAAAATATACTCCATGAGCAATTTACTGTTTTTCTGAGGAATTCTTGAACCAAGAATTTGAGGAAGTAAGGCATCAAGTGCTTGAATGCCTGAGTTTTTCTTTTTTATGTTTACTATGCACATTTATTGGCAACTATTTGATTCAGGATGCTGGTCAAGAATAGTCTTTGATTCAACCTCTAGAGCCACCCTTATTAGGTCTGTTGGTGTCACAGAACATCCTCTTATCTCAATCTTCAGAGAGGAAAGTATGAGCATCAGAGCCAAACCACGTTGCAAGTGGAAGGGAGAAATACAAACACCATCTCTTACCATACTCATTTGGCCTTAGCCAGGATTCTTTCAGCACACATATTTAGACTGCAATTGTAAAGTGTCTTCAGTTCAGGCACATTCAGTGCCATTCAGTCATCCAGGTGTCCAGGATGAAAATGTTTTATTGTACTTGTATTATCTTTTAATGAAAATGACACATGACTAGAATGTTACTGTGTCTGTCTATTCAATTTGTTTCTCACACTGACTGAAAAATGTCTAAAGAGATACATGACATAAAAACATAATTTTCCCTTGGAATAGAGTTCTAATTACTAGTTATTACAGTTTTGAAGTTAAAAATATGGTTCATTTCTGTAACTGAAGCATTTAATATGGAAATTATCAGGTACCTTGATTCCATTTTCCACATCATTCTTTGAAATGGAACTTCATTTTAGTAGATGTAATGCTTTGCATAAGTCATATACGACTCTGAATGAATGAATGATTATGAATGAAATAACAGTGCCATTGGGGAGCAAATATTATTCCTTATCAATCAGTTGTAAAAGTTCATTACAGTAACAACGCGCTTAAATACCATTTAGTGGCCAAAGCACCGAGCCTGCCAGAGTTCAAGAAGCTCTTAGGCACATGATGTGATTCTTGGGGATGTCCTGTGCAGGGCCAGGAGCTGGACATGATCTTTATGGGTGCCTTCCAACACAGGATAGTCTATGATTCTGAGATTCTAAATAATCTTTCTTATTTTATAGTACAGCATTCCCATAAAAATTACACACTGAAAAAGATTCTATTTACTATATTTAGATAATAATAGATTCTATCCAATATTAAAGTAGATTATAAAGAACCTATTAAGAGGATTACATGAAATACCAACAATATTATAATTGTTAAATAATATAGATAGGAGCTTTGGGATTTCTTTGAATATTAGACCTTCCAAAAATCATGGACAGGGTGAAGAAAAAAGATTTTGTGTGGAAAAATAACTTCAGACAAAACATTTTATTATTTATTGAAGCACTACTTTTGTATTACATAACATGAACCAGCCAACATCACTCTGTGTCCACCAAGTACAAAAATATTAAAAATAGATGGCCTGACATAAGAATTGATGTTAAAATACATTTTTTCCCCCACATCCACAAAGAAAAAGCAACAAAATTAAATTGGTTTTGTTTAGAGTACCATAGTTCTTTAAAAAAAGCATAATTTGTTTCTGCATATTATTTTTCTGTAGTCTATTTCATGTTTAAAATTTCATATTGATTAAATTAATAGTTTTTAAGTCCCTGTTAAAAAAAAAGATTAAATTCTAAATTAATATCCCTTTATTTGTCTAATGCACAGTTAAAAATAATTCTAAAGAGAAAGATTCCTAAAAGATTTCTGTTTTACATGACTTAGTCCACTGTTTCAAACTTCTATGTGAAAAAAACTCTCTAACAGAAATTTCATACTGTGACAGAAATTTGTCATACTTTATTTCTGCCTATTTTATAGAGAGTCATTTTATTCATGTTAACAGTGTAATTCCATTTTCAGGTGGGACAGACTTTTTTTTTCTGAATAATGGATAATTTTCCATTTTTTAAAAATAGTTTAAAGTCTTATGTTTTCTGGTACATTGCAATATGATTCTTAGATCAATAGTATACTTTCTTGTATTCTGCAAATCTTTTGAAGACACAAATAGTTCAAGAGAAAAAAAAATCATGGTTAATCCCATAATGCTTTTATTCTTCATACTTTCTGGTCATAAACTCCTATATCTGGTTTTACAGCACACAGATATTATTGAACTTTTTAAAAAATGCTTCCATATACTTTACGTGACTGTTTTAACAAACTTGCAAAATTATTACTTAATAAAATTCCTTCAAAAAACTGTAATGTTTAGATTGAAATTTTTCTTCCATGAGGATGATTTCCACTACAGGTGCATATATGAATGTCAAAAGACCTTGGAAAAAAACAAAAGGCTACAATTTATTTGCATTATCTTTGGATCAAAACTCAAGTCTTTGACCTTTATCCTCACTTCAGTACAAACAATATGCTTGCTAGGTGAAGAACCAAACTAGTCATGAAAGTACATTCCAGGTTAGGTTTTAAAGCCTATCTTGGAAAGCTGATCCTCTTTACTTTCTTATCTCCTATTTGATCATCAAAGCTTTATGGACACTCTCTTGAGTTCACAAAATTTGTCTTTCTATGATATTTTTTTTTTACTGATTAGATCCTTATTGTTTTTATTCACATGAGGTAATAAAATATTAGAGATTGTTGACAATATTTCTCCAAATACACGTACTGAATTCTTCTGACTTTGATGTGAGATTTTTCTCTACGTGTCTAAGAGTATGCAGAGATGCGACTGGTATTAGCAAAAATGTTTACAAATTATAAAGATGAACCAGATTAAACTCAAATAATTGATTTTTTGAAAATTCATACTGATTAAATACATCAGTTACTGTGTCTTATTTTCCTGTTCAAAATACTTCAGCCATCAACCAAAGAGCAGAACTACTGTTGAAGACTCTGCATGGCTACATATAAAACATAGCGATTCACAGCCAGCCTGTCATGGGAAGCTATTTATGGCAACTATTCAAAGAATAACTGAAACCAAAAATTTGCAAGTAAACGCTGTTGTCACTTCACAGTCAGTTTGGTAATGGAGAATGATTGTGACAGATATTTATTAACCTTGACTAGCTCTGCTATAAAATTTTTTTCAACTGGAGTTAATCTCCTGAACTATTAATTTTATTAACCTATGAAAAAATATAAAAAGATATGATATGAAATTTTCTTGAAAGTCAGTGGTAATAAACTGTGACTAAGAGTTTATGCCATTATTTATGATAGCACCAGTAGCAATTAGATAGCATTTTGTCATTTCACCTGCAGACTATGATTATAACTTGGTTATACTTGTACTAAGCACATTTTATTTCCTAAATAACTTTCTACTAGGAGAAACCAAATCCAAAATGTTGTTCCTTATCTCAAAACATCCATTTGGCAGGATGAATGGACTAAAGCCTTTCTTTAGATCATCTGACAGGAAAAAAAAAACACCCCCCCCAAAACAAAAACAAAAACAAAAAACCCACCCCCAAAAAACAAAACAAAAAAACCCCAAACCAAACCAAACCAATAAAAAAAAAAAAAACAAAAACAAAAAATTACATTTAACCTAGCAGTTAAGCCCAAAATTCCCTCAATTTTGGTAATTTTGAGTATTTCACATATTTATGTACGTGTTCCTTCTAAAAACCAGCCCCAAACCCACGGAACTTCAGACATAAATCTGTATACTTGAATCTTATTTCTCCATGTTGATGAACAACAGTCAATGATAGGTTTTTAGTACATCATTTACAAATACTGGTGTTTGAGCAGTGACACTGAGCTCCTAATACAATTTGCAGAAATTTTCTAATAATGGTATACAGAATGTCTCAGAGTACTAGGCAAGTTTGTGAGGTTGATATTTATCAACTAGTTTTACTTATATGTTGAAAACTGTCAGAGGACCTAATGCAGTAGAAATGCTAGATAACACAGTGCTGAAGTTGTGGAAGCTTAGATTTTAATCTGAATCTTAATCCCTAAAAGCACTTTTTTAAAGTTCAGCTCTAAATGACAGAAAATGCAAATACAATAGCCTCTTTGTTCTTTAGGTCATCTCCAGAGCTATGGTTCCTACACTCAAGCGGATTTCTGTCCATTTTTGAGGCAAATCTCTTTTTGTGTTGTTGAAAACAGCTTTTCTTTGAAAGACCCTGTGGTTCCTGGAGGACCTTATCTGAAAAATTAGGCAGAGCAGATGTGTCTGTTTCTGTGCTCTATCAATGTCCAGCAGTCATCTTTGCATCATGAGTATTTATTGCCCAACACAGAAACAGTTCAGAAGGCAATATTTGTAACTAATAATTGTTACATGACAGAAATATGATTGTTCAATTAGAAGAATGACTTAATGAAATTTGACTTAATGAATTTTGCACACCTTCACAGATGAAGGTTAGGTAGCAGCCAGCACTGTCTACCTCCCTTCCCTGATATATACAAATAGTTTCAATTTGTTTAAGGGAGGGGACAACTCAGCTTGTGTTTCTCACTTCTTGGGTGATTATCATACTATAATGCTGGGGTTGGGATGGTGTCTACCTCTATGTTTTTATACAGTACTTACAACTTCATGCTCTAATTTATCTTATCTGTGGTCTGGGCACACCTCTTGTATGGGTCCCTTAAAGGGCACAGATGATGTTCTTCCATGTTTCTGATTGTAGCAGTGCTTCGGCATGATTCAGGTACATATCTGACTACAATAAAGTGATTTTTGGGCAGGATTGATGGGGGAACAAGGCTGAAGGTACCTAGAAATTCCTGCAATCCATAACTGAATGCAGAAACCCACTGGTAGCTCTTTTACTCTACATTGTATCTAGCTCATGTAGATAACTCTCGCTGGATACTTGAAACTTTTGATAGACAAATCATGGTAATAACTTTTTTGCCTTTACTATAGTCAGTTAAATCATGCATTAATTTAACACTTTCAGCAGTACTAAGGGCTGAGCTGACTTCTGACTTGAGGCTACCTAACATCCCGGTGGAGAACAAGTTGCCCATGAGCCAGTAGTGTGCCTTTGTGGCCAAGAAGGCCAATGAAATCCTGGGATGCATTAAGAAGACCATTTTTAGCAGGCTGAGGAAGGTGATCCTGTCCCTCTACTCAGGACTGGTGAGGCCACATGAGTGTTATGGGCAATTCTGGGCTCCACAGTACAAGAGAGACATGAAGCTTCTGGAGCAGGTCTAGCTACTGAGTTGGTCAAGGGTGAGGTGAATCTCTCCTATGACTAAAGGATGAAGGAGTTTGGGCCTGTTAACCTTGATAAGAGGTGTCTGAGAGAAGCCCTCATTAATGTGTATAAATATCTGAAGGGTGCGTATCCAAATGAGGGAGTCAGGCTCTTCTTGGTGGTGTCAACCAACAGAACAAGAAGGAACAGGAAGAAATGGATGCACATGAAGTTCCACCTAAACATGAAGAAGAGCTGCTTTACTGTGCAAGTGATCAAGCATAGGAACAGATTCTCCAGAGAGGGTGTGGAGTCTCCCTCACTAGATAGTCAAGAACCATCTGGCTGCAATCCTGTGCCATCTGCTCTAGGAGACCCTCTCTGAGCAGGGAGGCTGGATAAGATGACCCACTGTAGTCCCTTCCAACCTTCCCCATTCTGTGATTCTGTGACTCTGGGAAATAAAATGTATTATATAAAAAATCATTGTAAATCTCGCATATAAAAACTTTCTTATAGGGTTTTGTAACACTTCAGTTTATAGGTCCTATTGCAAATAGAGTACTGAAAGAATAAATCTCATAAATGTCTCTAAAATTCCATTTCCCAGCCACCTGAGGCAAATAAAAAATTCATGAGCCTAAGTAATATAATATAATTAGAAATTTGTTTTGTTCTTATTATCACTGCAGCACAGGGCAATCAAGAGAAAAATCAGTTCACACTGTTCTGTTTTTTTAAACTTCCAAAAATGCCCAGTACTTAAGTGCTTCAAGGATCTGAAATTTGAACTTGTGCTAAACTACTTGCCAGGGTCTAGGAACAAAAAGATAAATATTTAAATGTTCTTCACATATTATAGTGTTGTTTAAACTGATAAAGAATTGTTCTTAGATACAGAAAACAGTCAGAATGCTACTGCTAAGTTACTGTGTACTTTGTTTCACTAGACTGCAATTGCCACATCACCCATATTTGTCCCAAGATCCCCCTTTTGATGTCTCACCCTTCTCATTTCTAATCTGTTCCCATGTATAGATAGTGCTCTGTTCCATCACAAAATCTGAAGGCTCTTTCTCTTCTGCTGACTGCTATTCTAGTCATGAGAGAGGGTGAAGAGTGTGGCTCTCCAGAAGTACAGAGTCTGAGGTTTTATGTGATTCAGTAGCATCTAAAAGCCTTTACCTGAGGAGAGGCAGTACCAAAATTCTAGGTATTACTGACTGCCCAGCCCATGAGGCAAGATAATGGGGATTTATCTGAAAAAAAATGTGATGAAGAAACCTTGCAGTATCTAAGAAAACTTATGGTTTTGTCAGGTTTGTCTGACTGAGCAGTGAAAAAGCACCTCATTCAACTTGTCAAGTGCACAACAGGATAAATTACACTCATGAGAAAGCTCAGTGTGTGCCCAGCAATGCTGAACCATTCAGAGCTACATTTTAGACAAGCAAGATCATTGTAAGCATAGCTGTTGATGGCTCTCACTGGTAATTTCTGGAGGTGCTCATACTTGATCAGAGCTCAAGATCTTTTGTTGTGCTGACTGACATGCTTAAATAAGGCAATGAGTTTATTTTTGCTTACAGCTATACCAAGTATTTATATACAGAAATTAAATTCTACTGAATTTAATAGAGTTATTTTAGATTCAGAGTGAATTAGAGCTGTATTTGCCTTAGAGAAGGCATATACACCTTGCACCAGTAGCGTGATCCTATACAGGAATGCTGATCAAGATGTAAGGCATTGACAATCTTTAATTTTGTAAAGGAATATTCATACAAGCTGTTACAGTGGCATCATAATTCATTCATAACTTTTTTATCTTACAGCTGACAGTGCAACAGAGTTTCATACTGGAGAAAGCCAAGGACAATAGCAAGAAAAAAACAAATATTGGCATATCTATCAAGAATCCATATTTGAATTAAATGCTGGGATTATTTGCTAGAGAGACTCTCACAATCAACTAAGTGTGAGAATCTTTAAGAGACCATCATTGCCATTATTAGAATCTGACATTGTTCATTGCCCTTTTAGCTTTCTTTTGTATGATGTGCTACAGCACTATTCCAAAAGACACTGTTAGGAAACCTAAACAAAACTGATTTTTGGCCAATATTCCTACTGCAAAGTTTCTTATTCTTTTTAAAGATTGTGAGAGACATGTAACACTGTATTTGTAGGCAAAAACTTTGCATACAGGTACTTTACAACAATCCTTCAGAATATTAAGATCTCTTGCACTAGTATCTATATTGTGCAGCGTTTTATTCTGCACCAAAGCTATGAATTAGTTTACATTGTTCTACATGAAATTTCTTCAGAACTAATTGCACTACTGAGCTGAAAAAGTTTAAATTTTTTTGAGATCCATGTAATTTTCTGCATAGCTAAAATGGTGCTAATACATAAGGTGTAAATAGACATGCTTAGAGATAAGCACAGAAATATGTTACAAATGCTTCATGAAGGCTATACATAAATCTCCAAGTTATGAGTGTCCTCAGTTTAATGATAACTTGGAATATTGATAAATAAAATTTAGTTTGAAAACTCAGCAAGCAAGATCTATAGCATGGGAATAACTTTTAAAAGATATCCTCATTCATTATCAGAATTATTGATGAAAGTAAAAAGCTAGTATGTTATTTCTGAAGATAGGCACCTTTTTAACTTCTTTGAAGTGTGATTATCTGCTTAGATCCCTGTCCATGTAAGTTTTGGGGAGGTGTGCTCAAAATGTTCCACAGATACCTGAGGATGTACCAATGACTTAGGATAGTGTTAGCAAACACACAAACACACATCAGACACTACAGTGTACATATCTTAACCTTGAATGAATTATTACTGAATATGTGGCTATCATTTTGTTGTCTCTGTCTCATTCTAGCTTTGAATATCTCCACATGCTCCTATCTGATTATAAGTTGCTTTGCATGTGTATCTCTTCACTCTCCAAATATCTCAGTCATTTTTTTCTCTCTTTCTGATGCATTTTCTGCATTCTAAATGTCTGAGGCTGCATGTAAAGAGATCTTGCTGGTTTTACATTGATTTTCTTTTTTTCTGAATTTTTTTATCAATCTTGATAGAAAGTTTAAGTGAAAGATAATGTGAGGTCAAGGAAATTAAGACAGTCATGGAATCAATAAAAGTATTGACAGATGATACTTTCAACTAGAAATATAATACTGAGCTTGCAAGCAGAGGAACACCTAATTATAGTACCAAAAATTCTGCAAGAAGAGATAATGAAGTACAAAAAGATCTGGAAGACAAAAAGACAAGCAATTTATATTTTAAGGAATTGGAGCTAGAAAAGGCAAGGTAATGCTATTTGTATGCACCTGAATGCATGGAAGCATTTGCACTTAGCTAGATAGCAAGCAAAGAAATGACCTTGAGAGCTATAAACTCTATCGAATCTCTCAGTTTGCAAGAATTCCCATGGTTTATCAGATCTCATTTATTTGCCTGAGTATTTTGCCTAAAAGTTACTCATACTGACTCCTGTGAGAAAAGTATATGTACAGTATACACAGCAGACTACACTGCCTCAGCCTTAGGTCTTTTCTCAGTTTACCAGAGTTTTGTGTAAGCCCTGAAGCACAGGAGTTAATATGCATTCTTAAGATATTGTTATTGCCACAGTAATCTTTTAGGAAAAATCTCACACTACAGTTTATATGTGCAATTTGGAAAGTTCTTGACCTCACAAACTGTGGCAATAGTTTTGAAGCAAGACCACACAGTTTGTGTGAATGAGTTTTTTATATCTACAGTTGTTCAAGCTTTCAATGTTCACTTTTCTTCCATCATGAAACAGGGGAAGAAGCAATTTCTGATAACAGGATACCATGTTCTATTCTCTAGATAATTTGACTTCCTATTTTCTGAACAAATATGTTAGTAAATTTTGCTTCCCTGCAGAACCTTTTTATTTTTTTGAACAAATAAATTTTGCTTCTTGATTCCCTTTCATTAATCAAATGAAGTCCATTTCCCTAGTGTTTTTAAAGTTGCTGCTACTGCTTCTAAGTAACTAAAACATTTTGCCACATCTTAGCATATATCTACTTCCATGTCATCTATAAACACAATAAATAATCTCAAATCTTTTATGGAACTTCAACTACCCAAGGATTTCCATTATGTCATATTAAAAACTGAAAAAACCACTCAAACACATTGAGTTAAAATCTATTATAAATCTAGCAGGAAACACAGTCATATTTGGTGGAAGAGAAGGAAGATTTGAAAAAGCTGTATGGAGCATATGTAGTTTTTTACTTTATTCTACTGAAATATGAAACTGAACAACATCTTCTATATCTGATTTTTCCCTTTCTGAGCTACCCTGATGAGTATAATAAAATACATGACTCTTTTTTTTCCTGAAAATCTTATCTTGCTTCTGCCCCACTGAGACAGCATAATATATACTTCTATTTTTTCCATTGGCTCTCCTAAAATTTATATTGATACAAGTTTTGTACTGATGATGGCTGCTTAATTTCTTTATTATTTTTGGAAATTTTAAAAGACTCTTTTGGAAACATAAATACATCTTCACCTGCCTTTGTTTTTCTTTACCTACCACTTTTCTGATCATAAAAAAGGCCTGCATATTTTTGCTAGTCCTTGCCTATATATATATACAAACACATTATTTTATTGAACATTAAGGGCCGTATCATTTATTGCTCTTCAATTCAGATCATCATCAAAAGCTTAAGAGAAAAAAATAGATGAGCTTTGTCACAAGTAATTTTTTTTAAATTTAAATCTGAAACTTTGCTGTATAATTTCAATTGCAATATCTCCAATGTAAGATTACGAAGTTTATAAATAAACATTCCTTTGAAAGATCTTGTAAGTTTTTTGAGAATTAATTTCATGGTTCATAACCTTTCTTTTCTAATTAAATTACTGTTTTCTGGCATCCTCCATGAAATCCAGACCTGCTGTCTCTCAGATCAATAGGTTCATACAATTTTTCTCTAGAGCCTTAGATATTTTGATGGCTTATCTGACATCAGTTTATTCCTTTTCCTTTAACCTTAATACTATTCTTTATAAATGTTTCAGTAGCAATGCCTTAAGAGAAAGAAAGGAGGAAAAAAAAAGAAAACACAATTCCATATTCAATATTCAAAGCCACTGTTTTTCAGTTTTAAATATCATTAGAAGTAATAAATTTTACTTATCTGAAAGATTCAATAGACCAAGGGAGCAATAAAAAACCACTTAAAATTAAATATTATAGTGTTTATCTAACTTTTCAGATACCTTCTCAGTCACTTTTAACTCAACAAAATATACAGGATTCAGTACATTGAAACAAAAGTATTTAGGTGTGATAACACACACCTATATCTCCAATATAGGAACCTGTAAGGAGCTTTAATATTATGTTATTAGACAAAGAAAAGATACATAGCACAGCTGACACCACGGCAGAGTTAATTTTGGGATTAGAAGGAACTCTGTCCTACTCAAGATATGTTGCGCTCATCTTGGTACAGCTGATAGTCCTCAAATTTATATAGCTGATATTGTGCTAATTACCAATTATTTACACCAGATTGCTCTATGTTACTTCTAGGTCAGATGGTGCTACAAGTAAGTAACTCCCAAGTTTGAAGTTCAGATCAGTTTTGAGTGATAATAATCATGATCTAAAGATACAGTTGTTCCAGCTGCCAAATTTGTGGAATCTAAAATATGGTGCTGGAGCAGGTGCAGCAGAATAAGCTTTAAACCCAAAAGCTGGGGTTGAATTGACTGTCCTTTGACACATGGAGAGGGGAAAGGAAAGGGCTGTCTGTCAGTTAGAATAATGCTAGTTAATTAGGAGTAGATTTGTCTCTCAGGATATGCCTTTGTGATGCTATTATTGCAAGTTTTAGGCCAAACTTCTCTACTATTCATGTGCAAGGGTTTTATCCAGGTTTTTATTTGCTTCAATGAGCTTTAATTTTTTGCTTTTATTGAGTGTCCTTGGGAAATTGTTGGTAGTGAGTGGGCTTCAGGGGTGGCCTCTGAGAGGACTGGATAGGAATTACCTGTGTGGGACACAACCAGTTTTGGACAACTCAAACAGACCCACGACAGGGCACAGCTGAGCTCCTTGGCCAAGGTGGTGGCACATATGTGAAAACATAGTTGAGAAAGGGAAAAACACCGCACAGCTGTGAGAGTGAGAAAAATGTGAGAAAAACAACCCTGGAGACACCAAGGTAAGAGAAGCAGGAGGGGGAGGAGAAGTTCCAGGCACCAGAGCAAAGATTCCTCTGCAGCCACTAGTTAAAACCATAGAGAAGTTTGTTGTTTCTCTGCAGCCCATGGATGATTATAGTGGAGCAGAAACATGTGCTGCAGTCTTCGAGGACTCCACATTGGAGCAGGCGGAGATGTCCTGAATAAAGCTGCAGTCTGTGGAAAGCCCTCACTGGAGCAGGCTACTGGCAGGAGCTCTAGCCATTGGAGAGGAATCCATGCAGGAGCAGGACTGTTGGCATGAACTTCAGCCTGCAGGGGACCAACACGGGAGACATCCATTCCTGAAGGACTGCACTCCCTTTAACAGACCTGTGTTGAGGTAGCTTGTGGAAGGTAGAAGTGTTGGGATAAAGAACTGAAGTTGAGTTTTGGAAGATGAGGTGATAAGAAAGACAGTTTCATTTTTGTTCACCACTATTCTATATTTTTTTATTATTTTTCTCTCAGTAAATTAAATTAATTTTCCCCAAGTCATGTCTGCTTTTCATTGGTCGTGACTGGCGCACTATCTCCCTGTCCTTATCTCTATCCAGGAGTTTTCTGTCTTATTTTCTCCACTTTCTCTCACGAAGAGCAACATTGAGAGGGCAGCTGGGTAGGTATCGGCCAGCCAGTTAAGCTCAACCCACCATAAACCTGTAGTAGTATATCTGACTGGAAATGTAGGTTAGAGCTCAGGTTTGATTTTTCTTTAAATTTTGCAGCAAAGGTAGGTATTAAATCATTGGTGGGCCTGTAATTCTCCAGTGTCTTTTCATTTTTGCACAAAGAAAAATAGGGAACCATCTCATCTTACAAATTATACAAAAGGATGAGAATACTGTGTGCTTTATTGAATCAAAATTCATAGTATGTGGCAGTAGTCAAATAAAAGGGATGACAAAATCTGCAAGGACACACGATTCACTCTTCTGTCAAGTGAAGTGAAGTTCACCTGGCCTAGATTCATACACCTATTTACCTTCAGTTTTCAGATATCTGAGTAACCTTTCAGTGAGGAAATATAATCACTTTTTTGTTGTTGTTGTTCTCAAAGGCATATATCAAGAAAAGCAAGCATTGGAGCATCTTTCTTTTTTTCCCTCCAGAAGTATTTTAGATTAAGTTTCAAAAGTACTTAAAATTATCTGCTTCATCAGAATATGGCCTTCAGCAAGAAGCTGTCAACAAGCTAGTGGGATATTCAGAATTATTAACTGGACCTGAGAGAACTCAATTCTAAGCAGTTTTGTGAGGTTTGAAAGTTACGGTATACATATCACAGTGAAACCTTTAACTTTGCTAATGATAACCATCATTCTAGACCTATAATCTTCTGGATAGTATTTCAGCTGATTCATCTTTGTTCTGTGACAAAGGCATAGATTCCAGTGATTCATTACTGTTAAATTCCAATTAGCAGAATATTCACTCACTCTAGGGGTTTGCGTAACAGGAATCCATAGTGAGAAGAAAACATTTCAGGTTGTGCCAGATTTTTTATAAACAATTTAATTATTTTGACTTCAGATAAATACTAAAATTCATGCCTGTTTTTCTCAGCTAAGGCCTGGGACAATAGATAAAACCATGACACAAAGTAGGCTGAGGAGACAAGCTGTACTGCAGACTCCACATTTATACATGGAGTTCTCAGGTCATCATTTAAAAAGCAGGCAATGATTTGTTTTACAAGTACACAATAGTCATTATCCACTCATCAATAACTCTTCCTCAGTGTTAATCATTAATACACTTTTTTAAGAGATGATGTTCCGACCAAGACAATGGGCTTTGCAGCCACTGTTTTTCATTTCCTTAGCACCATGATAAATGTGAAGGATCTGGATTGTCTCCATTAGTCTGTTTGATAATAATGGTGTACTTCTAGAGGGAGTGATATTTCTGACACAGTGAAATCATCCAACCATCTAGACTGTCTATATAGTCAATAGAGAAAGTAGACACTTTGTGACATTCTTGTCTTTCTAGATCCAATGATTTGTATTCTGAAGCTCCTTACTTATTATCTGTAAGAAAGATGAAGTTTGTTAGTTCTGGTTACTTGGATAATCCAGTTCAGTTCAAAAATCTAGTTTAGACCAGATGCAACCTTTTGCTCTTACTAACTTAGGAATCTTAATTGAACAGTTAAACTTAGGTGAAATGAATCTACACCTTCAGGGGGCACATGCTCACAGACATGGTTCTTTTACCGTAAAGAGCTATGTTCATTCCCCAAGAATAATGAACTTTTAATATTAGCATTGTTGCAAAGTATTTATCCTGTCTAGACTCCAGCCATATGACAGTAACAGAAACAATCCCTCTTTTACCCAAAACCTGTGATTGAAAGGGATAATTTTTCAGTCTACTCATGACTTCCATCAGGCAGCTACTCAAATTAAGATGAGATACAGGGATTCAAAATGACATCAGTCAATGGAAAATTTATCTCAGTGAATGACAGCAATAATAATTTAGACAATATTGTTGTTATCAAGCCTCATGTTACTGCTTTTTCTGCCAGCAACTGAAGTAACACTTGCTAAAGAGATACAGTTCACAGCTGTTTGAATGCATATGTGTGCTTCAAGATGTCCTGTTTCAGTTTGAGCTCCATTGAATATACTCTATGCAATAACTTTGGGTTTTTTCTTCTTCCTTATCAAATCTAATTTTAGTCAAATATACTTTATTATTTTCTAAAGAGTTAAACTGTATTAGCAAATTTACCATTAATTCTCCAAAACATTTCATGGGGAAGAAAGAGAAAGTTCTTTCAGTAAAACTCAAAATTCATCACAAACACATCACACCTTTGTGGGTTTGTTGCCTTCTAAGTAATTAGGAGCAGTGAATTCATCCTAAATTAAAAAATAGAAAAAGTAATATATTTTTCACTTTATGGCAGTATTTATTGACACCCTACTTTCTACTTACAAGCACTGTCACACTGGTTCTAAATTAAACAAACAAACAAACAAACAAAAACCCTAAAACAACAGTCTACAGTGACTGCATGTTTTTTTACAAATTTTGAGGACAGATGAATCAGTTTTAGATCTGAGATATTAATTTTAACTCTCTAATAATGTATGTAATTACTGTGGCATTCTTGGAGTCTCTCCTCTAGTGTTCCTCTGTCATTGCCTGCTTGAATTGTTTCACCATAATCATAGAATCACAGAATCTATTGGGTTGGAAAAGACCTCTGAGATCATCAAGTCCAACCCTTGGTCCAACTCCAGTCCATTTACTAGATCATGGCACTTAGTGCCACGTTCAATCTGCATTTAAAAATCTCCAGGGATGGTGAATCCACCACCTCTCTGGGCAGCCCATTCCAATGCCTGATCACTCTCTCTGGAAAGAATTTTTTTCTGATATCCAGCTTAAATTTCCCCTGGCAGAACTTAAGCCCGTGCCCCCTTGTCCTATTCCTGAGTGCCCGGGAGAAGAGACCAGCCCCCACCTGGCTAAAACTTCCCTTCAGGTAGTTATAGACAGTGATGAGGTCACCTCTGAGCCTCCTCTTCTCCAGGCTAAACAACCCCAGCTCCCTCAGCCTCTCCCCATAGGACTTGTGCTCCAGTCCCTTCACCAGCCTTGTTGCTCTTCTCTGGACTCGCTCCAGCACCTCAATATCCTTTCTGAACTGAGGGGCCCAGAACTGAACACAGTACTCAAGGTGTGGCCTCACCAATGCAGAGTACAGGGGAAGGATCACTTCCCTGGTCCTGCTGACTACGCTGTTTTTGATACAGGGCAGGATCCCATTGGCCTTCTTGGCCACCTGGGCACACTGTTGGCTCATGTTGAGCTTCCTGTCAATTAGTACTCCAAGGTCCCTTTCTGCCTGGCTGCTCTCCAGCCACTCTGTGCCCAGCCTGTAGCGCTGCAGGGGGTTGTTGTGGCCAAAGTGCAGGACCCGGTACTTGGCCTTATTGAACTTCATCCCATTGGAATGAGCCCATCTCTCAAGTCTATCCAGATCCCTCTGCAGAGCCCTCCTGCCTTCCAGCAGGTCGACACTCCCTCCCAACTTGTATCATGATGTTGAGGAAGGTGGTAAATATGTATCATTTAATTACATGTCTAATTATCTAAAAAAGACTCAGAGTGTGATCCTGAGGTAGCATAAATAAATTTGACTCCATTATCTTTAATAAAACTAAACTTCCAGTCTGCACCATGAAGATGGTTACCTTTGACTTTCAATCCCCATTGAATTTGACAATATGTTGCACAAAATGATAAGGTTATAAACAGACTTTTAAAAGAGGACAAACATTTCAGTAATTAAACAATTAAATATTTATCTAATTGAATAATGATTTTATCTGAACCTGAACTAACAGTCTCTGCTGAAGCAGCATTTCTCAGATTAGAAAATTCACATCAGTTTAATCTCTGAAGGGGGAAAATACTGTGTCATCATTATTTTCCTCATAAAACAAGACTATTTGTTCTAAAGAAACTCTACTGAGTTTTTTAGCAGCACTATGCTGCAAAAATCATAAAAACTGCAATAAAAATATTAGTTACTAAACCATTCTTACTATTAAAAATTAATAAGAACAATCATAAAAATTTGGTGAATAGTTATATGATATTCATGCTTAGTAGTTTTAACTGTCTCACTAGATTTCCTGTATTTATCCATCTCCTCAAATACTCTGATGCTGACTCTTAATTATATGGTACATTTTGTATTTCTTTAATAAACAAGGTTTAAATACAGAAAAGTGGATATAATTGAGCAGTTGAGTTTGTGAAAAGTAAACTTCATGGTTTACATAATTTTTTTTTATGGAATCACACTAGAAAATTACAGAGGCTTTCAAATACATATGAAAGAAAAACATTCATTTCCATCTGACAGTTTTGAAGTAATATTTATTAGGGTATATTTTGTTAGTATATATTTTTAGTGGACTGTTCTGAGATTTAGATTCTTATACATGTCTCGTTTGTTTTAAGAAAACAAAAAGGTCTCTTGTCAGTATTCGGGGACATGTATTCTTGTCAAAATCTGTTAACATGGTAACCTAATCTTAATTCCAGAAGTTTCTTCATAGGTAGTTTAAAAGAGGAGAAAATTCTTTAACTCTGCAACATGAAAGTTCATTATTAATTGGAGAATCTTAGCATATATTCATCATTTAACCTATATGTGGGTAGGATAGAACACATATTAGTGTTCTTAAGAACATTAACTCTCAGATGCCAATGGATTTTTACCATAATTTTTCCAAACTATATGTTATCTCAAAAATTGGAGTGAATACAAGTTACTAGAAAAAATGTTTTAATTTCTTTTAGTTACAATCACCTTTAGAAAAGAAATTATCCATCACAAGGCAGTGTGTGATCAATCACATGTAGAAAGTATGTAGAAATTAGGTGAAGGTAAACTCATTTTAATTTTGTGGTCCAACATCTATGTTATATACTAAATGTATAGTAAAAATGATGTCGTGTGTGTTTGACCCAGTGTCATCCAATCTTTTTTTTTAACAAAGTGAAACACAGACTTTCTCACTTGACAATGACAGGAGAAGAGGTAGAAGAAGGGAGGGAAAGAAAAAGATCCTGAATTTTTAGATATGTTTTGCTTAGTTGTAATGCACCTGATCAGTATGAAAGGGTTTTCTGTCCTTAGTTAGATTTTTGAAATTACTGGAATTTGACTAGGTTTGCTTTTCTTCCCATAGTTCACTCAATCTTGCCCTGTATTATATAAAATATTGCCACATTCATTCAAATCATTTACTTGAGACTAATATGTTTCTCTGCCTTTCCAGCCTTGCCTTTAACAGTCAAGAGCCATGCTTCAAGTTTTACATAGGAGAAGGAAAAGGGAAAAACAAATTTGTTTCTAATATGTAAGCTAATAATTTGGTACAAAGGTTGCATTTTAATAATTGTTTCAGGTCAATTTATCTAGTAGATTTGAAGTTTTCCAGGGTGAAAAGTTCAAAGACATTCTCAGAATAAAATAATATGTGCTTAGTGATGATTGGGTCTAATTCACAAAGATATTTAGTAGTTATATTTTTCTATGTATTGTAGGTATTGTGTTGAAGTGGTTTTTTATTGTTTTTGCTTTACGTCATCTTGAAAATTCATTAAAAATGTAAAAAGTGTTTTTGTTTTACTGTTCTGTTGTTTCACTTATCTTTATGGATAGCAAAAAACTTTTTCACTTTTGCAGCTGTGCTCTCCTTCTCACAAGTCACTGGCGTATGTGATTTTTTCTCTGATCTGGACCACAGTAAACAACCAGAGAAAGAATGGATGTTACAGCAGTGTACTACTAGATTCTGAAAAGCCTGATAATTCACCAGATCTGTAGCTTTCAGATCTAGCTCTTGCAAAGTTTATCAAGTACTCTGTAATATTAGCTCCACTATGAGGACCTTTGTGAAAGCAAAACATACCATGCATCCATTTCACTTCTTTATCAAAACCACTATTGATGAAAAGGTCCCAAACACTGCAGTGTATCTGGGGCTTGGCCAGCTACAATCCCAGGCATGTTTATATGGCAAGTGAAAGGCTAAATATTATTGCATTGTTGCCAAAGCAGATGCTTCTCCTTGGCAGCTGCTTACAAAAAGTCATCTTCCTGAAACCAGTAGGGTGGCACTGTCCTGCTGTGCTGTGACACTTTTGGGTACTGTCCTTTTGCAGCTAATATCATTAAGCATTTCCTTCACGCACCGGGCATGTTGATGAAATAAATCCAACTGAGAAGTAGCACCTGGTGTTATAATTTCCCATGCCTATCCTGAAAATGTAAATCAAATTTAACCTCAGCAGTTTACTGTTTCCCTTAGCTAAAAAAGTATGCAAGGCAATAAGAAACTCATCAGGTCAATGTATTTTAAAAATATGCTTTTTTAATGTTGTGGTATTATGACAAAGGAGAATAGCAAAGATTCATGTGTACCAGTCTGAAATGTTATTATTAAATTATATTCTGTGCATTTTCAAATATGTATGGACTAGTACATATTTGGTTGCTTCTATAGAATATTTAGCTGCAAAAATACATCAAGAGGGTTAAATATTTAAAAGGGTGACTAGCTTTACAGAGTCTGCCAAATTTATGTTGCAGCATAGTGTGCTGTTCACATAGGCTCTGTCTGCATTATTTAGAAATTTTCTGTGTCACAGTATTGACTGCAATTTCACACATCATGTTATAGTTATCTAAATTCTGACTTCAGGCGACAGGTATCAGAGCTCCATGTAACACTTACTGAGGAATCTGAAGAAAAGGAATGTTATTGTTGTTCTGAGAAGTCAAGGAGAAGTACTTTACTGTTGTGTCAGACCTCTGACAGAATGGCTTGTCAGCTAAGCAGCATTTTTCCTGAACTCCAACTGTGTTCATTTGTAAACGGAACAAAAAAATAGTTGTAATGGAAAATGAGCACTCCGATATCAAAGTGGAGGTAACAGATCAGAGTAAGCTGTAGCCTCCAACGTTGTCCAGTTACAATTTCAGTGTTAACATGAGACCCAGAAAAGTTCTATGTGTGGTATCAAATCTTTTGAGTCTTTCTCTGTTATGACTTGCTGCATCATTTGGGTGGGACTGAGGAGGACCTAGGACACTTTATATCAAGGAGATTTAATGCTTCAGGCATTTAAAACAGCAAATGAGAGATCTCTGAAAGTAATCTCAAGACCAAGTTTCATTCAGTAAATCTGTGATCCTAAAGTCCTTCTCTAGTACATAAAAAGTGGTGCTATACAAACTTTTTATTGTCTTACACTAAAAATTCTTCCCTTTTTTTCTTTTCAGAAATAGCAGAAGTTGTGTAAGGATTGAGCAGCAAAGCAGTAAGTGATGAACTGGCAGAAGTTCACTGTCTGTTTTAGATTACTCTGAGCTATGAATGGTTCTGCTGAGGAACAGTATATAGTTTTCTGTTGCATCTTATTCAGAATTGATAATCTCCGACAAATAGTCTGGATGGGTCATCATGGAAGTACCTTTCTAAGCAGTAACACTCAGAGCTCTCAGATATTAATTGTGACCCTGTTAGAGCTATTTGTGAAACCTTTAAATTTTCTGAGCTGGTCAGTATTTTTGTTGTCAATAAATTTCACATAGCTCCTAAAAGATGCCTTATATCTCAAAACAACAGAATAGAATCACTGAGGTTGAAAAAGACTTGAGTCCAACCATTAACCTAACACTGTTAAGTCCATGACTAAATCATGTCCCTAAGTGCCACAACTTTATGTCTTTTAAACATCCTTAGGGATGAAAACTTAACCTCTTCCCTGGGCAGCCTGTTCTAATACTTGACAACCCTTTCAGTGAAGAAAACTTTCCTCATATCTGATCTAAATCTCCCCTGAAGGAACTTGAGACCATTTCCTCTTATCCTATCACTTGTTACTTGGGAGAAGACATTGACCACTTTGATACTAGCACTCAACCTCAGCAGCTGTCAGAATTTACCAGATTCTTACTCTTGTTTGTCCTAAAAATTCTCTATGCATCTGTATAGGGAATATCCTATATAAATCTTTATCTGGAAACTTGAAGTCTGAATCTCATTGTGGAGGAGATTCATATAGACACTGGGCAGATATCCCCTCTATAGGCCTGACTGCAGGGATGACATACCCTACCTGGAAGTTGCAAAAGTCCTCTGGAAAGTAGCAGAATGTATTTCTGGCTGACATGGAAAGTGAACCTTAATTCCCTGCTTTGGGGAAGACTACTTTCATTCCAAAGGTCTTAGTTTTTCAAAATAAGGGATCTAAGGCCACTTATCTGGTTTTAAAAAGAGTGAGCCTTGCTTACTTAAGGTCTACCCATCTTAGCTTTCAAATGATACAAGAGCTTAAATTTCAGGTCCTGAGTTAGCCACCAAATCTGGTGGGAAATTCTGCAGTTTTCAGGCACCACTGTGTTTTATACCTGCTCTGAGTGGCTTTCCATCATTGCACACAGATTTTGTGGATTAGCTTTCTAAGGAACTTAGCTTCCCTATCAAATTGATAGGGAATGAGTGTGCCTATTTGTGGTGCTGTGAATTATCCTGCTGGGCTGTATCTAATTCTGGCACTCTGTGAAACCACTTGATCTACATCAGTTCATGATGAAACAAAATTAAAGGAGAAAGCATTGAGGTCAACAATGTTACATTCTTATATATGAGTGCCACATTGAAACTGAAATATAAAATCACAGTATTAGGCATGCAGATGGAATTACAAAAAAAAAATTCTCTTGGATGGTTAAGGATTTCCTCATTCAAAAGGCAACTCCAGTGGAAACTGTGCCATGGTCAAAGTCCTTGAAAGGCTGGAACTTCATTTAGCTTTCAGGGAAAGAACACTGAAACAAGGGAGCACTACAATTCAGTGAAGAAAGAAAACTAAATGGAAAGGTACAGATTTCAAAACACTAGAAAACCACAGTTGTTAGGCCAAAAGACTGAAGTCATCTTGATATAACACAAACCCTGAAATGAGATAAAATGACATGTTTAATACTCAGAATGAGAATATGGTGAAATTACTCATTTCATCAGTTTTGTGTGATTAAAAAGGCCGGCTGATGGCCCTGTTTTGTCTTTTTTTTTCTTTTTTTCTTTCTTTTTTTTTTTTTTCCAAATGGGCTGTCACGCTCTAATTCAAAAGGGTGGGTTTTCATACTTTTTTTGACAACAGAGGTGAGCTGGCCTGCAAACTCCTGCATTAGCAATGTCAGCTCTTAAGTTTGCACCCTAGTGGGCAGGCGCTATGCTTGACGTCATGATGAAGAGATCTTGTATCAACATTTCAATGAACTCAGGAAGTGAAAACAAGTAAAACTTTTAAGTTATCTCTACTCCATTTCTCCTTCTAACATGCTAGTTCTCCTGAGTGGTTTTCATTTGCTCCTTTTTCAGGTCATTTAGTTTCTTATTTTAGTCATTATTCATTAAATATTAAATTTAAAGCATTTGATCAGGGCACTCACAGCTCTTTGACTGGCAAAGAGTCAGATCTAAACATTATATCTTACTGATTTTCTCTGTCATTGTAATTCCTCTCTTACTGCTAAATGAATTATAGGAGACTACTGTAATGCAGAAAAGACCCTCTCAAATTTACTCATGAAAAAAAGTGACGTAAATCACTGGGAAAGATATAGCAACAACAAGTTTTTTATCTCCATTATAAATCAGTAGGATAAGATGCATATAAATTCAAATAATGTACACTGGAATAAGCTATTTGTGACAGAGGTCAGAATCTCTAGAACACGTGTTCTACACTGATTCGCTTTTCATATTTTTCCAGCATTTATAGATACAAGAAGAATCTATGAATATCTATAGCAAATGAGAAGAAAGCATTCTGAAACCATCCCTTTAAGGTGGTGAACTTCCCTTTTAGGATCCAAACTGCTGCTGGATACCACATCTAAGAAACTGTCTATTTTATTTATTTTTTTTTATTTTAATAGATTTTAATACAGCTACTGTTTGACTATAAATAAACATTTCATATCTCATTTTCTGTCTTACCACTCTACTAGAATCAACTTGAAGGTGACTTTTTGTCTCCAGCCCTCCCAATGCAAGAGAGGTAAATGACTTGCAATACCCATTTTCTGTGCAGTTTTAGGAAATAATAAGGGATCCCCTTGCAGCCAGGATTTCTAGTAAACTGGACTGGCTAGGGAAGCTGAATTGGGGCAACAGGTTTTTGTGTCTCCTACACACTGCAGAGAAAAAAGGAGGATTGGAGCTAGACTAGACTGTGATTTAGGAATATGGATGTCTATCAGGCAATTTAAACTAAACAGTATCAAATAATCCCATCATGCCTCTTCTAACAGTCAGTACCATAAGATACTCACTAACAAAATGTGTGGCAATGAACCACAGCTGTATGGTATAAACTATTTTGCCACTTGTATCTATTTTCCAAACTACTCACATTCACTTCTTCTTTCCATACCTTTTCTCTGTATGTCTCAGCTTGAATTATTAAGAGTTCCTTTGATCACAGTTAAATTCACCACTGTGAATTTATTTAAATTAAAAACCTCAATGTACTTTTAAGATTCCATACATGCAAAGTATGTTATATAAGATCTGCCTGTCTTTGCACAACGCAAAAAGTCCAACCTTAGAATGCTTTCTTGTCTCCAGGTTTTTGACCGGGATTAGTATAACAGAACTTTTTCTCTGTCATTGTCATCCAGATTTTCATGTTAAGTGTGCAGCTCAAAAAATCAGAGGCATACTCAAAGGCATAATACAGTGTTGCTTTCCAAAGGTAAATTCCTTACCATTTTCATTTGACTTTCTTCTTTTCATTGATTGATCTTTCAAGGACAAAGTAGAGTTGTTTATTTTAAATAGAAATCATTTCAGTAGTGTCGATCTAATGTGGGCCATTGAGACTATTTCTAGTGAAAGCACAAAGATGGTGAAACATTAGACTCAATCTCTATCAGTTTGGTTAAAGCATGGTGCTAATATCACCAAGGTCACGATTTCAACCCCAGTATAGACCATTCACTTAAGAGTTGGACTCTGTGATCCTTATGGGTCCCTTCCAACTCAGAATATTCTGCGAATCTGATACATTCAGCCTAATTGCTGTTTATGGAAATAACTCTGGTTCAGTCCTGGGGTATTTAATACCCCACCTTTGGAGTTGTTCATGGTTCTGCAGAACTTTCAGAAACAGATTCTCCATCAATTCGATTTACTGTAGCAGGCTGCAGTAAATCAGTCCCTGCACTAACTAGATATTCTACCACAGTTTTAATGTATAATAAATGGTAAGACAGCTTTTTATTAATAAAACAAGCAAGATCTACCTTTGATTATTGGTCCCAACTTATAAGCATATGATCTTATCAAAATGTACAGGAAATATCTTCAACTGCCTAATATTATTATAATTACCATTATTCATCATGAGCTATCAAATTAAAAATACTATTTTTTTTCTGCCAAACCACCTGCTGTTAATAAAGCTCTACTGTACTGTTAAGCAAGAACTCAGAGGAAAGAAACTCAATGATAATGTGTGTA
The DNA here is from genome assembly GCF_047495875.1 of Pithys albifrons albifrons. NCBI lineage: Eukaryota > Metazoa > Chordata > Aves > Passeriformes > Thamnophilidae > Pithys > Pithys albifrons. The sequence goes on from NC_092460.1 coordinate 78,023,291, forward strand.
ATGAAATAAAAAGCTTTTCAAGTTCCCAACTACAGAACAAAACATGGAAGGCATTTAACAGCTTGAGACTGAGATTAATCAGTAAATTGTTCCTTATTGCATTTCCTTGTGTAAACTACTTTTAAGACTTTTATGCCTCTGTATCCATTGCAGTCCACAACTTCCTTGCGAGGGGAAGAGGAAGGGCAGGCACTGATCTCTTCTCTGTGGTGACCAGTGACAGAACACAAGGGAATGGCCAAAGTTGTTCAGGGGAGGTTTAGGTCTTCATCAGAGGGTGGCTGGGTACTGGAACAGGCTCCCCAGGGAAGTGGTCACAACACCAAGCCTGACAGAGTTCAAGAAGTGTTTGGATGATACTTTGAGGCACATAGTGTGACTCTTGGGAATGGTCCTGTACAGGGCCATGATTTAGACTCAATGATCCTTGGGCATCCCTTCCAACTCAGCACGTTCTGTGATTCTGTGAAATAATTCCTCTTTATAGGCTAATGAATGTTGGGACTAATACAGCTTTTTTTTTTCTTTCATTATTTGGTTGACTTTTTAACTTATTTACTCTAAAACTTTTTTAATGTCTGCCATGGACCTATTACCTGCTCCAGCACAACAATTTGACGGTGTATTGTGAACTGTAGAAATTAGCAAACTGGCATCAAAAGCTGTTTCTTTTCAGTCCTGTTAAACTATTTTTATCTTAATTTTCAAGTTTTACAAACTTTTTCGATTCTTTTCCTCTCCCCACTGGGGTTCAGTGAGCAAATGTGTTTGCACCTGAGTAGTTAAACCACAACAGTTCATATTTTCTTGCAGTTGGGTTTACTTCAGCAAATGATTATTTGCTGAAGGAGTGCATTTGAAACTGATATAGCAGGATATAAAAGGCAGAGAATTTCTCTTTCTCTAATCATTGCTATTATTAACAAGACTCCAGTTCTTAGAGACAGACAAAGAGCTAGAAGACACCCTATTTCTCTGCATCCATTCAAAAATTTTGTATGTTAAAAAAAATACAACAAACTGCTCAAAGAATAATTTCCACAAAAGACTCTATGAAATCTTTTTAGTATAATAAGCATGTTTGATGAAATAGTGACTGTAGAGAGAGATTTATTTTTTACATAAAAATGCAACAAAATTTATTAACTATGAAATATGATTATTTGATTTTTGGCTTTCTGTACTAAATGATGATAAACTTCTGTCTCAAGTAAGCAATAGTAAGCATTAACTCATGTCAGAAGGCACATTGGTTGAATTACTGATTTAGAGAATTCAGAGTCTATATACAGAATGACGGATTAAAGGTAGAGAAACAAAGCTGCTGTGTGCACCTTTGGCTCTGAAGAGAAAGTAAACATCTATTATTTAATGTTTAGGATGTCTAACAATAAAGACTTTTGACTTCTCTTGGCCTGATTCATTGAAGGGAAAAGAAAAAAAGAAAAGAAAGAGAAACCAAGTGAAGTAGAGCCCTTTGCTACCAGTGAGCATTTGTTTTCTTATAACAGTTTCTTGCTTCTGCCTGATCAGAAACTGTGAGCTCTAGCCAAAGAGATTCATTCAACAATCACCCCTTTAAAATGAAGGATTAGCAAGCTTCAAAACAGAGCATAACAAAGCAATGTAAAAAGGATACAGGCAGCCAAGCTGGCACTATGAGGTACTAGCTCAATTCAACGGGATTTATTAGATGAGGCACAATCCTCAAGCTAAGATTTCAAGCTTAAGAAAAATAGCTATATTTCCATGGCCTCTATCCTAAGCTAATAAACCCTGTCAAACTTGATTTGGCACCAGAGAAAACCAGCTCAGATCTCTTGACATGATCAGTTCTGGAAAGACTCATTTGTTCAGGCAGAGCATCACATGGTCATTACAGTTTTCATCTATGCAGTTTTGTGGTACTCTGTCAAATCTCATAATTTCTTCAGGAGCCAGATGCAGTGGGGAGTGGACTGTAAAGCTTCTCAGCCTTGATCCATTGGCAAAAGATCAGATCCACCTCCCTGGAATACATCATGCCCATACAGTCTGGGATGATGAGGAACAAATTGTACATACACAAGCATCAAGTTTTTATAAGCAAAACTTGAAAGCTTGAAAGTCATCAACTTTTCTTGCAAAAAGTATAGTATTGAATTACTGCAGTTATCCCTAATAGATGATCTGGAAATACATATAAGTAGCAAAATATAAAAGCTGAAGGGAGCAAAACCTTTAATACATGATCCAAGAGTGATAGGACTGATGACAGTGAGGTAGGCTACATCCCCTGCCATTATTTGGGACACAGAGATGCCTCTTTCCAGCAACTCTGAGCTCCAGCTGAATAAGCACATTCTGTTGAAGAATCTATTTGATGCCAGCAGCTCAGTGTGCAGCTGCAGTTAGTGCTGCAGGTTGAGCTCTGGGTGGCAGGAGACCCAAGCATGAGGCCATGAACTGCCAATTCTTTACACAACAAAAGACATGGGTACCTATGGCACGGCCAAGTGACCTGGCAATTCAGAAACAGCAGGAGCCCACAAGCCCCAGACTTTTCTGTGCTTAGACTGTGAGGGCATAAAAGCCCAGGGGTTCCATTGTTCAGGGTCCCTTGTCAGAAGCACCCACCTCAAGATGTTATTTTGTTATTTAGGTTATAGACAACTATTAGAAGAATCTGGAAATCTGAGACTGCTATTCGAAACTTGGGGCCAGGCTGGTAAGGAAACCTGGTCTGGCTGCGTGAGAGTGGGGTGTGTAGCTGCAAATGGGCCTTGGTCCCAACTCCCAGGTAGTATTAGTGTGACTGCCAGAGTGGCTCCTGGATGGTCAGACAGGGAAGTTTTTTTAACAATACCTAAATCTGTCTATGTTCATCAAAGGGCTAGAGCTCATGTTTAATTATAAGCACTTTCATTGCTTACACTCTGGGTCTCATGGAAACAGAGAGGAGAGAAGTCACTCCAAATATAATTCTTTCTCCACTTAATAGATTTTCTATAAAACATCAATATTGCTTACAGTCAACATTAACTCTCTTCTGCAACCTTTACATTTGTCCAAGACTGGCATATGGTACACAGAGTCTAAAAATTTAGATTCCACCAGTAATATTTTCCCTTTTATTTTGGTGGTGGTTTTTGTTTAGTTTCATCTACTATAATAGCCTAATGAATACTTGGTTGATACTTTCACAGAAGTTCTCTTCTTTGTGTATATCTGTGCATATCCTACTAGTTCCAAATTTACCCCTGTCAAAGGTAATTAAACTTTCAGAATGTCAGGATTGGGTCTGGTTTTTTATATTGCTTACAAATTTTTAAGATGAAGTAGACAGGATCCATTTTTTTCTAAACTAATATTCTTAGTAAACAATAAAACTTTATGTTTCTGATTCACTCTTTAAACAGATTTTCAGTCTATGGTCATTAACATAATGTCACTATACTCTCTCCATGTAAACTTTTCAAGGAATCCTTCGTGGCCATTGGCAAGATCCCTCTGATTTCTTTACGAAGTGTCCTGGTTTCATCTGGGATAGAGTTAATTTTCTTCCTAGTAACTGTTAGTGTGCTGTGGTTTAGATTCAATATGAGAATAATGTTGATGACACACTGATGGTTTAGTTATTGACAAGCTCTGTTTACACTTAGTCAAGGGCTTTGCTTTTTCTCACCCCACCTCTCCAGCAAGGAGGCTGAGGGTGCACAAGATGGGGATGGGACACAGCCAGGATAGCTGACCCCAGCTATCCCAAGGGGTATTCCATACCATATGCTGTCACACTCAGTATATAAAGTGGGTGAAAGAAGGAGAAAGAGGGAACATCTGGAGTGGGGATGCTTGTCTTCCCAAGTCACCATTAGGTGTGATAGGGCCTTGCTCTCCTGGCCATGGCTGAACATCTGCTTGACCATGGGAAGTGGTGAATGGATTCCTTGCTTTATTTTGTATGTGTGAAGTACTTTCACTTTACGTATTAAACTGTCCTTATCTTTTCTCACTTACCCTTCTTATTCTTTCCCCTATCCCACAGTGGGTGAGTGAGTACATGGTTTGGTGGTGCTTAGTTGCCTGCCAGTTCAGATCACACCAGGCAATCGGCCAGCTTTGGCCCCTTCCTGTCATACCACCTTAGTCAGGGGGAAAGGCCTAGGTAAAGTTTTTAGTGGTTTAGTTCTTTATTTTGGCATCCATACCACAAAGTCTTCATGACACAGTTTGCATTGTGTTTGTACAGTCTGTGATAATGGCTTCAGTCTTGATTTTGGCATACAGCTAGCAGGGTGATGGGTGTCTGTGGTGAGATTTGGTAGTGAGGGATCAGCAGAGTGGCCTTTGTGGAGCTGCCCCGCACCAGACACAGCCAGTTCCAGGCAACTCTAGCTGACAGAAAGAGTGAGAAAAAACAGAGTGAACACCAAGGTCAGAGAAAGCAGAGTGCAGGACATGTTCCAGGCACTGGATCAGAGATTCCCCTGCAGCCCATGGAAGAGAAAGTGGCAAAGCATGTATTAACCTTAAGCCCATGAAACAGATATCCATGCTGCACTCCATGGACTATCTCATGCCAGGTCAGAAAGGTGAATATGGAGAGCCACTGCTGGAGCAGGGAGAAGTGTGAGAGGAAGGAGAAGCAGAGAGCTGTCATAAAGTGAATGTCACTCCCCAGACTCTCTCCTCCATACTACCAGGGACAAGAAGGGACGATCGTAGAGGAGATGAGAGTTTTTATCAGTTGGGACGCAATAAAAGGGGCATGGATGAATGTAAGGTGTTTTTATTTTTTTCTGAGTCTGTTAAGACTGTGACAGTAGTCGGCAAATTATTTATTTGCCTTTTACTTAACCCAGGACCTTTTTTGTCTTATTTCCTTTGTCCTGTTGAGGAGAGGAATTAAGAATAGTAATCTTGAGAAAATAATGTAAATATGCTGATTGTGAGGTATGGCACAAATGACTAAGAGGAGTGCTTAAGCTACAGTGTATATGGAGATAAAACCTCCATCCCGAACCAATGTGCGAAACATTTTCAGACTTCTTCATTGCCAACTTTCAGTGGATTAAAAATAGCCCACCGATACGGTGGAGAGGTTTCCGCCTCCAGGAGCCAGGCTAGGAAAGCGACAAGCAGGGCTCCCTAGGATCAGGCCCCTTAGAAGCGAGGGACGGCTTCTCCCGCCCCCGGCCCGGCGACCGTCCCGAACGGAACAAGCCCGCACTTGCCAGGAGTCCATGAGGAAAAGCCAAGTTTATTGCCGTGCGCTGGCTTTTGAGGAGAGCATGGGAATTCCCCGGATGTAGGCGGGGAAGAGGGGCGGAGACGGGGAGGAGTAACACACTTCATTGGGTACATGCAAACGAAGGGAAGGAGGGAGGGGAGGAGCGGCAAAAGGACCAATGGGAGAATGAGATGGGCGGGGAAAGTCTACCGTAGGGCTTCCGGCACTCCGAGGCAGGCACAGCCCCCACCCGGGCTCCAGCGGCGCCACGTGGGAGGCCCCGCTGGCAACCGTCCCCATGGCCGGGTCGGGCCAGGACAGGGGACTGCGACCCGGAGGGTTTTGTGGGAAGAGGGAACCCGGACAAGGAACTACCAAGGGAAAAACAACCAGGGTAGACACATTGGGGTGTATAACATTCAAGCTGGGGAAACATCAATATAGGGTGTGAACATTAGAGTCCTTATAAATCTCTCGCAGAGTTTCCATATTCGGGGAGCTGGGTTCCTGGACTTCGGTGTCCTTGTCTATCCATCTCTTGTAGTATTTTTGCCAGAGTATAAACCCTGGGTCTCCTCTGACAGCCAACCATTTAATCATAGAATTGATTGGGTTGGAAAAGACCTCCAAGATCATCGAGTCCAACCCTTGGTCCAACTCTAGTCCATTTACTAGATCATGGCACTCAGTGCCACGTCCAATCTCAGTTTAAAAATCTCCAGGAATGGTGAATCCACCACGTCTCTGGGCAGCCCATTCCAATGCCTGATTACTCTCTCTGTAAAGAATTTTTTTCTGATATCCAGCTTAAATTTCCCCTGGCAGAGCTTGAGCCCGTGCCCCCTTGTCCTATTCCTGAGTGCCTGGGAGAAGAGACCAACTCCCACCTGGCTAGAACTTCCCTTCAGGTAGTTATAGACAGTGATGACATCACCTCTGAGCCTCCTCTTCTCCAGGCTGAACAACCCCAGCTCCCTCAGCCTCTCCCCATTTAGTCTAAGGCTCAGCAATTCAGCACATTACACAACAACCGGTGAAAAATGAATTGAATATAACCCCTACTATGGGAGAGACACTTAAGGCCATACAGCAGGTAAAAATTGGCAAGGCAGCTGGGGTTGATGGAATCCCATCTGAAGTCTGGAAGCATGGAGGTCAAGCACTCCATGATAAATTTCATGAGCTTGTTGTGCATTGCTGGAAACAAGGCGAACAACCACCAGATATCCATGATGCAGTCAACATCACCCTCTACAAGAAGAAAGGAGAAAAATCAAACTGCTCAATGTACCGAGGTATTTGCTCTCCATTTCTGGTAAAATCTTTGCAAGAATACTTTTGAACAGATTAGTAGCAGCTATCGCAGAAGAACTTCTACCTGAAAGCCAATGTGGTTTCAGAGCCAATAGGAGTACCACAGACATGGTATTTGTTCTCAGACAATTGTAAAAGTGTAGGGAACAGAACAAAGGACTGTGTAACTTTCATTGACCTTACCAAAACTTCTGACAGTGTGAGCAGAAAAGGCCTTTGGCAGAACTTGGAACATTTAGGATGTCCCCCCAAGTTCCCCAAAATGATCATCCTGCTACAGGAGGATCAGCATGGATGAGTCAGATATGGCAATGCACTCTCTGAGCCCTTTCCAATAACCAATGGTGTGAAACAAGGTTGCGTTCTTGCACCAACTCCATTCTTCTATTCTTCTTCAGCATGATGGTCCAAAGAGCCATGACAGACCTCAATGAAGAAAAAGGCATCTACATCCAATATTGTACCAATGGAAGCCTATTCAGCCTAAGGCGACTGAAGGCCCACACGAAGACCCTGAATCACCTTGTCCACGAGCTGCTTTTTGCTGATGATGCCGCCCTCGTTGCTCACACAGAAGCAGCTCTGCAGCGCTTAACATCCTGCTTTGCAGAGGCTGCTGAGCTTTTTGGGCTGGAAGTCAGCCTGAAGAAGACGGAAGTTCTCTACCAACCTGCACCTCAGGAAGTCTTCCATCATCCCCACATCACCATAGGCAATTCAGAGCTTAAGCCAGTCCAGCAGTTCACATATCTGGGAAGTATTATTTCCTCAGATGGTAAGATTGACAAAGAGACAGACAACAGGCTAGCAAAGACATACAGAGCCTTCAGAAGACTCCATAAAAGATTCTGGTCCAATAAACACCTAAAGAAAAGTACAAAGATTAGTGTCTACAGAGCCACTGTACTGTCTACTCTTTTATATGGGTCTGAATCCTGGGTCATCTACCACCACCACCTGCAGCTCCTCTAACACTTCCATTGCCTCCGTGCAATCCTAAACATTCACTGGTCTGATTACATGACCAATGTGACTGTTCTTGAACAGGCAGGGGTCAGCAGTATCAAGGCCATGCTGATGAGAACGCAGCTGCGCTAGGCAGAGCACATCCCCAGGATGGGGGATCACTGCCTCCCTGTGGTTGTGCTCTATGGTGAACTCGCCACCGGCTGCCTCAAGAGAGGAGCCCAGAAGAGGAGATGCAAGAAATCCCTGAAACAATACCTCACCTCAGCCTTGGCCATATTGACTATCATCAATTGTCCACTCTGGCCTCTAGTCGGGATTCACAGAGACACACCATTCACGACCATTCCTTTGAGAACGCATGCAGAATCAGTCTCAAGGAGAAAAGACAATGCAGAAAGAACCATTCCTCACTAATATTGCCTAAGGAGACTTTCCGCTGTGCCTTTTGCAACTGCACTTGCCGACTCCACATCTGCCTTTTTAACCACCAGCACGCTCGCAGCAAGCGTGGGTAGTGCCCTTCCCAAATCTTCATTTGTGAAGCCTTGCCATGATGATGATGATGATGATGTAGAGATAACATATAGGTTCACATTGCCTGTTAACTTATTTTTGTAAATGAAACAATATATATCACTTCCAGTAAATATGTTTCAGAATCTTTCCACATGGAAGTGCACATACTTAAGAAATAATACGTTCATGTTGGATCTTGCTGTGATCAGCAAATTGCTAGTGATGATGCAGACAATTCTGCACTCCTTCTCCTCTTCATTGCTACCATACCACTATCTAAACAGATTTTGAAAATTTGTCTTTCTGAACACATCTTACTTCCTGCAACACCACTTTGATTTCTATGTATTTGGCTGATTATGTGTTAAGGTAAAGATTGTCAATTCTCAACTGAAACACTACTCAGTGAGATTCTGATATACATTAAGCAATAATAAAAGCAAGGTAGGGAATGACACAGTGAATTGCAGAGGCTTCGTTGGATGCAAATCATCATTTCAAACAGCCAGTATCAGAGTGGGCCATATTTCTGCTGGGATATTTTCTTCATTTCTGTATTATATATTTCATAGATAATATATTAATGTGCATAAAGTTTACCTTCATAAAAGTGTCATACTTTGCTTAGCAATTTTAACAAATTCTGTATATAAATTTTTCATTCCTTCTTAAAATAACACTACTTTTTATTAGTTTGTACATGAATGATAAAAAATTGTTATTAGTTTTGGGTTTTACAACCCTAGCTAGTGAAATTTCCAGTTTCTCACAATATTGTCCTTCTCTCCTGGTGGAAAAAAAATCTTTATAACTTTCAAAATTCTATTTTACTTCCTTTTGTGTAAGCCTGAAATCCTTTTTCCTCTTCTATCTTTCTCCTTTGCTGTTTGATGTGTTTTGTTGTTTTGGGGGAAAAAAGCTACAGTTGCATTTTAGACTGTATTTTCATAATCCTATAATCCCCAATCCCTTTTAAATGTGTTTCCCTGAGATGTTGTTTACATGTCGCAGTTTCTTACAGTGTTTCAAAGACAGCTTTACAGTCAGAAGTTGCTTAGAGCTATGGGGGTTTGATTATATGATGTTTGATTATGTTGCAGAAAATCATTAGTGAACTAATTTTTCACATCCATTGGCAGAACTCTCAGTGGAGGCTATAGGAGTTTCATCTGCATACGAAATGCATATTTGCTCTTCAGATACCATATAGAAACTCAATGAAATTGAAAGAGAAGTTCCTGTAAAGTTTACATGGTGTTACACAAGACCTTAGATTTTGAGAGGTTCCTCAGAAGATTTGTACTGAAATGGTTTGGAGGAAATTGAACCTTTTGGGCTTTACATTGTCCTAAATCTCATAATAATGTAGGACCAAAAGGAAATGCCTACAGTACAAATCTAAACATGCCAGGAACACTCTCTGGCCCTTAAGGTCACATTAAATGGTGTCTAAGGTCAGGTTAAATGGTGTATCACAAGCATTTTTTAGTCTCAAAAGAGAATGACCAAATCCAATCTGAGACAGGTCTCTGGCACATGCAATTACCTGGATAATGCAGCAATTGTCTGGGAGATTATTTGGCACAAACCATGCTAGGGACTGGACTAAAATTTAAACAGTGTAGACAATCACAGCTTGTTGCAAGCTGAATTACAATACAGTAACTCTTTAATAACTTCCTGACAGTACCAAATTAATGGGAAAATAATGACTGCAGACATTTTTTTTGTATATTTATAAAATTATGTCATGCAAACTTTTTATTTTCAACCAAGATATTCTATTTCTGTCTGGTGGAGCTTTTTTAGTTTGAAGAACAAGCATGAAATATAAAAACATGTTTCTTATGCTTGATATTTTAACCCACTCAACCTTCAAAGTACCTTATATTTCTTCTGCTCCTATTTACTTTTCCAGTTTTAGTGTAGCAGCTTTTTCACAATCCCTCTGCAAGAGGTGTCTGTGTTTCATTTTATGTCCCATGAGTGGCTTGAGGTACCAAGGTAGCTTGCACTTAGCAGTCAGATGAACTAAATGTCCAACTTCTTCTTCTTCTTCATATTTCCCTTTCACTGGAATAATTATCACAAATAATCCAAAGAATATGTGCATTTGTGCATACATACAAGGTGAAATAAGGAAAACTTGAACATGCTAGTATTAATTAAGAATCCCACTAGAAAAATATTTTCCCAGTGTTACCTGTGAGGTCTCCTGCTAACTGAGGGTGCAGCAACCCAAGATGAGAAGATGATGCCTTTCTCTTCCCACTGAAAGTGGAGGCAGTTTGTCATTTCTCTCTGATCTTGGGTACATTATGTCTAAACTAGGCGCCTAAACTAGATTGGCATGTGTGGGATGTTCTCCTGTATCTGACCCTGTTCTTCTCTCGTAGTGGTCTCTAATCTGAGGTAGTAAGTCCTTTGCAAGAGGTACTATACATTAAAGGACAAGACCTTTTAAGGCTTCTAGGCATTTCTGCATTGTAAAGTATTACTCATATAATTAGAAGATTCTGTGGGAGGAACCATGACTCAAGAAAGAATGATCAAGGGACCTAGGTGCAGAAGGTTAATTGCGATGATCACTAACAGCTTCTGTAAAGTCCATTCTAAAATCATCTAAAGTTTTAATTTTCTCACTGAATCATGAGCCCAAATCTGACAGAGTTAAAGAAGCATTTGGATGACACTCTCATGCATATAGTGTGACTCTTGAGAATGGTCCAATGCAGGGCTAAGAGTTGGACTTGATTCCTGTGGGTCCCTTTCAGCTGGACATATTCTGGGACTCTGGTATTATTTTATGATATCTCATAACAGCTAAAGCAAATATAATAACAGTTACTATTAATAATCATCATTTAAACTTTAAGTCTTGAGGCCATTTTTATTCTGGGCCTATTTCTGATATCCTACCAATGGTAAATGAACATCCTTAAACCTTTACATTTGAATCACATCCTGTTTGTATCAACTTAAATCTCATTTTGCTGAGTTTCTCAAATACCAGGAAGCATCACTCTGAAATGGCTTTAAAGTCCCTCATTTACATTCAAATTATGCTCTGCTTTCTCTTTTAAATTCTTCCCTTTCAGTTATAAAGTTTATATAACCCATGTCACTTGACAGGAGAGGAAAAATAAGAGTGATGTGAATTAAAAGGAAATAGGTGGCAATGTAGATTTGAAAATTGTTGCTACTATGTATGTTATTTACATTAACAATTGAGATTTTCTGATTAATTGGTTTTAATAGGATGTGGGTTTGGATTTTGACTTTTCATCTAGAAATATAATACATTTCTATTCATGTACAGATTTGTTTATTCTGTTAGAAAGAATGAATTAATTCTGTCTGGATATGTTGCAGATTTGCCTCTATTGTTACAGAGTTTCTTTTAAAGTTTGAATTAGAATTCTGCCTAGACAAGATCTGAAAATTATTTCAGCTTTATTGACATACAGAAAAAGACATTAAAAAATTGAACATGATTACTTGAAATGAAGATGATATCTCAGTAGTATAAGTATTGCAGTATTGGCAAACAAAGGTTAAGAGAAGATGTGTTGCAAAAATTATCTTTAGAATAAACTGATATTTCAGCAGGATTTGTGCCAGTATTGTAAATACTGCTAAGAGAGGAATGTGAAAGGTAAGTGTCTATAAGCTTCAGGATTAGACAAATTCTCTGGAAATATGAGCTGTTTCTGATTTTTTTTGGGATCATTAACCCCATATAATATGAAGAGTTCCACTATGGCAAAAGTAGAAGTAAGGACAGGATTGAAGAGAATGCCTGTTTTGAGGAATGAGGCTTACAGTTCATCTGTTCACATACATAAAATAACTTTCATGCTCCAGATCTGTGAAGCAACAAATCTAGGGAATATATCCTTTCCTCTTTCTCTAGACTCATGGACCAACCCCATCTGGTGCATATGAGAGTCAGAAGTTCCCCAGTCTTGCTATTTGAATCATTAGGTGTGTGGAAGGCTCTATGACACATACTCAGCCATGTTATAAATTACGTAGCTGAGAATACCTGGAGACCAAAGCTTTATTCTGACAGAATAAAAAATATTAGATGTCTCTAATAGGACAAGTGCTCCCTTAAAACAGCATTGGTTTACATGTGAAATATAATATTCCTAATTTCTTAGGCAATACAGCCTGCAAGTGTAGCACAATATATTCATAGCTTGAACTTAGAAATATCAGTAGCTTGGAGATTATTTGTACATACACACACAGAAGTCATTGATTTAGTTTCACAATACTTTCTCCTGAAGTGGACTTGTCTCTTGCATTTCTTTCATCTATAGTTTTCTTTTGATTAGCTATTTGTAATTCTGTATTTCAAAGCTTAAATTTAAAGTTTTACTAAGTCTCCATTATTAATTTAATACTGAGTTAATTATAAAGATTATGTAAAAAGGCTTTTTAATTTCCAAAGAGGATTTTCAACTTATTAACTATATATGAAATGAGACTAATGAAATGTAGATTTTTTTTTTAAATATTGTGACCTCTGCAGTTTAGAGTTGAAATACAAGCTCAATTAAACTTGGACAAAACCCCTAAAATTAACTGGAATTAGTAATAAATCTTATTGTAATGAAACTGCTTGCCCATCACCTGAGTGAATGTACAGATTTTTTAAAAAGCAATTCCACACGTGAAATTTTGATGAATGTCTGAGAAGCTTAGAGTCATTTCTTGGAAAACAAGAGTTTCCTTCAACAGTTTACTAAGTATGAACAGCAATTATCTGCCTCAGAATATATTGCTCACTAAAGAGGTTTCCATGTGAAATTCAACGGGTTAATCTTAGTGTTTTACTAATATCCTATGTGTTTTTAAGCCTTTGGTGATTAAATCCTAGAAGTTAAACTAAACAGAGTTCTATAAAGTGTGTTCTCATGAAAAATTGTTTTACAAGGGTTTTAATACCTAAAGTGTATATTTGGAAAAAATGGCTGTCAGCAATTTCACTCAAGAATTCATAATTCAATAATAAATCCACATGCACACAAACACAAAACTCTTCTCAATGAGTCATTAGTGTCAGAAGTATCATGTCTGCTGCCTATGTATACTTTGAGAGTTTATTTGATGTTCCATTTTTGAAGAAGCACCTGATTTTGGATCCAACTGTTCTTCACTGTGGCCCAGGATTTCAGCTCATCATCAGTGCTGAATTATTTAACTGTACAGTAAAATAACAACATACTGGTTCAATTCCCAATTTATGCATATATGAGATTGGCAGAAGACAAAAATTAATTCCATCATTGTTAAATAATCTCATTTTATTTTGGAAAGTTTATAAGACTTTTAAAATATGTTTACTTCATGGTAAGAACAAAACCTCTTCCCATTCTTTCCTTGCTCCTAATGTGACCAAATGCAGCTCTGAAAAGATGAAATTACATGGCTATATAGGAGTGAACCAAGCAGAGTCAGATCCTGAAAATAAAATTTTGATACTTAGTCTACGATAGAGAACATTATTTGTACAAGGCAGTCTATTGAGTTCAGAGGCATGACTTGTGAGATGTAGACCTATTCATCACACTATATCATTTTAACTATAAAATGGAATGAAATTTTCTGTTTAGCTGGTAATTATCAAAGAAATAACATTTCATTATTTGCTATCAGAACCAGCTCAACAAAAATATTGCACATTTTACATGATTCAGAATTATACTTTTTTCTTTCCCTTCACTCTCACTCCTCATTCATAAGCATTTTGCTTGTTTTCAGAGTTCCTTGTTATTCTTGTAACTTGTTATTCTTGTATTTCCTTGTAACTTTAACAAAATCTTGAAGTCTGACATCCAAGAATATTAATTTGTTAAAATATATTTTGATATTATTCTGGTAACGCACTACTTTGTTTCAAAAAATTGCTAAGATTTCAAAAACTGCTGGGAGTTCTTGCCTCTGAAATAGTTTCCAAATAATTTTCATGTTATTATTTTCTTTCTATTTTTTTCTTTTTTAAATCACGTGTCATATTGTGCATTTTTTTCAGAGGAAATCCAAGACTTTAATTCATTTAGAAATCTCTTCTTTTCTAACAGAACCACACTTTAAAAAGTAAATACTGATTTTTATACAGTGGTAATATTTTTTATCAGTGTTTCAGTTTGATAAAAACATATTGCAAATTCTTATTTGCTATAAGAAAAAGGTTTATCATTAGAAATTGTCTAAGTAGTGTAGCACAAGTTAGCACAATAGTTATTCTTATCTGTTGTAAGAGAGGAGGTTGATTATTAAGAATGCTATAAGTGGTTATAATCCCAGTTAAATTTAAGACAGAACTGAGTCAATTAAAAATCTGTTTTTAATAACACTCTTTCTTCACCACCTATTTTTATAGAACATTTGTACAACTGAGATGCAGACTTTGGTAACATTAACCATTGCCCTACAGTAACTTAGGCAATTTGCAAACTTTGGTATATTATAGCAGATGCAGAAATGACTGTTGTACTTCTTTTGTTCCATACAGAACTTTCTCATGCTTGCATTTTCAAGGACATTCTTCAGGTCTTACCTGTACTTACAATTTTTTTTTTAATTCCAAAATGTAGATTTCAGAGAAGATAAATAAGCATGAGGAAAAGGGGGGGAAAGCCACCAAAGAACAAAACAGCAACTGTGCTGGTTTGAAGGTGAACCAGCAGGGGAAATGAACTCACCACGAGAGAGATTATAAGTCAGAGCTAAAATTTAATAATAATATTACAATAACAACACTGACACACAAGGGAAATTGCTTTCAACTCACAATACCCCAGCAATATAACCCAGTGTCCTGGGGCACAAACCCAAGGGGGTTTGTTTGCCCTTGTGCTGAGACCCCTGTGGTTCCCCCAAGTCCAGAGCAAAAGGAAAAGAAAAACCTGTTGGTGCAGGCGAGGGCTGTGGTCTGGGCAAGAGCGGTGATCTCCTCCTGTCAAGGTCCTGCTGCTGCTCTGGATCCGACGAGAGGTTCCCGAGGTCTTCTTACCCACCCCTTATGTACCCTCAGGGAGCTCTCAGTCCCTCCCCCTGGGCGGGGACTCACACAATGGGTGATTAACTCTGGGAGCCAGGGGGTGTTGAGCTGTTGATGGCCCATTAGCAGCTCCGCCCCCCTCAGGCTGGGTGTGAAGGTGATAATGGCTCCCTGGGCAGCTGCTGCTAATGGCCCATTGACCTTGGGGAATGAATAGAGGGGGTAGAATACACAGCTTTGATCACCCCCACACAGGGTTAGCTGGTCCCTCCTGCTGAACTAGAACAGCAACATGAACCCTCTAAAAGATAGAGTATTCATGTTATTAAAAAAAGTGGAAACTTTAGAACACTTTTTCCTTTTTCATAGAACTATGAATAAATAATGAAGTTCATCAGTGAAGTGACCCTCACTGACACAAATTTCTCAGTCATTCTTAGCAAAAACTAGCTGTACAGTGGAGATTCATACAGAAAAAATACAAGACATTGGCAGCATTTTCTGGCACAGAGAGATCTGAAAAGGTCTCTCTGTGCAATTCATATCTGCTTGAGTCCTTGTCAAACTGAAAAATTCACATGAAGCAGGGAAAATATTCCATTTTATACACATCTTTATAATACACAAGGAATAAGACTCTAAAACCTACTTAAAACATAACATTTTACACACTCATCTCTCTTTGGACACCCTATAATGGATGCTATGGAAGTGCAAACTAGATACAGACAATTGAGGGTAAAATTTAGCTTTAAAGGTAATGCTTCCATCACAACCCATAGAGATAAAGTTCATACAACTAGTGAAGCCAAGAGGATGATTTGGGGGCAAAATACTTGTTTGTGGAATTATTCACTTTGTTAAGCACATGTATTTATTTCCATTTGAGGTTCTTTGAAATATTTTCCCTGATCTCCAGCTTCTCGTGGTAAAGCATGATTCTTCTGCAGGTCATGGGTTCTATCCTCTAGATCTATGGGAATGTCTCAGGTAATGCTTCTCTAGTGCCACTGAATTGTTTGAGGTACCTGGATCCTTCCTCCACTGATGATATTAGCAAAGACAGCTAGATGACACATATGTAAAGACACTAAAATGTAGGTTATTTAAATTTGATTACTTAACTCCAGTCTTGGTTAAATGACTATATGATAGGGAGATGAGATCTCTGCAGAGGGGAACCCTTCATTTTCTTTTATTTCCCTTCTCCCAAAATAAACAAGGTAAAAATTATGAGAAGTCTTAATGAAGAAGGAAAAGTAACAATGTACTGAAAACAGAAAGAAAAAAAGAAACCCAACAGTAGCAGAAAATATTACCTAGGTTCTCCACTCCCCACTAGGTTAAAAAAAAACCTGGAAAGATATTTCGTCCAAAGGAAAGTCCTATGCTACCAAGGCAGAAGGGTGGGTTCTCACACTATAAATCCTGTGGAGTGACAATGGTGAGACTGAGCCAACCTGGCACGGTGCTGGAGCCTGCCAGGCTCAGGCCACAGAGAGGTGGCACTTTGTGCAGCTCCAGAGAGGGAAAACCCCAATCTGTCGGTAGTGGCTGCTCACACCAGGACAGCTCAGGAGGGGCCAAGGGCAACCCTGGTCTGATGCAGGGTTCAGCTAAAGTAGAAACAGTGACAGCTGAGGCAGGACAGTCCCTGGGAAGAGGCTTCAAGAATATACAGTGCTCCAGTGAGCAAAAATCACGTACCAAGAGAGAGTTCAAGTGCATGCCTGCCTTTATCTCCCGTTCCCTGAGTTCCCAGGATGCTTCACTTCAGGGACCTGTGTTTCCAGAAGGTTTTGAGATACTGGGGACAGTCTTCCCTGACCCAGCTAGGAAAGGGGGTGGTCCCTCAACTCCAAATTATGTGGTAGCATGAAAAAAATCACTAAATTCCTACCCATTTAGCTAAAACTACAACAATCTTCATTTCCTAGCAGCCACAGAGTGTAAGCATGCCCAAAATTTGTTTTGATTAGGCAGACAGAAGAGCTAGCCTCACTACCTGTCAGAATTATAGAGCTAATACTCTTGGAAGATACTTCTAGGCTCATGAAGGGAAAAAAAAAGAGGTTACTGGGTATAGTCAGCATCTACTTCTTGACGGCAATTTGTGTTTTCCTCTCTCTGAATGAATGACCAATTCCATGGCTAAAGGGAGTGCAGTGAACTGGATTTACCTTCATTATATCAAGGTTATACAATTATCTTCCTTATATCAAAGCTTTCCACTAAGTCCTGGTATCCAGACTGAAGAGATAAAGATTAGATGAGTAAACTATAATCTGGGTGAAAACTTTGAACAATCAGACTCAAAGAATAGCAGTCAATGAATCAAAGTGTACTTAGTGATCAATTATAAGACATGTTCCTCCAGAATTGATAAAAAGGATGATGCTTTAACAACTTTCATAGTGGCCTCCCTGAGGATTCACCCCTTTCAGGTTTTTGCATTACTTCAAATTGGGGATCATGGTTGATATTCTGGAGATGGGGGCTGTTCTTGCCAAGAAACCTCAACAAGCTGAAAAAATGGATTCGCAAGAACGTCATAATGATCAATAAAAACAAATACAAAGTCTAGTACTTGGCATGCAACAAGTCCATCTCAGCTGTCCAGGCTGGGAACAGACTGTCTTGATAATGTGTCTTTGGGAACTGACCTGGAATCGAGATATGCTTAAACAATGAAGACTAAATGTCTACTGGATTCTATCAGAAAGGGTGTGGCTGGCAGATTGAGGCACATGGTTATTGTTGTCCATTCAGTGATTGTGCGTTTGGTGTGTGCATCTGCAGCACTCTGTCTGGTTTTGGACCCCTGGTAAAAGAGTCATATCAATAAACAGAATCTAGTGGAGAATCACCAAGATGGTTGGAAAGGCTGAAGAATGTGTCATATTCTGAAAAGCTGTTGAAACATTGTTTGCTTAGCATGGAGAAAACAAGGATAGAAGGAATTTAATTTCAGTCTTTTATTACTTAGAATGGAGCTACAGTAAAGACAGAGCCAGATTTTTCTCTTGAATGTGTACAGCAAAAGATCAAGAGCTAGTAGCCACAATCAGCAGGAATAAAAATTGTCCTTGGATGTAATGTTCACTGTGAGAGGGGTGAAGCACTGGAAAAAGCTACATGGAGAGACAGAGGAATTTCCCTGACGTCCAAAATTCAATTGGTCAAGACCCTGGATGGCCTGTTTTAAGTAGGACGTTGAAAAGACCTGGGTCATCTGCCCTCCTGCAGTTTCCCCCCTACAGTAAGAATAGAAATCACTGACAAACCTTTTCACCAAATGCGCACACCAAAAATAATTTATGTTATTCTACTCCCTCTCCATTATGATATATTTTTGCCTGTTTCAAAGCTGAATCTTTTAACCCACTGTCCAATTATGAGGTAGTCTTGGTTAGTCAGCAAATGCAAAATTTCAGTATGCTCTCCTCCAGTCCAAATACAGCCTGAGTTACAGAACTGCCACTGAAGAGTCAGGTGGAAATAGGAAGAGTACCTTTAATGAAAAAGATAACCTTCTCACAAACAAAATGTGTGAATTGATTTCTAAATCTGCCCAAATAAACTTAACTCTGGAAAAGAAACAGAATGATTTTTTTTTCAAGTTTCTAAAAAATTGTAAGACAACAGATTTTTTTTTTAATTTTCCTTATTATTTTATTTTCTTCCTTTTCAGAGTAAAGAAATTCAATTGTCAGAAGAGTACAAGCAAATGAATAGTGAGATTTATCTGTAATACTACCAAGCTAATACTTCTGCTTCTGAGGGTTTTCAAGACAACCATTTCACCTTCTTTGATTGTATTAGTATTCAGCCCACACTGGAAAAAAAAAAACAAAACCAACAAAAAATAACCAGAAAGGGCCATGTTACAATTTCCATTGTTCTTGTTTGTGAATTGAAGCATAAGCTGACATCCTGTAGTAGAATCAAAGAATGAAAGGAACACAGTTCATAAACCTGCTTTCCTCAGGTTTCACCACTTCAGACTATAAATACAGGAGTACTTTCTACTCTAGTTTTGATTCCAAGAACAGGGCAACTTACTAATTCTAGTTGGTATTTTAAATATTACATCAACATTGGTGAGACTAATGATTTTACAGACATAGCAATGAATGAAGAAAAGCATAAACAGATGCACATATGTTAGAAATAATATACCTTAGACAGTCACAGGTGAAATAAAAGAGAAAAAGCAAAACCTGCATGGCCAGTGAATATGGTTGTACTATTTACTTTGAATGTAAGAGGCAGAAGTACTGCTTCTTTCAGGTTTAGATCAGGAATTTGAACTTGATTGTTCCTGGATAATTTTCCTAATAACCTCACCACTTTTAAACACTTCCTTGTCATTTATATATTAGTAATATATGAAATTATTTATGCATTTTATTGTAATAAATTTGACTTTCTACCAATCAAATGTCCTATGTGCTTGCAAGTGTGCTGTTCTGCATCTATCTTACAACCAGATTCATGAAGACACCAAAGTGCTTAACTTAGGTAATTCCAGGCTTTCACATTTGACAATCTCTTCACCTAGTCTTCTTCCTAAGAATATCTGTCATTCAACCTTCTCTGGTTATCCAAGTACTCCAGTGATTACTGCATTCCTCTGAGGTTGTGAGACACTTGGCTTTGTGTTCACCCTATGTGTATCTGGCTTCTAACTTAAAAGAGGACTTTGAAATGTAGTCTTTTATAATAACTGTGCCCCAACTATCACTTCATAGGAGCTTCTGGAACAGCTTATTCTGTGTATCCAGTTGATGTTACTCCATATTACATAACTTCATCAGGGCAGGCAAATGCTGCAATTCAATAGTGATTATGCAACCATGTGAAATGATCAAATTAAAGTCTATACTCCAAATCAATATTTCAATTATGGTACATGGTGGACCAGGTTCAGCACAAGACAATGAGAAATGCTATAGTTTTGTAGGAGTCTCGACGGGTACAGATGCCTAATTCCTGCTCAAATTCAGTAAAATAAAGATTTGTGCAAGGGTCACCCATATTTCAGAGTATCGGAGAATCTAGGTAAACACTGCTTCCTCCTTGCTATTTGTTGTGAGCACAGTTACTGAGCTTTATAATAGAGTTCATATCTATCAAACTTGAGTGAAGACAAGCATGCCTCTCCATCCTGATCAAGGTCTGATAGGCCCATTCTCTGCTGTTCTAGGAATTTCCTGCTGGTTGCACAAAATACCTCCATACTTAAATGAAAGTACTTATTATTACAAAAAACCCCAAACATATCCTACAAAAAGAATTGTCAACAGGATATCAATTGAAATAAAAACCTTTAAATAAACAACCACTTGAAATAATAGTAGTAATCATCTTAATAATATATTAGTATTCAAAGTACTTACCCCTCAAGGAGTTTCTTGTAAGAAGCCACTTTTATTTTGTTACTGAAGCAACTGACATTTAAGCCAGGTGTAAGAACACCCTTCTCTTTTACAAATCAGTACAGGAGTAATATCAACTGTGAAATTTTTAAGCACCTGCATTACTAAAACAGAACCAGACACATCATCAACCAGCTGGGCACCTGAGGAAAAGGGGCAATGGCATTCAGATGTGTGATCTAGGATTACTGAAGTGGGTCTAAATTGACAGGTAGTTTAGTAAGTGCTCCCATCCAAGTTCTAGAACCTTTCCTGAGTACCCTATATAAACCCTCAAAGTCCTTTAATAAATGCCTTTTGTGCCTTCATTCCATCACTGTGTGCAGAGTGTGCTTGAGGTCATGTCAGTCAATGGCTCATCAGCATGGGTAGTTGCTGAGCAAGAGTTCTGGGACTCATCCATGGTTATCTTACACTGACTTCTCTGCCATTTTAAAAGGTACAGAAAAAATTACATTGATGGTTGCCTGTTCTTCTTTTGCAACTACTCTTACCCTGACCTTGTGGGTTAACCCCAGATCACTAAACTAAATCCCCACCAAGTCACTTTCTCATCACTAACCTTCACTCCCCCTTGGAATGGGGGAGAGAATTAAGAGAACAAAAAGAAAACTCATGGACCAAGATAAGGACAGTCTGGTATGTAGAGGAAGGAGGGGAAGAACCTCCCACCAAGATGTGCAAAAATCACCAGCAGCAGATCAATGCCCATTCAGTCCCGAAACAATGGCTCTCTTTGAAATACACAAACACACACATTTTTTTTCTCAACGTGATGTTACATGACATGGAGTATCTATGGTCAGTTTTAGTCAGCTGTGTCTTCTCCCAGATTCTTGCCCACTCTCAGTCTTATTGCTGAGGGGTAGAAGGAGAAACAGAAAGCCTTGACACTGTCCCAGTACTGTTCAGCAGTAGGTTAAACACTGGTGCATTATCAGCCCTGTTTTACCCACCAATATCAAAAGCACAATGTGGACTCATGTGAAGAAAAGTAACCGCATCCCAGGCAAACAAAATCAAACGCAGTGCATTTGGTTTTCACACCCTTCAGTTTGCTTTTTTTCCCCCCTGCCCCCCTCTCCCCCATTTACACTTTACTCCCATCTTAGTTACTGTCCTGACACTGCAGCATTCTATAGCAATGACTAATTGCAAGGAGAACTTTTCATCTTTTCACATAATCTGTTCCTCACATCTCCGTATTCATTTTTCTCTATTGATTTAATTTATGATAATTTTGAATGCAAAACTTGAGAAACTATCAAAATTTTTATAGACAGCTTACACTGATATGGCTCAAAGAAGTGAACAGTTAGATAAGACTGGCTGATCACACATTCAGAGAGATCGATAAGGTTCCCTTGCCTAGAGAAATTAAAGTCTTACAAAAAAAAAGGAACTTATTGCTCAAAACTACAATGTAATTATTTAGGCAACAAATTTCTTAGAACTCACATACTTGATTTCTCTTGTCAGCTCTACTTACCTTCTGGAAACAAAAACCCTTACAAATTCAAAGTTTGTAAAGGAAATTGCTTTTCTTCTTTGCCTTTTGTCTGACTAACTACTGAATCTGAAAGTGACATAACTGACATCATGTAGCAAACCATTTTCTGAGCAGGTGGCTTGAAAATTGTACTGACATTATTCTTATTAGGACAAAATGTAATACTTCCAGTACTGATAATATTTGTAGTGTAATTTGCAAAAGATTCCCCTCCCCCCACAAATAGCTGTTCAGCTTCAGGAACATCACATTTCTGTTAGAAAATTATGCATAAATGTATGCCACTGCCTTTTTTTAAATAAACAAGAACCAAAATATAACATCTGGTTGAAATGGTTCCTCATTATCACAGGCTTTCTGAGCAAGAACTGATAAGTAGATAATATTTTTGAACAATCAATAGTTCTGTAACTACTAGCTTCAGTGCAATGCATTAGGTAATTAATGTTCAATGTTTTGAAATTATATTATTATCTTAATATTAGAATTCAAATATCTCAATAAATATATTCTTTATTTTCTTGGATACTCCAGCTGGAAATTCCTTTTCTTTTTGCTACTGCAATCTCCAGTTCCACAGCTTTGTCTATAAAAGAAACCCCTCAATCCATGCATAAATTCTTTTATATCTAAGAACTTCATAAATACAGAAGATTCTTGTGTAAGAAATTAAACTGCAAAATCAGAATACAGTTCTTGCTTAGAACTGTTCCATTTGGGATCTTGTCCTAGATTACCATGTTTAATAAATATTTTGCATTTCAGGCTGAATAAAAGCTGTAGATATAAATATAGTGAAAGGCGAAAGAATGTTTAAAATTATTAATTTACATATTGAAGATTTTCTCTCAGATAACAGGCTAGAGGTAATTATTTCTTTCTTTCTGTAACTTTTGGGGGTTTTGTTTTAAATTCCTCTTATGCCATGTGAATTTCCCTTTTTCTGAGAACAGCTGCCTATTGAATTCAAAACTTCAGCTATTGTAACATTCTTCAAATAAAAAGCTTTGTGATTCAGCAGTATTATCTAACCGTAGGCTTATTACTCAATTTTCTCCATTGTTGTCAAGGAACAGAAGTTTTTTAATCATTTGCAATTTTTTTTCCTTTTTTTTTTAAATGTTAGTGTGACTATAGGGAAAGGTACATAACAAAAGTTCAGAACAAACTTTATGTTCTTTATAATTCAGTAAAAATGCCTTTTATCTCAATAAAAAGGACTTAAACTTAATTGAGCCCTTTATTGGTACAAAAGCATTCTGCATAGGTCAATGAAAATCTTAACAGTGATGCAGCTGACTGGTTGATATAGAATAGTGGACCTTTAGGTCCAAATCTCCCAATTTTCTGTCCATGCCCATGTCTCTGCAAAACCTTACAGAATTCATTCATTGTTTATAATTCTTGCTTCTATTAGAAATTAAGTAAATATTACTTCTACTTGCAAAATTTCAAGGGTTTCCAAGAATTAAATCTTTTAAGATTTAAAGTGTGTTCTCTAAGAAGGATACTGGCAGTATCAAAGAACAGTTCTTCAAGGTGCTGAAGGTTTTAAAGGCTGATGGACTCACATGAGACTGCAGATACCAAATGCAAGATCATGAGACCTTTCTCAAACATGCATAGTTTTGATTAGTAATATAAATCAAATTAAGCGCTGTTTTATGACCTTTAATCACAATTCAGGAAAAGCTAGTGCTGTTAGCTGACAACAAGCCAATTTTTCCTGTAATGGTAGCTATTAAATTCCTGGGAAACCAAGTCATCCAATTCATGCCAATTAATCAGATACATTGGCTAAGCAGAACTAATATCCCACTTTGTTATCAGGGCCCATAGTTAAATATAATATCTTTTCTAGGATTCTGTTTTTCAGCAAACCCAAGGGTTTAGGCCTAGATTTCTTTGCATTTTGTTATTGGTGTTCCAACATGCTTTTAGTTGAAAACTTTCATCTTCCAGTTTTGTAGTATTGATGACAGTTTGTAAAAGAAATGAAGGAAATATGTTGTGGTCTTTTAAAGTATCTGACACTACCTAAAGGTAACATCTTGAATGGAATATTATACAACAAATGCTCTGGAAAGATGTATTTCTGTCACATCAAGGTAAATGTGTAGATTATAATGATGTGTTTCTGAAGGAAGGAATATTTCAGAGAGAAGAAAATTAAGAATAATCCAGCTAGCAAAGTATTACATCACATCTAAGGACAATTAACTTCGTCCTGTCAGAGATGACTTCTTCAAACTTGTTTGAAAACCTTGTGACATTCATTATAAGGAATCTTCACAAGGAAGGTTAGTGAAAGTCTTCCTGAAGTTTAGTAGAATCTGTGCTGAACAATAGTAAAATATTGAATATGTTTGCAAGATTATATATCCAAAATAATAACATGTCCATCAGCCTTCAGATATTGAAATATTCATTTGATTTCTGTCATCATCTAATGGGTCAGTGGCACCTGCTGGCTACCACATGTAAGTTAAAACATTTTGCCTATGAATAGACTGTATGTAATGATTTTACTCATAGCTGGCTTTGTCAGTCTTTCACCCTTACTTAAGTAATGGAAGGAACAGCCCAACAGCTAAAGGCTATGTCGGTAGTCCAAAGGGCTGCCATGAGTTTAGATTTTTGGTTCATATATTACTGTCCACTTTTCTCAGACTGCAACACTGATGATTGTCAGGAAAGAGGACATCAGCTTTTAGTGGTAGGAGACATGGGACTCCTTGATAAGTACCTAAAGGTCTGAGAACTGAGTGAGAACACAGAAGGTAAAAAGCTTTACTGAGCAGATGGGAAGGAGTAGGATAGTGTGGGTATATTCAAGACTATCTTCCTTACATGAAAACTATGTAGAATCAATTCCTTGAGGGATCCTGTTTTCTTCATGTGAAAACTATGTAGAATCAAGCCCTGAGGGATCCCTAAGGACAGAGTGCACATGGTTCTACTCATGATTGACTACTCTAGGGCCATGATATGTAGGGAACTCTCTTTCCTGCTTCTTTACAACAGCATGGACATTTTCCCTGTGAATCATGTAGATAATAGGGTTACAGCTCATGTCTCCAATCTAACTAATCTCAGCAGAACTTTGTCACTGATATAAACTTCATTACAAAATAAAATGGTGTATTCTATCTTATATATTTGAACAATTCCACAGTGACAGAAGAACGACAAGACAAAAGTTTCATGACGTAGCTGAAGACTAAACATCGAAATTAGGTGAAGATTTAAATCTCAGGAGTTCTCTTAACATCTGAGACAAGTAAAATGCAATTATACATGAAACTTTGTTCCCATGACAGTCAGTTGTTAAAGTCTGCTATTCAACAGCAGCAGTAGCAACCTTAAAACACAATATGATTCAGCAAAACTTAAAGATCCTGGGTAAGGCCCAAGAAACTCTTGGTAATAATTTATAAAAGTGTGAGTGTATACAGGTGTTTTCTTGCAATATTAGTTCTGAGGTGCTTATAAGCATAGAACTATAGAGTCAGAATCATAGAATGGGTCAAAGATCACTTACTTCCTCTGCTGTGAGCAGGTGCCTCTCTCTCTAGATCACATCATGGGGCATTCACAACTTCTCTGGGGAACGTCTTCTAGTGTGTCACTGCCCTTATAATAAATAATTTTGTCCTTATGTCCAACATAAAACAACCCTCTCTCAATTTAAAACCATTTTCTCTTGTCCCTTAATAAAGATATTGAACAGTGCCAGTCTTGGTACAGTCCTCTGAGGGACATCAGTTGGTACTGATCTCCATTTGGACTATGAGCTGTTGACTGCAACTCTTTGGATTAAGATGTTCAGGCAATTTCCTATCCAAAACATCCATATGTCTCTGATATAGCAGCAAGAATGTTGTGTGGAATCATGTACAAAGCCTTACAACAGTCAAGATGGATGACAACAACTGTTCCTTATTCATCTGCCCAGTTACTCCATTGTAGAAGACTACTAGATTAGTCAGGCACTATTTGTCCTTGGTGAAGCCAATAGTGACCTATTCTGCTTGCAGCTTGCTGTGCTGCTTTTTCAGCAGATGTCAGAGTGGCTGAAATCCCCTAGCAGGACCAGGGCTTGCCAGTGTGATACATTGTGTAGTTGAAGTGAGAACATTTCATTGACATCCTCCCCTTAATCAGGCAGCCTTTACTAAATACCAGCCCACTAGATTTCCTTTGTTGTCTTGGTCTCTACTTTCACTCATAAACTCCTAACCTGTGCATTACTGCTTTTCAAAGACAGATTTGTGCAGTCAACTCATCATTTTAGGTAAAGAGCAACACCTTTACCTCTGTTCCTCATGAAAAGTTTACAGCCATCGATTGCAGTGTTCCAATTGTGAGATTCATCCAACCAAATCTCATGACAGTGATCACATTATATATTTCCAGCTGCGCAGTGGCTTCTGGCTCCTTTTTGTTACCCATGTTGTGTGCATTGGTATAGAGACATAGTTGGTTGGACTGTTGACTGCCTCACCTCTTCAGTGGAACCATTTTGGAGAGCTTGAAGGTGTATGTCACTACTGTGGTAAGTGTATTCATCCACTCTGTTGCTTGTGAGTACATAAGGATTCTGAGCCTATTCCCCAAGTTCATTAGTGTAAAGCATAATTCACTGTCAGCCAACCTTCCAGCAAAGCATTGCATCCTTTTCCAGATAGGTGGATCTCACTTCTTCTCAGCAGTTTCTACTCACCTAAGAATGTCCATGACCATAGAAGCCAATGCCCTAGTGATGACCCATTCATGAAGCCAGGTATTGACCTACATGGTGCGTCAACTTCTGCCTGCACCTCTATCTGGCAAGATAAAGACCACTTGGGTCCCTGTCCTCCTCACTTGTGACACCAGGGCTCTGAAGTCCTTATTGAATTTTTCCAGGTTGTGCTTCACTCTGCCATTGGTGCCCACAAGGAAAAGACGTACAGGATAGCAATCTGTTATTTTAGCCACCTGTGGCAATCTCCCTGTGGAATACCTGATTTCAGCTCTTGGACAAGCAGAAAACTTCTTTTAACTGTATATCAGCCCAGAAGATGGGTGCCTCAGCACAGAGTCACACACTACTAGCACTCTCCACTTCCTTTTGCATAATTTAGTATGTGCAACTGGTATGGTCTCCTACAGCTTCAGCCTGGGTGACTCCAGCAGAGCACACCTTGCACAGGTGGAGCTGGCAGGCTTCTCCACCTGGAACCATGGGGTAGTTTGCAGTGCTCCACCTGGGCAGCAGCTTCCCTAATAGGAAGCTTTGTCTTAGTGGTGACCTTCACTTGTCCCTAGCTAGCGTGTCTGGCAGATGAATCCTGTCTGCTTTGCTTTGACTCCACCACCATATTCTGAAGATGTCGAAGTGCTGCCTAATAAGCCCTTCTACTTCCCTGGGGTCCTCAAGCTGCTGGGGCAGCTTGCACAGGTAAGAATTAGCTGGCATATCTGTCAGGGCTGCAGCCTATACCTGAGGGGGAGCAGAGCAGCAGCCTGGCAGCTGGCACAGTGCACTGTCCTTGCACCAACTGCACAGTGAACTGCCATGACACTCCTCTCAGACACCTCCTTCTGTTTGCACAACCTGATCATGTCACTCCTGGTCATTGACACTCCCAAAGGACCAGTTTTGTGGAGCTTCTCCTAGTTTGGACTGGACATGGGTACAGCCAGCTTTCAGAGACCTTGAAATCCTCCTGCTTTTCTCAGCATGCCAGAAGAACAGCTGCTGACACTGCTGCTGTTAGCATGAAACTAAATCATTAACCAAGAGATACTGGAGATCTGGAAGTGTTTGATTTAAACTATTTTGCAACAGTTACTTATGGGAAACAACAGCAACAAAATGAAATTAAACTATACATGTTATTTTTAGCAATGGCAAGGCACACTGCAAATGTCTCAAAATATAAAATTAATGTATGTAAACTTGTGATTAGGTTCTTTTAAAACTAAAATAAACAGCTACTAAAACAAATAATATTAATACTTGTAAACAACTCAGAGATCCCATAGGATAAAAGCAACTATACAAATGTAAATCATTATTCTTACAACAATTCTGGCTAACATAAATACTGTGCAAAATGTTACTACTGAGGCATTTTTAATACAGTTGAAATACCTTTAAAAATATTTAAATTATCACTCACATCTAGTCAATGTGTATTTTGGACAAAACAGCTTTAAACTCTATTCTAAAGTGTGTATTTTAGAATACATGATAGATTTTCCAAGACACAATCCATTATATAAGTTTTGCATTTATTCATAGTACTGTCTAAAGCTTTAACAGGAAAACAGTCCCACAGCTACCGCTGCGCCACATAATGCAGGAGGCATACTTAGTGCCAGCCAGGGTGAGGCAGCCATTCTAGCTTTCTTAACTGTCTGCTATCTACTATCTGTAAGATCTGCACCTCAATCAGTCATTTTTATACATTCTTGCTCAAATAGCAGCATTTTAAAAGGATGCCCATGGTTCTTTAGGTATCTGTATACCTGCATAATGGCTTGGCTCAGGCCAACCTTTTAGTCTTACTTCTATGGGCCTTAAAATGCACTTAAATTGGAATCACACATGCTTTACTGACTTTAGTACACATCCACTGAGGAAGTTAAATGCCACCCTGACACCTGATCCCATCAGATCTCAGAAGCTAAGCAGGGTCAGGCCCGGTTAGTACTTGGATGGGAGACCTCCTTGGAATACCAGGGCATGTAGGTTCTAGTCCTGAGGACTCCACTGTCACCGTCCAAGCTCGCTTGGCCATGGCAGATGAACCTTAGGAGTTAAAGGGTGGGGCCAGTTCCAAGCATGCTGTGCCTCACCTAAAAAATCCACTGTGCAGGCTCAAAGGACAGACCCATGTGAGTAGAGGCCTTCCCAAATCTTTGTTTGTGAAGCCCAGCCATACATACATACAGATCCACTGACACATGCAAAACTTCACTTGCTCTCAATTAGTATTTTCTGAAACCAATATTTCATCTCTTACTGTACGTATCTGAAGGATACTTTGGCTAGAAAATGTCAGACTGCACTGACTGTATCACAGGTTATTTCTAAACCTCTGTATTTTATAAGGTTAAATATTTTGTTAGTGAAATTGCATAAGAAAGCTTAAGCTTCAGTGCAAAACAAACCCAGAAAAACCTCCCAGAATGTACAACTAAGCTATAAGCATGTGGAAGCATAAGGTTACAATAGAAATGTTGATGCAATCTGAACCATAGCTATTTGAACACAGCAACTGTAATTGGTCCCATTATCAAAGACTTGAACTGCCTGTGTATTTCACAGAACTGATTCCACTATCTGATTGTAAATTGGTTCTTAACTACTGCTTCAGAATGTTTCTGATTACAGAAAAAGATTCTTTGTGCGTTATTTTGTTTCTTTTTTTATGTATCTGGCACGCACATATTTCCTTGAACAGCTTCTGTTTTCAGTACTTGAAATAATTTCATTGTTAATATTACAGATTGCTACCTCTTCTGTTTGAGAACACAAAGTGTAATTGTACTAACAAATTTCTCTACTTATGTACCTGAGATTCCGGTTTGTGGTCCCTTCCAGCTCACATACATTTCATGTCCACTTTTTTCACCTACTAAAGGATGCAAGGGATTGCACATCCCTTCCTCTCCAGCTCCTGCTATTATAACAGTAGCAGTCTAGTGGAGGAAAAGTAACTATTCTCAAACTTCTGCATATATGCATGTGGTTAGACAGATGAGGACAAGGAACCAAAATTGGCAGAACTGAATATGAACACTAGCAAAGGTTCTATGATGCCCTTTTGAGCAATCTTCCTGAACCAAGCACAAGACAAGCACAGATTATTTCTCCCTTCTTTCTGTAACAAAGAGAAAATAGATTTTATGTGCAAGAATTATAATCTGCTTCTTGGTTTCCACCTCAGGAAACACAGTTATATACCAAGGAGGTTGCTGGCAGAGTTAGAATTAGCTCCTTACCATGCGGAAACACCAGTTTCTTTGATTTGTAAAATATCTGAGATGACGCATTTAGGATGACCTTTTCCTCACATCAGTGAACACTCACTTAAAAGTGTCATCCTAGGACTCACAAAGATGATGCTGAGTTATCTAGTTTGTTGAAGCAGGAATTTCTGTATTTTACTTTGGTATGAAATAGAAGTGATGTGTTCTTCTTCTAGAGCACTGCTGCTAAATAATTTTCAGAGCATTTCAGTTTTAAGATATTTTCAGGTCATTTTTTATGTTACAGTCATATTTTATCAGTAGACATAGCTCCCAGAATGTTACTGAAGAGCACTTTTCTTTCTTGTTTGTGATAGAGTTAATCCAGCTCCTATTATTTGTAATGGGCATCTATCAGATTTAATTTGAGTTGATTCAGATATGTAAACTGCACTCCTGGTCACTGCTGTCCAGTGCTACAGTATGTAAGTAAATAATTTTCATCTAAATGAGCAACTACTGTGCAACACCACTGCAAACCTTTAAACGTCATATGAAAAAAAATTAACAGATTTCGTAATGTTATCTGTGAATGATAACTTACATCAGCTATGAATATGACTCAAATTGTTCTTCAATAAGTCTGTGAACTGAGGATTATTCACAAATTTATCACAAAATTCCAGAAATGTTGTCTGACAGGTCAGCTTCTCAAATGCCTTCACTAGCAGGCATTCTTGTGCATTTTTTGTGCTGTAAGAGTGAAGTATGTACCTGCCTGGCCTTTTTATCAAGGAGCAAACTCCATCCAAGTTAAAAGACTTGTGGAAATGATGAAGTGATTTTCAACGAAAGAATTTCCAGTAGAGGTGATGTATCCACTAGAAATGTCACCTGTGTAAGTAGCAGTATACCAACTGCTATTATAGTACAGAGTTTAGAGAATCATAGAGCAAACCTAAAGCTGATTGTAAAATACCAAGGTGCCACATGTTGGAAACAAAGCATAAGAACATGAAATGAGTTGAAAGATCTTGAAATCTTTCTAAAACACTTCAAATGAAATGATCAATATCACAGAAATTCTGGGGAACAATTTTTTTTCTTGAAGTGTTGATATTCCAGGAAAGACAAGTAAGGAAAGAAATACTATACATATACTCATCATGTTTATGTCTAGACTTTAGTAAGAGTTAAGAAACTAATATTCTTTATCCTGCTAAAATAAAAACAAAAAAAAAACAACCAAGAAGAATCAATTAATGGCTGTAATATATACAGACCTTTTGTGAAGAGCTTGATGAAGCATTTCTTAACCTATTCAAAAATTAGAATGTGATAGCAGCAGAGAATTTTAACCAAATATTTTTTGGAAAAATACTATGACAGGCAATAGGCTGACAATCATGCTCATGAAATTTACTGGGAAAAAACTTTATTTAGGAGGTTAGAAGGGGACCGACCAACCAATTTAGATTTAGTACCACCTCAAAGAGGAATTGATTGAGATACCAAAGGTTCACTGTACTATGGGGTGAAAGCAATCACAAGCTGATAAAGTGAACTACCCCAAGGAAACAAGTGTTAAGTTTAAGCAGTATAACTTTGTACTCAGGGTGTGGTTAGTGACTTGAAAAGCAAAAAGAAGTCATATAAAAATGTACTGTGGGTTGTGGGTCACATAATTAATTAAGATCAGAAAGAAAGAATCCATAGCTCTAAGGATAAATCCAGAAATACAGTAGAGGATATGAGTATCAATTAGCAAGAAAAATTAGAAAGGCTCTAAAACTGCATAAGAAAATAACTAGAAAAATACTGATCCAAGTCTAATGGAAAAAGACCACCAAATTGCAGTGGTCTGTAGTAAGAGGCTTAATACAATTGCCAGGAAATACTACTTTATTAACAACTAAATAAACTACAATCAAACTCAGAAGCTTAAAAGTTTCAAGAAGCCTCAGGGGCTCAGGCAGGCCAAGCCCCCAAGCCACAAGCAACAAGCAGCAAGCAGCGGAAAACACACGGCAGCAGCAGCAGCAACAGTAGCAGCCTCCCTTAACAGATGGCTTAACTCTTTATGGTCTTTTCCTTTGTTCACCCACACATGTATCACTTTTAATTGGCAAAAAGTCTTTGTGCACGCCAGTTGACTCTAGTTCTGATAGGTGGCTGATATCTATCTTTGTGCTGGCAGTTCTCAAGCTTTTGCTGGCAATTCTCAAAACACATCTTGTTATTTTCTGCGTCTGTTTTTCCTTCTCTCTGGTTTCTCATGCCATAATTAAATCCACACAAGGCCAAGGCTGTCTGCAGCCCAGGCTTCATCCTCACCAAATAACATCTGCGGCCTTCTCTTCTTTCTTTGTCAAAGTCTGAGTTGAAGCTAAATTGCAAAAGTAGTGTTTAACAAGAAGATGGTGATGCAGATATGATTCTGGAAAGAAAAAATAATTGGTGATAGTTGTGTTTGAGTTGCATTTCTGAAAATCACTTTAAAGTATTTATGGCACTGTGTGAAGAATTTGAAACATGAATGGTATTTTTAGAAAATGCAGTAAGTAGGAAAAACCTTAGAGGACTGAAAATGGAGCAAAAGAAAATCATAGGCCTATCTTCAAAAGTGTGAAAAAAGAGAGGGACAAAAGACCTGAACTGGTCTGCTCTTGTCCCAGAACTATTCCAGAATAAATATTAAAGTAGTGGCTACATCCAGATGATTAAAAAATAGTTGAGAGAAATATTTAAATATTAAAGTCTTAGTTTAATTTTTCAATAAAGGTACATTTAAATTAAAACAAAGAAATCTGTATGTGTGAAATGCTAAAATGTGGACACAATGTACCATACCATTTACCGTAATGGGGCAGTGGAGCAAAGCAAATAACTGGATGCCAAGCAGTGTTTGACAGAATTTTTCTCTCAGCCCTCTACAAAAGGGAATACAATTATTCAGCTCTAGTTAGCATTAGTGATCCTTGGTTGTGATAGCACAGCTAGTTTTAGCCACCACACTTAAAGAGAAAAAACCCAAAGAGCCTACAAAGAGGATGACATATATGGCAAGCATGTGAGAGAGTACATGAAGCAAAAAACAATCACATCGCCTTTGCTGGAGGCAGGAAGTGGGAAGACATAGTCTTCTAATTGTAATGGGTTGCTATGAAGAAGTAATGAAGACCATAGGAAAGGACAAGTATAAATCAGTTCCTTTTGTAATAAAACCTACATATAGTAACTTCCTTTTTAGTGTTATGAGGCAGTGGAGAAACCTACTGCATGTTACCATAAAACTTTTTCCACAATAGAGCAGATTAGAAAAATATTTCTTAGGATGTCTTCACTGTCTGGTGATGACTCAGGTGATTTTTCAAGCTTGCTTCTAATCTTACAGTTGTACAATTTTACTTCCCTTTCATATTGTCTTAGCAGGAGTGGAGTACTTTTTGTATCTAGAATACAACAGAGGGTATAAGATAGTTTTATGCAATATATTTTATGCCACTGCTAACAATTCATTAGTGGCCATTTAATGCAGACATACAATATTTTTAAACAGTTTTCAAAAGAAAAAAACTGACAGTCTCTTATTTAAATAATAATTACAGAATTATAATGAAATAATTGTATCCAGATTTAAAAAAAAACAAAAACATTTTGCCTATATCACCCATATCTTGCTACTTTTACTGTTTAAAGTGTGGTGTAATCAGATTCAGAAATGTTCTACATGTTGATATTTTTGTACTGTATATTAAATAGTACTTTCAAGATGTTCTTTTGAGTTAACTATTTTAGGGGTTGTGTTATCAGAAATTCAGATTATACATAATAGAAAAGTGAGTGACACTAGAGCCTGAATGAAGACTTCGCAAAGACTTCTCCTGAAGAACTACAAGGCAGCCATGTGACATATGTTTTCTTGAAGTTACAGAGCAAGACATTCCTGGTGCTAAATCAAACATAAAAATCAAATTCCAATGTATTTCTGCCTTTAAACAAATGGGTTTAGAGCCTATGTAAGCCTAGGTTCAAATGCATGGCACAGGCCAATTATATTACTTACATCATAGGATTATCTTCCCAATTAAAAGGAAAATAAAAAGGTCAGGGTATTTTTAGAAATCTGATTAATTGATTAAATTGCTGGCTGGCTGCTACTGTCTTACTCAGCTCCCTGCAGTAAAACTATCAACCTTTAATCACTACTCATTTGTTTGAGGCATTAATATACAACTAGCTTTACAATGCTATTCTTTGTAACTAATTTCATGTGCAGACACCTGTTGGCCAGAACTGCATTTTGAGATAACAGCAAATGTGTTCAAAAATCAGCTGAACAATTGATTTTCATATTAGTGGGAAAAAGTAGTGTTTCTTAATACAGTTTAACATCATGAACTGTAGAGGAGTATGGCTCTTCATAAATGCAGCCTGAAGACAAATGGTAGAATTCCTATTCAGAGGGGAAAAAAAACCCCAAAACTGGTTTTCTAGGTATCTACACCTTTAAGAGGAGTCTAAGTGCTCTTTATAGTAAATAGAAATCTGAGGGGAAGAGAGTCATGCCTGAGCACAGGTGTCAACACTCTTTCCCATGCCATAAAGTATGCTACGGCATCGAGCTGCAGCTTTAGTATGGACTTGCCATAGGACCTGTGCCACAGGTCGCATTTTTTAGGTAACTCAGTTATGTCAGGGTATTTCAATAACGTTTAATATTTCTACATTAATGCATTGATACTATTACTGAAGTCCAGGAAGTCTTCACTGAGGTCTTCCAATATTTTAAGGGGACTTACAAAAAAGAGAGAGAACAACTTTTCATGTGGGAAGGTACTGATAGAACAATGGGGAACAGTTTTAAAATAAAAGAGGGTAGATTTTAGATTTTAGGAAGAAATTCTTTACTATGAGAGTGGTGAGGCACTGGAGCAAGATGCCTGGAGAATTGTGGATGTCCCATCACTGCAAATGTTCAGGGTCAGTTTGAATGGGTCTCTGAGCAACCTGGTCTAGTGGAAGATGTTGCTGCCCATGACAGCGAGTTGGAACTAAATGACCTTTAAGGTCCCTTCCAACCTAAGCCTTTCTATGAGTTTATGATTCTATGACTTCTTAATACTACATTTGTATTAGAGAAATAAAATATTTATCCAGACAGACTTTATCCAGACATCGACCCTTTTTACTCCTTAACAAGATTTTATTTACCGACAGATTAAATTCATTGACTTTGAATACCAGAGAATGGAAAATGTGCTAGTTTTGACTTTATGTACAAAACAATATTTGAAAACTTAACACAAAATCTCTTTTTTTTTTGTTTTCCAAAGTGATAATTACTTGTGGTTTGAGTTTTATTGTTGTTTTTTTTCTGTTTGCTTTTAAAGAGAAGTTACATATACTTGTATTTGAATGAATAAATATTAACATTTTAAAGAGTGCTCATATTTTAGCTATATTTTAAAATAGCATGTTAAATATTTAGCTTAAGAGATCTGTGCCAGGAAAAGTTGTCAAAAAATCTGTGTGATATTTTTAAAGCTTCCATAAAAACATCAAAGTAAATTGATCAGGTTTAATGAAAGTTATGTGCCTGATTGTCCTACTACCAGTGGCTAAACCCAGCTTATCACTGTGTGGGTGTAGCCAAAACTCACTCTGTCATTTTCCGTGAACTGTTAATAATGGACTGCTAATAATTGGCTGTTTGCAGCAGCTTCTCAGGGCACACCTGACACCTCAGGCTACAAGCTGGGTGTTAGAGAACCCTGCAAAATGGGAGGGTGTTCCTGTCTTCACACCAATGACTCAGCTGTGATAACTCCCCTCTGACGAGGCATTAGCACCTTCACACCCAGCCTGAGGGGTCATGTCTGCTAATGGGCCATCAATGATTCCAAAAATATCTCATGACTCACAGAGTTAAATCACCCATTGTGAAACTTCCTGCCTTGGGGGGAGGTACTGGGCATTCCCACCTGAACCTCAGCATATATAATTTTGTGTTTTAGGACTTCTGGTACCACTTGTCGGATCTAGAGGAGGACCAGAACCCCAACAGGACTGCAACTGCCACTCTCAACCAGACTGCGACCGTCATCCTCACCAACAGGTTTTCCTTTTCTTTTAATTTGTACTGGGGGGACCACATGGTGCTCAGCACATGGGCTAATGAACACCATTCTGTAGACGCCCCAGAGTGCTGGGTTATATATCTGTTCTTTTGTGGGTTAAACCCAATTCTTTCTCTGTATCACTGTATTTATTGTAATCTTTTTATTAAATTGTAACTCTGACTTGTAATCTGTTTTTGAGTTGGGCTTCATTTCTACTGTCGGTTTACCTTTAAACCAGCACACTGATTTATTTACAAGTCTTGCAGCTCAGAAGGGGAGTATTGCTAGAGTATGTTTTATAGAACTCATTAGAAA
The DNA here is from genome assembly GCF_047495875.1 of Pithys albifrons albifrons. Lineage (NCBI taxonomy): Eukaryota > Metazoa > Chordata > Aves > Passeriformes > Thamnophilidae > Pithys > Pithys albifrons. The sequence goes on from NC_092460.1 coordinate 78,059,658, forward strand.
TCACTGAAATCAGATTGAGTTGAAAGAAAAAAAAAATACAATAGGTCTGTTTCATACTTTAGCTGGAAAAAACATGTGTGGCCTTAGCAGGAAGGTGGAATTGGATAATTTATGACCTCGAGGAAGAATATAATTTTAATGAGAGGTCAGCTATTTAGGTAATTTTCTGTTGGCAGTATATGCATTCAAGATCCAATCTTTAGATGTAGGAGGAAAACCAAATTTTCCCAATTCTGAAATCTCCAACTTCATTAACAATGTTAGAAAAACGTTGATTAAATCAATTCTGAGTAATCCAAATGTGATTCCCTATTCTTTCCTGCATTTGAGTTTTACCTGAAAAAACCTCTGCTACTGGCTCATTTAGTAACATGATTATGAACAGACAAGGATAATGACTCATGACATGATGTGTTATTGTTAGTTATTTGACAGGCACTAAGGAAGAGACAAAGGTTCCTCAGTTTGAATATGCTATACCAACTAGATAGGTATCAAATCAACTTCTCTATTTTTAGACCTCTTTCTATTCCCTAAATTTACCTACTTTGAGGATCATGCTATTTTCTTAGAGGGGAGACAATCTCCTTTTTTTCCATGTGAAGATCAACCAGTATATGCAAGAGTAAAAAAGAATAAATAATATCTATAAAATGATAAGAAGCTGAGTGGTCCAAGATTATTTGGGATAATATTCATTTCAAAGACATGTCTGACATCATATTTGCAGTTTGGATCAAAGCTGCTGGCAGCTCTTTATTACAGATGGAGCAGTAGACATGATGTGATAGATAAGGTGATCAGTCCTGCTGTGCCTATATGCAAGATTTTCTGCTTTCAACATGAGTGGCTGTAAACTTGTTCCTTGAGTTCCTCTTCAGTAATCATGTGCTGGAAATCAATTACTTCCATATTTATATTGGCTAATGGGGAATTTTCCATCGCTTCAACAAATATGAATAAGGATGACAATCAATAGCAGTGCCTGAAAATTTGCCGTGGAATTTTGTGAGGATGGGAACTAGTGTTTGTTTCAAACCCATGGAGGATATTTAGATTTCTGTCTCTGTATACATCAGTAACTCAAGAGACGGTGAATATGGACATAAAAAAATTAGAAATTATGTATGTTGAATCAGAATTTAATAACTATTTCAAATGTCTTCTTTTTTCCCCCTTCAAAATCTTCTTCCATTTTCTGATGTCAATTTCCATGCAATATATTTTAAAATTTTAAGTAATTTTAAAAATTTGATTTGTGAAATTGGTAAGTTCGTGGAGTTCTAAACTCTTGATAATCAGTTTTAGTTAATTTGCTTTTGGAAGAAAGTAAAAAAAAATGCTGCTTTATTCTATTGCATAATGAAATAAGCATGACTGAAAATACCCAAATCAGTCCCAAAAATGAAACAATTTCTCCCCCTTTAGGCATGCAAGCAGAACTGAGACATTACCCACTCTTCTCCTTCCGTCAACTTGCTTTCATTGAAAACATACATGAAGGACTACAGATGGACATTATCCTGAAATTTCCCAAACATGGTTTCCTTTAAATGAATGTAGTAACCAATTTTTTTGCCATTTGGCAAAAGGGAAATGCTAGTGTAAATCTGAGAAATACATGGATCCATCTAACTGCAGGGGCAGAAAACACAAGTCTGAAATATAATTGTTCATATTGTGTGAGGGTCCTTAGAAGTAAGGAAAGGAAGATTTCATGTTTCACCAAGATTTCATCTTAACTTAGGTCACATGAGTAGGGTTCACAGACTTTCTTTAGTTCACTGACTTTCCAACAAATCAACACAAGCATTTACTTGCTCCATTTAAAATTAAAAAACTTACTTCTGAAACATTAAGCTGTCATAATCAAGGCAAATTCAAATCACAGATCTTGATTGCTGTACTTAAATACTTCTTTTCATTTGTTTCAGTTTACCTTTGCAAGCCTGGCTCCATGTGATTAAATACTCTTGATGACTTATGAGCTTATGCTGAGCAGTATCATCTCATACAAAGCATCACAAGGTAAAGCTACTGAGGATCAACACTCGCAAAGAAAGCACTTGCCCCAAATTCATCTTTCTTCATTATATTTGGACCTCCAGAGGCAATGGATTTTCAAATCAAGACATGAAAAATACTTTTCTTTTTTTAACAAGCACTAACAATTTATAGAAACAAGCATAATGCCCACTCTCAAATAACACCTAAAGATGATTTTTGAGCAGTCCTTGGAATTTGGAGAGATCCCACCTGATTGGAAGGTGGCAAATTTCCCAATTTTAAAGAAGGGCAAGAGGGAGGATTCTGGAAACTACAGGCCTGTCAGTCTCACTTCCGTGTCTGGTAAAGTTATGGAGAAGGTTATTCTGGGAGGTACTGAAAAACACCTGAAAGACAATGCAGCTATTGGTCGCAGTCAGCACAGCTAAATGAGAGGAAAGTCCTGCTTACCAAACCTGATTTCCTTCTATGACAAGGTAACCCACCTAGTTGGTCAAGGGAAGCCAGCTGATGTAATCTTTTTGGATTTCAGTAAATTTTTAATACTGCTTCTCACAGGGTCCTTCTGGACAACATGTCCAGCACACAGCTGGATAAACACATCATGTGGTGAGTGAGCATTTGGCTCACAGGTGGAGCACAGAGGGTAATAGTGAAGGGGGTGACATAAGACTGGTGACCTGTCACTAGTGGGGTTCTTCAGGGCTCCTCTTGGGCCCTGTGTTCTTTTACATCTTCATAAATTACTTGGCTGCAGGACTGGAAGGGGCACTAAGCAAGTTTGCAGATAACACAAAACTTGGAGGAGTGTTGACTCCCTCAAAGGCAGGGAGGCCCTGCAGAGAGATCTTGACAAATCAGAGGGCTGGGCAATCACCAAACCTATGAAGTTCAACAAAGGAAAGTGCTGGATTCTGCACCTGGGATGGGAAAACCTTGGTGTATATACAGACTGGGGAATGAGATGCTGGAAAGCAGTACCGTGGAAAGGGACCTGGGAGTCCTGGTTGATGGCAAGTTGAATATGAGTCAGCAGTGCCCTGGCAAGCCAGGAGGGCCAACCGTGTCCTGGGGAGCATCAGGCAAAGCATCACCAGGCAGTCAAGGGAGGGGATTTTCCCACTCTATCTGCACTGGTGTGGCCAAACCTTGAATATTGTGTGCAGTTTTGGGCACCACGATATAGGAAAGATACTAAGCTACTGGAGAGTGTCCAAAGAACAAGAATGGTGAAGGGCCTTAAGGGCAACCTGTATGAGGAGCAGCTGAGCGCACTTGGTCTGTTCAGCCTGAAGAGGAGAGCGAGAGGAGACTTCACTGCTGTCTACAACTTCCTTGTGAGGGGAATAGGAGGGGCAGGCACTGATTTCTTCTCTGTGGTGGCCAGTGACAGAACCCAAGGGAATAGCCTTAATTTGTGTCAGGGAAGATTTAGGTTGGATATTGGAAAGAGGTTCTTCACCCAGAGCGTGGTTTGGCACTGGAACAGGCTCCTGAGGGAAGTGGTCACAGAGCAAGTCTGACAGAGTTCAAGAAGTGTTTGGATGATACTCCCAGGCACATGGTGCGACTCTTGGAGATGGTCCTGTGCAGGGACAGGAGCTGGACTCAATGATCCTTGTGGGTCCCTTCCAACTCGATAGATAGATAGATAGATAGATAGATAGATAGATAGATAGATAGATAGATAGATAGATAGATAGACAGACTAGAGATAATATAGATAGATATATAGATATGATATATATTTTGTGATTCTGGAATATTATCCCATTATATTTTCTGTGGAAGATACACATTTTCCTTACAGAAAGCAAGGCGTTTTAAACCACCTTCATTTTTAAATGGCACTTTCTTTTTTAAACAATGCAAATAATATATTGAAAACTGTTTTTCATAATTTGTTCTTTGATCCAAAATCTATTTTTAGTATGTTTATTATCTTCTTTGTTTTCTCAGGAGTTCCTCTTTCACTAACATGGCATTAAAAACTTCATTTTCATTTACTAGTAAAAAATGAGTAGAGAAGCTGATGTGGTTTTTTTTAAGATGAAACCTCATTATCTTATCATGAGTGACTCTTGAAGTGGATGGATGATATAATATTACACGGATTTTTGGTTTTCTTTGTATTGATGTGATTTTCTTCCAGACATATTTCTTCATTGGTATAATTGAAAAAAATATTTTTCAGTGGCCATCCGATGCTGCTTACTATTGTTTGTTGCCTATAAATACATGGTGATAGATTAGAATACTGATAATTTGATCAAACACGAGAATTTTCATAATAGTGCAATTTCTAAAACAACCTATAAAACTTTCAGTGCCTCTAGGGCACATCTGAGAATTCAAACCTTCGTTAACACTTTCACTGTTCCTTATTTAAATTTAGAATTCTTTTTCCTGAAAAGTAATTTTTTTGTCAAATTTATTAATTGTAGTTCCAGTACTTTAAATTGAAACCCCACAATCTCCAATTTCAAATATTTTTTTTTGTTTGTTTCCCCTTAGAGAAAGTAGATTAAATGAAAATTCATGTGTAATATCCTTTGGATAAAACTGACCATATGATCAAAATCACAAAGCCAGTTGTTTTAACTGTCAACTAATGTCACTGGTATTGACTTGAAGGGTTATAATAATAAATTCAGATGACAGTATGAGAGTCTGCATTGATTTTTTAAGAATGTTAAACAGAGATTAATTCAAACCAGGGAATTTGCACAAGCACTAAAGCCACTACAGATTTCAGGGTATTTCACACTAAGGATAGGATCTTATAAGTGAAAATTCACAGTTCTAACCTTTGCATTCCTATTACATCTGAATTAAACATACAGAAGTGCAACAGCCCATGGTGTGAAATAGAAGCTGATAAACATTTTACAAATGCCTTTTTGATTTGAGTCCCATAGATCATCTACACAACAGGTTGAAAACAACCTGCATTTCTGCAGAAATTTCTGCTATATTCCAAGAATGAACACCTTTGAATCTCATTCAACTCACAATCAACTGATATTTTAGACACAATTTAGATATTTAGTTTATATAATCTGGGAGTTGAACCAAAAGTCATGGTTTGGTTTTATTTTGTCTTCAGTCTCCTACTGGAAGAAGTATCTTTCCAGCTTAGTCAAACTGCATTCTGCTGGTAAGGGGGAATCTGTATGACATGTAATGTTTTGTCTCAATGGAATCTTGTATGAACAGAGGAAACAGTACATTTTGTTGAGATTTTAACTACAAGATCGAAATGACATCTATAAAATTTCTTTTGTGTAAAACCTGATCCTCTGCAATATTATGCATGGAACCCTGTATATAAGGATACTCAGGAATCTTATAAACCCATTTCTAAGTTTCTGAAAAAAGTGTCCAGTTCATTAAACCAAAGACCTCAGGCAAAAAAATATAAGTCACTTGTATATATGGATTTTGATATGCATGTGTATCCATGTTAATATATAAATAGCTAGACAACTAAATGGACTGCTTTTGATTCAACAGCTCCATTTGTTGGCTCTCATGGTCTGCCCATACTCTGCAGCATGATAGGGATATACATCATTAAAGAAAAAAAAATTAAAAATGAAAGAATGATCAAATAAAAAGGCAGAAAAAGAAAATAGTCTCAAAGAATAATGTGCATGAAGCTGATGTAGAAAAATAATGAAATGGTGGCTGAAAGATGGATGTTTACAGATAAGGGGACATTGCTAGAGGAGAAATGTTCTGTACATTGTAAACATATTAGAATCTAGGTGCACTAAAATACATTTGCTTGAGCATAAATATATTTTTCTATGTAAGATTAACAATATAGATGCTGATATAACTGTCTAAACAAAAAAAACATATATCTGCTATAAAGGAAATGTTAAACAGCAAGTTTTTGGCTAAATGCCTTTTGTGTTGTAAATCCATTACCAGAGCAAATGTATAAAAATGGACTAAATACTGACCTTTTCATATCCAGTTGAATTTTCCAAGCTACTGCAATTAAATATAAAAAAGAAATTAAAAAAATCCATAAATTTATTGTATATGTGAAAAAAGATACAGATCATAATTTACTGTAAATACGAAGCTTTAAAAATGCCATCATGAAAGATTTGAGAAACACAGATAAAGATATTGTAATTAGTACAATTCTTGTTTCACAATCCTATAGCTTACAAGTCATCAATCAGTCCCACAGTATAATTTTTACATGCCAGACCCCATCTCTGAGTGTCCCAGGATTGTTTCTTTCAGTCATTGGGAATTGTAAGCACTGTGATACCTTGACCCTTCTGCTGATTTGACAAAGATATTTGAGTTCAGAATGCTGAGCCACGTATTGGTAAAATACTTCCTTATGGGCCTTTCCCACTCTCTTCATCTGCTCCATATCTCCATGTCTCTATTCTACACTTTTTAATCTCACCTTTTTCTGTAATGGAATGGTCTCTTCTTGACATTGATTTAGGAGTAATTTAGTTCCCAGCTGAAGAATGTGCTGTCTATTTTTTTCTATTCTTACAAGTGCTGAGCTGTTCATCTCAAATTATCTACCACAGGCTTTCTTCTTAACACATTCCCCTCAGCCTTCAAAACATGGCTAATACCCTTTGCTTTGTATCACATATCTAGCTGGTAAAATAAATGCTGCTGCAGGCTGGAACCAAAAAAGTTCATCTTCTCTCTGTGATCTTTATGTGCACATTTGTTGTGTTATTCTTTATTGTAACCATATACAGCACAGAAGAATTGTGGACATTGCACTGCACTCATTCAGCTAAACAACTACATGTCACATGTAGGCTGCCACCTCTGCTACATTAGCTGAAACAATGAAAGGTGAGGTGATCCATGACAAGGTCACATTCTCTGTGCTGTCTGGAAGCCCCACTACTGCACAGCTTTGCCAAAGCTTACCAGTATCTGACTCAGCATGTTTGAAACCTCTCTGTTGGTTAAAGAGTGAACTGCTCTCTCATTTCCTCTTTGTTGTATCATATGGACAGAGAAGAAAAACCTCAGATAATCCTCTTCTAATATTTCAAGTGTTTAATATAGTGAAATATAACATTATGAGAGAAAACAAAACAAAACAAAGGCCTTTAAATCTAAATAAACCCCTCCCCCATAATCATTACAATTAAATTTACAAACAAAATACAGGGCCCTGACTACTCATGGAACTGTTACTCATAGTTCTAGTTGTCCTGTTTGGTTTCTTTTTTTATTTATTTAAATGAAAAATTTCTCTCACTTATGATGTTAGTAGAAATCTGAAAATATGGCTGTTAGGCTACCAATGTTGAGGAACTATTTACATACAAGAAAGAAAAATAACCCATGTATTCTACCTTTCTGATTCAGAGATTATATTATGGTTAAAAAGAAGATGTAGTAGTAGTAAGTTATGAGGACAGCATTATAGTAATTCCACTGTATCATGGTTGCTTCTTTGTTCAATATGTGATTGGGATTAATATTGGGGCAACAACACTTCTCTTTTTAACAAGACTCGAATATTATCATTAATATTCACTTTTCCTGTGTTGTAAAGTGTCTTTAGAAGACTGGGTTTACTAAGGATACATTTTTTACCCTTTTTAACACAGAAATCTGGCAAGCTAACTCTTAGTGGGAATGAATGTGAGTACAACTTCTATTAGGATTTTTAGTTATAATATAGAACTTATAATTTGCATCCGTACGGTGTTTGATATAGTCTTTACTCAGGCAAATTCTTCCTCAGGATACCCGAATAAGAACTTACAAAGGAAGGGAACCATATGCAGTTTTGATTTTTAAGAGTTAAGGTTCATTCAATAGGGCATTTTAAATAAATAGAATTATTTTCATTATCTTCAACACAATTTTGGCAGACCCATATGGTTACATACTTGTATAATCTTCATATCAATTTTCATAATCTCATTGCCATTTTCCCATTCTGCTGAGAAACACCATCTTTAACATCTGCACAAACTGAAGACCACCTAGAAGCATTCGTTGAACTTGGCCAGCACATGACTTAATTTACAATGCACCTTCATTCATGGTGATAGGATGCATGAGTTAAAGTGCTTTAAAGTCCGCCTCAAAACCTTTTACTTCCTTGTGCTCATCATCATGGCTAGGCTTCGCGCACGAAGATTTGGGAAGGGCACTACCCACGCTTGTTGCAAGTGTGTTGGTGGCTAAAACGGCCAATACAGGATAAGCAGGTCCAGTCACAAAAGGCACAGCGGAACAACTCTTTAGGTGATATTGGTGAGGAACGGTTCTTTCTGCGTTCCCTTTTTTCCTCAAGACTGACTCTCCGTGCGTTCTCAAAGGAAGCAGCAGTGTTGTGAAAGGTGTGTCTCCATGAATCCCAATTGGAGGCCAGAGTGGACAATTGATGGCAGTCAATACGGCCAAGGCTGAGGTGTTGTTTCAGGGAGTCCTTGTATCTCTTCTTTGGGGCTCCTCTCTTGTGGCAGCCGGTGGCAAGTTCACCATAGAGCACAATCTTTGGGAGGTGGTGATTCTCTATCCTGGAGACGTGCCCTGCCCAGCGCAGCTGTGTTCTCATCAGCATGGCCTCGATACTGCTGACCCCTGCCTGTTCAAGAACGGACACACTGGTCACATAATCAGTCCAGTGGATGTTTAGGATTGAACAGAGGCAGCGCTGATGGAAGCGCTTGAGAAGTCGCGGGTGGTGGCGATAGATGACCCAGGATTCAGACCCATATAAAAGAGTAGACAGTACAATGGCTCTGTAGACACTAATCTTTGTACTTTTCTTCAGGTGTTTATTGGATCAGACTCTTTCATGGAGTTTACTGAAGGCTCTCTATGCCTTTGCTAGCCTGTTGTCTAACTCTTTGTCAATCTTACCATCTGAGGAAATGATACTTCCAAGATAGGTGAACTGCTGGGCTGACTTAAGCTCTGAATTGCCTATGGTGATGTGGGGATGATGAAAGACTTCTTGAGGTGCAGGTTGGTAGAGAACTTCTGTCTTCTTCAAGCTGACTTCCAGCCCAAAAAGCTCAGCAGCCTCTGCAAAGCAGTATGTTAAGCGCTGCAGAGCTGCTTCTGTGTGAGCAACGAGGGCAGCATCATCAGCAAAAAGCAGCTCGTGGACAAGGTGATTCAGGGTCTTGGTGTGGGCCTTCAGTCGCTTTAGGCTGAATAGGCTTCCATTGGTACAATATCGGATGTAGATGCCATTTTCTTCATCAAGGTCTGCTGTGGCTCTTTGGAGCATCATGCTGAAGAAGATTGTGAATAGAGTTGGTGCAAGAACGCAACCTTGTTTCAAACCATTGGTTATTGGAAAGGGTTCAGAGAGTGCATTGCCATATCTGACTTGTCCACGCTGATCCTCCTGTAGCAGGATGATCATTTTGGGGAACTTGGGGGGACATCCTAAACGTTCCAAGATCTGCCACAGGCCTTTTCTGCTCACAGTGTCAAAAGCTTTGGTGAGGTCAACGAAGGTTACATAGAGACCTTTGTTCTGTTCCCTACACTTCTCTTGCAGTTGTCTGAGAACAAACACCATGTCTGTGGTGCTCCTATTGGCTCTGAAACCACACTGGCTTTCAGGTAGAAGTTCTTCTGCAATAGTGGGTACTAATCTGTTCAGAAATATTCTTGCAAAAATTTTACCAGCAATGGAGAGCAAAGTAATACCTCGGTAATTTGAGCAGTCTGATTTTTCTCCTTTCTTCTTGTACAGGGTGATGATGACTGTGTCACGGAGATCTGATGGTAGTACCCCTTGTTCCCAGCAACGCACAAGCTTGTGGAATTTGGCATGGACTGCTTGACCTCCATGCTTCCAGATTTTGGGTGGAATTCCATCAACCCCAGTTGCCTTGCCAGTTTTCACCTGTTGTATGGCCTTAAGTGTCTCTCCCATAGTAGGGGCTGCATCCAATTCAATTTTCACCAGTTGTTGTGTAATGTGCTGAATTGCTGAGCCTTGGACTACACGGTTGGCACTGAAGAGAGTCTGAAAGTGCTCAGACCACCAGTTCAGGATGGAGGTTTTATCTGTGAGAAGCATTTGACCATCTGCACTGAGTAGGGGGCTTTGAACCTGGTGTGTGGGTCTGTACACTGCTTTCAGGGTCTCATAGAATCCTCTTTGGTCACCCAAATCTGCGCATAGTTGTGTCTTTTCTGCTAGGTTGAGCCACCGTTTGTTCTGGATGTCTCAAAGTTTCTGTTGGAGCTTACTGCATGCAAGACGAAAGGCAGCTTTTTTTAAATGGCAAGATGGCTGAGCAAGGTGTGTGGTTCTGATGTTCCAACATGCAAGTGTTAGTTTGAGCACACCTTTGCAGGCAGGTGTATGCCTTTGAAATCTCTTTGCTTTTGTTTGACTGCATGGAAGATGCCGGTTGGCCACGGTTATCCAACCGGGTGTGGAGATGAGCTTTGTTTAGGCCACCTTTGCTAGGCCCCTCTCCGTGTGGAGCAAGCAGTGCTGTCCCTAGAAAAGGCTGCTTGGTCATTCAGGATGCTGCCACAAGAGACTGTCATCTCCGGGGTCAAGTCTCGAATGACCAATATCCTGAACCACCTGCATGCAGGGTTGGGTCTGCGGCTTCCAGCTGCTTCCTATCACCTGCCATTTTCGACCCTCACCTGTCGCTACAGGGCTTTGCAATGTGGGTGAACCCTTCAAGCCTGAGGACTGGATTTTTTAGGCGAGGCACAGCGTGCGCAGAACTGGCCCCACCCTTTACTCCTAAGGTTCATCTGCCACGGCCTAGCGAGTTGGACGGTGACAGCGAATACCTCAGGACGTAGGTTTGGTTAGAGTATCCTTCTCTTAGATGGATGGCCTTACGGGGCTAAACGAGCTCCATCTGCCCGGGTTTGGGGTTGGAGTTGTCCTTCTCCTAGGATGGTTGCCAGATGGCTAGCGAGCCCATCCTGCCTGTGGACATACTTTTTCTGACCCTTCAGCTGAGACCTGTCTGGCATGGGAGACCCTACCGGTGGCACAAACCACCACCAGCATAGCTCTCAACCTCATGAGGGCACGCAAGCTTCTCCCCCGCGACAAGGGGGTGTCCCCATAGAAGTGTGCTTATGCAGCTCATGAATAGCCCACAAGTAAGTCAAGTCTCAGTGAAAATAAAGTGAAAAAAAACCATGTGGCTCATCTTTGATAATTTTGGATTCTCAAAATATACTAACATCCAGGATTTTCAGTATACTTTCCAAAGTTCTAGCTGAAGGTCGTCACTTCTTTTGGAGACATGCTTTTGCTCTTCTGACTAAAACATGTACATGTAGTAAGACATTTTATAGAATTGGCAGTGAATTAGTACTCATCTGATATTCTTTTTCCCACAACTTTCCAAAAGTGGAACAAAAATCTCATCTCAAACTCTGACAGTGTGAATTACTTTTCTACCTTTCAAGTATTTTTCCTCAGAACTTGTATAAAATTATAATAACTAAAGAAATGATGAATGAAAAGGAAATCAATTCATATTAAAATCAAGAAAGAAATTATAGAAATATACTTTAGGCCTTGCTCTGATCACTCCTTGCTTATGTCCACAACTAAGCTTGTTAACTCGTTTTGGACCAGAATATTTTTTTTTCTAACTATAACTGCCTAAGCAGTTCCTTTGTTTTCTTTTCAGTCCCTCAGAACATGCAGCAGAGGTCATCTTTTAACATCAAGTGCATGTTTCCAGTGGGACCAATTTCTAGAAACTGAAAGGTCTGGCTACTGATGGTGTGCTCTCACTTTTTCTTTATTGCCAAATAGCTAATAACAACTTTCTGCTCTGAGTTAGACAGTCAAACTTTTGCTAACTCTACTGTTAAGTCTACATTTCTGTGCTGTCAGAGAAGAAATGAAGGGAGAATAGATTCTGTTTTATTATTATTATTTTTATTATGTAGGTGTTTAGAAGCAGTAATGACAGCTCACCTTGGCTAAAAAATTATTCATAGCCAAGAGAAAATAGTGTTTATTCTAGATGTACAAAAAGCAAAATTAAAGACCAAATACATTGTCCAAGAGCCAGGCTTTCTTTTACATAGTTTGAGAGGCTTTATATTTCTTAAATTTCCCATATTAGTCACAAATACTTAAGCTGAAACTTTGGGCCAAATTTATTCCGCTGTATGTTACATGAGAAATAACCCATATGCTTGAAGTAAAAATTTGGTTACACTGGACTTGCTTTGTAGCATTGTAATCACCACAAGAATTACGTTCACATTTAAAAGTATTTAGAAAATCTTCCAAGCAGTTTAAAAGGCTTTCACAGAATCACGAAATGGTTTAGGTTGCAATGGACCTCTGGAGATCATCTAGTCCAGCCTAGCAGGTTCACTTGGAACAGGTTGCATTAGGATTATGTTGAGGGAGGTTTTGAATAACTTCAGAAGACAGTCCACAATCCCTCTAGTCAGCCTCTTCCAGTGCTCAATTGCCATCAAAGTAAAGTTTTTCCTCATACTCAGATGGAACTTGCTGTGTTTCAATTTGTGCCCATTGTCCCTTGCTCTGTCACTGGGCACCACTAGAAAAAGTCTGGCCACATCCTCTAGATGTCCACCCTTATGATACCTGTATGCACTGAGATTCCTTCTCAGTCATCTCCTCACAGCTGAAAGGCACCCTCAGCCTTTCTTCATAGGAGAGATAGTCCTGTCCCCTAATCATATCTGTAGCCTTCACTGGACCCATCACAGTAGTTTCTTGTTTTTCTTGAACCCAGAGGTCACCTACCACTTTTTTCTCAGTGAGTGCTTAGACTTGCAATATGCTGCAACACCTTAGTACAAAATTATATCTAGCACTTATTAATGTGTTAAATATGGAGAGCTTTCCCTTTCTGGGCTCTTAGATTATTCCCATTTTCATTCCTAGATTTCAGTAACATACATGAATGAATTTGCCATGAATTTTTTTTTTTTGAGAATATAGCAAAAGTGGACTAGAAAAATAATGTTTGAAAGGAATGTCCTGAGAAAAACTATTAGCCTGAACAGTATGTTCAGATTTCTTTTCCATCTTTCTACCCTCCTTCCTAACATCAGTTCTCTGGACTTTTATTTCTGTTGAAGGGTGTGACATATTATAAGAGTGCTTAATTATGGCTTTAACAAAAACTAAAGAGCTGTTCCTGCTCACATGGCCACGTAGGCTAGCAGCATCCTCAGCTGCACTGGGTGGAAGGTGACTTTTCCACTTTGCTCAGCATGGATCCAAGGGCAGGCAGTCACAGCAGCCTTACTTCTGGGTTGTCAGATTCAGCCCAATTTCCCTGACACTTTTCAGATCCTGTTTCTTGGCTGGTTTTGGGGGGATTTGCGCAATAATTATTTTGGCCACTACTTGGACCACACACTCAGCCTGAGAGTGTTTAATGTTACCAGTGACAAAATTAACTAAGAAATTATTTCAGTCAGAAATGCAAAGGCATTTTGAAACAGGTGTTTTTGCTCTTATTCTCGAGTGTTTCCTCTCAATTTCACATCTTATTCACATACCTGCCAGAAGCCTGTACATAATAAAGTCTCAAAGTGCTATGCTATAGTGTCTGTTGGAAATCAGAGCCTCTCCAATATTTAATTATTCTGAACTGAAATTATGCAGGAGCTTTGTCCTTTTTTTCAATAACTCCTTGGATGCTTTACATCATAAATAAAAATTCAATTTCCCCTTTCTTCTTACTATCAGTAGGATTAAATAATGCTGTAAAAGATAAATCAAATTCCAAGTTCTTAAGCTTCTTTCTTTGCTTTAGATTTATTTCTAATTTCCAAAATACATCATATTTGAACTCAAGCCTCTCTGCCCCTTAGCCACGATCATTCTGTCCTTCAATATTGCCTCCATCTAAGTAACAGTGAGAGAACAAAATATTGCATTTATAACTTTGTCCTCACAACTTTTATCTAAGTTCTTCACAGGACCATGTATTTGCACCCTGATGAACCTAAGATCTTCTTATCAGGAAAACTCAAACTTCTATTTAATTAGATTTGTTTAATTTTAAATGTTCAAAGGTAAAGATCAAGTCGATAACAGTGGAGACTAAAGTCATGAGAAGAAGCATTCAAAACCTGAGAAAGGAAAGGGGAAATTCTAAGGACAATCAGGACAGTGAAAAGTCTTCATGTCTTCAATAGAGGCAAGTGTCACCCCAGGTTACTGTTCAGAAAATATCCAGATGGTTTCCTCTGCCTCTCTTCTGTATGACTTTCTATCAGGTCATCCTCAAATAGATTCACTGCTCTATTTTTAGTTCATTCATTATTTCTATTCAACTCCCTCTGTGTGGATGAAGGGACAGGTCTGGTGTCAGTGGAAGCAATTTTAAATGAATAGATGTGCTAACTGACCCCTTCATGGCCACATCACAAAAAAATATTTAGTGCTGCTATTTACGGTCTACACAAAGGATTCAAGCTCTTAAATGACTTCAAACAAAACTATCATTTGGAGGTTACTGCCACAACATGTCTTATGTCCTACATAATTACTCTCTAGGTAAGAAGGTTGTTTGCTAGTCACCAAAAAGTGGATTTTTGTTTTCAATAACTGCCAATCAAAAAAAAAGTAGGATTTTAATGTATGATTAACAAGAGGTATCTTTTAGTGTAAGATATTCTCTCAAGAATAACCTAAATCAAATATATACCATCTATACTTTGATAGCTGAATTTAAATAATGAAATTTAACCTAATCTTATTTTTATGAGATAATACAATAAACAATACATTATATTAAATACTTAGACAAACTAGGACATATATCTGATAATTCTACTAGGTCCACCAATCATCTGGACTCATCAATGGATAGAACTAAAAGTTTGTAAAAGTTCTAAATGCAATGCAGATTTTTTTCATCTGTTGTCCTCAGGTCACACATTCAGTGTACTTCTCCTGTATTGTATAGTTTAACATATAGGTAAAGCTTAGTCTATTTTTACTGCATATTTCAAATTGTTCGTCCAGGCTGATTACATTTTTCAATTGATTTTATTATTTCTTTTTATCTTTGCAGAATTCCACAAGGCTCTTTCTATTTGTTTATTTTTCTATACTTTTCCTGCAATGGATTTTAAAGTGTATATGTTAGCTCAAATACATATATTAGATAGTTCTTGCAAAAAAAAGCTTTGGATGCAAACTGAACCATGCTCTAGCCAATAGATGGACAGAAAATCCTCTACTTTTTGATGTGGGTTACAGACAGATCCCATTGTTACTGAGTAATCACACACAGGCAAGGAGACAAACTTAGAGACACATATCCCAGTAAAAATTTAACTATCTGACAGGAGATTCAAATATAATAGACATGTGGAACAAAAAATCAGTGAGACCTCAATCTATTTTTTAACAATTGAATTACAGCTTTCTAAGAAATTGAAGGATGGCTAAAAAGAAGCTGATAAAGAATGGACAGTAGCATTGTAATTTGACAAGGTGAATTTGACTGGGAGTTGCAGCATGCCGAAAACCACAGCAGAGAACCTGAAAGATGACATAAGGACAGGAAGATAAAGAAGACACATAATACCTTATACCAAAGTTATATTAGAACCAGGAAATTTTAGCAGACAGAAAATTACACTACATTTAATTTCTCTTTAATGGAAAAACACACATGATCAGAAAGGAGTTCTGACTATTCTATTTAGGCAATGATTATACATGGGCCAAATCTCTTTCCAGGTTTGTTTACCTCCCTCATTTGACATAGGAGCCACCCTTAAGTACTTTAGTTTAAAACCTCATATGGCTACGCTAAGATTAAAGGAATCCTGCTCACTCTAACAAGCAGCACAGCCTAGGTAATGTGTGGTGTACTGAGAGCTTGACAGAAGTGTCATGGTTTTCTAATTCCTTAAGTTTTCTTGCTCCATGATGGCTTGTTCAGTGTTTTGAAGAAGACCACAACAATATTACTGAGGAAGGAAGGCACTTAAGTCTTTTCTTTGCGTGCCCTTCCCGCCCACAAAATAACAAACAGAATCATAGATTCATAGAATTGTTATGGTTGAAAAAGACCTCTAAGATCATAGAATCCTGCCTCAAACCTAACACTGCAAAGCTCACAACTTAACTGTGGCCCTAAGAGCCACATCTATGTTGGACCACAATACAAACAGACAACTGAACAGAAAACAGTGAGACTTTTCAGATTTGAAATTGATCTGTTGGCCATTACAGATGAAAATTCTAAATTAACAGCATTGGGTTAACTGCTTGAAGCTGTCATGTCCTACACCTTCATATGTCTCTGATATATAAAGGACTTAAGTTTTGGCCTCAATAGAGCCTCCATCTCTGAGAGTTTACAATATTGCATATAGTTTTGCTTTCCTAAACATATTGAACACTCAGGACTAGCTTTCCATGAGTTCTTGGACTCTCATGGGGGCTGCCTGGCTGATTCCAGACTCCAGACTCTGACATGGATAACTTCAGAAAAGGCATTGTTATTATTCTCCTTCCCTCTCTTTTGCAATTGGTTGTGTTGCAAAAATGTAACTATAGGCTCAATTCAGTATGGATGAATGGTCTATTAGCTATAGGTGCCAGTGCATTCGGAAGAGCCAGTCAGGATCACAAATAGCACCATTTATTGAATGCAATATATATATATATAAGTTAAACTTCCTGTGTCAACACTCAATGTAGATAAGATGCAAGAGTTACCAAAAGACATCCTTTTTGGAGAGGGTGAGGAGGACAGTCCTGTTGGTCCGTGCCTATGAATTTTGTGCCAAATTCCCATGTCCAAGTTAGGTATGGAATTGGGGTACCTTTTAGACCTTATTAACCACTACTGTGCAAAGTGCTTTGTGTGGGACTATGATCCAACCTTTCATTCTTTGTACTTGCATTGTACAGAGTATTTCTTGGTAGGAGGTGTGTCTGGTTTGTACAAAAGATTTCTGCAATTTTTGTCTAGAAAAATGAGACTGCACAGCTTCCACCTCACTCCAGGTTTCTCGCCGATGCAATATCAACACAAACCACATGACCTCCATCTGGTTTTCGTGTTTGCACTGCAGGCCCCATCGTATATAGAGTTCTGCATTTTCTTTACTGTTTCATGTTTCCAGCTGCTGGTTTGGCTTTTCCTCCCATTTCTGGGATGGTTGGGTCCCCCTCTGGGATAGGCTTGTCCTCCCCTTTGGAATTATTTGACCCCTTCTGAATTCTGTCTAATTCACTTGATATCGCATATCTTTGTAAGCAATCTCTCACAAGTGTATCTGCATTGTTAACAAGTTTCTTCACTAATGGCAAATTTGTAGTGAACTGTACTAACATATACCTAATTGGTTGTTGCTATTATTGGTTGTTGCTATACAGTTTGTTGTTGCTATTACTGATTGCTGCCAAACTGTTTGATTGACACAGTATTATTGATTTAGGATAATAACTTCTTAGTGATTTATTATCAGTATGCTAAATCTATTGATTTAGATTAAATAAATAATAATTTCTTAGGTATAATACATCATATATGTTTGCTTTATTAATCGTAAATACACTTACTAATAGTGACAAGTAGTTGCTTGCTAATACAAATTTTTCTGATATTTAAGATATCCTGTAACAAAGTAGAGAAATTTAGAAGATAAAGCCTCTGTGTTCTTGTGTATTACTGAAACCTATGAAGCCATACTCATGATTTCCACACACCTTCAGGCCAGGTAATCATTTATGTTGTGACAACTTGTCACTTTGTAAATGATGCTAAAAAACCAAAGACAAAATTATAAAATTTGAAGTTGATAAAGTTGAGTTTATGACCACTTATGAATCATATGAACAAGGCATATCAGCATAGAAAAGAATTGAAGACACAGATACAAATAGAAATACGAAGACAGGCTTTCTAACAACACAAATCTTGCATTTTAAATTCAAAATGTGTCAACTTTTTCTCTACAGAAACATTTGGTAGACAGAATGTACTGAAAAAAAGCAGAGAATATCACCTTGTCACCTCTCCACCAGTTTATCACTATGTGAGTGTAATGCAAACTGTGTATTTTACACCCTCTCTGTCATTTCCCATGAACTGTTAATAAGATGGTTGGCAGCAGCTGTCCAGGGCACATCTGACACCTCAGGCTACAAGCTGGGTGTTAGAGAACCCTGCGAAATGGGAGGGTGTTCCTGTCTTCACACCAATGACTCAGCTGTGATAACTCCCCTCTGACGAGGCATTAGCACCTTCACACCCAGCCTGAGGGGTCATGTCTACTAATGGGCCATCAACGATTCCAAAAATATCTCATGACTCACAGAGTTAAATCACCCGTAGTGAAACTCTTTGCCCTGGGGCGAGGTACTGAGCATTCCCACCTGAACCTGAGCATATATAATTTTGGGGTTTGGGGACTTCTGGTACCACTCATAAGATCCAGACAAGGACCAGAACCTCAATAGGATTGCAGCTGCCACTCTCAACCAGACTGCGACCATCATCCTCACCAACAGGTTTTCCTTTTCTTTTACTTTCTACTGGGGGGACCATGTGGCACTCAGCACAGGGGCTAACAAACACCATTCTGTTCATGCCCCAGGGTGCTGGATTGTATATCTGGGTTTTGTGGGTTAAACCCAATTCTTTCTCTGTATTATCCTATGGGTTGTAATCTTTTTATTAAATTGTAACTCTGACTTGTAATCTCTTTTTGAGTTGGGTTCATTTCTCATGCTGGTTTACCTTTAAACCAGCACACACCTGAAATTCAAGCTACCACTTAATTAGTGACTTAAGTAAATTCTCTTTTCTCTAAGAAATTGGATAAAAGAAGAGCTGGATAGGATGTTCTCTCTGGGAATCTAAGAATCTAAAAAGTACTAAATATTCTAATGTGAATAATATGGGTCACAGTTATGCAAAGTCATAATTCTGTATCTTAGGAAAGAGCACAAGAATAACAACCACGGAATTTCCAGACTCAAGATTTTGTGATAGAAAAATGTTACTAAAAAAAAAAGTGTAATTAGCTGCCCAAATTTTCTGGGCCTTGCTATCTCTGTGCAAATGAAGTAAACATCTGCAGTTAAGCTCAATGTTCACAAATATGAATGAATGACATTATGATGCTGATGCCGTGAATGACTCCTCCCCCCAAAAACAGGACTTCGAGCCACGTTAGTGTAGGGCAGGATAAAAAGTAAAGGTCCTTTAATAACACAGGGCCTACAGCCCACAGGAATACAAGATGACATGCATGTGTCTCAGTTCTTGTTTCCGTGGCTTTTATAATAAGATCCCTCCAATCATTGCTTTACACATTTCTCAGTCCAGCCCCAGTCCCACCCCTGGACCAACCCCCTGGAATTGGGACTGGGGTCGTCAAGACCCTCTGTCTTCATCAGCTCCTCTTCCTTGGGCACACAAAGGTCTCTTGGTGTTCATCCAGTTCTGGCTTTTGGGTCACTCTGACCTGTGTTTATGTTTCATTCTGTAGGCCTTCTGATATCCTTCAGCTCTACCTTGGAAAGGAGTCTAAACAAGATTAATTAACTAAAGGAATTTAAGCTCCCTGTTCTGGGACAGGGGTAGTGATAGAAAGGCATTAAACTTAAACTGTTAGAAATATTAACCTTCTAAAAATCTACAACTACTGTTTTCCTAAAATCTACAAAATGTGAAAATCAGAACAAAAACCCCTTTGGCATCAATGCTCTTCTTTCTCATTAGAATCTAACAGCTGATGACCATATTCTGCACTTATTGAAACTATTTCCCCTTTTGCTAGTGAAGAAAGTATGTTCATAATTTTCCTAATGCAAACCTATCATCTACCAATGACTACTATAGTATAAACTGTCCAAGTCTCAAAACAGCAAAGAATTGTAGTAATTGCACATTCTACTGGCTTTTATCAATATTTCAGGGAATCATACAGTTAATGAAAGGTTATTCTGAAGTAACTAAATCAGGGGATTTTGTTAAAATTTAAAACTATACATTTATTTAAAACTACATATTTATTTAAAACTATATATTTATGAAAAAATACATGTAAGAAATCATGACATATAAAACATTTCTTAAATTTGCTTGCAGAAAGAAAGTATAGAAATTGCGTCATTAAGTTTTTCATTTTACAAAGAAAGTCTGGAGTCAGGAGTGGAAAGGAATGGAGAGAAGGGTCTATAGAGCGTCATATACTACTAGGTTACTGCAGGTGCAATTCAGCCCATTTTTAAAACCACACAGATTCAAAGCAATTCCTGAATACCAAAGGTTACAAGACCTGTTTTTGTGCAAGGATTCTATTATGGGTTCACCTAGGTGGGCCTAAATTTCGGCTCTGAAGTCTGGACTAGGCCGAAGCTGTCAGCTGACTTGAGCTGGGCTGAGCTGACAGCTGACCTCTTCTAGACAGTAATTTTGTATTCCATACCACATTATGACATCATCTCCAGGGAAGTAGGAACCAGTGTGGGAGTGGTTAAGGCAGTCGCTTCTCAGCCCTCCTCTTGGGAGGACGCACGATGCTGCCCCAGGGGGGATGGAGAGGACCAGGCCCACCACTGGCTCACAGGGTATCTCAGGAAAGTAAAATGTGTTGTTCTGGGTCTCTCTGTTTGAGTTTGTCTCCCTGGGGAATAAGTCTTTTCTTAAGTAACGTGTAGTTAAGACAGTAGAATTTGTGTGTTTGTTAAGAAGTTGAGGTGGGGAACTTGTTGTTGCAGACTTGTGTGAGTGTATATTTGTACTCTCTTCTAATTGTCTCTTCCTTTCTGTAAAAATATATGTAGTTTTAGTATAAACGCGGTTTGAAGTGGTTTTTTCCTTTCCCCTCTCTTTTCCTCCCTTTCCCTGGTGTTAGGAGGGAGGCTTTTCTCTCTGTGCTTGGGGGGGTTGGCCAGTTGCTTATCTCAAACCAAGACAGATTCAGAATTTTCTACAATCTAATTAAGCTAAACCTGGAATTTTTCAAACATTTCTCCATAAATAATTTAGTTTCTACATGTTTCCAGAGGCCTCCTTTTATACAGGAGGCAGCTCCTCTACTGGGATCCATCAATATGCTATCTAACTCCCCCATGAAAAAAATTTATGTTGTCACTTTTACTAATCACAGCTCTCTTATTTAATTTTTTCAATAACGCTGTCACTGCAGCGTGTTCTTTCCCTCTTTTCTTGTAAAAAGCCCAGAAAAACAAAAAGAGGGAATCATTGTCCCAATCATGTAAAGTACAACTACATCACAAAACAGTGAAGAGGGACCGTGTCCAGCTGTGCTTTAAATGTTGCACAAATTTTGCATATGCATAGTTTAGAGACCCACCTGCTGAGTTAATACAAACAAAAAGAATCATATAGTGCAGAACTCCTAAAGAGAAACTGTGACAATAGATTATAGAGCATAAAACCAGAAAAGAACAACAGGATATCAAACCAGTTATTTGAAAAGCACACTCAATCTCATAAAAAACTGAATACATTCATTTCATTAAGCCATTTTAGGATCAGTCCAGTTCTCTCTCCCCAGTTTTTTATTAGAGTACAATTATCAAAGTTATGAAATATGTAAAGACAGCTGTCATGTTGATTTTGGTTTATTTTTTCTTCTGAAATAGCAATATGAAAAAGTAGAGTTGAGATCATGCAACTATCACACAAATAACATAGCGGTACTATATTAATGCATATTAACATGACTAGATGATCAAGCCTTGTTCAGATTTTTGGTTCCGTTTTTAACTTGAATCAAGGTTGTCTTTTTTCTCATTTATAGCATTACTGACATCTATTCTTGTTTTTCCACTAATAAAGGAAGAGTACCTGTAGCAGGTGAACTCTTTGCTAAATGGGATAAAAACCACTTTGCCCTTTGATGACTATGAGCATTTGCAATATATATTTCAAGCAGTATTTTACGTGACTTTTTTTCTTCTATTATCATTACTTTTCCACTTTTCTGTCATTCTTTGAAGTAATTTATAACCTTGTTTTCTTGTATTTCTTTTCCATAACATTAGAAATACAAGCCCAGAGAATTATGTTATCATACAGTGAGATAACGGCAATTTCTTTTGAAAGCCCCAAAATATACTAGGTATTCTTCAACTTACTTTATGGTGGAAAGTTCAAAGAAACCGAAAGATCAGTGATGGGATTCATAATTCCTAAAGAAAAGGGCTAATAGGATACAACTGAACATATATTGCAAGATTCTGATACCTAGACCAATGGAGGAAGAGAGAGTAATGCCTCTTTTCTTTACAGAAATAATTTTCCAGTCATTTAATTTGAGCTATTACTTGTCACTCCATCGTGTTGCCAGCTTTCCTTGTGCATGCAGGGGTAGCACTGATATACCTAAGAAACAGAAAGCTGCATTCCCGGATTCTTCTGTTTTAGCAATATACTTGAGGCAGAATTTAAATTTAGATATAAACTATAATTTACAGCTTTGGGCTCGATTCTGCATTTCTTATACATAGGAAAGAGCTACAGCTGGAATGAAAGCCTTCTGTGAAAGCGATCTGTGGTAAGGATTCATATCTCCTAATTTTAGCTTTCAAAAAAAAAAAAAACCAAAAACGGAGGATTTATTATAAAAGCAGGGGGAAAGGAGAGGGTTTGTCAAAAGTTCATTTTTGGCTCTTTAATACCTCTGAAGCCAATAGAAAGGCAGGGGCTCTTCCACAGCTTAACTTGGATACTCTGAATAATTTTCTAGACTCTCTAGGCTCTTCATTGAGTATTGTGAGATCTGCTGGGTTATTAGTCTCATTACAGAATATCCCCTGGGGCACACATACAGATCACACTGTGATTTTTCTTGCCTTAGTGCTCTTTTTTAAGATAGAATTAATTATCTTCTGGGGTGTCTCTTTCTCCTGGAAGCATAGGAAGCTCTAAGTCCAGCTACCTTAGGCAAGACCCTTACCTTTTAGGTGAACTAAACTTGGAAAGATCAGTACCACTCCACACATAAAATATAAATGTGCTAAAGAGAATATGAACTGGAACTTCATTAAAGTTGATAATTCAATTTCACCAACAGATCTAATCTGTGATTTTTAAACCAGAAGCCTTCTGTATTAACTCTTCAGTACACTGCAAAATCCTTCATAATTCAGAAGAATTTTTGCAACTCTTATTTTAATAGTTATCTCAGCTTTCTCTCAAAAAATTGTTAAACCACAAGGTAAAAGTGAATGATGAATGTTTCTTATTATCACTTAACTCCTGAAACTGTATTTAAGCAACAGTTTTTGAAGGACATAAGAAAAAACCACACAGGAGTAAAATCTGCTCATTCCATTGTAGCAAGATTGGAGTAGTTGAGTATATGAAAAACATACTGTTCTGTATATTTTCAGTAGCTTCCTGATATTTGTTTTCTCATAAGTGAAGCTCCAAACAAACTGAATTCAAAAGGCAATATCTTAGTCAGTTTATTGCAGGATATAAAGGGTATAATATATAAAAGAGTTGAAGTAGCACAAATTGCAAAAAGTGTTGCTTTCATGTACATTTAAAGATAATTTTCCTTTCAGTTATTTTCAAAAGGCAACATATCTATTCACAAGTCTGATTCAGAGCTTTTGGGTGTATAAAATTCCTTAATTTGACTACTTTGATTGCAGAAAGCAAGTTATTAGAACAAATGATACAAGTGTTTACAAGTGAGACTTTAATTTACTTTCTTTACATATTAATTCATATAATTAATTTCTTTCTTATTGAGCAAATGTAACTCTAGGGGTGGTACCTTTAAACTGATGTCAATGTGATGAGTTTTATCTATAGTACCTCCTAGTTCATTAAACATCTTATTCATTAGCACTATTACATATTTTATGCCATTTTGATCATCTGCTTTTGCAGATTCCTGTTCAGGCCACATAAATGTGACCTGCTATTCTTTTTTTAGACTCCATGGAATGCTCAGTTTTGATATGGACTTTAAGAGGAAACGGCCACAGTAGTTTACTTCGTGTGCACCAACTTCTTTTAATTATTTTTAATTTTTAAACTATGCATACATTTGTTCATTTTATTAGTACTAAAATGCATAAGTATGTCAGAATAAAAATGAAGAAGACAATACACTATTTCTATTTAAATAGAAAAAAGACAGTGACAAATACAGCACTTGCATCTATCAAGAAGAAAAGCTGTCTGCAATGAAGGAGCTTATCAAGCCCATAACCGTGAATGGATTAGATTAGATTAGATTAGGTGACAGTCTATGATATAAATACTACTTATTTGACTCTTTTATGCATGTTTTCTGCTATAATGGGACATAATGCTGTATTATACCAGATGTTATAAGGTATTTTTCTTATTTGATTTACATATTAACATACCTAAATCCTAAATTATTGCCATTATGATCAGAAGAAGCAGGAATTTGTTAATATACTGAGGACTCTTTAAAATCTGTCAGTTAGTGCATTTATCCATTATCCTTCACTAAAACCAAGTGTTTCACAATTCAGTGAAACTAAAAGCATCACAAAATAAAAATATTTTTCTATTGGATATAGGAATTATGAGATTGAGATTTTCCATAATTTCCCATCACAAATTGTGTCAGTTAACATGAACTATAATAACTTGTCTTTTACATCTATGGCAGCACAATACAGTGCCTACTGTGTCAATGTCTGTGTCTCACAGTTCCCAAAGAACTGCTTGGTTGCTCTAACTTGAGTTCATGGTAAAACTGATAACATATCAATGCAAAATTAATTAGTATTGGCTATTTGTTACAGCTTCTGACAATGATTCAGTTCAAGTCTGTTGGAAGAGTGAAGCTACGTGGTCATGACCATTGCAGTATTGTGGGCAAAGATGAGTTAAGATATTAAGTCTTAAATTTTACTAGTGAAAATTTTAACGATATAACTTCAACAGCAGGAAAAATGTAAAAAGATGTTTTTCTTAAATCTGATAACTCATCGAGCATATAATATTTGTGATTCTTTCATCTCTGAGCTTGTGAACTGACATGAAGAGGTGTAACCCAGGAAGGTAAAAATGCAATTTCGGATCAGCATGAAATGTGTAGTACATCATCAGGCCTTAGATGTGAAAAATTAGAATTTTTACTCCCTCCTAATTTTCAGCCATTGAACTATTTTACAAGGTAATATTTAATGCAATGACACCCACATGTTTGTATGCTCAGGTACCACAAGGACAAGACACAAAGAGTTTAGTAACATAATGAAAATATGGGAATCATCCTTAATTTTGTTTTATTCTCCCATTCATACAAATCTCAGTACAAGGAAAACTCTTAATGCAGAATTCATACAAAAATGTGGTGAGAGAGATCAGGATTTTCTGTATCATCAGGAGATGATGGGACCAGAATAACATTCATGGGCTGTTAAGAAGGCCTGTTATGTCAATCCCAGTATAAGTATTTTTACTCTCCTAAAATGAGTAGAAAATAAACATGTCATCTTACCAATTAAAATAAATAAATAAAAATTGTTTCAACTGACTCCTCATTTAAGAGTGTAGATTAGAAAAAAAGAATATTGTCTAAATTGTCTTTTCTGGCTTCTTAAATATGAGAAAGTACCTTTTGAATGGTAGGATTTTGTAGTCAATTTTTCTTTCTGAGATAAAGGAGAAAGAAGTAGCTAAGGATTTTTTTCTTTATAAGGAGATAAAAGGACTACCCAGATAAAATCTTCACTCATTTTCTGTCTTTGCTTCTTTTTTTGCCAGAAGGAAAAAATAAGATCGTGTTATCTAGACTTTAAATGTAGAACAATCCTCTAAATCCTCGTTATTCTGAAGATTACAGAGATTACAAATCCATACCGTACTTCCTGAAAACAGGCAAAGAGAAATGACAAGCAAGTACCTAAATGAGGGACTGAGAATTCTTTCTTTCCAACACTAAACAAAAAAAGGGGAAAGATACATAGCATTGACTGTATTTCTGCCATTCTGTCCTCAAAGCAGTATGGTAAAAATGACTATGAATTAAAGAGAATGGCCTAAAAGGACTGTAAGTAGGCTCCTTAATACAAAATATGCTAATCTGTAGAGCTCTGATTCAGATGCATTTCCAAAGGTGCCTGGTACTTAAAAGTTATAAACCAAAGAACATATGGAAGTTAAAATCTTGCTTATAAAAATGGCTATGCAGGCTCTACCTTTCAAATACCTGCTTTAAAATTCTGGCTTTTCCAGTTTTCCTTATGCAATTAATGATTATTTGAGGTCAGCTTCTGCTTTTGTTTCATATACAGTAAAAATTAACAATTCACTGACTACAGAGAAACATACCACTATTGCTGTAGAGAATAATTTGTTTCTTTTTAATAGTTATTTCCAAATTTTGCTTTGAAAACTAATTTGCTAATTCTAGCTTGCTTTTAATTGGTGCAACATGGTTCAACCTGAGTTCTTGTTCTCTTATGTTCAAACTACAATTAGAAGAAAATAATTTGAAAAGTAGTGAAAAAATGATTGTGTATTTCCAAATTACCATGTGTACTTTCTAATACAGCCATCAGGAATGCCAGGTAACAATGGTAAAACTAAATTGTTTCTGGAATATCTAGTAACTTTCCAAATAAATTATCTGAAATGGCGCTAAAGTGCAGGGAATGGGCGGAGTTTAAGAAAAATAAAATTCTCTGACCAACAAAGACATATGAAACAGTCCTATTTGCTACAGTTCTTGAACAGCAAGTTGCTCTTGGTCTTTTTTAGATTCTTATTCTGGATCAAAGTTAGAGCCCCACAATGCAAGACAATATTTTGAGGAAGACCTAGTAGTGGAGTTTTTATCTGTGATTTATTAAAAAAATAAACTATATTGGGTAGCTCTGACTATGCATCTCTATAACTCAAGTGAGAAATTAGCAGCAGATGTAAATATCCACCAATATGGCGAATAGGGTCTTCGGCTCCAAGGGGCAGATGATAATCAGCTCAAGTGATATTAGCACTTTTAGATCAAGCCCCTTGAAGCCCAGAGCAGCTCCTCCCGCTCCTGACCGGCGCTAACCCCTCAAAGGAAGACAGCCACACAGGTTAGGAGTCCACGAAGAGAAGCGAGCTTTATTAGAATGCCCGGCCTTATATAGAGGTCAGCGGAACCTTTCAGAACATGGGAGGAGTAAGGGGAGGAGAAAGGGAGGAGCAAAGCATCCCACTGATCTACATGCAAATTGAGGGGAGGGATAAGGAAAGGACCAATGGGAAACTGAAGTCAGAACACAACCTTATATGGAAAATGGTGCACTGCACCAAATTGGGGCCAACCAGGGAAGGAGTGGCAGGAAAATGCCCTAAGGGATTGTGGGAAGAAAAAACATGGGCAGGATGACTAAGGGAAAAGTACATAGGGTAACCATTTTAACATGTATAACTTCAAACAGGGGAAACATCAATATAGCTTCTAAAGCCATTGAAGTTCTTGCCGAGTTGCTGCAGGGCCTCCTGGTTCAGTGTGCCGGGGTCTTGGATGTCCACATCCTCATCAACCCATCTTTTGTAATACCTTTGCCATCTGATAAATTCCTCATCGCCTTGGTCTCCTCCAACAAGAAATTTCTAAACAAACCAAGAGGCAGAAATCTTAGAGAAAAAAATGGACACATTTTGTAGAAATTTCAAGGTTAGTAGAGAATGGAGAACAAAATAAAAGCAGTCATGAATTTGGTCCACTGAATAATTCCAAGAAGATCAACACATATATACATCTGAGGAACCAATAATACATCCTGACACAGGAACACTAAAAAATAAAGGATAAAACTAGCCCAGTATTGCAGCAAGGGATTTATTAAGGAGACCTAAACACAGTCTGTAGGAAACCAGCTGTCACTCACTCTGCAGCTCAGGGGACTACCTTGCCTTTAAATAATTTTCACCCTGGAAATCATACAAAAATGTTCTTCTATTAGACTACCTAGTTATTTTTTTTAAAAAAAGAGTTGTAGTGTTCATGATTCTGTGTCTGTTATGACTAATGGTAACTATATATGTTTGCAAAATCACAACACTACTCAAAATTATTTTACTATTTTTTATTATTTATATATATGGGAGGTGATGTATTAAATCAGTTTGTAATACTCTCTGTTAAGCAATGTGATAGAGGTATCAGAAAACTAAAACCTTTTTTCCTTCTCTGATTTACATATTAGTTTTCTTAGAACAAGTGTGAAACAAAGTTTAATATCTGTATTTTCCTGAGTTGGTAATTTTTTTATGTTAGAACTTAAAAGTTATATTCTAATACGTTTTCAGTAGATTACACAGAACTGATTCTAATTTATGCATACTATAATTCATTTTGTTTGGTGGGTGCTTTCTGTGTATAAAATGTTTTTCACTGGGGTACAGAAGGATTTCCACTGATGTTTGTGTGTCTGCTATTTTTCTCTGGGTTGGGAGAGACTATTAGCAGAGAACTAACAACAAAACACTATTGATACCTTTGATATTGCAGCTCCTTATCTCAATAACCAAGCTGAAAGGAAATACAGTGTTGTCTCAGGGAAGATTATAAGGAATCAACACAGGATCTGCTGAAGGAATTTAATTATTTTGAAATATTTACTTGACTGAGGAATCCAGAACTTAACAAAAGGAAAGCCCTCCCATGTACAGATACTTGTAAAGACAAAAGAAAGTAGGAGGAAGGGCTCTGCATAGACAAGGACTGAAAAACTTAAAACAATGTAGGCATTTAACATTGGGTTTGAGTGGAAACTTAAATTGCTTTTCCAAAAGGCTATGTATTTTCTGGGCTTCCCTATGAGTTGTGTGTACTGGGCTTCTCTGTGAGTAGCTGTTTAGATATCTTTTGACTACTCTGTTCTTATATTTCTTATATTTTATTGCTGTCGTGTCCATGAGAGTATTTTTTTAAAAAAAGTAATCTTCAGAATCACTGTTTTAGTGGAGCTCTGGAAGCAGGAAAGAACTACTTCTCCCTTTCCGATAGAGCTGTTCTAGGAGTAGATGGCTAATGTAGGGTTCCTTCCATTTTGGAACAGGTGTTTGACAGTGACTCTGCAGCCAAGGATGGGGTCTATGAGCCTACAGACATCTAGCCCTGGTAAATTTGGACAGGCCAACTTGGTCAGATAAGTATTGAGGACGCTTATTTAGTATTATAATATTAAAAATTTTGTGGTAAATATGTCCCCAATTTCTTCTATAGGGATTTCAAAGAATCTTTACTTTACATTTTGCACAAGTAATATAATTTGAGTAAAATACTGTGTTTGGTTGAGCTGGCAAAATACCAAGTGCCAACCACAGGGTCAGAAGTCCTCCCAGCCCTGAGGAAAAGGGAGAGAAAAAACCTAGAACTGAAACTAAAAATGGCAAGCTTTTTATATTTACACAGAAGAGAGAAAATTAAAACCAAATGCTATATATACAAAGGTTGGAAGAAAAACCAAATAACTCCACACCAAGTAGCACAACCAATAATACAGATTTCACCACTCAGACCCACAAAACACCCAAAAAGACGCCTCCCAAGAGACACCTAGCAAGAGAGGAGAAAAAAACATCACTAAGAAAAAATGTTTATTTCCCAAACTAAAACAGCTGCAAGTAGTGGTGAGGCCTGTGACTCCCAGCACAGTGATAGCAGATACCCTCAGCATTAAGGGAAAGAAGAATTAGGCACCTCCTACACCTCCTTTTATACTTGATTTGACATCAAATGATATGAAATATCTCTTTGGAGGCTTAAGTCAGGTGATGCTTGTCCCCTTTAATCTACGTAATACTATCTGGGTCTACTAAAATTAAGGTCTAATCTAGGCCTACCTAAAACTAAGGCCAAAACTACCACAAATACCAATGTCTTTACTATTGAATATATTGTAAATATTAGGTTTCTTCCTACGTCTTCAAACATCAGACCTCAATTTATTGGTACAGCTTTATGCATACATTTATTCAGTGCATGCTTTTTTTTTTTTTTTTTTGCAATAAGAGAGCTGCTGTATTTGTGAATTCCTTAGCAATGATTATTTCATTTTTAGATGCATAGTAACTGCATGTTCTGCTGGAAGGGGTTAAAGTGTTTTGTTGGTTTGTTGGTGTTTTTTTTCCCAACTTGTATTTAATTCTTTTTAATGGAAATTAAATCTTTATTTGGTTTTAGGGGAATTTCGAGAACACATTCCTCTTGGACACATGTCAAAAATACTTATGGAAGCAACATGCAGAAAGGAGAGTAACACAACTTAAATGATGACCATTATCAAAATAATACACATTCCATGATCAGATTGTTTTCTCTAATTTAACAGCACAGCAGACACTCATTAAAATGTATTTTCTTTTTTTTCCCTTTCCAGAAGTGAACAAAACACCACTACAAAGCACCAAATTGACAGCAGTAGAATTAATTCCATCTGTCTGGTAGACAAAGCATAACAACCAGGCAGGATTTCTTTAAATTTTAATACCTTTGTCAGGCTTGCCTTTTTCCTCTGCTCTACGAAAATTGGGTCTTTGTCCATTGAAATTAATTATGCCATTTCCATTTACTCTAAAGACTTTCTGTTCAACTCTCAAACACAGGAGCTAACTGCATGCTAATTACTATTTCAGTAGCATGTATATATGTTGAAGTATATGCTTCTCAAAATAAAAAGAAGTATGAGAACTAGAAATGGCATTGTTTAACACTATTGGTTCAGGCAAGTCCCATTCTTAAATCTTCCACTCACTGCTAGTAATTCTGAGTACTTCAAGGAACATTACTTTTTAATGGTGACTGTACTAAGAAGTAGAAAGTATAAACTGTTAAAAATAATTTGCATGTTGCAATCATCATCATGGCTAAGCTTCACAAAGGAAGATTTGGGAAGGGCTCTACCCACATGGGTGTGTCCTTTGAGCCTGTGCAGTGGATTTTTTAGGTGAGGTACAGCATGTGCAGAACTGGCCCCACCCTTTCACTCCTAAGGTTCATCTGCCACGGCCAAGGGAGCTTGGATGGTGACAGTGAAGTCCTCAGGACTAGAACCTACAGCCCCCAGTATTCACAGGAGGTCTCCCATCCAAGTACTAACCAGGGCTGATGCTGCTTAGGCTTCTGAGATCTGATGGAATAGGATGTCAGAGTAACATTTAACTGCCTATCTTGCAATGGTGGGTGGAAGAATAAGTATATGGACATCGAGAATGAAAACTTTGTGTAAGGGCAGTCCTAGCACATCTCTGAATAGAAAAAGTTTATAGAATGACAATTATCCTTTTCTTTCCATTTCTCAGGGAAGGTGTTGAACTATTTTAGATGTAGAAGTTAGTCCCTGGAGAGGTATATACTAGTTAAGGGTAATTAGGAGGGAGATAAAGAAGTGAAAGGAGCTCACATTTTTTCCCATTCTCTGAAGCAAAAAATTTACACCTTTCAATAATTTTAAAAGGTAAATTACAGAGTAAGAGTTTCTGTAATTAAAATTAAAATTTTAATTGAATAAAGATATTAATATCTAACAAGACTAACCAATTCCAGGTAACCCAGATGTAAACACTGTGCCAGCCTCCACAAACGCTTTAAGGACAGACATTCTCCCCTCCCTATTAAATCCACACATAGTTGGATTGACAACACCAAGCTGAGTGTTGTAGTTGACATATCCAAAGGGTAGAATGCCATCCAGAGGGACCTGGACAAGCTCAAGAAGTGGGCCAAGAGAAACCTTATGAGGTTCAATAAGGCCAAGTACAAGGTCCTGAACCCGGGTTGGGTAAACTCCCAGTATCAATACAAGATCGGAGATGAGTGGATTGAGAGCAACCCTGTTTTGAATGACTTGGGAGTGGTGGTGGACGAGACATTGGAACTGAGCCAACAATATGCACTTGCAGCCCAGAAAATCAGCCATATCCTGAGCTGCATCAAAAGCAGAGTGATCAGCAGGGCAGGAGAAGGGATTCTCCCATTCTGCTCTTGTGAGAGTGCACCTTGAACACTGTGTCCAGATCTGGGGCCTTCAGCACAGGAAGGACGTCGACCTGTTGGAGCAAGCCCGGAGGAGGGCCATGAAGATGCGTATTAGAATGATATGAACCCCAGAGAATACTGAGCTGAGGTCTTCTGCTTTGAGAAAAGAGTTAGAGGAGGAGGATGAGAAAGGCAGATAGATCTAAGGGACAAAGGAAGTGGAAAGTGTGATGGACCAGAAGATGAACTTTCAAGGATAGAAGGGTTGGATAATCTCCATTTATAGTAGTTTTCAAAACCCATCTATTCAAAAAGCCACAGTCATCCTGATGTAAATGATAGATCTGCTACAGAAGGGAGGTTGAACCGGAAAAGAGTCATAATTCTAACTAATAGTTCTTTGATGTCTATGTCTACGTATAGATACAAATTAGTGTGTATCACATATAACTTTTTTGGACAAATTTTACACTGAAAGAATAAAGTGTGGAATCAATTATGCTAGGAAAAAAGGGGAAAAAAAGTTGACACAAGAAAAGGTAGTGTGATCCTGCAATCTTAAACCTATAGGCACTACAAGCAAATGCAGTCTCTATGACATTTGGTTGAAGCTACATTACAATAAAAATACCATTACCACTCATAGAGCACCAAATTTAGGTGAATCACACCTGCTTAACAAACCAAATGACAGTCATATTTATGTAAGTTATTTCACTAGAGTACATATATTAACTATTATTTAAGCTACTGCTCAACTTGATCTTGCATACAGACTCTATCTTACTTCTTCAAAACATCTTCCAAAGAAGCTTTTAGATGTGATTAAAGTCAATGCTGAGATGAAAGTTTCACCAAACTGTAAACAAATGTATAAAAAACCCAGTAAACTACTGTATACCTTCACAACTCTAAATCCATCATTGGCAAGAGACATTTACTTGCCTTTATTTCAATGAGCCTCCTGTGAGCTGCTTGGAGAAAGCTGTTGAGAATTTACATACTGAAATACTCAAAAAAACTATACAGAATGCCTGAGAAACTTGCATTTACCTTGGATTGTTTTAAATTACATGTAAAATAGCCATTGAAATCATAACAACTTACACTCTGTATTAGGACATTTGTGGTGATCTCAATACTGTAAGAACCAGTGAAGCAAGGTAAAGTGTCTCTTTAAGCAAAAATATAGGTTTATATTATTTACATTAAATGTAAATGCAAAACATATTGAGAATGACAAATGGGAAATGTGTATCTCAAAGAGGCTGAGAGCAATAAATATTAATTTTTGGGGGGTGAGGTTTCTTAAAGGCTGAAACTAAACTTTGGGCTGCATTTTGTCTTTCAGTACAGTAATTTGACATAAATTGTCAGGTTCATTATATTTGGAGGTGCTGGAGATGTTTACTTTTGAATGAAGATGGTAAACTGCCTTTCAAACCTGTTCAGTACCAAAAGCTCAATCTGCAAATTATTTCTGCCCATTGTCATGTTTTCCCTCTACAACACCTCCCCTGGTAACAGCATCTGCTATTTGATGATAAAGGCAGCCACAGTCACTGGGGACAGTGCTCTGATGGGGACAGTTGCGACTGAAGGTTGTGGAATAGGGTTTCTGCAGGGCCAAAAAGGCAGGCAAATTCCCCAGCCTAAACCTTTCACCACTGCCATAAACCTACTTCCAGGTATTGACTGTTTATTCTCTTCTTTAGGCTTATAACTTGTCAAAACAGTGTGGTGGGTTAGCCTGGGCTAGCAGACAAACTCCCACCCAGCTGCCTACTATTCCATATAGGGAAAATAAGAACAAGAAGGACTTCATAGGTCAATATAAAGACAAGGAAACCACATACCAATTGCTGATGTGGGCCAAAAAAGTTTTGACATGGTAAAATTAATTTATTCTTAGTTAAAGTAAATACTTAATCACTGATTCTTAGTGGGAAACAGACAAAACACCGAAACAAAGCCTTTTCTCCCCACATTCCCAAGCTTAAGTTCATGCCTTACTCCAAACTCCTCTGCATAACCCCACAGGTTACTCTCTGTCCCTCAACAAGAAAAAAAAATGAGGGGCACCACATGGTCAATACTTAGCAGTTTCTCTTTTCCATCTTCTCATGCCTTTCCTCTGCCAGTGTGAGTTCTTCCATTGGCTAGAGTGTTTCAGGAAAACATTCTCTACAGTAGGTTTTCATGGGTGACTGGGAATAACTGCTCTGTCCTGGGGTGGATCTTCATCTCCCTCCTCTGACTTCAGTGTTTCTTCTGCTGCTTTGTACTACTTTTATTCTGTCCTTTCTCTCTCTGGTGTTCTGCTCTTTCTCAAATACCTTATCACAGAATAGCCACCACTGGCTGAGGGGATTAGTCATGCCCTGGGTTGGTTTGGTTGGCGTTGGCTGGAGCCATCCATGTCCAGCCCTGGGCAGCCTCAACATTTCTGCAGAGAGCCAACCCCACAGCCCCCACAGCCCGTGCCTCACCAAAGACACCCACTGCAAGGAGGTACACAAACTGCTTGTAAACATGCAGAAAGCCTCTTTTGAGAACTCTGAGAGATTAAAAAGTCAAAATCCAATTATCTGCTTGATTCATTTAAATACATATAAATAAATGAAAAATTTGTTTTGAGTTAGATTTAATGTATTTTATTTACAGATGTTACACTATCTCTCTAGTGCCATGAGGAATAGAAAATTAGTTTGTTATGGTTATGTGTAACAACCTTTGACACATTTATTGAAATCAAACAATAAATGTGGGAGTGTTCACTGAGTTTTTTTTCTCGATATGGAATGAAACCATTCAACTGCCCACAGATTTTTTGCAAAGATGCCTTTTCAGATTTGTATAAAATCTGACATGTAACTGCATTAATGATTTTTTTTCCTTACAGAAAGGGGAGCTGAACAAAATACAGAAGATGAATATCAGCTAGTATCTGTGGTTTAAATGCAATGCTGAATAATGACTTGAAAAATGATGCAATTAAAGTTTGCTTATGAACAATTAGCTGTAATAATGAACTGCTCAGAGAAGCAAAAAAAGTAAATTAGGTATATGTATAGAGTATACAAGAAAAATATTAGTTTTTCTTACCAAGGAAGGATGATTATAGAGGAATTTATCCTGAAAAATCACAATATGTTAATACTATTATGTGATAAAATTTACACGAAAAATAATTGAAATCTACCAACAGTTTACAGAAGGACATATGAAACATGTAGGATGGTTTCAAGAACTGCCTTTCAGGGATGTTCTTGGTTTTTCCAGATTGTTGAGACCTCATCAGTCTTTGTTCACATAGCTCTATGAAAGTGTCTGGCTGTACCAAACAGCAATTTTATTTGTATGTAGCTGCTGCTGTAATCATTATTATTATTCCTTAAGTTCTTCTTACAGCACTGGTTTTCTTGGGTTTTCAGACTGTGACATCCTTGCAATCTGCGTTTGCTCAGAGGATTCCATACAGTCACCGTTCTTCCCATCTAGTGT
This sequence comes from Pithys albifrons albifrons, assembly GCF_047495875.1. Classification (NCBI taxonomy): domain Eukaryota; kingdom Metazoa; phylum Chordata; class Aves; order Passeriformes; family Thamnophilidae; genus Pithys; species Pithys albifrons. The sequence continues at coordinate 78,095,115 of NC_092460.1, forward strand.
ATTGTGATCATACCACATACAAATTAAAATAGCTGTATGAATGAACAAAGTGACCTGTCATATTTGATTTGCAGTCTCATCTATCATTAAGATTTTCATTCATCTACTGGGAAAAAAAATTCAATCAAGTGATATAGATTTTTTCAACAACAGTGTATTTCAAAATAGTAGAAATGAACTAGAAAATAATCAACTTTTACTTGAATTGTATTAACTCTGCATAGCCTGGGGGGGAAAAATGTGACAATGTAGAAAAATCTAATTTTTCATTAGCAAAATTGAAACTATGCCACTGTCAACTGTGAGCCCAATATATTCTAACTCTTCTGTTAAATAAACAGCCACCTCTCTGCCTCTTCTGCCCTGCAGATTCCTCCTGAAGAGCCTGTAACCATCCAGGGCACTCCAGTCCCAGGTCTCATGCCACTAGGTTTCCCTTGGGCCAATGTTGTCAAATCTCTGAGACTGGGGCAAAGCTTTGAGCTACTGTTTGTTCCTCATGTTGCATAGATTGGTATAGAAATATTTCAGGTGTGGTATATGGTAGCCAATACCTCGTGAAGCAGATTGAAGGAACTCATGAGTGCTCGTTTTCTCAAGTTTCGGCACACCATCCCATTGCTCAACACTGGTGAGTCTGGTTTTGCCCCTTTCCCCCTTCCAACCTAGTTTAAAGCTCTGTCAGCAAGACCTGTTAGCTGCTGTGCTAGAACTCTTTTTCCCCTTTGATAAAGGTGCATCCTGTCTGGTGTCAGTAGACCAGGTGTTGAGTAGATCCTACCATGGTCGAAATGTTTATTAATTCAGATACTGATTATTCATTAATCACAGAGTCACAGAATATTCTGAGTTGAAAGGGACCCACAAGGATCCTTGAGTCATGGTCAAAATGTATATTTTCCAAATACACCAACCTCAGAGTCACTGATAGACCTGAAGGATCTGCATATTGCTATCAGTATTATTCCTTGTTACTGGAAGGCTCAAGGGAAGTGCTACCTGTGCTCCTGATCCCTCTACCAATCATTTCTGGATGGTAATTTTAAGAAAAATAACACTTCTTTCTATATTCCTCTCAATTCTGAAATCTCTGTCCTTGAATAAATATTTTGCGTTTTTGAACTTCTCTCTCCTATGACCCAATGTTATCAGGGAGGTATTTTTGCATCAGACTCTAAATTATCTGCTCTGGCTACTAGTTTATTTCCTTAGTGGCAGTAAGTATGAAACAGAAACTGTATTTAATGACTTTTCAGTTTTTAACAGTGACGAGAGGCAAAAAATGACACATCTACTCAAAACAAAAAAAAAAAATAGCAGGATGTTTTTATAAACTCATAGCTGAACTTCAATTCCGAAAAAAGGTACTGGCATAAATAATCAAACAATTTGGTAAACCTCTACAAGAGCACAAGATGATGAGTAAGAGCATACAGGTATCTGCCAAAAACAGGTAGTGTCATGTGGGAAACAGACCAGACTTTGCCGTATGGCAAGAGCAAGCTCTGATGTGGACCTCCAGGAGGACAGCGCGGGAAGTCACCCTGAATTTTACTAGCCACATACATGAGAGACTTACTGGAGTTTTAAAATTATGCATTTTATTTGTATGATTTTTAGTGAAGAAAGTTTTCTGTATCACCTCTCCCTGGTCATTATCACCTTCCTGCTGGGTTGCTACTCACAGCCCTGTTTTCTCTTGTGTTCCCCGAAGGATTTTGTTCTCCAAATGAGTCATCAACCTGCTCATTAAGCACTGCCGCGGTGGCAGCCATTGTTTCTTCCTGAGCTGCCGCAGCGGCCCTCACTAGTCCCAGGTGAGCTGGGGCGGCCCACGCCAGTCCTGGGCAAGCTGGGGCTGCGGCAGGTGGGACAGAGCTGGGTAGTCTCTGTGGGATGTCCCTGCACACAGCACCCACGTGGCTTCCCTGGTCAGCGTCATGTTGCTCCGCCCCCACAGCCAGCCCCACCCCTGTCCTAACCCCATTGTTTATTTCACCCGTCTATCCCCAATCCCTGGATTTCTATTGGCTGTGGTTCTCCCATTTCTCCATTTGCTAGTCAACACCTAAATCCCCCCCTTCTGCCCTGTCGTTCCCCAGTCCAGTCCCAGATCTAGCACCTTTCCTTCGGAACTCCATAAAAGCCTCGTGAATTTTGCAATAAACCTGTTTTCACCTGTCGCCTCTGGACAGAAAAGGTCTCGGTCTCAGCACTCCCCAACTCTGGAGGAGAGGCGGGAACCGGTCCCCCTCCAACAACACTGCATAATATCACACCAATCTGACTTGTTTGTGCAACAGGGTAACAGACATCGTGAATACTGGAGAATAGTGGATGTCAAATATCTTGGTGTTAGTAAGGCTTTTGACATTGTTTCACATGACATTTCAAAAATAAACCTAGGAAACAGGGTCTTGTTTTAAGAAAGAGTGCATGCAAAGCTCATATGAAAGACCCATTCAGGCAGTGATTATTAATACGAATGGGTGGTTTCCTCAAAAATCTACTCTACTTTTCAGTAATACCTTTCAATATCTGTGTTTTAGATAACAAGAAATTAAGAAGACTGTCTGGCTTGTTGCAGAACACTAATAAGGTAAGTGCTACAGAATAGGCTGAAGTCTGAAATACTTTTGAAAAAGTAGAAATACGGTCCTAAAAAACATTGAAAGCTGTTCCAACAAAACAAATCACAATACCACTTATAAATTATGAAGACCAAATCTGGATATTCTAATAGATCAGAATGTGAAAATCAAACTGACGAGAGATATCAAAAACTGCATCCAGGAAAGGCATTTTTGGATGCAACAAGTGTGAAAAACTGTTTATGAAGAAAGCATTGGTAATGTATACAGTACTGGCCACCCATGTTCACAAAAGGTTTATTCACACTCTGGTAGAGTCAACACAATAATGCCTTTAGGAACATAATGGGGAACAGGATGACTATTTTGAAGAAGAAAAATCTGTTTCCTTCTTTTTGCCTGCAAAACAAAGAGTAAGAGAAGACAAAACTGAGGTGATAAATCACTTTTCCACAACCTGCATTGCACACATAAACTTCAAGAGAAAAAATTAAAAAGGACCTATTTTAGGTAAAAGATGATATTGACACAAGAAGATGATGAATTTAAACTGCCCATAAATTAAATTAGGTTATACATTACAACAGCTCTAACCATCAGACGAGTGGTATTTGGGGGAGGGGGGAGGGGGATAAGGGGACTGACTTCAAACCTAAATAAGCTGATTAAGTTCTATTTTGAAGCTAGTTAAAATAATTGAGATGAAAAAATTGCCTGCTATAGTAGTTGGGGCTGGTCTTCATGCTTCACTAGAGCCCTTCCAGTTTCAAATTCTTCATCTTAAAATTAAATTTAAAGTACATGTGGTAGCTGTTAAACTTCTTTTAGCAGTGTGTACCTATATGCTCTCAGTAATAAAAATCTATATATTTTGCCACTCCCTGACACTTTCCTGGGAGAACAGTTTGGAATCAGACCTCTAAGTTGCCATAGACTGCAGGAGATAGGATTCCTTGGCATCTCACCACAATCCCTGCACTGAGTTCAATAACAGTTGAGTAGCAGCAATGAGCCCCTGTGCACCCTACCCCATAACAATGCCTGCATTAATTCACAAATCTGATTACAGCAGTCCTGCTTACTCATTCTTGCTGGACACAAGTTAAATTGGAAGTCAGACATGAGTCTGCTATGTCTACCTGTGAGAGCCTTGTTCAGCACTGACGTGTTCAATAGACAACTTCTTACTTTACATTTTGGTTCCTGGTCGCAGCTGACTGGCTCCAGGTCCTGCTCCTGCCTCCCATGCTGAGTGCCAAATGTGCCTGAGTATGCTCTCCTAGGAATAAATTACACACCATGGAGATCTGTGCTACTGCAGTTAGACTGCTTTTTTGAGCAAGATAGGCAGATTAAAAGTCAAGAAATGTGGGGTGTCATATAGGAAGCTGCTTATTGATATAATATCAGTTAATATGTAAATATTTGAGACGGTTAGAACAAGTGCTGCCATTGGAATTAAAAAGGAGCATCCTCAGCTGTCTCTTCATGTCAGAAATTGACACTAAAGATTTTGTTGCCTTTTTTTTAAGTTTTAAGACAAAGACTTGGGAGTATTTTTTACATTTTCATTCAAAAAGCATTTGAAAGGTCTGAGAGAAGTGATGCTTTTCTTTTGAATTTAGAGAACTTTCTGAATGTTAGCTCTGTTTGTTAGAGTATGGTGCTAAAAATGCCAGGGTCATGATTTTGATCCCTGTTCAGACCATACCCTTAAGAGCTGAACTCAAGGATTCTTGTAGGTCCCTTCCAACTTATTCTGTGACCCTGTAATTAATGAATAATCAATTTCTCAATTAATACACATTTTTAATAAGCATGGATTGTTGCTACAGCAATGAAAATATTAAAACTCTTTGCTAAACCAAAATGCAAAACTTCTTACTAGTTACATAACTAACAAATGTGGAACTCAAAAATGTACTCCGAAGAATATAAGAAGCAAACAAAATGCAAGTGCATTGAACATAACCAAAACATTTTCATGCTATCTTTAAAAACAAAGACATTGAAGTAAAAAAACCCAAAACAATAAAGTATTCCTGAAATCTTTTGCAGGAATTTAAACTAATAAAACTCAAAGTAGAAGACTCTATTTGTTGCTTCTAAGACTACAGTTAGAAACTATTCATTCCTACATTCTGTATCTCAACCACTTCAAAGTTATTCTCTGTAATGAAAAAAATATATACCCAGACACAAATAAAAAGTAAATAAATATATAGTTATACATATTTTACACATCTGTATAAATGAAAATGATTAAAGAAAACAGTGGTTCTGGACCAAAATATCTGAGGTTCTACAACTAGGAATTACTTTTTTGACATGAGACTTTGTCATAATGACAGAAGATGGAAGTCTCCAGGAATATCTGCAATTAAGCTGGTATTTTATATAGTTAAATAAGGAATTAATCATTTGGAGTACCATAATCCTCAAGAAACATACACGTATTTGAACATGAAGAGTGAGAGAAAGGAGTGTCTCTCACAGCTGTCAGTAAAGACAAACTAAGTATTGCAATATGCAACAGTGTAAAACATCAGATGAATGAATAAATAATTTAATTTTCCATATTTAGATTTACTGTCTATGGACATATTGAACAATGCCAATACATCTGAGGATTGTTCGGTCACTGGAATAGGCTCCCTAGGAAAGTGGTCATGGCGCCAAGTCTGCCGGAATTCAAAGAGCATCTGGATGATGCTCTCAGTTATATGGTTTAGTTTTAGACAGCTCTGCAAGAAGCAGGGAACTGGACTTAATTATCCTTATGAGTCCCTTAGGACTTGAGATTTTTATGGTCCTATGATTCAGTAAGGAATTCTCAGACTTTTCAGAGAAGAAACAGAAATTATTTTGTAATTTGTGTTAAACACAAGGTGATCACATTTCCCAATATATTCTTTAGTGCTGATAAAAAGAAGCAAAAGGAAATATATAGGTTGGAACATCTGAGAACAGTAATGGTATTCATATGGCATAAAGGCAGTGTGAAAAATACCAACATCCTTGTAAAAACCACAGATAACTAAGCTCCTGTTATTGTTCTGTTTAATTAGTATACACTTGTTGTCAACTAGTTAATAGAAAATATATAGGAACTGATTATTTTCTCAGATATTCTGGCATAAATAATTATTCTATTATATACAGCTTGCAAAATAGATCTGAGAAGATAGTAAAGTTCAAGATACTGTAACAGGACAGGTTGTAAACAAGACTGCACATTTTGAACGCATGCTATATTTTCATAGACGATTGGGTTTTTTTTAAAAAAAGTACTTTGAAAAATGCTTTGATTCTCAGATTTTTATGCTCTTAAGACTTCTTGAAGCAAATCATACTTCTTCCATTAATTCAACAGTACATTAAGAATTTTTGCAAATCCCACTCAGAGCATACTATTCTCAGATGTTACTTTGAGGAGTTGCAAAGTCTGGAAGCCTGATAGAGGCTACAGCTCTGTGCTTCCAGGTCCAGCTTTCCAAGAGGCACACATGTACATAAGCACCCAATACATGAACACATGTATACACCCCTGTGTACATGCAGATCAAACTAGACAGAAAACACAGCACTAAGAAAATCATAAACAGTGCAGATGGACTCATACTGTTTCTCTTTCCAGCTAGTCAGGATGAAAGTCCATTATTGGAAAATGGGCATGTGCAACTTGAACCACTCCAAAAGCTGGGCTCAAGCACTCAGGTTGTCCAGTAGCTACTCTGAATCCCAGCCTTCCCAATTGCTGGCACCTGGACACAGGCCTCTGAGGCCACAATCCTACTCCATTTGTTGGTTCTGTAGCCTGCTTGCACACACGTGCTGACACATTCCCATGCGGAGTACAAATCCCTCCAGTAACCATCCTTGCATGCTCAGCCTGTTCAGTAGCTCACCCTAGACCCCGGATCTCCTGGATACATCACACATAGACACATGCGATCCATGTTCTACTACTGGTTCAAAACTATAAACCCTCCAGTACACCACCACAGGCTCTATGGTCTTTCCAGTACCTGGCGTGGACCCCTAGTAATTCAGATAGCAAAGTCTCAGGCCCCCTTGACTCTCCAGACTCCAACCCAGACTCTGGGGCTTCTTTGATACCCAGGTGCTGAACCTCTTCTCCTACTCACTGCCTAATCCAGCTTGATGTACACCAGTGATTGCACACTGACACACACACATGAACACAATGAACCCCTTCTATGATCATTGCAGCTGCTCCCACTACAGATACTCAGTTCCCCTGAGACCCCAAGTCCCACTCCTCCTGCTGCTGCACTCCAGTCTCCGGACACACATATGCACATGGAACAGACATCCCTGAACCTGTGAAAATAGTTAGAAATGGGAGGATAGGACTGACTCTGATGCTTTCCTTGCCTTTGATTGCAGAAGGCTCTTCCTGACATCCCATAGTGCCACCCATATTCCCAAAGTCTGTTATCACCTCCCACTGACTGATGAAAAGATCAGATTGGTGGCCACCCTGGGGCTGGGAGGTGAGGCTCCTCTGCCATCTTCGGAGGACCAACTGCCGCAGAGTCTCCCTTTGGTCTGATGAGATTTATTGGACTTCCCTCAACTGTCATTATTGCTCTGGGTTTCATGGAGACGTGCCTTTAATCACGTAAACTAACCATTAAATGCCCACCTCTAATCTCTAATGTATACCCTTCAGTTTTCAGCAAAAAGAATTTCTTAGACATTTACCTATGACAACTATTTCTCTTTAGAAAATCAAATTTTGAAAGACATTAAAAATTAAGGAAGATACTACTATGAGTGACTATAATGAATTAGAAAGATAGATTGAAAAATTGTATTACATCAGAGGCTACAAGCAAAATTCATGTCAGTCATTGAAAACAGGGACATAGAGTATACTAAAATGTAGTATTTGTATGTAAGCAAGTAAAAAATATTAAAGGTAGTAAAACTGCAGGAATAATGCGAATATTGTCTGGAGAAGACAAGGGAAAATATTAAAACGATCAAAGAAGATATAGAAAAAACATAGAAGGAAAGTGATACAAAATGAAAAAATTCAGCAGGAGTATTTCAAACAAATCCATTAAAGCAAAGATTTAAAGAGCACAGAAGACAAGCTAAAATTATTACAAAGATTTATTCACATTGTACCAGAATCTGATAAGGAAATAAAAAAGATCTTTGATGTGGAATGTACTAAGGTGTATAGCCAAATATAGATAAATCAAAGCACACTGTTTGCTTAAGTTAAGTCACAACAGGCTAACAAAACTAAGGATAACACTGCAGAGAAGAAAGATTGCTTGAGCCAAACCTACAGTTATTCATGAGTTACCAGAAGTGAGATTTATTCCCAGCTAGAATTGGTAACATGGAAACAGATAACTGGAAGCAAAGTCCTGTGGGTTAGATTCACTGGTCTGATTGCTGTAAGGAGTAAGCACATAATACTAAATAGGAGCAAACTTCTTCTGAGGACAATGGAAATTGCCAGTGGCTGTAATCAGACAATCCTGATGGGCGTATTGTGAGATTATCAATGGAAAAGAAAGTTTAACACCTTCTTCCTCAGTTTCTGTATTAAAAGATCAGTGTTACTGAGCACAAGTGTGCTCCAAGGTAGTCCAGAGTGGTGTGAGCTCCTTGCTGTGCTGAGCCTGGGCTCTAACAGGCCACAGGAAAAGACACCTTGGCCAAGAGATACGGAGGCAGCAATGGCAATCTCAAGGCTGATGGAAACTTGTGTCAGGCAGTGAAACACCCAGCTATGACCTGTTAGCTGAATCAAACCAAACCTCCTACAAATCCTTCTTGACAAAATGGGCTTTCTGGTGCTTGTCTTTGTCTCTTGTGTTGTACAATCCACACTTTTCTCTCCAAGTTTTGTGTATATCATTACATTGTTCATTCAAGGCTGAGATTGGTTTTCCTGCAAATGACAACGAGGTGCCAGTATACTCAGTAACAGAGACACTTACTTCATCTGATGAAGTTGCAGGAAACAGTATGACAGATAAGAATCTTTAGAAACCACCACAGTATACTTCCATTACTTTCACAGTGAAAGCAGTCTAATAAAAAGCTACAAAACAAATAGCCATGAAGAAAAATACTGAGCAGAAAGTGAAGGGGGAAGGGAAAATAAAAAGCTTACAGGATAAAATTTATCCAAAGTTATTCCAGCACTTTACAAATTATTTACACAGTGAATGTGCTTTTGACTGTACCTGGACTATTTTTAACTATAATGGGGAGGAGTTATTTTGCAGGCTATAAAAAGACAGTAAGCCTCCCAGAATATTATTCCTATAGGAGAGATAGGACTTGCCTGCTTAACTTCAACTTATTGAAAGTCAACATAGGAAATAAATAATATGGAAGGAATTGCCTGGGATTTTTTTTTCAGAAGACGGAATTGCTTTAGTCAGCTGTTCTATTGCTGCATAAACCCAATATTTTCACAGGCTGGACACATCTTATCTATGTTAACAAAAGCATTTAACCATTTTCTGTGGTAGATTTAAAATTCCAATTTTCTTCCTTCTCTGTTTCTGAAAGTAAAAACTGTTCATCAGCAATGGAGGAGCAAAACTGCTTAAAATCAATACAGCACTGCACATGGACATTTCACGTATGACAGCAATGGAGGAGCAAAACTGCTTAAAATCAATACAGCACTGCACATGGACATTTCACGTATGATAATGACATAGAAACCATGAACTTACTTTCACTCAATGCAATAGAGAATATTGAAGAAAACTGACCTAGAAACATCTTTAAGAAAAAAAAAAGCAAACAACATAGAGACAGGTATGCCTGCAAGGGTGTTTCAGGTGTTGAGTGTGGTCACTTACACAAATTTAAAAACCAAATTTGAAACTACCTTAATTAAAATTGCAGTAGTATTAATTCTGAAATGGCCACACTAGAAAAATCCTTAAACATTTCTGCCACTGGCACCAGCACTCTAGCTCAAGCTTCACTGACATTCTCTTCATTAATATTCTCTCAGATTTTGTTAATATTTGTAGAGCTTCAAACTTCACAAGACTGAAATTTAGACTATTGGTTGTGAAGTTTTAAATAGCACTACTTAGCTATTCGTCACTTTGATTTAGTAATTGTCAAAATAATAAAATTTTGAGATTTCAAGCACTTTTATGGCATCTTAATTTTGAAAAGCAAAATTTGGTAGACTGTAAAGCTTTAGTTGCTCTACTTAATTGTATTACTTTTCTAAACTGTGTAGCTGTGCAAGAGGCTTTCAAAAGCATTCTTGAACATGTGGTTGAAGCCGCTGAGCATAGCATTTGTCCACTGTATCTTTGCAGCATCATTACTGCACTTAAACCTTAATAGGCTGAATATGTATTTTCATAACTCCTGGGGATTTGGGGGTTTTTGCCAGTCTAAAGTGGTTACGAAACACTGGAACATTTTCAATGTTCATCTAAGGTACATGTTGTAACTGTTTTTCCAACTCTGCCTATATTAATTTGATGCATGGCAGCAATGTTTTTGCAGTATTCTGTGAGGTGAACTAATTAGGCCAGCATAGGCAGAAGATTGAGAGGAAATTGTGGAATAAAATAATTTCTATTAGTTTTTTTAAGTGCACAAGAGACATTACTAACTCTAGATATGCTGAGAACAAAGGAAAGTACCTTTTGCCATCTTGTCAACTTGATTCAAGAGCAAACACAAAACAGTTCCAAGTACTTTCCGTGATATATGAATTTCCATTTCAAGCAGCTTTGCACAACTCTGTGCTGAGGGTTATGTTTGAGAGGCCATTATGGACATCATGTGGAATTGGTTGTTTTGTTGTGGAGCTCCTGATATGACACAGGGGTGATTTTTATTTAAGAGCTTACAACTGATTTTATAGAGTTCACCTACTAAGGAATGCAAACCTCTTTCAGATACCATGATTGTGAGGCTGTCCTGAATATTGTCTAGCAATAAACTAAAATGAGAAGGAAATAAGAGAGAAGCTTAAGGCCTCCTTAGAGTTGACACACCTTTTAAATAAAGAGGGTATGTGAAGAAGTTTTAAAACAGTTGATTTTTTTTCTCCGCAATTAAAAGTTACCAACACAAGGGTTAGTAGTCAGAAGTTATCTTTGTGTCTGACAATAAGTGGTTCTTGATTGCTCTAGAAAGCATTTATACTCACTGGAGGAGAACCCAGACACCTTCCTTAGTATGCTAGGCCCTACCTAGCCTATGCAGCATATCTGTCTTTCTTCACGCCTCATTCTTTAATATGCCAGTTTGCTGGGATACCCCTCTAAGGGACCAGCTCTCTCTGTGCAGCATGTGTTCTTTGCAGCAGAATGACACAGATTCAGTGGGAGTGTTGAAAGATCAGCAGTTTTGATAGAGAGTACATTTTCTGAAAAAATGAGAAGTTTGAATACCTGCTTTGAAAGCAGATCATCTATGGGACCTGTGTTTCTAATAATGCAAAGGTGATATTGCATTTTGTCACATTAGGATCTCTTCCATTTTTTCACAGGTTTTCAAACTTAGGAGTATTAATGGATACTGGACCTCAAGAAGATAGAGGTACCCAAAACCTCTACAGATAAACCCCAGTTCTAAGCATTTCCTCCGGGGAATCTCTAGGTATCTCCTCATCCGTGAGCTGATGTTCTAAGACATGATTTAGAGACATCCAACTCTGCCATCTGAGCCTCACTGAAACCTGAACACTTCCAGGGATAGGGTCGTCACAGCTTCTCCAGGCAACCCGTTCCCCTCCACCTTCACAGTAAATAATTTCTTCCTTACATCCAATTTAAATCTATTCCCTTTCAGTTTGAAGCCATTCCACCTTATCCTATAGAGATGCCCCTGGAAATAGTCTCTTTCCGTCTTTTTTATAGTATCCTTCTGATACCGGAAGGCCACAATTAGGTGATCCCTAAGCCTTCTCTTTTTCAGGCAGAACAATTCCACTTCTCTTAGCTCTTCCTAATAGGAGAGGTGTTTTGCCTCTCTAATCATCTTGGTGGCCCTCCTCTGGACTCCATCTTAAAATTTGTGTACTGAAGTTCCCATAAATTAATAGTTGTGAACCTTGACACTATTGAGGCTTCTTGTTCTTGCTTATAAAGGAGCTTGTAATGTTGCTACTTCATTTTTACACTTCCATTTCACTTCCATAAGAACTTGTGCCATTGGCTGCCAGTTGTCTCTATTCACACCTAACTTTTGACTATTTTATGGACTCTTTATGCCAGAAAGATATTTGTAACAAACTTACAACAGAGCTTAATTCAACATATTCTAAAATACTTTTCAAATACAGGGACTACATTATATTTTGTTAGTATTATGGAAACCTACTATCTATGACTATTCTCAGCAACTAAATCTGAGATTAGAGGTCCATAACTGGCTTTTATTTCCTCAGTGATTTTTTTAAATGTTTGTTGAACTATAAGTTCAGGAATATTTAAGGATTTTGAGATATTCAGAGACATTTATTTTTCTATTTTAGCTATAGACACTAAATGAAGTAAGAAATGTCAAGTCAGATAATTTGAAAAAAAAATCTTTTCCCTGTATTTCTAGAGAGCTATGGAGGCACAAGTGAAAAAACCCAACCAACCAAACAAACAAAAAAAACCACCGAAAACCCCAAACAAAAAAACCCAAACTAGAGCAACAACAATAACAAACAAACACAAATGTAGTGATAATAAAATTTGGAAGAATGCTCAGATTTGGAAAAATATTCAAAATATCCCCAAATGTTTTAAGTGTTCAGTGACCCATTGAGATGATTGTAAGACATTAAAGAAAATAATTTTATCTACAAATAATGCACCAGTAGTTTTGAGAGGCCCTGAATATAAAATGTCAATTTTAAGAGTACATACCCAACATGCAAAGTTAAAGGAGCTTCAATGTACATTTGAGCATCCTCCATCAGTCTGGCAATTACCTTCCTCTAACATGAAATTTGAATAGTACTGGTACTGCAGCAACACCATATCAGCTATTATTTCCCTTTCAGCACTGCAACTTGCTGCCACTATCCACTGGTTCAATGAGACCCCCATGGCATATAATGACAGCCTCTACACAATAGAGAGGAATCAGAAAAACTAACTGTGGCGACCAAATCGTTTAATGGTTGCATCACAATTTACTGACTTGAGCATAGCTTAGTTTAGCACTTACCATTTGGAATTAGAGTTAGTGAGGGAGTATTATGCTTGGTAAAATATGAATGAAGAAGCAATCAGACATATTTTAAAACAGAAAGTCACAAAGTTAGGTTTTGCAAGAAAGAAAATCCTGCAGAAAACAAAATTTTGTTTCCCTGTCAAAAAAAAATGAAACAAACCCCATCATATTCTGAGCCAGAGACAACAATAATTCTCTGAATGGACATTCTTTACATTTTTCCATATTAAGGAAAAGACTTTTAAGTCGTTGTGATGTTGTAAATTAAGAAACTCTGTATTCCAAATGAAAGGCAGCAATGCACTATGCCTGTGGTCCCTTGTATCTCTGTTTGCTCATAGGACCTGAAATTGACACTGGACAAGAAAGTTCTGCCAACATTAGTCCATGAACCATTGTATCATGGGCTAAGCCACCCTGCTGTGGAATTACTTTAACACTACTCTGAAGCATTTCACAGAAGCAATACAATTCAGTGCCTTTTCAGACAGATTTGTCATGTTAGATTTTTTAAAAATGCAAGTTTGAAATTTTTATGGATTCGCAATTTTTGTTCTCTCATATCCTTTCTACTCCATCTCTCCTCTCATTGCATCTTGTTCTGCTCCATCTCCTTCTGACTCTGACTTCTGAGTCTGTTGATGTTATTCAATAATCAATTACTGACTGGGCATTTAGCTTTACAGCTGGTTCAAGCCTCTTTCAATGGACACACAACAGGACATAGCTGAGCCCATCTGTCAAGCTACTACCACCTCTACGAAAACATATTTAGGAAAGAAGAATGAAAACCAAGGTAAAACAACAATGCAGCTGTAGGAGGTGATCCACAGTGGCACTGGTAACACACCAAGAGGGGCCGTGGCCCATGGATAAGCCCCAAAGGAACTGCAGTCTCTGGAGGATCCTTGCGACAGCAGTGGAAACAAGCTGTGTGGGTTCTTGGCTGCCAGCCAGCAACAACCCACCAAGTAAATCTTGCATTTAGGAATACTGGTATGCTTTCTTCTCTTAAGTAATTTTCTAGATTAATTATGTCCTTTAAATTTCTAGGAGTCAGTATGAAGTATTCTCATTCTTTAAAAAATCCATGACTGCTCTGTCAAAGAGGTTAAAAACAAGTTTGTTAAAGACATTCATGCTTTCCTCAACCCCATTTTCTTCTTCACAGCTAGCTTATGAATTCGATTTGGAACTGCTTAAACTTCCTATTTAATTCTACTTCTGTCACTGGACAAGTAAATCCCACCCCACAAAAAGGGAAAGAAAGACAAAAAAAAAAAGATAAACTGGGGAATTAAATTCTTTTGAGTCTTGTTAAAAAAAGAACAAACTGTAGTTACTGTAGTTACAGTTTTGACAAAAAACATGTACACTGAAATTATCCATCTGATTACCAAATAAAGGCACCAGTACAATGTAGAACTAGTGGGATGATTGCAACATCAAAATTGTTTCACTGAAGAATTGTTTTGGAAATGCTCAAAGCCAAAACAAAGAAGAGGTCCAAGTGTTTCTTGACTATTTTTCTGTCCAATAAGAAATGCCTGGCTATAATAGTAATGAAAAAGTATTTTTAAATGGGGAAAACAATTGCAATGTAAAATGTAACCTATGACTTCTGGTCATTTAAATTGCATACCTTTTAAACTGAAGCATGTTTCTTACTTAACTAAACTAACACTCTTCATACAATTTAAAATAGCAATCAAATGCTATGGTATTCTGTAGATGTTTCTGTCTTTTTCTCTTTTTGCAATGTCAATCATTCTGTTCTTGATATCATATATATGTAGCAATGTGAGTCAGAGAGATTAAATTTTTAGAGGAAGAGTTACTCTCTCAGTGTTACTCTTTACTCTCAGTCAGAAGAGCCTTTTTCTGTTCCTGTGAAGTTCAATATTTATTAGAAAATTGTGGGAATGTAAAAGGCCAAATGTCCTGTAAAAATATATTTATGCAGATGAAAGTATATCAGACTAATATTTCTGAACTTAAACTGGCAGCTTGGTACTTAATTAGAAAACTGTGCTCAAAGATTTTCTCTCATTCACCATTCACACTTTGAAGAAAGTTTTCTGGGTTAGATCCAAATAAAGAATGTGAAGTGAGGCTTGGTGAGATTTAACAATGAAGTCTAAAGTAGCAACTGCAAAGACCCTGTTTGGGGGCTGCTGTATAACCTCCACAGGTTTGTATGTTTACTCAAGGCTCCCTCCAGTCACAGAAACAAAGAAGTCCTTGAAGAAAGGAGTCACAACTCTTTCAGCTAATTTTCCACACTGAATTATCTCTGAAGAAAATTGTCTTTCTGTTGATTGTATCAGAAACCTACACAGGTCAGGTCCAGCAAATTTAGGTTAGCTATTGTGTCTAGAAGATGTGACTTTATGCCTGTCCTGAACTCTTTGCATCACCACAGCTCAGCATTAATACAAATATAAATTTATGCTCTCCATCATCCCTAAAAGCTGGTGCCTATAGCTGGAATCATAGACATATAATTGTTTAGGTTGGAAGTCACCTCTTGAGATCACCTAGTCCAATTCCCTTCTCAAGAGGGGTCATCTGGAGCAGGTTGACCAGTACTGTGTCCAAATAGATTTTGAATATCTCCATGAACAAAGACTTCACAACCTCTAATGTATGTTCAGTTTGTTTAAGTACTCCCACAATCTCATCCTTTTTCACTGAGGATAAGGAAGGTTTTCTTGCTCCAGACTTTCACTCTGATTTGTGGTGCTTGGTATTCCTGAATCAGGTCTTACTGGTAAAGACTGAGGCAAAACAGGCTTTGAGTACCTCTGCATATTCCATGTTATCTGTCACCAAATCCCATTTCTCACTCAGCAGAGTACTGGTTTTGCTAGTCTCACTTTGCTATTTATGTACTTGTAGCATCCTTTCTTGTTGGTTTTGCTAGATTCAACTCCAGGAAAGCCAGCTCTTGGTTTCCCTAACCCTACCCCCACAAGTCTGGGCAGCAACTGTATTCTCCTTCTGGGTCACCTGTCCCCGTGTTCAAATCCAATATACTTTTTTACCTAAGTTCATTTAAAAGACCATTGATCATCCATGCAGCCCACATGCTGTCTTTATTTTCTACTTGTCAGTATGAGTCTTCACTGAGCTTTGAGGGAAGTGATCCTTGAATATCAACCAGCTCTCCTGGACTCCTCTTCTCTCTTTTTCATTCCCCATGGAATTCTCCCAAGCAGGTCCTTGAAGAGACCAAAATCTTCTCTCCAGAAAGCCAGGACTGCAGACCTGCTCTTTGCCCTACTTCCTCCTCTTAGGATCTTAAGCATCAGCACTGCAATCAACGCTGTCTCTGACTTTCATACCAAGCAGTTCTTCCTTGTTTGTAAGAATCAGGTCCATGATAGCTACTTTCCTTGCTGGCTCTTCAATTGCATGTGCCAGAAATGAGAATAGGCAACAATGACTCGACCTATTTTTTACTATTCTTTTCTAGGAAACAGCAATATCTACCTTTTATCAAATTATCTGTTACTCTGAGCATCCAGATTGAATTCTCTTTTTAGTCTGAGGGTTTTCAAAGAACTCATTCAATTTAACCAGTTATGTACCTAACTTCTAAACTGCTTTTTAAAACAACAATATCATCATGATATGATTTCTTTCTCTTTTTTTTCAAAGAGCAAACTTTATTCCACTCTTGGAAACATCAACTGCTATCCCACAGAAAGGAGAGTCTCAGGACAGGGCCAGTCAAGGAACATTTATAAACTCACTCTCTAATTTATAACCATTTATGTCTTTAATTAGTCTATGAAATTGCCTATTGAACATCTTTCTTCCCCTGTTTCAACTCTGGACCTAACACAATGACTACTCTTAAACAGGCAGTCAGCAAATTAAATGTCATTAACTAACACTATTGTGGAAAGCAAAGATAAAATAAAATTTATTTTAAAAAATAATGAAGTTAAAATTGGATCTATAAGCGCTTTTTTTTTCTGGGAAAAAAATAGGGCAAACAAGCTTTTCCAGATTTTAAAAAAAGAAGACTGCTTAGCATTAATCTATATCTGAACCAGTCACCAAACATGCTTAACACACAACAGAGAGGTACATCAATTTTTAAGGTGTGATTCATCTGACCTAGTTTGGAAATCTACACGAAGCAGTGGTGAGCTGCATTCTAGAAATGCTTTTTTCTCTCCATTGGCTATAAAGGGAATATACTCTGCTGTCTCAGGCATAGACAGACAAGTATTGCAGATGCCTACATCAGATCAGATGAATCCCATGCTGGAAGGAGGAATGAGGTACTTTCAGCAAGTCAAGCAATTCCTAAAATAACTAAAGAATGTAAACTACATCCTTGTGCTGTTGTGATCTAATGAAAGCTGGTAAGTTTTGATGATACTCAGAGCTTCTACTGTGTAAAGTAAAGTGGAAAAAACAGATAAAGGAAACATAAAAATAGGAGTTATTGTTTAGGTCTCCATGGAAGATGGAGATAAACAATGGGACTTGTTTTCCCAGTGTCCTATCTGTCTATGTAGGAAGAACAGAAGTGGTACAAAGAAAACCACTTAAATGATCTGGTGAATAAGTTTTCCTGGAAGAGTCCAAATAAAATTAAGTGTAAAATGACAACTTTTAAGTAGCCCTAATAATTAAATACATGTCATAAAATCAGTACTTGGTCACACCCTTTACTAATTACAGGAAAAATCCAAGAAAATGTAAAATAATTTATTTAATCTTAGTATTCCTGGCAGCCATTTCCATACCAAATACATACTCCACGGGAATTTACAAATTGTGTAAATGACAGAGAGAGGAAGAACACAAGAAATTACTCTTGGTTCTATTAGGAATACTGAGCTCAAATGGGGCCTCAAAATTGCCTCACTCTCAGTTCATCCCTTTTCTATTATTTTCCTTTTTCAGGCATTTTAATATCCAAGCACTTCATTATGTAAGTATTTGTTATTCTTCCCTGTCATTCTTACAGCACTTGGCAGGCTGTAAACCTGTATGACTTCATAGACAAGGCAGCCTTGTGATGTTAACAAGAGCTCACTCCAATGTTTTACTGTGTCTAACATTTTTCCAAGCTTTCCATTATAATATATAATAATAAGTTAAGAATTGTTTGTCAATGAAATATTTTATTCCAAGGGAAGGATATTTGGTTTTCTGTGGAGTTTTTTTGTGATTTTTTTTTTAGTTTGGTGGGTTTTGTTTGGGAGGGGAGGGGTTGGGGGGAGGTGGTGCTTTGTTTTTGTTTTCTTTTGGGGTTTTATTGGTTGATTTTGATTGGTTGGTTTTTGTGTGGTTGGATTTTTGGTGTTTCTTTTTTTTAATTTTTTTTATCTAAAGA
This sequence comes from Pithys albifrons albifrons, assembly GCF_047495875.1. NCBI lineage: Eukaryota > Metazoa > Chordata > Aves > Passeriformes > Thamnophilidae > Pithys > Pithys albifrons. Next base: position 78,113,268 of record NC_092460.1, read on the forward strand.
AACAGTCAATGCCATTTCCAGTGATATGTAATATTTCATTATAGGGGAACCTAATCTTGGAACACTGAATATCCTAAATGGAGTGTAAGAAATTTTTATAGTGGCCACTGAGTGCTTCAAAAGCAATCTCAAATGACAATTCAGAATCACTACTACTATAAACTACAGTAAGTCATACCAAATCTTCAGTTAAATAATCAATGTCTTCCTTATGACTATCTGCACTTCTCTTATTAAACCATATTTTACAATCATGTAGAGAAACTGTCTAAAATCACCCAGAAAGCTGTCTGAATTGCAGTGAGAAGAACATTTTTGGTGAAATCAGTCAACAATATCATATGGAAAAATTGTATCAGAGGCAGAAGAAAAATGGTTTTCAGAGGCTGTGTTTTAAAGCCAGCATCACAGCTTCTTTCCATTGCATGGTTTTAACAATTTTTTTTCACTCTTTGTATTTAACAGCATACCAAACTGTTGACCTAAAACCTTAACAAATGAATCATGAACATTGCATGAGTACATGAAAAAAAAAGAAAAAAAAAGTCTTTACCTTCAGTCATCTAACCATTTGGAAAATTTCATTGCAATTTTTTCAGACTAATATTACTGCTTAATTACTTGCTATTTATAGTTCCTTCGTGTCTCTTTTCTTATGAGTAATTAAAGCTGTTTATCATGTTATGTCAGAGTTTACTTTATTATAAATGCAATGATAGCAGATCAAATGCTCAGAACAATTTGAGCCTTGGATTTGGAACAGAATCACTAGTCTGTTTCATACTAAAATTTAAATTTACTTTAAATATTAGCTGAAATATTTCTAAAGAAGACTATAAAATTTTCAGTGACAGTTGGTGTCTTGTTTGCGGTTTTTTTTCCCCCCAGTATCAATATTTTCTAAGCTATGCAAATTTCTAAAATTCTTTCAAGGAACAACTCAGTACAGAGGTTTAACATTACTTTCTCATTTCTTCATATTACACCAGCTAAGTGCACACATATATTCTAAAACTATGATGTATGTATCATAAAAAGAACCTGGAAACATGACCTACAGCAGGACTGAGTGGAAGAAGAATGGCTTGATAATGTCCTCTATTTCTACTTTATTTATATGGATGGAAGGATTCCTGGGACACATTCTCTACATTCAAACATGTGCCTTGTAGACTGTTAGGTACTTTCCTCTGTGAAACAGATGAAAGACACTACATTTACTGGACTAGGGAAACAAAATACCTGCTTTGAAAAAGTGTCTGGTAGTCTGTTGCCCCAGCACTACTGCTTCTTATCCTCCTAGAATTTGTGAGCACATTTCATTCACAAGCAAAAATCTTTTGCTTTCCACTTGATCCTTTCTGTTGCCCATCTATATTCTGTTTCTTTCAACAAAGCATTCATCCTTCCTTCTCCTGCCAATGCACTGAAAACAGCAGAAGGCATATATTATTGAGTATACACTATATATTGTTTCATGTATATTTCACATATGCATGTCTTTTAATCATAATGGCATACATTCACTCAATCATATTTATACATACACGAGGAAATACATACACACTGACATGAAGATTTTATAGTTTGCATATTTTTAATCAATTGAATGTAAAAAAGTAGTGTTCTGGTGTTTGGAGATTTTTAAATCTCTCTTTCATTGCTGTTTTCTGATGAAGACTATAATGGTATGTGACTATTGCTTAGGGAAAAAAAAAAGGAGGAAACTATATTTGTGAATAAAAAATGACAAATTCAGTTATAAAATACCTGACTAAAGGGAAAAGTAGGATCTTTCTTGCAAAAGACTAATAAACTTGAGCACAATATTCTAGACTTTGAGCTATTCAATAACTGTGTACACCTAGCAGTGGGATAACACATCCCTTAAAGAAATAGAAATTAGATTCATCAGGAGCATTTAACTGAGGGTAAAAGGCCCTGTGGGCTCCTCTGCAGTCTTCTTACTATTTTCATGAGTGTGAAGTCACATTGTAACTATGGCTAGTAATCTAAGTTCCATATTTTGTGATTTTTTTGCTATACTGTAAGCACACTAACAGATTGTGTCTTCATAAATATTAAAAACAGACTGAATTGGTTTCATTTGTCAATTCTTGATCCAAAAAATTCTAATCATAACTGTTTGCTATGTTTCTTTTCCTGAGGTTTGCCTGAAATACAAGTGTTAATTTATCGAGGGTTCATCTCAGCTGAAAAAGAAATGAAGGGGGAAAAAAAGAGAGAGGCCTTTTTCAGAGAATAAATATATTTTCCTATATAATTCAAAAAATGAACATCCATTACAGGCAATATTTTGTTTCAAAATAACATCCAAATCAGAGAAGAAAAATAGATTCATTCAATAGGTAGATTATATCAAAGTTGAAAATAGTCTACATTTAAATGTACCAACAAAATGCATAAAAGTCAGATTCTGCAAATATGCAATTTGGAGGTCTGTATTATAATAAAAGCTGCAAAGCCAGAGCAAAACTTGTACCACAGAAGAAAACACTTCATTATTAGATGTTGTAAGTGCACCAGTAAAGGAACTAGAAAGATATGGGAAAAGGAACTTCTGGTTTCTGGATGCAGGCAACCATTTTTCTTATCAGCTACCAAGCACCAAAACACAGATCCACTTCCCTATTGAAGGCATGAATTATATGACATCACTAGGGAAAGACTTAATTAGTAGGTCTCACAGGGCCTAGGTCTGTGGGCAGACAGAGCCTGGTAGATGTAAAACTGTGTATCCACATATCTAATGTTTACCCGCAAGGGAAGTTTTGTCTAGATGTCCTCAAAGTCAACAAAAAGGGATGGCTTCCTCCAGGAGGAAGTTCAGGGCAAGTGTGTAGCCTAAGTTTTTTTGGTAATCTGGGAAATTTCATCTTTTGCCATTTTCTACATAGGTGGATCCTTGGGAAAGTTAGTGAAGACGGATGCATGTTTTATGTTTGTTTACTTGCAGTTTAATGCCTACTACATTATTTCAGAGAGATTGTGGGCTTTTGAAGAGGATGGTTTTATCTTGCCTTACACATAATAAATTAGTTGTGCCTTCTTTGTGAGGGACAGTTTGCTCCACTGGGAGAGTATCAGGTAGGGAGAAGGGATCTGGCTTACAGATTGCTATCAATAGTCACAGAAACAGGTGATATTGTGATCTCAGAGGACTTAATATGAGTTTAACCGACTCAGGAATTTACAAAAGTTGGCAAATAGAAAGTCAGTCTGGAATAAATAAATACATGCTGATTATGAGGGTTTTCTTGGCCTCTATCGTGAGTTTGTTCTTTTCCCATTTCTTAAGGTCAAAATTTTGAAAGATGAGGGAAATCGTATATAATTTTAAATCCTTACATAATCACAGATGCCTGCTAAATCTGACAATGTAATTAGCTCATGTCACTAGAATTAACTTTCATCAATTTATGGCACATACTGCTAATGGGGACCAATGCAAGTACAGAAAGATGATACTACATTAATGTCTCAGAAAGTTTCCAGTTAAAAGGTTTTAATTTTGTTTAAGTCTGTTTCTAGACTACTAGGTTAAAGACAAGAAGGCAAAAGTGTATTCTGCATAGCCCACATAATCTACATACCAAGAAATGGTAAATGTAAAAATCCAAGATTAAGGGAATACATTTACAGAAGAGAATTGATTGTTTTACATGATGAATTTCTGAGCAGAATCTGTAAGAGCAATTATAAAATAATATGAATATTTTATAAAACACCCAGACCCTCAGTAGAGAGACAAAATAGAAACACTGCTATATGGATGAAGATAGCGTTTACTTTTAAGTATTGAATTAAAAGTAAATTGAATCTTGATTTACTGTGTTTCATTTGAGTTTGATAGTTCCCTTATAGTTTAGAGTACTAGAGTAAGGAATTGAAGCATGTGTTTCCCACCTTCTCTCCAAGGGGTTTTCTTTGGTTGATTGGTTGTTTTTTCGTTCTTTTTCAGGACCTTTCCGTAAAATCTGCTTTGAAATGTGCATCACACTGAGTATTTTGCCCGTTTGGCATTAAAGGTTGCAGTTTTGTGTGAAAGCTTATCTTACAGATTGTTATGGACAAATGTAAGCAAAAAGTGGTTTGGATTTTCTTACAATAATAGAAAGAGTTTAAAATGTGCTTTTAAATATACATACAAATAACTGCAGATCCTTGCCTAAACTCTTTATGTTCACCCATCACTTAGAGTAACCATGCAATCTGAACTAACACTGCACTATCTCCTCTCGCAGATCAGTAAGAAGTGAAATTCAAGTTAGGACTGCATGGGGGAAAAAAATGGAATATCTCTGTACCTTGACTCCTATCCATAGTAACATTTCTGCTTGCTTATATACAGGGCCTTGTATCCAAAGGTCAAATGTAATTTTGAAACTCAAAAATGGCCTTGAATCTTTATGACATTTGTAGTGTTCCACTGATATTTCTCTGGAAACCTGAACAAGCAAGGTTTATGAAGTTAGAGTCAAAGTTGCAGCAGTGACATTAACCAGAGCTAGTCAACCAAATGTACTGTAGAACAATTTTTTAGGAAAGTTTCCTTTCCTATGATGGTATTCTTTTGTGTTCTCCTGTAGACGTGAACATATCAAGGATTAGTCTTCTTTTCTTGCTTTTGGGTTTTTAAACCTTACTCTCTTCAGTTACAAATGAGAAAGCACTCAGTCCCCTGATACTGTTCCCCTTTTTAGCTCTTTCTTCTTTCACTTCATCACTTTGACAGCTCAGAGACTTTTGAATGACTGGATGTGTGCTGGAGGCAATGACAGAACTTTCACAACTAAAGCATCCTGTTTTTCCTCATCCAAGTTTTGGGGGAAAAAAAATGAAAAAAAATCCTTTTTCATCCCTGAAAGAGCCAGGAATTTTTAAGCTAAAAATATTCCACAAAATGGAAATACCTTGTTCATGTTTTTATTTAAATTACGTTAAATCCAGCGCTGAATTGAAAAATGCCCTCATTTTTTTGTGACACCAGGATGAAGCAATTTTGACTGAGCCTACTTCAGACAGCTAGAGATGAATTAGGTGGATGAAACTTCATTCATCTAATTATGTGTCTTTAGGGCTGCCTAATTTAGGAGTCTGTTCACCTTAGGCTTCCCTCTATTATTAGTGCACAAAGATATTAATTTCCAAAAAATGAGTCAGCTTGCGTAAGATAAGAATCATTCTGTCAAGATTTCTAAAGTCTGTCTAGGAGACACTTTCAGTAATTAAGCTTCCAAATTAATTGTCTCTCTTAAGTAGCTAAGAAAAGGTGAGCTGATCTCAGGTCACTGGTATAAGAACTTTGGCAGAAAAGAGGAAGACAGCATCCCACTCTCTGCAGATCTAGGCCTTGAGACTGAATACAACAGTAACATACATATATGCACAGTTATTTAAATATATATATTTATTTTTATAGCCTCAAGCAAAATGGACCAACATACTGCCACCTTGGTACTGCTGCTACATCCAACAATAGTAGCAATAAAAAAGGAAATCACACAACATTTGCAATGCAAAAATGTTTGGAGGTACTAGGGGTAAACAAGGATAATACAGAGATAGTTGAAAATCTGGGTGTACTTGTCTGGGTGACAAGTAAAATTGCCTGCTTTGGTTAAAGAAAAATACTTAGATATAACAGTCATCCGTAAAAGTTATTTTAATAAATCATTGGTCAATATAAAGGAAATTATAATTTAAGGATATAGTGACAATATCATGAGTCCCTGGGGACCGAACTAAATAGAACAAAAACAACTGGCATCCTGGGAGTGTTGAATATAATCATGTCTCAGTCAGGTTCTCCTGAGGAATTTGACTTGTCTCAGAGAGCAACTTCTCTGCTGAGCTGCTGTTTCACATTCTGCAGAGAATGTGGAGTTCTTCTGGCTACTGATGCAATTAATTGCCACTATAATTAATGGGAAAAATCTTAATCTCCCAGACAGTTGCTTCAAGATATCAGTTCCTTGCATCAACCTTCATCCTACTTTCATTAGGTATTGCATTGCAGTATTTTAAGGCATTGGATATTTTCCACTGCATCCGTGTAAAACTGAAAAGTGTAAAATCATTGAATTCAGTTTATTAGCTTTTAGCACAAAAATAAATGAAGCCCTGTAGTGGTATAGCATTATAATTTAAATGAATGGTGACATGCAATTCCCTGAAATTTTCCTGCATCAGAAAATCAGGGGAGATATATCTTATAAAGATTAATGACTTGTTAATGAATTTTCAAGTTCAATGACTTACGTCCCCTACTTAAAAAAAAAGGACAGCTAATATAATTGCATGCATGCTCATCCTAGAAATTAAGTGTAACTTATGGCTGCAATTGGAAGTTTTCCATGAAGACAGCTGCAATATGTGTTGAAATTTTGATTCAGTATTATAAAGAATATTCTTGCTCACGATTCAAATGCATAGTGCTACAAATTATTACAAAATAAATGACACAGTTAATATTTTATATTTTAGGTATGATACTGATCGTGGACTGGGTGTTTGTTCAAAGCATTTAGCTTCTTTCCGGTAAAAGTCAACATTTTCTCTATGAGCCTTAATTCTAAATTGTTGGATTTTTTAAATCTAGTTACTAGTGTTTGGAAAACTCCTGAGAAGCAAATGAGAACTGAAACACCCATAAAAATATAGTGCACAAAATCCTATGTTGTCCTATAAGACCCATCCTTCACTGAATGACAGTTCAGTAATTTCTGCAAATTGTCAATCACCAAGTAGCCACCGTATTTCCATGCCAGGTTTTCTGCTATCTGCAAGAGCTCAGAATATAATAAAAGGATAATTTACTTAATGTTGATTATGAATATCTGTTTGTGCTTGCTGCTTGATTAAATCATCGCACTGAACCACATGTTTGCCTTCAGAAAGATGCCATGGAAATGAGTCAATTAATATAAATGACCATGGATTCGTAGATGTTCTAGAATATTAAATGAACAAGTTGATATAAAACACCAACTGGTAACTTTCTTAAAGCTTGTTTAAGGCCATTTTGAACTCTTCTTAATGTTTATTTTTCAAGTTGATTGATTATGTTGTTGCCCATTGCAGTGAGTAAGGATGGATACTGGAAAAAAACATTTTGAGTGTGGCACTGAGTAATTTGTCACAGTGTTGCATATTTTGGCATTCTATTGCTTTAAAAATTCTCTCGTTTGGTTGGAACAAGATAAGTAAAGTCTCGGATAAGTTTTTTGAGAGAATCTACTCCCTTTAACTGGTTAATTTTCAAAATCTTAAACTCCTGCATTAGTCTAACACAAGTAAAGATGCTGTCACTTTTACTCTGTTTAGGGCCTGTGGAATATGTGTGGCTTTTTCTTTTGCTTAAAAGCTGGAGTTTGGGGACTTGATTATTCAGTGTCTCCTTGAGACAGGAAAAAGAAGGATCTAACAACTCTCTATAAAACTCTATATTGATTTAGGCATCAATGCTGACAGCTATACAGAAACTCTATTCTATATTCTCGCAGTCAATCAAATTTTTATAATACAAAAAAGACTAGCCAGTCTCGCTGCTACTGCTGTATCTGCAGGTAATAATCCTGACTCTGTCTGCATCATGAGGGAACTCCTCTGAGGGAAATTCCAGAGATTTATGTGATATAATGGGAAATAAATGGGCATTCATCAGTAAGGTTCTGAAAGATCACTCTGACCAAAACTCATTTCAGAGCACAGGAATCAAGAAGGAATACATCCAACTAATTTTCTGTTGGTTGTCGTGACAATTTTCTGTCCCTCTCTTGTAGTTAGCAGACCTTGATCTTTATAAGCAACTAAAGACCCATGCCATCATGGGATTTTAACCTGTCCTTCTCTCTCTTTGAATTTTGGCACCTTGAACAGATCAGATTTTGTCAGAGAAAATGATTGACCTTGCTATAACTAATGGAGTCATGCAAAGTGAGCTCCTGAGCCACACACCAGTTATAAGACGTGTAAACCTCAAAACGGAGATTGGATACATTTCAGTATCAATTCTATTAGTCATTCTGATTTTTATGAGTCAGGGAAAGATATTTAAATATTAATGAAGTGTATTTAAATAGGATTGTTGGGTCACTCAACTTTCTGGATTATTAGAATTTCTTGAGTTGAAAAATCTAGAAGAATTCAGAATAGTAAACTATCTTGAAAACTCATTGCAAACCTCTGAAAATTATTTCTTATATCCCAAGGAGAATTTTACTCAAAGTCTTGGAAATTAAATTGTGAAGGTTAAGCCTTTTTCAACATGTAAAGTCCTGTTCGGAGGATTATTCCTTTACTATGTCAAGTAAGCCAATCATTAACTTGCACAACAAAAACCAGTTTACATATTTGACAGATTATGGTTTTTCACCCTGAAAATAAATTAATATCCAAAGTGGTTTTATGTACCGAAAAGAATGCTGTCACTGCTCAAACTATTTCTATGTGCAGCATTTCTACTTATTAAAATATCATATTATTAAATGACTGTGGCAAAGTCTAAGAAAATAAAGTTTCATTTAACTTGGAAAACTGGTTCTTAGCTGTGTTCAAACATCCATCACAAAACATTTTGCTCTAATACTGATGTTCACATAAAGTAATATCTTTTTTGTCTCTCACATGATTCATTCTTCTATATAAAAGGCAGAGGACCATGGATGGAAACTAATACTCCATCCTGCACTTCTTTCAGATCTATCATCTCTGAAGCAAGCATGAATGTCTAGGAAATAAAATCTTGTAAAAAGGCTAATATTAAAATAAATGATCCATTAAATAATTCTTCCAGCAAATAACAAAAGTTCTGAACTCCAGGAAAATGTGGTCTTCTAGTCTCTCATTCTTCTTGGACCTGAGCCCCTGGTTGTTCTGTGCATGCTGCATCATGACACACGAGATGATTCACGACCTTCCCTGGGCCCAGGGTCAGGCTGAAAGCCCTATAGCTCTGCAGATCCTCCTTCCAACCCTTTTTGTAGATGTGCATTACATTTGCTAATTTCCAGTCTAATGGGACCTCTGGTACATGAATCAAAGTGTCTCAGCTTTCTTCCTTCTCCCTCAGTGCCCCTGGATGCAACCCATCCAACTCCAGAGATTCATGTGTGTCTAAGTGGTATAGCAGGTCACTGACCATTTCCATTTGGATTATGGGGGCTTCATTCTGTTCCCTGTCCCTGCCTTCAAGCTCAGGGGGCTGTGTACCCTAAGAACCACTGGTTTCATTAAAATCTGAGGCAAAGAAATCATTAAGTACCTCTTCTTTTTCCTAATCTGCTATGACTGTGTTTTCCCTAGCATTCAATAAATGCTGAAGATCCTCCTCAGTCCCCCTTTTGTTGCTAATGTAATTATATAAACATTTTTATTGTCTTTTGCTGCTGTAGACAGATTAAACTTTAGTTGAGGTTTGGCCCTTCTAATTTTTTTCATACATATGACTAATGAAGTTTTCTGTTTAGATTAGAAGAAAATACAGTTTTCATAAACAGATTTGTTAATGATTGCTATGATAAATTTCTCTGTTAATCTTATAGTTCCTGATTGTTTTTTTAATGCCAGTATTTTCCAGCTTTCAAAAATTTCTTGGGCTATCCAGTAAAGTTACTATTTATATGATTTCCTCAATTATGCAAAGTCCTACCCTACAGAAACTGATCATCACACTCTCTGAGATACTGATACATAAGTCAGAGACTGTCATCATCAGACATGAACATCCATAGTTTTTACAAGACAAAACAAGGCAGCCAGAATGTAAAATACTTATCAGAATGTGCTATTTTCTGTATGACTAAGTCCAAGTGGTCCAACGGACACAGAAGAGCAAATGAATGCAGTTATGTGGAAAAGAAAGGAAAAGGGAAGGCAAGATATGTCCTAAGAAACAAGGCATGCTATGAAGTTGGCAGGATTACCAAAATTTAGAAGGAGATGGGTGAATATAGGAGGAATGAGTCACCTTTGGAGAGAATTTCTCAAGGGAAATAGAAAATCAGTAAAACTGCTTGTAAAATTAACACATTCGTGAGCATGAAAAAGGACTTAGGTTCTCTGTGACATTCACAAAGGTGAAATTTTTAAAAGGTATAAATGAGCTTTTACTGTAGTGGAATTTCATCCAGTTCTGAGTATGTAATTGCTCTGAGTTCTCTTTTAAACACTCTCCACATTTTTGTACAATTTCATACATTTTCTTACAACATAGTATAGCATTTAGATTTATATTTGGTCATTCTCGTCACATAGTTGGATAGTATTTTAACTCTATTGACTTAAGTAGATTTATTTCTATTTTAATTCTAATGCCATTGAGGAAACAACCTGGAACCTGAAACTGGAAATAATTTTGGAATCAGGAATTTCCTAATGACAGTTGCACAGTAAACCAAAAACATAACTGACACTATATATCCTGATGTGCATGCTTCTAAAAAGAACATATATAAACAAGAGTAAAATGAGAGGAAATCAAGGATGATGCACCATAATTGTTTAAAAGTAAAATATTCAGGCTGTGAACATGAAGAAAGACCAAAGATGTTGTCATTAAATGAATAAACAACAAATTAAAATCTCAATATCACCCATTTGTTACCAGAGTTTATCTTTGAGGGGCTATAATAATTATAGTACAGCTAATATTTATTGCCATCATAAACATCAGAAATATTAAAAAATGTGGTGAAATGGATGTTTTATGATATACATTTATTAGTTTTTATTATATAGACTTATTATGTTTTATAAATTGTGAATATTTGCTCTTTAACTTCTGATTTGGTCTTGCCATTTTAACTCCTTTATACTTTGAAATTAATAGTTGGTTTTTATTTACTTGTCTTCCATTTTTATTTTGGACACACAATTATCAGTCGTTACATTCTATATACTTAACAGGCAAAGAAAAAGAATGTATGTACAAAACACGCATTTCTAGACCAAGACCTCCTATTCAAGTATTTAACATCTGCTTTTGTTTAATACTTCTGGTCTTCTAAGTTTTGACCATGGTTGGAACTAAATTTATCGAAATACTTCATTTGTCAAATTAGAAACCCCTTGGAAGATCTTGCACTTTTTCAGGAAAACGGAGACTTCCAAATGCACTTGTCTGGTCAGGAAGCCTCGCAGCACTTCATCCGCTTTTGTCTCCAGGGTTCTTGGTGTTCTGATATTCTCTCAACAGCTCAGCATGTCTCATTTACAGCCTGAACTCATCCTGCCTTGACGAGAATCAGTGCCCTGATCAACAGACATAGGTTGTGTTTCCAGGATTCCAGACGTGTGGACCTATCAGGATTGATACCATGCACTAAGCTGACTGCACAGCCAGAAACAAAATTTTCGGGTTAGCAGACAGTTTTTCATTAAGGTAGGCCAGATGTTTTTGAGGCAGAGGTGGACTGCCTGCATGGTACTGAAGAGTGACAAATCAAAATGTACGTTGTTTTGCATTTTACTCCATTGAAGAGTGTAGGTGTGCAATACGTCTCTACTTTCATTTTATGGGCACTTGAAAGCGTAGAAATTCACTTGCAAGAATGACATAACTTTCCCAAATGCACAAAGAACATTATAATACTGTTACCAAGCCAATTAAGTGCTGGAGAAAGCTGAGACTCTGGTTGAAATTCAATGACTGCATTGAAGGACATTCAGAAAGGTTCTGAAATAATCTGTTTATGGTTGGCGTAATGCTAAGTAATGCCAAAGCAGAACTGAGTACCTGGTGGTACAGTTGGAAATGAAAAATCCTATTGCTTTAACCCTACAAAGGGTCCTTCTGAATTTGTTATCTCACTAGGCCTTCCAATGAAGACCAAGGTTTTCAATAACAGATTGAGGAACTGCCAAGAAAAAGAGATATGTTTGCAAAGTTATCTTAATTTTTTTTGCCCTTATATGTATCTTTTGTAAAGTAAATTCCACTACTCTGTTGGTCATAGATGTAGGAGTTTAAAAATCCAGTCTGCTTATATGACTATGAGGAATATTGATACTTTATATACTACATAAATATTTTTTCATATATTGTTTAATGCACATAGACTAACAAAATCACAGCTAGTGTGGAAGATTAGTGCTGGTAGAGCACCAAATACTGTGAAACCTACAGTTTAAAATAAGGTCTGCTTATGGTTATTGCACGTTATTTACCTGTTATGCAACTCACATATTAATTTTGAACAAACTATTCTCTCATGTTGTGGGACTGAATACTTATGGGGATTATCCTGCCTTGAACTGCTGCAAACCATCATTTCACATGAAATATTAAATCTGCTATTTTTGTTGAGATAAGTTTGCCAAGTGTCTGTTATAGATAGTAACAGATGTACTTTTAACTTGAGCCAGCATCTCAAAAATTTTAAAATATCTAAATTGGAAGTGTGCCCAATTATAGACCTTTCCTATAAACCAGGAGACAATGTTAGGCTGATATTCATAGATACATGATCGTTTCCCTCTGGAAATTTGAGTCAGATACCTAAGTCGTGTTGATTTAGGCAGAACTAGAATGATTTATGCCAGTTGCTGATCTGGACCAGTAGGTTTAAATAGTATTTGGTGTCCTCTGGAACTTGCTATTCAAGATTTTCTTTCAGCTTAGTGTGTAACCAGTACAGCTTTATAAGCATGAAGTGAGGTAATGTTGACAGCTGATGACTAGGGGAGGTAAAATGAAAAGTATAATTAAGGTGGTTTTCTTCCACTTTCAGAGCTTGCTTTCCCCTTAAACCAGTATGGAGTAGAGTCACTTACACCTTTACCATTTTTGTATGGAATGGAAAATTATCAATGTAGTAATCTGCTCATTCCCTATGAACCTTTTTTTTTAACATTATTTTGGTAATTTAGTTCTGAAGTTATTCTTCATAATGCTGTTAAGGAGTTGTTAGACACCAGGTCAGCAACTACTGGGTCAGAACCACCTTGTGGGGCACCTGTGTGTGTGTGTGAAGGGGAAAGGAATGGGTTGAACCTCACGTAGGTGGGGTGGCATCATATGCCTCATGGCAGGGCCCTGGAGCCCACATGGGAAAGCCCCGAAGGAGCTTCCAGTCACAAACTGCTCAGAAAAACTATAACACCCACTGCTCCTGGAGCCTCTGACCCAGCTTGGATTGGCACAAACAGTGAGAATATGGCCCCTCACCCTGGACTGGAGCCCCAGAGTGGTCAGTGGGCATGGTGGCCACAGGGACCAGAGAAGATAAAACCAAAGGCATATGTTTGGCATATGCTGCAGCCCAGATATCTGGATGTGTGGAAGCTGGTCTGCCACAAAGTTCCAGTGGTAGCTATATGATCTGTCTCTCCCTCTTTCTTCTTCTCTCTTCTTGCTCGCTCTGCTTCTCTTTCTTTGCTCCTTTCTTGGTGATTTGGGTAGCTTGGAACTGGAGAAATTGGATCTTGACTTAGGTGTTGTGGATAGATCAGATCTTAAGTGTAGTGGATTACTATGTGCTGGGTTGATAATGTGGTGGAGTATTTTGGCTGGCTTGTGTAGTGCACTTTTTGAAAGTTTGTCAAGTTTCCTTATTTCCCCCCTAAATTAATAAAAATATTGCTTGGAAACAAGTCCATGGCTTACTCTCTTGACAATATTTTGAGTATTAAAGAACCGTATATATATATATATATATATGTATGTGTATATGTATATGTATATGTATATGTATATATATATTCTTTTTATTTTTTTTTTTAAAGTAAAACTCCTCACTGACCCTGTGAGCCCACAGCTCACAGGGCTGGAGTGTTACACAGGAGTCCCTCTATTGTTTACAGGATTCAGGTTTTCCTTTACCCATCCACTTATTACAAAAAAATTCTAATTGCTCTTTTTATGTGTTGCTGTGCTTCTTATTGTTTCATTTGAGAGATATTTAGTCCTTTTTGAATATATAAATCAATAATTATTGGCAACCAAAACACATTAAGAGTTAGTTTATCATTAAGAAAACAATGGAATAGAAAACCTACACTGTGATTAAGCATTTTCAGTAAAAAGGGGTTTGACCTGATAAGATTTGAGGTAATATCTATACTATAATTAAGTGGTTTAGTATTTATGACCAAAATTTTCTGGCCGAAATTCTCACAAATTACTGTAATAGAACATTCCCTAGCATTGTTTTGTATTTATAATGTGACAAACACGGTATACTCCAACTATTGAATCATACTCACCTTCATTCCTGTTTTGCTCAGTAACAAGGGAATATTTACACATATTGCCTACACTCCCTAGCCATTTGATTTAGCTTACTATTTTGTGCCAAGATATTCTGGTTTTGTACATTTCCTGTATTTGACATATCTGGTTTGTGTTACAATTCAGGGACAATAGTCACCATCAGCACCTCCCATTTTGTTATGTTAAACATTACTGAGGGTTTTTGGCCCTGTTTTCTTTTTTGTGTCTTTCCACTTTGCCTTCATTCTTTACAAAGTCCTCCCACTGCATTAAAAGGCTTCTGTATTTATCAGGTTTCACTGGGGCATTCAAACGTTTTGCACTGAGAAGTATTGTGTTATTGCAGTATCAAGCATTTCAGATGAGCATGATGAATGACAGCAGGCGTCCTTTATTAAGGTTAATGACTTGATGATTTACAAGTGAAAATATATTAGAATCAAAATTATTGCATTAATTGTTCCATTAGACAATGTGAACTTTGAATATACTGCTTGGGAATGCCCAGGAGAGGTGTCATTACTGTTTTATTAATTGTGACATGGCATCTATTTCAGATCTGCCAACAGTTTAGAAGAAATAAGTACTGCAGCTTATAGCAGCCCAATAACTTAAAGGTTACAGTCTCCTGTTAGACATTAATGGACAATAACAAACTGAAAATTACCTTAGACAAACACCAGAATAGGCCAACAGCAATATAGACTGTGGCTTTAAGTGATGTTAAAGCCTGGGGGGATTGGGGTTGGAGGCAGCTGTGTGTACCTGTAACACTAGCGATGGACTGCTGCCAGCTTGTCCCTCTCCTCATTCAGTCCAGTCAGAACTGCTCCATACAGAAGCCTCTTCCATGATCTGTAGGGTTGCAACCAGATAAAAGAAGAATCAGCAAAGTGGAGGGAAGACCATCTGCATTTTATGCGATCAGAAATGTTTTTGAAACAGAATAGATTCCCAAGTGGCATAGTTAATTAAAGGAATGCCTTACTTCTGGAATTAATTCTGAGACAACAGAATGAGCACCAGGAAGCTCTTTCTGGTATGAAGATCAACCTTTTTAACATTTGTTAATGGCACCTTAGAATTTAGAAATCACATATCCGTCATTCTAAATGGATGGTAATATTAAGTCCTTATGTTCCTTACTCAAGAGACAAGTTTTGTTTTCCAGTATTGTTGGTTTTAATAACAAAATAGTCCAGTGAAGCCACCTGAGGAATGCTCTTATCTGAATTTTTGATTCACCAGGAATATGCCAAACAGCTATGTTGTAATGCTGTTTTCAGAAGGAATCTGTTTGCAGTAATATTTTTAGTTTCAAGGTGAAAGATCCATACAGTTCAGAGGAAATCTGAAATGGTGAATGATCCCTGAATGCTCCTATTCTCAGAAATACAGCAGTTATTCTTTCTTCATTAACAAGAGCAAATGTGCCCAGCCTTGTTAGCTATAAGACCCCTCTTTGGAGACCTCAGTAAAGCTACACCTTTTTCCATTCTGATTAGTTAATCACATATTCCTGTTTTAGCTTCCTTTCCTTTTTGTATGTGGGTATAGAATGACAAATGATTCTGCTGGCTGTTTACAGGACAACTTGGTGTAAGATTACTTTTAACAAATAAAGTAAAGCAAGTAATAGCAAGCAAATTAGCCTAGTTGATTAATAAACCATTCACTGCATTAGGTGGCATCAGGATTTGAGGCGGATGGAAGACACAAAGTTCAGACATACAGCAAGTAGCAGCAATTCAAACCACAGTTCTTTTTTCCCTTTTCTCCCCTTTTCCTTTGCTTTCACCAGTGAAAAACTGTTGCTGCCTTGTTCCCTCTGTCTTTTCACCTTCCCTGTATTTCAGATGATTTGTGAAAGAACAGCAGCAAACCACTCTGGAAGATGTTGCTGCTGCTACTGATAGCATCTGATACTTAGATTCTACTTAGTAGCAGCACCTGGGCAAAGCTTTCACACAGGTCTCCATGAGAGTGGCAACTAACAGAAATTCCTATGAAAGAGGTTACCTTATATTTTTTACCTGGACCTTGAGGTGGGGAAGGTGGGCTGGTGGAATGGAGCAGGTGTAGGGGAATCTCAACCAACTTGCCTTTTTTCAAAGGATGTGCTGAAGAAATTGCAAAATGCAGTGCAGGATTTTATATTTTTCATCCAGAGTAAAAAATTATTTGTGCTGGAAATGTAATAGATTCAGAAAATGGCAGTGTGCACTGTTGGGTAAACTTGGTCTACCTGCGGCTTCCTTAATCTGTAACAGTTTGGCCTTAGTCTTGAAGATCATATTGCATGACAAAAGAGGTACCTCTTCTTGATGATCCCTTCACTAACTTCAACTTATATGTAAACTGAGACTCAGCTGAGCCTCAGCTTGTCATCTGGTGAGGAGTGGAGTGAGAATCTGAGCCATAAATATGATAATGGTACAGAAAAAAATTCAGATTAACACTTGATTGCTAATACACATGCATAATTAATTAATTAATAGGGTATTTGTGGCTTCTTCATATTTCTAAAAAAAATCAGTTTTCTAACAGGATAGCAACTTCTTAGGTGCTCAGCTAATTTCTTAACTACAACTTTCTGCAGTAATGACATTCAGTAGTGCCTTTAAATTGTTTATGACTCTAATGGACTGAAAATTGATTATTCTACCTTTTATTGAGCCTTTCTTTAATTTCCTTGCTGAGAATTAAGGACCCATGCAATGGTTCAGTCCCCAGTTTTTCTATATCATTTCATTCTGATTTCAAGATGCAAGTTTAAGAACAGTATAGGTAGAAAAAATTGAATATTCAAATTCAATGCATTTAGGATGTAGGCAATAGAGTCATTCATGTGTTGGAATGTTCACATATACCCTGTTTTATTGCAATGTCCAATTCACATAGGAACCCTGTTGTTTACTGGCAGTGACCTCTGAACTTAATAACCATATGACAGGCCAAACAGCAGGTAAGAAAATGTCTTTTCTTTATGATATTGGATTTCAGTATTAAAAATTGAAAATCTATTGAAAAATTGCTAGGAAGGATTAAATCCTGTCAGGAACATATGGTAATTTTACATTAATTTATATCTTTTGTAAATGTGATAACAGAAGCATGTATGGAATGGCTTGCATGTGGACTCATTTTGCTGAAAATAAGACTTCAGCAATTGTCACAGCATATCTGCCGGTTAACAGTGTTGATGCGCAAAGGATTTTCTGAAAATTGCAGACTGAACACAAGTCCTTTAATACTGTAGATGAGAAGAAAGACAAAAGAGATGCAAATAACACAATAACACAATAACACAATAACACCTAGATCTACCTGCAGACCCCAGGTCAAGCATTACTGTAGACTGGCAATCTAAAAATTAGTAACACATGTACACTCTCACTGCTCGCTCCCTATTCATTGATTAGAATAAAATAAGTGTGTCATTGTCTCAATATCTTCTGAGGAAAACACTACTTGAAAATAAGGTGCAAAATTCCCATGTAGAAAAGGGCTGTTTAATAAGAAGATAGTACAGATGATGCTGCTTTACTAAAATAATGGACTGCTTCTTTCTACTTTCTGTAAGGCATCATGAGTTTTTACATCTGTTTATGGGAAAAATATTCTTCAGTACCAGGAGGCAGATTGCTAAACTAAGGGATGATAACAGTTGCATGCAGAAGATAGGATACTTGTTACAGAATAAAAAGAAGAGAAACAAATGCATGAAATACTAAGAGGTTTAGCAGTTCAGTAAAAAGAATAGTTTTATATTAGAAATGAAGGTTGTGATGAAAGTGAATGTATCTATACATATAGTTAAGGATGGCAAAACATTGAAAATTGCAGAGGGTTAAATTAGAGAAAATGTTCAGATAAGGGGGAAAAGTGTTCTCCATCACTTTCTGATAAGTTACCTTCAAAAGGCTGAAGAGCTTGGTTATAATTTTTGTATTAAGCCAAATATTAAAAGAATATTCCAAACCTTCTAGCTTTCCTGCTTTGATTTTATAGAACTGGTATAAAACTGACAGAAAAAGAATCTTCTTTTACCAAAGTTTTCAACATTCAGACAGTCAAGCTGGTACAAAAAGATTACCCTGTCGGCACTTTTTTTAATGGTTTCACCATTTGTTGACTCAAACAGAAAAAAATACTTCAGTTTAAAACCTAAGTTAATTTAACTTTTTGAAACTACATAGAAATTTCACTCAGATTCATTCAGAAAATTTTATTTTATGCAACTCTTCTTGTCAATATCTTTTGGAAGTCACAATAGGACTGAAATCATCTCTTGCTGCTGAGTGCTAATATGACAGCTGTTCCATATGCCTGCAGTATAAAACTGGGGAAAAAATTGGTCTCTTCTTTTGCTATTCAGTTTCTTATAACTATATCTCAATTTTCTCAGCCCAGCATTTTAACATATATTGTACCTAAGAAGACCTCAGATCTTTTAAACAATCTAAAATATAAAGACTGTATATTGATAAGTGTGTCTGTGAAATCTCTTTTGTCTTTTTCTGCTTTGTGTGGGTAAGCTGCTCGTCCTGGTGAAAATCCCAAAGACAGTTCTGCAGAAGTGATAGTGTCTGGCAAGACCAATTTTTTCCAGAGGTGGTTCATCCCAGTTTCAGTTCTAAAAAGTTATTTGAATTTTGCTGGATCACAAAGGGAATCTGTTGTACCAATGGCCTAGCAAATAAGGGTTCAAATGCAAATTTCCAAGTTTTCTTATCCCATTATATAAGGATATTATCAAGATGGAATAGGTGTGTGCAGTTACCAATTGTTTTCTGTTAGAAATGGAAAAGCATACCTGGTCAAAACATAGATCCTAGGCTGCATTTGTAGTTTTGACTCTGAATGATTATTTCAGCAGAGATTTTCAATTAGCTTGAGGGTCTGTATAAGTGCATGAAAAAAGTATGGATGGCTGTGAACAATGTGCAGGTTTAAAATTGGAAGATGTGACTGCTGTATTTAAAAGGTGGTGGTAGAGCAAGTAGACTGCGTTAACAGACCAGGGACAAGCAAGACAGACTTAGTAGCGTGGTCTTTCACAAGACAAGCAATTCTGCAAATGAAGCACTCATGTTTCCTAGTTCAGCAGGTGGGACCAGTTTATCACTGGGTGGGGGTAATCAAAGCTATGTATTCTACCCCCTCTATTCATTTCCCAAGAACAATGGACCATTTGCAGCAGCTGCCCAGGGCACACCTGACCCCTCAGGTTGTGAGCTGGATCTGAAAGACATCTGTGAGATAAGAGCTGTGATAACTCCCCTTCAGGGAGTTGTTAGCACCTCGACACCCAGCTTGAGGGGGCGTGTCTGCTAATGGGCCATCAACGGTTCCAAAATACCCCATGACTCACAGAGTTAGATCACCCATTGTGTGACTCCCTGCCCTGGGGGAGGGACTGGTTGCTCCCACCTGGACCTGGGGGTACATATCTTGGGGTAAGAAGACCTCAGGGGTTGCTTTTCGGATCGAGAGGAGGACCAAAACGTCGACAGGAGACCACCACTTTCAACCAGCCTGCACCCACCACTCTCCACCAGACTGTAACTGTCAGCTGCACCAACAGGTTTTCCACTTTGGACTTTTACTTTGGACTTGGGGGAACCACATAGGATTCATCACAGGAGCTAACGAACCCCTTTGTGCTTGTGCCCCAGAGTGCTGGGTTATACTTCTGGGGGTTTGTGGGTTAAAACCAATTTTTCTCTTTGTGCCACTGCATTTATTGTAATATTGTTATTAAAATAGTAACTTTGACTTATAATCTCTTTTGTGTTATGTTCATTTCTCCTTCTGGTTTACCTTTAAACCTGCACATCATGACTGTTCTCCTGACCTAAAATGGGTTGTTGACCATTTCTATCAAAATGTCATTCATGCTGGGGGGAAAGCATGTACATGTGATACCTCACTTCTGCTATTACATAACAGAGCAATGCACATTAGATGAAGCTCTCAAGAAGCAGAGTGCGCTCTTAGACTGAATATTGTTATTGGTACTGTCTTTAATGGTGTAAAGCTTCCACACGTAAAACTTTGTGAAGAGACTAATACCCTTAAATGCACTTTGATCATTTGAAGAGGTGGAAGCAGGGAAAAACAGAGCTGTTCTCTGCAAATGGTATACTGAAACCTTTTTCATAATGTTATCAGGACCAGTAAATATTTAACAGAACAGCATCTCACTTCCACAGATTCAGTGACACCACCTCCCATACTTCCGGTACATTTTGAAATGCTGAAAACATCTCTGTCATCTTTTTGAGTGTCAGCTTTTATCAGAATAGCTTAAAAATGCTAGAGAACCACCCATTCCTGTTACCTGTTTCTTGATACCAAACATATTCTGGGGGTTAATGCAGACATCATCAATAAGACTCAAATGAGACACAGAATCAGCAGCTTGTATTTTCCAGAAGAATCTTTCATTATCCTTCTCAAAAGATACCTTCAACATCTTTTTGATTTGCCTGTTCAGTTATGAAACTGAGGCTGTTTGCCTCCTAAGCATTCACTTTATATCAATATGAGCTTTAATAGTGCAGTGATTCAATTTGCAAGAGAAGTGTTTTTGCAGTGTACCTTGATGAGGGAGAGGGACTAGCTGTGTTAGCTCATCTACTGTTTTCATGAGCATTTATGGAGGCAACAAATGAAAATGGAGAAGAATTTTTTTAGTTGTATATTGTACTTGGATTTCAGAATTTGTGTGCTTTTGACATTATGAGCATGGTAATGGAATTCAGTAGTTTAACAATGCTTAACTCTATAAAGGACTGCAAGTCTAGATGGATGATCTTATAACCTGTAAATAAAGGTAAATAAATCGTTCTCTTGATGATATCAGATTTATATTATTTTGTTCATATATTATGATAAGATTATACTTCAAACAATGTATAAGTTGTTGATGTTTAGCATCTAGGTGTTAGAAAGTGTATGTGAAGAGAAATAGGATACAAAGAAGAATTATGCAAAGTAGACCTAAGAAGTCTTACAGTCAAGGATTGCATGTTCAAAAATTGGAACCTAAGTTTTCCTATCACCGAGACTTATTTCAATTTCATGAGGACTTGACTAAATCTGCTTTGAGTATTGATGAGCATACATACATAAAGTCAGTAAAAATTTACTAGTGATTCTCTGATGACAGCTTTCTCAACAAATGAGAAAGTTATGTGCACTTAGTTACATCCAAAAGTAATGATTTGCTACATCATTCTCTTAGAGTAACATTTCAGGAACAGAAACTTAAACCTTTAAAGAGAATTTAAAGGTTTGCTGTTGTCAATGTTGTTTATAAGTGTTGAGAGCTGTGGTCTTTTACTGGACTAAGCCTAGATATGAAGAAAAATTTGGGATACGGAAACCCATCTGAGCTGTGAGACACAGCAAAAGAAAGGTATCTAAGACAGGCATTCAGTGAAGAGGCCAAAATGGATAAGGAAACATATAAACTCATACGGAGATGTTGAGAAGAAACACTAAGATTCACCTTTTTTTTTTTTTTTTCCAAACGGAGACTCAAATTAGATGCTATATATCCATATAAATGTCCTACCCATGAGAATCTGGAAACACTGTCCTGCTAATACAAAGAAATATGACTTTTACACATTAAAGACCCTTCAGCAGTGAAAATGCAAAGGCAGTCACACCAGAGCAAAAATGACATGGTGAGAAATGGTGTGCCATTGTTTAAGTTACCGGCATGTTGCAGATTGGACTGCTGGTTGTCAGATATCAAATAATATAAAGCTTTAACCTGGGGTCTTCCGCACACTGGGATAATATAATAACCATTGAGTGATGAGGGTATGCATCAGTCTAAAACTTTTGGGTTTTCAAGTCTTTTGTGTGGATTGAGACTCTTTGAGAATGTTCCTAAAGCAATAGAATCCAAGGAACACTTTCTCAAAAGATTCTGTAACATTTCAAGCAGGTAAACAGCACTATTATGGAAACTTGTGGAAATTTTGAGCCATAAGGACTTGTCACATTCAGCAGCAAACCAGTATGTTGAATAAAATGGGTGCCTGAAGAAGATATTTGGAGCCACCTCTTTAATTATATGGTTGTTCAGAGATCTGTCAGTTTCACTAAAGAGATGTATGTGGAGATGGCCTTTGACCCGAAGTTTTCTCATTTGTGTCCGCATACCTCAACAGGACAGGATGTGAGCATTCACTATTCTCATTATCTTCTATCTCTGCTCTCTCCTCCCCTTTCTTCTTTTGTATGCAAATGAAACCAAGCACCCAGGATCAGAGCAAGTGACAATATGGCCCAATAACTTTCTTGGTACAGACATTAGCAGACTGGGTAGCCTGCAGGTTACATACACATTGAAATACACAGAAAGGTATTTACTTTACTTGCAGAAAGAAGCTCTCCTTTTGTAAATGCAGTCTGATTCATCCAGTAAGAAGCAGTTCTGTAAGTACATAGTACTGTCATAAACCTTTCATCTGGAAGCCATCCCCACTTGACCTCAATAAGTCTATGGAAAGCAGTTTCTTCCGTATATGCTTGAAGGCTAACACCAGAAATTAATTTTTGTAATAAATATCTTAACTGCTAACTGTTTCCCAGCCTGGCTTCCTGCAGAAGATTTCCTTAAGAAATGGCTACAGTGTCAAGTACATCCTCTGTACTTGTCAGTACCAACTCCTATTTTAACCTGTATGCAAATTATAGTCTCTGTTCAATGTGGTAAAATGTCCACTGTCTTCATTCATGCTTGCTTCTCTAAAGACATTTTTATAAATCTTTTCTACTTCAGTCACATGCTTATAATTTGTTCAGAATTCAGTGGCATGCGTGCCATAGTACACAACATATTTTGTGAAAGTTCTCTGCAATACATTCTGTTTTTTTAAAGTATCTGCCATATTTTTTTATTTTAAATGCCTTCAAAACTAATTTAGTCAATATACTGTTTGATAAAACATCTTATTTCAAAATATACCAAGACTATGCAGCTAAAGTCAATATATCTACATCTTAAGGAAGTAGCGTTTTCTCCTTGTGATAGGAAGGAGAAAATGTTTTGATATATTTCTGGCAATGTATTCTGAAATCCAGGCCATGAGTGCTAAAGAGCTTGTCAGTTTGGGAGCTAATCCATATGCCAAGAATACATTAAACAAACATGTAGCCACTTATTTCAGAGAATGTCCAGATATGAGTAAAACTTTCACAAGGAAATCAAGTGCAACTACTGGTAAGTGTAAGGTGAAATGTTAAATGACTTTTGACAAGGTGGAAAAGCAGACAGGGTCATAGTGTAACTGCAGCATAATATACATGATTAATTTACTGTGGACCCATTCCCTGGCAGCAGGATTTTACATATGCTGTATGGTAGAAATAAATAATCACTGAGAGAAAACGTAACTCAAAGTGTAAAGGCATGTATAAAAAATAACAATGAAAAAAGTCTGGAAAAAGTGAACAAGCAATGATTTCATTTTCGAATCACAGGCCTTGGCAATGGGCTCTACAACAGAGTTTTCTATTTCCACTTAAAGCCATATTCTGTCTCCTTATTGAAAAGGAGGTAGAGGAGCTCAACTATCTCCAAACATGCTGCTCAAGAACAAAATTTTTTTCCGCTACATGAATACATATTAATTTAATCCTTTAGGGGAATGATAGGTACAGCTCTCCCTCTTAAGTTTTTAGACCAGACCAAATTCTTCACGTCCACCAGTCGGTGATACAGTCTTTTAGCATATCTGAAGCTCAAATGATCAAAGGGCGAGGGGAAAGTAACCTTTTCCTGCAGTTGTTTTCAGTTTTCTCATGCATGGTTAAATCAGTGAATTGAGAAGTAATACTCTAAAGGGATGGATGCAGAATTAGCCTCTGCAGTCTCACCAGAGTTTAATGGGTGATCTGATGCTAAAAGCATCAGTTTCTGCCATCTGTTCATAAGGGCACCACTGGCTGTTCAGCGATCCCCTTTGTTAGTCATGCTAGAAGGACTTTGGATGACTAAAGCTGAATTGTTTGAATACTCTCATCCAGCAAAACCATCAGTGCAGTAAATAACTGAAGATAAGGAAAAAAATCCAAAAATTAGAGCAAAGCAAATTATTAAAATACATAGAGGTCTGGTTGCGTTTTCTCAGCTTTTTTGATTTAAAGAGCTACACCCCAAATATTGTAGTAGAGAAACTGCATTTAGTCACTGCAAATAAATTTTCCAATAAACTTAAACATTTTTGTATAAAACCCATTCTGCTTCCACAAATATGTTGTTTTATTACATCAGTAGTCTAAGCAACAACTTTGTTTATATAAACTATAAATATTTGAAGAAGTATATTACCACTTGTAGTCTGTTTTGAACTAGTTGTGTTGCATGTCTTGTTCTGTATAATTTGTCATATGTGTTTGTTGTTATTATTCCTGATGCCAAATATAAAGGAGGAAAATAGAATATCAAATTATATGGAAGAACCAGTGATAAAACTAAGAAAAGTACACATTTATGCTTGTATAACAATATGCTTACTTGTATAAAAACCTATTAGGTGGAGAAAAAAGGTATAAAACTGAAAACATAGTTGTTTCAATATTTATTTTGAAAGCATAATATAGTTGAAGAAAAAGTTCTTCTAAATTCAATGAAATACTTGTACTCACTATGTTGCAGTATTTGCCCAGGTGCAATTTTGTAGAAATGCTTTTCTGGAGAATTCTGCAGGGTATTAAACATAGACATGAAGCAAAAATAAGGATTAAAGCTAATCAAAAGCTAAGCATAATAAAAATCAGGAATAATTAGACAGATTGCTAATTATGTATCTGTTTAAACTTGAATTCCCCGAAGAACAGTCAGCATTAAAGACATCCATGAGAAATGTATCTACACAAGGAAAGGAGTTTTACTCTAAATGTGTTTATTTGGTTGTTCTAATTAGCCATTTAAGCATACTTTAGTTTGAAAGCAGCTAAAAATTATATTGTTATCAATAAAGACATGCCTTTTCAACAATGACCTTCATTGCTTCTGTTTATTCTTTTCTAATTAAAATCTGGGGAAATATCTATTCCTGACCAGTTTCCACATCTGTACTGAAGCAAAGTTAAAGTATTTTCAGCTCCCTTGAGTTGAACAAGCTCAAGGCTATGTCTTGCGCTCCCTTCCTCCTTTTGTTTGTGTCCTGGTTCCAGCCATGGAAGGGTTAATTTTTGCAGTAGCCAGGAGGAGGCATGGCAAACACCTGGAGATTATTCTATATTACCTCACATCATTGCCAAGAGCAGAGGGAAGGGAGTCTCTTCCAGGGAGAAGGGGTTCCTTTCCAGTAGAGATAGTGTCACTACAATTGGGTCAGGTCAAGCTCTGAGTTGAGCATTTTGGCATGTGAATCACTCTCTAACTTTTGTACACTCTTGTAATTAATGTTGTTGCTGTTACTGTTTGTTTTCTTATCACATTGCTGTTTCCAGTAAGTTGTCCTGACCTTAACCCCTGACCTTTGCCTTTTGTGCCTCCAGTTCTTCTCTACAGCCGCCTGCAGCAGGCAGGGAGAGGGGGAGTGAGCGAGTAGCACTATGGTTTGGAGAGTACCATTCTTAAACCATGACAATATGTTATACTTAATTCCAGCTTATCTTGTCTTTCAGCAATTAAGAATTAGGAAAGTTTGCACTGAAATCTTGAGTTAAAAATTAAATAGAAAGATGTTGTTCAGCTATTGTTTATTCTCATGGGCAAAGCTCTCACTGTACTGAGCTTAAAAGAGGATTTCATGGTGATCTTATATCTGAAATGTGTCTGGGCTCAAATTGGCCAGAGGGACCTCAACAAGCTCAAGAAATGGGCCCATGCAAATGCCATGAGGTTTAACAAGACCAAATGCAAGGTGCTGCACATGTCTCAGAGCAATCACTTGTATCAGTACAGGCTGGTGGATGAACAGATCAAGAGCACCCCTGCCAAGAAGAACTAGGGGTGGATGAGAGGGTGGATGTGACAGGCAGCGTGCGCTCGCAACCCAGAAAGCCAATTGTATCCTGGGCTGCATCAAAGGCAGCATGGCCATCAGGTTCAGGGAGGGGATTCTGCTCCTCTGTTCTGGTCTGGTAAGACCCCACCTGGAGTGCTGCATCCGGCTTTGGGTTCCACAGCACAGGAAGGGCATAGACCTGTTGGAGTAGTCCAGAGGAGGGGCCACCAAGTTGATTAGAGGGATGGAGCCCTTATCCTATGAGGAAAGTCTAAGAGAATTGGACTGTTCATCCTGGAAAAGTGAAGACTTCAGGGTGACCCAATTGCAGGCTTCCAGTACCTGAAGGGAGCCTATGAGAAAGATGGAGAGGGACTACTTATTTGTAAACAAAGCAAGACAAGGGGGAATAGCTTCAAAATGAAAGAGGGTAGGTTTAGATTAGATACTAGGAAGACATTTTTGACCATGAAGGTAGTGAGGCACTGGAACAGGTTGCGCAGAAAAGTTATGGCTGCCCCATCCCTAGAAGCATTCAAGGATTGGTTGAATGAGGCTCTGAGCTATGTGATCTAGTGGAATGTGTGTCCCTGCCCACAGCAGAGTAGTTGGTACTGGATTGTATTTGAGATGCCTTCCAACACAGACCATCCTATGATTCTATGATTTACTCTATGAGTATCTATTGGTATGCAAATATATCAATTATGTGCAGTGAGTACAGAGATGGAATGCAAAGACAAAAAAACTGCTCACAGGAATAAGGATATTAAGGACTTTACTCTTCAACTCTAAAATTGCACTTTCAAAAGAGGCATCATTATGCATCAAGGGTTAGAATGAGTGTTTACTGTTTGCTTCTACTTGTCCCAGTTCAGCAAGCTGGGACCAGTTTATCACTGTGTGGGTGTGACCAAAGCTGTGTATTCTAAAATCTTCTATGTCATTTCTCATGAACTGTTAATAATGGACCATTTGCAGCAGCTGCCCAGAGCACACCCAACCCCTCAGGATGTAAGCTGGGTCTTAAAGAAACCTGTGAGATAAGAGCTGTGATAGCTCCCCTCCAGGAAGTCGTTAGCACCTTCACACCCAGCCTGAGGGGGGGGTGTCTGCTAATGGGCCAGCAACAATTCCAAAAATACCACAGAGTCATATCACCTCTTGTGGAACTCCCTGCCTTGGACGAGGTACTGGGCAGTCCCACCTGAACCAGAGGTTATATAATTTCAAGGTTTTTTTGGGATCTGGGGAGAATTACTTGGTTGATCCAGAGTAGGACCAGAACCTCAACAGGAGGAGACCACCCCTCCTGACCAGACTGCAACTGTCATCTGCACCAACAGGTTTTTTTCACCACCTTTTACTTTGGACTCAGGGGAACCATGTGGGACTCAGGAGAGGGGCTAACAAACCCCATTGTGTTTTTGCACCAGGGTGCTGGGTTATACTTCTGGGTTTTGTGGCTTAAACCCAATTTCTCTTTGTGCCATTGCATTTATTGTAATATTTTTATTAAATTGTAACTCTGATTTATAATCTCTCTCATGTTGGGTTCATTTCTCATGCTGGTTTACCTTTAAACCAGCACATCTTTCATAAATTATTCATAACACTACAAATCTGATTAGAAATGAAATAATTTGTTACTTCATACTGTGATGTATTTAGGGGATGCATCTGGTTTATGTGTCAAGATTTTGGCACTGGGGAGGGCCTTAAGGGCCCTATAAGAAAAGACACCAGGAGCAGTCTCCATGTCAGACACAGCCAGTTCCAGTTGGTTCCAAAACAGACCTGCTTCTGGCCAAAGCCAAGTCCATCAGCAATGGTGGAAGTGCCTTGGGGAAAATGTAGATGAAAAAGGATAAAAAAAAACATTGTGCAGCAGCTGTGAGACTGAGGAGTGAGAAAAATGCAAGAGAAATAACTCTGCAGACACCAAAGTCAGCGAATAAGAGGATCAGGCACTCCAGGGACCAAAGCATACATTCCCCTGTAGCCTGTGGAGGTCCCACACCAGAGCATGTGGATCTGCCCTGAAGGAAGATGCAGCTTATGGAGGGACGGTATAGGAACAGGCTCTTGGCAAGAGTTGTAGTCTGTGTACAGGACACCACACAGAGCAGGTTTTCTCATAGGACCTCTGGCATGTGAACCCATGCTACAGCAGCTCATGGGAAAACTGCAACCCATGGGAAGAACATACGATGGAGCAGTTTGTGAAGGACTTTATCCTGTGGGAGGGAGCCCATGCTGGAGCAGGGGAAGGGTGTGAGGAGGAAGAAGAGGTACAGACAAAACATTATGAACTCAATGCCACTCCCATTCCCCATCTTCCCTGTACCGCTAGTAGAGTGGGGAGGAGGTAGAAGATTTTGGAACAAAGGAGTGAAATTAAGCCTGGGAAGAAAGAGTAGGGTAAGGGGAAAGTGGTTTTAGTTTTGTCTTTGCTTCTTTCTATCCTACTTCAATATATTTTTTTTCAATTAGGAGTAAGATACAATAATATTCTGCAAGTCAAGTCTGCTCTCACTCCGATAGTGATGAGCGATCTCCCTGTCTATATTTCAAACCACAAGCTTTTTCATCTAATTTTCGGCCACTGGCCTGCTGAGTGAGGGGATTGAGAGAGCCCTGGATGGGCATTTGGCAGTCAGCCAAGGTCAGCCCACCACAAAAGTTTATAATTTTGTCACATCGGATGTGACAGCCATTAACCGACAGTCTGGCTTCAAACACACTCCCCACACAATTGTGAAGGGAACTCATGTTTTTGTAAGGGTCTGGGGGGAAGGAACTGGGACAGGATTGGGTGGAGTGTGTAACCACCGTAAGAGGGGAGCCAATGGGACGATGGTTACCAAAGGCAGGAAAACTGACCAATGAGGGAACATGGTTCAGGGCGAATGTGGGAAAATGGTCTGAGGGGGAAGAAGACAACATGGAGGGCAAACCAGGAAAAGGCCCTGAGGGAAAAGAGCTGGGGGGTGCACAGAACTTTTATAGCCAAAAACTATACAATAGACTCAACCTGAACTAAATTTGGAATGGAGGGCTTCTGGTCTTGATTTCTCCACATCACCCTTGTCTTCATAAATCCACTCATGGTAGTACTGTTTCCAGATTTTGTAGGACTCGCGTTCTCCCACACAGATGAGTCCTTTCTCTCTCTTCCCAGCTCTGCTATATTATCTGGCACATGATGTGGGTGGGTGGTATTGATTTTCCTAATGTGCTAATGCAGTCTCTGTCAGAATCCTTTGAAGCTGAAGTCTCTTCCATGTTATGATTCTAAGCCACTAAGGCTGCATGGTTTAACATGGGGAAGGAATTCACATAAACTGTTCCAAATTGAAAGATTATTTCTCATCAGTGAGCAAGATTTTTTTTTGAGATTGAGTTCCATGTTTAATATTTACTTCCAGCTTATGCAAATTTGACTGCAAATAATCATCCAAGGCATTGCACATTCATTTTCGGAGAGGTATCAGTGAACTGCTTATGTAGATTTTCTGCATATAAAGGTGCAGATTTTGCAGCTACCAGAGTTCACATTTTAAAATGTGGCCCTATTAGTGTAAATTATACAGTGTTAGCATATGCTGAAATTTCAAGGCAAAATGATATGTGTAATAACCAAGATTCTAGAAAACAACACAAGATATGATGGCATTTATATCATAGATGAGAAGGCAATGTTGATAACATAAAAGTAAACAAACAGTTTAGAGAAAGATCCTGAGATCCTGATACATCTTTTAAGTATGCAGGATGGCAGACTGGAATTTGCATGTAAAAGGTAATAAAGAAAAAAGAAAAAAGAAAAAATAGACTGAATAGACTGGAGTGATGTGAATGTGGGAAGGCATCTCTGCTCAGGGCTGGAGGGTTGGAACTAGAAGATCTTTAAGGTTTCTTCCCACCCAAATAATTCTATGTTTCGGAAATATAATGCTTAGCAGAAATTGTAGTAGCATCTGCAAATTTGAATGTTGATAGTGAAAAAGCAGACTAAAACACATAATCTAAAGCCCCTGCAAATAGTATCTTTTATTTTTTCACACAGTTTTTAGCACAGGAACAGTTTCAAAATAAGGGAAGTTATGATTGTGTAGTTATAAAACGCACGGAAAGTACCTATAGCACAAGGCACAAGCCTGCAAAGGCTCCTGTATATACCAAAAGTGCAAGAAAAGACCAAACTATGAAAAAGCAGCTGCATGTGATAGCAGCAGCATGAAGGTGGTTTTTTTTACCACTGCACACTGTAAGGGAGCAGTTTATGTAAACTAGTGCTCTTTACTCTCACACTCACACTCTCACACTAAATGTACTGGTTTTGTCTCTGATGGAGTAGTAGCTCTTTCTAGTAACTTCTGTGGGGCTGTGATTTGTAAACAAAACAGTATTGACAACACACGGATGTTTTAGCTATTGCTAAGCAGTATTTACACATCATCAAGACATTTTTTCTGCTTTTCACGCTGTCTTGCCAGTGTGTAGGCTGGGTGTGCATGAGAATTTGGGAGGGGATATCGCAGGGACAGCTGATCACAACTGACCAGAGGGATATTCCATACTGTATGATGTCATGCTTAGCAATAACATCTGCAGAGAAGAAGGATGAAGGGGGAAGATGATAGAAGTGATGGCATTTGTCTTGTCAAGTAACTGTTATTCAGGATGGAACCTTCTTTCCTGGAAATATCTAAACACCTGCCTGCTGACAGGAAGTAGTGAATTGTGTTGGTTTACAGATTAAACTGTCTTTATCTCAACGCACAAGTTTTCTCACTTCTACCCTAATAATTCTCTCCCCCACCCTACCATGGGGAGTGAGCAAGTGGCTGTGTGGTGCTGAGTTGCCATCCAGGGTTAACCCACAACACCGCAGAAATTGAAGACATTTTAAGAAGTGGTGTTTAAGCCCTACTCATGTTCTGTGTACCTTCTGTGGTTCCCATGTAGCATTTGGTGTGACACTTGGCCTCTACCTCCTATTTAGTAGTACAAAATTAGAATACGTATATCATATGCAGTTACTGTTGTAAATACAGTTTTCCTCATCCAAACTGGTGGCTTATTGCCTAGAGTTCCTACATCTGTATTGTATTATCTACGTTTCTGTAGTGTATAATACACTAAAGAATGAGGATCCTAGCTTTGTGATTTTTGAAAACAAAAACTTTTCAATAATTGAACCATAGGCTATGCATCCCAGTGCCTTGATGGGATGAGAATGTAGTTGCATTTCTTTTATGAAATCTAATTATACTGATGGAAATATTAAAAAAACCCCTTTAAAATACCATGCTTTTTATACTTATAGATCTGGTGTCACTGAATAAGCAATAAAAGCCACTGTTTCTCATGAACATAAGAAACTTATGCAAAGCAGTTATTTTGTTGCCTCAAGGAGATAAATCTATGTTCTAGAGATCCTGATTGAAAATGGTGACTTTACCACACTTGGTCATCTTTATGTAGGAGAGCAGTTCTCAACTGTTGTTACAGTAAAAT
Organism: Pithys albifrons albifrons; assembly: GCF_047495875.1. Taxonomy (NCBI): domain Eukaryota; kingdom Metazoa; phylum Chordata; class Aves; order Passeriformes; family Thamnophilidae; genus Pithys; species Pithys albifrons. The sequence goes on from NC_092460.1 coordinate 78,145,005, forward strand.
CAAAAGTGAGCAATTCAGATCTATAGAAAAACCCTGTGAGACTGAGCTATCAGCCAGAAGCAGCAAGGAGCTCAGCTGCTGCTGGCTGATAGGGAGGAGGTTACTCCCCAAGAATTCACATAGTAGGAATTCACAGGACTCTGCAGGAGCACGAAAACAGCCAGGATGAAATAATATAAACATGGGACTTGTGATAGATAGGTTTTAACCAATTGAAGTATCTGACGTGGTGGTGTGTTAACTCTTTTAGCCAATAAGCTGTAGTCCTAACCCTATGTAAACTGTGTGCTTTGTGTAATAAAGGGTCTTCACTATAAACTTCATAAGCTTGTTGGTGAAGTCCTTTCTCTCCGCCGAAAATTGTTTACTTTACTCAACGTGAGTACATTTGCACAGCTATTGGGAATCTGAACATTTGACAGAAATGGCCTGGTTATGACCAAACTTGCTGCTTCTGAAGTGGTTACATTTATAAATCCAACCCATGCAACAGTCAGATAAAGAAGGGTGAGTTTTTTTCAAAACCAGATTACTATCAACAATTAGAAACAGTAATTTTGATGCTATGGGGTACAATAACTGTGGAGAACCCAACAGGGCTGTATGTTTATGAAAAATATTCATGACCATGTGAAATGCACCATTTCGCATATTTAACTATTAAGAATCATCAAAGGGGTTCTTGGGTTTTTTTGTCTTGAGAAAATGACTAAATCATGTACAAAATCAGTTCATGAAAGTCATGGGCCTGTTGGAGAGGGTTCAGAGGAGTGCCATAAAAACAATTAGAGGGCTGGAGCACCTCTCCTGTAAAGACAGGCTGAGGGAGTTGTGGTCATTCAGCCTGGAGAAGACAAGGCAGGAAAACCTTATTGCAGCCTTTCAATAGGCCTGAAGTATTATTACAGGCAGCAACATTTTTGCATATTGTTTAATTCAGAATATACACCATAAAATTAAGATTATGGCATGGGAACTAAGGTTAAACACCCTTAGCAGCTCTAAAATTTACAATTTAAGAAACTCTGTCATTCATGGTGCAAACCCAAACTCTTCAGGCAATACTTTCCTAAACATGATAGATATATGGTTTCTCATCCAGAGGAGTGGGAATCTGCTAATCATCAACCAGAATTAAATCTATAAATACTCAATTAACTAAATTTAGGATGCCTTTAACCATAGTTGTTTTTAAAAACACGTACAAATACAATTGTTTTGATAAAGAGATTAAATTCATGTGTTGTTTGTTCTGGATAAATTACAGCTGAAATGATTTTACTTATATAATTGTGGGTTTGATAATCATATATTTTTATAGTGTCAGACACAAAACTGGGTAACAGTATAAGCTAAAGATTTCAATACAGACCTATGATCATTTAACTACCAAAAAAACATCAATTTGCATTTTGAGAAGAGGAAGTCAATGGTTATTTGCAGTAAGATCACATTAAGAAAAGTTCCATAATTTCAGCATTACAGAAATGTGATTAATTTGCCTTCTTTACTATCAGCAAGAACTTTCAGATTGGATATATGTTGTGGCATTTTCTATACAAAGATAAATCTTTCTGTCAGAGAGATTGAGTAACATTGTATGTTGAGTTCAATTTGAACTGAAAGGACAATGCACCAAGGACAAATTTCTTGAGACAAACAAATAATCAAGCAAAACTCTATGAAATAATAACTTCTTTTCCACAAAATAAAGCAGATACTCTAAGCATTGAATAAATGTTTTAGAGATATGTAAACCTTTTTATAAATTTTTGCTGATTTGAAATTTTGCTATTTATTGTAGTGGTTTTAGCTAGGCCTCAAATTGGCAGGCTCAGAGAATCTATGTGGATTGGGAGACAGCTCTCACCTGACTGGGTAACCAAGGAAGTATTTCATACCAGATGATGCAAAGTTAAGATTGTGTGCAGCAGTGGGAGGTGTTTAGTCAGTTCTGCTATGGCTGAGATACAAGCCGGCTGTGATCCAGCTTTTATCTTGGAGTAGGCCTTGCTCCTGCCCCTGCTACCTCTGCTTGCATTTTGTTTGCATTCAGGGAAGTAGAAACATTTTTGTTGTTACTCTTTCTGTTTCTTGCTATGTGTCTCTTAGAGTACTTACAGATCTAGTGTAATAGACTTTGCTTTGCATTAATTGGAGAGTGGGAAGTTATTCCTTGTTATATATATGTAACTTGTGTGTGTGTTATATTGTAGTTTCCTCTTAATTTTCTATTTTCTGTATAAATACATATAGTTAGTTTCAGCATAAACCTAGTTTGAAGTGGGTTTTTTTTCCCTCTCTCCCTCTTTTTTTTCCCTTAGCTGGTTAGGGGGAGGAGGAACCCTTTTCACTCTGTCCTGGACAGTTGGCGTTTTGCCAGCTCAACCCAAGACATTTATATATTTTTCAATAGAATTAACATACATTAGTCATGAAACTTTCCAAAATGTCATATAGCGATAAGCCAGAATTCTTGTTCCTTTGATAGTCTCTCTTCATACCATAGGTGTCACAAGCAAAAGAATCAGTTAGCCATGTTCCCAAATCTTACTATTTTCATTCTGAAAACAAAATTAACCAGGCCCTGTTTTCTCCCCCTTTCTTGCCCTGCAGAAATGAAGAATCCCAATTCTCATATGGTTTTGTAAAGTTATTTTATTTCTTTTTAGTTCCATTTTATGAGTTCCGCTTTGCATCCCTACCAATTTTGCTATATATTGAGACATCAATCCTATGACTTTTATTTGCAGAACTGCAATGTTAAAAAAAACCAAACATTTCCTCCTGCTGTTAACAGTAATTCTGAACTTCAGTCCCAGAACACTAGCTGCTTCTATCAGCTTACAAACTAATGTCTTGCTGCCCATTAAGAGTATTTCAGAAATAAACAGCCATACAAAGGTCTTTATGTTCCTCAAACAACATGTACTTTATTGGCTGAAAATGTTTACAATGGGAGAACTTATAAGAATCTTGACCATTATTCTGTTCTCTGAGCCTCTCTTGGAGTTTTAAATTTCTAGTACCCATTTCAATACTCTAGAATGTTACCTGCATCAAATATTCAAAGGCTGCTATCCACTGTGCATTTATGTGAGTTCTTTTATTTGTAGTTCTCATAAATGATCCATAGGGGAGGGGAAAATATCATAAATGAAGAAATAATACAAAAAGCTCTCCTGTGGGTAAAAGTGTCAAGGACAGACTTTTAGAACTATGAGTCAAACCAACCTGTGTTACTGCTTGTCACTTGAATAAAAAGGGAGATATTGACAATATTTACTAGTTATTAGTGGAAGTTGTTGGGATTTAATCTTATTTTCCTATGTGTTTAAGCTCTATTCTTATTCTGTTTTATCCAGGCTGTATTTTACAGGACCTTGTGAGCTCTGCGGTCGAAAGGTCACCAGCATCTTGAGTATAAACCACTGTTAGTGCAGTAAAATTATAATAAGCAAACCTCTGGAAATCACCAAAGTCATGGAATTAATGCAAATAAGGTTAGTAAAAATTTGCAATATTTAAGGCAAAATGGAAAAAAATGTGAACGTTTTATTTCATTAACTTTAAAGATCTTTTCTTTCGGAGCACTCTGGTCAAATGATAAATTAATCTGTATAATTGCAACATATTACTACATGATATGTAATGAAATTCATAACTTGGTGTGGAAAAAGCATCTTGTCTGTAGTTAAGCATTTCTTTCTCAGGTGATATTACAGGAATACAAACACATATTCCTTTCTTCTTAACCTCTTTATAGGTTTATTGCACAAGCCACTGTTCATAAGAAAAATACCCAAAATGAGGAAAAAATCCTTTGTTAAATATCTCAGCAACCAATAATCCACTTACACAATTTCAATACTCAGTTAAAGGAAATAATTTCAGGTTTCTCATGTTTTCCATCAGTTCTCTTGGAAAGGAAATTTAGGAAAATATTTTAGTTGATTAGTGTTGGGATAGCATATTACACAGAACAGAGCCGAGTTACATCAATCTAAGTGTGTACAAGTGCATATTCATAAGTGCATATTTATATATGTATGCCAATAAGGCAAATCACAATGTGTCTTTTACATCATTCATGTATGTAATAATTTTCCTCCTTTTACATGGTCAAAGTTTATAAATCAAATAAAAGTCAAAGAGTTTTAAAAGGTGAGACATCTGAGTACAAAACTTCCTTATTCATCAATAAATAAATGAGAATTTCAAGATACAACTCTATAAATTTTAAAAATCATTTCTAGGAAGATAGTATTTTTTAGGATCATTTCTGCATCCTTTTTAAATGGAAACCTTCTCACCAGAACAGGCACCACCACATCACTACCACCTTCTTAAACCTTCCAATTAGTCTTACGGAAGTTTACTATTTCCTTCTTAAAGGGCATGGACAATTTTAATACATCATTCTCAGCCCTAACTTGGTATTTCAGACCATAGAATATCACCATGGATCACTTTTGGAAATAGAACCCCGGAACTTCTGAGCCTATTGAACTTTTGTCTTAAGGTGAGAACATCACCTTTGGGAAAATTCTGGGTTTCTGAACCCTCTGCATAGATGCTGGAGACAGATGCAGATATCCTTGGGCCAAAAAGGGTGAAAACCTCCTTATATTCATGTGTGACTTAGCATTGTGTGCCTTCCTAAAGACACACTTATTTCTAGCAGTTACAAGACTGTGTATTTACATGAGCTGAACTGTAAAGCAACAACAAGAAGGAAGGAATGGCAGTCAATATGTAAGGAAGAGAGTATTACACAGTTTATTGAAGGTGACTGCAAGAAATTAAACACTGACGTTGATAAAAGTTGCAATGGATTTATAGGAATTATCTGATTATCTATATAACATTTTAACAGAAATTGTTGAAAATACATTTTACAGTTTGGTCTTTATATAAGATACATATACTGTTGTCATTTAGACTATATAAGGTGCATGTTTTAAAGATGAACATCATCTAAGCAAGGCATGAATAGGACTAAACAAGAAAAAACCTTTTTCTCAGAGCAGCAAATAAGAAGGCAAATAGCACAACTAAACCAAGTCAGAAATTTTATCAGAAATGTTGGGATCTTATTTCTGTTGCTCTGAAGAACACAAAGCTCAAAGCTGCTCCTGAATCTGCACACAGGGAAGTGTAGCAAACCACTCCACAGTTTTTCACTCTTACTGATTCTCTATTTTGTAATGCCAGGGGAAAGGAAGTAATAAAGTCACAAAGCTTTAATTGTCCCTACACAAATTCTTATGCACATGGGAAGACTGCTTATTTTCTTCACTACCTTAATGTGTAATCTTTGTATAATATCTGTAATAATTCTTTTTTTTTCCCCATGTGTCAGCCTGGCACTTCATTGTTAATATTTCTTTTCTTAGGAGTGCAGCAGTGGGTTATCATTAAAAAATAGCAGACTTTTAAGCTTAAAAAAATTGTTTTCTGGGGCATGAGCAAAAACCTAATATTCTTATAATGTCAGAAGGATTAAAAAAGAATGCCCTTACCATAGTAATTCCTTGAGCTTCTGTTTATAAACACCCACTGTTCTCACAAAATTCTTGTCATTGAACTTTATTCAGAATAACAAAGATGTCTGTTAAATGAGCCTCCAGCTGGAGAGCTTAAGGATTTGATAGAACTACATTAAGGAAATATTATTACAGGTAGACCTTGTGACATCAAGTGCTTTATACTAAGATTGTTCAACACTTTCCATTATATGGCTTTGCTCTCAGTTATTTACAAGGTTAATAAATTATTGGAGTCAAGGGGTTTTTATGCCAGGTGTGTGCCTCAGGTCAAATATAATTTTTTTTTTGACATGTAAAAATGCAGTCAGCTGTTTTCTCTAAGAAATATATACTGTGTGAGCAGGGATTGGGAATGTGGCAGTGAGAAGTGGATATCTTTTGTTCTCCTAAGAACTTTACAAAATGTTTTACCAATTACATGGTAGATGTTTTATAGTCACTTAATAGCTACTGAAATGGTCAGAGATTTCACATGCTTTGAGATTCTACTTTGTCTGAGTCTCAGTACCTCGTGTTTACTATGTCACTCTTCTATTTTCAGTAGCTCTGCTTAGTTACAGGTACCCAGGAATAATCTATGTGGGTGACTATAATAATAAAATATAGATGAGACAAGAACTAAAAGAGTGAACAGGAAAGAAATTATTTTGAATGGAGAGCTTGGAGGGGAAAAGACAAAGGCAAAGGTAATGGAAATTGCCACAAGGTGGATAATGAAGGGAACTTGAATCCTAGTAAGGAAAATTAAGAGAAATACGGAAAATGGTAGGACATGACAAGAACTGCAGGAATCAAATAGAATAACAATCTTAGTAAGTCGTGTTTCAGACACGTTTACCATAGTTGCTATTTTTGTCTGAACTTAAATAGGTTCAATGCATCTTGAAGTACCATACCCATGGTACTCCAGATAAGGGGTTAGTGATTTTTATGTATTTTAGAAGCCATGTTTTCCTATATATGTCTCTATATCATATTACTCATAAGAATATGACACCAATAGCATATGTGCAATTACACCTTGGGTCTTTCTCTTAGACAGCTGTCTCTTACTCTTTTTGCTTGCAACAGAATCCCTTTGTCTTTGAACTTTTCCACTCTGAGAGTGAAAAATTGTCACCTTCTATCCAAATGTAGTTTTCTGACCAGTTTAATTCCATCTTTAAAGGATTTCTTCTAGAAAACGTTTGCTTTGGTTGTTTACTAGGATCTCATTGAATGCTGTCAAAAGTGTACAGTTTCTCATATTTATGAGAATATTTCTACTGGAATAGAAAGAAGTAATTGGATGAGTTTGACATTATCTGTTCTAGGTAAACTCTTACTGAAGACATTTATATATGTATATATATGCGTGTGTGTGCATGCGCGTGCGTGCACGTATATATATACAAATTTCTATACATGTATTTATATATATTAAAAATATATATATGTTAACCTTGTGATGGTTTTCTACTGTGCTTCCTCCCTTTCTTACTGCATGCTAACTTATTCCCACTTTCAGTTACTTCATAAAGTCAAAGAAGGTCCACATATAGCATCTAAAGATTCTGTGCATTATATTATTATGATGATATTTATCAGAATACCTATTCTTGCACTTTGACAATATGGAATATTCTTTCAAATCACATGCAGAAGACTTAAACAAACAAATCAAGTACTCACAAAGTAAGAAACAGCAAAAGCGAGATTCTTTTTCTTATGCTAATCTTCCTGTTCAAGAAAAAGCATACAGAGTTTAACATGGTGATAAAATTATATTTTATGAGAATTCTTGTAAGCCATCCAGTATTCCAGGTATACTTGCTCTTTACGCACTCTGGCTTGTGCTAAATCATAAGGTAGTTTTTATAACCCTGACTCATTTTTTAACTTTTAATTAAAGTCTGCAAGACGTAGATGTTCATAGGATATGCTGTTGAGGCCATTTTTAATGGATAAATTTGATGTTACCAGGAATGTGAAGCAGAAGAAATCTACAGTCCTGACGAAGTTTCAGTGGAGAATGTGAAGTTTCATACAGCTTCCTTTTTGCAAACGGCCCCTAATTTTTGTTGCGGGTTTCTCATTTTTTTCAATGTCTGGCACATTACAGCTCTGGTTTCAGGTAGCATATCCAGGAAGTAATATAATTAATTTAATAAATATCATTATTATCATCAAACAAGAAATTTGTGGTAAAGCTCAAAAAACATATTATTCTAAGTAATTTTGGCTTTACAGCTGTAGAGTGTTGATTCACTTACTCTATTAACACAGACAAAAGAGTCTATGATTTGATGCAATATCGAAGGGTGATCTGTCTCCCTGTCAGCAGATGCACCTTACTGAAAAATCATTATTCTTTTTTAGAAATATTCTAATAATGGAGGTAATGTTCACAACACTAAGTAAGAGAATTACCCCCAATTTCAATAATTATTGCTTTTACATAATCCTTTTACCAAGTAGTTGTACATCAGCTGAATATCACCTTTCTATTGCTGTTGCTGTTGCTTTTGTATTAAAAACTCAGCTATTAATAAAGGCACCAAGAGGCAATGACCTGGTAGAAAGACAAAATGTGGACATGATAACAATACTGCTCTATGGTAAGAGCAATCACTGAGGTAAAAAAAAAAAGTCACAACTGGCCCAGTGTGTCATTTGCAATAATTGTCGAACAGATGTAAACATGCCAGACTGAGTATTTGGTAATGTCTCTTTTCTATGGTCAACAGGCCTCCCTGAATCTTTATTGCCACAGTGCCCACATATATATCACTAGAATCACATTCAGCTAAAAACTGAAGATAGCATTCTTGTCACATACAATATTTCCTTTTAAGAAGGTATTTGTTGTTTTTAAAAGAGCAATGAAAAGATTTCTGTAAATGACCACTAAATTTTAGGCAATCAGAGATTAAAGAGAATTGTGCCCTCATTAGTATTTTATGCTGAATTATTTTATAGAAGTAAATTCAACATTTTAATTACTCACATTGCTCCACACTCTCCCCAGTGAATTGCCTATATTTAAATTCCCAATGGGTTATGTTCCCTCAGCTTCTCTTTTTATCTTGAAATATCTGCTGAATTCCCTGATTGCCCATTCGCAGAGGTTGTTAAGATCTCTTGTCCACAACTTTTAGCTATTTCTGACTGAATTTTTCAGTTTTTCTGAAAACTTTTGGCTCCTGGTGTCACATCTCAGTGTCAGCTCTGCAGATTTCACTCACTTTCATCAGTCAAGCTTTTAAACAGTGTCTGCCTTCAGCTGAAGTCCTATCATGTACCTGCCTTATTGTAAATGCCATTGCTAGGTCCATGCCATCTTGTCTTCACTCCTTGGGTACTCAGAGCTCCGGACAGCAGCAATGAAATAATAAGCCCCACTTTCAAAGGCTCTGTAGAATCTATAGCTGCCAGAAATACATCTGGATGGCTGCAAATGTACCTATTGAACTAGATTCAGTCCTGTAAAATGCACAGGTAAATGTGATCTGAGAGGTACGGTGTCTCTGAAGCCCAATTTTCTTTCTTGCTCCATAGCAGCTGCTATTATGTGAGCTATAGCTGCTTGCTAAGTCTGTTGGGTGTGAGAAAATGTGACACTGCTTGTAGGAATGATGGGCCAATAAGGTTAATGTTGACAAGCACCCCAAAAGGCTCCAAGGTGACAATACTTCCCAGTTGTTCTGTAGCACAGCCTGTGTCAGCGCAAATGGTGGTGATTGTCCCACTTACCTTAAAGTTCAAGCCAAGAACTCAAATGAAGCCAATGCTCTGCTCATTCTTTATTTCTCTCTGATCCCACACACTAACTCCTCATCACTTATGCATTGGTTCGTGAATTTTGTTGGGAACTGCAGAAGTAAATAGTTTTTCCAAGTCTGCCACCCAACTGGAAAATAGTCATTGTAAACAATCCACCTGAACACTCTAAAACAATTTTAAAATTTATTTTCATTAAGTTATTCTGGAGTTAAAAAAGCAGGAAAATTGAGTTAATGAAAGACATAAGCATGAAATTGAACTTTTTCATAAACTTGTATTTAGAGCAATCCCTTATGATGTGTAACTCTGAATTATGTCATAATTGAGACATAATTTGGTGCAGTTTAACACCAGTTAAGCTGCCACTTTTTCTTCTGGAGAAAATAATCACATTTTTTCACAAACACCATGGAAAGCCTCTGTTCTTTACTGTGCAAACCAATGAAAGTAACCCAACAAAATAAGGAAATATACAGAACTGACAGCAAGCATTCTTCCAACTACAGCTAAACAGTAAACAAAAGGACCTACCAGAAAATAGCACAGGAACATACCTTCTGATATCTCCATATTCTCTATAATTTTGCCATTGTCTCAGCATATTTGCTGTTCTTGGAGTCTTCAAGGGAATCAGTAACTATTTAGACCATAATAACTCTCTCAAAAAACCCCAAACCCCTGACATCAGAGGAGGAGTATTATTTACTAAATGAAAAGTGTTTTAGCACATAGAGACATCCTGGAATACTGCCCAAAGTCAGACAGAACAAAATTCTGTAATTATTCAGGAAATTCCATTTGTCCAACTGTGCAACCCAAACCCCATAACATGCTAACACTTTTGAAGATGAAGTAAGCACAGCAGAGAACAGCCAAAAACATTTGCCTGGAGAGCCTCCTGGCTCGACACCATCTACAAGACGGATTACAACCGCAGCTATAAGAAAAAAAAGAAGGATGGTTGTAGTCAGTGACTCTCTTCTGGGGGGAACAGAGGGCCCTATATGTTGCCCAGACCCATCCAAGAGGGAGGTCTGCTGCCTTCCCAGAGCCAGGGTGAGGGATATTAGCAGGAGACTTCCTGAGCTAATTCAGCCCTCAGACTATTATCCCCTGTTAGCAGTCAAAGTTGGCAGCGAGGACATTAATGAAAGAAGTGCCAGGATGATTAAAAAAGCACTGGGTCAGTCAGTTCATGGGACAGGAACACAGGTGATATTTGCCTCAGTTGCTGTGCAATCAATTTCTCTGTGCAATCTGGGATGGATGAGGAGTTAAATAATGAGAGGAGTAGAAAATCTCAGCAACAGGTGGCTAAAGGGGGAAGAGATTGAAACCAGGCTCTCCAAAGGTCAGCCTAAGGATGGAAAGCCTGAGTTAAGAGTGAAATCAGCAGCCTACCTCAAGTGAATGTACACTAATGCACGTAGTATGGGCAACGAACAAGAGGAGCTGGAAGCCATTGTGCAACAAGAAATCTTTGACGTAGTTGCCATCACAGAAACATGGTGGGATGACTCGCATGACTATAGTGCTGTTATGGGTGGCTACAAGCCTTCAGAAAGGACAGGCAGGGTAGGAGAGGTGGAGGGGTGTCTTTATATGTTAGAGAGTCTCTTGACTCTGTTGAACTTGAGGTCAGCAGTGAGAAGGTTGAGGGTCTGTGGACCAGAATCAGGGGCAAGGCCAACAAGGCTGGCATTGTCATGGGTGTCTGTTACAGACTGCCCTATCAGGATGACGGAGATGAATTATTGTACAAGCAGCTGGCAGATGTCTCAAAATCTCCAGCCCTTGTTCTTGTGGGTGACTTTAACCTGACAGATATCTGCTGGGAGCTTCATACTGCAGAGAAGAGGCAGTCAAGGAGGTTCCTGGAGTGTATAGAGGACAATTTCCTTCATCAACTGGTAAATGAGCCTACCAGGGGGAAGGCCCCACTAGACCTACTGTTTACAAACAGAGAGGGGCTGGTGGATGATGTAGTGGTGGAGGCCGCCTAGGGCACAGTGACCATGAAATAATAGAATTTTCAATACTCAGAGATGAAATGAGAGCCATCATTAAAACCTCTACTCTGGACTTCCAAAGGGCAGATTTTGGCCTCTCCAAAAGACTAATTCAGAGCACACCCTGGGAAACAACCCTTAAAAACAAGGGGGTCCAGGAGGGATGGACGTGTTTCAAGAAGGAAGTTTTAGATACACAGGAACAGGCTATACCAGTGTGCCGAAAGGCCAGACGGAGGGGAAGACGGCTGGCTTGGTTAAATAGGGAGATTCTGAAAGAAATAAGGGATAAAAAGAAAGTTTACCAACTGTGGAAAAATGGCTGGCTACTTGTGAAGAATTTATGAAGATAGCTAGGTCATGCAGGAAAAAAATCAGGGAAAGAAAAATGCAATTTGAAGTTAATTTGGCCAATTCTGTTAGGGATAACAAAAAGCCCTTCCATAAATACATTAATAACAAAAGGACGGGCAAGGAAATCCTCCATTCTCTGTTGGACTTGGAGGGGAATATTATTAACAAAGATGAGGAGAAGGCTGAGGTACTTAACACCTACTTTGCCTCAGTTTTTACCAGTAATACAGATGGCCCTCAAGACAACTGGCCTCTGGAGCTGGTAGGCAGAGATAGGGAGCTGAATAGCCGCCCTATATTCCAGGGGGAAATAGTTAGTGACTTACTGAGCCATCTGGATCCTCAGAAGTCTATGGGATCAGATAGGATCCATCCCAGGGTGATGAGGGAGCTGGCAGAAGAGCTTGCCAAACTGCTCTCCATCATCTTCCAACAGTCCTGGCTCTCTGGGGAGGTCCCATATGACTGGAAATTGGCAAATGTCACCTAAATCCACAAAAAGGGCTGCAAGGCTGACCCTGGCAACTACAGGCCTGTCAGCCTGACCTCCGTGCCTGGCAGGGTTATGGAGCAGATTATCTTAAGCGCAATCACAAACCACCTTCCGGATGGACAACGGATTAGACCCAGCCAGCATGGGTTTAGGAGGGGCAGGTCCTGTCTGACCAACTTGATCTCCTTTTACAATCAGGTGACCCACCTGGTGGTTGAGGGGAAGGCTGTGGATGTGGTCTATCTAGACTTCAGCAAGGCCTTTGACACTGTCTCCCATAATATACTCCTGGAAAAGCTGGTAACCCATGGCCTGGACAAGTGTACACTCTGCTGGGTTAGGAGTTGGGTGGAGGACTGGGCCCAGAGAGTGCTGGTGAACGGAGCTGCATCCAGCTGGCGGCCGGTCACCAGTGGTGTTCCCCAGGGGTCTGTGTTGGGTCCAGTCCTGTTTAACATCTTTATTGATGATTTAGATGAAGGGACTGAGACCATCATCAGCAAATTTGCTGATAACACCAAGTTGGGAGGGAGTGTCGACCTGCTGGAAGGGAGGGATCTGGATAGACTTGAGAGATGGGCTTATTCCAATGGGATGAAGTATCAATATGGCCAAGTGCCAGGTCCTGCACTTTGGCCACAACAACCCCCTGCAGCACTACAGGCTGGGGACAGAGTGGCTGGAGAGCAGCCAGGCAGAAAGGGACCTGAGGGTACTAATTGACAGGAAGCTCAACATGAGCCAATAGTGTGCCCAGGTGGCCAAGAAGGCCAATGGGATCCTGGCCTGTATCAAAAACAGCGTGGCCAGCAGGACCAGGGAAGTGATCCTTCCCCTGTACTCTGTGTTGGTGAGGCTACACCTTGAGTATCATGTTCAGTTCTGGGCCCCTCAGTTCAGGAAAGATATTGACGTGCTGGAGTAGGTTCAGAGAAGAGCAACAAGACTGGTGAAGGGACTGGAGCCTAAGTCTTATTGGGAGAGGCTGAGGGAGCTGGGATTGTTTAGCCTGGAGAAGAGGAGGCTTAGAGGTGACCTCATCACTCTCTACGACTACCTGAAGGGAAGTTATAGCCAGGTAGGGGTTGGTCTCTTCCCCCAGGCACTCAGCAATAGAACAAGGGGGTATGGGCTTAAGTTCTGCCAGGGGAAATTTAAGTTGAATATCAGAAAAAAATTCTTTTCAGAGAGAGTGATCAGGCATTGGAATGGGCTGCCCAGAGAGGTGGTGGATTCATCATCCCTGGAGATTTTTAAACTGAGATTGGACATGGCACTGAGTGCCATGATCTAGTAAATGGACTGGAGTTGGACCAAGGGTTGGACTGGAGGATCTCAGAGGTCTTTTCTAACCCAAGAACTTCTATGGTTCTATGATCTTTGTTAAACAGGTTTTTTTTCAGCATTTATTTTGACCTGAGCACACTGAACACCTCCAACGCTTCCTGAACTCCGAGCTTTCGGTATTTCTAATCCCAGCCTCTTCGGTCTCAAAAATTGTATACTTTATTTACTTATTCCCTAAAAAATTAATTTAGAAGTGTTAGCAACAATGAGGCCTTGGAGTCTCATCCCTGAAAGAACGTCATTGTTTGATTTCAGGGCATCACAACCATGCAAGAGATGATAATAAGCAGAAGGAACTGTGAAATGCTGTTTTATGTCACAACTCTCTTCTAATGTCTTTTGCCAAACTTGAAAAATTTGTTCAGTGCTTGTATTCAGATAGTTTACATGGAAAAGCACTGCTACATACTCTGAAATACCACCTCTTTTTTTTTCACACCCTTTCCCTCTCACTATGCACTGTTATCTCAATATGCTGAAGTTCTTGCATTATGACAGCTTTCACTTTTCACTAAATATGTTATTTTCCATTCAAAAATTGTCCCTGGTGTCATCTGAACACCAGTTTAAATGATTGATATCCTTAAAGTTTTTATTTCACTGCTCTGGTGAGGAAATCCAGAAATGTTTGTGTTTGCTACTCCAACAGATCAGTAAATGCCTGTAACTATAAATGCTATTGACAGCATTCAAGAACTTGAGCCATTATAACATGCTTATTGTCAAATGTGCCCATAGTAACACTCAGTCACTGTCATCTGTTTCAACTCAACTCTTATTTTCTTACTTGACATAAAAGAGCCAATACACCAGTCACAACTGTTCCAATTTTAGTATGAGTTGAAGCATGATATTGTTCATATATCACCTGTACCACCTTGTGATGCACTTCATCAAATTGAAATTTCAGAAATAAAGAATATGGTGATAAGCCTGTGTACTCTTTTCCTCTGCTAAACAAGTCTGGTGTCTATTATTTGTTTCTTTTTAACTTTTACATTTTTAGCTTGTGAACTAAAGACAGGAGACAGTAGGCAAGAGGTTAGCAAAATTCTGTTAAGGAAAAGCTAGAGCTCTGTGGTTTGAACTTTATGATGTTTATATCTTCCAGTGTGAGTCTGGATATCTGTATTTTGTCTGAAGACAGTGAAAGACTATGAAATACTGCTTAGAGAATATATCTGTGGCTGATATAATACACCTCATATTAGACCAAAAAAATTTTGATCAGTATTTCCACTGTTTTGGGCATCCAAGTGTGCTTTTCTTATTAAATTTGTTTCTAATGCTTTCTCACTGGAGGTCACAAGACTTTAGCCTTCCCAGACCTGAATATTTTGGAATGAGCATAGGCTCCTCCATGTTTACAAGAGTTACAAAAACCAGCGAAGAAGAGACACTTGTTAACATTCTTCCAAATAATAGATTTGTTATCTGCTCTTTTTCAGTCCCTTTTCATTGCCATTGCCTGTGTATGATGCATATTAAAGCGGGAACATTTGCCTTGCGCAACAGTTACTTTTCTTTCACGTTGTTAATGTATAATTATAATGTGGAGAATAGCCTTGCCAGTGGTAGACATAGCTTGGCACTTGAGACTGGGATGTCATGTGCCACAAAATCCATAAATTTATCCTCCTCTGAATATAGGGAAGTACTTGATGAGTGTTCTTTTTAATAGAGACTGAGGACTGAATTTTACTTAGGAATCAGTACAATCAAAACAATGTATAATTCTGAAAGCCCTATATTGGCCTGAAATTCAAATGAAACATATAAATTCTAGAGCACTTCTTAGTCTATATACATCTATGTCTACCTAGCATGACACGTCACTTGTGGTTCCAAGCCTTCACTACACAGAAAAGACTCATCCTATTCTTTCCAAACTATTTCTTCCTTTTTTGACTACAGTCATCAGAAGATGGCTGCTGCAAACTGCAGCCGCACATTTTACTCAGAGTAGGTTTCAGGTCCCTAATGGACAAGGTGTTGCTGTTGATTTGGCTGATCATGACAAATAGCAAATCTCTATCTTTCGTAACAGCCTTCACCTAGAAATTAAACTTTGGTCTTGAAGGGTTTTTGGCAGAGAGTATCAGTCAATTGATATTCTGGACATGTACCACAAGCTGGACTTAAAATTCACATCAAGCATGCATCAATAAACCTTAAGTTTCCCAGAGGCATATTTAATAGTCATTCTGTGACTACTCAGTTAGAAAGTGAGGGAACTCTTGTGATGATTTAGATGGTCAGTCTGCTTTTTCATAAGTCAGGTTGGCAAAAGTTTGCTGAGTAGTGGGGAATTCTACAAGTTTTAGTGTGTGTCCTTTTCCCTTAATGCAGAGGTTAGGAGCACTCTTAACATGTGTTTTGGTACTGTAAATGGTATTGATACAATCCTTAAAGCAACATGGAAAAAAAATTCTCAGTTAATTGTGGTTTCTAAGAACTGAAAAAGGAATGAGTGCACTCCATAATGCACTTCACTGTAGACACAGGCAGTCGAAGAACCTCAGGGAAATTTTAGGATTTGCACAACACAAGCAAGTTCTCTCCATAGCACAATATATGCACTGAGCCCTAGCTTTTGGCTTGGTGTTGCACTATACCTCAAAACCCTTTCAAGTCAGGTATCCTTTTCTCTCTCTTACTACTAAATTTAGCACTAATTGTAGTGAAAAAAGGGGGAAAAAAAAGGAAAAAGAAAATGGTAAAACCACACATTGCATTGGGAAGTGAAAAGTGAAAATCCTTGAGGACTACCTAAACTAGTTTCCATGTTTCTTTCATCTGAATCAGTTTGGAATAAGCTGTTTGACTTAAGTTTGAGTTAACACCACAATTCTCTGAGTAATGTGGCCACGCTTTTCTTATATGCAGATATAAATCTCTAATGTCTACATATATATGACCCATCAATGTGCACTGGCAGCTCTGAAAGCCAACTGTATCCTGGTCTGCATCAAAAGAATCATGGCCAGCAGGTCGGAGGAAGTGATTCTCTCCTTCTACTCCAGTCTCCTGAGACTCCAGCTGGAATACTGCATCCAGCTTTGGCACCCCAGACATGAGAAGAACATGAACATTTGGAGCAAGTCCAGAGGAAGCCAAGAAGATGATCAGAGGGCTGGAGCAACTCTCCTATGAAAACAGGCCAAGAGAGTTGGGGTTGCTCAGCCTGGAGAAGAGAAGACTCTGCGGAGAATTTATAGCAGGTTTCCAGTATTTAAATAGGGCTACCAGAGAGTTGGAGAGGGACTTTTACAAAGGCATTTAGTGACAGGAAAAGGGAGATTGGCTTTAAATTAAAAGAGGGTAGGTTTATATTAGATATTAAGAAGAAATTCATTATTATGAGGGTCATGAGGCACTGGTACAGGTTGCCCAGGAAAGTTATGAATGCCCCAGCCCTGGAGGTGTTCAAAACCAGGCTGGATGGGGCTTTGAGCAACCTGGTCTAGTGGAAGGTGTCTCTGTCTACTGCAGAGGGTTAGAACTAATGATATTTGTGGTCCCTTCCAATCAAACCATTCCATGATTCTATGAATGTAGAAAAGGAGACACCGCTAGGGCACTGTTTATCTGCTCTGTTTTAGACATCCTCATCTGGATGAGTTGGATTTGCTCAAGAAAGTGATGGATTCTAAACAGTGAGCTGAAATGTAGATGTTTACACAGTAAATGCCTGTATTTAGCCAGATAAATCTAATCCCAAATTTCTCTCCCTGCTTTTTCTCAATTAAACTGTATAATCTAATTAGCAATTTCCTGCCCATAAACTTCTTTCTACCACAAAAAACATTGTAAACATGTGTATATTACTATCTGAAACCATCAAACAATGTTTTTTCATGAATCATCTCTATTTTCTTTGTATGAAAGAAGCAAATATATTAAATATGGCACCACTGATAGCACTTAAATTGAGTAACTACTTCAATTTTTTTTTCCTCTATTATATGCAAGTATTTGGTTATCTGGAGAATTTCTCAAATCTAGATAATGCCAGTAGTTTTGAGATTACCTTCTTCTTCATCATCATCATCATCATCATCATGGCTAGGCTTCGCACACGAAGATTTGGGAAGGGCACTACCCACACTTGCTGCAAGCGTGCTGGTGGCTAAAAAGGCCGATACGGGATAGGCAGGTCCAGTCACAAAAGGCACAGCGGAACGTCTCCCTAGGTGACATTGGCAAGGAACAGTTCTTTCTGCGTTGTCTTTTCTCCTCGACTGACTCTCCGTGCATTCTCAAAGGAAGCAGCAGCGTTGTGAATGGTGTGTCTCCATGAATCCCGATTGGAGGCCAGAGTGGACCAGTGGTGGCAGTCAATATGGCCAAGGCTGAGGTGTTGTTTCAGGGAGTCCTTGTATCTCTTCTTCGGGGCTCCTCTCTTGCGGCAGCCGGTGGCAAGTTCACCATAGAGCACAATCTTCGGAAGGCGATGATCCTCCATCCTGGAGACGTGCCCTGCCCAGCGCAGCTGCGTTCTCATCAGCATGGCCTCGATACTGCTGACCCCTGCCTGTTCAAGAACGGACACATTGGTCACGTAATCAGACCAGTGGATGTTTAGGATTGAACGGAGGCGGCGGTGATGGAAGCGTTCGAGAAGCCGCAGGTGGTGGCAGTAGATGACCCATGATTCAGACCCATATAAAAGAGTAGACAGTACAATGGCTCTGTAGACACTACTTTGTACTTTGTACTTTTCTTCAGGTGTTTATTGGACCAGAATCTTTTATGGAGTTTTCCAAAGGCTCTGTATGCCTCTGCTAGCCTGTTGTCTATCTCTTTGTCAATCTTACCATCTGAGGAAATGATACTTCCCAGATAGGTGAACTGCTGGACTGACTTAAGCTCTGAATTGCCTATGGTGATGTGAGGATGATGGAAGACTTCTTGAGGTGCAGGTTGGGAGAGAACTTCCGTTTTCCTCAGGCTGACTTCCAGCCCAAAAAGCTCAGCAGCCTCTGCAAAACAGGATGTTTAGCGCTGCAGAGATGCTTCTGTGTGAGCAACGAGGGCAGCATCATCAGCAAAAAGCAGCTTGCGGACAAGGTGATTCAGGGTCTTGGTGTGGGCCTTCAGTCACCTTAGGTTGAATAGGCTTCCATCGGTACAATATCGGATGTAGATGCCGTCTTCTTCATCGAGGTCTGCTGTGGCTCTTTGGAGCATCATGCTGAAGAAGATTGTGAATAGAGTTGGTGCAAGAACGCAACCTTGTTTCACACCATTAGTTGTTGGAAAGGGCTCAGAGAGTGCATCGCCATATCTGACTTGTCCACGCTGATCCTCATGTAGCAGGATGATCATTTTGAGGAACTTGGGGGGACATCCTAAACGTTCCAAGATCTGCCACAGGCCTTTTCTGCTCACAGTGTCGAAAGCTTTGGTGAGGTCAACGAAGGTTACATAGAGCCCTTTGTTCTGTTCCCTACACTTCTCTTGCAGTTGTCTGAGAACAAACACCATGTCTGTGGTGTTCCTATTGGCTCTGAAACCACACTGGCTTTCAGGTAGAAGATCTTCTGCAATAGTGGGTACTAATCTGTTCAGAAGTATTCTTGCAAGGATTTTACCAGCAATGGAGAGCAAAGTAATACCTTGGTAATTTGAGCAGTCTGATTTTTCTCCTTTCTTCTTGTACAGGGTGATGATGACTGTGTCACGGAGATCTGGTGGTAGTTCCCCTTGTTCCCAGCAACACACAACAAGCTCGTGGAATTTGGCATGGAGTGCTTGACCTCCATGCTTCCAGATTTCAGGTGGAATTCCATCAACCCCAGCTGCCTTGCCAGTTTTCACCTGTTGTATGGCCTTGAGTATCTCTCCCATAGTAGGGGCGGCATCCAATTCATGTTTCACCGGTTGTTGTGTAATGTGCTGAATTGCTGAGCCTTGGACTACACGGTTGGCACTGAAGAGAGTCTGAAAGTGCTCAGACCATCGGTTCAGGATGGAGGTTTTATCTGTTAGAAGCAGTTGACCATCTGCACTGAGTAGGGGGCTTTGAACCTGGTGTGTGGGTCCGTACACTGCTTTCAGGGCCTCATAGAATCCTCTTTGGTCACCCAAATCTGCGCATAGTTGTGTCTTTTCTGCTAGGCTGAGCCACCATTTGTTCTGGATGTCTCAAAGTTTCTGTTGGAGCTTACTGCATGCAAGACGAAAGGCGGCTTTTTTTATATGGCAAGATGGCTGAGCAAGGTGTGCTTGGTGAGCAGTTCTCTTCTTCTTCAGCAATTCCTGGATCTCTTGATTGTTCTCATCAAACCAGTCTTTGTTTTTCTTGGAGGAGAACCCTAGGGACTCTTCAGAGGACTGCAGGATGCAACTTTTAATATGTTTCCAAAGCGCTTCAGGAGAGGGATCTATGGGATTATCTTTAAGTCTAGTTTGAAGGTTTACCTGGAAGCTGTCTCTCACTGTGGCTGTTTGAAGATTGCTGACTTGGAGCCTCCTCCTTGGAATGCCGCCTCTCTTAGATTTGGGCTTGAAGTGGAGGTTAAGTTTGCAGCACACAAGGCGGTGGTCTGTTTGACATTCTGCACTGGGCATCACTCGAGTATGACGGACATCACTGACATTTCTCTGTTGTACTAAGATATAGTCAATGAGGTGCCAGTGCTTGGATCGAGGATGCATCCAGGTTGTCTTCAGGCTGTCTTTCTGTTGAAAGATAGTGTTGGTGATGGTGAGCTGCCGTTCTGCGCAAAACTCTAGCAGGAGGCATCCGTTGTCGTTGCAGTTTCCAACGCCATGCTTGCCCAGGACTCCTTTCCAGGCTTCAGAATTCTTACCTACTCTGGCGTTGAAGTCACCAAGGATTATGATCTTATCATCTGCAGGAACATTTTGGGTGAGGCAGCGCAGGTCTGTGTAGAATTTGTCTTTTTCCGCTGGGTCAGCTTGGAGAGTTGGGGCATATACGCTAAAGAGAACATGTTGTTTGTTGTGTAGAGGGAGGCGTAAGGACATAATGCGACCGGAATAACCTGTCGGCAGATTTTCAAGTTTGGAGGCAATGGAGTTTTTAATCATGAAGCCAACTCCTGAAAGGTGTCTTTCGGTTTTGGGTTTACCTGACCAGTAGAGCATGTAGCCAGCACCATGTTCTTTAAGGCTGCCTTCCTCATGAAGACGAACTTCACTGAGAGCAGCAATGTCAATGCTGAGCCGTGACAGTTCGTGGGCAATTAGAGCAGAACGACGCTCAGGACGTCCACTATCCCCAGTATCAAACATGGTTCTGATGTTCCAACATGCAAGTGTTAGTTTGAGCACACCTTTGCAGGCAGGTGTATGCCTTTGAATTCTCTTTGTTTTTGTTTGACCGCATGGAAGATGCCGGTTGGCCGCGGTTATCCAACCGGGTGTGGAGATGAGCTTTGTTTAGACCGCCTTTGCTAGGCCCCTCTCCGTGTGGAGCAAGCAGTGCTGTCCCTAGAAAAGGCTGCTTGGTCATTCAGGATGCTGCCTCAAGAGACTGTCATCTCCAGGGTCAGGTCTCTAATGACCAATATCCTGAACCACCTGCATGCAGGGTTGGGTCTGCGGCTTCCAGCTGCTTCCTATCACCTGCTGTTTTCGACCTTCACCTGTCGCTACAGGGCTTTGCAATGTGGGTGAACCCTTCAAGCCTGAGGACTGGATTTTTTAGGCGAGGCACAGCATGCACAGAACTGGCCCCACCCTTTACTCCTAAGGTTCATCTGCCACGGCCTAGTGAGCTTGGACGGTGACAGCGAATACCTCAGGATGTAGGTTTGGTTAGAGTATCCTTCTCTTAGATGGATGACCTTACAGGGCTAAACGAGCTCCATCTGCCCGGGTTTGGGGTTGGAGTTGTCCTTCTCCTAGGATGGTTGTCAGACGGCTAGCGAGCCCATCCTGCCCATGGACACACTTTGTCTGACCCTTCAGCTGAGACCTGTCTGGCATGGGAGACCCTACCAGCAGCACAAACCACCTCCAGCATAGCTCTCAACCTCATGGGGGCACGCAAGCTTCTCCCCTGCGACAAGGGGGTGTTCCCAGAGAAGTGAGATTACCTTATGCATCTAAATAAGACCAAGATCACTACAAATATATTATTCTTTCTGACTCTTTTTAAATTATTTTCTTTATTTAAGTTTGATTTTTTACCCCATTGGTTGCTATATGTGTAATTAATATTAAAATAGTTGCTGGTATTGACAGCAGAAAATCTTTTTAGTGAAGGCACAAAGACACCATTTAAAACTATCATTGGTTAGTAGTTTGGCATCAGACTAAGACTTACCTTATTCCTTTGTTTGCATCCAACAGCTATGACCTTTGTGGGATGGTTTAATGTTGCTTTCTTTACTGCTCAATAGTTGCCTTTTTTTTCTTCATACATCCTCTTTTTATTAATTTATTTATAATTTTGTCCCTACACACCTATGCTATACTTTTTAATTCTTCCTTAGTAAACTGAACTTAATCTTATGTTTCATATTTGTCATTCCCTTGTCTAAGTTCTAAGGAAGCTGAATAATAATTCTGAATAATCAAACTGACCCCATGATAGTCTTCCTCTTTTTCCTCTGCAGTAAGATAATTTTTAGCTATGCCCTTACTTTTATTTAGGTATCAGCTCTCTTTAATACTTTTTCTTTTGGTTACTGTCTCCAAAAATATATCCTTCTACTTCTCTGCATTGATTGAACTGTTTACTACTTATCACAATTTTTCATGCCCTAGAAGTAAGAAGACTGCTATTTCAACTTAAACAACCTTAAATGATCTTAAACTTTTTCTCTTTATTAGTATAATCATATCTCTCAAAACCTTTGTCTCATTTATCTTTTTCTGTTAAGAAAAAGGTATTGCTGAAGCAAGAGTAGTAGTGTTGCACTCAATGACCCTGAGGTTCTTTTTAGCCTCTGTAATGAAACTTTGCCAGTCCTGATACCTGTGGAGAAAATCCTTAAACAGGAAGCTAGTTATACTGAAAATAAAAACAAAAACATTGAAAAAATAAAAAAGGAATCTTGAATGTACTTGTTTCTTAAATGTGAAGATTTTGGAGGGACGTAACATGTGACATTTAAGAACTTGATTGCCCATTATGGAGTTATCAGTAACAAATCTTAGAAGATTAAGCAAATATTTGTTAGTTGTTATGTAGGAAGGTAATATTTTTAAAACTGAAAACATTTTTAATATACATTTGTTACCCTAAGAATAAAATCTCAGATAGATTTTGTTTGTTCATGTTTAAACTGTCCTGGATAAAATGCGTTTCTCTCTTTTTTCGAAGATTATGTAGACTCATCTTAAACAGTATGAAAACAGAATTTAGGTGCTTGTCTTGAAATTTAGAAACATGATTTTTTTTTGTCAATGTACAAGCAAATACAGAAATTCAACAGACGCCCAAGAACCAGTACATCAGCCAGGCCTGTACCTGTCAAATATTTCTGAAAATGCAATTAAACAAACTGGAAAACTTTAATGTTTTTATTGGTAATAAAACCCACATAAGGAAAACCATTAAAAGATTTGTTCATCTTATGAATTTCTCTGACAGCTCCTGCACATGAGCTGGACAGTGGAAACTCATTTCCTCTAGCTGAAGCAAGGACACTTCTCACCAAACTGAGCCACTGCCATGCACCATAATTCTTCCTCCTTTTGATCTCTGTGACCCACAAATCATCTCCAGTTTCTTGACTTAAAAGAACCTGGAGGTTGTCCTGTTTTAGTAAATTGTCTTACTCATTTTTTTTCTTATACCACCTAATAGGATTACCAGAAATATATTAGAATTTATTACCTTATCAACATTCCTTTTAGTGCATGGAAATCTTAAAGTTCTCATAGTGGTCTGGATAGGAACAGTTCTATAGTAATATGGAGTCAGAGAAGCAACAGAGTTTTTGGGTAACCATAGTTGAAGCGAAGAAAATTAAGGCAAAATATGTGACTTAGAGAGATGGCTCTGACTTCTCTCATAACAGCCTTTCACTATTTCTTGGGAAGAGGGAACACCTTTTTCCAAGTGGAATGATTTAAAGAAGCTTTTTGGCAGAAATATATATATAAAAAGAAATTCTTTTTCCTGTACAAGCTTTTCTTTATTTCAGTTTTTCAAAGCATTGGAGAAAGTTATTTTAGTAATGTTATCTGTCATTTGATGATAAAAAACTAAGATTGAGAGTTCTGAAGTAGTTTATCAATACATAAAAAGTTAGGAAACAAACAAGGCATGAAAACTTGATAAAAATATTATCTTCCTCCCTCTCTGCCTTCCTCTAATCATCTCTCCCTCTATTCTTTCTGCTTTTCTTTCCCCTGTTCCTTTCTCTCCTCCTCTCTCTTTTGTCTGTGCTCACTTTATGTTAACGTCTGTATCTTCCCGTCAGCAAGAATCTACCAAAATTTAAAAGTGATATCAGTAATGTAAGTGAACAAATACTTGAGCATCTCATATGGCATAAATGTCAGAAGGGAAATGCTCAGAAAATTGTATGCAACTTATAAAATGCAAATGTAATATATTGTCCAATGTGGAAAATGAAAATGCTGAGCTGAGTGCTTGCCCTTTACTTGCTTTTTACTTTGACTACTGCTGCTGAAAAACTAAGTTATAAAGTCTTCTCAATCTCATCTCACCTTGACTACACAGATAACAGTGAAGTACTGAGGCAGTTTTTTTCTGTCACAGCCAAGAGAAAATGAAGCTCCATACTAACTTGTTTTGTCATGCCCACCTATTCTCCAAACACTTTCCCCTATACTGACTGGAAAAGAATACACTCCTTTCAAGCTTTCTTCTGTCATTAAGCCCTCTTGACTCTATCAACAGTTTCTCCTGCAACTAAGCATATGAATAAGCAATACAAATCAGAAACACTTTGCTTTACTTATGAAAGAAAAGAGGTTTTCCTCCTTTTCCTGCTCTCAGCTGTTGTTTCTTCCCTCTTCTCCATTTGCTATGAAAAATATCCCAAAGTTCCTAGCAAATGATTCGGGCTTTTTTGTTTGTTTCTGAGTAAAATCTGGAGCTGGTCAAGGAATATACTTTTATAACTTCTGTAGAATTCCTATTGGATGGCCTTATTTATGTTGTAACTTTTTAAAACTTGTATGTTTTACACTGATTTCTTTTTATGTCCTTGGTGCCTAGATCAGATCAAACTTACTTTTGCTTTATTTTTTTTTTTTTTAGCTTAACCAGAGTGGTTCAAAAGTAGTGCATGTTAAAAAATTCTGGAGATCTTAGTCCTTAACAGCTTTAATGTTCTCTCTTTGGCATAAGGCTTAGAAATAGAGGTGGGGCTGCCATGTGTGAGAGGAGTGCTTTTTTCCACTTGTCATAAAAATCTGCTTTGCTGTGTCTTCTAAAAAATTGCCAGTGTAGGAATCACTGGTGGTAATTACATGCAGCCTTTAATGATTCTGTCTTCCTGGATGGACCCTGACACAACTATGAAGAAATCTGATCAATGTCATGGTCTTTCTGTTGCAGTTACAGCAGAAAGATTTTGGCCAACACCAGCCACTGCCAGCAAGTGGGAAGTAAGGCACATTTGTGACTGTCCTTCATGATCAGTGTCAAGGATCCTCCTAAAGGAGAGAACAGTCAAAATGGGATAATAAAAGCACAAATAAGAATATAGAGGGGAAAAAAATGGACTTAGCAAACCTGTTAGGACTATAGGTCCAGAAAATGAGATAAACTGTGGTCAAAAGTTCTGAGCTTGGCACCAAACTATGGGATAGAAAAACAGATATAAGGGGTGTTTCAATGGACAATAACAAGGAGAAGGAAAGACAGTCTGTTAAAGCATACAGGGTAATGCCAAGAACCTGGAACTGGTGGAACTGAGCTACTGGGTTGCAAACTTCTGTAAGAAAGAAGGCAGAAAAAAGAAAAAGGCCATGATAGAGACATTAATGAGCTAAAGACTCATTCATGAAACTAGCTGTTGCATTGCTAGGGGAATGGCATGGTAAAAGCCTTCAGAAAGAAGATCCTGAAGGAAGGGATGTGTAAATACATACCTGGGCAAAATAAATGGGACTAAACCAGGGCACTATGAACACTCGGGTAACTTATGTGGCTCACTGCATTTTGGAGCAACTGCCACAGACTCCTTTACTCAGGAATCTCGTCATCCCTGTTTATTTCATAGACTTCATAGACTTATCCCAGAGGTGTGGATTGAATTTGGTATTAATATGTTCAAACATTCATTTTTTACAATGATCTTTCTCCATCCTTTCCCCCAGAGCAATTGTCTGTTTTCCTTTATCCTATATTCATATCCCCCACACCAGTGAAATCATCTGCTGAGCTGGAAAGTCTGGTTCTATCAAACCTGGATGTATCACAAATTCAGAACAGAGGGGATGATTGATTAAAGTTCATTGTGTTTGGTATGGTTGGAAGGAAAGGCAGAGTTAACCTAAAGTGGTAGGACAACCTATATATAGCTCTTTTACAGGCTCTTTGTATATGTTTTTGTGGTGTGTCCCTGTTTGATCAGAACTCATCATCTGGGTAAAAATAATTACAGCATTCTGTCATAAAGCTTCTTTGGTTTTTCAGTCCACAAATTATTGACCATATATAAACAGAAGCCTGTATTTAAGTGTCCTTTTCTGAAGATGTGCTTCTCAGTGACTTAGGACTTATGAGCACGATTTGCAGTGCACATTGGATCAAACAGAAAGACGGTTATGTCAACAAGCTGCAAGTGATTTAAAAGCTGGGGAAAAAATGCCTAAAAAGCCAGTTTTCTTCTTGATATGGTGCAGATACAACTGAAAGGCACACCTCTCACTCCCAGCTCTCTGCCCTCACAGCAACTGGGTGTCTCTGTGAGTATTTAAAATATTCTTTAGAATGGCAGTAGCCCTAATAAAAATTCCTATGGGATGGAGCAAGTCCCAGGCCTGTCAGTTGATCTGCCTAATTATGTTGCCAGGATAAGTCCAATTCCCTCCTTGGACTCAGACTTAAATTCCTTATTTCATAGTTTGAATGTTTCTAGAGAGGCCTTTTAAAACAAATAGAGTTAATACTTTTAAAATTACAAACAATTTTCTTTGACTTGTAGATAGCTGGCTGGAGTATCATTGAATGTGAAAAAAAGAACCCTGCAAACAAACAAACAAAAACCCCTGAACTATTTTGGACACAGAACAATGTGGAAAGTTTCACCTGAAAGGGATGATTTAAACTATTATGCAGGTGTGAAAATTAGAGGTTAGGTCTGAAACTATTTTGCATTCTTAACTCTTGTGTTTGTAACCGTGAAACAAGTGTGTTAAGACAATATATTCTGCTTGGGTACATCTTATTGAACTATTAGGTAATACAACTAATACCTACATTTTTAATGTGAAGAATTTCCATAAAGAGAGAAGAGAAAGGTCCTTATATTTTCATATTCTTGCTATTCTTTTATCTTTTTTTACAAAGCACTTTTCCCATATTTTCTAATATGACATAGCAGAAATATTTAATAAGACATTAATAAACTTTATTTTTGAGGAATGTCAATGTTTAATTGAACCTCAGTTCACATAATGAATCTAGCAGGGTAAAGTGATTGCTCTCTTATTATGTATATAAAAAAACATGAACACTGTGAAAACAAATCACCAATAAACATTCACCTATGTACCAAAAAATAGTTCTAGCAATGGCATAAGTGATAACACTATTTTAGCAAAGCCATAACTGTATCAGATTAGCAATTTTCTACTATTTATAATTTCTTACAATTTTCCAGGTGATCAGAATTTCAAAGTATTTTAAACCCCCGACTGTGTCTATAGCCAGCAAAAATATTTTGTTTTTCTTTAAAGTGATGTCACTAGAAATACTGAATTATTTTTACGAACAGAACTGTGTTTATCTCATCTGCAGTTCATCCTTCTTTGGTACCATAAGGCTTTGTTAAGTATGTCATTGTTTAGTAGCACAGTTCTAAACAATGTCTTTTGAGACCTAGAAACTTACAGTTATTACCCTGCCAGGGACAGCTTCCCCATACCAATGTGACAGAGACTGTAGCCCAAATAACTTGTTTCTGCAGTGTTGTTGTTGCTATGGGAACAGAGGCAAAGTGCTTACTGCTGTAGTATAACACAACTGAGTGTATTACGGCCTCTTTAATTGCATTCTTTAGAAGTCACCACAAACCAAAAGAGAGTATCAGTCTGGGTGGACTCTTGCTTATTTTCAAATTACATTTTTTAATTCATATTGCAGCATTTTATTTCACCTATTTTAACTGGTTCTTTCTCCTACAGTTCTCCCACTGTAAGGAAAAAAATAGTCTCCTAATGATATCCAACAAATAACTGCATTCAAATGATGGAAAGATTAAAAAATGGGCTTAGGGGCCTTCTGAGCCAACAGGCCATTAGTAGATCTTGACAATTCCAAGCTAGTAACAGTGGAAATTTCTTAAATCTGAATGTGCCAATTCCTCCAACATCATTGATTGACATATTTCATCATCTGGGATAAACTGACAATAAATTGAGATGTAAATATTTCTTATAATGGTAATCCTATCTCCTTTATTTGTAGTTAATACTATAAACTAGCTTATTTCCTTTTGTTTTTGCTCTCCTTCTAAAATTGACTCTTCCTTCTAAGTTACACACTACCTAATGAGTTACTGAGCTGTTGTCTTCAATAGAAAGGTCCATTGTTTCAGGGAAGAAAAAACCCACAAAATACACACACACACACACACACACACACACACACACACACACACACACACACACACATATCCCTCGAACAAAAACTTTGACAAAAAAGAAACAGAGTTTCTGAAGAGACAGAAAAATTAGTGGAATTTGCAAGGCTTCACTAAGCCTCAATTCTTGTGTTATGCTTTAAGTAGTGCTATTTTCTCACTGTCTCAACACAATTCTGTCCCTAATCTGTTACTTTAGTAACCTAGCTCTTCCCATGTTCACAAATGTAGAAAAGAGTTCATCTGGAAAGGAAGGAAGGAAGGACGGATGAAAAGAAGGACGGAAGGAAGGAAGGACCACTAGAATAGTGATACTGTGCTATGCTGCACTAAGTACAATTTCAGAACAAACAAAACTTGCATATTTAGAAAATTCATCAAGTTTCTTTATTTCAAGTGAAATTGAAATCCCAATTGGAACACAAAAATCTGATGTGGAAGTAACTTCAAAATGTATATTTTATATACTTAGGAAATAAGGAATACAGAATTTTCTAGAGCTCAGGGGAAAAAATACCCTCTCCCTATGACTGACTGCACCTCTTAAGTAGGTCAGAAAATGTAAAGGGAAGAAGTCAACAATGTGACAACTTTGACAGTTTTCTAGCGGTTAAAACTATCACAATCTTTTAAGAGCCATCATGTTATTCTGGTTTAACTCCAGTCAGCCACTAAGTATCACTCACACCTATTCTCCCCATCCCCCATGGTGGAGGAAAATAAAGTTTAAAAAACTCAGTTGTGGGCTGAGACAAGAACATTTTCATATTTGAGAAAAAAAGAGAGTAAAATACAATAATAATTAGAACAGTAATTTAAAAAGGAAAAAAAAAAGTGAGAAATAACTCCCAAGCAATACAAGTGATGCACAATACAATTGTTCACCACCTGCTGATGGATACTCAGCCCATTCTCAAGCAGTGATTGGCTCCTCCTTGAAAACTCTCCCTAGTTTAAATACTGGCCATGATGTTCTATTGTTGGATTATCCCTTTGGCCATTTGAGGTCAGCTGTCCTGGGTGTGATCCTCCCAACTGCTTGGACAGCTCCTCATGGCACAGCATGAGACACTGAAAAGTCCCTGACTTAGACTAAGCACTGCTCAGCAACAACCAGATCAGTGTGCTATCAACATCATCCTCATACTATATCCAAAACACAGCACTGTATCAGCTACTAGGAAGAAAACTAACTCTATCCCACACAAAGCCAGGACACATGTAAAGCTATTTCAACCTGAAGGTACCTGTCAGATTTTGCATACCAAAGCATTAGGACACTAAGACACTGCCAGGTCTGCACATGCTAGATGGGCTGTCATGGACACAACACCTAATCTTAAACCTTTGATTAACACCTAGAAATGCTCTTTATTACTTGAGCCATTCTCACCTCTTCCATAGCATGCTATTGGGCTACCTCAAATACCTCTAGATACCAGTATTTGAAAAGGATCTGACTTATGATTATTCCCTTGAGTTCCATACTCATAGTTTATAAAGAAGTTGCATTAGCAGTAGAGACAAGACCATCTGCAATCTCCTTGTACTCTGCAAAGAAAAGAAAGAATAAAACTAAAGGTTAGTGATTCATCATCTCCCATGGTCTAGTTAACAGCAGTAAAGAAGTCCAGTATCATCAAGGTCTCTGAATCCTGCTGAATAGACATAGCAAAATAAAATACATTAACTCTGTCGGCTAAGGACAAGTTTTCAGCTTTGAAACACTGTATTGAACTGGGTCATTCATTCATGAATAATAAAAAGTATAGGCAACAACAGGACATTTTAGAGACAGAAGATCATGGAATAGCAGGAATAAACACTTTCATAAAGAAATAGCTGAATGGTCAATGAGATTGGCCTGTGATGGAGATCAGAGACAAGCCAGGGACAGAGGTTTACAGAATTGTCAAAAGATGGAAATACCTGAGAAATAAGGACAGCTGTGCTATGGTCCGAGCACCATGCTTTTCTTATGTCCAAAAAAAAATTTCTCTAGTTCAAAATATTACTACTCCTACCTCAATTACCATTGTCACTGTTATTGATCATTATAATTTTCAAATGCCTATGTGCTTTTGTGTCCCTGAAACCTAGCTGAGACCTGGACTCTTCTTTTCAGGACCACTCAGCTGGACTGACATCTTACAATCATTTGAAAGAAGCCAGGTAGAAGCTATGGCCACAGAGACTTGTTGCCTGCAGGCAGGGAGGTGGTAGCTGTTGTGCCAAGGCACTGGAACAAAACCAGTGCTGTGATTTGCAAGCATTTTTCCAGTCACGCAGAGTAAACACTCAGGACACTTTTTTGTTGTCTGATATCTGTGATTAAGTCTCTTCAAAGGCTTACAGTAAGTTGGGTTCTGCTGTCATGTCAATCATCTGGACACTTCTCTGCTTATAATTCTCTTTTTAAGGAAAGCACTGGCTGCTTCCATTGGTCAGATCACCTGAAAACTCTGACCCTAACATTTGGAGGTGATAGTATATAAATGCAGAATACTACAGAGGGGACAGCAAGATTTCAGTCTCAGATTTTCAATGAATACTTCATTCACAACAATTTTTCAACAATGATTCATGTGTGTTTCGATAGAATAACGTCAAATTCGTAGGCCTTCTGTTAGAATGGCAGAAATCAAATGGAACTGGGAAAGAAAACAGTAATAGAAGGAGTAGTAGCAAATTATTTCTATGTATTTTTTATTTTTGAATAGATATATGATTCATTTATATTTATTAATTTCTTGCCTTTGGGAACAATGGAATGATCCTCTTGTAAAAGTACAGTTACTTTAACTGGTATGATATGAGACATATGTTTAAAAAATTAATAGGATGGGACTAACCCACAAAAGGACATAAGCTCCTAAATCTGTCTGGAAAACTCCTGTAGGTGCCTAAATCTTCTCTAGGTGACTAGAGCAACCTGATTGTTCACTGGCTTTAGGTGGCCCTGATTGAGCAGTGGTTGGACTAAATGACCTCCAGAGCTCCCTTCTAACATTAAGCATTCTGTGATTCTGTAATCTAAAATTTAGATTCTAAAACCTCATATTTGACAACCACAACTGTAGAATGCCTCATCTCTCCCTGAGTAGGCACTACTTTTAGATATTTCCAGAACTGTATATGCACAGCAACAAAAAACTATTTGTTCCTTTTTTTCCACATTATCTGTGAGGCCAATTCAGTAGACATTAATAGCTGACACAAAGACACTTGCTGGCTGATACAAAGTATGCTACTGTCACAAGAGGATATGTTGTTTTCTCCAGCTTTATCAGCAAAGAAATTCACTTATTCAGATTTTGTGGGTGTCCCATGTAAAAATTCATTCCACCTTTGTCTTCCATACCCATGCCAGTGCTGTTAACTAGGCTTGTTTCTGTACTGCAGCCCAGTCAAGCAAAAGCAACAATTTAGTCCCTTCTGGCTTATCTATTTCACTCACAGAAAATGATTACATGTTCAACATTCAATATTTAAGCATGACTTCACAGGCTAGTGGATAGAAAAAGAATCTTTGATTATATGCTCTCCTGAATACTTAATATAGACTAGTGATCATTTACTGACTCCTAGTCTCTTTATTCAAAGGAGTATGCTGTATATTGGAAGGAAGTTGTGTTTGTTACTTCAGCAAAAATATATTAATTTTATGGAGGAAAAAAGGACAGGTTCAACAGGAAGTAGTAGCAGAAACCTATTTCCTTAAAAGCTACTCTTAGGGTTTTTTGTAGAATTTTGGAGGGAACAATGAGAAAAAGAGGGTCAGGAAACAAAAATCGCTTATTCTTCTAGCCATGTTCTATCAGAGATTTTGGAATAAGCACCTGGTGTCAGGAACCAGTGTACAGGAATGGTATCCTGTAACTGGGACTTAAACGTCTGGGTTCAAGTTTCAATCTGGTTTTCACTATGTCTTATTAGGTACCTCAATGTCTCCTTTTCCTACCTCCTGTCTTTAACAGATCTTATCTTTAGAAATGAGATTCTATTTCTGCCATTGACCTTAATTCTTGGTACCTAATTTTCTTCAGGCATTTATGAGAAGCATAAGCACTGGAGCTGAGATGAGGGAATTCCTCTAGGCAACAAAATGGTTTAAAGAGTTAGTATAATACTAAGCACATTGCAGTGCTTAAATCTTTTCATGGATCTAACCCCAAACTACTATTACTTCCAAGAAAGAGTATAATTTGCAGTAATATGTGAAAATGCGATATGAGGAAGACATTTTATTTCTTGCCTTGTTCATTTGTAACATGAAAGGGCTTGTTCTTTCTCTAAGCACTATGACAAGTAACAGAAAAAAGCTTGAGACTTTTCCCCTCACCAGGTAATTTTATCTACCTGGACTAAACTCTTCAATCCTAGTGTTCACTTGCTTTCTTCAGATTATGCCTGTTGGTACTATCAGTGGCTATGTATTTCACAGTTCTGCATGTGATTAACTAGGGTTACTATCCAGGTCATGCAGTGGATGTGTTGAAAAATATGGGGTTTTTTATTAAAACCATTGCATTCTACAATGATTATTAAAATACAAAATAAATTTCAGATCTGCAGTCAACTGTTGCTGGTTTACATTTTTAAAACATACATAAATTGGACAATGAATCGCTGATTATATCAACTAAATTGGAATTGAGTATACTTCTATGAATGGTAGGATAGAGTATGCTATAGGCTTTTCTTAAAATAATTTGAAGCATCATTTTTAATTTCCTTTATGTGGGATAATAGTACTTCTTGTATATACTTGAGTGGACCTTTTGCTGCTTTTTCAAAGAACAGATTCATTTTTTCAAACCAAAGATTTATGTTTCTGCATATGCTTCTCTGTTTATACAGATGGGTGTTCTTGGTGAGTTAGCCTAATTTTGGTTCTGAACCTAAGGGAAAAAATACTCCCTTCAATTGTTTCAGTTTAAGGCATTCAAACACCAGTGGATATTGTTCAAAATGGGTGCTCTTTATATGAAAAATTTTGGAAGCCATAACAAAGAAAATTAGTGTCTTCTGTCACCAGCCGTTATTGATTACTTTTATTTTAGTGAAATAAAATTTTAGTTATACTGTTTCCTCGAATGAAACGGACAGCCAGTTTACTGATGTAAAACAGGACAATGACATTTATCCAGGTGGATTTTCTATTTTTAATTCCTTCCTTCTTCCTTCTTTTCATTCTGTTACAACTGAAGGTGTTAATGCTGCTATAAAATACAGAACTTCATCATTGCTTTCATGCAGAAGCTCTGTTTCTTTCCTTGATAATAGCTTGTATAATTTCACATGTGGGTTTTATTTTGTATGTAAAATAATTATGCCAAAATTACTTTATATAGCCATATCAATGGAGAATTCTAAAGAAAATATTTTGATTTGTATATTGTATGCTCATGTTTTTTAAATATCCATTTATCTTTTTATTCTCACTGCAATGAATCTGAAATCCATATCACAATCTTCAGTGTTAAACACCATCCTTAGAATCTGCTTGCTCTAAGATCATTGGGCTATGACTATGAAGAGATCAGTTGCCACTTCTGTTGTTAGTACACAAATAGTCTCAACAATCACATAATTACAAAGCATGTAAAACTCTTCATCGCTTTTACCTTGTATATATGTTTTAGTTCTCTATCCAAGCTGACACATGCAGAAAAAGCAAAAGGGTGTGTTAGACACTCAGGAGTAAGGCATTCTTGAAAAGGCATTCTCTTTCCTGCACTGTGATATATATAATTTTCATTTTATTTTATTGCCAAGCATACTCTGTACTATCACAGGGTCTGTGTTAGCGTCACAATTTTTGTATTTGTTGCCTTGGCAGTGACCTTTGCTTGAATCTTTCACTTCTTTGGACTGTTTTCTAAAGAAAATATTTAGTCTAAGGCCACAAATATTTCCTTAAAAAAAGTCATGGTAAATCAGTTGTAAAAACTCCCTTACTTCCAGTGTGAAAACACAAAAGGAAAATCTGAAAGGCATGTTGGCATTGTCCAGCTGTCAGAACAGAAGATGAGAAAGCAAAGGAGGTAGGATTTTCCTTGTGCCTTACTCTTGCTTGGAGTCTGCTGTGGCTGGGAATGGCACAGGGACTGTTGCCCTGTACTGGGACTGCTGCCAGAGACCAAGGGGAAAGTTAATATAAGGGATATTTGATGATTCTGGGCTTACAGGTGTCTTAAGATTGACTGGTAAAGTAAACATACTTTTGGAAAGTGATTTTCAACAGGAGGATGGAAGTCAATCAGCTGAAGTAAAGTCCCAGCAGACTCTTTTACATCCCTAAAAAGGAATGGGGGAATGAGACATGGGTAAAATATAATAATAATTCCATGCTTCCAAAACTCAATAACTTAAAATATGTGATGTGGTAGTTATGATGCAAGTGGCACGATAGATAAATGTACTCTCGATTACAACGTCCATGAATAGGTGTCTTCTAACCAAGCTTCAGTTGCCCACAGCATTTACATCTGAATTATTTATTCTAGGCTTCCTTTATAATCAGAAAAGAGGAATTCCTGCTTCCAAAGTGATATTCACCTCACTCTAAATTAAACATACAAAATATGCCCTAAATTAGGGCCATAGAAATGTTGACTTCTGTGTACTGATTGTCTCAAATGTAAAAGTCTATGTGGTGTCTATAGTGTCTAAGCGAGATAGACTGAACGATATGTTTTTGATGATCTGAACTTATATTCCAGCATCAATTTAAAAGGTTATTTATTAGATGAACTCTACTTTGATAGAAAGGATACTTATCTACAAGGAGGGATAAATGACACATGCTATTCAAAAATCTGTGTACGTGTCTAAGTAATGTTTAAGTATGCTAATCATGGAAATATATGTTCATCCTTCTTATTTATCTACTACAGCTTTGTTTCCTTCAGCCTCAAATAGTCACTGCAGAAACTCACTCACTTCATTGCTCAGTTGCCATCATGTGTCTTCCCTGGAAGTTTCTTTGCTGTGGGCATCTGTCTGCATGCAGCTGCTTCACCTCTTATCTTACAATCCCTTCCCACTTCAACTCTGTTCTAGCAGCATGGGGGTGTGGTTGGGCTTTTTGGTTTTGGTGTTGGTTTGGGGGGTTTTTTATTACTTGATAGCTGTTGTTTGATCTCAGGCAAATCAAACAGACATGAATTCCTCTCATTTTTAATCTTTACAAATTACACAACCTAGTAAACTGTTTCTAGTGCATGAAACTCGAGCAGTGAAAGTGAATATATGTGGATATATGAATATATGTATATACACTATCCATATATGTGAATATATGGAACCACAAAAAGAGTGAAGGTCACAGCATGCATCTGCAATGGATTATATGAGTTTTATGTAAAGTGTGCCCTGAACATGTTGGTACGAACTGGTGGAAAAGTAGGAAAAAATGGACTTCGTATTTTTGACATGACATCTTCAGCACCATCAGCTATTCTGAAAAACAATAAAAAAGGAAAATAATTCCCCAATAAAATTATTTCTAGTTTTACAGTGTCCCTTTTGAGGCAAAATGTATGATCCTGAGCACAGAATTTTCATGACAACTTTCAGCCCAGAGCAAATTTAATTGATGAATCATAAGCCCCTGAAAATAGGGAATTATATGTAAAGCCTGACACCATCCTAAGCTATTGTGGTACAAATGACAATAGTATATAAGTAGCCTATCACATATTGTTATGTTAATAAATAAGCACTAGATAAAATATGAAATTTTAATATTCTAAACTCATATAAACCTTATGTTAATATATTACAATACACTTTCCTGAAATACAGCAATACTTATATAGATCTCAGACAATACACTGTTGGAATGTCCCAGCTAACTAGAAGAAAAGTAAAATGCATATCAGTATAAATTCATTCACAGAGCAGCTCCCTCCTTTTACCTTTTGGCCTTGTTTTCATTAAAACCTTGCTGAGTATCTTGGTTTTTCACATTTCAGAAATGCCCTGAATACTAAAATAATTTGTTTTTCAAGAATTGTTACCTGATATCTAATTGCAGCTAAATATAATATAAAATGCATATTGTCTTGTGGATACTGTTGGTGAACATTTAAAAGCAGAATAATTGCCTCAGTAGCATTTTGGTCTATCAAAATCAAGATGTTGTGGAGGTCCCTATGGAACAGGTGAAAACTCAGATAGTAATTAAATTTTGTAACATAAAATAGGGTTTCCTAATACTGCATTACAAAGTAGAAAAATAAAATTAAGTTGTGAAATAGTATATTTATAAATGTCTCTGGGCTGCTAAAATGTTTTAAGACTTTTCAGAATGAAAGCCAACCTATGATTTTAATCTGATTAGAATAAGTCCTCATTGCCATGGACATAACAGTGGCAACAAAAATTCAGGACTTTCATAACTCAGGGGACTGGCTTTTTTCTCTACTTCATAATTATCATCTTAAAAAATCTTCCTGTTTATTTAGAAAATTCTGATACTTCATGCTTATTGGATTGATTAAGGTGATGAGGCAGATTAGGTCTATTTAAAGCGTCTGAAAGCATTTATTTCTAAATTTCTTTAAATTAAAGTGAGTAAGATAAGGTATCTGGAGAGTTGTCTATAAAAACTGCTAAAGACTTCTTGCTGTACTAAATGCACAGTAATGAAGTGTAAGATTTTAGTGTATGGCAAGATACACTATATCAATGCATATGCAAAACATACAGTATTTTCACATTTCAGTTCAGTC
Organism: Pithys albifrons albifrons; assembly: GCF_047495875.1. NCBI lineage: Eukaryota > Metazoa > Chordata > Aves > Passeriformes > Thamnophilidae > Pithys > Pithys albifrons. Next base: position 78,182,019 of record NC_092460.1, read on the forward strand.
AATGAAAAAGTAGACAAGGATCTCATTTCAAATCTGTCAGCAATAGTCAAAATTCCTGTAGTCTAAGTTATCTTTACAGCCTTTTGCAGTCTCCAGTGTTGTCACCTATCAGCGGATTAAAAATTGCCCACCGATACGGTGGAGAGGTTTCCGCCTCAAGGAGCCAGGCTAGGAAAGCGACAAGCAGGGCTCCCTAGGATCAGGCCCCTTAGAAGCGAGGGACGGCTCCTCCCGCCCCCGGCCCGGCGACCGTCCCGAACGGAACAAGCCCGCACTTGCCAGGAGTCCACGAGGAAAAGCCAAGTTTATTGCCGCGCGCTAGCTTTTGAGGAGAGCATGGGAATTCCCCGGATGTAGGCGGGGAAGAGGGGCGGAGGCGGGGAGGAGTAACACAGTTCATTGGGTACATGCAAACGAAGGGAAGGAGGGAGGGGAGGAGCGGCAAAAGGACCAATGGGAGAATGAGATGGGCGGGGAAAGTCTACCGTAGGGCTTCCGGCACTTCGAGGCAGGGACAGCCCCCGCCCAGGCTCCAGCGGCGCCCCGTGGGCGGCCCCGCCGGCAACCGCCCCCATGACCGGGTCGGGCCAGGACAGGGGACTGCGACCCGGAGGGTTTTGTGGGAAGAGGGAACCCGGACAAGGAACTACCAAGGGAAAAACAACCAGGGTAGACACATTGGGGTGTATAACATTCAAGCTGGGGAAACATCAATATAGGGTGTGAACATTAGAGTCCTTATAAATCTCTCGCAGAGTTTCCACACTCGGGGAGCCGAGTTCCTGGACTTCGGCGTCCTCGGCTATCCATCTCTTGTAGTATTTTTGCCAGTGTATAAACCCTGGGTCTCCTCCGACAGTCACCCTCAGGAAAGAATCCAGACAGTTATAAAAATGTAAAAGCCATGTCTTCACAATATCCTGAGAAGAGACAAATCAAAAGAATGGCCTTGGAAAAATAGGGGTTTCACTTCTTGCATTTCATCTTGTCTCCAGACAACATAAAAATATCTGTATCTTCAGTACTTAAACTGTATGTGAGTATTAACTATTCTACAAACGAATTTCCATTCACTAGTATCTTGCTCTTGTTCAACCGAAAAACATAGATTATACAGTCTCTTTCTCTTCCTTTACTGTTTTAATTTCATAGGGTGTGTCACCTTGCTAAAATAGAAATTCAAAAGAGAAAGCAGTAAAAAAGTCCCAAAGATCCCAAAGCTAATCCCAAAGATGGGCTGCTTGACATCTACCTGAGAAAACCTGTGCAGAAATATGAGTATGTGGTCTGCAAACAAGGGATCATGATGCAGCCCTAAAAATAGAGGAGTAAATAGATTCATTTATTCTGAAGTGATGCTTTTTTAAATATACATGCAAAATATTTAGATGATCTTTTAACAAAAACAATCCATAATTAGATAGGATTAGAAAATAATTAATAAACTGAGATACTGTTCTGTAAGTTGTCTGAATATGGTACCAGATTTTTCCCCGGATACCTCCAGAGAAAACAGTGAGATCAACATTCTACATGCAAATAATCTTTCTACAACTTTAGCTATACCTCAGTTCAGCCAAATATTTTTTATGTGCGTGGCAATTAGCATAATTTTGAGCTAGTGGACCACAGTGTTAGCATATGAACTTTCATCAACCTTATAGGAAAAGAGAGTTGTTCAGTTATAGGAAATAAGTATAATCAACATGGGAAAGTCCTGAAGGCACTGAGAGCCACAGAGTGTGAGGACAGGGCATGCATTCCACAGTCATGAAAGGACTGTGTCATCTTTCCTATAGGGCAGAAAAGTAGTAAGACTTTTTAGATAGCATACATGTGTGATTAAAACGTTTTGGTTTCTAACCTCAGTTTATTCTCTTCACTGTCATTTGGTCTTGCATAGTTGAAGGAAGTCAGCATGGCTTAGCAAATGCTTACTTGTTTAGTCATATCATTGGCATTTTGCCTTTTCTTTTTTTCCCCAACATGTTTCTATCTAGCTGATTTCTTCTTCTTACTGATTTTTCTTTTTAATGGTGTAAATATTTCAGTGCTATCTTTGGCAAGCAAGCAGATGTTTTCATTGTCATGAAGGAATGTGCCCAGAGGGCAATTATCTTCTCTGCTTCTCCTTAGGCCTTTAAAGAGTCAGTCAGTCAATGTAGTCTTATCTGTGTAGTGGACAGGTAAGTCATTTCAACATTTCTGGAAAGCATAAACAATAATATTTGAAGGTATGTTTTACTTCACCCACCTACAATGCTGGAAATAGAAATAGTATAAATGTACCACATCTCAAAGAACTGAAAGCTGCAGAATTAAAAGCTGTATCTTTGGCAAAGGAATGCAACAGTTTGAGAATTAGGGGGATTTGAAGAAGCCGGGTTAAGATTTTAGCATCTTTTCATATCTGAATATGTGTTTTTCTGTCCTCTGTAGCGTGAGTGTATTATTTGGACACCAGAGAAGTGATCACAAAGTTTTTTTCCTTCATGCATTGTGGAATGGTCAGAAGGGAAAGGTCACTAGTTTGCTTGACACTGTACACAAATCCATTAATTTTCTGCCACAGTTCTTATTTGGATTTCTGGTAGCTATGATTAACTACTGATCTGTATAAGCACAAGCCTTATTGGCTGCTTTTGCAGAGATATAAAGAAAAAAATATTTGGAACTCTTTCTCCATATCACACATAAGACATAGCATTGCTTCAGGGGAACTACTATTCTGCCTCTGCCCTTCTGTACATAGGACAATAAATAAGAATTTCACTTCTGTACCAGACAACTTTATACTTTGCCTAAGCATTAAATTCACTTGAAAGCACTGTTCTGGTATGGAACCACAAAGGATGACATTTATAATAGTATTTTAAATTGTCATTCAAACATTCTAAGTTTAAGCATTTCACAAATACTGTATTTTGTATTGAACATTGTTAAGAAAGAATATGCTGTCTCTCTACTGCTTCTGCTATACATAAAAGGCATTTAAAAGGAAATAATTCCTAAGAATTTAAGCCCATAGAAAAAATAACTGATATCAATGTGATCTGAAAAAAAAGATACCATTGTTATATTCAATTGTCATGCATGCACAATTCCTTCTTCATAAATTATGCCATATTTTCGGTTTTAGTTGTAAAAATACTGTATACATGGACATTCCACTTTTTTAAAAGCATAGTTCCTGCTTTGTTAAAGTAGTCACCAGTACATCGCACAAACGTTTTTAGAAAAGCTAGTATTTCAAAATAAAGGCACTACACAAAAGCCTATAATCAGACATACAATAAATCTGCATCTTAGATTTCCTTGCTATTGCTGTAAAAAAGAGAAATAAAGGACAAAGCCAACCACAATTAATAGCTAATTTCACTAAGAAGAATAAACAGTAGTCTGGTATCTGTATGACTCACCATATCGGAAGTCATCATATAACAATTGGCTGAACAGAATAAGTTAGTAAAAGGAGAATTATGGGAGAATTTAAATTATTGTGAAACTCAAAGTATATGATGAAAAGTGTAAATAACAAAACTTAGAAAACTTGAAATAATATCCAAAATAATATGGGCTCTCAGGAAAAAAGTTTCAAAAATATCTGTGATACAAAGGCAGCTACAAGACTTGAATAAAAGAAGAAGCTGCCATCTCTTGTTTCAATAGTTTTTGATGTAACAAATTTATATCTTTAACCATCTGTAGATTCAATTGAACAAAAATGCTAACAGTAGTCTAAAGAGATTTTCCTAACTATAAACATTTTTTAATATAGTTCATGGTTTTTTTTATTTAGATCTTCATAAAGTAACCCTTTTATGTTATGATAACATACCTTCAACCTCTTTGTAGTGTCCTCTGCAGATCTAAGGAGAGCGATAAGTGCAAATGTCCTTAATTTACAAAAACAGAAGCACTTTATTTCACTAATGTGCATTCTTGAGTTATATATATTTTTAAGATAAAGATAACTGTGTTAAAGAGGCAAACAGCTGAAGAACAGAAATTCATCTGCATTCCAAACATAGTGATCGATTCCCTCCCCAACTCAGTTACAATGAATATAAATTGAGAACACACAAAGAAGTAGGCCAGCAGGAGACCCCAAATGGACGTGAAATTAAAAAGAAATACTGTATTTTTAAAAATTCCATTTTCTCAATCTCACTCTGAAATAAAACTAGTGGAATACTGATAGCAATTGCAGTTTTCAATCAAAAATCTGATCAGAGCTTTTTTTTTTGATCCTAAAGTGTAGACTATTTTTCCAACACATTAAAAAGTTGTACTCCAGATAAAATTAAGCAAGCTGATTTGTTTGTTTATCATGTGTCTGAATCACAACATTATCCACTCTGGTGCTGGTAATTTAAAAAAATTAAATTAACCTGATTTTCATGGCCAGAGGTCTATTCAAAAAGACAAATCCACAAATAGAACCCAAGTTACAGACAAGTTCTCAAAGAAAAGAGTTAATGAAAATATTTCCAGGAAACAAGACAAGAAGCTAAGATGCAGTTTCAGTGCTCTTGCCTGTCCCACCACCCTAACACACACTGCATACCAAGCCAGAAGTCAGGGGCACGTAAAGCAGCTTGATGTACTAAAGGTGAGCACACATTCAGATATTTTGCAGACAGAGTATAGCAGCAAATTAAACATGCCTGAGAATTCTAAAGGCACTGAGATAATTCACAGAATGGTTGGCATCTGCACTAAAAAACTTCCAACACTGGGGAGCTGAAGGCAAACTGCCCATTGGGTATTTTCCCAAGCTGCTCTGACTGAAAGACCATGCCAGGGAGTTGTTGGGGGACATAAATAGTTGAAACAGGTTAAATTTATTTTAGGAAGTGTGCAGAGAATTGCTTAGCAAGGACAATCACATTCCCATGCCCAGAAGCATTCCAAAGCATATAAAATGACTAGTATAGATGCATCCGGACAGACTGACATAGGAAGTGTCACACAGACACAGGAGCTTGAAGTCTTTAAAACCTGAGCTGGGAGTCAGTTCTGAACATCTAAAAATACTTCTTAGCTCCAATTAAGAGCTGGCTGTCATCACACAAAATATTTAATGACAGTCAATCTTAAGACTTTGTACTGTGAGGGTGACTGAGAACTGTCACTGATAGAGACTGTGGTGCCTCCATTCTTGGAGATATTTAAAATCCATCTGGACAGGGTCCTGGACAAATAGCTCTAGGTCACCATGTTTAAGCAGGGGGTTGGACCTCCAGGTGACCTCTCCCAGCAACAGCCACTCTGTGATTCTGTAAAGTGTTCCCCCAGTGTGTCCCAACAGTTTACCCTTCCTGAAGTGTCAGCTCAACTGCTTGTGAGATTTTGCTCTGAACTCAAACAGTTCCAAGAGTAAAAAAATGTAGTGTAAACTAGTTCATGGAAATTATTTGGGTTAAAAACAATCCTGCCACACAAATGAGCAAGAAGCCATAGGGCAGGACTTGAATCTAATGGCAAGGGTGGAGAGCAGAAATGTCATAAACTTCAGTTATGGTCAAAACTTCTGCATCATGAAACTGTGGCCTGTGTGAAACTGAGTCCATCTCATGCAAGAAAAAGATACTAAAAATACTTGCTTCTTTATACTCTCACCTGGTCTAGTTTGAAACAGGCTAGGAGCATTTGCCCAACCATGTATAGCTGCTGACAGGCACTTCAGGAAGCTGAACAATTTTGTTACTGCCTCAATTGAAGCACAGTGTCTCTGTAATAATGTAGATATCTGAAAGAGATGCTGGCACATTAAAAGAGAATGTAAACTGATTTAATGAAATCACTGTTTGAGAAGGAGGACAGATACTGCTGGCAAGATAGAAATGCTGAATAATACTAATCTTTTAAGTTTGGAATCAGAGTCCACAATCTGGCCTCCTCTGTGTACACTGATCAGGATTCAGTGTTTTAAAAGGCCACCAAATGTACCTAATTTTGTGTAGACATGAATGAAAAAAAAAGGAAAACATAAAGGAAACAGGAAAGAAAGGAGAATTATGTTCTTGGTCTTCTATAGCTGAAGGAAATTTAATCTGTTCCTTTTCATCTTCCAGGAGTGTCTGACTATACCCAGGATATCCTCTCTAAGGATATACTGTATAACCTCTGTGCTGGGACCTCTGCTCACAAGAGTCATGGGGTCTTATTAAGAGGAGCAGAGATGTAGTTTAATGGGGTATTTGGATATAAAGGGGAAGATGGACTTATCATTCCTTTCAGGACAGAATTTAGGTTTCTGATTGATTATTTCAGCTTGCTCCCTGGTTATGTGAAAATTAGGTATCTTTCCTTGTAACAGAAAAGCTGTTCGTTGTTTTTGTTCTGAATATAGTCCTATGCATTTTATGCTCTTACAATTGAAAATAATTTTATTATGGCCATCCAAATCTTTTTCAAAGTATGAGATTCCATCTATTGACAATGTCTTCTCAACATTGTCATCAGTAAAGTGTACTTCTTTAACCTTTCCTAGGTCATAAGTGGAAATATTAACTGACATTGTTCCCATGACCAGTACCAGAAGCTTCCACTGACAGTCTCCCTTTGGCTGCTCTCTTTGTGTCTACTCTTTAGCCAGTATGTGATGGCTTTACCATTCAACTGTTACTATTTTCATTCTGGTGGTAAGCAAATAGTTTTCTAAGTGATAACATTTTGGATGACTCCCTTAAGCATGAGCATGTAAATTTCAGCAGAACTGCTATGCAATAGACTTGCTACAAAGTATAGCTTGTAAACTTACAAAACATTTACTTTATTTTCTTTATCTTGAAAATTATCTAGTTTAGCACTAAAAGATATGACCTAAATCTGGCACCATTTGCTTTTGGCAAACTCAGTTTGCTTTATATTTTATACATTTGTATATAGGCCAAATCAATAGTTAATTTTACTCTCAGTGCAAATACATCTGTCTAGGCAGCAACTCAGTTCTAGCTAGCAAATTGGAACAGAAAACAAAGGGGAGAAAGACACTAAGGCCTTTATGTTTTCAGTAATTTTATACTTGATAAATAACCTTTTTTACTGAATAGATAACAGTAAGCTTGTAAGCTGCATCTCATACTTCACATGCCAATTTGAAGGCAAGAAATGAAGAAAAATTAATAAGTCAAATCCTTCTTTCATAAGAATATGTGTAAAAGAAAATATAACCACATAAGCTTGTATAAATTACTAAATTTATTCACATTTTAATGCTCACTCAAAAATGGAATTTGGGTGAAAAATGTACAGGAAAAGACTAGCTTTGCAATTCCATCTGTGCAAGAAAACACTCATGAATAATTATTATTTTTTCAAGTGGAAATGGTTGCCTGCATGAATTGAAACAGTGCTATTGAAGTCAATAGATAATTTTTCTACATAGTGAACAGATAGAAAGACACACAATGGTCAAAGAAAGACCACATAAGAAAAAGATATTTTTATTGGCAAAAATCTCCATTAACCTTTTTCTATGTTCTAATTTTTAATGCCCATTTGCTCATTTGTTTTACTTCTTTGGCTTTTTCATCTTCACCTAATAATCTTTGTTCATGATTCAGTTTTACGAAGTAACCTTGAATTGACAGTCATTTTCAATGGACTGAAAATGTACTTGCAGATTCATTGAATTACATTAGATTCACTTGACAGTTCAAGTGTTTTTGACAAACTAAATAAGACACTCCAAGTGTATGGATTTTTATCCTTTATGTCACAACTGCTTTTCCATGTCATTTCACAAAATATCTCTAAAGTTATGTACCTATTTTCTAATTTTAAAAGTTATGAAATGATAAATAAAACCCTTATGTGCATAAAGGCAGCAGATTCTCAGAGTCTTAACCTAAATCCTAAATCACATGCACATCAACTGACAAATCAAGTGGTATTAGAGGCTTTTAGAATCAGGAACCAAGGAGATGCAACATGAATAGGACATGCTCTGGGACCTGCTTTTCCATCTTTACACAAGATTCAAAAGAGAATATCTAATTAAGATGCAGATTGCGACATCTTTAAATTCTTCCCTGTCTTTCTGTAGGGTATAGTCAAGAGCATATGTGTTTATTTCCATGTATATTTCTATGTAAGTTGTCTGTGAATATTTTGGAGTGTGTGAGTCATAAGAGTATATGCAGAAGTTGGTTGCTGGGGAAGATGTGTGTCCACCCACACAAGGCACTCAGAGTAAGAATGAGTAGTACCAGTATCTCACTGCACAGGTCTGAACCAGATCATACTCCCTCCACACTTTTGTGCCAGTGCTCCTAACAGTCGCACAACCCTGACTCAGTACTCCTACTTCTCACTCAACAATCATAAATGGCAAATAAGTTGATCAACACTATTACTTCTTCCCTTCTCTCTTCACCATGCTCACATTCAGAATCTGACAAAATTTACTATTTGCACAAAATACAAAGGACATCCTTACATTTATGATTTTCATCCATACATGTGCAGCAGACTTCATAACTAAACCCCCCCCCCCAAAAAAAAATAGTATTTCTGGAAATGTGAACTGCATTAAAATGAATATTTATTTGAATACTGAACAGTAAAACTTTATTTATCAGAGGTTCAAATGAAAGCTCTTCACAACAGGAGAAAATGCAGGAAGCCATCCCAAACAGTGAGAGCTAACTTCACATTCCTTGCTGGTGCTAAGTCATATTTTGAGCCCAAACATACACATAAAAAGCACATTTAGACATTCAGAAACTATCACAGGTGTCTGCATCCTGTATAAAGTCTTCCTGGAAAAGCTGTATCCTGTAAACAACTTGAAGTTAGTCCCACTTTGAGAAGAATCTTGATGAGACAACCATCAGAGATCCCTTCCATCTTAAAATATTATATGACCGTATGAGTCATATACTGCCATAGAGTTCAGCAGACACTGGGTTGGACTAGTGTTTCTTGGAAAAGATGACATTTATGTAAAATTTCATGTGCTAGGGCCATTGAAAATACGATTCTGGGAAAAATAATTTCTGAAAAATCTAAATATGAGTTGGTTCTAATTTTTAATTCAGAAGGAGAAAACAAATACAGAAGGATAATTGTTTGCGAAAAATGTATTAGTTAAAACAATTTTTCAAAATATTGCTTTGATATATAACATTCATCAAAATCTTTTTAAAATCTTTCCTTTTCCATTTTTCATAAAAATTTCAGAAAATAACACTGATAGTTCATTTTTAAAAATAAATTTTAGACTAAAAGTCAGTTTTTCTTAAACATATTTTCAATTACATAATTATTCTTCAATATGTATCACTGCCTTTTTTGGCATGGCTAAAATAATTAACTAGGTAGTGTAGTTGTTTTCAGAAGCTACAATATTGCATATTAATCAGTTTTGTCATTTCACACAAGAGCAATTTTTTTCCAGATACAACATTCTATACCAGAATAAGCTGGTTAGCTTCTGAAGCTGATTAAACTGCAAAGAATACCAATGATCCAGATTTAAATAAGATAATGTGATTACATACCATCAGGGCTATATATCATGCTGTTCTCATGCATGCTGGTATCAGAACAAGATAGCTTTCCTCATGGATTTTAATATATTTTAGTCAGAGAAAACAATTTTTTACAATAAATGTCACAATTTTTTGTTTAATTTTATGTTACAGGATATGTCATTAGACTAATTACAAAAAGATAGTAACCTGGACAAATTTCCTAGGAGACAGATTTTCATTATGGGGTCAAGGAAACCAATTCAAAGAACAAGTGAGAGCAACAAGCAGCTGACTGAGATCTTCTAATTTGACTAAGAAATAAACTGTTATCAAACTATTCTTGAGGTGCAACTGAATTGATTCCTTCCTAGTTGTTGTCTCTAAGTTTACAGTGACAGGAAAGTATGCCTCCAAAGCTGGAGTAGTCTATTATTCTTTTAGACTTCCTTCAAGAAAGAGTATCAGACAGGATCATTTGCTATAATAAAATGCTAGGAATAAAAAGTAAAGAATGAAGATTTCATGACAGCAGTTGATAGGTTTGTTGAATGCTGCAGATATATAGACTTCAAAAGAGTACTAATAAGAGAAAAAATAGTCACACATATAAAAGGATCCCTCTTCTGGGAAGAGACACTGTCACTCAGATTCAAGCACAGGCAATGTTACCATTCCCAAAGCAGAAATCCTGTATCAGGTGGCCTCAATACATGGAAGATGAGCCAAACAGAGCTGAAATAGCAATAGGAGCATTCCCATAATACAAAAATAGTGCTCAAGTAGGGACAGGGAGAACAATATCTCTTCACAAGAGAGAACAGTAGAGCAAGGAGTACAACAAGCAACAGCTGCAAACTATAAACAGCATAGAATAGGACTGATGGAACTATCATATAATAGATACTTTCCTAACAACATAAAGGCTGCCCAGGAAATCTGGAGATAACGTTGATGTCATCAGTGTACATCCCATGAAAATTTCAAAATCCAAGGGCCACAATATGCCAGGAAAACATTGGTATTCAGTCTTGAACTGAACAGACTATAGCTTACATTTAAAACTAACACAGGGCAAGCACTGAAGGATTGCCAGGAAAAAAGCCAAAGAAGAGAAAAAAGCTCAAAACCGCTTCAAGACAATATTTATGCAAAGCAATATACCTGTGAAGGCCAGGTAAAATACTATATGAGCTCAGAGAAACAATGTTGGACATCTGTATTTAATACTAAGTGTAATTTGATTTTTTTTCCAGATAATTTCATTAAGAAACAAGGATTGATGGTATATAATTAGGTTCTAGACACACTGAGAAGCCTAGTTGACCTTCATGATAACATATGACTTGGCAGGAGCTCTTTAAACTATTCACATGAGGATGAGGGCTACTTAGGCTAAGTACAAAAAAAGACTTAATCAGAAGCTCCAGGTGCACTTTGATATCTGCATTTGGGAAATTAAAAAAAAATCAAAGAAGTTGATAATATGAAAATAGATATCACTTAGTGGAGTGGGATTAGATTTAATAAGTGCTAAGGAAGCAACAGTCTTCACCCTCTCTTGTCCAAGTCATGTCTCCTGGGACAAGGGCTGACATGTAGTTGCACAGCTCCTGCATGCACATGCAGGCTGCACCGTGCCAACAGAACACAATGTTTATAGCAATAGCAGAACACCTCCTATTTCATATGTACAGAACAATATTTATGCATGGACAAAACTATATGCTTTCTACAGCTAATTAAACAGTGATTCTGATATCAGACAAAAAAGTACTCTCAAGACTAAAAGTCCCAACAGACCTTGGAATAATCCCTCTTGTAACAGTTCCAACCAAGTTTGGAAGATACTACTCCAATGAAGAAATAGTTTCAAAAGTAAAATAGGTCTCGTCATCACATTATTGACTTTGTTCCTAATGCAGTCTGAGGTGTGGAGACTGCAATGGATTATTGAGTACAACTTATTTTTTCCAAAAGACTACACTTACCATATGAGTAGGCAAGAACGAGATGACTTAGGAAGTAAGTATGTAATCAAAGATACAGCAAGAGCCTACACAAATGTGATAATATCTGTCTTATTTTAGTGTTATTAAATTTGTTATAAAAATATCCATTAAAATAGCCATTTACTTGAGAAAGGACTATCTATATGACTTAATAATAAAAACATAAAGTAATCTTCTGATGATCGTAATATGGGGATGCTGAGGAATTAACAAGAAAATAAATGGCAGAATTGGTATCCCTTCCTGTTTTGGCAGTATTAAATGTACTTCCCACCTACATTAGAAACAGATACATCTCTTAATGCTTTTAGAACAATACTCACACACAGCAGCTGTCAGTAAGCTAAAAACATCTTTCCCTTTCATTCATGGTATTTCACAAATGATCACTCTACTCTTAATGCATTAATCACTGAAAAGAGCAGCCATGAGGGATTCACATCCTAGCAATGACATAATGCTAAAAACACATCTAAGTCAGCCAGTTCTCTGAAGTCCTCAGCAGCATTGCATTTTCCTCCCTTTCCAACAGCTGAGTAATCCAATAGCTCCTTTAGAGCTGAGATGCATTAAAACCACTCCTTGATCACATAAATCTGAGCTGAAATCTCTACCCACACAAAATAAAATAGCACAGAGATGGCCCTCCTTGCTCTTTTGAAAACCTTTCTTCTTGAATGAGTTCTTAAAATGTAGCCAGACAATAGATTGACTCTAGGCTTTAGAGCTTAGACAGATGTAGGAAGTATTCCTGTCTCAGAAAAAAGGTTTGCTAAGAAATCTGAGAAGCTAACCCAAAGAAACTCTCATAGTTAAAGGTGAGGAAAAGGGTTGAAAAGAACTGGACTTCAAATATACATAGTGAATGCTCTAACCAGCCTTTTTTGGCTATGCTATATCAGAACACAATCTGCTGAGAGTGCAGCAAATAATTGTTGGGTCAAACTGTGCAGAAAAGCTAAAAGAGGTCCCTAGATTATGGTGCTTGGTGGGTACCAGTTAAAGAGAAACATTGATCTACTCCACACCATCAAAAATTGAATGCTTTTGGAAAGTTTACTGCAGATCATTGAACACTTTCAGCACCCCAGGAAACATTATGACAACATTAACGTATAGGGTGCTTATGTGCTCAGGATCCAAATTTGAGACTACTCTGTCAGAGAAGAACTCCAGTTATTTGTAGCTGTAGTTCTTGGGATACTGACTGGATTTTCTACATAAAAAAGTAAGTAAATAAAGAAATAAAATTCCACAAGCCCTCGGGTGTCACAATTTCAGTCATAACTACTAGGTGGTCTTCTGCTACAGATGTAAACAGCCCAAATGTAACACTTGCAATTTTCTTTAAAAAAACTGAGCACATCCTAGTCATGGTTAACAGACATTGTATGACGAGCTTAAATTAAATAGTTTCTAATAGAAGTTGAAAGAACAGTGGGAGTCAAGCTCCATACTGACTTAATGAAAGTAACAATCTCAGTATTAGCCAGATAATAATGAAACCGCAAGCAATGGAGATGTATTCATCTAAAGAAAATCAGCAACAACAAAATAAAGCAAAAAAAAAAGCCACTGATGTTTGCATCAAAGGGAGTAAATTTCTGATAACCCTGCTGTTACATGGGTTGGATTGCATTTACCGACCTATATGCAGTTGACTGCATGCCTGTGGAAGGACAGCACATTTTATTACAGCACTATGCTCTAAGAGCAATTGTTTCAAAAAAATTGAATCTAGCAACTTGTTTAGTAGTCTGCCCTGAGCAGTAAATTCACTCTTGTACAGAATGTGAAATATTCTAAATGAAAAACAACTCTATACAGCATAATCTGATGATGTTTGTTCATTTGTTCACTTTCTGAATTGAAATACGTATTTGTTGTGGCTGATCATTTCTACTGATACATAATTTTCAGTGTTTACAGTAACTGCAGATATTCAGGCCATGTAGAAATGGAAACCGATATTTGAAAAACATACTAATTTTTCCTGATTTGATTTCTCACACTGGTTTTCAGTGTACAGATCAAGGCTTTCCATTTTTGCACATAACTTTAGCTATTATTATTGCATTAACTGAAGGGTTGCACTTTTACAATAATTGTGGGGATACACTGCGAGTAACAAAGACTTTAAGATGATTTATAAACTCAGTTTGTATAGTGCATGTAGGATCATATTGATTTTCCATTAAAAAAATCTTAGAAGACTATATAAAACTTATTTATCCGAGTCATTAATTCAATAAAACTTTAGCTGGCTTAACTTTCAAAGCAGTTCAGTGAAAGAGACACCAAACCTCTGGAACAGTTCTGAAATCAACAGGACCCAGATTTCACAAGTATCAGTTTTGAGGCTAAAAAGTCACTTCCTCAATTAATCTGAATTCCTTTACAACAACAAAAGCTACCATATCTAAGAGCAACTTCTAAACAGGTTACAGACAAAAGTTCTTGTATACAGCCACTCATACTCTTGAATTCTTAGCGTAGTACAGTTTTCACTCATGCCAACTAGGGCTGTCATATACTGTGCCCAAGCAGCAATCAATGAACAGTTCAGGCAAGGGACTATTCCTCGTGGGTTGGATGAATGAACCCTTTGAGAGAAGGCAGAAAACCATGTGCCACTTAGAACCATCACAGATTGGTACTTGGGCCATTTCACTTTACTTATTAATACAGGTAAGTTTACTTACTAATACAGCTGCTACTAGAAAACTTTGTGTTGGCAAAATCACTACCTGTATCAGAAAACATTCCAGAGAAAGTCTTCAAAAATTAAACACACACAGGAAGGCCATAAGTTCTCTGCAGAAAGCCTTTGGTCAGACTCTCACAAATGAGGGGAGTTACAATGATTTTGAATTAAGTCAGTAGCACTAGCATGATTTCCATGTGAAAAAGATGTGGTCCTCTGATTCCTAACACAAAGTCATCTTCAAACAAAGTCTCAGTTTAAACAGTTCTGAGAGATTTCATTTGTCTGGAAAAATATCTCTGAACTGTGGTTGGTTTGTTGGTCTTTGTCCCCAGATAAAAAAGGCAATAGAGCGTTAAAGGCAAAGAGAATTGGAGCTATGTTAAAAATATAAAGCACTTTATCCATTAGCTCCTATAGAGGATCACTAAAAGTAATAAATCAGGTGCCATAAAAATCTTGGGGGAACTGGTTCACAATTTCACTGGAGAATCATGATGTCTGCTTCTTCCACAAACTAATATAATAAGAAACAAAACCAATGATGTAGGCCAGAGCTTTGAATGAAAAAAACAAAATTTTAAATTGGTAAAAAGGCAAACTATTTAAAAGTAATTACTTTCCTCTGTATTTTTGACTGTGACATCTGTGACTGAAAATAGAGCTTTAACATCTTTTAGGTAGCTAATGACAGGAGAGGCATAATGACAAGCCCTTTTATGTTTTTCAGATCCAGTGTCCAGTCATCAGCTGCTAGGAAATTTATGACTTAAAATTATTTTATTGCTCAGTTAATATCATAAAACTTTTTGACATCATGAACATTTTAGAAAACTGGTGCATTTGAACCTTCTATGTATTGACTATTGCTTCTCTATAACTATGACATAGACTATAGATGCTCTGTAGTTTCTTCTTTCCTATTTTTTCCTATTTTTCCTATATCAAAATGAGATTTGCTTCATCTTTAAACTTGCAGTGGCAATCTGTCATTTTCTGTGCAAATCTACATTATTCCAAATGTAAACTGACACCTCTGTCAAAGAAGACTTTGACAGGAAAAGGAACTTCCAAGTTGACTCTCAGGAAAATGGAGTCTAGGCTAAGAAAGGGGAGTGTTTTTTCATGCATGGGTAATAATCTAATTCTCTGTGGAGCTCTGTATAATAAAGTGTACTAGAAGAATACATGAATGTTGAAAAGCAAATAGGTGAAGCTTAATAGTTTTGCACTGAAAAGTAGCTCAAGTGAGAAATTCACAGGAGGTTCATGAGGGATCTGTTTAAAAGAAAGTGAGATTCCAATAGCTCACCTATCATGACTTGACAAGTCTTTCTCTTTGAGCATTGCATTTTGTGTAACTCTCCTTTGGCCCATAGGACTGGAGACTGACTTCAGAGGTTTCTAGTAATGGTCCTCAAGGAAAAGGAGGATTGAAAAGTTCATCTAATTGAATAGTTAGATCATGAAATTAAAACCTTTAGCAGCCTCATGCTGTCAGAGTATTCAGATTGAAATTTCTGACTTGAGTCAGAAGTGAGGACAAGACTCTTCCATATAAAAAAAAATGACTTAACTGTGAGTATATAACACAGGCAGAACAAGGAAGGAGGACAAATCTTGCAAATCCTTAAAAAATCCTTTACAAATTGCTGCAATGGCATATTTTTATTTTATTGATTCATTTACCAAAAAATTACAACTATACTTTTGGGGGTAATAAAACTGATCTTCACTTAGATCTATTTGGGAGAGAGAATGCCAACATTTACTGCCATTCTCTAAGCATAGACAACAGAGCTATCTTTCTGAGAAACTGCTCCATTTGCATTAGCTTCTACCCATCTTCCCAACATCCAGGGGTAGTATTTACCCTATTTCATCAACCATTCGCTCACGCGCTAAGAATTGTTAGTTAGATTATAGTTGAACTTGCATTTGCTGACTATCCATAACCCCTCCACTGTTAGTGAAAGGATTTAACTATACTAAAGTGCTACCAAAAAAAAAATAGATCCTGCAAAGTCACATACTCATCAACAGGGATATTTTCAAACTGATACAAAAGCCAATTCTATTCTCAGTTATTGATAGCAGTTTGATTTCTCTAAGATCAGTTTATCCTGGAATATCAGGAAAGAGACTTGGTCCCCAAAATACTTTTTTACAAATACGAAAGCTTGCATAAAAAGAATTTAGAAAATAAGTCTTCTCTTTCACATTATGTAACTGTCCTCTTTGGGTTATTTCAGAACCTTGATCTAAACCTTCAGGTAGTATTTAATCCACAACTAATGAAAAGGTTTTTGGTAACCTCCAGATCATACCACATATTTCCGGTGAATCACTTTAAAAGTTTAATTCCCAGAGAGAATATAGAAACACCTCAGGAAAGCTTTGACTACCTGGGAGCTAACTGAGGCAACTAAACCCTTTTAGACTCATGAAGGAGATTAAACTCACAAAGAAGAAAAACAAAGTGGATTTTGCTGGCAAAAAAATCGTTCACAGAGCAGGGCTCTGGGAAAACATAGCAACAATCTCAAATAACTCAGTTATTATTTTGGTAGAGGATTTCTTTTTGTCACACTAAAAAGAAGAAATAGGGCTAAAGACATTTACATGTCTAGTGTCAAGCTGAATAAATCCAAAATTCCCGACATAAATTGTTAACTGCAAAATGAGTTCAACCTGATCCTTGAGTAAATACACAAAAAGCTTATAAAAGAATCTTAAAAAGTATAGTCATGCTTGGCTATGCAATGGCATTTTTCCTGAGAATTTAATAATGTGTTTGCCATAAACCAAGTTTGAACCTGCTTTGCGCCTAGTGTAACAAAAAGCATTTATGTTGAACGGCCTTCCAAGTTTGCTGTGGGATAACCATATGAGCCAGTAGGAAGAACATAAGGGGATCAGTCTAAAGGTTACATTTGCGTATGTGTTGACTTTTAGTAGCTTACATTTCTATGGCATCTTATTTAAACTGATTGTTCTCCATATTGATTTCACTGAGGAAGTTTCAGTCAATAACAAATTTCTCCTTTACTGTCATTTTCCATGTCCTGGGCTCCAGAAGGACCACATTTGATCAGACTTGCACAAATGCACCAAGGGAACAGACTCATTCCTCAGCACATGTTGTAGCTGGTACCTCCATCTGCTTTGCCACTGGGGAGGAAGACATCATATGTGGAAGGGAGATTTGGAACTATTTTCCTCGCCTTCTGAATTGCTCAGGAAGTGTTTGGAGCCAAGACCCTCTGAAAGATGACTGTTTTACTCAGGTCTAATATTGGTGACCAGTATGGAATATTATGTGTCTCTGCATATAGTAACCTTTGACCAGTTGATTTAAGATGCTCTTTCAGGTAGATCATCCCGTATTTACTTCCTTAATGAAACAGAACCATGATTATAATTAACCATCAGCATATTGCAGACTTTCAAAATGTAAAATGCAAGTTTATATTTGCATTAAACTGTTTTATAAAATTACGTTAAATATTTATGTTACTATTTAAACTTATAGGCAAGACAAATAATCATTGGAAGCTAATTGAAATTCCCAACTAAAATTTAATGTTCATAGAAACATAAAAGACATTCCCAAAGCAAAATGTTCTATTTCTTTGAGTAATTACTGAAAAAAAAGTCTCACACACAAAAATGTCCAGTCAAAACATCTTACTCTATATCTGACTTAAAAAATATGTATACTGTGACTTATTCCTTGGCAGTTTCTAACATTCTTGTTTTCCTCAGAATTAATACATTTCCATAAATTTATCCTGTGGATAAATTTCTAACTATATTAATGAACTGACATTTTCACTACATTTTCAGCCAATACTTTTTGTTAATAAGGCAAGATTTTCCCATGTTACACTGAAAAACTTCAATAAAAATTTAATTTATCTACTAAGATATGTGTTAAGGTATCTGCATAATCAAACAGCTTTTCCTCCCTCTATTTTATTCTCTTATCTTTGTCCTTCCAATCACTAGCAAACAGTGTAAATAATGTTCTCAATAATAGAATATTACTGAATGTACATAGTTCCTCAGATATGTTTATGATAATTTAGAAAATAACACTGGGTTTAGTTCTAAAGAGTTATATAGAGAGGTAGTTATACAAGCATATACAAGCTGACACTCTGGAAACTGATTTTGTACTCACAAGATACTACGTCAAATTTAACTTCTGACCCTGCCTTACTGTCCTATTTTCAGAAGATCATGTTCCTTTCTTGTTTCATTTCCCATTCATTCCCATTATTTGGGAGACTGAGATAATGACCTCTACTGAACAGATACATAATGAAAGAGTAAAGTACTTTTTGTCCAGACAATTTTCTACTATGAGAGATCTAGAAAAACTGGCTAAGAAGCTTAATTTATCCTTAAAACAGCTGGGTTAGTTTGTGAAATTCCCCTTAGTTCAGCAAAAATACCCATTTATGTACGTAAGGCTCAGAATTATTAGCAAAATTTCTGCACTGGCTGATGTAGGTGACTTACACCTCTCTGTTCAGCGTTTTGATGTCTGTGAAAAGTCATGCTGCTGAGTTGTATCAAACTGCTGAAATGGAGCAGCTGAAAGGGCTAAAAGTTTATGTTGAGACCACTATAGCAAGTATGTTTCAAGTATGAAGGTTTTGCTGTTTATGTATGCATCTAAGTAGATCCTTTCATGTCAGAGAAACAGCCATTCTTCCCTGCCTTTATCTCATTGCCATGTCTCCTTTTCAATTCAAGAATAGAACAAGATCTTGAAAACATAAAATTGTGAAATTATATATTCTTTTACGAAAGATGTGACTTCATCTTGCCCGATTCTGACTTCAGCCATCTCGGCAGTTTCTATCAGAAAAGGCTTTGAGGACAGGAATGATATTTTATGCTTCATATGCAAGACAGAAAACTGGGGCAGCGATGACTGTGCCATAGAGCTGAGGGAATCATTCAGGGTTAATAATTTATTTGCTGAAATAGCTTCCTTCTTTTTTGAACCGATGTGAAAAAGCTTTTTCTTTTCAGCTGCAAAGGAGACAATGGCACACTTGAGTGGATTGCTCAGGGTGAGCAAGAGGCTATAATACACCTTGCACTGATGTAGCTTGCCTCCTTGCTGAAGCCGTTAGAACATAAATCTTTGAATGATGCCCTGCGCCCCCCCCCCCTCCCCCCACCACCTTAGTAGTGTGGCCACTTGTATTTGCTGATTCGTGACCAATCCAGGCTGACATGCAGGCTATAGAGCACCTGAAGAACCTGGGGTTCTCTGCTGCATACACCTGAGACCTGGGTTGGGCGTTCACAAGGCAAGAATCAATGGTGCAAGACTCATATGGACTACAAGGTATAGCTCGCAACAGAAACCTGAGATTAAAGATTCATAATATAATAATTTTATCTATCTATCTATCTATCTATCTATCTATCTATCTATCTATCTATCTATCTATCTATCTAGTTAGTTTAGTTAGTTAGTTAGTTAGTTAGTTAGTTAGTTAGTTAGTTAGTAGTTATTAACAGCCAAATTTTCCCTGCAAACACACTGGGTAATAGTGTAGTAAGCAATTTAATACAAGTATGGAATAAAAGAAGGCAGTGAAGACTAATTTGATTTTGACCTTTAATTATTTATTTGTATTAGCAAACATAAATAGGGCTTTTGTTTGACGTACTTTATCATCTATGCAAATACAAGTCTTGCCACAAAATTCAAGCTTCATAACTTTTTATTCTACAAATATTTCTGCCTATGTTTGGTCATATTATAAGATCAATTTGACTATGCATGAAGTTATGAATACACAAAATGTTTGCAGAAACAGATGATGTAGCTGCTGCTGCTGCTGCTGCTGCTGATGATGATGATGATGATGAGGATGGGTGACTGCAGTTGCAAAGAACTACAATAAGCAATAAGCAGAAGATTTTAGGCAAAGCATTGCAGCTAGCATATAAGCAACAGTCATGTTTTCATCTGTGTTCTCTTCAGATGAGAGCTTAGAACTAATAGCTTATTGTTCACTTTCAATAACTGCATATTAGAACTCCAAATACTACTTTCATTGGTATCATCCACTATTCAGTAAGAATACATATTTTAAGCCGCCTCTCAGTAAACTAATTTCCTAGAATATTCTTGGAAAATGAGCATAAAACAAGTTAGGATATTGCCATGGAAAATTCAATGTTTCCTTTAAATAAGTATTTTCAGATTTCACCCCTTATTATCTCCTTAGTTATAATCATCTACAAAACCAAAACTTTTAAGTATTCCTTTTTTTGTGCATAAAAACTGAAAATTAAGTTAATATTTTTTTAAGGATTGAAAGTCTTCCTGGAAAAAGGAACTAGACTTTTCTGAAACTCTGCATACAAATGTAAATGTGTATTCAAATGACGGATATAAAGAAAAAAAAATAGATGTATAGGTACACTATGTACAAAAATGTACACCAACTGAAACAAATAATAGACTTTCCATAAAAGACCTATATAAACTGCCCCAAACTGTAAGTTTGGAAGTTATTTTGGAGACACAGAATGGCTGCAGTGAAGACAAAACTATTGTTCAAGACAAGTATTACTCTTGAAAACTGGCGTGCCTTCTGCTCTTTCTTCCTTGTCAGGTCCTGCAGCTGGTGAAGGTCTGTTTACATCACTAGCAGCAGCCTTCACCAGAGAAGTAAACCACTCATCTGTGTGGACAGCCTACCTGAAAACACAGAAAAAATTTGCCTTTTGCCCCATAGAAAAATGGGGCAAAAGACTCTTTTGCCAGGAGATACCGCAAGCATCTGTCAGGTGTATATACCAGGGACGTCCAGAAAGCTCCTTAGCTGCTTTCCAGTTGTTCTGTTCTGAATGTGGTAAATTACTGGGTAGCCATAGGATCTGAAAGCAGAATATAAAATAAATCACAGCCACATTCTACCAATTTTAGACAAAAGTCTGGGGGTAACTGCACTATGTCTTCTTTAAAATATTTTTTATCTCTTGCTGTAATAAATAGAATATATATTAATCTCTTGTTGCAATATATTTAGCCTACCTTTGATCCATTAACATTTTTAAGTATGATTATTTAAATTTTGGTGACATTTTAAATTCTACTAATCACCAATGGTTCCTATTTTACAAATGTTCTGGCTTGTCTTTTATTTTCAATGAAGCTTAAAATAAAAAATCCTTTTCTTTCTGTCATTGTTTTTGCACAAGTATCATTGATGGTTTCATTCATGTCAGCACAACTCAGAAATGAGTTTTAGATGAGTTGAGCTGCTTTTGCTGACTAAATTTGCAGCAGAAAGGCATAAAGCATTTCAAGCTCTACCAAAGCTGTCTTTTTATTACTACTTATTGAGACTGGTGGTTTAAAAAGAAAATAGATACATAGATTTCAATATACTTCTTCTTTTTTTGTAATCTACGTACAATGAGGGATTTCTATTCACTACCAAATTATAAGACTTTATATAGATTTCCTAGATTGTACATATATTTTTGTCATTTGGCACCTGCAAAATATGCACAGTAGCATATACTTACATTGTATGGCTGTTACAGTCACACAAGATTGTCGCTATAATAAGAAATTCAGTATATCCAAACAAGCAATATATATGTATATAGAGTTCATATATATGTATATGTGCCTGTGTGTATACATATGTATAGATAAATTCATTCACATGAAACAGCTACTTTGCAATAGGTGTTGATGTTTTCTGTGGCATTTGCCTGTGTTCACTCAGTGAAATTAAATGCGTATCACATTTTGTCTTCTCAGCTGTTACATGCTGCCTAGTTTTCAGTTTGGCACTATCTAGGTATGCATCTACAGATGGAAAGTCAGTATGTGTGATATGCTTTTCACCTGCCATAAAATGCAGAACTCCATAATTTTAAATAAACAATTCGCAATTCATTTAGTTCTTGCACAGGGAATTTCAAAATAACTCATTAAAATGTTTATCATTATCAGTACTGGATTTTAAAGCAATGAGAAAGGAATCCGGTTTTAGAAGCTTTTACACGCTATAATTTCCAGATCTGTAAACTACAGCACAGGATGAGGGATTGGACTGGAGTTGGACCAAGTGTTGGACTTGATGATCTCAGAGGTCTTTTCCAACCCAATCGATTCTATGATTCTGTGATTAAAATTATGTATGAGGTTCTGTATTTCATTCTGTCATATGACTTTTATGTATGGACATCTGGAACAAAAAGGATAAGTTGTGTAAATTAATCCTACCAAAGACAGTTGTAGTTTCCCTTTTCTACACTGTTCTAGATGCACAGAAGCTTCAGGCAGAAGCATATGATCACCTAAGAGCAATTACATGGCACCAAAGGGACAGTGACTTAGATTATACTCTATAAACAACTCTGCGGTGCATCAGTAGATTATTTCAGTTTGAGGCTATGATTCACTTTTCAGTACATGACTTTTGTACGTTTTACTGAATAAGGAATATTTTAAGGCTGTCTTCTTGCTCTCAGAAAACAACCTTCAATGCAGAAGAGTTTTACAGATATCTCATAAAAATCTCCTGTCATCTGTTTTCCCATCATTCTTTTACACAGTAATGTAATAAATATTAAGAGTAAAGAAGAATATACTGAATAAGACTACAAGTAAAAATGAGAAGTAATTACTTGCCTTTATCAACAGTACAGAAGATCAGAATACTATCTTGAAATAAATTCTTAAGATAGTAGAACTTAGATGAGATGCCTTTCATCTTGCAATGTGCCTTTAGAGAGTGTCTGTGTATTTCTTCGGGTTCTTCCCTGGGGCTGATTCTTTACTAACATTGAGAACACTTCATGTTGCTAACAGTCTTCATTATAAACTTGCAATGCCATCAAATATTCATGCCATCCCAAGAGTTTCCTTCTGTTTCCTTACCTCATGAAATTATTAGCATTTGTACACATCAAATACCTAATGATTCATCGGACAATAAATCAGTAGCTCATAGAATCATAGAATTGTTTGGGTTCAAAAAGACCTCTGAGATCATCAAGTCCAACCCCTGGTCCAACTCCAGTCCATGTACTAGATCATGGCACTCAGTGCCACAGCCAATCTCAGTTTTAAAACCTCCAGGGATGATGAATCCACCACCTCTCTGGGCAGCCCATTCCAATGCCTGATTACTCTCTCTGGAAAGAAATTTTTTCAGATATACAACTTAAATTTTCCCTGGCAGAGCTTAAGCCCATGCCCCCTTGTCCTATTGCTGAGTGCCTGGGAGGAGAGACCAACCCCCACCTGGCTAGAACTTCCCTTCAGGAAGTTATAGACAGTCATGAGGTCACCTCTAAGCCTCCTCTTCTCCAGGCTAAACAATCCCAGCTCCCTCAGCCTCTCCCCATAGGACTTATGCTCCAGTCCCTTCACCAGCCTTGTTGCTCTTCTCTGGACCCTCTCCAGCACGTCAATATCTTTCCTGAACTGAGGGGCCCAATACACAGTACTAAACATTATTAGGGTTTCTTATTGTCACTTTCAATAAAAGCTGCTCTTTACAGCAGACATTCGTAAACCTACTGGGTTTTTGGTTTGGGGTTTTTTTGTTTGTTTTGTTTTGTTTGTGTTTTTCTGAACAATAGATAAGGTGATCTTTCAATCTTTTTGTGTTAGATACAGGCATGAGAGGAAGTAGCATGTGGGCAAGAGCATTTTATTTTTATCATTTAGGTCCCCGTTATGTCAAGACTCTACATATTTAGCCTACTTTGAACACTGTGGGACATGTAAGTAAGCATACAAGATTACAAATTAATCTTACTTACACAGCAGGCGAAAGATTTTATGTCAAGAAGTAAAAGTGACAGAAATATAATCAGAACACTTATTAGCTTTTTGCATGTATTAGTTGCACTGTAATACATGAAACACTCAGCCGGCACAAAACCAGAAGTAAACAGTGTCCAAGAGACAAAGAAGTTTTCACATAACCATTCTGAAACTAATCCAGAAGATCTGGATGGCTCTTCAGGGTAAAAAATACCTATTCATGAGTGCAACCTTAATCATTCACAATTACAGACTTAACCGAACAGCATAGCACAAAGGTGCAAGGTAAGCATGCACATTTTGCTTCAGATAATGATGGATCTTCCAAGTGACTACCATACTCTGCAGGTTCCTTTCCTAAGACAATACTCACTCTGGACAAGTTCTTGTTTGCAGGTTGCATGAGGAATCATGAATTTTAAAACTGGGCCCCTGTCCCTCAGTTGGATATTTGCACTAAATATCAATACTAAGCCCTGCTGAAGCTCGTGGTACTTAAAGAGATAGCAAATTTTTTATTAGCTGGTTCTACAGACTCAGACTAAATGGAAAATGTAAATTGAAACTTCCACTTTAGCAGAGAACCCTGTATCACAGTTGAAATTAATTAATACATTTTGAAAATTTTACAAAAACCAGGAGATCTGTGTTTTATGACCTTTATTTCTCTATAATAAAAGCAGTCTTTGGGTTGAAATAATTTTAAATAGTTTTATTTGGAAGGGGAAATCTAAAAATAGGGGGGGTGATATTTCTTTTTATTGTTTTGAAGTGACTTTTTGCTTTGTTAAATGCAAAAATTGGTGAAATATTTTTTTAAAAAATAAGAATTTTCAAAATAAAAGTTTCTAGCAAAATTTAATTAATATTTTGTTTCCATTCTTTTAGTGATGCAAACAATGAATTTTAGCTCTGAGATCACACACAGTAGAGCTTTGGGTTGTTTGTTGGTTTTTTTTTCCCTGTTCAGGCAGTGAACTGAAAAGAAAAAGAAACAAAAGGAATTATTTGCAGTTTTATTACTCTACTACCAACCATAAAATCTTTTATTTGAAAAGCTACTAGCTTGTCAACTACATAGCCAATACAAACCAGAGAAAACTAGAAAGCAACAGCAGTAATTTATCTACCTTTACAGTTTTAGCATGAAAAACTTACTTCTCTATACAAATTTTTTTAGATCAAGCTTGAAATGACATGAACATGTACATTTCCTACCTTTCTATGAAAGTGCATGCATGTACAGCTTTCTCTGCCTGTCATTTCTATTTTACATAGTCATGACATTTACATTTCAACAAACCAAATGGCAAAATATCTATTATTCAAACATAATACTGGATTTTATAATTTCCTAAAAGGTTGAAGGTTTTTAACCAGATACTGTACTTGAGCTTTCCATAAGTAATGAAACACAATTGGAGATTACTAATTCAGAAAAAAAGGCAGATGCACTTATGAAGTGACATTACAGCTAAAAAAAAAAAAGGGGGAAATAAATTCTTTATGGCACTTTGTTCCTGTTAGTTAAAGAAAAGAGATCAAGGAAACATTTACGACAGAAAAAGTGCTTCTTTCATAGCAGAAAGATTTATTCAGTGATAGAAATGATATCAAACACTAATGCTACCTTTGAAATAAGCATTTTTCATAATGAACCAACAAGTCATTGTGATAAGAACCAGTATATACTGTGCTTGGGTTTTATGATAATATTCTGTTAAACCCCCACTGTATTAGATTTGCAGATACACATAAATGCACACTAGTCTATTACAGAACATTTTTCTGAAGCCCCACAAGCTATGAAATGCTTGAGCTGACATGGACTAGGGTCCTAGGCAGGGGATATGCCTCTAAAGAGCAGTTGTTCAAGAGCAGCTGCTGATCTACACACCTCTGGCTAGTAGTTATAATTATTTACATGGCAGCTGTGGAAAAACTGCACAGGGATTTCACTTCTCAGTTTTAATTCTTTGAAGTAATTCAGGGTTATGGCAACAAAGCAAAAGCAATCTTTGTGCTAATCCTTGTAATTGTCCAATGTAACCAGAGTTTCACTTAAAGGGAGAGAAATGTGGAAGTCCACAATAAAGAGAATGGCAGCGCAAGTGTCCAGATCTTGCTTTTCTTGAGTAAGCTGTCCAGAAATTCTCAGAATTAACACATGAAAATAATGAGAGATGGCAATTTGTAGTCTGGTTTTCTAGGTAATTTGAGTAAATTTCAAAATAGAGTGAATGCAGTCATTTCCCACTTCACTGTGTCTGTCAAACTCACAGTAATTCTTGAATGTCATTTTAGACTGGTAAAGAGCACAAAGATAAGCTTTTTTTTTTTTTTTTGTAATTTCATGAAAACTGGTAAGTGGCTGGAGAAGAGACACTCTATTATTATTCATTGTGAAAGCAGCTACTGAGATCACCCTTCCTTAGACATCAGACAGGTGGGAAATCAGACAGCAAGTTATGCTGCACACAGTACTATTATTTTTTTAAAACTTTTCATGTTACATTATCTTCTGCCCTAATTGCTATAACTTGAGGATGAATTAGAAGAGTATGATATAAGTTTTGGAAAGATTGATGTTCCATCTAGACATTTTCATTCAGCATAACAGATAAAATTACAAAATGACAAAACTCCCTGTGAATTATATGACCAGTTTGCAGAGGCTAAAGAGAGCAGAGCAGAAGCTGAAAATGGACTTTGACCCATGACAGAACTCTCATTGATTTTAGGACCTTTAGCTAAACAAGTGGTTTTGTTTCTTCTGACAGAACTGTGTAGAAATCTCCCTATTGCCTGGTGTTTCACAGTTAAGTTTTCTATGGCTTTAATGTGAATTAAACAGATTTTGTTTTTTAAATCACATAGGGTATGTCAAATATCTAGACTGTAAGTGCTGTTGTCTTGAGGCTATTTTATGTTATAGCATATAGCAGACCTTTTGACTGACTGAGCAATGGTACATACTGACTGGGAGAAAACTAAAGATCTAGCATTGTGATGATTTGGTCCCTTATGATCTGGATTTAAAAAGATTATAATTCAATTTATATATATTTTTGATATTTTATTTAACAAAAACGAAACTACAGCAAAATAATGGGTTTAGTTGGTAACCAAAGTTAGAGCTTCCTTATGCAGCATGGTTACATTGAAACATATTTCTTTTAACTTGGACAGCCATAATTTTGTGCAACCTGGCAGACTGTCTTAGCAGCATAATTTATAACTGAATAACCTGTTCTAAAATCTGCCCTCAAGGTGAAGTACTGTTAATCAAAAAATAAAATATTTGTTTAACTTTGTGATAAAGCTAAATAATTAATAAATCTAATGACTATGATATGTATCTTTTGGGAGTATGTAGAGCATAATGACACTAAATTCAGGACAGTTTTCAATTTTAACATCTTGATTGTACGACTGCTGTACCCAGATGACATCCACTAATATCATGACATCGAACCTAACTAATATGTTTCTCAGAACTTGTATCTGTCCACTCTTCTCTCCTAATTTATACTCAGGGGAGTAAAACTGTTATGAAAAAAAATGCTAGCTTTTCTGATTTAAAAAAATATTTTAAAATTAATTTCTTGCCAAAAATAATTAAATCATGAATAATATTTCACTTTTGTAGATGGAATACAAGACATTTTATTTCATCTTTTCTCTCTGTTGGAAGCTTGGATTCATTGTCCACTACAGCAATGGCAGCAGGAACACCATAAAAAAATTTGTTTCCTCCCTACGTTGGAGAAGCAGCTTGCTATAAAAGACTGCTTTTTCATTGCTGTTTATGCAATTAGAAAACAATCACTAACATGAAAGGTTTCTATTTCCTGTTCTGAACTGTAGTACAG
Organism: Pithys albifrons albifrons; assembly: GCF_047495875.1. Classification (NCBI taxonomy): domain Eukaryota; kingdom Metazoa; phylum Chordata; class Aves; order Passeriformes; family Thamnophilidae; genus Pithys; species Pithys albifrons. The sequence goes on from NC_092460.1 coordinate 78,209,912, forward strand.
GGGCTATTAGCAATTACTGCCATAAAAAGTACCCCTACAGGCAGCTCTCCAGATATTCTCAGTTTTGAAGAGTTAGCAGCTTCATGCCAGTCTGTGTGACCTCAGGCTTCAGTCTTTACTAAGAGCTGGCTGGACTAAGGAAGTGATTTTTAATGCAGGATAATAAATTTATTCAATCTACTAAATTCTGACAAATGTTCTATATTCATCTGTGCCAGTGAATGACACATTGTTTCTATTAACTATACTTTTTGAACATATTTATCTCTTTCATATAGGATTCCTATAAAACTGCTGAAACCTGAAATGGTGGAAGTTTTGCTGAAACAGAAACCAGTTATTAACAATGGGTAGGATAGAAATCCAGTCGCTCTCAGTTAGAGCTGTATTACCCCTCTTTGGGCACCCCCCACCCTCCAGAGCAGAGCCAATATAGTCACAAAACAGTTTAGAAAAAATTTGCAGTATAAGAGAGATGGACTAATTAGGCAAGGAGCCATTGATCGTTGCACGGCTTTTGCAGGAGCAGAGGAAGATGGCTGGCTTCCAAGGCCTACATTTCCTGGAATACAAAGAAAAAGGAGAACCTAAATTGGTAATGTTTGGATGCAGACTGAAAGATTGCCGTGCTGTGAGTATGTTATAGAGAAAAGAGTTAAGCCAAAAACTGTGAAGTAAAAAATTAAAGACTACTTTTTAATTTTGTTTGTGGAGTGAAATGGGAGTATTTGAGGACACTGGAGATTCTTCATGTGATTAGGAATGTGGCTTCAGCAACATTGAGCAAGTCTGACACCAGGCATCATTATCAAAGACTTCCCAATGTGCTTCACCACAACCAGGAGTCTGAACTCTAGTCATTAATGAGTTTTCTACATTAATTCACTGTTAGCTTCTCTTTCCAAGGATGTGGCCTTAAAGACAGTTGAAGTCCAGAGCAGTTTCCCTTTGACTTAGAAGACTAGCTTAGGCACTCAGTCTCAGGAACATCCTGCCTAACATAAAGTATCTAAGACTCCTAACTTAAGGACCACAGTCTCCCCAGAATGCCTTTTATAGTCAGTGGATACCTGCCCACATATATTGAGATTGCAGGTAGGCTAGATTGCTCTCTGGAGCTGTTCTCCCTCTGTTAACTCCAGGAAGTCAGGGAGAGTAGACTCTTAAATAGGTAGCATAGATGCTTAAAGCTAAATTGGTTGAAATTTGGCCTCATTATATAGACAAAAGAGCTATTTGTTTGAAGATACCATGTGAGACAAAACATGAATTTGAAATGAGAAATATGTATTTATCTAAAGTAAAATTTAAGTTTTTATTTACCATTTCATTGATGGGTGACATATTACTAATTTAAAAAGTAATTCCCAGAGCTTAATATGACTAATGCATAGTTTAGCAGAATAATCTTTTATATAGCATCCTATCCATCAAGAAAAACATATATAATTACTAAGTCAGTATTTGTTGGTTTAAAGCAGATAAAGTACAAATATCTGAGATCAAATCAGTTCCCTCTTTGCAGGAATGTAAGGTTTTCTTGAGATTATTCCCAGTACTGACTTAATGTCATCTTAAGAAAAAAAGAAACCACAATTCTGACAGATCTTCCTTCATCTTTCATCCTCTAAATCTGTAATAAAAGCATAAATAACCTTTTCCACAGAAATAAGGGTCTTTTTCTAGGTTAATGATGGCTATATTAACTCTCAGGTTGACTTCAGAATTTAAAAGAAATGGTGCATACTGTGCACTTCCCTCCACAGTATGTCTTAATCCCTGAGCAGTGAGAGGTCATTTTTTGCTGTCCAGAGGAATACATTTCTCCATGTAGAAAGAAGGATGCCAAATACTTGCGCTGCCCAGTGACCTGAGCCTACTTTAGCAAACTCCCAGAAAGATGGCATTTTGTTTTGGTAAAATTATCAAAAGCCTCCCACTTGTTCTGTCTGGGCATAGTACAAAAAGCAGCTAGATTTAGATAAGACAAATCTATGAAGGCAAGGAAACTGAAGACTATGACTATATATATTTGGGCTGATTATATGTTTGACCAAAGCATTATGTTGGTTAGGGTTTTTTTTGTTTTTGTTTTATTTTTTATTTGCAAGGTAGAAACATACATTTTCCTCTGTGAGACACATTCTTAATCTCATTACACAGTTCTTCAAGGGGGCAGTGATCAGCACTCTAGAAATCCTTACAGACTTTTGCTGCTTAAGAAGGTCTCAGGAATGTTCCCTTCATTTAAAAAAAACCTCTCAAAACAAAACACCAGAACCCCAAACCTCTTTTGCTCAGACTGAGAAGCACTCAGACCTTCTAGCAAGCAATACATAAGAAGAGGCAGATCAGTAGAAAATCCTGCTAGTAGTAATCAGAGTGAGTTTTGGAAGAAACTTTTTGTATTCTGAAGAAGCAATTTTGGTTCTATAAATAAACAAAGCATTTCCTTTGCATTGGTTGACCAAATGGGGATTTTTATGGAAGGTGTTCTTACTAATCCACAAGGGCAAAAAACAGCATATATTCAGAAACCAGTTATCACTATGTGATTTTATGCCCTTGGTATTGAGTGTACAAAATATTAGTGTAAAAATGAAGGAACTGTGAAATTATTTTTTAGTCTAAAGAAGGAAAGAAAAAAGTCAGATGTATAGTTGAATCTTGAGGTTAAGGCTTACAAGGTGGCTTTAAATATCTGTAGTGTTCTTTTCTCAAAAGGAAAGACCACTGGATTAATAATTAAGAGGGTATGTACATGTACATTCAGCCTGTAAAGAAAGTAGTGGTTTCAAACATTCTAAATATTTCTAAAAATATTAAAGAAAAAATTAAAAGCATTAATATAAACGTATGTATAGTAACTGTTACCTTCTTTAATCCTTAGAGAGTTCTTTTTGCCTCATGATTTTGGAAAGAATTTAAAACCAGCTCATATTAGAGTCCATTGTGCATTCTCCTTAGTACCATTTTCTTCTTTTCCCACAATTACTAGGATTTATTTTCTTCGCTTGAAAATAGGATTTTTGTCTGAGTCCCTAATATTTAATTCCTACTTGAAGTCATAATCCTCCCTGTCACATTACACCAATCTCTTTGTAGCCAATTCTGATTTCACAAGCAGGATTTTGACTTAGGAAGAACTGATTATTTAGGTACACTCTGTGTACCACAATTTAGTCTTTATGAAATGCATAAAGTAAGGAATACCACAACCAGACAATTTTAAGGCACCAAGCTCAAGGTACAAGCCATCAAAGTTTGAGCTCCTACTTATGACTTAGTAGTATAATAATTAAGAAGTTAATAGAGTGCACATTTTTCTTTCCAAGATACTGCTTCTGAGAGATGACTCTCTGATACACAGGCTGTCCACAAAAATTTCAGGTGAGGTGATCAGTTTTCCAAAGAGTCAATGGTGTCAGAAAAGATACCCCTCTCTATAGGGGGAAAACACTTTATTGCAAGACTTCTATTCTGGAAAAACTACAAAGAAAAAAAGCAACTGAAAGCAGTAACTGTTTTCTGTAAATCTAGGAATGCTAAAAAAAACAAAACCAAACCATAAGAGCAGTTACTGATTATAAAAATAATCTATAGTTGAAGAGGAAACCTCTTGATTGTCAGGAGAGGAAGTCCTGTAATATTGTCTCAGTGCTGAGCTGACAGGATCATAAATTGGGCTTTATTAATTGCTACAGAACTGTCTTTCTGTAGCAACAAATAAAAACCTCTAATCTTTCATATGGGAAAAGAATATCCACATCACTGAAAGCTCTATATCCATAATTGACCAACTAATTTCAGTTTAATGGATTTATAGAATATCATGTACTGAACATTTGAACTAGAAAATAACAAATCAACAAACCAACAAACAGCTTCAGTAAACATATAGAAAGCATCTTTTATTGTATGTGTTATTTTATTTCAAGTGACTTGATACATGCGATCATCATCACAAGTTTCACCAGGTTAGGAATTGCATTAAAACATTTCTAAACCTTTTCTCTCCGTGCTTTCAAGTATTTAATGTAGGAACAGCTTAAAAACTGTAGTATTGAGAGTGTTTATCTTTTTCATGGGACCTTAGTCAGAAGCAAACATATACTGAAACTTAGCATACTATTAAAATATAGAAGAGATTTAACTCTCAAGCTTCAGTGTGTATTTGGTTTATTTTTGTTTGTGTTTCTTTGGCATATACCTGAAATAGGCTACCCGAGTGGAAGATTTGGTCATAAGCTCTCTACGTATAAAGGAACCTGTGTAATCCACGCTTCTTTTGGAAACCTCTTAGTACCAAACGGAAACACACTCAAATTAGGAGGAATACTTTCTAGTATCTTGTTGCAACGTCTGTGAAGAAGACCGAGCGTTCTCAAAATCTTGACTGAAAAATACAGACTATTCTCTCTATTTATCGGCACTATCAGAGCGCCACGCAGAGCTCGGGAAATTACGTTGCCGTTTACCCCGGAGATCCAGCGATCTCGCAAACTCAGCAGAGGCTGAAGGCGGCGGCGACGCCCGGGGCGGGTGGGAGGCGGTGCGGGGAGCTCCGTGGGGAGTGCGGGGTGCGCGGGGGCGCCCCCGCCCAGCCCCGCAGCGGCACCCCGGCGGGAGCTCACTTTCCGTCATCCACGCGCCATCTAGCGTCGGGAAAAGGGGGGCGGCTTGGCACGGGAGCGGAACGGAGAGGAGGAGGAAAAGGCTCCCACACCCGTCCCACCTCTCGCCTTTCCCATCGCTGGTAAGAGCCATTTGGATATTGCAACCAGAACTCCGGAGTGGCTCGGGGCGGGTTGTGAGGAGCATCGCCACACTTCACTCCCAGACATCTCATCCTTCCCTTCTTTTAATGAACCGTTCCCCTTCCCTTGAAAGCAGCTACTGCTCCCCAGAAATCCCCTCGGTACCGCACCTAAGCCATCGCCGCCACACAAAACACCGCGAACTCCAGAGGGTCCGTACGGCGCTGCCGGCGGAAAGGTTGGACTGCGCGATCCCGGCCCCGCAGAGACACACACCGACACACACGCACGCACACCGACACACGCGCATACACACACACACAAACACACAGACAGGCATAGCTGCGCTCCATGCCTGCCCTGCCGCCGCCGGCGCAGCCGCCCGGAGCCCCTTTGTTCCGACCGCGGAGCGATGCCCTGGCCGCCCGGCGCTCCCCCGCGCCCCGCTCAGTCGCCCGGTGCCGCCCGCCCCTGCGCCCCTCGCCCGCGGGCGGCGGCAGCGCGGCGGGGTGGCATGGCCCGCCCGCCGCGGGGGAGGCAGCGAGAAGCCCCTTCCCCGCCCCCGGCCGCGCCAGGGCCTCGCCGCCGCCGCCCGCAGCCCGCGGCAGCCCCGCGGCAGGGCAGGGGCAGCGGCCGCAGCCGCAGCCGCGCCTGACAGCGGCCCCGCGCCGCAGGATCCGCGCCCCGCAAGGACGTGCTCCGCCGAGCTGCCAGGCGCGATTACGTTGTTTTTCCCCCCACCCACCCCTTGAACTTGTTGCTTGGCGCTCGGCGGTGGCGGAGGGGGGTGGGGGTGGGGGAAAGCCTTATTATCGATGTCCCTTTGGATGCGATCAAGCTTTCTCAGGAGCAACTACTTCCCCGCCGTTCCCGGCGGGGCGCGGAGATCTAGCAGCAGAGCCCGTATTTCCAAAAGTCTCTATGCAACTGAGCGCTCTCGCCAGACTTTCACAGGTAGGTGCCGCAAGCTGGGCACGTCCGGAGGGATGCAAGAGCTGAGCCCAGGTGAAGGGGCGAGAGGAAGGAGGCGGGGGGAAGAGGGGCGGGCATGATCTATCCCTGACCGCTACGGTACCCCGCGCCCCTGCCCCACGTCCGCCTCGCTGCCCCGGCCTTCCTCGCCGCCAGGGAGACCCTGCCCCGCTCCCACACCACGGCCAGCCTTCCCCGGCTTCACCTTTCACCGCCCGCTCGGGCGCTCCCGGGAATGCCCCGTCCACCCCACCTTCGGCGAGCACCTCCAAAGCCCCGCTCCTACTCCCGCCACGACCGCCGGGGCTCTGCCCGGCCCCGGTCTTCTCTCTACACATCAGGCCCTGTCCGTGCCCCGATACACCGTCCGGGGAAGAGCCCCGCTCCTCCCGCTCCCTCTCTGTGGGGCGCTCCCCTCTCCCGGCACCCCATCCCCGGCATCCCTCTGCCCTTCAAAGCATTTCCTGCACGGAAAACTTGCCTTAAAGTTTAATGCTGCCGCCGGGAGCTCCTCCCTCTGCACCGCTGGCTCACCCGGCCCCTCGCCGCGGTCTGGAGGAGTCCCCGGGGCGGCGGTAAAGGTCAGGGAGAGGATTGATCCTGTCGCTGCTCCGAGGCTGCCCCCGGGAAGGGGGGCGGCCCGCCCGGCCCATCCCCTCCGCCCCGCCACGGCGAGCGGCGGCGGCCCCGCTGCAGCCCGCCCGGGCAGGGCTCCGCTGGCTGTCGCGGCCCCGCTTCGCCGCGGGCGGGGAGCGAGCGAAGGAGGGGCGAGGGGACCAGCTGCATCGCGCGTGGAAGAAAATCTCCTTGCAGGTGGCTAGACAGCTGCACCAGATCTACTAGCCGACTCCAGGGACTAGTGCTTTGAGGACCCTTTCTTCCACCCAGAGACCTCGCATGGCGACCTTGTATCCAGATGATCTAGCTGTTAGAGTACCTGCTTTGAATGCATGGATTTCCAAGAGCCCTCAATTATTGCTCTGTCTACCCAGCACCCGGAAAGCATATTCTGGGGTGAAAAATGGGAGGAAACAAAAAGGAAGCAAACGGGTTTTCTGTTAATACTGAAAATTACAGCAGTGTATAGAAATTCAGTTGCCTCAAAAATGTGTGAGCATTTGTGTTTTTCTTTTCCCTCTCTATTTTAGTGGCTGAACCAGAACTGTCTCTAGATTGACTCCCTTAGCTGTAATAGGTGTTTGGAACCATGGCAGCAGGAGTAGCAGCTTGGTTACCCTTTGCCAGGGCAGCGGCCATAGGATGGATGCCAGTGGCCACTGGTCCCATGCCAGCTGCTCCACGGCAGGAGAGAAAGCGAAGCCAGGACTCTCTAATTGTTCTGAATGTGAGTGGCATCCAGTTCCAGACGTGGCTGGACACCTTGGAGCGCTACCCTGACACTCTGTTGGGCAGTTCAGAGCGGGACTTCTTCTACCACCCTGAGACACAGCAGTACTTTTTTGATCGGGACCCTGACATTTTCCGTCACATTCTCAACTTCTACCGTACTGGGAAGCTTCATTATCCTCGCCAGGAGTGCATCTCAGCTTATGATGAGGAGCTGGCCTTCTTTGGCATCATCCCTGAGATCATTGGTGACTGCTGTTATGAGGAGTACAAGGATCGCCGGCGTGAGAACGCTGAGCGCCTGCAGGATGATGCTGATCAGGATAATGTACCTGAGAGCTCCCTACCCTCAATGACAGCTCGTCAGAGGATGTGGCGGGCCTTTGAAAACCCACACACTAGTACACTGGCTCTGGTCTTCTACTATGTCACTGGTTTCTTCATTGCCGTCTCTGTTATTGCCAATGTGGTGGAGACAGTGCCCTGTGGGGTAAGCCCAGGTCGCATCAAGGAGCTGCCCTGTGGAGAGCGGTATGCAGTGGCTTTCTTCTGTTTGGATACTGCCTGTGTCATGATTTTCACAGTTGAATATCTCCTACGTCTGCTGGCAGCCCCTAGTCGCTACAAATTTGTACGCAGTGTCATGAGTATCATTGATGTGGTGGCCATCATGCCATATTACATTGGCCTGGTGATGACAGATAATGAGGATGTCAGTGGGGCTTTTGTGACATTAAGAGTCTTTCGTGTCTTCAGGATCTTTAAGTTTTCCCGCCACTCGCAGGGTCTGCGCATCCTGGGCTATACCCTGAAAAGTTGTGCCTCAGAGTTGGGCTTCCTCCTCTTCTCACTCACTATGGCCATCATCATCTTTGCCACAGTCATGTACTATGCAGAGAAAGGTTCATCAGCCAGCAAGTTCACCAGCATTCCTGCAGCCTTCTGGTACACCATTGTCACCATGACAACACTGGGGTAAGTGCAGCTGGTGTTGGTTACAGCCAACATTTCAACAAGTGTATTGGCATGAATGGAAAATACTCAATTTAAAAGACGCTGATAGAAAAAAAGGAAGGGTAAGTTTTTATTACTGGACTTTATGAATACAACTCATCACTTTGTTGTGTTTTACAAACGTAAGGGAGTTAACAGCATTGCTGAAATTAAAGTATCTCAAACCCCAAAACTGCAGATAAACTGGAAGAGCACACAACAAAATAAAGGAAAAAAAATTCTTGAAATTGTTTGGTCTTGGGCAGTGAAACTGGAATATTTTATGAATATCTGTGAGTTATTAGAGGATTTTAATGAATTAATGTATTTGCTTATAGGACTTGATACAATGTTGCTAAAATAGTAATAATTATAAGGAGAACCCAAGTGCAAGCTTTTAATTGGATCAGTATGTGGATCTGCCATTTCGTTTGAAGGGATGTATTGATGTAGACTTGGATGTTGAGTTTGTTATTACAAAGTGATTTGTTTTCATGAAAATCATACCTTATCTTCACATTCCTGATTGTACTTAAGACACTGAACACATTTCCTTTGATTTTCATGGACCTGTAACTTTTAAATGAGAAGGGTCAAGCTACACTGACTGGTGACAGACTTGAAAAGGATCTGAGGAAGTGTGAGATATATGACAGACCAAGCATGTGTCTTTAAGTATAATTGTAATGGCAATATAAATTCTTCCCGAGAATTAGGAGTTAAAAAAGGTGATTGTTGACATTAGAATCCAATGCAGTTTAATGGGAAGAAGAGAGACAGTATTATTTTATGAAGTCTCTAATACCATGCCTATTTTATCAGCTGATTATGTACACCAAGTTATAAAATGCAATTGTCTGTAATTATAACAGACACTTAGAAAGTTGATTAATTTGAAATGACAATTTTTACCCTTTTATTAATTTTGAGCTGTATAGTATAATTTTTGAAACTGAAATTTCTTCTTTCCTTAGAAACTTATTTATTTAATAATTACAGATAGTAAATGACAAACTTTTCACTTTAATGCAAGCAAAGCTCATAATTTTATTAACATTTTGCCACATTTTGTAGGGGCTATTGAGATTTATGAAATTTTTGTAGGTTTAAAATTTAACAAAATGAAAGTGCATTATTAAAGTGTTACAAAAAAGTTTATTTATTATATGCAATTGTAATTTAGTTGGAAAATGCACAGACCAAATATTGAAAAAGATAAAGGGACTGTCTTATGCCACCATTTTTTATACAAAGCTTTTATCTTCAGTGTGATATAACAAATGAAGATAAATATAGTGCATTGTAAATATTTCATACTTCTTGTAAGGGCAAGTTATGCTAAAAAGGAGTGACAAGAGCTTTGGGGATTTTAATCCACTTTTTAGGTTCCTGGTTGATTTATTTTGGTTTTCGCTTTCTCCTGATAGTGACAAATGAAAGGGACAAGTTAGCAGAAGGAAGAAGTTATACATGCTAACATGTTCCACACTCCTGTATTTTCTGATGTTGATACCTTTTGCCATATATTTTTATTAGAACTGTAATGATTTCAAGAAAGTAGGTCTTAAAAATTTACTGATATTTATAATGTATAATTTTATTATAAAAGAACAGAAGCTGGTCTGTGTCTTTCTTTTAATGAAAGGTGTTTTCCGAGTAAGTTGTTACCACATTTATGGTCAATGTGGAAAGTACTTGTCCATGGTACTGCACCGAATATTTTCTAGGTTTATGCCCAATTTGCAAGGGATTATGTCACAACTGTGGTATCTGTTTGGCATTATTATAATTTGTTTGTTTCTTTGATGCGCACACACAAGTATTATTCTGTAGTTCCAGGTTTTGAGGTATTACTCTGAGTAAAATCTTCAGAAGTACTAATGAGATTTGAATATGTTTTAAAATCTCTTTGAATAGAGCCTAGGAACCCATTTTCAAGTACCCAACCACACAATATTTTGGTTCAGAGTGGTGTAAAAAGTGTTGAAAAGAATCCACACATGCTTGAATCCTTTTTCAAAGTAGTTTACATAGAGAAAGTTGTGAGCAGGTTGTGCAGAGATCCAAAGTCTCACCCTCAGAAGTTCAGGTATCAGAGACATCACTAGTTGCTATGAAATCTTTAATCAGTGCATTACATACATGATGTCCTTTAAGTAAAGTAATAATAACAACCATATAAATAGTATGTTTAAATGGTAAGTATAAATGAATACATTTAACTAAAATTAGCATAATAAAAGCTTTTTAGGCTTTTAATTGATGGAATAATTACACAAAAGGAGAGAGAAATTACATGGAAAAGCATCACAGGTCGGTGAAACTGATTGTAATTAATACTGCTACCTTAACTCTGTGCTAGAGCTTATCACCTCCACTAATACAGAACTCCTTTTTAACTTTAGTTTTGGCTGAATCAGGGATATAAAAATGGACTCAATAGGAACAACTTTTCTCTTTTAGGAAGAAAGCTTGATTAATTCTTTATGTTTAAAATTACAGTGGCAGGTTGTGTGAAATCATACAAAAATATATGAAAGCTAATAATGAAAAACAGATTAGCATAAAGTTGAGTGTTTGAGTCTTGGGGTCATTCACATATTTTGCTGGACAGCAAGGTTATAGAGTAAGTGACCTTTGCAATTTGGGGAGTTACTGCATTGGAAGCAGAGCTATATTTCTCAGCTCTGCGCGATTACTGAAGAACTAAAGTGTCTTTAAAAACATAGATTACATTTACCTCTTCAGAGTGCTAGTGATTTCAAATATTACTACATTTTTACCTCCAAGGATATACCAGCTATTAACTGCTCTTGACTGCTCAACTCAAGTAGTACATGTAAATAGATATGTCATATGAAATAAATGAAAGAGAAATGAAAAAAAAAAGGAAGAAAGGAGTAAAGGAAGGGAGAAAGTGAGGAAAAAAATAAGGGAGAAAGAAGAGAGAGAAAGATGAGCCTAGAATAACAGCATACACTCTGCCAGAAACTGAGATGTCTGATTTTAAATTTCAAACTCATGTTTTATCTGGATTAATTGTAGCAAAATCAAAAGTAAAGGTAGGAACAAGAGGGGAAAAGAGAATAAGATTTGAAAGAGCATTTAATGGAGATTAAAGATAGCAATGAAAAGTATAGAACTTAAGGGCTTAAGGGTCTAGAATCAAGGCAGTGTCAAAACTAGGCAGAGAAGAAAGTTGAAGTCTGTTGAATTGGGACTGGCAGACTTCCATGGGGGCTTGTGAACATCTACACCTCTAATGACAGTTATGTAACTTTCTGCTGTCAACTTATAACATGATAATCTAATAACTTTCCTTCTGCCCTGTCGGTAGTCAGCAAATGAGTTGGAATAGCTGGTAAGGTTTTGGTGGTATTAGAGTAATGCTTGTTCCCAAGTCAGTCAGAGCTATAGTGTTGTCTGTGTTTTATAAAGATATTGGATTTTACATAAGGAACATAGTGCTCTTCTGTGACTAGTTCTAAAGCAATTGCACTGCTATATTAAAATTCTGTATTTATAGGCTTTACATTGGGTAGCTTTGTCAAGACACATAGTACTCAGTAGAAGAGCACAATACTTCATGAAGGGAAGCTTAAACACAAGACTACTCCTTATTTATTTGCTTTGATTGTGTAAACTAGAGACCTGTCTTCCAGAAAAGATAAAGTAACTATTTGTTTTCATTATTTGTTAATATAATCCATAATGTGTGAGGGACTCCATCTAAGATGTATCAAATTCCCTGAAGATTTATAATAAAACAGATGACTAGATGTGACAACAGAAAGCCCCAAACAGTGAACAGGGTAATAAAGCAATTTTCTTTTCCAGCACGTTCTGTTCTTACCCATCTTCACTCCTTTTCTATTCTTTCTGCATCAGTATGGGTATGTTCTATCTATTTTTTTCCTCCATTATTTTTTCAAACTACCACTTTTCATAGTTTTCCCAGTTGAAGTTTGTCTATTAGCTTGGCACCTTTCCTCCCACCTTCAAGACAAAGTTAACATTCTTATTAAGACTTTTCTGGCTTTATTTTTTCTGCTTCTGCTCCTTTGTTCCAGTTTCCTCATTCATCCTTCACCACTATATCAAATATTTCATTCATCATCATTGTCATTCATTTGACCTGAACTTTCCTCAGAACACGTTTTTTATCCTGACCTTTGTTTGGTAGATCTTTTCCTTATGAGCATTATAAAATTTCCACATCATCACTTTTTTCTCAAATGCCACGTTATCTAGTTTTTTCTTTCCTCACCATTGTGTCATTGTGAGTGCCTTTAGTTCCTTATGGTCTCTGCAATCCAGTTTGAAATAATCGATTTCTTCAGAACTTGTATTGAAAATTTGAGTTCAGTATAATCTGATAAGAGAGCACAAAATTCAAAATCTTTGTGAACAATTTCATTAAAAATTTGAATATACTCTTATGGTGAATATTACAAAGGTAAAGATAAGTAAAATTGGAATATTATTTCTGTATATTTTTCCTGCATATTGACTAACTCATTCATTCCGTGTTTGATATTTTCAACCCTCTTTCAAAAAGAAGTTTTCAATTTTTGTCTTCTTATATGCAACCCAGTGAATTTTGTATTTTACAAATGTGTTTTAATGTCTCAATCTATTTTCTCTTCACAGCAGAGACATTTAGCCTGAATAGTTAGAATACTGTGTAACAGATGATGTACAAAGTGTAGTGTGATTGCCTTCAAAGAACATTGTTAGATATTCCAAAAAGGCTCCAGGGAGAATTTGTAATACTAAGGGTCATTTTGATGGCAGCAAAAAAAAAAAATTGTTCTCTAGTAAAAAGATTGCTCAAACTGCAGGGGGCTGTTGTTGGCTTGATTCAACAATGATTCTTGAGAACAGAATCATTGTATTTTTATTTAGTTCCACTGGGGATCAGCTTTCCTGTTCAAAAAAATCCTGAAGATCTCTTCCAGGAAAAGGAGTTAGCTTATATTACTCATTTTTCTTGAGCATGAATTTCCTTAGTTCAGATATGAAGAACATGAAGGTGATGCTTAACAAAAAGATATTTCTGTTCAGAATCTATTTGTTCCTTTGGTAGAAACAGATGGAATTTTTTTTCCTTGTTGTTACTGTGAGTCAAGAATAATTAGATTAGTGTGGGCCAGGATGTAGCAAAGGCTTAGTATAGTAGAACAAATCATCTCAGAAAATAATTATGACTGGTGCCCGATCTATTAATTAAGGCCTATCATTTAACTAATCATCAGTGAATACTGAGATTTTGGTAAAATCTTTAAGTCATCAAACCCAAGAAGTTCAAACTGAGTGATGACAATCTGTATGTGACTCACATCATTGTGCCTCTATCTGAAAAGAAAAGATTGCAATATAAAAGCCATATAAATCTATGAATACCATATTAGAAGTAATGCTACTGTGCAAAAAAATCTGGAAATGGAAACTGTATTTCCAAACATGGAACATACAAAGACTGCAGAAATAAAATAGCCGTTCAAATAAGTTGAGAACATTTTGCAACTTCAGAGTGACACCTAACTTTTCAGACTTTTGAAAGAAAGTCTGATGAACTACTCCTTTTACCTGATACAGAAGTTCGTAATTTGCATTATGGTAAGCTAATGAGAGAAGAATCTGGTTCAGCAGGGGTTAAGTGAGTAGATTTTTCTAAAGAGGGAGCATAAATTAGAAATACAGAAAAAAGTTTAGATTCAGCCTTAACAGGTTTTCTCAGTTACCTGACAACAGAGCTGACAGAGTGATGGGAAAGATTCTGAATATTTCTGTACCTATCATTTATTGGACAATAGATAGGAGCTCAGATTTTTGTGGAAAACATAGTCATGAAAACATCTTTTTTTCTTCTTCTTTTTTTTTTTTTCTAAATTGTATATGCAGTGGAGAAAAGATTTTTAAATTTATAGACAATGCTTTGAAATGATAGCTTTATTCTATCTTTCCTGAAACAATGATAGTTATCACTCTTGTACTTTGACTCCTATCACAATTAGTAGCCTAATTTCTACTACTATTTCTAAAATATTTTTTTCCAAAGCTTATGATTTTGATCTTCCTGTGCCTCTGGTAATATTTTATAATCCCCTTGTCAAGCAAAAATTCTGTGGGGTTTTTTTGACGAAAGAAATCCTTTTTCACTAAAGTACACAAAGAAATTTTCATTATTTCCATAGCATAGACTTAAATACATGTGAATTGAGATGAAATGAAAAGTAGTGCTTTTGAATAGAGCACGTGATGTGCAGCAAGTATTAGTGTTCTGTAGAAAAATACTGGATACAAGTATTTAGTCAGGTATCTGATGTAGGAAGGCTTAGATATAAATATGAGCACATAGGAAGATCATGTGATCAATACATTAAAAAAGTAAAATTCAACAGGTTTCAGTTCTGTTATAATTCAAATGAAACTACACTCCTTTTCTCATAGCAGCATAGACATGGCTTATGCATTATTAGAAGATAAATCTTAATGTACCCAGTTATCAGTACAGAATGCCTACTATCATCCATTCAGATTCTAGCAGTTAAGTGCATTGACAAAGGCTAACAAAACAATAAGGCTGCTATCTGTCTAAATATTAAAGATACAAAAGAGATCATTCCTATAAACAATTGTAATTTTTGTGTATTTAGAAAAGCACTTTCCTTTCTTGTATTCCACTGTGCAGAATCGTTCCCTGCTTATCTGCAGGTTCCAAACCTGAATCATTGGAGCTACTATGTAATTGTCTTTATTGTGTAAATTAGTTGATCCCCACAGTTACAGAAAATAAAGGATTGCCAAAAAAGCTGCAAAACTGTTACAAATATAAACAAAGTAAAATTTTGCATATTTAAAATATTTAGTGACAGTATTTTGCATTTCAACCCTGTTTTTTTAGTTTCAACTGTTGTTACTAGTTTCTTTGATCTGGTTGACTTAACGGCAAACTGAAGTCTTACAGACACAGAGATCTCCTGTGTTTATTTGTTTATAGGAGCCAAACATTGCAAGGAGGATTTTTATAGGTATTTAGGTATCTGGAGATGCAGATAGGCACTCAACTTGAATTCTCAAAAGAGGCTTAGGTGCTTAGAAACACAGAGGAGAACAATTGAAAGCAAGTAAGCTGTGAAACTAGATACCTAGTCACCGTAGAAAACATAGTCTTATGTGCACAGGAGTAACTGCCAGGATAAGTACAGAGTACTGTACTCAGACTTTGGGTATATCCAAGAGTCAGAATCAAATGTCCCTATCAGAATCATGTGGATCCTACTAGCAGTCAGGTCTTGTTAAAATGCAATGTGCTTTATTTTCACATAGTACTGTAGAAAGGAGATAAAAGTGTCATGTGTATGGTATTCTTAGGAAAGAGGAATGAGTAATTCAAGAAAAAAAAAAGAAGGGTAACTGAAAGAGTAATGTAAAGCATCCAAGGGATATACTTTTTGAGCCTATTTTTTTATCCTCTGTGGTTCTCAAACCAAGAGTTCAGTATGAAAAGATATGTCAGAAATGGAAGCTATGACATGCAGATATTGTTAAATTAATGAAAAAGTTTTTTAGAAACTGGGTGGAAAACTATAAAACGCTGTCAGGTAAGTGATTTCATTTTTTCAAAGGAACATCCAATTGGAGGATTTATTGGCTTCAATAGGTCTCATATTTAGCCTATATACAGTAAATTTGTTAAGATGCTGCTGTGTGGTAAGAAAAGGTAAACGCAATTCTCAGTTTTGCCAACTGCAAATTCATCCACTTCTTGGTGTGCTGGCAAACATATTTATTTTGTGTCTATTTGATTTATTAATGTATATTGTTTGTAGACTTTTGGGGAGTACTGTGCCTGCATTTGGATTTTCTTTTTGTGAAATAATATGAGCTTTGTAAACAGTCTGGAGCTCTGCTAGTTGATTTTACCTTAATCTGTGTTCCTAAATTAAGCATATTTAAAGCACTTTTCTTTGCTTTTTTCTTGATTCTTTGTAAAAAAAATTATTTCCTGAGGTAAGCATCTTGTATAACAATTCTTTCTTTGAGGAGGCATTGTGATTTGTGAGTTGATTCTTCACCAGTTGGTGTCTAGCTCAGCTTTGACCTTACTACCACTTGCACTAAGGCTTCCTATCAAAAAATAACATTTGAAGCAGGATTACCAATATTAAGAACATTTGTGTAATTTTTTTAAAATATGATCTAATATAATGTGAATATTAGAACAAAAAATTTATAAAATCTTTATTTGTAAAAATAAATGTAGCTTATTGATCATTGAAGTCTCAGTGTCTTTAGCTAAAACTTCTTATGGTATAACAGGCTGTATAAACTTCTAGGAATTTATTTAATTACTCTGAGTGCTTTGGTAAATTAAAATAATGTAGGTATATTTCATTACAGTTTTAAATCACTGTGGATTAAGAACTAACTGTGAACCTCCGTAACAGTACCTATAATGATCTAATTTTGTGATAATACATTACACACTTTGATTATTATTTTGGAAAGAAAACCATTTTGAGGCCAAACCCCAACTTTTTTCAAAATGTGTATCCAGAAACATGTTTTTTTGATGAATTGTACTGGCAGATTCTCAAAGTATTTTGGCTGATACACAGGAACAGTCTTTCAAGTTATCACTTGCAAGCTTGGCTATCCAGGCATTCTTGTAAATGTCTGAGAGTCAGACTGTGAGGTTGTGAAGGAAGTAATTTAAGATTGTGTAATAGCTTATGGTTTGAAAATGTGTGTTGCATCCTAGCTCATTGCTTCTTTCGGTAAGATGAACCAAAAGAGGTTTCTGTATGACAGCACATGTAATGTGAGTGGGATCCTTTCATTGTTGTTACTGTTTATATCTCCATTTTTTATAGCCCTAAAGAGGAGTTTTATTACTATTTTTACTGGCCTTACTTTCAGTTTCTGCTACTTTAATCTCTTTCACTTGCAGCCAGTTAAGAATTCCCTGAGCATCCTTATCAGCTATGGACAGCAACTACTGCACCGTGCAGAGTTGCTTAGAAACAAAATTGATGCTCTTTGGCATGGTGTATTACAGCTGCAACATGCTGGTCCCCAGCTCTCCTGCTTCCCACAGAGGAATGAAAAGCAAGGAAGTTGAAGATGCTTTCCAAATCTGATTGTAAATAGGCTATATACTCGTTTGGTTTAGTGTATCTAATCACTTCATTGTTGGCAAATAGTGGCTTAAGAATTGTGGCCTTTCTATTGAAGACATAGCAGTATCAAAAAATCTTTAGTAACAACTCTTTTTAACAGCAATTTGTAGCACTGATAGAATTGGGCCTTTTTAGCTTTTCTAATCTTTTTGGTTGGCTCTTTTATTGATGTGCTTGTTTACATCAGTTGATCAAATCCAAGTTGAGACATGGATATCAAGGACTGGAGACAGGAGAACTAGACAAAGTAAACACACCTATTCTCAGACATCTAGCAAGTGGTAGGTTCCGTTGTTTCTTTATTTGATATACTTTTATATAAAAAGAAACTCTGAATATTGTAAACTCTTCAGTATTGAGAATTTAGGTAGTTTTTACGATTTTAGCACCTGGATGGAAAGCTTGAAAGAGTACAGTTTGAAGCTTTCC
Source organism: Pithys albifrons albifrons (assembly GCF_047495875.1). Classification (NCBI taxonomy): domain Eukaryota; kingdom Metazoa; phylum Chordata; class Aves; order Passeriformes; family Thamnophilidae; genus Pithys; species Pithys albifrons. The sequence continues at coordinate 78,227,595 of NC_092460.1, forward strand.
CACAAACAGATAGTATAGAGTAACTATGCTCAGATTGGCTTAGTGATTTGACATGCTCAGTATTAGTTATTCTCCTTGTGAAATTTTATCTGATTTGCTTGTGGACATAGTAATCAACCTATCATATGTTAATCTGTGTCAAAGGGTGCTGAGTTTTAGAGGTAAATGTTATATAGGAAGCTCCTTACAAAAAAACCCCAAATAATACGTGGTATGTATTCTGTCCTTCTTAGGCCATGTACTGGTTCTGGCAACTCCCTGCCTTCATCCCATCTTGTTCAGTTCCTTAAAGACATTGTAGCTGCTCAAAGACTGCAACCATATCATTAGTCTACAGTTTCTTTCCTTTGAGGGACCAAACTTTTGAAATTTAATGCATTAAATCATCCATATGAAAAGCAATGTCACTAGTTGTGCTGGTGAGCCCTTCAGCATGGTTCTATCCTCTTGCTATATGAGCAGATATGTGACTGCCTCTATCCTGCTCTGGGGAGGTGATGCACAGGTGATGCTGACTAGTGTCTGGTACATGCAACCATTGATTTGAAAATACAGACACCTATGTGCTGCAGTGCACACATGTAAAATAAAAGCCTAGTTGTGAGAGAGGGAGATAGGAACCTGTTTTGTTTCAGGTTGTTAGAAAAGAGTGCCTGGAGTGAACTGCCCAAAGTCCTTTGGATACAACTGCCTTCTGGCAAGTGTCTAGTCTGAGCCCTCGACTACAGTATGATGTCTGTCAGGCAGTGATCCCTGGAATGGATTTACACTGGCTTTGGCAATGCAATAGGCAAGAGGTTTTGAGTCTTGCAACACTTTTCCAGAAGGTATGTGAGCTTTCCCCAGTACTCTACGTAGTCACCACATCAGTGTGCACTGCTTGCTATGTCTTTGCAAACAAATTAAATAAATACAGAGCAAAGTGCTAGATGATGTGGAATACTGGACAGGAAAATGGATTGAAATGTGGATTTGGATCTACATAAGTGGACTCGAAAGATATACATATCAAAAGGCTAAAACAAGATTGGTTCATCTCTCTAGTCTCAGTGGTATATCTTCTGCTTTAATATACTTTCCGGTACCTGTTTTCCAGCTCACTAGCTGTACTCTAAGGTTACCCTGTTTTCAAAGCAAACAAATCCAAATGCAGCAGAAAATTTTCCTTAAACAAGCCTTTCAGGTTGTCTGTATACAATTCTTTTCCAATCCCAGTGTTTGTGTGGAAGGATATAGCTACAGAATTTAGAGATTGTATTTTAGGTGTGTGGTTTTTAAAGAAGACAATCAGGACATACAACTATTCTAAAGGAGACAAGTAGAACATACTGTACAATAGAATTTTTATAGAAGAATCTGGAAGTGGAATCCTAACTTATTTCTCTGCCAGTCTCTTACTATCTCTGGGAGGTATTTATAAGCCTTTACTTACTCCTCCAAAAGTGAAATCCTTCTGAACTAGTCATCCTTGTCTCACTTAGGAGGTAATGAAGAGAAGCAGGCATCTGGATGTGCTCATTCCTCTGCACAGAGTATAAATGAAATTTATTATAATTAGTGAAAACTTTAAATACCAAGTGGAAATGGATGAGATAAATCCCAATATCCATGGGTAGCTGGTTTGGACTAGTCTCCTTGTTCCTGGTTACTTAAGTGTGAAAGGCCCATAACATATTCCTTTCAAAGATCATAGCAGAGTACATGCTTGGCATTTGATGATAATTCCCACTTTGTCAAAAAGGCAATGGGTCTACTACACTTAAATTCAAAATTCTTGTTTTGTGTAACTCTCAAGGCCATGTTGGTGCTTTTGCCAATTTTTTTGGCCTTTTCCAAACAACACAAGAAGAAATTTAAATTTAAAAATAAAGGGAGTTTTAATGTTTCTACTGGTTTAGAAGAAGCCTCTAGAAAATTGAAAGAAAATTTAAGTCTCCACTGTAGTATTTTGCAGGAAAGAAGTCATTCTTCTAATATCAGTGCCCTTGAATTAAGGTATGGAGAGCCTGAATAACTTGACTTCAAAGGGTTGTAAACTATCCCTGTTCTTCTGGGTGGGAAACCTAAAGACCATGTCACATGTCACATATTAGCTGTTTCCCCACTGTCCATTGTTAAAGTGCCTTAATGAAAATGTGTCAGACATATTTCTCCATGCCATTTTTATAGTGTCTTCCAGGCGGTATCAGAGCCATAGGCAGTTCAGCATGGCCAGTGTATAGCTGTGAAGTAGAGTGAAAATTTTAGACACCCACTGAAGCAAATTTCAGCAGGCACTCTACTCATTGCAGTAGTCATTTTCATATTTAATTCAATTTTTAAAAATGTCATTTTCTTTAAAACTGCTTCCAGACTGTGGAGTACTACAGAAACATGAGGGCCATGACAGGGATTATGGTCAAAACTGCTTCAGAGTTTATGTGTTTCTCATTTTCCTTCTGAACTTCATTCACTTCTCTGTAAATCATTACAGTCTCTCTGGTGAGGAAATTCTGTAATTTGGTATGAAATCCTGTTATCAACAATGATTTGGTTTAACTCACTTTAGTTTGTCTTCATGACCTGCTTTTCCAGAGCAGCAAATCTCAAATTTGCCAGCTAGTACAGTTCTATACAAGGGTGAAATAGCAACATTTTTTTCAGTATGTTTCTCTTTTGTGTAAGATTTCATGAAATTGTATTGCTTTATGCATTAAGTAGCATATTAAGTGGAATATTTTGTGGGAAATGATGAATGAACTGCAGAAGTAATATTCCTTTTATTTCAACTTCAATCAGCCAGCTTTATCATAAACTCCCAAACAAGTTCTAGAGTAAAAGTGCTGTCCTGCACAACTACAGAAAGTGTGCTTCTCCATTGAGGGGAAACAATGATTGTTTTATAATTTGGGGTAATTAATTTTGTTGTAATTATGTTTCTAAAAAACAGTGCTCTTCCTGTTTGCTGTTCAAACAAATGCTTTTTTAAAAGCTTGAAGAGTTATGATATTGATAGGAAAGAAGCACTTTCTTAAGCTTCTTTCTTACTTCTAAGTTGTCCTTGAAACAAGGCCTGGTATGAAGACAAGTTTCTTTGCATACTTCTGATTTGAAGTTACATATATTAAACCAAACCCTTTTCCAATGTCTCCACCTGGAGCACTGTGTCCAGGTCTGCAGTCCTAAGCAGAAGAAAGGCATGGACCTGTTGGAAAGGGTTCAAAGGAGGGCCACTAAGATGATTCAAGGGCTGGAGCACCTGCCCTGTGAACACAGACCAAGAGAGCTGGGGTTGTTCAGCCTGGAAAAGAGAAGGCTCTGGGAAGACCTTATAGAGGCCTTCCAATACTGAAAGGGGGCTTATGAAAAGGAGGGAGAGTGAATGTTTACACCAACAGATAGTGATACGACAAGGAGGAATGTTTTTAAACTGAAAGAGGAGAGATTTGGATTAGGTGGTAGGAAGAAAGTCATTACTGTGAGGATGATGAGGCACTGGAACAAGTTGGACAGAGAAGTTGCAGATGCCCCATCTCTGGAAGTGTTCAAGACCAGAGTGGATGAGGCCCTGGTCTAGTGGAAGGTTTCCCTGCCCATGATGGTGAAGAGTTGAAATTAGATAGTCTTTAAGGTTCCTTCCAACCCAAAACATTCTATGATTCTAAGATAATATCAAGTAAATATCTAGAACTTTTTCCCAAGCAAATCTCATATTTCTCCTCCAAGTATCACAACAAAACATTGAGAGGTCTTGCAATGTAACGTAATAGAAAATCTCTTCAAGAATCTTTGAACTTTTGAACTTTTTTCTTGTGTGAAACTTTAATAAAAGCAAAATGCAGTTGGAAAATTAATTTATGTATTTCCTGTTTCCAAAAATCTATAAATGAAACCCACTTATTCTTTATTCCATTTTCATTTAGAAATGTAGAACAAAAACTTAAAATTACATATTTGGCTTGTTTGATGTGAATTGCATTTGGGATTTTGGTTCAAAGCAATTTTGACTTTTTATCCATGTGTGCAATGGGGAATATTTTAAAGAAATAAAGCTATAAGAGAAAAATTTCATCTCATGGTAAAAGGCCATGATCCACACATAACTATTAGATACATTCTTTTTTTAATTAAAAAATAGAAAAATTAATGGCAAATTATCCATCAGTGCATTTCAAATAAAAAAGGTACAACTTCCGCCTTTGGAAATCCTTAAGGGGCAGATTGCTGAAGGTAAAACAGGTGAAGTATCACTGGGTTCTTGCCTTTGCTTATGTTCTACCCATGTAATTTGCTTCTGGACATGGATAGGGAATCAGTTTTATACTAATTCATCTCCATCTCACTCTCTCACATTCTCAGTTAATGGAAATGACTTAATTGTGGGTTGGATCAGGCTTTGATTAGGGTAAGAAACTGTTTATACTTTTTTTTCCTAAATACTTTTAAAGATCTGTGGATGATGGATACAATATAGCTATTCTTAAGTACCAAAGGTTCAGGGGCTCCAAGAATGTCATAGAGCTTGAATACTGTGAAAATGGGAAACCAGATGCTTTAAAGTCACAGATAGTTCTTACAGCTCTTATTTTAGTCAGCTATTTATATAATCAATAGTTGTTACCTACTAGGTGATAAGAACGTTTTTTCAGCTTCAGAATACTTAAACTTAACAAACATTTCAATGCAAGATCAATAAATGCTGCAGCACCTGGGAGTACCTGAATGCCTTGTAGGTTTTAGTACTATTCACTTGATTCAAAACCCGCGGAAATCAAATAGAGACTTGGATTTGACCTGAGAGGGCTTTGCATGAAGGTTTTTTATAAAAAATTTTAGCAAGATATTGACCAGAAATTTTTGAATTACATATTATCTCAAACTCTAAGGATTTAATCCAAAATCCATGGGATTCCCCCTATACATGTATTGCTCCCAGTACCTTATTCAGAGACAGGGTGGAAAAAACAAAAGATAAAGTCTAATTATATTTATTGAAGCGTAGGCTCATCATCAGGAAAATAGTGTGATAATACATTCAAAATTTTGATGTAATATATTTATCTGTCAAGTGAAAGTTTGTCAAGAGGAAACTGTTAATGGGAAGCAAATGATACAGCATCTCCTTTGCTAAAATGAATGTTGAGTCATATATGGGATCCCTTCCAAAGCATTTCACAGAAATTGATCATAATCAACACTGGAGTAGGGAATTTGCTCAGTGTCCTACAGCTAAAATGGGAACAAGTTGACATTCTTTTTCCGTAGCTTATCAAAGTCTTGTTAACTCACAGAGGCTTTCAGGCAACCTTGAAAGTATATCACACACTAATATCATCAGAGAACATGACAGCCAGAGCCTGATGTATCTAATTTTGGACTGGTATAACAGTGCTATTTAGAGAAATAAAAGTTTTATCTGTTGGTTGATCTTGGCATAAAGGACATTTGAAGAGATATTTCTGCCTATATTTTGGGATTATCCTGCAGATTATATTAGGATAAAGTTATATATTGTACTTGGCATGAGTGAGGCCAAACTGTGTCCAGTTCTGGGTCCCTCACTGGAAGAAAGACAATAAAGTGCTGAAGTGTGTCCACAGAAGGGCAACAAAACTGGCAAAGGATCTGGAGAGTAATTCATATGAAGGAGTTGGGGTTGTTTAGCCTGGAGAAAGGGAGGCTTGAGGGAGGTCTTATTGCCCTCTGCAACTACCTGACAGGAGATTGTAGCCAGGTGAGGGTTGGCCACTTCTCCCAAGTAGTAGGATGAAAGGAAACAGCCTTGAGTTGTGCTAGGGGAGGTATAGATTGGATGATAGAAAAAAATTACGTACTGGAAGGGCTGTCAAGCATTGGAATAGACTGCCCAGAGAAGTGGTTGCATCGCCATCCCTGGAGTTATTTAAAGACTTGTAGATGTGGCACTTGGGTACGTGGTTTAGTGAGTGATGAACATGGCAAGTGCAGGGTTAACAGCTGGACTCAGTGATCTCAGTGGTCTTTTCCTATCTCTTTCAGCCTATGATTCTATACATAAAATGGGCATAAAGAGAAAATACTCAGTTCCCTAAGAATCTGAAACAGTTGAAATGCATGCCTGGCTAAGACCCCTACGTGTCAGCAACAATTGTTATTATATGAACTTATATTCTTGCTTTCCTTTCCCCATTAAAATCCACCACTCCTAGTGATCATCACACTTCCTTAGGTTCTTTGAATGCATGATGACCATTAGCTAAATAATTTGTTTAATGAAAAACAAATAAATTTGCAGTTATTTTTTTCCTGATGTAAGATGTGAATGCCCGTATTCTGAAAATCCAATAAGAAGAACTGAGAAAGATTAGATTTTATTCTTGGGGTTTATTCTGTCTAAAAGAACCTTGCAACTTTGTTGGCATGGATGCACTGCTTGAGTGACTTTATGCATATTCACAACTGTTTCTTGGAAGGAAATGGCTTATTAAACAGTAATCATATAGCATGTGTAAATGAGTTCTGTGGATAAACAGATATTTTTATCATTGCCTGAGATGTGTTGTGGACTAAAAAAGTTTTTTGATGACATTTACTCTTCCAGGAATGTTACCAATCATTTTATGTCTGATTTCCTTTTCTGTTTGAGAAATTTCTTTTTCTGTATCTCATATATAAGTAATGCTGATTATTCTCGGTTCCTCTTGAATCACATACTTGAAGAAAAAGGCAACTGAATTTAGGAGCATGTAAATATTACCCTAGGTGAGATGCTTAAATATATATGTCTGCTTTCAGGTGAGCTAAATCTCTTTCTAGACTCAATTACTGAAATGGGAGCTTCAGCACTAGCTCACATACATAAACCTACATGCATACACCAAGAGTGTTTTCACTTTCTACTTGAATCCCATTCCAGGACAATAAAATGAACTTGTCATAAAGTCAGAACTATGAATTATTTTTCTTTATTCTCTTTTTTCCCCCTTCAGGTTTGTGGGTCCTGCTCTATGTAATAATTGAATGCAGTTTAACTGTTCCTTATTCCATTTTCAGACTCCTTTCCCCAAGATGCTTTTCCCTAATGATATTGTCTACTCAAATTTGCTCAGGAGAAACGACTCAGAATATATTGAACAGGTCACCTCAGAAAAATCTGTGTACTCATATTCTCTTGAGGCATTATGGTTATATTATAGTAACCTTTGTACATGTCTTTAAAGAGTCTTAGGTAAATATTTTTCTGCTAATTGACTAAAAAGAAATAAAACATACAAAACTCACAACACTTATTCTTTCCTTGATAGTGTGTTTAATAAACAGTGAAAAATATAGATGTAATTATATTCCAATAGATAAAATATTGCTAAAAGAAAAGAGATGTACAGAAATATTTTGAAACTGTACTGCAAAGTAGTGAAATGAGAGAAACTACAGTGAATAAAACTAAGGATATATGCATTGTGAACTCTATATCTTATGATAAAAAAGGCCACTGGAAACTACAGGGAATATTGTACTTGCTGTATTTAAAAAATATTGGTAAATATTTTGTCTTTTTAAATGTAGAAGTTATTTCATGCTAGTTTCTTTTAATTTGTGACAGACTTATTGATCTAATAAAAAAGAGAAACATTTTTCATCTGTGCGTTATTTATCAGGCAGCAATATAGATAAATGGGTGGAAAAGTTAATTTCTACCATCATTTGGGTTTGGAGGCAAAGCATTTTCTTCAGCAGGTTTTAGATCAGGATTTTAGTTATGTCTTACAGTATATAATGTAACATTTCTCTGTCATTAGTTCATTCCAATAGGAGCTGGAGTGACGGATTTTTCCCATCCACATGAAAGCCAAGGTAAACATTTTGACCTGCTTTTTGTATCAGAAAGGAAGGCAACACTTTTATGACTGGTGAAAATGTTAATGGAAATTGAAAATACTCATCGAATTTTTGATTTTTTTTGAATATTTGTGTCATGGAAAGGTTTACTTACTTTATGTAATCCCCTCCAAAATGTGTGTCTCAGCTGTCAGGTTTGAACATATCAATATGTAAAAAATACAATTACTCTTCAGGGATGAGGTGAACTCTAATAGTTAGATGCTGTGCAAGCTTCTGAGACTAGACACCGTGACGATTTTGTGGGCATCTCATTAGCGAACTGTAGTGCTGCAGCGTGCTTGGCTTTACTTATTTATTGAAGAGATAATGGGAAATAACTGGTTTCTTTGTGAAGTCATAAATAATATGACAGAAGGATATTAAATGCACTGAGATGTGACAGTGAATCTAAAAACTGGTGAGGTTTAGTATTTTATGGTGCCAGTTCTCCCTTACCAGTACATGTAAAACCAAAAGATATGTTTTAGCTGGTAGCTGGTTTTGTGAACAATTAGCAACTTTGGTTCTCGGTGGGAGTCTTGTCCTGAAACTGCACACAAATATACACACAAGGCCCACTGGGGTTTCTCAGTACTTTGCAATCTTGATTACAATAACAGCTAGCTTTTTTTCCCTCTACATATGTGTGTGTCTGTGTGAACTTAAAACAGAAAAATGTGCTTTATTCTGAAGTTCAGACATAGCACTGAGATCTAGATTGAGGCAGCATTGTCCTCTTCTGTGTTCATTCCTGTTATTTTCACTCAGATATTTATCATAGAGTATACTGAGAATTTCCTCAGAGGCTGTGGTAATTAGAGGAGTAGCAATCTCATTGGTTAGTCTTAGGAGTATTTCTGAGTATCATGACCCCACAGTTCTTTACCTTAGGTTTGCCTCTACATTTATCATGAAGCTAGTATAGAAGTCAGAGCTCCACTGCATTGCAGCCTGTTCTACTTAGGTTTCTATATCCTGTCCATCTTCATGATACCCAAGCACTTATATTGTAAATATGCTTCTACAAGTTGAACAACTTATTTTTCCTGGAGCAATAAGAGTTTCATCTGGGTTGGTAGCTTAGACATCGTTGGAGCAGGCTAGTGTTGAGGTCACAAATGTGTAGATCTCAGCCACTATGCCAGCATGAGTTTTGTCTATGTACAGTATTTTATGGTTTTATAGCATCCATTACCACTTCATCTAAAGATTAATCTCATCTGAAACATGACCTTTTTATTGGAGCAATTCCAAGCATTTCCATATGGGGTACTGAGGCTTCTTGTTGTTTCTTCTTATCTCACTTGCATCACTTTTATAGCAGTGTAAATCTGTTGTTTCACAAGATACTCCTAGTTTGCAGTAATGTGAAAATAGACTGAAGCCTGATCTGCCATCCTTAGCCTTTGCACTGCCTGCAAATTACATTTTAATTCATTTGAAGTACAAAGTAGTGGGGAGTAGGAAACATGTGAAGCATTTTTTTTTGTGGTGCAAGTGTTGTGTATATAAAAACTTCAAATTAGATATAATTTTCATAAACTATTCCAACTACTGTGATGCTTATTATTGTAACTTAAAATTTCTCTGTGGGACAAACGTGCCATATTGACTTAAGAAAATGAAGTGTTAATTTTTCATTGAGCAATGGAGTGCTGATTTGGAAAAAAGTAGTTTCCTCTGCACTTGATCAAGCAACTGAGAAATCATAGAATAAATTATCACTTAGTTCTTGAAAAACAAGTTAGGGCCAGTTTTTCTTATAAATTTTAGGAAACAACAGAATGCTTGAACTTGAAGTAAAGCAGATGAGACACACTCATGTTGTGATCATATCTGTCCATTTCTGCTACCTGTTTCATAAGGACTATTCTTATAACTATCCTTTCCTTGTTTGGATCACCCTTTAGGGGGGAAAGATCCCCAAATGAATGTTCTGTTGAAATGTCTGTTCTGCAAGTCAACAACCCATGGACTTTCTGTACATAATATTCTACTTTTTGAAAAGTTAACAAGAGCTTACATCTTGAATCTATTATGTATATAATAAACTGAAAGCTCCAGGATGCAACCTGGGGGTCTAATTTTAATATTACATATCATTGTAACTTTCTTTTTTGAACTGTTTGGAACATCTCTGAGACAGAGACTATAAACCAGTTATTTCTATCACCAATCCATTCATCTAAGCAGCCACAAATGGACAATCAAGCATAATGAATGCAGACCCTTTCTTAGAGTTTCAAGCTGAAGCAGTAGTAGATTGGATCACTGTCATATTATGCTACAAGTGCCTTGTGGTAGAATAATTTTGTGTTCATTACTTTACATGTTTGATGGTATTACAAGGTATTTGAACAACATTTCCAAATTTTATATTTCAGAAAGAATGCACTTAAGACAATTGGTGAATTCTAGGTCAATTTTTATTGATAATAATACTGAATATACATTAAAATACCATAAAACAGGTATTCATCAAAAATAGTAGATGTTCATTATTCATATCAATTGTTAGGTGTATTTTTAATATACATTTTGCCTCTTCTTTCTTCTGAGACTGTGGTTTTATGCACAGATAGCCCATAATAATGTTGTGTAGTTTAATTTTCCTCTGAGTTTTGAAAAAGGTGATTAAAAAAAGAGAATAAAATATTATTTTCTATGGCAGATTTTACTGTTTTAAAAAAGACTTGAAGTATAAAGCATGCCTCAAGCATTTGCTTGTTCAACTGCCTTGTAGGACTTTTTGGTTTTTCAGTATATATTGTGTATTAAAAATTCCATAAACACATTTCATTCATGAATCACTTTGTCAGTGGAATTGTAAATTACAAGTATGAATTTTTAAAGTTAGTAAAAAACCTGTTACCTTAATATTTTCTCAGTTGAGCACACTTGAGCAAAAAGGTCTAGGATTATTATTTGGCTGTTCAGCTATCTGGTGGAACCATTCTGTTCTGTTTGCAGTCCCAGGAAAAGATGTGATTGTGAGTCCCATTTTTTTTGCCTACTTTACCTTTTTTGTGAGTCCCATTTTTTGCCTACTTTATCTTTTTTCCCATTGCATAAATATTTAACTGGAAAGGGCCCTAATTACAAAGTCTTCCTCCTTCCCTTTCTAGTGCAGAATTGTTTTGCAGGAACCTGACCCCCTGTACTCCGATGGGAGAACACAGATCACAAGGATTCACAGGACCATAATCTAAAGGGTGTTCTCAGTTTATATTCCCAAATGGTGACATATCTTTTTACCCATAAGAGATACTCATTCTTTGCAAAACAACTGACACTCTTGCTGTGTTTTTCCTGTAATGCTTATGATCCCCAATGCCATCCCTATTTTCAGAAGACTATGCTATTACTACCTGGCTCTTTCTGAAAAAAAATCCAAACCCTGAAACCAGACAACCCACCGTCTGAGGTGCGTTGAAGCTAATTTAATGCCTATTTGAATTTTTCTTCTCCATACACACTACATGAGTTTTAGCAGTACACTATATATACATTTCAGTATGTGCAAGAGTATTCTAATCTTGAAAAGTGCTGCTGCTCATTTTTGTCTCTCTGCATCTTAATTTTGTCTGCTACAGAAACATGTTTTCTTGAATGCTTTATTTTTTCCTCATTTAATTTCAGTAAAACTTCTTTCATATGTAAGGACTCAAAATGTAAGGATCTGTTTTCAGATTCTGACTGAGATGCTAGCTGAACAGTAACATCTTTACCTTTCTTTTGAAACATTATTCCCTTTTTTGAAATTGGCAAGGAGCCCAGAAGTTTTCTTGATCAAAGGCAGATTCACAATTTTTTAACCTACTTTCATGTCAATTTATTTTTGTAATCATAAAATAAAGCAAAATATTTTCCACCATTTAATCTAAAAGATAGCATTTTTTACAAAATCATTTTAGAGCATTTTGAATATAAATTTGCTATTAATGACAGAAAAATAAATACACTTAAAGTCATATCCTTTAGGCAAATGGTAAGCAAATTAGTGGGTGATGCAAAATCCACTAAGGATCCTGATGACTTCAAAGAGTTATGAATTATGTTTCAATAAAGAATTTTTACAAGAAAAAGACAGAAGAGAGGGAAAAAGTAGGTATCTGTAGAAGTATAAATTGCATCACAGTCCAATGTTCAGGCACAGTGATTGTCAAATTTGGCCAAATTTGAGCAAAAAAAAGTCTTGCTGATGCTTGATAAAGGTATATCTTATGATCTACATTTCTCTTTAAAATTCTGAATTTTGTAGTCTAAAACATGCATTTCCACAAATGCTTTTTTCCGCAGGTAGCTTTTGTATAGTGCCTTCCTGCTTTTGTATCCAGATTATTGCTTCCTGGAATTCTGTGTAAAATCCAAAGGAAGCTGTTAATGGAAAATCAGATCTAGAAAACTGCAGAGAGAAACCCCTTATCAGATGATAGAATATTCCCAAATATGAAGGAAAAAAGAACTGAATACTTTCAGAATAAGAATCCAATACTCAAAAGTGTAGTTGAAAGTTGAGGTGCAGAAACATTTGTTATTAGAACATGAAATACCCAGGGGGATTTTTAATATTGCCGATTCTCTTCCCATACTAGTGTGAACTGAGGAGGAGATCGGGCTCAGTGCAGGGCAGTAGGGTAAGGCAGCAGAAGGGCAGGTGTCAGCAGGTGGTGCCCTTGTCCACTGTGGGTCAAGTTCCTGTTGCTTTGTGTGTGAGCAATGTTTTTACTCCTGGGAGGACAGACAGAACTGCTTTAGTTTGGTGTTATTCATGGAGAAATTTCCCATTTCAATGAGTTTCTAATAAGTGAACAATCCCAAGAAGAATATGCTTTCCAGGAGCCACTCGTAAGTGTTGAGGTTCAGGGTGGAAAAACAAAAGATTATTTGCACATTACATAGTTACATTTATTTTTAGTCCAGTTAGATGAGGGGATAATGCTAAAAAGTAACACTGGTTTAGGTAGAAGGAACAATGGAAGCCTAAGGTATCTGTCTGTTTTTAGCAGATTGATGCCATTGAATATTTGCAATGGCTCTTTCAGGGCTCAGTCTTTTGAAGCACTGTAATTAAGCTATGCAAAAAATAACAATGCCTTCCATGAACAATGTTCTGCAAGAAGCCTAGAGAATTATTCTATGAAATTTCGTAGTTCTTAACTTACTCATCAATCATATGACTTCAACAGTATTCATCAGACATAGCCATAACCAGGAAGACCTTAGAAATGCATTAGAGGAAATAAATATGATGAAGAACCTGTTTACTAAAATTGTGCTAATGGAAAAGAGCAAGAACATATTGTGTTGGTTTAAAGGGAAACCAGCAGGAGAAATGAACTCAACACGAGAGAGACTATAAGTCAGAGCTACAATTTAATAACAATATTACAATAATTACAACGGCACCAGGAGAAACTGGTTTAACTCACCAAACCAAGCAGTATAACCCAGTGTCCTGGGGCACAAACCCTAAAGGGTTTGCCAGCCTTTGTGCTGAGACCTGTGTGGTTCCCCCAAGTCCAAAGCAAAAGGAAGTGAAAAACCTGTTGGTGCAGGTGATGGCTGTAGTCTGGTCAAGAGTGGCGGTTGTAGTCTAGTCAAGAGCGGTGGTCTCCTCTTGTCGAGATCCTACTGCTCCTCTGGATCCAACAAGTGGTTCCTGAGGTCTTCTTACCCACCACTTATGTACCCTCAGGGAGCACCCAGTCCCTCCCCCAGGGAGGGGACTCACACAATGGGTGATTAACTCTGGGAGTCATGGGGTATCCCTGAACTGTTGATGGCCCATTAGCAGCCACACCCCCTCAGGCTGGGTGTGAAGGTGCTAATGATTCCCTGGGCAGCTGCTGCTAATGGTCCATTGTCCTTGGGAAATTAATAGAGGGGATAGAATACACAGCTTTGATCACCCCCACACAGTGATAACTAGTCCCACCTGCTGAACTAGGACACATATATAATATGATTATATATCTACTCAGATGTCAGCTAAATAGCAGGTCAAGCTACAATGTCTCTGTCAAAAAAACTAAAGTTCATTTTTTAAAATTATTTTATTTAAACATAGTGACTTTGAACACAGTTCTAAAATTTTCAGCTCTGCTAGTGTAAAATCTATGGAAAAGACTTGCATCCAAAAAAAACTTCTGATCCTTTTAGATTTTTGTTTATGAATGCTGTAGTGCTTCACTAACTCTTACTTTCAACCTGTATTAAGAGACTTTATTATTCTTAGGAAATCAACTTTTTTCTTAAGATTCTTAGCAAACTAGAAATTCACTGAACTCTGCAGAATATTACATAATAGATGTCTAGAAACTCAATTTTACTCAAGGGGATACCTAGGCAAATTCATTGAACAGAAATTCACTTGTGTTTGTAAGTACATAGAAAAAGCAATCTGCTTCATAAAATCTGTGAACTGAAAATAGATGGAAGATGAGACATTATTAAGGGAAAGCATCAAATATGTTTGCTCTGTTTTTACTTTTTTATGCAGTCAGTAATGGCCACAAGATCCTTGGCTAGATGTATCTTTAATCTGACACAATGAATTCTTAAGTCTTTATGTCACATCAAAAGCAATGGAGCATGAGATTTCTGTGTTTTGTGTAGATGCATCAAGCCTGTGTGCTATGGGAACATTAAAAAAAGTAATTATGGTCAGTATAGCCAGAAACAATACTATTATTACTAACCCTTTGTTGGTAATTTAGTATCTGTTGAGAGCATCACAGAGGAGAAGGACTTTGCAATGGGCTGCAGGGAGGTGGTGCACTCATTGCCCCCGGAGATGTTTAAGGAAAAGCTGGAAGTGGCGCTTAGTACCATGCTCTAGTTGACATGATGGTGTTAGGTCGTAAGTTTGACTCAATGATCTCACAGGTCTTTTCTAATCCAATGGACTCTTTGATTCTATGATTTTGTGACTTGGGGGTGTTTGTTGACAAGAAGCTTAACATGAGCCAGAAACGTGCACTGACAGCCCAGAAAGTCAAAGAAACATGGGCAGCAGGTCAAGTAAGATGGTTGTGGCCCTCTACTCAGCTCTCATGAGACCCCACCTGGAGTACTGCATCCAGCTCTGGGACCCCCAATGTAAGAAGGGGGTTGAAACTAGATGGTCTTTAAAACCCTTTCCAAACCAAAATGTTCCGTTATTCTATGATACTAGATCCAAGTAAAACTTGCCAGTTAATTCTTTTATCTTATTAGCTGTTTTTCTATTTTCCATGAAAATCATTTCTAAAAATATGTTTGCCTTTGTTAAGTGAAAGCTCTACAGTACCACTTGATGGGTTGCAATAGCTGTACTGTATTTGTTATGCTTTGGAAAAAGTGTAACAGAAAAAATAATGCCTTAATTCTTTATCTGAAATAGATCTAGAACAAAGGCAGTTCTACTTCAAAAGAATGTCTGATCTTGTTTTTACATATTGAAAAAAAGTCCTTGAACCTTCAAAATATTTTCTAAATAATGTCATTTCAGAGAATGACAAAAGTTAATGACATCATTTCCACCTTTTTAAAAAAGATGCTATAGAGGACTATTTACCTTCCTTGGTTGTTTTTGTTGGGTTTTCTTTTTTGTTTTTGGGGTTTCTTTTGGTTTGTTGTGACTTTTTTTTTGTTTAATTTGTTTTTTTATAATCTTGAGAAGGAGGTAATTGTTGGGTTTTCTTTTTTGTTTTTGGGGTTTCTTTTGGTTTGTTGTGACTTTTTTTTTGTTTAATTTGTTTTTTTATAATCTTGAGAAGGAGGTAAAGACATTTTTGAAAAAAGTCTCTATCCCTAAAAATCCAGTACTGCACAGGAGTCATAGAAGAGCCTTCAAATCAGAGGAATTTGATAATTGAGTATCAAATGGTAAAAATTTCTTTTTTATCCCATCCTACTCACACTGAACTCAATGTCATAATTTCCACTGAACCTTGATTTTATCTGTTGCGTGAAGATAAGGACATGCAAAAGTCATTGCAAGGTTAAGCATATAGAAAATGCGTAGGAACTAATAATCTGTTTTTAGAAGAAACTGAATACATAATTTTAGCAAAATAGAAGTCAGAATATGAACCTAATACATTACAGTATTGATTTCAGTAAAATATCAGGAAGGAAAAAAATCCCCTTTTTTATGGGATATGTGAAATTTAGTGACAGTTGGGAATATAGTTTATGTTTTTGTGATTGATAAAAATTAAGGTTTAAAGTTAAATAATTGCAAGAGAATACGCTACAAACAAACACAAAACTGGGGAAAAACCCCCAAAAAACGTTTCAGGTTCTGTATAAGCTTATACAGAAGGATATAAAAATTAACCTGCAGAGACAAATTTCATTCTTATTTATGGACCATTACCTAGCTGAAACAGTACAAGTCACTGGGTCCTGTACTAACTGCGGCCAAATTTGAATTCTAGAGCTGTCATATCACTGGCATGATACTATGAAGCTTTTACACTAAGTAGTGGTCGGTCTGCCTCTGCCCCTTCAGGCTCTCCTGAATTACTTGATTTCTCTGTCTTCATGGTCACAATCAAAGCTTATCACATAGAAATGTAAAATGAGTCAACAATATTGAAAAATGGTGAAAACACTGAACATCTCCCGCCTGTCTTTGAAACTTAGGAAAAGAGAAGAAAATTACTTAATACTTACAAGTCAGAATGACAGATTCCCAATACAGAAACAAGAGAATGAGAAGTAAGCAAAGTAATTTTTTTTCAGTCAAACTTCTTCCGTTCTTAAATTGGCTTTGAAACTATTTTATTTGATTCTTGTTACTCAATAGGATTTTAAACTTCTTCTATAAGGGGAAAATAGATTATGGAAAGAAGTAGATCTTTCTCATTGGCCATATATAGGTTACATAGTGACATATGCCCAAAGCTAAACAAGTCCCACATGGTTGTAAGTAAAAGCTTATATTACTACTTTGAAGTTGAGAGTGTGAGTATCTAAAGCACCTCTGGACCTGCTTCATGCTTCTGAGTTTAAGTAAAATACTCCCACATAACTACCAAAAAAAAAAAGAAAAAAAAAAACAAAAAAAAAAAAAGAAAAAAACCCCAGTAAGTTCAACCTTCAATTTATCATGTAAAATTTAGATTTAAGACATAAAAAGTTGCATCTACAGTATGCCTAAGAGTTTATAATATATCTTGTAAACTGCAAGCTCAATAGGCAACTGAGGAAGAAGAGATTTGAGAATGCGGAAGATTCAAGCCGTAGCAAAACATATATTGAACTAATAAATGAATTAAGGACTTTGATATTAAATATGTGATGCACTCTGTTGCATTTATAATTTAATGTGGTTACAAGCCTGTAAACTCACTTGTATTTTAGTTTTAGAGAGGAGAGAGCATTTTTATGTTCTGTATAAGAACTCCTTTGGCATGAGCAGAGCTTGTATGAGGTCTTACAAACAGTAAATTTTTTCAGCATTGAGTAGCAAAATAGGCATAAATAAAGGTTTTGAAACAGAAGAAGACATTGAGAAATCAGTTTTTTAATTAAGAGTAATATGAAAAGCAGGAAACAAAGTTCTCAGTTTTGATTACATGTGATCATTTTTTTGCCTCCTACAATTGATTTCTAAGACAGAAGGGAATACTTGTGTTTTGGATGGATGAAGAAATGATATTGTCTAACCCATGAGGAAAAACATTGTTATCAGGAAAGGATAAAAGGTTGATGTATCTGTGAAATGCAATACAACAATTCTATAAGAATATCAAGTTCATAGAGATTTGGTGACATAAATTTGTTTTTATGTGTCTCCTATCTTTTTTGGGGGGAAAAAAAGTATAAATATATGTAATCTTTGTAAGGGAATTAATTATTAATTAATTTTATTTCAGTTAGAGCTCAAAATTTAATTTGAAGAGCCAAAGCTCTCAAATAATCTAGGTTTGGTTGTGCACATCATGACACTTGTTTCACGGTCCAACTCAAAATAACAAAGTTGAACTCAAGAAATGCTTCTGCAACTTCCTTTTTGGATTAAATTAACTGTAATAATTTTTATAGTCAGATAAGGCCATTGTGATCACTGCATTAGACCGTGTACCTGACAAAAAGTAAAGGGACTATTCTGAAGTAGTTCTGGTTTAAATTTGGGTGCGCAATATAAGTTCTTTCTATTCTACTTGAAGAGCCATCAATTAAGATTACATCACAGTCTTTATAATATCTATTGACAGGTTTGTTACATTTTTAGTATGAATGGAGTTCTCACCAAACTTTAACTTATATGTATATCTACAAGTCAGCAACAGCAGAGAGTGATAGACTCTTCAGACCACAATTCAGTTATCTAAGATGAAAAAAGTAGCATGATAGAAATGTTCACAGCTACCCACGGACTGTAAAAGGAGTCAAGCCAAGTATTAATACTATAGAAGTCTGCATCTGAATCCCATACAACTTTTCTGTCATCAGTTTTGAACATTTGGAAGTTGTCTTATTTCCGCTGAGCTCTGTGGAAGAGTTTATCATCTGTATACATTAGCCGGGTAGACATTGCAGTACTCACTATGATCAAATGAGTCATCAGTTAATAGAGTCTCTTTGAAAAGTTAAATGGATGATGTGCTCCTGGAGTTTTTCACCATGAAGTATATTTTTCAAACCCCAATCACTCTTGCGTCCATTCCAAGAATTCACCTTCATTTTCAGCATTAAACTTGAGTTATGTGCAGCAGAACTGTATCCAATATTCTTCTTCCAGAGACAAGATTGCAAGTAACATAACGCATGTAACTGTGATTCCTAGGTATGTATTAAAGAATCATACTGTCTTTTTGTCCACAGCAATAAGCTGTGAGGTATTCAGCTGTTTTTTCTGTACTAGAAGTTTTGTTTAATTTCAAGCAATTAAGGCAAGGATTAAGTGAAACCAGAATAAGAAAATCATTCCAATGAACTGATGCTGTGAAAATCAAGGTTTCATGAGATTTAAAGAACTGTGGAAGCATGCTGTTAGTGGCATTGAATATTTTCATTGTGCCTTTAAAATACCTGTTGTAGGTTTACTTGAGCTTTACAGAAGCTTCAAGTAAGACAGTTGAAAAGCATCTGTATTTCACAAAGTTGTCAAAATTGAGATGATGAAACAACGGAATATCATGTGCACTGAGAAACGTCATCCTAGTTAATCCAAAAAAATTGTGTGCATTGCATATTGTGTGAAAGACTAAGCAAAGTAGATAGTCTTAAGTCTTTATCTCAACCTGATACATGCTGGAGTAGGGGCTTAGTAAGGTTCTTGACAGGCTTGAGATATGGACCTACATGAACCTCATGAAGTTCAGCAAGGCCAAGTGGAGGTCCTGCACCTCAGTCAGGGCAATCCCAAGCACAAGTACAGGATGGGTGGAAAATGGCTCGAGACCTGGAGAGAATAACTTGGGGGTGTTTATTGACAAAAAGATCAATGTGACCTGGTAATGTGCACTTACAGCCCCAAAAGCTGACTATATCCCAGGCTGCACCAAAAGACGCATGGCCAGCAGGTTGAGGGAGATGATTCTTCTCCTCTGCTCCAAGGAGACCCCACATCCAGTACTGGGGATCCCAGCACAAGACATTGACCTACTGGAGTGAGTCTAGAGGAGAGCCACTAAGACTACAGGGATGGAGCACCTCTCCTATGAAAAAAGGGTGAGAAAGTTGATGCTGTTCAGCCTGGAGAAGACTTCAGAGAACCCTTAGAGCAGCCTTTCAGGGCCTAAAAGTGGCCAACAAGAAAGCTGGAAAGGGACTTTTCACAAGGGCATGTAGTGACAGGACAGGGGAGGATGGCCTTAAGGTGAAGAAAAATAGGTTTATATTAGATGCAAGGAAGAAATTGTTTATAATAAGGATAACGAGGCACTGGAACAGGTTTCCCAGAGAAATTGTGGGTGCCCTATCCCCAGAGGTAGTCAAGGTATTGTTGTTTTCCTAGTTAAGGAATTTCAGGGTTTGAAGTAGATTTTGTTCTTTGGCAGTTATTTTTTATTTGCATAAGTGCTTGTTATTATGGGCTGGTATTCAGAACTCCGTTACCTTCAGAAACCCCTCAGAAATCACCTCAGCTGGAGCTTCTAAACACAGGTGAGCCCTTAGCTAGTTTTCTGTTCTGGATGAGCTGTGTTTCTTGTCTTTGCAATAAATTGTTATGAAAAATCTGTCTTTGAGGAATAAATGTCACATGAAAATTCATCTCTGCTAGTGTGATAATTTAAAAATAATAGTAACAGATACGTATGTATACATATGGCTGCTTCTGTAGAACTGTATGACAGGATGGCCATCTTGGCTAACCTTACTGATCATGTACTGAGAAATGTAAGGACTAACAGTTGTGCACCTCAGAAAGTTGAAGGAAGGTGAGAAATGAGAGCTCAACCTTACACTCCTTCCTCTTACAGAAATCTGTATTAGACTTGTTATTGAGCTCCATGTCACCTCATCACCCTATTGTCTTATATTTTCATGAGGTTTAAATGGTCCCCAATACCCATACCTATGCAGTTCCTCTGTCAGTTCTGAGACTCAACTCTTCTTTGAAAGATTATCCATAAGCTACTTATAATGCAAGATCCATGATTAATACCAGATAATAGCATTATTGTGGGACGCCAATACTGATGGTTGTTTCTCAGCTTTCAGGTAGTGTGTGATAGTAAAACATTTTGCTGAATCCGCAGCAATATTCTGTCTAAAGAAACTAAAACAGTGTTGTGTACAGCCTTGCTTGAAAGACTGAGCATCAGTCCTGAAGATGCCATTTGCCTTCAACCTGAGTGTGTTATTCTTAACTAGATAAAGTTTTAGCACACAAGCATGAGATAATCTTACAAATACTCATCTGGATCAGCTCTGCTCTTTCTGTTGTTGCACCTAAAGGCAAGCTGTTCCCTGTCCTTGGTGAAGAATTGTTTTCAAGTACCAGAGCAGGGAAATTACAAAGTTATGATATATCCAACACTAACGATTCAGTCTTGCTTGCTTTTTTCCTCAGGCAGACTCTATGGAAAGGAAACAATTCAGTAACAACTGTTTTCTGAAGGAGTAGTGGTAATCAGCTCAAGGCCATCCAGAGTATATTGTCAGAAATATTATCCATTGATCATAATGTGCAACTCTATTCTGGATGTCTGGCTACAAGAAGGTCTTTAACAGAAATGACATTGACACAATGCAGTACTTTGCCCCTACGTCATGTGGCATCCCTTCACTCTACTTCATAGTGGAAAGTAACTGTTCTTATACAGCTGTCATGCAATAACAGAGCAAAGTAGTGACTGCTACTCTTTGGTGAATCTAGGCAGTTCATGCTTTGCAATGACTTAAATTGACAGGCCTGAGGAGACTGCATTTTGTGCCTGTTTTATGGTGCATGTAATTAAAGATTTCACTGGATAAATGGCATTCCCAAACAAATGCATATTTTCCAGCTTTTTAAATAAATGAAAGTGAGACATTTTTTTGGCATAAGGAACAACTGCTCATAGATGTCAATTACTCTTTTTCTGTCTTAAAAAAATAATTATTCTATATTGAAAAGCCATTTCAATGTAGCATTAATTAATATTTCAGTGCTTTACACTGGAAAACAGATCAGGAAAAGGGTTTTTTTGTTCATTGACATCTGGTTAAACAGAGCTACATGGAACCTTCTGACATTATCAATTGAAAGATCTGAAAGGAAAGCTGTTCTATACAATAGCCTCCTTCATGTATTTCTGCAACTGTTCTGTTCCAGCTTGTTACAAAATAATACAGCTTGTGCTTGTTATTTTTTATCTTTAAAAACAAGCTATAGTTAGAATACATGAGCTATTTTTCATTGGTTTTAGAGACAGCTATAATCCATTTGCTTATGTTTGCAGGATTTCTGAAGCCTTTGTGGACTAAGCTGGTCTTGCCTCATTGAAATGTTAGTTTGCCCACTGAGTAAATCAATCTTATACTTCTTTATGAACTCAGCCGCAGTGAGTCATCGTTTATTTCCATGAAAATCCAGTTACCATCACCACAAATGTGTTTGTGCCTTCCAGATGAACAGCAGTTCTTAATTTTGTTCTGTAGGTTGTTTTCCTTATAAGAAAACTTCTCAGTGAGTATGGAATACAAACTTTCTGATCACTGCATAGTATAGAATGAGCCTGAGGATATTTTTCCTCAACTAGTGAATTCCTAGTAGGAGTTTCTGCTTTTCCTCACACCCTAATTTATGGCTAGTCATTCAGGTACTGCAACTTTCTATGATGGCAGGCACATCCAAAAGGGCAGCCAAGGTCAAGGGCCCAAGCTTAGCTAAAGTTAAAGCTCCTCTTCATGATGCTATCTCCTTCTTACACAAAGAGGCACATGCATACATAGCCTTATGCAAAACAGCATTGCATACTTATTTTTGATTTCATATTCTGAAATTTTAAGCAGTACCTTAAGCAGTTAAATATATAATGCCAATATTAATTCTACTAATTAAAAAGAAACACAATATAAGAGATAAAAAGCTATTTTTAATGAAATATATCTTGTAGAGTTTAAATGTGTCATTATGTATGAAAGTGGAGGAATAACACAGGCAAACAAATATTTGCATCAGTAAAACAGAAAAAAATGATAGCAAATTGAAAATCTGTCAATAAATCCCTTAATGAATAAACATTTGACTAAATTAGTTATTGAATTAGGCTTTGAAGATAATGAAAACAGTTTCCGATCAAGAAAAGAGTTTAGTCCTGCCAGTAAAGTTGATGAATGTCGTGGAATCTGATAAATTTCACTGAGGTTTTATATTCTCATCTAAGTGAAATATATACATGTTAACATAAAGCAAGACAGTATGTCTTGGAAAACACATGGGAGAATAAACCCCTCTCCCTGTTTTTGGCTATGCATTGCTTATACATCTGGAATACTGCAATTCCCTGAATTAATTTTCAATGTCTTTACAAATTTGAGTGTTTCTTGAAATACTTTTAGTACTGTTTTATTTGGTATGGTTTTGCATGAAAATTCAATTTATTTATTTAATTTTTTTCCTACATGTTTTCATTGCAGAGTTGGTAAATTCATATCACAGAAATTACTACAGGAAGTTAAATATTTGAGTAGCATCAAGTTAGTCAAAGATCCAGTTTATCTGTCAATATGTCCACTAATTCATAAACATTGTGCTGTTGTAGCATAATGAGAAACAAAAACTATTAGGAAAACGATGAAATTACATTTGTTAAGTCCTTTCTCACACTCGTCCCTAAAAGATTAAAATCCCTGGACACTGTTAATGTCTGTAATGACAAAAA
The DNA here is from genome assembly GCF_047495875.1 of Pithys albifrons albifrons. Classification (NCBI taxonomy): domain Eukaryota; kingdom Metazoa; phylum Chordata; class Aves; order Passeriformes; family Thamnophilidae; genus Pithys; species Pithys albifrons. The sequence continues at coordinate 78,250,742 of NC_092460.1, forward strand.
TGCAAATAATGTTGATGTATTTTTTTAAACAATGTAAATTCCCTGTATAAGCCAGGTAGTCAACGGACATTTTTCTGTCTTCAGCAGGTGAAATAAATCAGATTTTCTATTTATGTTGCTCCAGGTACAGAACAGTAAAATTACTACAGCTCTTTATGCTCCATATTAACAGTGAATGGTGCGTGCAGCATCTGTTTTACATTTAGAGCCTGTGACTTGCTTTAATATGGAAGCTGTGGCATTCATACATTGTCATATTGCTCAGGAGTTACACTACTGTCATTTCTCTGCTTTAGTCATACACCACAGTCCTACTCTGCTAAGGCCTGAACTGCAGCACAGATAAAAGTAACTTTTGGTGATAAACTATGCCTTTCCTGGTGCATTTCTCACGTTTACCTATCCTTTAGTTCTGCAGATACAGTAAATGTATGGATTTAGAAGCCTTGCCATAATTTTTTCCTGCTACTGCAACGGAAGGTCAAAAGCCTTGCTGATATTGCCAATACAGAAAAACCATGAAAATTCACTTTTAAGGCCCCAAAGAACTTTGAGGAAAATGGGCATTCAAATCCTACCCTGCAATGCTGGCCCTGCAGGTATTACAGAAACAGTCTTCATGTTATTAAACAAGAAAACCTAGCTTGGTAGCCCCTTTTTTCAACCCATCTGTGTGTTTGCCTCATTGAAGACTGAGTGTAGGCATCACATTTGGCTCAGGGATAATACAGATTGCTGAATATACCTAAAGAATGAGTCTTCATTTGACTGCAAATGATAAGTTTACCAGTGCTAGATTTCCCTTTTTTGAGAGAAGCTGAATGTGATTGATCTGTCAAGTCAAATGCCTGGGCTTATCAGTAACTCTAGGGTAAAATATAATACACAAAGTAATCAGTAGCTGTTTAAAACTTCATCATCCTGTCCTTGTACCATACCTTGAACAACAGTAATTGTATGTTGAATCAAGGATTTCAGAATTCTTCAGATTTTCATAAATCAAATTGATTGATTTTTAAGATTTTTATTTTTTTTATAGCTGTCAGAGAAGTGTGCTTCCAGTTGAGTAAAATGCTGAGCAAGACCATGATTCATGAAATATGGTCAAGTTTAATTTTTCCTTTATCCCCATACTTCTTCTCCTTGAAATATGAAAAATTATGAGTATTTGAGGACCTTTAAGATGTAAATGTTGAAGGGAATTTAGAGCTCTTTTATCCAGAAGGCCACCTCTATTTGGCTACTGAAATAGGCAGTTCTTGTGTTTATCTTGATGAACTTGCAAAAGAGATAGACAGACAGACAGATAGATAGATAGATAGATAGATAGATAGATAGATGATAGATAGATAGATAGATAGATAGATAGATAGATAGATAGATAGATTTACTAAAATGCCTGAGGAACAAGAAAAATTCAGCAGAGATAAGCAATTCAACACAAAATACACAATTAATTACAGTTTTATGTTTTAGAATATCTTTGGTGAAAGAATTTATGAAACTTGGAATAACCAGTAAGGATTCAGGACTTCTTTAAGTCATTTTTACTCCTTGACTGTATTTGAAAGTTCAGAAGAACCAATTTTGTATTATAGCACTCTGGAAAATTTACCTGTCATCATATCCTGCTACAGAACCTCCCAGATTCTAACTCTGTATCAAGATAAACTGGGAAGTGTACCCTTATCTCTTTCCTATTTTGTACCAAAGAAGATACAAAAAAGCAAACGATTTGTGTGTGCTGGCCAAAGCTTTTTATCATAATCAGTGAGTCTAAAACATCTGCTTCAAGAAACGTAAAGAGGGGTTTCTTGAGGCAAGACAGAGGAAAACTGTCTTCTACTCTGGGCATCTCAGCTCTTTACATTGGCCTCCATTTCTTTGGTACTCAGACCCAGCCATTTTGCATGGTTAGAAACATTTTAGTCTAGAAAGTCCTGACTTCACTCTGCTAAAATGCAAGCCTCAATTAAGTTTCCAGAAGGATTCAACAGTAGCAGATAGACTCAGAAAACAGCAAATTTCATCAAATGTCCTTACCTTCATTCATAAATATGGGTAGCAGCGTCAGTGTCCATTTGCAAAACATTTAGGAGTGCAATGTATGTGAACCATTCTAAGAGGTCCTTCTAAGCAGACTGTTCCAGAGATGGAAGACTGGGATGGAGAGGAGTATTTAGAAGACAAGGAAGAGTAGTTTCCACTTTTCGGGTGAAGTTTCTCCAAGGGCAAGTTTCCCACTTTGCTGAATAGGTGCTCATAACAGCTAGAGTATTATGCAAAACATGCACAACATCCTCAGCAGCAATTCTTTTTAAAGTATTAAGTTCTGAGAGTTAGTTCAACTTCTTTATCAATACCCTAGATCCAAGGTAAATACTTGCTTTCTTTCCTACTGCTTGTCCACAGATACTGCCTTAGTCAGCATCCAGATACACTGAGTTGTTCTGCAGACCTGACCAAGCCTTTCATTGAACGGAATGAAGTAAATACCTCAAGAGATCTGGATGACCTTTGATAGACAAAGGTGCCTATCTCTGCCACAGCCAGGAACCTATTTTTTGGGCACTGTGAGGCTGACTTTTGTGTAGAGATCTTGCCTATGAAGGAAGGTACTGGAAATGAAATTCTTCTCCAGATGAGGTAGGTGGTTATTGACAGTTATCCACAGAGCTGGGTATTCAGTTGACTTAGGATTCTGTTGCTTGAACAGAGACCTGTAGCACCATTTTCAACCTATGACATCTTGCCTGGTAGCCATCTCCTCCTACAGGATACATCATAGCCATCTGGTTCTCCTACAGGATGCATGTCTCTTTTGGGATTATGCTATGGCTTTCATCTATACATAGAAGCTCTTTCAGATGGCACTAGAGATCTGAACCATGACTGCTTTAGGTGAATAGTGTCTCTCAGCAGACATCACTGACTGCACTTATTGACTGTGCTGGAATTTTAAACACCAATTCACAAGTGTATGTACACATATGAAGTTAGATACTAGTTTTAAACCATATTCAATTCCAGTGGATTACAGTAGTCCTAAAACAGCTCAAAGGAGGACATGGGAGAACATGAGAGGACAGGGAGCTCATTTTATTTTTCCAAAGGCAGGTGTGTACTGACTCCATGTGTGATACCCTAGGCATTCCAAGGCTTCCACGCAGGGTTAACAGATAGATGTCTATGGTCTACAGGAAGCCTATTCCTTTTTTTGGAAGAGCAGATGGACAGGTCAGATGCCCTAGGCCATCTTAAACAGAACTACATGCCTATATTTAGACAACTGAATCACATTTGGAGAGTCTATAAAGAAAACTACAGTGCCAGCTGAACCTGGGAGTAACCAGAGCAGAAAATACGGAATATGTGAAGGTTGCAGTAAGGCTATGTGAAGTTGTATTAAGTCTGTACTGAAAATGTGAGGTTCAAACTGGAAATGCAATTTCCATCTAAACCAGTTACAAATACTGCATTTTTTTAAAATTAATATGCTACTTGTACTTATTTCTAAGTGCACTATCCTACTCCACAATATATGGCATAAAGCACTTACTATCTAGTTAGTCAAGAGCAGTTAAGTTTAACTTAAAATACTTCCAACCTTGAAAGTGTGGTAACACAGTGATGTAAAATGTTATGCCTCATTGCCTGTAAATCATGAAAACTACCAATTATGAAAACTGAAGATTTTCTGTACCTTCTTTTGTAGAATTTTTTGAAAGTTGCCAACTTCAGTTTGATTAGAAAAGACCTATGCATAAATATTCTTTTATAGTCTTTGGGATTCCTTTGTTGAAAACATTGCTCTTGAAATTCCACTGGGATTATTGGAAGATGAAGGTCCTGGAACATGAAAAGAAAGGTATTATTTCTCCTGTGGATAAGATGTTTAACCTGTAATGTAACAGTCGTAATATTTGGTTCACTTACAATAAATAATTTTCAAAAAAAAGTGGTTTTCCACTGTTACACGCATACATCCAACAACAAGAAACATTGATTACGAAACAGTTCACTAATGGATCCATCAAATTATCTATAAAAATACCTTGTGATTATTTTTTTCTGCTTACTTAAGACCACCATCACAAATCTGTTAAATCCTCATAAATGTGTAAGGGTATCTTCTTTTAAAAATGAGAACTTAAACTAGTGTATATTCAACAATCATTTTTTCTCAGACATAGAATTGACCTTTAATAGCCTTTGTCCATCACAGTAATTTTCTAGTTTTGTCTGTTAAGTCTCAATTAAAAAAAAAACAAACTTGGGGTTAGCATTTAAGACTTTTTAAGTACTTAGTCCTTCCTAGAAACTAAAGATTTATATTTTCAAAAAAGGACAGTTCCAAATATGCCCAAGTATATTCCCCACATATTCTAAACTAGTGAACTGGCAACTTTAGATAGAAGCAGTGTTAACCTAAAAAGGTTTACCTGAGAATAGATATTTTTCCAAAAGCAGTAATAAAGAAAAGCTAGCACATTAACACATGTCCTGGAGAAAATTAAATGAGTCGTCACGATTTATCTAATAAATAAACCCACCATCTGAAGCCAAGATAGTAAACAAAACACAGGGGAAAAAAATGACGCAATAACGAATTTTTAAAAATGAAATGCCTGTTAATGGTTGACATTGGCAGAAATTATGTGAAAGCTATTTGAATGTAGTTTGTTGGTATAATTCCCTTAAGGACCTTACAGTTCTGTAGGAATAAGTTCTGTATTATAGACTAAGTTTTAGGCACATTATTCTTAAATGTGAGCATCTTTCTGTGGAAAATATTTATTTTCTTCTATAGAAGTTTTCTTTGAAAAAAAGAATGTTAGGGTAATAATGTGAGAGTTGCAGTAGATTGTGGTGGCTAAAAACAAGGAAGCACAGCTCACAGGTGTCACACACAAAAGACAGTTTATTAAATCACTCCATGGAGAAAGGAAAAACAGGTAAAGAAGAAAGCTCTGCTCTAACTTCAAATTACACAATATATCCCCTCAATTCCCACCCATAGCCACATCTTATAGGTTGAATCACAGTGTCTATAACCTTCGTAACAGCTCTTAATTGGATGACACTTTTGGGCACATGTTCACTTTTGCCTTGAGAACCTTATCTCTTCAAAATTCCATTCCCATGGGCAGACTGACCTGAGACCTTCTTATCTTCCTTTGTTTCTGCTAGCTGTTGGTCTTTCTCACAAAACTAATCCTGCACCTGCCAGCAGACCCCAGAACCTGCCTGCAATTCCAAAAAACCTTTTTCTCAACTCAAAAATCTTTCTTTCTCTCCACAAAGAATCTTGCCACTTGCTGAACTCACTAAATTTATCTAGCTGTCACCATGACTTCCCATAAATCTACCAATTCTGAAGTTTCCCTGCAGTGTAAAGCAGTGTAAGCATTATGTTTGGTACTTCCTAAATGAAAATTCTGGCAAGGAACACTGTCATTTGCAATGCCCCGGAAGGGTCTAATCTGCAACACACCGCAAGTACTCCCACTGACATGATCAGACATTGTTGGGGCCTCAAAGGAACTCTGCTAGCAGTACCCTGTTTAATAACAGACAGAGAATTAAGTCTCATTTTCCAAAATGGATTTGTTTTGGTTTTTTTTTCTAAGAAAACAAGTAAATTCTTAGCTTTTACTTCAGATGTGTTGGTTCACCAGACTCAGGAAGAAATAGTACAATGACTCTAACATGAGGAGAATTGAAATGAACTTTTGAATTATCAGTGAGCATGTGTGTGCTGTATTTGTTTTTAAGTCTTCAGTCCTGAAAATTTTCAAATCTTTAAATCCTCCAAGCATTGGAAAATAAATACATACTCATGCTACTTTTTTGTTATGTGGAGAGTGGTATGAATCAATTTTTATGCAGATGTTAATTCCTGCATGTAAAGGTATTTGCATTTGTTTTTCAAAGCTGTTTTGGAAACTTGAATCAAAATAGAAAGATTCAGAGGAGAAATTTTCACATTGGTTAAAATCTTAGGATCACGGAAGTCCATGGGAGTTCTGCTTCAGTAGGGCTTGGATTAAATCCTATTAGCATATAATATAGTAATGTATTTCTTCTATCCTTTTCCGTAAAGCTAACTGAAAAGGAAACAACAGTCCTCTGGCCTCAGCCTGCGAGTAGTGTATGTGCAATCAATAACTGATGTTTATAGTGAATTAGCACTATTAATTTAGTAAAAATGTAGTTCAGCTACGGATTCTCTATCCAAGTTTTTTCCTATAGTAGATGAAGTTTTCTTATTATATACACATTTATCATTTGGCTCAGAACTATACAATTTCACATCCTCTTCTTTGGAAAGCTTGGGAAAACCCTAAGGTAGTCAATAGGGGTAAAGATGCAATACCTCCATTTTATGGAGGAAAATCTAGGACCTAGAAACTATGTTGCATGCTCTTGTTAGCAGGATTTGAGGCAGGTCTGGGAACTGAATATAGAGCTCTGGTGGTGTTCTCGGAGGTTAGCCTCTTGTCTGCCTGCACACAGGTGCAACTCTTGGTTCCAGTCTTTTGAATTAATCATGGCTTCTTAAAGCTGAGACAGTAATTCAAAGGTATCTTAAATACAAAAACCCTGTTCAATCTTTAATAAACCCCAACAGAAAGGAACAATTAAGCTGGTGAAGGATCTAGAGCACAAGTCTTATGAGGAGCAGCTGAGGGACCTGGGGTTGTTTAGTCTAGGGGAAAGGAAGCTGAGTGGGGACCTTATCACTCCCTGCAACTGTATAACAAACTCTACAGTTGCCACCTTATGTGAGTACTTTGTGTAATTTGCATAATCTCAGTGAACCCATTTTAGACAAAAGAAATTAAAGAAACCATTATTGAGAAAACAGGTTTTGACAATAATGACTTTTTCATGTGTGTGAATTTAATGGCATAGAATATGGCAGTGGGATTTTTCTTGTTTTATTTATGATAGGCTCAGCTACTTGTTTTCCCCAACAAAGAAACACAACCCTTATTTTTGCAAGACTTACAAAATATTGCTTATCCGTGTAGCATATGGGTAAAATAAATGCTCCTGAAGCAACTCACCTAAGGGCTACTCCAAATGATCAAACACTGCAAATAAGGTGTGCCTTTATAAAGAATTTTGCCTTAATTGCTGTTTTGTACACTACTTCTATGCAAGTGGATAAAGAAATCCTACCCTTTTCTGTATGCACAAATGAGATTTGTGTTTTCAAGTGTGAACTGCTGAGGATACCAAAGTTTATGCAGTCACAGGGCTGATTGAGGCTAAGAAAAATATGAAAGTTTGGGACAAATTTCATTCTACAGGGGTGTTCCCAAAGAATGGAAATAAACAGAAATAAAGAATTTTTTCAAAACTTTTGAGAATCTTATCAACAAAAGCATTTACTATGTCTAGAACTTCTCTAAAATATTTCTAAAGAATAATGACAGGTATCTCTCAGAGGAAGAATATTGTATTTTATTTATTTGTCTGTTGTTTGTAGATTAGCTTTAATACATGTCTTCTCTTTATTTGAGCCCGTATCTGTCTTCTCTGTGCAGGAATATCAGTTTTTACCAATTTTATCATGTCTGTTGCAGCTTTGAGTAGGAGATGCAGTCTGTTTTTCATAGTTTGTTTTGAAATACACATCTTGGTTTTGTTTTGTCTTTAAAATTCCCATGCCCACTTATCTTTAGATGAAAGAAAGCTATTCAGTTATGCAATGATATAGGTAGTATTTGGGGATGATAATTGCAAATTTTGTGAACTCTTGAAAGGCAGAAGACTGAAATTCATTTTTTTTATATTCTGGCTGCTCCAAAGTGATTAAAACAATTCTCTTGAATCTTAAATAGGTGTTTTTTTTCTGTCATGGACTGATATGGGGAGAAAAATCATATCCAGTTTCTGTCTGATGAGTTCCCACTTTTGTGTATATCCAAAGTGAATCAAGCCTTTATTTTCTAATGTGTAAGATATCCCTCTCAGAAACACCCAGTGGGACATGTCTGGAAGGAACTAGATTCCCTAGACTCTTCACTTCTAGGAATGACAGTTTATCGGAAAACATTTGTCTGAAACTGTAGTGTTGTCAGGGTCCTGAGAGTCTAAAGATGTTCTCTGGGGGCACTAGCTTTTCTTCATAGGTCTGTACTATGGGCATATACTGCGGATACACAAGAGTCCTTGGCCCAGGGAGCTTCTAACAGAACTTTTAGTGTAAATGACTATTTTGTTTTGGAATAGATAAAAAATTTGTCAAACCTGAGATATCTCCAGGGAAACACTTCACACTCAAAAAAAATCTGTTTCATTAATGAAACTGTTTTGTTTTCTCTCATTTATTTTTCTAACTGCCATACTCCTGATGTAATCGTCACTGCTTTGTGCTATTTTTTATTCTGTGATGATGTTTGTCCTAGAGACTGCAGCTGTTGACTCCACCTGTTCTCATGCAAATCACCAGTGCAGCTGAAGAAACCTTTCAGAGATTTGATTTACTCTGCTTCCCTTTACCTTTTTTAAAAAGGGGGTTAAATTGCACTAACACCCATTTTAGACTACACTCTACCTATCTTTGTCCATACATGCTGTAAAACAACAGTTAGGTGGATAGTGAGAACGCCATACTGAAATCTCTGATGAAAATCCTAACCCCAGATCAAGGCACTGGAAAGCCAGGCTGAATAAAGTTAAAAGGTGTACAAGTAAGCCCAGAGCTGAAAGCTGAAGTCTGAGTAGATTCTAAGCGTAGAAAAATACCGATTTCTTAGTTTGCAAAGTATGAGAAATTGAACACAAATATTTGTAACCAGAAATGTCAGAAAAATTTAATATCAGCTGGTGGTATTATGCCTGCCTAAACTGCACAACTCAGCCCAGGTGTAAACAGCTTCAGCTGTCAGTAAAGGTAACAGGAGTTGCCTCCACTTACAGGAGTTTAGTTTCTCCAAAACAAAGCAATATTACTACCCCCACTGCCCCATTTCTTTTAGTTTGGTTTTTTTTCTCCTAGCTGAAAGAGCAATAAAACAGACTTCTAAAAATGGTAAAGATGAAGGCAATGTTCAGAGGTAAATATGATGAAAGATGAAAATAATATTTATTATATTAAAATATAGCTGAGCCACACAAAGTATTGAAATTCATATCACAGTTCAGTTACTGGTTCTATAAATTCATTAATAATTCATCTAAGAAAAATTTACAAACTTTAGAACTTCGCTATGAGAAATCCAGCATTTTAGTGGACCAATGGCTCCTTGGTTTCTAAACATTACTTAATGCATCAAAGGAACCACTTAGATTGTGTCTCATTTGCCTCAGTGCCATTGTTTGATATTTCACTTCTGATGTAGATGAGTCTTATTTTTTATGTTTAGCCAAAAAGTCAAAAGTATATACACTGAAGGCAAAAAGAGCCTTTAATTTTAGGGAGACCATTAACTCTCAGTTTATATTTCTAAATCAAGTGGTTACGTATGTCAGTGTTTCAATGCTACCTCTTTCCCTAGTTTAACAGTATAGAGCCCCAGAATCCTGCTTGTTTCTAGCTGAGGGATATGTGAGAAATAGCTTTTGCTGCTAATGCACTGAAGATTTTTATTCTACATGCTTACAGTAAAAATGGTGTTCACATATTCCTCTTTGATTACTATTAAGAATACTAAGTGATGGAGGTTTTTCTTACTTGTTTGTTTAATGCCAAATTTCTCTCTTGGAAAGATGCAGCAGGAAATCTGCTCCCCTAAACTATCTATTCCGGGTATTGATCATAGGTAGGGACAAACACCACTTTCCTAAACTGAGTGAGTCAGGCTCAAATTTTTACCATTTAATATTAGAAATTTAACTGGTTTAAGTAGTTGCCTTATGCTTCTTCCATAGCCAGTGGAGAAGGGCTGAAAGTCCTTGGGATTCGTAGTACTTCTCTCTTTTTTGGAGTGAAGCAAGATTGTAAAATGGCTACGTTTCTAATTTGCATATGCCTAGAATAAATGAATAATGCTAAGGATTCAGTGGTTAATGGAGAGATTAATGGATACAGAACTAAGTGAAAAAATTGAAATGGAGTTAGGATTACATGAAAATAGATTTCTACTTCTTTTAGGGTGAAAAAGAATGTGATAAATTATATTACCCTCTATTAAGATACCATTGATCTGCAGTTCTGTGGTTAACAGATCATCTGTAGGCTTCATGCTGCGTCTGTTACCAAGACAGCATTAACATTTACAAGGCTTTAACAAAAACTTGGCTGTCCATCATTTGGTCCACTTACATTTATCATCTTTGCTTTCTGAACCGATACTTGTTAGTTATTAACTGCCATGAATGGCTGTCAGGTTATATACTAGACTCCTCCCTCCCTTTTAAAAATTCTACTTGTAACTTCAATAGGACAAGTATTCATTTTAAAGCTAATTTAAAGTTAATTTATCCTTTGATTTTTTTTTCCCAGTACGAGAGCCAAATTACTGTATTTAATTTAATATTTAATTAACATGGGTTTAAAGTTTGGTGTTTTAGAAAGTGAAGTTTTTAGAAACAGAAGAGTATGAATTTAGAATGTTAAAGAACTACTAGACTATATCCTTCAGGGAACTTCTGTAACTATACAAGATTCACATTCAATGCATTAGCAGACAAAACCAAATTTGAATATATAACAGGATATTTATATACATCCATATAAACAGTGTTATCTTGATTAGAATAATTCTCATTTAAAGTACGTTACTGAACTTGCTAGTGGAGTTCTTAGACTATTACTATTATAATTCTTTATTATTATGGTTCTTAAACTGTAGTTCTTAAACTAATATTGTATACAGTAACAAAATTAAATATATCACATTGTCATATTCAATGCTGAGACTTTGCTCACATTCACATTTGTTCACATTCAATCCTCTCCTTTCAAAAGATGAAAATAGATTTTAAAATTGTTTTTATAAGCATTTAAGCAGTTATTCTTCTTTGCCTACTTTATGACATTGAAGCAATTTGATTTCAGAAGAATGCACATGCACATATCTATTCGGTTTGCTTGCGTGTGTCAATATATACACATAACTTTATAGGAAGAACAACTTCAATGTAGATGTGAATGTCTTTATTACAGAATTCTAATACTCGATTTAACAAAGAGAATATATCTTCATGTTCTGCTTTTAAATGTATAAATGCATTTGCCATTCTTAAAGGTATTTTCTTCTTTTTCTAGTATATCTCAATTGTTATCAAGTGTAAAAATACCTGTCTCCTCCTTACTACTTTCCCTAAATCTGATGAGAAATATTTTCAATCTTCATAGCTCAAAGTACTTGTTGAGAATCAGGATACTCTCTTAGTCAATGAAAATGGGGATTTAGCACTGTTGTTTACTTATCACTTGGAGTCTCAGACCTGCATCCTACCAGTTCAGGTGCAAGATGACAAAAGTTGTAAGGTAGTTTATTAAAGCAGATGTGTTACTTTATGGCCACAAAATCCAGAGAAGCTTTATATTCATACTAGAGACTGGAAGAGACTAAAATTTTAACTTTAGTGCTACAAAGGTTATGTAGGTCTCAGTTGAAACCACACACAAAACTTTTTACTGAAATATTTACTAATTAGTTGGCATTTAAAAGCATGTGTTTTAATGACAATAGTGGTGAGCAAAGAGCCATAACCCTCAAGAGGAAACACTAATTAAGAAACACGACAAACTGTGCAATAGTTCTGATTAAAATTTACCTTAGATGAATATGCAAGGTGCTGTCAATGCAGAGAGCCTCTAATGTACTGAAGGTGTGCTGTAATCAGCCCCTTCACACATTTGATTTCATTACACCTTTACATTTTTAAATCAACCCTTTTATGCTTAAATAAGAATCTCCCTTACAAGTTATAAGTAGGCTCAGGAGACCCTTTTGTAAATGCATAACATTTTGAAAGCGTAGTTTGTTTAAATGCTTAATACAATTAACACAATTAGCAAGGACTTTTTTCCTCCTATTCCTCTTGTTATATAGTCAGATGTCTTCAATTTTTTGTTGTCAAGATATATTTTGTTGTCAAGTCAGCATTTATTTGCACTGTCAATAGCATGTCAAATCAACTTTATACTAGAAAAATTTAGCCAGGCCCTTCTTATGTCATGCACTTCAGGAAGATATTAATCAGACCAGGGCAACATAACTAGCTATGCCCTGTGGCTTTCAGCATTCATAAGAAAAAGGAGAATCTGCTCATTACCCATCTGACTGGGACTATAACAAAGCTCAGCTAATTAATTTAAAGTATTCTGTCAGATGCTACTGACTTACAGTTCTTTAATATGTCTTATTTTTTGGACTGTATTTTGAGTATACTGGTCATTTTTTGCTGTTTCATAAACTTATGAGAGGTTTTCGCCATATTTTGTCAAAACGTACTTTCATTGGAGTATGTATTTTCCATGGAAAATATCCCTTCCAGATTGCAAAGACATTGTTTAATAATAATTCAGAGAGATGTGAAGGAAGGCACCATCCCAACCTGTTTGAGATATTGTTCATTTGCTTTGATCATTTGCCTTTGATCATTTGCAAATTTAGACCCTGTTACTGCTAACGCTCATGGGTTTAATTCCCTTTTAGATAAGGGTTTGTAGCAGTAAAGTCTTGAAATTTTTTTTCTCTTTCCATCAAAGGCTCCAATGTTCTTCAATGAGAAATGCTAGATAAATGCAAAAGACACAGGGCTTTCCACTAGAATTTTCCTTATTTTCTACCCCTCCTCTTCCTTTCTCTTAACACTATTAGGCAGCTTGCCCAGGCTCTTTTCTACCACTACACACAATATGAGTATATACTTCCCTTGCAATCAAATACAGCTGTATGTGTCCATTCACATATTTCAAAAAGTGAGTTTCACAAGTCTGGAAATAGGAGAGACATGTGGGAGAAGGTTTCTGAGTGCCAATTTGTCACTTTCCATAAATTAACATTCCGACAGGCACTTTTAAATTGTGTTGAAACTCTGAGTAAAACCACAGATTATTGTCTAATGGAAATAAATGCGAGATGATAATCCTTTGCACAGCTGAGAAGAAGCTGTAAGAGCTAGGTATCAGCCCAAATTTTCAATAGATTGTATCTTTTCAGAGGGAAAAAAAACGAAACCAAGCAACAACAACAACAACAAAACCCAAACAAACAACCAAACAAAATCCATAAAGCTTCAAGACTGTTATGTTCTTGTTTTAAGGTAGTAATGTGCAAGTATCAAAAGCCGAGGAAGAACTGGAGACATCCCCTGATCTGATATTCTGCATAAAAGAACAGTAGGAGTTATCATAAACCTTGTGCAGAATAAGAGCAGCATGCACACCTTAAAGTTCATGAGAAATCATACTGAGAATTCAAGTCAATTCATTGGGATTATTTTGGGGAACTCGGAGGGATACACCCTTCCAAACTTAAAGTTGAGAAAACTACATGAAATATATCACTTTTGTTTCCGCTCTACCAGCTGAACAGACAGTAGAGTAAGAAACCAATTCATCCTTCTTTGCTGTGCTAAGCAGAAACAAACTAAAACCAGCTTCAGAAATGACATGTGCTTCTGACACTTCCTGGCACTTTTTTTGAAGCTTTACAGTTAGAAGTTTTAAGTATGTTTTGTCTGCTGTGTTGCTATTTGAAAGACAGCCACCACAAGGGAGGCCTGACTGGAAAACTTGTAGTGACTTCTCTTTTTCAAAGTGATCTCTGCTGCTTGTGCCTGGAGAGCTGTGCTGCAGGTAGGAGGGTCGTCTGCTGACTTCTTTCCATAACCACTACAGAAAATCCAATTTGACATCCCAAGAAAGTGGAAGTAGCAGTTAGCTCAGAGTATCTAGTCAGAGCTCTTTCAGTTTGCTACCTGTGCTGCAGATGTTATTTTCATTTTAACACGTGTATGTGAAGAATTTAAATCCATCAAAGGTATAGACACATCTCATTTCTTCCTAAAGCAAACACCTTTGGAAAATGCTAGATAGTTCCTTGAATCAATATATGATAAATATTAATGTGTTCAACAATTTGTTATCTAAAAATATCTGAAAAGATGAAAACATCGGAACTGTGCTGAGAATAGTTGGAGATCTGTCATGATATATGTGCCAATGGACGGCAAAAAGACTCCTGACCAATGTTATTGAGAAAAAAGGAAACTTCTGAGATTGAAAAACACACGAATGTAGTGAGTGATTTCTGACAGGCTTTTTTTGCACAGCAAACAGCATTTAACAACAAGACTCAGCTTCAGGTGTTAGCCTAAGTTTCAATTCATGTCCCTGATAAAAATCATTAAGTGCTTTGAAAGTTGACAATATACCTTTAAATAAAACAACTTAAAAGCTTGTTAAGCAATTATAGAATTCTGCTGAAAAATGCCTACCCATTCAGTTCATATTCAGTAATGGTTTTACAAAATATATCAAATCCTTATATTTGAATATTAAATTTTGGCAAAGAAGTATGCAAGACTTCTGAGAATATCTAGGGAAAAAAAAGGAATAAAATCACTTTTCTCTGGAAAATATCAGGTTTATAGTGGGTATTAAGTTTATATATTGGTACCGCTTGAAATATACAAGCCTTTATTTTGATTACAGATAATAAGCTGTTTCTTATGTTTTACTTTGTCTTGGTGTCTTAATATATCCTGTTACAAAACACATTATGTTCTTGTTCCTCCAGACACGCCAAATAAGCATTTCATTATCCATTTGCAAAGCCAAATTCTCTTCTGCATGAGTTTGAACCATCTAAACTTGCATAAACTAGAAATTATCACTGTAACTAGAAAACAGAATATTGATTTAGAGAGAAATATAATTACTTCTCCTCTCTAAACATTTTGGGAATATTAATTGCACACTGGTAAGGATCAATACTATACCACTTAAAAAGGATAGATAGGAGAAATGTTGTTTGACAAGCTTGTGAGAAGGAGGATAAAATGGCTATAAAAACTATATTTAAGGCCAGCCCATTTGGTTATTCCACGTGTTGATTTTGAAGAGTCCTTCCACTAGAATTTTTTCAGGAATAAACCTTTCCTAGATCATGATTTAAAGGAAATTATCTTTCTGTAGTCTTATACTTTACTCACCTAGGACATATCCTTTATTAAGTGTGTGTATCTGTGACTGGTTGCATCATGGAAAATAAAGTCATTGTTCTGTTTTGTTGATCAGTTTTGCTAAAAGGAGTTAATAAGAGCGTTTGATGACAATGATGATTTGTAGTTCTCTAAGGTGGGTGATATTTCCTTTTCTTTCTCTATTAAAGCAAATTCAGAGAAGCAAGTGTCCCCCACCACTTTGTTGTAACCTAACAGTTTGTATACATTCAAACTTTACAGTGATTTCAACAAAAAGGCGAGTCATAGGACCAGTTTAATGTTAATACGAAACAGCAACAACAGCAAAAAATGTGGGTGCTCCTGACATGAGAAGAGGATTGAATCTTGGGAAATAGCCAAGTTAGGGCTCAGTTCAGAAGTTGTAATACTTACAAAGCAGTAGAAATCCTCTTGGCACATGTTTTGAGTAGTTTTGGCACTGTTTAGCTGGAGTACTGAGTCAGAAATAGCCATGATGACGAAAGCCATGGAGCATCCTTGCAGGATCTGTAAAAATGTTGGAAATAGTTGTTTTGTTGTCTGCTGTTATCCTCAGGCATCAGAATGCTAACAAAGGCCTCCTCATTGATTAGTGTATCTTGATGTGAGTTAAGACCAGGTTCCACCTCTTTATGGGATTCCTAAAGTCCCTTTTATTTTTTCAGATTCTGAATTGCCTAAAATAAATATGTATGCATCGACAGTGAGACATTAATCTTTATTTGCTGAGAGATATATTTATATATCCTGGCTGAGTAAAGCACAATGTGTAGAAAAGTGAGACCTTGTTTCTTCTGACTCATCTGCTGTTCTCCTCAGCCAAGGGAAAGTAGGAATATTTAGGAGAGAAGGGATTGGAAACAGTTTTACCAGCAATCCAACCACCAGGGAATCTATCACGCTGAGTATCACCTGCTGGTGAGATGTTTCTCACTCCTCACGGCCACCTGGAAGGTTCAGAGGGAGGGAAGTAGATGAGATAATCCAGACCACTAAGTGTAAAACTGTAAAATGTTTTTCTCATTGCAAACATGTGCAAAGCATCAGAGAACTAGCCTTTATTTTAAGGAATTGAAGGAATACTGCGTGAAAGCACTGTGCCATTAAATCTGGTCATAATTATACATTGGAAAAGTAAATTGTATTTTTCTAGCAATCTTCTTCATTTCATTTCCATTGTAAATACTTCAAACAATGAAGCCTAATTTACTGCAGAGAATGTGAGAAAGGACATGTATTATGCTGTGCAACATCTATCTGCACACATCAGATTTCATTCACTAGCAGTAAAATAAATAGTGTTTTTTTAATTATATTGGCTGACCATAACCTTCCCCTTGTATTTAAAGTATGGCACTATCCAATGCCCAGCTGCAAGTTTCAGTTTTTAGTTTACCACTGTGCTGATGAAAATTATTCTCAGTTATACTGAAAAATAAAAAAATCAAGCCACATTCTCAGATTGCAAAGTATATCACATGTTAATAATTGTATTATATGCTTTTCTATAAATCTGTGAGTGGGATAATTTTTTGAGAGTACATAAAGGTAATTTGCTTAACAATATTTGTTTTTATAGTAGATCAAACATTGATTGAACATTCTTAACATTGTATTCTAAAAGCATTGGCATGGGGCTGAGAGCCTCCTGAACCTAACATAGTGTTAAGGTTAGCTAGTGCAGATGTGGACTAAGAGTTATTGCCAAGAAATGGCTCTTTGGGAGTCTTTGAGGTTGATGGTTAACCTTCCAGTGCACATCCTAATGCATTATATCCACATACAAATATTCGAACCCAACGCACATGACTGAGCAGCCGTGGCAGGATGCGAGATACAAACTGGAAATACAATAAAAATATGACAAAATTTTTCTTGAACATTGTGATCACAGAACAACTGATGTGTTGTTCTGTGCAGAAGCAGCTAGATTCTCAAAGCGTTTCTTACCAGTATGTGTCCATTTTGTGCATTGCTCAGTCAGCATTTTCTCTAGAGAAGTTTATATATAAATTTCTATAAATGCTAGGTTGAAGATCCAAATAAGGGGTTTCCCATAGCTTAAATGTTCTTTTTTCTCAAAATACACTTGGGATATATCTCTGGTCTGTCAAAGTATTGCTGAAGCCAAAATCCTTTCCTATGCAGAACTGAATCCTTTCAAAAAAATTTCAAGGATCTTAAAAAGATTCAGAGTGTATGTCTCAATATAAGAAGTGAAGAATTAACAGACATAATTTCTTGCCTGCTCCCTGGTCCCCTTTAAGCTGTAGATGACACATGACACTGAATTCAATAAGAGAAATGTCTGAACTTTCATCAGTATCAGACTCAACATCAAATAGCACTTCACTCTTATTTGTTGCTGAATGGTCTAAAACATAATTGCAAAGTACTCTTCTAATTAGTTTCTTTAAAATTTTGCCTTTAGCGTGTTACGTTTGGCAGCTTTGTGAAGTGTAAAAAATGTAAAAAGTGGGTAGTGTCTGGGGAAACAGCTACTTTTTTCTAATCCTAAAAAGAAACAAATGCTTGTGAGGGTCAATCTTTTAAAGTGCATGCTTCACTGAATGCAATTATTAATCATTTCCCTTCAGGAAAAATATTAAATTAAGTGTTAAAGTACAGATCTAAATAGTGTTAAGTGCCCAGAACAACTGAGTTCATAGTTTGTGCTGTATTTCAGAGTGAGGTAATTGACCTTCCACGATGCAAATGTAGAGCTGGCACTGACTGATACAAAATGACTCATTCTGTCTCAGTATTTTATCTCCTTACATTTAATTATTTATTTCTGTGTCCATCCTCAGTTGCCATGAAGGTCTCTGTCGGTGTGCTTCGGATTGGATCCTTATCTTTCTCCATTTTTTTGCAGGATGATTTCCTCTAATATGACAGCTTCCTAGTAAAGATAGGTGGAAATCAAGGCATTTTTTTCTTTTTAATGATTTAACTACCCTCTAAGCTTTAGATAAGATGATTTTCATAGGTAAACAAACAAAATCCTCTCACTGTATCAATCAGGAAAAAAATCAAAAGAAAAAGATGATAACATAGGCCTTTTTCACTGTACTTATGACACTGAAAATGACCTGTAATATTCATCCTAGTGTTTTATTATTAAAGTGCTTTCTGTAATTACATTTTAATAAGTCGACTGACGTCACTAATTAATGATTATGGCTTTTCCGAAGCAATACCCAGTTGCAGATGCCTTCTCAAAGTATCATACTGATAACATCTAAACCAGAAAAGATATTGCTGGTTTGCTGATCAGAGGAAGCAGATATGAAAAGCATTTACAGCTGAAAGGAAGCAAGGCTGGGGCATTTGGTAGGATCTAAAAACAGTAGTGTCCATTATTTCTTCCTTAAATACAATGTCTCTGTATATGTGCATGTATAAATCTGTGTACATAAAGACATGTACAGACCTATTGCTCTCCCACTCTCTCTAAGTACGTGTGTTTATCTTTGTTCAACTATTCTGAGAAATAGAGTTGCTCTGTTACTTTCAAATTATGCTATAATGAATTTGCATTGTTTTGTATATCTGACAGTATTTCACAGTGCAAGAAGTGTTGCTGAAGAACAGTGGTTTTGAAAAGTGTGATTAGGAAGAAAAGACTGCTCTGGCAGGAAGATTATGTCCTGTGTGATCAGAGCTTACAGGTTCATTCATTACTTTTTCACAAGACAGTTAGTTTTAGACAATCTTTATACAAGTTATTCTTACAGTAAAAAATGGCAAAAAAGTACTTTGTGTGAAAAATCTTTTTCTCAGCTTGCAAGAAAATTATAAAAATGTCTATTTTTTTCTGTGTGCAAATTTTTTGTCAATTGAAAAGCTTCATTCTAAATATTGAAGTGGATTTCATATATATATATAGGTGTATATATATACATATATATACATATATGTGTGTATGTGTGTATACATATATATATATATATAAACCTCAAGTATATTCCAGACCAAATTAAAAATATGAAAAGCATTTTCAGCCATCAAAAAAATCTCCATGGTACTTTAAAAGGTAACAAATGGAAAGGGAGAGAAATAGGAACTAGAAACTATTCAGCATCTTTGTTTCTTCAGGTTAGAGTTTATCCATTTTTGTTATCTAGGTTCCAGCTGCCTTAGTGAAAACAGAGATTCTTATATAATTAGTTATACAATGCAGAAAGTGGCATCTGAAGGGACTGATCAAAATTATTTATATCATCTGCTGTGACATCTCCTTCCATACAACAGCCTATTAGCAGAAATGCTCAAAGGAAATGTGGGATATGTTGTTCTGACCTCAAGTCTTAGAGAAAGCAGGAGCTTAAACATGTATCTATGACATTAATACTCAGGTTGTAGGGCTGTAGAATCTCCTTCAGTGACGTTATTGCACAATGTAGGAGAGTTTGTACAAATGATCTCCTTCAAGTCGGTGACTTGAAAACCCATTTTTCTGTATGTAAGGGGGCTGCACAGGTAAGTAACACAGTAGTATGGACTTATTTCTGCTCTTTGGTACTTACTCAGTTTTAGACATAAGGAACTAGTCCAATGAAACTCAACCCAAATCCAGTAAATTCATGTAGAAAGTTCCAGATTTGACAACTCTCTGCTGGTGATGCCTGTGTTGATGCAGCCCAGCATCTCGTTGGCTTCTTTGCTACATCGTCACACTGTTTGCTCATATTGAGCTTGTCCACAAGAGTTTCTTCTCTAAACTTCTATCTTCCTTTTTTCCCCAGCTACTGCCATAGTTTTGAGTTTTCTGTAGGACTGTTACAAGCCTTTGGTAACTTTATATATATAATTCCAACATATTCTTACGGATTTGAACTTTGTTCAGGTAACAATACCAATGTTTTAAGTGAAGGTTCTTTTAGATTTCCAGGTATTTTCAGCTGACTGTTTTTGTTAGGGCAAAGTTAAAACCATGCATCATCTCATACCTGCCAAAATTTCATATAGCGAAGATGTCCTATACATTACTAAGTCGCCCTGTGAAGTGACAGTAAAACCAGTGTTTCAAGACATGATGAGGATTCCAGCATTTTATCTTCTTGCCTCAGTGCTGTGTGTAGTTCAGAAAGAAGCAAATGTATTTCCATGAATAGTAGTTTTAGTTGCAGGTTCATGGCATCTGTTATCTACAGACTTTGGCAAAAATTTATTGCAACTCTCATACAGCTTCTTGGTTTACATCTACCCTCATTCTCTTTCTCGGGATTTTGCAGAGGACACAGCTCCTGAGGGAAAATGGGAACAAGTTCAGAGTTTTCAAGCACATGGCCGTTCCTGAGTATGTTGCTCCTAAGTCTATATCCTTAAGGGAATGATCAGTTGGAAACTGCACAACATGGCCCTTTTGTCTTGGAGTCTCTTTTCCTTGGCTTGTTTTAGCTTCTGGAGTGCATCTGTTTATATTTTTTCTTACTTTATTTTATTTTAAGACAGTCAAGATATGTTTATTGTTCTCTAAGAGCACATCAAAATCTATCTGACTAAAATACTGAGCTTCTATTTAAGTTTCACTTCTGAAAAACAGAAGAGCAAAATTTGTTATAATGCATATTTGAAGAGCTCATGGAGGAAGTTAGTCCTATTTAATTTTATTCACACACCTCACCTTCAATTCAGACTATGTCCTTGCCTTGAAAGACCCTCAAAGTTTTACCCCAAGCTATGTCTCTAATCTTATTCCCTATTGCATTCCTCTTCTCTATGTCACCAACACCTGTCTTCATTTGTCCTCAGTCACTCTCCCCAGGCTTTTTTCCATGCCTGTACATTCCAGCTTGCACTCCTTTGCCAAGTCACAATCCAACTTTCATTAAAGTATATTAACCAAAATAAAAGTAATACATTTCTTTCATCATATTTAAAGTGAGTATGGAAAGAAACAAATGAAAAGCCCATCCAAATCCTGGTCTGAAGTGGTAAGCCAGTGTCACATTTCCTTGAGTCAAAACTGCTTGGTCAGGAACATAACTAGGCAGTTAAAACTGCAGGACTTGGGAGATGATCCTTCTCACAAAAAGAAATGAGAGCAGATTTATTTAAAATCTGCTACATTGCTTAATCGGTATCACACCAGTAAGTAGTTTTAGTATTCATTTAAGTGTTTTATGTGGCTGTATTTAATATTATTTTCATAACCCATACATAACTGTATGAGTGCAGCCTGCTGAAATTACTATTCAATGAGAACAGTAATTCTCATCTACCTTTAGCAATGGCTCATTAACAGAGATCTAATTAGGGCTAGATTCTGCCATGAGGGAAGTTGACAAACCAGTAAAAACTTTACAGAATAAATAGAGGATTTTTATGTGGCTAGCATCTGCCCTGAATGATCGTGTCTGATCCTGGCCTTGGGGAGAGGTGTTTCAATTTGTTTGAGTTTTTCCTAAAATGTAAACTTAGTAGAAAGAAAAGAAAAAATAAAGTCAAAGCAAGCAAAAACATTCTCTACCCACAGCTTTCTGAGCTGCTCAATTTGAGATTTTTGCTTGAGGTGGGATGTGGTCTCTTCACTCCTTGCCTCTTTCTACTCGGGAAAAGACCAGCAGTGATAGAAAGAACAGCTCTCTGCCTACCCCAACCCCATGGACACAGGTAGGATGGTTCCACTGACTTCAAATTCTACCCAAGCACACTGCAGGACTCACAACCTAATCTTTAAATGTTTGATTTTTAAAATTAATTATTTACTTATAAAAGTATCATGGCATTTAGAAACACGCTTCACTGAAAATCTGTCCTAAACTTTATTCATTCTGAGATGTGAAAGTGGAGGCATAATGCATAACCTTTAAAAGATTAAAAAACTTTTGTTGGATTTCACTCAGGAAGACCCTCTTCCTTGCATCTTAATACTGCAAAGTAGGTTGGCACTAAACAGAAAAAGCACTGCACCAGAAAGTTTGCTTCCTAATCCTTTGACAGGCCTCCTATTTTTTCCTCCAGTGTTCTAGAAAATAGACAAAAAAAAATTCTCAAACAATGTAAGTGCTAAACTTAGCACTGTCAGACACTACAAGATCAGAGCTATATGTTGTAGTCTAGACCTGGAACTGCTGTCAAAGATCTTCTAACTGTCTCTGCTTAGCAGCATGAAAAGATTCAAGAGGAAAGTAGTTTGTTTTTCTGTTTGCTTTTTTAAAGTTGATTAGTCTAGTGGGCATTAAACCTTTAATTATGAAGTTTTCTTTGAGAATAAAATGTTTAGTTTCAATCTTGAAAAAAACCCACCACTTTTAATCTTTAAAAAAATCCCTTGACTTTACTAGATTTTGATTGCATATATTATCTTTTAACGATACGCTGGAAAGTCCCCTAGGAGTTGCGGTGTTGTCAGTATTCCCTGAGGAATTTACAGGAATGCTCACAACTATTTCTGCCTCATCAATTATTTTCCTCCTAGATTAGATTTACTTATCTATATAAAGATTCCTTCTTCCTTTCATGCTATTATCCATTTTCTCATTTGTCCTTATTTCCTTGGTTCCATTAAATGATCATGATGAAAGCAACAGCTGTGCTGAAAGCAGCAGGGCTGAGGAGAAGAAGTACATTCTTTTCCAGATTTCTCACTAAAAAGGGGAGGTAAGGAAAAAGGAGGCTGTCAAAAAAAGAATAAACAGGGATTTTGCATTTCAAAATTGAGCTGTTCTGTAAAGACCTACTGTTATTGTCTGCACATATAGAAGAATCTTAATGTAAATGACATCACCTTCTGGACTGGCTTCAAGGGCATTTAGAAATGCCACACTTTTTTTTAATTTCTCCATAGTGCTAACAGTATTTTTATGATCATTCAGTCTGAGTCTAGCTGAAGTCAACTGGTAATTTTTCCTCAACAAAAGGAAGACTCCAGCTTTTGAAATACCTGATTCAAATGAAAGCTTGCTAACAGACAAAATAGTTATAGTCCTGACAAAATATAGTCCTGACAAAAATTAACAAAAATGTACAGCTAAAATGTAAAAGATACTGGATATGGGTTGTTGATCAAGGTTTAATCATTAAATACATTAATTATTTTAGTATTCATGAATAGAGAAAGTGCTGTATTCTGTGTTAGAGCTGTTCTTTATTACAAGTGAATGCCCTCACTGTTCTAATTTCTGCCTATTTTTTCTTTCCCTGTCATTGGGCACCATTCAGATGAGTCTGCCTTCATGTTCTGAACTTCTACCCCTATCACATATTTATACATATATACAAGATGGCTCTGCTCTTTAATCTCTCCTGCTTGAAAAATACCCTCTCTCTCAGCCTGTTCACATAGCTCACATTCTTCAATTCTTTCATGATGTTTGTGGTTCTTCACTGGATTTGCTCCATTATGCCCAAGTCCTGCTTGCACTGGGAAGCTCAGGATTGGACTTAGCATTCCAGATCTGGCCTCTCTAGTGCTGAGGAGGGGTAAAAGTATCATACTCTCAACCTGCAAGGAATGGGATGCTGTTCCTGATGCAGCCCTGGAGAGGCTGTTGGCCCTCCTTGCCACAAGGGCATGTTGCAGGCTCATTGTCTACGAGGACTGCCAGAGCCTTCTCTGCAAGGCTGTTTCCCAACCAGTCAGCCCCCAGCCTGTACCAGTACATGCCAGGTGTCCGTTTCTTAAGGTTGCTGATAACCCTCTGAGTGTTACCATAAGCATGTTGGTCATCAACCATTCCCCATATTTTTTTATCATCTGCAAACTTGCTGAGGGTGCACTCTGTCTTGTAGTCCAGGTCATCAGGGGAGGATGATGAAACATACTGGCTCCAGTAACAGCCACTGCAGTACACCACTAGTGCCTGGTCTTCATCTGGGCTTCACGCTCCTGATCACAACTCGTTGAGCCCAATGGTTTATCCAGTTTTCAAAACAGTTCACCATTCACTTATGTAGCCTGTATTTCATCACCATGTCTAGGAGGATTTTAAGGGATATAATTCTGTAAGCCTTACTGAGGTCAAAACAAAATCAAACTCCTTTCCGTATATGCACCAACCCAGTCATCTCTTTGCAGAAGTCTTTCTAGTCAGTCAAAGATGCTTCACAAATCCATACTGGCAATTCCCGCTCACCTTCTTGTCCTTCATAGGTTTGGAAATGGTTTGCTGGATTATTTATGCCATCAGCCTTGCAGGGAGCAATGTGAGGCTAACTACCTGTAGCTCTGCTGATCGCATTTCTGCCCTTCCTAAGGATGGGAGTAGCATTTACTGTCTTCCAGTACTCAGAATTCTCCAGAGTTTGCCATGACCTTTCGAAAATTACTGTGAGTGATCCTACAATGACACTAGCTACTGCTCTCACACCTCACCCCCTCTGGGTGCATCCCATTAGCTTCTGCAGAGTTTTCTCTGTTTAAATGTTTCTTGACCACATCATCCTCCACTGAGGGCAAGTCTTTGCTGCAAACTTCCCCTCTGTTCTCACAGACTTCAAATTCCTGAAGTCTTACCTATTTCAGTAAAGACTGAAGCAAAGAAGGCCTTGAGGCATTGCTTTTCCCATGTTCTTTGTCAACCTAACCCATTCAGCAGCTTCTGTTTTCCCTAGTGTTCTTTTTGCTTCTAGTGTACCTGTAGATGCCTTGTGATGCCTGCTTGATTTTCTCTTTTACATTTCTGACTTTCTATACCCCTCCCAAAAAAAGAAAAAAGCATAAGGTAAAATACCAAATGCTGTATTGAACCTGATATTAGCTCTTTTGTGTGTGATCTAATGTTACTGCACTGAGTTTACTATGGATAATCACTACTATCTGTTAAAATGTAGTTCTTTGCCCAGCTATAATTTAGCACTGCATGCAAAGACTTCCTTGAGTTATTTTTAAGATGTTATCCCACACAACCCAATTCTTTATTTTAGTTAATGTGGCTAAAAATATTGTATTGTCGTACTGTAAGCATATTGTTTGACTTACTAGCATCTGGGATCCCAGACATAGCCTCACATAGCTTCTTAAAGCAAAACAAGGTCTTTACTGATTCCAGTATAACATTTTGTCTGTTTGGCTGACATAATTTAAGCAAGCAAATCACACATTTTGGTATCTCCACTCAAAACTATAAGGTTTTTGTTAGAAACATGAATTTTATCTCAGTCACAGCCTTCACAGTCGTTAATATGTTCCAGTCTCTTCAATCTACTTTGCACATCCCCATCATTCTTTACACCATTTATTCATTTCCCCTCTTCTGCCTCTGATTTTTAGCCATATTTCCCACTCAGCAGGGTGTGTGTCTCTCTCTCTTTTCATCTCCACCTTTTTTCTCTTCTTTTTCTGTGTTCACCCTTCATTTTCAGAGATAACACCATTTATTAATAGGCAGAGCTCAGCTCAAATGCACATACTTTCTTTCCCTATAGCAAAATAGTTAGAGAGATGAGCAATGTAGGATTTCAACACAAGTGTTTACATTTCCTTACACTTAAAGCAGCTTTATTAGGCAATGTTCTATGTGCACAGTCATCAGTGATATTTCACTTTGTTATAGTTCCCTTGAAATCAAGGGAAGGAGAGTGTTGGGAGGCTCTTTTATGTTACCATTCCTTAGAGTTTGCTGTGCTTATATAGAATTTTTCAGTGAAGTGTAATGGTGTCACTTCAAATGCAATTTCAGTTGTAAATTTGGCCTGAATGAATAGTTTCACTGGCAAATGGAGATTTTCTATCTTTTCTATCTTTTCTAACTACTGGAATATTTGAGTCACATATTACTAAAGTTTAATGAAATAGCAAATCCTTTTCTCCCCTGCCTTCCTATGCTCTGTGCTGTGCCTTATACAACTATGTTGATTGTTTTGTATTATATGCAGTTTTGCACAGATGTTATTTTCTGCACCAAAAAAACAAACAAATAGAGATGAAAGATGAAGCTCTGTGTCCAGATTATTTGTTCTCAGAAGATGACAGATTGTTCAGGAAATGGAAACAATTATGTCATCTTTCCTAAAATGACTGAACTTGTAGTTGCAAGGCTAAGAAGTTGGGACTGGCTGGTGAGTTGGTGTAAATCAACATAAATCCTCCTCAGTCAAAACTATGCTGAAGTAAGGATCATCCTTGTTATTGAGTGGCGGGGTAATAATGAATTGCTACATCAGATTGTACTATTAAAAAAAAAACAACCAACAACAACAAAAAACTATCAGGTGTATGAAGAGTTTCAATGGCATTTGCAATAACCAGTACTTTTCAAAAGTCAGTATCAAGGTGATATGCCAAACCATACTATAACAACCCATTTATAAATTAACGTGAACACATAGAATGTGCCAGGACAAAATAAATTATTATAAGTTGATACATTTTCACCTTGACATAATGCCACAGGAAAGAAATAAAGTTAATCTTAAAATGAATTCAACCCAGCCTACCAATTAATTAAGTGTGACTTTTGGCCTGACACAGAGTATCCCGTTTCTTATCTAATTCTAAAAATAAATGTCCAATCACATACCTTTTATATCCAACAAGTGGATTAAAGGCAGAACCTTGAATTTGGATCTAGATTTAAAGGCAGTACTCTGTTTAGAAGAAAGAACAAGGTACCTGAAGGTCCCTTTTTCTACTCACTTTGCATCTTTCTACTGCCCTGTTGCAGTAACCTGAAGTCCTTTCCTTTCCTGTTTCACTAACTGCTTTGTTCCCTTCTCTATGGCAGTGTAAAGATTTAGAGCTGGGCCAACATTTTACTGTAATAGCAAAAACAGTTCTCTTGATTCTCTGTTCCCCACCTTCCCAAACAGGGAGCCCATCCTGGTGCCTCAGTATCCCTTCTAGCCTACTGCACACATCAATTCCCTTAAAACAAATCCAAGTCCACTTTCTCATACCTTTTCCAAGCCTTTTTGGTTCACTTTCTGTCACATCCTCTTTGCTCCCTTTCCCCACTTTCCTTACAGTTACCTAAAGCTTCAGAAATCAACTTGCACTTGTTATTGTTCAGGGTGATAGCTGAGTGTTTTCTATGAAGGGGGACAGCATCAAGAGGAGGGAGTAAAGTGAGAGTCAAAAGGTGATGCTTAAGTCACCAAACTGTAGCCATCCCTACTGAAAAAGCACTGAGCAGATGTGAACTGGAAATATGGCAGCATTGAAAGAACATTATATTGAAAGAAATTTCCAAGTGAGAAAACTGCACGGATCCATAAAAGACTTAATTTGTCAATGTTGAAACACATTCCCTGAGGTAATGTTTTGTTAATTTTTTATCAAGTCACAGGACAGTGTGACTTGCTATGGATAAAATCATTCCCTTCCATAGCACCTCAGTTTTGAATATCTAGTAGAAGAACGTATTTTTGCAAGAAAGCAAAAATATGAGCATTTACTAAAGGTCAAGTAAAGATAAACTTTGAACCTGGATATGCTCTGCCCTGTGGTTTGTGGGTGTTGTAGTATTTCATCATTAAAATAAGGTGAAGAGTATCACCACATCATACTTGCTTTTTTGCTTAAAAAAAGTGCTTGGTTTAAGTGCTTGATTTCAATATCAATAAAATAATAGTAACAAAAAAAGGTGAAATCATTGCTAGAGTATTCAAAGTTCATTCTTTTATTTATGCTTTAATGCTAGGCCTAGAAGACCTGCTATCCTTATTCACTCTTTCATCTGCAACTGAATTTTATGACTGAAATAAGAAAAGAGGCTATTTAAACCATATCCCTAAATAACTAAATCAGTTTTATCTAATGCCTCAAGGCTTTATTTTTATAGCTAAAACACCCAACCCTTCAATTTTTAATTTTTTTTTCAATTTACCAAGTAATTTATGGAATGCTGCAGAATCCAGAAGGCTTTCCAGTTGACCACCTAAAGAGAAAAAGAGAGAGGTAACGCCTTTTCTATAAGTACTGTCACACCATATGATATTTTGAAATACTTCTCATATATTAAGAATCTAAACAGGGCTTTGGCCATTGACCAAAAGTGGAAAGTAAAAATGCAAGCCTTATGTGTGCATTCAAAAAGAAATAAACTAACCCCAGAAAGAGTTATTTTCTCCACCTAGTAATTACACAAACACATCTTTTATTTATAAAAGTGTTCTATCCTTGACTGCTTGGAGTGCTACATAAATGCTCAGAATAAAAACGTTGGAAAGAGGCCAGACGGAAAAACAAAATGTCAATTGGAAGTAGAGCAAACAAGAATGGTGCACTCTAAACTAATATTGCTCTTCCATTCAAAAACTGAATTTGCACTCAGGAGTACATCTCATCTTTATGGGCCTGTTTGGATTTTCACCGTTTTTTTACAAAAAGCTGTCTTATATTCTATCTCTGAAGGCAAATTCTCACAACGAGGTTATATTGCAGTATCAACTTAATCTTAAAGGAAAACTGCATGTATGTAAATTAGGGGTTGGGAATAAATTATCCAGGAATTCCAGGGAGGAAGTTGACTGTTTTGGGAGTCCTTGTTTGGAGCTATGAGAGTTGTTTGTTTTTTAACTAGCTGGGAATGAAGGTGAGAAAAGTTGAGAGGATTGGAGGCAGCTTTACTTACCACAGCAGGAAACATATTCAGTGCTATGTAAATCATCAGGATCATTAAATTAGGGTGTCTGTATGTTTTCATCCATGGCTTTTATCTTACCTGGCACTTCAGCCATTGCATAAGCCTTTTTCAAGTAAGCTTCTCAACTCAGTGCATTTCTTCAGGATCGTAAATGTTAACAAGCATTGGCCTGAGTGACTCATAGAGTGCTCATGGCTCCATCCTCTAGAAAGAGAGAGTGAAACCAAGGAACAGCTTTTGCTGCTGTAGAGGTTTTGAACAGGTTTGGGCAAACCTCTGTTCAGATTTTTCTAAGGAGATTATATCATGTAGGATCTATTTGCAGACATTGATTCAATATTTCAGTCTAGTTTTGTAAAAGTACTGTACACAGGTCTGCATTGTGTATCCAATTTTAAGAGTATTTGTTATCCTTTGCTCAGGGGTCTTTGCTATCATCTTACTGTGCCATGAAGGTCTGAGCCCAGCAAATACCATACACTGAGATTCAGGGACCTAGGTCTGCTGGATACCCATAGCATGGCAAACAGCTTCAGCCGTCTGTGATTAAATGCAAGTGATAATGGTGGAGAGGAAATATGTGTAACCAAGTCAGATCAGTAATGCTTCCATCCTCTCAGTGTCTTCAACCATGAATTGCGTTCCCCACAGACATCATCCTAGCAGCTAGAGAACACATTCCCTTCCTGTACTTAAAAAAACTACAGTGGAAATTACTAAAGGAATGTGAGAGACATGAGCTCCTCAGTTCGTTAAAACTTGGTTGTAATAATGCCAAGGTCATCGGTTCAATCCCCTGTATGGGCCATTGACTTAGGAGTTGGACTCGATGATCCTTGTGGGTCCCTTCCAACTCAGAACAGTCTGTGATTCTGTGACCTGAAACACAGCCTTGAACAAAGATGGTCCAAGCAGGAGGCAGGTGCCATTACCTCCACAAGCTGTGGTTTCTTGATTGGTGGAACCATTTCTTTTTTAAAAAAAATATTAAAAAATGAAGGATGGGCTTTTGGCTCATCTGTAGAGCATTTCTCCAGGGAGTGGCAGCCCAAGTTCAGACTTCTGTGTCAATCATTAGATAATTCTTAGGCAAAACAGAACTGCTACAGGAAGATAAATCTAAGTGCTTCCTCAAAGAACAGAAAGTCAGAGCAAATAGGATATACAGAAAAAGGCTGGAAATTGGTGTATAATACTGCAGCAAAGCAGTTCTGCAGAGATGTAATGTGACTGTGCTGAAACCAAGCCAAGTGCCATTGCTGAGCATGGCCTGTGTACCTGCTCCTCACGCAGGGCCAGCAAATGATCTGTGGCTCCTCTGTGTGAGTGGAGACACTGCAGGATCCCTGCAGATTCCCCCTGATGTCCTTTAAGTTAAGGTAACTAGTTTTCATAGAGAATTTAAGCTTTAACTGCTATCCTAGCCAGAACCAGGATGGCTTTGTAAAAGCTTTGTTAAACTGGTTTGCTTTTATTTTTTAACAACGTTAAAGAATTATTAAAAAAATTCACTACTCAAATGTTATTTTTAAGAAGGAGCCACAAAACAAAAGTCCTAAAATTCTTTTCAGGATCAATAATTACAATTAAATTGCATTTAGTTATAATAATTATTAAAGCTTTAGATTATTACATTCAAAGAATTAAATGGCACAGGCTCTCATAATTTCTAACAGAAAATATTGAATGTTTTTTCTATCACTTTATGTTTTAGCTAGATCATCAAAGTGTTGGCTGCTATTTGGAGTTGTCTTAAAACTTCATAAATGCTGTGTTCACACCTCTTTTCTTTGAAATCTAGGTTGTTCACTTTTATCAAGTTTAGCTGTCATAATAACTATATGCCCTACTATAAGTCTTTAAGCATCAAGGCATGATTAAAACATCTTTCAGTGGATAATGTTGCTCTAAAGCACTACTAAAACATGATGTCCATAACACTTTCTTTAAAATATTGTAACTGAATTAATCTAAGGAGGTGTCTTTTTTATTTACCCAAAAGATGGCGGAACAAATTTTTGTGTAGGCTAAGATTACCTCTTGTATGACATAGTTAGTTAAAATAAACCTAATGAACTGTGGCTAACGTTTGAAAATTCAGTTAACAAGGTTTTTTTCCCATCAGAAGATTGCTCATAC
Organism: Pithys albifrons albifrons; assembly: GCF_047495875.1. Lineage (NCBI taxonomy): Eukaryota > Metazoa > Chordata > Aves > Passeriformes > Thamnophilidae > Pithys > Pithys albifrons. The sequence continues at coordinate 78,281,548 of NC_092460.1, forward strand.
TTAATTAAATCAGTACCTTTCTCTCTGTTTTTTTTTTTCCCAATTGTACATATCCTGGACTTATTTCTAAGTATTAGAGAAACATTTAACCATATTAGTCTATGTGTCATGTTCAGAGATTATTCTGTAAAATAAGGTGGTTATTCACTTAAATGAATTCAATTAAGATGAAAATTCTGAGGAAATGTTACACTTTTGGGAGGTACAGTTTCTCATGATAATCTTTCATATTAAATATTTCTCTATCAGTTATGTACCAGTGTGTTTTAAAGAAGGTTTGCAGGCAATGGTTATACCATTTCATGGATTTAACATTGTTCAGTAAGAAGTAGAACAGCCTATGATTTTTTTCTCTGTCTTGTACTATGTCCATTGCATAGTGGTTAAACAGTCCAAGACTTTTTAATTGAGTTATCTCTGTCTTTAACTGAGTTTATAACATAAATGTAGGTCATTGATTTCCAAGTCCTATGACAGGAGTGGCAATTGTTTCTTGTTATTCCATGTCTCTGCAGAATCTTGATCTCTATGGTTGACTATGTCTTCAGGTCAATCCACATTTTTAGATTAGCCCTAAGACATTTGCTTTCATGGAGACAAGCTTTACCCTTTTTCGACTTACTTTTTATACAATTTTTCTTGCTTTACCTTTTTTAGAAAATGTATTTTGCCAGTGAAACAAAGCCATTTACTGTGTCCCCAAACTGTTCAGTAAACTAGTTATATGCTATAGCTTACTTATACATAGTATGCACATATACACTGCAATGAAATTTAAGAAAAAAAATGCCTAGGGTAAGGCTGGAACCATGCTCTACTGTGCACCTTGTGGATAGTCAATTTTATTCTAATGGGAATTACAGTTAAAATGGAGGCAGAATTGGTTCCATATTAGTCAGTCTTCACAAGGCTGGAAAAATCTGATGTTTTTTAGGTACTAAGCTGGCTGGTGAAAGTCCACTAAGTCCCACAGCTACTCTTGACAAGAGCAACAGTTAACTCTACCTCTGAAACCATGGTGCATATGAGATCACAGAAATTAAAAGTAGAAAGATTATGAAACTGGGACTGGTTATAGAAAGAATGACCAACATTTTGTGTTTCCATGAAATATACCTTCATAAAAATGTGTTTGATTTTTGGGGTTTGGTTTTGTTTTTTTTTTTTAATTTATTTTAGCCATCAGTTACTGTAAAAAAAGTATCCTCATAATGTTGTTTTTCTTGATATTCAGCACTGATTTCTGAAACATACAGAATCCTAGGACCAACACACAAAACATGACTGAAATTGTAACTCAATCTTAATGCTTTACTACAATAATTGTCTCTATAAACTTGTACATTTTTTCACAAAAAGCCCAGCTTGCCCAACTACTTATGGTTATTCTAAGTTCACATCAGGGGTTATGATTTTGCATATTTCTGCTTTCAAAAGCACATCTTTGCATTTATTGTGTGTAGAAAATACCATTTACTTCAGGAAAATTATAAAACCAAGATTTAGAGCTAATGATACACTTTAAAAAGTCAGCACACCAGTGCTGAAATAATCCAGTGACTTAGCATCCAAACATAATGCCTAACAAAATAAAAAAGTCCCAAGTCAAAGTCACAAAAAGACTATAACTTAGAATTTTTTCAACTAAGCACTAATTATTCTTTTAACCTCTTTAGCAGATCTAAAATCAGATTTCTTTTCCGTTTCATAGCTTTCCTGTTCATTACAAAACAAAGAACGCAAGAGGTTCCTAAACAGTTTAATGAGTCAGTGTCTTTTGTAATTCTGAAGATACAATCAAGTTTCAGGCTTTAATATCTTTAACAATCTTGAAGTAAATCTTTACTTGTCTTAAAATAGAAATTGTGATAGAAGTTTCTGTCGAAGCCGCATCCATACAAGCAGGCACAGGTTTGTCAACAAAACTGGGACGTGATTCATGGTGCATGAATTGGTACATGATTTATGCCAGTAGCCCGTTTGAAGTTTGACTTTTCAGCCCATACACCAGAATTCCATAAAAAGAAATGTAAATAAGCTTAGTATGATACAATTTCATGGCATACTTAAGCATTTAACTTCAGGTTTTAGCTTGAGGTTATCGCAATTAATATTATAGATATGAGTGGAGATATTTTAGGTAAATCATGAAAGTTTCCCATTACTGAAGAAGGGAAAAGCCATCTAATGAGGGTGTATATTCTTTTCATTGCCCTCTGGAAGTATCTGTTTCTCTCCCTTGATTATACAGGGAGCATGAATAACTGAAGTTTATGAAGTAACTAACTTTAGGTTGATTAAAATGATGTGAAACAGATCCAGCCTTAGGGTTTGATAGCCTGTTCCACCATGGATCAGTAGGCTTTGCATTGCATTTGATTTCAAGAAGGACAATAAGAGACACTGTCTCACATCACCAGCATTTTGGGCTTTGTGAATTACTGAGTACTGAACTTAGGAAAAAACACAATGAAGAAATCAAAGCTGTAAAGACAGTAGAAGAAATCAAAATGTACAGTCAGTCTATTTAAATCTAGATGTTTTAATCTTATTTCAGAGCTCTGAGGAGAAAGATCAAGAATGCAGGAGGCAGAGACAGGTGGAGGAAAAAATTCTTTACTTGTTCATTGTTTTGTGATGTACATACAATTGTGATTTAACATGGAAACACCTACATTTAAGTATGATGTGAAAACAAATTTCAGTGCAGGACTTTCTATTTAAAAAAGGTTTAAATCTACTAGGAAAGGTTTACTGCATGGTACAGATTATTCTAAGATTTTTCTCTGAGTCCTTTAAAATGCCGAGTTGTTACTGATGTTGACTGGTTTGTATTGCAAGGTAACAGTTCTAAGAAAGGGAAAAAAGTGTCTATCATAATTTCCTGTGTTCCTTTCTGGATCTTCACACCTAAAGGATTTTGATTTCCACATTTTAAACAAATTTTGTAGCTCTTATGTTCAGTAAAACACAGTGCATGAAACCACATGTTGGTGTTGCCGAAAGGTTTCTAGATTGAAGACAGCACAATTACTTTAGTGCTATACTTGCAAATTACTAATCTGACCTGCACTTCAAGTCCAGATAACTTGAAACCTCTTTATGGTGCAAAAACATACCTTCATTGCTTACCAGATGGAAGCAGAGTGCCAGGCTGTGTAGAACTACATCCTTGTGTAGAGTTCATTTAAATACACCTAAAATGGCAGTGTTTTTTAAGATATGCAGGTAAATTTAGAAATGCATGAAAATTTAGCTTGCATCCTGAACTAGGCATCTGCACAGGATTGAAATCCACATCCTGGTAGCCATGACATGAAAATATAAAAGTCTGTGGTCCTTTTTGAGCATGGATAGTTGAATCAGTCTCTGCTTTTAAAGCACTGGAGCACAAAAGAATGGAAACAGTCTGTATGCGTTTTTGACTAATGTTCTAGTTCTGGTCATCCAAGGAATAAGGCTTGGACTACCATTTTCTCATCCTCTATATCTTTCTTGAAAAAGAACTGAAAGTTCCCTTGGCACAGCAGAATAGAGTGTTTCTAAAGCTAAAGAATGAGTGAATGCCAGGAATGTCCATCTTTTGAGATATTATCATATATCTTCTGTTGGTAAGTACAGTGAAATTCAAAGCAAATGTGCTTCTTCCCAAACAACTCATTTTTCCCTTCTCAATGACTGTTATTTTAGTAAGCTGATTGGTATTATGATAAACATGTGGACTTTTAATAATTTTGGCACATTAAAAGGCTTTTAGAGACTGAAGGGGTGCTATAATCATAGTGGTAATATTACATTTCTCTGTAGAAAATGGTTCATATCTTCCACTTTAATCAGTGGAGAAAATTTGTCTGTTTAGGTGAACAGCTCATTTATAGCTGAAAGTTAAGCTGAAATAAATGGCTAGTAAATTGCAATAGTCACTTAGAGAAAGTAAGACAGACTCTTCTAAATGGAAAATTCTTGCTTCTGAAAATATTCAGAAGATTCAGCACTATAAGGTTAACTGCTTTACCAGGGGCTAAAGCAGTCAAATCAGCTCTGTTTCATTGTAACTGGATCACTGGTGGAGTGATCAAGATGCATGATATAAATGTAGATGTAGGCATCTTCTAGCATTCATTATTTCGGGTTAAAGAGATTTTCTTGTGGTCTTGCTGAGTTTTGTAGAATGTTAGCAGAAGAATACAGGCAAAACTGCAGTGTGAATAAATAATAAAATGTAATTCCTCTGATTATATAAACATAGACTCAAAATGAATCTGAAGATCACTTGCAGTGAAATCTACCTGATGTCCAGGGTACTGACCCTTGTAGTTCTAATTTGAAGTGTTGTTCTGAAAACTCTGATGTAAAAGCTACACAGGGGCAGCAGTTTTAGGTACTCATAAATATGTGTATCTGTGGGCAGCTTAAAGTTCTGTAAGAAATGAGTAGCCAGTTTTTTTGTTCCCTGTTCTTACTGTTTACAATCATTAATCAGGTATAAATTCCTGGATGGTCCAATCAGACTCTACAGCACAATTCTACTGATGTTGGTGAATCAGAATTTTGTGCTGAAACACATGCATAGCTATATTTTAGCGTAAGAAAGGAATACAGAGTTGACTGTAGAACAAAACCATCTGTTGGGTGTTTACATGTCCCCTCGTATCCTACAATCTAATCATACAGTGTGAATCAAATAAATTACAAAATGAACTTAGCAAACATTTAGTTTATTAGTACCATAAAAAACACAATAAAAACCATCACTTTCTTATTAGTAAAAGCACCAAGCTATCAATGGTGAAAACTCATGTCAAACACCTGATCTAGTAATCTAAATATCAGAAAACAAATAAAATTGCACTCTTGTCTGAAATATAGGAGTTCTTTTTATGGGCATCATTTTTGAATGTGTACCAACATCTCTTTCAGATTGTCACTACAGCTTGAAGAAATACATTTTCCTGTAATGAATTAGCAACTCTACAAAGCTAATAATAATTCATTAAATGTGAAATTATACATGCAGTCCTGCTGTTTTCAATTTTTGTAACTATTTTTATACATATAATTACCAAACATTTATGCGGTTAACTAACCATGAACTGGGTATGGTTCTTCAAAGTGAACCAGTATTTTATGTGTAGAGGGCCTGTTGAAACATTCTAACTTGGCAGTCCCAAAGTCTGGCTGGCCTGAAAACCTCATGAGCTGAACACTGTGGCTGGTCAGCGGCTTTCCAGCCTCAGACTTGCCATGTGCTCCACCTGCTTCCGACTGCTCACTGAAGCCAGCAGATATGTGCAGGCATGTGGCATCCCACCAGGCTCTGGCTATGCCTGCCACCACAATCATAACATAATTATTGACACTGCAAATCTGGTCTTTCAGAAGGTCTCAAGATGGCCCTCAAAATGCATTGAAATCAGTGAGACTACTGTAGCAAATAAATCCCAGCTGTGACATTTTCTGTGGTGTTCCAAATTACAGATGAGGATTTCTCTGTGTCATTTCTACTTTTTCCTTCATCAGGATGTAGGTGTTTTTGGGCAATCAGGAAAATATTTTAGGTGTTTAAAAGTTCATGGTGGCTCACTGAAATTTAACTGTCAATATGTGAAAGCAGAGCTGAAAATGTGATTTATCATTTAAAGAATAATCTGAGTATGGCCTCTTTTAAAGGAAAGACAGAATGCAATCTCTATTCCAATGTCTCTTAAATTTAATACTTTTGCAAAGAAAATAGCTATGACTAAAACCAACTTAAAACCTAGAATTTATTCTTCTACTATTTCCATGTTTGTTTAAAAAATATTAGTTTTTTACAAACAACAAACATTCCAGTGGCAACTTGTTTGTTTTCCAAAGTTTGTCAATATTTCCCTAATGAGTACCAAAGATGGAATTATGCAGGAATAGAACAGATTTGAAATCATTCTTCTAAAGACAAATCAAAGTTTAAAGGAACTATGGAGCAGCTGAAGGTTATCTCCAGTCATCTTCATCTCTGATAAAGTGATTAAATCTCTGACAGAAACTTTTAAATCTCCTTGAAAATTTAGAGTTGAATAAACACCAAGCTACATAAAACCCCTTACTTCTTATTTTCAGACAATAAATATTGACTCGAGCTAATAATTACATTCTACTCATGTATTTCTGACTTATCACAAAAAGTGTTTAGCAAAAAATGGATTCCTTTTAGTTTATTACCCAAACCACAAAATGGAAAAAGAAATATTTTAATCTTTAGTAAAATGTTTACATGAAAATAATTGGAAATTTAAATAATTTTAAGTTCATACCATCATTAACTATTTTTTTTCAAGAGAAATGTTCAAGTTAAAGTATTTTCATCTGTTTTCAAATATACCTGAGGGACAGTTTAGAAAATACAGCTCCTTTTAACGGATGGATAAATGAAATACAGAATAGAGGGTCTTATTCCAAATTTGACATCACCTGAGCTCCATCAGTTGATCATGTTTAAATTTTCAGAATATACAAAAAAATGCAAACAACCCACACAAAACCAAAACAAAGACAAACAAAAACATACCAAAAAATCCAGCCAAACAAACAAACAAAAAAAATCACAAAGAAAACAACCCCCCCAACCTTAATATCTAGAATTCTGGATTTGGTCTTGCCAAATAGAAGTGAGAGGGAAGGTCAGTGCAAGCTGACATCTGAGAAACAGACAATTTATTTTCTGTCTTATTCATTATGAAAAGTTCCAGGTCAGTATCTTCAGCAGGGCAGGAATACCTACTCCTTTCAAGTGTGGCAGCTAGAAAAAAGGGTGAATTGTTCAAAGGTGGTCCCCCTGCCTTTTATTTTATCTTAGTTCATGTATCCAGTGAGCAAAATGCTTTTATGCTTGGTAGCCAATCCCTTGCTGTGTAGGGAGAGCAGTGCAAACAACAATCAGACCTGTCTGTCCCAGCTGCGGTGATGTGCAAACCTCCTCCAGCTTCTTCAGGCTAATGTAGCTACAGCCTTTAAAGGTGCAGAATTGTGACCTTCTTGGGATTATTCACCCATCACTTCAAAAAACACACACAGAATCCTCAGTAAGAGTTGCTGTATTTGTCCCAGTAGTTATTGTTCTGTTTCCTTTTATGATGATGTAAATCACTTTTCTGAGAGGAGTTACATTAGTGTAAAAGAGCTTGGATCAAACCCATCACAAGAGGAGGAAAATCAGAGTTCTTCCATTCATGTAAAATGAACAATATTATTTCTCTCTAAATGAGTAGGAAGGCTTTAATGCTTTGATCCAAATCTCTGTAAGTCTCACCTTTCAATATTACTGTAAAAATTAAAAAAAAACCCAAAAAAACAAAAGGAAGGCAATTCAGAGGTAATTCAGTCCTATTCTACAAGGAACTGATGAAGAGCTGCTGGTCCAAAGCAGGTGCTCTCCACAAATGATCCTTTTTTTCAGCCCTTTTAGATACATACTCAAGATCCTTTTCCATCCTAAATGTATAAATCAGGTATGTGTAAAAGACTACATCATGGGTAAACAGATGAATCCACCTGAACCCATATCCATGATATATAGATTTGTTTATTCAGGCTTTATGTACAGTTGCTACATTTCGGGATTGGTGAACAGCTGGAAAGGCAGCAGGTTGCCACAGACATATGGGGAAAGAACAATTTCGTATGTTTTTTGCATCACACACAGCATTCGGCTCGGATGCAATGCTAGATGGGACATCTGAACTTTAGGGGCAGAAAGACAGAATGGGAGTTGGGAGTGAGGACTGGCCCCTTTGGGCATATACCATTAAATGTTACTGTCTGTTTCATCAGCAACTTCTTGCTATTTTCAGTAACCTCGTCTGAGCTATTCATGTGAATAACGTGAGAGGCTGACACCATAACTTGATTAGTTTGCACCTTCAAGGTAATTAGCTCCTTATGTTACTTTGCCAGAGGCAATCTGTGTTATATTCCAGGCAGTTACACAGTTGTCTTCCCTTCTGTCCATATCTCCTTTTAGGTTACTTGGGAAGGTGAATTTTATTCTAGAATTATTGCTGCTCTGCTCTGTAGAGAAATAGGTTAATGAAACTGTATGTTTTGGGGAAAGAGGGCGGGGAACAAGAGGTATCTGAAGTACAAGTAAGAACAGCTGTGAATCTCTTTGTTCATGGTTATATTTTTGAGCTTCTCTATTTATCTGAGGTCTACTTCTCATTTCAAATGACTGAGGAACAATATAAAATTACAGGTTGGTAAATTTTAGAACTCAGTTCTAGGACCTAAGGATTTAATAAATTAAGACATTGCTTCTGCTTGGGTTTTGACTTTGATAAAAAATTTCCAAATTTACTTACATAGCTGCCTGTTTATTCTACTATACTCTAGAGTTTTCAACTTTATATCCTTCAGGTATGGACTGTTATAATGTAGTGCTGAGGCCATTTAAAATAGCTGTGCTGTGGTGAAGAAATAGAAAACTATTGTTACAATACAAATTGCTGGAGAAGGGCAACTTCGTTTTGCTCTCAGAATGAGCAGTATGGGTGGGTCACCTATAGATGCATAAATGAAGCATTAGCGCTATTATAACAGTCATTGGGTTACAATGCCTTAAAAATTACATTAAGAAGCAAATTAGGGGGTGTCTTCTCAAATGCTGTGATTTAATAAGATAAGACATCTCAAAGTGAGGTCATTCGCACTGGGAATGATAATACCAGTACATTAAAGGGAGGGTCACTTCTATGTAATATTAATCATATAAATTCCTCAAAAATTACTGTTATGGTAAGGCCTTTTATGGATCTTAGCATTCTGTGACCTTTGTTTGTGTTAGCATTACAACTAAAAATCCATTCATATATGAGAGCATAAAAGGGTCATCTTCTATCCTTTATTTTATTATTTAAGGGTTTGAGGGTTTTGAAACATATTGCATACCAGAGACTCACTGTAAACATGTCTTACATGTAAAATGCCTCACAGGATATTTTCTTCCTGACATTGCCTTTTTTAGTACAATCAGGTTAAAAATGGAATTTTTAAATCAGGTTTTGGAATGAAAGGATTTTTCAAGGAAAAATATTCCATTCCCTGTTTGATTGTCATCTTATGTTATTCCAAATAGGCATAATGCACCCATTCCTATAAACTGTTTTGAAAAGACCTTAAATCCTTGTAGTAATATTTCTGTGAAGTTTTATTATAGAACCTGGTATAAAATCAGCATGAAAGCATAACTGTTTTATAGGGAATGATTTGGGATCTTTTTTTTCCCCTCAAGATTACTTTGTTGATGTGACTAAATAAGCATAGATGTTTCTCAAAATGCTGTAACAAGACTAGAAGGGTGAAAGTAATTTTAAACTGTAATTCTCATACAAATTTTCAAGAATTTTTGGAGTCTACCTCTGTGGATTTTCACAGAGAACAGAAAGTCCAGAACATCACAAAATGTTTTGACAGTAGACTTTTAAATGGGAAGTCTTCTAGGAAAATTACTCACACACATCTAAACATTAGTGAAGATCAAGCCTAAATTACTACATGTTTTTCAGTGTTTTTCATGAATGCAAAAATACCTTTTTTATCTTGAGTGAAAAAATAGTGTATATCCACACTGTAGATTTCCTTTTTTGTTTTTATCTCGAGTGGTATAATATCCTCTGAACTCTAAATGACAGTCATTGTCGTGTGCAGTTTTTCTATTTTTTTCAGTCTTTGTCCTATTTTTTCTTGAAGTCTCACTCAATTCCTTGTCTTCCTATCTCTTCCTGTGCCCACCATTGTCTCCTTCCTCAACACCTGAGATGAACTAGGAGGGTGGGTCAGGGTAGGGAGCACACCACGGCTCTGAATACAGACAGGAGAGCTGAGTGCTTATCAAATACCGTACAAAGAGCTGGCTGTGTCTCATGTCTGATACAAGCTATCATAACACTTCATTTTCCTCTTCTTTACATGAGAAAAGATGTGCCAATAGTTTATTACATTATTTAATCATTAGGCATCATTCCAGATGACCATGTATTTTTTCCCCCCCAAAAATAATCAGCACAACTTTCTGCTGAAAATAGAGGGTATAAATTGGTAGTTATAGCTATTTTCCCTCACAGCAGAGCAAATAATAAGGCATAAGTCTTTTCTACCCCTGTCCCCTAAGTGGAACAATAACAAGGTGAGCCTTTGGGCTTCTGAGGTTATAAATCATCTAAATAGGAACTAAGACCCACGTTTTTCCTAATTTATCATTTTGTCATTTATTATAGATACCCCTTCATCTAAACTCTCCTAGCACTATATCTTGCTCATCTCCTTAAGGCAGGTCTCTCAATTGCTGTTATGCATCTTACATTTCTTCATTTACTCATGGCTATTTTCACATCTAGTTCCCCAACTTTGTCACTCCCACCACGCCCTCTCACCTCCTGTCTACTGCACCAATGTTTTCTTTCTGCAAGTCCTACCTCCATATTCAGGTTGAATAATATCTTAGAGGATTTTCAGGTACTAAAGTTGTTGTGCTGGAATGCATTTCTCAGCCAATGACAAATTCACCCTTTTATTGTTTCACCTAGCACTTAAACCAGTATTAAATTCTTAACAATTGATGCAGATTACCTGTCACAGTCTAAGTTACTCTTCTCTGTTCTTTGTTCTTTTGTTTTCTTCTACAAATCATTTTTCTTTTTTTTAATTTTTTTTTTGGCTAGTGTAGAATTTACTTAAATCATTCATTTAAAATCATATTGAATGATTGAAGAATGTCTGAAGATTTAAATGTAGAAGGTTTCAAGATGATTGCTTCATTTCATTCCTGGCTACTGATAAACTGAGTTCCTCCATTTCTTACAGAACATTTCCAGAAAAATACTAAATAATTGTCTGGTGAATGCACAACCTTTTATTTTTAATTCTTGAAAGAAGATATATCAGTTCATAATTCATTTTTTACATTGATGAAAATTTCCAATTAAAAATTGATATATGATATGGTGAAATAACTGAATAAATGAACTTGATTTTGAAAAGAAACCTGATATATAAAACACTGATTAAATTGATCGGGTTTATATTTATTGAATTTATATACTAATGAATAATAAGAATACCTTGAAATTGGCAACTTTGGAACAGTGATGATACCTTCTAGATGCAAGATGAAAACCTGAAAGGGAAGTAAAATTAAAGTTTCTCTGTGAAAATAAACAGCACAATCCTTAATGTCAAAAAACTACTTCCTAAATATATCATTATTTTTGCTTTTTTGAAATATTTCACAAATGGTAATTCTTACACTGTGTAATCTAAAACCTTTATATCCTATACCTAGCTAGAAATCATTAAAAAGCATTGAAGGTAACTCAGTATCAAAGTGAATTTTTAAAATTCAAATACGTTCTCTGTGGTGTGTTGTACATTGAGAGTAATGTTTTCAGATTTTAGTGTTTGTTCTAATATAAGAAAAAAATGCTTAAATGCTGCAGAACTAGGACAAATATGGGTCTATAAATAGCAGTCATTCTCAGTGAAGCACAGCAACTTAATCTCCATTTGCTGCTATTCTGAGCACAAAGTTAGGATGAAGGACATGAAACTTGTTTTGGTTCCCACTGTCTTCCCATCACACTTGTCACTCCAAACATTGCCCTGTTCTCTACTTGCCTTGTACTCCTCTAATCTCTCAAATTTCTCTCTATATATTTTTCTCATTCTTGACATCTCAGGTTCCTACTTCCTTCCTCTTATGCTCCACAGAGTAGCGTTCTCCTTGAATTTTCATCCTTATCTTCTGAAAACCAGATCTGTTGTCCTTAGGCTCCTTGAAAGAAGCACAGAGAAAACACTTTTTTAAAGGGTAGGAATGTCTTTTAAACTTGCTGAATCTTTCTGCATAAAATGAAATTGTTTTAGCTAGAAGAGCTACCATTACTCCTTCCTAATCTTGCTAAACCAAGTAGAGATTCTTTATGTCATATAGGAACAAAACATATAGGAGTATCATTGAATATAGGACACGGAGTATGGGAACACAGTATATATAATAAGGAACACATAGGAGCATAAATTAAACTCTGATGTGGAGCTGTTAAGTAGGCATGTTGCCCTTGATCAATAGAGCCTTCAAATCAAGCTTCAGTCTACTACAGTCCTCTGGGGTTGAGTCACATCACACGTCAGACAAACTAACAAAGAATGGAAAGAAAAGGGGCTTCCTCGGAGTTGCTTTTTTGTCACTCCAAAACATTTTCTTGAAAGGTAGCAGAGTTTATTCTCAAAATAGAATTGGCAAGAGTCCTCAGCTTAGATCTCATAAACACTCTGATATCTCTCTGAGCTTAATACCCCCTAGAATATGATTTGAGTCTTCTCTCTGAGGCAATTGGTCTTAGGATGTATGAACCAGTCTCCAGGGGATTTAGGATGATGCATTATTATTTTCCACAGTCACCTACGCAGCACCCTGAGGTAAGATGCTGATATGTCTAATGTCATACAGAAGGTAGTGTCAGAGCTAGGATTTACATTTTTTCCCAGTCATATTTCTGATTCCTTCAGGCTCAGAGGGCTGTCAGTCTCCAAGACTGTTACTCAAAATGGCCAGAGCTCCACCAGTCACTCAGCAAGACATTGCTGTATGCATCCTGTCAGAGGCAGATAAGGAGCCAGGCAGTGTTAATGGGATCAGTGGTAGCTCACAGCTCTGCAGTGATGGTTGCTGCCTGGGTTGGCATTGAAAGGAAGGGAGTGGGAGTGTTTTCTCAATATTTGTAAAATCTGTCTAGGTACAAATTCTATGCTGCATCTTAAACTGATACTCTTTTCAAAGGTTTTCAAGTCTGAGTACACTTAATTGTTTGGTATGCAAGTGGGCATGACTGGACTGACTGTCTACAGGTTGTCCTTCACACAGAGCTTGAGCAGTCCACGGGGCATGCAAGAATTAGAGGAACCCCTACATTCATCCATTCAGTGAAGGGTGGACATAACACTGCAGAAAACCAACTGCCTTTGTTCAAGGGAGAAAACTGGTATTTGGTTCCTTTTATATGCACCTAGTGCAGCAGATACCAACTTTATCTGCATCATAGATAAGTCCTGGAGTACAAGATCAGCCTGGTTTGTTATCTTGGTGTCCATGCTATTGTACAAAGGGAGCTAAGTGATTATGAGAACAGGAAGGCATTATCATTTCCAAGGCACCACTACTTCATGTTAATCTGCTATTCTCTGTATTGTTTCATGGTTTGCTGGTGGTTTTTACTGCACCTCCTTTAGGATTCAGGGCAGGAAGTAACAGCATCAAGAATTTGAAAGCTGACAGGTAATAAGGATTTCACAGAGGCCAGTTGCAGCTTGGACAATGAAGAAAAAAGAACAGCTACAAGGTTTATAAAAGAGAAATGTTGGGAAGCCAGTGTCCCAGAACAAGCTGATTGATTCAGATCTGAAGGAAAGACATTAGTTTATAACAGGGGATAGGCTTAGTTCTTGCATTTTCTTCATGAAGGATCCTGGTTAGATACCACTTTGCCCTGATCAAAGTAAGTTTCTTGTACCTACTATCTCGCAGCCATTTACCCAGAACCCTTTGTAAGGAGAAGAAATGAGCTGAGAAGCAAATGCGCCTCACCAGTGTAGATGTTAATGTTGCCATATTCTTAGTTTAATAGAGTAGTGGAGATTTTTCAAAACCTTAAGTATTGCTTTTTTAGTAGCAGAATTCATCTGGTTTTTTTCTTCTATATGTATGTTCTTCAGCTTTATGTGATTTTCTGGTAAGGAAACTGGCTCTAATTTGTATGCTGCTTCTGAAGCATGACCTTCTCATCTCTTGTGTATTGATTAAGACAGTAGAAATACCTGAGTGTTCAGCTCTAGTATGTCATTTCAGTATTATGTCCATTTTAAACAGGTTTAATTTGGTATTTATATAAATATCACGTTGCCAAATAGTTGGTTTTTGTTTCTGTGGTTTTTGTTTTTGTGTTTTGTTGTTGTTTTTTTTTGTCACTAAGTGCAATTTAGCCATGCAGGGCAGTTTGCAATTAGCTCATATGCTGTTCTGGAGCTCTAAAGGCACAGCTGGCATACACAAACAACCTTTCTTTATGTCTCTGCCTTCACCTGTTCTGTCTGACAGAAAAGTTGGCTGTGTACAGAGACCTCATGTTCTCTTTGCCACCCTGTCCTCCCCTTCCCTCTCAAGATCTGCTGTTCTATGAAGGAGAAGCTCTGGTTTTCCCTTCTTTCTTGTACATCATGTAGAAGTAGCAGACAAAAGATGAATTTCAGATAAAGATACAAAAGACCATGAGCTCTTCTCTCTGAAAGGTTTTGCTGTGGCCATTTTCCTTTTTTTAAGGGCAGAACTCCATACTGCCCCAAGAAATTACTTGACCTTGTAGATACAATCAATTTTTTACTAAATAATCTCAGTCATTTCCACCATGTAATTTCTTTACTTTCAAGTATTACTTTTGCTGCTCTTAAAAATACTGTGCTACACTATCAGTGACAGAATTTGTTTCTGTTTAACCAGTCAATCTGAGTTTTGGAAGAAAAGGGTTATGCATGCCAGAAACAACAGTGTGAGGTACAAAATCACCTGAGCCCTTCATAGAGGGATTACTATAGTGATTCTGGGGTAGGCACAGAGTTTCCCTCTAAACACACGTGGAGGTCCATAGCAAGATGAGTGACACCTGCAGTAAGGGAGTAGGGTGAGAACTTCTGTCTTTTATGTGCTTGTGTTGCTTAAAGTAGAGATGACTGAATTGGGGCTATTGTTTTAGTCCATTATAAAACTGTTAAAGAGAAGGCTGAGAGAAGGAAGGGGGAAGAACCCTGTTTGTAAATGCCATTGTCCCCAAGATGTCCTAAATGTACAAGGACATCCTGAGAGAACACTAATCCCCTGACTAGTCTTCCAGATTTTAGTGAGACCACTGATGCTCAAAATTAAACGTGCCCTTAGGATCCTGTCTTCACAGTGTAACGCTAAGAAGCAGCATCTCCCATTGGCTGCTGACAGTCATCTTTCTCACCTTGTGTGCCTCCTGATCATGAAGAAAAATGCTTTCTGTGAAGCAATGATGTAATTCAGTCTCATAAAAGAACAAGTGTCAAGAAAACAGCCACAATCATTTTACATCACACAGAAGGGATATATAACATCCTTATCAGTCAACATTTTAACTTTCATTTACACCATTCTGTTGCAGCAACAGTGGGGATTTTAAGCTTTAAAAATACACTAAAAAGGTGCTATATCACATCATTAAAGCTGTCACTAAATCATTGCTAAAATCAGATTTTTGTTATGTCTTTTGAAAATACATGATGTAAAAAAAAAATGAACAGTGGATTAATAAAGAGAATAAAGACAGACTCGACAAAGAGACAAAAAGGTTATGTAAGAGAACCCTATGTAGCCCCTGAAATGTCCGTGCATCTAAGATATCAATCTGTTGTAGACTGTATAGGCTGACCTTGTTCACTGGGTAAAGCTGAAATGGAAAATTGAACTGCAGCTTTGGGATCATAGGGGCAGCCAAAGGCCATCCACCACTCAGGGACTGCCAATGCATATTCCCTGCTGACCTCATCTAATCCTTGTCTAGCTGCTTTCAGTCACCTAGATAGGATCTTTAGACTGCTGCAAAGGCCTCCTTCAGGGGAGCATCTTCCTAAGTAATTTTCTGCAAAATACTGCTTTTTGTGGTCACATCTTCTATGTTGTTTAAAATGATGGAAAGAAATAAAGCATTTTGAACACTGAACATATTTTTCCAGTTTATAAAAAATCATGTATATCTTTCTTACTATACTGAATTCCTGCTTAGGAATAAATATACCATTTCAAGCAGACTCGAGCCAAAGTCACAGGATAAGGACTTGCATTTCAGGTTTTCTTTAACATCCTGTACTAATCTCATTGCTGTTCACAAATTAATATGGCATGAAAGCATCTAGCAGTGCTTTTCACAAAACAACTGGACAGTCCAGATGTAGAATACTAATTTTATTTTTATCAGGATAAATGGTTTTGTCAGAGTTTTGCATTAACAGTCTTATTTCCTAATTAGAGAGAGGATTCTATCAAACCGATTCAAAAGAATAAACTATGAAATTGTATCTGCCCTAAGTGTAGGCTACCTGTTGATCTAAAAACACAGATTATATACGTACAACCATGCCCTTATTACAGAAAACAGAAATACGTGGTATTCAGCATTAGACACATGTTGCCACAGTTCCTACTTCTGAGCACTGCAGCCTGTCAGAGGTTTATCTTTGTGCGTCAGAAGGGTTTGCATCTTCATAAACTGAAACCACATGCACACATGTACATACACACTTCTATTTTTCTCTCTTCCTATTTATACCTCCTAGAGTCTTTGAAGTAAAAGGTCTGATCTTTTATTATATCAAGCATGAATGTATCTCCTATATTTAGCAACCTGAAAAAACCTCTTTGCACAGGTGCATCCAAACACACTCTGGTTTCTATCTACTGTTATCTATCCTAGTTTTCTTCTGAATTGTATGGCATTGTGTTTCCTGGAGTCATTTGAATGTTGTCTTTTTATTTTGTTCTTATTTCAAGTTATTTTGGGGTGTTTCTTCAACATTATAAACGTGTTGATGCTTCCTATGCATCTTGATTAGAATAATTTGTTTTCATGTTCCAGTGTACTGTCTCTAGAGCACTACACTTCATGTAATCTTTTACATGTGTCTATCACAAATTCAAAACTACTGTAAAATCAAAATAATGCCTGTGAATATTTGCATTAGGTGCTATACACCTATGAATTGAACTTTAATTATTCACATCTCCCCAGCATATGGAAGGAAAACGAGGACATCTCTCTGCTTCTTTTAAGAAAAATTCTCAGTTTCTTGAAGTATTTTGAAAGATATTTTTAGGCAAGAGCTCAATTTCTGTCAGTCACAGGTGTAAAAGGGAAGTGACTATGTGCATGTTGTGCCCCTGTATGTGCATCTGTAAACAAGTACTTATTTAATAGTTCTTAATTTCCCAGCAGTATTGATTCCTGAGATACTGACTGTCAATTAGGATTGTCTATCACACAGAGAATATTCATTACTTAACAAAGGTGCGCAGAGCTTCATGGAGTTTAAGTCAAAATATCTGAAACTGGTTTGCATAATTTCATTACTTAACATAAAGAAATCAGGACTATCGTTTCATCATGATACAGGTATGATTTTAAAATACACATTATTCAAATATGAAATTGTTGAGCATAGTAATAATTCTCAAAAAGAGAAACAAAACAGTTCAATACATGTTTCTGTTCTAGGGAAAAAGCCAAATGCTCTAGTTGCATCACACATTTTCAGTTTCCATTGTAACTAGAGGTTAAACAGGTGCCACTGAAGTTAAATAATTTCAAGCTATCATCTCCAGTGACCTTGCATTTAAGAGTCTAGAAATCAATGAGCATTCTAGATTATTGCTAGTGATTTTTTTTTATTTTTCTTGGGACAACTAGCGAAATTCTATAAGCGTTGAAGATAATTGCTGTTATTATCTATGAAGAGTAAATAAGCCAACCTGGGAAATATAAACCTACAGGAAAAGCAATGCAACAGTAAGCATATCTCAATTAAGCAAATATTAAACACGGTTAATATAAAGAAAGACAATCAGAGACAGAAAAGAAAAATTATTCCTCTCAAACATGGTTTCATTTTAATAAGAAGACAGGTTCTTTTGATATATATTATTCATATTTTATATAGTCAATTATTTTAATAAGAAAATATGAGAATAAAATTTTACAAGCAAATCAAGAGAGTTAGGTATTAGCTGGATAACACATCTCAAATGAACATGTAGAAAGAAACATGATATTCTGAAGAAGTCAGTCTCATTTCTCATTTTAGTTAATATACAGTGAAGAAACTTATATTAAAAGTTTTCAGATGGCATAGAAATAAGAATACTGATAAATGATGAAATAAATAGTAACTTTTATAGAAAGTACAGAGGCAAAATCCAAATATAGTCCTCAGGTGCACAAACCTCCATCAATCCATAGGTAAAGTCCTTCCATTGCTTCAAACTGTAATGTTGATACAATTCCCTAGTGATCCTGTGCCCATTTGAAAACTACATGAAGTGTATTGATACAGAAATGGTACAGGAAAATTCCGTAAAGTTTTTAAAAAGTGAAAAGCAAAATATACATTGAACAACTGAGGAAGCTCTTTGTACTATCTTTATAAAATAAAAACTCATGTAAGATTGTCCATAGCATGGTCTGAGGTTGTGGGTAACATGTAAAAGCTCTGTAATATAATAGAAATTATTTTTTCCAGTGGTTAGATTTCAAGCTAAAAAAGTTTCATCTTCATTTTTGAGGAAATTCCAAGGATTTGAAATGGATGCTTTATCAAAAGTGCCTTTAAAATCAGGACTAATCATTTGTTGTGGACAACATGTTGCTTGGACAAGAACTAACCTCAGGGAAGCCCTGAAATCTGTATTATGTAAGCAATAATGAGTGCTGAGGTCCTTTTGGGTTATGACCTAGGAATTTAAAAACTGGCATCTTGGCCAAGATATCATCACAGAAATCAATTTTCAATGCTAATACCTGAAAGCCCCAGAAGATGATACTGAAGACAAGGTAAGTGTGAACTGCTCATGTTTTTGGGCACCAGTAAGGAAAGAAAAATATGCTCCAGGTAGCTGAATTCCTTGATGCTGAAATTTTGTCATGTTTTGAGAAATCCTTTATATCTGTTTGTTTGTTTGTTTCATATACTAACAAGAAAAGAAAAAAAAAATCCAATTTTACTTTAAAAAATATTTTTTCTTGAGAAATGGGAGGCACAGGATGAAGACCCTCTTCTGAAGGTGAATGAAGACAGATTAACATGGCCCAGAAGGTGCCGCTTTACTGGAGGTATTCAAATTGGCATTTTTTAAAAACATCAACAATATACAACACGTAAACCAGATGCAACCTCTGTTTTAGGTTAAACCGTTATCAAACTCTGCAACTACAATGTTTGGAACTCTTCCTCCCTTTGTACTGGTATACAATAAAGCATTTTTAGAACTTTATGGATCTCGGAATATTTTACAAAAATCTTCTCCTGACATTAGAGATAAATTACAGAAAGGGATACCAAGTGTGTGAGAAAATAAGTAATTTTCTTGATATCATGGATGAAAGCAATGACGACTATGGGACTAAACAGCAGGGGCTGTGATACTAATGTGAATTGGTGTTGCTGGCAAAGAATCATATGGATCTGGCAAGTACAAGGAAACTATGGCTCATCCATTTCACAGATCTGGTTGTATGTTTGCTTTCCTCCTCATTAGCCAGAATCATAAGTGATCTGTTTCTTAACTTAGTCCAAAAATGCACACACCATTTATGGACCTTTCCTTTATTTCATTTATTATTTCCTCTTCCAAGAGGAATTAGGCCAATTCAGAAGGTTAAACTGTCTTTAGATAAATGTTCCAAACAAACGGTTTTATATATGGCCTCTGATTTAGTTAAAGAGGTCCTTTGGCAACAGTCCCTGAGTATTGAATGGAAAGCCACTTAAAAATTGATAATCTCAAGTGAACCCAAATAATAAGGTCCTGTCCTGAAATTCTAGGACTAATGTAGGAATAAATTGGCTTTAAACTAGCATCACAAGTTCTTATATAATTGCTGTGTCTCCCCTTTAGACTGCATGTCTTGCTTTGAAAATGAATGTTGAAAGACATAGTAAGGTTTGTTTGTTAAGCAATTGAAATTTCTGAACATCAGAAAGCAATAATTATGTTAGGGTAAATGTTTCAGTTTTCAAGGGAAGCATTATAAGTAGAGTAAATTTTACAGTGAAATTAAAAATCCTTCTTATAAAAGCTAAAACTGCACTACTTTTACTGTCTAAATACTCTCTTGACTGTGTTAGAAATAGTGGTATGGGCTTTAGAATCGAACTTTGGAAATGGTCACTATAATGTTGATGGTGAAAGAGAAAACCTGTAATAATACTGTTAGAATAAGAAAAAACTTTTACATCATTTTTTACAACTGTTTTGCTTTGAGAAATCTCACTTAATGTTCATAGTTGAAGTAGCCATTGTAACATTACTAATAATGTCAAGAGACCCAGCAGGGAATTGGAAGCTAAAATATCTGGGAATTTTTGTCTGGCTGGTAAACCTCTTTTGTATTCAGCTTCCTGACAGTTGTAGTGACAGATGCCTTGTGTCAGCTGTAGCCTATCTTCTCTTACTGTACCTGCCAGCAGGAAGGGAGTTGTTCCAAAATTTACTAACAGCAGCATGATCAACCTGACATCATAATGAAACTTGGGAGAATATTAAAAATAATACATCAGACTACGAACCATCATTTGTGCCATGGCTTTAGGCAGTATATCACATTTTTCTAACTGTTGCCAAAGAGAATACAGCAAGGCGCTTTGTTCCTCCAAGGAATGCTCATGTAACAGTGCAATCTTCTGATTTAAACCCTCACAAGCATGGGTAAAACAGCTTGTGGAATAAAGCACATAGGTTAAATAATTCAAAGTACTGTAGAGGGAAATTATGGGTAATCCCTGTTCTTGTAATAACTCCACTTGAGATCAGGCAAGGTAGAGCATAGCAGCAGATGGAAATGCTTGATCTTTTAAGGACCAGTGCTGGGAGGTGCACAGCTTCTCTTGAAGCTCTCACAGGAGTTTCAGTGCATGAACATGTCTCTGGAGCAAGCTCTCACTTGCCAAATATAGATTGTCGCAGGTTTGGCCTAGCTGTTGCCAACCCTGGACTGGCCCCCCTTCTCCCCCCGAGAACCTTCCCAGCAAAGGAAAGAAAAAAAAACTGAAAAGAAACGCACTCTAAAGAAACTGAACTGAATAAAAAGAATAAATTATATTTACTAACATTTACAAACCACACTGTATACACAACACACAGGATCCCACCCCCCAGGGGAGAGGGGAAGGGAGAAAAGGGGATTGATTAGCTGGGAAATAGGGAAGACACCAACCCAACCCAAAGAAACCGAATGAATCAAAAGAAACACAATTAAAAACCTCAAGGAAGGGGAACAAGAATGAAACAATCTCACCCAGGACAGGAGAAACACCAGGCACCGGAGGGACCAGGCTTCAACCACCTCCCTCCAGCTCCTCAGCCAAGGAAGGGAAAGACCAACCACTCCCCCACTGCTACGTGGAAGACACGTGTGGAATACTTGTAACTTCCTTAGATACAATGGTTACTGGGGAAGCCATGGGTCAAACCATTACATTCTCCACCCCTTATTCCACACTGGTCTTTCCACGCAATCTTTGTATTATTGCATTTGCTTATATCCCACAAACATATATATATATATATATAGTCCATATGCGGTCCTTCAAGGCAGATGTCTTGTCATCAAGGATCAACACCAGCATAAGTTCAGCTTTAGTCCATTGCCTTTTGGTTAGAGTCACAGTTCCAAGTTGAGGCCTAGTCCACAGTTTAGGGCTGTCTTATCGTTGGACATCATGGGATACCAGTACCAGCTTTGTTTGGGTTTTTCTCATCTCGTGTCTGGTTTCCTGCAAAACACAACTCAAAGCACATCATTAGTTCTTCCCCAAGGCTAGATTGCCTTGGGGCACACACTGGATCTCACCATCTTTCCTCATTACCCACCAGGTGTTTCCGGACCCTTGGGCAAAAACAATCCCACGAATGGGTTTGTCTTGGCCCGAGGGAGGGGTAATCCAGACAGATTTCCCTAACATGCCTCTCAAGTGAATCGCTGGAACTCTGTCTCCATTTACCGTGTGGAGGGATTCTGCTTGGGCAGGACCAGCTCGATTGACAGAGCCTCTGGTGTTAACCAACCAGGTGGCCTTGGCTAAATGCTTATCCCAGTTCTTGAAGGTTCCTCCACCTAGTGCCTTCAGAGTTGTTTTTAACAGTCCATTGCACCTTTCAACCTTTCCAGCAGCAGGTGCATGATATGGAATGTGATATACCCATTCAATACCATGCTCTCGTGCCCAAGTGGCCACTAGATTGTTCTTGAAATGAGTCCCATTATCTGACTCAATGCGATCTGGAGTGCCATGCCTCCACAGGACCTGTTTCTCAAGGCCCAAGATAGTATTCCGGGCTGTTGCATGTGGTACTGAATATGTCTCTAACCATCCGGTGGTCGCTTCCACCATGGTAAGCACATAGCGCTTACCTTGGCTAGTCTGTGGCAATGTGATGTAGTCAACCTGCCAGGCCTCTCCGTATTTATACTTGTCCCAGCGTCCACCATACCAAAGGGGCTTCAATCTTTTTGCCTGCTTAATGGCAGCACAGGTTTCACAATCGCGGATAACCTGGGAAATAGTGTCCATGGTTAAATCCACCCCTCGGTCTCGTGCCCATTTATAGGTTGCATCCCGGCCTTGATGGCCTGAAGCATCATGGGCCCATTGAGCCAGGAACAATTCTCCCTTTTGCTGCCAATCGAGGTCTACTTGTGACACCTCAATCTGTGCAGCTTGGTCTGCCTGTCTGTTATTATCTTGTTCCTCATTAGCTCGACTTTTGGGCACATGGGCATCTACATGGCGGACTCTCACGTTCAATTTCTTTACTCTGGCAGCAATGTCTTGCCACAGATCTGCAGCCCAGATGGGCTTCCCTCTACGCCTCCAATTCATCTTCTCCCACCGGTCTAGCCATCCCCAGAGAGCATTTGTTATCATCCATGAGTCGGTGTACAAGTAGAGCCTTGGCCATCCTTCTCTTTCTGCAATGTCTAGGGCCAATTGGACAGCTTTGAGTTCTGCGAACTGACTCGATTCGCCTTTCCCCTCAGTGGCTTCTGCCACCCGCTGGGTGGGATTCCACACAGCTGCTCTCCACTTCCGGCTCCTCCCTACGATACGGCAAGAACCATCGGTGAAAAGGGCGTAGTGCGTCTCTTCATCTGGCAGCTGATTATATGGTGGAGCTTCTTCAGCTCGACTCACCAACTCTTCCTCTTCTTCATCTGCCAGGCTGAAGTTCCCACCTTCAGGCCAATTGGTTATAACTTCTAGAATTCCAGGGCGATTCGAGCTCCCAATTCGAACACGTTGTGTAATCAAAGCAATCCACTTGCTCCACGTGGCATCGGTGGCATGGTGTGTAGGGGGCACTTTTCCTTTGAACATCCAGCTTAACACTGGTAGTCGAGGTGCCAGGAAAAGCTGTGCTTCGGTACCGATGACTTCTGAGGCTGCTCGTATGCCTTCATACGCCGCTAAGATTTCCTTCTCCATAGGGGTGTAATTGGCCTCAGAGCCTCTGTAGCTTCGGCTCCAGAAACCAAGTGGTCGCCCTCGTGTCTCACCAGGCACCTTTTGCCAGAGGCTCCAGGAGGGACCTTTATCTCCAGCTGTGGAATAAAGTACATTCTTCACATCTGGTTCCGTCCTGACTGGTCCAAGAGCCACGGCATGTGCGATTTCTTGCTTGATCTGCTTGAAAGCCTGTTGTTGTTCAGGACCCCATTGGAAAATGTTCTTTTTACGGGTCACAAAATAGAGAGGGCTCACGATCTGGCTGTACTCTGGGATGTGCATTCGCCAGAAGCCTATGGCTCCCAGAAATGCTTGGGTCTCTTTCTTGTTAGTCGGTGGAGCCATTGCTACAATCTTATTGATGACGTCGGTTGGAATCTGGCGACGTCCATCTTGCCATTTCACCCCAAGGAACTGAATCTCTCTGGCAGGTCCCTTGACCTTGCCCTTTTTGATGGCAAAACCAGCTTTGAGGAGAATCTGAATAATCTTTCGTCCTTTTTCAAAGACTTCTTCTGCTGTGTCTCCCCATACAATGACATCATCAATATACTGGATGTGTTCTGGGGCCTCACCCTTCTCCAATGTGGCCTGGATCAGCCCATGACAAATGGTTGGACTGTGTTTCCACCCCTGGGGCAATCGGTTCCAGGTGTACTGCACGCCCCTCCAGGTGAAAGCAAACTGTGGCCTGCACTCTGGTGCCAGAGGAATGGAGAAGAATGCATTAGCAATGTCAATAGTGGCATACCACTTTGCTGCTTTGGACTCCAACTCATACTGGAGCTCCAACATATCTGGCACAGCAGCACTCAGCGGTGGCGTAACTTCATTCAGGCCACGATAGTCCACAGTCAGTCTCCATTCTCCATCTGATTTACGTACAGGCCAGATAGGGCTGTTGAAGGGTGAGTGTGTTCTGCTGACCACCCCTTGGCTCTCCAGCTTCCTGATCATTTTATGGATGGGAATCACAGCATCTCGGTTTGTACGATACTGTCGCCTATGTACAGTTGCAGTGGCCATCGGTACTTCTTGATCTTTGACTCGGAGTAATCCCACAGCAGAAGGGTCTTCTGAGAGACCAGGGAGAGTAGACAACTGTTTGGACTCTCCTTCAATCACTGTGGCTACACCAAAAGCCCACCGGTACCCCTTCGGGTCCTTAAAGTGTCCTCTTTTTAAATAGTCCATACCAAGAATGCTAGGGGCTTCTGGTCCTGTCACAATGGAATGCTTTTCCCATTGATCTCCTGTTAGGCTCATGTCAGCCTCTACCACCGACAGGTCCTGAGACCCTCCGGTTACTCCAGAAATAGACACAGTCTCTGTACTCTCATGTTCTGATGGCATTAATGTACATTGGGCACCAGTATCTACCAAAGCTCGATATTTCTGAGGATCCGATGTGCCAGGCCATCGAACCCACACAGCCCAGTAAACCCGATTATCATCCTCGTCCCTCTCCTCCTCCTGGCAGGAGGCAGGGCCCCTCTATTGTTGTTCCTGGTCGGAGCATTCTCCATCTGACGTGTGTGATGCTCTGTCAGAGGCTCCTTCATCAGCATGGGGGAAGTTGTTTCTTTTGCGTCTCGGAGATCGATGTTTCTTTTCTGGGCTCTTTGCCTCAACTATGTGGACAGCTTTCTTGCCAGCTACTTTCCGTTTTAATTCTTGCACTCGAGCTCTAAGTTTAGAGGTGGGTTCACCGTGCCATTTTTTCATGTTTTCCCCTAGTTCGCGCAGAAAGGCCCACAAGAAACCACGCTCACTTTGTGTCTTACTCCTGGGGCTTCCAGTTTTCTCTCGTGCTGCATGAGATGACCGAGAACGGGAGCGGGAATTAGAACAAGAACTGGAACGAGAATAAGAACGAGACCTTTCTTTGCGACCTCTAGAACGTCTGTGTCTAGGTTCTTCTTCATACACAGAGCGTCTAGTATTCCTCTGGTGGCCTCTAGTTCTCCCTTGTGCTGCATGAGGTGACCAAGAACGGGAACGGGACCGAGAACGAGAACAGGAACTTGAATGAGAATGAGAACGAGACCTTTCTTTGTGACCTCTGTGACCTTTGCCTCTAGGTTCTTCTTCATACACAGAGCGTCTAGCATTCCTCCCTACCCTTTCCCCACTGTAGAGGGACGAATGCTGGTAGTTAGAGGGGACCCTCATGGTTTCTGATATTCTCCGTATCCAGTGACACATTCTGTCAACGTGTATCTCATTCTCGTCCATACTTAGAGGGTATGCAGATATCAGACATGGCATATAAGACTTAGGGGCCCCATTCATCACCTTATCCCACATCGGCTGTGTGCATGGCATCTTCTCTGGGACCAAGATGTCATAGTAATTTGGATCGGAGTATATAATCTCCAACATGGCCAGTTCCCGCAGATACTGGATGCCTTCTTCTGCAGTATTCCACTCTCTTGGAGCACTCACCAAATACTCTTTAAATGGGTATCTTGCCCTCACGGCACGGAGGATTCGGGTCCAGAGACTGGATGCCATCTCCCCCTGTCCCATTTCCTGTTCTATTTCACGGTCTCGGGCAAGAGATCCCAATTGTTGTGCTTCATGACCTTCCAGCACATGACTACTGGCCCCCTGGTCCCAACATCGCACCAGCCAGGTGAGGATGCGTTCATCGGGCCACCGACTGTAATCCCTTCGTATATCTCGAATCTCCTTTGGGGTCAATGATCGTATAATTTCACTTTCCCTCATTATTTCCTGTCCATCTCTCCCACGTACTATTCTCTCTACCTGTGTTTTTACTCTTCCACTCCTTCGTGGAACCTCTCTCACTTCCTTTCTGACCCTCTCACGCGAAGATGGGGATCGTTCAGGCCGTGAAGATGAGCTTCTATGGTGTTCACTCCGGGAGGATGGGCTCCTACGTCGCCCACGCTGTGGAGAGAGACTTCTACTTCGTTCGAGCCGTGGGGAAAGACTCCTAGCTCGTGCACCCCGTGAAAGGGAGCTCCTGCGTTGTTCATCAGGTCTGATGAATGGAGGTAGCACATAGTCTTTGGAAGGCCGGGGTGAGGGCCTTCCCCGGTCATCTATTCCCTCAAATGTAGGTCTAGTATGGGGAGGTGGAATCATACTTCCAAGAGAGGGTTGCCTTAGGAGAGGCTGAAACGGTCCTTCCTCAGGCTGACGGAAGCGCGTTGACCTCCTCTCTTCCTCCACTGGGTACTTGCGTATGTAGTCAGAGCACCAATCGTCGAATGTTCTTCTATCCCAGGATGCTCGCACCGTCCCTTTCCTTTCTCCAGGCATGCCTCTGGTCTCTTTTGGGCGTGCCCCCAGTCCCATTAGGTGTGCCCCATCCCTTGTGACCACTCCTCCCTCTCTGGCGGCTGCTCCCTCTTCTACTGTGACTATTCTTTCCTCTTGTGCCGTCGCTCCTTCCATCGTCACAGTAGTTTCTTCCTCTCTCGCAGCTGCTTCTTCGTCTACTTCTTCTTCTTCTTCTTTTTCTTCTTCTTCTTGTTCCTCTTCTTCTTCTTCTTGTTCCAATTGCGGAGGTGGCTCTATGGGTTTTGTAGTCTCCTTTGTCCTCGTTGTTTTCTTCTTTATGGGGGCAATGATAATCTTCCGGTCCATAACTTCAGTTTGAGTTCCCACAGAGCGAATAGGAACTGTATCCGCGTCGGCTTGAGTTTGAGCTTTGACTGTGGTCTTGGTGGGTTTAGTAGAAATGGCTGCTTCCAGATCTGCAGCTTGAGTCTGAGTTTCCACAGAGCGAATAGAAACTGTATCAACGTCGGCCTGAGTCTGAGCTTCAACTGTGGTCTTAGCAGGCTTAATAGAGATGGCAACCTCCAGATCTATGGCTTGAGTCTGAATTTCTACGGAACAACTGGAAGCTGTATTAGCTTCAGCTTGTGTCTGGGTTTCAGCCGTGGTTGTAGAAGGGACAGCAGAAATGGCCTTGTCCAGATTTGAAACCTGAGTTTGGGTTTCTACTGAGCAAACAGAGGCTGAAACTTGAGTTTGGGTCCCTACAGAGTGAACGGGGGCTTTGTTGGCCTCTGTTTGAGTCTGAGTCTCAACTGTAGTTTTAGCAGGGACAGCGGAGGTAGCCATGTCCGGGTCTGCAGCTTGAGTTTGGGTTTCTACAGAGCGGACGGAGACTGTATTAGTTTCAGCTGCTTGAGCTTGGGTCTCTACAGAAACAGCCTTGACCTCATGCTGTGTTTGGACTCCGCTTTCGGTAGTCTGAACAGGGACTGCACGGGTCTCGGATGGCATATCTCCATATTCTATCCTGTCCTCAAGCCATTGACAGTAGTCTATGGCACATCGATAAGCACTAGCCAGGCCCCAACACAAAGCAGAGACGCGCGTATACGGGTCCTCATAGGAAAAACACTCTTCTGATAAACAGCGGGCCACCTCAGCAGAGTCACACACTTGTTCTGACGTGAACTTCCAAAAAACGGAGGGTGAGATACGCCCTAGCACTTTACCGAGATCCGACCAAGGCCCATCCCACCCAGGGACTGGCCTGTCCAAAGCCCCTTCCAAAGTTCCAGCGAGTCCCCCAGAGGCATAGCCTTTCTTAGGTCTAAAACAAGGGAAGCAACAAAGTGCCAGCATTCTTCCAATCTTATACAACAGTTTCATTACCTTCATAAACACTAGTGCTGTCACAATACAATTTAGGTAATAACTGGGACCAATTGTAACAGTAGGGATCTCTCTCAATAGTCCATTAATGTCATAATTTAACAGACCTTTAATGTCAAGATTCAGGAGGGCCTTACATGGATGACAATTATCAGGCAGACCTAGGTATGTCCCTAGGAGACCTCTCAGAGTGGGAGTAAGCATTAGCAGCATCAGTATGTAAAAGAATAGAAAGACACTTAACAGGAGGCCTTTCACTACAAGAGACTGCCAGGCCATGCCAGCATGGTTGGACTGACCTCCTCTGGTACCTCTCAGGTACTTGCTAAAAAGGGTGAAAACCATTCTTTCTATTGTTTATCTTATGCCTGAGTCCTCTGTTCCCAAACAAAAACCTTGTTTATAACAAAAAGATACTCTTTTGATAATACCACTTCAGTTGGCAGTTCTCCCGGCCACTGTTCTCTAAACAGAGAATTGTTTAAAAACAATTCAAGGTCAGTATCTCGGTAGAACCTCCAATAATGTCGCAGGTTTGGCCTAGCTGTTGCCAACCCTGGACTGGCCCCCCTTCTCCCCCCGAGAACCTTCCCAGCAAAGGAAAGAAAAAAAAACTGAAAAGAAACGCACTCTAAAGAAACTGAACTGAATAAAAAGAATAAATTATATTTACTAACATTTACAAACCACACTGTATACACAACACACAGGATCCCACCCCCCAGGGGAGAGGGGAAGGGAGAAAAGGGGATTGATTAGCTGGGAAATAGGGAAGACACCAACCCAACCCAAAGAAACCGAATGAATCAAAAGAAACACAATTAAAAACCTCAAGGAAGGGGAACAAGAATGAAACAATCTCACCCAGGACAGGAGAAACACCAGGCACCGGAGGGACCAGGCTTCAACCACCTCCCTCCAGCTCCTCAGCCAAGGAAGGGAAAGACCAACCACTCCCCCACTGCTACGTGGAAGACACGTGTGGAATACTTGTAACTTCCTTAGATACAATGGTTACTGGGGAAGCCATGGGTCAAACCATTACATAGATATACAGCATTTTTTTTCAGGACGTTTTTATTAGTCTTCTCTGCATTCTGTACATAGCTGTGTTCCTTTTTATGGCTTGTTCTCTGAGGGGGGTATTCACACCACCTAACTTCTGGCACCTAACTTGGGGACCTAAATTAAGATTGTGGGCTCCATACTTAGCATTGCTTCAACAGGCAATTTAGAGCTAGTCAGCCCTAAATATCTGCTATTTAAAAAGGTGACAAGCAACTAGTGTAAGTTGTAGTACAAGATCTTTATTATT
Source organism: Pithys albifrons albifrons (assembly GCF_047495875.1). Taxonomy (NCBI): domain Eukaryota; kingdom Metazoa; phylum Chordata; class Aves; order Passeriformes; family Thamnophilidae; genus Pithys; species Pithys albifrons. The sequence continues at coordinate 78,310,820 of NC_092460.1, forward strand.
GTGGCAGAGACTGTATCAAAATACTGTATCTGGGTGAGCATAAGCACTTTAATCAAGGCATAAATTCATAAATAGCAAGTGTCAAATACTGAAGGCAGCTCACTCTGCTTAAGGCAGATTGATGGAAAGAAACATATATGTGTTAATATATGTTTATTTATGTGATATATCTGTGATATTTAAAGTTTACAACACTCTCTGCTTAACTTCAAACCTCCAATTCTATTTCTGAAAATGGAGTTTAAATCAGTTGCTAATATTGGCATTGCTTTTAGTAATTTTGCTGTGTTTTTAAGGCCACCTGTTTTGTTTTTAAATTCTTCCTTATGTGTTTGGCTTTAAATGTATCCTTTGCACAATTTTTTAAGAAAAAAACATCAATGAGGCCAATGAGAGTAGCCAAAGTGCAGTGTCTTTAAAAAATGATCCACTTTTATGCAAATCTTTAGGTTGTGGGGGTTCACATTACAAATCTATGTGCATATCTACAATTTTTAATTAGCAGCAATAGTGAACCTATGGCATGTGTGACAGATTTAGCACACAGGATTGTTCTCAACAGCAGAGAAACAAAGCCATGGGATCTACCTACCTCTGCCTGCCTGCCAGGTGGCAAGTAGTAGCAAGGGGCAGGGGAGGCTCTGGGTAACAGCAGTGGAGGGATGAGGAATGATAGAGAATTGAGAGGCCAAATGGAAAAGGTAATGGCATGAGAAATCAAAATAAACAAGCATATCAAACAACAAAGCAAAGCAAAACAAAAAGAAACAACACCCCCTCACCCCCAATTTTATATAAGTCCTATAAACTGGGAATATAAATATATTAATAACAAGGTGCAAAAGTTCTTTTTATCTAATTTCAACTTTCTTACACAAGTGGAAGAGGGTTAAATGTAAGTAACCTGTAGTTAGTGAGCAAAGTCCCAGGTCAAAAGGGAAGATATCTGTTGAATTTAAGCGATCTGGATCCCATCCTTTCTACTCAGATTTTTAAATGCAGAAATGAGAAAAACTATATAGATACTATTCTCACAGTCACAGAGTGTTGAGGTCAGAAGTGACCTCTGGGGGTCACCAGGTGTAAGCCACTTATTCAAGCAAGGCCAGCAGTCCCTGACCGTGTCCAGATGGATTTCTAATTTCTCTGAGGACAAAGACTCTACAGTCTCTCTGGGCAAAATCTGCTGGTGCTTGCCCACCCTCACAGATAAAAAGTAAAAGTTTTTCCTGATGTTCAAAGAGAGCTTCCTGTGTTTTGGTTTGCGCCCACTGCCTTTTTTCCTGACCCAGGGCACCACTGAAAAGACCGTGGGTTCATGTTCTTTACTTCCTTTCTTCAGATATTTGTCCATATTTATGAGAACCCTGCCAAGACTTCTCTTCTCCAGCCTAAACAGCCCCAGCTCTCTCAGCCTTTCCTCATATGAGAGATATGTTCCACTTTAGAGGACTTTCTCTAGTAGCTCCACGTCTCCTTTGTCCTGGGGAGTCCAGAAGTGAACACAGCAGTCCAGATGTGGCCTTGCCAATGCTGAGATTTGCAAGGATGCTGTGAATATAGAAATATGAAAGATTATGAAGATTTCCAGTATCCCAATGGCTGGAAAACAAAATAGACCATGCAAATAAACACAAGAAGAATCTGAGCTGAGGCAGTAAGTGCAATCTTAATTATGTTGTTACATAAGCCTCATGTATTTGACTTTTGGAATAGAATAGCATTCCTGTAAGGCAGTGTTCAGATTTCTCAAGTCTGAAAAATAAAGTACAGTTATAAAAATAAAACTCCTGTGATGTGGAATCATATTGGAACATCTGCAATTTGTTCAGAAGACTTTGAAGGTGTTCAAGAACAAGTTGTCATTAGGATTTCTAGTTTCTCTAAAGAATACAGAAAGAGGAATCCTGTCTCAGTACAGATCTCATTGCAACTACTTACATTATGCTAAAGGCCCTGCAACCCCTTCTTCCTCTATCCTCTTGTGCCAGACTGCTTCAACTGCTCATATCAGCTGTGTATTTTCTCTCTCAAGCTATTCCTCTAGATGCAAGCACTCAATCGCCTCATCTATTGTTATCTCTCATCTCTGCTCTCCATCTTAAATGCTGAGGAACTGCTTGAGATCCCCTTTTTATTCAATACTGCTTACAAAGAGACCTCAAACAACCTCTGCCTCTTCTCCTGCCTTTTCTGTTCCTTCCCTCTTGTCCTTTCAATAGCAATAATTACGAAGCAAGAACATGCAGCATGGAAACTGTTGACCTGTATTTTGGCACTTACACTCTGGAAGAAAATAGTGTCAATATCTTCACTGACTATAGCTTTCAGAAACAGTAAATTCCCATTTTGTAATGCATAAATGGGTTTCAAATATTAACATTTTTATGTTTTTCTATATTTCAGTAATTACTTTCACCTTGACTAGACAAAGGTGTGATGCATTCCTGATTTCCATCTTAAATGCTATCTACTGTGCATTATTAGAACTCTACATTTCAAAAGTATTTCTCCTAGTAAATCCCTTTTGAGTTGGCTTGTTTGGATACTTTGACAATAGTAAGTTGTAGTTTTTTAGATCAAGGAGTGCTCAAGGAGAAATTGCATGTTTTAACATATTTGGAATAACAAGCATTAACAGCACATTTTCAGTATGACTTGTATCCCTTTGGTATGCTCTAGAAATCTCAATACTTCATGTAAAAGCCCATCTGCATAAAAAAACCCCAGACTTCAGGATTTTTTGGGTTTTTTAGAAATACAAAAGGCATTAAATTAAAAATAGACCAAAGAAAAGTGGCCTAAAGTTCTGTTAGAAAACAATAGAATGTTAGAAAGCTCCCTAACATCATTGTATTAGAAACATATATTTCTGCTTGTAGCCATATAAATTTATTTTAAATCTATATAGTGATACAATAAAAATTAAAAAAATCCAGGACATCGGGACAAACCTATGTCACAAATGTAGTGAAACACTTAAAATCTTCTGCATTCCAGCAGATGATTACAAAAATTATTTGTCATTTTATGGATATATTCTCTTTCTAAAGGCAGATCGTGACAAAAGGACATAAGGACAAGGGGGCACGGGCTTAAGCTCTTCCAGGGGAAATTTAAGTTGGATAGCAGAAAAAAATTCTTTACAGAGAGAGTAATCAGGCATTGGAATGGGCTGCCCAGAGAGGTGGTGGATTCACCATCCCTAGAGCTTTTTAAACACAGATTGGACGTGGCGCTGGGTGCCATGATCTAGTAAATGAACTAGAGTTGGACCAAAGGTTGGACTCGATGATCTTGGAGGTCTTTTCCAACCCAATCGATTCTATGATTCTATGATTCTATAATATACATATATATTAAATAGCATAAAGAAGCAGAATATGCAGTATGTTTTTACTGTAAAATTGTACATCTCAGGAAACAACTTCATGGAAAATACTGTATGATAAAAGGAATAAAAGTTGCATTCAGTCTTTATTTGTTTATTTTAAGGCTTTGTAGGTATTGACTTGTGATTCAAAGAGGGCACATGCTTTTGTTTCTATTTGTTTTCAGTTTGAGTCACAGATGTTCATTTGGATACATTTGTCTTCTAAAACGCAATAGGTTTTGTCAGATCTGGATATCCAAAAAAAGAGTAACTCTTAATGAGAAAAAGAAGAGTCAAAGTCATAATGTGATTCAATAACAGTTTATTTATTTCAGATCTGTTCTGGAATGTGGGAACAGGAACCAATATAAAGTGCTAAAACAGGTGGGACCTGCTGAAATCTGTCCCAGTCATTGTACAATACTGCCTTGTACAAACCTTCATTAATTGCAATATACTTGGATAAGGATTGATCAAATACTTAGTAGCTCATAGAACTATGTGGTCATCTGACTTCTAAAATTTGAATAAAAGGGAGCTCTATCCTTGCTACTAACAGAGAGGATTGTATTTGTAGGCTTGGAGATGAAAGCAGCTTGTTGGATCATCACGAATGATGTCATATCAAATACAGGAGAGAAAAACTTCTGACTAGAAAATTCTGAATCCAGATTCTTGTAATTAAGGTACAATATGACAGCAGTTGGAAAACATATTTTCCTTTTGATATTGCATCAGTATTTTTTTGATAGACTGAGGCAAGGAGGGTCCATACCAGTCAATTAATGAATGGATTAAGTAAACTAATTGCCATTTTTTTTCAATTGGCTTCCTTAACTAGAAGTTCTAGTTTCTGTAGTAGTTGCATAGTGATCTAGTGATCACTGAGAGAAGAATGACAGTGAAGTGTTCAGCTCTACACTTACATATATTAAGAATTTTTATGGCCTAATTTTTTCTCTGTGATGTTTATTTCTAGGGAGAGTCTTCCCACTCAGTAGCTATTATGTAAATCTCCCCAGTTAATCACCACCTGACATTTTGCCATGACAGGACTGATGCCTTTGCTCAGCTGATATATGTAACCTGCCTTCTCAGTGTCACTATGTTTGGACAACTTTTGCCACTAACAAAGACTCTGCAGGAAGGATGTAGACACCTGAAGTGTATAAACCAGTTATTTTTGGCTATTATACACAACAGAAAACCTGGACAAAATAAGTATTAATATGCTTACAGATTCCTGTAAAGCATGCAGCAAGTATATGCTGGCTAGACAGCCTGATGGCAGGTGTGAAAGGGATAGCCTCCATTGCTAATAATTCTGTGCTGCTGATGTGCCATCTTTATACCTTCTCATGTCAGTATTTTTGTAATCCTTTTGGAATCCTAGAGATGCCAACTATCCCTGTCTCAACAACCTTACCTCTCTGTCTGTCATTTTACCTTTCTCTAGCTTAGTACTTTCTCACAGCTCTTTCTCACAACTTAGCGTTTTTCTCAGAAGTTTGAGCCAAGATTACACGACCATGTTATATTGAAAGCAGTCCTTGAATTGCAGACAGCTCTGAGAAGAGCCCTAGGAGAGAGAGTACACACCAGTGACATTGGGAGATAGACACTATTTAGCAAGGGATGTTCTATGATTTTAAGTAGAAAGAATGAAGAGCTATTCATCCCTGGCTGTACAGTAGTCAGGCTTACATGCAATTAAAATGGCCAAAGCCTCATCTTTGCAGTGGCTAAATTTGAAGATGAAACTCCAAACAGGGGGAGGAATAAAATTACCTCTCAGCTTCCCCTCAAAGCATTGACCTCAATGCACCATGTATTTCAGAGCCCTCCATTTTTCTACAAATTCATCTCAATTTATCTATCACACATTTGAGCCTCCTCTTCCTAGGAGATTAGAAGACCATCTGCTCAGGTTTAGACAACACAGTAGTTGAAATGTTGGCATCCTTCCTACTCCAGCACTTTCATGACTGTTGCAACCAAAGGAGGCGAATGAGAGATAGCACCTCCACGTGTATGAGGTGAGGGAGGAATGCTGAACACCGACAACATGGTAATGAGTAGGAGAATGTGTAGATGGAAAAGGGAAAGATTTAGCTGCTGTAACAGAATATCAAGTGAGAAGCAAGTGAAAATACTCTGTCCAAAAAGGAGAGAAAAGGAATTAAAATTCCATATATAAAATGAGAAAGTGGAAAAATGGAATTGTTAAAAAGGAAATGGACTGAATGCTGTAGCTGTGTCAAGGCTTCTCTGAGGGATGAGAGGTGTCCACCCAGAAGAACTGAAATGTCCAGAGTTCATAGATTCTGCTTAAAAATTAAATGTGAAAAAAGAAAAGGAAAAAAAAAGAGAATAAGAAATTAAATATCCTAGTATAAAACATTTGTACTATACCATGATTATCACACCAGAAAAGTAGGTATTTTATATGTAGTATAACTCAAGATAAGAAAAAAAAGACAAAGATTTAGTAGAACACAAAGATAGGGATCAGTGATTTAAATCATTGGTGAATATACAGCAGGTAAAATTTACGTCAGGCAGGGTGGATACCATCTGTCATAATTAGGTTTCTATGGGATGACTGGAAGTAGATATTAGTAGCTTCCTGTTTTAAACTATCTATTTGAATGTTCAAAGAAAGTGTTTCTTTATTACGATCACCATTTCAGTTTGCATTTTTTTTGCATGTAGATAGGACAAATACATCAGTATATCCTTAAGAAGCTTTGTGGCATAACAATAAAGGGTTGTGCTTTATTATTCAAACTGATTTATTATGTTTCAAATCCTTCCTAAGGCAATTTCCTTTTTCTGAATAAAGAGAATGTTAATCTACTAGTCTCAAGTTCTGTTTCTTTCTCTGTGCACTAAAACTAATATTGAGGCTATCATTTTCCTTTAGTTTCAGGAGAAACAAAAAGTTAAAATAAAGAGGGGGTTTTTTTAGATAAACTCTTTAACCTTTATGCAGGAAAAAAATGGGATAAATACTGGAAAACACTTTAGTGGACTATTATCACAAATGTTTTATTAGATTCATTAAGTATTTAGACAAATGTTTTTATTGGTCCTAGCTTTTCATATTTGTAAAAATTTAAACTCGAAAAGACTGTGTTGCTATAATAGGTTCCCAACCAGAAAAATCTTTCACACTAGCAAACAATGCTTTGATTGATCTATGAATGAGGTGATATGATGTGATGCATTTATTAAACCATAAAACACTGCATTATTTTTGTGGTCACTTTTGTTTTCATACTGTGCTACATATTTTGATAGAATTGTGCACACAATTTCAAATAGAATAAAACCAATTAAAATTAAGGGGTTTTTTATGATGCCTCTGTATTTTGCATTCAATGCCAGCCAATCCGTAAGCCACACATATTGCATTTTGTTGGTTCTCTGCCAACAACAAAATCTATTAGAGCCTTTCGTTTACTCTTTTAGTTAAGCAACAATATATAACAGGATACTTTCTCCGATACAGTAAACTCAGAAGTCCCCACTGAGTGTAATTATCGTAAGACAGAAGCTCTGGGTAATTTGATTTAAGATTTCAGGTTTTCATTTAAAAATAAAAAGAAGAAAAAACAACAAACTGCTACCAGCATAGTAATGTATATTGAAAAAAATTTTTCATGTTACTTTTCATGTCTTTTTACTGCAAAGCTGACACTATTATCTATTCTGATAACCATAAATACACATTCATGCCTAAAGAGGGCACATGTCTTACATTTTCTGGCTGAGCACCAAGTCATTGGTCTAATCTATTTGTATATGAGAGCATATTTTATGTAATTACTTATACATTATGTATTTGTTAGGAACTGTAGTGACAGGACAAGGCATAATGTTCCCAAATTGAAAGAGGGGAAACTTAGAGCGACAGACACAGACCACCCAGCCAGCTGGTTAATCATTTAATAGCAAATTAAACTGTCCCCTTGGGAGGGGACAGTTACAATGTCCCTTGGGGACTGCATGGCTCCTCCATCCAATCGTCTCTCAGTCTGTTAGGGGGGTCACACTCAGTCAGTTAAACATTCCTCTGAGGGAGACCGTGCTAATCCCCGTAGGTTCTTCTCAAGCCTGTCCCATGCGCATATGCAGGTCAAGCCTTTTCCTTGGGGACATGCTGCAACTACATTTCCCGTACTTCCTTGCAGTGATCTTCCTGTATAGAATTAAGCCATTCCCCAAAACATAGGTTGGATGTTAGGAGGAAATCCTTTACTGTGAGGGTGGTTAGATACTGAAACAGGTTGCCCAGGGGATTGTGAATGCCCCAAACCTGGCACTGTTCAAGGCCAGGATGGACAAAGTCTTGACCAGCCTGGTCTACTGGAAGGCATCCCTGCCTTTCTGTCCCCTATTGCAGAGTGAATTGGAACTAGATGATCTTTAAAGTCCCTTCTAACCCTTAACATTCTATGCTTCTCTGTTTCTACGTAGAAATAGTAGTTTCCTGAAAAGGCCTCTGGGATTATGACCAGTTGAAAGATGAGAAGAGTGTTGCAAGGCTAAGGGTTATACATTAAAGAAAGTAGTTTTTGACCAATATGTTATACTCTTGTAATAGATCATTAGCTGATTTCTCTTTAGTGCCATTTTCATAAATAAGCTTTTTGTAATGTACAGTCTTTGTGAATATGCTCCATGATATGTAGCAAGTCCATATGTGGGTTTTTTCCTTTAGTATGAGGAACCATCTTTAGAAAAAAAAAGAAGTTGTTCCTCTTATTAGATAAGAAATATTAATTTCTTTTAATTAAAACTGATAGCAGAGCTTTGTGCTGTCATTTTGGCACCCTGTTTGAGTTTTAGCTAATAAAATAAGCATTTGAAGGGGATGTCATCAATTCAGGAACTAAAACTTTTAACAGTTATTCAAAATTAGAAATTTTAGCTGGAAAGATGGTATACTTAGATTCCATGCTATAGCTGTAGGATGAATTCCCCAAAACCACGGAAATTCAAGGTCTTCTGCAGGTATGGTCCAAATTTTTTTGACCTAACAAGTAAACTACAAAGAAGCAAAAGCTGCACCATGGTGTAATTGCTGAAGGGGTAGACGTAAGTCAAATTTCATTCCTGTTTGGATCATAGTGTCACATTCAGAAGAGGGTGAATATTTTCCATGAGCTTTTGAATGATACCATTTTAGTGGTGTCAAAAACTTGCAGGTTCTTGACTGACTTAGAGGGTACAAAGTGTAAAAAGTTGACTGAAATTAAAGTGTGTGTATATATATATATATATAGATAGATATAGATATTTATAATATTTTAAAATCTAAAATTTAACAACTAAATTCAGAGCACCTGTAACACAAAAATGCATAGAAATTACAAAAAAAAAAGGAAAGTGGTTCTTGTAATAGTAAGATATTATGAAATGGGACTATAAGAGAGAAGAACATGTTGTCACACCACAATTCAGTAAATTCATAAAAGAAGAAATCAACACACATCTAAGTGGAAGAAAGTTAGTACTACGTATTTTAATTGACTATGAGATAAATGCAAATCCAAATATTTAACAATAAACATTATCTCTAATGGAAACAAAGTTAAAAAATAGATTTAAATTTCATCCCCACTTTAGTCCCAAGAAAGAAAAATTACCAGTTTAAGCAAGTGATGTGCATGGAAGTTTTAGAAAACATATATAGTTGTTATTTTGTGTGGTCAAGATCATGTGTGATGAAGTCTGGAAGATAACTGCTGTAAAAAACACAGTATTTTTTTTTCTCATGGAACTTTCATGCTGACTTTTTATAGAATTATAGGAAGGCTTGGGCTAGAAGGGACCTTAAAGATCATCTAGTTCCAACCCTCTCACCATCACCACCATGGGCAGGAATGACACCCATTAGGCCAGGTTGTTCAGGGCCCCATCCAGCCTGGCCTTGAACTCTCCCAGGGGTGGGACGTGCGTGGCTTCTCTGGGGAACCTGCTCCAGCGTGTTACTACCCTGTAATCTGGATCTCTCCTCTTTTGTTTTAAGGCCATTCTTCCTTGTCCTATCACTACATGCCTTTGTAAAAACTCCCTCTCCAGCTCTCTTGTAGGCCCACTTAAGGCACTGGAAGGCTGCTCTTGGTTCTTCTTGGAGCCTTCTCTTCTCCAGACTGAACAACCGCAGCTCCCTCAGTCTGTCTTCATAGGAGAGGTTCCCCATCCCTCAGATCATCTTCATGGCCTTCTCTGGACTCTTCAACAGGTCTGTGTTGTACTTGTGCTGAGAGCCCCAGACCTGGACACAGTGCTGCAGGTGGGGTCTCACGAGGGCAGAGTAGAGGGGAGAATCACCTCCCTCAACCTTGTGGCCAATCCTCTTTTGATGTAGTTGGTTTTCTGGGCTGTGAGTGCATACTGTTAGCTCATGTCCAGCTTTTCATCCAAGAAAACCCCAAAGTCCTTCTCTGCAGGACTGCTCTCAATGAGTTCTTCTTCCAGTCTGTACTCATGTCTAGGATTGCCATGAGTACATTACTTGTCATGGGCCCATGAATTCTCTTCCAGGTGCCTCTGGATTGCATCCTGTCCTTCTGTTGTGTCAACTGCACCGCTCAGCTTCATATCATACCCTTGCTGAGGGTGCACTCAATCCTAATGTCTGTGTGGTAAAGATACTAGAGAGTACCATTCCCAAGAAAGACCCCTGAGGGCTCTTTCTGAGGCCCATTCATCACTGGCCTCCATTTGAGCATAGAGCTGTTGATCACAACTCTCTGCCTGCATCAATCCAGCAAAGCCCTTATCCACTAAATAGTTCACCCTTCAAATCCGTGCCTCTCGAGTTTGGAGGTAAGGGTGTCATGTGGGACCATGTCAAAGGCTAGGTAAATGAAATCTACGTAGATGACATCTACGTCTTACTACATCAATTGGCTTTTAACCACTTTGCTTTGATTTTTCTTCATGCTTATGGAAAAATTAGGACAGAAAATGGACAGACTCTCTAAACGTGATTGTTTCAGCTGAGGTACATTAGCACTCTTTGACAGATGATTTCTTGATGTCATATAAATATTAATGTTTATGCCACCACATATTTTTGGTAGTCTGAGTCATACATGAGAGTCTAGTCAAACATTTGAGAGTGGACAGGTTTATCCTACCGTTTTCTTCATTCTTCCTCTTCTGACTGAGTGAAATTAGAGTTGAGCAATCTCTTCACACTAGAGAAGATTCAAGCTTCTGTCATCTCTTTTAGAAGATTCGAGATTCTGTTATCTCTTTTAAATCTAATGGTATATTAGATTGCTAGGATTTAGTGAGAAAAGATGTCAGCTAAATACAAGTAACATCTTGATGATGTACAGTTTTACATCTTTTTGTTATATTATATATTCTACTGACATCAGTCAGGACACTGATGAAAGCTAATTGCCTTTTCTTGTACGAAAGAGATAAAAATGAGGAGATGATGATGGCATGTGGGTATTTTGGTAGTCTTCCTAATCAGGAACATTTGCCAGACATTTGGACAAAAAAAAAAAAAAAAAGTTGTGTTTTCCTTCATTTTCAGGTGTTTTGAGAAAATCTTATGGAAACATTCCCAAATAGAATAGATAAAGTCTAAAGTTCTTCTCATGAAATACCATGTACTTTTCATATCCTTTCAGATATTGAACTTAATAGCATAGCCCATACTTTTGCTATCTTTAGACAAGACTAGTTAAATATTCTTATTTTGGGCTAAACTGAAGAAATAATTGGTGGACAACTCAACGACTACTTGTTATTGAGAATATTAGACCCTACAACTCCACAATTCACATATTGAATAATTATGTTGCTTTTGATCATTAAAGAACTAAATAACCTCTCCTACTTGGAAGAATTTCTTCTTTTTAAAATTGCTGTCTCAATTTTAATTTCTTCTTTCCTTCTGCATTACAGAATACAAGTACAGGCAGGTTCCATGGTTAAGGGAATTATTCTCTAATAGGTAAAATAATTGACTATTACAGTAGTTTTCTTCAAATCCTTTTTTAATAAAACAAGCACACAAAGAAACAAACAATCTAAAAAAAATCAAACATAGCCCCCAACCAAAACCATAAAACTTGCAAACATCATCTTCTTAAATTTTACCTACATTCAAGGAAATATTGCTTCCACATAAACAGGATCATTTTTTCTTAATTGGAAAACAGTAAAATAAGGAATAGGGCAAGAGGATCTGGACCTTTTGAAGGTCTTGTTCTTTCATGGCTCTTACGATTCATATGAGAATGTTTTTCCTCATTGTTGTGGTTTAGCGCCAGACAGGAAGTCATCAAAGGAATTGCCAATTGTGATCCAGCAATAGTAAATGTACTTGTATGAAATGACCAGTGAAGCCCAAATACTTCATTAGGACATGCAGCACTAAATTAGTGAATCAGTATTAAATGCTGAAAGTCCATAGAAGACACTTAACATATAGAAATTGCACAACCACTAATATTCTCTCCCCTGAACTTAAATGTCATACACTAGGAAATCCCATGATAATTTCTGCTCTAAATTTATGCTATTTCCAAACTAAACACAACTAAAAATAAGCTAAAATTACCTAGGCATCTCTAGACTTGTTATTTAAGAAGTAAATGGCTGCATTCCTGGAGTACTGAACCACACAACTCTGATCTAATTCATTACTAGAAAAAAAAAAATAGCTGAAGTCATATCCTGACAAACTAAAGCTGATAAGCAATTTCATCTTGCTTTGTACTGCAGTTCAGTTGTACCATAAAATCATAGTCACCACTTGCCAACTCATCCCACCCCATCATAACTGCACAGCATGGGAAAACTGCAATTTTCAACAATAGGCTATCATCCGCTTCACTCCACCAAGCACACACTGCTGTACCACATCCCTGGCTGGCTGCCAGACCGCTTAAGCACTCCACAACACTCCATGTCCAGCTCATCACTCAGCCTACTAGTATCAGGACAACATAATGGACATCATTGTGTGAAAAAGGATTTAGCACAGCTGTAGCATGATGCAGCTGACATTCTCATTGTGATACATTACCTTATAAAACGAGGAACATCCGAAGGGGGACAAATAGAATTGGCTGGTCAGATGAGAGAACAGCCAGCTAACCCCTATTGTTCTCCAAACCTTTGTATCACATTAAGATATCTGATTTCAAAATGGGGTTTGGAAGCTGAAAAACATAATGCAGCATTTCATATATAAAAACACCATAAGATTCTACGACCAAAGTCTATCGTGCCTTGTACCCCTGTAGTACTGTTGAATTCACTCTGTACAGTAATGCCCAGCAGGTGTACTAATTTCAGCAAAATATTCTGTTGTGTTGTGCGGCCCTCCACATGGGCTGCAGTATCAGGCTGCACGGGAGGAGACAAAATCAATGATGCACTGAGAAGTCTGTCTAGGTTCTCAGTTCAACCTGATGATCTGATTAACTTGAAATAGGAAGCCCAACAGAAAGTAAACAAAACCCAGCAAAACCCAGTTTTTTATTCTGCTCTGTGTGAGGAATGAAAATGGAGTTACCAGGTGAGGAAAGCTGAAGTACATACGAATGAACTTATGGGCCAGTGCAGTGGCTTAACTAAGTAATTGACAGCCGGACAACTGGATGAGGTTATACAGCCCTGATATACCCAGATTCATCACTAGCAGATTAGCAGGTCCAGCCTCCCTTTGGCATGGGGCTGAGTTTTACAGTCTGCTAAATCTATCACACCTCTGAAGGACAGGACTAGGTTTTTTTTTGTAATCAAAGGAGGAGAGTAGGAGTTTCTTCCTTTCTGAGAGAAAGGCTGGAACCTCCACAGGGCAGGTTGCTTCAAGGTGATGTCTGTGTTTCACACATATCCTTGTTTCTTGGCATCCACAGATGGAAGTAGAGGTAGGGGAGTCATCCTCCCAAAGGGAGGGAAAAGGTGAAAAATGTTATGATGAATGCAGTCCTACAGAGATTAACAGGAAACTGGTTATGGCTGTGATGTTCTCAGCTGGAATCAAAGATAAGGAACAGAATGGGGCATGCCTCTCCTCTTAAGGAAGGACTGCAGATGTATTATTGTATCTTTTGACACATAACTTGTGCATCACTGGATTGAATTAATGTGAGAAGGAAGATTAAGGTTGTCTGCACACTTGCCTTTGGCTCCTCAATTAATCTCTACTTGGAGCAGAGGTGGCAGCCTCCTGTCTTTTTTCTCACACGTTAAGGGCAATTCTTACCTTTCTTTGACAATGGATCTCCTATGATCTACAGCTGCTCCAGATCCACAGAATAGAATAGAATCTTATTTGGATGGGCAGCAGCATTTTCAGGTATGAGTCCCATAGACAGGCGTATATTGTAAAGCACTCTGGAGCCGGGTAGTCTATACAAGAGTAAAAAGCACTTTTATTAACTCACTAAGTGCTTATTATAAAGCAGATGAGTTTGGGCTCCTGGAAACATCCAAACTATTATTCAAGGATGTATTTAAAAGGGATATTTAACTCAAAACCTAGACTTACATCCCATTGGTGAACAGTTTAAGGGAGTCTTTAACAAGTAAAGAAATTATGTTATAAAATCCTGTCCTTATACTAACATATACATTGAAAATACTCTGCTTTAAATTAGAGCACAAACTGGGTGTCCCAGAATGTTAACACCTGTTGTAATATTGCATTCTTCTATGAACTTAGTGCCTCCTAAATTTGCATTCTGGCTGTCTTTTCTCGCACAATCTCTCAGCATGTGAGGTTTATAGGAAGTTTATCAATACTCTGAATGAAGAAAATGTCCAACTAAAAATTCTAGGTTGTATCTTAAAGAAATGGTTTCTTAAAGCACCAAAATCATTCTCCCTTCTGACTTTTCCCAATATTCTCTACATTTTAACATTTAGAAAGCATGATCTCACCTTTCAAAATGCAAGTATGAATTTGTAGAAGTTTAGACCTCGTGCCTATTTCAGGTAAGAACTGAAAGACTAAGTGGTGTATTTACAGCTGTCTCTGTTTATTTTGTAAGCAGTTAAATATTAGGCTAAGATGAATGATGCCCAGTGTTTAAATTTAAAGGAATTAGGAAATCAGTCATCCAGGAAATGATTGAGGGTGATACATAACTTAGTCAGACCCCGCAGTACAACAGTTTGGGATTTTCAAGCTGTTAAATAAAAATAGTAAAAAAAAAGTTATAAACTGTGTCTCTGTTATTGTTGCTGCTGCTTAAACTTTCAAACAGTATTTAAACAGCTAAAATAACAACAAGGCACTATATCCTCTCAATGGTCTACATAATTACTCTTCTTTATGTGCTCAGAGCTACTTATGTTAAAGTATATATAAAAGCTATGACTGCTTTTTCTGGGCAGGATGAGGAAAGGCAGGAATGAGAGAAAGTATTTGTAAAGAATGGATGAAAAGGCTTGTTTTGAAATAAAAACATTGTGTTTGGAGGGAGTTAATCCTAACATTTCACCATACTTGCCTTGAGATATGGAAATCTAAAGCTGTAAGGAAAGTAATTCCCCTGTTCTGTCAGGTGGTGAGGAAGTCATCCTGATAGATGGGGAGTTGGAAGTTTCCACTAAACAAATAATCCTGGAAAAATCATGACCACTCCTGTTCCTGTAGGTATTTGCCATCAATCTGAAGTGAAAGAGATCTTGTTAGCAAGACTCACTGAATATCTAGTTCGATTCCCTTATTTAGTAAGGGCAGAGGCACCTTTGTGCAAGGGGAATCTTTGTCAAGGACGAGTAGAAGCACAAAGAGAAAATAGAACTAGGAAAAATAAAGAAAATAATCTGAAAAAATTAAGTAGCGATTTTATTAACCACATTTCATATCCTTTCCTAGATGTCATATCTCATTGAGTAACAATTTATTATAATCCCTGTCATACTCATGCAACATTTAGATATCAGAACATGGGGAAAACTAAGATGACATTGTCCATTCTTGATACAAATGGAGAAACTATTTGATTGTCAGAAGTATAAATGGCTACTAAACATGATGTTAGGTTAGGAATATTAGAAAAATTTAAATAACTACTGTTCTTACTTCTTTCATGTGGTTGCTTTGGCTTTAATCTTCAGGAAACTCAGTTGGTAATACTGAATATTCATTTTTGTAGAAAGCATATGACAGCAGTGCCTGAAAACAGCCACTCTAAGTTGTACACTGTTAACAGAAGGGAAAACTTAGGAAGAAAATATTGAAATGTTTTTGCTTCTTAATTATTTTCATGTACACAAAAATACAAAATCAACATGAATAATAATCATTATATCCACAACATATTTTTTTATTTCAACAGATGCACAACTGGGCTTGTTTAAATAGATTTTCTTCTGTATGTGCCATAGGGATTTCTGCCAGGAATGTGCTATTTAACACGTAATAAATGAGCAGGAAAAAATGAGAAGGCAGAATAATAGGAAAATGTTTTTAAACTACTCAAGGTAGCTAAAATTACAACTGAAGAGTTGCAGAACTCCCAAACTCTGAGTGACTAGACAGCAAAAACAAAGATCCAATCAAGTGATGATAGGTGCAAAGTGATATAAACAGAATTGTCCCAAAACATCTAAGAACAATTATATAGTGATGTGCTCTAAATTAACTTTTGTCACTCAGAAAATTATCATGAACAAATTTCTAAAAATACAACTCAGTGATAAGAAGTCACTAAAATCAGAGTGACATCATGTATTTATGTAGATGTAATAGTATGTAGTTTGGTAGAATTTGAAAAGAAATAGGTACATTATACATACCTGTAGTGTGTCTTTATTATGAATGCTGCAAGTACCTATATTAACTCCAAAAGTTTGTCACATAAAAGTTAACATATGATTTCACTTGAAATCTATAGTACATTTCATAAAAGATATCATTAACTTAGTTTGATATTTTGAGATGAACACAGAAAAGTCTCAGAGAAGTTCTGGGATCTACCACAAAGAGGACAGTACAAAACTATCTGTGAGGTCAGTAAGTTTTATGCAAGACAAGATTTTGAATGGGTGCAAACCAAATAGATTGTGGCCATTTGTTTTGAAAAAGAGACAAAATAGTTATCTTTAAAACTGTGAATGGTATGATGGTGAAGCAGAAAGATTTCTCTAAGTTTCTAGCAACAGAGGAACTAGGGAAAAACTGAATTAAAATATCGAGTAACAAATCTAAATTTATTTTAAAAAAAAGCTGATTTCATCAAGTATGTAGTTTAACTTGTGTGATTAGGAGATTTTTCATATACATAAGTTGAAAAAATAATTAATTAAAGTAATGGAGAATATCTCTTAGGTTGGATATTAATGGTTTAGATGCAATTTGTGGCTCAGGCTATTGCTGAAATCATAAAGAATATACCAGAAGAAGAACATTCTATTCATGAGCTGTTCTTACTGTGTATTTGTTCTTTTACTTAAGCCTGTATTCTTGGCAGCTATCAGAGATAGGCTAGAAGCTTAAAAATCTGTACCATTACGACAATTCATATGCTCATCTTACATCAGGTCTCCTTAGAGTGGTGTAGTTCATAGAACTTGAAAGGTGCAACCATCAATTTATGTTTCATGTTCTAGATTTCCAAGTTGTAGCACAGTAGAACAACACATACACAGCAATAAAATAAGGATTTTTTTTATAATTGCATTATGTGATTTGCTGGTAAAGATTAAATTTTTTTTTATTTACTCTTACAGTAGCATAAACCTTGCTTTTCCAAACTACCCATTGACCACCACTGTGGATGACATGCAATTGTTCAGACCCAGCATAAAAGCTTTGTTTTAGTGCAGTTTGAATTGAATATAGGATACTTGTGTTCTTATGCAGAAATCGTAGCTTCTTAACCGTGTCTCAGTTCAGTGCAAGTATCCCTTGCAGTTTTATCAGACCAAGCCATTTTACTTCTTACCTTTATAATTTTGAAACCCAACTTTTCAACTATGTCTGCTTTAGCTGAGAACATGTGTTCTCTCAGTTAAGTGCTTACATTCTAATTATAATTAGTCCAATTCCATTCAATCCCTTGCTAATTCAGAATATTTGAGTTCTAGCCACTTCAGCTGATCAGCCTCTAATTACCAGGATGTTTCCTCTTTTTGCCTTCTGACGACTGGCAGCAATGCTTTTTGGCAACCATCACGCTTGTTAGGAGAACTTTAGCTGCATTTCCACTTCAAACACTAAGCGAGTGTAAGGAGTTGGTAATCTGCAGTTTTACTGATAACCTTCACATATTTGCATGCTGGGAAGCCTGCCCATCCTGCAGCCAGAGGTCTGGCAACAAGACATCGGTAGCCCTTGCTCTATTCCCTGGGCAGGTTGGCAAACAGGCAATCATATTTTGTCTTGAGAATAGTTCGGTGTTGACACTTTTTTTCCAAACCGGACCATCATTGGACTGCCATGATTTGATGGAGAATGGAGTTTGTGAACATTTGTTCCAATGCAAGCAAATGTCGTTCCAAGTCAGTCCAATCAACTCCAGTTGTCATAAAGCAGAACATAAACTGGGCACTCTTCATGGCCAAGATAACAGATTTTCTTCATTAAGCTGGTTTTAACCTTCCCTCTTCACCTCAGTTTGCACATCTTCTGCACACACAGCTGTGAATTCTTGACTATAATAATGACCTACAATGCCCTGAGGGGAGGTAACTGTTATACTTTATATTTGCCTCTTTCATTGCACCCTCTTGGAAATTACCCAGAGTGAAAACATCAGCTGTCAAAGATGAAAAGAATTTCACAATCTGTAATTTCTTCTCTGGAAGTCACATCAACATCTGTCTGCTTTATCTTCATTCTGTATCTAGTTCAGACAGTTAGGGGTGGTGGAGATGTTTTGAAGGGAATTTTCATTTTCACGCACATAGAAAACTGGTGAGTATTTCCTCTTTCGTTATATTTCCTAAATACACATGCTCCCCCCTGCTCCCAGTCTGGACCCAGGACATTCAATTACTTCCACCAATTAAAAATTATGGAAATGACTGTCAATATAGATGGAAAGTGTCTCATCAATTTTGGCATGCATAACATGCATGTTTATATCCAGCTTAGACATTACTTGTGGTCAAGAGAAAAGAGTATTCAGCAATGGATTTCTTTGCAGGTCCCTCTGTCCTGTGTTAGTCACAGTAGTATGTCTGGGTAACATTCCTCTCACCCCCTGCAAAGAGTTTAGCTTTGTTTGGCTTTGTCTGTTGTAGATTATCTGCATGGTAAATATGAATTTAGGTGGGAGGGATCTCACTCTTCCTGTCTAAGTTTTTTATATCTTTGTGGTCTGGGAAGTAGAAAGCAATCATTTAAGTGAATGATTAGTTTTGCAGGTGCAATATGGGATCTTTTGCCTGCAGCCGACATACATATGATTGCTCATAAAACATGCCTGAAATGGGGAAGCTTCACTTATATTGCTAACATTGAAGTTTTTATTGTTACAAAATGTAATTTGTGCACTGGTAGATTTGCTTATTTGCTTTAGTTCCCTCACCTTAATACTTTTTAGTCAGTTTTCTGATTTTCATGGTGCTGGAAGAGTCCAAAATTTTCTAAATAAAATTTCCCAGAAAATGTTTTCTTTCAAAAGAAGATACCTGTAACTCTGCTTCATTAGGAGCCTGTGCATAATTTTTTACTACAGAGCATCATTGTAACTCCATGTAGTATAGGTTACAGAGGCTCAGTCTTGTGTTTTGTTTACAGGCCTAATATTAGATGTCTCAGCCATTCACTTGCATTTCCTGTTGCTTTCAGTGTTTGTTTCTCTCCATGTGTGTGATTGCAGTCCCTCTTGAAAGAAATTCTGTCCTTATTAATGTTGGTAGGATTTTTACCCATGAAGAAAATCCATGGCTTCATCTTGGATGACATGTTTCGCCACAGCTATATGACATCTTGGAATGGAACACATCTCTAGAGGAGTACTGGAATTAGTGTCATTTCCTAGCTGAAGCTGTATATGATGTTCACACTTTAGGAGTTCATTAGGTGTATAGCATGTTTGCAACAGCATGTTGAGAATTGTTTAAATGTGGATAAAGAGAAATTTGGTTAAACACTTCAAAGGGAACCATTTAGTTTCTTACAAGCAGATTGAGAGGTGACTTTGGGACCAGAGGATTAGTTTCTTCCCACAAAGAAACTATGGAGGATTAAAAATCTCTTTAACATGAAAAAAAAAGTAGAATGTGTAACTGGAAGATAGCTAAACCAGATAGGAAACTGGGCCAGAATTTGTAACAGTGATATTAACTAATTGCTGGAGAAAACTACAGGAAACCACTCATTTCAATGGACAGATGTCCTCAGATCCAGTCTGGATTCTTTTCAAGAAGATATTTTTTACCCAAACTCAATTTGTACTTCAGCAAAGCACAAATCATCTTTGGCTTCAGCATATCCTGGTATGTAAACATATGAAGGGATCTAATGGTCCTTTTTCAGTGGTAAACTCAATGGAAAGAATATGGCCATACAGTCATATTACAATTGGTTTAATATGGTTTTTCTCATCATTTCATGGAATTTGCTGAACCCATATAAAGCACTAACTTTAGAAGTTATAAGCTGATAACTATACAGCAAATTCCCTCTTGCTGACTCTTCAAAGAACATCGCATGGGCCAAGACTAGTTCAACATTTGTGGCCTGTGTTTTCTATATAAATTTTCTACAACCAGTGTTGATGCTATTCTTACTGCAAATGAGAATGATAATGTATAATGTCCAATATATATATATATATGCATTTGAGAAAATATACTGATAGTGCATGTCTGTACTTGGTACTGAGGCCATTTCTATTGGGCCACTGCAGTCTATTGTCACTAAAATTCTAGGATGGATTTCAAAAAATGAATCAGCTTCACTGAAGTAATGGACAATTAAATGGATGGAAAACATGCACAGAAAGAAAATGAAGGCTGTTAGTCCACTCATGTTTTGGAGAGGAATACTTTGATCATAGTTTGGAAGAGAAATTCAAAGAAATTTGATAGCAGGGAGTGTTTTAGTTCAGTAGAAAAAAACATTTAAGAGATTACAATCTGAGAAGCAAAGACTCACAAATTTAAATACCAAATAAGACTACCTAAGGTTTGGATTTTTCATTTGTTTGCACGTTTTTTTTCATTTTGAAAGGCGAGGTTTGGAGGCTGGGTGGAAATTCACTTGACGCCTTGCAAGTGCTGTATCAAGGCAACTTCTCATAGGTTTTTTGATTCTCACTGTGCTTATGGAGATACAAAGCCACAGGAGATTGCACTTCAGTCAAGACTTTTAGGTTCCAAATTGTAAAGGTGGCCATAAGTGAGGTGAATTGATATGGAGCCGCCATCTCGTTATTATTTTAACTAAGTAGTGTTTTCTAGGTATTTTTTTTCAAATAGTCTAGAAAGTAACTTTAGAATTACTTAGTCAAGTATTTAGTGTATGTGTTATAATTTGAAACAATGAAATGAGATTCTCACTATAAAAATGCATCTATTTCAACCATAGCTCCTGGAAATAGTAGTAATAATAGCTAGCAAGATGTAATTTAGAGTAGTTCTGTAGTTATATAAAGCAAGATGTAGGACTAAAGGTTCACAGTTTTCTTTTTGCATGAATTTCTTTGAACTCATGAACAAGCAGCAATTTTTATTTCAGTATCAAATGGTATTTCAGTACCATTTGATTATAAAAAAAGCTTTATTGAAAAAATCAGATTAAATCAGAAATGTGGGTTTACTTTCTGGATGGCTTTTCAACTGTATAATCCCAGTGCTGATTATCAAGGTGCGCAGTTAGAAAGTCAGCACAAAATTTAATTCTGAATAAGTTAATATTTTAAGAGGTTTTAAAGATTTTTAGTGTTCTTCTTTGTTTGGTTATGAAATCTTATATTGCTAACAATCACGCTATTAAGTGAATTCTCGTAATAGTATTGTAACAAAGAAAACTCTACTACTGTAGCATTGCTGACAGTGCTCTTTATTCTTTACTAGCTGTGGAAATCATTTATTCTTTCTTTGTTGCTGATTCAGTTTCTACTACTTCTGCAGGTATCAAGGAGAAAAAGCTTCATTTTGTGCCCATGAGTTGCAAGTAGTCTTAATACTTGACATCTGAAGTGGAAATATACCAAGAAAAATTGGTTACACTTTCTCTATGACTATACTTGAATACAACGAGAACTGAGAACATTAATACTCAGTAACAAAACCAGAAAAAAAGAGCTAGGAAAATAGGCTACAGTAAAAGGGCTTTGAATCCCCTCAAGCAGAGGAAGGAACCCACATATCCCTTAAAGGTTGCTTTAATACAGAAGTGATCATAGAGTTCTTACAAAATATAAAGAAATCTTAGATGGAAATTGACCATCTGGAAAGGTATCACCTTGGAGATAAAGATATCATGGTCAGTGTAACAGCAACTCTGAAATTTGCCTTTGTCTGCCCTCTCTTACCAAGAGAAGACTTCAGGGAAAGACCTTTTGGAAATGTATGTTTAAAATAGAGATATATCATAGCAGTCATAGACAAATGTATTCTTCTGTGAGTTAAGCAAAGAGTAACAAAGACAGAAATGCAGATCCCATTTCACTATTGAACTTCCATTTGCCCATTATGTGCCCAGTGATATCAGGCAGGCACCATATTCTCTCAGTCTCTCCAAATGGAGTAGAAGTCCAGCACTGACTTTTCCTGGGTCTCCCTCTCTCATCAGTGCTCAGATTCCTCCAAACTGTTAACCTTAACAGTTAAGGGATCACTTTACACCACTACCCTCCCATTATTCATGGTACAGTGGTGGCATCCCCTCCTGACCCTCCTGACCACAGCAACACCCTCTCCATGACACTAGTAAAAGTGGTATGTCCCACTCTTAAATGGAAGAGAACATCCAGGATTTGTAGATGCCCACAGCCAAAAAAGAATGGCAGAAGCCAGATGGGTCCAAAAAAGCTCACAAAATTCACTTAGCATGGAAATTGATATAAGTTTTGCCCCATCTTCTAAAAAATAAAAGAAATGAAAGAGGTTTTCCCTTCCCTGGGGCAAGTTTTCTCACTTATCATGTGTATGAGTTAGCATGTACTGCCTATCCCAGGAGATCCCCTGGATCATTCTAGAAATGAGTCAGAGGACTTTGAGGGTCTTTGGTAGTCTTGATCCTCCACTATTGGATTGACCCTTAGATGACAGTTCATTCCTGCCTCTTGGCACAACCTCTGCACTTCTGTTATCCTTTATGTTGTGCTGTCACCATGGACCAGAATGGGGAAGGAGGCCACAGAAAAGTGCTGAACTACCTCTGTACAGCCAAATCCTGTTTTAACTTGCCTGCTTGAATGGCTACTAGTGTTTAAAGCTGTCTTAGTTTAGAAGAAAGCTAGATGTCTGTCTAGACTAGGCAAGGGGCCTTTTTCCAAAAACCACCACAACATTTGAAATTAATATACTTAAATCAGAAAATGTAAAGAAAAGGATAACAGTTCTTAACTAGATAGATAGATAGATAGATAGATAGATAGATAGATAGATAGATAGATGATAGATAGATAGATAGATAGATAGATAGATAGATAGATAGATAGATAGATAGATAATGTCTGTCTATGAAACCCAGCATAGAACAAACAGCAGCACCAAAACCTTTAAACAAGTTAAGTTTTGTCTGTGCTCCTTTTGGTGCAGTTCTATCTACAGACAGCAGGGAATGATGCTATGCCTTGGGAGGCCGCGACTGTGAGGGTCACTCCCCGGTTTTCTGGGGAAGCAAAGACAGAGGGTAGAGAGAGACTCTGGCTTCCTCTCTGGTAACTCTCATGGGAATGGCAGCTGCAAGGGATGGGGTGGAACCTCTTCTGTGGGCAGCGTAGAGTCTTCTCCTCATCCTTTGTTTGAAGAAAAGTGCTGGAGTGGGGAGAGGGTGGGGGATGGTGGTTTTTAGCCACTCTTCTGCAGGTGAAATTGGTCCTCAGGAAAGTCTGTAGCAAATCCAAGGTAGCAGTGACTGCTCTTCTGCTCTGAAGGACAGCACCGGTCATGCAGAGTTGGTGGGCAACCTGAACCAAAGGGAGCTTTGAGTGCCTCCCCCAGCCTAACAAACAAGGCTCTTGTTCACACTGCAGTGGGAACAGCGAAGTGTGGCAAAAAAAGCCGGAGAGAACCTCTCTCTCCACCCCTGCCCCAGCCCACCTCCCCAGCGATCAAGTTGAAATGCAAACCAGACCACTCTTTTGTTAGATGGCTCCTACAGCAGGTAGTCCCCCCAAACTTCCCCCTTCATAGAGAGAGAGAAACTCCCATGAAAGATTTCAAAACTATAACAAAGGCATAGCAACTAATTAACTCCTTACTGTTCAGGCCTCTGGTCTGGGAAAATGTTAAATCTTCAGATACTGCTTAAGGGTAATATTTTGCTATTTATCCTCTATTTTAACTTCTGGTAAGCGCAGTTTGTTATCATATATTTTCCTTTCTTAACTTCTTATATTCATTTTGCACTCTGATACCTAAGAAATCTGCTAGATATTTTATAGCACAGATAAATAGCACAATATATCTTTTACAGTCCCAGATGCTCATGTATATTGTCAGATCTCAAACGTGAAGCAGTAACACCTCAACAAGAGTGAGATTTTGTTATTGCATGACAGTTCAACATATTCTGTGACTGGATTGTGAAAGGTGAATAATGATACTGAATTGGCTTTGCAAGATGGTTAGCTACATTATTGTGTGTTACTGAATACTTTTATGCAAGAATTTCTTTACCTGGCATGAACATGCTCACAGCTAAATGTGGTGGATTCCCCAACATTGTACACTTTTAAGATTCAGCTGTACAGGACGCTGGGCCATCTTTTCCAGACTGTTCTTTTGCCAGGAAAGGTTGAACCAGGTGATCCTTGAGATCCCTTCCAACCTGGTGTTCTGTGGTTCTATGATTCAATATTTTAAACATATTGATATCATTTAAGTCCCACTAGTTACTTAAGTGAAGGGAAAAGGAGGCTAAAAATGTGATCAGTACATTTGGGATGAAACAAAGAGCTTTACATATAACAAAATATACTATCTATTTCAGAGTACAATAATTCTGCAATCCTTTTCCAAATTCATGGTATTTCAGCCTAGCTGCAATCAGAAAATTTAGAACATGCTCTGTGCCCAAGCTGATGGATTCTATTCTGTCTTCTGTAATTATCTATGCACAAATTTTAAGAGCAAGTATACCACTTTGTTTAGAGAATACTTCACAAATTTATTCAGTTTTGTACCATTCTACACTTTACTCTATAAATCCCTTAGAGGTTGAGAAGGTACAAAGCATAGAAGCAAATGAATCATAACCTTTCATTTGTGGAGCCCAGTGTTTCATCTCTGTCTTACCACTGTTAGAGAGAAGACATGGTTATTAATCTTCAAATAATTTATCAGATGTGTATTGCACACTAAAATACGTTAAACTGCTGTATAATCACATTGTGGTTTCATTATTGCATGAATAGGAGATGTTTTATTTCAGCTCTGTTAACAGCTCTTGTAAAATCAGACATCATAATTTCTCTTCTTTTGAAGTATATGATTTGTAGAAGAAAAAAGGGCCCAGTCCAACTCCTCTGAAAGATAGTGGCAGTTTTTCAGTCAGGATGTCTCATTAGTTGTCTGATGTGAGGAATGGATCTCCCCACTTCAGGCATTATTTACACAGGTTTTAATTTGTGTATGGAACACAGTTCATAAAAGTGTTCCATAGACTTAAAATAAAATAAATTAAAGAAAGCACCACTGGACATTATATAAATAGCTAAAGGATAAAATAAAGCTGTATAAAATATAAGGTGAACCCCTCACAAATAAGTGCACAGCATACAGAAATTTCTTATATAATGAACATATTCATGGCTTAATGTTTAGTTATGTTTTTAAATGGTAGCTCAGTATCTAATTTCCCTTCTTTGCTACTATTGGAATTTCAGAAGCTTGAGTTTGAATAATGATCACTATAAACATATATAGCTGTAGTTGGTTGGTTGGTTTGTTTTTTTAACTTACTGTATTTTATTTTAAAAATATTTGTGAGTCTGGATGATAAAGCAACAGGCAAACAACAGTATGACATAATTTTGAATATATTAGAAAACTAAATTCTGTTCCCATGCACTACAGAGATCACTGGCTTTTCATTCACCCTAAGGTGTTTTGGGTTAGACTATTATTCAGAAATAATCAATTTGTTGAGTACTGCAACTGTCCAGAGAGTCCTGGTAAGTACCTAATTTCATGTGATTTCTGACTTATATGTAAGTTTTTATCATATTCCTAATATTATTTTCCAGGTAATAAAGGTAAAAATAGAAAGAGGGAAAAGCAGAGTAATAGAAATAGCTAGGTAATACTTTTAATTATGTTATTCCAGATAAAAAAGCAAACCCATTTCCTAATTTTGCTCTGCTATTTCATCTCAAAACAAACTAAATTTTTTCTGTTTAACAGGCCTGTTGAAGAATCTATACAGCACTTCAGTGCTTCACAATCTTTTGTCAACCTACCTGCCCATAATCCTGAAGAAAAACATCTTTATTTTCCTGTGACAGTCTGATTTAAAATGAGATAAAGGCGTTTGATCTTGGCAGATGGACAAATAAGTGCTATTTTTCTTAACTGAAATATGAACTATGACATATTAAAACTGTTGAATAATGTAGGTTTGGAAGTTTTTTGTGGGGGTTGGGTTTTTTTAAGAAGGCAGCAAAGGCGAGAGGAGAGGAGAGGAGAGGAGAGGAGAGGAGAGGAGAGGAGAGGAGAGGAGAGGAGAGGAGAGGAGAGGAGAGGAGAGGAGAGGAGAGGAGAGGAGAGGAGAGGAGAGG
This sequence comes from Pithys albifrons albifrons, assembly GCF_047495875.1. NCBI lineage: Eukaryota > Metazoa > Chordata > Aves > Passeriformes > Thamnophilidae > Pithys > Pithys albifrons. Next base: position 78,337,088 of record NC_092460.1, read on the forward strand.
AGAGGAGAGGAGAGGAGAGGAGAGGAGAGGAGAGGAGAGGAGAGGAGAGGAGAGGAGAGGAGAGGAGAGGAGAGGAGAGGAGAGGAGAGGAGAGGAGAGGAGAAAACATTCTACCCTATTCACAGAACTCACAGAAAGCTTTTAAAAGTCTGAAAAGTTTTAGTGAAACATAAGAGACCATTTTTCAAGTATTTCCATCCAAAATCCATTAAAAATGTTAAAAGATATTATTTGGAAGTTATAAAATAGAATAATCCCAGGCTGGGTGAGTTTAAAATATAAGCTATATAGTTGCTCCTATAGTTGCTGAAAGAGGTCTAAGATGGATCTCAACCCTTTGGTACTTCCATCCCTTAGGTTGCCATGCAGAAGCATGTGAAATGCAAAGATTGTGATGCAGGACAAAATGTAGAAAAGGCAGATGCCAGGACGCTTATTGGGGTACAGCAAGCCACAGATTCTTGCTCTTGGTGGCTAAAAAGGGAGATGAAAAGTCACAACATATTTTTTTCATCCAATAATATTTGTGAAAAATTGATCTTTTGACAACTCTTGGATACCCAGGGCCTTATGGTACAAATATTATCTTATTTTAACACAGGCAAACAAAACCCAGTAGAAGCATTCCTTAAAGCCTCGTTCTATACAAAAATAAACTATAAAGAGGTAATTGAAATATGGAAAGTTGCAGTGAGTAAGTCTGAAATTAAATATTTATAAAACCTGCTTCCTCTTTAAACCTGTCTTGAAGCCGTGCTTTCTAACCAATGCCCACTGACTGCTTGGACAGCAAAATCTTTCACACAATCTCCTTAGAGGCCATAGAGAGACTATCCTGTTGGGTCACTGCAGACTCCTGGAGGATCCTGTGCTGCAGGCCCCCTGTGTGCCAATGAGCATTCCCAAAGCTTCTCAGAATTGTCTCCAGGAAATGAACAATCATTTGCATGTTTTATTTTCTTCTTCCTAACCTAGGACAAAGACAATGGGTAGCTGCCTTCTCCCTGCTGGTAATTCTTTTAGAAAGCACTGTGCATGGCACATATATGGTAAGCAGAGAACAAACAAATATAACAGATCTTGTCTCCCTCCTTTGCAAGTTGCATCTGACTAGACATATTCCTGGGATTTGAAATGCAGAAAACAGTTTGGATTTGGGAGAGGATAGATTTCTTCATGCTTCTTACATCTATGTTATGCCACTTGGATGATTGCAAATAGAAGCTTCAGAAATTCCATGAACCTCACAGCACATGTGATCTGATCACAATGTCCAGGAGAGTGACTCTGTCCCAGCAAAGAATAAACTAGCCAGCCCACAGCACATTCTTGGTTTATGTGTGCTCATTGACTCCTCCAGCTGAAATTCATCCAACCTGTCCCCATTCCATTTTGGTTTCTGTTTTCAAATGACACTTAGAATTAAGGCTGTGGTTATCTTGTTTAAATTTATTGTAACAGAGGAAAAAAGATTAAGTCTTGCTCCTACAATGAAGATTTGCAGTCATATAATGTAAAAAGCAAAAGGTGAAATAATATTCTTTAAGGATAATGAGAGTTTTCCATCTGTACCACAGCAGCCAGAATATACCCAGCAATGACTATGGAAAGCAGAAGAGTCACATAGAATCACACAAACATTCATGTGTTGGACCACATAGCCAATGAGTATCATAAGGGTCTTTTTTCCCTGGAAGATTTGCATGGGCCACCTCTCCTTTCAGCTGTAATTGAAATGCTTTTGTAGCAGCAGCTGCAGCAATTAGTGAGGTGAAGGAATAATGCTGTAGAAAAGTATTTAATAAATTTCAAGTGTTTGCTGATGCCTTTGCTCTCCACAGAATGGCCTGTTTATTCTCAGGAAAAGGAATCTGAATCATAGGGCTGTAAACATTCCTTTCAATTTTTTAACAGCCTTCCATGCACTTCGTTACAATTCAGAACATGAACATCAATAAGCAAGGATGGTTTGGAAGCCCCTTAGATTAATTGGAGAGGCATTGGGTCACTGATTGCAACCATGCTCCTTACAACAGGGATCTTTCCCTACCTGCAATGGTAGCAGACAGCAGGATTTTCACAACAGTTTATATTTCTTCATCCACAAAAAGAATTATATATGTACCTGTTTTACTTCTTCATATCTAAATGTTGATATTTTGTGTAGCTGTTTCTATGTTCTGATATCAGAGGGTTGCAAATGGAATATTAGTAGCAGTGTGACAATTGCAAAAACTGTAATTCAGTAATTTTTACTCATATGCACCACATATCAACTAGCACACTTTTTCCCTCACTGCATTCATCTGCCTCTGTATTTCTCTATCATGTAACTTTCTGTGAAATCTCTAACATGTTATGTGCTTTCAACCATGTTGAATGCTTTTTCATACTTTACCACTTATTTACCTTCCTCTCTGAGGTTTATTTAAATTTTTTACCTCGTGCACTCAGCTGTACCTCTTCCCCAATGGAATCAGAGAGCTTAGATTAATTATGTTTGCTGGCCAGTCATCTGACACAAGTAGCTCTAATTAGCATATTTGTTTCCTCATAAACAAACTTTCCAGGTAGATCATAACTCGCATGACTGGCAGTGCATATCAGTAGGTCTTGTACTTATACTCAATGTCAGAACAGTTTACTAGCCCTTAAGAACAAATTACTCTTTCCTAATTCATCTTAACACTGATTGCAGCACTTTGTACTGAAGTTTAGGAGCAAAGTCAGGCTAGAGTTCCTGTTTCCTTGCCCACCTTTTTTAGATTTGCTACACTAACTTTCAAGACTTACTATAAGGCTCTTGAACCTTACCATATCCTTCATAAAATTTTATTTTAAGTATCATGATGAACAATGTTTTGTAATGGGTTTTGGCTAATTAATCAGTATATTCTAGGCAGAATAATAAGATCAAGAATAACCAGATTCATGGATAGCAATCAGTAATAATTAATGCACAATGAATGGTGCAACACTTCAGTACAAATTGATCCTATTTTCTCCCAGTGTAGATTTGTCGGTCATGCCATTTGGTATTCTGGGAAAATCCAGGGAGTTTAGATGTACTAGAAATTAATGGATCACTCTTTTAATTGAAACACTACTTTTTTTCAAAACTATGTTCAATGAATTATGTAAATCATTAAAAACTAAATATTATGGTATGTGTTAAGTGTCTGATTTTTTCTATCTGGTCACTGTATAGGTACTTCTGAGTAGACTTTTCACAAACACCAGCCCAACCTGATTTCATAACAGTGACTGATGTAAAAGACAGAACATCAACATATTATTTCTGGCCTTTTATTACATCGCTCTTACCTTAATGTGTATGAACAGGAAAGAAATATTTAACAAAATACTAAATATTACTTTAGCTTTGGATTTCATAAGAAAATCCTATTGAGATTTGTGTTGCTCTGTTGTTGTTGCAGATTTGAAGCCACACTTCTAGTATCCTTTTTCAAGGTCACTTGCTCTCTGTAGCACAGGCATAGGTCACTGCAATCAGTGTGTGCAGCTGCTGAACCATGGAAACCTTCATTCATGGCTGTGACTTGCAGCCCTGCAACCACTCTTTTTACACAAGCTGAATCTTCAAATAGACTCTTAAGCTCCCAGCTCAATCAAAGATTTGGGAATAGGCAGCTGTTAAATACAGTTGATGTCTGAGTAGAGGTGAAACGTTCTTCTCCAGTTTTCTGACTTGAACTAGAGCAGACTTATTAAAAATATAATTCTAGCCAGATGTTCAGTAATTTACCTTTTAATTTCATTGACATGTCTAGTCTGGAGAGAGAAATATATATTGACATTTAGCATCTAGTTACTTCCTTATTGATGGCAAGGGCAGTTGGCAGACATTATTCCCTTAAGAAATGCTAAGCAAATACTGCAAAACTTATTCATGAGCATTTACTTGAACTAAAAAAAGCCCAAAAAACAAAACCCAAACTTGGCTGAGTCTGTGGCCCCAGCGGATTCACTTTCTGAAAATATTCTAGCAAACAATTTTAAGAGAAGGCATGTTCACTGAACAGCCCAGATGAGCAGCTCATGCATATTCAAGAAAATATTTAAGCATATGCTTAACTTTGAACTTCAAATTGTATTGAATCTCAGAAGGATTCAAGCATGTGCATAAAATTCTGCCTGTGATTACTTACGTCAAGTTTGCCATACTGTGTCCTGAGGTAAGACCATATGTATTGACAGATATCCAAAATCAGCTTATGCATGATAATTTGCACAATCAGATCACTTCTGATCTTGATAAAGTCTTTGCATTACTGTAAATTTGTCTCTTGAGGCTCTTTAGGTCAACTGTTGCTTCCTTGACATCAAGCTCTTAACATGCTTTACCTTAATCCACTTCTAAAGTGGATGATTATTCCTTGTAAATGAGGTATAAGAATATCTCATTATTTTTGGAGTAGAAAGGCAGCTGAAGCAACTATATTTCAAAGAAGAAAAATCCTTGGATCAAGATTTTTTTTCCATTTAGCTCCACTGATTCACAATGGAGCCTAAATAGCATAGTCATCTAGGGATTCCTATTTCTTTACTTTGGCTAGAAACAGAAAATACAAAGATATGTTCATTTAGTGCAAATTAGGGTGAATGTGAGTCTTAATGTTATAACATGGATTAAGAAAGGTAGTTGCTTAGGGACTATACTATGGCATCCATTATTCTTACTGTCATTAAAAATGCATTCCTTGACCTTTAGCAACTGCTTTAAATCCCAGTAATAGTTCTTGACACTTGCAAATGGAATTCCTCTCTGCATGGATAGATAAAGTGTTTTGTTTCCTATAAAACTATATGCTTCAAAGTAATCAATTATTTTTAATAATGACCAAGAAACTCAATTTTTCATTCAACAGCAAAAGTTACCTAAGACGTTATTCAATTTCTCCGCCTCTGATGATGGTTTGAACTTAGCTATTCCCTATTTTTGATTATATTTTTATTTTATACTCTAATATACTAATCTATGTTTTATCTTGATTTTGATAGTTTGCTGCAATGTGAGGGTGTCATCATTGTTTTACAGCTATTTAAAATGGCTAGACAACTTAATTCATATTCACCTGTTGTAATAAACACTTGATAATGATCTTTTCTTAACTGCTAAATTTATAGTTCCACTCCCTCTCTTTTGAATTTTCTTCTTGTGATAATCTGTTTTCCCTCAGTGGACTTTACAGAAAGCAGAGAAGGAGAGAACATTTCTTAAATGAATGCAGGCAAATCTGTCAAAAAATATGACACACAAAATGGGTCACTCAGGTTAGTTAGAATCTCCAAGCATTCCAGGAATAATGATAATGAAATAATAGTGATATAATTTTTTAAAGTTGTTAATGTATGTCACAATTGTTGCTTTTACTGCAAAAATTAAATTATTAGTGAATAAAATAGTATTGTTTTCAAGATTTAATTTAAATACATCTCGAAGTTCTGCATAAAAGACAGCAAAAGACTCTTGCACAAACCCTGAAGTTTAGAAATCCATTTTCCCTACTTAAAAATACAAATTGCAATGATGAACTTAAAGGATATCTGAAAATCTAGTTGCTCATTAAACTGTTTTCTTTAGTTGCATGAACTAATGACAAGTCCTTTAGCAGTTTCATTTAGAGGTGTTTTCACTTCTTTCTGCCATAATCATTTGAAAATAGGAAATGGTAGATCATGTTGACAAGTTGTCGATTACAGTTAAATGTTGCTAGCAAATACCATTAAGTGCCCTAATGAAAACCTTCCACAGCTTTTTAAAAAGTTTACAATAGCTGTCTTTAGAAGGGTATGCTAATATCTATTTAGTACTGAAAAAAACCCAAATAAAGTGTGAATCTGTGTTTCAGCGATTCACTGTCATGACACATGTATGCATGAAATTCCATCAGGAAAAAAAATTTAATTTAATAAGTAACTTGGAATAGATAAATCATATTTTACCATGCATTGTAGTCTCTTCCTTTAAACTGTTATGGACAATATGGCTTAGAAGTGGTCTCTTTATGCCCTGTGTTACATATACAGCCAAGCAAATGTGGAAGAAGAGTCACTGTCTTAGGCTGGCATGGGAAACAGTGTTTTGCATGAAGGTTCACAGACTTCAGTGATTCTGCCTAACATGGTCCCAAATAGGTGTCACCAATTTTTATTGGAACAATCTCTAAGCTATTAAGACAGAGAGATGACTGAGTGAAGCCAGAGTAATTTTACTTTCCCTAAATCAACCCCAATTCAGTGGTAGACTTTGTTCTGGAGAAAGTGAAGAAAAAAGAATGTTTAACTCACTACAAGTCATTTCTTGAATAGGACACATTAAGCCAAAATCTTAGTTGTAATGAGACTGAAATATATGCATCATGATAGCAGTGACATACTTTCTTTCTGAAGATAAATTGGTTTTTTTCTTACAGAAGCAAAAGTCCTAAATCCATCATGCACAGTTGCTAGCAGTCTTCCAGACCAGCTCAGTGATTTTTAGACACTGTTATTAGACACAGTTATTTCATTTTAGTGTTGATTTATGACATGCTTGAAACACATATTTTTTTCTGTAATCCCTCCTGAAAAAATGGGTAGAAATTCTACAAGGAGAAAAACACATTGGAAAATATCATAAATTATATTACCTACATATAGTGAAATATTTCTAAGGTTGATTTTATGTGGGAAGTATGATCCTTAGCTGAAGGTGAATTAAGGTATTATTGAAATAATTAATTAGTAATTTTTGTTATTTACCGGTTTACTTGTATGTTATAATGGGATTCTTGAAACACAAAATTCTACATACCCTAGCAAGAGATTTAAGAAAAACAACAACAAACTGTATAAGGTTTCACCACTGGAATATACTAAAGAAGGTGACAACAGTCTTGCACGTTCATGATACAGACAACACCTAAAAAACCCTGTTAAGTGTAGCTTCCAAGTCCTGCTGAATTGATGAATCTTACCCTAGCAACAGATATCCAGGCTTCCCTGGAAGGATTTTTGATTCTGCTCTCAGATATTTGCAAAATATTGCACTCATGTAATTCCATTGAATGTAATTACTGAATGTAACTGAACTCTTATTTGGGTCAAGATTTAGGCATTTCTCCCAATTCAGCTTTGGTGTATGGAACAGGCCTTAGGGAGCCTTATAAGGAAAATTTCCTGAGGTGGTGTCTAAATGAAGAGTTCTCTTTCGGGTAGAAAATAGAAAGGGGAAAGAACTAGAGAAACTGTACTTCTTTGTTGCACATACTTGAAGAATAAACACCTAACCTCATTCACTTTTACTCCAAACTTAGTTTAATGTTGGTTTTATTTTGATAATTAGTTTTTGGCTTCAGTCAATATTTATTGCCTTCTATTTGTGCAATTGATATAATTACATAATTAGTGTAAATAGATGCAATCATCATTAGAATGTTTTGGTTTCCATGAAACTTTATGGAAATCATGTAACATGCAGTCAGTGATAGCTAAAATACCTCAATGTGATAGTTTCAAATATTTTCTTAAAATTACATTGCATTTCTTTTACATCATACCTCAAAACTATGCCTGTATTGCAGATCATAGTATGACAGTAAACTAAGTGCACTTCATGCCGCATGATATCCATCAACTTCTAGAAGCATGATATGAGAAGACTTCTCCCAGCTGCCTCTAAAACAAGCATAAATACCAGCACAGAATTTCTTACACAGGAATATGCAGAGATATTAAAATTCACATTGAGTAAACACCTCTTTAGTCCCAACTTAGTATTATATTAACATCTGCCTCTTAACGAAACAGAGGAATAGAAGTATGGATATATGGATGAATGGCTAGATGGATGGATGGATGGATGGATGGATAGATAGATAGATAGATAGATAGATAGATAGATAGATAGATAGATAGATAGATAGACAGACAGACAGACAGACAGATAGATAGATAGATAGATAGATAGATACATACATACATACATACATACATACATACATACATACATACATACGTAGATACATAGATAGACAGACAGATGTGTGACAGCATAGGATTTTGGAAAGTAGGACTAAATGTCTTCCTTACCTTAATGGAAACCCTGCAGCCTTGAATAGGAGCTTTGTTCAAAATAGTCCCCTCTTATTTACTCAACAGATTTGGAATATTGCTGGTTGCATGAAAAAGAGAAAGCCACTTCTATTGTGTGCCACAACAGGAGAGCTGGAGAAATTAAAGGTATCAGAACATCCTGAATTCCAAAGAACTCTGCCTGGCAGAAAAGTTTCATAAGCTGCTCTGCTGAGGACATCGGGTGAACCCCAGAGATAAGCATTTTACTCATCTGCAGACATCTCTAAGAAGAATATGTTTTTTCATGATAATTTCAAGAACTAGCCTGTGGACCTTATAGTGTAAAAAAATTTACAAATCTGTAAGAAGGTTCAAGACTTTTATTTGCCCTCTCACTTGTCAAGTCTGCTGTGTGATATAGATTGAAGTAATAGCAACACTTAGGGACTTTATTAGTGAACCACAAGGAAATTATACTGTTGTGAAAAGCTGTGGATACTCTGAGGAGTTTCCTTGCATTTCCTGCTTCTTATAATTCTTGTATTTGACAGTCTGTTAGGAGCAATCTAATTTCCCAAGGAATTGTGCATCCAGGCATCTAAAGAGGAGTTGAAATCTGAAATTCTTTTCCAAATTGTTACTGCTGAACATTAATATCTGTCTTTTGAGATGTTGCACTGTATCTATTATGTGGTGATTTCTTTAACTCTATCATAGTGGATGTCACTTCCTCATAAGGACCTTCCAATTACACATCCTGCATCACACTAATGCACATAAGAAATTCCATTCACACAAGGAAATTGATACCTAGCATGTATATAAGTATTATTATGTTCACTTTACCTAAGAATTCTCATCTGTAAGGATATAGGAAAGGATGGAAAACATTTATTTTATTGCTATTTCTGAATCACTATTTCTAAACCTTGGAGCATTGAAACAGATAAAAGATCTATAAATCAGTAGGAGTTTGTCTTCTCATTAACTGTTTTAAGTATTAAACATCTGAGTGTAAAAAAAAAAAAGTCCTTTACTATTTGTATTTTCATTTCCTTTTAAATGTTTCTGAGATTGTCTTTTTCTGATTGAATATGATTCCTGTATCAGTTGTGCATCAGAGTTACTTTTCAGGAATAGCAAAATTCAGGGTAAGGTTCTATGACAGGTTGCAAGATTTTTTAGGTACTGTGGGGGAAAAAAGAATTTTAATTTCGGAACACTCAGTAATCTTTACCTTTGCATAATTTTGTTAGCATCATTGCTTGAGTATTTTGAGATGTGTAATTTTTTGAGTTCATCTTAGATAGGAATTAACTCCATCATGGAGGAATTACGATCATGCTTTTATTTTGTAGAGTTCCTTGAACATGAAACACACAACTTTGGAGATAAAAAAAAGGCCAATGTGCTTTACATTTCAAAAATGTTGGCATTAATTCAAAGTTTATGTCGGGATGCTGTGTAGCACTAGCTAGGGTTGTCACTTTTGCAGTGAGGCTCAGCAATTGCTCACTGCTGTTCTCTCAGTTCTTCTGAAAGAGTGGGATGGGTAGCAAATATTATGAAGGGAATCATTATGGCACACTGATTTTCATTTATGGCTTGAATAGTTCAATTTTTTATATTTAGATTTATTAGATAGTTTCAGTGTATTTGCTACTAAGTAACTAATAAAGGGAATACAATGTAGACATCTGTAGGCACACTAAGCCTGTGAACAAGCAGTTAGATTTTACATCTAAGGTAATATTTTAAAACTGACTCTAAGGAGAGGTGCTTTATGGTCACCCTCTTTTCTCACATTGACAGGTGTATAACTCCTACTCATTTCTAAGTTAAACTACAGAGAAAAGTAAAGGATAATTTTAATGGCAAAGGTCAGAACATGAAAATTTCAGGTCTGTTTTCTTCATATAGCTCAAAAGAAAATATCCTGATCACTGTTTAATTTCTTGAATTTGTTCATTTTAGCTTTTATTTGCTGCAGACAGCAGGCAGCCTGGTCATCCATCCCTTCCCTAAGCTGTAGTTTCTCTCTGACTTCTCAGAATCAGGAATGACACACAGACTTCTTTGTCCTTCCGAGCACTGTCAGACTCTCCAATCACCATCTGAACAGGGAGAAAAGGGACCATAGCCCACCTCTGTTGTGACTTTGGATTTTCCATAAATACTGAAACCCAAAATGCAGGAAATATCATGTTTGTTTATTCATGTCTACTATGATGCCAGGAAACAAACTGGCTACCTTGAATAAAAAGGTGGCATACATTAATATTGGTGTATTTTAATTTTCAAGTGCTTCAGAACCATTGAAATTTTAGTCAGAATCAGCCCAAGCAAAGTGTGATACTATTATTGCAATTCAACCTCTCCCTCCCTACCTTTCCCTTAACTCATGCATTTCAGACATGATCCTCCTCTGAGGTTCTGTATGAATGGATGGTGAGTCCTTTTGTGTCTGTCTGTCCTCAATTAGTCATTTCTGTGTTCTTGTGCTCAGGAATCAGTCCTTGTCCAAAAACAACTTGCAGGTGCAGGTCCAATTTTCTATTTTCTCTGCTCAGCAGTACAGGGCTCTACAAACAAGATTTTTAAAAGGACTGTGACATCTATCTCCCACTGATTTTGATGAGAGCAAAATGTCTAAGTACCTTGAAAAATCGTGTTATAAATGACTGACAAAATCCAATTTTCCAAAGTGACTTAAGCAGACTTAGGAGCCTGAGAACTCAGATACACAATTAGGTTACTACTGCTCAACATGTTACCATTCATCAGCTTAGCCTGAACTTCAATCATTTCAGGCTAGGCTAAACATTATTTTATATTTGCCACTGGCTAAGACTGAGTGCACGAACATTTAAAGTTGCTCAGCTAATTCAGTATATCTTGTTAAATCATGGTAATATGACAATGTTCCCAGATGAGTTTTCTATTTGAAAATCAGTGGAATTTGTAACTTTGATAGAATGATGAGTTTCTATGCCAATATATGTTGTGCTGTATCAGCTTTTTGATGTTGACATTGACATTTGTCTTTGCTCCAACCCTTTGACACAAGGTGGCAAAGTATTCCCTTCACTATATTAAGGCATATTCTCATACAAGGCAGCTGTGTTTGCACTCAGTGTTACAACATCTGTAGCTCATCCCAGAATGTATTTTGTGTTATAACATAAAGTCCATAATTAATTTGTGCAAGTACATCTTGGATATCTAAAGCTATTTCTGTCCTGAATAACAAATAATGTATATATAAGCAAGCTTTGCATTAACTGCAGTAGCAACAATGAAATCGTGGCAACATAATATTCACTATGAGACAATCAAACAGATGATTTTCATTTTGAAGTAGCTACAGAAAAATTACTTCCCAAGACGAAAAGTTAAAAGTTGATGTAAAAAAAAAAATGGCTTCACAAAAGATTTATGTAGTCTGATACATTACTTCCACCTGTGACTTGGAGCAGAGTATCAGATTAGGGTCTACATGCTGTAGTATCTTCCATGAGATAACCTCCAAAATAGCAGCTGTCTGAGTGTCACAGACTTCTAGTTCCAGTTTTTCGTAGTCTTTGTAACATAAGTCTTACTGGAATTGACCTGGTTAGTTTTTGATCTGGTGTGACCTTTTGCATGTACATTGTCATGTGGTAATGGATTTAACAGCATTATGTCTGGAAAAAAATAAATCTGATTTTGTTTATTTTGACCTGTCTAGAAATTATATTTGGTATTCTTCATCTCTTTACCTTGAACAGTCCATTGTACCTGTTTTTCCTCAAGGTCACAGAGAAAGGCTCTGGTGGAGAAACAGTCTGAGACTGTTTTCCTGATTTCTGCCTTGTGACATAGCCATAGAACCAGCTTTCTCTTGTATATATCAATTTAAACTATTTGGAATTCAGATGAGTTTGCCTTACTGCATTCCTAATTTGAATCAAGCTGGCCGGCAGTGAATCCTTCTTTGCTACTGCAGTATAGGTAAGATTTAATATTATGATGGAAATATTGCATTGAAGGCACCTAAATGTTCCAGAACACCTCTCAAATACCAGGATACCAGGTGTTCCTGTTCAGCTTGTATATGTACTTTCTGCATATTTTTATTTTGTGTTATTGCACAGCAAACACTTTAAGTATGTGGGCTTTTTTTCCAGACTATTAACTAGTTGCTATTTCTCCAGAGAATAACCTTGTCCTATTGATTTGATTACCAGTACCATCTTTCAGGTATGCTGCAGAATCTCTTGTGAATTATTGTCACATATTTAGTTGTCATATGGAAATATGAGGATTATTACATTTCTGTGTTGTGTGCCACCATTCATCTAAATCTAGCTCAGTTTCCTTAAGTGAAGAACAGCTATTATTTTTATTTGTTTTTGAGAACTTGTGATGATTTTTAAACCTTTCATTTTATGGGTAAAGGTAAAAAGTAGTTGTTCTCTGCAGTCAGACACTTGTCCCTGTATATAATTTACAAGTTCACTCCTTTTCTGATTCTTGGCATCTTCCGCTCTGAGTGACTCTTATCCACAACTTTAGCATCATTTCAAGGGGCCAACAGCTCCTTCCTCAGGACAGGATTTGGTCATTAAACTTTATTCAAGTAACAACTGGTTTTGTCAAGAAGACTATTCCTACTTGTGTCTCTTTATGTCTCTATAGACTTCTTCATAATTGTTAGTCTGAGATGACATATGAATTCAGTAATGTACACAACATGTTAGGAGGAAAATTGTTCTTCTGTATGAGGTGTTATTTTAAAACTCAGTGTCTTTTTATTATCCCTGATTTTTCATCAGCTGAAATAATTCTCATTGGTAGGTCATTTCTCTTGTAAAGCAGTTTTACATAAAGCCATTTCTTAGCAATTGGTTTTTAATGATGTAGCCTCAGAAATAATTTCTCCATAAGTTTTATTGGCTTTTTCTCTTGACTTTTAAAGAAGACAAACAGCAGCAATCAATGAAAGATTTTTGTTCTGTTTTACCTTCAGTATTTTTTTTTATCACACTGAAAAAAAGAACATTTAAATGGAAAAATATAACAAGCAGAACCCACAGCCCTAATATAGACAGATAAAGGCAAAATGGTACCTTGGGCTCAAAGGAAGATAATGGAAATACGTAAAGGCCACACAAGGATTTGCCCTAAATGCCCTAATGTTTTGTTCATTACTAATAATAGGCAATGGGAGCTGGGCCTGCTCAGTCTCAAGAGACAGTGAGAGGTGACCTCACCATTGTATATAAGTATGTGAAGGAAGGGTGCCAGTCTTTTCTTCATGATACCAAGCAAAAGGATAAGAGGCAATAGGCAGAAATTGGTGCACAGTAGGTTCCACCTGAATATGAAAAAGAACTTCTTTACTGTGCAAGTGACCAAGCACTGGAACAGGCTGCCCAGAGTGGGTGTGGAGTCTCCCTCACTGGGGATGTTCAAGAACTGTCTGGATGCAATCCTGTGCCATGTGCTCTGGGATGACCCTGCTTGAGCAGGGAGGTTGGACCAGATGACCCACTGTGGTCCCTTCTAACCTTACCCATTCTGCAATTCTGTAATATATATAATCATGTCTTAGACACCGAAGCAGCAGCTGTAAATTGAAGTTAATGTGAACATATTTTCTTCCTTCATGTAGTCAATGCACAGATTGTTGTTTTGTTAAACAGGTACACACATTTCTCCCAAGAATTATTTTTAAAAGTTAAAATCTCATTCCAAAATATTTTGGCAAAATTTTTAATAATTCCTGGGAATATTCCAAATAAGCATTTGTGATTTATTTCTGTATAGAGGAAGCATTAGTGCTACTAGATATTATCAGCAAATATCAGACTCTTCATTACAAATACCTTTGTTACATTGCTTCTTAAAGACAGAGGCTTGCTTATTCTGACAGTTTGTTACACTGAATCTAGGCTTTTTCTTCCATTCATCCATCTCTGAGTTTTGACATATGCTGTCTTTGCAAGAAGACTTCAAAAGCTGAGATGACCTTGCCAAAGATCAAGAGGTGTGTCTGGAAGAATTACATTTTTTGGAAGATGATTTATGTGATTACTGTGTAAAAGAGTACTTGTTCTGTAGTGATTGATGATAACACTGGCAGTATTGATTGATCCTTAGAAATATTTATATGGCAGATTTTTTAAGGTAGTGGCAAGGAAAGATGAAATGCATATCAAGAAGACAACAGTTTCTATGTTTATGGAATCAGAGCTTGTAGTTCTTTTGCAATGCTTTTAATTATTTTCTTAATGTTTGTCTTGTTTCACAGATACAAATGTACCATGAATGCTTCCAAAATGGCTTGTACGCCCCACAAAATTTATAGTGCAGATGATGTCATTCACATATTTCAAATGCAGTTAAGTTTAATTTTAGCAATTATAAATCCCTGCTTATAAATATGTTTTTAGGTATAAAACATATCAATAAAAATGTACTACAGAGATAATACATTTTTGCTCATCTGTTTCTCAAGATTTGTAACACAGACTTCAAAAGAACATACATAGTTTGTTATTTGTGACTCTGGCATACTTTTAGACATTGGAGTTTTCTACTGCATTATTTACCATGTTGTGTTGATACATTAATGACTAAATAACCTTTGGTAAATGATAGGCTAGTGTTTCAGCTATTTATAGTCATTAAAAATAGATGGCCATTAAGGTGGTAATTTAAACACAAGCAGACCTGGAATTATTCTCAGCTTCACCACTTCACATAGCTCTATTAAAGAGAACGATTCAGTGTTATTACTCTTAATTACTTAGGTGCAAGTGACAGCAAAATCTCTTGGCCAGCCTGCTGGTGTATATAGTAACTGAAGACATATGGCATGCTCAGACCCTCACTAAAAATATTTATGTATAGTGAAAGTTCATATACAGTATGAGTACAATGATCACAGCTTGACAGAGTACAGTTAATATATTTAATATATGAGAAATCTATTAAAAAGGAGTATGTTTATGTTTAGTTGATTTAAGCTTTCTTCTCTTCGTATTACAGCATTATGGAAAATTTTGCTTACAATAAAGTGAAATTTTTGAAAATTTTTAAGTAATGAAGCAGTTTGCTCAGAAAGATTATGTAGTTTCCATCCTTGAAGATATTCAAAAGCTCTCTGGATATAGTCCTGGGCAGCTGGCTGTAGGTGGCTCTGTGCGAGCATGGGGATTGAACCATCCAACCTCTGCTATTCTGTGGTTCTGTCCTTCTGTGATGTCAGTCTCTGAAATGTCTCCCTGTTAAAATGTACTGTTACAGTTCTCATAATAGGTTGAATATAGCAAAAAAAATCAGAAGAGTTAAGTGCTTGTTAGTATGGACTGATTTCATTGTTTTCATATAGTGAAGTAAACAGTGAGCCATATTTCTTGGGTTTTATTGTAACAAGTTTCCATACACCAGTAGTCATCAGAACAGTTATCTATTTTCGCCCAACAGGTGAAAAATGCTAAAGCTACTTATAGAATATAACTAAATTTATCAGCCCTTTCCTCAATCTTACATTTTATGGGTGTTAATTATTAGTTCCTTTTAATTATACTTCATGGCCTTTGTCCTGGAGACCACCCAAAGTGTAGATCATCATGGTACGCAATTTAGTTTCCAGGCATTATGCCATCCTCCCTCAAGACCATGTGAAACAATCGTTATTAAAATTAGAAAGATAGTAGCATGCATATTTAGATTATAAATAATGGGAGAGAAATGGTTGACATTATTCCATGGAGTGCCATTAATTTGGTTTAGCTTTACAGTAATTCCTAACGACTTCAAAATTAAGAGCATTGAGAACAGCAGTGTGTCAGTTCTGTTGCTCCATTTGCTGACAGAAAGCACAATGATTTCTTATCTTTCTCAATCTATTTTAAGTTCATGTGTAGGTGTAAAATAATCTCAACCCCACTGCTTTGGAAGCAGCTGTTAGACAGCACTAGTGCTCAGAACATTAGTTCTCAGCTGAGTGATTCAAACAGTTGAGGTGAAGAAAAACTTGCACAGGCTCTCACACAAGCCAGTGATACCAGTGAGGGACACTGGTAAAGCCAGGTAAATGCTTGAGCTGTTTGACGATGCTGAGATGTTTGGATAACTGCAGTTGCTTGTGCAAAGCTACCACAACTACATTCTAACATTTGGTGTTGGAGGCAGCTTGCACTTGTAATTAAATATGTACAAAGGCAATAAATGTCTATGTAGGTACACACAGATGTAGTATAACTATAGGTTAAGATTTTTTGAAATCTTTTATGATTTTACAACAATGTTTTTCTAAGTATTTTTAAATCTTATTACTTGAAGAAGCAGCCATGTAGAGAATGAGAAAAACTGACTCAGAGACTAATCCCACAAAGACTTGCTGCATGAATAGTTTTAGTTTCCTGAGTTGTCCCACTACTGGCTTTGTGCAAATTTGTGCTGTAATGGGAAATGATCTAATACTGTTAATGCTGCTTTTGCTCATGTTAAAGTGCATTCAATGTAACCACTAGTTGGAACAAAATACTTTTGTTTGGCTTGTGCAATATTCCAATATACCACACCATAATCAATATATTAAAAATAAGACAATTTTTTAGTTGTCTCATTGAAATATATTAAAATATGAACATAAAAGATCTTATTTCTAATTAATAATTGTCACTCCAGCAAACTGCAAAGCTATTGACTTAAACCAAGCACCTCTGGCTCTCTTTGCATACATCTGTAACTTACAAACTTCAGTCTTTTCCTTCTTATTTCTTACTAAAATTTAGCTGAGATTTAAAAATGTCTAGCATTGCTCTTGTATGTTCAGAAAACAATCTTAATAAAATATACACTATTTTTTTCCTTCAGGAACAAAAGCAAAAACTGTCTTCATAATAGGCCTTTAATATAGCAATCTTGAGCCTGAATTTAGCCAGAAATGTTCACTGTAATTTGGAATTTTGTTACTTATGTTATATTTTTTTGAAATTTTGATTTTATGTATGACATGATTAATAATTTAGGTGTAAAAACTACTCAGCTTCTCCCTTTAGAACTGCTGTATTTTTTTCAAATATTTTTCTCTGTATTCTACTTCATTACACCATTTTAAGATGAATGCTTAGATTTAAAAGCTGACTTTATTCTCATGGATTTCACCTGTTACAAACTTATCTGGATTTAGCAAAGCAGTTAAACATAATCTCAAACCATTCTTCTGCAACTAAATATGTATGAGAGTGTGTCTCTGCTTTTCTCTTTTAAATCTAAACCAGCATTTTACACCAACAAGCCCCAAAACAGCTTAAAGGTAGTTTCTCAGTTACTGTTACTCTGTCCTTTGTCTTTTAGTGATCCACATGTGCCTCTTGTAGGTTTCTCCTTCTTTTGATTCTGACAACAACACATCTTTATTGCTTTTTTGTCTCTTTCTGCCTGTACTATTTCCTGCTTCTCTGTTTTTGAATCTTTAAGCATAATTTTCAGGACAGAGCGATTCCCCAGCAATTTTTATCTGCAGTTAAAAAATTATTCACATAGAATCATAGAATCAGTTTGGGTTGGAAAAGACCTCAGAGATCATCAAGTCCAAACCGTGGTCCAACTCCAGTCCATTTACTAGATCATGGCACTCAGCGCCATGTCCAATCTCAGTTTAAAAATCTCCAGGGATGGTGAATCCACCACCTCTCTGGGCAGCCCATTCCAATGCCTGATCACTCTCTCTGTAAAGAATTTTTTTCTGATATCCAACTTAAATTTCCCCTGGCAGAGCTTGAGCCCATGCCCCCTTGTCCTATTGCTGAGTGCCTGGGAGAAGAGACCAGCCCCCACCTGGCTAGAACTTCCCTTCAGGTAGTTATAGACAGTGATGAGGTCACCTCTGAGCCTCCTCTTCTCCAGGCTAAACAACCCCAGCTCCCTCAGCCTCTCCCCATAGGATTTATGCTCCAGTCACTTCACCAGCCTTGTTGCTTTTCTCTGGACCCTCTCTAGCACCTCAATATCCTTTCTGAACTGAGGGGCCCAGTTTACTCATTTTTGTGGCAACCCATAAATATTTCTGAATCTCTTTGCACACGATAAATTTCACAGTGAATACCATGTGGATTTAGATCCATACTATTAAGTAGCATTTTTCTAAAGTGAAAACCAGCTAATCATAGTTAGTGCCACAGTTTCAATATTAAAAAGAACAGGTCTTACAAACCCAGGTCATTGTCCTAAGGGTTCATGGTAGTTTAAAGTAATAGTTTTTTGCTTAATTATAATGATCCTTCCATGAGTAGAATCTCATTTGTGTCAGTAGTCAAATGTTGATTTTAATTTGGAAAGTTCATTGCAAATAAGTTGTGTTCTCTTGATTTGGATAATTATACTCACTTAGTACGTTAATGACAAGGACTGCTCAGGCTTTTTAAAAACCTTCTAGCTCTCTGTAGAACAGTTATTGAAAGGAGTGGAGAGTATGCAATTCTCTTTGATCACTTTAATGAACCTCAGTGTTTTTATTGTCTACTCACTTATCTGCAAAGTGTATTGCAACTGTGTATTAGCTACTAATTAGGGTGTCATTCAAGACAAAATAACATAAAAGCAACTTATGTCATAATTCAGATTTTGAAAAATATTGTTTTTAATTATTATCAAAGAGCAAGACAAATCCTTTTTTAATTACTGTAAAATGCATATGCCTTATTGCAGAGCTTTTGCTCTTGTTTTGTTCTGGTTTTGTTTTTGTTTATAAGGACTTAAGCTTTGTCAAAAAGGCAAGTTAGAGCACAGCCGTTGTCACAACTTCTGCCAGCCCATGGGCAGCAACAGAAAGGGGAAACACTGTGAGAACAACATGAAATTTTTATGTCCTCGTTGGTCTCAGTTGCAAAATTTACATTTACATTTCCTTCAGCGAACATAACAGCATTCTAGCAAACCTCTCAGGCAATGAATGGCCAGTGGCTACAAGGACCACAGCTATTGAACCCTGTTATACTTACATGGATCATATTTAGACAATCCTTTACCACTTTTATTCTGTATTTTCATGGGACATGATATTGTAATATTCATGAGATAAAATGTTCTCCTTTTAATTCTGTTGCCAGTGCAGGTTCTTTATTTCCAACAATGATTCAGGAGAGAGTGTAGGGGAGGAGATGGTACTGCATTAGCTAAAATGTTCATGGTGCAGTTCTGTATGTGAAAAATAGTAAAATATATAACAAATACATCTCTGGCAAAACCAAATATTCAGGAGGTGAGGGAAAAGTAATCTTCAATTCAAAGAGTAAAGAGCCAGAAACATAGTTTAAAAACACACATACAAGACAAAAGTATGTGAAATAGCTTCTTATGAAGGAAAAGTTTGCACAGAAGTACCCCATGTCTTTGAAAATTGGAAGAAATAAGAAGAAAGGCCATAGGAATTAACTTCATAAATTAGAAAAAAACATGGAGGGAATCTAAATATCACCCAAGCTTTAGCAAGAATAAAAGCATGGAAAAGAGGACAGAATTTTTAGGTGACTACTTTACAGCTTATATTGAACTTCATTATAAATAAATGTCTATTTCTACAAAATCTGAAATCTCCCTTTTAAGAGAACTGTTCCCATTCCTTTAAGAAATTCCTACCAGAATGGGATTTCTTCTAAGTTTTAGAAATTAGTAGTATATAGTAACTAATCTTTGGTTACTTAGAAGAAGCTGATTGACAACTGGAGGTTAAAAAATGAGAGTGATACTTAAGTGATCTTGGAAACAGGAGAGAGATGATAAATTAGGATTAATTTTCCACTTTATATAGCTCTATCTTTTCATCACTGCATCCACATCCTTAATGCCATTCAGCCCTTGAAAAGAGCCTTTCATTCTAATATGGGCAATAGCATTACTGATACAATCTGACAACAACCTACATGGTAAAGAGATCCTTCAACAAAAGGTGCAAAATGAAATTAAATTATTATCTTTAAACACTGAAGCTGCAAGGAGCTAATGCTATTCAGAGCAGTATTAATTTCTACCCAGATTTCCCTTTAGACTCTTAACTGAAGCTGTGGCTATTTCCCAGCTTCCTGCAGCCAGCATTGTAGTGGCTGCAGGGAAGTGAGAAAGCCAAACAGTCAGCTGAGTGGCTGTGCTCAACCCCCAAGGTATTTTTCAGCAACCTAAAGTAAAACATATGACTGTTACAGATATGTAATCCCTTTATGTGGTGCTTATTGATGTATTAATGTTTCTTGCTTATCCACTGATAATTTCAGTACTTTCTTTGGCAAGTGATCTGAATAAGCTGAGGGCACAGGTTTTAGGTATGTTGCTCTGAGAAGCAATTGTTTTAGTCTCTGTACTAACACTAGTAGGAATAGTGTTGTGGTAGGAATAATGTTCCAACTTAGCTTTGGTCAAGCAAAAACATCTAATAAAGTTCTATTAGAGTTCTATGTGACTTTAACAAGCATACTTTTTTTTCCATTTTCACATATGCAGCAGCTTTGCTTAACTGAAGACATCACTTCATTAATTGATGTCATGTCAGCAATTGTACCTGAAGGGTTTTGAAAGAGGGCATTACATAGGTGTTGAAAGTGACTCTTTACTCTCATTAGCCCTGTGAGGCTGCTGAATCGCAGAACAGATCGTCTGCTGGTCAAGCTCCTGCCCCATAACCTTGAATTAGGGCCAAACAATCATATATAGAGAGAGATTTTTATATTGCCTCTTTTGGTCCTTCTACTAGCTCTCCTACATGAAAACAGTAATGTTGCAGAGAGATCTGATCCTTCCATCACTACAGCTTTCTGTTCACATACAGAGGTCACCATAATCAAGTTAAGATTTTCATCATCTCCATTACTTACTACCTTTACCTAGTACCACTGGATTCGGCATTTTCCATTGTCTTGTGTGGATTTTAGATCCCACAAACAGAAGCCAGCATGTTACCGGGAATGATAACACTGTCTATTGATACCTTGAAAGCCTTCCTAGAACTGTATTTACAAAAAACAGTTTTTCTAAGGAAAGTTTTTCTTTTGTGAATTGCTTCTAGTCTCATGCACGTTTATCACACATTCCTACAAATATTTGTGCAAAGGGGTTCTGTCCATTCAGGGGCTGAGCAATATCTTGTTCCTACCCCTATCAAAGCAGACACATAAATGTCAAAGATGAGAATCTAGAAAAGGCAGGGGACAGAAGCAGCTACAGAAGGGAATGAGTTATGTGCCAGAATCAAAGCTAGCTGCACACTCTGGGCACAGCAGCGGTCATGCAGGATCCAAGTGTTTTATCTTATCTGGCATTTCCAGCTCTCACTTGCTAGCTGCTGTCCTAAATTTCCCCAGGATTTACTGTAAAGTACTCAAATGTGTTCTAAGGAAGCCATAACCAGAGTGCACACTCAGTTTAGTGCAATCAGCTCTCAGGAGCCACCTCTTCTCTTAGTGCATTGTTGACAAACAAAGTTGTTACTGTATCAGGTCTAGTATGCCAACATGGCATAATTCTGCCTAACCTTCAGAAATTAGAAAAGGTAGCAATTATACCCTTAAAAAGACACTTTTGAATTGACTAATTAATCATTCATGGCCCGTGGCA
This sequence comes from Pithys albifrons albifrons, assembly GCF_047495875.1. Classification (NCBI taxonomy): domain Eukaryota; kingdom Metazoa; phylum Chordata; class Aves; order Passeriformes; family Thamnophilidae; genus Pithys; species Pithys albifrons. The sequence goes on from NC_092460.1 coordinate 78,358,769, forward strand.
CTAGTAAGTCATTAGTTGTGTAGTGGCTCATTATAAGGTGCAATATGTAGAAGGGTTCATTTATGCAACTCCTTGCTGAAGGTTGATTAGGTTATTTATAGACAATGTGTGCTTGTTCTGATCAATTATGACTTACATGTCTGTGAATATGTTTTTAGTTGAAATGTAGCAAGGTAAAAAGCTTATTTAAAGCATCTGTACAGTTAAATATTGTAAAAGAAGTTGTTAATACAGTATCTCAATACTCTATCCTCCAGAGAAAGGGATCTTTTGTCTTCCTACATTGAAATCTGTTCCCATTTGCTCTTTAGTTTTGTTTTTCAATTGCTGCTCTGTCTACTTGAGTTATTCATGCTTCCTGAAGGAACTCTGCAATGTAAGAACTAAAATAAAACACGTGTTGTAAGCAGACTTTAATGCATGAATGCAGTTAAGTGGCATTATTCAAGTTTTATATGCTAATGCTCTAAAGTCTTCAAAAATACAGTATGAAGTCAAAGTTATTGAATATATTAACCTGTATTTTGAAAATGCTTTCTGAATTTAAAAGAGATATGATTACCCCAAAGAAGGAGAAGGACATAGAAAAAAAACATGATAGGAGAGCTATTATGTGCACTGTTTGCCAATTAGAGAAACTAAAAGTAATTTTTAATTGTTTCTTTTTTATTTTGGCCTCAGGAACAGAATTTACAACTAAACAATTTCAGACATGCATTTCTATCTAAAATGAACATAAGTAAAATGCAAAAACATATCCATTCTTTTTTAATTTAAAAAGCCTGCCGTAGATTTTATCCCAATACACATACAGAGAAATCCTCTATCCCTAATGGATTAGACCATCTCTAAGGACAGCATTTTGCACCTCTAGATTAGCTGCTATGGCTTCAGCCAAAATCCCAGTCCTGTTAGCTAATTGCAGTGGAAAACCCTGTTTGACATATCCCAGCCTCTTGTAGTTGACCAAATTCCACAGTCAGGCTGCCACACAGGGGATGGAAGAGCTTAAAGTAGGTGGAGGAGATGACAATCTGAGGGGATTCTAGTTCTCATTCTGGAAGAAAAAATAAAGAAGGAGTAGGGAGAACTCCACCCAACTGTTATTGCAGAAGGAAGCTTTTAAAATTGGGAAAGTATCCAGAAGCCAGACATGAGTAAAATATAATGGTACAGAAGTGATATGGAACACCTCTGAGCAGGGATACAGATTATGGAGAAACCAAGGATGATGTTTAAAAAACCTGGGACTACTGCTTTTCATTCAGTCTTCACTGTGCTCAGGTCAGAGCTGTGCTAACTTGAGAGATTTGAGCCTCATTAGAACTGTTTGGAACTTGCTATTATGAATCTGTCCAACAATGGAGAGGAGGAGTTTATGGTACCCCTCCTGAAGAGGGTAGATTATAATTCATATCTGAGAAAATAATTCCCAGATACAGTAGAAGAGTGTGCCAGCTTTGGACATTTTCTGTCCTAGGAATGGTTTGCCAGGATGGTATATAACTGTTAAAACAGATTATGTTCTTAAATACAGCTGAGAGGCTCTGAGCGTTCTTTGTCCTTTTTCCACCAAAGTGCGGGATAGCATCTCCAGAAACAAGCAATCGGATGAGTTTCTGCTTTTTCTCCAGAAGTGCAATGTTCCATCATGGTTATCCTGGAGAAACCACTCTTGAAGCATGGAAATTACCTTAGCAAGGAACACCAAGTTCCCCAGATAGTTCTAAACGGCCAGGTAAGTGAGCCAGAAAAGTACTGTAGATGAGTACATCCCACTCGGGTAGCCACATTCTCTCTCGCCAAAATAGTGAGGGAACAAACTGCCATTTGTATCAGCATTATTTTACAGGAAATTCCTATGTACCGTGTGAGTCTGTTAATACACATTCAAGACAGCTGTTGACATCTTCCTTTGATGGTCACAGAGGTTAAAAGGCCTCATCTTCTGTGAATCAATATCCTACCCTTTGCTTAGAGCCATCAAAGCCCTCCATGTCGTAGAGGAATTGGCTGGAAATGCTGTCAAGAGCTTGGTGCAGCAGAGGTCCAGGGAAGTATTAAAGACATGCTTAAATCTACCCAATAAAATACAGTGCCTTAAGCATGGAAGAAACATTTAACAGCAAAGTAATCCAGTGAATTTAATCATACCAATGAATCACAAGTTTATGATATACAAATGTTAAAATAACTGTTGTATCAGACCTGAGATTGTTTCTGGGTTATCTCAAAGAAGAAAAGATACAGTTTTGTTTTGATACTTATGCAGTAGTCAGTCTCAAAGTCTCACTTACTTGTAGGAATGCTCCTGTGGGCATTTTTGTATGAAAATTTCAATTGTCTGTATATAAAAGAACTAAATCAAAAGCACTATTTAAAAACCAAAGGAAAAATATTTCCTACTTCAGTTAAATTAAACTCAATTGGAACCTATTCAGTCACCTTCATAACTATTTAAAATGGTGATTGTGCAATACTTATATGATCAAAGTTAATGTAATATTTATGCAATCAAAGTTAATGTTAAAACATATAATGATTTCACAAGATGAGCTGTGAATATAAATGACAAATTAACATAATTATTAAAGATCATAATATTTGCATGGAGAAAAAAATGTTTTTTCAATAGTAATAGTTTGTCTCATTATCTCTTAGAAGATTCTACATAGTATTTATTTTATGAGAAAGCTTCCATATGTCAGCTTATGATTTGACTTTTTTGACTGATTTTTTTGAAAAAGCAGCAGTAAAAAAAGGGGGAGGGGGGTGTATTTTAAATAGAAAGATATTTAAGTACATGGACAATTTTTTCTTCAGTAGTTCGTATTCAAATCTTGAGTCCAGTGCACCTAGTTCATTAAACTGAACAGGAACACAATCGGCTTCTTAATTGTCCTCTTGCCTTTTAAGAGTATATTCTACTGATGCACTTTATGAAGTTGCCTTCTCTGAGTGAAAAAATAGAGACAAAAAAACTGAAGGAGCTGCATGCAACTTCCCCAGAGCCTAGGCCCATGGTGGGTCTTCCTCTCCCTGTGCTCTGGGTAGACTCTTTCTCAGCTTCTGAGAAAGCAGGCATGAGGGAGGGCTGTGTTCATCCCATCAGCACCAAGCATGAAGATCCCCTGTCACTTAGAAAACAGAGAAGAGATGTCATTGTGCCCCACTTGTCATTCCTGTAGAAACAGGGAGGCATTTTTCTCATGTAATTCTCTCCTCTTGCACTCACATACCAAAGAAACATAATGAGGCTTTGTTTAGTTTTGAAATACAAGTTGGAGAGAAGCCACAAAGGTGAAATCTCACTGAATGCTAAATTTTGCAAAAGTTTTGTATTCCTAACTTGTGAGATTTAGAATATCAGAAAAATAAGGGTTTGTTTTCCTTTGTAAGAAGCTTAGAGACTGTTTATCCATTCCCAGTTTGTGACTATAGAACACTTTAAACTTTCCTCATTATTTCTATTAATTATACTCTAACCTATCTAATTGCCTTTTGGGTTTGTCCCAAAAGCCTACTTCTTAAACATCACAAATAGCCTCCACCTGTACAAGAATTATATAGATCTGAGATCTCTCATAATTTCACTAAATATCAAAGAAAGATGTTTGCCTGAGTTGTGGGCTTAACCATTCAGTACAAAGAGGGTCTTTGCTCATGATTCCACATCACAGAAACAATTACTAGCTGTGAATACTTTTAATAAGGATTTTTGTAGAACAGAGATGGTCTTGGGACTAGAATAAGTGATGTGCCTCAAAAGTAGTGGCCATTGAAATAGGCTTTGGATTTGATATTGAGCTGATGAATTCTTAACAGCTTAGTTTCCATGAAGCTGGACTCATAATGTTGGCATATTTAAAGATATTTGATAATGGTAAGAGTAAAATGTGCTTCTTAAGTTCTGTGTAGTTGGTTGATGTGGTTTATATGTCTCCATAACCCTGTCTATGGACACAACATGGTGTTTTCTTATCATTTGTACCAATAATACTACCAGCAAATCTTCATCACAAGCATTTGTAAGGCTACTTATGTATATTACAGCCTTATACCGACATCAACTCTACTGTGCTTAGACAAAAAATAACTATGATTTATGAATACCATAGTTATTTCAGGAGATTATCTTTGTCCTCATGCAAATTATTTATTTTGTGCCAATTTGTAGTGTAACTTTTGAAAACAAATCGAAATTATGGAATGCCTTAAAGCCTGACTATCATGTACCAGCTGTCTCAGTCAGCTGGCTCGTCAGTCAATACAGACTGCAAATCACCACTATATTTGATCTTGATTGGGAGGCTATTTTGGGAATTGTGCCAGTGAACATTGAACAAGTAGTACTGAAGAGATCATATCCTTTGAAACTGGTGAAAACCACAGAAATAATTTGAACTGCGCAATGATTACTTCTGTTAGATAGATAGAAGATGATAGATAGATAGATAGATAGATAGATAGATAGATAGATAGATAGATAGATAGATAATATAAGTGGTAGTCAAATTGCTTTTAAGAAAATTCCTATAGACAGTCTGCAACCTGTTTTTTTCTCCAAACATTCTTTGTTACTGCTTTTCCTTTTTCCTCCTCCCACTTTTTTTCTTTTCCTCTAAAAAGCTACTGCCTTTCTTAGCTATTTTGAAGCTCTTGCTGGTCAGTCTCAGTCCCAGAGCATGCCCACTGGACACTGCCCTGGCTTTCATATTTGTATCCTTCCTTTTAAGCCAAAAATTTCTAGCAAAAAAGTATTTATTTATTTATTCATTCATTCATTCATTCATTCATTCATTCATTCATTCATTCATTTATTTATTCTTGTTAGAGAAATCATGAATCACAGGCTGCTGCTGTGTTTCACATCACTATAGATTTTAATATCACACTGGTAGTTTTGAGAGTTTTAGGTATTGGGTTTTTTCTTTTGAATAATTCACTGAGTACACACTAAAATTCATTCATTTGTAGATCTCTGTAAAGATTGATCATACTAGACTAACTGGTTTTTACTGGAAAAAGTTTTGGGAGGGAACTTCTTTTCAAATGAAAATATAAATCATACAGGTGTTTTTTAAATCACATATACACACACTCCCCAGTTAAATGGTTTAATTTATGCCTCAAAGGCTAAAACACCCTTTTTCTATAGCCTTGGAAATTACAATGACAGTCACCATATTATACTGTATTTTGTTGCTGGGCCACTTTATCAACCCCCATAAACATTGCAAAGATCTCTGTGGCTTTAGGACTGTTCAGATGCACAGTCACCCAGACACATATATCCCCAGCCAGCTCCTTCACGCTTTCAGCAGACTTTTCCAATATGCATTTTCATTATTTCATCCATAACCTAAAGGTACATCCCATAAGTATCTGCCAACCTGCCCCACTCATTCCCTTCCAATCACAAATTCTGCCTTTCCTTTGCTGCAATGCTTACACAACCCCTGACAAAACTGTTGTCACTCACACTGACTAATGCTGCCTCGGTTGCCTTTGCAGTCTCTGTCTCCCTGCACTTGCCGATGAGCTGTCTTAAATCTAAATTGCTTGCTGCTGTTCTTCTATTTGCACAGTCCCTAGTGCAGTGCACACAGGAACTCTACCTGTGCTGCTTTGAGGTTTTATACCTATAATAAACAACAATGATAGCAGAAAAGTACCTAGTACTTAGATTATCTTGCTAATAAGGAAAACAGAATGAGGTATTGTTGGAACAACACTGTTTTCTGCTATGATACTTTTCCTTTTCTGGGCTTTTCTGAAAAAAATCTCATTTACCTTGAAGCAAACAAATTATTTTTTCTTCAGAAATTTGTCTGTAAATAGGATTCACCATAAAAGTTGCTTTACTTAAATACTTACATTTTCAGAATTTAATTCAAAACTTAGTGTAGTGTGTTGAGAGGAATGAAATATAACATAATACATCATCTTTGATCTCAGTTTCCTCTTGGAGAAGAAGAGGAGGAAAGGGGTAGAGCAGCATTCACTGTGGAGGTGTGTATGTCTTCCTCATTTCAAAAGTGTCATGCACTGAATCTTTGCTCCGCATCTCTCTCAGAAAGCTGCTTGTTCATGGCACTTACCCAAGCTGCTTTTCTCATTGCTGAACTTGAAATGCTCTCTCACCTTGGCATGGTTTCAACTATGTCAGTTAAATCAGAAAGAGGGAGAGTCAGGCCAACAACAAAAACACCTTTCCTGGAGAGATATGATGTTGACCCAGAAATAACACTGAGCAGCCAGAACATCATTGCTGCATTCAATTTGGTTTTAATAGAGGGAGAATGATCTAGTGGTATCTGTGCACATTCAGTCACTGCTGTGTCTCCTGCTGTCGTGGTGTGTGCTTACCGGAAGATTTAAATAACAAAAAAGGAAAAATAATGTGCAGTATATAATTGTTCTGCTTGCTACTCTGAAAAATAGTATAGTGCAACATTTAATCACTGACAAGCATCATTCTTTTATATTAATATTCCATATGGAAAGTAGATTGCTTACAGTAGAATTTTTCTGACTTATTTTAGCTATGCATTTTAATACGTTTGGGTATACTAATAACAATAATGCTTTGCTTTGCAAAAATGCAAATTTGAAACACATTATAGTCAAGGATTTTACAGCAAAGGCACAGAATACATTCAGAAAGTAAAAGACATGGCTTTATATTGAGGATTTACTTAAAATTCTTCAAGGTGGCAACAAATTTCTTTTGCTTTTTTTTCTTACATTATCATTGTCACAGTTGTGCAAAGTATCAACAGGCTTTCTATCATATCTATTATGTGTGAAAAACACACAGAAATTACTCCAAATCCTAAACATAGTAGGTATAAATGAGGTAAGAAAGACAGAAAATTATTCAGTTAAATTATTTGGGACTCATTTTGTTCTTTTGGATTCAAATGTATTGGACAGCATTTTAGAAGCATTCATCTTTGGCCTAACTTTATTTTCAGTGATATAAACTCCTCTGATCACCCTACCCAAGGTGCAGATGAAGAAGAAAAATCACCAAGTCAAAGCTCAACACAGTTTAATTGGCTGTTTTGGTAGTTGCGTCTCCTAAAAAGCCATCAGCTCAAATTTTTATGCTAATCAAAAAATGCATTTTCCAATTGTTAAATTATTAACCTACACTAAACTTACATTAAGTCAATGAAAATCTATGGGTTGAGTATTCATGTTCGCAGCAGTTAATGTAGAAAAAGATGAAACCATCAAGTTCATATAGAAGTCTGAGTGCAAATCATTTATGGATATATTCCATCATAATGGAATATTCTTTTTCTTCTCAGTCAATGGCCAGAAGTGGCAAATGCCAAATCCTTACAAAAGATGCTTGTTGTTTCTCTATTATTCACAAACTCTGTGACACAGTTAAGGTACAGTTGATAACACTTTTGTGTTTGCACCATGAACACATAGTTTTCATTTTCATGTACGCAGCAAGAAAAGAAGTTTCTTTAATTTTCTCTTAAGTTTCCATCCTTGATAAGATATTGTAACACATTATCTAATTGCACTGTGCATAAATTGATAAACATGTTGCTTTGGGATTTTCATATCACTAGCTAAAATGAAATGTGTGCCTGTTCATGCAGTTTAATTTAAACCTGAACAGTAAGAATATATTTAACAGTCTGCTTCAATCATTCTGTGTCGTTGTGTGTTACTAAAGATCTCAGAATTTGTCAAATACATTCATTAAACATGACACTTGCAAGGACGAAGTAGGGTTTTTCTTGTACTAGATCTCCATTGGGAACAGCGATGTTCGTGGCAAATTTTTCTTGATGAAGTGGTAGCAGTGTTCAGCTATTTTAAAATATATTTCCCATTTTTCTACAGTGCTTATAATAATTGGAAACTAATGCAAATGTCGCTCCCCATAAAACTGAACATTTAAGGAGAGGAAATTAACTGATTTAGTATTGTTAGTAATATAATTTTAAGGGTCTTTAAGATGCTAATTCAAAAAGTCTTACATTAAGAGTATATTTAACATACATAGCTCTAATTTTCCTACATAAGATTTCTAAATAGTCTATGTATGCTCTCTAGAACATTTAGTATTTCACCTTCTTTGAAAAAACAAAAAGACAAAGGACACGTTTATATCGGCTGTGTTTACAGTATTTTGCTTTGCCTCTGTCAAAGTACATATGTCTATCATACATAGTGTATAATAAAAGTGAATATTATTATACATTTTCTTGTGTTCTGCAGGTCCAATTCATGAGTTGCAAAATATTTTCACTGATCAGTTTTTTCCTTTAGTACTGGAGTATTCACAGGAGGACATTATTAGTGGGAAAAATGCACCCATGTAGTGAAAGCTGGTTGCATACTCATTAAGAAATTTGTTATTTCAGAAAACACACCAAGAGGGGAAGGGAGTACATACTCAGGGGCCTTCATGGTGTTTTGTATTGGTTCTGTGTAACAATAGTATTTGGGGTATACAGTCTTCAAAGGATTAATTTTGTGTGGTTGGCTGTCACACCACGTATTGCCACTTTTCTTGTCAGACCTTATCTGAGAGAAGGAGGATAAATGAGACAAATAAGCATGAATGATGAAAGAAAATTCCACAGGAATACTTCCAGCAGATGACATATTGTCCTCAGAACCTGTGTTTAACTACCAGCTTAGTTTGTGCACAAACTGCATCTGTTTAGTGTCCCAAAAATCTCAACACTTTCTGGTGAGCATACTGATTCTCCCTGAAAATCAATATACCATTGAGAAATAACACACTAGCAAGGGCACATGATTAACAGTACGAATTCAGAGCTGTTACAGAATGTGAATCCTTCTATAATAGCTGATAATTTGGGTATCTGGAGACCAAGAATGATGTTTAACAAAACACACTAACTTTTTATAGGTTTTCCTGTAGCACAGGCATTTCATAATTGTACAGGAAGAAAAAAAAAACCCTAATTATTAATAACTAATGATGAGAACTAATCAAGTAATATATTAATTAATTTCCTTCCATTTCCCATGGTAATATCTCCAGCTCATTTATATTTGATTTACATGAAGTATAAATGAACCTTAAGGGCTGTATTAATTGAGGAACTTTAAAAAATCAGAAACAACAAAACTACATTATGATTGCCAGTAAGAAGTTACTTCTCAGTCTCTTTCTAATTCATCTTAAAATATTAGGTTTCTGTGCATTTGGGGCTATGACACTAAAATGACAGTTAAGCACAAAAACTCAAAACCTGGATTCTCTAATCTATACTCTCTAGTGATCTCATTTTAAAGTATTTTGAATCCTACCAAGGAAGTTTTTGAAGAACCCTCAGTTCTGGTGCTGGATAGGTGTTTTTCAATTACTGAACATCTTGTTCCTATTCCCCAATGATATTTATACACTGTAAAATTCCCCTGGCTCTTCTACCAGGTTTGTGCCAACAGGAGGATGGCCATGCTGTCTTCCCCTCCCAAGCCCTTCTCATACAGAGTTTTGCCTAGTTACTGGGGCATCTTGTCTCAACTCTTTGCTTAGCCCATACAGGGAGAATACCCAAACAAAATCACCCCAAATCTAAGTCTCTACCCACTGGACTAAAAGGTAATAGAGGCCAGCACACTTTCAGTTTTACTTAAAAATAAAACATTTTATAATTAAATAGATTTTTTTTTCAGTGTTTTGGAAATGATCTAACACAGCAACACTTGTGTTATAGTTTGAGCTGGCAAAATGCCAACTGCCTGGTACCCAGTCAAAAAGTCCACTCCCAGAGCAGGAGAGTGAGGGAAAACAGCAGAAACGAGGCTTTAAACACAGTGAGGTTTTTATATTTATACAAAGAAGAGGAGAGCTTAACACAGAATATGAAATAGCACATAGTGACAGGAAACAACAACAGGCTCACCGAGGTCGCCCCAGCTAACAGGTGAAACTCCAAACCAACCAAACCCCCTCCCCAAAGGAAACCTCCCAGCAAGAGGGAAAGAGGAATTAACAGGAATGTGCTCACGTCCCCGGCTAAACAGACGTGCCGACCGGCAGGAGGGCCTGATATCAGCAGTCAGGGAGCGGGAACCGTCCTGGTCAGAAGCATGGACCGAAGAGAGAAGAGACTCCTCCCACCTTGCTTGTTATACTCCCCGACACTTCCTGATGATGTCAGATGATATGAAATACCTCTATGGCAGCTTAAGTCAGATGGTACCTGTCTCCTCTAATCTGTGTCACAACCTTTGAGGCCTGCTAAAAACTGAGGCCTAAATGGGGACCTATGCTGACTAAAGCCAAAACTACTACAACTTGTGAGATGTCACCTAGTCTGCATTTCCACTTAGGCCAGTGCTAAACGATTTGGCACCAAAACCATTGAAAGAAGCCATGTGTAGGGCCAGCCACAGAAACATGGCTGCTTGGGAGTTTTGCTAGTACATATTTAAGTGCCAGAGCTGGAGCAGTGTTTTTAAGGTACACTCTTTGCATTGGTTGACAAAATGAAATTTGGGATCACAGGTCCTGTAAAAATCCTAATTTTACAGCTCTAATCTTAAACTGAATCAATTTTTCCATGTCATTCTAAGAGGCTTTGTTAGGTTTATAAAGAGCTGATAAAGGAAGCAACTGAAGTGTCAATATACAAAAGCCTTGTTTATTCTCTTTAAATTGTTAAAAATCTTCTTGTGAGAAAAGGAATTGTCAGTCTCAATTAGCACTGTTTTCTTTCTCTTTTAAACCACCACGCCTGTTCCCTCTGGATTTAGGTGTTTGCAACAGAGATGCACATAGGGAATTGCTCTGTTTAACAAATTCCTTTGTAGTGCTTTGTACAATTTGTTTCTCACTGGAATAAGACAAGACTCTTGACAGTTTCCACTTCAGAAATATATCAATTACATAATATTTTTTCTTGCTCTTGAAGAAGAAGCATCCACAACCAAAGTTCTTGAGGCATTCCTGGAATCAAGATTTCTGAATGTTCTTTGTGCCACAGTTTTCATCAACCTTATTAGGTGGCTTAAAATGTTACTGAAAGTAGAAAGTGTATCTACAGCCCCACCTGAATTCAAGAGCTATGAAATAGTGTTATGAAATATGAAATCTGTTAGAATATTGACATGTTTTAAGGGGAAAAAAATCTAATTAGAATTTTGAGGAGTTTTATGTCAACCTTGTAGTGGAAACAAGTTAGCATTGAATTACCAGTGGCTTCTTAATATTTTTAAAGATTATGTGAGGATGTTTACATCTAATAAAAAATTGCTGAGTTAATGATAGTTTTGATTGCAAGTATGTACCACTTATGCCATAAGCATATGGTGCCTCATATCTAAAAGAAATATTATGCAAACATCATATTGTAGGATTGTGCCTGTGTCTATAATATTAAAAATTACAGATCTGTAACCATTCTGTGGCCCTAAAATTTAAAAGCATGGTACTGTTTGCATTCACAAAACTTAATTTTTCTTCCCTTATAGAGTGGTGGGAAGAGGCTATGGAACATGCCATTCCCTGTACTGTGGGCTGGCACCGTCTGGGATTCCTTGCACTGGCACAGCCCAGAGCTTAGCCAAGAACTGTGCTAACAGTTAGACAATACATATGGTCTGGGCAGCTTCACCAGGACCACCTCAGGGCCCTCTTTTACTCACCAGTATAGATGTCACTCTAAGGCAAAATTTATCCTCAATCTGTGCAACAGTAGTGACTTTTCCATTTGGAAAGCTTGTCGCATATTCTTCTAGTAAAAATAACAAAAGAGATGAGGACTTATGTTTTGGTGTATATATTGATCCACATTTTGTTCTTTTTTTTCGAAATACACTTCCTCACATTGTTATGATGAGTAATATGAATATAATAGTCCAACCGTTAAACCTACATCATACAGCTGAGTGTAGTTTCTAGGTAAATTCTAATGATTTTTCTATGATACAGTTGTATTCAGCATAGCCTTGGTCGGCAACAGCTACATATTTGCACTGTTCCCTCCAAGTTATTTATGGCAGATGTGTCATGAGAGGGCTACAAGATGTCAAAGTCATGACTTTTTCATTCATGTTCTGCACAGTCACTTTTGAGTATGTCTTTTAAAATTGATGGAATACCTGGAGAGGGTAATTGCTCAGGCATTTTTAGAAGATATGAAGAGGAAGGGAGAAGTCTCTGACAACTGGGCCATCTGGTCAAAGGTGTGCTCATTCCAGTTATGTGAGACTTTAAATTAAGCATATTCAAATTAAGACCCCTGATTAGAGGGCTGGACTATCACATACAGACCATACAAATAAAAAGTGGTCACTAAGAGCAGTATGTAACTGTACAGGTATTCTGTCAGGATTAGGTTTGGGTATATTAAAGTGATGTGCATACCCTGATGTGTAATAATTTGTGAACTGCCTTTCTCATGACACAAAGCAACATTTCACACATCTTGGAGATTCCTAATCTGTTAGAATTAAATGGTCTCTTGGGTCCCTTAAACTCAGAAGCAGGTTGGTCTTATACTTCAATGCTTAAAGAATTTCACCCCCTGTAAAGATCATAAATTTTCTAGTCATTTTGATAGTTTCTATTTTTCTCCTGAAGCAGATAATTGTTGCTGGGTGTATTAGCCTGAAGAGATATTTAGATGGTGTAAGGTTAAAAAAAAAATATCAGTGATCTTTGTGGTAGGTTCTTGCTCATTCAATGCTCCGGTATTTCTACATGCAAATTTTAAACAAAATACTAAGATATCTCCTTAAAATTGATTTCAGCTTGCACTATTTGAATTCTTCAGTGTGTTGGCTAGTTACATTAGTCATATGGCACTGTTTATGTTAAGTTATATAGCTCTCTTGGAATCAGGGAATGTGAAGCAGGACTGCATAACTATTCAACAGATTTGTTGCCATAATTTATGATTACCTCAGAAATTAGGTTTAACTAGAAGTAAAGAAGGAATAAAATTCTGAACATAAATACTGCATTAACTTCAGTGATGCATAAGGTAAATAAATTAGTATATTAATATCCATTTTACATGCACAATTTAAGCAACATGATATGTCTAGGACATTATGGTTCTAAAACATTGCTGTTATTGGCACTAATTATCATTCAGCATATTTATTATAAATTTTTCATATTTATATATTGTCATTTTTTGTAATTTAATTTTCTAGATATAGTTACACTTACTGAAAATCTCCCTTTCTTTTGTCCCAAAAATACCCCGTTCATTTATACCTCAAAAAAAGTGCTAAGATGTCTATTCTTCCCTAAGTGATAATGTCAATGGAAACAAAAGTTGTCCTAGGTTACTGGTCTCCAGCTGCCACATTAATGCTGAGGCAGAGCCAAGACATTTATTTTCAGAGTTGAAAACATTGATCTTATGACAGTGCTCTATTATGATGACTTCATTCCTGTTATATCAAGAAATTGATGAAGAGGTAACCATTTCATCAGATGAATTGCACTGCAACAGAGTGACAGATGTTCAGTCTAATAGTATTCATTTGCTTCATCCTAAATTGACCTTATTTATCCAATCAGGTGCTAGATTAAATTTTCAAGTAAGTCACACTATTTGCAAATGGGACTCTTAATCATAATGGTAAGTGAAAGAAAAATGATCGTTAAATAAGAGATGACAATATTGATCATCTCTTTCTTATTATAAAGACATTCAGCCCTACCACTGCAATGTAAAAGGAGTGTTTTAAGTTTAGGATTCATTTTATGTGTAATGTATACATGTCAAACTTGCACACCTGCACTGAATGTATCAATCTTTCTGTACATCAATGGAACAGTCAAAAATATCAATGTGATGATTAGAGAAATAGATTATTTTTGATGAATGTTTGGCTTAAACCATTACCTTGCATAACATAACATTATGACATTATAGAATCAATAAATAGTTTAATGTTGTGATATGTTCTAGAACTTACCAATGTGAGACTACAATCTAGGAGCTGAGGTTATTCCGAAAGGCAAAATATACACACACTAATTCACTTTTATTCTAGATTACTATTTCTCTCATTTCTGTGGAAGGAATATTGTTTTTTAATGAGGACAGGAGGTTTTACCCAAGTATATTTTTTTACCTTTTCAGTTGTACTCAGATTTAACTTTGAATGTTTTCTCCACAGCTATGACACCCCTGGTGCCCTAAAATTAGGGGCCGCTTGCTTACAGTCCCACTGTGGCCAAAAAGACCAGCCTCACAAGTCCAAATAAAGAGAAAGCTAGTAAAAGTGTTCTCCATCTTGTTCAGGAGGTCTATTTCTCCCCATAGACTACTGAGAAAACCTACAGAGTCTGTCTTCTTAAAAGAAGGACCTAAAATATAATTACTTAAGACTTGGTTTTGACATATTTGAATTTTAATTTTTTTTCTTCCTATGGTCACTTCACTGTAGGAACTTCAGTTCCTAAAATGGAATTAATAATTTGCAGCACTCTCAATAGCCCATACCAAGTTTTAACTTCAGAGGTGATGCTGTTCAGAAAACCTTGTAAGCTGTTGCAGTATTTTTGTCCTTTTAATCCCTGAGGGGGAAGAGTTAATCTAATACACTGAAATTTTAAAATCGCATTACATTGTCAGAGGCACGTTTCTATTTCCTCAAGGCATTCTTACCAAGATGTTAGATTCACTGTGAAGTTTAACATTTAGCCACTTGTTCTACATGACAAATGGAGATGGAAGTGGTCATCAGTTCCTCAGAAACAGCATATTTGGAAAAGTACATTTCCAGTTCCTTTATTAAGCAGACTAAAGAAAGTAATCCATCTTTTTCTTCTTAGGTCAGTTAAAGCTGTGCATTTTATGAAACTGCAAGAGCCTGTTTTCCTTTACTTGTATAAGGATGCCTTAAATCAATTTTTATCTTTAAGGACTCTTAGTTGCAATTTCTCTAATGTAGGTTTCACTTTGAAAAATATAATGGTTTGGACTTCTAATAAACAAAGAAAATGAATGATTTCAAGAAAAAAAAAAGTCAGCAAGCATAAAGCATACAAAGTAAAAATAAAAAGCATGAGAAAAATCTCCAGAAAAAGGTTAGATAAGGGTTTTTAAATACCTTGTTTTGTATAAAAAAAAGCAGATGAGTTTAAGTAACTTCACAATGCAAGGAAAAAAATCCAAAACAGCACTTATGCAAATAACATTAAAACCACAGAAAAAAAATTTAAACTTTCTGTGCTATTGCTATGTTTCTTAGTACCATTGTAATGTAGTTGAAACTGTATAAAACCCTGTGCCATCATCATGGCTAGGTATCATGAACAATGATTTGGGAAGGGCTCTCCCCACATGGGTGTGTCCTTCGAGCCTGCACAGTGGATATTTTAGGTGAGGCACAGCGTGCACAGAACTGGCCCCATTCTTTAAGGTTCATCTGCCACGGCCAAGGGAGCTTGGATGGTGACAGTGAAGTCCTCAGGACTAGAACCTACAGCCCCCAGTATCGCCACGAGGTCTCCCATCCAAGTACTAACCAGGGCTGACCCTGGTGAGCTTCTGAGATCTGACGGGATTGGGTGTCAGGGTGTCTTTTAACTGCCTGAAACTCCATGTATGCAAGTATGAAACCCTGCTTCCCTTAGACCTCAAGCAGAGTTTAGTTATTCCACTTCTATAAAGCCTGAATTCAAAGACTGATGACAAGACAAAGATGTTTTGTTGGAAGCAAAATATTTGGCAAATCAAATAACAAGAAAAAAGCTGCAAGCTGGAAGTTCTGATTCCCTTAAAAATGTAGGGATCCCTGCATCTAAAGACTGAGGTGAACTCTCCATATTCTCCCAGCAGCAAGAACTGAGGCAGCTTCTGGAAGCACCAGACCATCTGAAAGGACTTTTGTTGCTTAAGTCTCCTGCTGTTTTCCCTCAGTTGACTCATGCTCCCTCTGTGAACAGCTGTGGGACACTTGTGACCTGCTGTCTTTAACTCCACTTCGTGCCCCTGCTGGTGCTATCAGGTGCAAGTCGCTTCATGTAGCACCTTTGTCTCTACACATCACAAGTGTAGTACAGGAACTTACAGTTACTGAACCTGAGGTTTCTTTTAAGTCACTGAAGAGAAATGGGAACTTGAAGGTTTGCTCACAGGGCATTCTCCACTTTTTATCATGTTCAGTTCATTCAGTGTTATTTCTGTAAGGTAAAGATTACACAATAAAATCCTAACTAAAAAGATACATTAACCATAGTGTACACTTCTCAAGGTTAAAACAGAATGCATTTGAATATCATCTGTTTCCATTTGACATAGTAATCTGGAATTTAGCAGTGATTTGATTGCAAGAAAATTTTGCAGTCCCTACCAAAAAAAATTGTTTTTAAAAAATATTTTTAAAAAAAAAGCCCAAATAAAATCACTGTAGATATTGAGACTGTTGTGAAAATGAGCACTGTACTATATAGTCCAGATCTAAAGAAAAAAAACACTGCTAGAGTAAAGGGGAAAATTAAGGTGAAAAAAACTACTATGCATTAGGTTTAAATTAATTTTTCATAGCACATGATTAGACTTGAATATCTGATCTTCTTCTATTAGGAAAATGAGGGTGTGATTGATGGAAGGCGAACATTTTAATATACATCCCCCAGTTCTTGGCTAGATACTTTTCTGGGTTCTCAGAATTATCTTCTTCCCCAAAGCATATTCATAAATGATTCAATGTTGATATAAAAATGGCTGATTTCCACAGAGGCCCTAGCTGGAATGATGCTGTAGAATGTTTTATTACATAAAACTTGTAACAGATTAATCACTCTGAAGAATTTAGGTCTTCTTCATTCAAAAAGGAACACTGAAATGCTTGCTAACCTATTCACAGGTTTCAAAGTACTGTAGGTTTATCACAAAGCTTCATCAACTTATTAGGTAAACTTCAAGGAGTTAGTAGGAAACAATTTGTTGAAAAACACAGCTACAGCAAAATATCTGGACACCTTTGGAGAACCATGGTATAAAGACAAATCACAAAATCTTAAAAGAAATATTTCTTATTATTGTGAAAGTACCAGTATTTTAAATAGTTTTGAGTCCTTTAATGGGAAGGGAGTCCTGGAACTCTATTTGTCTGTTCCTTTCCTAGAGTTTGTTTTTTATCTGTTTTTTTTTTAACTCCTAACATGCTAATATTAATAGCTCTCTCCCTATATAGTTTGGATGAAAATCTGGAGAACACTGTCCACCAGGGCCCTTACTCCCTCCAGCAGTGCTTTTTCTGTATATTTCAGTTGTTCGTCTTTCCTGGTGGCTCCAAGATTGCAGGGAGCAGTTTTAAATAGGTAGCATGCTGTTAACTGAAAGTATAGCAAATTATTATAAATTACATAGGTTTGTACAATGTACACTACAAAGCTCTTAGCAAACTATCTATGGAGTTCCAGAAAAATAATCTGAATTCCACAGTTCTACCATAACATGCACTATTGAGATCAAAGGGAATTGTACCCTAGGATCAGAAAAAAAATGCAGACTAAACTCTATTTTCTTACACAGTCAATACAATATCACTCATAGTCAGAGTGATTTTCAGAATGAGTAAAAAAAAACTTAACTTGCTAATAAGTTCATAAAGAATAAGGGGAGAAACTACCAGTTGAATAGGAGACAAGCACCTTATTGGAAGAAAAAGAAGTGCAGTGTAAAAAAATAGCAAAGGAAAAGAGTTAAAAAAAAGAGTTATGGCTACTAGAGAAGCATAGAGAAAGGTGAGATGGGAAGTAATGTGAATAACAAAACCTGACTGGGAAAATTAATCCTATCAATGAGAACCTTTTTTATGTTTCTAGAGTCATTGTATCTGCATACACCTGTATCTTGAATCATATATAGCATTACTTTATTTTTGACCTCTCTCTGCTGTTTGTTTATAATCTCAGTAATATTTCTTCATACAGTCATAGCTAGTACAGTTATTTCTCTATTTCCAGCACAGCTGAAGCCATGGTCAATATACAGTGTCAGAAAATTAGATTTCTACTTTCCAAAATGAATTTTCAACTACTTCTCCAGCATTATAATGAGTTGTCCAATCTGTTGAGAGGCCATCCTCACTGGGAGAGGCCATCCCTGCACTGGTCATCAAAACTCAGTGGAATTTTGGCCACTGAGATAGTTGAAATTCATGGAATGGGATACTACATCAAATAATTTTGAAAGTGCTGTAGAAATATAACCCACTTCCTTGTGAACAGAAAAGACCAAGTGTGAGCAATCCATACAATGACTTCGATAAAACTTTTACATGCTATCGATTTTCTGTATGTATCACTGTATGTCATATCAAGGGTGCCCCCCGTGGTGTAATGGAGAGCACTCTGGACTGTGAATTCCAAGGGCCTGAGTTCAAGTCTCAGTGGGGACCATTCCCTGGGCAGTTCAATGCCTCCCTGCCATACGATCCCATCAGATCTTGGATGCTAAGCAGGGTCAGCCCCAGTTAGTATCGGGTGCTGTAGACAGTCTCAAGAACTTCACTGTCACTGTCCAAACTCTCTCGGCTGTGACAAATGGACCCTTAGACTTAAACGGTGGGGCCAGTTCTGCGCACACTGTGCCTCACCAAAAAAATCAACTGTGCAGGCATGAAGGGCACCCCCACCTGGGGAGAGCCCTTCCCAAATCTTCGTTTGCAAAGTCTGGCCATACATACATGTCATAGCAAAAAAATAATTTTTCCAAAGGTATTAGACTTTTCATAGAATCATAGAATCATAGAATCGATTGGGTTGGAAAAGACCTCCGAGATCATCGAGTCCAACCCTTGGTCCAACTCTAGTCCATTTACTAGATCATGGCGCCCAGCGCCACGTCCAATCTGCATTTAAAAATCTCTAGGGATGGTGAATCCACCACCTCTCTGGGCAGCCCGATTACTTAACAGAAGAATGAATGGAAACTTATTTTTTCAGACTTTAATTTTATTTGTTGCATATCAGAAAAAGAATTTTCTAGTTTCGTGTCTTGTATACTTGGAGTTTGTAGAAATTCTGAGAACTCAATTCTACAGAGTACTGCTCCACTGAAAAGATGTTGCAATGAATTGTAATAGCAGAATTATTAAAATATTTTTTGCATACACGTTAGAAAAAGCATTTCTCGAGCTTCAAAAAAGAACTGCCTTTCCTTGGCTTTCGCTGATCTTAAGGAGAGCAATAAAAGACAACATCTGGAATACAACAAAAGCTATCATGAAAAATTATAAGCAAAAATAGTTTCCCACTTCTTTACCCTGTGTATCCAATAAGCTGGTATAAGAGTATAAGTTTTGTGATTCACCTTGAATCTAACAGTGAATCAAAAAAGACAATAAATTTGAAAGTTGAGCCTTCCTCAAGGGCTATTTCTCGAGGGCACTGCTTGATAACAGAAGAGGTCTGCTTTTAAAGTCAGGTGGGCTTATAGCATTGTTTGCAACTGATTTAGGATTCTCCTTTAAGAAAGATGCTACCCTGAAGTTTGACAAAGACTGAATTTGCAAAGTTTGCAGAAAAATGTTTGAAAATTGTATATACTTGGCTTCTTAAGAAGCATCTGGTTAGTGAATGAGAGAGGAGACATTTAAAAATAAGATTGTGGGTGGAGAAGGGTCAGTAAATGATTTTTTATTCATGGCAATTCTCAATCTACATGTTTGTGCTGATCCTTTTTTCTATTTATGAGGTATCGTATTTTCAAGAATAATGTGTGTATTAGCATACGACCTTCTATCCAAGAATCCTAAGTATTCAACAAATTAATTAATGGTACATCCTAATAGTGCAAAACTGAAATTTCTGAACAGAAAAGCATAAATCTAGTAAACTGAAACATATCTTTTGACTCAACACAGGAATAGAGCTATGAATCCTGTATCTGAACCTGCTTGGATTAGAACATAATGAGAACCATTTTCATTTGCTTTCAGTTTTCTTTGCAGTTGATTCTTTTAAAATATTTCTAGTGCTAATAAGTTCTGTAAAAATATTGCTGCCTCTTTTTATGGTTTGCTTAATTTATTATCTTGAAAATTAGCCTCAAGGAAAACTGAGTTTCATTTAGGGGTTTGGATTTTGTTTAGCAAAATACAACTTTGTACGTTTCTTCTTTCCATGCTCTGTACAGTGCATTTCCAAAGGATTTTGTATACTGTGTACAGTTCCATAGTTCAGACCATAGTCACATGAACAATAGATAATTGTATTCCTAACAAATATGATAGGTATAGAAATCATCTCACTTTTGCTTTTTGTGTGTCACTAGGGTTTCTAGAAAAACTGACACAGCATTACTCAGTCTTAGTTTCAGTGGCAGTTTTATTTTTCTGGTTGTGGATTCTTAAAACACTGGAGAAATATGTTCATCACTGTATGATGAACCAGCACACACAGCTTGTAATGTTGTCATGAATGTAGTGCCTAGTACAGCCCTTTCTAATTCATGGTAATTACTTTTTCACTGAAATTCACTTATGTTACTGGTACATCATTGCTGCTGTCACTATTACCTTCTATTGCTTCCTTTTTTCCCCATTTATCATAATGACAGCCAGGGATCCCTTTGCAGACTTCTGTATTGGACCACTTGTGAGAAATACAATTTAACATGCTTTGCAACATTATCTAAGAAGGCCTCCAGTATTTCAGCTACGAGGAAAATGTCTGTATATGAGACAAATGTCTTATCTACACTAGCTCTGTAAAGATTAAAAATAAATAGGAAATGCAATAAATAAAAAATTACAACATATATTTATGATTTTCTCCCAACAAAACATAACAAAACCCAAGCTGCATGCTGTTATTAGGTTTTTGAAGGACAGTTCTTGTTCTGTCCTTGCTCAAATAACAGCCTTGCATGACAGCAAAACCACAGCAGCCGGTCTGTAAGCAACAGCTTAATAATGTGTATTGTGCTGTGGTTTCTAATCTGCTATGGTCCAGATTAATTTTAAGGACATATCAAAGTAAATTACAATAGCAGTTCTAAGAATGGGGTTTTTTTACTTGTTTGTATGCTGTTAAAATGTTTGAATGGGTTTCAGAAATTTGTTGACATAAAATAATTCAAGTCATTTTGATGCTTCTAACATTAGACTCTGAATTACCTTGTACCCTTCTATAGTTAAGCACAGGATGTTATATAGCGAATACCTGAAACACTTATTTTACAGCTTACTAGGCAAAACCTTTGTATAACAGACACACACATTGTCTATGTACCTTAGAGAGTTACATGTATTTGGAATGATTAAAGAACAGTAAATACGTATTTTATATGGGAGTGCTGAGCAATTTATGGAAAACTGCAAAATATAAACTAAAACCTACTATAATGGAAGTTCTAGTCTAACTCACACTTTCTGCTTCAGCCAAATTGTACCATAATTTAAACAGAAAACTGGTGAAATGCATTCAGTGGAATTTCCATTAGATTTCTCTGCTTTCACTGGAATTTTTACCTGGTAGGTAAGTTCCTAGACAGTGCCTGCCGGTAGTGTCCCAAGCTAAGAGCTTTGAAGATAATCCCAGCAACAAAAGACTCACTTGTACTGCACATATGTGGTAAAAGTAGCATTGGAACTTCCCTAGGCTACAAATATAAGTGGAAGATGGCTAGGGATGGAAGAAGACCAGCAAATTTTGCTTCCCTAATCTCAGAGTGCAAGATGATGAAAGCCGAACTACTACTAAAAAGGAACCTTTCAGACTTTCAGTATTCTTAAATAGAACTTGTTCACATCCAATTTAATAACACCAAGCAAAATATTGTTAAGAAAAATGCAAAGTCACTTAAGATCTAAGGTTATTTTTGCATTTTTTGAGGTTGTATATTTCTCTTCTAGAAGAATCTGCTGCTAAGGCTGCTTATTTTTAAAGCAAAAAATGGTGAAAGCTTTTGAAATCATGAAAACACCATTCTTCCAAAGCATACTTGTTTTCCCCAGCAAATAAAAAAATATGAGCAACTCTCACTTTCCTCCAGCCAAAACCCTGCTGCCCTTCTAAAATAGTAGTGTGCACGTTATTGCACTTGACTGTATGCAGGGTGGGTAGGTCTGACACCACCCTCCCAGCAACAGAAGAGCCATCAAATGGTTTGGATTAATAGGGACCTTATAGACCATCTAATTCCAGCCCCTCTGCCATGGGCAGAGACACCTGGCTCAGAGCCCCATCCCACCTGGCCTTTAACACTTCCAGGGATGGGACAGCCACAACATCCCTGGGCAACCTGTTCCAGCGCCTCTTTACTCTCATAGGAAAGAATTTCTTCCTAATATCTAATATAAACCTACCATCTTTAAGTTGAAAGCCATTCCCCCTTACCCTATCACTGCATGCCTTTGTAAAAAGTCCCTCTCCAGCTTTCTTTTAGGACTCCTTTAGGTACCACAAGACTGCTGTAGGGTCTCCCTGGAGCCTTCTCTTCTCCAGGATGAAGAAGTTAACTTAGCCTGTCTTCATAGGAGAGGTGTCCCATCCCATGGATCACCTTTGTGGCCCTCCTCTGGACTTGAACCAACAGGTCCACATCCTTGTTATGCTGGGGGCTCCAGACCTGGACGTAGTACTCCAGATGGGGTCTCAGTAGGGCAGAGTAGAGCATCAGAATCACCTCCCTCAAAGTGCTGGTCCCACTTCTTTTGAAACATCCCACGATACAGGTGACCAGCCCAGGATACCATTGGCAAGAAGGTAGAAAAGTCATTCTAAGCAGCATTGCAGCTTGACTAAGAAAAGACTCTAGACCTCAGGAATGGAGGAAGAATCCCAGTCAGCTCACGTTATCTATTTCAGAACCTGCTCTGCCATCTGTTTCTGGGGGTCAGTTTCCAGGGGTCAGTTGAATGGAGGCAGCTAACAGCATTACAAACCAGTCAATCCCAGATCGATCTTCCCAGGATAGATGTAGAGGAATAGAAGGCTGCCAGGCTCAGAGCTCGCCTGCTCCTGGCTGTGAATAGCTGCAACACCCATGCTGAGATTTGTGGCTGATTGCATGGGACACAGCTTGTTGATCCACACACTGAGCTCAGGGGTTTAATGTATAGCTGGAAACTTACTTTTCAAGGAAGTTATGGGGGTTAGTCTTTACAAATGGGCAGAGAGGTCTCCTGTGCTGAGGGATAACATATGAGGAAGACACCCTGTGAGGATAAGTGCTGTTAGCAGAGTAAGCCACTATAATTTTCATCTTGAAATTGAACATGGCATCTGTTTTAATAGCTCACACATGGAAAGTCTGTGGGATGAGTGCAGCCAGGCTGATGTGTCACCTGAAGACAGCTGATAACACTCTGAAGATCCTCACAATGTCCAAATGGTTCCATGAGACAATTTTTGGCACTTCAGGTTTTTCAGATTCCTTTTACAGTTATTAAAATATTCTGAAGTATGCTGTATTTAGGGGAATGGAGGCTGTTTCAAAGGGACTAATTATCAAATATGCTGTTTTCCCTGAAGCCTGTTTCAGTTCACGATGCTCTTCGGGGATCAGGAGAACCTACATGTGAGGTTTAAATATAACTGCAGCCACATTCTTCAGGTTCTTCTTTGGGGAGCAGATGGAACAGCTTCAGAGAGTCAGGTGTATTCTCTTAGGACCAAACAGACCATTTGAAGGGGAATAAGTACTTCTGCTGCCCTCTAAGTGTATCACAATCCTTTTTTTTGTTTGTTTTTAGGCTATTTTAGACAGAGATGCTGATGGGAAAAAGGTACTTAATCATAACAAAATTTGTGGAAATACTTTATAAGAGGAGTATTCTTCATCAGATTATATTTTGGTAACTAGGACTGTGAATTTCAGGAAAATTAAAAGAAGACTTTTGACATTTATCCATGCCATCTTGTTGTGAGTTTAAGCATCTTTGGAATCAAGGTTACATAGACACAAGGCAAACAGTGGTTCCAGTATATCCTTTCATCAACTGTAATGATACCTGAAGAGATGGAGAAAGAAGAACACATAAGGTTGATGGGCCAAATTTCACCATTTTCTTTGAGTAATTCTAGGTTATTCATGGATTATCAGTTTCCAGACTAAAGCTGAATTTTTCTTTGTAAGATGTATTGGTCTAAAATATGTTAATGGGGGATATAGGAGTGTGAATTCTAGCCCTGTGAAGAAGACAGAGGGGAAATGAAATATAATCTGTTGCTTTCAGCAAGTTATTCTAATCCAGATAATTGAATTGCTTCAGAATCTTTATCATGTTCAAGAATATACAAGGCCATTAATAAATTATTATTAAATTATAATTAAATGCTGCTTGAACATTGTCTCTGCAGTGTCCATCCTGCTAAGACTAACAATTCAGAACAGATTATAGCAAAATATTTAAATGTGTAATATGAAAGTCCAAATGGATTCTGAAAAAGCAACCTAACATTTTCTTTAGGGGTTTTTAACTTGTTTTTTACTCTAGTGTTGAAGATACCTACATATTGTTTTGTGATTTTAAGTTCTATAGAAAAAAAAATGGAAAATGCATCTCAAACTACAAATTCATTTTTTAACATATGTACATTTAATATAAATGAATTAGCTTATTCTTTTGACTATACAGTAAAAAGAGTTTAAATAAGAATAACTGTCTGAAAAGCTTTAATACAAAAACTTCTTATGGTAAGGCTCTGATGTGATTTATTCTTGTTTGAAAGCCCTAAAACAAATCATAGTTTGGACTTTTTATCCTTCCTGAGTTCTCTATCTCCTGGCAGGGCACTGCTCTCATTTCCACTGAAATATTTCATTCTTATTGCTCAGTTTAAAAGAAGAAAAGTCCTTACCAAAGTATTTAATTTTAAAGAATAATGCCATAAAAATTAAATTATCTATTTACAGCTATTAGGAAAATGTTCAAACAAAAGGCAAATTTTGCTACACATAGGACAAACAGTACAATCCTGGTCTTCTTATGATCTGTGTAAATTCGGAGAAATTTCACTGCCACTGAAACTGCACAAGTTTGCAAGTTGTTTCAAGATTAGACTTATTGTGATGAACAGTAACACATTAAAGTTAATGACGACATTTCACTTGACATTTGGTGGTTTATAGTTTCTCATTCAGGCTATTCCAGACAGTATGTATCAATGGATGTGGTAAAGGGTATAAGAAGACTCTAGAAATAGTGATACTTATAAAGGTCATCATGATTACTCTGCATATTGAAGAACATTTGTTTAAATGAAATGTACTGTTATAAAATTTCTTTTGGATATTGGGACCTACATAATTTCTGATATACTGTTTAGGTTATCCTTTCCAGTGGAATGAACATGGAGGTTACATTTTTCTATCTTAACATAAACCATCACTTTCAAAACTTTCTCATTAAGTCCACCATAAAATTTGGGAAACCAAAAAAACCCAAACAAATGAAAGCAAACCAAACCAAACAAATAAACAAAAACAAAAAAAACCCCAAAACAACAACAACAACAACAACAAAAAAAAAAAAAAAAACAAAAAAAACCCAGTATCTCTTTCTTTTCTTTTCTTTTCTTTTCTTTTCTTTTCTTTTCTTTTCTTTTCTTTTCTTTTCTTTTCTTTTTTTAATGCTGCTTTCAAAGACATTGAGCATATCTTGAGCCTGAACAAGATCTTATGTTTGGATTACATGTAAATTAGTCTGGATATGAATCAGTAGTCCATATCCTCTTTTTTATTATATATCTGGAGTTGTGACTGGCATGTAATGAAAAATAAAGGCATTCCTGCCAAATGCCAAATGCTAAGAGTTCTTCTCTATATGTTACAGTAAAAGGGTGTGTGACTAAATTTCTCTTTCCACAGTTTTTATATTATGGGAAAGAAAGAAAAAAAAAGAAAGATAAAGTGTAGAGCACCAAAACAATCCATCCAGTTCAAGTGTAATAAAGAATATTCCTTAACTAGTTTAGAAAGTGCCCTAGATGAGTTATGCTCAAGGGAAAGATATAGCCTGCAGAACACAGAGTGGGTAAACCTGAATTAATGTACAGTGTTATCTCTGAAGTAATACAGAGATGAAATCTACTGATAATTCTGAGGGATGAATGTGTGTCTCCCCTTCTCTCCAGAGAAGCCCACCTTGCAGACAGTAATGCCACAGGAGAGTTAGAAGGACTCTGACTCTATATTTACATAAACTCAATTCATATTCCCACTTTAGTTTCTCTTATTAAGTGATAAGTATATATACTCAGCCACAGGATGTGGAATTCCCTCTTTCAAGTAAAAATCAAGTTTCCCTTTCCCTGACAAGGTTTGTGTAAACTTGTGCTTCTTTTTCTTAATTTTTAATCTCTCCTGTTTATCATAAATCTTTCTGTAAAAGCTGCTGACCAGAATTCAGTAGTTCATTACCAGACTTTAGCATATGACTTTCCATTGCCTCAGAGTCCATATTGCAGTGTGTAAAATAAAATGTGAAATTCTCTCTCATTAATTATATCACTAGTAGGAAAGTTCTTAACTGTTTAAGAACAGCAAATAATATAATGACTTTTCAGTTATGATAAGGACTTTTTTCAGGAAGAAAGTTTGAACTGGCAAGGGTTGTGTGTATATTATTTTCTTATTTTGAAGTTGAAGGACCTTGTAAGAAAAGAAGCAATTGCATTGCCTGAAGTGATGGAACAATTTTTCTAAAGTGAAATGTCAGCAATTATTGGTGGTTTCTCTATACCGAGAGCAAAAATTTTCTTATCTCCAAAATGCTGTAAATGGGTTTCCTTAACTTTTTTATGATTGTTTTGCTTTCTTTTGAAGAAAGAAACACAATTGGATGTGTTTGTTCATTCTGCACGTACAGAATGATCACAGTGGCACATTCACATTACTGTTACTATTGGCGTACAGACATGATAATGGTTTAGCTCCTCTTCCAGGTTGCTAGAGTAGTTTTCTCTGAGTCTGTAAGGAAGTGCGGTGAGGATTTCTTTGGCTATTCCTCCTGCCAGAAGAGAATTGCATGCCACAGAGACTGCATGAGGCCTTTGCTTTTCTGTTGCCTTCACTTCTGATAATTCCATGGGATATGTGAATGGAGGTGTGATAGACCTTTTCTTTAGGATGTTTTACTGGAATGAAAAGAAAATTACAGTAGCAGACTACCTAAAGCCTTTTAAGCTCTTCAGTCTTTAATGTCAGACCGAATTAATTATTGGACACTCATCTCTTCAGCTGTTTATGTGCAGTATCTTTTTTGTTTGTTGACATTTAGACAGATTATGGGTAATTCTTCATGTACTTTATCACATGACACTACAGACTGTGACAAGCAAGTGATTTTATTACTTCAAAATGCTCTTTACAATAATTCCAACCTGCTTTGGCACCTATCCCCAGACCAAAAGCTGTATTTCAGCTTTCTTTTGAAGTCAGTTTTCAACTTTCAATTTTGTTTGCTTCTGGTTTACTTTATTTCATAGCTTATTAGCATTTCACTGAATATTGTAAATTTTATTATTCCCCAGGTGTTTTCCTTTTTGTTTATTTAGGAATTTTAGTCCAGGCAGGATGCAAAAATATAGTTTTGTATTATTTAGTGACTTTATAGCATTAGCTGTGATCTTTTTATAATATTGTCAATGCCATTGTTTTGTACTGTATTCTGCTTTGTGTACTGCTGTACCTCTGAAGCTGTAGTACTCTTTCCTCAGAATTTTTAATGTTTGTTCTGGCTATCTATTTCAGCAGAGAGAAAAATGACTATGACACTTTCAGATATTTTTTTCTATAAATCTATTTAGGTGAATGTTAAAACAGCACAGGTGTAGGGTAAAGATCAAAGCAGATTTTTTGCTTGTGACTTAAGATGTACAAAAAGCTGGGGAAAATCAAGTTTACTAAAACTTTGTGTGGATATCAGAAGTGAAGGCATCCAACAGTGGTGCTAATATTGTCTATTCTTTCATAACATTTGCTCACTAGGAATTTGATTGTTGTTACCTCTTTTTGGAACAATTGTAATATGAAAATTATTTACTGCCACTACCAGTAAAGACTGTATTTTGAAAAAGAGCCCTAGGCAAGAAGCCTTGGAACTGTATTTTTCTGGGAAACATTGGAGAATTCTGTAGTATTTTTGATATTACTTACTGAGACTCCACTTTTTGTTTCAATGCAGTGCAGAAGATAAGTGCAACTGAAACAATTGTCAGATTACATCTAAAAATCTAAATATTATTGCAAGTTCCTGACGTTCATGGATGTAGAGAGAACGCTATTGAGAAGGCTAAAGCAATCCACTATTCCAGTTTAAAGGAAATCTGTCACAAAACAATTACATTTTAACATTCTTTCTAGGATTAGATAACACACTCAATAACTGTAAATTGCCTTTGCATGATATGACTGCTTCACTCCATGTAATTACATAACTACACTTCAGTGTTTGAAAAAGCAATGCTTCTTAGTGACTGATTAGATTACATGGAAATGCATGTTTCCAAATATAATAATTTTTAAAATTTCCTGACCAACTAGGAACAGTAAAGAAAAATTAACTGTGGTAGTTTTGTAGCCTCATCCCAAGAATTGAGCCTCCAAGCTGGTATATGCCATTGAATGGGGTTGCTGTCAATGTAGGTAACATGTTTCAGAAAGGAAAAAACTGGTCTTGGTGAAATAATTTTGAGGCTTATAAGGCAAAAGTACTCTGTAGAAAAACGTAAAATATTTCTTGCAGGACTTTACTTAAGAAATTGGTCCCAGAAACAAAATAATTAGCAAGTATTTTTATTTTCAAACGATACTCTTTTTCTAACAATTGACCCTAAATATCATACGGCCACTGCTTCACCAAGCAGTATGGGAACAGGCCTGCCCAATTCAGGGCAGGATCAACAGGGCTGCCTGGTCTCATGTCACTTCACCTCCTCATCCATTGCACAGCACTAACTGATGCAGGAATGTCGTGAGTAAAGATTGATATTTGGCAGGAGGGCTTTTTGGAAAGCAGTTCATAGTGGTATGAGGTTGGAGAAAGGAGATCTATGGGCACCGGAAGGTATTCTACTGAAGAGACGTGAAGGAAGAAAAGACAGTTCTGGCAGAAAAAAGAAAAATGTCACCATTCAAGTGCACAGCTACCCATGGTTTCCACAAAATTTTCCAGATGCTTCCCAGCCCTTGATTTCTTCCAACCATACATATTCCTCCTTTCTGTCCCCTACCTGATTCAAACATCTCCAAAATTTGGCAAAAAAATACTTCCAGTAACTATATTCCTTTTGTGCCCTCTCCTTTGCTAGGACAGGCCACTCACAGCCTTTCCCACTCTTGGCAACAACTAGGGTAACACCTTTAGATAACCCTTGACACCACTCCTCTCTCCTTTGCCCAGGGCACAGCTGCCCAAACTGCCTGCAAGAATAAGAATAAGGACATCTGCACTTTTGGATCGTAACAGTCAGTTTGCCTGCATCTGTAAGCAATATTGAGCTTCCCCAGCTCTTCCATGTGTCCCAGTTAAAACCCTGTCTTGCTCCTTCTTGGCTGCCCACTGGCAGATCTCAGGCCCATGGCGTGCTCTCCTGGCATGTGGGAGGTCCAAGAGCCCAAACAATCTCCTGTAGCCACAAGGTGCTGCAGGTGAGAGTCTGGCATGCCAGGTGGTACCTGGAACATGAGCAAACAGCAATCACACAGCAGTGGTGGCTGTTTGCTTGACATTTTATATTTCACATTAACTTAACCCTCATACAAAAGACAGAATCACACAAAATTCTATCAGAATATTTTAATTTTCAAGATATTTTTGCCTTTTAAAAGTAGTTTATTTAGTAATCAAGGGCATTTTGCAATGATTACATGAGTATCTGTGCTCCTCTCCTCTTTGACCCACTCTGACTCTCGGGTAAAACCTGATCTTCTTTGATTGATGGTGTGTATAATAAGAGTTTTAAAGCACTATTTCAACACATCATTGTAAAATCTAGGCATATTCCCCTTTGTCTCAGAGCTCAAATGAAGCAATAATAGGTCTCAGCTAAATCCTGAGATTTCTATCTCTGCATTTAAATTTTATTTTCATGCCATGTATAAGACCCCAGCCATGGAGCCACAAGCTCAACTGGGAAAATACATACAAGACTGCAAAAGTTTGCCCATTGAACATTTGAAGAGCCTTCACTTCTTTAATATCTTGAGTAGCATAAAGAAAGAACACTGCACACATTTTCTCAGGAGATATTTTTACTGTTAAAATATGGGATAAAATAAGGATCTTGGCACAAGTTTAAAAGGGGTGACATACAACCAAGACAAAGCATTCCACCAAAGCACTGACAGCACACGCCAACCGACACAGCTTAACAAAATCCAACCCACTGGTTTTAAGTTACCCAAAATATTAAGAAAACAGTAAAGAAAGAAAGATATTAAGAGAAGCAAAAGGAGTAAAGACAAGAAGAAAGCAACAGAAAAAATAGATTATTAAATAGCTACCACCAAAGAGTGTTATGGAAGTCAAGGTTCACCTCACAGCAGGTCCCAAGAGAAAATGCAAGGTGGAGGATGTATGTGCTGCTTTTATGTGGCCTGGCCCCTGTACCCACCCCTCCCAGGTGGGACTTATGGCTCCAGGCCAGAGGGAGGGGTGGTGTACCTGGGCTGGGCACCCAGGGAGCATGGTGTGGTGGGTCTCCCAGGCTGCCCTTTTGGCTGACAGCTGCTCCTGCCATGTGGGATGTTGCCTGGTCCTTCCCAGCCCCGTCCCCACCCTGCCACTCCCCCAACCACACTATTAAGTTGGTTCCAACCCAATAATCAAATAATGCTCCATGAGATTCGAATCCAGTGTCTCAGACTATGTAAATAGTTCTGCATTTCATGCTGTGTATATATACTAAGTGTACTGTGTAAGTAATAGAAAATTAGTCTTCAGAAAATAGGAACTTCAGATGGTAAATAGGGAGCAGGCACACAAAGCTTAGAAGTCAAATCAGCACTTCTGAGTGGAAAAAAAAGGTAACTGAGAGTGAGAAAGGCTAGGGACTACTTCGAGCAGCAATGTCTTTTACTGTCCTTATGACAAGCAGCCCAGTTATCACCAGTATTAAAAGCACCTCTGTTTGCATAAGCTGGATGGAGGCTTTAGTTTATGAGATAAATTCTCTTGAGACTGTTTGTTTTAAAATACTTGATCCAAGCCAGAACTCACCTGACTACAGTTCTTATGCCTCACCCCACCAAAATCATGAGCAGCTGCATGCAGCAGCTGTAATTCCTCTTCAAACAAGTCCATGCTGGCACAGGAGGCCACCATGGGACTGAGCATAGAATTAGGCAGCAGGAAAGACTTTTTGTCTGTGGAGGTGAGATACACTCTGCTACAAAATGAAACAGGAGATAGACAGACAGAGAAGGGAGAATAGAGTAGAAACCACTAAAGAAAACAAGGAAGAGTGAGGAAGGCTCACAGGAAGATGCAGCAGTTCAGGGTGGATAATGAAGTGAAGGAGCAGAGGCAATAAAAACCATGATCAGTAAGAGGGAAAGAGAAGGTCTGTAGGACGAGACAGAGGCATAAGCAAAGTGAAAAATGAGATAAATCACCATAATTGGAGAGGCCAGAGCAGAAGCTCAAGAGAAGTTTCAGTGGAGGATGACAGCATCTGCAGTCACACCTCACAGCCTGTTATCCCATTCTATGTAGTCTGATGTGTTGCAGCTTTTTTTTCCCCTTTAGTAAGCACTAAAGTTTAGAACAAGCAGGGAAAAAGTGTTTCCCCACAGTAAACACATAAATTCTCCAGCCAGCCAGCACACTTTGCATCTTGAAGTGTTTTCACTCTTACTTTCTCCCAAAGCACTCCAAAAGCACCTTTTATTCCAGCCCTCCCTCCCTGTAGTCAGGCAGAGAGAACCAGTGCATCAAGATGGGCACAAGAGCTCAGCCTCTCTCTTACTGGAAGGGCTCCAGTTTGTGTCTCATGTCAGAGCTTCTCCCTGTCTGCAGGCTGACCTTGGGAGAGAGGCAGCCTCTTTGAGCTCTTAAACCGCAGGTCCACCCCAGGATATGCCTAACCACAAATTTATAACTGTGTTTGTTGCCCTGAATGAATGGTCACACACATGCCTATTGGACACAATTTTTGAGTTCATCTAAATTCATATTTAATATCATATAGCTTAAAGATTAAAAAAAAAAAAAGATTACAACCAACACCAAAACTGTACATTCCTGCTTATGTGAAAATGGGAAGGTAATCCAAAAATCAACTCCAGCCTTTTAGCATTGTAGTAATCAAGTTTCTTTCTGAGTTGTCATGTAGGATTTTGAGGTTTGCCTTTGATCTGAAAGCTGATGGACAGACACAGTAGCTTTTCCCTTCCTGACCCTTTTGAACTGATGTCCACCTGTGCCTGAAGAACTGGTGACCTGGTCAGCCACCTGGGAGAGCCAAGCTAGGGAGCTCTAGGTGACTGTTTCCTCCTAACATCACTTTGATCAATATGGATCCCTTTTTCCCTCCTGGTTCTGTTTATGAATGGATTCAAACTGCTGTTCAATGCAAATATAATAGGCAAATGCTCTTCTCCACTTCTTATTCAGGGGATTTCTCCTAGTTTGCACTTCTGCTGTTTTTCATGTAGCACTTTTCTTTGGTGTAATCCTCCTGCCTTAAATGGTTTTCCTGTGAGATCACACTGTTCTCAGAACCATTACAAAACACTGCAAATTGTGTACCATAAAGTCTTCATTGGACTACACCTTCTCAAGCACACAAGATTCAGACTGTTTTTAACATTTTAGAAAAACAGTGTACCATCTGGGGCAAGAATGACAGACTGCTTTGTCTGAACCTGCTTCCCCCTTGTTTATTCTCAGTTTTATGCAACACTTCCCTGGTGTTTCATATACTGGGAAAACAATCATGATAAAAAATAAAATACTCATAAGGTATGAAATGCCAAGATTAACTTTAGTGTGGCAATTTTAATCTCTCCCCTTTGCCCTGCAACTGCATATTTATGAAGTTTAGTAAAAATCTTTGCTAATGCACAGATTAACATTAGGTTGCTCAGTGACTCCTCAAGCCCCCTCATTGTGAATGAATAGCTAAACTTAATCCTCTGAAAACCAAGTAGTACAAAAGTCAACACCCATTTCAGGAATCTATAACATTGCCTCTTCAAAGAATGCTTGATGTGTATTCAAGCCTTTACTTTCATTGATGCTCGAGACCTCAGACTTCAGGGTAAATTGAGTACTTTACTAACATAGTTTTATGTTTGGATCAAATATAACACTCAAAGCTATCTACAATCTGTCTCTATTTAAACCTACTCATGAAAAACTTGTCATCCTCAGGAAACCATTGAATCTTATTTTCTTTTGCCCTGATGACTTTTCTCAAGAAATAGTAGGACATCACTGATGACTGTGCCACATACATCTGAACGTTTTCTGTGACCAGAAGATATATGTTTATTTCACGATCAAATATAAAATAAATACCAAATGTCAACCAACATCAAAACTACTTATTTCAGTGCTACTTGGCAGTCCTGTTACAGAAAGCAAAGCCTGAGTCTAGCTATAACAAGAATGAAACCCCTATATGAAAACAAAAGGTGCAAAACACATTTTAACATGCAAGTAGGATTGATGTAACACTGAAAAATGAATGCTTGAGTATTCAATCATTAAAAAAAAATAATGTTTTAGTCTGATCATGTGTTAGTTGGAAACTCCCAACACAAATGCTGTAAATTCCCTTTTCTTGTTTAGGGGTAGAGTTGAGGCAGACATAGGCCACACTGGGAGCTATTGATGTCAATAGGATGTTTGTGGCTTTGCACAGCTTTGGTAAATTCAGTGTTATGAGTTTATCAATTCTTGTAGATTCAACAGAGGTTATCAGTTATTGGGAAACTTCTCCACACTACCTTCTCAATGTACATTTTTCCTCTCTCCAGCCTGCTGTGTTCTTCTACTGAGACCTATAGATATATGTTGTACTTATTCACACACATCCCCCAAAATAACCACACAAAAAGAGTAATTTATGATGTAAAATTTCAGTAGAAAATTTTCAGGTTGAAGGAGTCTTTCTTTTCTCTCAGATACATTCATATGTATATATATATGAAAGTATACAAACACAGAGAGACAACAAGAGTATGTGTGTGGGCAATGTGTTTCTATGTACAGTGTGTTATTATTTAAGTTTGAATACACATTTCAAAATATCTAACATATTTTGTATGGCTTTAAAAGTAACTGTTTTGGTATTCTATCCACTCATTGGCCTCACACCAATGAATAATCAACAAGGGATTAAATTAAAATCAAACAACATCTCCTGCATGTGCTGGAGGAAGTCAATGCCTCACTCTGCAAGATGCTGATGTGCCCTGTGTATGAACTTGGCACATTCAAAGCCTAAGAGTTGAATACTGACTTTTTTCCTAAGGTGGGCTCTATCCAACTCCTACTAATATCAGTGGGCACCTTTTCACTGACTTCAGCAGCATTTTCAGCAAATTTTTAATCTCTTTGATTTTAGTATAAATGTGAAGAAATCATAAACTGTAAACTTTTATGTTTGACCAGCTCTTTGATATGAAATGTTTTGTACCCATGGAGTTAATTTATTATTTACAGAATGATTTAAATTCAGAGCTACAATAAATGTTATTTTCTGATATGTAAACACAGTTTGACTGCTCTATGGTACAAAAAATATACTCAGTGAAGTACAAACCTACTCTAGTCTTTGCAGCAAAACAAAATCAAAGGCTATTCCTTAACAAATGGGAAAAGCTAAAAAAAAAAAGAAGTTGTACTTATTAATTTATTTTAATGAGTCCATTTAGAGATCTGGAAATAATTTTAAGATTGTGGAAAATCTAAACATGTATATCCATTTAACCTATTCACATGTATTTAGTTAAAGCTTAAACATATTTTTTACAAGGCAAAACTACTTAGGATGTAAAGACTGAAGAAAAAAGGTTGATCTTAATGTAAAATATAAGGAAATGGATTCAGTCACCTGTTCAGTTGCATGCAAGACTCCTGTCCTCTCTCCAATTGATATTACTGACATGCAGAGCAATAAAAGTTAAACAATTGCATTTTAATGATTTATTCTCAAGTTCGTATTCAGAGTCTCATCCATGTGCCTGCTATTAATGTTAATAGGGGTTACACAGCCAAAGTCAATGTATTCAGGTTAAGAATATATTCCAAACTTAGAAACCTGTCATATGACAGAACATGCATTTTTGTTTAACTAATGAGATTATAGTTTGCAGTAGAAATTCACTGTGTCTTAGTGTGAGCAAAAAGGAGGAGGAAGTATAAACAGCAGATGCTATAAAGATTCTTATTGCAACCAATAAATTTTCACCACCATCCAGATTTTGGCTGTAATAGAGTTAATTTTCTTCCTATTAGGTGGTAGAGTGCTGTGCTTTGGATTTAGGATGAGAATAGTGCTGATAACACAGAATTACAGAATGACAGAATGGATAAGTTTGGAAGGCCCCAACACACTTATGTTTGAGTTGTTGCTGATCAGCAACTACCTTAAGTCAAGGAATTTTCAGCTTTTCACAACACTCCACCAGCGAAGAGGCTGGGGATACACAAGCTGGGAGGATGACCTAAAGATGGAGAGATGGCCCAAGTAGGCCAAAGGGATGTTCCACACCATGTAGTATCATGCTCAGCATAGAAACTAAGAGGAAATCTGCCCAGGAGCAGCTGCTCAGGAACTGGGCATCAGTCAACGGGTGGTGAGCAATTGCATAGTGCTTCACTGACTTAGATTATTCTACTTCTTTTATCATCATTATTATTAGTCCTTCTGTTTCTGTCCTATTAAGCTGACTTTTTCTCAATCCACACACTTTATTTTTGCCCCCCAATTCTCTCCTCCATCCCACTGCAGGGGGTAGGGAATGAGTGAGAAGCTGTGTAGTGTTTAGCCCTCTGCTAGGTTAAACCATGACAACTGCTAACAGCACCTTCTCCACACCTCATCCATGAAAATGCACTTGATGGGAAGCAGGTCTCTGAAGCTGAGTCAGACAAAGCTTAACACAACTGCGTCTTCTGAGACTGATATATCCAAGAAAAAATTGTGCAAGCTCTTCCACCTGTTTGAGGTAGGCACAGAAATAGTAGTTCTTGCAACTGCTTTGTTTTGTTTTGATTTGCTCTTTCATACTGTAAAATAGCACCTTGATGAGGATGTCTAATATGCAGGAAGAGTTGACTCAGCTTTGGGAAGCAGTATGAGATCCCATCTCTTTCTTGAATTGCTAAGACTGAAGGGAGATCCGTTTTTCATTACAACTAAATAGCTCAGAAAATGTAAAAGACCTCAGCACTGGAGCTACAAGCTCACCACAGGGTTTTATTTTAAGAATATAGAAAACTCCAATATCCACCCTCTGGAGATATTAGAAGAGCCTTTGGTTCTTTTAACCTCTGAAGAGAGAGCACAAAGCAGAAAAAGCTGCACACGTCCTCAGGTGGTACTTTTACTGGTAAATTTTAGGCAATAAGAGAACATGGAGAAGGATTAAGGGGTAAAATTCAACCAAAATAAAGCCATCCACAAAGCATTGACTTAGCACATGCTAACCCATACAACTTAGCAAAATCCAAGCCATTTGGTCCCAAGTTACCTAAAATACTAAAAAACAGAAGAAGAAATAAACAAAGAGAGAAAAAAGGAAAAATAATGGCTACCACCCATGTGACAGAGCTCAAACAAAGATGAAGAGCATGTGTTGGTGCTTTTATTTCCTTTGGCCCCTCTGTGGCCACACATCCTGCGCCAGGTAGTACTTGCATTGTGCCAGCCCATCTGGGGCTGGGTTAGAGGCTCCAGGTGTGGGGGAATGCTCCTGGTGTCCAGTGACTGACAGCTGCACTGGGGCTGCCCCAGGAGGCTCACAGGGGCTGAGGTATGGGACAGGGCTTCACCTCACCTTCGTGACATTCAACCTGTCCCTCCCTGTCCCCCTACCCTCAACACACTTGAGTTGGTCCAAACAATATAATACATATATATAATATAATATATATATATATATATATATATAATAATCCAGTGTCTCACAAGTGTGAACCCAGACAACAGCAGCTGTGACTGAAATGGAACTGGCCTAGACCAGGCAGAGCTAGATGCATTGAAAGGGATTACTGCATGATGAGAAGATCCTCTGCTCACCTCCC
This sequence comes from Pithys albifrons albifrons, assembly GCF_047495875.1. NCBI lineage: Eukaryota > Metazoa > Chordata > Aves > Passeriformes > Thamnophilidae > Pithys > Pithys albifrons. The sequence continues at coordinate 78,395,960 of NC_092460.1, forward strand.
TCAGCACCTTCTCAGAGCTGGTGTGACAGGACTACTGGATGTGAGACTTGATGCCTCTTAAAAATTACTACCTTGCACAGAAACGTGAGGTTAATTCTCAGCAGTGGTAGTAGTTCTGTGTGGTGCAGGAAAGGACTGATGGAGGAGTGCCGATCATGTGTGGCTATTCATCACTCAGGAAAGGCCAGCTGGCAGTATGAGAACTGTTGGCAGGTATCCCTCAGGTGGTGGAGTTATTGATCTCTGTTGCAAAAACTTAATCAAATTTGGGGAAAAGATGATACCAAAACATAGTCTTGGTTTTTTCCCTGCATTGCATTTTGGAATGAAGTTTCATTTGTAACAAGTACTTCCTACCAAAGGGGAAAAAATTCTATCTGTACCAAAAAATTGTTCCTGTATCCTTCTGTCCAAACTTTTAGGAATTTACATGAAGTGTCAACTTATGATAACAACCTTCAAAAATATCTGTGTATGGATGAGGTTTCTAAAATGTTGATGCTTCAAACTCTAAAATATTTCAAAGCAGACCAAACATGAGATGCATGATATCATGTTTCTGATAAGCTAACTAATCCAATTTAATCAACCAATAATATTTCCGCAGCATTAAACCATTAACACTGCAGTGCCAGTACCCCTTTTTTCCTAAAGAAAAGAGATTACTGTAGTGTTCCATTAACCTCTCTTCAATATATTAAACTATGAAATTAACTGAAAAATGAATGAATTGTCTTGTAAAGTCAGCAAGAGCTTCTTATAGTGTCAATCATGATTTCATTCATAAATCCCTTTACTACATCTTACAGCTGATTGAAAGTATTCACATAATTTTCAGTAATACTAAGCATTAACCTTCTAGGTTCACTGTAGAATATGATAGATTATAAAGAGACTATAGAAGATTAAATGCAAGCTCATTTGATGGCTCTAAACGTAAAAAAAAAAAAAAAGCAAATACTTAACAGCTTTTCGGGCTAATTAAAAAAAAAACCAAAATATTTCTGACAGGGGGACAGAACTTCTCTGAGTGTTTGCCTGTTTCCTTCTTTTCTCCCCATCACCACAAAAAAGTCTTATAATCATTTTTTCCACCAAAGTTATATTCAGACTTGTAAGCAAACCCTCTTTATGTGTAGCTGTAATAAATGGTTGCAACCTCAAACACTGAAAAGAGTTTGACTACACTTGAAACATTAACCTGGGGACAATCACTGAACATTGTAGCTGAACATGGACTGTCCATCAACTATCTCCCTATAAAAGCCCTCCAAATACTGTGTTTTAAAGATAAGTAATATTTTAATTGAATCAGACATCTTTCAAACTGCTGACTGAGGACAATAGTGGCAGCTATCAGATGTACAACCTTACAGTGATGAACAAGCAAGCCGTACTCTAACTCCACAACTTTCACCTGTGTGTTTATATAAAACATCTTTGCAGGCATGATATAACAGGAAAAGTCTTCTTCCTGCTGTCTGCATCCTCATCTACACTTCACACCAGTCTACATTTCACCAGTAAATGGTATAATTTCTTATGATTCCAGCTTATCCTAGCAGCATACAGAGCATCTCAGCAGTGTTCCATTAATGTTCCCTGTTTCTTGCTTTGGTGTCCTCTGCAGGTAGATGTCTGAGATAAGTCCCATCTTTATATGCCCACAATAGAGAGAATTCATATTCTTCTTTGCTGGAAGTCCAAAAATTATCATCTTCTTATTTTGTGCATCCACTTAGCACCTCCTGATAGAAATATGCCATTAGTAGGTACACTTACTGGTATCTAACGTATTTTAGAGGATGATTTAAGTTTCTTTAAATCTACTTGTAAGAAAAACTGAACTGTACCGGTATTAGGTGAAATGGAAATGCTTTACAGTACTGTTCTGCCAGAACTCATAGCAGGGACTTTAGAAACCCACTTCCTGGTGCATCTGGAAAGTTGAGTGGCCTTCTGCCTGCTCACTTGCTTTGGCATAGAGCCCAGATGACCTGTGCACAAGTCCCCAAGGAGCTAGAGGCCACACAGCTGCCTGTGGCAGCCCAAAAAGGCTTCTCAAAGCCAGAAAGGGAGATAATTCCCCTGCTGAGGCTTCATTGCATTTTTAGAAAATACTGCCAGGTTTAGGCCTACATGATAATTAAAGTAGTTACCTATAACTAATGATTTTAGGTCTTGCCATTACAGTTGTAACACAGCTTCAATTGTGAGGGTTTTTTTTAGTTCACCAAAGTAATTTACAGTGCAGAACTTCCACAGGTTGTGGATGTAGATAATAAGCATAAGAAATAGAAAGGCATTGAGTGGATTATTCCTCACCTTAGTATGGAGAAAAGCAAACAGGCAGATATATTCATTTTTTTTAATTGCTGAGAAGTAAATCTTCAGAAGCATAGCTTGTATCTTAGAACATAATCACTCACTCTCCTCTCCCTGTTTTAATGTCAGCATAAAGAAATTGTGCAATAACACAGTAGGTGTTAAACATAATAACATTCTGCACTAGAAAAACCTTTGACTAGTAACTAAATTAAGAAGAAATTGATGGAAAAGGTCTAACTGCTCTGGATGATTATAAAGAATGCTAGTTCTTTCCTCCCATTTAGTTTAGGGAAATGAATGTCTGGGATCTGACCCAATTATTCTATTTCATTTCTGGAGATAACTTGGAACGTGTCTAGATATGAACAGCTGCCAAAACACCCTAAATGAGATATTCATTTTTAATGCTCAGCTTCTCTGTCGAGTAATTTGGGTTATATGGCACAGAGATCAGTAATTATTAGACCTCAGTGAGAAGCTCTCTACTTTTCTTTGAAATTCCCCTTGTGCCTGTTGTTACATTTAGACCGGTACGGATCTTTCTAAGGCTGAAAACTTGCCTTTTAGATTGTTTTGTGGAATTCATTAATACCTCAAGCTGTACTTATTTTCAATTTACTCCTGCAAATAGGAGCCTTTCCACTGAGTTAAACCATGAAAAATGTCTGGTTACATCTAGGCATCCCATACTTGTGTGATGGAGAAACAAGACTGCTAGTATTTTAAATATGGAAACAGAAACTCTACGTGTTTATATTGCTCCATTTTCCTTTACTTTGCCTCAGATTGCCTCAAAGATTGTTCAGGGTCATCCATTTCAAAAATACACAAGGAACTATCCAACTTCTTTACTGATATGTTCTCCCAAATTTACGTTGCAACAAGATGATCTAAATAAATATGTTTATTACTTATAATTGTATTGTGAAAAACTACAAGTACCTCCAGAATATTTTTAGAAAACAGATTTCTCAAAGTTCCTTTAAGAAAACCTATTGGCTCTATATTCATGCCCCTGGCTGTCACTGGATTTACTCCACCATTTTAGTGTGTAAGTGATAGCTACACAGTTGAAGCTGTGTGAATTTATAAATGATCTTTTATGTATAATGTACGTTTACCATTTTGCATGCTAACCTTTAATATACTGGATGCATATTGATTTGACTGCAAGAGAATATTTTAGTACAACAAACGCACTTAAGGAAAACAGCAAAATAGGCAAATGAGCAGACAAAGAATACAGGAATCCTGATTGATTCCACCTTCCTGAACAGTGCAGCAGCATGACTAAACACTGAATGGCTTTCTATCTTCTTCAGGGGCCTTAGTTAACATTTCTACACTGTATAGACCCTTAGTTGGGGTCCCCCTCTCTGGTGTTTGGGGACAGTCTGGCTGTCCCAGGAGAACTGTAGACATGAGAGCACAGACTGCCTAGGGACTCTAGATATTTTCCAAGCAGACTGCAGACTTCATTAGGTTTTAATTTCACACAGTCTCATAAATGTCCTTTCAAAGGAAAACCTCAGTTTGTGGTAGTAAATTGTGTTTTAAAAATACAAAGACAGTGTTGCAGTTAGGTAGAAAAACTGATTAGATGCTCACAGTTGCCAACCAATAAAACATTGGTGTGAATGTATCACCTTTTTATTACACATTTTCTGCTCTGCCTTGTTCTACTAGCAAAACAAACATCTTGCTGTTCCAGGAATTGTTTTCTTGTTCTCTATGTCCATAACTTTATAACTTTTGTCTACGACAAAAATATCATGATGAACATTTTTCTTTTTCTTTTCACTTTTTTATAACTGATTAGTGACTGTATTCGCCTTCAGTTATCACCTGTAAAACTGAGCAGGGAGTTGCGATAGTGTCCCAGAGAAATAGTGGAATCCCATTGTGAATCAATCTCTGTATTACACAATGAGGCTCATGTTTATACTTTAGTGAAGAATTTGTGGAAGTGGAAAACTACCTGTTCTGCCCCAGGGCAGTGAGGCTCTGGTGCCTCATGCAGTATTGCTTATCACTGAATGCACAGAATGACAAAAGAGTAAACAACACTAAATAGGCTGAATAGGCTGCAAAAGGAATAAGCACATCAGAAACTATTTCATCTGCACTGTATTGAGATGTTTCGCAGAATTCTTAGTCTTTCTACTGAGAAAAGAAACCACTGCAAAAAATATATACGAGAGACCCAAATGGCTATTTTCTGTTTGCAAGTGAAAATGAGCCCAACAGAACATAACCAGTAGTTTACAGGGGAAGAGGAAAGTACTAATGAATATCAAAGTTGTACTGATATATGTATATTTATGCATGTTTCTTTACTTGTTTATTCCAAATTTATTCCATACATATGTGTATACATATGCATATGTAAGTATGCTTGTAATTAGGAGGGGTACTGCTTCACCTTCAATAAATCTTATGTTCCTGGGGGAACATGCATTTTTTAACTGTGTCCCAGCAGACTCAGGAGAATGGGCTGACTTCTGGTGGGATGGATATGTGAATTCTCAGGAGACACACATAGATATATGCAGAATACTTTCTAAAGACAGGCACATCTATCCAAGTGCTGCTTTTTACTCAACTGATGTCATTATAGTTGCCTATGATTGTCATGACTAAAGCAGAGAACTGTGAACCACAGGCAGTCAATGTCCTTTAACGTGACCCTGGAATGTTCATCCCCAATGTGGAACAATAATCAACACTGCAGATGAGGGTTTCACAGTACTAGCTACTTTGATGACATTCAACATCTTATCTTAGCATTGCTTACGTTTTACCCTGATTTGAGCTTCAGAGAGAAAGTAGGAAGCAAGTAGGCATCTTAATTATACTGGAAAAATACGGTTACATAATGGGAAAGAGATCCCTTTTACCCGTGCATTTTTAGAATACCTTCTTTTGTACAGATAGGAATAAGAAAGTTTTATGTGGCAGTTTGCAGAGACATGTTGACACAGATTGAGATGCAGAGAGGGAGTTTGCTCAGCCATCAGAGCACTCCAGAAATACTAATAGAAAGAGCTCAAGGCAGTGACAGCTAGGCATTTCTATCTTAGAATTTTTGTTCCTTTATACTGGTAATTTTCTTATTTCTGATGTGATTTTATGGATTATGTTTATGCCTGTTCATGAAGTCTGTCAATGGCTCATTCTCATTCATACTTCTTATGTTAGCCCACTATAATGTCATGTGTGATAGCATTATTGTTTAATAAGCCACACAGTGTGCATATCTTGCCTGCTGTAGAAGGTTGGTAAACAATCTTGCATCAAATTTATCTAGCTATGCAAAGCTCAGGCAGTAACCTGTCTGGTCTCCTTTTATAGGGCACTATCTTTTTTTTTCAGTCTTGAAACAGAATATCAGAAGGAGTTATGCAAAATTAGAACCCAGCCAGAAAACTTCAAAAGTAAACTAATTTATCCAACAGCAGAATCCCTAAAATATTTCCAGACTTTATCTAGATTCTTTATTTTTAATCTGTGAAGAGCAGATGGAATAACAAAAAAAGGGTATCTGTGACAAATCAAGCCTATGAAAATGACCACGGCAACTAGAAAAGGAAAAAACTGGGGTTTTCTAGTGTAAAGCTCCACTCTTTATGCCTATTTCTGTACAATACATTTTCTTATCGCATTTTTTAATTTTATGTGGATGTAAATGGATTTAAAAATCCATCTTGAGAACCAGTCCAGCAGCCAATTAGAAACATCAGACAAATATTTTCTATGATAGCCTGTAAATCGGTAACATTAATATATACATATTTTAGACACTATACATGTAATGCATATATATGAACTTTAAATCTCCTGTCAGAAGAATATGAAATAAAAACACAGGTAAAGATGTATAAATGTTTGATTCCTGTTCGTGGGAATGCAGTCATTTTACATTTGAATTCTTATCAAAATGAGAATTTCTGTGAACAGTGTAGAAATGGGGAAATATGGTCCTTAAACTAGCAATTAAAGTTTAATCCTTAATAGTTGTCATTTTATAATTATAGTAGACAGCCATATAAGGTACAAAGTATGTATTAGCTGTGTCTAATTATGCAGTGGTGCTATTTCTGTATCAAAATTGTGTACATTTCTAGAGTTCTTTTTATGCTAGCAATATTATGGAAAAAGTAAACCAAAGTGACTATTTAATAAAAGTTTAGTTTGGCCATATGTATTAGAACATAAACGTGCTTTTATTTTATATATATTTTCAGATATTTGTTGCACAGATGTGTGTGATTTTAACAGGCAGTGCTGTATGTATCTGTATGGCCAAACTTCGCAAACGAAGATTTGGGAAGGGCTCTCTCCCCAGGTGGAGGTGTGCCATTCGAGCCTGCGCAGTGGATTTTTTAGGTGAGGCACAGCGTGCACAGAACTGGCCCCACCGTTTCAGTCCTGAGGTCCATCTGCCACGGCCGAGCGAGCTTGGACAGTGACAGTGAAGTCCTCAGGACTGTCTACAGCACCCGGTACTAACCGGGGCTGACCCCACTGAGCATCCAAGATCTGACAGGATCGGATGGCAGAGAGGCATTGAACTGCATGGTACGGTCTCCACTGAGACTCGAACTCACGACCTTGTGATCCAGAGTCCGGAGTGCTCACCATTACACCACAGGACCTCCCCGTGCTATAGCATTGCTAAATCTGCCTGGTTTTCTTCAAATGGTTAACTGAAAGGATTAAATTTGTTTTCTGTTCTCTTGCAGTAGGGAATCCAGGTGTCTTACTTAATTCTTTAGGTGAGTCTAACCTATTATATCTTTTCAGAAGGATGCTGCGGTTAAAGTTTAATACAAGGGCTGATGAAGCTCTAGATCACTCAGTCGTGGTGTTGGCTGTAGTTATTTGATAGACAGTTTCACAGAAGAGTCCAGGGTGCCTGTTAAGAAACATTGGATGAATTGATTATTGGACTTAGTACTTTACTGTCAGATCCAACCATTATGATAAAAATTAGCCTATATTTTAAAGAAGGAGGCTTGGGTTTGGGTTTGTTTCATGTTTTTCTGATTATTCTTCTGATTATTCAGATGATTAGAAACAGAGCTTTAAGACTAGATTTACTTATAGACAGTTATAGCCATTAGGGATTTTGCCTATATTATCCTTTTCTTTAAATAATTATTAATCCTTTCCAGCATTTACCCTATTATGTCTTTAGCAGCATCATGTTTCCCTTCAACTGCTTTTCCCTGATGGAAATAAGAAGGAAACTGATTTGTAGGAGGCTCTGGACTCCATTCCATCCCAATTCTCCAGCTCTAGTTTTGTCTCTGAATTCTTTTCTTACACATGTGACTGTAACTGAAAAAATTACTATGCCCAGATCACCCATGACAGTGGCACATCCCATGTCCTACTGCTTTTATTAAAATCACTCATTGCCTATATTTCAAGATGCACGTGACAGCATTACCCAAATGCCTTTGGATAACAGTATAACTACTAGATCTTTTTTTTGTCTTTAGTCACCTCAAAGCTGTTAAAGTGCTAGATCTTGGCAGAGAATTCTGTCTCTTCACCTTAAGTGTGTCTCTTGGCAAGTCACATTAATGATTTTATTCTGTCCCAATATAGTATTGGACATAGTGTCCCTATGATATCCTACTTCTTTCCTTGACAGTACTTCTCAGCTTTCTATGTTTCTCAACTTTCTATCACAATCAGCTACAGTGCAATAGTGTAGATGTTCCAAAACAAAACTAAAACCAACAAAACCTCAGAATCGGGAATTTGGCACATAAATCTTTCTTTTGAAAATTACTTATTTCATTTCTGTAAAGGTACCAAAGATAGCCAAAGATGGGTGAGTAATGGATTTTCAAAAATGTGACACTCACAGCCCATGATTTGAAGACATAGTAGGACTTGGTTTGCAAACAGTACCAATATCTTGTAATGCATTGAATATAGCTTTTCAAATGCTAGCAGTCATCAGTGGAAACATTTTTTCAATTCTGCCTACACTTCTGACAGGGCATAAACACAAATTTCCCATCCTGTCAAGCAATTCTGCACCACACCTGGACATTTCAGCTCATATTATTGTCGCCTATGCATCTTATTCTGAGAACACTGATAAAAGTATGCCTGGGACAGAGGATTCCACTAGATATAAAACATAGAAGTCCATTTATACATTTAGCCTCTGATTTAGTGCCTTGAAGATGTTTTTTTCTACTCTGGAGTGCTTAAATAGATTGAATGGGTGTATCTTAATTCAAAATAGTGAAAATATATTTAATAGTGCACAAGTCTCAACATGCGCATTTCTCAATCTTGATCCAGGTCTGTTTCTGCAGGTCTGGCCTATGAAGTGTTCCAAACCAGCTTTGCTGTTTCCAGACTCAAGAATAGTCATGTAGTACCTAACAAATGCCCATTAGATGAAGCCAGGAAGAACAACCTTAAATGATGATTGAAGTTAATAGGCTTCACTCAGCTCTTTGCAGGAAGTGTAAAATCCTGTTCCATTCTATCTACTAGTTGTTAGGTATCTACATTTCCAATCTAGCCCATTTTCAGGGCTGCTAACAAGGGTAATTCCATGCTCAGCTTTACAAAGTGAATCCCCTTCCAGCATTTTGCTACAGGGTTCCAAACCATAGACAAGAGTTTAAAATTTAATTTTTAAATTTCACTCAAACTTGGAAACAAGTGTAGGCCTAACCAACAAAGTCGACATACCTATACTATGCAGGACACCATGATGGCAACCAGAAAGTTTGTTAAAGATAACAGGAGGTGGAGGGATGTCACTTCGTCATGCTCATCAGTTGCTTCTCTCCATCATGTCTAAGTTGTGAGTAAACTACTACAGTTACCTGACTAAACATGTATGTGATTCAGAAGTGTTGTGAGAATTGGACAGCACAGCACTTGTCCGAGAAAAAAGCAGCTTAAAGCTGGAACATTAAAGCTTAAAGTATACATTGAGGGTGTCAATAAGAAATAACTTACAAAATGGAATTAGTTAATCTTTTATCATACGACATCAGGGTACCAAATTACAAGCAATGAGGGACATATAGGCAAGAAAAGAGGATTTCAATTTAGAAAAGTGTTGTAGTAAAAAAATTTATCCTGGCCAAGGGTAATCTGCTTATTTTTCAGTACCTTAAAGTAAAAAGGAAGAAAGATCCTTAATGCAGAGCATGACCTTAAGAAGGTATTTCATCTCTAAGGGTTTTCAGTGATTTTCTTCTCTTGTTACAAATGTGTTTGCAAAGAATACATATGACTTCATTCATATGTAGCCATACAGTAAATTTTCTCATTTCCTGGTATGCAGCAATCATTAAAACAGGATTACTTGTGAGACATTGTCAAAGTGCCCTTTGGGTGAATGGATTTCTCTAGTGTATGCCTGGGTAGCAGGGTACACCTCCATTGAGTTGCACAGCTTGCTTTTAGGTATGGAGGAATTTAAAAACAGGGCAGAATTATCCAGAAAATTTCATTGTCGTATAGAAATGAAAGCCTATCACTTCAGGCTACTATTGAAAGTTCATGGAAGTAAAGCTTCTAAGGTACTTGTAGTTCAAACTAGAGATGTGACACTAAGACTAACACTAGGACCTACACACAGAGGTCATGTAGGCTCATTTTAAAATGTCTATCCTATAAGTACCTTTTAAGGAATTCATTTAGAACATCTGGCAGTGTAAATTTTATTCTCCTTTCCATAAATTTTCTCATTCAGCAGGAGGGCTCTAACTGACTCATAACTAAGGCATGCAATAATTAAAATTACTTCAGACATATCTTTAAGTTGGTTATTATGGTTAGGAACTTCCTTGTGCAAAATCTGATTCATTAGGTGCAGTTTCTCAGAATTCAGTCATATGAGTTTATTCACATTTGCTTCTTTGAATGGCAAAAATCATTCAGCAATGCAAAGTCAATACAACTATGAGACAGTGATCTGCTTCCACTGTGCTTGCAAATCATTGGTGAAATTGTTAACTAAATAGGAAATTCTCTGTTACAGTTTATTTGTCAGCTAATAACAACTTTGCATTTATTTTCTGATTAAGGAAAAATTTTTTTCCTCCTCTTTGTTTACAGAGCAAGAAAGTGTGTTTTCTTACAGTACAAGGAAGCACAAAATTGCACAGTGCAGTGTAGAAAGAGTTGCTTTCAGAATATACTTATACCTCAATATATTTGCATATCTGTAGAAGTAATCATTCAGCAGTAATGCTAATTCTTTTATAAAACCATGTTGACTGTGCTAGAGTGTGAAAAGCTTTATAGTCATGATAAACATATTTTCTAAGCTATTTTTCCGAACTTATGTGTTACATTACATTACATTAACTCCTCCCATCCTGCAAATGCAAAGAAAATCCATGTCTGTGTAAGCAACAAAATAACAGAAACTGATCTGCCTTTTTTTTTTACTTTTTAAAAAGATTTTTTAATCTATTTTATCTAACCCCCACAGCTGATGTTAAGATTGTTTAAACAAAATTAATTAGTTAAGAAACTCAGGAAACATACTAGGATCGAGTTTATTTGTAAAACCAGTACAGATCATTCCGGTTTAGCAGGCTGTCTCAACACCTTGTGGTAGACAGAGACTATTCCACATGCCACTGCAGTCCTTGTGAGATGGATATTCAAAACTGTTACATTACAGAAATAACTGCACCTTACCTCACCTCTTCTCTGCCCTCAATGCCCATTGCAAGGAGAAAATGTTAATCTAATCAAAGGTTTGGAGGGGAGATTAGGGAAATGATGATACCCTCACCATTGCATTTCTTCATAAACATAATGATCCTTTCTCTCTCCCTTGTGTCAGAATTTCTGCAAGTGAATATATTTGACTATGGCAAGGAACAGAAACCTCTATACTCTATTACCAGTCTCCTCAGTTAGTTCCTTTACCCCACAATTCTGAGGTCAGCATGAACTTCACATATGTTCATATACATTATTCAAAAATGATTCTGCATTTTGTAAAGCTCTTAAATGGCAAAGTCACTATGCAGATGGGAGTTGCACAGCACAGAAGGAAGGTAGTAAGCTGGTGCTGAAGTGAATTACATTTCTTGACAGGGAAATAATACATTCAAAATAGGGTTCCATTTTAAGTGTTCACTTGTCTCTGGACTACAGGTCATGGAATGCCACTGTGGTGTACTTCTTAAAACAATCACATACATTCTACTTGCTTACAGATGCATGCACTTTAATTTTACTGGACCACTCACTCCTGAGTAGACAGTGTTATGTATATGAAAGCTGATTTCTTAAAGAGCCAGAAGACTGTTAATATGTGATAACTTGCAAATGTGTTTCCCTTAAAAAAGTTAGTTGCGAAAAGTCAGTCTATCCAGTTTCATAAAGTTTATAAAAAATAAAAAATCACTGGAAGTTGCATTTACAGATATATGCATTATCACTGCATTTACATGAACAGTACAGAGAAATATTTTCGAAATATAAAGAATGGTAATGATGATAAGAGTGTTGTCAAATACGGGGAACTGTATGGGGACTTTAAATTGTTGAAGAGAGATTTCCCTTGCAAGCAAATGAAGTCCAGCTTTTAGACTCACAGTCTATACCAGGGATGAGGTCTCTCAGAGTAAGGGCTGCACTGTGTTTCATTTCTGCACAAAATTAATAGAAGGACAGGAGTGTGATAACTTCTTTCCACTTTGTAGCTTTGTGTTAACTACCCCTTGTTTTGCAAACAAGTGAAGCACAAGGTAATAGAGCATGAAGAGTGAGTAAAAGATCTGGTGGAAATGGAGGTCTGGATTCATCCTGTTTGACTTGACTGAGCCTCCTAAACTGGGATGTTAATAGCACTAGGTGCCTGCTTAGAAATGAGTTGCCACCTGGCTTGCAGGAGTGATCCAGTAAATACTAATAGAAAGTAGATGCCATACGGCTTGTTGCAATTGGTAGTAATATGGAGTAGCCTATAACACAGAAGCAGTAGCACAGGAAGAAGCTCATTTTATTAAAAGTTGAAGGTAAAGGGGAAAAAGCAAGTTTTCTTATCTTTTACATGTTTCTTAGTGAGCTATTTCTCTGCACGGTCTTCAAAAAATGTGTTTTATTAACACCAATCACACTGTTGACAGAAATTATCTTGTTATATTCTTTTTAGCAACAGTTTATGGTTTAAGTTCATTATCTGTGTCATCAGTCCAGAAATGAGATGAAGGAGTCTTCCTTTTTGGGGGGGCTCTTGGTTTGGTTTTTTTTTTTGGTTGGGTTTGCGTTTTTGGGGGTTTTTTTGAATATTAATGTCAAATATATATGTGTACCACAGACAAGCTGTGTGCAATGAGAAAAAGTCTGCACTGTGTACACATGAATAGGTGTAACTAAATAGTTTCTTCCTTTTACCAGGGTGTGAAAATACAAGTTTACCTTAAAAGTTTCTCATGTAATTTTCTGAAATATGAAACTTTCCTAAATTCTGTGTATTAGAAGGTAATGTGCGGTACAGCCATTGATGAAATTAACATCATTGTGATTAGTTCACAGACTTGCACGGTTTTGCTTAAAGCAGGGAAGAGTGATATTAATTGCTAATAGCCCATAAAATGGATTTCAATAAACACTTTTGAAATAAAAAGAATGTTTTGTGAGAGAGAATCTAAAAGTATCCTTCATTTCTGTTCTCCAATGGCCCTTTCAAAGATCTCACCTTGAGCCATCCTACATACTTGCTGATAACATAGAAACCAGTTGTCTGTGTAGTTCACTTATTTATTTATTAGTGTATTTTTACAACAGCGATTGCAACAAGCTCTGTTTAGACACAAAGGCCAGTGCTCCTTCTGCAGGGAACTGTGTGACTGATTTATCACTTGATTGGATTGCTGGATCACAATAAAATGGATTACTATTTTAAAAAGAGACCAGGCCCATGTCAAATATATTTAAATTGAAAGAACATTTATTTTGTAGTATCATTGTTACTTTGGGTCCAATTTGAAAAAAATAAATCTCTAAGAGTACTGTAAGGCCATGGATGCACCAGAAAATCACTTTTCTGTGAGCTTCAAAAGAATCCTCAAAAGAATTTAAGAAATTAGTTCCAACTACCCTAAAATGATCTACAGAAAGTTGTCATTAGGATAACTTATGTTTTGTGGAAATACAGCAATATCTGCCTAGCCAATATGAACATCTTTGAGGAAAACATTAAAGGATTCTGCAAAACGTTAAACTCTTGGCACAAAGAAAAGCAGAAGATACTCATTTGTCAAGCTTCAGCTTTGCTCTACACCAAGCATAATGTAGCATGTAACCTGCAGGAAAAAGCCTAGAGATTGTGCTACAGTACTTTGAAGCTGTTCTCTCCATTTCACAAGTGGATACATAAGCTTCCATGAACAAGCTTCCCACTACTATCCAGCTGATGGTCCTTGTGATTTGTATAGACCACTACTTCAAAATTTTTAAGGACTTATGAAACATAAATCTGGAAGAGATCTCGGGTCACCCAATCTATCTGCTTATAAAAGTATGTCATAAAAGCAAAACAAAGATTACCTACATTCAATTTTTTTCTTTAAGGCTTTGCCTAGCTTGTTCTTTGATTTTCTACACATTTCCTCTTCTGTAGTATTTTACCCAAAGCAAGATTAATTTTTTAATTCAAATTTCCTTTAATGTTGGATCTTACTCACAAAATAGCCTCAAATCCAAGTACCAAATTAGCAGTGGGACAGACTTGGATATGCTATATATATTTTGGAAGTACAATTATATATCCTAAGAATAAAAGGTTCTTCTGAAAGATAAAAGTGAAGTTGTTCTGTAGTTATACTTCTTTACAAATATTGGAAAACTTTCTTACAAGTAAATTAGGCCCAAATATTTTGGCTTGACTAATCTAGCCTGAGATAAGAAAGAGAAAATGCAAGGTGATTTACATCATGCTCGTACTGGATAGATTGAGACCAGGTGAAGAGTAGGCAATAAGAGGCAATAATGTACAACCATAAGAATAGTTATTATATCTGTCAGCTTTAACTGCCAATTCCTGTTATTCCTTGAGACACCAAACAATAAATTCCTATTCATTAGATCTTATCTGTTGTTCTGTGACCAGGAATATATAGACCAAAATAGAGCAAATCCATGCCCTGAGATCATAACTCTTTGCCAGGTAAAAAATCTCATGAGGCAAAGTCACTTTCTTTAGTGAATCACCAGAGCAGGAAAATTGGAAAAGGACTTCACAAGCCCTTCAGAATCTGCCACTTTTCTTCCTACTCAGCTAAAAACAACTAGGTGCAAGAGGAGAAAAAGAGAAGTGTGAGTACAGAATATTGTCTGTGAAATTATTGATATGTATGACTATCCCTGTCTAAATAACATATTAGCCCTCAGTAAAGTTTGGCCAAAAAGTTTGCGGCATGTGAATGATAACTGCATCTTTCCCAGCTGTTAGAGAAGAGAGTTGCCAACCAATAAGATTATCCATTAGTGAGGAGTTGCTCTCCTTTTTCCAGGGTGGAAGGCCTGTTTCTTCTTTCTTCTTATTTTTCTTGCTTTACATGTTTTGTCCTGTTTTCTTCATTTCACATCTACACAAGTCCTGTTCCCATCATATATCAATACTATGGATCTACCCTGAGGAATTCCAATTTTTTCTAGCCTTATTTTTTTGTAGATAAGCCATGAGGATATGTTCTGATCTACGTTATCTATAAATCAGGAAGCAGCGGTGGAATCCTTTGGGGTTGAGGTCTCACAAGGTTTCCCCTTCCCTGCTGACCAGGGCAACTCTGGGTGCATAATATTGCCATGGCACCACAAACCAGGCACAGAAACACACAAATACATATAGGATGATTTTCCTTGACGCTGCCTCACAGATACACACTCATTCCTACCGACATTTGCAGTATGCATCTTCACTTTCACATTCAGAGAATCAGAAAGTTTCAGGTGGACTCATGCATTCATTCATTCATTCATTCTTGGCTCGGCTTCGCGAACAAAGATTTGAGAAGGGCACTACCCACGCTTGCTGCAACCATGCTGGTGGCTAAAAAGGCCAATACGGGATAGGCAGGTCCGGTCACAAAAGGCACAGCAGAACGTCTCCCTAGGTGACATTGGCAAGGAACGGTTCTTTCTGCATTGTCTTTTCTCCTCAAGACTGACTCTCCGTGCATTCTCAAAGGAAGCAGCAGCGTCGTCAATGGTGTGTCTCCATGAATCCCGATTGGAGGCCAGAGTGGACCAGTGGTGGCAGTCAATATGGCCAAGGCTGAGGTGTTGTTTCAGGGAGTCCTTGTATCTCTTCTTCGGGGCTCCTCTCTTGCGGCCGCCGGTGACGAGTTCACCATAGAGCACAATCTTCGGAAGGCGGTGATCCTCCATCCTGGAGACGTGCCCTGCCCAGCGCAGCTGCGTTCTCATCAGCATGGCCTCGATACTGCTGACCCCTGCCTGTTCAAGAACGGACACATTGGTCACGTAATCAGACCAGTGGATGTTAAGGATTGAACGAAGGCAGCGCTGATGGAAGTGTTTGAGAAGCCGCAGGTGGTGGCGGTAGATGACCCAGGATTCAGACCCATATAAAAGAGTAGACAGTACAATGGCTCTGTAGACACTGGTCTTTGTACTTTTCTTCAGGTGTTTATTGGACCAGACTCTTTTATGGAGTTTTCCAAAGGCTCTGTATGCCTTTGCTAGCCTGTTCTCTATTTCTTTGTCGATCTTACCGTCTGAGGAAATGATACTTCCCAGATAGGTGAACTGCTGGACTGACGTAAGCTCTGAATTGCCTATGGTGATGTGAGGATGATGGAAGACTTCTTGAGGTGCAGGTTGGTAGAGAACTTCCGTTTTCCTCAGGCTGACTTCCAGCCCAAAAAGCTCAGCAGCCTCTGCAAAGCAGGATGTTAAGCGCTGCAGAGCTGCTTCTGTGTGAGCAACGAGGGCGGCATCATCAGCAAAAAGCAGCTCGCGGACAAGGTGATTCAGGGTCTTGGTGTGGGCCTTCAGTCACCTTAGGTTGAATAGGCTTCCATCGGTACAATATCGGATGTAGATGCCATCTTCTTCATCGAGGTCTGCTGTGGCTCTTTGGAGCATCATGCTGAAGAAGATTGTGAATAGAGTTGGTGCAAGAACGCAACCTTGTTTCACACCATTGGTTATTGGAAAGGGCTCAGAGAGGGCATCGCCATATCTGACTTGTCCACGCTGATCCTCATGTAGCAGAATGATCATTTTGAGGAACTTGGGGGGACATCCTAAACGTTCCAAGATCTGCCACAGGCCTTTTCTGCTCACAGTGTCGAAAGCTTTGGTGAGGTCAATGAAGGTTACATAGAGACCTTTGTTCTGTTCCCTACACTTCTCTTGCACTTGTCTGAGAACAAACACCATGTCTGTGGTGCTCCTATTGGCTCTGAAACCACACTGGCTTTCAGGTAGAAGATCTTCTGCAATAGTGGGTACTAATCTGTTCAGAAGTATTCTTGCAAGGATTTTACCAGCAATGGAGAGCAAAGTAATACCTTGGTAATTTGAGCAGTCTGATTTTTCTCCTTTCTTCTTGTACAGGGTGATGATGACTGCATCACGGAGATCTGGTGGTAGTTCCCCTTGTTCCCAGCAACACACAACAAGCTCGTGGAATTTGGCATGGAGTGCTTGACCTCCATGCTTCCAGATTTCAGGTGGAATTCCATCAACCCCAGCTGCCTTGCCAGTTTTCACCTGTTGTATGGCCTTGAGTATCTCTCCCATAGTAGGGGCTGCATCCAATTCATGTTTCACCGGTTGTTGTGTAATGTGCTGAATTGCTGAGCCTTGGACTACACGGTTGGCACTGAAGAGAGTCTGAAAGTGCTCAGACCATCGGTTCAGGATGGAGGTTTTATCTGTTAGAAGCAGTTGACCATCTGCACTGAGTAGGGGGCTTTGAACCTGGTGTGTGGGTCCGTACACTGCTTTCAGGGCCTCATAGAATCCTCTTTGGTCACCCAAATCTGCGCATAGTTGTGTCTTTTCTGCTAGGTTGAGCCACCATTTGTTCTGGATGTCTCAAAGTTTCTGTTGGAGCTTACTGCATGCAAGACGAAAGGCGGCTTTTTTTATATGGCAAGATGGCTGAGCAAGGTGTGCTTGGTGAGCAGTTCTCTTCTTCTTCAACAATTCCTGGATCTCTTGATTGTTCTCATCAAACCAGTCTTTGTTTTACTTGGAGGAGAACCCTAGGGACTTTTCAGAGGACTGCAGGATGCAACTTTTAATATGTTTCCAAAGCGCTTCAGGAGAGGGATCTATGGGATTATCTTTAAGTCTAGTTTGAAGGTTTCCCTGGAAGCTGTCTCTCACTGTGGCTGTTTGAAGATTGCTAACTTGGAGCCAACCGGGTGTGGAGATGAGCTTTGTTTAGGCCAACTTTGCTAGGCCCCTCTCCGTGTGGAGCAAGCAGTGCTGTCCCTAGAAAAGGTTGCTTGGTCATTCAGGATGCTGCCACAAGAGACTGTCATCTACGGGGTCAAGTCTCGAATGACCCATATCCTGAACCGCCTGCATGCAGGGTTGGGTCTGTGGCTTCCAGCTGCTTCCTATCACCTGCTGTTTTCGACCCTCACCTGTTGCTACAGGGCTTTGCAATGTGGGTGAACCCTTCAAGCCTGCGCAATGGATTTCTTAGGTGAGGCACAGCGTGCGCAGAACTGGCCCCACCCTTTACTCCTAAGGTTCATCTGCCACGGCCTAGCGAGCTTGGACGGTGACAGCGAATACCTCAGGATGTAGGCTTGGTTAGAGTATCCTTCTCTTAGATGGATGGCCTTACAGGGCTAAGCGAGCTCCATCTGCCCGGGTTTGGGGTTGGAGTTGTCCTTCTCCTAGGATGGTTGTCAGACGGCTAGCGAGCCCATCCTGCCCGTGGACACACTTTGTCTGACCCTTCAGCTGAGACCTGTCTGGCATGGGAGACCCTACCAGCAGCACAAACCACCTCCACCATAGCTCTCAACCTCATGAGGGCACGCAAGCTTCTCCCCCGCGACAAGGGTGTGTCTCCGGAGAAGTTCAGGTGGACTACAGGAAAAGAAAATTGACAGAAAGAAGCAATCAGTAAAATGAGTTACACGTGTGAGTGTGTGCTGTCCCAGAGGAGAATAAATCAAATACTATTAACAAATATTTAATTTAGACAAACATTCTTCAGCAATATGTAGTACAATTTGCAGATGTGACAAGAGCAGTCCTTTAGTGGAATGATCTGAGTGGGATTATTTGTGGTAATGAATGTGAAACAAACTATTTCATGTCTCTAGCTGGAGAGGCCTGCACATTGGAAGGCAGGTAATCCTGTCATCTACAACAGCTTGTACTTTAGGTCTCTCAAAACTTTCACATAACTAGGACTGAAATGAAACTAGCGTTGTTAGTTCAAGACAAATAGAGAGTATTGAATTAGAAATTCTTAAAACTTGCCTTGGTGAGTCATATGCTTTGAAATTATTAATTATACTCTCCTTTAAGAGGAAATGTACTTAGGAGAAGTGCTCTGAATACTAGTTTAGAGATACTTCATACTTTTACACAATATACTCAAGAGAAATAATAGCTAGAACAGCTGGTGATGATTAATTTTTTATAGAGAAAAGTAGTACTGTGAACATATTGAGCTGAGAAAGTACTAGAAATATTTGTGAAGGGGGCATATACCTAGGTTATTTTAGTTGGAAACAAAGTGGAGGGAAAAAAATCAATGTTTTGGGGTTGATAATGTTATTGCTTTCTCCTTCAGTTATAAATTATAGAATGAAAACAGATGTAAGCTGGTTCTCTTTCATCTTCCTTATCTGCAACTAATACAAAGATCTTGTTAGCTATTAAGAAAACATGACATATTCCTTCACTGTGCATTGCCTTCCTTTGAGTTCATCTAGCCCACCAACAGGATACCTTGCAGGATTCAGGCACTGCTGTATGGATGCTACAGCATAAGAAATACAAAAACCTTGTGTATCTATCTCATTACATTTAATAGCACTCCTTAAAATACTTGTTGTAAAACTACTTCCATTTTAAGACAGGTATAGAAAAACTCCTTTTGTGGTTGTTTATTTTAATAGCTATCAGAATTCCTGAGTTATCAGTCCAGCAGCTGGGAGAGAAGTATCCCTGTCTGAGGTTTAGGCTGGGAACTCCCTGCACCTGGGATGGGATAACCCTGAAGGTACATACAGACTGGGGAATGAGATGCTGGAAAGCAGTGCCATGGAAAGAGACCTAGGGATCCTGGTCGAGAGCAAGTTGAATGTGAGTCAGCAGTGCCCTGGCAGCCAGGAGGGCCAACTGTGACCTGAGGGGCATCAGGCACAGTATCACCACCCAGTCAAGGGAGGGGATTGTCCCGCTCTGCTCTGCACTGAAGTGGCCTCACCTTGAATATTGTGTGCAGTTTTGGGTACTGCAATATAGGAAAGATATTAAGCTATTGGAGAATGTCCAAAGGTGGGCAGTGAAAATAGTGAAGAGCTTTGATGGGAAGCTGTGTGATGAGCAGCTGAGGGTACTTGATCTCTTCAGCCTGGAGAAGAGGTGACTAAGGGGAGACCTCATTCTAGTTACAACTTCCTTTTGAGGAGAAGAGGAGGGGCAGGCACTGATCTCTTCCTTGTTGTGACCAGTGACAGGATCCAAGGGAACAGCATGAAGTTGTGTCAGGGGAGGTTTAGGTTGGATATTAGAAAAAACTTCTTCAACCAGAGGGTGGTTGGGCACTGGAACAGGCTCCCAGGGAAGTGGTTGCAACATGAAGCCTGACAGAGTTCAAGAAGAGTTTGGATGATACTCTGAGGATGGTCCTCTGCAGGGGTAAGGGTTGGACTCAGTGATCCTTGTGGGTCCCTTGCAACTCAGCATATTCTCTGATTCTGATACTGCAGTAGTTTTGAGTATTGAATCCAGTTTGGGAAAAGACACTGATAAACTGGTGCAAGTTCAGTAGACCAGTCACCAAGTTGGCCAAAGGACAGGAGTATTTGTCCTGTGAAGAGAAGCTTCTGAGGGAAAAGAGTTTCTTCAGCCTCCTGAATAGAAAACTGAGTAATATTTGGCCAATATTTGTGGGGATGTTACCAAAATAGACATAACCAAACGTTTCCCTGTGGCACATGGTGTGAAAATGAAGGACAACAGATATAAGTGGAATCAGGAGAGGCTTAGGCTGGATATTGCTGACAGCAGTGAAATCCCATGAGGATAGTCAAGAACTGGAACAGGTTGTCTGGTAAGGTAGTTTGGCCTCCATCTTCGGAAGTTTTCAAGATCTGATTGGATAAAATTCCTTGAGCATCCCACTCTTCCCTCAGAGCTGACTCAGTTTTGAGCAAGCAGAAGGCATGGAGAGCTGCACCTGCAGTAGTGGCAGTGCTGTGGCATTAATTTTGCCTTATATTCTGACTATGATTTTTGACACTAGATAAAATACTTACCAAGCACACATTTATGATACTTCATAGCAACAAAAGTTATAAGATCTTAAATGGAACACATTATACAAAATATTTTATATCTGCTTTGAAATGAAGCTGAGCTAGGAAACGGCAGCAAAACTCTAAGAGCATAAGGAAATTAATTCAGCAACAGGGACTGTTCAGGTTCCATCAGTGGAAGAGCAGTGCTCAACACAATTCACTACTGGATTCCAGTCCACTGAACCAAAGAACCTAAAAATGAAACAGAACTTATCAGGTCAATTTGTTAAACTGAATCTGATGGGTGGTTTCCTATTTACATTTTCAAACACCAAGAGAGACACATTTGTCAAGTGCATCTAAGAATTTGATGCAGCCTCACATCTTCTACACCAAGCATAATAACTTTGAACTAACAAAATTTATGCTGACTGTACTAAAAAGATTGATTTTTCTTTCTGACTTTACATCTTTTAAAATATTTATTTGGCACCCACTGCTGAAACTCTGGAATGTTATTTAAGATGCTGAATAAACGCTAGAAAATATTTGCATCATCTTTGTCTTCTATTGATTTCAAAAGAGAGAAAAATGGGAATTGAGCAGATGCTGCAGCATAAAATAGCGGGCACTCATCTCAAACCAATGAAAAGCACAGGTAATAGCTCAGTGATTTTCAGCCTTTGCGATTCTCATGCAAGAAACAACAAAAGAAAAATTCAGTACTGATGGAATATGATGAATAGGTGCAATTGTAGATGTGAACAATTTCAAGACAGAATTAGTAATACTCTAAATTCTCAGAATAAAAGAGATGGGGGTTTTTTATTGGAAAGAGCACAAAAAGAATTCTCAAGTGTCTTATTATGTTACTTTTATAACTTTTGAAAGAATAGTTTCTTCTTAATTTTTGTCACAAATGGTGTTATTCACACATTTACCATCTTGCACAGAAAAGTTGGTCAATATTTTCAAAATTAATTGAAGATGTAAATACAAATACTGTTAACATTTTCTGCTTTTGTCTTTCAAAATTTGGTATCTTGTGGGAGAAGACCCTGATTTTATAAAGTGGAAGGAATATTACAAGCACTGGGTTGATGAGGATGTGGACTTTACAAGTTCCTAGGCTCCTAATATTAATGTTCTGCACAAGGTCTACAGTGGCACGGACCCAAATGCCCCTTATATGGACACTTCGGCAGTATAATAAAAGTGCATCACAAACATGTCTTCCCTATTGTATTTTCCCCTAGTCATCCCCTATCCAAGCTTCTACTTCCCCTAATCCCTTAGGGTCTCTTTCCCACCATTCCTTCCTATTGGCTGAAGTTATGTATCCCTATTGGTTGTTATCCCAGTTCACTGATTGGCTCTTATCTCCATTCCTCCCTTACCCTATTGGTCATTTTCAATCCCCTATTTGCATGTCCCCTGACCAATGGGAGGCATTGTACCCTCCACCCTTCTAGAACCTTCCCTGCCTAAGGTTATATAAACAAGGCACTCCAATGAGGTTTGCTTCTTTTGCCACTAAACCTCCTGGTCTCTGGGTGTCCTTCCTTCAGGGGCTCGGGCAGATTTGGCACAGAGGGAGCCCTTCCTACCTCTGGGGGAAATCCTCAGAGCATTGCCATCCACCGATAATATCTGTCTGAACAAGGTTTTTAACATGTACCTTTCAACATCACTGGCTCTGCAGCAGGACTTTTAACCTCTGAATAATAAATTATTCATGTTGTGTTTCTCTTTCATTTAGTTACAGCAATAAAATAACTACAATTTCTAACTCTTCTCCAAGGAAAAAAGTATTATGCTATCAGGTTTTTCACTATTGATTACTGTACTATCTCTTACATAGATGAACAGAAAAAAGTGACCTCTAAATTATCCAAGTTTTTTTTTTTAGTTCTTTCACTGGGTGCACAAATGTAAATATAAGACCATATAATAAAAATAGCATTCAGAAAAATCATTAGCATGTTAGGTATAATGTATGACAACTCCCATTACTAGCTTTGTAACTTGAGCCTTTAAAATCAGTCCAGTGGGGAGGTCTTGCGCCTGTTTTTGTAGAAAATATTAATGTCTTCTTTAAAGAAAGCCAAGTAACATCACCATTTAAGAATATAATTCTTAGAGAGGTGGGTATCTCTTTTCCTTCTGGTTTTTCAAATCTGCATGGAGGCAGCATTAAGTCATCCTATGCTGACCTTAAGTGGGGGGGAGAAAGTGTCAAGCTGAGATTCAAATTTAAGTTCCATTGTTGCATTTCTTTATTCTTAATTTGGTCAGTAGTGATTGCAGAGGGAAGGGACAACATGTTTTAAATAAACTTCAGCAATCAATTACAAATAGGGCATTAAATATCTCATTCACAAGGGGGTGTAGCTACTCAGGATGTTTAAGAACCTCCTCATTAGGTCTCAGTAGTTGAAACAAGTAAAGTATTTATACTGTTTTCCGTGATAATATATAGCAATAACATGTAACTGTATGTGATAAATACCTTATCATAATATACAATGTCAAATTATTTAACACATCACTTGGACCTGATGAAACAAATCAAGCAACTAGAAAAACAACAAAGCAAAGCAGTAGGTATTGATAGCAGAATGTAATCACCTTTTAAAGTGTTCTCAGCAAAAATTACTCAATCTGACACTCAGTTCCTATGTAGACCTTCTGAATTCATCCAAATTCTCTCCATCTTCATACAACATATGTACGTATTCCAGAAGAAAAATAGAGTAATGAGAATCAGAGTCAAAAAACTGAGTTGGCCATCCCTTCTTGGTAAAGCCATGGTAAATTGGTTGGTCCTAGGCACTCTGAAAAACCCAGAATTACAATTCTTGCTGTTGGGTCATAGCTTTCTTTCCTTCTGCTGTTTCTCTAATCATCTGTTTTCCACAGACAAGTGTCTTCCTTGCCTGCCTTCCAATCTAGCTTTCATCTACCTAAACTAGAAGAAGTATGATGAAGGTTGTAGTCTTTTGATCTAGCTAGTCATTGGCATATTTAGGCCAAAGTATCCAAAAAACCTCATTAATTTTACATGCCTGCACTATTTCTTTTAGGTATCTGGGTCTTACACTTTGATAATCTCCACCATATCTATAATCAAAACTATAAATTTTTAAGTCTGAAGAGTATTGAGCTACCTGTGATTCAGGCTGTCTCAGGAAATTACCTCTGCTGGGAGTAAACTGTCACATGATTCACTGGAACTGTAAGTTTCACCTGAAAAAAGTTTTTCACAGTCCTAGCATTCTCTTTTTGAAGAATAGGAAATGTCCTTGAAGCTCTAATTGCTGTATTACTCTCATTCTAGACTTGAGACTTTTAAGTGTGCACTTAGACAAATTATTGTAAGGAGTGCTGTGGTGTTAAGAACATGGAGGAGAATGCTTAATTAGTCTACAGTGTTTATCTACCTACGTGTTGATACTGGCATTCTTTTTATCATTTCTGAGGTTATCCATCACCCTTTCAGTGGGCTTCCAAACACCTTCTAGTTTAGCAAAACTACAGAACATAGCAACAACTTTAAATTGATTTGCAGATTCTACAGTGACAAAAACCTTCTGGTAGGCTCTCTGACTGGGAGCTAAATAAATCTTCTGCAGCTTTAAAAAGAAAACTACTACTGTAACACTGTTCCATACAACACTCCCACTTTCTTGCACGTGCTTATCAATAGGATCATTTTTATAGTGATTTTTTTTTCTGGAAGGAACCAGCTGTTTTCTCACTTCTAAGAATGTAAGAGCAAGTTCATAATAACAAATCTTTCAGTCAGAAAGTAAATAAACTTGGCAACTCTGGACCTACTATTTGTACTGAAAGAGCAAAATGTCTCTCTATATATCAAGAAATTTCTGAAGATTTTCTTTGAAAAGAGTCTGCTCTCTGTCAAAATTGTTCTTTGTTACTTTATATTTTCTAGAAAGGTAGACAGGAGTGGGTGGGTGTTGTTTGGTTGGCTGGGGTTTGGTTTTGTTTTAAATCTGATTCCATAGCTTTTATTGGGAAAGATTACTTTTACGCTAAGCCACTATCTGCATTCCATTACTGAAATTCACTCCAGTATATATGTAGCTACACATTATGTCTTCCACAGAAAGTCTTCTGATAGGGCAATGCCTCTGTCCACTTCCCTTTTGGTTTCCTGATTAGGAGATTTGATACTCAAGCAGTGTGACTTCCAGTGAAAGAGTTCTCTTAGAATCAGGAACTTGATTGCTCAGTTCGTCAAACTATTTCTTGAAGTCTTTAACATCTTTATTTTTATTGCAAGTGATAATGGTTCCTCTGTTTTGTTCTTCACTTCTCTGGAAATCCATTATGATACTCAACATGCAGCTTTCCAATTGACTATCTCTTTTCTTGCATAATCAGAATTAGCTCATGCATTATATTAACTGTACTGCAAACAAAAACCTGAAAATGTCACAGAATCATAGAATAGATGAGTTTGGAAGGGACTTCTTGACATTATATAGTTTAATCTTCCCTGTTCAAACCAGTGTCAACCACATAGAGCAGCCTGCTCCAGATATTGTCCAATCCAGTTTTTAATGTTCACAAGGATGGAGACACCACAATCATTTCGACTATGAAGAAGCTGAATTCTGTTCACTTTAGGCTTTGCACCCTTCTGACTAGCAAAAAAATGAACAAAATATTAATTTATTAAACTGATTTAAATAATCTGGAGAACCAGCATAAATGGCTATGGAAGAATAAGATTTTCTCTATCTTCATGGTAAATAAGTTTTCATTCTATTGCAAAACAACTAAAAGACAGTACCAATTCTTCCTCATGCCCCTGTGTGTGGGGGGGTGCATGCACACATCTGCACCTGCACATACATGCATGTGGATTTACCTTTCTATATTTGTGCATTTAGATGCATATGATTCACTTGTAATAGTTTTCTAAGAACAAACACAGTGTTTAATTATATGAAAAAATAAAATTTTAGACCTGTAGAAGATCATATGTGAGAGAATTAACCATCATAGGAAAACCTCACTGATCAAGTTGATGTTCAAATGTTGCACATTATGTGAGTGGGTACTAACCATTATTAGTGTTGTTCATCCACTTGTCAATGAAAATGACCCTATAATAAAACCAGTCAACTATCCACTCTCTAAAGACCTCTGCCATTTCCTCCTCAAAAGCTTAAGATTATTTTAATCTATTGTATCAACCGGAAATGCCTTAGATGTGTTTTCTAGCAGTAGCACAGTGGTCCTATCAGTTGCCCCAAAATATTTTCAAGAGGGTTCCATTTTCAGTATTACATCTGTGGGACTGGACAGTAAAGACAAAGACAATGGGTAAATAAGCAGTTACTTAAGCATAGATGGACTTTGTAAGTTAACCTAAACCATATGAATTGTGCTAATTATGTAGGTTGTCTCTCCAATATAAATACAGTAGCTCTGGAAAATGTGAAAGAAAAACAAAAAAATCTCTTTTTTAAAAAAGACATTAATAAGCAAATTATACATGCCAGAAGCAGACTTTTAATGTAATATCGTATGGAAGTATTTGAAATTAGGTGTGTATAACTTTAACGATAGAAGTGTGTTGCTAATTTCATCTGACAACTAAATCTGTAAATTATAAAACCTTTTGGCTTGGTGATTGCATCAGCCCTAAGGAGCTAGCATTTAAAAGAAATTATAAGTATTGCTAACTACTGTTTCTAAAGCTGTTGATAGAAAGATAATGCATGGTCTAATATCCAAAGGCTCATCTCAAAATGTAATCAAGGTAAGATTTTGAATCCGTTTTCACCTGGGTGGTACAAGAAGTGTGGTTGATCAGAAAATGTGGTTAATGCAAGCTTAAATAATGATTTCACAAACTTTATCTACTGAGCCATTTCCTATTCAAGGCTACTTAATGTGCTGCTAATAGTTCCTCATCATACTTAAGAATATTACGTTTGTTTCTAAAGAGCAGGGCTCATCCAGCTCTTAAATAGATAGCAAGTATACAATGAGTAGGAAGTTCTGTGATGTTTGAAACAAAATAAATTGGATTTTGCTTTATAAAATTATTACCTGAAAGGTAGGATATAAAATCTGATATAATGTAGACATAAACAGGGAATATTTTAATATCTGCTTATAATTTTTTATAATATTTATACATAATACTAGAGAGGCAGCTTAAAATGTGTTTTTCTTTTTAGAGCCTAAGCAAATAAATTGATGCCAACTATGATTTCCAGTAACTTGTGTTTCATAACTAGTTCTACTCTCACACTAATAACAGGAAATTCTGCTTGACTTTACCTGCTAGTGAGAGGCTACACATCTCTACAAAGTCAGAATTGTTCAGGTTTTAATGCTATAGGGTATTGGACCAGACTAATGGTTCCTGACACTAAGGGATCTCCATAGCCAATCTAACAGGGTATTTAGGGATTCTCCTTGTCAGAAATCCCGCAGGAGTGCACACCAAAAGCAGAAAAGGTGAGAAGGAAGAATAGGTAATCCAATGTTTCTGCACACTGGCATTGCCCACCGCAGGAATTGCAATCCAAAGGGTCTTACAATAGAGGGACTTCAGAGACTCTGGAATGTGGGGTTTTTGGACCAGACATAAGGCCAAGACATTTAATCCAAAGTAGGTCTGCATATTGTTTTTTTTATATTTGAAAACACTGGCTGAATTTCATGTCTCAGCTCTGTACTGAATTGGATGCCATCAAGAACAAATGAAACCTGACTTGACAGTAAAGTATATGTATGTATTTTGGCAGTGGACTCTTTTGCTCAAGTGTTAACCCCCAATTCATATATTGGGTTATTTTTAGCAATAAATGGTAACTACCTAGTGCCAAAAGTTTCAAAACAATTTTATTTAAAAAAAAAAATCTGTTGCAACTTTATTTCAGATAGATAGCTCACCTTTCTTTTAATCTGAACCAGTTTACTCTTATTTAATATCATTCAGCCCTGTACAATCTGTGAGCCAAGAAATTCAGCAGAGAGAAATTTAATCTTCCCAAGTATATGTTCCCTCTTTCTCGGTTACTCATATTCTTGCTACAAATCTTTGATTTAATTTCAGCTAGGTAGCAATAGGTAGAAACTGGCAAACACTTCAGTCAAGGGAATTGTCTTTGCTTTTGTCAGCCTTTGACCATATTTTATATTACTAAATCATACTGTACTTCATGGTAAGTACTTTGTGACTTTGTGAACAGTACTCTTTCTTTCAATGCCTCTGAAGCAATTGATCCCCATGTAAGAAAACTGAAAAAGCTAATGAAACCCATTCTCAAATCTAATCTGAAGCTGTCCTGTATGTGTCATTCCCCTTTTCATAAATAAAATTTAAATTACAGATATCTTAAATGTGTTTTTCTAATGGCATTCTTTGCTTTTGAAGATTGATCATTCAGCAGTATTTCAGTTTTTCCCTTTTGGTACTTTCAGTCTACTCTGTGCAGTTCAAAAAGTCTAGTAATGCAGCTTTCAATAAAATTTATTATCCTTTTCAGGCTACATATAAATATCTTAAAATTTTGCCATCAAAAAGTATTAAAATATGTTTTCTGTTGTCTCTAGCTGTTCCATATTTTATGTGTTTGACATTAATCTCAGTGTGATATTCAAATTTGTTCAATGTATGGCAAAGGGAAAAGTAAATGTCAATAAGCTTTTTTGAACACTTGTATTAAATGCTTGCTATGTAAAAAGTTATCTTAAAGTTAGGAGGTGCTGTGAATCCTCTGTGCCACCATTACATAGTTCTATAAGTTACAAAAATATTTGTAATCCTCTATAGAATATGTTAAATAAGGAGGTTATTTTGATATATTAATAAAATTAATTATTTTATTAATATTGCCCTTATCACTGAAACCTACTTCTGCCAGCCTTAAATTGTATATGCTCTGTGTGCATAATGAATAAACCTATCCTAAATGAAAGGAAGTTTTCCTTTTTCTGTTTGTTTTTTTTTAAGCAAAACATGCAATAATTGAAACATTTCCTAACTGATTTTGATAGTTCCAATTAAACTCTAGGAGTTCTATTAATGAAAGAACATGATTTCCCTGTGTTAAAGTTCTGCACAATACACACAAGCTGTGTATTAATTTTTTTATCTATGTCATCTGTATGAAGAAAACTAACCTGCATGCAATGACTCTTTCTAGGATTAGTATTCAGTTCTCCCTTCTAGGAGAGACTGGTGCAGCAGACATGGATTATGCCTTCACCCTCTGTAAGCGAGATTGAAATCCCAAGAGAAATGATTTCTGGGGCTGCAATCTCCAAACTTGGAGAAAGTATAACTTTCAAAAAATGTCACATATACAGCTGTGTCCCATCCTTCTATAGAAATTCTCTGTGCACAGTGATTCCACATAGCAAAGCCAAAAGTATGGAAACCTCAAATACCGCTCCCTACTTTGTGAAATGCTAAATTGCTTTGGCTTTGCCAGAGGGTACCTCTGCAAACAACAGTTAACCATGGCCTGGCCAGCCAGCACCCAACCAATGTACACCTTCTTAGTTCTCCCTCTCAGTCATTTGTCTGAAAGTGAAAATTCATGGTGTATTTCCTGGTTTGTTAAAACTCTAATCCTCCAAATCAAGTGGAGCATTTAGGGATGCCTCTCAGACTTCCTGATGCACCTGACTAGTTCCCAACAGTCCTGCTAACCTCCATGAGTTTATGCATGAGTGGATTAACATGATTAGTTGTTCTCCTTAATTGCCAGAGAGAGCATTTTAAATTCAGAATTAGCAACAATGCAATAACTAGACTTTAATCCCCATGAGTTTTAGTGGATATGAAATTTCAGGCCACACATAAAGAAAGACACACTTAAAGGAGAATTCAGGTGAACTTTAAGTGAACACAACTGTGATTCTGAAAGCTACCACTGGCTGAGCCCTGAAAACCACTCACTCTGGTCCTGCAGAACTCAGACCAGAGCTGCAGAGCTGCCTCTGCCACTCCCCAGCAGCACCTTAATCCTGAGCAGACTGAGCAGGTTGGTGTCCCTCTCCCAACTCTTGGCTCAGAAGCCAGGTGTCCTGCTGCTTTTCTCTAGGACTTCCCAGGAACAGGGAAGTCACATTTCACAGAATCCTCGACTGATACAAGCGTGAAGGTTAGAAATGACCATTAATCTAACACTGCCAAGTCCACCACCAAACCATGTCCCTAAACACCACATCCACACTTCCAGGGATGGTGATTACACCAGTTCCCTAAGCAATCTGTTCTAATGCTTGACCACTCTTTCAGTGAAGATATTTTTCCTAATATCTAATCTAAACTTCCCCTGGCAGAACTTGAGGCTGTTTCCACTTCTTCTATCACTTGTTACCTGGGAGAAGAGCAAGCACTGTTTTGATAATCACTTTCTTTTAAAACAAAACCAGGTTATGCCCTTTCATTCCTCGACTGTAGTCACAGCTGAGTGGTTAACGCAGACTCACAGATTCATAAGAGATGAAGTATCTATTGGTTCTCATGTTTGAGCTGCGGGGATTCCCGTCTGTCTCCTGGGAAAGGTTGTGAAAGCAATGGTGCAACACTTGTTTGGCCATCCTTTGGAGTGGGTGCTAGACTGAGATTCATTCATTTGCCTACTCCTGACTCCACAGATGGGATGTGAGTATCACAAAGCACATGAACAACCCTTGAATCTAGAGCAGAAACCCCAGTTCTCAGGTGAACACCTAGCTGGCTTGCTTTCCTTAGCTTCCTCTGTTAATCAGCAAGTTCTAAACTGCTTCCACAACAGGAACTGAAAGACTGAATCATGTTGGTTTATCTCTTTTATATGTGACAGTACAGTTTTACTTTTTGCTCATGGTGAATGATTGTGCAAAAAAATATAAAACCCCAAACTACAAAATCCGCTAGCATTAAAGAAAGGTAACCAGCATCTACATTCAGGACAAGCTCCTGGGCCATTAGAAGATACTTACCTGCAAGAGGAGACTGAAAAACTTCAATATTCAGGCTTTTCTCCCTGCAAGGCTATCTCCAGCCTGGTTTGTGCTGGGTTGGGCTGCATCATTATCCCCATACACATTGGAAGTGCTGGGCTTTGTGTCACACAGTCTTCTTAGATGCTACACTGTCATGCCAAAATTAGGATGTGTGATCTTCCATTTCCTTTCTGATTTTAGTCTATAATGCTTATAAACTTCCCTGCAGCAAAATCTCTATTTTCCCCCATGTTATCTTTCTATAACCTAGCTAAAGTTTTAGTTCCTGTGTCATGTCATAATATCAGCAAATAAATGTAACTTTTTCAATCATTGATTGATGACTCTAGCAGTTGACTTAAAGCACACCACTGGGGCCTCCCTGTCAGAAGCTGTGTTCTGTAGCCTCATCTGAAGTCAGATGTCTCAGTCTCAAAGTATGGCTCTGCTTTTCCTTTTTTTTTTTTTTATGAACTTAGCTTGACTGGCATGGGTAAACTCCCAGACTCCTCAAAGTCAGCAGCAGTTCTGCCATGGATTTCAAATTGTCATATAAATCTTTGTCATGAGCATACAAAGCCCATAACAATCAAATGGAAAATTCAGAATATGGTGGCTGCCCATCCAACATTCTCAGACTTTCTGTTCCAGTAATGTATGCTGGTTTGATTCCATTCTGATATTGATCTTCAAAATGAAGGTAATTAGTGAAAACTGACAAGTGAGATGGAATCAGGGAGATCAGTCTAAATAGCCCCAAAATATAAGCAGAAAAGTCATTTAACCTATTTTCTCTAAGAAGTTGTCACTGTTTGCAGTTTAGACTGTTTACCTACTAGTATCTATTAACTTTAAATTAAGTGTTTTTCTAGTTTAGCAGATTGCCTTGAAGCCTGGTATGGGCTTTCTTCTAGTAAGCTTGATCTTTTATTAGCTGCAGCGCTTTGTGATATTCATTATACACTAATTTAAATTTACATTTTTAGATTTCAGAAGTACATTCGTATTAGCATACTTTTTTACTAGCAAATGTCAGAATAATTAACATAGAATATTTGATCACATTAATAGAAGTCATGTTTGGTCTTTTGAGGAAAAACTCATAAAAAATAAGCAGTGAAAAAATGGTAAAACATTACTCTCTGGATATATTCAAGACACTTTGGTTGATGTATCCTTTTATGTTGCTTTATGTTCATTTTAACAGAAAGGCATCCTTATCTGCCCTTTCATTTTAATGAACTTTTTTATTCTACCAGAATTGATAGTTTGAATCTAAAAGTGGTAACACTACATATAGTGTTCTAAAGTTAAAACCCTGGAATATTTCCTTGCTAATTTCATACCTTGTTTATTCCTGAAAAATTCTACTAAAGAATCTAATTTCTTCAACAAAGACCTAGAGGAATATACTGAACCAAATGTGCTTAGCATTTTTTACATAAGTCAGTGATTTTTTTTTTTTATGAAATATACACTTGTCTCTCTCCCAATACAGGCAGTTGCCTTTCATTTGGGAGATGAGCAGAATTTGTTCATCAGTAGTTACTGTTAGAATCCAAGAGGGAAAATGACAGCATCCTCACAGTTTCTCAGCAAGTGTTGGATAGGTACATAATCTAAGGTCAGATAAGGCAGGCAAAGGAAATCCTCAGTGTGATTGCTAAATCTGAGTTAAGTGTAAATGGTGGAGCAAAGAGCTTTTTAGAGGCAATTCACCTGATGAAGGTGCTGGTGGCTATAACCAGAGTGTACCCAGGATGGCAGTAGACTTACACAGGTGAGGCTATATGTTTGCCAAAAGGCTGTATAGTTATGTATGACGTCCCTGTCTCTAGGTGTTACTTAGGGACTGACAATGAAATGATTGCCAGAATACACATCTGTGCTCACCAAGCTCTGTGCAGGGTCTGGCAGGCTGATTCAAACTGCTGTGGCAGATGCTTGGGTAGGCTGCCAGCAAGTGCACTGAGGAGCACTTAAATGCTGCATCCCGGCTGCTCAGCTTTGGAGACAGTAACCTCTGGTAGCAGAGTGGGAGCAAGAAACCACAGGGGAAATAACATCAACTACCCAACTTATTTCAGCAGTGTAGGACTGCCTATTGCCTGACATTAATTAGTCTTGTTCCTGTATTTTTCAGAGTGCTAAATTTTCAAAGAAAACTATATGGGAAAAAAGTCCTTGAGTTTTTAATATAGGGATGTAATTTGGTTGACCTGATTTCTTACTCTTGTCTGTGTGAGGAACTACCACAGCAAGTGAGCAGTTCCAAGAGAGACTGTAAAGCAAATTAATGCATCTTAAAGATGTTCACTGGACTCGCTGGCACATAAGGCTTCAGCCAGCTACACTGATGGTCAGTAGCTCTGAGAGAAACCAGGGATGAAAGGACACCAGGACTATTTTCAGAAATTACTGCAGAAAGACTAGAATTAAAAGCACAAGATAGGCATTGGTATGTGCAGCAGCTATCTCTCTGCAGACTGGGGTGCTTAAGACTAAGTATGGATGGGTGGGAAATTAGTTTTCCCTTTGCTCCTGGATGAAAAATAAAAGGTTTCTAACCTTTTCTGTAGTAAGAAAGTTTGAATTTATTAAGCAAAATATTTCACAGAGTCCTTCTCTATGAAGGAAACAGATTATTCTCTTGTTAAATCAGCCCATGCTGGTCTGAAAGAATCCAATTCATTGCTGAATTTAAGGAATAATACAAAAGAGAAGTCACTCTGGAAATCTAGACCCTTCAACCAAGATGCCATGTAAACTTAATAAGGCACCCCTATGTTCTGTGAGAGAACTTTACTACAGATTGCAACCTTGTATTAGACTTTCTGAATTGAAAGGGCCTGCTAAAGCTAAAATAGATTTTTGCAACTAAACTATTTCTGATAATATTAGTTATAAGCACAAATGTCCAAAGAGACATTTTATGATTTGCCATTTCATCTGAAACATGATGATCAAAAGCATAACATCTGCAGCTAGCAGTTACTTTTGTCCATTCCCTCTCAGCTCTTAAAACTAACTAACTAACTAACTAACTAACTAACTAACTAACTAACTAACTAACTAACTAACTAATTAATTCGGCTAGATAAATAAATAAATAAAGCCAAAGCCCCCCACCCTGTTACCATAGGAAACGTAGCTGACAAAGAACATCTGATTTCACTTGAAACTGGAAAAAGACGGGAGGAATCATGTGATTATACATTGGAAGTTTGTATATTTGAACAGAGTGTAACAATATGAGACTTTGTTTACTTTGAAACATTACAGTTTCTTGATCTTATAAATCTAGGTTTTATAAGGGCTGAAAGATACCTCCACTCTGCACTGAGCCTAAAAATAGTCAGCTAGCTAGCTGGTTAACTAGTTAGTTAGCTAGCTGATGCCTATTGCATTTGTCACACTGCTGTGGAAGTACCTGTATGGCTTCAGTTCTAAACTGGAGAGTGGGTCAGCTTGGTGAAAACCTGTTTCCATTTTCTATTTCCTAACTCTCCTCATACTGAGCCAGATGGTGTGTTCTGGTTGTTAAATGACAGGTAGATAGGCATGCCTCTAAATTTTCCCTGGGTTTAAGTGCATTTTGAATTAAATTGTTTGTAACCAGGATAAGCAGACAATTGAAATTGGGAGTTTTCCATGTGTTTCACATTCCCATTCGGTATGATTCTCTTTTGAGTCTACTTTATTGGTCAGACCAGATGCATACTGTAGAATAGATTTTTGAAAGTAGCTTTGCAGCTAAAAGTACTTTACAAGACATGATTTAAGTTTCACAAGCTACAGTTTTTGCAACTGCTTTAAAAGAATACTCATTTTCATTATAAGGAATTATGAACACTTATCAGCAATAGTTTTTTCTAAATGGCATTAAATGGTCACTTTTTGATGAACAGCAGATTTACTCCAAAACGTGAAGAGTCTGGAGCTATTCCCTAAATTAAGTTGCATCTAGACAAACCTGTGGGTCAAAAATGTTGAGTGAAATTTTCCAAAACAGGCATTGTTTTTCACTAGTTCTTAAAAATAAATGTATTCCAACATGAATATTTTAATTGACCTATTATTTAAAAGAATAAAAGTTTCTAAAAACCTTTCATTAAATATTTTTATAGCATTTTCAGGTTTACTTCAAAATACATTTTTTATTTTTCATTTTATCCAACTTTTCCAAATATAATATCTCATTTCAATCAAAAGCAAAACAATTTTTATCTACCCCTATAACCAGTCCTATTTCTAATTGTAACTTTGGCAAAGGTCTCTGCATATATTTTCTTTCATTTTAAGAATAAATTATAAAAAAATAACTGAGATATTTATATATATTTATGGGGGAATCGATAAAACCACATAATTTTAGTTTTTACAGTTAGACTATTTTGTAAAGTCTTCATACTCTGGGGTTTTTTTCTAACATGTCATTAACTGCAACTACTTTACTCCAAAATGCATGGTCAGCTCATTAAAAAAGATAAACGGAAGAGGAATGATTCTTAATTTTGATAACATGAATGAGGCATCATAATGAAAGTGAAAATTTCTGTAAAAAGCAACTGGATCTATTAGACACTAGTCATTTATACACCAACTCGTATTCAGGATTGCATTGCTAACTGTGCCTTAGAAATAGATAATTATTATGCCAATCCAATTACTTCTTCCTCGAGAATGCAGTCAAAGCAGTACTGATACTAAGGCATTTCTTACAGAAGCATGTGTAATGGAGAAATACTTCACATTCTTATATATCCTGAGAGAAATTCATACAAGTAACAGGAGAAAGGTTGTATGCTCCCAAATTATTATTATTACCATTATAATTATCATTATCATCATCATCAGGGTCATTGTTCTCGTTGTTCAAATTTGACCAAGATCTAATGAATTTTAATCCTGTGCAAGAAACGAATCACATCGTTGTGTCTACTGTGTCATTACTGGACATTGTTGAAAAAGTGTACCAGCATTTATCAGAGTAGTTTATGTGTCCAATACATCGATTCAAATATAATTCAGACTGCTCCAAGATTTGGTAACCTTCATAACTGCAGTGATCAGAGGAGCCAACTGGAATCCGCATTTAATCCAAGTCGCTTGATTTTGCTTAACAGGATGAGTGGGATATATTGACCTTGAACCTTCAAATGATAGCTCAAGTATTTTCTATGAGTTGGCCAACATCATGCACTAATTGTAAAGGGGCAGAAGAGTTCAAAAAATTGTTTCCTCCCTTGTTTAAAATAATAGAGGTCAAAATTCTCCTAAACAACTTCTGGAGAGTTTCTTATCTCTACAAGTCTCCTGTCTGCCGTCAGTCAAAACATTTGTTTGCTTCTACTGGCAGATATCCAGGGGTAGGTGTGTGGTCTGAAAATCTGCTGGAGTGAAGATTCCAGCAACATAAACTGCCTGTTGTTTCCTTTCCCAGTAAGGGCTTGAAAAAGTGCAGCTTGGCTTGAAAAATTGTACTAGAAGTGTATTGCACAGAGTACAACTAGAGAATCAGAACATGCACAGAAGTGCCTCCCCTGCAGAGCCCTGGCCATGCTGAGAGGTGACCTTTCTCTTAGCATAAGATTGATGAAAAGCGTGTTGTACTCTAACCAGAAAACCAAATTGAAGAGGTCACACTAAGGGAAGAAGAGGAGATATTCATCTGTAATAGTTCAATATATAACATCTGTGCTAGGAGTACTCAGTGTAGCTCACAAGTTTGTACTGGGTTCCTGGAAAAAGGCTAATGTTCAATGACCTTAGCTGTACTTTAATCCCAAAAATGGTTGTGTCTACTCTATGCAACATTCTCAGAGACAGCTTGCATTCCCAAGCCTTGTTTGAGTATGAAATTTGTTTTCCTTTTTATTTTTTTGGTAGGTCTTTTTCATTCTGTTGCTGTTATACTTAAACCTCTTGTTATAAACATCATTCTCTGATATAAAGCACATGTTTAATTTTATATCATATTAGCAACTATATGTTACAACTTGAATAAATGTAATTCCCATTTAAATGATGTAACATCTTCAACAGCAGCATATTTTCCTACAATATTTTTACTACCACATAAAACTAAACTTTTCTATTAAAGATCTTATTAGAGGAATTCTCTCTAGCTACTTAAAAACTGTTAATTTCTTACCAGATTCATGACAGATCATAATTCAGATGAGTTCCTCAAAGTGACATTGGTGTTTCTGGTTCCAAAGATATGTAAATCAAAAACACACATTGATTAATAGCATCACTTACTTCAATATATACTTATTATTTTTCTGTGAGTGTTCTAGGAGAACCTGAAGCCAGGGTAGTATTCAATGAGCTGTTGCATGAACTGGGAGCAAACAACAAACCTTGCCTCTTAAAATCTAAGGCTATAAATCATAAATGAATTTAAATGTCTATGAAGATTTTCTATCTTCAGGAAAGCACTTAGGGAAATAATTTCAATTAAACCCATGTAAAAGTATATTCTTATTAAGGAATTATTTCTGTATTAAATCTCTGAAATAATAAACCTTAGATAAATTGGTAATTTTTCTCACACATCTGGAATAATTCCATTCATATTTTGCAGTGCTCTGTATCTCTGTAAAAGGTACATGCATTTAAGAAAGTTTCAGGTAAGGCATTAGTGTTATCATGTCTGCCATGTTTCTCATTGCCATGAAATCCCCTCACAATTCACAATGCAAACTTAAGTATAGGTCACCTCACTTACACTAACCTAATCAGCTAAATAATGTTGGAAAAGTACACATCTGACTCTTAATTTTATAAGCCACAAAGGGTTGTTTTTGTTGACATTTTACTGACTATTGACACACTATTTTTATTTTTTATGTTTTTTCTCATGAGTTAGGTTCATCACTTGATAAAGTGGATACTTTTCAATAAAGATTTAATTACTTTATATTAATTATTTTCCTGATATTATTCTACTGAAGAACTTCACAGCACATTTATATTTTTATGTGACTAAACATTTGCATTTAATAGCTTTTGAAAGGCAAGTTCACAGCTACTCTAATTAATAACAATGATATACTGTGGATTTTATAGCAAATTAACTGTCCAGCAACAAGGCTGAACAACAGTAACATAAAAGTTATGGTGTATGCTTCATTCCAAAACTAACTTAGAGAGAAAAAATAGATTGCAAATACAGAACATTAAATAATTCCCCATAAATTAAGCTTGCTCCCCCTTTACAAATTTATGTCAGAGTTATCTTTGTGAAAGCCAACATATGTATCATTTACAGAGTACAGAAACATGATGACAGAATAGTAGTGTTTGCTTGCTTGTTTCCTTTTTGAAAAATACTCATCATATTGTTTAGGTCATTGTTATACTTTAGTGAAACATATGCCTATAAACACCCATTGTTTTCAGTTTTCTCAGAAGAGTTTACAACAGTTTTCTCAGAAGAGCTTTGTAGTGCTTCTGCAAATTAATGTTGACAAAAAAAATCAGCACAACAGAATTAGCTTTTCTCAGTATTTTTGGTGTGTTCAGCAAAATTTGACTTCTAAATACCAGTCAGTGAAGAGTTACTTTTGCCTTCTGTATTCACAGCCTTTAAAAGTAGAAACTACTGAGCATATATATTCCTTCCTCCTACTCCTTTCCATCTTATTGTGAGAGCAAATGGAAGTGATGACTAAGGTCCTGACTAATGGGAAAAGCAGGGAAATCCCAGAACAAATCCCAGTTGCTGTAGGAAAGGTGAGGAGAAGACCTCAGTTACCTTGGGTGAACACAGAGCCTTTCCTCTTGACACCTTCATCAGAGAGATGGACTGAGCTGCGACATCCCAAGGGTGATAGGAAATTACAGTTTGAAAAAGCAATTGTTAAGCAATTGGTAGAAAGATGCAGACTATGATTACTTCACGCTTTGTATTTCAAATAGACTTGATCAAATATGTGTTTAGAATTTTTTGCTTTGGTTGCTGTAACAATGCAGAAGTCTGCTTTACATGACATAGCAAGGCATTTTTGCTATTCTAAATTGATGAAACTCCTCATTAAGTAATTTTATTATTACAGAACATTTGGCCAGTGCAACACTAGGAGAAACACAGCAGATTTAAGTCATAAAGCTTTCTTCATAATGTTTTAAACAGCTTTTGTTCCTTGAGGGCATGAGGAAAAGGTGTTGCATAAGCATGCAGTTTTGTTGCCAATAAAGATGAAATAAAATTAGTTAAAAACCTAGGGAATTCAGAATATTTTATGGAACACTTTTACTATTAAAATCAAAATACTACAGTAATAGCATTTCCATTGCTATTTATATTAATTGACTAACAGATTGTTTCCTATGGGTTCTTTAAAAGATTTATTCTTCCAAAATTCTTCCAAAGCAAAGAGGGAGGCAGACGGAATGTCCTATAATTTTATGCTGCTCTGTAGTTTAAAAACAGTCTGTTGACATAAACCTGGTAGAATTAACACCACCTCCAAATTTGCAGAGGCCCCGCTGAATTGCTCTAAATGTAAGTAAAGGTCATGGTGGACTAAGCAATATATGTGATTTGGTAACCTGCTCCAGATCAACCAAGCAGCCTATGAAAACATTCAGATATTGAGCCTGGCACAGTAGTTGTGCTTTTTACAAAGTCTGGTCTCCCTAGGGTCCCTCTGCAGTAGGTACAAAAAAGCACTCCTTCCAAGGACTAACCTCTACCACCCAAGATCCTGTTCTGAATCTTTTCATTTCTGAGTCTGACAAAGTCTGGGATAATACTAACTTGTTTCCACTGAAAACTGTCCTATAAGGTATTACTTGTCCATTTAATATTTAGATAGGAATTTAGAAAGGGCCATTTGAGCAGAAAAGAACATCTCTGCTCAGAATAGGTTCCTGTAAAGTGCTTCGGTCCCTCAAAAACTAATTTATATTAACCACTGAGTGTCCTTAGTGACTTCAGTTGTACTCCATGCATCACATTAAGTCATGCAGTTGTCTGCACCTTTGCTGCAGGGATTAAGAATCCAAGTTGGCTTTGCACAAAATAAAAAAGAGTAAAAAAATATCAAATATTTTTTAAAAATCAAATTAAATATGAAGTTTCTTTGTTATAGTTCCAAATTATAAGTGGATATTTCCTCCTGTTTTTATCTCTATCTGTCTCTCCTAACCATGCTTTGAGAATGGAATAGCAGAAACAGACAGTGCTGAGAGACAACTCAATTACAGCCTGGTAGGGAAGGTACAGATGTGGTAGAGCATGGAAGAACATGAGAATGTGTTGTGAGAATAACTTACTAGCAATGCTGGTACCACCACTGAAATACAATAGCCGTGACTGATCTTATAACTAAGGGTTAGCAAAGGTGAGTGAAATAAACAAATGAGAAAAGAAAAAAGTGTTCTACTCTGCTGGAGTTTATGAGCACATAACTCAAAGGTCTTAATTCATTGTAGATCAACTCTATGAAAATGTCATACTTTTTGTTTTGATGAAATTCTTAACTGTTTCAACTCAATTTTTAGTTTTCAAAGTGCTTTTTACTTGCAAAATGTTTTCATGAAGGGTATCTGAACAACATCTTGATTTCCAGCAGCTTTTTCTGCAAACATATTTATCTGAAAATTGATATGTTTCTTTGAGTGAGTTAGTGAGGTTTTGTTGCGGTTTTTTTGCTGAATTACAGTAAGTCTATTTTTGCTTAAAAGATCTGTGTATCTTAAGTGAATATTCTTTCAAAGTTATCTCTTTGTGGGTTGTGTAATGAACTGTGAGAAATAAGTTCAACTTCAAGTAAAGTATCATAGCTGCATAAATTTTACACATACATATTTTAAATCATCCAAGTACTCATACATGAGTGTTAGTCTAGAAAATAAAATGTTTCCTTGACCAAGAACATAGTTTAGAAAAGAAGTCAGGTCTTGTATAATAAAAGGTGCCTGAAAGCCATCTACTGAAAAATACATTAACTAAGAATTAATTTTCAACAATAATTTGACCTTTAAGAGTATTTCTTCTTAAAAGAGTATCATTGTGCTGAAAAAGCAAAAACACAAAAACACAAACAGAATAAAAAACAGTGTGGTACACAGAGGCATTCTCAGATGAATACCTGGTGAAGAAGTAGACGTGGTCGGAATTTTTCTGTGCATCAAGGTTACCCATTTAACTGGTGTCTCTTTTACTAGCTCAGAGCATACATTTTTCCACCCTAGAAGATTTTACACATCAATGGCAGTAACACATTCTGTAATTATCCTTCATCCTATGTCTTAGTCACAATGTGTAACCCTGCAGTTTTTCATCATTGGAAACAGGGCAGGAATGTAAAATACTTCATATAAATTTTACACATAACTGCTTTTTTCC
Organism: Pithys albifrons albifrons; assembly: GCF_047495875.1. Lineage (NCBI taxonomy): Eukaryota > Metazoa > Chordata > Aves > Passeriformes > Thamnophilidae > Pithys > Pithys albifrons. The sequence continues at coordinate 78,437,111 of NC_092460.1, forward strand.
CCCAGAATTCTTAGAATAAGTAGGAGTTTGTTTTAATCAAGGGAATTTCTTCTTAGACATGGAATGGGAGAATTCATTAATATTGTTATTAATTATTGTTTGAGAGGAAGCATAAGCAACAAAATTAAGCATTTCAGAATTGTTCGGAATTTTTTTTCAAACTAGAGACTTTGGATTCAGTGGGTTAATAGACAAAATACAGAATTCACCACTGAAAATTTAGACAAGAAATTTCAAGCAATTACTAACAAATAAGGTTTTTAGTAATTCTTATCAAAGTGCCTCTAATGATTTTGATGCGCTTGTTAGCTAGTCTAAGTGCACAGAGTGTATACAACCAAACTCAGTGATAACAGATAGACATTTAATAATATTTCATAAAAGATATTTTCTACATGCCACTTAGAACTGTAACTGATACAGCAAATCAATGAAAATATAGTGCCAATTTCATCACCTATAAAATTATGGTCTTTTCAGAAATATATGATGATACAAATATCACATCATTTAATTTTATCTTCCACATATAGTCTCTTCTCTTTTATTTCTCTGTAAAGCATGATCACCTTCTTGTAGAAATATTTTATAGCAGTTCAAGGTTTCACAACAGCTGTTCAATAGAAGCTCTTTTACTACCCATTCTTTGCAGACAACATACAGGCTTGTCTGCAAAACTATTCTTGAGAGCAATACGGGTCCATTGCAAAACATAATTGCCAGAGGGGAACAAGACCAGAATTGGTCTTCTGGGGCAGTTTCATGTGGGATAACTGCAGGTGTTCCATGATCACTACTTTGCTTGTTTCCTCTTTTCAGTACTCTGTCAAACTTCCAAGTTACGTACACATGTAAATGTTTCCCATTGGGAGCATTAGTGACCTTGGAGGTGGATGGGCAGGGTCTCCCAGCCACCACTGGGACTAAGGTATTCAAAGCCAGGAGAAGGTAAGTGAGCAATGAAGTGCCTTTTCATATCTGATGCATTCTAACACTAGGACAGAATTCTAACATTGGCGTAATTTGAAGTATGTGCTGAGCTCTTTTCATCATTTAAACTCTTCCCATTCGTTAGATCTACTAGCAAAGGCTCTACAAAAGTGAGCCTACCAAGTATACCAGAAGTTTTGTTTTCAAGAGCTTCAGCATAACCTTTTTCTGAAACAAGTTGTGGCCCCCAAGCAGTGCTTCTCCAGCTTGCTAGTGACAGTTCCTTCTCTGATGGAAAAGGCTCTATAATACAGGGGCAGAGAATAAAAGATTCAGCAAAGTATCATTTTTTCAGGTAGTTTCAGTCTGCTTTATCTGAAACCATAGAAAGAAAGGTTCATTTTCACAAGGCAAGCACTATAAGCAGAGGCAGTAGATAAAACTGTCCCATAACAGAAGACCCTACCATTTAGCAAGAACCTGAGGATGACACTGTGCTGTGTGCCAACACCATTCTTGTCTCAGCAAATTGAAAAAGGCATAAAGGAATGTAATGGTTTTCAGGATACCTCCTTTCTACTGCTATAGCTCACTAAGGTAGCAGCTGCTAGAGGTTAACTTTGCACTGGCAGCACTTCGCACTTCACCTTGCCTGGCCCTCTTGGCACCCCTGAATGAAAGGAAGAAAGAAAACAATGACATGCATAAAGTTTGAAACAGGTCACAAAAACCAGAAGGCAAGTAGTTCTTAAAGGTGTCCTAATCCATTCCTTTGAGATATCTGATGAGAATGAAAGAAAAATGCCATTAAAATTCATCTGCAAACTGAAGAGGTTTTAAAAAACAAGTATTAAGATACAGTGGCTTTGAGAAACTAAATTAAATAATGCTTCAGCATAAGCACCACATATCTCATAGGCTTGGGGAGTGATAGAGAACCTGAGCACAAGAAATTATTTAAATTACCCAAACATTTAAGTATAGCAAATATTTTTCCTAAATATTATCATTTCAATAAGTTAATATTTTATAAGTATCAATATTTTTAAAATATCAATGTCATGTGATTTCTATTTGCTGGAATACATTCAATTATCCAATACTTTGAGTTCAGTATTGAGTAGAGGTAATGTTTTCCTTGCAATGTTGGCAGCAGGTGTTAATAAATACCAATTCATCCTCCTCAGTTTTACAATATTTGAATAGTTATGTAGAAGGTGCATGTGTCTCTGGTTAGTACCACACTTTATCCCACCTTTGAGTAAGACATTTTAGCATAAGACTGCAGCAAAGAAGTGCACACTTGTACCTGTTCTGTTAATAGCAACAGAAAGTAAGGCTGTTATTCAGAGATCCTTTAACAATTTATAAATTCGCTTGAAAAGGAAATAAACCAAGAAAGTGGCTCAAGAGCAATAAGCCCTGCCCTTCTTCATTACCAAAATATTCCAAATACTAATGCACTCTATGGGAAGGGCCTTGATGCACCTCTTGAAGTTCAATAACAAAAGTTTTAGAGTTTCTTAAGCTTCAAAACTAATCTGCATGAAAAACAAAGTGTGCTTATGAACTAATGAAATATAGAAAAGGGTGTGCAATTAAAAAGAGTGCCTTAAAAAGCACTTACAGAGGAACCATATTCCACTCCCATTTTTAACTCTGCAACCCATGTTAGCATCAGCAAATGAGAAGCGTATGAGTCTGACGAGAGTACAATTTGTCATGCTAGCTAAGCACCAGATTGACTGTTCCTGAGAGATCTTCCTTTACATAAGTTCTTATTAAGGAGAGAGCAAGGATTATTTCTGAAAAAGCATATCACAGCTATCAAGGAGTATTTCGTCAGTACTATTTTGAACAGCACATACTCCAACAAACAGTAATGGACTCCTGTCTTCTTCAGATGTCCCTTTATTCTACATTTTCCCTACAATTGATGCTGTTTTTAATTAATGCATTAATTTATATCAATAATTAGATGGGTGTCCAGCAGGTCTGTAATACCCTTCTGAATCCCTGTTTCATGGTGACCTTTCATTTCCTTTCTGTTTAGTCAAAAATCTGGTATTTGTTGCCATTCAGCATTTTTGTCAATGGATTTTCAAAAACATAGTGTGCAGTGCATTCTGCTTTGTCTTTATTATGCAACCATCAACTCCATGAAAAGTGTGTAGCTATGCCAGTATGAATCAGATGCATTGGCTTTTAATTTTATCAAGTAAATAGGAACCAGTTGACCTTTTCTGTGCCATATTTCTATCTCCTTTATTTATCTAAGAGCTTTCTCCATAGCTTTTAATTGCAATTGCACTCTGTTTTTACAGACCACAGAATTTTCCTTCATAATTTATAGTGTTACTGCACAAATAAATGAACTCCACAATATCTCTATATTTCATTGGGAATGCATTCCTTATTTTAGTGAAGAAAATGGAATGCACTGTACATATCCAAAAAAGAAGGTATTTTAAGAAATATTTTGCCAGAAAATATTGTCCCTTTTTGATGCTTTGAGTGTTTATGAATGCAATTTATTTTACTGGAAGGAAAACCTGTTCCAAAACATTGAAGGCATGTTAGGAAATAAAAAAAAGCATGTGCCCTGACCAATGGATTACTTTTTTCCCTGGGAATGCTAATGCATACAGATATATATTTGCCATGGTAACCAGACCCTTTTAAATTTCATGTACAGGCTTTTCTTCTCTTTGTTTCTGAGTGTTTGAAAATATAATGAACCACTAGGTTCACAGATTCTGAACTTTTTAATGAAGGGCTTCTAAAAATGATTCCTGCAGTTTAGAATTGTCACAACCTGAAACTTCTCAAAAAAGAAAAATGTCTGGAAGCAAATAGTCTGAAACTACTCATTGATACCAGATTTTAAATGAGAAAGCCTGGGTGCAATAGAAAGTCAAGATTCATATGAGTATTTTATCTCTGCTTATAATGGCATCAGTCTTGTGCAGGTGTAACTGATGATGAGCAGGCAAGGAGTTGGTATTGTAACAAAGTCCATTTAAATAGTGTGTGGCAGTTTTGATTCCATGTGAAGCAAATTCTCTGAAATGTCCTTAAGATGCTCATGACCAAAAACTTGGTGAGTTCTTTCAAATATGTAAATTTAAAAAGATAGTACAATATGAAATATTTCCCATTGCCTCTAATGTAACCTGTATCTCTTAGGAAAAATTGAGATTTCACTCTCTCATACAGAAATATTGAGAAGTTTTATTTTTGGATACTTGAAAAAAACCAGCAGCACTTTAAACAGGATTTTTGTGAGAGCATAATCATTAATTTGCTATCCACTTTTTGTTGAACTATCAGTGCAATACACGGCTTTTGTGAACAGAGACCGAGCATCCCCTCAGCTCTATTTTCTAAAAATAAACCTTGTCTGTTAAGTGGGCTCATTTAAAAATCATTACAACTCCTACATGTTAGCTTTGAAACTGTGACTGTGATCGGACCATGCCTGAAACACAGCTGACATTTCCAGTGCTGTTGAAATAAATGCACTCCACTTACACATAGCATGTATCTATGCTGACTTCGTGGCTAGACATATTTGTATTTATTTCTCTAAGAGTTTCCGTAAATAATCCATAATTAAACTGTCTTTTGAAAACATCTACATATATAAGAGATTCAGCAACTAGAGTACCTATTAAAAACCCCAAAACAGGAAAACAGTGATTTCAGACATTTGCTACTGGCGTTTAAAAACCTACAAAGACCTCAGGCTATGGATGATTTTTTTGCGGAAGATAACAGGCCTGGGAATATACTTATGAAAATATATATGTGCATCCTCTTTTTTTTGTAAAGAGTATATTCCTCCGTTCTACCCCAAAGGTGACAGACAATAAAAGCAGTGATATTACATTTCTTCAAATATTTACTTATCACATAGGTTCAGAAAACACTTTATAAAATGGTGTAAGCATCTAACTCCTACTACCCTTCTATTCCACATGCACATATATTCTTCTGTTTCATGAAGCTCACCTCATCACATACTACTTTATCAGGATTCTTTTTCTGTGTAGGCTTCATTGATTGTCTGCTCTATTTTCTATTACTTTAATCTTTTTCTGTTTTCCCTCAGTGCTGTTGCTAAATCTTTGCCTCTCAGTTCTTCCAGTTTTTCATTTCCAAGTCACAGCTGTCTAGGTCAGTCTGCAATAGGCATCAGCATCCTTTGGCTTCCTTTAATTATTGTGATGAAAGTAGGCTAGAAATCTCTGGACCAAATTAAGCAGTGTTTCAAATGATAAAGTGAGACCTGAATCTGTGGATTTAGATCAATGCAATACCTCTGGAATCATATGTCTTTTACAGTGGTGTATGAAAGTACTGACTCAGATTTGTCATTAATAAATATAGCTCACAGCTTTGTTCTTGCTTGGGATTATATAATGTAGCCCAGAGAAAAGGAATCATAAGATAGGCAGTTACATTCCTCCCTCCACTGCAAGCTCCTTACCAGTTGCACATTACAGAAATGAGAAAACTTCTTGGTTTTTACCACTGTAAATGTGATCTAGGTTGAATTTATAATTCCCACATTTTTAAATTTCCCTTCAGTATTTGAGGGTTTTTTCCTCTAAATTTAGAAGGGTATTTTGTTTCTAGCAGTATTTAAAGTGTTCATATGGGAGTTAGAATGGATAACAAGTTTAGGGAGTGCATCTGTAAAATTCTCCTTAAGTGATTCCACTGGACCAAAGAGAGTAACTGCATAGAAAGGCACTTCCAACAGAAACAAAACAATTTCAGCTTCATAATTTCAGCTCTGCTTTAAATGTCAAGAATTTGCTGTTCTCATGTAGAGCAAGGATATAAAAAGTGCCTGATCAAGACTTAGTATTTAATTTCAGTTATGATTTACAATTCTAGTAGCAAGGGAGATTAAATTATTCCTCTGCATTAGTTGCCTTATTTTCTGGATGTTGGGAGTTCTTATCTTGCATCCTAGGGAAATAAAGCCATATTTTGAGCCTGTTTTTATGAAAGTCATTAGGCAATTTGCTTTTTAACTTCTCTGCATATGGCAAAACACCAACCAGAACACTGGCCAAGGATTGGATCTTGAAATAAAAAAAGAGAGCAAAAATAAACTGTTTGCATTGGGTAAAAAGGACAATATATAATGCAAGTAAGAAAAGTTTGCAGAGAATCAGGCTTTGACAATAATTTTATACAAATAGTATAGAAGGTTCATCTGTACAAAAGTTATTTTCCTAACATTGCCAGATCTGAAGCACAAGCTCCTTCAAAAGTTATACTTTACAGGGAAACTTACTGAGATAAAGACATCATTGAGCTTCTAAGGAAATTATTAAAAATTTACCTGGCACTTTTTGCTTTTTGTTTTTCCTTTAACATGACGAGTTTTATCTTGAAAATCAACTATTACACTAAAGTATTGTGGTATTTGGCAAGCCTAAAATGTTTCCTGCTACTGGTTGTTTCAATAACATTTTGCAACGGACTCTCAATAAACAGTGTGATGCCTAGAAGTTCAGAATTCTGCAAGTACCTTAAATTTGCACAAAACAGTTGCTACACCCATTTCCACCTCCATGCCCCTGCCTCCAGTGGGCTTGCTGTAGTATTTGGGTGATCATAGACTATTGCGAAGCAATTTGGTTCAAACTAACTTAGGAAATTAAATTTTTGAGCCTGAGTCCATTCTCTTGAGGCAGCTCAATGTGTTTCACCTCAAAGTGCCTGGGGAACTACAGCCCCAGGCAGGAGCATCACTCATGTAGGAAGCTTTGGTGCCAGAAGGGTAGTTGCTTGGAGGGACTGGAACACATTTGGTATCAGAGAAACCTGGCAATAGATGTAAAGAGGAGTATTCCAGTAAGTTGATTGTGAATTCAAGGATGTTACATCAGGTCCTCAGCTTGAGCTAATGTTGCCTGTTCATCCTAAACTGATTTTTTTTTGAACCATCTGAGTTCCTCTGCATTAAGGTCCCCAGCTCTGTAAGGGTTTATAAGCTTTTGACAAAGACTGGACCCAAGCTTGCTGGCAAGTTCACACTGCACTGCTCAGTCTGGTAAGAGGCCCCTAACAAAGCACCAGAGTCATCTCCAGCATGCATCCAAGTGGATCTGCTTGAACCAAATTGTACCTGGTTGGGCTTACAGGCTGTCTGGCCCATGCTGGAGTAGACTGGAGGTGTCTGTAGTATTTTATATCTTCCCTGGCTGGGTCACTCAGTGAGACTAATGTATCAACAACTGCAAAGAACTGCATTTGCATGAATAATCCTGCCAGAACTGAACTGGCCTCCCCCAGCGTCACTGCATCTGGCACAATTAACCTGTCAACTAAATAAACTGTCCGTGGATAACTGAGCACTGGCCGTGCGCAGTAGAAAATGAACATACATAGCACACTGTTCCATGGTGGTAGTGTAAGGACAAGTGATGATTAACAGGTAGGTCTTCTGTCACTGTAATTTACAAATATACTTTGTTAACATTGAATGCAATCATAACCAAAAGGAGTGGCAGAAACTGTTTCCCTAGACTTAAGTTATAGTGGAAGGTAGCTAACCAGCTGTGTAACAGGGTAGGAAAATTCAAACTAAAGTTGTGTTTATTACAGACATGGTACAGTTAAATATATAACTGCAATGTCATTTGCAAGTGACAAAATCATCTCTTTCTGAGGAGGAGTCCTGTACCATATGCCTTGCAAAACCTGGTGGAAAAGCAGCTTAGTTCACTGGAAACCATAGTCCATTTCCTCCCCTGAATATCTGTGAATGGGGCTAAGCAAACTCTGTTTTAAGGGGGACAACAGAGAAAGGCTTATCAGAACCATTTTTGGCTCGGACTGGAAAATACTGGATTTCTAGAGCAGAAGAGTTATTTGCAAAGTGCTGAGTGGAGAGGAGCTAACCAAACAGGGCTGGTCCCAAGAGTGCCTGCAGGTGGCTTTGCAGCTAGAATTTAAAAAAAAAAATCTGATGACAAACACACATGAGGGTCTATTTAGGTATGAATAGAAAATCACATGCTGTGTTTCAAAGAATAATGAGCTAAGTAAGGCAGGGGGTAAATGGTGTTGTCTGTTATCCAGATGACATACTAATAACTGGGAAGATTTCAGATGAACATTTACAAAGCCTAGAGGAGGCCTGAAAGATATTATGAAGATGTGATTCTAAAGCTAACAAAGATTAGTGTGCTAATATTTATTGGATTTTTTTTTTCTTCTCCCACATCCCCAAGCCAGGTAAGGTAGCATATGGACTGAAAATTAAGGCTACATATCTTCCAAAAATTAAAATCCAGTACACATAGAATATAAACAGGGTCTTTAAGATATCTCCAGGGCTCAGCTTTAAGGACATGAGATGAGCTGCATATTGGATGCTGTGGGGCCTTAGAGGGAAGAGTCTGTTAGATCGGCAAAGCATTGTACACTCTAGAATGCCTCGTAAGATTTTATTTTTTAAAATAGGGTTTGTTAATTTTTGCTTCTTAAGAGGGAGAGATGCTTCAGGTGCTAGATGTCCAAGGTACACCTCAAAATATTCTGCTGCATAGACAGGACTCTGGAATATTCCAAATGTAAAAACTTTAATTGGTTTGATAGCTACTCTTAAGAAAAAAAGTGAAATGTCTGTGGGCAGACAAAATGGTTTTTGTGGAAGAGAAAAAGAAATTGAATAGTTCAATTGACACACTATCAATAACAATACTATGTGATTCCTCTCTTCCAGGAACTCAGCCACAGCTTTAGATACATATAAATCTAGGATTTAAAACATGTAAGATTCCTTTCCAAAATGTTACCAAAAAGTGGGAAAAATTACTAAAAAAAAGAAGAAAAGAACTCAGACTACAAATTATTAAATTTCACACAAAAAAATATTTTTTCATCTCACAACAAAAATCACAAAGGGTTGGTAAAAATACTTCAAAGGTGCACATTTCCCATCCGGTGACAGTGAAAAGCCTGGATCTTACCAGATCATTTTAGAGACTGTCAGAGAGATATGCTAATCTGGAATTTCTGTTCCAGCTGACATTTGTTCAAGGAAGGGATTCATAGACAAAGAAATGCTTCGCTTACTAAATGACCTCTTTATTACAGTTAAAAATACTGCCCTATAAATAGGAAAAGCCCCTGTACCAGTTAAGAAAATGACTTTTACATGCTCTGACTAACTTCATCACGTAACAAAAGGGAAACTTTATTCTTTCTAATTCAGAAGATTGAATTAAGCTTGGAAAATGCTAGCTGAGGACTAAATGTAATAATACCAATATATATCTATGAAAATTATGCAAAATAGCCTTAAATGGGAATTAAAAATTAAGGAAGAAGTCAATTTAGGAAGCAGAGGTAGAAATCAATACATAAAAGAGGCAAGGAGAAGATTCTGACCAGCCATCAGAAGATTGCACAGAATTAACAAACAACATCATGTCACCTGTGACAGAAACTGAACACTGATTCTTCAAGGAAACGCTATGCAAAAGTGGCCAGGCAGTGGCGACATGATCTCTCAGTGCCCCAAAGTTGAGGTCTGTGATAACAGCCTTAACTATTTACACTTGAAAAATGTTTGGAGAGGTGTTTTATTCTTATAATTTCAGGGAAAGGTCTCTGATTTTATTCTGGATGAATTTCAGACATTCTCCTAACAAAATGCAGTAAAGGTCCAGCCTTGAATGAGTTACCAAAGCAATTTGAGTGGACATGTAATTAAGGTCAGAGGAAAAGTAGCTGGAGAATCCCACAAGGTGGCAGCCCAAATTTCTCATTAGCACCAAGGTTTCTCTGCCACCTGGGGCTCAAAAGACTTATCCAAACTTGTTGTTCTACATTCAATTTCCTAAAATCAAAAAGCAGACAAGGCCACTTGAAAAAGGTCAGTGCACCATGCAAATGTATGTTTCACAGCTTTAATTCCATAGTGAAACAATGGAAGGGTGGGGCGAATAGGTTTAGATATAGGAAATGTGTGTATAGAGTTCAGTGGTATATTAGGGAAACAAAGAAGGTAACAAAGATGAAAAAGGCCAGCTGTACCAGATATCATCTCAGTTACATGTCATAAACCTGGAAGTAAATTGAAATATCAGAGGTGTCATTGACTGGAGAAAGAGAAGATAATACCAGATAGAAAACAAAAAGCTGAATACAATGGAGTGAAAACAATTCCTCTAGGTGAAATCCTAATAAAAACCCTGAGAATCTTCAATTCTATTTGTCTGCCATACGGCTCTAATCACAGACTTTCATTAGATCAGCAATATATTTTGATTGGTTTTGTATTGAAGTTATTTACAGAATTTACAAGGAAGGCTTTACAGTGGATTTTTTTTAATATTGTGATATGGCTACTAGTTCCATGGATTTGCCTATTTCCTTTTCTTAGAATAGGGCATTTTAAGTGCATATATGACTGAGAAGTTTTCAGTTTCAGCCATGAGCTAAGCTTATGTTGTTCCTCACTGTTTTTTATCCCTTTCTTGGCAATGTTTTTCAGATGAAAAATAATGTCCTGTTCACTATCTGCCTTTAGTAAGGAGTGCTGGAACTTTTGATTTCATATCCCCACACATGGCAAAAACATAACACAAAGCTAGATGCTTCATGTTGCAGGTCTGATGGTAGAATCACAAACACATTTTACTCCAAATTAAAAAAAAAATCTTTAAACCATTCTTGACACACATCATATTCAAGTCAGCCGTGGGGAGATACAGCCACAGAAAGAAGCTGTAACATCACCTTTCTTGCTGAGACTGTTTTATGCAGCATAAAAGGAAATTACCTGCAGCTGAGATTATGGAAGGAACCAGAATCCTCCATTCACAACTTCATGCCTTCTAACATGAAGGTTGGCTGAACAATCTATTCTCTCCATGTAAGAAATTGCACTCCCTCCGTACCAAAAGAAAATGGGCAGGGTGGAGCAGGTAAAAATACATTACACATCCTTGCATTCACCCCTGTGAACATCAGCTGTTGTCTGCAAGAACAATTTTCAGAAAGAAGTGCCTGTGTGTAATTCAACAGTAATTGTTCTTTTTTTTCATAGAAATAGTTCCTGGTTCAAGCACGCAGGCAGACATATGTATCCCCTTCACAGAGAAAACATGCTCTCAGTGGTACTCAGGTAGGCAGGCAACCAGGCATGAAACTGAAAACAGTCAGGCTCAGAGAAAGCAAGTGCAGGCATATGCAGCCTTGAGTGAGTTACTGGGGAAAAAAAAGATAAAGAAGTTGAGGGGCATAGGTCAGATCTCAGATCAGCTCCTACTATTTTTTTCTTCTTTCTTTTTGGTGTTCTCAGAATGCTTCCAGCAAAATCAGAAAGATAATTGAGTCATCCCGGCACCAACAGCATTTCCCATGACCAGAGGAAGGAGTCACAGCCTCATTGTATAACACTGTGCAGACTGTGACCCCTGCCCCTCAAACGTGTGCACACACAGATGGACTACAAGGCTTGCCGGTGCAGGCTGGAGTAGCACTGGGTATCGACCTGGATCTCTGCTGAACTGAGATACCTCACAAAGGCAGCTGAATGACTCTTTCATCTGAGGATTCATCAAAATGAACAGTAGGGCATTCTTCTTTGAATAGAGAGCAGGCAGGGGATGATGGGAGCATCTGGATGAAGGGGACTAGAATGGCCCAGAAGAAAGTAATGGCAGAGACAGGGATGAGTGCACTGCCAGCCTGGGGTCCACTCAGCCTGGAGCAGCAAGCAGTTTTATACCTCCTGAGTCTTAGAGATCCATGACCAGGAATGGCTTTTGGAGGAGAGTGGGAAGAGGGTGAACCATTGATTTTGGCACCCTTCATGTCACAGGGTAGTAGAGATGCCAAATATTTTCATAATGCCTTTTTCCTCAAGCAACTATGTCTGTTGAAAGAAATTACAGAAGTACCAGTACAGACATTTTGGGCAGCCTTTCATATATCTGAGGTTTGAAGTGCAAAAAAGGAATAAGAAATACCTACTCATGGAGAGAAAAGCACAGTATCATAAAAATGAAAACAGGTCTGCCAAATGAGCTTATTCATCAGCAAATTACATGTTTGACTGGACGTCATGAGAGCCTAGTACTCCTCAGATTGACAGTTTTAGTGTCCATGTTTTTCTTTCAAATATCTGCCTTCACATAAAGTTAGTTCAGTTTATCAATCAAAAGAAAATATTTATTTCTGGCAGACATGCAAACACATTTTGGGATTTGAAAACCTAGCTTAAATCTCTTTGATTCATATTACATATATATTATATTACTGTCTCTCTCTTTCCTTTGCTTCTATCTTCATACTGCATGTTTCTTATTTGCACAGAATTTGGGTGTCCCTCTGGTTTTCTGAAACAGGAAGGACAATAACTATAGCTCTTCTTTTCCTCCCAAGCCCAGAGATGAAAGTGCTTGTTTCTGTTTATTTTCATGTGTTTGTACGTATTTATGTGATAAGGGCAAATGCATGTCTCATGCAAGTGTAAACAAATTATTGAGAGAAAATAAGCTAATGTTATCTCTTGTTCTGAAAGCTTTTAGTGTAATGCAGATATTCTTATCTTATATAGAAGAGGACATGATAATGTCCATTATCCTCTGCAAGTTTTGTTGCTTGCACACATCAGCCTGTGTTCCATTGTTTCAGAGCACCATCAATGTTATCAGAGGTAGTGGTTCGCACAGGGCACACAATTTCTCAGAAGGCATATTTTGAAATTTAGAATTTATTCAAATGACCTGATGAGAATTAATGGGAAGCTACAACAGAGAACTGAGACACGAGGCAGCAGTTTATGGAACCGAGGGAAAAAAAAAAAACAGAGCCATGCTCCCTCCAAACCTGAGGCCAAACTGGGAAGTGTGAGCTCATAGTCAAGGTTGGAGAACATTTCTGTGGGTTCATTTGTGATCATCTGATCAGTAGGTGAGAGTTTATAGCATCTGTGCTACTTAGCGAGAGCTAATTTAGAGTGGAGCCTATAATGGTCTTTTGTTGTGATGAATGATTATCATCAACTGAGGTGTTGAAAACCTTTACTGCCATCCAGTTAAGGCAGGATTCTGAGACACTGAAAACAGCCCTGGCTGTTCTCCTGTCTTCCAGGACTAATTTCTCTGTGCATTAAATTGGAAAAAAAAAATCTATTTCAGTTCTTCCAGACTTTCTCTTCTTTCAAAACCCAGAGATTGCCTGTAAGGCCACCTCATGTGAGTGTGTTGACCTCTGAGCTTTGTTCTCAGGGGCGGGAAAGCAACAAAGAGACAAGCAGTTCAGAAGTATTTGGCAAGCTGTTATTTAGCCAACAGTTTTAGTAATTCTGAATGAGTCTGAAAAGACTCCAGACCACTCTTCTATAGCAGATTTCTGGTCTATTTTTTGTTCATCTTAACCCTTTCCATGAACACTGACAGTAATACCAGTTCAGGACAAAACTGAGCAGAGCAGGAAGTGTCAGCAGAGAGTCTACTTGCCATCAGCTGCTGTAATGTGTTTGTATCTCAGATGCAAACACATCTCTTACTTTAGAGCAGATGAAAACCGGGAGCCCACAGGCACTTCAGTGTCAATGGGAGGCCCACTGCTGCAGAAAGGCATGAGTCCAGGCAGGACAATTCACTGGATGCTGATAATCTCAGTCCCTGTTACACTGAGTTTGGGGCTGTGCTGGTTTAAAGGTGAGCCAGCAGGGGAAATGAACTCACCACGAGAGAGATTATAAGTCAGACCTAAAATTTAATAATAAAATTACAATAGCAACACTGACACACAAGGGAAATTGCTTTCAACTCACAAAACCCCAGCAGTATAACCCAGTGTCCTGGGGCACAAACCCAAGGGGGTTTGTTTGCCCTTGTGCTGAGACTCCTGTGGTTCCCCCAAGTCCAGAGCAAAAGGAAAAGAAAAACCTGTTGGTGCAGGCGAAGGCTGTGGTCTGGGCGAGAGTGGTGATCTCCTGCTGTCAAGGTCCTGCTGCTGCTCTGGATCCGACGAGAGGTTCCCGAGGTCTTCTTACCCACCCCTTATGTACCCTCAGGGAGCTCTCAGTCCCTCCCCCTGGGCGGGGACTCACACAATGGGTGATTAACTCTGGGAGCCAGGGGGTGTTGAGCTGTTGATGGCCCATTAGCAGCTCCGCCCCCCTCAGGCTGGGTGTGAAGTGATAATGGCTCCCTGGGCAGCTGCTGCTAATGGCCCATTGACCTTGGGGAATGAATAGAAGTGGTAGAATACACAGCTTTGATCACCCCCACACAGGGTTAGCTGGTCCCTCCTGCTGAACTAGGACAGGGGCTCACCATTGCATTGGGTTTACATGGCAAGATTTTCATGGGTTGGGGGACAGCTTCAGGGTGGCTTCTGTGGGAGGACAACAGAAGCCACTCCCACATCCAACAGAGCCTCTTTCTCCCAGCTCTACAACAGACCCTCTGTTGCCCAAAGCTGAGCCCATCAGTGATGCTAGTGATGTATTTCAAAAAGAGTGAAAAATGCTCTGCAGCAGCTATGAGAGACAGGAGTCAGAAAAATGTGAGAGAAGCAGCCCTGCAGGCACCCAGGTCAGTGAAGAAGGAGAGGGAGGAGGTTCTCCAGGCATCTGAGCAGCCTGTGGTGCAGAGCATGTTGAGGCAGCTATGTCCCTGCAGCCCACGATGGTCCACAGGGGCACAGAGACCCATCTACAACCCATGGAGAACCCCACAGCAGAGAAGATGGAGATGCTCTGAAGGAAGCTGCAGCTTATGTAGAGCCTATGCAGGAGCAGCCTCCTGGCAGCAGTTGTGGCTCATGGGGGTCCCACACTGGAACAATCTGTTCCTGAAGGACTCTACCCCCACGGAAAAAACCCATGCTGGAACAGGTCTTGAAGAACTGCAGCCCGTAGAAGGGACTCCATGCTGGAACAGAGAAGGAGTGTGGGAAGGAAGGAGAGACAGAGACAAAGCATTATGAACTCACCACAACCATTCCCCCAGTCTTCCTGCACCCCTCGAGGTAAGGGAAGCAGAAGAGTTGGGAGTCTGTCTCCCTGCCCTATCTTGACCTATCAGCTTTTTCATCATCATTTCATCTGTTGAGAAGAGGGAACAATAGAGCAGTCTGGTGGGCATCTGGCAGTCAGTCAGGGTTAAGCCACCACATTCCCAGTATTCTGTGTTGCCTGTATTGCCAGTATTCAAGTGATGCCTGGAGCTGTTCCAGACAAGTCAGTTGAGATGTTACTGGCCCAGCACTGTATAAGTACAACTGTATTTTATCCATACCCAAAGTGGCATTAGACACAGAATTTAGCTATATTCAGGTGACACTGGACCCAGGCAAATCCAGTTGGATCTTACACAGCCTGCATACACAAACTTGGCTGTCTTTTAATACCTTGCACAAATCCTAACTCATTACAAAAAATGAAGGTCTGATCATACTTTTGAACAGACTGCTTTATACAAATACTTGAAATATTCAGTAGTGCAGAGATTCTTTAAAGAAAATACATTAAAACCTTATGATACACAATGTAAATAAATATAGTTATAAAAAATACATTGAGTTACAGCCAAGCTGGAAAAGGCTTAAAATTAAATCAAAAATAAATCAAGGTGAATTCAGTAATTAATTTTAAAATGCCAGTCAGGAATTGAGAACCATTGCACATTATCTGCTTTTAGAATCTCACTAAGAAAGTTAGCATGGAGTAATCAAAAAACAGGGTGTAAATTCAACAATGCTGTTAGTCTAGTCAGTATTTCAGTAGTCTCTGACTGCTAAACAATAACTGTTCATAATTTTGTGGGGGAGGGTGAAGTTGATAATGACATTGAGCAAAAGGGAAGATTAAAAAAAATATTAAAAAGGTGGGCACATTATCAGCCTTGGGTTGGTTAGGGTGAGATTTTCTAGGAAAAAATCACTTTTAAGCAGCCTTAAAAAGTGGATATTAGAAATTAATATTTGTACAATTTTTCCAGCAGACATAACTAGGTGTTCCATGTTCAATCTATAAACACAAAACAGTCTTTCCTTGGAGATTAGGTACCTCACAAAACCTCAAAGTACAAGAGAGGTCAAGGAAAGGGAGGGGACACAGAAGTGGAAAGGACTATATTCAGATTACATATCTCATGTTACTTCCACCTATGGAAGAGTGATGAGAATCCACCTGCTAAGAGCTGCTGGCTCATTATGTACCACATTCCCATTTCCAGTTATAGTACCCCATTCAGGTGCTGTTGGGAGGATTGTTTCATTACCTTACAAGCCACTGCATGGATGTGTCTAAAAGAAGCATGCCTCCTTTCACATGGTAAACCCCTGATAGAGGCTGGAATAGCACTCTGTCCTCGCCCTTATCCCACTTTTTTTTCTCAAGTTTGGTGTTTCATATGACTTTTGGTGAACATGTTGCCTGGATTTGTTGGACTGAAGATGCAAATACAATGTGTCTCTAACCAAGCGATGCCTGAACCAGTCTAATCTGTAGCCTCACCTTCTGCAGAGCTCTAGTTTGCAGACCCTGCTGGTCCCAGAAGTCATCATGCCATTCCTTACGTCAACATGGTCAGCACATCTGTACTCCTACTGGATATGACAAGAAGTCATTAAGGAACTCCAGAAGCCTCATTTGATGTCTTTCAGGTCACACCATAGTTTTCCATTTCTCAGGGGCTGGCTCTGGGGCCTTTTCATCAAGTGACTAGCAATTACATAGTGATCTGAGATTAGCATGTCAAATCATGAAAGAAATTCCATTGAATGATATTTTCAGCTTAGAATACTTATTCCAAAAGCTTGTGGCCTTGGTTCTCACTATAGTAATTTGAGCTGAGTACTGATGAGCATACAGGCTACTCTTGTAAGTGGAGCTTTATGGTTTCTTCTGTTTTGGAATATGGAATAAAAGTAAATTATTTTCATCTCTGGATAACACATTATTGATATATATAATTTCCTTTTGACTTTGCTAGCATCAGCTTGCAGAAACAGTATTGTTTTTTCTGCCCCAGTAAGCAATCCAGTCCTGGATTTAGCTGCTTTGTGTGGGTTGCAGTTGTTTATTCAGGCAAATGGAGATTAGAGACCTATGAAATGCTCAATAAGATACCTCACAAAAAAGAGTCTCCAGTCTGGTGTGCTAAATAGGTTTGAACAGTTTCTTTATAATATTTAGCACATACGAATATAAAACTTGAGCATGAGCAGATTTACAGATTACCTGTTAGAGCAGTATCATAAAAATGTATAGGCATATAAAATGAAAAGGAAAAAGAGAAGAGAATGTGTATCTTAATAGACCAAGTACACGAAATATTGAAGTATATATTCCGTTGCTTAAGGCAGAGTAATAATAAAAATTGCAATAAAAAAGAAGTAGAATATCTTTAGACTAGAAATGATCTGTCAACCTCAACTGCAAACCAAAAACTTAAATATATTGTTTATTAAACTCGCTGAAAGTTAGGACAAAGGTGTATATATGCACTTACACATGCACAAGTGCAAATGTACTGAAGGATCATCACAGTCAAATAAGGAGAAAAAAAGAACAACTGCTCGTCTCGGGGAAAAAGATTTTATTTCCCTGATTATTTACTGATCTATTGAGAAGAAATGTTTTTGATTTTGACAACTGAAAAGGGAGTCTGAGGAACTTCTAAAGAGCATCATCATTGGTCTCCGAGCCTCTTAAACATTGCTTCCGAGAACTAAATGTAGGGGCTGAAATTCATCTCTTTTGCTTTTTATCTCTCCACAGTTAAAGCTCTAGATTTTACCCAGGCTTTCAGATGATGATGAGAAAGAAGTTACCCTGAAGTCTTTGGAAATGGCTCAACTATGCATTAAGAATTGAGAGCTCTCTGATTAAGATTCCTCAGACAGCTTTCCAAAGGAATGAGAGGTGAATCCAGGTGAAGGTCTATGCAACTGTATATCATATGTCCCACCATTCTAGCTACAGAAAGGATCATTCCTATCACAAAACATTCTCAAAACCCACAGAAAGCAACATATGCTTTAACTCCTATTTCAGTTTCATCTCCTGTCTCTATAAGTTCTGATAAGGTTTCCAAAGTATAGGCAGTGCCTTCGTCTCTGCCTGTAAGTACACATTATTAGCATTGCACCAGTAATAAATCCTCATCATCAATAGGGAGCTTATTTGTTATCTTACCGAAAGACTACTGACAACAGAGGTTGGCTTTCAGACTTAAGTTCACCACTCTTCTTCTGTGGGACTGCCCATGGATTCCAATGGGAATTCGTTAGTGTAAATGAGGTTAGAATTTAGTCTATGGTATTCATGTAACAACATGTCACAGCAAAACTTTTTATTTCACTACCCTGCATGTTATTTTCAATAAAGATCCCTATTGTTGGTTCACCATCAAAATTATTTCAAAACCCTACTTAATAAACTACATATTTTTATGTTATAAGTCAAAGTAAGGTATATCTCTAGAGCTTAAAGAACACTTATTACACAAACTTGTAAATGTTGGTCATTATGGAATTATCCTCCCAGTAAATTTCAACTCAAAAGTAGTTTCTTATAGTGCTTACAAACAATTTTTTACTTTTAAATCCAGAAAACTCATGTGCAGATTGTTTTTGAAGAAAACAGGTTGTTATCTGTAGTTTTAGCCCTAATCCACCTCCTGTCAATTTGAAAGAGTATTATGGGGTCTAATCCTAATTCAGTGAATAAGCTCTGACAGTACACGCAAGGACAAACACATTGCCTTTATATTGGCTTCAGCTGAGAAAATACCCCTCTTTTTCTTCTTAAGGTGCTTTTGCCCTCCTCAGATACTGCAGATAAGATCTGGAATGGGTGTTTAGGGCGTTATTTGTAAAAGAAGGACAAAAAAGATTGTGTTAGACTTCCATGATTGCTACTCTCAGACCTTGAGAGACTAGGGTACCAAAAATAACATTCTGACTGTGTAATAGGACTTTTACTCCTACAAAGCAAAATTATTTTTCTTTAAAATAAAGAGAGAAATATTTTAATGAAGTCTCCACTAAGTGCTCTTTTTTTATGGTGCCACTTGGCCTTTGGCAAGAGCTACCCCGTAGCCCTAATGCATTTCTTGCATAACAGCTCAGCTTAGTAGAAAGAGCTAGATATAATGCAGTACATGACCTCCACAGATCCATCCCTTTTATGGGAATAGAATAAAATAAGTATCAATGTAATTACAACTGACATGTCCAAAAGATTTTTGGAAGAACAACAGCATTTATTACACTTGTTGGTTTACGTCACATTGTAATTTATTTTTCAAGTAATATGTTTTATAGGTTTATAAACTACTTAAGGTGGAGGGTTTTTTTAAGGATTAAGTAAATCTGTTCAATCCCTTATCTACAAGCTAAAATGCATCAATTACTTGGACTGTCACAAAGTTTTGATTGTCTTTAAGTGTTTCTCCAGCACTGTTTAGGTCTTAGTCTTCTTACTGAAGCAAACACTTATACTAACAGGAATTTGGCACCGCTTTGTCATATACACTTCAATGAACTCTGTATTTCAGGAAATCTATTCCCACTGACTGCTTTTGTTTAATTGCTTATTTTTAATAGTTGTATAATTATTACTTTACAAATATAGAACAAATGCAAATGAGCTGAATCACTGTCTTAGAGTCACCCTAAAATGTGGTCCATATTGTCCACTGGGGGTCACATACCATCCTCTCCTCAGAGCAGAAGCAGTGCCCCCTCTCCCTGTGGGATACCAGAACTGAGCAGCAAGTATTCTGGAGGTACAGCCACTGGGTTGAACGTCTCTTCTGCCCACCCTGTGAGCTGTGGGATGAAATCCAGCCCTGGTCTGGGGTCTATGCCAGCACAGCATTGAGCTAAAGCTGATAAATCTCCTGAAAAGGTGACCAACACATCCACGTGGTTACCTCACCTAACCTTCACAGCACTGAATCAATGAGCAGCAGGACCACATGCATGGCTATCCTCATGGACATGTGCATAATAATTGCCAAGGAACAGGAACCATGTCCCTGAGCACTTCTTTCTTCTTTTCTCTCTGGCCCTTTGTTCTTCACTCTCCCTGTGAGGTTATTCTCATGTTACACATACAGTGACACACATATGAAGACAGGGTTCCAAAGTCTTTAAGCTGTGATCCTACAAACTAAAATGAGTGATTGGACAGTAGTTCTTATGACTGGAAGTATAAGAGTTTACCAGACAGATGGAACCTTTTTAGGCTGGAGAAAGGCGGGGGGAAAAGCAAAAGTGGAGTAATATAAAATTAGATGGAAAAAATACTGCTCAGCTGTTTTTTGAATTATTGGCACAGATGGAAATTGCTGCTTTACTCCCTAAGAAGCTTCTATTACTTTGGTCTTTTATTTTCTTTCCTATGAGAGTTGACCTCCTGTGAACTTTTTCTTCAGTCCTTTCCACTCTTTCTGAAGAGGAGCAGGCCAGTGATATACCTGCATGCCTACTTATTAAAGAAATAATGTTGGTAATAGAACACAGAGATCTTCAAGCTCTTAAGGCAAATGCATCTAGTGGTTCAAAGGATAGGCACATTAAAGAAAGAAAGGCCTGGAGAGAAGGCTTGAATTGCTATCTGACCTACGAGCCTGTAATAACACAGTTTTGAATAAAAAGAATGGAAGTCTCTCCTAATATGTACAACCAAAATTTGCCCTACTTTGAAAGCAATGAAAAGTAGTTTGATGGCCTTTCAGCTGTCTAGCACCCAGAACTGATCTATCCTCTTTGGCACAAGTAACTGTGAGATCTCACATTCTATAATTTAAGAGCAGGGCAAAAGATGCACCAGAGAAAACCCAGAAAATACAACTAGAGTCACAGTAAAAGGACTACACAACTAAGCAGTCTCAGATGCTTGAATAGTGATAATCATTGCCTGAAAATTATTATTAGTTCAGTTTTTATAGTATGGAAATTACAAAAATGAGAATTATCTGTCCCACTTCTGTGCATTTTGGGTGTGGTAGTAAAGCAGATCCCTGTTCTCCCCTTAAGAAGGATGCTTGCAACTGCAGCTGGGGGTGAAAGCAGCATTCTGAAAAGGGAGACATAGCATCAAGGTCTGTTTCCAGGTGGAGTTAAGTGGGATACAAAAGGCCAGTACAATTGTGAGAGCAGAGCATATTCTGTAAAGGCATGGGAAGTCTCTCGCAGACAACAAATTAATACAAATTATGCTAATTACCTCATTAAGTAGTGTGTCTTATTATCAAAAGAAACAGCATGACCATTAGCATTGGTTGAGTCTCTTCTGCATTCAGATATATGTTGTGAGCCAGATCACAAGCATCAGACCCTTATAGCTGAGAGCAGATACTCATAAAAAAACCCCCTACAGTAAGTGAAACTGTAGTTGCAAGCAATGAGGTTAGAATCCAGTCCTCATCACTCATCAGAAGTTATACTACACTTGAAAATATTACTTCTCTAAAAAATTACTCTTGAAAAAAATTGAATATCTGTGATTTTCAGTGTGTTACATCTCTGGGCTATAAGTCAGTTTAAGAGTTCTTGCAATCATGAAACACCAACTCTCATCTCCCAAAGTAGGCAGAAGTCACTTCTGGAGATAAGTGTGCACAGCATGGCACAACATCCACAATGACACACAGTCATGCCTGTTACTCCTCTGCCTCTGTACCATGTAACAGCTCAAGGCCAACAGGTCATTTCTTCACCCATTCCCTAGACACAGAACTTCTGCACAGAGATGAAAATCAGTGGGGACCCAGGGGACAATTGTCAGACAGTTCATGGAGAAGCGGTGCTTCAAGGTATGTAATCTGTTTGCACCAGGACCACAACACTGGCTCTCTTCTCCCACGATTCCTGCTCCAGCCCCAAAATTGTGTCATCATAATGTGAGAACAAACAAGTACCTACAATAAGAAAGTCAAGGAGAAAAGGAAGGAAATCAGTGCTCAACACACTGAAAACAACAAGCCTGACAGCAGAAAAGGACAGAAGACTTGCTCTATAAAGGTCTCTAGAAAGTGATTTATACTCAGCGAGAAGCAAAACTAATTGAAAATGCATAAAAAGGAGAGAGTTTGGCAGTCCTCATTAAACTGTGTCTGTTGTTGTAGAGATAAAAGAAATACAGTTTGAACCAAAAGGTTGAGTAGAAATTTAAAATCCAAGGACAAAATTTTCAGTGAATGCACAGGCAAAATTAAGCATGAGAACTGCCAGGTATTGGTTAGAGTTCTTAATGGATTTTGACATACAGAAAGATAAATACATAAAATATAGATACTTGAAATGGAGACAGTTAGATTATTCTTTGATGCTGTTGTGGACCTTGAGGTCAGCCTGGAGAGAGTGGCTCAGGAAATAATCTTTCTGCTACAGCCAGAGTGCTGGTCAAGAGGAGCTTTGTTTGTTTACATTAGGGGTCCAAAAACACAGCCTGCAGAGCCCAGATAAATGATCTGCAATATATTGCTTTTATAGTGTTCTCAATTAACAATGCAATTCTAAAGGTTCACAGTAGTTCAATGCAAGTTGTTTTGTGGTTCAAAATGTTCAGGAATCACTGATTTGGGGGATTCACTGCTCGGTGGATAAGCAGGAGCCCTTATTTCCAGCACAGGAATCTCTACTGAGAAAGCAACTTTTATTGTGCTTTCAGGCTGATGTCTGACACACTACATCATTTCTCTGAGCATGACACACAAACTTTGGAAGGGTAAAGAATTACAGTGGAGGCATAATATTAATGATTCAGAAAGTCTTGTGTCACAACCCTGAGCACTGCAGTATCTAATTACGAGGCATAACGATTTGCAGACAGGCTGTGCCAAATAATGACAAGAGAATTAGACACCTAAAAATGGAGTTTGCCCTCTGTGGAAGGTCAGTGTAAGCCAATTGGTGGGGGAAAAAAGCCAAAGCATTGCTGTGACACTGAATTCCTAGTCCCAAACAGAATCTGGATCCATGCTGCAAGGAGGGCTGCATCCTGCAGGATTATATACTGAGCCATCATCTTAAGTGAAACAGGTTTGTCTTTCAAAACTTAGAATATGGCTTTCCTTCCAAAAGGTAGGAAAGTGGTGCAGGTGCTCCCTCTGAGTTCTAGCGTTGATATTCAGTGCAGTCAAACCAGCTGTTGGAGACCTAGGACTAAAAAAACTTTGCGCATGAGGGATTTGACCATCCATGAAAGCTCCGGTCTCC
Source organism: Pithys albifrons albifrons (assembly GCF_047495875.1). NCBI lineage: Eukaryota > Metazoa > Chordata > Aves > Passeriformes > Thamnophilidae > Pithys > Pithys albifrons. The sequence continues at coordinate 78,460,265 of NC_092460.1, forward strand.
AAAATCACTACTCACTGTTGATGGTTAAAATATTTTCTGTATGTTACAATTCAAAAATTAAAATTAATTAGGAAAAAAAATACAACACTTCTTGTAACTATGGTTTGATTATTCACTGAAAACAGGCTTGGCTTGCAGAATATTTAAGCTTTTTCTGAAATACAGGCTGCACAGGAAGAGATTGAGAAAATCCTTTTTCCAGCATTCCCTGTAGCGTGATTCCTTGGCTTGTAGGGAATATACACTCACATTACTCTGAAAAAAGAACTCTCCTGCAACCTTCCAAAACCCTTGTCTTTACCATATGGCATCTGGCAATTTTTCTACAAAGCTTCAGAATTTTTAAGGAACACTGAGATTTTACAGAGTTGGCATTTTAAAATGTGATGAAAAAGACATATAGTGGTCCAGAAGCTCCATTTCTGAGCAATCCATGAGAAAATTCAAAGATTAGCAGTGATCTCTAAAAAATTGGATTTTTTTTAAAGGCTCTTACATAAAGTTTTTAAATCCTGTGTGCAAAAGAAAGGGAGACATTTCTTAAAAATGAGGGGAAACACATGGAAAAATTATTTCTTTGCTACCTGTGAAAAGAGTGGTAGTGGTCAGCATTATGAAGCTTTATGCCTGAGCCACTGAGAGGATTAGTAGGGAAATACAGAACCTCTCAGTCATGGGACGTGAATTGAAATAGGAATGGGGTTAGTAGTGACAGAAAGTCATTACTGTGTCATTGCAGTGTGCTAATGTTCAGAGATTCATTGGTGGCTTGAGTCCAATTACTAGCACATAAGGGGTCACATTACAAAATGCACTATCAAAACTGGCAGAGACAGGCAGACCTATTTCTACTCTTTGTAACGTGCTGCTACATTTCTACATCCAAAGCTATCCATTCAAATTTGTGTCAAGACTCAGAGTTTGGTGTGGTTAAGCAGTCAAACTCCACACTGCACAATCTGATGACACGAGAATGTCAGTCTCTGAAATCATTGCTTTACTAATTCAATTTGTAGTTGTAGTAGTTGCAAACTTCCCTACTTATTTGCATAAACCATATAGCAATAAGTTTTTACATCGAGCAGAGACAGTGCCTGGAGGCTGGGAAGGTGAGGGTTAAGCTGTCCCTGGGCAGAGCAGCTCACACAGGCTCTTGGTTTCTTTGCAAGGGGATATAACTATGCTCAGCTGAAACTGATTACACTGCCAGGCAATAGGATCCCATCCTTATTTCAAGGTTAGGGTGAAAAACACTGATGGAAAGCTGAGTTGTGAGGAGCTTTCAGTGAATTCAGAAGAGGCTTTTGTTTTGTTAGACCTGAAGTATGTGAGTTGTTTCTTTTCTTCTGGACTTACCTGAGCAAGTTCAGAAATCTCTGAAAACTGGAAAAGAGCAAAATGATAATTAGACCAGGAAAAAAAGTAAATAGTTCAATGCAGCTAGTAGCTTCCACTGATATGTTTTCTCAGATATATTCTAAATAAAAAGGCATGAAAAATGTCATGAAAGAGGAAAGAACTGAATTTCAGTGGCAAAATAACAGTAAATGTCCTCAGAAAAATTACTTTCCTGACTACTAGCTGAAAAGGGATACTAAGACACTGAACTGTGAGAAATCTTACAGTGCGCAAAAGATTCACAAAAGAATTATTATTAATTTAAAGGGAAGGCTCTTTGTTCTATCTAAGTGTATATGTATATGTATAATGTGTGTGTGTGTAAAAATATATGAGTACTTTTTACACTTGATTGAACAGATTTAGAGAAAAATTAAGCAAAGTGTTCAGTATTTGGCAGAGATCCCTAGAGACTTAAGCCAGTAGCAGTGTCACACTGACAAAAGCTATTTCATGTTTTTCTGCTCTGCCTGCAGGAATGTAAAAATTAGAGAGGTCCATGGTGGTTGTGTTGGCAAGCAAATATTAGCTTGGCATAACTGGACAGTGCTGGTTGTGATACAATAGCCTATTTTCAAGTGAGGGAGAAATATGTGAAGCAAAACAAGTAGTAAATAGAAAGTTGGGAGGATGATTATTTTAAAAACAGAATGAAATAATTCTGTTTATTATCTCAAGAACATTTTTGAAATATTTCTATTAGTATTTTGACATATTAAGCTCCAGTGTTATCTAATTGGACTAAATATGTGGAAGAAGGATCAAGATGGTTTTAAATTGGAAAGTATACCAATGAGTGAAAGCAAACTTGTATTGCAGTCTATAATATTAATGGAATCACTGAATCATCAAGGTTGGAAGAGTCCTTCAAGATCAGGTAGTCCAACTGTCAACCTCACACCACTATAACCACCCCTAAACTATATCCCCAAAAGCCACATCCAGACACCTCTTGAACATGTCCAGAGATGGTGACTCTACCACCTTCCTGGGAAGCTTATTCCAACGCTTAACCACTCTTCCAGTGATTTTTTTTTCTCTAATACCTAATCTTAACCTCCCCTGGTGCAACATGAGGCCATTTCCTCTCATCCATTTCCTTGAGACGTGGCAGAAGAGACTGACTCCCACCTTGCTACAACCTTGTTTCAGGTAGTTTTAGAGAGAAATGAGGTCCCCTCTGAACCTCCTCCACATTAAACAACTCCAGCTCCCTCAGCCATTCCTCGTAAGACTTGTGCTGTAGCCCCTTCACCAGCTTTATTGTAGGGCTACTGAAGGGCTTTTATTAAAAAAAGCATCTAGTGAGCTTTCTCTAGCCGTCCTCCTCCTGCCTCTTGTGTTTTCATATCTGATTACCTTTCCTCTTTCCTTGGCCCCCCACCCTTCTCTGGACTTGCTTCAGCACCTCAATGTCCTTTTTGAAGTACATCGTCCAAAACTGGACACAGTATTTGAGGTTCAGCCTCACTTGTGCCAAGTACAGAGAGACAATCACTTTCCTAGTCCTGCTGGCCACACTGTTTCTGATACAAGCCAGGATGCCATTGGCCCTCTTGGTCACCTGGGCACACTGCTGACGCATGTTCAGCCTGTTGTTTCTAAAGAACTTATAACTATGCATTGCAGCACTCCAGTTATGCCAGTCATCCCACCACATTTCTGTGACAGCAACTACATCATAGATTTCTTGCTGCATAAGGGCTTCCAGCTCCTCCTCTTTGTTCCCCATACTGTGTGCATTGGTGTAGATGCAATTCATCTGCGATTTCGCCTCCAACACAGACATGCAGTGCCTAGACTCATCTCTAGTGAGCCTGTCTGCATCCCCTTCAAACCTAATTTAAAGTCCTCTCAATTAGCCCTGACAGCTATGTGCCATAATCTTTTTCCCCCTCTGTAGCAGGTGGACCCCATCTGTTCTCAGCAGGCCTGGTGCCATGTAAACTACCCCACAGTAAAAAAAAACCCAAACCTACACCTTTAAGCAGGAAATCAGGCTAATTTGATGAACGCCACTAGGAAAAGCAGGTTAGTTTTTCCTGTTCCTTTCAGTATTTCCCCCTTGTACTGAAGGAATTGAGGAGAACACAACCTGTGCACATACTTCTTTGACCAGGTACTACCATGCCCTGAAGTTCCTTTTGATTGCAGTAGGAATCCTTTCTTCAATCTCATCACTACCAACCTGGACAACTAATAGGGGGCAATAGTCAGAGAGAGCCACACCAGATCAGAGAGTTTCCTAATAATATCCCTTACCTGGGCCCCAAGGCAGCTGCCTGGAGATGGGTCCTGCTAAAAAAAAAAAAAAAAAAAAAAAAAAAAAAGAAGAGTTCCAGATTTGCTGGTAATCATCCCCAGTGCTTGATTTGCCCATTAGAGTGCTGAACATAAAAGCCAGCAGTGGCTAAAATCTCTTGTCAATCAGAGTTTTATTCGAACATGCGAGCAGCTGGATGTGATTCCCAAGTGAAAACAGCTCACGGATCTCAGTGCTGTGCCCAGTAGCTGTCACAAAAACAGGTATGGCTGTTCTTGCAAACTTTCACAGTGCTTTTCTAGTGTTAATGTGATTTAGACTTGGAGCGGTTTTATCTGATGGCTAATATATACTCAAGAGAAATTTAGGAATGGATTGGTAGATCAATTATTCTTTGTTTTGACTTTGCAGCTATTTAGCACAAATATTGCAAGTAAAAGAAAATCTGTAGGGGAAATTAATTGCATAAAATTTTCAGCAATGTTTCAGGAATGAACATTGGACCCAGAGTATACACAATCACATTGCTAATAGGGAAATTCTCTCCTCAACTGGAACAAGATGGCACATCAAAACATACCCCTAGGCTTCAGAAAGTGCACTTGAATCTGTGCTTCACAACTCAATCCTAATTTTAGTTATAATGCTGAAAAGTTTTACCAAATAGTGTGTTCCTAGAAGGACATAGAATTGTGTACATTTCTCATCTTCCACAGGCTCATGAGGTGTCTGAGGGAACAGAGAGTGTTCATGAAGAAAGACTGGGTGGGGGAGATTAGATGGGTGATATTTAGCAGTTGCCTTTGGAATTATTCTCCAGGAAGGATATGTCAAACTCTAGTCCATCCTGCTGGGAATCAGTGGAGCCTGCTAAGTAGATTCTCTTTACAGCCAGCCTTGGTGTAGTCAGTAAATCACACATTGCTTTCATTTACCACTGGTACTGTGAGGTCTTTATTCAGTCATTACTAGGCACGACAGCCAGACCTTCATTTGAAGACATTGCCCATGTTTCACCCCTAACCTTTGATGTAAAGAGTGGCTGGAGATGATGGTACTTTTGAAGGTGGGGCTTTTTTTAGTCAGATGTTCATGTTTCTTCCATTTAATGTCTCAAGCAGGAACTGCTGGAAATTCTTTATTGTATTTGTGTCAATTTACTTAAAACATTTAGCATTTGGGATCAGTGTGTATGCATCCTGGTTTATATTTGTTCATTTCTCTGTGAGGTATAAAAACTGTCTCAATATTTTATTACTTTTTAGTCCAGTTCTCCCAATAAATAATTTTCTGAAAGCACAAAGGGAGGGAAAAAAATAAAATCCAATCTAGACTAAGAATTCATATCCATAGGACAAACAAAGATGTGTTCCTTTTAGTCTAAATGTTGGTAAAAATCTAGGAGTGAATTTTCTTTCTCTGGTTAGCACAGGTGCTGGGGAAGCTATGCCAATTCAGCAATTATTTTGTATGAATTATATCATGACAGTCATCAAAAACCCCATGCTGTGCCAAAAGCCCAGTAGCTCCTTTTCTTCTGTCAGTGATAGAGATCTTAGAAGTAAGGCAAATTTTATCACCTTCCACCAATAAAGATTTGGACAGAGAAATAATGAGGATAAGAAATCACGTATTAGCACTGTGAATAATAATGTCTCACTGTTCAAGTTGGTACTAGAAATATCATCATCATCATCATCATCATCATCATCATCATCATCATCATCATCATCATCATGACTAGGCTTCATGAATGAAGATGCGCGAAGGGCTCTACCCACATGGGTGTGTCCCTCGAGCCTGTGCAGTGGATTTTTTAGGTGAGGCACAGCGTGCACAGAACTGGCCCCACCCTTTAACTCCTGAGGTTCATCTGCCATGGCCGAGTGAGCTTGGATGGTGACAGTGAAGTCCTCAGGACTAACCTACAGCCCCTGGTATTCCCAGGAGGTCTCCCATCCAGACCAGAAATATAAGCCATTGTGAACAGGTCTGTACATCTCTTAGAAAACTGTGTGCAGTTCTGGTTTTGTTTTCCTTTAAATAGTGTAAAAAATGAGATGAGATTCTAAAAAGGACAAAAGGTATGATCAAATATAGAGAGCACATTCTGTATGAACCTAGTAGAACTTGTCAGCCTACGAAAGAGATAGGTAAATAGGTATGAAAACACAAGAGTCAGGAGGAGGGTGGCTAGAAAACACTTGCCAAATGCTTTTTTGAATACAAGAACCCAAGACAGAACAGTCAAAAGGACATTGAGCAAGAAACTGCCAAATAGCATTGTGAATGCAAGAAATGTGCATGGATTTAAGAGGTCAAAATAAAGCCCATGGAAGTGCAACCCACTAAGAATCACTACCTACAAAAATAATTACAGTTCTGGTACTTCTTCAGTTATTTGTAAGTGGTTGGAGGATGGAAGACTATTCAGTGATAATATCATGTATATTTAGCCTATTCTTTTTCCCTGTATGTCTCTTTGCTTCAGATTAAAATTTGGAGACAGAATATTAGGCTAGGTGAAGCTTCAGTATGAACTAACACTGGCATTCTTTATTTCATTTGTAAGCCACGAAAGGGATGGGCAGTTCTTCCTATGTATGTGTTTGTGTGTGGCTGCATGCACTGACAAAAGAACTGTTGCAAAATTAGATTCTAATTAAGTAATGCAAGTCATTGATTTTTAAGAGCAAAGACCTTGAAACATTTTCCTCTTGTGAAGTAAATCAGAATTACAGGAGCAAAGATCAAATTGTCTTTTTTTTTCTTTGGGTTACTTTTGGCTTCACATATAGTAGAATAAAATAATGGTATGTCTGCATCAGGCCCCAGAACGTGCAAAGTATCTGAGTGACAGCAAAAAGTATATTTGTCCTATAATCACTTGTACCATCTTACGAAATATCATCCATCAAGCATTTATTCTCCACTCATCACTATGATATCTTAAAGACTTAAATTTCTGAAGTAATCAAATCAAGTAATAGATTACTTTAATGTTAATTAGATATTGTATTCTTAGGAGTAAAGATGATTTTAGGAAATTAAGTAATTTTTACTTACCTCTGACTCATTCTTTCAAATCTACCCATCTCATTTCACATTCACATATGGTAGCTTTTTAAAAATGAATTAGCTCCTAAGCAGCAACTTAGATATTTTTCAAATTATACAGGCTGAATCCTTAAGGCAACACAGTTGAAATGCTTATTTAGAAATTCCACTTAAAATTATTACCAGTAGCAATTTATATTATCTGTTGTTGGATGTAATGTTGAAATAAATTACTAATTTATGTCAACTCTCCAGCCTTTAGTTACCAAGCAGTTTGGAGGCTCTAGGGAACAGCTTTGTAACAATTTAAAGAACTCTCCTTAGACAAGGACCCCATTTAGCAATTGTCAGATGTAATTTGACATGTCTAGTATTGCTTTTTTTCTAGTCTAATAATGTTTAGTTTCTATTCTTTGCTGATGGTCTTTTTTTAAGTGGTCTCACAGTTAAAGTGGTTAACTGATATTTGCTCCCTTGCATCACCTCTGCTTAGTCCCAGAGTCAAACCACTTGTGAAGGAAGTTAATTGAGATTGGTTTATTCACATGCCCATGAGACCACAAAGGCAGAGCTTAACCAGTCACTCCTCCTTTGTGGAGTGTGTGGCAGTCAAGCTGATGAATTCTGCTGCTGACGGACAGTTCTTCATCCACTGAACTAAGCATAAAACCCCTCCACATGGCAGGTCTCTTACCAGATAAGCATCTCCATCACAAAAGACAGTTTTGGAAGCCTCAGTTCTGTGGTACTTCATAATGGGCCATGATGTCTACATCACTTTAAACAAAACCAAACCAAACCAAAACAAAGCAAAAAAAAGCCTTCTGCAGTGATTGTCACAGTGGCAGCATCACTTTTAAGCAGAAGATTCAGGCACTGGAAGGGCCACATAGAGTTATGGCACCTGCACTTGCCACAAAAGTCTGGTCGCATGTGAAGGGTTGTGCAATGCTCCCTTGATTGCAAAATCTAAAAAAGGCATATTGTCATCTGTAAGTGTGGATGATGGTCAGCTCGTTGTGAAAACCACCATGATTTAGGGAACACTAAGAAAGGGAGCTTGCAAGTTTTACATTAAGAACAGTTTTTCTGCTGTGTTGCTTTTCTTACTCAGAAGAAGTGTCAGATTCATTCAGAAACATTCTCTTTTTCCTAAAACAAACATGCTTATTATTGCATCTGAAATCTGGAAAAAAAACCCAACAAAACAAATGAAAATGCCATCTCAGTAGTATGTGGGTGACTGCAGCTGTTGGGAGTTAGCTGAGCTGCACCTCTGGTACTTTAATTAGCCCCTATGCAGCATGTACCAGACATCCTACTTCTGTGATGGTTTGCTCAGGACTAGGTAGGATATTAACTTTTCCTGATGACAAAAAAAGATATTTTTTACTTCTTTGAATTTAATATTTTATGGTAAATGAAAACAGATGGAATTTGGCTATCTAGATCTTTGTCTCAACTGCAAGTAGCTGAGAGTGTTTCCTTGGGCGAGCCTTTTAACTTTTCCATGAGAAAGTTCCTGTGTTTTGACTCTGAAGTATTAAAGTCCACCTGTGCAAATCTGTTTAGGTTTCTTGGATGAAATCCTTGGTGCACATAGAAACAACACAGAACAAAACAAACAAAGCAAAAGAAAATCCCAAACCCCTCTGACTTTGATTAGAAATTCTGTATTTCAGAAACTGCTAACCCAGTCAGGTGCAAGGGCAGTAGTTTAATTCTCTTGCACTGCAGGCTAGAAAGCCCAGGGAGCACTGCCACTTTTGAGAAGCAGATGTGGTTTTCATCATTCATGAATGATCACTCTGGCCAGAGTTTGGAGGAACATTTGTGGACCCAGAGGAGACCATGTCCATCACTACTAAGCAGAAGAGCGGGCTATTACAGCAGAGGGCCCTTCAGAGTAGTAAAACCAGCCAGGAAGAATCTCCCTAGGCTGGAATAAAATTTGAAGTAATCTATGTAATGTTGTTCTGCACCTCACACTACCAGCAATATTTTGCATTATTAGAAATTGCTCTTCCAAAACATTAGGCTATTTTCAGAGCTGGCCAAAACCAAGACAGTAAGGCTGCAGATTCATCATGATTGTTGTTAGTGTCATGCTTCCTCCCTTATGCTGGGATGTAAGCATTTGCCTAAGTGGGTGGCTGGATACCTAAACTCATGGGCCAATGAGCAGCTGTATAATCTTCTCTGAGAGTCTCACCAGAGCAGCCCTTGGGCTTCTGGAGAAGAGGAGAGAGCCATTAGCTGAGACAGGAGACAAGAGGGAAGATGCATCGTCATCCCACACACGTGGGTAAAGCACCAACCCTGGCCAGAGCAAACAAGCACTTGGAGGATGGAAGGATAGCCCTTGCCCTGGAAAGACAGGGCACCATTCTTTTAATCAACGCCAGTGCAAAAATCTTGATCTCTGTCTGGATGATCTGCTAAATCTACTGGGAAATTTGATTTGTCTCCCACACCTGAAAAAAAAATGAGCCATGCTGGCTTCTACAAAGATTGTTTAGTTTCCATGGATCTTGTACTGTTTTCATTGTTCTTTGGTGATAAATTCCCTTGTTTTCAAAATAAATATTAACAAGTTAATTTTAATGACTTTTCATTTATTTTACAACTCCATTATTTTCTAACATGTTTTACATGTTTAAAAATAAAACCTGTTACTAGCTTTTCTTTTCAGCAAATAATATGGGAGCAGACAACAGACTTCAATCAATGTAATAATTCTTTAAAGAATGTAAATTAATTCGAAGGAGGTAGGAGAAGGCACATGTGTCTGTAACATGCATTTTTCAATGTTTCTGCACTTGCATTTGTTTTTAATAGCGTTTACCCCCTCTAGTGTCAGAAAACTCTGTTGCAGCGAGGGCTTTTCACTTATTTTTCACTTGATAAAAAATTACTCATTTATTCAAACAAAACCCCAGACATTAAATAAGCAGTATTGTCATTCTCATTGGTTAAGATTATTAAAGAAAATACCGTCTCTGCTCATATTAAGGAAAAATGGACAAAAAGTATAATTTATTTCAGTTATATTTCAGACCTTTGACTTATGAAATACTGCATCTTAGAGCCATCAAAACTGATTTTCTTTAGATTCAGGAATAAGAATAGCTGATGATGCCACAGATACAGCCTGTGCCATCTGACATTTCTTGAATTGTGGCTATGCAACATTGGATATATTCCACTCATCAGTTAGGAAAGCAGTATTGGTTTGGCAAGTGGATGTCCATGGATAAACTCTGACATGGCAATGCTGAGGTTACAGATAGGGCATTTATAAACACAAATACATTCATGTTTTCCAAGCTCCTACAACAGCTTAGTGTTCTGTATTTGGTGCCTCCCAATTTTTCATGCAAAGCCCTATATCATCATGCCCATGTTATTCACATCAATAGTCTGAAAGATCCAGAATTTAAAATGAAGGAGCCCACTGGCTGTCTTGTCCTGCAGTAAGGAGTCACATGTGCAAAAGTTGTCTGTCACCTGTTGAATACAAACAGCTTAGACAAACATACATGTCTTTAAGTCCATCCATCCAATCCATCCACCCATCCATCCCTGTGCAATGTCACTTAGTGAACAGATATCTGTGGACTGAAAGCAGTATCACATGTCGGGCCTCTCTGGGCTACATCTAGTGAAACCTAGGCATTAGCTTGATCATGTTGTTTCTGAGTTGTGGTTTGATAAAACTTGATTGACAGATCTAGTTTGCCATAGCCCTTTCTCTTCCCTTTCTGGTTACTGAACTAGCATGCACCTGACTGATACTAGAGATCAGTATGACAACTCTTTTTCTTCATTCATTCAGAACATAAAATATTGGGATGACACTTTTGACATTATGAAATTAGATTGTCAGTACAAATCATAAATGCCTAACGGCTTGAGCTTTGGCCACAATAATAGACATATATGGAACAGACTATATGCAAAGCTATGAAAAGACTATAACCAGGGAAAAAGCAAATAAATCTGTTTGCAGTTCCAGCCTGAAGAACAGTGAGACAAGCAGAGTAGCACTAGATAAAACCTTGAAATAGTTCCCTTTTGAAAATGGTGTCTGAAATTGCTTAATAAAATTTGACATTTTTTTATGTCTTTATGACTGAAGAAAACAGATTTTCTGTAGAATTTAGAAATTAAGTATAATTTTTCCTCTTTGAAACACATGCACCACAAAGCTTCCCTGCCATCTGAAAATGGAGTTACATTCTTTTTTAGTTTAGACTTTCCAAGGAATAAAGCAATCGCAGCTGGGGTAAAGGAAGAAATTTTCCCTTCATGTTATGGTATCCACTTCCATTGGTGGTGTTCAGTGATATATGATATATAACTAAAAGTAATGTTTAATGCAGGATGAAGAACATCATTAACAATTCTGATCATGCCTACACTCAACTAAAATCTGTGTCACTGTCCCAAAGGAGAGCAAGGCCAACCAGGGTAAATGTAGCAAAAACTCTGCTTTGTCACAAAAGTAAGCAAATAAGTTTTTCACTCTGTGCAGGAAGACTAATTTCTTTGAAGTATTTTTTCTGACCATGACTTTATCTAAACATCTCCAATACAGCAGTTAGCAACAGGAGAAAAACTAATTATGTAATAATTATTAATTATCTGTAAGATATTATTAACACTAAGTAATAGACAAGCAACATTACCTTTAGAAAATGTCACCTTATTACAACTTATGCAAGCTGAAATAGAAAAATAACCAAAAGCAAGTTATTTTAAAATAAGCAGTATATCCATCTTGCCTGTCATTTTGTCCAGAAGGTAAGAAAGACATTGCAAAATACCTTCATGTGTCAAACAATCCTAATTATTTTTCACTCTGTAGCACTGAAGTATTGTGAAAAGGCATCTGTTTATGTCAGTGGGTAAGTCCACACATAAATACTGAAATGCCAGATATAGATCTGCTACTGGTTCCTGTCACAACTTCTTAAGCTTCACTCTGCACTTGATTCACATAATTGTACTGGCACATTATCAACAGGATGAACTATATCCCTGAGTAACTTCAAAGCAAATTAATTAGAGCCAGCAATGCCTTCTGTCCACACAGCCATCGGTGACAACATGAGCTTATGGAGGTTCAACTATTTAGCATTTCAAGTGATACGCATCTAAATATCTAGGAAGGTTTATAAATCTCATTGAAGAGATCTAATTTAAGACATCCAGTACTGAGACGTGTAAATTTTACATTTCAAAATCCGGTTATGTCGCAGGTATGTAAATATATATTGCCTTTTACATAGTTTGTTGTTGATACAGTTTGATTCAATATAAGAAAATACTGGGATTGTATCAGTAAGAATGAAGTAAAACAGTAATGAATACCATAGAGCAGAAATTATTATCGTTGATTTGATCCTAGGACTTCTCCTCAAAGCTCACCACTCTGGTGCCATGCCCACTGCTTTTCCTATCATTCTGCCTGAAAAAAAAAAAAAGGGTGGGGTTAGTTAAGTGCTGAGGGTCTCATTTGTCAAAGAGACCTTGAAAGGTCATTTATCCACTTCCTTGCCCAAAGGAAAGAACAGCTGGGCATGCATCACTCCAGACTGTTGATAGTCAGCTCTGGCTTTAGGAAGAGATAAGCACCAAAAAATGCCAGTGTTGTGAGGTGTAAATGTTGATGTGAAAACATGATTCTTCCTAGTATTTTTTTCAGTTTTATGTATCTTGTAATTAAGACTAGTTGTATTATTAATTTAAAAGATGGATTCTATTAAATTGTGTATTTTTCATTCTATCCTGAATGTCACAAAATGAGAAGCTAATAGGCATTGAAATTCTGAGGAAGCATGAGGGGTTTATTGGCAGAAATATTAATGTATTATTTCCTGTGTTTACTTTACACTTCAGCATGCTTGGTAAAGCAACTAAACAATTTCTTTACACAACATAATCTCTCTCAATAGTCTAAGACTTGGTCATCTATATTATATCTGCCTGGATGAGAACTTATTTGAATATTTAGATTAAACACTTTCCTCTTATCTTACAAAATGCAAACCATTCATCTTCACCTACAAGGTGATACATACCCTCTTTTTGACATGACCTGAGCTATCATTGCTAGAAGGCATCCTCTAACCTCATATAGATTCTCCCTCAGCTGATATCCTCACCCTTTTATCCCATTCTTCTCATCATTAGGTGCACAGTTTGGACTCTGTGACCTGAAGACTCCTCGCTTCTTCTACATTATTTTTCCAGTTCCTGCTGAACAGACTGGTTTTGTTTTCCAGATAGTATTTTCCAAACACTGTCCCTCCTGCAGTTTTGTTTGTTAACTTTTCTTGTGTTAACAGTTTATAAATTCTTTGTAGTAGGGAATGTGCTATCTCCCAGCTCACAAACATACTAAACTCACAAGCTACAATTTTTAATAATAACTTAAAATCCAGTAATGTTAAAAACCAAATGGTACTTGAAAGCAATTTATCTCTTTATTAAACTCCGTAGTATGTAATTATATACTAGTGCCCTATAGAATATGGCAAAATGCAAAGAGGCAATAGCCCTTAATAAGCTGGCACTGGAATGTCTATATATACTTCAGTAGCACTATGTTCTTACTTGCTGAACAAAGCAGTATCCAATATCATAAAGAAAGGTGGTAGGCCTAGTAATTCTGAGCACTGTCAGGATCTGCAGTTGGAACTTGTTTGCTTGCTTCTTGTGGCTAGAATTTTTCATGTTTGCTTTCACCTAGACTGTAGAAGGGACCTTTGGAGCTAAACTCCTCCAGCTTCCCATGTCAACAGTAAGAAGTTAGGTCAGCCATAGTTCTGTCTAGCCAAGTATTGAAAATCTCCAAGGATAGAAAGTTCATGATCTTCTGGGCAACCTGGTGCAAAAATTCTGTCACCTTCCTAAATGAAAGTACTTTATCAGCTTAAGAGAGACAACAGTTTATTTGGTTTAGTACCTAATTTACCAAGTAGGCTTTCTAGAATCTTGTCATTGGAAAATGATGAATTCTTCCAACAAGCAAAACTACTTTACAGCAGGTAAAACATGTGATTTACCTGCCCACAGTCTGACATGCAGGATACCCAACATTAGCTTCAAACTAAAACTATATGTGCACAGCTGTGAGCATGCTGTAATATATGTATATATGTATAAAGTAATATTTATATGCAGCAAGTATTATTTGCATAAGAAGTAAAAACTATTATGCAATTAATTCATTGTGAAATTCAATAATTAGAAGAGATTTTGTCTTTACTAAGCATTCTGTTTTGTCTTCTTTAACTCAGGTATGGTGACATGGTGCCAAAGACAATAGCTGGCAAGATTTTCGGTTCAATATGCTCCCTGAGCGGGGTATTGGTCATTGCTCTGCCAGTTCCTGTCATCGTCTCCAACTTCAGCCGTATATACCACCAGAATCAGCGAGCAGATAAGCGCAGAGCACAAAAGGTGAGCTTATAATTTTTCCCCATTACGTTGTTGAGCAATAGATATGACGTTCTACATGTTGTGTGTCCTTATAGTGAGTATTTCTTAGCAAGAGGTCCACTTTATGTATGTGCTACTTGCCTAGCCCATGTCCTACGTGCAAATGCTGTATTAATTTTAGTGAGAACAAAACCAAACAACACAAACCCAAACCGGATCATTTATCTTTTCTGTCAAAATGTACAGACCTATTATTGTGGTGATTCATTCTACTTGTTAAACTAGACCTAGTATTTTCAGACAATAGCTGCAGTCCCACCCACTGAAGATTCTTCCATGTTTATCCAGGCAGAATTTGTTTCTACCACAGTCTTCTGAGGGGAATAAAAAAAAAAAAGAGAGAAAACAAAATAACACAAAACAAATCAAAACAAAACCAAACAAACTAAAACCAAAAAACAAGCAAGCTGAAGATACAGCACCCTTTAATTGCCTCATCTTGAAAAAATGCTGTCAGAAGAGGAAAATAGCAATAAAAGAAACAGGTATATCACAGGATATGATTTAAATCAGAAACCTGATTTAAAATACAGGTTGCTTCAGTGAACCAAATACCATATTTATTGATTCCACCCACCCCTTTTCATGCTGTTTTGTCCCAGAGCCTAGTTCCAGCTGTCCGTTCCTCTCTTCCATATCTGGGACATCATGTTACTTCTATATTACATTTTTTTTTGTCAAGAACTTTTCTATTTTTGATTGTGTAATGGCAGCAGAGAAACAAGTGTACCTCTCAGCCAGGACACAGTGCTCCTAACTGTGCCTCCAAGCATTGTGCCAGTCATGGGTAATAGATCTGCTTGATCCCAGCAATCAGTGTGCCTCTTCTGAGCTTTCATAATACCTGCAGACACAACCAGCCTTCCTTCAGATAGAAACCATCTCTTAATCCATGCCACAAAACAGTTTTCTTTGTCTGCTTTACGTTTGTGTCGAGGTTTAAGTCTGGCCACAGCCACTCACTCACTGCCCCACCAGCAGGGTAGGGAGAGAATCGGAAGGATAAAAAACACAGCCCCATTCTAGCCATTGGGAGGAAAATTAACTCTATCCCAGCTAAAAGCAGCACATTTGTCAGTGAAAAAGAGATGTACACAGTAAAATACCTTGCAAAAATTAGATTGGTAGACTGACTGCTCTTCCCCGTAATCTCTTCCTGAATAGAAACTGCTTGAGTTAATAACTGAATTTTTATCCTTGCAAAACAGTGAATTCATTGTATGTTTCAAACAGCAACATGAATTGATGAATGGAAATCCTGCCAAGAGTTTTTTCCTCTGCTTCCCAGAGCAATGCCAACAGTAAGGATGTGTTTATGTCCTTCTTACTTTAGAGAAAATGGCTTTGAGTTCTGATTAACTTTGCACTGGATGTGTGTCTCATTGATATCTCCTGCTGCAAAGCTAATCTCCCTCAATCTAAAATGACTGAGATGTTGAACTGAATATTGGTCTGCTGGACTGAAAAAAAAAATCAACAAAAAGCACTTCATATAGT
The DNA here is from genome assembly GCF_047495875.1 of Pithys albifrons albifrons. Lineage (NCBI taxonomy): Eukaryota > Metazoa > Chordata > Aves > Passeriformes > Thamnophilidae > Pithys > Pithys albifrons. The sequence goes on from NC_092460.1 coordinate 78,475,986, forward strand.
CCATATTGGCTATGAAATATACCCTTGCATTTCACAGGAGCTTTCTACTGCATTGTAAAAGAATATTCAAGTAAAAAGGTAACATTATTGAAGTTTGAAATTCCTTCTTCATTCAATAGAACAGAGGCTTTACATCGTTTTCTAAAATAAATGTTTCCCTAGACACCAAAGAAATTTCTGTTCTCTAAGGCTGAAAAACATACACTTGAAAGAAGGTGCTGTTTCATGGAGTGCAGCACGAACCCCTGTAGGCAGTGGTGCCTTCCAATGGCTACAACAGCTTCCCTTGGATTGAGACAGCTGTATGTTTGAATTGTGCAACTTTATCAATATCTCATACAGAAGTTTAATCAAGGTAGACTTCAGAAATGGCAAAACATTTGGACTGGAAAGAAACTCAAGAGAAAGTTCTTTGCTGAAGAGTTCAAATCTAATTCCAGGAGCACTGGCAATTTTCAGCAGAAAAATTTTGTCACTTTTATTAGGATTGTTCAAGAACCATGTGACCATCACAAGCATTTACTGAGTTCTGCAATTATTCAAGATTAGACAATTTCACTTGTTTCTTTTTGGCAAAAAGATGCTGCAAATTAATGCTTGGGAGAAGATGGAAGACAGAAATTATTAATATACTATTGCATTTTAAATGCCTTTTAAAGGAAGCTCCTGCTTACATTGTCATAATTACCATGAAATCCCACTTTGTAATACAGCTGATGTTGGCAGGAGAGGCCAGCTTTCTGCTGCACTTCAGGGAGCTCCTTCCAGCCAATATAAACAAAAACAGAGTGGAAAGCAAAACAAAACAAAACAAAATGAAAAAGAAAAATTATCTGTGCTTATCAGAACATTGCCTTCTATTAGATAATAAGGTCCAAGAATGTGGCCTATCCTAACAATAAATGAATAAATAACCTAAAATAGACATTGGAATTCAGAGCAGAACTAATTATGCCCTGTAGTCTTACTGTGCCTTCTTCTCAAGCAGATTTATCACTAGCAAGACAGTTTTGAAGATCCTATTTGCGGAGCTCTTCTCAGCTAGAGACAACTTCAAGAGCCAAGTTATTTTGGTTGCCCATCAGTGCCTCAGGTGGCAAAGTTAATGACAGGTGTGTTGTGACTGTTCCTTTATAAAAGCAAGGAAAGGAGGGGAAAGGAAAAAGGAAAATAAATTAAGGAAAAGTTAGTGTTTAGGCAAACTTGCACACCATTTCCTATTCTGTATTTGATAGGAGGCAAGGGTTAAGATTTGGCAGAACCCTCACAGTGTCATGTTCACTGGGATAAGTACCAGCCCAGGAAAGAGACAGGAGAAGGCACCGCTGCCCTCTTGGAACAGGTGTCTGGCAGCGTGGACCCAAAGGTCCATCCCAGCATACTGCAGCAGCAATTATAGATGTAACATCCTTCTTACCCTGAATGAAGGATCACTTGCTAGATGCTTCTCTGTTTTTCATGCATCTATTTTTCTATGTCTTTGGAAGGGAATAGCCTCATGTCCTCTTAGCCAGCAAGTGCCTAAGTGCAGGTACACCTCTCCAGTATTGTCATTACCCTATAAAGGAAGGAGCCTTAATTTTAAGGCGAGAACGAGCTACTCATGGCGGGAGCTGGGCTGTGTGTGGAACTCTGCAGGTCAGCTCCCGCCATGAGTAGCTCGTTCTCTTTCTCTCTGTACTTGGGGGAGTAGCAGTTTGCTATCTCAAACCAAGACAGTAGCCTAAGCACTTTCTCCCTACAGTGACCTTGCATGGTGCCTCAACAGAACACTCAAACTATCAACAGCTCCAGAACTTGACTGCAGACATGAAATTCAACCTGAATCTCCCATTTGAGTATGGTTTTCAACCTACACGAAGCAAAACCTGTCCTGAAGCTTGGCTTGGCTTTATTATTTATTGATTGTACATGATGCATTTATCTGTCAAGTTATGAATAATTAGTTACTAGCTAATTATAAATAGTTCCAGGATAAACTGCAATAACCACTGCTTAACAGCACCTGTCCGTCAAGAACTGAGTGTTTGCAATGGGGAACCCTGCTAGCCATTTTCACTTCTTTATATGAGATAGGCTATTAATCTCAGGGGTGTTGCAGAAACATAACTAACAACCACTTATTTAAGGTATTTGAAGCTAGAGAAAAATAAAAAGTAAAACTCATGTTTCCTGAACAATAATTGGAATAGATTATGAAAGTAAGGCATGCCTCAGGAAATAGATGAACCTTATTTAATTCTGTATCCCTTAATGTACAAAGTAAACAGCATTTTTTTCTCTACTATGTACTGATGTAATGTAAATTATTGTCAAGTAATATGAAGTCAATTATTTGCCATTACTGAAAATTAGAAAATCAGAGCATGAAATGTGGGCCTGATGTTTCATTTAAAAACAAGCACACCAGAGGAACTTATGAAAGACCAAACAAAAAAAATCTATAAAAACCAATATAACAGATTTTTGGACAATTTTGGCCCTTGCTCTGGGAGCCATAGTGTTGTGGTTTAGCCCAGGAAGGCAGCTAAACACCACCCTAAATGCTCAGTCTCTCCTTCCCAGAAGGATCAGACGGGTAAAAGTGCAAAAATCTGTGAGTGGGAATAGACTCTAATCTCTTTTAAAAGGGAAAGAAACCAGCAGAAAGGGTGAAGGAGGGAAAAATATAAGGGAGAAAAAAGATTCAAAAGAAAACAACTTCTCAGCACCAAGCCTGTCCCAGAGCAAGGGCAGCCCCTGCCATCCTCCACTGCCATACAGTTTTATTGCTTAGCATGTTGCCATATGGTATGCAATATCCCTCTGGTCAGCTGGGAGCAGCTGTCCTGTCTGTGTCTCACCCTCAGTTCCTTGTCCACCTCTAGCCTCCTTGGCGGGACAGTCTGAGGAGCAGAAAAGGCCTTGGCTCTGTGCAAGCTCTGCACAACAGTAACTAAAACATCCCGAATTATCAACACTGTTTTCAGCACAAATCCAAAACACAGCCCCATACAGGCTGCTGTGAAGAAAACCAGCTCTGTCCTGACTCAAACCTGTGCACACAGAATGACTGTAGAGGTATTATAATATATTAAATGCACAAAATCATTAAAAAATAATAACCATAAGGTAAGTAATTGGTAAATTTTGAGGTTTCATCATAAGATATTTATGTAGTCCGCAGAGCAGCAGGAAAAAAGCAGAAGCGATCTAAGTACTCAATCACCTAGGCTACCCAGGCTTCTTGAATAGCAAGTTGAAGAGAATCTTGCCAAAAATGATTCCCAGTACTTCCATGAGCCCTGCCCTAAAATGTTCCCGATAGAATAGCTGGACAGCTGAGGGCATCTGAGTGTTAAAAGCTGGATGATGTAAATACAACATAGTGCTGCATTTAGCACTACTTAAAACCTTGTGAAAATAAATGTTTATATTTCTAAAACTGAGAGAGCTAACTGTTGTTGAATAACAGTGAATTCCCTTTGTGAGATTTCTATAAATGCATCCATAGACAAGGATCCACCTCTAAGTTGTAACATTTGAAGGGTGATAAAACAGAGATGCATTCAAGACAGAAGTTCAGTGCAGATATAAGGGATGTGGTAAGAATTAGAGCTGGTCATCAATTTCTTTAGGTAATTGCCAATGAGATGATTATGGTGGAATTTCATCAGAATACGTAAAAGAGCTATAATTCAGCTACATTGGTTTAGTCCTAGACAACGTAAAAATTACCAAAATCAAAGTTTCACATTCGGTGGCTAATATGGAAAACCTCACAGCAAAGATATCATCAACTGGAGGAGAACTTAATCCTTTCTTTTTTTCTTGCTAGGTATTCCATGAAAGAGGAGGGTTAGGAAGAGCTTTGCCATGGTTCAAAGGGGCAGTAGTAACTCCCTTTCTGTTATACAAGGCAGAAAGTGCAGACTAAAGGAAAATGCAGCTCTTCTGTAATCCCAGTTTTCCTGATGTCACCACATCATTTTGATCTTTCATAGGAATTCAATCCCCTGCACACAGCCCCTAAAATCCTGTGGATGACATGAGCTTTTAATGATCCTTTGAAAGGAAATGTGAGAAGTCACAGAACTGCTCACACTACAGGCTGTCGTGTAAATCAGGCAGCACTCAAATCAGAAACACTGAAAATAAGTCTTATCACTTTAAAAGATTTGTAAACACCCCCAGTTTCAGGAGTATTTTCTGTAAGCTGAAATATAAACATGGAAGCCACATTATCTGGTTCCTGTCTTGGTAATAGATTTACTGTCTTCTCTTTGGTAAATGATGTAAATTCATGCCATCTCAATGAGCCTCAGCTAGAAAGATGTAAGCTATTACTTTCTAGTTCACAAAAGCTTTCTAAGATGCAATAAATTCATATTTGCAAAGCAATTTTAAGTCTTCACATAGAAAGTACAGACTTTCTATTATATGTGTCATAGCACTTTGATATATTAAGATGGTCTGATGAACTGTTATGTTTTTCATATTTCTTTATTAAATGGTACTGCACCATAATTATTGCTTCAATCACCAAAGAGAAAATGAATATGCATGCTAAAATGAAAAGCAGAACTAATGTATGTAAAATGTCTGTTCATTAAATCTAATGAATCTCCCTGTATAAAGAGAGGACTGAAATGTACCACAGCTAAAACATTTGTGACTAAAATTGCTTATTTATGGGACTCCAAGCTGCACCCTGTGAAGGCATTTCCAAAGCATCTCAAGCTCCTGAGACTGAACAGTAGTGCTAAGAAAGATCTTTTAAAATATTTATGACCATAACTCAGTGCACATGTCCCAACCCATGACTATCCTGCAGTGCAGGTAAAGCTCTTCCCCAGCATTGTCTGGCATGTTGGAGTTGCATCTCAGGAACACCACCGAGAAAATAACCTCTTTTCTGCCTGCCCAAGGGTTTTTTTAATTGCTGGTCCTGAGGAATGAGCCCTAACCCTGCTGGTAACCTTGGATATGCCACCAAAGAGCCCCTGTAAGCCAGGAGGGTGACAGCTGTGAACAGTTCCCCACACTGGTCACTCCTGGGGACCCAAAGCCAGGTCATCAGGGATCTTTTCTCCTTACCACTAGAATAAGATGCATTAACTACATTGCTGGAAAGGTTGTGTGCACCAAGAAAATTGATAATCCAGCATGTTACTCTAAATTGGCCAATATATCATAAAATCAGGAAACAGCCTGTCATGTGAGTTTTTTGGCTCAGTGATGCACACATGCAGAGCATTGCCTTATTTTTTTCAGAACAATTAAAAGATAATAAATGCATGACATATAACATAAGCCAGATTCTAGTCATGCTTACTGTTAGCTGTCATGAATTTCTTGGCTGGCTGTTGAGAAGATCTGTGACTTTGAGGCTGTGAATGCAAAGAAGCATGGTGTTGAGCCATTCCTCATAGTCTGTAATTACTAATCATGCCACAGAAATCTGGTGGCTGCAGTGACCAGGCTGCTTCCCTCTGTAAGTATTCAGGGATTCTCACTCATTTCAGTGTGACATTTAATGTCAAAGAAATTTGGAGGAGGAGGGGTGGAATTCTCCCTCTATTTTTTAAAAATATCAACTCAGTAAGTATCTGATATGAAAATCCCTATTAATATATCAAAGTCAGGTTTTTAAGTTCTTCACTTCCTTCTGTATTTCAGCAGACATTCAATTCCAGATGCTGCTTGGCATTTGGCTTTCAGAACCAGAGACCTATCCATGAAGATAAACTAAGACTCCCTTTTACACATGTAACCAGGCACAAAAATTACAGAATCAGGATGCCATCCTAGAAATCCCATAAAAGCTTCTGTTTTTCACATTATTGGTTGAGAGATTCTATTCTTCATGCTTTCCCCTAATTCTGGGTTGTAGCTGTTGCACAAAATCAGTGGATGTAAAATGTCCCTCACTCACAAGCCTCCTTGTACTTTGGGATGGAAGTCACCTTCACAAGCAATGAGGCTCATCTGAGAAATCTCAAATTTCTCTCAGAAGAGAGACCTGCAATCTCTGAAAAATCAGGTTGTGAACAGCCTATGATCAGTCATGATAAGTATTAAGTCTATACCAACAGACATGAAGCATTTGGTGGAAGCCAGTGATAAGTGTCCCTCAGAGTTCTGTCTTGGGGCTGGTGCCCTTCAATGTCTTCATCAGTAACAGGCAGTGAGATCAAGTGCACCCTCACCAAGATTACAGATGACACAAAGCTGAGTGATGCAATTAACCCAATAAAAGGAAGGAATATCATCTAGAGGAACCTGGACAAACTTGAGAAGTTGGCTCATGAGAACTTCATGAAGATCAACAAATTGGAGTGCAAAGTGCTTGCACCTGGTTCAGGGCAATCCCAGATATGAGTACAGGTTTGGAGAAAAAGTCATTAAGAGCAGCCCTGCAGAGAAGGGACCTGGGGGTTCTCATGGATGAAAAGCCGGTCATGAGCCAATAGTGGGTGCTCACAGCCAAGAAAGCCAACCATGGCCTGGGCTGCATCAAAAGCAGCGTGGCCATCAGACCCCACATGGATTACTGCGTTCAGCCCTGGGGTCCTCAGCATGAGTAAGACATGCACCTGTTAGAGCAGGTCCAGAGGAGGACCACAAAGATGATGAGAGGACTGGAGAATCTCTCCTGTGAATACAGACTAAGAGAGCTGGGGTTGTTCAGCCTGGAGAAGGGTCCAAGCATACCTCATTTCAGCCTTCCAGTACCTAAAAGGGGCTTATAAAAGGGTGGGAAGAGGGCATGAGCAGATGGTGACAGGACAAGTTGCAATGGTTTTAAACTGAAAGAGGGCAGTTTTACATTAGTTGCTGGAAAGAAATTCTTTATTCAGAAGGTAGTGAGGCACTGGAACAGGTTGCCCAGAGAAGTTGTGGATGCCTAATCCCTGGAAGTGTTCAAGGCCTGGCTGGGTGGGGCCCTGAGCAATATGGTCTAGTGAGTGGCATCCCTGCCCGTGGCAAGGGGTTGCAACTAGATGACCTTTAAGGACCCTCCCAAGCCTTTTTATGATTCTGTTCTATGATTCTAAAATGGCCTGGTAAGCATTCAGGAACTTAGCTGGCAGACAGCATAAAAGCACTACCAGAAGGGGAACCGACAGGTCAAATTTCATGCAGATGAGGTAATATCCTTGTCCCAGTCCAGCCACTTGGTTCCTCCTTGGGCAACCCTGGAGCATCTGTCAGTCAAAGGCATCCTGGGACACTCCCACACCACATCCCCTGGAGCCTCTAACGCAGCCTCTGACTGGCTGCCAAAGCAGGAGCACTGCCCCTCACTGTGCCCAAGAGCGGTCCTGGGCCAAAAGTCACGCTTTGGGGCAGGGTGCCCACAGAGGGCCAGAGCAGATAAAAACAGACATGTGGTTTCCCCATGTTTGTACCTTCCATCTTACAGAGTCCTGTAGCTGGACCTATGCTAGACTTAGGGATGATAGCTCTGTTTCTCTTTTTCTCTGTCTTTCTTTACTTCTTCTTCTCCTAATCTCTTTTCATAAAATTTTGGGTAATTTAGGACTGGATGGGCTGTAATTTGCCATGTTGTATGGCTTAGCATGTTCTAAGTCAACACTTTGTGGAATGCTTTGTTTTGCTTGTATGCTACCATTTATAGTTCTGTCAACTTCCCTTATTTTCTAAAGTTTACCATGAAAAGTGCCCTCTGAAAAAATGTGTGCAGCTTTTTCTCCTTTGTGCTCTCTCTTAAGGTGTTAGAAGAACTGAAGGCTCTTCTAATAATCAGGAAGAGAGATATTGTTGGAGCCTTGTATATTTTTAAAGTAAAACCCTTTTGGTGAGCTGGTAGCTCAAGACTTGGGTTCTTACACCCCTTTGAAGAGATTTTCACTGCAGGAGTAGCTGAAAGGGATGCCCATGTTCCTGCCTCACAAGACATAAGGAATGGCACAGTTGTAGCAATGCAAAAAAAAAAAAAGAAAAGGAGGCTCTTCGATTCTGACCTGTCTAATCCCTTCTCCAAAATCATTGTTCTTGTTAGCTGATGCATGCAAACAAATAAAAACTTATATCATTTGCATTTTAAATGGGAAGACACTTGTGATTTGCTCCACCTGGAGGACGGATGCAATGCAGTCTGTCAGTCACTGTGATATTGGTATTCATAAGCAGCTGATTCCAATTAGCAGTTTTAGATAAACAGGATAATGGATATGAGTACAAGTGACACTCTTCCTTTTGTCTATTACACAGAAAGCCAGGCTTGCTCGAATTCGTGCAGCAAAGAGTGGGAGCGCTAATGCCTACATGCAGAGCAAACGAAATGGCTTGCTGAGTAACCAGCTGCAGCAGGTAATGTTTGTGTTTCCTCCACCTCCAGAGTAACCACTTAATGACAGTCCAGCAGTAGCTTATTCTACTTATCACCAGGGCAAGTCACCTTGGGGCTTTCAGCAACGTTATCTTTAGAGGTAGATTAAGGAAGGATAAATTGGACAATTACTTATTGTTAAAAGAAGCTTATAAGAGTTGATGATGGGGTATTAAGAGATGAGGGAAATGTCCAGATAGAAATGCTAGATTCAATGTAACCCACACTTTTAGAGTTAGATCCTATAGAAGAACTCATTAAGAAAGTACAGAGCATTTGCCTCTGAAGAGGTAGGTTGGATTTATCTCACTTGTCTTTAAACAGGTAGAAGCTGGGTGAGAAAACCAGGGTTTTTTTGTCAGTGTGGGAAGAGGCAGCTCCTGAGTAATGTTTGCGCAGAGGGGTGTTACAGAGTGAAACGTGCTCCCTTGAATCACTTTACTTTGATATAAGAATAATCTTGGTGATTACTTCAAATGCATTGAAATCTAATGTTACCCAAAGCAAATCCCTCTCTTAGCCCTACCAAGGAAGCCAGGACCAGCAGCTGGCACTGGGATCTACAGTGATCCATGCTGCTGAGAGTCAGCACCTTGGCTGCTCAGAGCTGTACCCAGCTGAGAAAGACTGAAGACACTGTGGGTTTTTAATGCTGTTTTCTGGCATTTAGGCAATGCCCTGAGGGAAAGCATTCATTCCTCTATGCTCTGTCTGTTCAATATGTGCTAAACAGCCAGATGCTTTAACCTATATCCAGAAAAGGAGGAAGTTCTAATCAAATATTTGAATAAGAGCCCTCTTGTTCAAAAATGAGAATAATACAGAGTTCTATGTATCAACAGTCCTCCGGTGAAGAAGAACAGGCCTTTGTTGGCAAATCTGGCTCTTCCTTTGAAACACAGCACCACCACCTGCTTCACTGCCTGGAAAAAACTACGGTAAGAAATGACAACTGTGTTTTCCTGTGAATTCCAACACCAGCCTATTTTTAAATAATTTCAGTTATCTCTTCTAATTAATAAGCCTTTATATTAAAGCAGTTAGATGGGAAAAAAGCTGTTTTATCTTACTTTAAGGCATTATGCCCACTGCATATAAATAACAGAGAGATCCTGGATGAGAGCCTCATCCAGAGTGAAAGACACTGCTATCAGTGAGATGGCACTGTTACATGCGACAAGCTGTACATGTGACCTTTGGTATGATTTTTTTATGCTCTGTGATGCTCTCATTTGCACTCTTCTACAGTACAGTTATAAACTACAATTTGCAGCCCTTACATGCTCAATATTCAGTGCAGTCAAAGCAAGTTTTTTGCCTGAGCAGATGTTGAAATTTTGTGCAGGGAGACATGCTGACTGTGTCCTCTGACATGAATGTGATTCTCACTGCAGTGACTGTAAAAGAGGACAACCCAGCATCCTATTTCAAAAATTCTAGTGCTTCATTCAGATGCAGCTGCAAAGCTTCCAAGTGTTTTTGCTTCAATTTAGGTACTGAGATCGCTGTAGAAATCACTGATGTTATTCCTCATGTCTCAAATATGTTCATCTGGATTTGAAAGTCCTTATAACTCAAAAGGATTACTTATTTTGTGCTCTCTATATTTTTACCCTGGTCAATACCTGGATAATTATAAAACCATAAAGGATAGTAAACTATAGCAGAGTTATGGTTTAGTAATAACTGAGTGCCATCTTTATTAATAGCATGCTTTAGACAGATAAGGTCGCAGCAATAGCCCTAATCATCCCTAATTTTACATTTTTTCCTCTTTTATATTGTTTCATTAGGATAATGATAAAAGATAATACAATAACTATTATTTATATTGAATGTAATATTTGTAGATTTGGGAATTTCACAAAAAGCAAGCATGCTAAAATTATCTCCTTGTATGTTTGTATTTCTGTGTATGTTATATTGCCATGTAGACTTTATCTTGTATTGTAGATAAATTGTTCAACATCCATTAAATCACCATTTACAAATTCATATCTAGTTTTATAAGTTGCAGTTTAATGTAAAAAATTACATGGCTTCTCTTTAATTTTGTATACAGAGTGAAACTATTTTATTTGCTATTTTTTCTAATCTTTATAGCCTAGTTTTAGATTTTCATTAAAAGAACTGGTACTGCTTCTGTTATATTTGATGGAGATTACTGTGAAAGTCTTTCTGTACATTCTTAAAACAAAACAAAAGAGTAAAAAATTTTCCCACAACAGATATCGCTAAATTTTGATTAAAACTAAAACTTGATGTAATATATGTGTATACTTTGATGTTCTCCTTTTGAGAGCATTTCTTTGTAAATAGTAGGGCCCAGTTGTTACATCACTTGTCAAAATGTCATTCCACACGTGCTTATGTCTTCTCCATTCTTTAGGTGTTCATTATTACATAATGTGTCCTAGGACAAAATTTCTTGCTTCCTATTCAGGGTATAATGTGGTTTCTTTGCCAAGATTCAGGATAGGTCCTCTTGGAACATTTTTGAGACATTTTGTACTAGAACTGGATAATAGCAATTTGCCTTTACATTTTTTTCCCCAGTTGAACATTACAAACATATTTAAAAATCCATGCAGTATCCACAGGTCTTGTCAAACTCTAGAGAAATCATGGAGAAAAACTTCTATTCATTTGGTAGGAGCTGAATTTGGGTCCCAAAGTTTCACGGCTTCTCTAATCATAATGGTGGAATATGTAAAACTTTTCATTTTTAATTTTTTTTTCCTTTACAAAAAAAAAATGGAAAAAGAGAAAGAGGTCTACAAAGCAAGTGTTATCTTGTCTCTTAAATTGGCATAGAATCTGCTTTCTCTTTTCCTTTTGTTGGGTCCTGCTACAGGTACTTATTTTATGTGAACACCAAAATGTATGCAGCAGCTCCAAGTTGCATTCTGCAGATCATGCATTCCTGAAATTTCAGTGGGAACTTGACATTTTGAGCCCTCAGCATACAAAATCTAGTGAGTTTCTCATTCATGGTATAACAGCAAGGGTCACATATCTTCTTGGACTCTCACCATGCTTTGTGGTATAAGCATCAGTCCAGATGATACTAAGAAAAGGCATATTTTCTCTTTTCACTGAAAAGTCAATAGGATAAGATCTCATCCACTCTCAGAAATGCAGAGTGAGCAGTGTTATGGAATTTTGTGAAAAGTACATTAATAGTGAAAATAATTGCATTAAAAGTTATATTTTACAGGCTACTTTATGCTAATTTATGAACAGTTAATTAATAAGTATAATCAAATCAATTAACTTGAGCCATTATAGCACTTCAAAGTGTTTCCAGTCTATGTTAAAAGTTCAGTCAATAAAACTCTTTAATGGTCCCTACAAATTGAATTCCTGTGGGTTGCTCCATAAAAGTTTTAGGAAGCACAAAATTACTTTAAATCAGAAAAATAGCAGAGTTCTTGGCAAACATGCTGCAAGCCCCTGAAGGTAATCTAAAGATGGCAAGTAGATTATTTTTCTCTCTGAATTTTATGTCTACTGTTGTGATCATGTTCAAATCCTGACTGTGACTGAAATATGCCTTATAGAAGTCATTTGTCAACTGCATTCTTTCTCTATCACTCTAGATTTGCATTTCTCAACAATTCTTAATTCACACAAACTTATGTCTGAGTGAAGCTGAATAGAAAGAATCAATATAAAAATAATATGCCTGTATTGGTATTTCCATTTGTCACAAACACTTGGCCCTAGTTGTTACTTTGCTTGCTTTGTTCACATGTTTTATATTGGCACTATATGGCAATTCTGAACAACACAAGCACCTTTCCAACTAGTGCATAATATTTTAGGGGAAAAATAATTTACCTCATTCTAATACACAAAAATGCAGCAGGCTGACAAATTTGATGTAAGACTGAGTAGAGTGTAAAACAATCCAGAACATGCTCCCTAAACCATTCCACTAAAACATTCTCAGGATACCCAGCAGTAAATGGAAATATTTTTCTTTAAAGAGGAGGCTTTTTCAAACTCCATTTGAACATATCTTAATCTCTGCTTAGTTTGGGCTTCTACTTTTAAGTGAGTATAAAAATTTCTTCCCTCCCGCCCCCTTGAATCTCCTCCCTTGCCTCACTGCCATAAGGAACAACAGCATTTCACATTCTTTTGCACATAATGTGGAAACTGTGTCTGCTCCTAATCACCTGCCAAATCAATGTAAACTAGCTGTTCGAGTGACTTTGGATTCATCTTTGTGACCACCCTATAAAACTACTAGGATTAAGCAAAGATTGCATCAATAAAAAGGACTTCATTTAACTAAAATGCTCAGTCCTCTAAACAGCTTTTGATAAATCCATCTTCAGTAATTAGGAATTTTTTGGATGATTTTAAATAACCATCTTATATCCTCTAATCAGAACTTCAATTTGTTTGATTTTTTCTTTTATAGAGATGCATACCTCAAAACATGTTGTTTCAGTTCCTGATTTATAGCATATAATTCAAAAGCAAACTTTCTAAACTAATCTAGAAAATATTTATTAATTTTATTGTATTATAGTTCAATGTAATAAATCTTATGTATTTCCAAATGACATTTAGAGTGTTTACATAAGCACCACTTGCATTTTATTAATAAACATAATTCTCTATTTTGTGGTACTTCATAGATTATGCAGATATTTGTAATGCAAACTACATTACAATCACATGCTATTTTTCAAAATAATTTGAATTAACATTTTCTTGTTTAGAGTGCTGAGTGTTTTGTTCCAGCTTTTACATTTGTATTGGTATTGAGCCCAGACTAATATAGGCTAAACACTATAATCAAGAATAAGCTGTTCAACTTTCCCAGTTTATTCAGTTGTGTCAATTAAAGCCTTAAAAAAATCCTGATTAATATTTTCACTTCCATTATCTTTCTGTGTGTGCTTTGTCCCTTTGTTGGATTCCTCTGGGCTAGAACCATGAGTTTGTGGATGAGCAAGTCTATGAAGAGAGCTGTATGGAGGTTTCTACAGTCAACAGACCCCCAAGCCACAGCCCCTCTCTTTCGTCTCAACAAGGTGTTACTGGCACTTGCTGTTCGCGAAGACATAAAAAGACTTACCGCATCCCGAACACTGCCATCGCTGGGAGCCGCCCAGGCAGCGTCCAGGAGCTCAGCACCATCCAAATCAGATGTGTGGAGAGGACACCTCTGTCTAACAGGTACTTCATGTGCATCAGCACACTGAGAGCTGAAGCCATTGGCTTTGTTAGAGAAGACATGCAGAGGTGTTGTGGCCTCCATAGACAGGCTGTGAGGCTAAAGATGAGAGTCTAATAGTCACCTGAAATTATACACTGGTACTGAAATGTTCTGCACTTCTTTTGCTCCAAGCTTAATCCAAGATAGTAGAATAGTCTCTCATATTCATTTCTGCCCTCTCAGTCCCTCCCCACATACCACTCTGTACTACTTGAAGCTAATAGTATCCAGGGACCCCAAATGAAATAGAGCACCAAATATTATATACCATGGACAAACACATAAGAAAAAAAAATTTGCTCAGGAAAATGTGCAATTCTAATATATGACATGAATAAGTTGTCTGTCTGTCCCTTTTTGGTGCAGAAGCATAAGAAATGAGACTTCCTCACATTTCTGCAGAACATAGAAATAAAACTGATTCCAGAGTCCTATGCATAATAGTCATAAGAAAGACTCTTCTAAATAGAAAAATATGAAATGGATAAGAAAAATGTATTTCCTAGTTTGAGGTGTTATTACAAAAGTAAGGAAAATGCAGTTGAAGAGACTGTAATTTACTGAATGTTCCAGTACTCTCACAAGTAAAGCATTTGGCTTTCAGGCATATCCGAATACCACCTCTGAAAACGCAGCAAAGGTCTCAGGAGACCCAGAAGTGTTTTCTATTGAACTAATACATACCACCCTTTAATAAAGAAGCATTTTCAGTACTAGTTGCTATAGAGATTGTCTTGTTAAGCTACATTTGAGTAGCTTCCTTTGTATAGTTACTAGGGTTGGATTTCACTTCCATGAACAATTCAGCAGCTTGTAACTACTGAAGTATTTCAGCTGTTGTGCAATGAGACCTCCTGGCCAGTACAAAGCTGCAGCCTGTCTCAGCTTTTCACGAAATATTCTGCCTGGGTCCATCCTTTCTCTGCTGGAGGACTTGCCTGGACCATACTTCCAGACACCAAGTATGTAAAAACACAAAGAACCAGCTTTGTTCTAGAAAACAAGCCAAAACACAAGCAAAAAATGTCAATCTCACCTTGAAATAGTCTGAGTTTTACAAGTTTGTTATCATGCAGAGGTACTGCAACAACTCCATAAACATATTAACTCAACCTTTATTAGTGCATATAATGCAACATTACTATTGAGGAGACAGAATATACATGGAATCTCTAAGGCTGGAAGAGACCTCCAAGATCACTGAGTTCTATCATTAACCTGGTGCCAGCATGTTCACCACTAAACCACATTTCCAATAGCCACTTCTGCACACCTTTTGAACATTTCCAAGTGTGGTGATTCCATTGGCAATCTGTTCCAATGTCTAATAACTGTTTCAGGGAAGAAATGTTTCCTAATATTTAAATGTTCCTGAAAGAAAAAAATTTCTTGAATAAGCATGGCATTCATGAGTATGTAGGAGACTGGGACTGGCCCTCAGCTTCCACTTTCCCGCTTAGCAAGTAACTTCGCTATGCTAAGTTTGCTCAAATGCTTCCCCTGTTCAGAAACTCTTAGGCTGAGAAGTGCTGAAAAATGGTGGAAAGGGAGAAAGGGACGCGGACATAGCCATGGACCACCTCACCTGTTGCTGGTGTGCGGGGTAGTGGGGTGGTACTGCTCTGCGCTTAGACCTCTCCAATGGGGCAGGATGGAGATGGCTGGTTGAGGGAGTGGAATCAGGTACATGAGAGGTTTGTGGTAACATGCACTTCCTGTTTTCTTGGATTTTTGTTTCTTTTCCCAGCCGTTCCAGCTTAAATGCCAAAGTGGAAGAGTGTGTTAAACTAAACTGTGAGCAGCCTTACGTCACTACAGCAATAATCAGTATCCCGACACCTCCAGTCACCACACCTGAAGGAGACGATAGGCCAGACTCTCCCGAGTATTCGGGAGGAAACATTGTCAGAGTATCTGCTTTATAAAATAAGGAATTATTTATAAATTAGCATAAAGACCACTTGCAAGCTGAGCTCGAGCAGTGAAAAACAAGTCGTGAGGAATGAGAGAGCTAACAAAGACAATGCCCCTTGACGAGTGTGCCGGACGAAGAACAAGAGGTTCAGGAGAAACAAAACACTTTGTGGGTTTTGGTGTCATAGGGTGTGAACCAAAAGGAGTTTCTTACCCCTTGTGCAAATAGACACATGGTGGAATCTTCTGTGACCATCCTGACTTATTATATGAGCACAATGAAATGTCCCCATTGATGCTTCTTCTTATCGTGAAAGCTCTTTTTAGAAAAAACACAAATGAAAAAATAGAAACCTGTGTTCCTGCTGAATGCAAAACAACGATAAACATTTTGATAATGTCTTTTTTTTCCTGTTAATAAACCACAAACTTGTTGAGGAACTGTCAAAAAATGAACAAAAAATGGTCATATGAAATATGTTTGCACTGACTGAAAGAACTACAACCATAATGCATGCTGAAATTTTTGGAGCTGTGATCTCAGTTTACTTTTGTTGTTTTTCAGATTAGGCATGATAAAATATTACTGTAGAAAGGGGCATTTCCGTGCACTTAAAACAAGCTGATTGTTAATGTTCCATGGTAGTTGTACAAATAACTTCCCTTTGAAAAATGCAGTATTTCTTAATCAAACACTCATTAGTGAACTAAACATGTTCAGTTAGTTCAATATTTACTGTTGTTTTATCTTGCTTCCTAGGTACTGTTACAACTGCAATAAGTCATTGTACACCTGTTGTATCAGGAATCAGGATTTTTTTTTAAGGTATTTTACACCATTTCATCTACACTATAAATTCCTAATGGTAAACATCTACATAATCTTACAGATAAACTGTACACCACAAATGTGCTATTCAGTCCTTGTTCTTTTCATCCATTGTCCTTTATTTCTATGACAGCTCTCTGCCCACTCCAACTTTACCATACCATTTGGGATTTCAAAACTACTGATGCAACACAGTCCTTTCTTCCACAGACATCTTGTCTACTTCTGTATTTTAAGAACACACCTTTCATCCCAGTGTATTCTAAAGGATCAATCTTATTTGAATTAAAATTACCACAATGGTGGTTGTGGGATCAGCCAACACTGATCTCCAAACCTTCCTTGCTCACTTTCTGCAGCATCCACAGTATTAGCTACGCTGGAAGACACTGAAAGATATTCAGAAAAAATGATGGCTACATTCTTTTTGTAATTATCTGTAAACTTACATTTTAAAACTTTTTTTGAGAATGTACATTGTGTGAAAAATATTTAAGTACCTAAGAAAAACGATAGAATAATGGATTGAGTCCCAAAGCTATAAAAACGTAATTGATTTCAATTGGAATTTGCCTACATGGGCATGCCTAAAAGCTAATATGAAGGCTTTTTGGCTTCTTTTATAAAAGACAATGATATTATCAGAAACCTTTCTGATAAAAAAGTGTAGTTTTTGCTTTATGAGAGTACATTAGATATATCATACTGCTTCTTATATTCATGACATACCATGCATCGTATACATCAGATATACATGGAATATGTGCATATCAATACATACATATATACATCAAAAACACTGGATCAGAAATAATTGCATGTCTGCAAAGTAAAATATGCATATAAATCAAAAGGCTCAGTGCATTAGATGCCATTACAATAAATGATTAACACAGTTATTTAATAGTTTGAGTAGTGTATATTTCAGTATAGTATTTGCTAGCATTCTACTGACCTGAAAATTTACATTAAGAGAAAAAACCCACTAAAAATTGAAACTTGCTGATGATACACTTTTATTGCACACAGATACTGTCTTTTCTCTCAGACACTGAAGAGTAGATGTTGGACTATCATGCTACAGTATATACACCAAAATATAGCAATGTCTCATATTAGAATTAAACTGCAAGTAAGAAGAATAGATAACACCATTCATTATTATTTTATATTATCATTTACTCATTCTGATGCTTGGTTAATTTGCAATTAACTTCCCACTATTTTTTCAAATCAGAGTAACTTACTCATTG
This sequence comes from Pithys albifrons albifrons, assembly GCF_047495875.1. Lineage (NCBI taxonomy): Eukaryota > Metazoa > Chordata > Aves > Passeriformes > Thamnophilidae > Pithys > Pithys albifrons. The sequence continues at coordinate 78,493,550 of NC_092460.1, forward strand.
TAAACTGAGCTTTTACATTTCTTTCAAACATTTGCAGAGAGCAAAAGCACAGGCTGCCCAAGTCCATTATCTAGCATTGCTCTCCTCTCTTTCACCCTGTTAGAAAACAGGAGTAGGTCTGATGAAGCTAGTAGGGCACAAAAATTTTACTGGGGTTTAAAGGAGGGGTAGAACACATCCAGAGTTTTTTACTTGCATCCTACTTCTACCCATAGTTACTCATACTTGATCCCCACCTTTAGCCAAATGGTTATTGCTATAAAAACTGCCTTGATGTTAGCAATCTGCAAAAACTTCTTTATGCCACGTGGTACTTCATGACTAGCTATATCAGCTAAACAATGCAAAAAGGCAGTTACTAAACCCACTTTGGTGTAGACTAGATGCAACCCAGGAAACCTACCGACTCCATCAGGTCACGTGTCTTTTAAAAGCTCCTTTTCACAGGCACTAGAAAGAACGCACTACAGCAATACACTTGCATTACTGTTACACCTCTGAAGCAACTTGTACTTTCATTTTTAAAATGCAGCTTAAGAGATAATTTAGTAAGATTTTGCAGAATTACAGTCCTGTCTCCTATTTCCATATATCACATGCAAAACCATTAATTTATTCTGAATTTGGGAAATACACTTTTTTTTGATGTTTTAGGTGATTTAAATACTGTTTTGGTAGTGAATGACTGTTGATGACTGTGTAAAATGCATCTGTACTGTACATGAAATGTAATTATTTCTGTGTATCATACAAAGAAACCGAAGTTGTTGTTTTGACAATTTTGTTTGACAGTCATATATCGTATTTCAGAAGGCAGCATAATACATGTTATGCTGAATAAATAGACATATGAGGAATATTTAAATAAAACATCTGCATGCTTGAATGGGTCAACCTGGTTTTGCAATAACTTATTCATGGAAACTTTTTTCCCCTCTAATAATTTTGAAGGAACACTATAACTGAAGTCAGCGAATGTCCCAGACATTAATTCTAGGCAATCCGTGAGTATATCTAAGCCATACTATAGCCATCGAGACCAGGATGCCACAGCTCCTTTACACAGAGCTGCCTTTGTTCTGTGTGAGTTGCCATCACGTTTCCCATCCCAGCCTGCAGGAGCACAGAAAATTGGAGCATTAAATTATTTCCAGCAATATGAACTCCACCTCTGTCTCTGTACTTTAAAAAACATCCGCTATGTTTTCAGTACATCGAGACACCAACCATTCTGTTGAACCTCCCAGGCTACACTCTCCTCAAACCTGGAATCAAATTCCCTTGGTAAAATATCAGTGCAGAGATGAGATCAAATTCCTTTTGTATCATGAGAGCAGGTAACAACACACCATGTATCACTAATAAGGGACAACTGACTGCAGACAATGCTGATCGATCTACTGTGTGTCAGCACTGGCACATGTGATAGCCACCTCTGCCAGAAGCTCACTGCTTTGGCTGGGGGGGAACGTAACAGTAATACCTGTCTGTGAACCATCCCAGAGCATTTTTGAGAACAACTATCCTCTCATAAAATACCTCCAGGAAACAAACTGAAAACATACACTTTACATTTTGAGGTTGTGGATATACTCAGTGGAAGCACTCTGACTACCGAAAAAAGGCTTTCGCAGCAGAGAGTGTGATGCAGCCTCAGCTGCTCCAGGGAGAAGGGTGGCTTTCAGAGAAGAAGCTGATCTGGAGGATTATCATTAAATATTGGGCACAGAGGATGCTTAGGAGGGCATATTCTCTCTTTGCTGCATCTGGGACCCACCAGGACTTTATCTTCCCATTGACTATGGGAAAATCTGAGCAGTATTGCATGTTCGTAAGGAGTCATCAGCTGATGGGATACGTAAACATATGGCTAAAAGAGCAGGAGTGTCAGGAGTGAACACTATATATAGATTGACAGAGTCTGTAAGATATATGGAGTTATCCAGATATCTTAGTTTCTTCCTTGCCTCCATTATCTAGTTATCTGCTTTTTACAGTAAATATGCACAAGAAACAAGTAAAGGGGGTAGGTGCTGAATAAGAAGCAAGATGCATAAAAATTCTCAAAAGTTTAGGACATCTCTTTTTTTTTTTAATAGTCAATCATACACAAGTTGTAAAGTTTCAGACACAATCTCACTTCAACAATAGCATTTTGCATTAATTGTGATGCTTATGGTGGGCTGAAAACACTGGCAGGATGCCAGATGCCCACCAAAACTGCTCTATCACTCCCTTCGTCATCTGGACAGAGAAGAAAAAAAATAAGTATTTTAATATTTCTAATTTTTATAAATATAAAAAGGCTTTGGGGTCAGGATAAGAGCAGGGAGAAATCACTCACCAATTATTGTCATGGGTAGAACAGACTGAACTTGGGGCAAATAAATTATTACCAATCAAATTAGAGTAAGATAATGAAAAATAAACCCAAATCTTAAAACATCTTCCCCCTCTCCCTGCCTTCTTTCCAAGCTCAACTTTATTCCTTGAATTCTCTACCTCCTTCACCTTCCCAGAGGTGCAGGGGGACCGGGTATAGGGGCTGTCATTAGTTTATCACACATTGTCTCTGACACTCCTTCCTTCTCAGGGGGAGGACTCCTCACACTCCTCATCTCCTCCAGTGTGGAGTCCCTCCCACAGGAGACAGCCCTCCATGAACTTCTCCAACATGAGTGCTTCTCATGGGTTGCAGTTCATCAACTGCTTCAGCATGGGTCCCCCACTGGGTCACAAGTCCTGCCAGCAAATCTGCTCCAGCGTGGACTCCTCTCCACAAGTTCTGCCAAGAACCCACTCCAGCGGGGGCTGTGCATGGGGTGACAGACTCCTTCAAGCATCCACTTGCTCTGGCATAGTGTTCTCCACAAGCTGCAGGTGGATCTCCATTCCACCACAGACCTCCATGGACTGCAGTGGGACAGCCTGTCACACCACAATCTGCACCACAGGCCGTACAGGAATCTCAGCTTCAGTGCCTGGAGACCTCCTGCCCATCCTTCTCCAGTGACCTGGGTGTCAGCAGAGTTGTTCCTCTCACATTGTCTCATTCCTCTCTCCAGATGCTGTTGCCACAACGGTTTTTACCTTTTCTTAAATAGTTATGCCAGAAGTGCTGACACCATTGCTGATGGACTTGACCTCAGCCAGTGGAAGGTCTGTGCTGGAGTCGGCTGGCTCTGACTCTGTTGGACTTGGTGGGAAGCTTCTCACAGAAGCCATCCCTCTAGCCCACCTTCTACCAAAACAGTGCCACACAAACCCTGAGTATTTCAATGTCATAAGACTTTAATAACCAGTGTTTTTCTGCATAGTTCACAGAATCACAAAATATTGAGTTGGAAGGGTCCCACAAGGATCATGGAGTTCAATTCTTTAAGTGAATGGCCCATACTGGGATCAAACCTGTGACCCTGTTCTTTAGCACCATGCTCTAACAGAGACACAGTAAAATGCTTCTGCAGTAAAAACTGTAAAAGCTATTTAAAAATTCCTTCCTCCATCATATTTAACTGTAAAGTTGCTGTGACAAACAGCCTTTGTTTTTATTATTTATTCTTTATATATTCCCTTATATATGCTTTTACCAAATGAAAGTTATAAATAAAATAAAGCTGTTTCCTTACAAAAGCCTTGACATTACAACCTGCTGGCAAGCAAACCAATGCCTTATCCAAAGATCAGGAATAGTGACTTTTGCCTCCTAAAAGCATCCCCATAATCCCAAGTCATGACTGTGCTCAATGACACAGCAATAGGCACAGTCCCACAGACTGGGAATGATTCACTGGGCTGAACAGACATTGGGAGCAGCAGAGAGTGACCCTTTTTTCTAATACAATTGCTTTCCTTGAGCACTCCTTGGGTGCTCTGTGAAAAACGTTAAGGGGCACCTCCACAGTTGTTTGCAGCAACAAGAGATATTTAGGTCATTACACTTTATGCTGCAGAGAACAAAGAATGCATCATCCTTCTCCAAGTAGTCCAACCAAACTGAGTGAAAAAGGAAAGAAAAGGATGAAGTACTTTTCACTGCTTCAAGTACCTAAATGTTCCCCACTTACCAAGCAGCCTCTCTCCTACATATATCCTAAAGTTCTACAGGAAAAGAGTAGGTTCACCACAGCCCAGTCAATTAATTTTAAGGCTCTTTGAACAAGCCCTAGAAAGACAGACATGTCACAGCCTGAGCAAAGATGAGAGTGTTCAAATTTACAGCTGAGACCTATTTCTGCAAACATGGTTAGATACTCAAAATAGATTCTTTCCCAGAATACTTTCCAATAGTCCTTACTAGGGAGGGAATACTTTATCACTTCTGACACAGGAGTCATTCCACTAATAAAACCAGCCCCATTCTGAATCTAGACTGGTTCAGGATTTGGGTGGCCAAGCCCAAGTGAGGTTAACCTGACTACAGATGTTCGCTGGAGGTCCACAAACACTGGTCTGGGACACCATTTCTGTATCAAAGGAGGCCTTCCTCTAGCAATGCACTTGATGGCAGTGCTTCACAGCACCTGAGAAGCATAAAACCAAATGACCTGGGCTGTAAGTATCTAAATTTCAACACATTCCCCTGGCTTGGCTCACTGTATTTGTTCCTTCATGAGCTCTAACCTGAACACAGTAAGATACACAGACAACCCTCAATGGTAGTCTGAGGAGTCCTCACATGGAAAGACTAGGGAGAGCTGAAGAATGGATAAAGGAGCTTCCACAGATACTTGAGTAAAACTTTATGGGCTGGGGTTTCCTGGACAAAGGGAATTTTACATTTCTTTTTGCATTACATTTTTACCTTATTTAGGTGAAATTCCCTAAATTCAGCTGAACGTAGCTGTGTATGTGCAACCCATAATCAAGACTCCACTATTTGTGATTTGTATGGACTTTGTTTTTAAACTGGGGAAAACAACAAGGATTCCATCCACTGTGTAGTACCACAGGTCTCTAGCCCTCTGAAGCCTAGAGCTGGTCTTCACCCAGGCTTTTTCCTCTTCTACACAGGAACTCCCCCTTACCTACAGCAATGCTGCCCAGACTGAGCAGCAGAAGGGATGGAAGTTGGCTGTTCCTATGCAGTAACACTGAGGCTAAGGCTTCCTGAATAGAACATGAGAAAGTATTTTTGACAAAGACACTCCAAGCCGATTCTGGGATGGTCTCTTTTAGTCTTTTTTTTTGCCTCCTAAAGTAAGTATTATAATCTAAAGGAGAGATACAAAAGCAGAAAGAAAATCTTGCTTGCCATACTACCCTTGAAATTATTAAACCCACATGCAGACTGCTAAAAAGCAAACAACAGCCCACACAATTGAAGACTTTAATTTCACGAGTCCTTAAGAAGCTTTCTCAGGAGCAATTAAAAAAAAATTGAACTTACAATGCCGTTTCTCCACAACAGAAAAGTGGAATGGGTAAAGACATGTCAAATTAACTCATACTAGCAGGAGGAGTCTCCCAATACCCACCCAAAGTATTCCCACTCTACGACTTAAAAAATAAAAAAGTCATTATGGGATTTAAGAGAAAAGTAACTTTATTGTCTACTAAATCACACCTTGCTTTTCTTTTTCTTTTACAAATTCCAAAACAAATGAAATAATTTTTTTAATGTAATATTATGTAAAAAGTCTGTTTGCCACAAACTACTATACTCAGTGGAACAAATATGTATTTCAGGAGTGTGGCCAATTGCAAAAATAATCTTATGAAATAAACACCGTTCACAAAAATACAGTAAAATGCACTTTTCCCACCTCAATAAATATATTTTAATGCTGTTTCCAGTTGGCATTTTAAGCCACAGGAGAGCTCTTAATGAAGAAGTCGCCAAAATATAATTTCTCCTCATGTAGTTTTACAATTATTGCAATATCATCCAGAACTGTAAGCACGTTTCTTGCAGTCTTTTATTTCTGGCTTCAGGGGAATCACAGATAGGAGAAAAGATTTATCTATAAAAATGTGCTACTCCCATTTTGATTCCCATTTTGGAAAGAATGTTTAAGGTTTTCTTCGTTTTCACTAAGAAACAGTCCATAGACCAAACTGTTTCAAAGAAGAATTCTCCAGAAAATTAAAGTCTACTGTCCAGAGTTACAGTTTTGTTTTCAATCCCTGTTTGATACATTTAAAATTAAAAAATAAACAATTATGTTAGATGAAAATAGAAGTTTTAGAACATCTTTAACAATGAAAGCTAAGATAAAGGTTTTGTTAGAAAAAAGAAAATCTTGCCCTTTTTACAAATCTTGCAAATTTTTTAATCCAAGTATCAACTTGAATTCTAGTTCTGCTTTCCATGCACACACAAAAACACACAATTATACATACACAGATCCCTGATTAAGACATTCTCCAAATGGCTTATTAAAATTTAAGTCCATTTCAACTGAAGTCACATTCTGTTTGTTCAAAGCACAGTTGTCTCTTCAGAAGATGAGTATTTCTCTTCCTTTCCCATGTTGCTTCCTTAAGAGGTTCTGTCTACCTGTGAATGAATCAGTGTTTTATACATCAAACAGATTGTGACAATAAGCAAAACATTACTGTGCCCAATTGACTGAGTGCCTTTTAAAAAACAAGCACATAAAATGAACTCTGTTTCATGGCTGAGGCCATGGCTAAGAAGCTGATGACAGGCTTGTCTTTTTTTCTGTGCAGATCTCCTTCACTTCCACTCATTAGCTGGTTTCTGATGCATAAGAAGACTGCCGTATTTGGCATATTTGATGGAAGAGAATAAAACTACAACCAAACCCATTAAAACCCCATGTGACTTCTCAGATTCATTGCATCACCTCGAGCTCTTCCATTTCAAAGTGTGTATTAAAGCTGTTTGCCATGGATGCATGTTCAAAGATCCTGGTCAGGCTTGGTTTCAGTAGCTCCATGGAATGACATGACAGCTCCTGAGAGGTATCACTTTTCAGGCCCATGATCTGATCTGTCCTGGGATCCCTTCTGTCATAGTACAGAGCCCACAGCAAAGTAATGGTGAGGATCATAGCCAGGATCTGCGTTACTCCAATAGAGATCCCTAGAAATCTCAGCACTTGCAATTGCTTCGTCCCACGCAAAAAAGTGTACATTTTTTTACCGCATCCCTATAAAACAAAAGCAGATTTTTAAAAAGAGAGTCAATATTACTTAGTTTGCAGCTCCCAAGGTTTAGCTCATCCTACCCAGTGCTTGATTTTCCGGCTCCCAAAAATTTCACTCTCACTTTCTTCAAACAATACTCTGAAAATTATTTTGCCCACATTTTTAGGAGCTTTCATAACGCTATCCTTACATTTTCTCCTACACATAGATTTTACTGCATGTAACAAGCTGCAACAGATCTGTGCTTCTCTTCAATTCTGAAACCACTCAAAGTTGAGCTGAGTGCCTACCAACTCACTGATTTTTAAAGAAACTCAGCTGTTTTTGTGAATGTTTAAAAGCCATTAAAATCATCTTTATCACCCTGCTTGTCTACATAAATTGAAGATCTTAAAGGCTGTCAATTATTTGAAACTCTAGACTTTTTCTACAGCTATTGCCATTATTATTATATCTAAGCTAAAAAGTACTGTAGGAAAATCTACAGAACTCCATAACCTCATCAGAAAATGTCTGATGAAAGCCATGTTAACACATCTTAAGTTGATGTTGCACATAAATGGAAATTTAGCTCTTTCCAAACCATCAATACATGCTCTACAGTTTGCTGATCTAATTACCACACAAAGCTTCGGGACACCTCCCAAGCTCTTGCCCTCACAAGGCAGCAAGGACCCACAAAGAGACAGTGCCTCCAGGAACTACTGGATAACAGTGGAAGTACAAGTTATGATGCTTGTTGCTCAGTAAGAGGGATGCCCAGTCCTAGAGAGGATAAAACCTTGAAAAGAAATCCCTTTGCTACTCTGGATGATGCTTATTCCATATTCTAAACTTTGCAGTTTCACAGCACAAAAGTCAAAGGAACCCAGACACCAAGGGAAAATTCAGTGTAGCAAACTGGAAAAGGTAATACCATGAGGCAGTGGTCCCAGAAGCAGACATCAGGAATCCATCAAAATGGGTACTGTCTACAGAATGTTATTTTGCATTTATAATCCTTACTAATACGGCTTTTTAAAGAAAGTAAAGCAATTGATCAAAGTCACGGAATTGGAAGAGAGGACATGATAAATAACACTTTTCAATCGTACTGAATTCCCCAAAGCCAACAATTTCAAATGCTGCAGTCCTGAAAGTACTTGACAAAATGCTCCATTTTTGCCACACACACAAATTCACACTGCAGTCAACAGATTTTAATTTAGGATCTAGATAAATTTAATGTACTGTATGATAACTGTACCAGAGTAAATTATAGGTTCTCAATGTCTTTGCTCATTTCACTGTGTCATTTTCTAAACAGTAACAAAAAGACACAGGAAAAGCAGCAAATGTGCATTCTTTGAAACTTCAGAAGAAAAAAAACAACACTGCGGCAAAAGCAATGTAATTGAAATTGAGAAGGAATAATTACTGTCTCTTTGGTGTCTTCTCTTCTTCAATTAGAAGACAGCTGTAGCAATACTATTTTCTGAATTTGTTTTTAATTACAGAGAAAATGGCTGCATTTTAATACTTTTGATATCTTAAAGGGATGAAGGTACAAGCTGGTCAGAATTTAAAAATGCTCCACCACGACAATATTCAAACTCAGATCATCTGCTGACTGGAGAAAACATCCATTAACTGAGAGCAAATAACATTAATGCCTACATCTCCTGCAGTACAGACACATAACTGAGACAAATATGCCCAATCTAGATATACTGTTTCCATCCATTTAATGATGTTCTTACAGTTCTGATATAATACACATTCAAAATCAATTTCAAAACTGAGAAACACCCAGCCAGCCCTGTTATCTTCGCATTCACGCCATTTTATTTCTGCTTATGTGACACTTTCATAGTTGGTAGCCTGCAATTAAACAGTTCAAAACCACACTTTTCTCAGCAAAAGTAAGTTTGTCAGTAAATGGAGAGCTCTTGTTGTCAAGTTAAATATAGCATAAAACTTTGCAGCAATCATTCAGAAGAATGAGCTTCAGATTTCTGTACAGCTATGGATTAAAGCCATTTTAAGTCTTGAAGTGAGCAAACCCCACGTATTTCTGATTTACTGCAACATCATAGAATAAGAACCTGAATTTAAATAAGGGACTTCTCAGAGCAGAAAAGATAAGCCATCAATACAATCAACAACCTTTGGTATACCCAGATTTTGAGTATGCTCAAGATTTTATTTTTTTATTTAAAACAAATTTTAATATTAGAAATTAAAATAAAACCAAAATTAAAACAAAATTAATTTTAAAACATTTTTGAGTGTCAAAGTTACACTAGAAAACAAAAGAAAATATTGAACATGCAAGTTTCATTTTTTTTAAAAGAGATCAGCTCCTACTAGTCATTTTATCTAGGCTCCAATTTCTGATAATAAGATGGGCAGAGCTCAGACCACAATTAACCTCCAAGGCCACATCAACATCTTCACACTTCCCTCACAACCATGCTCTTTCTAAAGTCAGTCTGTTCCATGAACTGCACCAAAGGTGAAGCTTAGCAGAGTAAAAACAATCTAAGCAGACTAGTACATCTGAAAAATAGCTTTCAAAATCAAGCAGGGAAAACATGACTCCTGTCAAAAATACTCTCAAGCAGAACTGTAAGTCACCTTTCTTTCTGCAAAAATTAAATTGTGAAGGATTCCAACTCAGACCAGAGAAAGCTCTGAGTTTTCAGCAAAAAATTACAGCACAGCTACAGCAAAAAATATTTATCAGTCCCACACAAACCAAATTTCAGTTTTCTGAAGTACTACAAAGGATTTTTCTGAAGTACCAAAATGGACTTGCCAAGCATTTACATAAGCCAATTTTAGGCTAGCAAGGCTAATCTTATCAGGTTCCTCCTCAAACCACCCAACTATGCAAGTTGTTTTCAATCACTTTCCAAAAAAAGCCTTTTTTACTTTCAGCTCTCCAAAACAGAATTCAGGCAGATTAGCCTTGGAAGTGTAAGTGGTTTTGCATGACACTGGTAAACTTATTAGCAAGTATAGAGCTAGCTAGAGTCTGTGAGACAACCTACAGGCCAGCATCATGGAAAGAAATGTTTTGCCAACCAAATATTGTACTAATTTCAAAGAGAAATTAATTATTTTTTGTGGCTGGTACAACAGAACACAGCCTGTCCCTTTTTGGGATGGGTTCTGCAGTAGAGAACCAAAATAAATTTTTGTTAAGAGCCGAATCCATCCGAAATGCTTTGTGTACAGGATGGGAGGAATCAGAACTGTGCCCTTCAGGTTTCTGTTAGAAAAATGCCAGGCTTTTATCAAGTAGGTTTTAATACAACCCTTATGTCCTACATAATCATCATCTTTGGCTATTAATTTTCTCCAAGTAGAACCAAAAGAATTTCAACATATTAAGTGCTCAGAGAACCACTTTCCTGGAATATTGCTGTGGACACGAAATGTTAGCAGAAGAGATGACATGAGAAAACCTTGCACATTTGACATGGTACTCCAGCGACTAGTACTTCTTATAAATTATTGAGCTTCCTGGGCTCAAAAAGCAGTTTTTTCATTAAGTGCTGCTGCTTAAACACTCCTGCCTTTGCACGTAAGTAGGAAGGATGCAAGGCACTAATCAGTGTTCTAACCAGCTTCCATACATTTACACTCCTTGAGGGCTCTCTACGACAAACTTCGTCTGTATGGTACTAACAGCGGCAATGGTATTACGAAAAGCAATCACTGTTGCAGAGTGAACCGTAGTTTTTTATTCTTCAAGAATGTGTATGGACTGGCAGGCACTGGAAAGAAGCCTGAATGGCTTTCCCATTCAGAGACTGACACTTCTAAAGCATAACCAGTGCTGTCAGCACTGTGAGCCTTGCCAGAAAGCAAGAGAAGTTCTGTAAGTAGTCAGTGGCAACAAAACAGCCTCTGCCACGTTAAGATTCCCTAGCACAGATTGGCCTTCTGAGGCACCTGCCTTTTGGCATCTCTACCTTCTCTCTTCCCAGTGGAAGCACACCACTTCCTAGGATGGATGCCTGGAAGTCAAGAATAGATGATATAGCTTCTCTTCATAGAGTCAATAGCATACAAATTCATTTCCCCAAACCTTGCTTGTTTCCTGGCAATAGCTAATAATAATTTTGGCTTGTTTGTATTGCAAACACTCCTTGCTTCAAAGGTCTTGCTTCATAGCTCCTGAACAAGAGCCATGCAACAGACTATTGTAAGAAAGGATCTTGAACAACATAAGAAACTGGCACAAAATAAAATGGTTCCCTGGGTACTCTTCCATAATGCAGAGCTACACTGGAGAAATGTTCATGCTGCAGCATCTGAAAGCACACTTCTCACGCTCATCCTCCTTTCTATGCACCCTATATTACTCTAAAAGCAAGGAAATGAAGAATGCACCTCTTTTCAGATCCTTGTAACTACCTAAGACATGTTTCCTGTCACTGTTGGACTGTCTGGACTGTTGGTCTTTCTACTATTACTCAATGCACAACTGAAGGTCTTTATAGGCCTATTAGCAGAAAAAAAAATGTAGTAAGCAAATGAGTCTTCAGACAAAGGTGACTTTAGACAATATTTACGTGGTAGCAGTTAGAGCAGAGAGCATTATCTACTAGTTTTTATAATTTTCACGCTAACAGTAATGACTTTCTACCACAATCACCTCCTTTACCCACTTAGCGTTCAAACTTTGTGTTCTTCTGGTTTTAAGATGCTTGACTTGTAATTCTTTTTAAATAAACATACTGTAATGTAGTAGAGCGAAAGAGTATTTTCATAAGAAGTTTCTATGGATGCTCGGAGTACAGCTGAATTACCTGCGTCCTGGCATAAGACCTGTTATCAATAGTGCTCTCATCTTCCAAAGGAATTCTCAAAAGTGTCCTGCACTGTACAATTCACTAGAGTGGTCTTCCACTTACCCTATAGCAGTGTGATAGGCTGGAGCCTGGACATTACACCCCACCTAATTTTTAACTTTTGAATTAGAGCAAATCTGTACTCCAACCTAACCAATATAAAACAAACTCAATGTTTAAGTACATCTCAGGTGTTAAATGCATTGCCAGTAACTTCTCTCACTCTTCCAGGTAAGGGTGGGTGAGTAGGTTCTTTCTTTCTTCCTTCCTCCATCCCTCTGCTTCAGCATTAATAAATAATAAACACACAATAAACACTTCCCCTAACACAATTACTCTACAAAGTACTCTGTTGCACTGCAAATGATGCATCTGGAAAATGCATCAGGATCAGGATCAGGAAGAATACATAAAACCTTCTGAAATATTTACATTTTTTTTCTTACCTCCTGATAAAGGTCACTGAGATCCTCATGATGTGCCTGCTTAGAGCATCCTGGGAACTCTCTGACACAGCACGAGTCAGGTGGCCAGTCCAACTCTGTCATTTCCAGCCAGTCTGTGAAGTACACCACGCCACAACATTTAAACTGCAAAGGAAGGATTACCCAGGATCAGCAATAATGATGCTACTTCTTCATGAAAGTAGGTCATCAAAAAAGCTACATAAATTCCTAATATCAACTTGCAAAATATTGACATAGAACTAAAAACATCTACAAAAGCTTCCAGGTATCTTGTTTTGCTATACTTTGACATAAAAGCAACATGAAACTTTTAAGACCAATAAATACCTCAGAAACAGTCAACTGTTCTGTCCTTTAAATCTAAATTGCTTCCTCAAAGGGTGCTTCACAGAAACTATCCTATCTTGCAATTCTCCTAGCCTTACTACAAGGAACTAACACATAGTAATTTCATGTCAAAATGGTGACTAATGAATAAGTATACCAGTGGCTTAAAGAAATAGCAGGAAAGGTCTTACTAGAGAGGACTATTCCTGCAAGGCTACAACTATAAGCAAATTTGTTGAAAAATCAGAAAAAGCACAGATTACCTGCATACAGAGACTGAAAGCAATGATTCAAAACAACTCAGCGTGTGGGGGAGTGGGCAGATCAGGTTCTGCCAAGGAGGGATGGTGCTCTGCCCCTCCAAAACCCTGTCTCCTTGAGAGCCTTTGGTGCAACTGTCACTCAATGGCACACAGGGAGCACTCCCTGCAGCCTCTAACACAGACCTCAAATGGCTAGCAGATCAGAAGCTCCATCTGGTGGGAGGGGTGGTCACAGGAGTCCAGAGCAAAGGAAACCAATACCATGCGGTCTCCACATGGTCACAGCCCTATTGTCCTTGGATCTGTAGTAGCTAGTTCTATGCTGGATCACAGGCAGTAGCTTTAATTCTCTTTCTGTCTCCCTCTCTCTTTTCCTTTACTTTTTCTCCTAATTCCCATTCACTGATACTTGGGTAACTTAAACCTGGATGGATTGGAATTTGCCAAATCAATGCTTTGTGAAATGCTTTATGTTGATTGAATGTACGCTTTAAACTTTTCCCAAGTTGCCTTATTTTCCAGTTTGCCAGTTAAGTGTTTTATTTTGGTCTCCTGAAAACATTGTAGCGACGTTCCTGTGCACGACCTCAACATAAAAGAACCTAAGGCCCTTTTAATAAATCCATCAGGTGGGTTTTGGGGCTGTGTAGCATAAAACATCTTTGATGAGGTGAGCTTGGGGTCTTACAATATTTTTAAAAAAAAGAAAATAAGATTAAAAGAGTGAGCAAAAAGGTATAGAAATCACAAATGCTAAAAGAAAAACAGAAGGAAGAGGTATCACACTAAATATTAGAACAGAAACAACCATAAAAGTAAGAAGTCTGACTGCAAAGCAGATGAGCAATAATTGCCTATAAAAACCACCAGCACTAACAACCTGTCTTCTCCTCTGCAAAGCATGCTCAGAGATTTAAAGCCAAATGACCAGCCTACCACATTAGTAGCTGCTTACACATAGAAAAAGGATGAAATAGCTACATTAGATTTGGTTTGGTTAACATGACTGAAAAGAAGCACTGCTGCAGAAACAAGATGCCACTTTTTTTCTCTCTATCTTCCAGTACTAGCCTGAGTGTAAGTCATCCCCTGGTTCCTCTGACCCATGGGCTTGGGAATATATTTGCCCTCCTTTACTCACTTCAGAGCCAGAGTGCTATATTCCACACTCCTTGGTTCACAATCAAACAGATCAGTGCCCAGACATGTTGGCACACACTGTGCCCTTGACCTCACCAGTCTTCTCAAACATGTCACTTCTTCCTTCTTTACCACAGATCTAATGTCTCTGCTTTTATAAGTTTGTTAGTCAGTCAAAATCTTCCCAACACAGGACTTTAACGAAAGCTCAAACTTTGGCTCCTCACTGTAATTACAAAAGACCATGACATTAAACACCCTTTTCTTACTCTCAAATCTTTTCTTCCCTGCCCAGCTCTTCTTTCCTGACCCTTTCCTGGCCCTTTCCATGTTCCTTAGCATAGCCACAACTCTGATACTAAACCAGCAAAAGGGCTGCAGTTCAGTTCTAAAATGTATTTCCCATCTCTCTCAGATATTAAAAGGCACAGAAGAGAGAAAACCAAGCTGACAAAGCTGATCAGGGCAGAATCTTTGGTAACAGAATTGCAATTACAATGTAGCTAACTGAAGAAGGGACACAAGCAAAATGCTCATTCAGGCATAAAGCACACATCAGGCTCATAAATATGGCATCTGAGTTATGAGTAGATGCAATATCAATAAGAGCCCATCAATTAAGTAGGAGCTGTAAAAAAGGTTTCTCAGTTCACTTCAGACCTTCCCCAAATCACTCATCTGGTCAGAGCTGCCATATAAAAAAATCTAAGTTCTAAAACTTCTAACTTCCAAAAGGAAGTTTTCCTACCCTAGGAAAATTGTGGCATAGTTGAAGTTTTATTACGAATATTCATATTATAACCAGCCATTATGATGATACCAAAACAACTAGGAGGATAAAAGGCAGTTTTTAATTTAATCAACCTATACATTTAAACCAAGATACAGTGCCAGCTCTATTCAAGGAAAATTGATGGAGACCATTTGATTATATTCTCTCAGGTACAGAACAGACATAAACACTCTACCTGCATATGAAGAATTACTCAGTTTCAGAGTAATTGCATGGCAGAGCAGTGAACATGATGGGGGTGTGCTGGTGTTTAACCTCTTTCTTTAAAGTTTTAGTATAAATACAGACTAACCAAGTGCTGTCAGGAAACATTTAAATAAACAGGAAATCTGTGCAACATTGATAGATTTCAACATTTCAACAAGGGCAGCACAATGACAGGCATTTAAAGAGTTCTCTTCCTGCACGTGAGTTATATTTGGAGTTAATGGCTTTTACCTTGGGCGATTTCATGTTTCTGGAACATAATAACTTCATTCTTTAAAAAAAGTTCTGCATTTTACTAGGCTAGAGGGCAAAGCTGTGAATACACAAGAAGCTTTTTGGTCTGTTTCCCACCCCACCAGTCAAAGGAAATAAAAACCCTGATCACTTTCACAAACCTCAGCCAGACACAGTGTTGGCATCTTTTGAAAACTTCCTTTCCCATTCCTTTCCAGCTAAACACACATCTTAACCATGACAGCTTGATGAAAGGAACCTAAGAGAGCCTACAGGAAGGGGAGCACAGTTTAATATTAAAAGAGGATATAGGCACATTCATTTTACTTCACCTGCACATTTTTAATTGTATATACATCATATCCTAAAAGGCTACAGTAATCCTAAAAGATGATCATCTCCCAGCCTTACAGGTAAAGGGGAAGAGAGTGTTCACAATTTAACTGAATGTAATATCAATTTTTGTGTGTGTTTAAGCATCTTTAGGACCTAAAAAAAGTAAAGAATTGGGTATCAAATAGTGTTAAAAGATACCATCACTACACAGTGTTTCATACAAAATGCATTTATTTACCTATTCACTTAAACCCAAACCTTTTCCTTTAGCAGATAAATAATACTTACTGAGCATGTATTACTTCAGCTCATAAGCTACTGTCATCTTACCTCCCTCTGAAAGAAATTCCAAGCATGGGTCAGCCACTGGTACCTCGGTAGGCCGTAACTGGGCATCCTGGCTTTCAGCGTGATCATATCAGACCACTGCACTGGAACCTGAAGCAAGGAAAAGTAAATGATTTACACAACTGATCAATAAGCTTGTGACTTCAAATCCACAAATTTACTATCTATTATAAGATCTTTCCAGTGCAAATCAAACCGGAAAACAAGTGTTGCGATTTTTACAACATTAATATTTTAAAAGCCTTTGCTAAAGTATCAGGGAAAAATTATTTGTTTCCTTTGCTTACAAATAATTGTATGCTGGAAAAGGAATTATGTTTTGGTGAGACCCAGGGATGATTTGTTATGATTCGGTTATAACCATTACCAGATTTTTTACCTGGCACAAAACTTGAACCAAGTCCCATCCAAGTCATCAGGGATGGTGTTTGTCTGCCCCATTTTAGGTATCTCCCTGGTGCTTTCTTAGTCAATAGAAAGAAACAGGCAGCCAAATGGGGCAATTCCTTTCAAGATAAATAATTTAAACAGAGCAGATGAAACACTACCTCGAACTCTCAAATCCACTTCACTGTCTAAGGCAACAAACTTATATTTAAACGTCTCACTTCCTTGCATATAAAATTTATTGCGATGAATACTACTCCGACAGTTTTTTCAGTGATTTTGTGGCTTTGTCTGGAGTCCTGTACCCAGGTATCCTGAACGTGCTGCATTTCAGTATCTTGCTCAAGAATAGAAACACGGATGTACATATGAGGGACTGTGACCTTTTTGCTTCACACATACAGCCATGTAAATATTTTCTTCTGAAAGAAGGATTCTTGAAGTATTATTCTTTCAGATTTGACTACTCAGAAGTGAGCTGCTGACGCTCTCCATTGTCTGAACATGACACCTCAGTCAGCAATTCATCAGAAACAACAGAAGCAAGTGCTATGGCAGCTGGCACACAATGGAGTTATAAGTTAAGATCAAAACCTCACTTCCATTCGGTAGCACAAATTTTAGTGTGCCAAAACAAAAGAGGCTGAAGATTGCATTGCCCTCCTAGGCACAGATACCATTCATGGTGAGTTTTGCTTTGTTTCCATTAGCCTTAATAGTCATGGTGAAAGAAATCACAATTGCAATATCAGCTGTCACTTGGATTGCAGAGGAGCCCAACTTTGCTGTCCTGTTCAATTTGGAGCAAACAGTAAGGGCATTCTGCAAGTAGAAACAAATGTTATCATATAAAAAGTCCCGACCACAGTACTTCCCAAGAAGTCT
The DNA here is from genome assembly GCF_047495875.1 of Pithys albifrons albifrons. Taxonomy (NCBI): domain Eukaryota; kingdom Metazoa; phylum Chordata; class Aves; order Passeriformes; family Thamnophilidae; genus Pithys; species Pithys albifrons. The sequence goes on from NC_092460.1 coordinate 78,510,891, forward strand.
AGTCTTCATTGTGCTAGATGCTTTACAAAAACATAGGGGTAATCACTGCCTGCTTGAACCCGTAAGACAAATAAGAACATTATTGTTTCATTACCACTGCTAAGTAATACTACATTTCTGATACTTTAGTAAGGCTTTGTATCACTTTGTCCCAGAAATTAAATATGCCTTTCACTTAGCAGATTTTTATCTCTTAAGCAGTAAAATGCTGAACTCACAACTGTCCTCGTGAAAAATACAGTATCAGTAGAGTACTAAACATACAAAATATTTCTATCATAAACATTTACACTGGTCACTATAATAATTTGGTTTGTACTCAGTGCATTTCTCTTTCTTCTGGATTTTAAGTTAGCCCTCTGCTTTCTTTGGGTTATATTTGATATTGCTGCGATTAAGTTCATATTTGCTAGATGATTTTTTAATTATTTTTATTGTTGAACACAGAGTCAAGGTTATGACTGCAACACAAGGCATCTGAATTCTTTAGGAATCAATGGGGTAAAAAAAAAGGGAAGAAAAATAGTCAAGAAATAAGAGAAGGAAATTAAAATCAAGGTAAAACCACCTAAACCCCAAAGCAGAAAGACAACTTCAATTCTGGAAGGAGGGATTTTGAAATGTCTATGTTTTGACTGCTCCAAGAACAAAGCCATACAAGGACCAGTTGAGGTCATTTGATCTGTTCAGCCTGAAGAAGAGGAGACTGAGAGGAGACCTTATTGCAGTCTACAAGTTCCTTGTGAGGGGAAGAGGAGGGGCAGGCAGTGACCTCTTTTCTGTGGTGACCAGTGACAGGACCCAAGGGAATGGCCTGAAGTTGTGTGAGGGGAGATTTAGGTTGGATATTAGAAAGAGGTTGTTTCCCCAGAGGGTGGTTTGGCACTGGAACAGGCTTCCCAGGGAAGTGGTCACAGCACCAGGACTAACAGAGTTCAAGAAGTGTTTGGACAATACTCTGTGACTCTTGGGGATGGTCCTGTGCAGGGCTATGGGTTGGACTTGATGATCCTTGAGGGTCCCTTCCAACTCAGCATAATCTGTGATTCTGTGAACTTAAAGACATTGACATATCTACTAAATAGCTTCCTGTCAGCTCAAATACACAGTGGTGCACGCTAATACACGACTGAGATGCATTTGTTTGACTATACACCAATATTTTTCTGTAGCATATACACAAAAACCAGAGATGCTGGTTTGATTTTAACGTAGGTTCTGTAAGGCCTCGTTTGCCATTGAGATCTACTGACATTATTATTATTATTATTATTATTATTATTATTATTATTATTATTATTATTATTATTATTATTATTATAATGATTATCAAAGGCTCGATCAATGCCTAAGTAAGCCAAGAACCCACACTGGCTTTTCAGCCTTGTGGGTGGAATAAACTAGTCATGAGGCACACTACATGCTGAGAGATATCATGAGCTGGAAGGAAAATTGTTTATGCAAGGACTCTTTAGAGCAACTTGTCCACATGCCAAGGAGAGCCCATATGGATTCAGCAGAGGCTGTTATGCCTCAGTGACATTTCTAACATCACCCACCCACCTACACTAATGCCAACTGATTCTCTGAAATCCACCAGGGGCCCATGTGATTTCATGCTATGCTGAAAACAACACGACACCAAATCACCCCAATGGGTATAAGAGGGAGTCATCTTTATCAAGTAGAGTAGCTGGAAGGATGCTCTAGGGAAGTGACTTGCACAGGTATGAAAGAGCCACTGAAAAACAACTGTGCTCTTCCAGACTGCTACATTCCCCCTATGGGTCTCAGTAGCAAGAAACCCATCTCTGGCCCATCTCATCACGCAACAAGCAGCAGTGTTAGGACAAAGGGAAAAATAGTAAGAAATCAGATGGAAAGAGAAAACAGCAAGAAAACAACAACATAGTATTTCAGGGGATGAGGAAGGAAAAAACATATAGGGAGAGCAAGGAGAAAAGAGACAAAGAAAAGCAAAAAAAAGGGTATCTGGGTTCACTGTGTCCCACTGCAGAAGATGCAGGCGTGGAATTCAGAGCCGTTTAGGAAAGGGGTGCAGGGACAGAAGTGTTTTCTTCTAGAGGGTAACAGCATCACCAGTGTCTTAATATTTGTTAGGGCTATGCCAGTCTTTGTCAAACTGTCCAAAGTTTGGGTTTCAGTAGCATGGCACGTTATTAAAAGTTTAGGGGTCAGACTAAAACACATGATAAGTTCAGGTTCTCTAACTGAATAGAGAAGGCTGGAGACAGCATGCCACAGTGATCTGAAGGCTATGTTTTTTCAAGCAGTTTCCACTGACAAAATTTCTGTGGAAAGATTGATGTTAGTTATAACAGTCTTCTTTGGCAAAACCCCCACAGAGGGCAGCTGTGCCCATAGGATGAAGAATGCCTCTTGTCTGTATTCCCAATTTTAAAATGCATCAACACGAGCTGACAGTTAAAGCAAATGGATAGCTTTAATCACTGTTAGATTAGAACACCCAACTGGAAGCTGTACCATGAGGGAATGAATTCTGTTGTGAAGTGCTGCCGTGTAACTTCAGACTTCAAATCTGCCAGAAATTTCCTTGGTTCATGTAGTGTGTAAATATCAAGAAAGCTCCCTCCCATCTTACTGCAATATAATTGGTATTCACTGTTGGAAAGACCATTATATTGGGCATATCTTGGCAGTTGAGAGAAAATATTTGACCCTCTATTCATAAAAATTTACAAGACTCAGTACAAGATGTAAGAATATAAAAGCCAGCAGGGTAACATTTCAGTTTTAATTTCAGCTCAAACTTACCCACTTTCTTACAGGATAGCTACAATCCTTAGTTTGAAAATTAAAGGTTGGTGCAGCTATAGAAACTAAACAGAGTTAAAACCTCTTCACAAGTTTACAGAGGAGTGTTTTATAGTCATGACATGTTTTGCTTAAAACTGGCATTTACAGCTTGTGCAGGCACTGTGTAGATTTCAGCAGACAGCAAGTCCTCTACTGAAACAACACACTGTCTCTTAACAATGTAGTACACTCTTTAAAACATGAAGAACTTTTGGGGCAAAATTCCTTCAAATTCTCACATCTCCTCTCTCAAAATCCTTATTTAAGCCTGGAGATCTTACTTTATCCTCAAAAGTTCCATGACTTCAATGAAAACTAGCCCAAGAAAGAATTAACAAATATGAAGTCCTTAAATCAGGGGCTGCAGGATTTGATCCTCAAATATAGAGGGTATAAGCAGAAACCCCCAGGGCAGGACCTTCCTAAAGACAAGCTTTTCCAGAAAAATTCTCTGTTTTAAAAAAAGGCAGCCACTTGAAATTAGACTGTCAGACTAACAAACAGAGATAAACACTAGAGCAATTAGAAAACAGCTAGCTAATGGAAATCTTTTTCTTCTGCTGAAAAAATGCAGCCTCCTTTTCTGACTCACCATTATTTCCTGTTCGTAGGTCCAAACACCACAGGCCAGTTCAACACAGAATATTACAAGCAAGCTTCCAAAGTACTGAAGAAAACAGAATGGTCTTAGTTATTTTTAATATTCTTTGAAATATAAAACTTTTCAAAATCAAAAAAGACTTAACAATATTAAACAACATCTCAAAACATCATTAACATTTCACTTGACTAAAGACATGAAAACTGAAATACATTTTTATAACCAAAATATGAAAGATTCATGTGGCAAACTTTCTGATATTTCTTACTAACATAAAGCATATGAACATTACAATGGAAAAATCATTGAATTTTCTTATTGCCCAAGCATCCAAGGCTATCACACCACATTATTCTGAAACTGCAACTAAGAGGACAATGTTTTCCCCTCATATATGTATAAAAGAAATCTCTTTTTTTCAGTTCCATTAAAGAAACATATGCAAATCATGCTAATAGCCAAAAGGAGAAAGAAAAAAGAATCAAAAAATACTTGACAAGATAGAAACAAAGTTCATGAAAACTATGTCCTAATCAAACTGATCTAGGTATTTGAGGTCAGGGCTAACTGTACAAATATTTATTGAGATTGACTGAAATATTTTTTTTACAAGGTCTAATCCTTGAACTATTTAAAAAGAGCAACTGCATGTATAAATGAAGAAGATGTACAGACCTTGGTAATGACATTTAAGAAAAACTGGTTACTGCAAGTAAAAAGAGCATCAACAAACCCTTTCAGAACTGCATGATAAATCTGCATGAAAATTAAGGCTCCTTTAACTAGTGTTCTCTATTAAAAGTAACCCATTTATCTTTTATTTAAAGAAGTAGTATAGTCATTCCATTCATTCTTGACTCCAAATTTTCTTCCATGTCAATGTACTGAGCTCTCCCTTGTTCTCAGTATGCAAGACTTAAAAGTTAGAGTCTTCATGTATTTTAATTTCATTTGGAAATCAAAGAAACACCATCACAATACAAAATAGAGTAAATATATAATTCCATCAGTAGGATACATGCTGAATGGCTTCTAATTTAGTAATTTCATTCTGGAATTCACTTAGGGTGAGTATAAAATACAAAAAAGGGTACTAATAATAAGTGATTTCCTTTTTCTATTACAGGGTAAATAAGATGTGTTATTTAAAATAGAGAGTATAAATTCACAAATGTTAGGATTTAAAATTCATCTACATAGAACCTTTTTCCTTCAACGAGTCTGGAACTGAGTAATTCACAGATACCGTGGCAGCTACTGAACAGTGTCTTGCCTTAATTTCTACTTGCTGATCAAATCTAACTCCCTGAATTAGATTTGTAGACACATACAGACACATTAAAAAAGTACATGAAGAAATACTCATGTTAATTTTCAAGAGAAATCTATACTCATACTCTCCTCCTGCAAAGATTTCTCCAATAAAGATGATGTTGAAAGGAGAATTTCTGAGTTACTAATCTTCACCATGTTACACTGCATCTTCATAGTCATTATAGTTGAACAACACATTGCATTTCCTCACAAACCAACACTGTAAGCACACACAGAGCTCCAGTAGGTGCCTTCAATAACGTTCATCCTCCAAAGGTCCAAAAGAAAAATATGGATCACACCTTACAAGAAAAATTAAGTTTTCTCTAAAAAAAGATGTTTTCTCTAAATTCATGAACTTTTATGCAAAGTAACCACTATCAATGCAGTGCCTGCAAGTTATGCAAAGGGTTCTTTACCATAAAAACAAAACAAACAACCAAACAAAAAAACAGCATGGAAAACTACTTTTCAAAGTATTCACTTTGAAAGCAGGAAAGAATGTCACATGCTGTAGCTCTTTTAATCAATAATAAAAATTGTTTAAGGACATTATGACTAATGCTGACATTTTTTGAGAGGGAGAACAACTAAATGTTTCAATGAAAAATGAAACTGAGTTCTCAGCTGTCAAAGTTTCAATGGGTTTATCCTTTAATTGAATAACAAGCCTGGAACTGCCTGCTATCCCTGCATCTTACAGAAAACTCACTGATCATGGTGAAAGCAATACATCTGGGTGTGTACGTATGGCATTCTATGCAAAACTCCTAATTTGCAGTTCCTCATAACATTTAATTAATTTGTCAACCTTAACATTTGAAACTTCCTCATTTTTGTCAGCATATAGTTAAGAAAGTTTGTGGTAGTAGTTGGAGACAGAAGAGCCAAACCCAAGATTTTCTTCAGTTACTGAATATAGCCCAGGACTGAAAACTATTTAGCCAAATTCACTCATAAACCACTTCTGGGTCTGCCAGGGACTGAGCACTCCTGACCAGCTACATCTGGACACATCAGGGTCCTGCAGAATCAAGTCATCTGTCCTGAAAAACCCCATCTCTGGGGCATAGGATAAAAGACAACAAAACACACTGTGAGATTACACACGTGAAAAGCCCATGCAGGGAACTGAGCGACTGCAGGGACATCAAACTCACACATGGGAAGTTCAGTCTCACTCTGCTGTTGAAGGGAAATATTATACCTTTCTCTAAATATAATGGTTTGCAAAACAAGTAATTTTTATATATGATTTGTGGGAAGAAAAATCCTCTAACCATTATGTAAATTTACTACCCCTAATTTCCATCTTCCAAAACCAGGAATTTTACTGGCTTCAGTGCTTATTCGTTGTCCTGAATTAAATACCCACAAAAGTCTGAATCTTCGTGCATTTACACGCTTCTGCTTTTTGCCAGAAACAGGGACTTGGTTTTGAAGCAAGGTTTAATAGTTCCTTCTATGGACTAAGTGGCTGCACATTCTAAAGAAGATTAACTCACTAAGGAGCACTATTGTATATCATGCTCAAAATTGCACCAGCAAGTCACTGATATTAACCTTCTACAGCACACCTCCCTCAGAGTCCTGGCCATTGCTGAGGTATTTTCTACTGTTTCTTCATTTATTTCTTTTTCTTCCATGTTTTTGCAGAGAAGGAGTAAGAAGGGGAAAGTACAGAAGTGAGCAAACAGTTCTGCAAAAACACATCATAAAAGAATAAAAAAAACCCTACAAGCAATTAATGCACAGTAGTGATCACTTTAAGAACTACCTTTTACATGGTGAATTCTACAGACTTTTAACATTTCCCTTTTGCAGGCAATTACTTATCTTTATCATCCTCTCCCAGTCTGACTATGCAAAGTCATCAGAGAACTGGAGTGGTCCCTTGACCCTGTTACAAACCCATCAGTTTCACTGAAGAATTTCCTCCAGCAAAGCTGTGAAAAAGTTAAAATGTTACTTCCTTGAGAGAAGCTGCATGACTGCAATGCTGATATTACTCTTTTGAGAGTAATAAATCAAAGTAAAATTATTTGCCAATTTCAAAATAAATAAATAAAGCAGTAGACATTTACAGCCCCTCACTAAGTCACAGACATGCATGTGGGCAAGATCCTAAACTTCAGCATCCCTTCAGTTTCAAATGGATGTTGCCGATTAGCAGGCACTGGTTCTCCTGCAATCTCCTCCTTAAGCTTCCTCACCACCACAGGTCACAGGGACAGGAGGGGAGGAAGGAAGGAGGGAGGCAGCAGCTCTGTAAAGTAGTAGCTTTCTGACATAAGCATTCTTCTAATACCTGGAACTTTGCACAAGCACTTGGATTTGCAGCATTCAATCTGCAGAAGCTCAAACAACTCTAAATTTCCAGCGCATCAGTCCTGAAAGAGAGGTGTAGGAACTGGGGGACTCTGGAGTTCAGGAGAATCCTCATCTCCTCCCTTTCCTGTGCAAGAGAGTAAACATTAAAGAAGTGGGAACAGAAACAAATCATTACTGTGAAAATCACTTTCAGAGAGATAGAAAGACAGAGGGATAAAACATCAAGGAAAGATAGTAAAGTCATTCACTATGCAATCAACAGACTCTGATCAGCTGGAAAACTCTTCACATGATACAGGCCAGAGCCAACATCCAATCCTAAAACCTCTGATGCAGCAATCGTACACAACAGCACAGAAACCCACGACAATACTGGCTACTTGTGCAGAGGCTCTACCAGGTCATATTAAGCTACTGCAACTTGTAAGAGTCTTGAAACATCTCTCTCTCCTGCAAGTCAGAGAGCCCTAAGTCCACATCTACAGGGAATTCATATATAAGACAGAAAGGACAGTGGGATAGTGGAACATATTGAAAGCAAAACCAATTATGATGAATTTCAATCACAAAAAAGAGATAACCATCAAGTAAATAAAGACCCAAAAAACCAACCAAACAAAAAAGAAACAAAAAATGGAGAATAGTCACAAATAGGTTTTGTCCTAATTCAAAGAGCTACCTACATAAAGGCTATCAGAACCTCATAAAGCACTAGAAAGGTACACAGTATTTTCAACTATTCATGTAAAATCAAAATAATTCAAAACTGTTTTCATAAATATCTGCATTGTCTAAGCAGAATCAGAAAGTTTAGTTTGAATAAAATTCCTGCACAACACAGTGGCACCTCATAAAAAGGTACAAGCCCCTGTATGCCAGTGCTCCACACAGAGCTGTGACATATGCCCAAAATCTCTTCATATCTCTCCATCTAAGGCTAAAAGTTTAGCTACAAAATTAATTTAATCTAATTAAATTATGACAGTCTTTTTTGCTATTCTACATGTTCTACCAAACTAAGTTAATGCCCACTGTCGTCAAATATATTTCAGGAATGTATTTCTTTCTTGATCATGTCAGCCATTTAGATAAAATCACAAATAAAAATAGCAAGTGCAAGCACAAAAGCACTGTTACTGAATCTAAGTTATTTTGCATTTGCTTAAAAGGTGTTTGTTCCAACAGCTGGCTCTCTCTTCAGAGTAATGGTGAAAAGTACACCCATGGAGCATCTCCCAGCATAAAATCTCTCCCTCGTGGCTTTTGATCCTGCCAAGTACAGAATTTCTTTTGTTGCAATTGTGGGTAACTTTAAGGAAGGATGTAAAGTGTGAAGCATGATGTTTTATGGTTTTTTTGCAGAGATGATACGAAACTCTTACTGTTGTTCTAGAGATTTTGTTTGTCTTACATATGCCACATGATTCCTGAAATCAATCACTTAATATAACTTGTCTATGCTTTTCAAGCAAAAGGTGAAAAGAACTGATGAAAAATAATCTCCTATTTTGTTGATGGATGGAAAAACAGGATGATGGAAAAACTAGGATGATGGAAAAACTAGGACTTCAGAAAACACAATAAATGAAGAGTTTAAAAAAATTTGTCTACTCCTCCCATCCTAATTCCTATTTTAAATGTCCTTCTCCAAAGCATTTTCAAGAACATGGAATTTCTCAGAAATTTTTAGAAATATTAAACTCAAACTACAAAGGAAAACTGGACTTAAAACTCTACTGCCCTGCAGTAGTCTCCTTCAGTGCAGCAGTCAGGGCAATGCCAACAGCCAGCACTCTACTTCAGCCACCATGATACTCCCACTGATGCAGATATAAAACCAGTATCACTGTCCTCTGAGGACATCCTTCCAGACCCTGGTGTAACCATTATGTCAGAAATGAAGCTAAGACCAGAAGCCCTCACACAAATCTGGTGCCTCCAAGTACGTAGTGAACAACAAGTCACTAGGGCCCTCTGGTGCCAAGCAGTCCAGGCGGGTAAGGGCAGCCGTACTACAAAGCTGAGCATACCCAAGTATCTTTCTGAAGTGATGAGTTTTTTCCCACATGGATTTTTTTGCTCTGACACAGCTGGCTTCCGTAATTTGTTACCAATTACCTGTGGAATGCCTCATCAGCACTCAGCTACTAAAACCTATAAAACTGCGCTGTTTACCCACACACAAGGAGAATCAAAGACCTGAACACAGCCCCAGTCATGGTCCCTTGACCCTGCTTGTACCAAACGCAGTGTGACTGAGTTTTCTGCAGTTCGGAAGTGTGATTTGAAAGCAAGAGTCTAGTCAACTCATGAAAAATGAGCAGAGACAGTGTTCTGCAGCAACTCAAATTTCATCAGTACTAGAAAGGCAGAGAATGGTTTAATTCATCTTTTTCCTCCCTCAGACCTTTTCGTCTGTATGTTGCATGATGCCCCCAATACTGAAATTAGGACCCTATTTCATCTGTTCTGACAGCTCCCTAGTTAGCTACTGTCAGTCTGAATGAGACTTCACAATCTACTTAATTAATCCCTAGTAATGACTAATTCATCTCATCCTAACGGGATGAGAACATCCCATCACATAGCAAATATTGACTTCTTAAGATCACTTCCAGATTGAGTAAGCAAGAGTGCATTCTGTGTATGAGAGCAAATAACAATGGCAGGCCAGGGCCAACAACTGGAATCAGAAGTTGCAACACGGTGAAGAAAAGAGAGTATGGGTAGCCTTTGAAGAACCTGTTCTATGAGACTGTAGAAATCCTTTAATTTCTAAACAAACATGCCTTTCTTTGAAGTATCAGTGTACTCATTAATGCATCATTGTTCACATGCTCTGTATTTTATTTCATAAGCATCTTCTTTTCAAGCTTTACCACTCTCCTCCAAAGTGCTTTTCTTTTCTCACAGAAGATATAAAACTTTTTTTATGCCCTCAGACTCAAAGAAAAGTCCAGCCCTTATGCCAGAGCAAATGAAAAGTAGATGATGAGCAACTCCAGCCTCCTCAGACTTGCTGTCTCACACCACTTTGTTGAGCAACAGGGTCCATATGGTATGAGAGGTAAGGAAAGCTCTGGGAAAGGCAGAGGCTAAGGAGATCCCAAGAAGGCAGCTGCACAATGAAACTCACAAGAATCTCTAAAACATGAGAGAATTTGGTATTTAAAGCAAATGCCATAAGATTTCAAGAGGGTTATGCATAGCATTTCCCAATGGCTAACTTCTTCTGAGATGCAAGCCATCCAGGCATCTGTCTGCCCCCTGGGAAACTTCAGATGTCCATAACCACTGATCACCAACAGGAACTAGAATCTTTCTGTGCAAAACATAACACATTCTTCCTCCTTTAATAACTTACAAGCTATGGTTCCCTTTATTTTAGTTACAGTTTACAAGCTAATAAGGTTATTTTAAAGATACAACAGCTATCCCTTTCTAAAATGGAGAAAACATTCATTAAATGGAGTCAGACAAGCTGCATGGAAAACTGAAATCCTCTGTTTATCCACTCAAGCAGTGTAAATTTTTCCCCACCACCCTCTCCCTCCCTCCCCAGCTCCCTCAGCCCTGTCCTGTAGGGATTAGCAGTTCATTAGTCATTTAGTCATTTTCACTTTAAATTTGGTTTACTTGCTTGACAACACAGAAATTTATCAGATGCAGTCACAAGTCAACAAGGAAATGGGCTGACAAACTTGCAATGTAAGCTACTGAATGTCATCCAGTTCATGACCAAGTATCTCTATTATTTTAGATTTGGTTTCCCAGATGATTAAATTTTATCAAAATGTCTTAAAGCTTGTGATCTTTGCACAGTCCAACTTTCACATAATTACCACTCATTTGAAAATCCTTATGGCTAATTTTCAAGGGGTTTTTTAATGGCAATGAACATTTTAGATTTTTAAGGTCTGAATCCAAGTTCTTTTTATCAAACTCTTTGCTTTTTTAAAAACTAAACAAAATTATTTATGAATAGTTAGAACTTTGTTCACAGCTTTGATTCTTCTGCAGGACATGAATGACCTGCTTTAAATTTTTACTTGAATGGTTAATCTTTGCTTATAAAAGTAAGCAGGTATTACTTTAAAAATAAGCAAATGCACACTTCACACAATGATTAGGATTTATTTGCTAAAGTTTCAATTACCTCACATCAATGAACTCCCAATAAGTAAGGGTCATTTCAAGGTCATGGTGAAGCACTACACAGGACATAGGTAAAGATCGACATTAGACCATACTTTCCTCAAAGCTTACAATGCTCCCTTTCCCTTTCTTCTTCCCTTATTTCGTAGGATTTATATTAAAACCTAAAGCTTCCCATTCCATACAGATTTTCAAAACACATCTTCCTTCATTTCTGTACCCTCTTTATTTTCTCCCAAGGAAATTAAACAGTATAAAAATGCTTCTTTAGAAAAGAAAATCCTTTTTGTCTGTAAAATAGACCAATTTGTGGCTGATACATGCATTAACTCTGCCTCAGCATGCCCCAAAACACTTAAAACAATCATCATTTTGAGTGAAGAAATGCTCTTAGATATAAAACCCATACAAGCAAAGTGCCTCCATGGGTAAAAAGAGCAAGATAAAGCAAGGAAATGAGTAATTTACCTTACAGGAGATCCACTCGAAAATCAGTTTGTGGTAACACAAATGCAGCTGAACCACAGCATCAAGGCACGCCTCACCAGTGAGGCAGGGCTGCACTTCAGACAAGACAGAGATTTGGCTGAGCTTTGTGAAGCCATTTACTCATTCTTTGCTCTTAGGGACTTTCACATTCCCTATTCCCTTCAACAGAGGAAAAAAATCCTGGGTAAACAAGCAATGAGAAAAAGAGGATCTAGAAAGGACAGAAGTGAAAAAAAGCACTACTGCAGCAAGACCGTGTATCATCTCAGCAGCTCCTCAACTTTTTTCAGTCAAGATGCAGCATCTCTCATTCTCATCCTGGTATCACTCACAGCTCTCTACCCTCAACAACTCCAGTCCCTTGAACCTACTGTCCTATAAGTCCTTGTCTTTTCAATAGTTTCCAGGTACCCACATCCATCACTTCACCAGCCTTTTATTGCTTATCTTCCATCCTCTTTTCACCGGGGAGCGTCATTTCAGAGCCCTTTTCAGCTCTGGTGCCATTTTAGTCTCCTCTACTGCTCTGAGTATCAATGAATTTCAAGAACTCGGAGGAATCAGTATTAATAGTGCAGTAAGTGGGAATGGCAGGGACGGGGAACAGGAAAAAGGAAGATCACAGAACATGCTGAGTTCCAAGGGACCCACAACAATCATCGAGTCCAACTCCTGGCCCTCCACATGACCATCCCTAACAGTCATACCATGTGCTTGACAGTATCATTCTCAGCACTCTGCCTCTTTCCAAAAGGATGAGTGAGTGGGTCTTCACTATTGCAGAAGTATGAAAAACTGAAAAATTGAGAGCCTCCTAATGGCACTATCCAACATTGCTGTCCTAATCAAAGGCTCCCTGAATTGCTCTCAGGGGGCCAGACAGTTCATGCTACTTCAAGCTGCTGGATAACTGCACCAAATAATGCTGTGCTGCTTCTGCTCTGGCACAACATGGCCAAGTGTTCAAGGCAGCTGCTAAGTGCCTGGGTGAAAGAAGCAGATCATCCCAGTGAGCACAGTAAACATTTGGATTTAAGCCGAGTATTTGCAAGAGGACCTGGACACTCCCACCAGCTCAATTCCTGCCATGCTCCCCCACTCCAACACTCCCCCATGCTGCTCAAATACGCAGCTGCTCTTGCTCTTTGTTCAGCAGGCAGCACCTTTCATCACAACACACCTCTCAATAACCCACATGGCCAGGCAACTTGCATCTCTCCTCTGTAAGCTCCCTCTCCCAGATAAGGAACTTAGGCACTGTTTCAAAGCACTAGCCTTAGGAAAAGTATTTTAAGGACATACACAGCACAGATTCATTTATGTTGGAGAAGGCAAGGTCAACCAAATGCATCTCATGCTAACACAGGCAGTCTTAGGACCACAGGACCAATGCACTCCATTCCACAGTGCTGGGAGCCCTGCAGAATGTACCCACTCCTGCAAAGCCTGGCTTAGCTCTGTGGAGACACTGCAGCATCACCAAAATACATTTCAAAATCTAACAACTAGTTTGAATCTTAAAAATCCTGATCTAAACAGGAAAGAAGCTTACCCTCTATCCCATTTCAAGGAAAAATATGTCTAATAATTATTAGTACAGATATCTTCTCATGCAGTTTATGTTTGAATTGAAAGCCAGAAATATGGAAGAACAAAAATACTCTATTTTCTTAAAAGAGTTACTCATATTTGAAACTACTGAGGTATAATACAAATTGACAAAATCTATTTTCTCTTACCAGTGGAACATCAAACAAGCAGCACTTCAGAATGCAAGCTGAAAGTCTAGCCCCTTAAGTTACCCACCATCTGAACCTGAGTTTTAGCACAGTATTGGTTTCGCATCAAACTGGAACTACAGTATTATAACCACATTTAAACCAGTCTTCCAAATAAGGCAGGATGACGTGTCTTGTGAATCTCTGTCTTCCTCCCACTCATACTACATTTGTAAATAAGCTGTTGATAAAAGGCACAAAATATGAAATTGAACTCTGTCCTGCTTAATTATAAACTGCATAGGTTTATGGGTTGCCAGTTATTTCTTTCCTTTCAATGCTTGGTGACTAAATAATGAAGAAATACTTCTGGCTGGTAAATAATTCCAGTGCCAAATGTTAGTACAAGGTATTGGAGCAGTTGTGACTGTGGTAAGAGTCCACAAGGATCAGAAAAAATATCCTTTATTACTACAGAGCAAATAACCTATACCATGTATTACTGCAGAAGTACATGGTGCCACATAAAAAAAGTATGACAGTAAAATTAATTATCACTAAACTCTCACACTAATTCATGTCAACTGTAGTCAAAAGTACTGCAGAATAGTTGGTGCTGTGATACTGTAGAGCACCTAACATTTCACATAGTGTAAGAATGCCTTCTAGGAAGACATTAGCACTTATTGGTATCTTGCAATATAGTAGATGACCAATTTAATCAACCATATCACCTCTGCATCCACATGGACCGAAATGTATACAAGTGTAGAAGAATTTACCCTGAGAGGTGATACAGCCAGTAGTATCGTGTCACTCTTTAGACTTCACAGAAACCACTAGTGCGATGATAGTTTGTCTGGCTGTGTTTCAACTCAATAGCAGTTTGACCACACACCAACAGGGTTTAGCTCTGAGGAATATTTGTTACTTTGCCAACTTTATGATAAAAAGCAGTAATAGCATTTGTCCTATTGACCATCAAATATTTCCAAAACTGTTTCCCTTTGTGAAAACATATGCAAACAAATTTGAATCCTTTGCTGCTTGAATGCTGCAATTGCAGACAAGTCCTAAATACCAGAACTTGCAATGAAAACTCCATCCAGGAAGTATTTTCCAGTGGGATTTTCATTAAGCTCTTCTTGTCAAGAAACAGAGTTTACTCTTGTTATTTGACTAAAACAAGAACTTACTGCAAAAAACCCCACACATATCCTAAAGAATACATGCACTTTATTACTTTGCCTTTTTTTTTTAGCTAGGCAATGTACACAACAGACTTTAAAAACAGTTGAAAAGGGACAGAAGAGCCTCAGAAGAAAAGGGGCAAAGGATGGTTCTGGATTTGAAAAAACAATCTTGTTGAAAGAACAGTAGCAAGCACCATAAAACCTGGACTCTGGTTTCCCATGCTTGAACTTTTTACAACATTCAAGTCAGTGACTTGGAAGAGTCCAGATTTTCCACTTTAGACTCGCATCACAGCCACTTACTTCTACATGAGGATGCTGGTCAATCACACAAAATTACAGATACTTAAGGGACACATGGGTTCTTCAAACCAACTACCAAAGTAATTGTAATTAAATGACTATACCTTTAAAGTGTTGGTTCTACAAATAATCCATAAGACTCAGGTATTACATTTTCTTACTATCAAGTTAAGCAAACATTAGTTCAATTTATATTTATGCCCAACGTGAAGATGGGAAGATATCAAGTATTTAATTGCAAGAAAAATTTCAAAAACAAATTAAAATTATTATGTATTCTGATGTATTAAAAATACATAGCATCATAATAAATGTATTTATTGTCCTTATGCTTTATTAAATTTCCCAAAAATCCAATTCAATTAACAACATCAGCACTGGCAATTAGCACACTGCCAGGAATGTCAGGACTAGTATCTAAATACCTCTGCATGCCATCATTACAGCTATTCATGTACTTCAAAAAGAAGATTAAAAGTATGATTGAAGAGGCTGTTAATGTTTTACATGAAGGTTCTTTTCTTTCAGTTCATCTGGTTGAACAAAAGCTCATTTTATTGATCCATCACTTTTCTGATTAGTATGATGAATGAAGCACTGACTTATGTCTGTATACTTCTGTATGGTATAATATGACTGCATTCATTTAACGACTAATCAAAGACAATTACATACTTAGGGAGATATCATTTAGTTTTGCTTATCAGTTTGCTTAGCAAGAGCAAATCTCAAACTCCTGAAAATGAAAAATTGCAACACAAAATGATAAAAATGTCCTGTTTTGATTTAGTATAACTTGGCTGCCTAAACACACTTGAAATAATTTATTTCCAGATGGTACTAAAAGGTATAAATGATTTTTTCTTTTCACTTGCAGCATAAATAACCTGAAGGTCAAAACCAGTTTTAACTTCATTTTCTCTTGAATTAGTTACACGGGGTTTTTTCACAGCTTACAGAAAAAACTAACTTTTTTTTCTCTCAGATACTATGTGGCATTGGTCTATAGCATATAGTTGGTTTTGCCTTTTAATTAATTTTAATTCACATTAAAAACTATCACCAGTATAAAATAAAAGACACATTATGAAATCTTACAACCTTACCAAAAACCCCTGGGGTTTAATACGTTTTACCATATTTTAATACCTTCACTATTTAGATGACACAAAAATATGTACAAAGTGCTTTTACGCATGTAAGAAAGATTACTAGAGAAATAATTATATGGTATGAAATTACATAAACCCACTATTCTTACCCACTTGCCTATAACTAAGTAATTATTTTAGAACTCGTTTCCATTGACTTGAACACTGTCAGGTTAAGATCTGGAAATAAACAATGCATGACTATACTGTTACTATAAAATATTCAGATTTAAATGAGAGTTTTTCCCAGCTATATAGTTTTGAAACAATGATCTTCATATTGTCTACAAGCTAAACAAATGTCCAAAAGGAGAAACAGTATTTGTTCTCTTGCAACAGAGGAACACTTCTGCTACAGACATTCAGCTGGAAATAGCAAATAAAGCTCACTTCAACTCTCTCAGATAAAAAAAAAAGATATTTTAATACAAAACCCCAGTACAGTTCTACAACTGTTTCATCTGCAGTTAAGAGTATTTCCTAGCAGATAAAAGCAAAGTTTGCATGAATCTCAACCAACTTCTCATGGGGTTTTATGGTCATCTTGTGCAAAATCTGTGAGGTCTGGGTACCACATACTTAAGCATGCACAGTTCCACTAGAAAAATTCAACTGTATGTACTTTGCAAGAACCCAACACACACTACAGTGAAAAAACAGCAGGAGCCCAATCTTACTTTTTTAAGACCCTGAATATTTTCAAGAGCTGAAGGATTTGACCTGTCCACTTTCTTCTACCACAACTACAGCAGTTGACTGATACACTGCTTTCACATCCATTGCTCCCACACTCTTGGGCTCACAGACTGCTTTGAATCCTGCTTGTCCTCATGTTAAAGGACAAAGCCCGATTCTGCAAAGAGCTACCAGCTACACTTCCAGGAAGGATACAGGCACATGGCACTCCCTAATATCAGCACTGGTGACATTCTAAAAATTTTCATTCTAAACCTTTAAAATTTGTGCAAGCTTGATGGGCTTTTGTTTGGGTGTAAGTTTTTTGCTTGCTTTTGGTTTACTGGTTCTTTTCTTGTCCTCAAATTCAGTGACTTCCAGATGGAGAAAATGGCACTTGGCTCCTCTGACAGTCCAAGCCTCATCAGAGTTCAACTGTACATGGAGCCTTGTGTAAAAGAGACTATTGCTTTTCAGTTGCTGTCAGTTCAGTTATGTCATCTCCAACTAAAGGGAAAAGTTTGATACTTGGAATTTATTTTTAAACTTGCTCACAATCAAATGCAACCACAAAATTCCACATTCATGTAAGAGAAGACAAAGTTTCTGAACACACTCAGAATTAACCTTCATCAGAAAGAAATCATACTTTACACACACAATAACTGGGAATAAAGCAAAGTCTAGGTTAGGTAGCTATTGCACAGCTAAGAGTCAAAACTCTCTGACTCATGTTCCTATAATTACTAGTACTTAAGAGTTTGAGTTATTTTTCCCTTCAGCAACTCGTCTACTAAATGATTTTTTGCAACTGAGATACTGCTTGTCTTTCAGTCACAGCATAATGCAGTCTAAGCAATAAATTCTTTCCTACTGTGTGATTTGCAATTACAATTCCTCACCGATACCATAACTCAACATGGTAATAAAAAAAAAATCAGTATTTACCTAATGCCTGTGGATTAAAACCTTTCTTACACTCTTAAAATGAAGAAGTTAGCTGGTTTTAGAAGTTATGAAACATACCCAGACAAGGAGCAACAGATTTCTTTTCACTGTTCCACAGTACCCCAGCATTCCAACTATGATGAGAAAACAGCAGACTGCAATCATAACTGGGTGGACCACAGGAAAGTAAGTCAAAATGACAGCCTCCTCCACCCTAAAACCAATCAGAACCATAATCAAAAAAAGCACAATCACACAAAAATGATACAGAAGAAAAACACAGTATAGCCAATAAAAAGTAGCAGATGTGTTCTTTCCAGTGCTTTACACGTTGCATAGAATGTCTTCTACGTGTTCTTAAAAGTCAAATGCTGCATTCAGATACCAGAAAGCAATGCATTGTCCAAACTCTCTCTGGAGCAAACGCAGCCTTCCTGCCCTGCACTTGTGCACAGTATGTAGCACAATGAAGCCCTGTTTCACCACTAGGGCTCATAAGCACTGCTGTAATAAAACTAACAGAACTCCTAAATCTCTGGACTGAATAAAGTATTCAAAACTAAACAGTAATATAATATGGTTACATGTTGTCAAGGAGCCAAAAATTGATCCCTGTCAGAAGAGAAAGGTACAGGACTGAATTTCTATTTTTCCCTCTTTTCTAATTTCAACCGATGCCAGAAATGGTGGCAAAAAATACACCTTTCAAGAAAACAATAATTAGTTTAATTGAAGGCATCTTAATTACCCCACAGCCTAATTAGGAAATTTGCCATACAGAATGAACAACACATGCCCCAGTCACTCTCACAGATTAACAGGTTTAACAAAAGCTTTACCTTGTTTCTGCAGTTAAAGTGAGAACATTATTCAGGTAGTCTCTCATCCAAGCAGAAACACCTAATACGCTGATGGACATCAACTAAAAAGAAAAGATTAAGTTATTTGTCATGTGTTTAAAACAAATTGCAAGATTATTCATAATTTCAGTAGAGGACCAATCATCACTAACATCATTTACGCATTCATTTATCTGAACAGCATCTTGTCCTCAAAACTATACTTCTACATGCTTAGTTGAGTTGTTACTCAAGTATTAGGTAGCCAGTGACAATAAACTTCTCTTCTAGTATGCAAAACTGATGTCTGGAATACCCTCTGTTCTACCCAGTGATGCTACTGCTGGCTCCTGCCAGCCACTGTATAACACACCACAGAAAATACAGGGAGGGTTTACGCTGCTAAAATCAGTGCCTCCTTCAGGGCTCATAAGTGATACCCATCTGCATGAAACCATGAAGCCATGCTCAGGTACACAGTTAGTGAAGAAAAATCTGAAGGCCCATACAGGATACAACAGTACAGACAAATCTCCTCTCCTGTGTGTATCTTGGGGTTAAATGTAGAAGAACCTGATTCTCTCACTCATTCAGAC
The DNA here is from genome assembly GCF_047495875.1 of Pithys albifrons albifrons. Classification (NCBI taxonomy): domain Eukaryota; kingdom Metazoa; phylum Chordata; class Aves; order Passeriformes; family Thamnophilidae; genus Pithys; species Pithys albifrons. The sequence goes on from NC_092460.1 coordinate 78,530,042, forward strand.
TGAGTGACATCATGGGCACTACATCTCAGTTTTCTGAACCGTAAAATGACACTAAACCTCACAGCACTTCAATTATAAATGCATTTGGGGACCTAACCTGTCAGGCACTTGAGAGGCATTAACACCACAGCACTTTTAGCAAGACTGCTCCCACAGCAAGTAAATCACTGAGACTGAATCCACCTAGAACTGCTACCACCTCAGCAGACATGGATTTCTGTCACCTGATGCCATAGTTCACTCCAGCACATCTGGCGAAGCTCTGGCCTCTGATTTTCTTGAGAAGTCAAACCTGAACATGTTCAGGACCTGCCATCATATGACAGCACTAGTTCTACCGCTGCTGTAGCAGACGTGCTGACAAAAGACAAGGCACTCTTCACACAATCTCATATGGACACTTAAGCCTGAACCACAGCTCAGGGGCTGAACCTAAAAGACAGAGGACCTCAGAAGCACCAATGTCTAGCTGAGGAAGGGAGACCTAAACATGCTGACTCTCCTGAATACTACTGCTTTCATGCATTGTACATGGGCATGGCAGGACACCTCAGCATTATACTTAGTTTCTTAAATGAGTTAGAAGTGTTAATCTCCCCTGTTTCTTTCAATATCTACTTTTCCACATGCCTTTGTACTTCCCTAAAGTTGTTATGAAGAACAAGTTAACTGGCTCAAGCCTAACACAAGAAAAGTTCACGCTGTGTCCTCACTGGCACTTTAGCCTGCATCATGCCCACAGCAGGCTATTTCTGCCTTTAAAATTTCACAAGAAGTCCCAGTAGCTAGCCCAGAGCTTCTTCCTGCTTTTCAGATCCGATGCACAAAGTACAGGCACTGCCTGGTTCTGGGTGCTGCCAGCAAGAGCCCTGCCTGGCTGGCATGCTGCAAGCACAGTTGTGAAAGCCAGTGCATTCTCCAAGTCTACTGTCTGTTCACTCATGTTCCTTATGCACTGTGGGATCTCTTTGGACTGGTGGAACAGTAAGAGTAAAGAACATTTTCTGTTGTGTTATTTGCAGGAATTTGCAGAAACAAGGAAAAGAAGACAACTGGAATCTCCTCCTAAATAAATTCCTCAACAACCACCTATCTCATTAGAAGAAAGCATCAGATAAACACAAGCAGTCAAAACACGAGAAGTAAAGAAGACTACAAGCAGATGGCCTACCTTCTTATAGCCAAAAAGCAACACAAAACATTTTTAACCCTCCACATCTCTCTGCAAGGCCTGTTGATATACAGGGAAGAGCATTAGCTCACACTTCCACTCTGTTTATGGCAAAATACTTAAGATAAATTTGATTACTTCACTTTATAACAGTGGTGTTCAGAAGTGAGAAGTCAATCAAAACCATACTTCTCAGTAACTTTTAAGAAGATTCAGATGGTCCTGCCACAAAAACTATACCAGGAAAATGTTCACTTTCTAAATAGTATTCTTCCTCCCATTCCAAACTGATGAACTGCCTCTACATTAGGAACTTGCAAGCTGCAGAAATTTCTTTCAGCCTTCAGTATGTGGCAATACATTGTATTCAGCTGGATTCCTTGGAAGAAGGCAAAAGACTGCTCCTTCAAGAGAGGTAAGATTTGGCAGGCAAGACTATCACAAGGATACTGGAGCATGCAGGTTATTCAGAGACAACAGGAAGAACAGAGCAAGCAGGCAGAGGGGACAGAAGGGACTTCCTAGAGACCAAAAGTACTGAGCAGAGTCCTGTCACTGAAAGAATCGTTCCATTTGCCAGAAGAAAGGACTTGCCTGGAAAGGTGAATCAGGAAGGACAAGAACTTTTTCTGTCCTGCCTAAATTGAGTCTTCTCTACCTAGGTATTTATTTTTGCCTACATAAAATCTGTGACAGGAAAGCCTAGGCAGATACATCATCAAACTGTGGCCAACACATGGCCGTGTGACTTCACAGAAATGCTTAATGACCATAGCAGAGAACATGAATCATAGAATATGCTGAGTTGGAAGGGACTCACAAGAATCACTAAGTCCAACATTTAGCCCTGCACAGAACCATCCTCAAGAGTCACACCACGTGCCTGTGACTTTTTTTCAGTTATGAACAGCATCTGGAAGGAAGGGGCTGCTTCCTCTCACCTAGGAAACATGATGTTCACCAACAATGTAACTACATTGGGGGAACACCATTTCAGTTCATAAGAACAAACTCTCTATGAAAGGTCTCTTGGATCATTCAGAAAGCTTTTAGACATTTAGATTCCCTCTGGCTGTTCTCATTTACTATAAATAGCTAACAGCCAATTACTACTGTTTTTTGCTGATGTAAATTACAGGCAACATTCTGTTCAATGCCTGTGAGAGCCAGGCTACAGTTCACCCACTCACCTACCCTGTGCCCAGCATGATCTCATCATCACTAACTCCTTCAGACCTTACTGACTTTTGCTATGGTTAAAATGCATGTATGGTATCAACGTAAGAGTCATTTCAGTATTACTCTGAGAAAGTACATGCACAATGCCTTACCTTGCTGCTACACAGATGTCACACACAGACTACCTGTGCAACACTTTCCTTCCAATAAGATTCCTTAGGAAGCACCTTTGACATCATATTTTGAAGAAAGTCCAAAGTGAATTACTACTCAATGACCTGAAAGCCAGAGTGCTGTGACATACTGCATTCACATCCATGAAAGTAAATAACACTGTCAAACTGGGGTGACATAAAGGCATGGCTCAGAAAGACGAAAGGCAAATACTCAAGAAGCTCCTCTTGAACAAGGCCTGTGAAATAGCAAACTGTGAAAATTCAAAAAAGAAATTCCGCAATAGATTGATTGCAAAAGGTGTAGTTTGCAGCATATAAGCCATCCAGTGCTTCATAGCTCTTCACTAACAAAGGGAAGTGATGGGAAAAAAGCTGCACTCCTTCTGATCAGCAGAAGTTAGCCTCCAGGTAGGAACATACTTCGAAGGATGAAAGATGGGTTTTCAAAACCAGACTGCCCTGCGTAATGACTGATGTTTATTTTAATGACAAAAGATTATAAGCACTAGCTCACATCCACAGTCGACTTCCTCACCTGCTCCACAGCCACAGGGGAACCACGACAAGAACATAAGACACATGCCTGAGCTCCACAGCCTCCTGCTTATGACTGAACACTTACATGTGCTGCCCTGTAAAAGCACTTGTATGGGTTTAGCTAGGTAGGTCTAAATTTAGGCTTTAGAGTTTAGACTAGGCCTGGGACTGTCTTGACTGCTGACTTGAGCTGGCCTGAGCTAGCTGACAGCTGACTACTGACCAATAGTATTCCATACTATATTCTGACATCTCAAAGGGGTAAGAGCTGGTGTGGGAGTGGCTTGGTCAGTTACTTCCCAGCTGTGGTCCCAGGAAGACACTGTGCTGTCCCTGGAGGGACAGGAGGCCCAGGCCCAGCACCAGCTTATCACCATGTTATCTTTGGGAAGCAAAATGTTTGTTCTTAATTATTCTCTCTACTTAAGTCTGTCTCTGGGGAATTGACTTCTCTAGAGTAATTTGTAGTTAAAATGGTGGGATTTGTGTTCACTGGGGAATGGGAAGTTATTTCTTGTTATTTCTAACTTGTGTAAGTGTGTGTTATATTGTAGTTTCTCTTAATTTTCTCTTTTCTGTATAAATATATATAGTTTGTTTCAGTTTAAACAAGTTTGTAGGTTTTTTAACTTCTCCCTTTTCTCTGCCAGAGGGAGAGAAGCTGACTCTGCATTAGGCAGTTAGCATTGTGCCAGCTCAACCTAAGACAGCACTAAACACCCTTAAGTGCCAGCTGACATCAAGAAGGCTCCAGGCACCCACCACTTCATATCACCTACAGCATGTGCAGATCTTCAGCCACCGGCACGAGAATTACACTAACACCAGCAGTACCACTCAGCCCAGGCACTCAGTAGGCAGGAACACAAACAACCTTCCCAAAAACCTTGGTGTGCATCCAAACCTACCAGTAAAGAACAGCAGACACATCACTGCAATTCACTGCTGTGCTATTTGCAAATAGTCATGGGCAGGGGGGCAAGGTCTCGCTTACAGTTCCTGTTAGTTCATTTCAAGAATGGTTAAAAGGTCGCCCCCCAAAAAAAAACTGGCAACCCCTACTTCAGCCATTGTTTCATAATTAATTTATATGCAAAATACAGTTAGAAATCTGTATCAAGCTATCAAATGGAAGAACACAAGTTTATGACAAATAAAACTAAGATAATTCTCACATTAGCAGTTACCAAGCAGTTAACATTTCACCAAAAAGTTGTCATTCAAGCTCCTCTGATGACATCCAGTCTGCTGCGCTGTAATCATAATGTGATAGTATGCAGTAAAACATGTTTTATTTGTTGCAGCTGGCTGCACAAGCCACTGTGGGTTTAATTCTGAACTGTCACAGTATGTTATATAGCCATCAACATGACACTGAAGAGTTTACAAAACTGCCTGCTGTCACATTCTATTTTAAATATATTTTCACACTGATTAAACAAAGGTAATAAATTACATTTTTATATATGAGCAATATGCACACAATAATATATTAAATTTTCAAATGCATTTATAATACGAAGTTTTTAAAGCTACTAGGGCGTTCTCAGACAACTGAATTACAATAGCCAAGAAAAGACTCAAACTATTAGCAGTGATCCTTTCCAAGCACAGTTTAAGTGTCTTTGGAACTCTCTTACATAAATAAGGTATCAAAATGAAAATATAAAATCATCTGTTAGATTCATTAAGTATATATTTTAAGCAATTATTGTGAAAGTCCTTCTCACAGCGTCTTTCAGGCCATACCTAAAATGGAAAATAAATCTGCATTTTCAATTAATAAATGAACATGAATTTCTGTCTAACAAAGCAAGACCAATTGCTGTTGCTATTTGGACACCTGTGTTCATCCTTGCAAGCATTTTTTTCATTCAAATATTCTAACACTTTCCTTTTTAACACTGAAAGTTGCTGTGTTCAAACTTGAGAAGGCTTTCTTTTGATTATTAAATTGGAGGAAAGATTAAAAGTATCTTCCATACCAAATATCATACACCATTCTTTTTATTCTAACAGATGGGGTATACAACTTCAGGCCATGCTCTGGTACCCATAACGAAATGTTGACTAGCAGTGCTGCAGAGCAACTTGCTTTGCATGAAAAGCCTTCCAGCTCCAAGGAAATTATTTCCAAGATATGACAACATTCATCAGAATATAGCCTTTTATTTTAGTTTAAAAAAACGACCTTGAGAAAATTTTCCAGTTAAAATTGCTTTGGGTAACCTGAGCTGTGACTTACCAAAGAGGAGGGGCAGATAAATCACCACAAGGTCATGAACAGAGCATCTTGCAATGCTTTCACAGGATTTTCACCATTAGGTTCAATATTCAGATCATTGAACAAACACCAATAACTCAAACTCAGATCCCTGGATAAACAGACAACTACATTTTTGGGGGATGAGGGACATAAGGGCAGAGTAGGGAGGGACAAGAGGTCTTGTTTTTCCGTATTACCTGGCAAAAACATTTAAGTGTTTAGAGAAAGAAGAATGGCAAGGAAAATCTCCTATTCCCTATTAATGCACCTTTTATTCTACAGAAATGCCAACATTTAGTTTTAGCTAAGCATCCTATAAGGTTATTGTGCCTTGCTCCCCTCTCACTTGCAAACAGCTGAAGCACATTTGTATTTGCACTTTCAATCTGGGTTTGCTTGCACAGCTGCAACAGTAAGTTAACAACCTGCTCTGGATTTGGCACGGGCTGGAACTCGTACGCTGTGCAGGAAGGCAATGCTGGAGCACCAACAGGGTCACCCTCCTGGGGGACACGAGTAAGTTTTCCAGCAGTTGGCTGTTGAAGGCTTCTAGACCAAGCAGAGAAGAAAGAACAAGCAAGAGCCCAAACACATAAACAGGTTGAGGTACAGTTGTACTGTGTGACAGACCCACATCAGCTTCTAGGCTGTGTAGCACAAGGGTGCATTAAAAGTAAAGAGGATGAAGAAAATGCATGTATTTTTTCATCCATCCTCTTCTCTATGACTACCCAAGAACTGCACTGCTTATTAGTGTAACTTCTGCCACTCTTCCCTCAAAAGTAAGCCTCTCGCTGTCAAGAGACCTCTTGCCTTTGGGGAGGCATCATGGGTAATTCACAGCAATGGTCAGAGCTCAAGTCAATCCATATTACAAGCCATCAAGCTGATATGCCTTCACATATACACAATATACTCTTAATTTTATTTCTTTAAGAGCTTGCTTTTATTCACAGACAGTAGTCAATCTCACAGATGCAGGCAATTTTAAAACCGATATATATATATATATATATATATATATGCATATATATTAAAAAAACAACTGAAAGAGTGACATGAAGAAAAGAGTATGTATTTCCTATCATCCACAGGACTACATATCAGCTGGTTGTGGATTTATCACCTAAGTCTTCTATTTTACACATCAATACAAGAGTACACAAAAATGACTAAACTGAATCTGCATTTTAAATAAATGACACATTCCTATAAAAATGCACAAAATTAAGCTGTCCCCTGTATCTTGGGAAATAGCCACAAGATATTAAAAAAACTGCTATTATTTCTATGAGCCTTGTCTAGGATCTACCACCGACTCTTGAAATGACAGAGAATTTTCGCAGTACAGAAGCAGTGCCTGGAGATTCATGAATAATTGCGTAGTTGCCTTCAACAGAAACAGATCTGAATTTAAAAGGAAAAAAAATATGCATGTATCTACAGTCCTGATGGACCTTCCCAGTTTGCTGGAGATCTTTACCAGTGTAAGAAGATAGTTGGCAGTTTTTTCTTGCTCTTGAGCTATAGGCTCAAATTTTGTCAGCACAGGTCTGTGCATCATCTTCAAGGCTGATGGAATGAGTTCCACAGTGTTAATCATGAGGATTACCCAAAAAATGTCTGTGGTTCACTGATTTCTGAATGTGAATTGAAGAGCATATTAATGTAGTTTCTAACACTGAGGTGGGGTCTGGGTTAATGTTTTCTCTTTCCATAAGCATACCAAGCCACTCTTTTTCAGGACAGTTTCACAGAACCTCATCTACCAATTCACTGCTGACATGCCACTTGGGGTGAGCCATAACACCTATGAAGATACATTGGGATAAAAGGTTATATAAAGGCAGATACAAAGTTGACTTATGGCTGAACTCTACTTTGTTAGGACATGGAATGATGTTACATAAAGAATGCAGATAAAGACACCAAAAAGTAAAAGATTTCTCAAATACCAGAATTAAAAATATTTCTGGTCCTCTAAAACTCCTCCTATAGTTTCCTCTGCCAAATGCACTCCTTTAAAAAGACACCATGTTCCCACAAAAGCCACAGTTTTCTTTATACAAAGAATGCTAGGAAAACCAGGTTCAATTACTCAGGTCTAAACTGCACTCTCTAAAATCAGAGTATATTAGCCTAGAATAAACTCCTTGTTTACAGCACTGCAGGTACCCAGCCAGGCAGAGTTCATTTCAATGGATATTACTTGTCATTTAAACTTAAAACATTGTCTTGAACTCTGTTCACTTCAAGTATCTACAAATCTCACCAATGAAAGTGGAAGTTCAAAACCAGCAGAAACAAACTCTATGCAGAAGGAAGGACAGATGGATTTCAAATCTGCAGTGACACAAGAAAGAAAAATTAAGGAAATATATTTACAACACTAAACACAAGCAATTGAGGTTGGAAAAAACAGGAAAATATAACAGCACTGCTTCCAACCACTCTTATTACTTCCTTGCACAACACTAATATCCCCTGGTTCTGAGTTCTCAAGTGGTACACATAGGCAAAACTGTAAGATTTAAGTGCGCAAAGCATTCAAAACAAACAGAAAATTAACTGGAAGCTTATTCCTCTTTCATTTTATGTGATGTTTTTTCCTTTGTTCACAAACAGAAATTCGAGACAGATGCAAAACAATTTCCACTACCTGCCAGAAGTGTTTATTGGCTGCAATCACACGACTGAAATTAGATGGTACCACTCTGTGTGTCAAGGAAAGCTTAAACACTGCTCAAAAGAAAAATCATATCCCTAAGCAGTGGCAACATCACTGGCTTGGCTCAAACATCCACTGACACTATTAATCATCAGTTAAGTGATTCTTACCACCTACGACACAGTCATCTGCAACTTACAGCCTTGATTTGTCCAAGGCACTACAGTACAGTCATCCTCAATTACAGGCAACACAATAGCAGCTGTTCCAGCCTCACATGCTTACCAGAAAAAAAAATGGCAGTTTACTCAAGACAGTGTCTATACAGACTTTTTCCTGCACTTTTCCAGCAAAGTTATACTTTGGAGTTTTTTAAAAATATGAGAAAATCAATAAAATAATTGTGCTGCTTTTACTTACATCTACTATCACTAGTTGGTTCACCTATTTTGACTATTTATAACTTTTTTAAAGAACACATGTGGCTGAGTTGCAAAGAACAGTAAAACAAACCCGTGCCTCTCAAAGCTGTTGCTTTGCTTAATCCCCTAATATTTTAAGCAGCCAGGAGACTGAATTTTCCCTCTATTCAGCACCATTTGCTAGTTCCTGTTCTAATACAATCCCCAGGGGGCCTACCTGCACTCGGGCATCTCCTGTATTATGCCTTTGCCGTTATTACAAGCTGACCATGTTCTGCAACTGAAGATCTGCCCAGCATAAAATGCTTGCCAAGGTGGTTTATCCGGGAAACAGACCACAGCAAAGTACAGAAGAACAATGGCAGCATTGCAAAGTGTGGCAAAGAGGGTTTCTGTGAGGACAAGTTATATTGTGCTCAAAATGAAAATGCTCACCTTACATCCATGACTGCTACTGAGCAGGAACACTGTCAGGAACTTGCCAATACAGTAAAGCCCGATCAGAAGGAAAGAACCTGTAGCCTCATAAACTGTATAAAATATGTTTGTAGAGTTAGCAGAACTAAATTCCTCCAAATCCTGACACATATGCTATCTAGATATAATAAAGACCAATACTGCCACTAAGAACAGAAAAATACAAAGCAGTAGGTGCATGTCTTCTCTCAAGCACCACTAAGATAACCTGCTTAGCTAAGCACTAATTCTTGACCACGAAACATCAATTCATGCATTTTTGGAGGTCCCCTCTTTTAGCAGGCTGTCCAGAACGTAATATACTGCAAATAGCAGTGTTAGAGAGTGTAAGATGAACAACCTGCAGAATCAAGTTGGATCTCTCAGTCTTGTAAATTACACTAAAAAGTGATGCCCATTTATACACGAGGATTGCAGAAGAACAAAACTAAATCTTAACTGCAGGATGTAGTCTGAAGGATATTTCTTGTCCAGGGCACAGTTAAAAAAACCCTTGTGAAATTAGAAGACTGAGGAAGTCCTGAAACTGCAACTTCCTCTGCTCTGAAAGAGACATCTTGCAGTCAGATGCATGATTCAATTGACCTTGAAAACAGCTTCCAGAAGGGTATCATCAGCCTTATTACCAAGGTCAGTCACTTAACAACAATTAGAGCACTGACAAGAAGATTTATTTCCACCTCAGAAGAAAAAAATCTTTCAAGAGCTGCTGCAAGTTGCAGCTTCCAAAGTACCAATCCAGTTGCATCCATAAAACCCATGTTTTTCTGGAGTAGTAAAGGCAATACATTTACTGGTCCATTATAAAACAGTATGAACCACTACAACGGAGCCTTGGGCTTCCAGCTGATTGCTTATGAATGTACAGCTAAGCAGACTTTAGGCCATAAACGACAGAAAGCATTATACACAACACTTCCTGCCTGCCTCCCTCTCATGCACACACAGGTACATGACAGCTCATCAGCTGAGCACACTATAAAAAGTTTCTTTCCAAAGACCACACAGCTGTACAGTTTCAGTGTACAGTGTAGCTGTACAATCTAGGGAAGCTAAAAGGATGGCAGCAGACTGACAGATAAAGTTCTGTCACTTCTCTGTTTCTGCAGGCACCAAAAACAACCAAATTATGAAGATAGGAGTGTGTTGCAACAAGCATTTGGATCTTCAGTTTTTCAGCAGTGTTCATGACCAGATTAGCCAGTTCTGTCATTTCATCTTAAGAAGCTTCACATGCACGAGTCCGTCCTCACCAGCCTGGCAATGACAAATGTTGCAGTCCTATCATACACACACTGGGACAGCTGCACACGGACACACTTTGAAGCTTATTTCAGAGGTTCCCTTTTAAGAGCCCGACAGTCAGATCTCACTAGATAGTAACTAACTACTGTCTCTTTCACAGTTTTATTCACGACTTCAAAGCTTCAATCCCCCAGAAGAAAGCAATCCTTTTTGCACAGTGTGGTTACACCTATTGCTGAACACCATCGCAGTGGAACAAGGAGAAAACATCACCTTACTCCAGCCACGACCTGTAATCAAAACATGATTTTAGAAAGTCAAAACACGCTGTTTGCACATCTTCACTGTTTTCAGCCGAACACTGATAACTGACTGACACAGCCACTGGGCACATTATCAACAGGTTTTAAGTCATTTGGAGGCAATGGCCCTTGGAAAGGAAGGAAGGAAGCAAGAGAAAGCATAAAACTCTGCAAGATCAGGCTTGAAGAGAATTACACATATATGGCCCAAATCAGAAGGTCTATACAGACTGTGGAATCACAGCATCACTCTTGTCTTATCCCGCTGGGACAGAATCCACCATGTTCACTCAGGAGGAACACGGCTGCACATTTTTAAATGGCTAATCTCATCTAAACTTCCTAACATCCAGCCCATAACCTAGGCTGGTATTTACCCAAGTAAGCACTAACATAAGCAATGAACAAAACTTTCTGAATGGGAGGAAGAGCATGGCAAGGGGAGATCATTGTGCCCATACCCACTGCAGTGGATACACAACTACTGCCAGAGGAACTTTTCAGAAGAAAACTCTGCCCTGTGGGTAGTTCTACAACACTTAGAAAAGGCAGTGGCAAAACTTCCACTAAGCCAACAAGAAGATTCAATCTCTGACAGAGGAAAAGATATGGGAGATTTCACTACAACAAGCAGCTGATAACAATTTATATTTAGCTGCTAAGTACACATGTGAATAGACCAGGTCAGGAGCAGAAAGACATTATGCATGCTCATTCCTCCAACGAAGTCTGATGTAACTGCAATACATTTAACTACCCATCCATCACACATTCTCTTTCTTAACAAGCAGTTCTGGCAGACTCAGGGATTTTTTTGCTTATTTATTAGGGTTTTTTTACCAAACTAGTGCATTCATCTGCTTTGCAAAATGCAGCGGGCTCCAAATGAACTGAACAATTTTGAGTTCCACACCTTTAATTTTACATACATTATGGAAAGTGGATTTAATTCTTTGCAATGTCTGTGGTGCAAGTCATCTGCTATACTGGCATGTATTATTTAATTACATATTCACATACTTCAGCACCACACAGATTTCACTTAACTGCTGGGGTGCACTTTCCAGTGTCCAGGCCTCAGCTACAAAGATTAATTACAGATATTTTTTTACATTTCAGAGAAAAGATCAAGAAATTGCCATTTTCTTCCCCATGACTTATGACACCTCAACAGATTCAAGAGATCTTTCATCCTATATAACTGGTAAAAAAAAAAAGAGAAAAAAAAATCAAGAGAAAAACTCACACTTTCTAAATAAGGGTGATCTGAGACATCACTATTAACAGAACAACAAAATCTAAAGAGTGGGAAATTATTTCTAGCAATGAATGCTTTAAACCATATTTAGGTATGACTTAGGGTAGGGCCACTTTCACACATGCTGTGCCTCACCTAAAAAATCCACAGCACAGGCTCAAAGAACACACCCACGTGGGTAGAGCCCTTCCCAAATCTTCATTTGTGAAGCCTGGCCATACATACAGATATGACTTATGGAATGCACAAAGTTAACAGCAGCACCACACTGCAGATCTAATTAGTGCTGTTCCACCAACAAGATCAAAGATGATGTGCAGTTCCATGTCTGAGGTCCACAACAGAAACACATGGAAAAAACAATGGAAAGTAGGAAGGAGCAATCTAGCATGGGAAAGCATTTAAAATTTGAGCCAAGTGAGCGGACGCCAGGTGAGACCTTTGATGTTCCTAGAGAGAAACTGCAACCCGACACACCAGTTCCCTCCAAAGATAAAGGCAGGCTTTCCCTATGCAAAGAAAGTATGTGGTGACTGAAAAAGGAAGCACTCAGCTCCAGCAAAAAGCCTCCCACCATCATGTGACAAATAACTGACAAAGCATGAAGGACACAGCAGGCAAGGAGCACAGAGAGCAAGGAAAAAGTGCAGAGGAAGCTTAAGGGGACAAAGACAGCAGTGAGTTAAGGTGCAAAATACGAACTGTTGAGGACAACTCATTAGGAATAATGGAAACCAGAGGAAAGCACCACAAATATGATGTTTTCAACCACGTAAATGTCCATTCACTCAACTCGCACAGCATATGTGTAAAAATCCAAAGCTGAACTCAGGTCAGCTGAGCCCAGGCAACCTTCATCTTAAAAGTAAAAACAGAGTTGTAGATTTTGTACAGAATCAAATGAAAAGTATGATGATGCTAGAAACAATCACACATCCTTTTTTAAAAAAATTTTCTCCATCTCCTAGTAAAAGGCTTTATTCCCACATACACTAAATAAATAATTTATTTTTCATCTCTATTAAATACAACATACAAAGCTACATACTTTCAACAGATTTTCAAATCACTTTTGTTATATAAAAAGTACCATTCTGTTCAAAATGCTGCTTGACAGTTTTCTCATTCATATTCTGATCTGCACTTAATTTTCAGTAATCATGGGACTTAAAGTCAATTCCAACCTCCCTGCCATAGGCAGGGGCACCTTTTACTCAAACAGGTTGCTCAAAGCCCCATCCAGCCTGGCCTTGAACACTTTCAACTTCACAACTTTTCTGGTCAACCTGTTTCGGTGCCTCACTACCACCACACTAAAGAATTTCTTCTTAATATCTAATCTAAACCTACTCTCTTTCAGTTTGAAGTGATGCCCCTTGTGCTGTCACTAAATACTCTTGTCATTAGTCCCTCTCTATCTTCCTTTCAGGTTCCCTTCAGGTACCAGAAGGCTGCAATTAGGTCACCTCAAAGCCTTCTCTTTTCCAGGCTGAAAAATCCTGATTCTCTCAGCCTTTCCTTGTCGGAGAGATTCAACATTCCTCTGATGCACTTTGGGGCACTCGGAACTCACTCCAACCAGTAAATGTCCTTTCTGTGTTGGGGATCCCAGAGTTGGATGCAGGTGGAAAAAAAATCAGATATAAACTAGGCTCGGTTACAGCCCATTTATTATCCCTGCATGATTCAGATCTACATCATCTCAGCAGTAAGCCATTGTGAAGAGGTGTGGGATGTCACAACTTTTGCCCCCTTTTGTTCTCTTACCCTTATCCTGCACAAATCTCAACTATTCAGATGAAAGAAACTGCACAAATCTCAACTATTCAGATGAAAGAAACTGCGTTTGGTGCAAATGAGTGAGGACTGAGCAATATCGATCTTGCTGATTCTTCAGAGCTCTGAAAGTTTAAGGAACAAGTGTTGATCACACCCACTTACGCTGGAAAGCAAGAAATCTTACTGCTATAAACACAGCTTTGACTGAAATCCTCAAAACAAAGAAACAGGCCTTGCCTGTCAGTTAGGATCTAACCACTGAATGCACAAGACTGGGCAAGGCCTTGGCAGAGCAGACTGCTCAGGTACCTGTCAGAGCCTGGAGTTCATCTCAGGTCACAGGATGCTCCAAAGCTCACCTAGTCAGGAAGACACAGCACCCATGAGTATTTTCCTCTTTACATATTAGAAGTGCACAAATTCACACGTATAACACTAATCCAATTTTACTTCCAGCTAGTTTGCAAAGGTATTTGTTTGCCCCCGCAGTGATCAGTGCTCCCTTTCAGGAGCTGCCCGGCACAGGGCCAAGGGCACCAAGGCGGCACCTCCTGCCCTGTCCCAGAGCGGGGAGCCCGCGGCCATACCCGCCCTGCGGCCCCGGGGACGGCACCTGCCCTGCCCGGCCCGGCCCGGGTCCTGAACTCACCCAGAAGAGCAGGTTGAGAGCGTAGAGCAGGCAGCGCAGGCACTTCACCGAGTCCTCCCTGGCCATGACGAGCCCCCGCGGGACACAGCCCCATCCTCTCACCACATCCTCGCTCCCGAGGCCGGGCCGCCGGCGCGCTGCAGGGGAAGAGGCGAAGAGGTAGCGGCGAGTCCGCCTTGCCGAGGCACCCGCCCGCAGGTGGAGGCGGCGGAGCCGCCGAGCCCGGACCGGCCGCGCCCCGCAGGGACTCCCGGCAGCCTCCCTTCCCCTCCCGCCCCACCCGGAGACAGCGACGGGCGAACTTTTCTCATAAGAAATAACAAACGCCAAGCAGGGGAGAAGCCGCGGGCTGCCCCAGCGGCAGAGAGGGGGTGAGCGCAGCGGAGGCACGGCCCGGGGGGTGCCGGCTGCCTCCCCGCCCGGGAGGGACGCGCTGCCCGGGGAGGGCGGCCGGGGGACAGCAGCCACTTACCGCGCGGGCGCGCCCCGCACTCACTCGCTCCGGCGAGGCGTCATGGGGCTGGGGCGCGGCGGCGCAGCGCGACCCCGCGAAGCCCATGCCCTGCGGCGGCCGCGGGGAAGGTCCGCCCGGGGCCGCCCCGGCCCCTCCGCCCCGCCCGCAGCGCCCGCCGGCCCGCGGCCGCTCCGCGCCCCGCGCATGCGCCGCCCGCGCGGTCCTAGCGCCGCCGCACCGCTCGCCCGAGCCCGGCCGGTGAACGCGCACAGGGCGCACGCACCGCACCGCACCGCCCGCACCGCGCACCGCACCGCCCCAACGCCGCACATCCGCACTGCCCGCCCGAGCCCGGCCGGTGAACGCGCGCAGGGCGCACGCACCGCACCCCGCACACCCACACTGCCTGCACACCTGCACCGCCCACACCGCCTGCACACCTGCACCGGCTGCACACCGCGCACACCTGCACTACCCGCACCACTTGCACACCCGCGCCGCTTGCGCTGACGTGGCCTCGCTTCGAGGCTACTGGCCTCTTTTCTTTCCGGGGAGATGTTCAGCACTGGGCTGAGCGGAGATGAGCCACACGAAAGTCCCTCTCTTGTGGCACGTTGGCCCTGGATGTTGGCTCTTGGCGTTCACAAGGTTTCACGGGCGTCTCTCAAGGTCTCAGCACCTTTGCATTGGATGTTTAACTCGCCTGACTTGCCTGAATCTGGTCATTACAAGCCCAGCATCCAGTCCCCAGTGTTAAACAGAAAATATAGAAGCACAGCCATATTGGAGATAAATTATTCCAGATATGGACAAAATCTGCAGTTATTATTTAGGCAAAATAGCTTCATAATATGTATGGTACTTAGACATGCCACAACTGAGCTGAAAAAAGTAATCCTTCCTCTGAAATCCATTAAAGTGTGTGTGCATATGGGGTTCAGCATAGGAGTTTCATGGAATCAGATAATGGGATGGGTTGGAAGGCACCTTGCAAGATCATCTCGTTCAAACGCCCCTGCCATGGGCAGGGACACATTTCACTAGACCAGGTTGTTCAGAGTCCCATCCAGCCTGGCCTTGAGCACATCAGGGATGGGGCATCCGCAACCTCTCTGGGTAACGTGTCCCAGTGTCTCACCACCCTCACAGTGAAGAATTTTTTCCCAATACCTAACCTAAGCCTACTCTCTTTATTTAATTTCTTACTGAAGTCTGAATTGTTACAATGTGTGTGTGTGTGTGTGTGTGTGTGTGTGTGTGTATGTTTCAAAAGAAACTATTGTTTAAAACATAGACTAACATGAGGATTAGCAAAGACTTTTCCATTAATACACATAAAGATGTAGCAGTGCCACCATCACAAAAGTTAGACTATACTGAAAAATGTTTCTTAATTCGAACAGGAAAATGGTCTTGCATTCAAGTTATATAGAGATTGTTTTAATAGGTTCTAGTGAAAGTTGAGAAAGAGGAAAAAAGATGTAATGGAAAAAAATCTATCTCTTGGAAGGCCAAAAAAAAAAATCTGTTTCTTGAAGAACAAACAACAATGACTTGGAAAAAAACTCCACACAAAGTCCAGATATTCGAATGCTTATGACTGAACCTGCTGGTGGGATCTTAGTTCAGCTTTAATGTCACTGTTTCATTCCATTAGTAGTGAACTGGGGCAGACAGACTCTTCAGATGTATTTATCCCTTCTTGAAAAGAAACTAAAATGTTCATGGATGGACATAAAATCCCATGCAACAGGAAATTTATCCAAAATTTATAGAAGTGAATATGGTAGTAAAGTTGAAAATACTCAAGAATATTGCAGAAATGTGGTAGGTGAAGATTTGCTTCCTTGAAGTTTGCTAAGCTTTAACTTCTATTTTGATCCTCTTTTGTGAAATCAAGAGCTTGTCCAGAAAGTGTAGTGTCTACATTTAAAATCTTCAGTGAATATTGATAATTCCATAACTAAATAAGGCAAGCTGAGCTACAACTGTTAAAAGGTGACATTGTACATTCACAGTGCTGTTTACATACCATTCATTCCTTTTATTACTGAAGACTTCACATGAACACAGTCAGTGAGACAGATCATGAACAGGTATGGCATTTTCAGTGAACCCATGCCAGTTTACAAAAACAGTATCAGTTTACAACTGAGCCCCAGCCTTAGCTGAGGACAATCCAATCTGTTTTAAACCAACATAAAAATAACAGGTTGTGTTTGTGTTCTTGACTGTTCCTTGCAAGACAGCAAATCACCTGAGCAAAGTTTAATAAGAAATGCACTACAAAAATATTTAGCTATCTTACACTTTTCTTTGAACATGCCAAAAATAACAAATGAGAAGTTTCCTTACTTTTTTTCAGACATTTTTTGGCTTACAGTAAGACTATTCCTAAAATGCAATAAGGAAATTAAGGAAAAGAAAAAGAAAACCAGTCCCTTAGACACCTTAACTACTAAAAATCCTGCTAAAAAATTACACTGCAAGATTCTATGTCTCTGAGTTTTCATTCTTGGAGGTCTTTGGTCATAAGATGCCCTCAGAGCAGGTTTTAAAAATTCTGTTGTGACAACTGCATCACAATTATAAAGAAATTCCCCTAGCTGGTTAAACAATTTTGCTATCATTTTCTTGTTAGCTAAATCATTAGCTGTCCAGAAGAGATTTTGCTCAAAACCTAAATAAACAGGTCCTATTTATGAATGTCTGCCAAATGCTATAGGGCCCAGAGGAAGGTCCCTTTGGAATACTGCTTTCTACGAGCCTGTCAAACTTTGTGAAATTTCCGTGATGTCAACACTGGGAAAGAAATACACAGGCAGTTCCCATGCATTCAAAACATTAACTAAACTGAAAGTACTAGCTAATGACCCAAAATAATAATAAAAAAAAAATCGGGGAAACTGCTATGCTTCTTCAGTACATACTCTTTCATTTTCCTTTAAACTAAATTCTTATGACTTTATTTAGGGCAATATAAGAGGCAATATCCTTTACAAAGAGAAGTCTAATGGTGAAGCTCTTTATACATTGTTGAAATATGTGCTGTTAGCAAGTAATGCTTCTTTAATACACAGAGACTTAGGAGCATGGAAAGGCTTGTGAAATGGTATTTTCTGCTTGGATTCTCTGATGCCTAATTAACTATGATTTGAGAAGCTTTTTTCCTGTGACATGACATCCACTGTAACTTTCTAATATGAATTCTGTAGATTTTAAATAAAGTGTTCATTATACCGTCTTTCCATCAATGACAGAGGAGGAGGATGGAAATACAATTAACTACAATAATCTCTTTTTCCTCTGCTTATCTGCCTATTTTAATTTGATGTATGGAAACTTAATATCTGTAAGTTAGCTCCTCTTTGTCAAATGTGCTTGAAATTGGACGAGAGGTTCAAAAGCTATTAGAAGAATGCAGATTAACAGACATTGTTTGCATGAATACTACAGTATGATCTCATAAGCCCTTCCTCATCAGGAAACCTGACTAAAAGAGGAGTGGATATTAAAGACACCCATCCAGCACATAGCTGTGTCTTTAATTGAAACTATATGATCCAGTGGAATATCATTAGGCATGCATGTAGATTTATAGGTGATAATTGCCCGATAATATTTGGCAGGAAACTTTATCCCTGAAAAAGTGATGAGTTAAAGTAATGTCCTTTTATATGCTGCCATAAAATTTAAAGTTACCCAGATGAACAGTGAAAAGAGAAACACACGCGTAGATGTGCTTTGGCACATATTCATTTTAATTCTGTGTGGTATCAGCTCAGTCTACTCCAATGAGGAAATTGTTCATGGATAGATTTATTTCCAAGATTTTAGTGTAAGCTAGAAATATCTTTGGTAGCACCATGACAATTCTTAATGAATTAATATTTTTTTCCAGCCACATTATCTGTTAGATGTGAAATTTTCTGTGATCCTTTTAATATTCATGGTATTTGAAGAGTTTCAAGGATACTTAAGTACTTCCTTTTTGTACAGAGCTTTTTAACTGCAAGCCCCTGCTGGATAAGGCCTGGACAGGCAAGTTCTGTAACTGGCCTCTGTCTACAATGAGTAATTTATGTGACTAACTGTGCCAACATTGAACTCAGGATGGATTTCTGAAGCTAGCTGGTGGCTTGCCAATGTCTCACATAAGCATCTCATCACTTGGTCTTGCTTTCTCAATTTGCTACTAGATTTTAATGGCATTTTGTACTTTGGTCCTATGTGACTAGCTTAGTTCTTCCTCACCTTTGCTCCAGATCTGGGAGCCTAGACTCAGACTTACTTAATTTTGTTCTTTTTGCTCCTTGAGCTGTTTTCTCTAAAGCCCTTCTCTCCATGTTTCCATTTTTCTGCTCTTTGATTTGTACCCTTTTTAACTTCTCTGGGGTCTGGGTTGCCTTGTTCTTGCCTGCTCCTAAGCACTGGTTACAACTGCCTGCCCAATGAATATCCCTCTCTAATGAAAGGTTTAATGTCAAGAGCAGAATGCAGGTTTGTTTAAGAACAAAATAATCAGATATACAAATATCTTTAAAATGGAAGGTGTTTTGGTCAGCTCAGGAAAAAACAGTCTTTTAAATGCATGATTGTAACAGGACCCAGCATTGCTGCCATGAGGTAAAACTTGCCTTCTTGCTTTTGAAATAAAGACATCAAAAGGCACCAACTTCTTTCTGTCTCTAAAACTTGGTTTTACTTGAACATGAAAACAACACTCTGTAATAAGGTAGCACATGGAATAAATAAAATACAGAAGAATAGCAAGATTAAGAGATTAAAATCATAGCCTTGAAAACACTGGCTTAATGGACTCTTGCAAGAGCTCTTGCTTGCTTCCTAGTTCAGCAGCTTTCCTGGGCTCCCTGAATTGAAATAACACCTCAGCAGACTTCTTTCTTTTGGTGGGATCTAGGACAATTTTCGTTCTCTCTGTCATTTCATAGGCTTTGCTGCAGCACCCAGGATGAATAAATCCCTGAGCAACATGGTCTGACTTCACAACTGGTTCCTTCCAACCTGAGTTACTCTCTAAACCTATGTTTCTGCCTATTTCCTTTCTTTCTCTGGACTTTGCCATAAGTGTACCTCTAGCAGCTCCTCAGGGTCGCACAGACTGGGGAGCAATATTCTCCTTATATAACTAGAGGAGAGCAGCAGCAGTGACAAGTCAAACAAGTGTCCTTATTTCAGGCACCTCAGAGCTGTGTGCAGTACTGTGGAGTCTCACTAGAGCAGAGAAGAGGGGTAGAATTACTACTCTCAACCTGCTGGTCATGCTCCATTGGAAGCCGACCAGGTTACATTTGGCTTTCCTGGCTGCAAGCATGCGCTGCCAGGTCATGTTGAGCTTCTTGTCCACCAATATCCCCAAGTCCTTCTCCTCAGAGCTGCTGTGAATTCATTATCTGCCCAGCCTGCATTTGTGTTTAGGATTTCCCCTGACCCAGGTATAGGTCCTTGCACCTGGTCTTATTGAACTTCATGAGGTTTGCACAGGCCCACCTCTCAAGTCTCCTAAGCTTCAGTCCCTTGCCAGTGATCTTCAGACTCCTGTTTACTACAGTCCACTCCTTTTCAGGCATGAAAGGGGATTTTATGTGAACAAAGAGCACATTTTATTATCTGTGCTTTGCCAGGACTGCTAGTTATCAAGGTTGTGTGACACTTCTTACCATAAAGCCCTAGTGCTGTAGGGAAATAAAAGGAGATCCCATCACTAGACAGTAGCTGCTTTGGTGAACTGCAGTCAATCCCCACTGCAAAGTTCCTATGTGGCAAGTTTCTTTAATCACATTTTTCCCAGATGGTTGTTTTCTCTTTTCATTGTCCAGCTTGACATCTCACAGACTGATTTGCAGAAATGCTCAAAGATTCACAACTCTATCTGAAGCTATTGGGAACTGTCCTTTAAAAATATGAAATGTAACCCATTGTGAACTACTCAGATGGATCAGCTTGAATTCTCAAATACTTGTGTCGTACAGCCCGAGTTTCCCAGCTGTAGGGTGGAGATGATAAAACTCTATTCTTTCCAAGAAATGTTGTGGAGAGAAATGTTTGTGAAACATACGTGTGCTATGAGAGTCACAGAACAGTCCAGCAGGAAATGTATGGTTGTCCTCACAGCTGAGATGGAATAGTGGAAAGTAAATGGACCACATGCTGAATGAATATACAAAAAAGCTCATTCTTTGCACATAATGAAGCAGGGGTCAAGGAGAAAAATGTGTATGATTGTATAACCAAAGCCAGCATCATAATTTAGTAAGAGAAGAAAGATTCACAGACATCTTTAACTCTGACATTTCCTTGTTTTAACATGTTTAATAAATTATTTCTTAGGGCAGCTATTCTTTGGGAAGCTCAGGGTGCATACAAAATAGATTTTTATAGAAGATTCTCTTGCTAGCTCTGTGAATATGCTGCTCTGCACATAGTTGCCCTTCAGCACAGAGTTACTGTTACACCATCTAATCACACATAACATGTCCACTACCTTCAGTACCTTTCAGTACCTTGTCCAGATCCTTACAGGATTCGCTCAAGCCTGATTAAGCATTAACAGACAACTTACTAGATGCAATGAAGTAAAATCTGTTATTACTTAAGTAATCGTCAGTTTCCCTGTGGCCTTACAGGAAGAGGACAAGTCTTCCCCTGCATTCCAATTTTTTCACCTTCTTCCTTTTTCTCCTTATCCTTCTTTGAATCTCTACTTTCTTCTTTCTCTTCTCCTAAATATCCTCTACTGCCAAATCTGTTTTTTCTTCTTAGTTTCAGTACCTTGTCCAGATTCTTCTCTGCCTTGAGATTCTTATCCAGGATAGACAAAGAAATGTCTGAGGTGAGGCTGTGTCTGAATCACTGTCATGGTTTAGGAATGGTATTCTCCCATTTCGTACTCCCTCTAAAAAACCCATGCACGCTCCCCTCTCCCCCTCCAATGGGAGGCACAAAAGGCAAAGATCATGCGTTGAGATAAGAACAATTTACTGCAAACAGCAATGAGATAAGAAAAGATGAGTCACAACAACAATATCAATAACAAAAGGTATAAAAGAAATAAATTATTTACATGGAAGAACTGTCAGTAAACAAATACAGGGCAGTTTTTTCCACTGATGGAACACCCTTCTCCTTCAAAGTGTGGGAGAGTCCCTTTCCCTTGCCCCTGGCAATGACCTGAGGTGGTATTGAATACCAAATAAGTCCTAGCCACACCCCTTCCCAGCTATTGCAAAAAATTAACCCTGGCCAAAATCAGGATAATCACTTACACCTAAGTCTTAGGATGTCAAAGCCTTGAGCTAGAATATGTGAGATGCCTTAACACAAATGGTGTTCCCTTCTCCTTGGATATGAAAGCCCCCTTAGGTAGCTCACCGCTCCCATGAAAATCACTGCTGAAACTGTCACTAGAGGCTTGAGTGAGATGCAGAAAACAGGACACATAAATTACAGAGATGAGTGGAAATTAAAACACATTAAGAATAGGTAAGATAAAGAAAAACGTAAAAATCTGGAGAATGATGGAGGAATGCTGAGGCTTGAAAAAGAAAACTAGAAGACATCTGACATACATATTACTTTCCTATTATTACAAAGTCTGGCAGGAAGTATGAAGTGATGATGCTTTAGAATGAAGCCCTTTAGAGAACAAAAGAAAAGTAAGTTGCCTGGCTACAACTGTCTTCATTCTAATAAAGTTTTTTTTCTGTATCAGAATACACAGATTTTACCATGTCTTTTTAATTCTGATGGATCATAACTATATTTTTATCAAAGATATATACATACAAGATGCTTATCTAACCAGAAAAATTATAAAAGGCATGAAAAATCCTCACAAGAAGGATGCCTCTCAATGCATCTTTTCTCTTATTCAATATCTTAAGTTATCAAATGGCAGATTTAAATTTCTTTGAACTTGTGTTGATATACCTACATATTTAGGTATATCAGCCAAAACTGGTTTTTTCCACAGACTGATGAGTGAGATCAGGGTTTCTATCATGTTTTTCCTTCATGTTGTAATCCATCTCACATTTTGGCAATAGGAAGGATTCTTCATGCAAGATATTAGGCTAACATCATGAGAGTCAGCAAGT
The DNA here is from genome assembly GCF_047495875.1 of Pithys albifrons albifrons. Taxonomy (NCBI): domain Eukaryota; kingdom Metazoa; phylum Chordata; class Aves; order Passeriformes; family Thamnophilidae; genus Pithys; species Pithys albifrons. Next base: position 78,552,742 of record NC_092460.1, read on the forward strand.
AACCAGTTTTCAATAAAGTCAGAATCAGAAATGACCTTTCATGGGACAGTGGATGACTGTGACTTCCTTGCCAATTTTTTTTCTGCTTTGTGCATATTATCTGCTTGTGCCATAAATCTGAGCCATCTCTGTGCTAGTGTTTTATATGTTTTTATAGGTTTGATAGTGTTTTATAGTCTGCTTAGGCTGATTTTCCCTTGAAGCCTCTATATATTTGCTGCAGAACGAACAGCAATACTTCATGAATATAGACAGCAGAAGTATTGTACAGCTCATTATTTTCACAAGAACTTGTAAGACTCAAGTATTTTGAATTTTAAGTTGGTAGCTGAGAATGTATGGCATTTATTTCTTAAAATTCCACCACAAAGAGTCTCTTTATAATACCTTTCCTAAATGTAGCCCATTTTTCAAGTGGGTGAATTGGCTTCTTGTCATGTAAACAATGTGTTATTGAAATGTTGATGCATTACTCCCATGGACCAAACACCCTGGTGAGGGAGGGTGCTGGATTTGCAATGCAGACATAAGCATTCAGAACTGAACTGCCACTTAGTGGTGCAGGACACCACCAGTTCTTGTGCCACTATCATTGGCACTGACATGGCTGAACACAGCTACATCATCCACCAGCGAAGATAAACAGGACACAAACAGGGGCTCAGAACTGCTGCACGACTTTAGTGTAATATCCTAGCAATGTCAGAGTGAGTGTGAATAGATTTTGTTGGCAATTCTGAAAAATACAGTTAGAAAACCAAATACTTTAAAGTTCAATTTTGTCCAACACCAAAATAGCATTATTAAAGAGAACTACCTGCTCTATCATGTAAGTGAGTTGAACACTTACTTACTGTGATGTATCCATGATTTTCTATGGCAGATGTTAAAATGGCATTACAATCCCAGAGGATTGCTTATCAAAGAACTCTTACTTCAGTACTACAGCACTGGGATGCTTTTGATAGTTATGACATGCCTTAATTTAAATTGTGTTCTCTGTTTGCACCACACTAGTATGTATCAGCTCTTCTTTTTTGGGATCAAAGGATATCCTACTGCAAGTCAGAAACTCATTAAATCTATATTTGTAAATAAAGCATTTGTTCCATAGCACCAGGTGTCCTTGGACACTACAATGAACAGCTCTGCAGGATGTGTCCTAAATGTACTTAAGGCTTAAGTGTCCTGGGAACAACTTGTTATGGCCTATAAAGCACTAGAAAAAGAGCATACAATGGTATTCCCAGAACTAAATCACAGATCTAATTAGACTCCCATAAAATGGCTTATTCAAGACTGAAAAATTGCTGGATTGATTACAAAGTTTGCTTTATAGATTAATAGGCTTTATAGATTAAAAGCCATAGTTCTCATTGTGTATGAACTTTTTTATGCACTTCGTTGTACAGACATTGATTGCTTTGGCTTTTATGTAATATATGTTTATATTGCTGCTACTTTTGCAAATGAGAGCTACCTCAGGTAACCTTTTTATCTTGTGATTTTTTTTGTGTGTTTTTAATGAATGAAAAATCAGTCTGTTTTCCAAGTTAGAATTAACTTTCAGGTTTATCAGCAGCTGAATACCCATACTGCTATTCATACTTCCTACTTATTGAAAAATATTTAATTCAATACAGTAAGAATTTAAAAGTAGAAGCAGAACAAATTATACTTGCAGCAATATTTTAGACACAAAACTGATTACAATACTAATAGACCTTCTGGGGATACTTCTGTGGACATTTTACATCTGTAAGGAGCTACTGGATCTGGGAGACAAGCAAAAAGAAGTTCATCTATGTGTCATCATGACAGCTTCTTGGTACTGGAGCTAAAATGACTAGGGCTAACCACAGCCACACAATGACTAGCAAGGGTATGCTTTCCAGCAGTTTTCTTTGCAGAATGTTCAACTCCACTTTCATAAAAAATCCTCTGTAGTCTGTAAAATCCCTGTCCTAAATAGTAACTAATTACAAGGACAATGAGATTTTTTGTGTATTACATCCTTTTTATTTATATGGCTCTATAAACTAATGAGTCTACACCTTGTCAAGCTCAAATGCCAGATGTTATGTTTGACTATTAAACAAGCCAAGAGAAGCACAGAACATTTTCTTGAGAGGGAAAAGCTGCACTGGCAGCAAATTTTGAGAAGACTAGAGGTAAAGGGAGGTGACTAGGTAGAAGTACAATTTCAACAATAGAATAAGAGATTTTAAGTCTGAAGGAAGAGAGCAATCATTTCAGAAGAGAAAATCTGAAAAAACATGTTAAAGCTAGAGTGATTGTTCTTATTACCAAACATCCATTCAGTTTAACTTTCTCTTCATTAAACACTGATCAGCCTAGCAAAATGAGAAACCAAACCATTTTTGACCAGCCACCATTGTTTCCAACATGCTTACTGGCTATATGTTGGCCTTTCAAGAGTGACCATGGCTTTGCAGTATTCTCTTTGACAGTCCTCTCTTATTTCTACTTATGTTATTCATCTGCCATGTTTCCCTCTTTCATATCCATAAATCTTTTTTTATTCTTCCCACAACATTATCATCAACAATTTCCTTTCATTTTCTGTATTCTGAATTCTGCTAGAAAAATCTTATAGCTACTTAGAGATCCTCACTGTAAGCTTTTTCAGTCTTCTTTTATTTCTCATATTGACATTTCTCATGTGCTCCATCTTTACTTTTTTAGAAGCTCAGAAAATTCTGACATTTTCTTGTGAGCGTTCATCAGCAAACCTTTGCTTCTACCAGCTGATGTAAGGGAAATCCATCTCCTAGATATTCCTCTATTTCTGTAACTGCCCATTTGCAGTCCACACTGGTTCCTTCTTTCTCTGAAATCATAAGATGATTTGCTTGCAGCTGTAGAGGAGCAAGATTTTTCTTACCACTACACATAAGATGTTAGGGACATACTTACGTAGCTACATAGGAAAAAAGAAACCTTCCCTGCTGCCCAAATAAGAAAATAAAAGTTTAGGTGGCTGAACAACAAAGATGGGTGTTATGTTTGACATGATCCTAGTTTAAATATGTATCTGATAATTTATAGTTGTGTTGGTGTTTTTTCATGCTATTGTCAGTCTTAAACTATGTACTTACCAGCTGCATGTTGTAGTCTTAAACACTGAAACATTTTCACTATTATTTGTTATTCTTTTCTAAATCTGAAAGCATAAAGATTAGAATGTTTTGTTACTTCTGTTATCTGGTCATTAAGCTTGAATGATACAATTTAAAAAAAAAAAGTGTTAATCTGAATTGTCAGTAAAAATTTATTTTCTTTATGTACAGCACTATATCATGTACATTTTTTGAACATCTTATAAAAAAAATCAAATAGAACCTTTTTTCAGAGAAGAAAGCATAAATTTGATAGCAGTCTTAATGTAATAGAGTAGTGGCTGTGGTCAATGGACAAGTATCCACAGGTTCTGTAGTGCCTTGGGTCACCTCTCAAACTAACCACTTTCTTCTTCCATAAAGCACAGTATGGCACCAGTGACAGACCTTTTATGGGATCACCATTATTTGTGCAGAGCTTAAAGTAGTAAAGTCTCCACTGCCTTACAATATCTTCTGAAGATATGTAGATAAAGTACATATATGCTTTGCCCATTAATTGTCTTTTTTTAATACAAGTAATGATTGGAGGATTTATTACTAAAACAAGATGGCAATGACCGAAAAGTTGTACAAGTTAAGCTTTATCATCCTTCAGTCCACAGATCTGTTATGTTTCATGTTCACTACACGCTGAACAGAGTAAAATACTTGGAACATATGGAAAAATTGAAGGTGATTAAGATAAAACTATCATGAAGCCTGATTTTGCCATTCAATAGAGTTGTTTCCATGGTAACCCCTGCATCATGTGGCACCTGTGTATATGATGCAAAGAAATCTCTAAAAGTTGCACAAATACTAATTAATATGAAAGGCAAACTTCAATGTTTCTTTCATCAGTGGGAAGTGAGCATTTTATTTCCATCAGAAACACAGAATTCTCAGTAATTCACTAGGTACTTAAAATGTGACATCATGACATTGTAAATATTAGGGTGATGCCTATCCCCTGTGAACACAGACACTTTGGAGACAAGTTAATGGAGAAAGATACACAGGTTACCTTTCTTAGAAACTTCTAAGGTACAAACTGAAGAGGTCTGACCCCGTGACCAGGAAACTTACAACTTTTATACCAGATATTAACATCCAATCATCATTCTCATTTTCCTTGAGGGTCCACCCATAGGGTGGTCTCCAGAACTGCCCTGGAGACCTTCCAGGGCCTTCTCCTTATGTTTTGTCTTCTGTTATCTGCAGGTGGCTTCTCACAAACACCATGGCCTTGGCAGAGTCTGAGAAAGCACCCCAATCTTCTGAGACAGTTAATAACTGCACTTAGGATTTGAGCAGGCCAGAAGAACTTATGTGATTCTAAATCTACCAAAAATACATTAAATCCTTAGGCATGAAGGGAAAAAAAAGATTGAAAAAAAAGGGGATTTGAGAAAGGAGACAAGCAGTGGGTTAAAGGGACAGCTGGTGTGTATGTGTTACCTGATATGGGAGTTCTGCTCTCTGTTACTATTTTGTCACTGCTGTAGCAAGGCAGTAAATGATAGCTACGAGTAATTCACTGAATAAGGCATGTGTCTTGTCCAGCTGTATCCATGCCTTCAGCCTTCCTGTGAACAGACTGAAGAACAGTCTCTACAGAAAATCACTTAGAACTCGCCAGAGGTGAGGAGCTAGCAGGGTTCTACAGAAATTACTTTAAAACTTACAGAACTTTTATGTGTCTTTTTTATTTTTTGACACCATCTTAGAAGATTATACAATGTGATTATTACTTCCGCATGAAATCTCTATGATAAATAAAAAATACAACAAAGTTTAACATTTCATTTAATTCTATAGGCTTACCTTTATGATGTGTTCTTTGCTCTTTCTCACTTCAGTCATGAAAATTTTGCACAAACCCACATAGAAGTTTTAACTGAAAATATGCATTCTTTTATTTTCCTATCACTTTCAAATTCTGAATCTATAAGTCTACATTGTGTCAACTGAAATGAGTTGTGCAGGGACAGATAATGGAAAATAGTATTATGGCTAAGAGCTGAGTACCACTGCCAAAACGGCACATGTATATAATAATGTGCATTCACACACACATATATGCATATAAATGGAGTGGATGTGTGTTTGAGAGTGATTGAAATTCAAATCTGAGTATGATGAAAGCTGAAATCATCACCAGGTGACCATATTTGTCCTTGATTCATATGTGTTGGTTCTGAACTAAAAATCCATATAATATATTGATTCTTAATAGTGAAAAAATTCCTACACCTCTGAGACAGGCAGCAGACACAGAGTACCTCCAGACTATACTTTAATTGCATGTGGCACTACATACAAAGCCATTTAGCTCTGGCTACTACGAATTTTCACAGGGCCCTGTAAAGTCCTTGAAGACTGATCTGACCTGCATTTGTCTTCTTTTCAACAGCTTGATGTGCCCTTATCACTTGCTGCCTATTTCACAAAATGTGCCTATATTTTGAAAGAAGTACCAAGGAATAATCATAAATTAGCTTTATGCAGTTAATACTAATTGAAAAGAGAAAAGAAAGAACATTCACAGCAGAAAAATACCTGTGTAGGTGTATTTTGGTTTTAGGCATCTATATAATAACTTTCAGTCCTAACATGATAATTTAATCTTCTTTCCATTCCATTCTAGCTCATTCCAAACAATGTCCTATTTGGCACAGAAACTTCTAGTTCTCTGTTGGAAACCAAATATTTTTCTTTCCAGGGGCAGACATTCCTCAGTGAAATTCAACAAAGTGGCCCACAAGGGACCTGTCTCTGTTGTCCAAGCTAGCACAATACATTCATGAGCCAGTATCAGTAAATAAAGAAGGCAAACTACAGCTGTCCTCCAGCATTTGAGGTCACTGAGCAATTCCAGAACCACAAGTCAGTGATTTTATGGAATTTCCCATTCAAACGATTAGGACACATTAGACCATACCACAAGCCAAAATGTTGGATTCCCACAACAACAACAAAAACCCCAACCAAACTGCTGTGAATCAGGTTTTTCTGTCTGGCACCTCTTACATAATTTTTTTTTAATTCTGTAAATGAGTACAGAGAGGTTCAGAGAGAGAAATTTTTGAATATGAATTATCATATGTCTTTTTATGAACTACACAGCCTATAATGAACCATATATCTGGTATGAGTCAAGGCCACTGTTTAAAACAGGGGCACACAGCAGGGCAAGGAGAGGTGTCAGGGAGGGCCCATGAGGAAGCAGACCCCTGTAAGGGCTTGCTGACAAGAGACCAGAAGGTAAATCCCATGAGCAGAGAATGTGCTCTACTCCCAGGTGTTAACTACTAACCCTGCCAGTCACATGGTTGAGTAGAGATGAGGAAATAAAAGTAGAAAGTGAGCACTTCTTGGTGGGTGGAGTGCTGTTGTATCCTGGTATTAATTATAGGGTACCGCACCATGTAAGAAATATGATAGAAGACATTTTAGCTAAAAAAATGTATAATTGATTATCCAACCACTGCACGTCACTACACAGAAAATTAATGCATTGCTCTGAGATCTAATATTTATTCAAATATAAGACCATGTGAATTAAAAAATGCAATTATAAAACACTACAATCTATTCTTGTAAATTACGTGTTCAAAGTTTAGCTCTAGACAACTATGACAAATTACAGTCCTCATTTCAAGGATATGAAATGCATTACATAATGCAGATCTATAGTGTTTAGAACCACTAATCACCATCATCTGGCAGCACCGTTTGTGTTAATCCTGTTTACAAAAGAACTGCTAAGACATACTATTTTAGGCTTTTCCTCCTCCAGTAAATATTCTTTAGAAGGAACCATTGTTATCTGAATTTGCATTTAGCCTCAAAATAGAAAAATAACCCAGACATAACTGCAGCCATGTTGACATTCATGATTTAAAAAAGAATTAAGACCTGTTTCTATTTTCACTAAATACTTATCTGTTACTATGTTAATTAGCAGCTAAATGTCATTATAAAATTACAATGCTGCTTTTTACCTGATGGTTTTAAAATTATACCTTATGCACATAATCTAGTTGTCATTGGATTTTTCTCAAAACTTTGTAAAATACTGTCTTGGAAGGTATATGAAGTTCTTCATGTTTTCTGTCAACTTTTTCAAGAGATTCTCCCTTTTATATGTACAGAACCTTGCCAATCATAGAATACCAGATTTTACTGCTAACAGAAGTAATTCTTAATGTTAGTGGTGTCAAGTTATAATCACATTCAAACTACAATAATATGAGTTTTTAATCATGTATAAGATTTTCTAATAAATCTGTTCCCTATGAATGAAAGATACTCAGTATCAGGTTAGACTAGGAAACAAGAGTTTTTTATCCTGTAAAACTTTTTAAGGTTTCTTAAATGTTCTTTTTTTTAATTCAGTGTCACTAAACACTTTCGATTTAATGAATGCAAAGATAGTAGCCTGGCAATGAGAGGAATTTATTTAAGACGTGAAAGGCTCAGGGTCAGCCTGCAGGTCTGCCACTTCTCCCTGTCCCAAAAATCTGCTTCAGCCACCAGGAAATCAACTCTGCAGTGGTTTTTGTAAGGTATATTTTGTTTAGCTTCTCTGCAACAAAGGTGTGAAGCTGAGACCCCAGCACCACAGACAGAACCATCATTGGACTGGCCTCCATAGTGATTTCTCTCACACCTGGCAGTCACACCAGGCAGATGAAGGAGAAAGTATCTCAGGGCCAACACCTAAATAAGACAGAAGAGACTCCCAAGTCTGTTGCTCAGCTCCTAAGAGAGTTTCATGACCACCTCTTGCTCTCTTTGAAGTATTGCATTTCAGTAAAAACCCTGCTCAAGCACTTAGGTTTTTGCAAGACCCTTAGTATATAGTAAATGAGTATTTTCCACCTAAAAAATTGTTTTATTGAACAATTCCCAGTCAGCTGCATTCCCAAGTGTTTTGCATTAATCTTTAAGGTCAGAGACACAGAGAAGAGCTGAGATCTGAGATTGTAACTAAGTGGAATACAGGATTTCTCATTAACAGGGAAAAATATTTACTCTTTGTTTTCAAATTCAATTGGAGTAAAAAATGCAGTGATTGTTTTACTTTCCTTAGAAATTACTTAATTAGCAATAAGGAGTTCTTTGCTTTAAAACTGTTCCCCTGCCACATTAGCTTAGTTTCTGTAAAATCAACTGCCTCCCATAATGTAGCTCTGTTTTCTGGTAAAGCCCTTATTCCTTATAACTTCTGTGATACCAACAAATTTAATAAATATAACGTATGTAAATATAAAAGACCAGACATTTCTGCAAAAACAAACAGGAAAATAAGAAGTGGAAAATTTCTTGATTATAACCTTTCACTGAAATTAACTTTTTTTGTGAGTAAGATCTGTTCATGTTAGAAAAGCTGTGGCATTCCTATTACTTGCTACCCTGAAAGTAGGCAATTCACTGAATGAATGAATGCCAACTATTATGCCAGTGAAGTCCAAAGTGACTAGGTAATTTTCTTCATATTTTGTTGAAATACAATACTGATACCAGGTAGATGTCTAACAGGCAAACTCTCTATGTGCACTAAAATAAAAGAATATTGAGGGCTTAAGATTTAAACATCATTTTTGGAAAGAATTGGCCTTGAAATACATGAGACTTGTGGAGATGTCTGAAAACTTGAAACAAGATAAATCCTTCTAAAATGGACTGCAATGGCACTAAACTGCCTGTTCTGCTTTAAAAGTGCAATTTCAAACAACCTTTTGCATGCTTACATAAAGGATTTTTGCATATATGCAAACATGAAGCAATTTGTTACATCATTATGGCATGTGCTGTTTGCAAACCTTTAGAAATCTAAAGATATGGTCAGGTTACTCCCCCAATGCATGAGACACAAAACAAATTAGGTATTAACTTAGCCTGTGGCCACCTTTTTTCTTTAATTCTGTAGTAACTAACATGACAGGGCTCACCACATGTGGAACCATGAAGTTGCATTTCAGAACAAAAATGATATTAGCAATCTTAGAGCATCCTGATGCAAGTCAGTAGAGAATAATATTAGTTCATTTGTAAGACAAGCTATACTTTCAATTGTGATGCAAATTTATATCAACGATATATGAAATAGGTACATTTAGATCACGTGAATTATTTGTAAAAGTTAAAAAAACAGATCACACAAAAATACCAATGGGATAGTTGGAGAAGAGTTTCTGTGCTCTCCAAATTGTCTTTATTTTCATCAATTGTATCCATATCTATTAAAATAATTATCATGTAAATTAGCTTCCCCAGAAAGAACATGTGACTGTACCTTGAGAGCATCACACCCACAATATTATTACCACCTTCAATATGTGTGGTAATAAAATTTCAAGGAAGTTAGTTGGTCTTCCTTTCTTTTTTCCCTTAGTTTTGCCTAACATTATCAAAATAAAGATGTAGATTCATATCTTATGCTAAATTGCAGTACATCTTCTCTCCTTTGGTAAAATGTTACAGTATGAAGCCGTATGAGGAGTGGCTGAGGTCACTTATCTGTTCAGCCTGGAGAAGAGGAGACTGAGGGGAGACCTCATGGCAGTCTTACAATTTCCTTATGAGGGGAAGAAGAGGGGCAGGCACTGATCTCTTCTCTGTGGTGGCCAGTGACAGGACCTGAAGGAATGGGCTGAAGTTGTGTCAGGGGAGGTTCAGGTTGGATATTAGAAAAAAGGTTCTTCAACCAGAGGGTGACTGGGCACTGGAACAGGCTCCCCAGGGAAGTGGTCACAGCACCAAGCCTGACAGAGTTCAAGAAGCATTTGGACAATACTCTGAGGCACATGGTGGAACTCTGAGGGATGGTCCTGTGGAGGACCCGGAGTTGGACTTGATCATCCTTGTGCATCCCTTCCAACTCAGCATGTTCTGGGATTCTGTGACTGTCCTGACCTGCAACTCCTCCAAGTCCAAACTCCATTTTCTCATGTGCCCTAATCTGCACAGCTCTTGCTTAATGATCAAAAGGTGATTTCTGGGTTATACTCATGAGTCTGACAGTGTATGCCCAGAGGCAACAAATATTCCTGCCTGCCCTCAAAGTCTGCATCCTCTCTGGTGGCAGCTGTGCTCCTTCAGTCAATCATAATGTCACTATTTTGGCAAATTTCTGAGTATTTCCTTCCCCTGCTGCCACTTGCAACTTCTGTGAATTTGCTCAAGGGACAAAGAAAGCTACAAGAGCATGAATTTGAGTGGAGGGTAATACAACTGCATTGTCACCTCTAGTGATTGGCTCTTTTATGTTTTTACTTGCTCCATATGTAGACCTCAAATCTCAGAGGACCCGTGAGCAGCACAGGGAATTGATGGTGTCATATCCCACATTCTTCTGTGCCACTCATGGCGTAGCAGACATTTACAGCATTTCTTGGTGGAAAGCCAGCAGATATGGAGTAATTCCAGGCACAAGAATGTGCTGACCTCATGGAAAATAATATGTGTATAAATCTGACAGAAAATGCAGAAAATGTCTTTCATTACAGATACACAGCTAAAGGCATTTGAAACTTAAACTCTTACTAGAACTGTTTGAATAATCACTAAAATAATTACTTTGAAACTTTATTGTTATGGATGCCATGTGACCCAGCATCGTAGACTTTACAAAAATCAAGCACACAAAGTGGACATTCTGTGAGCAGCAAAACTGTTTACATTGGTTCCTTGTGCATGTTATATTCACCAGCCAAAGCTTTTTCCATGGCTGGGGCACTCATTGCTTTTGAGTGTGGATTTTCTTGAGTCTAATAGGTGGAAGGTTCATATTGCAACCTTTTCCTCAAAGAAAGGGAGAAAATAACCCTATACTATTAGACAGCATTTAAGGAGTACACAATTCCTCTCTAAAAGAACTACTTTTTTTCAGTTAGGTTGAAATTAGTCAATTAATTCAATAGAGATAGGGCAGGGTGAAAGGACAGATAAAGGAATGTGCATAGAACATATGGATTGCTCATATAAGCTTTATTTCATTAGAAAGTCTGGATAAAACGTTTTGGTGATTAATATATGAACAGCAATTGTTCATATCCTGCAGACTTTCAGGAAATAACTGAAATCTGCAAGCAAATTTAACTGAGTCTGTAGGAGATAAAATTAACTGAAAGATGGTGATATAATTGCCTGAGTCTGTACACAAAGTCAAGCTGAAAGATAAATGGCAGTTCCCTTTTCCTGTTGACTGTTAAAGCAAATTAATTATCTGGGGTCATGGATTTGCTTCCAGAAATAGGAATGTGAATTTCAGAAACCAAAAGCTTGAAATAAGCAGAAAAACAAAGTGATTTCCCAGATAGACTGTCATCCAGACACAGTATTTCTGGGCCAAATTTGCCCTTTTGAGGATCATGTCATGGAAATGTGAAATTTCTGCATAGTGCTGCACTGGACAAGGGTAACATCATGCACCTAAACCTCTGACCCAGCTTTTTCCTAGTATCCAACTTTGGATGGAGTTTCCCATTACCTAAAGTTGATTGCCCAGAAAAAAATATGATCATTCCGTAACCCTTACATCGCGTTCAGTCTAAAGTCAGTTCAGTAATTTAACAAATGTCCTCCAATAGCCATGGTGTGTAGTACAGCAGGAATGATAGTTATTTCCTGCAGAGAGAGAGTGAGGCTGTGGGTGATGGCCCTGCAGCAGCAGAAGGGGTGGAATTTCGTAGATGGTGGGGTCCATGGCAGCTGGGAGGGACAGCTGGACTGTGAAACTGGGAGGAACCGAAAAGAATGGAAAACAGCCGCAACAGCAGAAAAAATTGCAGGCAACAAACAGGAAGTGAGGAGGAATTACAATAAAATAGTTGAAAGCACGTGAGGAGACCAGCAAGCCTACCACTGACACTGGCAGACAAAACTGCTAGGAATGCTGAGATCCACAACACACGCTCACAGCACTGCACCGTGGTGAATGGATTCTGGCCTGCCAGACAGGACTGCTGTAGTGCAGCAAGAACAGGTGCCAAAGTCAAACTGCTGTTTCTAGTAGTTTAAGAGCTACGCAGGCTTGCAGTTGTCTGTAGGCTCTGCTGCACTCATGGTGGATGCCACTTGGTCTTGAAGTTCTTCTCTGAGAGCAGTTTAGTCCTCAGAAACAGATGTGTATATCCACAATCCATGTGTACCACAGGCAGTGAGGGTCCCTCATGAGAAACTGAGATACCAAAGCACAGGGACCTACCAGCAGTAGCTGAGACCTGGAATAACATTCTAGGGATGGGCTAGGTAGGTCTTTCCTGATCTTTTCAAATCAAAGCATTAAAAACATGTCCTTCTTGAAAACAAAGAAACAAAACATAGCGACCGTAGGTCCAGTAACACTGTGTTAGACAGGAGTTAAAAATCGGAGTATTGAAGTAAATACACTACTGTGTGGTCCCAAATGGGTACAGAAAGCCCTGGCAATCACACAGCTTAGAAGACAGAACAGATTAGGAAGGAACAAGGAAAGAGAGGTACCCAAAGACAGACAGCAGGAGAAAGGCAAAGATGGAAATGTTGGAGTTAGACGTGTCAAGCAACCCCACACATGGGAAGAGACTGCAGAAACTAGAATAATGAAAAAGGACATTACAGCAATCTGAAGTGACTGAGGGCAGAAGCAAGGGAGAAGATTTGAAAGTTTTAGCTCCATCTGAGAAATGTACCTCAGAGCATAAATCCATGTTTTTAATCAGGTTTTTTCCTGTCAGATGAAAACTAATGAAACCTATGCAAGCAATTAGCTTTAGGTAGATCACAGGGCAACTGTAATATTCCTTTATGCTATCACTCTGTCACAGTGATGAAACATGATTTATGTGAAACATTTGCTGGAGAAATGCCATCAACATTAATAACATTTTATAAACAGGAGAAAACAGAACCTCCTGTTGTCTCCCTTCCATTTCCAGAGCTAAGCAGCTCTGTTGATGCACAGAGGTTTTTGAGCAATGTTGACTGTAATTCACAAATTGAATTTCTTTTTACCTTGCGTTCACAGTTGGTGTTTAGTTCTTTTTCACTGTATTTGCATTCCAATAAACAGTCATTAATCCATGTTTCCCTATCAGGAGCTGTTCTAATTAGGCTGTTCTAAAAGTTAAGTGAATCAATAGAGTCCATTCTTTGCGTTTATACACAACAGGTTTCCATTGTAAAAACAGTTTATTTTTTATGGTCTGAGTGGCTTGTCACTTCTTAAATGTCAGTTTAGACTCAGTGCCATTGGTATGTCATAATAAACACCATTTACAGAAGCAATCTCACTGAAGTTGGAGCAGCTACTCTTTTGACACTACAATATGAAGTAATATTGACAGAAAATTAAAAGTGTGAGTTTATTTATTTGTCTAAAAAAACAATGAAGAGGACTACAGATAAGTTCCTGTTTTCTTTTAAATAGATACTGAACAAAGTTCAATTGTATTTTCATTTCTATTCTGCTACATAATCCCCTCCCATCCTCCACTGTAAAGCACTACAATGAACAGTTTCTGCAGCAGGTCTGTTTTTAGAAAAGTCCCTCAGATATTCCAGTAAACTGTAAAACAAAGGAGGGGCACTCATACATTGAAGACAGCAGCCAGCCCCACTAGTACTTGGTCATTCTGTCAGCATACCCAAGTTTCATTTTGCCTTTTCACTAATCTAGACAGGGCACATGCGATTGCTAATAGGAATGGCTGAGACAGAGCTCCAGGAGTTGTGTTTCTTGAGTTGCTTGGTCTGGGTGCAACACACAGAAATCTGATGAAAATCCCTTTGCCCAGTGGCTCCCAATGAGAATTTTGCTGGCTATTCCCAAGCTTGCAAAGATGAGAATGTGGCAAATTGAGTCTTGCAATAGGAGAAGTCACAAGGTCCCAATGTCTATGTTGTTTGGGGATTTTGGTCATGAAGCTAATGGTAAGGACTGTAGATTCCTGAGATTAGCTCAGTTGGTTAAAACTTGGTTGTAATAATGCCAAGGTCATGGGTTCAATCGCCTATATGGGTCATTGACTTATGAGTTGGACTTGATGATCCTTGTGTGTCTCTTCCAACTCAGAATAGTCTGTGATTCTGTTAAAATGGGGCCAACCAATTTCTCACATAAAACTTCAAAAATGCAGTCATTCCTACACTATTATTGTACACCAAAGTGATCTATGTAAGCAATCATATACAGATTACTTCAACAAAGGCTAACTGAGCTTAATGACCATATAAAATCTGTTCATTTGTAGGTATGAAATTGGTCAATATTTCTGGTTTGGCAATACAGATACATGGCTAATGATGGAGTGAGTAAGGAAAGTGACCACTTTGGCACAGAACTTTTTTTTTTGTAAAGTTGAGGTTATCATCATACTGTTTTTCCTCCCCTCATCTTTAGTGACACAGGAATAAATTAAAAAAAAATGTTTAGCTATACATTGTGTATTTGATGCATTGTTACCATCAGTCTTCATAAAGGCTACGCACACAATTTATGCTTCACTTCCCAAAATCCAGTCATCCTTATCTAACTACTCACTATGTATGAACTTAACATATGAGAAAAGAATGCCATTTGCTATGGGTCTTGACCCTCAGAAACATCCCATGAAAGTTTTACTCAGGCGTGGCTGAAGCATTTGATGCGTATGGTGCAGAGAACATGAAGAGGAAGCAAAAAGCATGGTGGAAAGCAAGCCTGATCTGCCTCAAAAGTTCTTACGCTCCTGTACCTACACCTGACACAGTGCAAGCCCCCTAAATTCCTTTCCCCAGTCAAAAACCCAAACTGGATAAATGTATCAGCTCATGATTAGAGCAATAAATATCAGCAATAGAAGAATAACAAAATAAACTATTTGGGGAACTGAAACTGTATAAAAAACTTCAGCTCCAAACATTTAAATTATTGCAATAAGAATTGTAACTGCATTGCAATAAATGCTATCAGCTGATTTTTTTTTTGCACTCTGAACAGCAGTTCTAAGGCCCGCCTTAAGTTTCTGCTCTCCTAAGGTTGTCACTACGTGTGACCCGTGCTGAACTAAGCAGCTTTTTTACCTTGGCCCTTAAAAGGCGCAGATTGGAGCAATTTCATTGGTTTTGCCCTTTCTTATGCTTTTTATGCAGTACTGCCGGCTGCAATTAAAACAACGCCCGATAAACAAACAAAAGCCCCAAGTCGGTCCAGGAGCTGCAAGTTTTCCCTTTCCATTCTCCTGACTTGCGGCGCTGCGCTCGCTCCGGGGACGCTCGGGAAGGCCGGCGGCCGGCCGGGACCGCAAGCTGCTGCTGCTGGAAAAGAATCGCGTGGCCCCTGCAGGCGAGAATGGCCACGGGCCCCGCGGGAATGCCCCGGCGGCGGCCCGGCAGGGAGGACACGGCATGGCGGGACCCGCCGCCGGCCCGCACGGACTACATTTCCCATGAGGCCGCGCGGAGGCGCGCGTGCGTCAGCGGCGCGGACAGCCAATCGCGGCGCGGCCGCAGCGAGCGCCGTCCGCCGCCAATCTTGTTTTCGCTGAGTCGAGGCGCTGGTGTTGTTGGCGGCGGCGCCATATTGGAAGGGACGAGCCCCCGCTCTCGATCAGCCCCTGGGCGCGGGCCCGGCCGCCGCCATGCTGTACCTGGAGGACTATCTGGAGAGTGAGTGTGTGCGCGGCGGGGGCGCCGGGCGGCCGGGCACGGCCGGTGCGGGGGAGCCGCGGGGAGCCGCGGAGAGGAGGCGGCGCCCCCCCTCCCCCACGGTGGCGAGTGACTGACTGGCTCCCCCCCTCCTCTCTCCCGCTCCCCCGTGTCCCCGCAGTGATCGAGCAGCTTCCCATGGATCTGCGCGACAGGTTCACCGAGATGCGCGAGATGGACCTGCAGGTGCAGAGTACGTGAGTCCCGCCCCCGCCGCCTCCGCCCGCCCCCTGCGCGCCCGCCCCGCTCCGCCCCGCGGGCTGCGGCCGCCCCGCCGCGGGGCCGGAGGCGCGGCAGAGACAGCGGCCGCTGCGGACCGTGCCGGCAGCCCCGCTCGCCCCCCGCCCGCGCTGCCCTGGGCCGGTGTCGTCCCCTCCCCGCCCCACGTCCCGGCTCTCCGGCAGCGCCGCTCGTGTCCCGCGGGCGCTCCGGAGCCGCCGGGGCGCGACGAGGGGCGGGGCGCGCGTCCTGGGCGCTGTCGCGACAGCCCCGAGCCCTCCCCGAGCCCGGGCCGCAGCCGCGTCTCGGCACAAGGAGGGTCCTGCCAGAGCTGAGCTCCTGGGCTTGTGCTGCTCCTAAAGGCATTTTCGGTGGCATGTCCCAAACTCTTTAGATTTTTGATCCCTAAGAGCAGTGATGGTGGTTTGGAACATGAGTTATGTCCCACTCCTGCAGCAGGCAGCGGCATGCTGTCCCTGAAACTTTCCAGCCAGCTCCCTCAAAGTAGCACATGTGAAGGTGCTTTTTGCTCAGCCTCTCATGCCCTAGCTGACACATAAGCAAATGTACTTTATAAATGCACATTAGGTTTTATACAAGTTGTATTTCAAATAAATATATAATTATATTAAAATATATAATATATTGTATACAATTACATATTTTATATTCATATACAAAGTATATTTATAAATATACTTTAGATTTTCTACAAATATATTTTAGGTTTCTTTTAGATCACTTTGTATCTCTCTTGTTTATATCTCAGTACAATACTGTGGATATATCCAATGCCTTGAGCTGTTTTTAGGGTGCACTGCCTTCTCATGTTTCTACTGCAACCTCGTCTGCGACTTAGGTGTCCTGTAACACCTAATTAGCTGTTGTGGTCATTTAACACACAGTTAATATGGTTATCTATAACTGATCCAAAGACCTTTGTTAATGAAACTGTTATTGCACAAAAGATGAGAGAAATCAATACAGAAAAGTTGGGCTATTGTAAAGAGAAATGAGAGAAAGAGCAAAGGTTGAAATAAAAAGGGAGTGCTCTACAGGAATGCATAACGCAGCACTAAGTGGGAGCAGTTCTTGAAAACTGTAGTTAAACTTTAATACTTTGAAGTGCAGTCTCAGGCTTTGCCTTGGATATTTACTTTAGTAGACCCAGCAGGTCTGTTTAACAGACCCTATTGACGCATACAGTACTGGCTATAGGATTTTTTTGTATGCTATGACCCAAATGCTGTCTTTGGTTTAGTGCTTAAAGTCGTGGAAGCAGTGATAGTTCCTTACGGGAGGTAACGCCTCTGAACTCACTGTCACCAGGGAGCACTGGGAGAGGAACTGAGCAGCTCACTGACTTAGGTAGTTTGGAATAAGTTCGCAAATTTTGCTTCTGTTCCATAGGGGGACAAAGAAGCTCATAGGGGTTTTTTTAAGTGTGTTTCAGACCAAACCAGTTAGCATTGCCAAGGTTGCAGGAGTGTCATTTCCTCTGCTTTAGCTAGAAAGGGCAACACTCCATATTGTATTACTGAAAGTAGCAAATGACACTGAATATTGTATACTAGGATCAACCTTGGGCACAGAATAAAATTTTCTCACACCTTGGTACTTCTGTAATTTTTGCACAGTGAGTGACAGAGCATCCAAAGACGTTTACAAAATTTCTGGACTAGCATCTCTTTACCATCAGTTGCCAAACTGCCTGATGAACACTGCATGCAAACCTGAACGTTGTTCTCATGCTGTGACACAGTGACTTGCTGTGAAGATTCAGTGTCTTGAGAGTACTTGAAAACAGTAGTTCAATGAGTGATGCTGTCCCTGAAATCTACATGAGTTGAAGTTCAGAGATATCTGTGCTGCTCTGTTTTAAAGTCAATGTTGACTTTTTCTTCTGTCCTGGTTAGACATGGACTCCTAATGGGGCAGATGCTGCTGTTTGTTGTTGGAAGAAATAATAAACCAGATGTATCTGCTGTGTGTTCTGATAAGACTGCTGTGGCTAAAGCAAAGATCACTGGAGTTGTAACTTGACTCTTTAGCTTTAACTGACCTCCACATGAAGCATAAAGTACATTTCTCTGTTTAAGTTCAAATCATGGTTATCAGGCCTTTATGGTAAAATGTAAAGCTCTGGAAAAGGCCTCTCTTCTAACAGATTTTCTGGCAACTCTCTTGAGAAATCTGAACTAAGAAATTAGTATCTCAAAATATAGTGTCACAGTTGGATTTAAAAGCTTGGGAGGAAGAAAAACGTGGATGAACTTGAGTGTACCAGAGAGAACTTTTCATATAATTTGATAGATCTGACCGGCACTTCCCTTTGCCTTTTCTGCCCTCTTAGGAAAGACCAAGTTTCTGTGAAAGTTTTCCCTTACTCAGTTTCACACAGACTAACAACTTGTTCTCAGTAAAAGTGAAGAGGAAAGATATTTTTTATCATTTCTTGTCTATTTTGCTCTTAGAATAACTACCACCTCAGGTGTTTTGAGCTCTGGGGATAGAAGATAGAACATAGAACTTTTGGTTTGTTGGCTTTTTGGACTTAATTGTAGTTATTTGGTCAAAGAGGAAAGATTTTAGAAGCCTCTACATAAAATGTGTGCTTCTTGCTTGCTTCTCAGGCTTCTTAATTTTCTCCCTGGATAACACGGTGCAGGTAGAGAATGTTCATTGTGCAAGTTCTCCCATCTTTAGCCTGTTTTACACCCGAACTGTTCGGCCACTCGGTTTGTCTGGGTCTAAATAAAGCTGATGTGAGCCTATGTTGGCTTGGGATTAATGCTGTGAGTTGTTAGGTTCCTGTTGGGTTTGATGCTGGATGTTCCCAGCATAGGAAAAATTGATGAATGTTTTTGATCATTTAGTATGAATGATTTTTGGTTATTTACATAAATAGTTCTAGCTGTAAGTTTTCAGAGACTGAAAAGACCTTTGGCCTCTGTTAGATTTTAAGAGTTAATCATACTTGGAGATTCATGAGCTTCTTAAACTAGGTAATTCACTTTTTTTTTTGGGCCAGAGATGATGCCCATCATGTGATCCCATTTTGATGGTACTTTCTGGAAAGTTATTTAGCTGTTTTACATCCAGAGTCTGAAGTCTGTAGATAGTTGGTGGATTGTCACATTTAATTTGAA
Source organism: Pithys albifrons albifrons (assembly GCF_047495875.1). Lineage (NCBI taxonomy): Eukaryota > Metazoa > Chordata > Aves > Passeriformes > Thamnophilidae > Pithys > Pithys albifrons. The sequence goes on from NC_092460.1 coordinate 78,571,907, forward strand.
ACTGCTATCTGGGCAGTATCTGGGAGTCCTGTGAAAAAACTTCAGTATTCTCATCTCTCCTGACACTAGCAAGGCTGTCAGAGCTGGTTGGACTGAGCCAGCTGCGTGTTTCTGGAAATATGCAATCTGTTGTGTGCACAAGTTGTCCAGCTGTTTAAGTAGTAAACTCAGTGGGAGAAGGGGAAAGGGAAAGGAATCCCTGTTTCTGTCTCCATAAACAAAAAAAAAATTGTAGTTGACATATTCCTTTCTAGAGATAGTTAATGTTAGAAAATTAGTGGTTTTATTTTTTCCCCCTTACAATATTTCTCAGCTTTATGTAAGTGAGAATCCTGTCCAAATAGTACTTCATCAGTGCATTTACCCCTGTGGGTGTGGGGGGAAAAACTTGTGAGTGCTTTCCATTTCCATTTTCTGTGAGCCTTCCTAGCATAAATGGAGAGGGCCTTGACTTAAAGGCAATGACTTTACTCTTCAGTTGCTCTACCTCTTGAGGCACTAATTTTTTTCAATTATCTGGTTTTGTATTTGACTGTTTCTCTTAGGAGAATATTTTGTTTCCTGCTCAGTTTGTAACTGGCTAGAATGTTCCAAAGTCAGCAGTCTAGAACCCTGGGTGAGGAGTTTGGGTCATGTTTTAAGTCACTACCACTGCTCTTAGGGACAAAAAACCTTTAGAACTTGGAGTCCTGCCTGTCCCATGCTGGAGAGCACAAGAACCTTGATGAGAATCCCACCAGAATGCAATTCTGCTTCTTGGAAATTAAGGTAAATATTTCCCTCCGCTGTCCACTGTCGCTTGGTTGTTTTGGTTTTTTCTTTTTTTTCTCTCTAATAGTTTGCACCTCAGTCCTGTCAACTTTGTTTGAGAAAAAAAATTCTCCTTATTTCCTATGGTTACATACATGAGAAAATAACATTTGTCTTAATCTTTTCCTATGCTACAGATGCAATGGATCAACTTGAGCAGAGGGTAAATGAATTTTTTATGAACGCAAAGAAAAACAAACCTGAATGGAGGGAAGAACAAATGTCATCAATCAAAAAAGTAAGGATATCACAGTAGTGGGTCACATTTTTCTTTTGTAGACTAAGATAACCTTAGGAAAAAATAACTTATGATTGATGGAGACTTAAGTGTTCAGAACTATGCCTTCCCTTGGGCAGAGATGGATAGAACTACCTCAGAGGAGAAAAGTGACTGAAAGATTTCTTTGATCAAATGTTTCTCTCAAGTTTTACCCAGTAGTTGCTAACATTTTAAAAAATATGATCCTGAAATGGTGAGAAACCAGGTACTAAATTTTCAGCTCAGATTTTTTTGTATCTGCTTGTGTGATGTGAAGTTGCGTAAGTTAATTGGCTTTCTTCTTTTAAAGGTTGATTTTCAAGCTAGATTAGCCTTTCCTGTGATTCTTCCTTTGTCCTTGTATATGTTACAGATACGATGTTGCGGTTTGGGGGTGGGAGGAGTAAGAAGATGGATGTGTTGTTTTATCTTTCAGTACTTGGCATTGGTGGTGGCATTGTTAGCAATGTAGTCCATGATTTTTTCAGGAGAAAATCCACTGTATTTTCCTACACTGGCTACTCCAGCCTCTTACTTGGTTATTTACGTCTTTAATTAATGCAAATAGATTTCTGTATTTAAAAAAAAAACAAGTCAAAGGTCTGACTCAGTAGAGTAAATGAAAAATTTGGTTTTGACTTTAGTTGAATCAAAATTTCAAGTAGTTTTCACCTAAGCAAGACAACTATTCAGTGGAAATTGAGAATTAAAAGGCAGTCAAATCTGTACAAATCTAAAGTAAAAACATGTGGAAACATACTTCATAAAAAATGTTTTGTCTGTGAATTTTTATGGGTTAGTACAGGCTTTTAAATTGGATTGCTTTAATGGAATTATTTATAACACACTTAGGAGTTATAGAAATTTATTATAAAATAATTTTAACTATATACAACATTGTCTCTATTTAACTGCAGTGCTGGAAAGGTCCCCCTGCACAGTACTGTTCAGCATCTTTTTGAAGAGCAGTGGGATCTGCAGTGGTCCTAAAGATCTGTAGGAAGTAAAAGACATAATCTCATCTTAAGTTTATAACCTTATGCTGTGTAATATAAAATAAATTCAAGATTTTTTATTTTCTTGTAACATTTCTTGCAGAAATATAAATATCACTGTAGGAGGAGGTGTTCCCATCTTGTAGTTTGCTTTTCCTAAGGCACAGAGAATAAATTGGTATATATTATATCTCTCATTTAAAATTTAGCTAATTGTTGTTTACAGTAAAGTTTCACAGTCTTTCTCAAAACTGACTTAATTTCTCCTTTTAGCTTAATATTTTTGCTGGATAACAGTAGCTTAAAATTACTGAAATTAATTCAGTTATGTTTGTAATTTAAAAAAATTCTCTTCATAACAGGATTATTACAAGGCTTTGGAAGATGCAGATGAAAAAGTACAACTGGCTAATCAAATATATGATCTGGTAAGTGGACAGAAGACTTGTGGTGACTTACTAAATCTATGCCCTGAGGAGTTCTGAGCATTTTTGCTAAGCGCTACAGCTCTGCTACTTGTACTTTTAGGGCATCCGCATGCAGGGTTTTGCTGGTGAAAGAAACATTTCATATTTTATTGACTTCTAAGAATTTTATTATTTTAGGTAGTAAGTGTCACTTAAATATAAAAGAAAGAAATAAGACTAGAAATCATAAGGTTTTAATGCATGGTTTTGCCTGTTTAGGAAACTGGCTGTAGGAGTCCTTCAGGATGCAGTCTTGAGTGGCACAGGAGTCCAGGAAGTCTGGACATTGTTCAGTGAGAAAATCTTAGGCTGTGCCCATGTGCCAGAAAAGAAGCCAGCAGGGAATAACGCTTGCTGGGCTAAATAGAGAGCTTTGGCTTCAGCTCAGTGGGGGAAAAAAAGAGGATGTATCACCTTTGCAAGAAGGAGCAGGCAACGGGAGAGCTACAAGGATTTGGTGAGTTTAGACAGAAAATTAGAAGGGACAAAGCTCAAACACAACTTAATCTGGTTGCTGCCACAAAAGACAACAAAAATATTTTTTTACAAAATATATTAGCAACAAAAGAAGGTCTAAGGAAAATCTTTATCCTCTACTGCATGCAGAGGTAATCATAGTGATGAAGAATGAAGAAAAAGCAAAGGTACTTAATGCATTCTTTGCCTCAGTTTCTAATAACAAGACCAGTTATTCTTGGGATACCCAGGCCCTTGAACTGGAAGAAGTGGTGGAGAGGGAAATGGTTACAGACCTGCTATGCCATTTAGACACACAGAAGTCTGTAGCCCTAATGGGATCCACCCAAAGGCACTGAGGGAGCTCGTGGAATAGCTCAGTGAGCCACTGCCAGTCATTTACCCGAGGCCCCACCTCACTGGAAATTAGCAAATGTAATGCACGTCTACAAGAAGAGTCAGAAAGAGGATGTGGGGGAAGTACAGGCCTGTCAGCCGGACTTCAGTGCTGGGGATGGTCGTGGAGGAGTTCATCTGGACAGCTATCACGCAGCATGAGCAGGACAAGCAGAGCATCAGGTCCTGCCTGACTGATCTAATATCCTTCTGTGACAAAGTAACCTGCTTAGCAGATAAGAGAAAGGCTGTGGATGTTGTCTACCTGAACTCCAGTAAACCCTTTGACACTGTTTCCTACAGCGTTCTCCTTGAGAAACTGACTGCTTGTGGCTTGGACAGGGGCACTCTTGGCTGGGTAAAAAACTGGCTGGATGGCTGGGCCCAGAGTGTATGGAATGTGGGTTTTGAAGTTTAAGTACATCTTACTTTACATTTTCTCAGAACTTGCAAGTCAGACAGCACTCAAATATAGCAGATGTAAAACAACTGCTTTAGTTTCACAGCAGCTAACCAAAAGTTTTTTCAAGAAGTTAGAACTCACTCCCTGTCTTTTGGTTATCTGGTAAGTGGAAAAACCTGTTCACGTTTTCATAGAGACAGGCACATTTGGCTGTACAACTACGGGTGTAGAAAGCATTTGGAAGATAGTGTTTCTTTTCATGATAGTAAGTTCAGAATTTTTTGTTAATTTTTTAGTACCCAAGAGCACGCATCATGGTTTACTGAAATGCACTGGAGTCTCTACACATTCAGTTAGAACTCAATAATTAAGTTTGCTGATGTGTATAGTGGCACATAAATTGCACACAAATTTCAACTCCTTAAACTTGCCATTTTCCTAAAGCAGCCCAGCCTCTTCTGAAGTCCATGTCATATACTGTTCTTTCTCTTCTCCTTTCTAGTCTCGTATCCTACCCACAGCACCTCCAAGTCCTCCTTAACTTTTTTCTCAAAAGAAACACTTACCACAGGGTCTTGGAGCACTGCTTTGCTATTTTTGGTGTTAACACCACTGTCTCTGCTGAGTGAGGGAAATGGAGGTAACGACAAAGATATGCATCTGTGCATTATTTTTCATGCTTAGTGCTGCGTGGCATGAAATTGCTGGAAGGGAAATATTTAGCAAGCCTGAGATAAAGGATGTGCATGTCCATCTTCCAGAACTGAATGCAATTTATTACTACTTTGTCTAAAAAACAGGTAGACCGTCATTTGAGAAAATTGGACCAGGAACTTGCTAAATTTAAAATGGAACTTGAAGCAGATAATGCTGGAATTACAGAAATATTAGAGAGACGTAAGTATGCATGACTTTCTTCACGAACTTGACAGACTGTCTGTCAATTTGTAAAATTAAAATATCATACCCTTGTTAGTGGCCAGCAGTATTCCCACTTTTTTAAAAACTGTGTTTTAACCTAATTTTCATCAGTGATTCTCAAATTTTAATTTCACGCTCAATTTTTACCAATGACGTCAAAATACAGCTGAGTAATTAGAATAATTTTTTCGCACAACTGTTGCCCTTGGGAATTGCTACTGTAAGATACAGAATTCTTTAAACCTGTTTTCTATGATTGTCAGTATTCAGACAAGTACTTCAGCCTAAGCCTACCACCTACCCAATTGCAAATTACCATGTCTTCCTTGAATTGATTGCCACCTTATTGAGGAGGGTCATTATTTTAGTTCTAGGTGTGGAATGTCAAAGAAAGTTAGGTACAGGTACTCAGTGGTTTTTTAAAGGGTCAAAAATGGGTTGTTTTGTAATGGGGTAGCGAGGGAAAAGCATTTTTAGGTAAGAAACCTGCATGTTGAACAAATACAGCAATGCTGGTATTCAGAATGTGAACAAAAATGTAATGTGACAGCTTTTTGGCCAGCTTGATGTAGAAAAATCTGACCTTTCTGTGCACATCAGCATTTAGACATCAAATTTGAATGTGATTATGATACATTTCTGAGTTGGTTTAAGTGCTGTGATTATGGAGACCGTGGCTGTCCTCATAGCCAAAGATAGTGAAAAGAAATCACTTGAGGACGTTGGGAATAAATACTCTTTTTGTAGTTTTGTCATAAAAGTTGGGAGTTCTGGGATATTTTATTTATAAGTGCTATTACAAATAACAGGCACAAAAATAAAACTGAAATGCTTTTAATGAACTAGCAACTACAGAAAAGGATTAGTCTATTTTAGTTGAAATCCCAGATGTTTTTTAGAATGTGATACTATCTTTTGTTGAGCTTTGTGTTTGGTGAAGTTGTTAGGGAGGATTTCAAGAACTCAAAACAGAAAAGTACCAAACTTTGTGTTGCATCTTTAAGGTTTGTTTGGTTTGGTTTTTTTCCTTTTTTTTGTTTATTTGTTTGTTTAGATAAAGATAAAAATAGAAGCCTCTTAATATTTTTCACTTTCAGAGTAAATGCATATATTGAGGCCCCACCAGAGGGCAGACTTTGGGCAATTTCTTATCGTGACTGAAGTTTGCTCAGCCCAAATAGCTCCTTATGCTTTGAACTTCTTCTAGAATAATTTTATTTAAACTTCTGTGTTACTGATATATTACTTGTATCCTCATGTATTTCAGTGCTCTTTCAAAGCACTGAAAGAAGTAAAGAAATGTTGAAACTACAGATTTTGAAAACGGAGTGTCAATTGCTTTCTTGAATGGTTTTCTGTGTAAATGTAAGCAGGTATTGCAGCTGCTACAAAATCTTTTTGCCACAGATTAATGCACAAAGTATTGTATATTGTGGTAATGGGAAGTTATAGTCAAAAGTCTCTCCTATGCTGAAATTATTTAGCCTCATTTTACAAGAAAGGTTTTTCTTAGATGTAAACTTGCATTTGTGCCCCCCCCCCCAACTTCATCCTTTTTTTTTGCTTTGTATTATTGCTCTTTGTATTTTGAATGTTAAGAAAATTTGGGTAATGATAGTGAAGCCCTTCCTGTTGAGTGTTAGATAATATTGAAATACATGGCTATTGCTTGCGTTTTGACAAGATGGACTCAGACAAAATGTCTTGTTTACACAGTTTACCTGTTACAGTTTTCAATTCATATTGGTGTAGATTGTCAGTAATTTTGGTGCAGCAATCCTCCAACCACCAGCAGCTTGTGTGCAGCTCATTTGAATAAGTGGCATGTTGAGGGCCATGTCGTTGTGTGTTCTCCTTACTGACTTTGATTTTAATTTCCTAATCTCAACAGTTGAACAGTAGCAGCTACTGTACTACTGTCCTAAAAGTTTTTATTTTTAAAACTAATCTCACTGGCTTCTGGTTGTACTGTAGGAAGGGTTTCAACTCTAGCAAAAATTCTTCTGATTAAAATAAATATAACTGCATAGTATCCAAAAATCAAAACCATGGCAGTGACAACTCTGAAATTTGTCTAACTTTTTTGCCTCCATCTTAGGGTCTCTGGAGCTGGATACACCAGCACAGCCTGTGAATAACCATCATGCCCATTCTCACACTCCAGTAGAAAGTAAGTATTCCAAATATTGCAGGGGGAAAAAAGGCATAATAAATGCTGATAATGTCTGTTAAGAAAACATGCAAGGATGAAATAGTAAGTTTTTGCTAGTGGGAATTAATTAAGAGTGCTGTTTTTTTGTAGTCTGACTTTCAAGCCGAATAGGTTTTACATTTAAGTTCCCTTCACTTTTTTCATATAGAAAGGAAGCATAATCCATCTTCTCACCATAGTACAACAGACCATGTTCCTGAAAAGAAGTTTAAATCTGAAGCTCTTCTATCTACCCTGACTTCAGATGCTTCTAAAGAAAATACACCAGGTAATCCTGTCTTTCCTTTCATTGCTTTTTAATTAGAGGAGGAGAAACTTGTGAATTAGTCTTCTGAAATCAGAGAATGGCTAAGGTTGGAAGGGACCCCAGTGGGTCATATGGCTGAACCTGTCTGCTCAAACAGTATCATCCCAGATCACATTGCACAGGATTGCATTCAGGCAGTTCTGGGATATCTCCTATGAGGAAACTCCACAGCCTCTGGGCAGTGTGTTCCAGTGCTTGGTCGTTTGCGCAGTAAAGTTCTTCTTCATATTCAGGTGGAACTTCTTGTGTCTCAGCTTCTGCCTGTTGCCTCTTGTTCTATTGCTTGGCACCACTGAGAAGAGCCTGGCTCCATCCTCTTGACACTCTTCCTTCAGATACTTCCATACATTCATGAAATTGCCTCTCAGTTATCTCTTCCTGAGGCTGAACAGGCCCCGTTCTCTAAGCCTTTCCCCATAAGAAAGATGCTCCAGTCCCTTTATCATCTTTGTAGCCCTCTGGTGGACGTGCTGCAGGAGCTCCATGTCTCCTGCTCTGAGAAGTCCAAAAGTGGACATGTTATTCCAGGTGAGGCCTCAGTAGGGCTGAGCAGAGGGGCAGGATCACCTCTCTTGATCCTGCAGGCAATGCTCTTCCTAATGCACTCCAGGTTCTTGCCACCAGGACACAGAGCTGGCTCAGGGACAGCTTGTTGTCTGCCAGGATCCCCAGGTCCTTCTGTACAGACTTGCTGTCAGCCTCCAGGCTGTACTGGTGCCTGGGATTATTCCTTCCCAGGTACAGAACCCTGCACTTCCCTTTGCTGAATTTCAGATAATTCTTTTCTGCCCATCTCTCCAGCCTGTCGAGGTCGTTCTGAAGGGCTGCACAGCCCTCTGAGGTATCAGCCAGTCTGCTCAACTTTGTGTCATCAGCAAACTTGCTGAGGAAGCATCTACCACTTTATCCAAGTCATGGATAAGTAATTTAAACAATACTAGGCCCAGAATTGAACCCGGGGGGACACCACTAATGATAGGCCTCCAACTGGACTCTGTGCCGTCGAAAATGACCCTCTGGGATCTGCCGTTCAACCAGGCTCTTCAATCAGAGGCTCATACCTTTTCCTCTGGGATCTTCAGTCACTTGAAACATGAGATAATGTTACTCACCTGTGTTGTCTATGAAGCGGGTCAGCTTTGTTGTCATTTTAACAGCTGTGTGTTGGCTGTTTCTTTTTATTTACACTGCTTCAAAGAAGATAACACTACAGTTTCATTCAGCCAATAGTAGAAATATAAGAGATCAAGGCATTATTATTTTTGGAAAAAGAAACACATGCAACAATTTCCAAAGTAAGGAAAAAGATTTTTCACATCTCTTTTTTTTTTTTAAGGGTTGGTCTAATGTAGCATTTGGCTACAGCAAAATAAAATTCTTTCATGTGTTTTGTCAAAAAAGGCAAGAAGCCTGTTTGAATAGTGAATTAAAAAAAAACCCACAACTTTCTGATCATTTTCAAAATTAAGGTTTTTCATAGTTTCTTTTCTAAAATAAAAGATTGTGAGAGGTTATGGAATTTAGTAGTGTTCATCAGTTTTAAGTAGTCTCCTTTATACCTATTTCACTTTTCTTTTGAAGGAACTTCACATGAAGTCACAAATAAAATGTAACTATGTTTGAACAGCTATCATTCTGTAAATGGCCATGGAAATCTGTGATGAATTAAAACTGTGATTTGTAGCTTTGAGAATTAAGTTCATTAAAGTTTTACATCAGAAACAGTAGAGTTTTACAGTCAAATTCTTAGACTCTCTTCTTGATGGTTAGTCAGCATTGTTTCGATATAGACAGATACAGCAGCTGCATCTGTTCTTTGATAGCTGAGTATATGATAGTGAGAGCTGTCTTTCTAAAAGGACTCCTTGCACATGTGGATAGATAGGGAACAAACTTTTCTTTTTTTCACCCTCAAACAAATACCGGTTATGTCAAATTACTTCTAAAACCTTGCTTCCTAATGATTAGACTGCTCTCATGTTTAAACAGACTTCCTACTCTTTCACTGGTTGTCATATATAACTCTTCTTAAAATGCAAAGGAATTTAGTTTCATTTTGAATTTCATACATGTGTTCTATTCATCAAGGGTGTCGAAACAGTAATTCATCATCCTCTTCAAACAATGCATACAATACAAACTCTTCTCAACCATTGGCATCATATAACCTGGGCTCATTATCTTCAGGATCCGGGGCCGGTGCAATTACCATGGCAGCAGCTCAAGCAGTGCAAGCCACGGCGCAGGTAATGTCAAAATATTCTTGTCATTCTGCCATCTGCTATTTATTAAAAAGAAAGGCTAATGACACTGATTTTTTTAGAAATCTGAATTCCCATGATCACTTTCAGCTGATGTGATTTAGTTCTCATATTGCAACTTGGTTTATATGCCAGTTTCATCCTATATAACTTGCCTGAAGGGACAGCTTGTTTTCTGGCTTTTCTGGGGGCATATTCTTACACGTTTTACTGCCTACTCTACATCAGTTTGTTAACAAGGTAACTAAGGAACCTGTGCAAATTACTAGCGTTAGCAGTCTGGTATGTGTTATGGAAGAGCTTTACTGTGTAATCTGATACAATATCAGTATTCCTTTTAGATGAAGGAGGGAAGACGAACATCCAGTCTAAAAGCCAGCTATGAAGCATTTAAAAACAATGATTTTCAGCTTGGAAGAGAATTTTCATTGTCCAGAGATTCAGCTGGATATTCATCATCAGCTTTGGCATCTACATTAACTCAGACATTAAGTTCGTCGACCACAGATTCACGAAGTGGCAGAAAAAGCAAGTAGGTTTTCTTACTTGTTGACTGCCATTATAGCTTTTAAGACAACTACGCTTTTTTTAAAAGGTCATGAGCCATATTAGAAATAGTTCATGTTTAATACTTGTGAGGGAGGATCAGCAGAAGGCAGTTATTACCTGCTGGCCATTTTTTGTTCAGGGCTGTGTTCTTTAGTCCTCTTGATTTTTATTTAAGCAAAGTCACTCCAAGTTTTTAAATAAATGTCTAGGTTTGCTTTTTTATCTGTGATACAGTCAAGTTTCTTCCCTCATTTTTCTGTGTTCTGGAGAGATTTGGCCTAACAGCAAATATTAGGAATTACCATGCCATGGTTTGTAGATGACTTTGAAGTAATCTGGAGATGTGCTTCATGCCAGATCACAAACAAACACAATACTTTCTGATGGCTGACCATCTAGGGCAGGAGATGGAATGAATTTTATTTCTAATTAAAATGAAGTTTTAAAACATTTTAAACAACACAGTGTCACAACTCAAGGTGGCTATAATCACAACTTGTATTTCAAATAATTTGTCTCAAAATGCCCATCCTTTTAAACTGGAGTTTTTTCTTCATACAAATTTATGTGTGTTCACAGCTCAGTTAATACTGTTTTAGAAGGATTTTTCATCTCTGGATATCTTCAATCTCAGATCTGATCTATAAGCAAAAGCATAAAATTTTTATTCTGGCACCATTTCTATGGAGTGATCGGTGATGCTTGAGTGGGGATTAACAGAGGATCAGTCATCTTGAAAACAGTTATCTATTGTACATGACATATGACATTATTTATATGTAAATTCCAGTTTTATTTGCAATATAATTTTTATAGGGACTTGACACCCAAGGCTGTTAATGGAAAATTTTGTGAAGAAAAACATTCATTAAAGTCATTTGACAGTTTAGAGCTGTTAAATCCCATTCATTAGAACAGTGTGTTTTGCACTTGTAAACTGGTACAACTTGTTTCTGTTTCCAAAGAACATTCAGTGGGTCCATTCCAGTGCTTGCAGTAGTTGAATGAAATCTGTTAGCAAATGAATCTTTGGGATTTACATACTGCAGTATTTCACAGTCAACCAAGTACTTTAGTGATTCTTTCACTTGACAGGAAATAAATCATGTATGCCGTTTTTTCCTTTTCTTTTTCCTGTTCCTCAGAAACAACAACAAATCCTCAAGTCAGCAGTCCTCATCATCTTCTTCTTCTTCCTCTCTATCATCATGTTCGTCTTCATCTGCACTAGCACAAGAACTGTCTCAGCAAACAGCAGTGATACCAGAGTCTGATTCCAATAGCCAGGTTGACTGGACCTATGATCCAAATGAGCCACGTTACTGTATTTGTAATCAGGTAAGGATAGCGTCCAACTTGAAATACAACTAGAGCTGCTGGTTTGATGTAGTTGAACTTCGTTCTCTGATTGCTAATTTTAAAACATTGTGTTTTTACCCTTGAAATTCTGATCTGGTTTTATTTACATACTGGCACTATGAATAATGAACTCAACTGTTGAAGCTAAAAGTGATCAGTTTTCTAGTGATGTGACACATCTGGAGTGTTTTGAATCTGTGAGTGGAGACTTCAGGAATAATTAAATTAAAAATTGAATGAGTTCACAGTAAATTTAGTTAAAACATTGTTAGTAAGGAACTTGCCTGTTTTTTGCCTGCTTCCCCTTAGAAAACATAAACCACCAAACCAAACAAAAAAATGCCCACCAAAATCCCACAAATTTAAAAAAGCCCAAACAATCAAACCAAGAAGCAAAGAAAAGCTTAATTTTAGATAAGCCATATGGAGAATGAATGATATCATGAGAAACTTAAAAATGCCTATTCTTACTTCAGACATGTTTAAGAGAGTTGACTTTTTTCCGAGTTTATAGATTTCTGTAATTCTCTTTAAAATATTTGATTGTTTCAAATAAAATCCTTGAAATTGTCATGTTTGTAAAGTGAATGACAGACATCAATACAATTGTGAAAACATACTGACTGATAACATACTGACCACTGGGCTGATAACATACTGACCACGGTTGTTTGAATCAAAATGTGCTTCATTCAGGTTTTAAATGCTGACCTTTGTTATCTACCTTGAAATACGTAGATACAGCTTCTTTTTTTACATAAAGGATTTTTGATAATCAATTCCCTATGAACATGATGGTGTTTGTGTTGTGTCACAAAAGCCCTGTACAGGTCATTAATTTAAGACTGAAGATGATCCTTTAGAGGGATGGTCCTTGTGGGTCCCTTCCAATATCCTTCCAGAATATTCTATGATATCTGTGATACCTGTGGAAAAAAAAAAATCAAAATGTTCTTGTTGCTGTTAATGGGAAGACTTCTTAAAGGGAGAAATTAGCCCTTTGAAAATGTTGCTTTTAATTAGTAGTACAGTTATTAATAATGGATTTTTTTTTGTTTACTAGGTGTCATATGGTGAAATGGTAGGCTGTGATAACCAAGATGTAAGTAACCAAGTTCTAAAGGTTCATGAGAGGCTTGTGCATGTAACTTGTTTTTTTACAGTTGGTTTTCGAGTAGATTTTTTTAGAGTCAAATGCATATAATTTGAACCACCCTTCAGGAAACTTGTCATTTCTCCCCACAGTTCAGGTTCTTCTAGGAACCTTCGGCCTTTACTGGGTTCAAAAATGCCCTACTTCAAAATGTCGTTCACTTCTCTGAATATTTAGCTATGTCATTATTCATAACAGTTGTCCTCTTCAAATAAAAACATTTTAAAAGAACACTTGAATGTAGTAATGTATTTCCTGAGACACTAGATTTGAACAGAAGGAAATTATAAGATTGCTTTTGGGTCATTTAGTATTGTCAAACTAAGTATTTCAAATGACAACATAGTTATTTTGCTGTTACAGGAGCTCATATATGACTCCTAGAATTTTTATCACTCTCCATAGTCTATTGAGTACATGTCAGAGACTGAGATCTTCCTTTCTTCTTGTTTTGTACTGTGATTTGTATAAAAAGCAGGATCTGTTTCATTTTCATAGAACTGTATTTGTGATAGGCATTGTGAAAAAAACCCCAAACAAATCCCAAACCCTCTCCTCTGTTTTTATAGTGCCCTATTGAGTGGTTCCACTATGGATGTGTTGGACTGACAGAAGCACCGAAAGGGAAATGGTACTGTCCACAGTGCACAGCTGCAATGAAGAGAAGAGGCAGTAGACATAAATAAGTTTCTGCATCTAGAAATTACATACTGAAGGTTTTATAGAGGACTTAGGAGGGGAGGGGGAGCTCTCACGCTTTCTTGCAGCCACTGAAGAGTTAACATAGCAGGCATAGAATGGTAGACCTTAATGGAAAGGACCTTAAAGATCTAGTTCCAACCCTCAGTTGTAAGATCTTGAACTATTGGTTTTGCTAGTTGTGTTTTAACATTCTGAGTAAATTATTTACGCACCTTGATGTGCTACAGATACTATTCCAGTGAGCCTTGGATTGTTCCAGTGGCCAACATATGCAGACATTTGTACTATCAAACCATTTTCTCTAAGCAGTGGGCATTCTATAATTATTTAATCTTCCAAAAATTCCAGTAAGTCAAGATTTTAAATGTATGTTTTATATACAAGAGATATATTCTGCTGCATGTACTGTACTCAAGAGCTGTTATGTAACACTATGTATATAAATGGTGCAAAAAGTCAGTGCTTCTGAAAAAAAAAAGAGACAATGTTTTTAAAATGCCTTTATAGCTTTGGTTCTTTATAAAACTTAATTCAGCAGGCTGAAGAAAATGATTCTTGTATACAGCGGGCTGTTGTCCTCTAGGGTACTTGAGTATGTAAAAACAAAAAAATTGCTGTAGAATAAAACAAACTTGTGCCATTAGTCTTTATATGTTTCTGCTCCAGAGAAGACAGGGGCCATAAGAGGAAAAAAAGGTGTTAAAGTGAGAATAAATTTTTATACCAAATGTGTTTATTTTTTTGTGCAAGTAATCCTTTAAATTTGAATTGTATTAGGTGTAAAATAAAACAACTTCAACTCCTCAAATTAATGTTTTCTGTACATTTGTCAGAAAAAAGTCTGTTCCTGACATGGTTTCACTAACAAATTTCCTTTTGTTGTTTTTCTATTGCTCTTTCATGCAGCAGCACTGAACACAAACAAGGTTTTTACTCCTATTTTCTACTTCCTCCTCCCTTCCGCTATTAAAAAAAAATAATACACTTTCCATTAGGAATAAAGATTTTACTTCAGCCTTAAGTCAGGCTGGAGGACTGTGGCCTTCACATGGTAGCTTTCCAGACCCATGAAGAGGAGGAGAAGAGAGGTAGAGAAGCAGTGTTCATTACATGACCATGCAAATAATGTGAAGGGAATAAAAATGGACAGGCCTACTAGTAATAGAGGAATATGTGCAGAGAATGAAACCAGGATTCTGCCCCACCATTTTCTTTAAAAATGAAAGAAGTAGGCATTTAATGTCCATGAACTGGGAAAACATAGATGTGTAAGAAGGGAAACGTGATTATGGATGATAAATATACTTTGGGAAAAGAATAGGTTAAAAGCAGAGGATCAGTTTAACTAAGGTTCCATTAAAACTGGGAACTGAACCCACTTATATATTTCTGTGGAAATCTCAGACTTAAAAAACCTCAACACTTGAGGACTAGAGTATCTGGGTTTAAGTGAGGCTATTGAGACAATAGAGATAACGAACTGTTTGTTCTCTGGGAAACTGGTGCCATGCTATGAATTGAAATTAAATAAGCAACCACTAATCAAGACTCCCCTTAGACTGAATATCTTTAGAGCTATGAAGTAAGTCTATTGAGAACTAAGACCATATATAGCAAAATCTCTCATTCTGGTAGTAACCATACCTAACAGACTACAAACAAAAATTTCAATTTTTAGTGTGAGCACTGGATCACTGTTTCATTGAAGAATATAAATTATTTTTTCATTGAGAAACTAGTTAGAGAACTCACAAGAGGAAAAAAAATACCTTTGTCCTTACTAGTACATTAGTATTTTGTGTCAAAGTTAAGAAAATAGAAATGGACAAATGTGAAAAATGTGGGAAAAATGCAATACCTAAATCAAAGATGTAGAACAATAAAACCTGTACATGCTTATGATTTTTTTTCTAGACAAGCCTTACAGGTCAGCAGGTGAGTAGAGTGTAAAAGCACTGAGTAGTGTAAGTAGTTGCATGTCGAGAGAGTTCATGTCTCATGGTCAGTGGAGTTGCTGAACACTTCTCTGAGCAGACAAGTGTGAGTGTTTAGGCAAGGTCTCTCATTAAAGCTTTAAAAAACAGTGACGTGCTGGTTGAAGAGTGAGGGTTCCTTAATTGGGATATTGGGCCATCCACATGGCTATTTGCAAAATAGAATAATAAGCAGTAAAGTAATAAATTAATAATATTCCCAGTTAATGCTGTAAAGGAGAACAGGACTGTTGCTCAACAGACACATAACAAATCAGTTAGAGAGGAGGTCTAAATAGCAATGAAATGTGTGAAATGAGGTTGTATTCTCAAAAATGATAAAATGGAAAATGCTAAAAGCAGTAGACAATCTTACAATACTGAGTGTCTGATGAAGTGGAAGATGTATTTCAACATTTTACTAAAATAACATAAACATAATTATCTAAAATAATACTTAGTTCTCACTTCACCTGCAGTAGCTGTTGTTCTGTAGCAAAGTGATTTTGGAGTTATCTAGGCAATTTTACAGAAACCTCAGCTCACTGCTCAGTGGCAGGTCAGACAAGTGCTAACAATGACTCAGTAGGGGATAAAGGATAAAACAGAATACAGTTTTATGTTGTGTAAATTGATAGTGCAGTTAGGTCTTAATGAAGTGTAAAATTCTGGTCTGCTCTGTTACAAAAAGGCAGCAGAGCTAGGAAAAGGCTCAAACAGGAGGAGCAAAGCAGCAAAGCTGTGTAGTAATAACACAGCTGCGAAGCAGATGAAATGTCTGGGACTCTTCTAGATGAGAAGGATTCATCTCAGTGAGGGTGTGACAGGGATCTGTAAATTCAAAAGTGGAAAAGGTGTGCCTTTTGATAGAATTGTATTATGGAGGTAGCCAGTCCAAACTAAAAAAATGAGCAGCGTTTCTTCACATATGGCTTGCTTACATTACAAAACAGGACATATTGCTAAGATACCTGGATCAGAAATTCACTGATGACATCACTGGAAGACAAGAGAGTTTGTAACCAGGGAAGTGTTCCACAGTGACTGACAGTCCCACAATCCTTATGGCCTCACGGCATGCACCACTGAGTGGTCTGATACCAGACACTAGGTTAGGTGACCTCCAGCATTATGCAGTGCAGCTGCTTTTAGTTTCATCTCTGCTCCAGCATCTGGGTGAACTGTCAGGATGAGGAGGTACCTGTAGTACCACAAACAGAGAACTAATGGGTTAAACGCTGTAATGGAACAAAACATGGTCTATGCCTTGGGGAGCTATATGTTTTATTTATTCTAGATCTGAAACAAAAAAGGAAGAGGAAGCAAATTTATGCTTCCTAATCTGAAAATCCTGCATGGTTGTCTCTCTGAATAGCATAAGATAATTTGCATTCTTGTTTTCTTTAGTGAATTTTGCAAAATGTTTAAGTGTGCACAGTAAAGATCAGGAATTCTGAGGTTTGTTCCCATTTTCCCCCTCACCAGGGAGATATTTTCCACTGCAAGCTGGCTTTTCTTGGCAAGTTTTTACATCTCCCTTATCCTGCTGGAAAGTCTGGACCATGCACTTTTCTTCTTCAAAAGAGGTGGCCTTCACCTCAACAACAGAGTTCAGTATTGCACTTAGACTAAAAATCTCAAAAGTAGAATTGCAAGGAGAATAAGAGTGTGAGTTTTCACACTCTCCTCAGGGTGTACATTAATAAAGTTGTGCCACACTGTATGAATACAGTCTCTGCAGTTTTGTTACTCCTCCCAGGACTGACTAAAATGTTCTGAGAATAATGTAACTAAAACAAGAAAAATGCCACATTTAGTATATTTATACCAATTTACAATTCTATTCCTCTTAGCGCTTTCAAATCTGTATCTTGCTTTTATACTCACAAAGTATGCTGTAAAGAAAAACAGTAACTTTTTCCTCTACATAAAGCTTGTATTTTGGAGCTATTTGAGCATACAAACATTGTCAACAAATTGCATGATTACTCACAGGCCTGTGCTTGCATACATCTTATATTTTAGAAAAACCTACATTAGTTATAATAGATTTGAAGTCTTTATTATGTGATCACAGAATCATAGCATGTTAAGGGGTTGGAAGGGACCTTAAAGGTTATCAAATGCCTACTCCACTGCCATGAGCAGGGACACCTCCCACTAGACCAGGTTGCTCAAAGCCTTGTCCAGCCTGACCTTGAGAACTTCCAGGACTGGGACATCCACAGCTTCTCTGGTCAACCTGTTTCAGTGCCTCACCACCCTCACAGTAAAGAATTTTCTCCTAATATCTAATTAAATTTCCACATTTTCAGTTTGTACCAATCACTCCTATCCCTGCAGTTCCTGATGCAGTTCCCGGTTTCCTTGTAGGACCCCTTCAGACACCTTCACTTCTCCAGGCTGAACAGCTCCAACTTTCTCAGCCTGTCCTCATAGCAGGGGTACTTCAGTCCTCTTATGAATTTTGTGGCCTCCTCTGGACTTGCTCCAACAGCTCCCTGTGCTCCTTATGCCAAGGGTGCCAGAACTGCACTTGGTGCCCGGGGCATGTCACAGCAAAGACACACTGGCACACTGAGTATGTGACTTTAACTGTTTGATAACTGTATTCCCTTTTTTCAGGGATAGCAATAATTCCCTTATTCCTATTCAGTCTACTGAAAAAAAAACCAAAATCCTCCTAAAAGTATTGAAAAAAAATCCTACAACTATGAAAAAACCCAAACCCTAGCTATAAAAACCCAAACCCTAAACCCTAACCCTACTACAGCAGGAGTACAGAAAAACTTGTCTCATAACTGTACAGGAAAATGATGAACAATGTTAGGATCCACAAGCCCTGTTACCTATTTGTACCATGTACCTTATATTAGGAAAACCTCTGAGCATTATGACAGCTCTATTCCTTTCTAAATATTTATTCAGCAATGAATACGTTGAATCAAATGTGTATGCCCACATCTCTGAAACTGGCTACTGCCAATTAAAAAAAAATTGAAGTTATAGAGTACAATGACAGGATTCTTAAACTAAGTAAATTAGAAACAGTTATTCAGCTACAATTTATATATTTTTCTTTAAAATATCAAAGTTCTGAGGAATCTTAAGCCTACTTTTGGTGCTAAGCACAGATTTATTTATTAGGTTGACAGTTAAGGTTGTATTAAGCCTTTCTTTTTAGAAGAATAAATAATAGTTATACTGGTTACAATTTCAAAGCAAGTTCTATGATTTATTTCCAGAAAAAGATATGGGACAGATGTTTGGATAACTTTCCAAGTGTGACTGTAGTTAAGTCCTGGAAGAGGTCAGTCAGGGAAGTACTATGGAATAAGGGAATTCTTTCTTGTCAGATATGCAGGAATATTTTTCCTTGTGTTGATAAAGGAATTTTTGTTTACAGCTCTGTTATCTTTTATTTCAGTGAGATTAAAATTAACATTGTTACTGAAGCTGGGTGGTGGTGTAAAAATAAGTGCTTATCGTATTTAAACTTTATTTTAATAAATGTTCAATTATGTAGCATTCCTGAAAAGATGACAAACTGGAGTGTTTCTTATATGACACATTTGATTGGATATAGTATCCTTGACTTAAATTATTTTAAAATGTGCTTAATCTGTCTGTCGTTATTTGGGGTCAAGTTAATCTCAGGTTTTAAAGAAAGCACATTGTCTAGATGGATGGATTAGTCAATAGTTGAATGAACTGAAAATAAAAACATGTGTGCTCCTTAGTAAGGTCTGGAAAATGTAACAGTTCTACAGTCAGTAGTATTGACCAATCCCTTATTTTAAATTAGGAAGGTATCCCATACATTTCCCAGGGATCTTGCTGATAGCCTAATACATTTGGGATAGCTAAGGAACTGAGGAATAAGCAAAAGTTAAGCTAGGAGCTATTTTTAATTTAGCCTAAAAACATTAAAATTATGTGCTAATAATTTTAATCCAGAACAGAAATTTTCTTAGACACTGACTTAAGGCTTGCTTAGGCACACAAAACAGCCAATTTCAGAAGTGAGGATTACTTTTGAGAGCTTCACTTACATCAGAACTGTTCTACCTATATCTTCTATAACATTGTTTGTTGCTCTTTTAAGATATAAATACAATCCAAAATACAGACTGGGCAAACATCTCAGTGAAGTTTTAGCCCAGGACAGGAAAACTAAAGATGACTCTCAAAAACAGAAAAGAGAAGAAAATCCAACTATAAGCTGTTTTGGTTAGTGTCTGCATTAATGTTCAAGATTTACTAATGCTGAAGTACTTTTCACTTTTATAATGCTTTCCAAACACTCACCGACAGCTATTTACTTAAAGACTTAAGAGGGTGAAAGGAATGTCCTGGGAATGTCTTTCTCTGGTGGCTGACAAGCCCTATAATTGAAAAGATTCCAAGTTTTCTTCCCTATTGTTTGAATCTCAAGCAGTCACATCTAAACTCATGAGGAAAGGAATTATCTAAACACATTGTTCTTAATTACATCAGCACATTATAAAATTGTAACCTGATTTTGTATTGGGCTAAGGAAGGTATGATTTTAAATTAAACTCAAAAATTCTTTGTCATTCCCCTTCTAAAGACTGTTTTAAACCAAGCAGATTAGTTATCAGCCTGATATACATTTTATTAATTTTCTATATTGACACTACCTGGTTTTACATGATTTTCCAAAGCAAAGAGCCTCTTTAATATACTTTAATTTCAAAAGTGCATCAAAATGTAGTTATTCAGAAATCATGATTGATTAAAACAATTTATTATGAGGTTATTTGGCTACTTCATATCGTATTCCTATTTTATTACATTTGCTTATATTTTATTTTTTTCAAAATCAAATCCTAAGTAAATCTACATCTGACTCTAGCAATAGAACATACATTAAAATATATAACAAAACAATGCAGAAAAGAGACAGATCCAAACAACCCAGGGATCAGCCAGTGAACAAAAACGCTTCAATTCACTTTTCAGCCCCTCTGGACAATTCAAATTACAGAAAAATGACAGCAAAACATTTTAGATCTCTCAGACTTGAGAAATATCTTCATCAATCCTTGCTTTGTCAACAGACCCTTACCTGGAATGCTAGTTTTACACATGACCTATTTAATCAAACAGGTCAAGGTCACTCACTGGCAGTGTGATGCTCAGCGCCCTCCCAGCCGTATCGCAGTGGTTCAGCATGACATCTGTCTCCAGTTTCAGCTTTCCAGCCCTGTGCAATAGACATCAGGCTTGTTTTGAGCAAGTTGTGCAGCCCAACAGACCAGAGCGAAGAGGCAGCATGATGACTGTGTGGGGCAGGACACAAAGAACTCGTCAGACCTCATGCCTACTGTAACAGAGACATTCTGTGTGGCCTCCTTCATTTTATTTATTTCAGCCACGTTGTTTTTGTAAGATACAAAAATGGTTAAATCTAATTTTCAGCTTTACTTTTAGAAATGTCATGTGGAGTTGTTTGCCAAAAGTCAATGCTTAAAAGATGCAATATATTTAAGGGTATTTCTAAAGTAACTTCTGTGCCACAGTGGTTGCTGCTATCTTGTTCTGCGGCAATCATGCTGGACTCATGAGAGAAGCTGTACAGTTACAATCAGATCTATAAGTTCAGAAGTATACAGTTAGCTTCTTCTGCTACCCATAAGAACAACAAAAGAGCATGTCTTGCATCTTCACATGTTCTATTCACTTGCACAATAATTTCTCATATACATGCACAGTATGTGAAGTGCCCCAGGTGACACATTTCTGTACTGGCTTATTGTATATTCTGGCAGCACCATGAGAATGCAACAAATAGGAATAAACTGTTGTATAGTATGTATAATGTCTGTTCTTGATGGACTTGGTTAAATCTATGGGTGCCTTGAGAGGCACCAGGTGAGCATTCAGTCAACATTGCTGTGTAATGTGGTTGTCCTAAAGATCTGTAAAACTATCCATCAGTACAAAGCCCTTTAATAGGAAGAAATTGTTCCCTTGTGCCTAAAACATCCCCGTGTATGAAGTCATCTTCAGAAGTCAGTGGAGGTCATGATAAGGTTTAACTTCTATGTTTGCATGGTTACTTACTGTACTGGGGCTAAAACAAATTAATGACCAAAATGTCTGGAAACTTGGAAACTTGGCACCTGGAAAGCTTGGTCCAAAACTACAGAGCTTGCCAAGCCAGCTGTTTGCAAGCACATGATCTGCACCAGCACAGACTAAATGATCTAGAGAACAGCACAGACAGCGGTATCTGAGAGCATTACACCCTGGTTTTACATACACACAATAGAGGTGACAGTATTTGCTTGTTTGTAGGAGAGTGTGATTTGTTTCCTTGCTGCCAAGGAGCATCAGGGGACCTCTAAACTTAGAAGACATTGGGATAGTCATTCAAAAGTCTGTGAGTGGTCTCAGCAAAGCAGCCACTATGCTAAAGAAAGAGAGGATGTTCCTGATCATACAAGCAGTCAAGAGGAAGAAAGGCAGCCAAACATAAGGAGACAGAATAAAATACAGTTTATGGAATTTAGAGGGTGAATTGGAAGATGGGTATTTATGGAATGAGAAGTCAAATTTTATTTTTCTATTGCAGCTTCCGAAAATTGGTTTATTTGAAACAGATACTGCTTCTGAACTTGATGGCAACTGGTACTTGGGGATGACTGTCATGAATTTTCTGGTGACTTTCACTTCTCTCATTTTTTGAACTGTTGTGGGTCCACTTATGGTGTAGAACAGGAGAAAAACCATAAACACACCACTAGTATAATGAGGCCAGGCTAAAGGGAAAAGGGAACATGGCAATGAAATAATTTAGTTTACATAGATGAAGAGGGAAGACTTGTGAAAGAATTTGGAGGACTATGACATTTCAAGCCTATATTCCAAGTTTATTAGAACAGCAACTAGAACAATTAACTTTAAAAACAAACAAAAAATGCAGATGCAAAACATTAAAAGGTTTTTTAATCCTTCTCTTCCTTGTGCAAAATGCCTTTAAAAACTGATCCTTTCTTTCATATTTGCAGCTCTTGTTCAAACTCCATGGTTGCAAGCATCATACATACCCACTTCAGAGGCAGCTGTTTAGGATACATCCCACTTTCCTCTGGAGGCCTGGCTGAGGGATCAATCCTTCTCTTTGCAGTAGCGTCCAAACTGATATACCCACCACTTGCTGTCCCTCTCCTCACCTCCTTCTTCTGGGAGCTTTTCTGACCTCGTGCTGAGGGTGGACAGGACAGGCCTGGTATGGGGAGGGTGTTCCACAGTATTTGGAACAGTTGGTGAGGAATATGGATACCCTCATTGAAGACGTCATTTAAGCAGGCATGGAGTGGCTGGGACAGACTTAGTGACACTGGCATTCTCATTTTGGCACATTTTCATCTGAATATATGCAACTAGAAAGAACCACAAGGAAAATACAACTATGCAGCACATAAAGAGCATTCAGAGCCCTTCTACAGGTACAGAGCAGTGAAGATCTCTGCTTTTAAGAGAAGTGCATGAGAAAGTAGAAAAGTATTTGTGCAAATTCCTTTTATATAATAAACCCAGAAAGTATAACTGAAAAATGGTAAGAAGGTTCTAGATCTCATAAACCAAGAGATTATTCACTGTGTTAAAAGAAGACAATGATCTTTTGAGAAGACAAAGATATAATTAGAAATATTTTTCAGGAAGAGGAAGACCTCAGAATGGAAGTTCAAATGCTACTACCTGATGTGTGAAGAAGAGGAGGATCAGCAAGATGCCAGAGAAAAGGTGTGGACTGTCACAAAATAAAATTATGACTTAAAATCAAAAGGAACACAGATTCTGGCAGGAGATATTTCCCTTTGTTCCTGTTCTGCATATCTGAAAACAAATATTCATGTTCTTGGAGCCTATCTGGGCATTTTTTGATTATCTTATCACTGTTTCTTATTCATCTCTCAGCAGTAACCACTGAGTCTGAGCAGTCAAACTAGCTACAAAATCCATGAATCTATGTTATCTCTGAGTAACTGCTGCAAGGGGATTATGTCAAGAGTCAGCAAATAAGTGTAGACAGGAAGAAGCAGAGAATTTGCTGATCTATTTCTTCCTCATGACATTAAAATTTGCCTTTTAAGCAGGAACCAGTATATTCATAACACTTATGAACAGTATATTCATAACTGCTTTCCTGTACCTTCCTGTCAAGCAACTTGCCGTATTATTAACATATATAAATAGATAACTCTGTTTCATTGTCACCTTCCTGCCAAAACACAGGAGTGAGCTGAGTTTCAAAGAGATACCTCTGGATGAATAACTCAGTTCTGCCTGAAACTTTAGGGAAGCTGGGAGGTTTGGTAGTCTGGTGAGCTTTGACACTTCCTGAAAGGACCTGTTCCCTTCCTCTGTTTACATCCTCTCTCACTTGTGTTCTCCTGCTTCTCCTCACCTGTATGAGCACTAGGGCCCACTGGACCTCTCCACGATTTGATTCAACTCCCTCACCTGGTGGAAAACAACCCAGTTGCGCACTTCCTTGTGAAAGGAGTCTTCCCTAAAACTCTTCTCCCATTAACATCAACCGTTCTACTTTCCAAGGATTTTCAGTACCTTCAGAGAGACCTTGATCAACTAGAGGGCTGGGCAATCACCATGTGATGTTTAACAAGGGAAAGTGCTGAATTCTGCATGCACCTGGGATCGGGCAACCCTGAATGTACATACAGACTAGGGAATGAGACGCTGGAAAGCAGTGCCATGGAAAGGGGCCTGGGGATCCTGGTCAATGGCAAGTGGAATATGAGTCAGCAGTGCCCTGGCAGCCTGGAGGGCCAACCATGTCCTGGGGGGCATCAGGCACAGCATTGTGGGCCAGTTGAGGGAGGGGATTGTCCCTCTCTGCTCTGCACTGGTGCAGCCTCACCAAATATTGTGTGCAGTTTTGGGCACTGCAATATAGGAAAGATATTAAGCTATTAGAGAGTGTCTAAAGGAAGGCAACAAAGATGATGAAGGCCCTTGAAGCAAAGTCATATAAGGAGCAGCTGAGGGCACTTGGTCAGTTCAGCTAGAGAAGAGGAGACTGAGGGGAGACCCCATTGCAATTACAAATTCCTCATGAGGGAAAGTGAAAGGGCAGGCATTGATTTCTTGTCTGTGGTGACCAGTGACAGGACCCAAGGGAACGGTCTGAAGTTGTGTGAGGGGAGCTTTAGGTTGGATATTAGAAAGAGGTTCTTCTCCCAGAGGGTGGTTGGACACTGGAACAGGCTCCCCAGGGAAGGGGTCACAGCACTAAGCCTGACAGAGTTCAAGAAGTGTTTGGATGATACTCTGAGGCACATGGTGTGACTCTTGCGGATGGTCCTGTGCAGGGCTATGAGTTGGATCCAGTGATCCTTGCGGGTCCCTTCTAACACAGAATATTTTGTGATTCTATAATTCTCTGCTTGCCTGCCTTCACTGTGAGCCAAAATCAGAGAGCTGAGCCAAAGTGGGCTTAAGACATGAATCTTTGTTCTGTAGGGTAGTGCAAAACCACGGTGTCACTAAGGCCTACAGGGTTCTATGAATGGGACTAGGGGAGAAAGGCTTGCTTTTACTATGCTGGGATTGATTTTAACTTAAGCAGTATCAAATCTTCCAATGTGCAGAGCAGTAATATATTTTTCCTGTTTTCTCCACTTTGTGCCAATCTTTCCCATTCACTGCTTATAATGGGACCACACAGAGGACTGAAGACACTGCAAATCTAATTGCAATCTGGATTTAATTTAGGGTGAAGTATAATATCATGGAGGATGCAGCTGAACAGGCTTTCTCCAGGACAGCTTAACAAGATGCTTTTCTTGAATATTTTCAGTTCTATTGATGCCTATTATTCATGAAACTTTTAACACATTTTTGAAGTTAGTAAGAATTTATGGCCCTTGGCAAAATTTTTAGTAGCCAGAAAAAAAAAAAGAAATTAAAGAGTTGACCATAAACAAAGAAAACTGTGTACAGTTTTGCACTGTGAAGATGACAGACACTATTGCAAGCATTTGTCTATCAATTAATTTAGAAATTATCAGTTTGAGCTTATTTTTCATGGGATCTCATTTATCCCTGAAATGGTTGCTAGGATGCTATGCTTTGAAACTTTCTCCAGAAAAAGAGCAATTGTGAAAAGGTTTTTTAAACATATTTTCTTTTTGGTAGCACCTCTGTAGTGAAATTATCGATGCTAAATGGTTTTCTTATATCAAGACCTTATCATGCAAGCACTTACACCTAGACTTAGTTTTATTCAGGGCTGTAGAATAATTAACATTAGATCTCAAAGTGAAGTTAAGTATGCATAAAACAGACTTATTCAGCCAGCCTTAAATTCCTGTTAACTTTCTTTGCCCAATATTTGCTCCTTGCTCCTTGCAATTATATGTCCAGGTCACTATTTAGACCATGGAAATAATTTTTCAGTGGTCACTAGCTTTCACCACTGAAAAAACATGCAGACTCATGTAAAATGGAAGCTCTCTGTGTATGAGCCAGGTTGCTTAAAACCCCAGTGAGATGATGAATGCTGAACAGTATGTGCCTGCATGGCACCTCAGCTAAGCCCTTTAAAATCCCAGTCCCTGGCAATTTTTAGCAAGTCTTAGGACTTTCTTCTCACCTTTTCTCTGTCAGGGTAGATTTAAACGCTTATAGTCTATTCCAGATGACAAAAATGGAACTGGAATTCTGGCTGCAAGCACTGGAGATCACTCCTGACAGTCATGGATTGCTGGTTTTAGCAGAAGCAATCCCTGGACAACCTTGCCTCATGCCAGGCAGGACAGCAGCTTGCTGCTTTAGGGAACAGCCATGCAAGCAGTCCTGAGTGAGTGGGAGGAGTAGGAAGAGGTAAGCAGACTAGAGGGCTCCATGCAATGGGAGCAGACACTGAAAGGAACAGGTATGGGGATCCCGAATAGGAAATGAATACTAAAGTTGTTTTATAGGAGATTTATACCTTTCTTCTAAGAATTCTGAAATATGCGCATATACCTGTGAGTCCAAATACTCAGCTGGATATTTCTGATCTTACCAATAGTTATTTGAATATCATGTATTGAAGAATCTTTCTTGTGAATTTGAGACCCAGGAGGCCTGTCTCTCTATGCACTTATATTCTTTTCCTAAATGAGTAGTCAATGCCGGGGGAATTATACCCACATGCAATAGTCTTGACTTCAATTTCCTGACATGTCAGATTGTGACTAGGTAAGTTAGTAGACATGTAAGCCCAGACTACTGGAATCAAAAGATAATAGGAATCACAATCATTGCACTCTAGCTGTGATTAAGAAAAGTATTTACAGCTTAAGAAATGTGCATTATGTGCTCTTGTCATAAGAAGAAACCACGAAACACAGAGAAGAATCCAGCTCATTCCTCAGAACATCTGGAATTTTGGGATTGCAGGAAGGATGAATTGACTATGAGACTTTGGGGAAAATGTGAGTATAAAGACCCCAATTAAGTGCTTGAAAAGGGAAAAGGATATTGGGCTGGAGGGAGAGCAGGATTACTTGCTGTGGTGAAGGTAACCGAGGGAGCAGAGGGTGAGGACAGAAAGGATTACAGTATTCTAGTGTGGGATTCTCCAAGGGGGTATATCTCCACATCATGAAGTGGCCATTAATCCAAATCTTTATAAACTGGTTTTAATCAAGCCTTACAGCAATAGCACATCAAGTTCTGACTAAAATACCATCACTAAGAATTTGGAAGAAGTTGACAACCATGCAAATGCCACCCACAAAGCTGCTGGTTGGGGCCAGAAATCAGGGCATGACAAAACCCACATCTTATAACAATAAAGCAACTCTCTATGCTCTTCTCTTCCACTGACGGGCTTACTGTGGCTTCCAGGCTGGCTGGCAGAAAGTGCCTCTGCAATCCTTTGAGTGTACCAGCTCCCTGGCTACCCCTCTCCACTGGTTGGCAGAGACCTACCCCACAGAGAGATGCAGGGTGTACCCATGGTTTTCTGATGCCTGATAGTCATATCTGTTGACCTGCTAAAGGCTTTGCAGCACAGGCTGGCTGGAGCAGGGCCTAAGGGGTGTGCTGGGAAGGGGGGACCAAGAGCAGCACATCTCCAAAGAGCAGAAATGGGAGTTCATCTGTGGTTGGCAAGCATCTATCACAGGAGGTTACAGGCAATTGGAGTTACTCTTTTCCTGCTCAAAATAACCTAGGAGTCTAGTTCAGACAACTACAGCCCCAGACAGAAACAAGGTGGAGGACTGGGCAATCACCAACCATATGGAGTTCAACAAGGGAAAGTACCAGATTCTGCACCTGGGATGGGGCAGACCCGGATGTACATACAGACTGGGGAATGAGATGCTGGAAAGCAGTGCCATAGAAAGGGATCTGGGTGTCCTGGTCAATGGCAAGTTGAATATGAGTCAGCAGTGCTCTGGCAGCCAGGAGGGCCAACTGTGTCCTGGGGGGCATCAGGCACAGCAATGCCAGCCGGGTGAGGGAGGGGATTGTCCCTCTGCTCTGCACTGGGGTGGCCTCACCTTGAACATTGCGTGCAATTTTGAAGACCACAATATAAGAAAGGTATTAAGCTATTGGAGAGTGTCCAAAGGAGGGAAATGAAGATGGTGAAGTGCCTTGAGGGGAAGCTGTATGAGAAGCAGCTGAGGGCACTTGGTCTGTTCAGCCTGAAGAAGAGGAGACTGACGGTAGACCTCACTGCAGTTATAACTTCCTTGTGAGGGAAGAAGAAGGGCAGGCACTGATCTCTTCTATGTGGTGACCAGTGATAGGACCTGAGAGGATGGCCAAAAATTGTGTCAGGGGAGGTTTATGTCGGATATTAAGTTCTTTACCCAGAGGGTGGCTGGACTCTGGAACAGGATACCCAGAGCCTGGCAGCATTCAAAGGGTGTTTGGATGACACTCTGAGGCACGTGATATGACTCCAAGAGATGGTCCTTTGCAGGGCTAAGGGTTGGATTCAATGATCCTTGTGAGTCCCTTCCAACTCAGAATATTCTATGATTCTGTAAAATGCACTGCACAGCTGAGGTGCCGAGCAATATGTTCTCTTTGTGTGCAAATTGATAGGTTTACTTTGGAAAGAAGAGAAGAATTTGAAAGCTGAATAAAACCCAGCACTTCACACAATACCTCTACCCTTCCTTGCTGTATATAGACCTCTAACTTCCTAATACTGCTGCAGCTGCTAAACTCTGTAAGTTGGCACAAAGTTACAGTAACAATGCTCATTTCTTATGTATGAGGCAGTGTAGGAAGAACTTTCCTTTCAAAAATAGTTAGCTAAGGATGGAAAATAAAACAGATGAGTTGTAAACAGATATTTTTAGCTAAAAGAATTTGATTATAGTAGAAGTTTTGGTCTATAAAGATAACAGAGTTTGTCAACTGTTTCCATCTGTCTTGTCCCAGTCCTGTGTCAGCAGGGGGAAGTAGTAACTAAGACCTTCTGTGGCTTAGATACTAAATGCTTTCATTGGAGTATTTTTGTCCGCCCTCCTTTCTTTCCCTCTTTGACATCATTAAGAAGTTTTATTTATACACTGCTATGAGATAGTGTATCTACTATGGAAAATTACTGACAACTGCTTAGTCAGTGACACTTCTGTCCATGTAAATCTGCTTATTTTGCAACATTTTTTGTTAATCTGGATTAAAATATTGTAGGTGCTGCTCCCTGCATGATATTGTTTCAATTAGACTAATCACTGTAAGAGCAGTTTTCTAAAAATTGCAGTGATGGTGGCTTTGAGGCATGCAGCATGAGCGAGGACACCTCTTATTCCCCATCCAGACTTCAGGCTGCGTCTCCAAACCCTGTGCCTGCTCCGAGCAGAGCCAGTTTAGCTCCACCCTCTGAGCAGTCCAGCCTTTATTTATATAAAGTCTGTGGTCCAACTGGCTTCAGATGGCGTGTGTGTGTGCGTGTGCCTGCCTCCTGAGTGTGTGAGACGAGCTGGGATCGTGAGCCAGGGTTGTTCCAAGTGGTTTCAATCAGCAGCCCATTAGAGGAGAACGGAAAACTTCAAACAGAGTAAGAACCAAGTAAGTAAACCTAACTTTGAACTTGCAATCTGGACAAAACAAATGCAAATGAAATCTTCATACTTTGTCAGTTTTCAGATAAATGATCACTTTTAGGGAGAAAGCTGTGCATGCTGACACGAAGGAGGAAATTTAAAAGGACTGGAAAGGAAACTGTAAAAACAAAGTGGGAATTGAGAATGCAAGGGAACAAAAACAGCAAATGATTGTTTGCAAAGTTGGTACACTCTCTCTTACATTTTCAGCTGTGGGCAGGACGTGTTCAGCTTTAACCTCTTGCTTTCTTGGATACTATTTTCCAGCTGAGTAATTCCTTCTGCACAGGGGGTGAAGATTTCTGGTCCTCACCTGTCTGCTGGCTGGTCTGTTTTCCCAAGCACGGTGTGAAAGAGCTCACCACAGTTCCTTGCGGGATGCCCCATGACATGCTGTTGTTTGCTGCTGCTCACTTGTTGTTTTTTCACAGGTCATTCCAGTACCCTCATGGGAAGGTGCTCCCCAAGCCTCTACTTCTCTGGAACCTGTGACTTCTTATCTGGCACAAGGAAAACACTCAGCAGCAGAAATGCGAAAACTCATGCTAGTTTTGGGTGAAGCGTGCCTTTAACTTTTTTTACCGTGGCAAGACGTGGCTACTTGGACTGCATCTGGAATGTGGCAAAGGGTGAAGTGAGGACGGCAAGGAGGCCATGGTTTGTGGGCAAGTCCCCAGGTGCCGCAGGCTTTGTCGCCCTCGTCCCTTCCTTCTGGCTGTAGTGGTGGCCATCTGCCTGTTCTGCCAGACCCTGACTCCTCTCATGACCAGCAGCATCCTTTCAGCAGTTGTTAATGGAATTACACCCAACAAACTGACTAAAACACAGCAAGGAAGAAGATACAAGGAGGTCTCCCCAAGTACCACTCACTGCTTCCTCCCTGGCAGCAATTCACAGACAGTGAAAAAGGTAAGTCAGCTGGAGCAGAGTGCTGAGCAATAATTAGCAAAGCGAGGCATAGCAAGTCTGGCAGGATCATCTGAGTCCAGCTAAAATTAGCCGAAGCTTGGAAGTCTGTGATCTGTATACAAACAAATGGGTGATCTAATGACAGCAGCATATGCGCAAGCACATTCCCTGTTACCAGCTCCTCTGAGTGCTGTTATTAACACAGGAATCCTGAAATCTTCGACTGAAACATGGCATTGCTCTGTAACTCCAGAGAGCCACTTTATTTTGGCTTTAGGAATTGGCATTGCTCTGTGACTCCAGAGAGTCGCTTAATTTTGGCTTTAGGGATTGGTTTAGAGGCTGTACAGTACAGGCACGTAAATCAGGAGCCAGTGGAGTTTCATGAGAGTGGCTGAGGTTAATTGGCACCGGGACTGCAGCTGCCCTGTGTTAAAGTTATCTGCTTGTCAGCTTTGAACTTTACTGGGATTCTACTGAGAGGCTGAATTTAACTGCATTTGAGAAATAAAAGGAACACTTTTCATATTTTCAAATCACACTGTGTACTTTGGAATCTTTGTGTCACAAATTTTACTTTGTCCTTAGCTTACCTGACCTCATGTTTATTTTGTATAGGGTTCCTAAGGATGGGTGTTAAAACCTATCAAATGCAGACACTGTTATTTTTGTTGGAAAATGTAGTTTGTTAAATGGTCCAGACTGAGATAGTTATTTATACTCTGGAATCCATGATCAGCATTAGCACAAACGTTGCAGGTTTCCTTGTCACATAAAGGAGCTGCTAATAGAGCAGCAGATATCACATTGTGACATTATCATTCTGCTATCATTTTATATACAACTGTAGCAGGACTATAAACAATTTGTGACCTCACAGATTATGGACAGCATTCACATAAAGCAGTTAAAATTAAAAAAAAAAAACAACCAAAAAACAACCCAAACCAAAACAACAGTACAAGGCTGATTCTTTGACAGTCTAAAAGGTCAGCAATATTGATTTTAGGAAAGCAATTGTAAAGAGCATCTTGTGCAACAATCTAAAACAGATATATGAAGTAACTGTGACACGAGGTCTTTAACATTAACTTTTGATTTTTTTCTTGTGAGGTTCAGAGTTTTATCTTCTGAGTTGAAGACATCTACTCAAGCTGCATTTGTCATAATTTTATATTTTATTGATCTTTTAGTGCACTAGGTACACAGATTCAATTTGTTCAGCAGTAAGACTTAAGTAATTACAATTTAAAGGGAAATAACACAGCCGACTTGTGAGTTGCATTGCATTACACCTTTTGACACTTACTGACCATTCCTTTTTACTCATTGCTATTGTAATGAC
Source organism: Pithys albifrons albifrons (assembly GCF_047495875.1). Lineage (NCBI taxonomy): Eukaryota > Metazoa > Chordata > Aves > Passeriformes > Thamnophilidae > Pithys > Pithys albifrons. Next base: position 78,603,492 of record NC_092460.1, read on the forward strand.
AAAGAGCATTAATACCTTGCCTTTGGCTATTTAAAGTCTGTAAGAGTGAGAGAAATAATGCTGAAGTTTTGTTAGTATGCTGTTTGGCTGAAAATAACTGTAATACCTCCTTTCACAATTTCCTAAGAAAAAATGTGGATTGACATTGAATTTGGTGTACTGGTTGTTTGAAATGAGAAGGAAGCTTTTTTTTTTTTATAACATGCTGTACTTACTGCTCTCCAATATACGTGGTTGGATGTCACTATCACATGCACATGCTGAACCTATAGTACAGATGTAAGTGCACGTTAACCCTTATAGGTATGTTTGCCAGGGCTGTGCTACCCTAACACATTCCTCTTCAAGTTCTGAAGACCACCCATAGCTGGCTTCCTATTTGTCTTGAATGTTTCCTCTACAGCATGATGAACAAAATGTCTTGCACATGTTGGGACGTTACTCTTAAGTTGATGTTTCCAGAGAACACTCTGCTGGCTGTGTGGGCTGAATAATAATTTCAGAGAACAGAAAAGATAAGCATCTCCAAAAATCTCTACCCCTTTGCTTTGAAAGTGTGTTCTTGAACTGTGTGGTTTTGCTCACTGCTTTTTCAGATAGGTGAACTGTTATCTGGCTTGATTTTATTGGGTACTCAGTAACATCTAAGACAGATGTCATGGTTTTTACACTGTTTTATTGTACAGTCACATGCCCACCAACTGTAGCTACTTTTCATTAAAGCTCTGGTTAAAATCTTCATGGATGAATCTGGAAAAATTCTTTAGAATATAGTTATTCTATACATTTGTAATTAACTAGTCACACATGTATTCTTATTCTACAAATAGTACAGCAAGCAAATTTAAATTCATTAAAAAGAATCTATCGTGCAGTTAAACAGTGACTTAAAGCAAACACTGCAACATGTCTTATGAAATCAAAGTTCATGAATAAATTTAAAGGAAAATAAGACCCTGCTGGACATAATTTTTTTTAGGTAATACACAATGTTTATGGGGTTTGAGCTATAGCATCTGTCACACTGCAGATTCTCCTCTGACTGGGTAGGGGCCAGTTTATTTCTTCCTTCAAAGAAACAATCAGTATTGTGTTGAGCTTGCTGTGAGAATTTGGTTCTTGTTGTTATTGACAGAGCAAAATCCCCTTCCAAAGTCTGATAATTTCTTCATTCAGAGTATGCATAGTACTAAGTGCCTCAGAAAAACCCTAACACAAACAAACAAACAAAGAAACCAACCAATCAACCAACCAACCTGGCAATTTTTGTGCGTCATTTGTTGGAAGTGAAAGAGAGATCTGAGGAAAAGTACAGCTTTGCCAGTGCAGCTCTGATATCAACATTAAGCTTATACTGGAAGGCAGAGTTCCAGACAAATATGGAAGAAGCATGGGGATGAACATTGCAAATTTGCTCTGTAAAAATGTCTTTAACTACATCCGAGATGCTCTCAGATGGAGCCCTTCCTGTCAGGCACATAGTGCAAGCTGTTTTGTTTTTTTTTTCAAATTCCAAAAATGCAGATTTCATTCATATCCTGGAAAGCCAGTCAGAACTCATAGTACTCCTCTCTCAGGTATCACACATTACAGGAGTTTTAAAAGTTGCTGTGGACCATGTCCTATATCTTTAAATTCATAGGAACAGAGGTCAGTATTTTCTAGTATAAAATTAAATGTTAGTATCTGTAGCATGAAAGGCATTAGAGAGTGGTATCACATTCAGCAGCAGGCTGTCTGCAGATTTAGCAGGGCACTCTTACCTCTCCTGCATTATGAAATATTTGCAAATATATGTAGTGAGCAGAAGAGCTGGTGCTGTAGTATTGAAATTAGAATACGTACCAACAAAAAAAAAGCCCATACAAGCCCTGTGTATAGGTTTACCTGGGATGGTATTATGCCAGAATACTTTTGGTACCAGCCAGATGCAAAACTGTTACACTAATTTTAGGTAATTTAGCCGTGCTTCTCAGCCAGCTCTGAGAAGAGTTAATTAGCTGATTAAACTGTTTCCATTGTCTGAATTAATTCAGCCAGTGCCTTTTCTTGGGTAGATGTAGTACCTCTGCTGGGAGGAAGGAATATGGACTATATTGCCATCTAGGATGGCAGATTCCTGGGCTTCAATTGCTTTCCCAGTCAGAGAAAATCCAAAAGCACTTTTCCTAGTTTCTTAAAAGACCCAATTCCCAAGACATTAAGCTTTACATCCATGTTGGAATTGGAAGCGTGGTACCCTATACTGGTAATGCGAATTCCTGTTTGGTCCTGGAAAGCAAAATTCTCTCCTTTCTTTATTTCTTCCACAGCTGGAGACAAAGGAGGAGGAAATGATTCATCACCTTTTGCAGTTATAGTACCTGTGATAGGTACTTTTTTGGCATATTAGGTCTCCAGTCAGGGCCAATGCATTAAAAAGAAATCAATCATTTAAATTGTAAGATGGGTCTTGAAGGAGATTATTTCATGGATACTCACAAGCCCCTTGTTTCACATCCCCTGGACACATACAGGCCGGCTGAAAAAAAGAAAACAAGTAAGATATGCAGCTGATTGTGGGAGAATTTGACAAGCGGGTGAGGCTGGGATCCTAATAAATTAAATATAACCAGTATGATGAAAAAAAGCTATCTTCCTTTCAAGGCTCTCAACCTGGTACCTAGGTTTTGTGTAAAAGATGTATCTCAAAGAGGAGCTATAATGAAGTGAGTAAACAGGAAGGATGAGAAAAGGCTTTTTATGGCTTCATTCTGATAGGATAGGATAGGATAGGATATCATTTAATGGAAGTAGACAGTATGAATGATCCAAGATAATGACAGCTTATCTCAAAGAAATGTAGGGAAAAAAAAGAAATAACATTACTTAGTCTTAACCAAGAGCTAAAGGAAGATCCAGTTGAACATCTTGCACAGGTTACTGGCTCAGGAATCTATAATTGAAAATTGGGAGTGACATTATTGAAAAGCTGAGAAATTGTTACTATAACCATAGAACTCTGGACACCCAGAGCATTCCACCTCTATCTTGTCAGAGCCAAAAAGCTGGATTTCATAGTCAATGGAAATTACTGTCTCTAATGTGAAATTCATCATGAATTAATGCAGACATTTAAAACAAATCTGGTCAGCTTCCCCCGCTAAAGATATATGGAGTTCTTTTGCTATTGATTTTTTTTTGTTTGTTTGTTTTGATGGAATGTACCTGCTTCAGTCAGAATAGACAGGGAACAAAGGAGGTAAAAGAGGAGCGTGCCATGGAAGAAGGCATGGGAAAAGAAAGCAGATGCAGGAGGAGAATAAGGAACTACGGCTGAAAAGTAAAAGTAACCTCAGAAAGCACAGAAAAGATTGTGCACAGAGAGGGCTGGATGCGTGGAAGAGAAAGGGAGATGCCAATGGAAATGGAAAGAAAAGAAAACAAAGCTAATGGGAGCTTTTGAAATGTAAATATGTGAAAAGGGAGAATTGAAACTGGATGATAGAAAGAGAAGGGATGATTTTTGCTATTATGCAGAAATGGAGCATGGGGAAAGCTCTGGATAAATATTACATTGTGCATAACCAGGTTTGTTAAATTTTTAAAGTAAATTTAATGGTAAAAACTATTTTATAGAATAAGTAGGGGGATTAGAACTGTTCCCACGAAAGAACAAAGAACTTTGCTAGTGAAACCTCTGTTACTAGAAAGCAATCAGCATAGGGTATGGTATCAGCAACTGGTTTCCTTGGAATGATACCACATTCATATTGCACCCTATGAAAGCAGGACATCGGTTTCCCCCTTCTCAATGTAAAATGCAAAAGCTATGGAGGAACCAGCTATTTTTACTGAGCAGATAGCTAGAGATATTTTGGTGATAAAGGGCAAGGCTATTGTGGTAGCAGTCAGGAAAGAGGAGCAGGGTGGAGACTTTGCAGGAAGGGAACTTGGAGAAGGATGCAACACCAGCAAATGGGAAATGGAGGCAGAATCTCACTCATAGACTTCACTGTTCTTTCTTCAAAAGGAGCTGTTTTGATAAGATGGTAGGACTGGCTCATTGTCTGTTCTCAAGACAGGGCATTTGGCACCATGAACTACATGCGAGCATAAAGCAAAAGCATTTTGATAAAATAGCTCTCTACTTCCAGCTTAGAGTGCTGATGATGACTGTGCAAGTAATTCCAGTTTTGCTTTTGTATTTATGAAGTCATCAGAAAACAGGCATCAAAGTAGTGCCAATAATCTAATTGCTTGTTCTTTATTTATCCAACAAACAACTGGAAGCAGAGTTACATTCCAGACATTTAATTCTACAACCCAGTCCTTTCTGATTAGGAAATCCAGCAGATCATAAAGCCAGGACATTTAAATATCTTTCAGAAAATGAAATAGGAAATTAATTTCTCTCTTACTTCTTGATAGAGGAGCTGTGTGCACTTTAAATACAATGGTAGTATGAAGAACTTACTATTTCTATGACCTTTTATGCAAACACAAAGAGGAATTTAAAAGTCACATTTGCAATCAATAAAGATTTGCATACTCCTGTAAATTAATGACTTGGGCATTAGAACCACCTGCTAAGTTCCTTTATCACTCTTCTTATTGATGCTGTTTCATATTAGTATGGTAATTTCTAGGAGTCCCACTCATGGATTTTTTTTAATGTTGGTCAGCTAGGTGGTATTTAGCAGCAAAGATGCAAACTTCCTTTGCTGTTAAGTGGGAATTTAGGCTGTTCACTGCCTGTGAATATTGCTAATAGTGCCAGTTTTGTTTTTATAAGGCTGGTTTCCTTTTGTGGTATTTTTGTTGCACTCCCCTTTCATGCAAAGGCCTCTTGGTTTGCATGGTGGCTGATATATCTCTTTTGCAGCAGCTCAGTACCTGCAGAAAGCAGTGGGGTTGAAGGAAGCTGCAGTCAGTTACTTAAAACTACTGGACCAAGACTAACAGAGTCTTTGTTGGCTTAGTATAAAGTGTGGCTGCTTGTAATAAACACACAAGCACTAATGCCACCAGAACTGGGTAGCTGAAAAGATGATTCACAGTTTTTGAGTTCTTTCCTGAGAGAAGGTCAGGCAGACATGAGTTGGGCCATTATGTTAGGAAGAAGAGTTATTTCTGCAGTTGAAATGATGGTCAGTGAAATTCTAAGGCAACAGTTCAAACTGTATCTTTGCTTCTTTGCCAGGCATAGACAATGCATCAATATTTATGGAATTTGCAGTCCTCTTGGAATCCGAGAAAACTGCCAAGGAACTGTTTTTCTCTTCTCAACTTGAAATATCTTTGCTGTTTTCTTCTTGGCCAAAACAAAAACAGCAATTATACATCATAAGATTCAGTTACTGACCAAATTCTAGATTGCTGGAACAACCCAGAAATTCTGTAAAATAGAGGAAAGCTTCAGAGACTAATAGAATCAATTATATCCTTATACATTCATAAACTAGAATTGGATATACTGGTTTCAAGGGAAATGTCAAAACATTTTCCCTTTTACAGTACTTCACAGCTATGTGGAACTAGTAGACAGACAGAACTAAGAATTGCAACTCAGATAATATTTTCAGCTGTACAAGGATGGTTATGTAATTCTTGAGCTTTCATATTATATAAACTGGGCTGTTTATCTTGTTTGTTAACACATCAAATGAGTATACATTTGACATGATAGTTTTGTAAAAACCGTAATAAATTTTAATGGAGCTCAATTTGTTTTCTTTTGTGTTTTTCCTGTTGTCCTATAAACTGAAAACAAAATTACAAAATTCATTTTTATGCATTATTCACTTTAAAGCTCACTGTGGTTTATTTAGACCAGTTGTTAAGGCTGTGGATCATCTGTGTAACAGCCAGTTGCACTAAAATGAGGTCAGTGACTCAGCTAAGTGCAGTGTTTTGTAAGCTGTAAGAGCAGATACATCATGTCAAAGCTGACACAGGCCTCATCCTAAATCATATGGGAAATCTCAGCTTTGTTGTAAAGCCTCATTAATTTCTGTGGAGACACACACACCATTCTTTAGGTAAGACATGGGCTGCAGATGTCCTTTACTAATCCTTTTCATATAAGGTATACTGGATCTGTAATAAATTGACCTGCTAACAAATAGTGTGAATGCAGGAAGAGCTAATAAATGGTTGGTACATGAAAATCTTTGAGCACTTACAAATTATCCTCAAATTTTCTAAATGTTATGGATCCATTTTTTTTTCTGTCTAAACCTACAGGACATTAAATTCATAGGAGTGCTAAGAAGTCAGAACCATAAAATGTGGAAATATGTGAACAGCTTATTTTCATCATCTGCTCTCGGCTTCTCTTATACCAACTCTCTGTCCAAACCAAATTTTTATGATTGAGAAACATTTTATGAAAACCAGCAGACTTTTTAATTGTATAAACATGACTGCTATTGTTATAATATTGGAAATTCTGGAAAACATCCAGTAGTAACTAGATCAACATGTCCAGTGATGCAAAGCATTTTATATAGAGCTTTGGAAAAAAGTATGGAATAACTTGCTACAGGCATAAAGTTGGCCAGATTTTAAAAAAAATGTTCTGTGTAGCTAACAAGCCACTCTAAATTGCACTGGCTTGGCAAGAAAACAGAGGACACTTTGCATCTTTTAACCTGGACTTCAAATAGCTCTGAAAGGAAAGGGCAGAGGAAATAAATTTGGCAATGCTACACATGAATTGCAAGCAAGTACCGTAAAAGGTGTGGAGATACTTCATACTATTTAATAGTACCAGATTAGGTATCAGGTCAAGCTGTTAAATTTAGGATCCTGAATTGTCTCTGTGCCCGAGATCCCGTCCCAGCTCTCTGGGATGCTGGTGGATGGCAGTGCCCGGACGGAGGGAGCGAGGCTGGGCACGGAAGGCCCACAGGTGTGTCCGACCCGGTCCCTGCGACACAGGAGGCTGCGGTCGGCGGCAGCCCGAGGAACCTGCGTGTGTCTCTGGAGGGACCGTCCCAAGGAAAGCCCTCTACAGCGGGTGGTGCTGTGCTCTGCCTGCGAGGGCTGCCCGTGGGGGCCCCGTGGAGCTGCTCGGGCCCTTTCCCGTGGTGTGTTGTGAAAACTACCCAGGCCACTGGTACTGCCTCAGCTTCCTCCTTCTTTTTTATTTTTAATGCCGTTTTCAGTGTTCTGTTGAATATTCGCCACGGCCACACTAGAGCGTTGTAAACATTTCTGCCCTTCCCGGGGACCGGGAAGATGCCGCCTGCACCTCTGCTGGCAGGAGGGAAGGAGAGAGGGAGAGTCCCTGCCCTGCCAGCCCCTGCCGCGGGCTGGCTGACCCCTGCGCTCCTCGGGCCGCCTCGGGGCTGGTCGGTTCCCGTCCCTTGCGCCTCCCCGGCTGGGGACAGCTCGTCCCCCAGGCCGGAGGCCGCGGGGCTCTGCGGCGGCGACCGCACTGAGCTGGGAGCGCTCACTGCAGGGGAACGGGGGCACTGCTGGGTGCTTGGGGCGGCACCGCTGAGGGTTTGTGTGAGGCAAAGCACTTCAGAGGTGACACTTTGCTTTACTTACATGAAAAAGGTGTGTTTTCGTAATATAACAGAAATGTGGTGACTACCGGTGAGGAGGGGGCACACAAAGTGCCGCCACATCCCAGGCAGCGTCCCAGGCTGCAGGGGCAAGCACCGGACCGTAATTGCCAGCAGGAAGGGAGTAAGGATGTCCAGCAGGAAGGGAGTAAAAATGTGTCCCGGGCTGCAGCCCCGCCGTGCTCCTCACGTGTCCTCAGCTCACCCGCAGCGCTGGCCCCTGCAGCACGCCCGGAGTGCAAAATCGGAGTTTCCTGCAAAAAGCTCTGTCTTCTTGGTTTCTTCCACGATACAAGGGCTATGGAAAGTGGGAAGTATCTGGCTGGACTGCCTGGAAGAGGGCGAGGGAGCACAGGAGGGGCCTGGGACAAGGGCTGGATTTAGGAACTGGGAGGGAGGGAGGGAGGGAAATGGAGAGGAAGGGCTGCCAGCAGCTGCTGGCGCTGCAAAAGAACAGGAAAGAGAGGAGATAAGAGGGGAGGAAGGAGAGGCGAAGGCAGAAGGGAACAACAGTGACGGGTGCTGTGGTGAGGAAGGGCCATGTGAGACTCTATAACGCTGTGCTTGGCACCCGATTACTGTGTTTTAAAAATGCTGGGATGCCAGGAACGCTATCTGACAGGTGACCTAATTCAATTCCTCTGACTTCACCCTGTGCTATTTGTGCGTCTTCCGACCAGCAAGTGAACAAACCTTGCCTTGAATATCCCAGTGTCTAGTTTTGCCTTGCACATTTAGCAAATATATGTGGAAGATTCTGACAATGTTCTTTTGAGATTTTTTCAGGGTTCTTTCATCAGTGATACTAACCCATTCCATGGGGAATGACTTTGCTCTGGAGCAAAAGCAGATGTGGTATTAGAAACTCAGGGCTCTGAAATAGTTTGTGCTCCTCTCTGCTGCAGAGAAGTTTACACTTCAGCCAAGTGTGATGTAAAACTGCATACCGTACTCAGTGAATAGGCTGCTAAGGAAAGTGACTGGATCACTAGATTCCAGGCTTATAAACAACTGAACACACCTTGAATGATATTTATTTATAGCAAAATATTTGTCTCTTTTCAGTCTAATCTACAAGTAGTGACTTGTTTGTGTAGCACTTCATAACTTCAGTGATAATCTTCGGCAGGGTTATGGAGCAGTTCATCTTGAATGCAATCACACAGCACCTTCAGGATAGACAAGGGATTACACCCAGCCAGCATGGGTTTAGGAGGGGCAGGTCCTGTTTGACCAACCTGATCTCCTTTTACGATCGGGGGAAGGCTGTGGATGTGGTCTATCTGGACTTCAGCAAGGCCTTTGATACTATCTCCCATAATATACTCCTGGAAAAGCCGGTAGCCCATGGCTTGGACAGGTGTACCCTCTCCTGGATTAGGAGCTGGCTGGAGGGTCGGGCCCAGAGAGTGCTGGTGAACAGAGCTGCATCCAGCTGGCGGCCAGTCACTAGTGGTGTTCCCCAGGGGTCAGTGTTGGGTCTAGTCCTGTTTAACATCTTTATTGATGATTTAGATGAGGGAATTGAGACCGTCATCAGCAAATTTGCTGATGACACTAAGTTGAGAGGGAGTGTTGATGTGCTGGAAGGCAGGAGGGCTCTGCAGAGGGATCTGGATAGACTTGAGAGATGGGCTGATTCCAATGGGATGAAGTTCAATAAGGCCAAGTGCCGGGTCCTGCACTTTGACCACAACAACTCCAGGCTGGGCACAGAGTGGCTGGAGAGCAGCCAGGCAGAAAGGGACCTTTGGGTACTAATTGACAGGAAGCTCAACACGAGCCAACAGTGTGCCCAGGTGGTCAAGAAGGCCAGTGGGATCCTGTCCTGTATCAAAAATAGCATGGCTAGCAGGATATCAGAAAAATATTCTTTCCAGAGAGAGTAATCAGGCATTGAAATGGCCTGCCCAGAGAGGTGGTAGTTTCACCATCCCTGGAGGTTTTAAACTGAGATTGGATGTGGCACTGAGTGCCATGATCTAGTAAAGGGACTGGAGTTGGACCAAGGGTTGGTCCTTGTGTTCCTTGGGATTCTTTGGAGACATCAGGCACCTTTCCACTGGCTCCTATATACGATTTTTTCTGCCAGTCCTCCTATGGGCTGGATGATGTTGGACTAATAAGACAATAAGGCATGACAAAGTTACATTTAATTTTCTAGAGCATAGTAATCCCTAGTACTATTTAGCATTCCTGTGCATGCTTTTACCTTAGTATACTTCTTACTTTTCTTAATAATGCTGCCCGGTGCAACTCAGACCCCTGCACTTACCATCTGTGTAGGACCTACATTCCGTGGAACAGTTTACATGCGACCTACCAAACCCTCCCACTGTGAGGTGAGCCACAGGGGCCACAGGCAAAGTCAGCAGTACTTGCCAGTTTAGTAGTTTAAAGATCCTTTAGTGCTATGCTGAGCTTTCAAACCTTTGCAGTATCAGTCCAAAATGAAGGTGGAAAAAATGGAAAGGCAGACAAAATGGAATATGTGATCAGAAGTCCCTTATATAAAGAGAATTCTTAATTATACTAGGACTATTTCCTGTGTTGTCACAGTAAGTTACTAGTTTATTTTTTTGTGAAAAATAACAACTACATATATTTTATGCTGCTGAGGAGTGTCCTATCTTACAACCATTGTCTTTGCACTCTGTTTGCAATAGATTGATGACTCCATTCTGGAGTACTTTGGAAGCCATACAAGAAGAGCAGTTCTATATGCACCTCCTGCCCACCGTGAAACTGACCGTCGGCTCTGTCAACACATCCTGGCAAAACACGGATATACAGTCACCATCCTGGAAAATAGGAGACTAGTGGAAGATCCCAGGCATGAGGGCCCTTATCACAGTAAGTCTAATTGGACTTAGTTAATTCATTAATAACTAAATGTCACCACTAAATGCAGTATTTATCCAGCATTCTTTCACAAAGGTAAAGCTTATAAACTCCGATATAAGTAAGGATAGAAGCCGAATTCTAGCCCTTCTCAGTTATGAAGCTAATTTCCCACAATTAGCAGATTCTTCTATTAGATATATCCTTCCTTAAAATAATGCAGCAGAGTAGTTCATCTTAGTCATGACAACTAAATCACATCAGTTTGGTTCATGATGACTTCTTATACAAACCTCATCAATATAACTGAGTGATTTTCAGTAGTCCGTTTTGTAACAAAACACATACCTGTTACATTTGGTTCTTTTTCATTTTCTCTCAGAAAAGCTGTATCCATGAAGGCAGTTTTTTTCCTCTGGCAATGTTTTGATTGTTCTGTAAACTTGTTCAAGAACACAATACAGAGGAAGTACATTTTGCACTTGCTCCAGAATCTGGGGTAGATTACTGTTGGTTCTTATTTCCTGTTAAAATTTGATTCACAGTTAAAGTGGGCTACTGAAGAAGCCTGATCTCTTGCACAAGGGACTGCAGCTTTATTGTGTACAGTTATATGTGCTTGCTAAAGGAGCTTTGGACATGAGTTACATATATGCTGACCATGTTTAAGGGCTCTTGGATGCCTTAGATGTATGAACTTAAACTGTGTTTTCAATTTGGTCTTCTATTGCAAGTCAATTTTGGAACTGGAAGACTGAAAAAAAGACATAGGCCACCATCCTGTCAGAGGAGAAAATGGTGTGGTTGGGTATTTCTTATGCTAAAGGATATGCTGTTTGCATCATTCAAGCTTGCAATACATTTCTGTGGTTACTAGAGAGCTCAGTTTTCTTTGAGTTTTAACCAAACTGAGTAGTTTCATAGATGAAAACTATAATTACTTAGCATGCTCAATACTGCTCAAAATTCCACCACTAGTTTCAAGTTTCTTTAAGAAACTTTCTTGAAAATTAGGCACATGCAGTTTTCTTTGACAGGCTGTACCAAGAAATAGTAACTGGTCTTCATTCTTATTTTAGTCTGGTTTCATAGGCACATTTTAGTCACTCCTTGCCTTGAGTAGTTTCCATCTTAAGTGAAAAGACACAGCATGGCTTGGCTAATGTTAGATGGGCTGCAGAGAAAAGATGGTACCTCTGGGGACCATGTGCACCACCTCTGTGAAATACTTTGTTTTGAATGGCCAAGAAAGTGGGTATGCCAGATTCAGTTGTGACCTATAAAAAAAAGACCGCACTAGATTTTCTTACAGCGATGAGTTCAGATTGAAATTCTTCAATACAAGTTTTTACATCCCAAACATTTCCACTGCAGGAATCAGCTTAACTGTGGGTATTTGTATTTTACAGGCTGGAACCAGTATTTCCTGTAGTATTTTTCCAGTAATAAAAAACCCTAAAAATGAAACATGAAAAAATTTTAGATATTTTCCAGGAACATCCTGCAGCTTCCCATAGATGTTGGATTATGTAAAAAAGTCAAATGCTTGCCAATTGAAGGCAAAGAATTAGACTACTAATTCCATTTCATGGCAACATAAGTCTGCCTTTAACTATTCTCTGTTATGTAAGTGCCTAGCGTTAAAGTTATGTTTTAAAAAGAAGAAGTAAGTAAAAGAGCATGTCTACATGCCAAACCAATGATCTTTTCTTGCAGCTAAGCAAATTACATTCAAGATTAATTTTCTTTGCCAATAGATGATGGAGTTTACTGTTCTGGATGGGATAGTACTCCTTAGTCTGGAAAAGGATATTTGAGCTATGCTTTGCCATAATATTTTCCTAATAGAAGTGTTGTAAGTTATTAAAAATATACTCCTTGAAGCCTCAATTAAAAATATATAATGAACCGAGAAACATAGATCCTGAATGTTGTGAAAAATCTATAAAAAGAGTCAATCTTTCTTACTTGGTATTATTTAACAGCTCTAGCTGGTGCTTATATTTTTGTGCAGTCTGTCTTACTTGTGTATCTTTCACAGTACACTCTAAATTTGAAAGGATTTTTTGTTTTGAATGGCTGAGAGCCAAAACTCTAGCTGAAGTCATATATGGAAAAAAATTCACCACAAAACGTTCCTAACTTTTTTTGTGCTGGCCCGTGAAGAATTTTAGGACCAGTTCTGCTTCTGTTTGAAACCCAAATGTGACAGCTCTGCACACTGATCTTCCAGAAAGATCCTCCACACCTGGGTTGCAGCATTGTGTTGAGTTTCATTGCTGCCAGAGAGACAACTCAGGGGAATAGTTTTCTTCAGTGGAAATTTTTCACTTACAGACCAACCAAAACATTCTGAGTTTTGGTAACTTGGAAATAGTTGGCTAAAAAGGAAAAACATACCTTTTTTTTTTTCCTTAATCATGGCAAAGAGATTGTGGTTTACAGATTTGCTATGAAAAATCCATACAGATGTGTTCTGCAATAAAACATAGATTATTCAATCCCCTAATTTTTCACTGAAAAATAGCTTTGTCAGTAAATTCTCAAGCAGCTTTGCTTGAACAAAAATAGTTGTGCTTTCACCATTCCTTAGCAATCAAACCCACATGTAGAGAAAAGTCCATGGACTGATGGTATTTGTCCCGGCTCTGAGCTCTTTGAGACTTCCTTTTGCAGCAGCCCTAAATGAGCCAATTTTGCCATAAGTTTAACATGTCTCTTAGTCTGCTGCTAGTCAGATTTTGCAGAGAACTGGAATTGTTGGCTTGAGCAATCTGTTTCAGCATGGTCAGTATCTCTGGTAAGTCTCTTTGGAAGCAAGCAGTTCAAAAGAAGATGCATAACAACTCATGACAAAGATACCACATTGTGTTGGCCAGCACATCTACAAGTGGTACACTTGTTTTGTTTGCCAGCTAGGCAGAAGAAGGTGTGATTACTGTGTGGCTCCTTCCTGGGACACATTCTGCCTTTGCCACATTGTTGGAGGGTGTTGAAACTGGTGTCACATTCTCATGGAAAATAATAGAAGGATCAGGAGTGAGAAAGCCCCATACCTCCAGGCTTTCTCTGGGGAGGTTTGCCATGCTGAGCTGTAAAGTTGCAGGGCTTCCTTTCCTCAGCCTGGGACAGAGCTGTGCTGCTCTTATGAGAAGAGCAGGATGAGCCATCTGGCTTTGGAGCACCCTTAGATCCTCCCAGAAGGGCGAATACTGGAGAAGGACTTGCCAAATATTTTGCAATGTCTTCTGCTGATTTCCCTGTCCTTTCAGTCTGAGAAGTTCTCATCGCTGTTACACAGTAAAGGTTAACAGGATCTGTGGGTCCCTATGGCTCTGTGATACCCTTGCCAACATTTTCACAACATATTTTAAAAGGAAGGTTTTATCTCAGAAATTTGTTTCCCTAAAATGCATTTCTGCCCTCCAAAAATAATGCTCCTCAGTTACTGCCTCCTGCCTAAACCTTTTCTGAATTCTGTATTTTGCCTAGATAATATCTTCAAAGATAAATAAACTCCTTATATCTTTCCTGCTGGAGCCATCAGTTTTTCTGTCCTTTGCTCAACGTGCCTTCCTCCTTACTCATTGGTGACCCTCCCTTAATAGTTATTTCCTTCATTTCTCAATTCTTCACCTTTACTAATAGTTAAGCAAATCTCAGTAAACTGTGGACTCCAAAAAACATGCACAGTTGTATGTTACAAATCTGGCCAGCCAGTTTTAATTCATTCTGTAATAACATGCAAAAATCTGTTGTTACTGCTGCCCCTTGGAATGAAAAGGATTCTGTATAACCTCAATTATAGCCAGTCAGTTTGGCCATGGAAAAAAGCACATGTACTCAGGCTGCTGGCAAACTGCATGCAGCGTAACATTATATCCTCCCTGCTGCCTTAAAATGTAAGTAATTTGGTCGAAGTTTTTGCAATTGCAATGAGGGACTTTAAAAAGAAAATCATAAACCATTTTCATAGTATTGCTTTTACATTATCATTTCCTATTTTTAGAATACTACAGTTAAGTATTTAAACTTTACTATGGCTTCTGTTTCCAGTTTGAGTTATGTCCATTGAAGATGAAATTTTAGTCATGCCATTAGAAAGATCACTACAGTACATCTATTGCTTTGGGTTGTTTTTTTCTGTGATTTATTGTTCCACAAATAAGTATTGAACCCATCCTAATTTTGATTGATATTTAGCTCTTCCATCAATTTCCACTGAAATCAATACTAACTTCATGTTCCATTCATTCACCTGACGTTAAGTGGAGAATCATATACTATGCATATGTCCTTAAATTTACATATATTGCAAGTAATATTAGATCTGAAGTTTCTTCCTCTTTTCTGACATTATAAATATGCACTGAATTCTGTTCCGTTTTCTGCAATTTTAAGAGCTTGCTGTGTTTAAGTACTTGGCTGTGTTAACTAAGCCCTGGTTCCAGCTGCTATGAGGATGATCTGACTTTTTGCAAATGTGGGAGTGGTGCTTGGGTGGAGCTGCATCAGGAGCAGGAAGGGCTAAATGGGAAGACAGACCCATGGGAGCAAATCTGAGTGTAGCTTGGCCCTTCTCTTTGTGTTCTGGGTTTAAGAAATCTGTCTGATATTTAAAGCAGCACTACTTAGGTATTACAGCAAGCAATAAATAACTGTTCACTGTTAAAGCAAAATGAATATAGTCAGGCATAACTCATTTTGCTGTAAAATGGTGATTTGAGAATTGTACTGTTATGAAGACAGGGCCTCTGCTGCCTTCCTCCTTGGCTGTCTGTAGAGTGATCTGTTGTTTCTTAATACCCAGTGGTCACTCCCTGTAAAAGCTGCAGCTTGATGAATGTCAGGGACGAGGAGGCTGTAGGAGCAAGCACAGGTGTTCATGGATGTGAGTGATGCTTGCTGCAGAGTATTCTGTCTCTCGCTGTATGCTACATGACTGAAGAAGCAGCTGGAGACAGATGAAAGAAAATTCTCCTTTGATTCTCCCAAAAAGCAATTTTCCAAGACAGTTTTTGTTAATTTTTAATTTTGGTTTGTTTGGTATCCTTTTGAAAAATTACTTTTTAAAGAAAAATCTACATTATCCATGGGAAAAAAATTACTCTGTTTACTTCAGTTCACAGTAGGCGTTAGGAGGCAGGGAAATATTGCCACATCAGAATTAGAGATGGAGAAACTTGGATAAAAACTTTATGAGTCACTGTCAGAACTAGAATGAAATGCATGTTCTTTTCTGTGTATCTTTATGTTATTCCTTTAGCATATTGTATCACCTCTAATATTGTATCACCGCTAGTACTCCTCACTGTACACACTTTTGATGAGAGGCTAAATAGCAAAATTATCAGCTTAATTGCTGACATCTGGCCAACAGCAAGGCAGGAACTCGCAGAAGTGCGACTTCGTAAGTGCAGCCAGTAATAGTTTCCTCAGGGCTGCTAATTAGTCTAGAGAATAAACTAAGGCCACAGGTTTTGGAGGCCCCCAGGGCCATGTCTGATGACTGTCAGACATTCACTTTTCATTTTCCAAGATGCACTATATCAGCAAAATAAGTGAAAATGAGAGAAGGCGGTAGAGACAGGAGGACAGTGTTGTCTTTCTTCAGTGAGTGTGAAGGCCAGTATGTTTGGGTGAACAGAGGTACTTGTTAACACAAAAGGTTAAATCTGCTGCCAAGAGAAAAAGAGCAATCTGTACATCATGCCCATAGTAAACAGGACATGATGTACTACAACAACAACAAAGTTCTTATTGGGAAGTCTGTTTTGGGGATAAGACTAGTGAAATAATCAAATGGATCCCCAGGAGCTGTGGAGCATTCACCCTTAGACGTCTTGACATATTAGATAAAGAGATTTTTTTGGGTGTAGTAGGTCCTCTTGTGGGATAGCAAGATGGGCTTTGAGAGAATGAGGCAGAGAAAACACTGAAAAGGAGGAAAAAGTGATTTCTAAAGCAGGTGGAGCAATTTCAGGTATGAATCAGCTGTGGTGACTCAGCTGTCCTGAGCTGAGGACATGTGTCCTCCAAATACATGTGTATCTTCAATATGTAGCTTACAGCATCTTCTTAAAATGCCAAATGTTCTTGAAAAATCACAGAATGTATTCCTGACAGGAGTGGGGAAAAGGGAAGGAAGCACAAAATCAGTGGTGTTTGGGTAATAGCTGGCTGAAGTTTGAGAAGGTAAAAAGCAAAAAGCCTATTTTGAAAGAGATGGTTTTCATATGACGGCATGTAAAAATCAGTACTAACAGAACCAAATTTCCTCCCTTAATGAGGGGTTTTCTGTGGAGTTAGAAATACATCAACAGGAGTAGATAACATTAGTTCTAACTTTTCTGTCTTTTTTTTTTTAATTTTTATTTTTAATTGCTCAGAGTACAGTTAGGAGGACCCCCTGCTTACTGTTTGTTACAGCCTCAGACAAGTTTCCATGAAATCCAACTAACTTTAGCAAACAATGATAAAGACTAAAGGCCTCAAGGAAAATTGCTTATGTGTTCTGTAAACATCTGGTTGCCATTTTCAATTACAAGGACCAGCCCACTGAAGGAAGCAGTTCAGTTTTTTTGGAACAGAAATGGGACACTGGGGTTTTTGTTCTTTTCATAGTAGAGAGTAAAGGAAATGTCAGGAATAGAGAGGTCAGTAGATGCTCAGCTTTTATAAATACAAAAGTCTCTGAGAAAATTAAAGTAAATTGAAGTCAGGTTCTGAAAGTGTAAACAATCCTGTGGATGTAAGGTTAAATATGCAGGACTGGAGGTCCTAGCATGCCAGCAAAAACATGAGATCTTTCTATCATAAGTAAGTAATTTAAAATATTGTGGAAAGTAATAATGGTGAGGCTAGCCACACAAGTATTTTGTGGGTTGCCATACAAATACATGTGTATCTTCAAATATAAAAGATGCAATTTTTCTTCCCAAAATCATTTTAGTTAACTATTGGTACAAATATATAACTAGCAGCATACAAAACTGTTTGGTTTCCTAATGGAAAATACTTACCATATGAGTCCTGAGCAAAGTAAAATACACATTTTAGAAGCATTCTTTTTGTATCTTTAAGCAAGGAGCTACCTAAACATGCTAAATAGGTAGAAATGTGGCCCTCAGAACATAGTGAGTTATGAGCATGTAACAAACCTAATGTTGGTCACATTTGTTCTGCTTCCATAAAATGGAAATTCATTTAGTTTTAGGAAGAAAATGCATACCAGAAACATACACTGTCTTGATCCCTTTTTAGTTTTGCTTTTAGCCTTTAATCTCATGCCACAGACATCATTTCAGTACAAGACGTTGTTTTTTGAAATACAAAGATGAATGCTGCTCTCTAATGTGATGATGTGGTTTCTTGTTAGAAAATCTAAATGCATTATATATTTTTCTAAACAATATGTATTCTTCTTCCGAATTATTAGCAGAACATAGTCATGCTTTCTAGAAGAGCACACAAACAATTTCTTTGTATCACTAAAATAAACCCTCTGTAAGATTGTACTAAATCTTCTGTTTCAAATGCACTTTTTCTTGAGAAAGGAAAAGTCTTTATTTGTTCATAACAAAGTACAAGGACATTGAGCTCTGTCAGGTAAAACCAAACTATGGCATTCAGTCTTAGATTTACCAATTTTACCTTTCTTTGAATGTTCTTCTTAGTCTTATAAACAGAACATACAGTCCAGTGGAGAGTGGTATTTATTGGGCTGACTTAGATATTACAATAATTAAAATGCTGCATTGATTACACAGTGAGCTAAAATTAAAACCTTACTGGAATAAGTTATGTCATGTTAATAGAATCTGAAAAACACCAGTGTCCAGGCAGATCCACAGACTGGCCAAAGGAAAGCAGCAATGTGTGAGTCCACTGAAAGTAAATAAATACAAGGGATTTAGGTGTAAGTATACAAGCTTTATAATATGCAAGTTATAACAAAAGAAACATGCAAATCCTCTAAAAGAGTTTGAGGCAATGTTTCCTAACTGTGGTCTGTGGGCTAAGAAGGTAACAGTATATAATTGCTTTATCAA
Source organism: Pithys albifrons albifrons (assembly GCF_047495875.1). Lineage (NCBI taxonomy): Eukaryota > Metazoa > Chordata > Aves > Passeriformes > Thamnophilidae > Pithys > Pithys albifrons. Next base: position 78,621,937 of record NC_092460.1, read on the forward strand.
ATGTATTTAAAATGCTTCCCTTTAAAAATGAATCGTGGCTCTGATAGGGTTCAAGAAGAGACTCTGTTTTATAAATATATATCTGTTCCTAAATGTCAGATAATTGTTGGCTAATGTGGGTGCTGGGAGAATGACAGTAAGTCTAGCCAGAAGGCTGTCACAGTCCCGCCAGAGCACTCTCTTCAAGGGATTGTTGGGTAGGATTGCCCAGTGTTTTGGCTGCTGGAAGCTCTGCACCCTTCTTGATGCACTCACTGGCTCTGAGCCCTGGTCAGCTGTGAGAAGTGTGCTGATGCCTTTCATCATCGTGCTCCCATTTTAGGTAGAGGCATTATATACCACTGAAACAAAAACATTGTTTTACTTTTACTTCAGCTACCATGACTTTGATTGGTTCAGGGAGCAAAATGCTTATTTGCTATGTTGGCCTGCATTGTAATTTGCAGCTAGCCCACACCATTCCTAGGTTCAGATTCCAACTTTCCCCAGCTGCATTCACTTTCAGCTGACAGCTCTTTTGAATGCTGCATCCCAAAACTACCCCAGACATCAAAAGTGCAGTAGCCACCCACAGGTTAGAACATGTTTCTGAAAATTTCACACAATATATTGTTTTTACACCGGCTTATCTTACATTAGATGGGAACCTTTTTTTCATAAGGAGATTATTCTTGCCTTCTGAGGTTCATTTCAACTCCTCAAAGTTGATTTTTCAATGTAATATTGAATATTCTCATATTCAGTCCCTGTGGTTGTCCATTTGGAGATAATCCTAGTTTGCACAGATGTCAAAAAGAATGGAAGCTTCTCTGACATACTCAGAAATTGGAACTATTTCTCAATTTAAAGTTAGTCATGAGAGCTTTCAGATTTCTGTAAAAAAAAAATTCATACACAAATGTATTATTACTAAAAGTGACATCCACTCTTTGATTAGAAAGAAAAAACCCACATATCATTAATTTCTATCATTTTTGGCAGGCATGTTTCCTTACAAAACAGTGTCCATTTTTCCCAACAGAAGGTCAAAATATGGAGGGGATTTGGATTAAAAACTGACAAAAGAATAGGATTTGAGCAACCTTAACTGATAGCAAGATTAAAGAAGTACAGTATTAACATATTTCCTCAATGGTGCCTCATATAAATAAAATATATTCAGTCTCTGATAGAGGGAAGGACAGAAGAACTTGGTGGTATGTGTTTTGGAAAGTTTGAACCAAATTGTTCAAGTCATAAAGTGTTTGTATAACAAGCTTATTGTTGTAATGACTTTGTTTCTGATGTTTGTGGTAATGCTTTCCAAAATAAATATTTAGCTATAAAAAGAAGTTTCAGTTTTAAATTTATAGCGTCTACTAAGAGTGTATGTGTATATGGAATATACTGAGTTTTCTTCTGCATTGTTTAAAAGCAAGATGAATCTGGCAGAACCACAGTTATTTTAGATCTGACAGAATACAGCTCAGTTGATCAGTTTATTGAAAAAGGACTTTTAGTATAAAGTGGTAAAATTAGACAAAACCATTTTTTCTTTCTTTGGAAGAAAACCACTGTGCTACAATTCATTATTGTTTTTACAAGAGATAAAATAGAAAACCTATTAGCATACTAAAGCACTGTGTAACAGGCTGATAAAATAAGAACACGATCTAGCAATTAGGGACCAAATCAAGAAGTAATTTTTGTGTTTGGAGCAAGACATTTAAATATTTATCCCCATCTGGTTTCAGCAAGTCTCTCAAAAAACCTTGCTTGCTCCAGTTTTCACAACCCCAGTGAAGCCAGGTGTCACTAGAGCCTGTATTCAACAAAAAATAATTGTGTTCATTTTCTGTAAAGAGTAGACTGAAGACAAGGACTTTAAATACAGAGTTGCACACATGTAAACCCTATTTTCACTTGGAATGTAGTGCTATGACCTTAGAAAAAGGCTTGGAGGACTTTTGGAGAAAGTTCTAAGAATAGAGAGACAGAAGTATTCCAGAAAGTACTAGCATAGAAGGTAACTGTAGACTAGTTAGGTTGCCCTCTATATGAAGTAGGAGGAAGCATGAGGTTTTTTTACTTCTCTGCCTAGTTCCATGTCACATCTGATTCACATCCCAGATGTTACAGTGCACATTTTTTGCAAATCTGATATTGTGAAGGCATCTGTTGACCTTCAAAAGTGAGAGATCTGATCCTAGATTTCTTTAAAATGTTTGGAGACATAATTTTAAGCTCTGCTTTAGGCTCCGTGTTCCATGAATGTCACAATATCTGTATCGCTGACTTTCACTACCCCATTGCATGCCAGGTAAGTAGAACTGAAAGGCAACATAGAGTGCTGCATAGAAAACAGTATCTGCGGGACGCAGTTGGAAATCTCCCTTAATTTAGCCATGACTTAATTATTGCATCAGTGTCCTCTGAGGTTTTGTCTAACTCCCAAATAAAATGAGTCAGTTCCCTAGTCTTGAGGACAAGTGATGCAGTATGGCTCATGTCCATGTATCTACACTCTTTTCCTGTGACTGAGGGTGGCCTGCTTTTCCTTAAGTTTAAGGAACTGTCACTGACCTAGGCTGTCTCCTGGGGCATTGCACGGCCAGCCAGAAGAAAACAAACAGAGCAGATGATTGCAGGCCAGTAGCTGAGCCTTTGTCCTGACACTGTTTTGTTTAGCCATTGCCTTTATTCCCAAGCATCTCTTTTTCAGTATTCTGATTGTTTCCTGTTTCTTGGGTATTACAGAATCTGACACATCAATAAGGATTGCCATAGGCTGCCTGAGTGCTGTAATTTCAGTGATGAAAGACTGCCATTTGGACCTTAAAATATGTGTCATTTTTTTGTTGCATATGTGATCAAACATCATTCTTTTAACATTGTCAATTTTACCTTAATTCATTGTAATCAAAATTAAACAGGACAAAGAAATCCGTCTACTCCTTATCCTGACCTCCTTTATATCCATAGATGGGAAGAGGCTGTTTTGTCAGCTCTACTACAGTTTCTGCCTTTTAAAATCAATTATGGATTCTCATTAGTGCTGTCATGCAGAGGGCTTTTCAGCTCAGGTTCCTCATGTCCTGTTGCAAAGAGTGGGAATGGTGGAAAGGTTGGGGTGAAATGCAGAATGGAAAGTATACTCAAGCTGGCAGTTTGGTTTCCTTGGGCAGAACTCCTTCTCCCCAGGAACTACTTTTCAACTGAATCTTCTTTCCAGCCTCCAGCACTTTTGTTGCATGTACCTTTCTAAAAGCCAAGAGTCTCCCTTGTAAACGTGGCAGGATCAGCAGGTTTGTCGATAGTCTAGCAGGGAAAATGCCTCAGTACCTCTTTTTCTTGTTGTTAACTCCTATGTACACACTCATCCAAGTTAGGGCCAGCCCCTCCTCAGGTCCACAGGGTGCTTTGGGGCTCCCATTCACTCATCCTGATGGTCACTGGGACTCAGTGTGCCGTGGGACATCTTGGGGAAACCAGGGCAGGGGCTTGAGAAGATTACTGGGGTTGCCCCACCCACTCTGTGGTCCTTCATGTGTGTATGTACGTCTGTGTGCATGTGCATAAGAAAGAAGAGTATTTTGTGGGCAGAACCCCCTCCTGCGATGTCCCCGGAAGCACTTGGAGCACTTGTGGCAGGGTGCTATTTGGATTCCCCCATCTACTGCGGTTTCTCTGGCCTCCCTTGGACAGGTCTGTAGATGAGTTTTATCACAGAACCTGTGATCACAGCACTCCTACTCTTATTCAACAACTATGACACGGCTCTGAAAACTGTAAGTCATGTTACTCTCACAGTAAAATAAGAAAGCTTCAGTCATAAATTTCCTTTTTGTTTCCTCCTTGAAAAAGTTACGAGTTTTAGTAAATGTTTGTAATAGAATTTTTGAGTCCTGGTGATTCTGCATCGATTGACTCTCATTTTTTTAATCTTGCATTTCTGTTCCAACCAAGAAGTTTTCCTGTCCTCAGTGTGTTCTTCATTGCTGCATGTGTTTTTCCCTTCTTTTATTACTCTACTCTGTGAGTGGCAGGTATCTACCTCACATTTTTAAACTTCTACATTTCTTTATGTTATCTGAAGTGTAGATAAAATAACTTTAGAAAAAAATCATGGGAGATCTTGAAGAATCATGTGAATATGAGACCATAGCAGGCATATATGCACAGAAGCAGCACACAGTTGGGTACACAAAAGCTGTGACGACCACTCTTTCCAACTTTGATTTGACTCACTTGCTCATGATACATCCTTCCACTTCATGACTGTGTGCTGCTTTTTCACATGACTTTGCCTCAGGGTGCACAGGACAGGCATAAAAAGTTCTTTGCTGGATATAGTCCCAAGAGTTAGAATAACTTGGATCACTTAGCAGTGAGAGCTGCCCAAATGCAATCAAGCAGAGTCTTCTTCCTTGGCACTGAGCAGGGTAGAGCTTCCCCCTCTGCTGATGGTTGGAGATCTGAGTGCCCTCTCTCTCATTGCATGAAGCAGTGTGGTTTTCCTTCCTTAGTGGGTTGCATGTCAGAAAATTTGGTAATATTTGAGTTCTTTTTTTTTTTATTCCTGCATTGTGCACTCCCACTTCTCATATTAACCTAAAACCCTGCTACCAGGAGAGGGACATCACTGCAAGTTTTTCAATGGGTATGACAGATGGAGCATATGCACAATAACTTTCCTAACTACAGAGTTGCCCTCCCTATGATCTTCACCACGGCCTCATCCTCACATGTCTCAACAGCACGACCCTTCTCCTTCCCACATGCACATGCTCTCCAGTTTTCACATGGTTCTTCATCCCAGTCCACTCTCAGTAGCCTGTCTCTAAACAATCTGGCTTTTATGTTAGACAGTTTCCTTCTTCACCTTCACGGAAGGTGAGGAGACACCTTCACAGATGTATTAGCTGAGCTTTGGCAGATCTGTGACATCTGTGCTTCAACTAGGTACCAAGTACTTCCATCCCTGAGAAGGATAGATCTCAGTCCCATAACGGTTTTTGTGTAAGAGACATATCTAGTAACTCTGACTATAGTAAGTTACCTGGTGTATTAAATGCCTATAAAGTAAGAATTCCAGCATTTGGGAGCAGCTAGGGATGTAAATCTTTCTATCTTGCATACAAGAAGTGCATACCATGTTGGATTACTAGGTACTTTTGGTTTCATTGAGGCTTGCTGTGCAGAAAACAACCATGTGTGGAGAATATACCAGAGTAATCTGAATTTTCATCCATGATGTGGAAGCACAGAAGTGGAAGAACAGGCTTGAGTGTTTGAATTGCCCCAATATGTTTGCCATTGTGTCAGGACTGCATATTTTTCTTTCATTTGCTATTGAACCCTACTGTAGCTCAGAAAGTATTTTGATAGCATATTTTCATAGTTTGAGTTGATAGATTATGCAATTATAAAACCTAGAGGTTTTTAGAGTTAGAATCTGTAATAGAACTCAGTGGAGAATTAGTTACTTTTATTTCCAGTGTTCTGCTCATTCTTTGGTGCATGGAAAAATATATGGATATAGTTTAATAATGCTGCATTTTATTTTTTTTAACTTCCTTTTTTGTCTTATAGAAAGTTATCTGCAAATTGAAAAAGATATGTTAAAATATTCACTGCAGGTCTGAGAATTCTTTTGTGGTTTTCTCTTACAGTATGGTAATTTGTTGATTGAAGAAAGAATTAATATATTGCATGACTGAAAGTGATACAAATGGAGAAAGGATTATCTTGTTACTCTCTATTCTTGTACATATGCCTGCAATAGATTTCTTTCGCTTCTTTTGGAGAAGGTCATCTGCCTCGTATTAACAATTCCTCTAATAATGAAATCAAAAACTCTTTGACTTGGTAGGTAGGTCTAAGGCAGTTTTAGGGTTTGAGACCAGAAGAAAAAATTAAATCATCTTTCCATATTCGAGAAGATTTCTAGGAGCAACAGGTAGCTCTTGGCTTGTTACACTTATTTATTTTTTCACTTTTAAAATTATTCTTTGGATTGACAAGAAAAGCAGGCTTGAAACATGGTCCTTCCTCATATAAGGAAACAGTAATAAAATAACTGTCTCATTTTTGAGGTAAGATTGCAAGCATTATGCTTCCTCATTTGTAGTTAGACCTAACATCTCTCCACAGCATTTTCAGAGGAGATATAGGATAGTCAAGCATTATCCTGTTTTCATGAGCAAGGCACTTCAATAGGACTTCAATAGAAGGGCAATGTTTTGTGGTACGCTGTTCAGGCATAGATGAGCTGTCCTTGGAATTAGACTGGTTCTACTTGGTTCACGCCAGCTTCTCCTCCAAAAAGAATGCTTTCTTTGGCATTTCAGATCCTCTTAGTTAGGGGGAAGCTGAGCCAAAAAAAAAAGAATCTTGATCATCCTCAAGGGGGGTGAATAGTGACTGTCCTCAGGATTCTTTCAGCCTTATCCTGGCAGCCATACAGGAATTGTGCAAAGTATTTTGTGAATGAATTGACTGCGTCCAACAATCTCAGTCTCATACATAGGGTGGATGTTTTTTTACACTTGTAATGCTCCACTGCAATTAATGTGACAAAAGATTTCAGCCTAATCTGTCCAGTTAAGCAAGTGGTTACTGGGCTGTGCATTGTGGCAGAGTACAGTCTCCACAAGTTGCATGGAGTACATAGTGTGAAACAGCAGAACATTTGCATATGAACAGGTGAACAGCTGCTTTCCAGAATAGTTCAGAAAACATCAGAAACCTCACCATTTTGTCCTGTGCTGTGTTCGCTCAACAGAGCAAACATTTCTTCACTGTTGTCGTAGCAAGTCCATATCAGTGATAGCTCATGACTATCAAGGGTCATGCAAAAAGAGAAATAAAAATGCTTCCAATAAGTACTTCTTTAAGGGGAAAATTCCTGAACACTTAGGTGTGAGACATTCCTTTAGGGAAAGCATTGCAAGTGAAACAGTGATATCAAAAACTTGTAAACGGACATAATGTAAGAGAAAGTATTCTGTCCAATAAGAGGCATTCTGGTCTTTGCACAAGTGAGACAGCCAAACTGCTGTAACCAGAAATAGGCTTCAAAGGATATTTTCCCCTGGAGTGTTAGTGAAGCTTGGATCTTCAGAGGTGTAGAATTCCCACATCCCCAGACCCAGTCACACAGCCTGCCTGATTCTGCTGCCCTCTGAGATGCTGAGGGGCATAAAATTCAGCCCAGAATCCAGAACTAGTCAGTTCTATATTTCAGATGTCTGTTAGTGCTCCCACTCTAAAGTCCGGGCTAGTAAACTGTTGACTCATATTAATTGGCTACATAGCAAGGATGAATCCCGCTTTGTAAAACCTATTCATCTGTCTAGTTCAAAGTTGGATTTGTTCATAACCAGCAACTTCCATAAATATGTTCCTCGCCATACTTGGTACAATCTGTGCTCACTCTTCTTGTCTTCTTTTCCTGTAGTGCTCATAAAGTGATTAATTTTAGGGTATGGTGTGAACAAGTGCAAAACTGCAAATTGGTCAGAAGTTAAAATAAAAATAAAGCCAAATGTCTTTTTAATTTCCCAGAATGAATGAAATCCAGGAAGATAAGCATAAAAGCTGATTTTTTTTTATTTATTTTCAAAGTTCTTTCATTTCAAAGTTCAGAATAGGAACTTTAGCTCTGCAAAATGAAATTTCACTTTATGGTATTGAGAGGAACCTTATTCATTTGGTTAAATCATATAATACTTTTCTGTGTCTACACCTAGGAGACTAAAAGGTCCATAGAGCTGCATGCTTCAAACAATTTTCCTGCAAAATCCAGCCTTCCATGCCAAAGCTCATGGGGAAAATGTGGTAACTTCAGAGATTAGAATAAGATCGGTTTATTTTAGAAATCACCTTAAGAAATTATGAAAGCCCCACTAAATCCTACAGTTCTCATTTGCTTTCTGTTAACTTTGGTCTATGATATCAGAATACAAAAACTCTCTACAGAATATTTTGCTAGAAAAAGTTGTTTTTATTGGTCACTGCATTGCTATTTCCTTTGCTGCTAAAAAAAAAAGAAAAAGGTTGTTTTTCCTCCCTAGACTATTATGTTTTAAATTGTTTTTCCACATTAACTATTTTAATTATTTCAAATTATTCCAAATCAGAGTCAAAGCCAAAGAAAACAGCGGTATCTTGTTGAAAATTATAATTTGTACATGATATCAATTTTCAGTTGAAACATTGCTCTCTGAATTGAATACCATGTACTTTTACTCATTCAGAATAAAAGTAATTAAAGGTGGTTATACTACTGCTAGCTGAATAAGCAGCTTAGGTTGATATTCTTAGGTAAACATCAGACACATGTCACAGGTAGACAAAACATTTTTTAAGATGGGACTGGAACATGGGACTACAGGTATGCAGAAGAGGAGGGGGAAAGGACTGGCCAAAGATGGGTGAATGAAAGCATCATACTGCCAGCATGTATCCACATAAAACTCACTCTGCCGGCATAATTAGATTTAATTCTGCAGATGAGGATTCCTTGTGTAAGCAAAGCATTAATTAACAGGCTGAACTAAGCAATCTTAATTTGAAAAGATGCTCAGAGAGGGCACGAACATGCAATTGTGTATTCTCATCTTGTTACCACTCTTCTGCTTGTCCAAATGGAAAGCATTACAAAGCAGCAGAGACTATCTCCATGAGGTGTGATTCCACACTCTGATCTATGGCTCCTGCATGTTGAGCTCCACCAATCTGCTGAATAAAGCAAAAAGGATTTCCATAACTATAGACAAAGTGCTTTGTATGGAAAAAGCTTCATGCAAATTGCTAATAATTAAATTGTTCAGAAATTAACTATTCATTTTAACGTTCCCCTTGAAATGTCCTGTCAAAGCCCAGTTCTGGTTTGAAGTCTGCAGGTAACCAGCAAAACCGTCTGTATATTGAAGATAGAATATTATAGATGTTATTAATACTTCTTCATTAAAGCCTCTAAAACCATTTTGAAACATGAATCTTTCCATGCAGGTGACTTCTATTATTACTGTCCCTTTTGTTCTTCCTTTCTCTTTTTTTGTAAAATGTATTAGCTCATGTGTGCCTTGCTTTACTTTAAAAATAGTTTCTGTGACATGGCGCCTGACATCTTGGGGTTCTTTGCATGGGCCACTAGTGTTATTACAATATTAATAATACTAGCACTATTTTTTCCTGAGATATACTTCTGTAATTACTAAATTTGCAAAACGAAGACAGTCTGTTGCTGTCATGATTGCAGATGTTCATTTTCCATAAAAAGTTAAGCTTTAGAAGGAGTGACATGGGCAATTTCTAGGTTATATTTATTCACAGAGGAGTCTGTTCTAGAACTAAATAGCTGTTGTGACACATTCTTCTTTCATTTTTGTTTTCCAAGAATGCTTTTCCAGGTATAGTTGGTGAGGAATGTATCAATACATTTAAATAGAAGTCATACTTCTCTGTCAGCCTGAATGTGAGAGACAGCACTAGGTGTATGCTGTTTTTATAATAGGAAGTCTCCTAATTTCTATATATAGACATGTTTCAGTTCTGATTGTTCTGTACTGAAATAACTGGCTGGAGGTCTAATTACTCTAAATAGAAAACACAAGTAAAGGCAGGCATTTAAGCCCTCCTGAACTGTTCTACTTCCCAGGCATTGGCTCAGAAACACACCAGATCTGAGGGTACTTTTTCCTTTTCTTCTCTTCAGTACATTCATATCGATCACTCTGATGTATCCTAAAGGCAAATACACAGAGCAGCATATCCTTTGGAGTCAGGGATCAAATTCATTCCCAGCCAGGATGTGTCACAATAAACAAGGGAAGGAAATGAGCTGCTTCTGAGAAATGGAGTTCCCTCCAGCTCCCTTTCAATTTGTACACAACTAGGCATTGTGCTTTATATATAATTATAATGATTTATTCAAAGGTATTTACTAGTCAGAGGCACAACATCTTGCTTATCTGATAATTACATAGCTGGTAAGGTCATCAAATAGGTTGTTAGCACTGCCAATCTTTTGCACTAACATGAAGTATTTGCTCATACATTTCTTTAATGCTTCGTTTGTTTTCTATCAGTGGCATTTTTACTACATGGGGGTGTTTTTTTTGTTGTTTCGTTCACAAAGTAGCTTGTAGTGAATCTGTCTTGCCTAAATTCCATATACCTTAATTACTTTTATACCATAATACTGGTTCTCATAATGTGAAATTGAAGAACTTATTACAGTAATAAATGCAGTGTAACTGAAAATTGATCTTTTCAGCTTTGTCACACTGCTTGTAAACATAAAAAAGAGATAGTGGCTTTCATAATCCTGAATCCATTCTGTACAACCAGTTCTTTACTGCACTTAACATAAATTGAGTGTTAAATCTCCTTAAGTAAAATCTTCACCCTACTTGACATTTGTAATCATGATTGGGATAGGAAAAAATTGCATTTTAGAGAAAGAAATAAAGGAAATAAATAAAATAAATGCCTCTGTGGGCCATTGGTGGAAACAAATTTAGGGGGTAATCTAATAAAATTAGGAAGGTATCACAGATAGATAGCACAAAATGGAATAAAATGCACGTAATCTTCCCAACCTTGGGAAGAAGAACCAACCAGTCACTGAAATAGATGTCCTGCAGGGAGCTTTGAGACCCGATGCTATACTCTGTCTTGGATGCTGTTCAGCTTCTCTGGCTGCCCTTTCTGTTTGGAAGTTCATTAATACTAATTGTCATCCTGTCAACAAAATTATTTACCCTTTATTGAATATATTCATGGTGACTTCAACAGGTGTAGTAATTCTGTTGTGAGATGCCATTATCTCTAACTGGTCCAGATAATGAAGGCTATGTATGGAATAAGACAAATAACCACGTGAGGGAGCTGACCAAGCTCGTTTGAAGCAACATTGGCATTTCTACACCACAGAACATGCTGAGATATGGGCAGACTTCAAGACCTGTTTGTATCTTCTAATCCATAATGATGTTTTAATTGGTGCAAGTTAGTTTGGTCTCTTCTTCATGCAGCCATGTTTGATTCTGGTGCTGCTCCTTTCCCAATACTAGAACCCCATGGTCTCACAGGTCAGTTTTGCCCCAAAAAGGATGAATCAGCACTAGCTCGGAAGGCAGTATTACTTCCTGTAATATTTACTTTCCAATAAAGAAAGCCCTCAGAAGATCACACCGCATATACTAGATGTCTGTTACTAGTGTGCACACTGAGTAGTTAAAAAAAGGGAACAATTTAAAGCAGATTCATGTGAGTGAACTTTTAAATTTCTGAATGCTAAACAGTTCAAATAGCAGGGTTTGAACATCAGTAGGCAGGCATAACAGGAAATGCCAATGGTGAAACACCTAAATATAGTTCCAAAGCTTGAACTGTGGTAGCAAATATGTTTTTTACCTTCTGCCACCTGTAGCCGTTCATGTACTTAGCAGTTTACTGTTCTTTAGGATTTGTCTCTAAGTATTGTTTGTGCAAGTAGGAATTGCATAACATTTTCTTTCTCAATGTGTTTCTTTACTTTCTGAATAGGTGGTATAAATCCTTGGGATCTTTTGATCTGCTTATCTTCAAGAAAAAATGATGGTACTGGCTGCATTCAAACAGAAGACTGGCATAATCTAGAGTTATTCCAGAAGGTATGAGATTATTGTGTTATCCTTTGTGAGAATGAAAGGACAGTTAGCCCAAATTTTCAGACCTCACTCTTGAAAAGTATCTAATGTTTATTTTATTCTGCAGCAGCATGCTTTAGATGCAGTGAAAAAAGCTTTTTCATGTTTTCTATTTAATGGGAAATACTTGTCAGATACCAACTTTCATTCTTTATATCACACCCAGTGACCAAAAATGATTTTTCATTTGGACATAGTATGTTAGTTTGATGTAAGTATTTCAGTGTGAATACTGAAAATTTTTGCAATTAAGTGTCAAGTTTCCCGTTTCTCTTCTTTAGCTTGAACTTTTACATTCTTGGCCACCCTCAACCAGCATGTCTGGCAGCAAAAGGGTCTACAGAAGTCAAAGGAAATTTAAGCAATTTACCACATTGGAAAAGAGAATTTAGAAATGGGGAGAAACAACTAGCAAATGCATCTAATATTTCAGAATAATAGGATAGGCTGAATATAGAGCTGGTAAACTTTAGGCTTCACATCTCCTGTCACTAATGAGTTTCACCTATTTTAATTGTTCCCTTGTAAACATAATTTAGGCACCTCTCCAAAAAGAGACAGTGTTCCTTCAATTGATAATGTGAGAGCTAGACCAGCATTCTCCTCCAGAGCCTTCAAGGGATTTCCTTCCTCTGGCACTGCAAACTGCTTACTCATGGTCCAAAGCATCAGTAGCGCTAATATTTCTTGGTATTTTCAGGATTGCTTTTTTATTTCTTTGTTTTCACTTGAGCATGTTGGGGGCACGGTTTAGGTTACTTAGATACATAATGTCTAATTAAACACCTGGCCTGTTAATAAAAGTATGTAAGTCTTTGAAAAAATGTGACCAAGCTATGGGTAGAATTTGACTTCTATTTCAAATAAAACAGCAAAGATAATAATGGCAAGAATGCAGCTTGAGGCTCTGAGACAAATAGAGCCGTTTTTAAAAGGTGCCTCAAGTATGAAGTTTGTGAAGATAGAAAAATCCATTTTTGTTCACAGAAGTCAGAGCTAGGAGCATGTACACGGAGGTTCCCTGGGACAGGATGCCCTGTCTAAATGTATTCATGAAATTTTTATAGCTGTTCCAGTTTGCTAGAAATTTACATGCTTTGAATTCAGGGCTCAGATCATAAAACATCCCAGGCTTCTGCAAACTGCTTTTTACTCATTTTGCCTATATTATCATATCTGAGCCTCTAATGCTGTGGAATAGAATAATCCTTAAAGCATGCTGCAATGTACAGAAGTTTCACACATGAATAACTGAGACAAGAGGTGATCAAAGGAATTGTCCAAATTCTCTCAGGAAGTCTGCAGCAGAGCAGGGACTTAAACCAGATGGCCCAGACCTCCGGATAACTTTAAATATTAAGTAGCATTACTCGCTCCTGGCATGTTCATACCACGGTGCAGCACAGCTCCTTGTTGCACAGTCTGGATGTGGTTCAGTTACATTAGTTTACCACTGATCCCAAGCACAGCCATTCAAGAGGTATAGGGTATTTCCATGCAGGGAGAGACAGTGGTTGGTAACTGTCAGAGAAAAGGGGAGCTGCAAAGACTGAACGGGGGACAGGGAACAGATGAAAACTCAGCAGCCAGGAGGAGAGATGCAGGTGTAAAATTGTGTTTTGTGATGGCCATGGAAGAAGATTCCACACCTTAATTATTATCCCACATTGCAGGTATAGCAAAGTTGTAATTGCCTTTTGACACTGACAGGAGTTTTCCACGTGAGGTGTCTCTGATCAACTGAACACAAGACCTATTGAAGGCTTTTTCTGTTGAAGGAAAAAGAACATTTTTCTGAATGAAATCATTAAAACTTCTCCTCTTATGTACAGGTTAATCTACTTCCAGAAATCCAGCATTTCCTTTGCAGAAAAGAGGGATTATGCCAGATAAAAAAAGCATTTTCAGGTAACCTAATTTCTTCAAATTTCCATATGTAATGATGGTCTTTTAATAGTTGTCATGGGAAGTTTCTGAAATAAGACTTTCAGGCTTACAATTCTGTTTTATATTTAGTCATGAAAGCATAGAGGGAAAAAAAACGTAAAATGGTAATTCATTTCAGACAGCACTGAAATATAGATTACGGTTATGCAGTATCTTTTCAGGTAAAAATACTGCATTGTTTAGCTATTGCATATTGCAGAAGTAATTTGGCTATAAGTGTCTTATTTTTGGACTGTGTTGTGTTAATATAGTGTATTGGTGTTTACTCTTCAAAGCCCTGGTTTCAGTGTATTATGTTTGTTCAGCTTTACAAAAATATTGTGGCATGGAGAAGGCGTAGGAGTCAGAGTTTGGTTCCCATCCAGACATAATTTACTGATATAAAGCCTTTGTGTATTAAGATCATCAACCAGAAAAGTTTAAAGGTTATGGGCAAGTTGCCAGAGAATTCTAATTTACCCTGGATAAAGTTCAGTTTTGAATAGAAACTGGAGAAAACTGTTGTGCACTGTATTAGGTCTATTTAAACTACAGAGGAACACATTATAATCTCAGTTATATTCCTCAATATCCATCATCAGTGCTAATTTGCATTTATGATCAGTCTTCACAACATAAAATTTGCTAATTTATTCCATTAGTATTTAGCCTTGTTAACAGTTACACAAACTGATGTCTGATTTTTTATTTTTTCCCCTTTCTCCTCCCCTTCTTTCCTGTCCCCTCTCCTCTCTTTTCACCTTTTTTATCTATATGCTAAATCTAACATATAGGAAAGGATTCATTACATCTTGTTTAGTCACTTAGAAATTAGATATCTTCTGCAGCAGTATTCTAGTCTTTCATTTAAGTCAGTGAAGAGAGAGACACACCTACAAACACTACTTCTTTTTATCCTAAACTATACATTTGAAATAGGTGCGTTGAATTACCCTCTGCAAGTACTTACTACCCAATTACCTCTCACCACTGACTGTAAACGGAGTCGAGAGAAGTAGATTAAATACCTGACATTTGGATGCTTGACTGAATTTGAGGTTAGGTGGTTCCTGACCTAAGCGTACCATATTTTCCCTTTTAATTTTTGTGCTGTTTCATTTGAAGATGGATCACAATTTAAAAGCTGTGAAGTTTTTCCCTTTAAGAACTGTACATTGAAGGTCAATTTAAATTGGACATTTAGATTTTCCTGGTGCAGTACATTGTCAAAACTGATCATAAGGAACATGCAGTATAATAAATATCTCTCCAGGTCTCGTGAGAGTCCTTTATCATGAAGCTGTATTACACCAGGTAAGTGACATTCTGTTTTGGCTGAGTTTTAGCATGTCTTCAATGTTGCCTGTGGCTTTGGTTCCCTGGAAAGCCCATTAGAAAGTACTCTGATACAGTACCAGTTTCAGAAAAAATTAAGGAGATTTCTAAAAAAGTCAAGGACTTCAGAAATTGGAGGTCCTGCTTATGTTGTAACAGATTGCCTTTAAAAAACATTGGCTTGCCCTGCTACTTGGAGAAAGGCCAGTTGCAATGGTTTTATTATTTTGCTGCCACAAAACCACAAACACAAGAGGCCCTAGCCACACACAGAGCTTTCCCCTTAAAGTATGCACATTTGCACTGCTGTCCATAAACACAATACTTTTTGTAGGCCATTTCTGTTAAGCTGTTTGGTGTTTTCTCCTGTATTGGGTTTGTATGGCAGGTTTTTGGTAATGGGAGGCCACAGGAGTGGCTTCTGTGAGAAGTTACCAGAACCTTCTTCCATGTCTGGCAGAGCCAATTGTAGCTGGCTCCAGCATGGACCTGCTGATGGCTAAGGCTGACCCCATCAACAATGGTAGTAGCACCTCTGGGATAATGTATTTAAGGGGATAAAACCAACTGCACAACAGCAGCTGGAGAGAGGAGCAAGAATATGTCAGAGGAACAACACTGCAGACAGCCAGGTCAGTGAAGAAGGAGGGGGGAGGAGGTGCTCCAGGTGTCAGAGCAGAGATTTCCATACAGACCATGCTGCAGACCATGGTGCGGCAGCTGTGCCCATGCAGCCAATGGAGGTCCATGGTGGAACAGAGATCCATCTAACCATGGGTGACCCCACACCAGGGAAGGTGGATGCCCAAAGAAAGTTGTGACCCTGTGGGAAACACATGCTGGAGCAGGCTCCTGGCAGGACCTGTGGACCTGTGGAGAGAGGAGCCTATGCTGGAGCAGTCATTTCCTGAGTTACTGCACCCCGTTGGAGGGACCGATGTTGGAGCAGTTCATGAAGAACTGCAGTACAGGGGAAGGACTCACCTTGGAGAAGTTCATGGAGGACTGTCTCCTGTAGGAAGGGATTCCATGTTGTAGCAGGGGAAGAGTCCTCCCCTTGAGGAGGAGGGAGCGAGAGGCAAGGTGTGATGAACTAACCACAGCTCCCATTCCCCTCTCTCTGCAGGTAGAGTATCAGGAGTGAAATTGCATCTGGGAAGAAGGGAGGGATGAGGGAAGGTGTTTTAAGATATGGTCTTATTATCCTACTCTGATTTCATTGGTAATAAATTCATGTTAAGTCTGTTTTGCCCCTGACAGTAATTAATGAGTGATCTTTCCCTGGCTTTACCCTGACCCACAAGGATCTTATTATAGTTTCTTTCACCTTTCCAGATGAGTGATAGAGAGGCTTTGGTAGGCACTTGGCATCTAGTTAGGGTCAACCCACCACATTTTTTCAGATACCAGGGTCAACCCACCAGATTTTTTCAGAGGCAAGACTTCAGATACTTCCATTATACTGATAGAGCCAGCTCTTTCCACTTTCTTTTACTTGCATTCTCCAACAGATGTTTCTTTCCAACAGCTATAAGGATTGTTTTATTCTGAATTTTAAAATTATTCACAGAAAGAATAGTTTTCATCAGTATTTCCTCCATAGAACAGTTTATTTCCTTTCAAATCAGTTGTACTTTCACTCGTGTGTTTGAGTCAACAGGGCTTCTCTGCAATTCCTGTTGAAGAGGGTCAGTAGGTTTGTTATTTGTTTTTCACCTCCAAGGAGCCAAGCAATTTCCTGTAAAAGTGAAAACACTAAGAGTTATGTAATCTTGTTAAAGGCATAGCAAGTTGTAGAAAGAAATATCAGGCAGCAAGGTTGAGAGGATGGGATTACTGGATTTACTGTATGCTATAACAGTGCTGATACTGATAAGCAGTAGTTGAGGGTTTTTTTAAAAATGTTATTCTGTTTGTTGTTGCACAACTCTTAAACTGATAGGTTTTGTATTTAAGAGAGCATGCCCATTCTCATACCCCTGTTTTATAGGAAAGAAAATGATTTCTAGAAAATATTAGACCAGTGCTTGTTTCTCTGCTCTGTCTCTTTAATGGAAAATGTTTTATCACTCTAACATTTTGCATTGCTTCTGTCTCGGGGGGGGGGGGGGGGGGGGGGGGGAGGAAGGGAGGGGGAGGTGATGGGAAGGGAGGGGGAGGGGGCAGAAATGATGCACATGCCAGTGATAACTACTTTTTAATACAGAAGCAAAAAGGTTAAGGAGGCATAAGAATAGTAACAGATCATGAAATTCAACACTAAATACTTGATGCTCAGTCTGAGAAGACTGGTTGCTCTTCTGATTTTGCAGGGCATTTGGACCAGTTTTTAATCAAGTGCCTGATGTCTGCTCACTATATGGGACTTGGGCCGTGAGGAGGTTCTGGTATGGCTAATGGGTGGCTAAAGAAGGCTCAGGTCAGCAAAAGCTGCAGTGTTTGCAGTGATCTGGAAATTAAATCTTCCTGCAAACAACCCAAACCTAGAAACTTTCTGAGGTTGGAAAGTGACTGTCAGAGAGATTTCAGGTGTTCAGACTTGGTATCACACTACAGCTGGGTTAAAAACTACACTTGCCTGCCTCCTGAAGCTACTCTCAGATGAGATATGGAGAGGACTAAGGTCCACAGTGTGAACAGAGTTGTGCAGATTCAGTTTAAGGCACAGGAAAAGCATCCTGATGCATGTACAACGAATAGTCTCTTTGAGAGGTTTGCCTAGGAAAGTAGTAGAACTGCTTATAGCATTACCTCCCTGATTTTCCTGTTCCCTAAGGAATGCAAACTCCTCTGTCTTCCCATGTAAGCACCCATCTTGCTTCATCACTTCCAGGACCCAACTTGTGCCATGCATTACTGTTTTCTCTACTCACACACATCACTGATCCTTTTTGTAAGAAATGCATTCGCTGTACGCCTTCTGTGTTTCTTGTTATTAGTGTCACTGGTGCAAGGACTTTATGAGTGTCTACCAGCCTTATGTGCTCCCCTGATCACTGCCAGGCTGGCCAACAGTGTTAATCACACAGAGTGTCTTAGGGTAGGCATGACCCTAATGAAATTGTGTGGTAATGAAAGTCAAGATAGTCCAGCTGTGTGACTGTCCTCTCACTATGGGATATGTTTATGATCTGGTGCTAACCCCAGGCCAGCTTTCCTTTCCTCCTGCCCGGCAAATCTCTCCTGGCTTACTGTGGAGTCAGTGGAAAGGTTATGTGCTGAGGGTAGGAAATAAGACCCAGTGGAGCTACCTATGGAAGAAAGAAATTATAGATAAAATTTATTTTCTGTTGTAATAATTCAACACCTCTGTGACAGGAACATGACTTTTTTATAGGGGGATGCATTTCTTTTCCAGGTGCTGCTTATAAATGTTTGCACACCAACCCTGATCAGGTTTGTGCCTATTACCTTTCTGCTACTGAAGATGCTAAGAGTCTCAAGAATGGCAAATAAAACCAATGTCTGATTCTTTTCAGTCAATTTGATTATAAACTACATGGGGCAGGAATTTCTTTGGTTTTACAACAGTGGCAGATCTCAGCTAGGACAAGAACATACTTCTGTACAAGCAAATATGAGTAGTCTAGAAAGAAGTAAAGCAGCAAAATTAGTGTAATTACTTGGCCTACACTATTCTAAATTCTACTCTGTTACTAGTAAAGAATTGTGGCACTAATCATGTAACAGTCACCTAGCATTTTAAGTGACTTACATTCTCGTATGAAGGGTGCACAAAGAAGAAACAGCCTTTTTGATAAATATTGGACAAAACCCCCAAACATCTAACTTTCACCCGTGAGGATGCTTTATGAATGAAAAAGCAATGTATGCAGTAAATACTGTAAATACTGTTTTTCATTCACCTGCAAAAACAGGGAGAAAATAAACACAGTAAATGATTAATCTAAACTGAAGCTGTATTTGTTGATGTGTTTAAAGAGGAAAATAAACAACAAAATACAAATGACCCTCACTTTATCTTTTTAACTCTGAAACTTCACAGGTGTGTTTAGTGTGAATTTCAGTGCTTTTCAACCCACCCTTTAAATTAATTTCCTTCTATATCTGCTTTACTATAAAATTGTTTGGTTTTTAATACTAAACATATTTAGCATAGTTTAAATTTCCAGAAAAGACAAGTAATTTGACATTTCTTAATTCTAAATATCTAGAGTGGATTGATTCGAGATTAACCATATTACAGAGGGTAGGATTACTGCATTTTTTGAATATGAAAACCTTTTAAGGATGGCTGTATCTATAGTCTATAGTGGGTGGGATAAAACCCACAGTAATGTGCACATCACAAAGGAAGCTTGTAGCATGTCAAGATCATCACAGGAGTTTTAAGTATCAAAAAAGAAACCACATTCCAGTGAAATCCATGGAAGTTTTTCCAGGACTTCACTGGGGTCCAGGATTACCCCTGCTTTGAGTTTCACAGCTGCCCTTTTCTAAATGCATAGTTTATAAAACTGAGTGTTAAAAGTTCTCTCTTCTTTAGCAATCTCCTAATGTGTAAGCCATAGGAGACAATTGGCCTTTGTTTCAGTCTTTTCATCGAATAGGTTGAATGGGTAACAGGAGGGGATTAAATGGGATAGGTTTGCTTTCTGTGACAAGTTTCAAGGCATGTAGTGGCAGTAGTTCAACTGAAATCACCAATCCTCCAAAATCTACACTGAAAAATGGGAAAAAATGCATTTTCAGTGCTCATTACTTTCATAGTTAAGCAGTTTAGAGCAAGTTGCTATACCTGACTGAGCCAGAGGTACCGGATACTAGGCTATATTTTGATCAAAATCCCTTCATCCTGGAGGTGCTCAAAAGTCTCCATAAGAGTCTATGAAAGCTTTTTAAGCATCTCCTGATGTGAAGCAACCTTTGCAGCTGATAAGCACACCTTTCCAACTTACAAAGGTTGAAAAACTGCCCAGATGAAAATACCAGAAGACCAGGCTGTAGCGATGCAGCTCGCCTGGTCTGTATCACAAATAAGCTCTTTGTTTTCCAGCAGCCCACATCAGTCAGGAAGATGGATGATCCCAGAACAGGATGCAATATGGAGTTCTTCTAAGTCACTGAGGTGCCCTGTCAGAAAACAAACCTTCAAGACTGACAGAGAGGACCTCTTATCAGTACTTCCTGAATACTGTGCAGTAGAAACTGATGATAAAGTGCATGAGATGACTATCATTCTCTTTTTTCTCATGTGTGAGAGAATTCACTCTTCTGCTAGAAACAGACTACCACTATGAAAATCTAGGAAGAAGCTGACAAGGCATCTATGCAGATGGAAAAACTCATGTATACCTTCAGGATCAATGTACTTCCCTGTTCAAAAGCATTTGGATGAGCACCTTACAAATACAAATATGCTGAGCTTGCAATGTCACCTTAACAAAGAAATTAACCATGTTCAGGGGTCAGAAAGAAGCACAGCACTTCAGTCCCATCTCTGGCTTCATGCTTCATTAAACAACCAGGAGTTCCCAAGGTGACTCAATTGCTCTTGAAATGTTTGTAACGGATCTGACAGTTGATGGGCACTTTAGAAAAAAAATGACCTTTTCCTCACAGACACTAGTCTTAATTTTACCTTGCTTCATGTTTGAAGTGTATAAAAAATAGTCTATTTGATCTTGAAAAAGATCTTAAAAAAAACCCTTAACAAAACCATATCATAACCCTCCTTGTAACATCAAAGGATGCTATAAAAGGAAAGATAAAGAAGAGGACAGATTCATATTCTGTTTCATTTTCTTTCAGCTGAGTGTTACTCACTTAGATAGACCAGTAGGGTATTCTCCACCTGAATTCCTTACCTTTGCAGATCACGAGATACTCATGTTAACCTAAGTGTCCCATTTATCACCAGTCCAAGGTGGCTGCAGCCTTGCTCTGCTCCAGGAAGTCTTAGTTTGTCCAAATGCATTTCTAACTACTGGTAAACCTTTTGCTCAGCCCCATGTTGTACTCTTAAATCAGCTATTCTTTATTTTATAAATGTTAAATCTCATGTTACACTTCAGACCTCTGACCCAAAGACAAGTAAATAACTTAGGAGCCAGAGACTTGAAGAGAGAACAAGAAGTCACACTGTGTAAAACACTTGAAAGCCCTTATTAGATGTCAGTGAGGCTGCTGCATTAGGTATCAACTGTTGCTGTCAACTGATCTGTGTGACTGTTGTCCTTCTACCACAAGTTCATATGACAAAGAGGTCCTTAATGGTTTTGATCTAGAGGTGTTGACTTGCTTTGGTGAGTCTTATACCTCCTTTTCAGATGTGCCCCACAGCTGTTCTTAGGTCTGTGTTCTTGCTGTGGTTAGAGGGCTAATGTGTGTATTCAGCTGAGTACATGTAGTGCGTTCCTTACCCATCAACATGGCCTCATGGTGAACACCCTAGGCACAGGTAAAGTGGTACTGTTTGTTGGTGTTTTCAATGGTACCATTCCAGAGATGTCAACATCAGAAACCTTCTTTGAGGCAGAATTTCAAGGAAGTGAAGCTTGTGCATCTTTTTTGAAGTGAAAGCAGGTATCCAGCTTTAGCTCCTTTGCATTGCACTGGATCATGACAAGTAGCTGCACCAAAAAGTATTTGTGGCAAAGCCTGCAGCTGCTTCTCTGCATTTCAATTACTGCATCTTCATTTTAAAAGGAAAAATGTCCTTTGTTAGTCTACCTTTTTTCTTTCCTTTTCTTTCTTTTCCTTTTTTTTTTTTAATCTTTAGAGTCTGCTACAAAAATTATTTGGATTTTTGAAAGCAGAGATATAATCTCTGACATTAGGATGCTGGAACTCTTTCTAACTTGGTTTCCCAAGCTGCCTGACATTAAATACCAACTGCTGAGCCTGCCTCACCTCTTCCATTATAAAATGTTGATGTTGTTTACACACTTCAAAAGCACTGGTTAATTAACAACAAGTGATTTCAAGATGGAAAAACATGGCAATTACTGCAAACAGTAAAGGCACTGCAGGCTAATTTTCATTGATGATAATGTTGATTAACAAATACACAGCTCTAATAAACAGTGTTACTGCTTTTGAATGCAGGAACAGGTGAAGAGTTGCCATGAGAACTGATCCAGCTGAATGTGCTCAGTTCAGCCTTACTGATGTTTCTTTATTATTATGACAGTTTTGCTCATTGATTACCAGGAGTAGATTTACCAAAGTAAGGAACTGTCACTCCCTCTTAACTCTGCCTGACGATGTACATGCTTGTGTCATTTCAAAGGAGCAAGCATCTAGTGACAGTCTCACTTCTTTTTGCAGTCACCTTGCAATGGGCTCTCTTCCAGGGGGATGTCAACACAAAACCAATAGAGGGGTGTAAGGCAGTATACAAACAGAATGCTCTGTGGCATGAGGAATAATTTATGACGTTGCCCCTTTCTTAGTTCTCAATGCTCATCGTTAGCACCCTAAATTTAACTTTCTCTTCTTTAACAGAGGAAGGTTTCCTTTTTTTTTTATTTATGTTGAGACATTTTGCAATTACCTAGGGCAATACTAAGGATCTTCTAGTAGTTTGAGAACTCAAGAACACTTCTATTTTTCATCTGTTCCTACCCATTTGTTTTGCTTTGTTTTTTTATATCAAATCAATTAATGTTATATCGAATTAATTAATGACTTTTCTATTTTCCTGAAACAGCTAAAACTCTCATTTAAGAGGGGTAAATATAGGTACAAATCTCATCTCATTATTTTCAAACTCTGTCTTGTGAGTTAATATGATATTGGTTACTTGTTGCCTTAGCAACACAATTAAAACCCTATTTTTAAAAGGAAAAGACACTTTGCTTTCTCTTTGAGTAATGATCTGAACAGCCCTTCTCTGCCATGTTTTTATTTTCAGTGAAAAATTTACTGTCTTTTAAATAAGACAATTATGTTTTGTGCTTTTCCCTCCGCCACATTATGGTCATTTCACCTAAAGTAACTGCTGGAAAGTGTGCACCTTTCACATAATTTGACTTTCAGATGATCAGCTAAGAGCTGTAATTGTAGTCCTTTACATGGCTCTGAAGGTGTCTGTGTTATAGGGGGCTTGGTCTAGAAGCACAGTTCTGCCTCCTTTCAGCTATATGCCAGATCAGTATCTTGCTATTTGAAGACCTAGGACATGAGAGTTGAACTCCAGAGTCTGATGGGGCTTGTCTGTTCCTGGTGGATGTGCTACAGTACCAACACACAGAGATACAGGGCTTGGCTCCCCAACTCCATAAATAGTTGCAACAGGAGGCAACTGTCTCTTGCCTTTTTACTAATGTAAGGATAAATCAGAAAAATATATCTGAAGTCATTTGTGCACTGTGGAGGGCCTTTCTGTGTTTTAATAAATCGTTTTTTACCTGAACACCAAAGCTCTGTGATCTCGCACATTACACTCTTTGAATTATTTGCAGCTGCAAGTAAATAGCTTAGTATTCTTGCAATGGTCACTGAAAAAGCCAGTCTTTCAGAGAGCAGTTCAGAACCAGTATTTCTCTTAGTGCTTCAAGGACTGGTCTCTCTTTCTCTCTCTCTCACTCCCTCTCTTGCTTTCTCTCCATTGCTTAGCATCATAGAATCGATTGGGTTGGAAAAGACCTCCAAGATCATCCAGTCCAACCCTTGGTCCGGCTCCAGTCCATTTATCAGATCATGGCACTCAGTGCCACATCCAAACTGTGTTTAAAAATCTCCAGGGATGGTGAACCCACCACCTCTCTGGGCAGCCCATTTCAACGCCTGATTACTCTCTCTGTAAAGAATCTTTTTCTGATATCCAACTTAAATTTCCCCTGGCAGAGCTTGAGCCCATGCCCCCTTGTCCTATTGCTGGTTGCCGAGGAGAGGAGACCAATCCCCACCTGGCTAGAACTTCCCTTCAGGAAGTTACAGACAGTGATGAGGTTACCTCTAAGCCTCCTCTTCTCCAGGCTAAACAATCCCAGCTCCCTCAGCCCCTGCCCATAGGACTTATGCTCCAGTCCCTTCACCAGCCTTGTTGCTCTTCTCTTGGATCTGCTCCAGCCCCTCAATATCTTTCCTGAACTGAGGGGCCCAGAACTGGACACAATGCTCAAGGTGTGGCCTCACCAACACAGAATACAGGGGAAGGATCACTTCCCTGGTCCTGCTACCCACACTATTTTTGATACAGGACAGGATCCCATTGGCCTTCTTGGCCACCTGAGCACACTGTTGGCTCATGTTGAACTTCCTGTCAATTAGTACCCCAAGGTCCCTTTCTGCCTGGCTGCTTTCCAGCCACTCTGTGCCCAGCCTGTAGCACTGCATGGAGTTATTGTGGCCAAAGTGCAGGAACCGGCATTTGGCCTTATTGAACTTCATCCCATTGGAATCAGCCCATCTCTCAAGTCTATCCAGATCCCTCTGCAGAGCCCTCCTGCCTTCCAGCAGGTCGACACTCCTTCCCAGCTTGGTGTCATCAGCAAATTTGCTGATGATGGACTCAATCCCCTCATCTAAATCATCAATAAAGATGTTAAACAGGACTGGACCCAACACTGACCCCTGGGAAACACCACTAGTGACCGGCCACCAGCTGGATGCAGCTCCGTTCACCAGCACTCTCTGGGCCCGACCCTCCAGCCAGCTCCTAACCCAGCAGAGGGTACACTTGTCCAAGCCATGGGTTACCAGCTTTTCCAGGAGTATATTATGGGAGACAGTGTCAATGGCCTTGCTGAAGTCTAGATAGACCACATCCACAGCCTTCCCCCTTTGATAAATACAGAGTCTAAGAATACTATCTTGCTAATACAGACATTACAGTTAGATATCTGAAGTGATGCATGGTGGCCATTGCAAATTACCATGTTGAAATGCCATTTACAGGGTGGAAATTGCCCTTGTGTGGAAAAACCAGCACTTGATTTTGCAGAACTAGTCCCTGTGCATATTCAGAAGCAAGTCTGCTAAATAAATGACTTAATGGAGTTTACTGGCTTACTCCTGTTGTCACTGCACAGTCAGGTAGATGGAGTAGGGTGCTTTTGTTGCTGTACTATCAAAAACCAGGTATTCACTTATGAAGTACAAATCAGTTATGATGCACAACAACAGAGAGATGCCAGTGTGAGTATCACATGCTCTATTAAATAACTGCCTGGTTTTGATTATTAAAGCCTTCAATCCTGCTACATGGTGCATATAAGGCAGAGGACCAGATTAATTTTAGATCCCAGTTGAGTTTGGACTGGAAGGCTGAACTGAACTTACCTGATGAACAACCAATAAATACAGACAATCACAATGTCATTTTAACAGGATCTCTGTGAAAAAGAATAGTTTTTTTCTTAAATGGCTACTCAGAGCTCATCACTAGAAACACAACTTCAGTTGTAGTTTTCATTTCACGTACCCAAGTTGAGAGTGCCTGCTTTAAAAGAGAATTTCTACAAATAAATTCATAGCATTAGCACAATGTGGCTTGTCATTAGAAAGAAAGGAAATAAAGTTTGGAAATAATGTGAACAGCTTGACTTTTCCCTGACTATTATTTAAGAATTTGAAATGTGAGGTGTATTAGAGCTAATGGAAACCACCCTACATGAAATAATACACGCTTTGTGTCTCTTTATCAAGGACTTTGTGCCTTTTTATCAAGCACTGTAAAGGCAGAAAATACATGCCACCTGTTGTCTGATCTGTTGGCTGGAAAGCAGCCAGGCAGAAAGGGACCTTGGGGTCCTAATTGACAGAAAGCTCAACATGAGCCAACAGTGTGCCCAGGTGGCCAAGAAGGCCAATGGGATCCTGTCCTGTATCAAAAATAGCGTGGCCAGCAGGACCAGGGAAGTGATCCTTCCCCTGTACTCTGCGTTGGTGAGGCCACACCTTGAGTACTGTGTTCAGTTCTGGGCCCCTCAGTTCAAAAAGGATATTGAGGTGCTGGAGCGAGTCCAGAGAAGAGCAACAAGGCTGGTGAAGGGACTGGAGCACAAGCCCTATGGGCAGGGGCTGAGGGAGCTGGGGTTGTTTAGCCTGGAGAAGAGGAGGCTCAGAGGTGACCTCATCACTGTCTAGAACTACCTGAAGGGAAGTTCTAGCCAGGTGGGTGATGGTCTCTTCTCCCACGCAGTCAGTAATAGGACAAGGGGGCACGGGCTTAAGCTCTGCCAGGGGAAATTTAAGTTGGATATCAGAAAAAAATTCTTTTCAGAGAGAGTGATCAGGCATTGGAATGGGCTGCCCAGAGAGGTGGTGGATTCACCATCCCTAGAGATTTTTAAACGCAGATTGGACATGGCACTGAGTGCCATGATCTGATAAATGGACTAGAGTTGGACCAAGGGTTGGACTCGATGATCTTGGAGGTGTTTTCCAACCCAATTGATTCTATGATTCTATGTTTCTATGATCTCACATCACAATATTTTGATTACAGTTAATAGTCACATGACTCAGTAATCTGGACAATCATGGTACATCAGTCCTGAGCCTACTGTTTTCAGTGGCAGAACTAAGCCTCCCACAGGTTTCAGTAACTACAGATTGTAGCCTTAAATGGTAAACATAGAAGCAAGGATATGTGGTTTTTACTGGGCTGTCTAAATTATTACAGTGGCAAAGTCCCCTGGTCCTTAGGCAAATAAATTTTTATCCACATTAATTGTAACTGTGGTCTGTGAGAATCTGTATTTAGAAATAAAGGATTTATATTTTGAAGAAGGGAGAAAGGGATGCTTTTTGTGTGCAGTATTCCTGCACTCACCTGTAAACTGGGAGTTGCAGCTAAGCCTCTGAGCCTGCAGTTTGCAGCTGGAAGGTGGTACTTGTAGGGTGTGAAACTCTCTGTTAGCAGATCCAAAAAAGTTTATCATCTCAGCATTTATTACTTTACATTTTTGGCTGATGCTAGTAACTCCTCTCTATCTGTTGTGGTTTATACATTTTTTTCCATAATAGCAGGAGTCGACTGCTGCTTTCAGTACTCTGCTGTCTTCCTTTGTCATCCCCTTTGTATCTTTTCAGACCTGCAGCTCCCAGTTATTGCCCCAGAGTGTTCTGGCCAGCCTGGACTATCAAGGCCCAGCACTGCAAGCAACGTGTCCCAGGGTAGCGAAAGCATGGACAAGACAAGTACCTCCCATCTGCAGCACTGGTGGAAGCAGCGCACAAGCACAGAGCTGTAAGCTGATGACACCCCACCCTTGGAAACTGCCAGGGCTTTGTCATGCAGTTACTTGGGAGTCAGGGATGCAGAATGTAGCAAAAGAGGAGACCACAGCAGATCATAGAGGTAGAACTTGGATGTATTGCATGTCATACTTGCATAATGTTTGTTTCAGTACTAGTCAAGTTTGCACATGTTTTGAGTGTAAGCTGTCTTTATGTTGATGGCATTGGAAAAACCTAGACAGATAAATACAGACTCAGAGACACTCCTGAATGTTGAGGTCTCATGATGGCTGAGCTGTTTCCTGCTTCCATTCCCACCTTGCCCCTACCATAGACTACTACTGGTACACATATGTAGTCCTTTGCACAGAGATCCTCCCTTAAATGAAGAATCAAGAAGTACTTCATAATTTGTCTGTTATCAAGTGCTACATTATGGTATTTCACAAATTTTATGCTTGAGGACCTACTACTGTTCTGCAGAGGGGAGAAGTAGTTTGCTTTAAGAGAGACATTATTAGACTTCCTTAACAAATAGCAAAACTGAAGTCTGGAAAGGCCACATGTTGCCAAAAATTGCACTGAAATGGAAGGAGACCCCCTTGTCTTTTAGCAGCAATCAGTCTTAGAGACCCATAATTTGTATAGTCATCTTCCCTTTGCATTTGCTATGAGGTAAATTGTTACTCAGAGGTTTTAACAGACAGATTAATAACCACATTTGTGAATATGCCCAAGTATAGCTCAGATTTCCCTACATAATGAACTTTTAAATAACAGATTTTTTTTGCCTTGGAATTGTTTTTTTTCTCTCCTGTTTCTATGACTGATTATTCTTGTGTGTACTAGAGGAGCTATAGGCTAGTATTTAGAGATCCATGTCACTTTCTACACAAACCTTGCACAATTCTTAGATTTAGTTGATGTATTATGGGTTATTTATAGGTATCCCAGCCTTTCCTAATACTTAGAATTATTGTATGTGGCTTTCATTAGGTAAAGTATGCAGCACCATGTGTTTCTGTCCTTTCATTACATTGAGGAAAGTGCTAACAATAGTACAGTCTTTCCACAGGGTTGGATGGTGGGGTTTTTTCTGTATTCACTACAAATCAGTGCTCAGTCTGGGTACCTTGACTATGCACTTCTGTTATTTAAGATGTTTGAGTTTCTTTAATGTTTAATTTAATCTTTCATTCTGAATGTCCTGGGTTTGCAAAATTTTAATATTCCCAAAATGTGTTTACCCATACTGATGCCTTAGGATTTTATATATTTATATATATTTTTATATAGCTGTGTAGTTTCTCACATTTGAGGTAACAGCTAGCAGTTTCTACCTCTGTGCCACGTTCCTGGATTTCTGTCTTAAGAGTGAGATAGCAACTAGAACATCACATGTAGCAGGACTAGAATAACAATACATACTGTAGTCAAAATAAGACAGAAGACCCAGGGCCCTTGGAGGTGCTCCAACAGGGCAGTTCTGGGGTGGCACCGGTGTGATATGAGGGGTGAGTGGTTCTTGGGTTGTATGTAACCTTTAGTATGGTAATTAAACATTATTACAAATTTGTAAGACCCTTATACATCTCTCTGTATACTGGGGGGTGATGGGGCCAGAGCAGGGCCCACTCCCGGGCAAACCATGAAGAGCCTCAGGACCCGCCTGAAGAAGCACGAGGCCATCACTGGGGGCAGGGTGCACACCTATGTACTCTGTACACTGGAAAGCTTTTCAGTAAAGAACTGCTCTATACTTCTCACAGACTAATGTTGTCTTAAAATATATTTCCTCAATTTTAGGCAATTTATGTATTCTCAAACTTCACCCTCTCCTAGTACAGTTGCTTTATATGTTTGGAAATTAAGATTTAAAAATTCTGAAGGCAATGAAATGACTTGATGTAAGCTTTGTTTCAACCTGCTTGATTTAATCTACTGTGTTGCTTAACTCAGGGGAAAAAAAAAAGAGTAATTTCATATTTCCACTAATCTCACCGTTTCACTATTTTCCTAGAACTCATCTGCAAAAGCACTGCATTAATGCTACATGTTTTTATTACTTTCCAGGAATCAAGTATCAGCTTCATCAGAGCACAAGGACATCCTTAAAGCTCAAGACCTTTCTGTCATTATCAAAGCATATGTGCTTGTGACATCCTTAACACCTCTGCGGGCATTCATTCATTCAACCACCACTGTCTGGCATCCCCCCAAGAAGCATTTTACCATAAAGGTAAAACATTTCATTTCCTAATTTTCCTGTCTTTCACGCAAAGTACATAGAAAAACAGACAATATCTTTCTTCTCTTTTACCCCTTCTTTAGCTGTAGTCCACAGCCTACAGTGAATATTCTCCTAACATGCAGTTTTAATTTCTCAGAACAAGTGGGGTTTGCTTCTTGAAGCAGGGAAGCATTGCCCTGTGCACTGGGGGCTGGGACTTGCGTGCATCAGAGACCATTTTTATTGGTGACATTTGACAGCAGTTGCAAGGTTGGAGTTTTCTCTAAAGCACAGCACTGTGGGTGCTGCCATGCAGTAACAGCTTTTGCTGGGATATTGACAGTGTTGTAAAAGAGAAGGTAAATATTTAAAACAGTTTGTTTAGATTCCTTTTTTAGGTGCAGTAAAACAGACTAGATGAAGGTCAGGGCACTTCTAAATAAGGGGAAGGAGGTATGCCATGGACAGGGTGGGCCGTCCATGGTCTTGATTTTATGAAGAAGGATGTGCCTTAATTGGATTAACTCTCACGAAGTGTCTGGAGAGACCTCTTTCTCTACACATTTCATTTTCTCAGCAGTCCCATGATTTTGGAAATATGTCTTCCCATTCCCTTACTTCTTCCAGCACAGAATTGTGCTTGCAACACATCAGCTCTTTGTGAAGAAGCTACAGTTGTGCAGCTGTTTTTCTTTTGGTGAATTAAGACCACAAAGTAGCAGTGATTTCTTGAGGTCCCATAGATCAGCTCCTGCAGCAGCCATCAGAGGATGGGTGTGCTTTGCCTATTGAGCATTCTTGGAGTAGGAGCAGGTCTTGGCTGTGGATCAGTCTGAGTGTTGTGTTGTCACTGTCAGGAGTTTTCATGATGTCAACCGTTTGGTATGTTCTACAGTTTCAGCTCTCTCAAAGTGCAGTGCCCAATTCTAAAGCTCTTTATCTAATTCTAGTTATTGCAGAAACAGACACCTCTAGAGAACAAATCATCCTACCCAATTTAGGTACTAGTTTTGGAGTGAGATAAGTTTCCTGGTAAATGTGTCTGCTTCCTTCTGTGGGCTATGACATTCTTAGAGAACATGCCGAATTCTGGATTGCCAAAATTAGGTGAGTTGAACCTACTTCTCTCCCCACTAAGAAACTATGGAAGGCCAAATTACTTTACCATCTATTTTCCTCTGTTTTCATTTTTGAAGACTAATGCTCACTCACTTGCAAACCTTAGGATTCAGTTTTGGTTTATGTTTATTAAAACAGCACCATATCCAGCAGCATCACTATCGCAGCTGAAGTAGTCATTAGTAATTGTGATATAGCTCTGTAAAACAATTCCCACTGAGGGAATTCTGCTGAACAGGATGTCAGCCACCATTTAAAGAGCACTTTGGCAGCTGAAGAAGCAATAAAAATTATAGCAGGGCACCTACAGTAGTTCCAGTCTGTTTCCTGCTGCTGTGGTGTTATGCCTTCCATAGCTTTGTCAAAATGGTGAGAAATAAACAAAAATAGGCACCACAGAAAGCACATTTGTAGTGAGGCAGAGATTGAAATGCAAATTAACAAAACAATGGAAAATGGGGTCTGTAAGACTGTCTCTCAGCATAGCATGCCCTACAAAGAACGTGGAAGGACTCAGGGAGTTTCCAAGAGAAGTGAGATGCTGGCAATTCATAGAGTGGTGAGAAAGCACTACTGAGGAAATCATAAAGAGGTCTGTGCTTGATGCAGATGAAACAGACAGATCACTAATCTGAAAACAATACTTGGGAGAAGGTATGAATTCAACCATTGCTATCCTTTGGACTGAGGTTATGTCAAGTTTGTCATAAACTTCACGGAGCTGTCATTTGCCAGTGGGACATACAATGCCAGCAGAGTGATCTCCTCTCCCAGAGTAGCTAGTGGGGCTATGCATATTTGTACCAGCCAAGGAACCTGGTCCAGAAAGCTCCTAAACTTTAAGCTTCTGCCAGCTCTATTATGTAGGATGAAATTATTCGTCATGCTTTGAAGCTCCAACCTGTTAATAGTCAATAAAGACAGAAAGGATCTCTAAGACCTGCTCTTCCACTGATTGACAGAATACCCTTTGCTGTTTTTGAAGACTCAACATGCCTATAGAGGAGACTTTGGCCTGGAGAAATTTGCTAGTGTTTGATGTGTTTTTCCCCAAGAACAGCTGACTGAGTTCTGGTTTTCATTTTTTTAATGAGGAGATGACAATAATTTTGATGTGCTGCTTCCAATAATGTTACACAATAATTTAGAGATCTCCTCAGTGTGTATAGATCTCTGTTCAGGAATTTTTGCCTCATACCAGTATAATGAAAATATTATCAATGAGAAATTCATCCATGTTTGTGTCTGGCTTGGTTAAAGTATTGCTGTCACAAACTCAGTATGTTAAGTATGTTTAAAGTTTCACTCCTGTGTACAACAACAACACTGTAAGGAAGTCACCAGAATATCGTATATGTGGAGAGATTATTAAGAAAACTTAATCAAATGATTAAGGAAATTGTATAAAGAAAAAGGAGTTTATTGAATTAAATAACACTATGTTCCCTGCTGCTTTTCTTTTTTTGTTAGTAAACTATTGTAAATGATTTTGCAATGCAAATTTACTTATCCTAGTCATAGTGGCACAGCTTCAGAATGATTACTTGATAAACCTTGGTCAAATGGAAGTTCAGGAAGAGTTTAAATATGTTTTGCTCACCAGCTGCCAGATTTTATCTGGATTATACATATTTTAGTATCTCAGTTCAGAAAGCAAAGGTAAATCCTGAACTGGCATGAGGATTTTGTGTGTAATCAAGGGGTAACAAAAGTGCAACTCTGTATTTGGGCCCAGCATGGGAAGATGCAAGAGATGCAGAGGAGAGGATGGCTTTCTGCCACACAGATGTTTTGATATGAGACTTGCGTAATAGTCCTATTTCCTTGAGGAAATTTGGAAAGCCCTTATTTAGACCATCTGTGTGTTGAAAAATTAATAATAAAATAGAAGCTTTCTGTTTTGCATGTGGGATCAATTAAGAGAATGGTCTCTGTCAGTGTATGCAATAATTCCTTTTGCGTTAATTGATATTATGCATGTGTATTGAACAGAATGCTGACCCCTGAATAATTTTCTGTTTAATAAAGCTGGTGTGCAAACCAGTAATTTATGATTAATTATCTCAAGGCTTAACACACTGTGAAGTGCTTCCTTTGCCATGTCATTAACCTTTTCCAGCCTGATCACAGTTCTTAATGAAGGGATTGGATTCACTTTTGTAGACTGTAGTACCACATCCTGCATCATGAGGGAAGGCTCTTCTGTGCTGTTGGCAACCTCCCATCGTCTCTGCTCTTACTCACTATCCCTTTGCTCATCCAAAAAGACAGGTGCCTCCTAAACTGGAATTCCTGGACCGGTGTTCTTGCATAACCCTAGATGTACTCAGATGAAACAGCTCTGAAATGATTTTCCACTTGTGAAGTGAAGTAAACATACTTTATGAAAGCAGTTTGCTGTTAAGGTTGCTGTAAGTCACTATAACTGTTGCTGAAACTCTGGGTATTAAGCATTTGGAAACGTGAATAAAGAAAAATACTCTTTTTTTCTACTTAACATACATGCAAATAAACAAGGAACCCTCACTTACACAGGAAATCCATCTTTTAGTATGACTTGGAGGTCTGGTTTAGAGCCGAGCACCGTTACAATTAGGCTGCAATATTGCCCTCAAGTGGCCGGTTTTGATACTACCTCAAGTATTAGCCACATATTTTAGGTGACATAAAATGCAAAACATACATGCAGATAAGGAGCAAAATGTTTACAAACAGCAGAAAGGCTCGGGATTTTTAAATTTAATGTTCTTGCCACGTTACTCTCAGGAGCAAACACAAAAGGAAAATTACCATCAATTCTTAAACAATTAGATTGCAGTGTTATTTGGGACTAAAATTAAGTTTATTCATTAAGTTCTGTAAGAATGCTGTAATTCTCCGCTTTTGGGAAGACTGAGCATAATATAAATGCCATCTCTGTTTTTTTTCCTTATGGTATCTAGAGCCCTCTAATTTCTCTTTTCACTGATCTAAGAAGGAAAGTCTGGACTGGAGAAGATCAAAGACATGCTTAGTCTGACATGCCATTTCTGGCAAAGACCAAGCAAAAGAGCATCATGAAACTGTGTTACAGGACAAGCATAAATTGGTGCTGGTCCCTAGGCAGATTACAGCTATTTCTAGTAACCTGCAAGGTTAGAAACACAAGACTGGAAGTGGAATTTATATCTGGGTGTTTAATAAGTTCCAGTGGACTTTTATGCCATGCAGTTCTCTACTAGATGAATGCTTTTGATCTTCCCAATGTCTTCCAGGAATGAGACTGTACAGATTGTTATGTGTTGCTTGAGAAAGAGTATTTGTTTGCTTAAAAACTTCTGCATGGTTACTTGATTTCATATCCCTAAATCTCAAAAGAAAGAATAAGTAATCCTTCCTTCTTTATCTTCTTCATCTCTGTGTTAACCTTTCATGCAGTGCACAAATACAGTTAAAATTCTTTCTGGAGTTCTTTTCTGCTCTTCTCATTATGAACATCCCAGTTTAGTTAAGAGAGAGCTCTAGACTTTACACTGTTACCCTTGGCTCTCTGGTTTTTTTCCTGGTTCATAGATCGTCTTGCTCTGGCTGTTCAATCCAGGCAGGTCTGTAAGCATGCCCCACTGTGGCTCCTAATTTTCCTAGACCTGCCTCCCATTATCCTAATTCTTCTTCTCATCTTTCCTTTTTTTTCAATTTCCAGCTTCCCTAAGTCAAGCTGATCCACTTTTGTTTCTCACAGTGAGTTGGGAAATGCTGTTAATAAATCACTTTTACTTTCCCACTAAGAAGTTAGTGCTGAGTTGGGAAATCTTTCTCAGATGGCCTTTTCTCCTCCATGTAAATAAGTTGTGAAAGTGTTAAGGAACAAGAGGTTGGGTATTTTTTGTTAACAGGGTTTTTTTAATGAACAATTAAATACCACCTCTTTAAAAATCATATGTAAAGAAAAATATATATATCTGGGAAATTTGCTGTGTAAGACAGCTGAATACTACCATGATTTCCTCCTTCATCAAATCCTATGTAAAGCTACAGAGAAATGGTGCATCAACAAATAAGGAGTGGAATAAACAGACCTACTTTAGGCTAATGCTATAAACATGACAAATTACTGCAGTGTTTTCTCTGTGATTTGTTCTAGAACCATTGGTACATGGTTCATTCTTCTCCCATTACATGCCCTATGACTCTTCCTGTATACTGTGATCAGCGGAGAGGTCACCTGTGCTAGCAGACTATATAGAAAATAGCTTCATTGCTAAATATCTTTTCTCCTGGCTGCCTATGTGGAATCAGTTTGCATTCTTGCAGACATGTTAGATATCTAGATGGTTACATATATATAGTCAAAGAGATTCTTTTTTGTGTGTAAAATAGTATTTTTGTACCTATGAACAACTACTTATACCCAAAAGTATTCAGACCTGGTGAAGAATTTCACCAAAGATAGATCCAGTAAGAAGAATGAATGGACAAAAGTGAACTGAGAGTATAGGGCCTATGCTGAAAGTTCTCAGAAACTGATTTAATTTATTCAAGTTATTTTCAAGAAGAGGCAATTACTGTCTTTGAGACCCTGCAGATCCAGCTGATCAGGAGTGCACCAGCTCCTGTACATAGTAGAACAATCTGGACAAGATGCCCTTTGTTACTTTAAAAAGGGTAATTTCTTGAAACCAAAGGTCATGTTTTGGTTCATCTGACATAAATCTTACTTTCAACTTTTATCCTGATAACTTTGTCTGCCGTATGGTTTTGAAGGCTACAACGAGGTACCAGCAAAGTGCATTCAAAATCTCTTCATACAAATACTGTAAAGTATGATGCACTAAATCCCCAAATGTAAACCTCAAAATTGTATTGAACTACTCAGTAGCCACAGTGGTCTATCTTCTTCTATCTTCTTGCCTCTTGAGTAGGTTCAGAAGTGTCTAATTGATGATATACAATTAACTGGCAACCAGCAATAATAACATACCTTCTATCAATTTCAGTGACAGAAGAAGTAAACTGTGATACCAGACACTTCAAAAATTTTAATAAACATTACACATTTCTAAACATTCTTCTGAAGTTCTACTCACATCCAGCCCCTATCTCACAGGCAACACGGGTTGCAAACACAGTCCTGCTCTTCTGGCGTGCACCTTCTCTTCATTTGTGCACCTCTGCTTGGAGACTTGGGAGCCCCAGCTCTGCATGTCTCCATTTCACACAGGACACAGGATCTATGCCCATCCTTACAACCCAGTATTCCCTGCAGTCTAGGCAGAAGTTGTGATGGCAGTGGGCTGACTTCTGGCAGTGCCTCACCAGCTTTTGACTGCTGCTGACTCCTTTGTTTTAAAGTCACTTTGTAATTTCCTGGTTACTGTATAACCTTGCTGATGGTCACCTTCCTCTTTATCAGGGTAAGTTTGGTAAAACATCATTCCAGACAGTTCTTCATCTTCCAGGCACACAGGGAGTGTTGTCCATGGGCAGGCTGGATGAGCACTCCCATGGTATATCTCCTATCTGTCTTCAATGTCTCATTTAGATTCCCTGGGTGAACTGAGCAATTTTAGTTTGCAATTAATGTCACTATTTTGAGGCATCTACCTTAGGATGGCATAAATTATGCTTTTCAACCATCTGTGTTCTGCAGTGAGGTATAAAAGGAACCTAGATGTTAAGCTCATACACAGATGAGCTAAAGACTTACAGGGTGGGATTCTTCTACAGTATCGATACCTGAATGAGTTGTCTTCATGTGAGCTGTGTCTCTGAACACCTTTGACAATCAACAGAAAGCTAATCAATGCAATCAGTGAAGGCAGGTGTTCTAAATTTGGCTTTATTGCCAGTCCTAAGGTTAGTTAAGGAAAATCTTTCTTTGTTTCATCAGGAGACAAGATTGTGCTAGGACTGAGCTAGAAGGCAGTCTCAGAAGGATCACTATAGTTTGGTTTTATACTCTTTCTCAGGGCAATCCTGAGCTCACCATTCTAGTAGCTGCCCCAGGCTACCCCAGGAGCTCTCCTGAGGAGTTCATTTGCAGAAAAATTGTCAGAGGTAAATCCTTTTGAGGGAGTTACTACAGTCATCAAGACATCCATCCCTGTGAGCACTGCACTCTTCCGCTCATCTTCAGGCTCCATGAGTCTGTGAAATCTGCAAATCAGAATTCTTTTGTCAATTAAACTGCACTTTTTTTTAGTGTGTCAGACCTTTAACTAATGACTCAGTGTGTTTTGAGGAGCTAGAGGGATCTGTGTCACTGACATTATAAACCTTATTTAATGACTGCAGATTTTAAAAACTGGATGTCAAAATGGGTAAAGAAAAAGCATCATAAAAGTAATATTGAGTTAGCCATTGTTTTTTCCCAGTGTCTTTTCCTAAAGCAAAAGTAGTTATCAGGGAGTGAAAGGTCAATGAGTTTCAATTAATCTAAAGAATATTTCTAGTTCATTCTGCCTTTACAGAAAATGTGTGCTTGGTCCATGTAATTTGCCTGCATTTACACACTTCTGTAAGACATTACATAAATATTTTGAATATACTTCCAACTCTGTTTGTCCAACATGTGAATGAACATCTTCAAGCTCATGAGAAGTCTTGCAATCATGCATATAATGGTGTCATATACATGCATGTCTGCATTAAGTTTTACAGCCTAATAAAATATAATCTTTATTCATCTGCTTAAAAATTTGCCAGCCAGAGGTCAGCTTTCTCTCCGAGTGCATTCCTGTGATTGCCAGCAGTTTTTCCTACTCTGTCTTTAAACTATGCAGTGCTCCTCTTAGTCACACTCCAGCAATAGTGAGGTTGAATTTTGCTGGACAGGTAGTCTGTTTACTGTGAAGGTAAGAGGACCAGCATCAGTGGTGATCACCTGAAGAAACCTTCAACTCAATTACTTTAGTATTTTTCAGCTGAACACAGATATTTATATACTTTTGTTCACTCAGAAGAACCAGAGATTACTGCAGATTTTCACACTTTACCACCTCTAATCCATACACTTTAAAATTTTCCTATCAGTTGCTGAACATTCTTTGTAATCCATCAGAGTCAAACCTAACATGAACTTCTTTAAATAGGATTTTTTTTATGCGTTGGAATTTAATGAAGTGTTTGTTTCTTGTCTCCATTGGTCCTGAACCAACCTGACTAAATATTTATTTTCAGCCATTTGCTTAGAAAAACATTGGCCTAAAATCTGATATCCTTCATTGAGAACCTGTTGAGCAATGTTTCTTTTCTAGGCTGGCTAAGGAGAGCTGTAACTAAAATCCTGAAGAAGCCAGTTTTATTCTAATGCCTGTTCTGTTTCCAGCAATTGACTATTACAGCCAACAACTTGCTCTGAGTGCCAATAGGGCAAGTAGGCCTGCTTTTCATCAATAGTTACTAGAAATGTTTACATTATGTGTCCTTTGTGTTGTAGTACTTGGGAATTGATTGATGGTGAGGACAGAAATGAGCTAATGGTGCTCATACTCTTCCTTCTGGTAATCCCCATCTCTCTTCATAAAATTCTGCAACCCTTTATTCTCCCTGTGCAGCAAAATAGCACAGCTTCTCACTTAGTCCTTCAATTGCCACTGGAGATTTAGGAAATTAGAGAAAATGATCTAGCCAGTCTAGCAGGAATGTGAGCGGTGCATCGGATCTAGCAAAGATGCTGAAAATAATTGTCAAAGCTGGCTGAAGAGCCACCTTGGTGAGATAAGCCTTCACTTTTAATGTTGTTTTCATTTCACTTAAACAGTTTAAGTAACTGGTTTTGTCCTGAACAGTGAACCGAAGTAGGACAATTTCACTCAGAAATTAATCTGAATCAGAACTGACGTGAAAAATGTGGAGCGTCTTGTTCTTAATCTTTCTGCCATTCTGTGAGAGAAACAGAGTCTTGGTGGTCTTAGACTTTGTGAAACAAGGACTACTTTTCAGCCTGTGTCTTGTGAGGAGCTGCATAATCTCTAAATAGTACTTCCAGGGCTGTTTTGTGCCAGAGACCCATGGAACTTTGTACAGCATAAAAATATACTTTGATGTAATTCAAGATTTTAACATCATGCAAATATCCAAAGGACAGTGTTGAGATTATATGAGGAACCTTTACTTCACAATTTCCTGGCAGTCAAAGGTTTAATTATATAATTTTAGTCGTATATATTGTTGTCATTTTTTCCTACTGGCATTTCAAATAGATTTATTAGAAAGAGAAGAAAAAGTCCCAGGCACTACAAACTTTCAGTCCAGATCTGTGCATGGGGAACATTTCTTTTAGTCAGTAGAACTTGGAAAAACAACCACTTGGTGAAATATAACCAGAAGTGATTAGAACAGGAAGGCAGACAGATCAAATTCGTACCTACCAGTTATTTACCAGCACAACTGGATGGAGTTACTGGAGCTGAAGTGAGCAAGGAGGATCAATGCTAGTTGCATACTCAAGTATCTCCCATGGCTGGCTATAGGCAATGATACAGTATTTTTTAAAAAGGAAAATGAAAAACGCTTATTACATTTAACTGCATATGCTTCCTGAAGAAACTGAAAGCCATTCATCCATGCCAGTGTGAGCCAGCATGCTAGACAGTTTTCTTACTCACACTGGGAGACCCCTACACTGTCTAGGAAATTCTGGGGACTAGAGTGCACAGAAGTATGCTGTAGGATCTGGTGTGAGCACGGTTAATGCATCATAACACATGAGCAGGAACTAGCGGTGTACCCCAGGGCTCCTTACTGGATCTATTCCTGTTCAACATCTTTGTTAAATGTCTGGATGATGGAGCAGAGCGTACCCTCACCATGTTTGCTGAAACAAAACTGAGAGGAGTGGCTGATACACTGGAGGGACCTCCACAGGCTGGAGAAATAGGCTGACAGGGATCTCATGCAGTTCAACAAGGGTTAGTGCAAAGTTCTGCACCTGGGAAGGAAGAGCATCAGGCACCAATACCTGGTGGAGGCCAGCAGCTGGAAAGCAGCATTACAGAAAAGGGTCTAGGGCACCTAGTTGACCATCAGTCCCCTGGCACACCGGGAGTACTATGTCCACTTCTGGACTCTCCAGTACAAAAGGGATGTGGGGGCGACTAGGATGATTAAGGGACTGTGGCATTCCTTATATAAGGAAATGCTCCTAGAGACAGCATATAGAGAGATCTGGGACTGTTTAGCCTGGAGGCGCTTTCCAGGGGTCAGGGGGATCTCATCAAAGTGTATGAATACCTGAAGGGAGGCTGTAGAGAAGACAAAGGTAGGCCTCTTTCAGTGGTGCCCAGTAACAGAACATCAGGAAACACTTTTACTTTGAGGGTGACCAAGCACTGGCACAGGTTGCCCAGAGAAGTTGTGAAGTATTTATCCTTGGAGGTATTCAAAAGCTGCCTAGACACATTTCTGGGCAACCAGGTGTAGGTGACCCTGCTTGAGCAGGGCGTTTGGACCAGATGACCTCCAAAGGTCACTGGCAACTCAACCATTCTGTGGTTCTGTAATTCTGTGATCATGCTTTGAAGTCAAAATATCACATTAAACTTTGTTGTGGGCTTCTGTGAAAGACCAGATCTTGATTAACCCATCTGCTGTGGATATTTGTTCATTACTGTAGTAGTCAAGGGCATTTAGAGAGAAGCCAAGCACATCAGTTCTCAGTAGGGTTGTCTACAGAAGCCTGCGTGCTTCCGTCATGTTACCTCAATGGGGCATGTATAAATAGCTGACAATAGAAAATATATACTGGCATTTCTAGGTAAATTTAGTAGAGAAATTCCTATAAATAATCAGAAATTTTTGCTTTCTGAATGTCAATACAAAATATGTTCTATATGTACTTTACATCATTTATCTCTGAAGACATATTTCGTAGTATAGTACTACTATATTACCTAATTGTTTTACATAGTTCAGACATTAATTGGGTTCTATGCCATGTAATAACTTCAATGGAAATATGGTTTATAGGCAATCCCTTCCCTAACAGAGATGACTTTCATGCAAAAAAACCCTACCTATGCTCCATTCTTCGCTGGGTCTCTGTGTTGCTCCAGTTGTTTCCCTAAACCTCTATCTGAAGTGCTGAGATGGGTGAATTTGCATGAGTGATGAAAGCAGCTGAGGACAGTGCTCTGCAGGCCAGTAAATATGCCATTCTGAGGATTCATGAGTCTGAAAACCACAGGATATATAGAGTTCAATCAAAACACAGGGTGGGGTGGCTGGTCATTTTTTTCAACATCTTTCTTCTATATTCTCTTTAAAATTTGTTGACAAGGGGGTAGTCAAGGTCAAGTGAAATGGCCCTTGGCACAATGTGTTAAAAAGAGAGAAGGCTGTTACTGTGAGTGTGCTGAAGAAATAAGCATTTGTGGTTTTCTTTGCCTAGAACCAGTGGCAGCAAAAGCTTTTATCAAAGTAAGCTTAGACTGTGAGCAATGTTTTTGAAAACCATTAATAGAGATTTTATTTCTGATGTACTTGTTTGTAAATAAAAAATGTGGAGCTTTTCATACCAGTTCACTGTGCAAATGAATAAGAAGTGAAACTGATATTCCAAGGCAATTTTTATATCTGCCATCTTTTTAATTTATGATTTTAAGCACTGATTTACTGTAAATAGTCAAAGATATATGAATTCTCTTTCACAGCTGCAAAGGTTTTTTGAGATATTCTTCAAAAACAGTTCTCCCCAACAAGCCTTCAACAACATGAAGGAGGCTATAAGCAAACTTCTACTTATAACTGAGGTCTTCAGTGAATCATCTGCCTCAGGACCAAGTTCTTTCAATCAGTAAGTGGCTTGCAGTAGTCATTGTAATGCTAGTGTAATGCAAGATAACTCCTTAGAACAGAATAAAAATTGTAGATTTCTATTTCACACTTCTTTCTAAAGTAAGACATGCTGCATTTAAGGAGTAAAACTCTTCAGTATCCTCAGTGTTTCTAGTTTGTGAAAAGGCTATGATGAATACCTAGGACCAAATGCTGTGTCTTGATGAAGTGTTTCAGGCAGCACAAATGAATAAAAATCACTCACAATTGGGCTAGTCCTAACATATATAATGTTGTATTTCCTTTCATTGAGCCTTCTGTCATATGTTAAATATTTAATGCTAGAGTAGCCCATACGCTTCAGAGCTGGCTCTGACAGGCAACCTCAACAAGAGACACTGTAGAATACCTTATGAAATATACCTACACACCAACAATCACATTTCTGTGTGTAATCACTTCCATTAGAGTGTTACAGTTCTTACACATAAATCAACTGCTATTATGTAATAGTTTTGCTAATTAATATTTGTTCTATATATGTTATGTCCCATCCCTAACATTTTTATGATAAATGCTAAATATGTTACGATTAATTACATTTATGTGTTTTGTAAAGCTATTTTGAGAGTCCAGGTGTTTTAGTGGCAGTAATGTAAAGCTCATTATTTGACTTACACAACTGGGAATAAAGCTTACATTGTGAGTGGAGAGGGTGGAGTGAAACAGGGATGAAGATATTTTGACAGTGGTCCAAGCTCTATTTTAACCAATGATATGGACTCTCTTGTTTGTGTAACACAAGACTTGCTTAGAGCTCCTGTCCCATGCCTTCAAACATCACCAGAACTGCAGGAGAGCTCTTTGGCTTCAATAAGCCTGGAGAGTTTCATCATCTATTGCCCTCCAAATGTCTGAAAGCTTTTGGAGGACCTCATTCTCTTCAAAAGATATTTCATCCTTCAGCGTAATTCACCTCCCTCACTGGTTTAAATGTCAACCCTATAATAATACACTTTTATTTAGCATTTTTTTTATCACCTCACAATCTGACTCCATTTATGTTTAATGCTGCTGGCTCTTAGAAATTTTACTTTGTCTGCATCACATGCTGCCTCTTGACCTCTGTGTGCATGTTCTTGTTTGTGTCTCTGGACCTGTGTGTGTATGGCATTTTACCATATATAGGAACATGGTTCAGTGGTGGACTTGTTAGTGTTAGATTTATGATTGGACTCAATGATCTTAAAGACCTTTTCCAACCTAAATGACTCTGTGATTATATATTTCACAACAGTACCTAACCTCACTGAGTCTGTTTCCTCTTTTATTTCAGGTGCAGCCAGTGTTTTCAAATGCTAACCTTTGACATTGGATTCGGCATGTCCATATACCCAGTAGTTCTTGAGGTGAGAAAATCACATAAATTATTGCTTGACTGAAAAAAATACACCAAGAAGAACACAGCAGTAAACCCTCTTTGATAGGTACCCTCAAATCTCTGATAAATATACAAATACTTTAATATTAATTTTTCCTAAATGTGGAGAGCTGCTGTGGCATAAACCAGTTCTTAAAAGTTGGAGTTCTGTGATGAAGTCACCACACAATCAAAGTGTGCAAAGCTTTCAGTTTTGCATTAAAGGACTATCTATCACCCCAATCAACTATCAGTGAAACAAAACCCATAGAAAGCCTTGTGTGAAAGTAGAGGTAGGTTTTAAATGTGACAGAACAAAGATGAAGGAAGTTAAAACACCACAATTGGCTTTTAATGCAAATTAAA
The DNA here is from genome assembly GCF_047495875.1 of Pithys albifrons albifrons. Classification (NCBI taxonomy): domain Eukaryota; kingdom Metazoa; phylum Chordata; class Aves; order Passeriformes; family Thamnophilidae; genus Pithys; species Pithys albifrons. The sequence continues at coordinate 78,664,916 of NC_092460.1, forward strand.
GTTCTCCATATATTGTATAGTATTTCTTCAGTTCATGATCTCCTTTGACCTCCACTCTGCTGTCTTCTTTCTGAATGATCGTCAAGGCCCTCAAAACCAGGGAAATGTGACCTGTGCCAGTTTTTGTATCACTTCTGCCTCAGAACAACCTGTCCGAAAACAAATATTGTACTGCTTTCCAGCTGCTTCTCATTATCCCTGTATGCACACATCAATATGTATATACCTAGGTTTATAAAATGCTTGTCCATATTAGTGATACAGAAATATTTAAGAGAAGTTTGTAAATATAACCTCACTTAAAATCTGTGCAAGTTTCTAGCAACAACAGTGCAGCCATCCTCTCCATCCTTAAAAAAAAATCCTTTAAACACATAGGAAAAATGAACACATGAAGGGAATTTTGCACCGTTTAAAAAATCCAGGAAGACAATATCCTTAAAGTCTGAAAAGACTTGTTTAGCTAGTATAAGAAATGTGATATGTCATAACAATTCTATAATTCTATACCAGGCTGTAAAAAGTTCTCCCAGAAGTGCTTAAAAAACTAAATATAAAACATAATGTTTACCTGCTAGAAGTTTCAACCATTATCCACAATCCATAAATATACAGTAAATCAGTAGGATTTTTTTCTTATGAAAATACAAATTGCCCTAAAAAGTAGCAGTTGATAATTAATTTGACATTTGACTTTGAATGGCATCCCTTGGAAACTGTAGCATGCACACACCATATGCATCTTGATGTTATATCTTTGTGTTTATGCTAAAATAATTATTTAGTCATATTTTATAAACATTAATGGGCTCATTGTATTTTTGTGGTTAAACTTATCATTTCACCTTTAGTAACGCCAAGTACCTGAGTTTTGCAAGAGTTATGTTAACATATTTCTTTAATCAGCTTTTTGATCAAGCAATCGAGAAAAGCTCACATGGAGCCGCAATACTACTGTCCACAGGAGGGCAGCAAACATTGTTGTATGAAGTTGCGACAGAAAATGCGGCACACATTTGTTGTTTTGTAATCCTGTCCGTTTGTGTTATTATAACATTTTTTAATAAATAGTTCCAATGTAATATATCTGGTTATGAAATACTGGAATTTTTATTCAAACTGTAAATTCTTATTGTTTTCCAACAGGTGCACGAAAACTTTGATTTTCAAGATGATGATGATGAATCAACTGTTCAGGACCAAACTTTTAAAAAACTTATTTTTGAGGATACTTTTAAAATTCTCTTATCTAATGCATCCTCAACATCCAGTTTCATTGAAGCTTTGCAAAAAATATATGGATCAATTGTGAGCAAGGTAGTGCACTCCGGCTTTTTCTTATTGAATATACAAAAATATTTAACTTTAAATTGTATGCCTCTATAAAATTGTTGATGCCTTACAGAACTTACAGAATGAGGGGTTTATCTAATAAGAAACTATCTATTACTGTATTCTTGTGAATAAAACTATTCACAGTTTTCAGTAGTTATACTGAATAATAACTATTATATATTATACTAAAAAAACTATTTCATATTATACTGAAAAAAACTATTCAGTAGTTATACTGAATTATGAAATTTTCTTTTCTTCAAATTGGACTCTCAAATTATGTAATTCCCAAAAACACTGTGCTTTAAACATCTATTTAAAACTTTAACAAAGGAATTTTTTTAATCTTTTGTTAATATATACAGATTTTTGTGGTTTTATAATTTTACCCAGAATTATTTAACTCAGGCAAGTAGGTTCATGAGCATCAGAATTCAATTTTCTTTTTTCTTCTGAATGCAAGATCCATTTTTTTTTTCATTTATAAGATCCGTATAAAGTTTCCATGACCAGTGAAAACTACTTCTGACAAGGTGGTGTCTCTTTTAGCAGTATTTCTCGCAGTCTGCGCACTTCTGCCTTTCTGAGGATCACTCTGCTTGCAAGACTTACTTGGACTAATTTATCCATGCAACTTCTGTCTCTTGGACATGTGTGGCTAAAACAGGGTCATGGATTCTAAATTTATGACAGGATAAAGTAGGAAGCTGCAGACATATGCATATGAATGATACAATTACCCAGCCTTTGTTCCATAGGAGACCATAACTTGTGCTTTTCTACACAAAACTAATGCACAATATACTTTATTCTAGACTGAAAAATTGTAAGAGTTGCCAAGGAGCTGGCTGGCTGAGGTTAGGGCTAGTTGAGAGCTTCTGTGTCTTACTCCTTTCACCACAAAAGGGATTGAGATCTAATGAAAGCACATTGTTTTCCATGTGATTTCACCAGAACATGCTGCCTTTTCCTTCACAGGATGGAATGTTCCACAGAGAAGATGAACAATGTTTCTCTTTAGAAGAGATAAATTCAATGATTACTTTCATAAAGGAGCTGAAGAGTCTTGGACAATTTGAGCTGGTAAAATAAATAGGTTTTGTTGCATTGGATATGTATTTTATATAAATTTCTTAACATTTCTCCTTCATTACCATTCTTCACTGCCTCTGGCACATGTAGTAGGCTTGATGGGCAGGGAAGCAAGGAGATAGAGGTTACACTAATTTCATCTTGGAGAATCATTTGAATTTAATTTAAAAGACATCAAGACATCATACAAGGAATTTGATCTCAGGATTCATTGAAAAGGACAGCTAAAGCAGTAATACAGAGCAGAAAATAGAAGGACAGGAGAAAGGGAAGGGAGGGGAGGGCAGGCGAGGGGAAGGGAAGGAAGGGGAGAGGAGAATTATGTAAATTACTTATGAGTGGGTAAAAAAAATGGAGTGATAATGAAGCAAAGCAGGTGTGATTGGAAGAAATGGAGACAGTACAACACTGAGATAGTGACTCAAGAGTAGGTATTGATGAAAAAGTGGCAACACTCCATGTTCATTTTTGGAGAAGAATACAGGTGGAGGGATAACAGTCAGTGTCTATGAGTAGGCATGGCAGTTAGTGAGGGAAATCAAAGATCTGCAACTGAATCTGTTGTTCAGAAACTCTCCATGATATCAGGACTTCTACAAGACCTCCTGGATGAATCTCAGGGATGGAGGTTGATGAGGTTTTCTAAAGAGGGATTGACTTTAATAGATCTGGAAGTCAATACACAGGCAAAGGACTTCGACTTCCTTGTCAATACTAGGAATCCTGATTTGCAAGGCTGGGCAAGACAGTAAATTTCTACATATACGGGAAAGAGCATTCATGTATAATCATCCCTATGCTATGTATACTTTCTTCTGGTTGTTTCTCACATCTTTGCACTCTACAAATATTATATGCGTGGTTTTCTAATCAGTGTCTCTCTTCTCAGCTTTTCCCTTCTGCTTCACCCAAGATACGAACGTTTCTGCGTGACCTTTATCGCATGGTAGACCCAATGAGGCAGCTTGGTTCAGTCCTGACTCTGCATTGGCTGCTTTCCAGTTTGCTTGAACAATTCCAGTTCATTACTAAAGAGGAACATACAAATATTTCAGAATGGTAAGATAGCTGTTATATATGTTGAGGGTAGTTCCTCAAATTATGTTAATTGCAGTATCTCCAGTGAATATCATAAAACTTAATCCTTCAGTATATGCAAGTGGACTTGTAACTCTGGAGAGGAGGGTCCATCATGGAGCCATCATGGAGCACTGTCAGCCATTCTTCCATTAGAAATGTAGCTAGGTTTCTACATAGGACAGGGTTTTTTTTCTTCCTAATAAGAAGGACTCTTGATTAAAATGTAATTGGAACTATGTTAATTTTTTTTAAGATAGATGGAATAAATTATGTAGGTTGTTTCTGAACAACCATAAAATCAAAATTATGAGCATTTGACAGTGTTAAGACTGTCTTAATTTATTCGCCAATTAAAAGCAAAACTGTATAGAAAACATAAAATTTCAGGTGAAAATTTTTCAAAAGGACTAATAGTTTTGAGTGTCATTAGATTTTATATCAAACAAGAGCCTGATCAAAGACCATAATACTCTGAGAACCTCATTTTAACTGTTTTTGAAGAGCTGGAAAAAAATATTGTAATGTCAAGTTTAGATCCACCAAATTTCTGGCAAGAAATTTTAACTTACATAAGGAAGGAAGAAGGAAAGGAAAGAGGGAAGGAGAAAGGGAGTGAACAAATGAAAAGAGGGAGTAAAAAATTAATGGAGGGAAGGAGAAAACTGCATACTGCATGTTTAGTAAAAAAATTGTCAACGTGTGTTTTTTGTTTTCATTATCTCTTGGCTAATGATATTTTATGTACATGTATGCCATACTTTGCTGTCTACAGACATTTATGATTTTACCAGCAAGGGCTTGGGAACACTGGCACATTAGACAATATGTGTGCTCCATTCCACTGAGTCTCAAATTGAATGTTTGACTGACACTATTTTGTACATTTTTCTTGGAGAATACTGTCATGTCTATGTAAGGCATCTGTAAGATTTCTTAAGTTTTAGTTCTGTTTCTCACTGAATTGGGTGGGGCTTTCAGCAAGTCAATACTTATCTGTATCTTTGTTTGCTTAACTATAAAGTGGAGCTTATTCTTTACCACTGTGCTAGGTAACTGTTAATTAGTGTTTTGAAAGTACACAGTTCCATGAATGTGCTAAGTTATTGCTGTTACCACCGACCACTCCATGAGAAGTAACTCAAAGATGCAGCTGCTTGGATTCATATGTAAGCTCCTGCCCTTTAGCAGAAATATTTAGGTTTGCATATCAAAGCATACCAGCCTTTAGAAGCTTTCTGTTCTAATCTAAGCTGTGCCACTCATTCACTTTGAGCAAGCCCTGTGGCCTCATTTTTTCCTTCAAGTTGAACATTATTATATGTGTATAAATATGTAGAAGTACCATGATCTTTCTCCAGGGCAAAGGCCAATCTGCTTCTTTACACTGTATATTTCTGCAATTGTTAAGCTAATAACACCATTCTGTTCATTCACTGTATAAAAAACATGTTCTTTGACATATGAAATCATAACCTTCCACTTCTATAGCTACATGCATGTGGTGTGATGCATGTGTCAGATATGCATGTAATTATATTTAATTGCAAAGAAGAAAAAGCTTTGTTGTACTTACTAATTCAGGTATGCATTCTCTTGGAGCTTTGATTAATCTTTCTTTTTTTTTTTTTTTTTTTTTGCAATTCCCAGCTTTGATGAGTTTGTAAATCAGAACATTTTTCCTGAATTTTTTCAGTTAAGACCATGTTGTTTGGTTCATTTATTTTGCACCTGATGAGATATCATGGAATATTCTGAGTTGGAAGGGACCCACAGGGATCATTGAGTCCAGTTCTTAAGTGTATGGCCCATTCAAGGATTGAACTCACAACCTTAGCTTTATTAGCACCATGCTCTAACCAACTGAACTAATCCTGTGGCACACAGTTCTTATTTCTCTGACTGCGCAAAATTGGTATTTCCATTTATAAAATCCAGGAATTGCATAATTCACTGTCCAACCAGACAAGATAGTTATAGGAAAAATAATGACTTCTGACTGAGATCTTATATAGTTACTCTGTTCACTGATCATGACTCCATAGGATGAAGACAGGATTTAAAGATGTTTCCTGATCTACATTTTTTAACCCATTTAATCTACATGACTAGTATTGAAATCTGAAATTATGTTAGTGAACTCTCTGAATTCCTTCCACAAGAGGAGTAAGAGGAACTCCAGAAGCTCCTCTTGGACTATAATGAAATGGCTACAACCTTGGTGAAAATGACCACTTCTGATGTATTGGGATAAGATATTACAAAGTTCTTTGAAATTAATGGAGTGGTACTACCTAACATGTGCACTGAAATCAATTTTCTGCATTGTTTGTGCATTGCTTTTCAACTTTATGCGGTTTCAGCCTGTGATATGACTAGGATGTAAGGGTGGTCCCGTAGTGTGATGGTGAGCACTCCGGACTCTGGGTCACAAGGTCATGAGTTCGAGTCTCAATGGAGACTGTACCGGGCAGTTAAATGCCTCCCTGCCATCCGATCCTGTCAGATCTCGGATGCTCAGCAGGGTCAGCCCCGGTTAGTATCGGGTGCTGTAGACAGTCCTGAAGATTTCACTGTCACTGTCCGAGCTCGCTCGGCCGTGGCAAATGGACCTCAGGACTTAAACAGTGGGGCCAGTTCTGCGCACGCTGTGCCTTCACCTAAAAAAAAAATCCACTGCGCAGGCTCGAATGGCACACCCCCACCTGGGGGAGAGCCCTTCCCAAATCTTCGTTCGCGAAGTTTGGCCATACATATACATACATACATGACTAGGATGTACATAGCTGCTGTCTTTTAAAGAGGTGCTATGAAATATCATGGTAAGTATGTTTGGCTGTGTCAGACAGTGAGGTATCATGGAAGAATCAGATTAGCAACTGCAGTTAACTCTTCTGTATTTACAAAAGATAAAAGCCTAAGCAGGTCAATAAAGTTGCAAATGTTTTCATGAAATCAACTGATATATTTGGAAAAGTATTTGTAGTTTGCCATATGCAAGCCCTTTTTTAGATCAAAATAGAAGCATCAGCCTTTAGACTGAATTTGGGTTGAAAATAATTTCTTGGAGTTTAACTTGGTGTGTCAATTACCCATTTTGAGAATGTGATATGGTTTGGACTATGGGACAGAAGAAGGCAATAACAAGGAAGTGTGGGTAAGATCACTGACCTGCAATAGGAGGAATGAGAGATGGAGGGAAGGAGGAAAGAAGAGACACAGTCAATATTATATGCCAGGATACCAATTCCACTCTCGAGTCTGTAATTTTATATTTCTCTTTTAAATATCACCTCAAGGTTTTTCATTCACTGAACCAGATGTCCTAATGGAAACTCTGTGACTAAGCCAAGCAAACACTCTACAAAACATGGAGCTCACACTGCCAGTTAATCAAACAGAAAAAAATTGCTAGTGATACACTCTCACAAAATTACCTCCTGTGGTTCCTTGTTTTGAAGAGAGACCTGCATAACATCATCTAAAGAAATAAAGTTAATAATAACTCCACCAGATACTGAAATATGATCTCAATCTTGAGTTTATGAGCCATTAAAAATTGTAACATCCACAACTAACATATCCATCAGAGGCACCAAATGTGCCTCTGGACTAGACTTTTTCCTTTTTATATTTTAATCTTATGAAAGATTCTGTATCTACACATCCTTCATTGCTTACAGCTCTGATTGCTTAGACCATCAGAGCTATATTGCTGCTGTCAATCTGTTGACTTTTTCATTTGCTGAATCAAAGAGATTCCTAAAGGATAGGTTCATGGTCAATAGTTTGTGGTGTACACATCTGGGATCTTTCAAAAGGTACATTCACAAGCATGCAGTCACCAAGGGTACTTACATACAGTCATTAGTTTCATTAGAGCTAATTACAAAGTGTGTAGGCAAAGTACACATCTCTACTTGATAGCTCCTTTGACATACTTAAGTAAATGAAGGGCCACACACAGATGAAGGTCCCTTCTTGACAGTATGTGAAGGAAAGGAATCTGCAGAGTCCAGGGTCTCAGCTACTGGCTGTGTTTCAAGGAGCTTCATAACTGCATCTCACCTCAGTCTACTGACTGCAAGGAGCTTGGACAAAGGACAACTTCGTGGTGCTGATGAATAAAAATCCAGGCTTCAGCAGAAATAAATCATGGAAATGTAGAGACATTTAGGTTGGAAAGATTCCTCCCGTCCTGTCACTTATTACCTGGCAGAAGAGACCAACCCCCACCTCACTACAGCCTCCTTTCAGGTAGTTGTAGAGAGTTATAAGGCTCTCCTCAGCCTCCTTTTCTCCAGACTTATCAACTCCAGCTCTCTCAGCTGCTCTTCATTAGACTTATGCTCCAGACCCTTCACCAGCTGTGTTGCTCTTCTCTGGACGCGCTCAATGCCCTTCTTGTACTGAGGGGCCCAAAACTGGTCCCAGGATTTGAGGTGTGGCCTCACCACTGCTGAATGCAGAGGGACCATCATTGCCCAGTCCTGCTGGCCACATTGTAATCTGAGGATCTTTCTTTTATTACCATGCTGTAACTAGGTATAGTTATTATGTGCCTCTTAATGTTGTCTGATGTTAATTGTAATCTCTATGGATCTGACATGTACAACTCATGCTATTCCTTTGGGAACAGGGGCCTTGCAGTGATGGTGGCTGCCACACTCTTGAGGTGTCCTCTGACTAAACCAAATTCTGGCATTTTATAGAGTTAAAACATCTTATTTTCACCTTACAGTAGGGTTTGAGACCAGGCAAGCAAAAAGAAACTATGGAGAGGAAAAATGTATTTGACAGGTGTTAGCCTTCCCTCTTTGGCAAGGAGGAAGAGGGTGAAAAATGATTTACAACTTGAAAAACAAACTCTCTAATAGTTCGTTAAGTGCCTCCTTTGAAGTAGGTTAAGAATGTGCATGAAATTAGGGTGGTGTCTAGACACTGCAAGCTCAGAACTACATTTCCATGCACACACAGAGACACACCAATCTGCCAGCTGCTTCTTTCCTTATCTCATTGACATAGTGGAGAAATCTGTTTTATCACTGGACAGTTTACCCTTTACCATGATTTACCTCAATATTGCTTTCAGAAGCTCCTGTTGAAACATTAGTGATGGATGGATGATTGCACAGAACAATATTGCCACTTCTCTTCCTTATCACAGACAGTGACTTCATGTCTTTCAAAATCCAAATTGCAGTATCTGTGAAAAAGCTGTTTTATGAGAAATTCTATGGAAAACACTAATGTCAGTAGAGATATTCCCCTTGACACAGGCCTTCATTATATTTAATTCTTTTTGAACAAAGTCTAACCTCAAGTATATACAAAAAATCATCATACAAACAGTAAAGAGATACAGTTTGGGTTATTTTATTCTTGGCTGTATCCACTCTTCCTTTTTCCAGCAATGGAACTATGTTTCGGAATTTATGTCTTATTTTCTATTTTGATATGATATGCTGCCATTTATTATGGAATGTGTTCACTCAGGTAATACTGGTAATGCTGGGAACGTGAATCCAAAAGGTTTATTTTTCCATGGAGAAGATTAAAATACCATGTGCCCTAGAATACTATATAGAAACTGTTGAAAAATGTTTCATGGTTTCTGTTCATTCCATTCATGTAGAAATATGTCTGCTATTGAATTGACAGGCAATCTTCTCAGGAAAATAGGAGTCCTAAGCAGAATGTTCCTTCTGACTCCAGGAAGAATCATGAGGGTAAGGGATTAGAGTAAGGTCTTTTATATAAAGTATGTTTTTCCTATTTGTATTATTTCTGATACATTTATAATTTAGATTACATTGTTTTGCATTCCAGCTGAAAAATCTTGGCTTACTACATATAAAAGACCAGTTTCTTCCTTGTTGCTGTAAGTTGTTATGCTGAACATTCATGGGCCAAAACCAAAGATCTCACAATGTATATTTTATAATTAAAAGATGATTTCTTCTCATGTAGGATTGTAACTTTCTGTAGGGCAGAAAACTATTAGTTGTCTCTGTTTATCTTTCAGAATTGCATTATTCCAGTAAGACTAAAGAAAGACAATGCAGTTACGGTAAGTCAAGGTCTTTCTAGACCACTAAGGGTGAATAATAGAGATTTCTTGAACAAATATCTTGTGTTTTTCTGCATAACCTCTCAGTGAATAGAGTATCTGCACGCTGTTAGGAAAAAGAAAAGTTGGGTTTTTTTTAAGTAGCAAATATGTTTATAAACAACTTTCAATAATTGGGATATTATTTTAAATAAGTCTCAAACATAAGATTAAATGTTGCTGTGTGTGCATATTAATCTGAGTATTCCAGCACTCGTTGATCCTTTGTCACACTTTAGTAGACTTTTTTCCCTTATTTCCAGTAACTTCAGCACACACTTGTGCATGTGTAAAAACCTTTAAACTTCTCTGGAGTTCAATGGTGGAGTATTAAAGAGCTGCTTAAGAGATAAGTTTTTCTAAAATATATATTTTAGGAATATTTGGCAAGAGCAATGCTTTCTGCTGCCTTCCTCCTTGACACATTATCTGAGGGGCTGCTTTGTTAACATGAAGCCATTGCTCTGTGGTGGAAAGGCTTTGCTACCCATTGAGCCTTCTGTCCCCTCTGATAGTGATATCATGGTGCCTCCAGGAACTACTCTGTGTCAGTCAAAGGACAGAAATTCTCCTGGGCTGGCTGGCATCACTATTCTGATTTTATTATATTTTATGTTGAAAATGCCTCAATTAACTTTATTTTGAAATTCCTCCTCATTTTTAAGCTAGTAGTGAGACAACATTTCTAAGTAAGGCATACAGGGTATGAAGAACTGTTTATACTCAACTGTAGGAGGTTTTTTTAATACCTTCCACGTGTCAATGTATATGACTCTATTCCCCTACAAATCTAACCCAAATTCTGATCTTCCACTGGAGTAACTTTCTTTGCATTTTAACCCATGGAAGAAAATGCTGAAATTGCCTTGTTTTCTTTCACAAGGTAGATATTTCAAGGTATAAAAGGTCCACATAGAACTACTTACATCCTTTGTGACTCTTTTAAACCAGATTTTAAGCCACAAGATTTTTCATATATTATAGTAAAAGACTTTTCTATCTGCAATATTTTCTGAAGTACCTAGTTTTAAACATGTATTAGTGAATATATGTGGAAAGCAGTTCTGAATGTGTAATTATACTGTAAATCTGAATCCAGTAGGTTGGATTAAAATATTTGTAATAAGTGGGTTGCCAGCAGATAATTATTCTCATGAGTCATTTGGCAAACACTACAAAATAAAGGATACATTTGAGCAAATAGGATTTGATTGTGGAGATTTCATACACAGGCAAGGAGCTGGAATTCGTTGATTTAGGAATTTTAATAAAACATTCTTCTAGCTCTACTGCAAATGACCCCATGGGTCTAGATATCTCCATGTGACTTGTTCTTAGGAAGAGTAAGAGTATGTCTAACTTACTTTGATTTTTGTTGGAAATTACACTTGTACATAAACCCTATACACAGGCTGGTACACAGTAGGCTATGAATTTTGGACTACCTCTTCTTTAAGTTCCAGTTAACCAACTGGAGACAGATCTCCCAGACTTAATCCTTGCATTTTCAAAAGCTTACTAAGGCTTTGAGTTTTGTGGCTAAAGTGATTGGGTACTGAATAATTAAAATCCCTCCAAGATCTTAAAACTTCTCTAAAGTGCTATTACAAACTCCATTAAGATTTTGCAGCAGGATTATCAGTCTCAGAGTGACTAGGCATTAAATATCTTGCCACTGTGCATGTTATCAATCTGCCTGAAGTTGCATGTTACTCAAAAATGTTCCTACATTTCACAGTTTTTTCTTTGATGCCTTCTTGGAACAGATAAAGATACCCTATCTCATATCAGGCAGATCTTCACCAGTCCACAGCTGTACTTGAATCCTCGGTTTAACCCAAAGATCAAGGAATACTATGCAGAAGTACCATTTGACACGGTGACAGTGAAGATAGGAGCAGAACCTTCTAACTGTCAATGCCAAGTACACCTTGATGACAAGAAGGGGCCAAGGTATGAGCAACAAAATATGAGTGTAAAAGCTTAGTTTTGGAAATATGTCAGAATATTCCAGATAGTTCTGTGTTTCCAAAAGCATAGAACACAGATTTTTCACAGGAAAGTCAGAGGGAGTTCAGCACTGAGAAACCTGCATGTATTTTCAATATCCTGAACTCCGTGGTAATAATATCTCTGGCCATAACTAACCCTAGCTTTATGGAGGGAACAGTTGATAGCATCCTACCCAGCTTCTGCAATCACTGACAGCATCAAAGCTGAATAGGAACAGACCATCACTACACTGCATGCAGTCAACAACAGAGAGTTTGAGCTTTTGTACCCAGGTATTAATTTTGCACTTGTGCCCTAAGCTGCTACCCTGCTGGGACGGCTCTGATTAAGTGGGTCAGAGTAGGAGAGCTAGGTTTAAAGGAAGAAGTTTATTAGGGTAATTCAAGTTTACTAGTTCAGAATGATCCATTTTCATCAGAGTTGAGTCTCATTATAAGGGATTATCATAGAAACAAACAATCATTTACATTGAAAAAGACCCTTAAGATCATCAAGTCTAATTGTTAACACAGAACTGCCAAGTCCACCACTAAACTACATCCCTACCTCCTGGGTTAGTGACTCAGTTACTCTCCTGGGCTGCATCTTCCAATGCTTAACAAAGCTGTTTCAGTGAAGAAATTCTTCCTAATGTCCAACCTAAACCTCCCCTGGTGCAACTTCAGGCCATTTTTCACTTGTTAATTGTGAGAAGAGACTGACCCCTGCTGGCTACAACCTCCTGTCAGGTAGTTGTAGAAAATGATAAGGTCTCTCCTGAGCCTCCTTCTCTCCAGGCTGAACTACCCCAGCTCCTTCAGCTTTTTCTCAGAAAACTTGTGCCCCAGACCTTTCACCAGCTATGTTGCCCTTCTGTGGACATGCTTCAGCACCCCAATGTCATTCTTGTAGTGAGGCACCAAAACTGAACACAGGATTCAAGTTGTCAAGGATTCACCAGTGCTAAATACAGGGGGATAATCTCTGCTCTAGACCTGCTGGCCACACTATTCTTAATACATTGAGCCAACTGTCAACCAGCATCCCAGGTCTTTTCCCACCAGGCTTCTTTTTTCCTGACTCTCTGCCCTGAGCCTGTAGCTCTGCAGGGGTTTGTTATGATCCACGTGTTGGACGTGGCACTTCACCTCCTTGAACTTCATATGCTGGGCCCATCAATCTAGACTGTCCAGATGTCTTTTCAGAGTCTTCCTACCCTGCAGCGGTCAGCACTTCCTCGCACCCAATTTGATGTTATCTGCAATTGAATGATGGTGCACTGGATCTCCTTGTCCTGGCCATCCAGCCAGTTTTTTACCCAGGAAGTGTATGCTCATCCAAGCCATGAGCAGCCAGTTTCTCCAGGAGAATGCTGTGGGAAACAGTGCGAAAGGCACTAGGTAGACAACAACCACAGCCTTTCTCTCATCCACTAAATGGGTCATCTTGTCATCCACAAGAATTCCATCTTATCTGATCTTTTAGAGAAGTATAAAGCTGGACAATAGAGGAGAGAGCAAAGTCATCACTAAACATTAGGTTTGAGCACTGACCCACAATCATCCATGATGTTTAATTGCTACTGTTATCCCTGGCACAGTTTTGTTTTTCCCAATCAACAGCATGTGCCAGTGACAATTTCAATTTGTTTATCTGGGTCAGGTACTTCAGAACAAGAGAACTGGCCTGTTTACATACTAGGCATTATGAGTGAATAAAAAGGAGGTGCATGAACAATGATTTACTTGGGAAGAAGAATTCTTAGCCATTACAGAGCTAACTTTGCTTTATGATATGAAGTGCTTATGCAACACACCATCTATTGACTTTGAAGCAGATGCTTTGACCTAGAATGTCCAATAATAACTAGACAGTCTGTACAGTTCTTACTGATCTAAGGCCCAGTATGTTTCCTGCATTTTCAATTAAAAGTCAGTCTTGATGTATCATTTCAAAAGAAACTGCCATAAAATTCTTCCACTCAACATTTTGGTGTCTTAATGTTAACCCCTGGCAGTGAGCATGGATACATGTGAAAAGCTTAGAGATTTCTTCCTTGTGAAACAAAACCAGAATACCAGTATGTCCTTTGCATTGAAAAGTAAAAGCCTTCCATGGGCAGGTTCTGTCCTTCAGCATTTCTCATTTTCCTTCCAAGGGAAGAAGAGCACAGCTCAGATTTGCTCATCTGTCACTCTGAGCAGTTTGTCTAGTCCTCAGATTTGGCTAGTGGACAATTTCAGCAGCTAGCTGACACCTCTGATCACGTTTTTCTCTCTGCTGAGTTCATCACAAGTTTGGACCTGCCAGGAATTATTGTCCCTGATGGTTTCATTCACAGATTTCATGTCAGAATATTTGCCACTGCCACTGAAGCTGGTTTCACTAAGTTTCACTCTCAGTATTTTGTCTTTCTGAATGAAATAAAAATTATTTAAAAAGAAATAGCATCCTCAAGGAGCAAGTAAAATTTAGCAGCCATAGATAAAGCACTGTAAATCTTTGTTTCTTTAATGTTTATTCCGGTTCTTTCCTATTTTGTCCTGTAGCACTGCTAACTATCCCCTCGGCCTTGGATTGAACAAAGTCATCATTCTTGTAACAGATGATTCGCAGTCCAGCCCTCAGGTTGTGAGCAGCTACAAAATCACAATTTATCGAGAGGACCGCCCTAGTCTACCTTTGTTTGATGACTACATGATGTGTGGATTTGTGCAGGTATTGTCTCTGCGTTCTTTTCCTGTACAAATTAATAGTGATATTAGTTGGGGTCTGTTATCCAGTGGTATAAATTTAGGGTACATGGGCCAAAACTGGTGTTAGAGTCAGTTTTTGTTGAGATTAGAACCTGAGTTCTAAACACTATAGTTGTATGAAATTCAGCATTTACACAAAGTTTTAAACATGAAAGGTAAGTCTAGCATAAGTAGTTATTACCATGTATTTGAGAGCTCCAGGTTAATTAATCTTTACCTTGGTCAGGCAAAACCTTTTCCATTAGAGAGCTATTATTTGCTTATGAGAAAACAGTCTCTCTGTAACACACAGTGGCCAGTTTTCATAACTATCTGTGACACTGGAGCCATGAAAATCCTTTTGCTGGGAAAAGTATTTATGATGACTGTGTTTATCAGTGTTCAAGACAAATGCTGCTAGATAATTTATGAATGAAAACTGTTTATTCTAGACCAACAAACACAATGAAAAAACCCCACTGATAATTGCAAAGGAAGGGATCATTGTTGCTTGCATCATATTTATCCAAATATAAATTTGGGAATGCACATAAATTACTCATAACAAATAACAATCTTTAGGAAGCGGTGAGTCAGTTGAGGGGGAAAAGGGTGAGAGTCTGTCCAATAGGGCTAAATCAGGGCTGGCAAGGGGATATCAGGCTGAATTATACATAAAATTGGGGAAAAAAGGGTAACAACCAGGTAACAGTGAAGATTTCAGTTAGTGCAACTATGGTGATAAAGATATTCTGCATAAGAGAGAAAACCTGGGACACAGGCTGGATCAGAGCTGTTTGTAAAGTCTGGTGACTAAATGTCAGTTGGTACTTGATATGGTGGACATAGATAATCTAGCTAGTTTGAAGAGGAAAGTGACATTGTAAGTGGTAATTAAGGGCAGTGCTTTTGTCTGTGGAATTTTAGGCAGATTAAAAAAATTGATGGGTTCATTCTAATTACTAGAGCATCCAGGAGTAATGTATTTTTCATAATTAATTCTGCAACAAGGATTTTCAAAACTATTGTGTTGAAACTTTTATCCGTGTTCATGTAAAATGTCTAATCTATCTTTATTTATCTATTTTCTTTATGAAGATCCTTGTATATCAATATATCCTTTTAGTAAAACTTGCTTCCCATCTCTGGTTTCTTTCTTCATGTGATGGGTCAGATCAAGAGGGATTCTTTTTTTTTTGCAGAATTAAGCACTGGGGCTTAAAACAGGAGCCAAATAAATTTTAAATGTCGATAGTGACTTGTATGTTGACAATAATTATCTCAATCTGCAAATTAGAACTCTCAGAGAAAATGTATGTAGTAGTCATAGCCTACTGACTGCTGATCTGAATGCTTTATTCTAGTGTTGTCTGGCTCTCTGCCTATTCTTTGTTTCCCCTCAGAGTTCTCTTACAAACTCAAAAGTCAAGGACCATCTTCTTTCTCTTTGTACTGGCTTAGCACTAAATCTAGTAGTTATTACAGTAAAATAAGAATAAACATGCAATACCTAAGATTTCAGTTCAGGCATACTGCAACTTGCCTGACACTGTAGGTGTGAATTATATGAAAAGGAGAGCAGCAATAAATTGAACAGGTTTATGTTACAGGACAACACACTGGTTGGAAAGATGTGAGGAAAGTTCTTTTTTTCTTTATTTGGGATATATATGTGAGTCTAGCAACAGGAATTCAACCTCATACACATCCTCCCACACTTAGAGTTTACACTGTTGTTGATGTTTTATGATAGTAATTATGAGACTGAGTGTGAATCTTTAAAGCACTGTGAAGGCAAAGAGATCTAGAATGATAAAAATTTAGAGTGTTTTAGAAGTTTCTTTTGATTGAGCTCGGTTTTTTGGTCATCTGTGAATAAATACTCTCTAAGTAATATAATTGTTCAGAGCTAGGGACAACTTTAGGAGCTTAGAGTAAAAATGAGATGAAAAGCATTCTTGTTGTATCTAATGACTGCTGTGAAGATACAGTATGAGATTCTAAACCACTTTTTAGTTATGTTAAAGGCAAACTTATCAGAGAGTGCATTTAAAAAACAAACAAAGTCTGGAGCTGGAGATAGAAATGGCATTCTAAAACACTTAAATGCTTGCATTTTTTCATCTTTTTTTCTATTTGCTAGAAGATAATTTATTGCCTTTTGGTTAGAATGATTTTTGTTACCAATGCAGAACTCAGGTCTTGAATAACATTGTTATATTCTGCTTGTCATACTGGAGAACATTTTGAGCTCTTGCAGAGAGCTCATTCAATGGCATGAATGCTTGTTCTCTTAGTAACAAGACACTTATTTTAGGAGCAATAGGATAAATAAGCGTGAACTGATGGGGGATCCTTTAGACACTTGACTAGGTACAACTGGGATCACACATGGGGAAATGAAGGTCACTGACAGTGGTGTGGTCTTTCTCACAGAAGGCTTCACTTAAAATTCTAATCCAGCAACTTTTTTCCTGACTTTCTTTTATGTTTAAACCCATTAGGATATTCAGGTTTCACTGCAAGATGATACTATAAGGAAGGTTACAATAAAAAGTCAAAGTGCAGGATGTTATT
Organism: Pithys albifrons albifrons; assembly: GCF_047495875.1. NCBI lineage: Eukaryota > Metazoa > Chordata > Aves > Passeriformes > Thamnophilidae > Pithys > Pithys albifrons. Next base: position 78,681,833 of record NC_092460.1, read on the forward strand.
TCCAGTTTTCTAATAATTCTCATGCAGTTGAATAATCCTGGATTAATTTCAAGGCTTTGAGTTCAAAGATGTGCAGTTCCAAGTGCTGCAGCTCCTAAAAAGGGAAAAGACATTGTCCTCTCTACTTTTTTATAGCATCTACAATAGCCTCGTTAAACCAAATTAGTAGGAAATAAACTGTCTCATCACCATAGAACCTTCAGCAGATTTGGTTGCCTTCCATTGTGTGTTCTGCAGTTTGACAGTATTGTTCTGACTGCAAATTGAGAGATTATTGATTTCTGCTTGAACTTAATTTTGTGCAATTAGTGACAATATTCAAATGAAGTATCCTTGAAAGAAGGGGTGCCATTTTATTATCACCTCCAGAGCTTGATACCAAGATAAATCAGGATTCAAAGCAGGCAGCAGAAAAACCATTGAACATTTGAGACAGGGTTATCAGCATCACTCTCAAGTGAAAGATCCCAGACTACGTACCCTCTGTCATAAAGGACAAAATATTTTATTCATTCTTGCACTACCCATTATCTTTAAAATGCAAACAGATTTATCTATGCTTCACTTGAAATGTATGGATGCTATCTCTTTGATTGTTAATCTTTGCATAGTTGGAATTATAGAGAGTAACTGGTGATTTGCTTAGGGAACCTTGTTTAACCCTGTGAACTGTAGTATCTAGAGTGTTTTGGGGTGGGTGGGTTTTTTGTTTGGTTGGTTTTGTTTTACTTTTTTTTTAATAATACATTTATTTCATTTAAAATTTATATTGTGAGAAATGGATAGCTATCATTTTATTTTATAGCATATGTTTCATTTTCTTCACTATACTCTTTTGTGCATCTGCACAAAATGTAAAAGAGTGCATTCCAGACTCAATGCAGTGAAGTGCGCTGATGTTCTGGCTGTTCTGTACAGCTTTCTCGGGTCTGAGAGAATGTACTTACAGAACAGCTTTTAAGAACTTTACAGATTTTTATAAAAAGCCTTATCCTTAAATACTATTATCTCTTTTATTTTTATAAATCCTTTTATCATATTATTTTCTTAGAGTCCAGATAGCAGAAGAAGCCCCACAGAATTGATAATGAGATACTGGCTTAGCATTGCAGGCTGTATAACACCAAATGGCTGCAAGATGCCAGCAACAACACATTGATTTCTCTATCTTTCTGCTAAAGTTCCACTGTTGACAAAGCAATTAAGAACCTAGGAATAGTGTAGTAAGTATGTTTAACTTTACTATAGAACTTTAGGGGTAGAGATGAAAAAGTGCCATTTTTGTGTTAAGGAAGAAATGAGAATATTTATTGCTTTTTCAGCTCACATTATGCATTTCCAAAGGAAAATGAAATGGTTTTACTTCATTTTAAATTATGTGCTTTTACAGTTACAAAGCTTTTCATACCAGACAGTAGAAGTAAAAACTGTCAACTATAGAAACTTTATTAACTCTTTGCATAATAGTTTTGCACAAAGATTTCAAAGAACCTTCCACATATTAAATAGTCTATAAAAGATGAAAAGCAGAAAAAACTTAGGAGAGAAGCAAATCATTTGTCAAATAGTACAGGCTGAATGCACGTTAGTCTCTTCTGTATTTCCCATTAGCTGCATTAGGTTCAGAATGACCACCATTACAAACTGCCCATCTCTTCTGTCCTTAGGACATTGCAGATGCCATGTGTGGACTCTTAGGGTTTACAGGACTCGTTGTAGCAGCAGCTAACCCTCTTGGCAGTTCTGGGTTTGAGTGTTTTGCTTGAAAAGACATGTAGAGTGCATCTCTGGAACTGAATACATGCCTAATTATATCAACAACCAGACTGTATCTTATTTACAAAGCTAGCTTACTTCCTTTTCAGAGAAAAAAAGATTAGGATATTCTTAGGAGCCATAGGAGCAGTCATGCATTGTTTTCTTCTGCCTTCTCAGGTATAGAGCTAGTGAGAATTTTTCTCAGGGGGTTTGAATTTTTCAGAACAACAACACAAATGCTCCAGGCTTCAAAAATATAGTTTGAGTCCATTTTGTTGTTGTTCGAAAAAGGATGGTTTAATTCAGTGAGGATTATTTTATTAAGTGGATTTAAAATTTGACATTTGTGTTAGTATAACATTTAAGTTAGGTATTTTAGCTTTTGTTTAGTCAAAAATGCTCTCTTTTCAAGGGAGTGACTGGGACAAACAAGCCCACTCACTATTAGATCTGAAACACTCAAGCCTATACTCTAAATTTGCTTCAGAAACACCAGTGAGAGCACAGTATGACAGTCATTCTTTCCAGGAGCAATGCCAACTTAAGCATGCCTTTCCCTGCCTGCAGCTTCTCATGAACCAGATGGGAAAGGGTTTTTTTAAAAATGAAATAGTTTCTAGGATAAATTTCCCAGTCTCTCTATGTAAACACAAGGGAAGGTGTAGATATAGGGGCAGAAACGAGTGGCTGGGCACAAAAGGGTGGTTAGTGAGTGCTGGTTAAGGGAGCTTTTACTTTATTAAAGAAATTCTCATGAAAATTATGTTTAAAGCTCTTCCTGGTTTTAAATGAGTGGGAGCTTCATGTTCAGAAAATGTAGATGGGATTTAAGGGTGAAAACACACAAACCACTAGGAGTACATTTGCACTACTATTAATCTATTAAATAAAGCATAAATTATTTTGGTTCTGTGTGACTGCAACCCACTCGTCAGGAAAAATAATGCAAGGTTCACATTGCCTTAAGGAGCAAATATATATCAAATTGAATACATGTTAAATTGTCAGCAGTTCAGGTGAAAGCCACAAAATAGAGAGCTAGCATAGAGAGACTGCCATAAAAAGAAGACTGAGAGCTTATATCTTCAACTGCTGTACATCAACTTGGTTCAATTAATTTCAGGAGAGGAATTCCAAATTGCACTGATGGAGTACCTGTCCTGACAAAAACATGTGGCTGAATTCACTTTGATTATATATATATATATATATATATATATATATATATATATATGCGCTAGGCAATCTTCGTGAGCAAATTCACTTGCATAGAACTGCTGAATTTGTTAGATTTCCTGAAAAGATAGATTCTGTTAGATAGCCTAAATAGAATTTTTTAAATTTCCTAAATATGTATGGTCAAACATCTTAGGATAATCTAAAAACTACTTGAAGGGGTTTAAAGTATGTAAAGATCAAGGGATGTGCAATCACCATTCACTGTAAGTATAAAGTGAAAAAGCACCTCAACTGAATAACACTACTTGGTTCTTCTAAAATATATACCTGTGATGATAGATGGTGAGATGTAAATAATAAATACACTTAGCTAATTTGCCAGTAGAGGGCTAATTTGTGTGTGTCTCTCAGAATAAAATGTTTTGTAGAGTCAGCATGTTCTGTCCTTGTCAGCATCTATACCACTGGGGAGAGAAGGCTTGCCATGTTTTCTTAATTATACCAAAGACTTTTGTGATGGTTCAAAGCACTGTAGATGAGTTAGAGGAACAATTAACTATCGTGATGGGTATTCTTTACGTTTATGCTGTTCTGTGCTGAACTCCTTTTGGATCTCAGAATCAGAATGTGGCTGTTAAGCTGGCATCTTGATCAGTGTCCAGTATCTGCTGCTTTAAGGAAAGATCTCAAAAATTCAACAGAGCATAGATCCATTTGAAGGAATTCATATAATGCTCTGGGTTTTCTCTAGATGGCAAACATTCACTTCTTTCACCTGCTCAGTTAACTGCCTACTGAGTCTGCACTATCATTGGGTAGTCACATATACCCAGAATAACTGTTCCTGTCAGACATCTTGTGGGCTCTGAAGAGGCCATAAAGAGAAAATGGTCACAACTGGGACATAAGATGGAAACAACCAGCAGAAGAATGAGCCCAGTGTTTGTGCTTCTGCTTAGGAATCTCTTTCTCTAAGCAAGGAATGAAAATTTATAGTTTTGTCCTGTATTTCCAGTAGGCTGTGCTTGTATAGGACAGTCATCATACTCCCTAGCACATTGGGGATGCCACATTGCAGAGCTCAGACTTTGACGCTCAAGTCCATGTTGGGTCCAGCTGTCTGGAGAAGTTTATAGTCTTCCAGTTTACAGTATTTTGCGTACACTCCTGGTTCTATATTAGTTATACTTTGTCTTCTCTATGTAGCTAAGTTTCCTGTTCAACATATGATCCTAGATTAATACCAGATACCCTCCAGGAAATGTTTCCAGAAGTTTCACGCAAAGACGTAAGAGAGCGGATGTTTCTATGCAGCAGCTGCATTTGTCATTATTACCATGCATTGTACGTGGTAAATGGTGTGTTACATAGATCACTGATGGAGAAATTGGCCACCAGTTCTTTGAGACTGTCCATATGAATACTGATTCAATAATTTTAAACCAACAATGACTAATATGACACTAAATGAACCAATCTGGTTTATGACCATTAGCAAGAGGAAGCATTAAGTTGCTATAATAATTAGCCCCTGAAGAGAGAGAAATTTTTAGGCAGCTTTCAACTTTAGTTTTTCCAATGCTCCCCTTCCTTGGTTGGCACTCTTGTAGTTAAGAATTTCTTAAGTCAGGAATGATACCACTCTTCAGCACCACTGAATTTCTTGACGCCAGTTAAAGCACCTCCTACCCCAGCAATTGAAAATTTTGTATTTCCTATCATTCTTTCCCTCTTCTATATGTTTGCAATTTAGCACAGTCTTCCTAGGATCATGTGACCATCCTAGAGACTCAGTTGGGCTCTTGACTTTGCTGTTATGCTGCCACAGAAAAAAGTCATGAGTATATCATTATGTGATGAACAAAATCATAAAAGATAAACTTTAACGACCTGAGAGAGTAATTCTATTCTTTTGGGTGTTCAGGCTGTTCTCCTCTTTCATGCAATTACTAATGTCATCCCATGGGTGTGCATGACATATTAAAGATACAGACAATGAAGATCTGCCCAGAAACTAGCCAAGCAGAAAGTCCTAATTGCATGACTGAAAATGTTAGGGAGTGAAATTATGACACATGTGATTGCAACTGATGAACAAGATCCCACTGGTGCTGGTGGGGTGTATTATAGGACATTTCAGCCTGACAGTTGCCTTGCAATACCTGCTCCCTTGGGTCCTGCAGAACGGGCAGATGCAGAGGCAGATAGAGTGATGTGGATGTGGATTCTGAAGATACAGTGCTATCTCTGAGCCCATGAAGTACAGACTGCTTGTAGAGACTGGAACAGATCCAGCTTTTTTTCTGATTCCTTGCCTTTAACCAAAAGACTGAAATGTCTTTTAAAATAATAGCAGCAACCCATTGTGGGTGGCTGTGAAAGGAGACAGATGGCAATAAATGCTGGGTAGGCAATTCTGCTCCTGGCGTAAGACTGTTCTCTGGAAAAGTTTATCAGAAAACCTGTCTTAATACAATTCTTGTCAGGTATGGATTATTTTTGTTTGTGCTAAGTTATCAGGCAATCATCCCACATATTTAGAATAGGTTTTCACTTACAGTTCTTATTTGCTCTTCAAGATAATACAGGCCAGTAATAAAGCTGGAATCAATGTCATTTTGCTAGAGAACTGGTAGCAGTAACTTCTGCAGAAGACTCCGTGTAGCACAGACTTTTTTGTGCTTACTTTTGTGTCCTTTCCCTGTCCTGCACAGTGATCCCTCCATGCATGGCTGCACTGGGCTCCAGTTTGGGTAAAGATGTACAGCTTGATGGACTGATGGTCCTTTAGGGAGAAGAGGGAGCCATGTGGTTGAGTCACCTCAGCCTGAGAACACCCAGGAGGCATAGAGTCTGCAGAATCCTGACCCAGACTGAATAGCTGGGTAGCTTTCTTTTGGCTGCCCCTACCTACAGACAGGCACTGCTGGAGCCAGACCCTGGGCAGGCAGGGGTAGCTCCTAGCATGCAGCCCTGAGCCCAGTGCTCTGGAGTTGTGCCCTGTGTACAGATGATAAGACCTTGTGAAGGCACCTGAGATCTCTGGAAAGGAACAGATTGTGTACTTGACGACTCTCAGTCACCCTCCAACAGCTGTTGTTTTTCCTTGATTACACAGGGAACCTGGCTTAGCCATCTCTGTCACCATGGTGGATCAGGCTTTGCATTGCCTACATTATTAACTGTGCTCAATTTGGAAGGTAGAGTGAAGCCCCTAATTTTTCAATATTTACATTTCCAACTGTGCAATATGAGGATATAAGAATTAGCTCCTCAGTAAAGTGTAAAGCCGTACAGGTCTTTGAATGATCAAGTATGAGAAGTGCAAAGTTTTAAGTTTAGCAGCTTTTTACAAGCTCCAGGAATTGAAATGTCACACTTAAAAGTAGAGTAATTCAAGGAAGAAAAGGTCATCCAGAGTTTCAGAAGGCTCACTGAAATATTTAGCTTATGTTTGGGGCAAATATCTGTCAGTGTGTGCATTCTGTCAATGTACCTGATTCATAGAGAGAAAGTTCATTAAGAAATAACTTGCACTCTATGACAGCACACAAAAGTGTTACAATTATGACCAGACTGCCAGTTAATAAGTCACAGACAACTCAGTACATGTATATGTGTGAAGTATTTGCAAAAAATATGTTGCACATACATATCTGCATTTTTTTATAAATGCTCACTGCAGTTTGTATGAAGCAAAAATTATTATTAAGGTTAAACTTCAGTAGCTTTGTGTGACACATGAGAGCTCTGTGGTCCCTCAGTTATATTTTTCTGTGAATAGTGGCACTCATTAAATTGCTGATGTGACAGTAGATTGCTGTGGGGCTGTTTGTGCTGACTGTGAGCAAGCTAGTCTAAGTACAGGGAACAATAAGGTGCTGCTGCTGCATGGCGCCCAGGCCAGTGCAGCTACATGTTAATGGTACTTGAGCTTACTCCATCTGCAAGACTTTCTGTCATACGCATATCATGAGAGGTGCATGGTAAAACTGTCTAGAGGCGTGTTTTGGGCACACAAATGTTGGATGTCCCTTAGTATACAGTTGTAGACCTCAGCTCCTCCAGTTCTGAGACTCTCAAAGCAGACAGTCATCTGGATTTAGTAAAAGCTTCTGTGCCCATTTTTGTGGTGTGTATAACATTAACAGAAGAGAAAAATATCCTCAATCCAGTCCCTTTGAGCAGGGAAACAGACTCCCATTGACTTCCATGTAATTTGGATCTGACCTAACTAGACTTATTTTCTTAGTATGCCGGGTCAAAAAAACAGGTTCTGTAGGAAGGAGTATATTTACTATTGCATCTCCAAAAATAATAACTGGGTTTTGATCATTTCAGATTTTGATGCTAGTGGAAATGATTGATGGCATTTTGGCATTGGAAAGCTATAATGTGGAGTAGAGGGTATAGGGTGGAGTAGATGTTATAAGGGAAAGACTAATGAGTCATAATAATGACATAACTCATCATAGCAATTTCTCTGATCTTTTAATTACAATTTTATAATACTGACTTGGTAAAATAAAAGCAAAAAGGATATTTGTGTAATCCAGCCAAATGGTATAATAGCAATGAAGAGTGAAGTGATTTACTGCTGCACTGTGTAAATGTTGTCACTTCTTCCATCTTATGCTCACAATGCATATTTGAAATTCATATTGTTTTCCCTGTGCACTATATCAGTAAAGAGGATGTGACATGACAGAAATTGTGCTGTGGGTTTCATGACCTGGCATAGAGGTTTGACCATTTTTGTTCTTCTTGAAAGAGCCATGGATGCTGTGGCTACATATGTGGGTAAGTTACTCAGGCTGCCATGCAAAAGCTAGGAAATGGGATAATCCCATGTTTCAGTGAATAAAAGGAACAAAACTGAGACCTGAGCTTTTATCACAGTATGGGACAGTCCTTAAGTTCTGAGCCTGTCCCAGAGAAAAGTGGAAAATTTGGTTATACTTTTTTAGAAGCTTGAGAAAGAGTATGCTTCCTGGACTGGAAAATTATAGAAGTATTTCACCTAATTCATGTTTGTCTTTAACATCAGTCAGAAGTAGTTGCACCTAGGTCACAGAAACATAGATGTTTCATAGTTTCATCTATAAAAACTTGTGGAAAGTCAGAATCTATCTTCTTTCTCGAAGTTGAAGAGACAGATACGGAAGTCAGTGCAGTAGATTATTTTACTTTGTTCCTTGGTAGTTTCTTCCTGTAGAATGTTCTTAATTGAGATCAGAAATAGAATCTTAGATGGCCTGTAAGATTCTTTTCTGTATAGAGCTATAAATGTATGAAAAGTTTCTCCTGTTTTAAAGAGTGCTGGTATTTGCCTATATTGCTCCTTAGTAAGATGGTCAAAGGTCGTTGTGTGAATAATCATAGTTTAATTGGTCTGATTTTGTGTTTATTTAACAACTTCATAAAGAAGTTGAAAAGTATTTACTGTGCAAGATGACCCTAACACCTGAACGACAAACTTCTGCCAATGTCAGGGAGCCAATCCTCCACTGCTCTTGTTCCTTTTGTAGGCAAGGTAGATATAAAACACAACCATCAATATTACATAGAGACTCAGATTTGTTACACTCTGCTTTGCTGAGAAAATCAGGTTCACAGTACGAATCACATTGTTCATAGTGCACATTGCTATTTCTGTAGATGTAAAATTGTCTGTATCCTACAGAGAGCTGCTAGTCTCTTTACCCAGCCTTCTACAGTTTGTGTTTCAAAGCTGAAATCCAGGGCATTCATTATTGACAGTTCAATTGTTATATTATTTTCGGTTCACCTCATACACTGCTCTCAAATTAATCAGAAAATGTGAAATAGCCTGTTGAATTTTCCCCTTGATGATAGCACAATAGATGTGAAAAAAGAGCCTTCAGCATAAGACTTTCTAAGTGTTAACAGATCGTGAAAATTGGCAACAACTGTTGGGTGCATATCATAATCTGCCAAGAGGAGGGCCAGCAATTCCACAGTGATGAGAAGAAAGTGCTTGGTGTTTGAGTCGTGGTCACATTTGCCTCTCAAGTCATTTGGGCCTCCACGCCACACGTTTTGGGAGAAGAAAGCTAATGCAGCTGCCTTTGTTAATCAGTCAGTATGACCCAGCCCCTCGGGGAGGCAGGCAAAGGCAGATAAGTACTGAGACACACAATCCTTGCTGATTACAAGTGAAAGCTGGTAAAGTTACTCTCTAAGCCTGTCTAGCCCATCAGATCCAAAAATGTAATTTAGATGATTATCTACATGCCCATTAAACCTTGTGACCAATTGCTAGTCTGTTTGAAGTTTGCCTGCTTAAACTTGCTAATAGGAAGAATAGAAGGATTAACTCAGGGGTCATGAAATAAGAGAGCAGCAAAGAAGATGACAAAAGAGCAGAGGGAAACTTCCTACTGCATGTATTTGCTAAAGAGAAAGAACTACAGTACCATGATTATCTCAGCAGATACTGTTTCTTTATGCAGCAAGCAAGCCATCTGGAATTCAGGCCATTTAATACTTGTGTGTGTGCTTTCCACCTATTTTGTTTAGCTGTGCAAATAAAATGCAGTACCTGTGTGATGAACGTTGTCAAGTTAGGTGTTTACTGAACATAATGCAACATAAAAGAGTGGAATGCTGATGCATGATAAGTGTTCTGATTTTGCTCAGGGCTAGAGCATGTAAATACAAACAAGGAAACCAAATCAGTCACAACAGAGTAGTTGCAGTCACTCAGCATGGTCAAGTTCAGCCTTGTTCCCTTTAGAGTAAAAACCTCCAGCCATTACAGATGCTTGTGAACTTAAGGATTATCAATGAAAAATCTGGTTTTATTTGGTCAAATCAAAACAGAAAGTTATAATGTTCTGCATAAATTATTCACAGGATGTTGCAATGAAAATGGTGACCAGTTAAAACTAAATTGGTAGGTGAAAAGTGGGATTCATTGCAGAAACTAGAATGGAATACAAAATTACTTCACTAAGGGAGTCCTGGGGGTCTGTTTAATTACTGGAAGAAAATGAGCTTGAATTTTAAATGGAGTCCGAAGGTCACTTACCTCCTTTTGCATATACCACCACCCTTGGAATTAATCCTTGCCCTTTTGCCAAAGACAATCATCCTACTTGTCGAAAAACATTGGTTGGGGGGCATACTTCACTGCATTTCATAGAGGACAAAGCAATTCCACTAGTGCTTTGTCTGAATCTCCGGGTCTGGCAGTATGAGATCTCTTTATGAAGAATTATTGTGGTCTATTTTGCAATATTTTCAGTATATTTATTTATTTAGGGTTTTTAAATACAATTATGATTAAATATCGTTCTGTTTCTGATTTTATTGTGTTAAATCAAGCATATTTTCCACCTGCAGTTTGTACATCTCAGAGTCCTTTAGTTTACATGCACAGCTCTGTATGAAGGAGCAATATGCTGTCTTGAGGAGGGGAGGGGAAAAGCACAGTATTCAGTGCTGCAGCAATTTATTTTAGAGATGCTCTCTTTTCCAGTGTTTTTAGTATTTTTCTTTTTTTTTGACTGATACTGGAAACTCAGATACATGTTGCTTTGAAGCTGTTATCCTGTACTTTGTAATAAAATGCAGAGATTTTAAAATTTCACTTTAGGAATCACCTGAAGATGCCTTACACCTTAATCTGGTTAAAATGATTCCAAATTAGTGTCAAACAAATTTGGTATATTCCACGTTGGCCACACTGGTAGTGGTTCTCACCTCGAAAAATATAAAGGTTTTAGGAAGGAAACAAACTTCTGTTGCTGATCCTGAGTCTTCCTTTGAGTGACATTTGCTCAGCTGTTTGCAACCAGACTGCTTCAGAGGACAGAAGTTATTCATAAATCTCATTCCGTCGGTGTTGTCTGAAAAATAAAGTAGATGCCAGTATCTGCTGTGAAACCTTGTAGAAAACAGATCAAAGGCTTCTGGAGTTTATTTAAGAAGGAGCAGTTGTGAATGGCTTAATGTCTGAGCATGGCATGAAAAGTGAAACAGCCATGACACTGAGTGACCATATGCAGAAATCTTCTGGGCTTCAGTAAAGAATTTGAGTAATATGTGGTACAGGTGGACTGTTGTCTCACCCTGTCATTCTGTTATTCGTGTCTAAATGAGTGTTGCCTCCTCTGCCTAATCCCATGAAAAAAGGGAAAATTTCTTCTGAAAGACATCGCAGAGTAGAGCCACCTTCACTTACATAGAGTGATGTGCCTGATGAAGAGATGCTGTCTTCTCTAGGGCATTTGGTTTAAAGATCTGTGAATATTTGTAATTCCCTTAACCTCTGGCAAGTGTTCTGGCCAGGATTTTTGCTTTAACAGCATAAAGCTGTGTCAGAGGAGATTTAGGCTAGGTACCAGGAAAAGTATCCCAGAGGGGGATTAGGCATTGGAACAGGCTCCTTAGGGAAGTGGTCATGGCACCAAGCCTGGCAGAGTTGAGAGTGTTTGGATGATACTCTCAGGCACATGGTGTGACTCTTGGGAATGGCCCTGTGCAGAACCAGGAGTTGTACTCGATGATTCTTGTGGGTCCTTTCCAACTCAGAACATCCTACAATTCTATGATTTGAGAGTTTCTGAATGAAACTTCTATCTCTTTTCCAGGTGTGAGAAACTGGTTTATTTGTCATTAGAATTGTCTGTTTTACCTATGCCTACTCCTCCTATGTTCCTGTGGTGAGTTGACCCAGGCTTGATTCCAGGTGTTGACCAAAGCCCACTCTATCGCTCTCCTCCTCAAACTGACAGGGGAGAGAAAACATAATGAAAGGCTTGTGGGTTGAGATAAGGACAGGGAGAAGTCACTCACTAATTACTGTCACAGGCAAAACAGATTTGACTTAGGAAAATTAGTTGAATTTATTACCAATCAAAATCAGAGTAGGATGATGAGAAGTAAAACAAACCTTAAAAACAGTTTTCTCCCTAACCCTCCTTCTTTCCCTGGGCTTAACTTTGTTCTCTACTTCCTCCCTACCAGTGGTGCAGGGAGATGAGAAGTGGGGATTACAGTCTGTTCATCATATGTTGTTTCTGCTACTGCTTCCTCCTCAGGGAGAGGAGTCCTGTTGCTGGAGATAGTCCTCCACAAACTTCTCCGATGTGAATCCTTCCCACAGTCTGCAGTTCTTCAAGAACTGCTGCAACATGGGTCCCTTTCCACAGAGTGGAATCCTTCAAGAACAGACAGCTCCAGCATGGGTCCCCTGTGGGATCACAAGTCCTATCAACAAACCTGCTCCATCATGGACTCCTCTCTCCACAGGTTCTGCCAGGAGCCCTGTATGTTTCTGGCTGGTCACCTGGTGGGTTAAGGCAATTTCCACAACCTCTTGTTGCTATATGAATTTTTTCTATGAAGTATGTTGTCACAACTCAAAAACCCTACTGATACTCCTGATACCTCTCTGTGCTATTCCTTTCCTGGTCCAACACTCAAGTGTTTTTTATAGTAATGAGCTACAGATAAAAATTAAAGGTATTGGAAAAAAAACTGCTTGAGGAATTGTCTTCTTTTAATCAAAATGAAAGCATTTCCAAGTAAAATTATTGTGTAATTTGCCATAATTCTTTATGAAGATGCAATGCTTGTCAGAAAGGTTGCACAATTTTTGTTTAGTAGTACCTTTTTTTTTTTTGCGGCAGACATTTGACACTTCAGAATTTTATTGTGAAAAGGTCTTGGATGTGCTGGAAACTGGTCATGATATTACCAAAAATCTCTAAGAGCTGCCAAGTAAATTCTAGACAAAAGAGAACACTAATAGAATACAGAAACTGAACAACAATATGGTGACAGCAAAAAGACACAGAAAGTACTTGAGGGGAGCTCTAATCCCCGTGGCTTGATGAGGTTTCAGAGGGAAAACAGGGAAGATTTTTCTTCAAAGTGATATGCACACTTAACTTCACACACTGAATATTTCCACTGAAGTCAGTGTCATAACTTGTCCTGAATAATACCATATGTCTCCATCTTTGCAGGCCCAAAATCTTAAGCAATATTTGTTAGATCGGGGGTGTGTATAATTGTATCCACGTTCACATTTGTCCAGTACTAAAACAGGACAGTCAGCATTTATTTATTTCTAAAACAGAAACATATTTATAGTGTTTATCAGCACTCCTGACTTTTGTGTTCTAATTATTTTTGCTCTTTTCCATGATAACATGCTAAAGACCCTATTCTTTAGATAGGAAAAAATAAATGCCCTATTTAAATTTTTGTGTGGATTACTATATTATTAATTCAAAGAAATGGATGCATTGATTACACAAAATCATTGATAAATATCAGGAAGTTGTTTATACATAGGGGGCCTGGATACTTTCTTCTGAGCTCGTTTTGCAATGGGATTTCCCGAAGTCTTTACAAAGTGGTGGAACATAATCTGCTAGAGTAATCAGAACTAACAAAGAGAATATGTCCTTCTATTCTTTCTTTTCATCTTTCTCTTTCTTCCTGTCTATATGTCCATCAGTAACATTTGATCTCTTTGGGCAAGTTTGTGGAAAATATCTGTTAGGTCCCCTATCATTGTCCCTTTGAAAATGAAAAACATGCTAGTCCTCATGAGCTGGTAAAGTAATAGAGTTAGATCAAGTGTTTTGGGGGAAAGACATGCAATTTTGGAAATCCTCTAGTGGATTTACAATGCGTGTGTCCTCAATTCCTACCAGAACAAAGTCTTGGTAAGAAAAGTAATTAAAGCAGAGAGAGAAAATTTAATGTTATGCTTTTGTGCTGGAGTGACTGATCTTTTACCTTGGGTAACTCTTCAGACCTCGGGTTGTGGATATCTTTTCCACTCATTTATGAACAGAGTAACAAAGTACTTAACTAGCTATAGTTACCTTGCATGTTACCTTTAAGATTTGTCCCTAAAAGTATTTTATCAGTAGTATTTAATCAAATGTTTTCAATTATTCTATAGGTAATTTACTCAAGGCAAAAAAAGAATATAAAATGAAAGCTTTACTCAATCAAGTGATATTTGAGGCATTTTTAATTTTTAATAGTAAAATGCTTTGAAGCACAAGGTGCACATTACATGTTTTTGTAAATATGATTTTATGTTATTCCTTTCTTACATTTATTGGTCAACACAGAACTTTCATTTGTCAGAAATCTGTAAGATACTTTTTTTTTTATAATCAAATCAACCACTTCTCTTACTGTTTCTTTGTGTTTGCAATTAAATACTACATGTTTTCCCTTTGCCAAATCTTTGCATTCTTTGCACTACATGAGTTGACAAGCCAATCTAGGAGTAAACACACCACCCGGAATCCTCTAGCTGATTGTGCAATGCGAGCAGAGGGTAAACTGAGGTCTTCTTGAAGATCTGGAAGTCCCACAATAAAATCGGAGAATTAAAAATACAAAAATAATTCTGTATTTGTAGCTGATCTTAGGAAAGCATCAAAGCAGTGCAAGTACATGATGGAGGACTGTCTTTTAATCTTTTTATTAAAATCTTAGAACATGACTTTTACATTCTTAAAAGAGTGTGGAACAATTTAGAGGAGTGGTTTTTGGTTTGTTGGTTTGTTTTTTTCAAGATGAAATTCAAATCTTGTGGCTGAAAACTTGAAATCTAAATGAAAGCTATAGGCAGGGCCAGTCATGAGCAGAGTCCCTTCCTGTGGCTGCAGTAGACAGGGCTCTGCAGTATGCCTGCTATGTACAACTAAACAAATGGCAGAAACACATGACTAAAGAATTTATTTGTGTTTTAGTAGCCCTAAGATCAAACTAATGTAAATGGTCTATACTGACCAAAGGAAAGTACTGCAGTTACCTCTACAAGCAGTAAATCCACAGAACAGAACAGCCATGTGAGAACAGCATCTACAGCAGTAGCTCTCAGTCCCTGGCAGGTGCACTTACACTGGTATTTCAGTATTTCATTTCTGGTATTCAGAATTTCTTGTCCATTATAACCTCTGCCACTGCTGCTCCCTATTCAGCTGTATATTCAAGTTTCCACTAATATTTTGACTGCTACAGAGGGTTGGAGAAACTAAAGCTCATTTTTAGACCAAAAGCAACAAAATAAAATTAATAACCATACAAGATTATGATACTTTTTTCTTCTGTCTCAAGTTTTATAGGTCTTAAATTTTCCTCTCCCTTTCTCCCTCCTTTTTCCTTTTAACTTTCTCACTTTTCTTGTTTCCTTTGAGAATTCTGTTGAGGATGTATATAGGTTGATGAGAATGAAGTTGCAATTTGCTCTGAATGAGCTGAGCAGTCATACACCTCCCCTTAGGGAGCAAGTACAATATTTGTCAGCTCAATAACTGTGAAAGTTCACATGTAGGCTCCACTCTCACAAACCTTCTAGTTCCCCAGTTGTAAGAGGAAAATGGGTATCAGTAAAATTTTCAAGCTTGCAAATAAATTGGGTATTCGTTTGAAATAATCCAATCAGATTGCATTGCAATCCAAGCAGAACTGGAAGATGAGTAGAAAAAACTGTAAGGTTGCCCAGGCCAGGTGGTGAAATCCTGAACAGAGTGAACCCCTGCACTTTCCTCTGGTTGTAAACAAGGTTAAGCACTCTTAAATATTGCAGCAAATCACTAAGCTCTTTAGGGGCTATTGGCGAACCATGTACCAAGGACTTTGAGATGCAGGATTTGAGTACATGGTCTGTGAATCCTTGGCCTGGCAGATACATAGGCTGTCTGGTTTGCTGGTTGGTGTAGAAAGTACTGACAGAGGGGCTACTCTGGTTCCACTCACCTGACCCCAGAGAAGACTTCTCCACAGTTTGTTTGGCAGCATGCTTAGCAGTTTGTTCCAGGCCCACCATCTCCTGATAAAGGTAGAGAAAGTGCACTGAAAGTTTCTGTAAATAGGCACTTTCTAGTATTGCTTATTAATATGTAGAGATAGAGAGCAGCTGGTATGAAAAGCAATGCTACCTGACAAAAAAAACCTTTAGGAGGAAAATGTGAAAGACTTCCCAACTGAAGGTATCAGATAAACAGTAAGCAAAGCACTGTAGATCACTGTGGCGGAAACTTGCAGTATGTTTCAGTACAAGCAGTTCTTACAATAGGAAGGATAAAATGACACCTTGTAATTTATTTTTTAGGAAAGAGCTTGTGCTGAGGGTAAGAAGGTGCCTGGCTCACAGAACCCTGACCCTTTTCACTAATTTTGAAAAACAAAACATTTTTGCGTGTATTGATTTCAGTAGTGCACATGGCTTTGGCTACTCATTTCAAGGACATTTGGGCAAATGACTGGGATACATTTTCCAAACCAGTAAGTCTTTTGGAAATATATGTGATGGTTAGCACATATTCCAAATTACAGGAAAGCAAATTTGGACTGTTAGACACAGGACCTTGAAACCCAGCAGAGAAGTTGACATTAAACTATGAAATTCTTGTATGTCAAAGAAGGGAAATATTATTCTCTTTATTTTACTTATATTCATGCAACTTTTTCAGATATATTGCATACTTTGTGTTGACATTATGAATCAGTTTACTGTAATCCATATTAAACTTTCATTTTTTTTAAGCTGTTTTGTACTTTTTATATTTTATTGTTGCGAATGGGGACTGATCTTGCATTCAGCTGTTGCTGTGCCAGTCTGGCATAACCCCACCAAAGTAACTGAAGCTGTTGTAACTGAGTACAAACTGTAGGTTTGTGTGTTTTGCAAAGCATCTGGAAACTGCAGTGGATCAGAGCCAAAACCATAACTCACTGCTATTGCTTTGATTATGTGATGATTTTATGACCTATAATAACCCATTTTCTTAACAGCAGTATTTTAAAAGTAAACCTCTGGCAACTGATATATTTCTGTTCCGAACTTTTGTTTGTTGCTAGCTTGGGCAAGAGTGCTATATTGGAGACCAGGTAAAATGTGTTTGTTTTACTTTGAATGTAGTGTTTGAGTATGATGAACTTTTAACATTTTATATAAGCAGTTTAGACATCGAAGTCAGAGTCCAAGACAGAACTGAGGGCATCATAACACACTTGATCTTAAATCAGAAAATATCATGAAGGACTGAGCTATTCATTCACTGTCTGATATAATTTGCCTGGGAACCTCAGAATTTCTTTTTGAAATGAGCATATCAGAAAAATGGAATGGAGCAAGTTGAGTAACTTTGTTTATACCTCTAATTGTCTTTGGGAGTATAAAGAAACTTTACACATATTTGCCGCTTTGAATATTCACTAACTCAAGGTTTGAGGCAGAATCATTTATTTTCATTTGACAAGTAGGGTTTTTTTCTTGGACTTTCAGAAATAAGAAAATTTCACATTTGAATTGCTGTATGTAACTAAATGTTCTATTTTTTAAATGGACTAAAGCAAAATAGGAGTTCAATGAAAGGCACAAAAGAGTTTTGTTATGACCTTGGCATGTTCTACAATAAAGCATGAATAATTCCTTTGCAAGTCAGTTGATGTATGTGATAATTAGATTCAGAAATACTGATTCAGTTTTTCTACCCTACTTTTATTACTGGATGTCCAAAGAGACTTCTTTGGGAGGCTGATTCAGCATATTGGAAGTTAAGTAAGGTGGTGGTTTTTTAACTAAAATGAACTTCCAACCCAAAACTTCTTTCTGCTTCCTCTAGTCTTCCCCCAAAATAAAAAAGAATAGGCCTCTGATCCAGTTGTTTCCTACCTTCCTCATTCGTAATGACCATCTCCAGTTATTCCCAATCTACTCCAGGTTCTTCTGTTTATGTATCAAAATAAGTAGTGTGTTCCTTAGAAAGCTCTTTTCTCTGACAGGAGAGAAAAATTGGCTTCCTGGCTGATGGTTTCATGGGTGAGGTGAGTTTCTGATGGTGTGAATACATGATAAGTACTGCTCTGTTCTCCTCCTGACTGGCTTTGTTCTTCATGAAAAGAGTGACATCACCTTGAATAATTGTAGTAACTCCTACTGATGGCCTTAATGGTTCCTTCTGAGTTGTGTTCCGGTGATCACTCTGGATCAAAATATGTAAATAGTCAGTTATCAGAGAAGCTTTATGTTACTATTTTATGGAATTCTCCACAATCTAAAATAACTATAGTTGTCCTAAGGCAACTGTGTCTGTAATTTCATCTCTTATATAGCTGGATAATGGATAGATGGACAAAAATGATTCTCTATCACCTTAAGTATCACGCAAACCTAATTTTCCAGTCAAGAAAAATTACACTCATTTGAGATTTACCCAAGACAAAATATTTGCACTTGGAATGTTATATTTTGGTCCCCACTCCAGGCAGGAGAGGGTCCAGCACACAGATGATCAAAGGACTGATCCATCTTGCCAGATGAGGAAAGGCTGAGAAAGCTGGGTTTGTTCAGCTTTGAGAAAAGAAAGCTTAGGGGAGACTTCAGGAACATGTTCCAGTATTTAAAGGGTGACTACAAACAAAATGGAGACTCCATTTTTACAAGGGAACTATGAAAAAGATGAGAGGTAATGGTACAAGTTACTCTGGCAGAGATTCCAATTGGACACAGAAGGAAAATTTTTCACATTGAGGAAAATCAGCCATTGAAATAAACTCTACAGGAAAGTGGTCGATTCCCCAGCATTGAACACTTGAGATTCAGCTGGCCAGGATGCTGGGCCGTCTTGTCTAGATGGTGCTTTTCACAAAAAATTTGGACTGGATGATTCTTAAGGTCTGTTCCAGCCTTATTTTCTATGATTTCATGGTTCTATGGAAACACAGATAGGGGCTCCAAGAAGGGACATCAGACAAAACTGGATTGAGAAGGTTCATTCCAGAATAGGTCCTAGCCTTTGACTGGGACATCTTTGCCTAGAGGGATGTTAACCAAATGGTGGGATGCACCAACTCTCTGCTGTATCGCTTTCAGTTGCTGCTGGTCAGTCATTTGGTACAGCCTCCTCAGCAAACAATCACTTCTTGTAAAAAGTCTCATACACTATTTCTAAATAAAATTAACCAGGTTTGCTAGACTGCAGTGTCTGGAACTTAAAATACTTTGGAGCTCTCAAAAAGTGAGTTATCACATCTCTGCCTGCTTTGAGCCTCCTAAAGTCTTATCCAATCTAAATTATTCTATGAATCCGCGAGTGTTGAGTCCATGAAACTTAGCTGAGTGTGAAGGCTGTTGAGAATACCTCAGCTACATGGATCACTCCACAGTTCAGTTTTCAAGACAGAATCCATCCTGTAATATAATATTTTTAATTATTCCTGTACACAGCTTTTCTCACCTGCTTAGTATATGTGTCCCATGGAGCAGGGCAGGGGTATTTCCACTGCATTAGTGAAATTTCACCTGACTTTGAGGATCTGAGTTGACTGTTGTCCTTCCAATTTGCTAAATACCACAAGTAAGACTATGTGCCTACCAGCTGGTGCCTACACATTCAAATGTATAGAACCAATTAGCAGGGACCTAGTTCTAGCTGGAGATTGGTCTTGCTGTGTGTGTATCCTACACATAGCTGCAACATAATTTCAGCAGACCTTTGGCTCTGCAAAGCAGCAGCATCACCTGCCAAGTCAGACTGCAACTCCCCACTCAGCAAGCTAGAATTTTTGCCAAATTTGCCTTAGTCTGAAGGTGAGTATGAGATGTCCTGGTATTCTCATGTAGGTTAGTTCATCTGAGAAAAGGGAACACATTCACTATTACTGTCTTTCTATTCTTTTACATTTTATTTCTTTAACAGTCTTATTTACAGTTTTGCAAAACACTGTTTGTTTCTGTCACATACAAAAAAAAAAAACTAATGTTGTTTCTCTACCATTACTCTGACATTTTGAAGGAAAGAGTTCACTAAGGTTCAAGGATACAGTGGTCCTTCATATCATATTTGATCAAAAACTCCACTCAGAATAATTTGACTTTTAGTCATAATCATGTAAAAATAACTGTAATTAGTAAACAGTATTTTAGATGAATCCATATTTTTACATTTTTAATTGAAATGAGCATAAATAACCTGGAGTTTTCTGTTATCAGGTCTTTTGCTTAGATATCCTTTTTTGTTTTAAAGTTCTGGATTCACTTTTTTTCTGAGCCCTTCTTGTTCTTGAAGGAAATCTCATTCATGCCAGACTCTTCTCTACTGCACTGTTTTTCATTAACTTTATAGCTGCAAATCTCTAGAGAACTGCTTTTTGCCCTGTGAATGAATTCCCTTTTACTAATGGTTGTAGATTCATCTATGAAACAAAGGAAGATCCTGTAAAGAAGAAACAATAGATGTGAAACAGATATTTGGCATAGAACATTATTTTTCATTCTGTTCACCCATTGCTATTTCTTAGCATTTCATGAGTGATAGGTTATGTGGCTTCTCCCAGACTCTTTTAGCTATGTTGTGGAATGCCCAGACTTCAAGTGAGATTAGTAAAACTGTTGGTACACTTGATCTTTCCTCCATATGGGAGGATGAACTACATGACCCCGTGGGTTTCTTTGCTGTGGGTTTCTATTCTTCTTTGTGCATCCGTGATTCTCACAACTGGGATTCTTTTTGCAAAGAGTTATGCCATGCTACATTTAGTTAGCCTAAACTGGAAATAAAATAGAACTACTAATGATTTGCTCTATCTGACATATCTGAGCTTAAGAAGTTCTCTTTCCATTCAGTTTTAAAGTGGTGAAATAAGAGAAGTATGATTTAGGGACTTTTTATTGCCAGAAATCTTCCTAACAAATGCTTTGCTCTGTAAATTAAAGGTCAAGATGGTTTTAAACCAGGATGTTCCTTGCCAACAGAGAAATATAGGAAGCAATTATTTGTAGCTAATATGGTTTGGGATGGATGCCATGATTAGAACAATAAGACTTTTCCCTTGTTTTTGATCGAGTGAACATTCTGTTGCAGAGCAATGTCAGCATACATATGGTCATTAGGGAAATGAAGGCAGAGTTTGAAAAAGGAAGTCACTGAATTGAGACAAATTAATGATACAGATTCTAACTCAAAATGAAGCTGGGTTGGCGAATAAAGACTTCATTTATGATTGCTGAAGAATTATGAGGTTCTTGGAAGTCACCAGAATTGTGGTGCTATGATTTACATAAAACTATAGAAACAGAGAAAGCAATTACTTTAATCCATTGTTCCAAGCAAGCTATTATGTCTACCTAATTTAATTTAATGAACTGTGATGTAGTAGAAAACAAAGACATTTTCAGACAACTTGTTTTATTTGCTAGAATAGTAACCTCCAATTACATATTGCTGTTCTACTGCTTTTCCAGAAATTCAGCCTAATCAATAATCATTAAAATTTCCAGAAAATTTGTTCTAAGTATTTGGTTCATAACACCAAACTGAGAATACAGACAAAAGTGTTTTGTTTGAAATAGTCATTTTATCTGAATATAGCTGCTTTGCAGAAGTATGAGAATCGATATATGGTCACAAGAGGTAAAGTTCTAATATAACTTCATTTTTGCAGCATAGTCTTAGGATATATCTTACACTTTCTTTGCATTTTGTCAACTGTGCACAATGAAAGGAAATTATTAATATTTTTCTTGTTCTTTCCTCTGATACTGGTGGTAATTCCAAGTGAAAAGAAGATACATTTGCTGAACAAACCATACTTTAGCCACATCACTCCTATTGTATCTCAGTTAGAGTCTTGTGGAATGGCCAGTGTCCAAGGACACAAAAAGAGGTAAAACATCTGTTCCAAAGTAAATGTGGAAAACTACTTTAGGGGACATTGATGTCTATTAACATCAGCTGTGTTACATATGTTCAACTTACACTAACTTCTATTGTTCTGAACAAAGCCAGAGCATCCAAAGCTCTATTCTTTTGTAAAAACAGCATAGAAATAAGACAGATATGAAACAGTAAAAAAAAATCAACTGCAAAAATACAAATGATCACATGCAAATACTGAAATAATGACTTTTTTCTTTTTTTCAATTTTAATGGTGCTACACATAGCTACCAGAAGAGCTGAATATTTCAAAGTGTTGTTGATTTATTAGAAGCAGAATCTATCTGAAAATAAAATTTTAACTGTGAATGCATACACATCAAGCAGGAGTATATTAGGCTGCCTTTTTTTTCTCTTGTAACACTGTGTTAAAGGTTTTACCTGAAGACACTCCACTCCACTGATACTTTAATCCAGTGAAGGAAGGCCCAAGCCTTCTATATTTGCAATAAGTAGAACAAACAGTCTCAATTATTGAGATTATGCTTGGTCTAGCCAACAAAAGTGTTGACTTTAATTAGAAAAATTAATGTGTGTCATATTTAAGCCTAGATAAGACTTCAAAAATAGCCATAGATATTTAAAAATGTCAGCTTGGTTCTTTTGTGTGGGAAGATCCTGCTGGCATAAGCTATGGAAGGCTGAAATAGCAGTAGGCTTTATTGTGCAACTTTGGTGTTTGGTCCAGGTAGGTGAAATCATGATGTCCTTGGCCAAGGGATATATGCAGAGATCTCTTCCAGGCCCAAATCCAGAAAAGCAGAGTCAATACATCACCCACACCTTCTTTATTAATTCTTTCCACCAGGGCTTAGGTTAGGAAGGAAACGATTCCCTTCTCTGTAAGTTCGATAGAGTGTGGATGCCTGACTGACCAAATTAAGGTGAGGCATTATAGTACAGGCTGTATCTGAAAGGTTAATTAATAAAGACAGAGGCCTCTGCTAGAAAAAATAGTGTTTCAGAAAAAGAAAGTGGAGCATTGTAGTTGTTTTGTTCTTGTTCAGTAATTCTGTGTTTTATGGCTTTTTCAGCAAAGAGCAGATAGAAAACAATCATGGATGAAAGATATACTACATTCCATAGGAAATTGATTTTTCTGTTTTACAATAAATTAAACTAATGATCATCAGCTTTAGACAGAAGCACAGAAAAATATGTAAATTCACAAAAAAAGAAATGTGAAAGTGTATAATCTCTTCAAAATCAAATTTACTGTTGCTTTTGAAAGCAAGAGGTTGAAAATAGTACATTTTCTAGTATAGCTTCAAAGCTGTTTCTCATTATTGTGGCTTATTGCCCACTATTAGCTGTTTCCAAAGCCTGTTCAAAGCTCATATGTTCTTTGACTGCTTCTCCTACAGGTTGTGAATGAAATTGCAGTGTATTGTGGACTGCTAAGTTTTATATTTGGTTTGCCATAGAAAAAATATTAACAGTATCTTCTGCTGCCTACTCTCCTCACAGTAGGAAAGAGGAAGACAGATGTGTGGCTTGCCTCTGTGCTTTGTAGCAGCCTTAAAAGACATTTGTTTGATGATGAGTTGCCAGAGCTGACAGAGTACCTGGGGAGCTACCATGTGCATTTCTGATGGGTGCTCTGGAAGCTGACAGCTGACATAGACCCTCTGTACCAAATATTTTACTCAGTCCCTGCTCTCTGCAAAAATGAAAATATGATGGTGGGATGGAAGAGAAGGTCTTCTGTGACCTAAGTATTTTCTCGATCTGTACACTGTGCATACAATCCATCTTACCTGACTTGTGTTTTCAACACTGTGAGCTAGTTTCTTTGCATGCCTATGTAGTCAGCGGGGGGAAATCAGCAGTTTTAAGGCACAGTTCAGCTGACCGGCTTTGAATATCTATTTTAGTTGTCTGAATGGCTTAACTATGAAGGTGGAATGTCTGTGTTTTAGCTCTTAATATTTGATCCGATGAAACCTAGCCTCTGTAACTTACATCCTAAGCAATCCTGGATAAAATATGTCTGACAAAAACAAGTCATGCATCTAAAGTTACATGAGTCTTATGTTCACAGGAGTTAGGGAATGTGGTACAAACTTCTTTAGCAGGATGTTGGTTTCATTCTCTAGTGGATGAGATAGATGCAGTTCAAATCTGATGCCATAACTGTTGGTGCAACTTTGTGAATACTAAGTATCTGATGATGGATTATAATGTTCAGAGGTTGAAGACTTAGCAGATGCTGAATAGTCTGTATTCATACACTTCAGCAGAATGAGAATGTATTATCCTGAAGGGGATTGGACCTGACTCTTGAAACTGACTCTTTACACATTGAAAATTCCTAAAACTCTTGCAAACATAGAGCCATGTCATTATAGAGGTAATATGATTTTTGCATAAAGGTTTGTTTTGGAAAAGGAAGTGAAAGAAGAGAAAATGAGAAGGGGGGGGGGGAGAAGAAGACTGGTGATGAAGGAAATTGAACAGCAAACCCACTTTTCCCAGAATAATTTTATTTGAAAGTATAAATTTGTCAGAGTTTTGTTGGTTTGGTTTTGGTGGTTTTTTTTTTTACTTTATATGGCTGGAGGTTTTACCTTTCATCCAGGATTTTATCATCTGTTAGGAATGCAATGTATAATTTAAATAAATGATAGAGAAATAAACCTACTAGTGATAAGACTGAAGGCTCTGTCTGCAGTCTCTATGAAGTAAAAATTCAAAGTGTTCACTCCTCACCTTATAAAGCTTTGCTCCAGTCACATACTTTTGTGACTGCTCCCTACCTTCAGGTGTGAAAGCCATTATTAGTTGTTTAAAAGCAGTTGAAATATAAAAGCTGATCTATAAATATTATGATATTCTTTTATTATTTTGTAATAGAATAATATGAAATGCACAGCAAATTAACATACAGTATAGAAGTTCAAAAATGCACTATTTATTCTTTTAAGTTTCAGCCTGCCAAAAAGGCTCTTTCAAAAGTGTCCTTTAATCTATAAATACCAAGCTTGAAAGGAAGTAAGAACCATCTGGAAAAGTCTCTTTCCTGGGAAGAAGAAAGAACTGTATGGTATCTGAGTCTTAGGTATAGATATCTGTCAAGATGGAAAGAAAATATCATATACTTAATTTTGGATGTGGTTTTGACCCTCTCACTTGCTGAGCAAATGCTGGCCTTTCAGAAGCTTCAAAACTTAATTTATTGTGATAAGGACCTGAATTAATTTCATTACTCTTGATAGAAGCATTCTCTTTGCATCAACTCTTCCTGGGAACATCTATGTTAAGGGGATACTTACAGTAAATTCCCTCTGTGGTAAATGGGCACTCTTCTGGTTCTTCTAGAAGAGAACCTTTTTGGCACAATCCAAAGACACTTCTGGAGCTGCTTCTGTCAATTCTTTGACTAAAGATGACTTCAGTTGTTGTTACATAACTTGTAGGACATATTTAAACAGAATATGGTACAAAGCATCAATTCATATGCCAAGATATGAATGATGCAATACTCCAGTGTCAATAGCTTATCTCTGTCACAAAATGTTATAGTTAAAAAATTTAAGATAACTTTGGATTTCGTAGTCATCCTAAATATGTCCCTATCTGTCTCAGTTCCCTGTGTTTAATGATCCTCTGAACAAAATGGAGAGAGGTGTTCATCCCTTTCAAAATCTGAGCATCTCTATCAGATGCATGAGTTAAAGCATTAATCCCTCAAAGTCCTTAGTGAAGTGAATGGAGATGTGTAACTCTCCAGGAAGTGAGTTGGAGAATCTAACACATGCCACCATGACATTCCAGAAAACAGCTCTTCTTGAAATCAATAGCAATAGCAACCCTATTCTTCTCCTGAAAGATCAGAGATAAAGATCACTTAAATTATAGTTTAGGAAAAAAGGCATTCACTGAGCTTGTACTCTGCCTTTCCATATTTTTTGCGAACTGTCTTGCAGCTTCAGAAAAGACTGAGTTTTCCAGATACTTCCTTTCTTACAATAAAGAAACTACAGAAAGAAGGCTCACTGTCTGTAACACCAGCAATTGCAGGAACTGAAATGGTTGTTCTCAATCCAGCAAAGTACCAATATTAGTGCTCAGCCTTAATCATATGATCCTGAAGCAGGAAGATATGAATGGGAAGTATGTATGTGCTTAGTGAGAGTAGGATGTTACCCTGCATGCTTGCTCTGTCTCCTGACTCTGAATAGGAAATATTCGTCACATCTCATCTCTCCATCCTCCCATTCTTGGAGGTTTTCAAGAATAGCAAAGCAATCTCTGTGACCTGGTCTGATCTCATAGCTGAGTCTGCATGGAACAAGAGGTTACAGTAGTGACCTCCTGAGGTTCTTTTGTAGTGGAATGATTTTGTGACTCTGATCTTGTGAACTGTATGGAAGAAGATGCATATTTTTAAGGGTTATAAAACAAATCAGATGTGCTCTTTGACTGTGGCAAATTGTTATGATGTGAAAGATTCAAAGCTATATATGTTTGTTTATACTAATGATTATAAGTGCCTTTTCATTTTGAAATTCTAAGATTTGACATATGAAGTAACTAATATAATTTATAAAATACAAAGAGCATTACAACTATAACATATAAAACACAGATGAACATACCACAGTCTCAAGGTAACCTATTTCTTGTTTTATAAGCCAGAAATACTTGTGGGAGTATCATAATGTTCCAGAGTGCTACACTGTGCAAACAGATCTCTGGTCTTAGTTGGCAGATGTGGAGCAAAAACATGTGGTTAGACAACCCCTTAAACACTGCACATATGAATGTTGCAAGCAGCAAGTTTTTCTAGATAAAATTATGATAAAGTTATGATTAGCATGCTTTCACTTATTTTGTCCTTTTTCTGACAGTATAATATAATTTGACACTGTATTTTATACTATTACTGTCTGTGTGAAGAAAGCTTCAGATAAGGAGCTTGTACTTCAGAAAAAATGGACAAGTAGATCTGAAGAGTTGCTTAGTTGAAAACATATATGTGAGTTGTATCTGCTAGGGTGCTAACGAGCGTTTGGCATCTGAGGTATTTGCTATAAAGCTTTGGGAAAGGATAAAAATTACTTTTGGAACTTGCTGCATTAGCTGTGGAGAGGTATACTTGTTAGTCTTGTGGACCTTTTAGATAATTGCACTTAACAGCTGCCTCCGAGGTCAATCAGAAAACAGGAAAAAAATATCTTGGGAAATGTCCAACTTCTTGTAGAAAATGGTTATGAGCAGCACACTGCCCATGGACCACTGGCACTCATAAATAATGATTGCACAGGATTCATTTGGCTTTAATTCAGAACTTCACAACTTCAATCGGTTACTGGAGGGTGAGAAAGGCAGAATAGGACTGAATGAGCTTTTTTTGATTTACATGAAATGCCTTACAGCACATCTCATTTAATCATAGAATCACTATGGTTGGAAATGACCTCCAAGATGCAAGATCATCAGGTCCAATCTTCATTTACATGAAGCTTTGCTTTTGTATTCTGATACAGTGAAGGGCTTTATGCTCTTTTACCAGGAGAAGGCGAGATAATCCCTAAGATGTTGAAATTGGCAATGTGAAGGCCATTTGTAGCCTCTGCATGTCTGGGATTTCATAGCTGCATTGAGGTAATTTGTTGGACTTGAGTACTTTTCCATTTCCCAGTATGCTGGATGCTGAAGTTCATCAGCCAAGAAGGAGTTTATTTAATCACCATAATTTCTATGAGGTGTTCTATTAAGATCAGTCTTTTATGGATATTTTGCAGTGCAAAATGTTAAACTAGATTTCATCTATTACATATTGTCTTTTTAGTTTAGTATGAAATTAGTAATGCAGAGCTTTCAGACTATCAACCAATCTTGAGCTGTTTTCTCCTATATTATTCTTCCAACACAATAGAAGGTAGTTTTAATATTGCAAAATGGAGGTGTTTCAGTGTTTCCAAATATTTTTTAGCAATTGTAAATGATTATTTAAGCAATTCTATTCAGTTACCATAACATGGCATATTTAGACAGCCATGTGTCCTAAGAAAACATTTTGCTGTTCATTTAACCCATATCCTTCTCTTTTGCCTTTCCCCTTTCTGACCTTCCCTCAAGCATTCTTACTGTCTTTCTCATGTTGGTGATATGAAAAAGTAATTGAAAAGAAACAAGA
This sequence comes from Pithys albifrons albifrons, assembly GCF_047495875.1. Lineage (NCBI taxonomy): Eukaryota > Metazoa > Chordata > Aves > Passeriformes > Thamnophilidae > Pithys > Pithys albifrons. The sequence continues at coordinate 78,709,635 of NC_092460.1, forward strand.
GGTTCTCAAACATGAATAGTTTTCTGTAAGTATCCTCTCCTGATTCAGTCATGCAAAAGTGCAATTTTTATGAGAGAAAGGGTTATTAGCAGCTGAGGAGTAGGATCAGCACAGCAAGATCACTCCACAACTCTGTACTTTTGTAAGAAAAAGACTAAAGTTTATCCAATCTCTACTGTTGTCAAATGATTAAAAGGCTGTAAAAAGGTTGTGGAAGGAGGGCATTAAAATGAACTAAAAGAAAGATGACAACATCCTTGCACTAATAATTAATTTAACCTTTGTTAAATTACTATCATGCATCTAATATAGATTACAATATTATAATGGTATATGATACACTGTAATCTAATATTTGCTGGAATAGATCACTTCCATTATCTCAGTTCTTCATCTGTTGTACATCCTCTAAGTCTGATTCAAACTGGAAATATTTTAGTTTTCTGCAACAGCCCAGTCTGCTGCAGGGCCAGGATCTCAATGTCCACAATAAGTCCTGGCAGCCCTTTGCAACATGGGAGAGATTGGTATTGGAGGGAATTAGGTCTGGGCGATTGGTTCAAGATTTGTATGGATTTTACTGAGTTACTACTGGGCAGACATTCTGAGTAAAATTTTTGTTCAAGATATCCACTATCTTACTGCAAAAGAGTAGGAAAATGAAAAATAGCTGGTTAATGATTAGGAGTATGGGCAAGTGGAGGGCAAATATCAGCTAGACTGTTCATCTGTCTATGGCAAAAATATTGAAATAATAAGATATTATTGAATCCATTATTTTAGAGCTGCTCAGGGAGCATTGCCTGTAATAAAATAATCCTTTCAGTCAGAAAAGCAATGTGGTCATAATGTGGGAGGGTCTGCTATCCATGCCTACTTTGCTGAAGGAAAACTTATTCCAGATCTCCAGAAGTATTTAATTTTATAGGTGGACAGAAGAAAGTTAAACACCAAACACCTCATAGGCTGACTCAAAATATATATGAAAGGTGGAAGAGTCCCTAGCTTTATACAGAGTTATTTCTTTGAAGTGCTGAATCTTGGTGAGAGCATTTCACCTGAGCCTGGAACATTGCCCAGATCTAAGTGTAGCCTCTGTCATTGCAAGAAAAACAGTTGTTAACATGTTTTTGACATTTCAGTGAAAACAACCTGAGTCATTTTGATTCAATTATGTGTGTGGTGCTGCACTGGCTGCATTATCTGCCTCCTCATTGCTCCCCAGACCTGAAGTGAATCACAGAAATCTTCCAGATATCTGTCTATTTGGGAGAATGAATTGCTATATAAAAGTAGTTGTGTAGGTCAGGGGAACTTAGGCAATTGAAAAGCTATAATTCACTGCCTTAATACATTGTTGAGGGAGCCTAAATTTTTATTTTTAAGTTTATTTTCTATTTTCACTATGGTCCATCTCTGGGCTAATGTGATCTCTGTGTTGATCAAAGCAAAGTTTCAGCTTAGCATCACTTACCATGCCTTGTGCAGTAGAATAAATATCGTCACTAAGCCCATTATTCAGTTTCCAGAAGTAATTAGATTTTTTTTTTTTGAGGGAGGCCTTGTTCAGCTAGTGGCTGCTTGATTACTTTAGCTAAATGAAAAGGACATGTAGTAGTAAATTACTGTGAGCAGGCTGTTGGAGAAAGCAGGGCGAATTCTAACTTCAGTCTGCTCTTTTGGCACTAACTGCGTGCAATCTGTTTCTGACCATGTGTGAAAGCTACCTGCATGCAGTCTGCTGTTCAATAAGCCATCAAGCTGCAAGGAGACTGCATTTTTCATCTGCTATGCACCAGAAGGCAAACCTTTAATCAGTATCTTTTGAAAAAGATCATACTTAATAAAAATCCATGAAATTCACTTTGTGATTATTGGATCCATTGTGCTGCAAATTCATTAGAGTAATTTCTGACCCCATTAATAGTTTAGAAAATAAATTATGACATGTCTAGATTTGTAGGTGTTTTAGGAAAACAAATTTGCCCATCTTACTCCTGTATCCCAGCTGTGTATATTAAACAAGTATCTGGGGATATGTGAAATTTAGTGCTGGACATAGCTATGAGACAGCAAGGAAAATATTCTAACTCAAAGGCTCTTTTGAATGAAATACATATTGATTTTCAAAGTCACATCGGTCCTCCATTACTTCATTCTTTTTATGGTAAGCCACAGTGTGGTATAAGGGAAATATAAATGATAACCACATTCTGCCTTTATCTATTCTGTTTCGATACAGTCTTTACTATGTGTACTGTCCAAGAAACTTTAATCTCAAATGATGTTGACTGATTTCCTTTCAAGTATTTTTATTTTTACCAAATCTTCTAACTGAAAAGGAACAAAGGATAAAAAAACACCCCATGACTACTTAAATATTCCTGTTGTCATGCTCCTTTTTGTACATATAGGGTAAAAGTCATAGTTGTTCTTTCTACGCTACCATAGGCTTATACAGCACCTTCTGAATAAAAGTAGCTTCAGTTGCAGTTACAGATAGTGGAGACTTATCCATGCACTGTCCGTGTGTTCTGGACATTTGCATGATTACTTTCTCTGGTGTCATTTACACATTCTTAGTTCTAGCCCACACATTTTGTTGTGTATGCAACAAGGCTCTAAATCTTACACCAGTCATAGGTTTTTTCATAAAGTATTTGCTGGTTACAGGTGGAAAGATTTGTCTAAATGCTCTCTTTCTAAAAATATACTTTCTCAAGGTCTTTGAACCTGTCTCTTGACTCACTTAACAAACAGCCTAATTTCTTAGTAAGAGAAGGGTCTGATGTTTGGCCAGGAAAAGCCTCAGAGATTGATTCTTTATCAAAGATGGGACCTTTATTGAAGGTTCCTTTAAAAACAGAACCAAATCAAAAGGATCAGACCGCTGCTTGCAAAACTGCCAGCCACTATGACTTGCCTCCCACTGGGAAAGCACAAAGTGTAGGGATCATCCTTGCCCAGAGTGGGGGCATTGAAACAAGTGCACATCTATTTCAGATGCTTTTCCTCTTGGCACCTTTCAGATGAGAAGCAGTAGTCACTGAGAGGGCCTTCTGCAGAAAAGATATTCCCAGGCTCCGCTCAGGTCTAACCTAGTGGCACTGCCAGGTGCCCCTCTGACCCTTTATAGTTATGTGATATTTTTCCGTGCACTCTTGAGCAGGCAAACCATTTGGAACACTTTCACTGGAGAGCAAGTGTTGGTCCTTTCACCAGGGATATTGTTTTCTGAAGTGGAGAGTGTTTGGCTCTCCGTAGTTGAGTTGAATGACTTGGGTGTTCAACACCACTCCTCTCAGGATCTGACCCTGTGTGTTCCCTGAGACACAAGTAGATTAAAGACAGCCGGCATCAAAGCCCATGGCTGCACAAAGCTGGCTGTGTGCTCAGGTTTTCCAAACATGTGTGTCAGCGCAATCTGTAAGTATGCAAAGGGAAATACCTCCTGTTGTCCACCAGATACGAGCGTGCTTTCCATTAAAGTGAAGCCTCCACGCATATGTAGACTCTATCTTTACAGGAAAGACAGGAACTCACTGGATTTTTTTTCCGTTGTCTGGGAAAACAGTTTCAGAAATCTTCTGCTTGGTGTTTCTGAGCCTGTATTAGTGGTTTCCTCAAATGTTTCCAAGACTATGCATGGCTCTGATGTGTATTCCAAAACCCAGTATGCCACAGAGAACAGAATTTCTATATAAAACACTGTGTACAGTAATTCCTTAAACAAAAATCATTTTAATTTCCCCCGAAGCCAACACAACATAAATAAATAAAGTAATAAACTGTTCTGTTTATTGGGGTTTTTTAAACTTAATATATTTAGTACAGGTATTTATTCCTTCTTTAGCTTTGTTTTTGTCTACTTTCCCAAGGTAACGAAGCTCTTGAAATCTTGCCTTCAGTCCATCCATGGCTCACTAGTATCTTTTCAGTCCTTTGGGCCAATTTAAACTCAGTTTAGAATAAGAAAGGAAATCTCAGATTATTTTTTTTTCAATGAAAAGAAAGCAAAAGAAGCTAAATCAGTGCTCCTATTAAACCAGACTTGCAGAACTTACTTCTTTTGCTTCCTAGTGGCAGTCACCAGCTTGCTATTCATCATTAACATTTTGGTGAAAAAAAATCAGTGTAACACTCCTTTTCTAATGTTCAGGGAATGTTCAGGAGAATCCAGAAGAATTAGTTGAGGACAGAGAGATTAAAGCATTGTGAAGCCTAGGGAGACAGACCGTGTCCAGGCAGTGCAACTGAGTTCCTTATGCACTGTGTAGGGAGTATTAGTGAGGTAAAGCTTGCAGAGAAAGGTTTAATTTTTTTTTTAGTAGAATATCTGACATAACTGGGGGGAAGAAAGCACACACCAAAAGAAGTGTTTGAGTTCAACCCTTTTAAAATTTGAAATAGAAGAGTTCAGCTTGTAAAAAAAACATTCTTCATATGCCAACACAGTGATTAGGGAATCAGATGTATTGCTCTGCAGAAAATCATACAGAAATAAATAGATTTATGTTTCTATGGGGGTCATACATCCTGTCTTGGGTTACAGGAGCATCTGTCCTCCAATGTAAATTGCCTCATGCTCTCTCAGGGAGCCAAGTATGTACTTCAGTCGGTCCTTTCTCACGTAGCAGTTAATAGGGAGAATGGTGCTGCTCCCTCTGTCCAGTTTCACCCTCTGTTCTTTACACACATCTAGTCTATTGGCATTCAAGGCTCTTTTCAAGTTAGTATTTAATTGTATGTACAAAGCGTATGCAAACAGCTTCCTTGTGAGTGGCTGAGACAATTATCCAGAATAGCCTGTAGCTCCCTAACTGGAAAGAAAGCACTGAGAGATTGAACTGAAATCTCTGCTGCAAATCAATTCAAAGTGGGACTTTAAACTGTGTTTGCTCTATCACAGGGAAATGTTCTACCAGGGAAATACCAGTTAATGCTTCATGCACTGCACACCCGCTGTAACATGTCCTGAGACCATCTATCAGATCAAGCACTGTTGGCAAAGGGAATTCTAAACTCTGTCATTTCTAAAGGAACTCAGTTAAATAGCTCTGTGAGCTATGGGGTGGCTTTGCCCATACCCACCGGGGGAAAGGTAGGCACTTAGGAGGATTTGGCCACTCAGTGAGGCTTTTGAGATGAGGGTGAGTAGTGTTGGATGGAGCTGGAAGATACTGAAAATAAGAGGCAGCATTGTGAATTGGACTCAAACATCCTAAATCTCCCCTTGGAATTCTCACCTCACTATACCCCAGGCCCAAAATAAAGTAGACAGATGTTCTTTCAAAGTCTAAAGGATTTTGTGCTAGAAATGAGAAGGAGGAAGAACTTTTTGTTACGGTATACCCTGAACAGTGAGTTCATCTCTGTAAGCCTTGCTTACTGTTAAAAGCAGCTTTAACAGTAGTATTGTCAGGTGTATATATGACTGAACCGAGTCCTTAACTCATATATTTTTTCAGTGCATTGCATTCATTATCAGAGTATTTCAATTTCAGAATTCATGAAGGAACAGTAATGCTTTTAAACTCATTTTTTCTGTCATCCCCTTTCATATTTTCTGTATGTGACAATAACTGTTCAGTCTGAGAAATTCTGCTGTGTTTTTCATGGCTGTGTTATAGAGGTCTTAGTCTAAGATCAAAGAGACAAGTCTAGAGCTCAAGCGCCTGTTGCACATAGGAAGGTGTATAGATCTCTCTGCAATGTGAACTGTGAATGTCATATACCCTGAGCATGAGAGTGAAAAGAATGCTCCTTAAAAATAGCCACAGGGCTGTGGGATTTCCCAGCCAGTAGTGTACATTTTTTACCTGATTAGCAGAGAAAACAGTCACAGTCACATCAGCGCTTCATTGAGAGACCTGTAATAATTCCTCTGGTTTTCACATAAAACATTTACTTCTCTCACTGTAAAAGCACATGTTTTTCTCAAGCTATTCCCCATTTTCAGATAGTGGACTTGGCAAAATTCAAGTCATTTCACATTCAGACCTTGCACTGAGAAAAAAGGGGGGTAAAGAAGAGTATTAATGGAAATTCAAAACTGATGCAGCTCTTAAAGTCTCCAGGTCAACATCACCATATCACTTTTTAAAGTAAAAAAACACCAGAACATAAACAGAAAAACGCCTCTCTTTATCTGCTATTTCTATTTTATCTTCATTTGTAGGGAGGGAGAAATACTAAATTCTTTTGATTATTTTTTTTTTCCTTTGTGTACTTTGTCTGTAAAGCATACAAGCTGGAAATCATCACTGTTCTTGCTTGGGAAAAATAGTATTAGCTGCATGAGGAAAATATGTTTGCTAAGTAAGCAACTGAAAAATCCACGCAGATGTTAGCTACCAGTACTGGAAAAAAATCTCTGTAATTATATTTGGGTACAGTTTGAAACATTTTTCAAAATTTATAATATTCTATTCTTAATGGAGTTAAATCTTACATTCACATGTCTTACTTCAGCTAATGAGCTGTTCAGAATCATAATTCACAAGAGACTGATGGATTAAGAGTCATGGTTTTTAGCCCACAAGTGCAAAACTTGGAACTATTGACTGTTTGGAAGCAGGAAGGCAGATAGAGTCTAACTAATACCATGTGCATGTAGAATCAAATTGAATCAAAAACCTTCATAGATTAAAAATATCTTTATATTCCTTATATAAAAGATATTAAAACAGTGGTATGAAACTTGAAATATTTTTTCTTAATTGGTAGTACTTCTTTCTTTAAAAAGTTTCTTAGGTTTCCCAGTGCAGAGGAAACCTCTGCATCTGCTTTAGTATCAAGATGAAATTTATTTGTCTATATAGACTGTAAGTGCTTTGAGTCAGTTGTCTTTGTAGAGACCCCTACTGGATTTTTCAAAAGCAATTAGTAAAGATACTGGGTAGTTATTACATTCTTCGGTCATTGGTTAAATTACCTTATTCTCAAAGAAATTTTATATGCAGAAGTCTGTGATTGAGAGAGAAAAATCACACAATTCAGGGTATGCTTGTATTTTTGAGACATAGTAATATTAATTATAGCAACAACACAAATAGCACAGTTAAGAACCTGAAAGCAATTTCGACGGATGGCTGTACTTTGTCCACATATCAAAGTGTTCTCTGATGTCTCCACCATGCCCTGCCAATATGGTATCTCAGCTTTTTATGTTGTTCCCAAACTCCTGCTGATATCTGTGCACTGCGTGTTCCAACCCTGTGAGTGACCAGACTCCTTTTCTGAAGTGTTTTAATGGCCCCTACCAGATCTATGTGGATCTGAACATCTCGTAGTCTTTTAATGTTATTTGTGACAGTGTCTTTGGGGTCACTGGGGAACTATTATCCCATTTTTGCATATGGAACACATTAGATTCCTTAAAAAATACTATAGTGACAGTTTCATTCCTTTCAATCATAGCTACAGCACACACTCACTTTACTTCATCAGTTCATCCCATTAATCCTATATCCTCTGTTTAATGGCTTTGTGTGTCTTTTGATGTAGGCAATGTCTTCATCTAGATCTTAGACAGTGCTTGATGGCTAGCAATAGTCATTATTTCCTAGCCAAAGGCAGTAGTGAACTGAAATTTCTTGGAAAATGCCTTTCCTTATGAGAGGTCTCTAGACCTATTTTGTACACCCACAAGTTTCAGTTCAGTCTAGGCAATTTGGATGTTGAACTGAACCAGCCTGAACCTCTGAATCTTTAGAGTTTCATCTGTCACTGAACAATGCAGACAGACAGAGGGAGACAGTTGAATAGAAGTCAATATGCCAACTGTTCCTTCATTTATTACTGACGTATTAGGAAAGTTGATAGAGTGGAACTAATCCATCTGCTTACAATTTATTCCCGAGAAATAAGATACAGTTTCACTATTTCATGAGCTCACTCTTTGACTAACTTTATTAGAATTCCTTCTATAGCATCATTTTTAATCACTTTTAATCTAGTTTTAGTAATGTGTAAAATAGTAGAAAAAGATGGACTAAAAAGACATGAAAGGATTTCATGAGAAACTCAGGTCAGCTTAAATAGAACCAGATCAAAAAAAGTTAAGTTAGTGAGCCTACAAAGGCCAACAGACAAGCATTCTAAATTACCTTTTTCACATGAAGCTTTGTTCTGTCATGTCTAAAATGCAAACAGTCAAAAGGAATAGGGCAGCCCTGGCAGCACTGTGAGAGGAGGCAGGGCTGCAGTGCCTGAGGGGAGGTAGCTGGGTGACCTGCCAGGCTGATGGGCAACACTGGCTGAGGTACTGCAGGGTCAGAGCTGACAGGTGGAGAGGTCTCTTCCTTTCTTTACCAAGAATACTCGGTGAGGTTTATGTTATCCACTAGTTCCCAAACATGCATGGACTCTGGATGTTAAAAAGATGCAGGATTTTGGCTACATGTTGGTTGCATACAGTGCTAAAATGAATTCCTGTGAGCTCAGGTTGTTTAGTTTAAAACATTCAGATAAACTTACCATTTTTTAGACTTAGGGATACTCTTCAGTGATTTGGGCTGGATACAATTTCAGAAATGAGTAACAAAGCAGAAATTGCCTGTTTTTCAAAGTGTTGAGCCTACCACTCCTATTGATTGCTAAGGGGTTTCATACTTTGCTCGGTCTACAGTAGAGCCAAGATACAGTCATCCTGGGTGGGAGTTTTCAAAGCATTCAATTCATTAACATAATCTACTTCCACAAAAAAATATATATTTGGCAATAGCTTTGAATGGACAGAGATGGGTTATTCCAGAAAAATGCTGAAAAATCCTACCTTCCTATTTTAAAACACCTTTTTGAGCTGACAGATACCAGCAGCTGTAGATGCTAAAACTAACTTTATTTTTTGTGGTGCTCTGTCACTGCTGTAGCACCAATTGTTCAGACGAACATAGAGAGATCATTTGTCCTTTATTTGATAAGAGTTTTCCCAGGAAAGTTGCAGGCTGCTTACCTTCTCTTCTTTTAACTGCTTCCAGTTTGGTGAAAGTTTATGGGGTTAGTCTGCAGGTAATTGCAATTTCAGTGTAATCACTCTTTCAATAAGGTGGATGCTAAAGTGATACACCAGCAATTACAAGTCCATTAATGGTTAATTTAGATTCCTTTTTCTAAAGCACAATTGCATCTACAATGGTATTAGCTATATGTCATTCATTCCATATTACCTGCATGAGCAAGGGTCATATTTATAATGCTTTGTTTATCTCTCTGTGTCTCCTCCATATGAATTTAAAACAGAATCTGTTGGGGTTTTTTTAATATTTATGTGCACCTGAGTGAAACTATGTATCTATATGCATATGTTTATATAAATGCATAAGTATATAATTGAGAGGTAATATAGTGTGGTTATTGAAAGGTGAGCTAAACAAACAAAATTCATATGAAATCAGGCACCAGACTATAAGTAAATGACATAACATGAATTAATAGCTCCAAATATTTTCTGAGCTAATAATTTGAGATAACTGTAAAGTAGCAGGTTCAAAAATCTGTGTAATGTCTTAAAGGCTAAAACTTTATGAAGAATCAGGTTCTCTGTGTATGTATGGCCAAACTTCGCGAACGAAGATTTGGGAAGGGCTCTCCCCAGGTGGGGGTGTGCCCTTCGAGCCTGCGCAGTGGATTTTTTAGGTGAGGCCCAGTGTGCGCAGAACTGGCCCCACCGTTTAACTCCTAAGGTCCATCTGCCACGGCCGAGCGAGCTCAGGCAGTGACAGTAAAGTCCTCAGGACTGTCTACAGCGCCCGGTACTAACCGGGGCTGACCCTGCTGAGCATCCGAGATCTGACGGGATCGGATAGCAGGGAGGCATTGAACTGCCCGGTACGGTCTCCACTGAGACTCGAACTCACGACCTTGTGATCCAGAGTCCGGAGTGCTCACCATTACACACGGATCTCTGTAGTGTGGTCTGAAACAGAAACAATTGTTGTTTCACGCAGCAGATGGACTCCAGAAATAGTCTCTCTAAAAATTAACCGATGATGACTAAAAGCTACCTAGATATACGGAGGAAAGCTTTATTAATCTTTTATTTGCTAGTGTCCAGAAGATAAAGAGAAAAGAAATTTACTAGTGAAATATCAAATCAATTGCCAAATCAATCTTACAAAGACTCAATTTTAAATGTGCACTAAAGTATGTAATGCAGGGGAATTTTTCTTTTGATTTTAATGCACATATTGCACGGGCCTTTTTATGTCTCACTTCTAAAAACGAGGGCTTGCAGGGAGAACAGACACAGAGCAAGAGCTATCATTTAAGTTTACATGCTTGGCTCTCATCTTTGCCACAAGTGATCTTTTGTAAACATACTTAACATCACAAGATGTTTCATCTTTAGGCAAGGCAAGAAGAATTTCACGGGACTGCAGCACCTGAAAAAAACATAAAAAATCTGCAGGCGGTTCAAAAAGCCTTTAATGTGCCATACATTGATGGAGCTGTGGTAAAAGCTCTAGCTGCCACAGATTCATTTAGCACATTAAATATGTCAATGATGGTAAAGGATTGGTCTGCTGCAAAGGTAACGATGAAACAAATAAGCTCTGTTCAGGGATTCACAGTCTTTCATGACCATAGTTTAAATGTGAATTACATATTAAACAAAAACTGTGTCCTTTAAAAATCATGATTTACATACTTTGAAAACACAACAAAGGTAATCAGTGACATAGTTCTCTGCATATTGGTTGTAATCAGTACTAAACTAGCCACATGAAACTGTTGTTAATGGTATTGCTGAACAAATAAAATTTTGTCTGTTTAAACACATTCCCTGGGCAGAGATATGAACAAGAAAATACCTGTTAAGTTATATTTATGACACTATGTTGAAAGCAATGGCAGCACATTCAGGAATTTTGGGCTTTCTTGTGAAGTCCTGTGCAAATTGTTTTACTGCAAGGTAGGAACTTTCTGATGTTAATGTTATTTGAAGTAACACTGACAAATAACTCTACAGTGTGTCGAGACCCAGAAGATACTGTGCCATTCCTTTTGTCACAGTAGCTGTCCCTGATTATAGAGCTTAAGCAGAGAACAGGACAATCCACACATACCCACTACTTCTCTGCCTATGTATGCACAAAAATTACCTTAACCCTTTGAAGAGAGTGGGAAAACTTTTTTTATCTTCCACCATGGAATTTAATGAGATCAGAATAATTATGAGACAACTAATTCACTTTGCTTTTTTTAATTACATAGTCAAGAACCACCGGTATTTACATTCTGGGATGTGTTCATATTGCCGTCTATATCAGTGGCACAAATTCTACTGTCAAGATACATCTTGACCCTGTTAGGACGTAATTGTCATTTTCTCATTGGTGCAATTTAGACATAGCAGCCTGGATGAAGCAACAGTGAATATTATATGACAATTTTGAAATTAATTTTAATATCAATTTAGAAAATAGAAATTGGGATGCTTCAGTAAAGAAAATACTAATTAAATATTTCTCTTCTTTTTGGAGAAATTGCATTTGAAAATTCTTTAAGTTTCAAGAATAGTCCTTCTTGAAATAGACATGCTCCAGTAAAAGTATCTTTCCATTTGTGTGGTTTGTAAATAGTAGTAATAAGCACATACAGTTCTTTAAAAAGGAAAATGTTAAATTATTGAACATTGTAATTCCATTTAGCCAAAGGTCCACAAGTGCTTTTTGTATGCAGTTTGTTCTATATATGCTTATATATATATAGTATATACTTACATACTATAAGTAGAGACAACATGATATTACATGAAAGTTATATATGTTTGCCTTGCTAAATTTTCTTATATCTTTAGCAAATGTAGTATCTTGTATATTTAGTATGGATTGGGATAATTCATTGCAAAACCATTGCCTGAATGGAAAAAAGACTCTAAATTTCATAATAAGTTATATATTGAAGAACAAAGGATGAATGAACTGCAGAACCAGCCCCAAATATGTTTTCACCTCTTTACATGTCCTTGAAGAGGATTTTAGTCACGTGGATGGTCACACTGCATATTATTTTCACATATTTCATTTTTGTTCAGGACTGTGGTTCCAAGATTCACCCAGAGGAGTCCTGTGGCTTGCAGCCTCTGTCTCATGAAGAGCTCTCAGCAATTTCACAGACGGTGTTTAAGACCTGTGAAGCTGGAGACACAAAAGGTTAGTATTTCATCCCCTTTCTTCTGAAAATTAACTCATTCACCTCATCAAACAAAAACTAGAAACAGTATTTACTTTTTCTTATAGACGTGCACTAACCTGTGCACAATAAATTGAACTAATCACTTGTAACACTGATTTTTATAATCAGGCTAATTAGTTTATGTAAGAATTTTTTGTTTAATAAGTTTCTAATCAGTGATCACCATTGCCTGTATTTTGTGATGTAGCCTTTAAAAGGTATTGAAATATTTCCACGAAAACCCAATTAAAACAAAGATCAAAGAATCACAGAATATTCTGAGTTAGAAAGAGCTCACAGTGAGTCCAACTTTTAAGTAAATGGCATACCTTGGCATTATTAGAACCCTACTCTATTGAACTGAGACAATCTCAGATGTTATATTCCAACTAGAAAGGATTGTCTACTCAAAAATTAACTTTAGAAGAAGAACACTAAATTTTGATTCATATGAATTTTATACTACCACTTCTATACTGGAAACACATAACCAGTTTTTAAGAAATTTTACATATATTGATACCTTATAAAACAAGATGGACAAGTTAAGTATTATACAATAACCAATAATACCAAGACATGTCTTTGGTTTAGTGAGAACTCTGTCTCCAACAGACTGCAGGCATGTACTCATGTTAAGGTCACAGTTGCATGAAGATTTATTCAAGTGCACTTTAACTACTCAGGTATGTGGTCTTATTTATAGCTTAAGTTGTTGTTGTATTAGACAGTAAGTAATTTTGTTCAATTCTTTATTAGAGAAATGAGATATAACCCAACATTCCTCTATGGTCTATTGACACAACTGTATTCTTCATCTTGCCGTGGACAGGAGCAGCTTCTCACAGCAGTAAATTTGCGTAAAGTCATGGAATAATCAATAAAAAGTAACAGGAATGTGGGAACTGCCTGAATGCATCACTTCATTTGAAACAGAGGCATATATTAAATTTGTGTTATGTGGAGGAAACACACAAAAAAGACACTGTTGTATCTAGCAGTGGATTTTAATCACACAAGTTGTGAACCATCTTATGCCATTATATGAGGACATAATGTTTGTGACTAGAAAGCCCAAATCAAATCCACTGAATCCTTCTGGGGCAGATAGTTTCTTTCTCTTGATATATAGCATACTCCTTTTGAAGACTAGCTAAGTGAGGCTGACTATAAAATATCTTTTACAGCCTTATTGTGAATAATATACACAATTACAGTTCAAACTAACTTCAAGAGATGTAGTCTCAAAGGACAAGTATATTAAACAAGACAGAATAATTTGTGCTTATAAAGTGAAGATCATCAAGAGGTGTCTAATGAGACTAAAAGGAGTCTTTGCAATATCTGGCAACAAGTGGCCATATAGTTTTAATGTGTGTCACAACTTCCAACTGGAACTAGAAAGCATGGCTTTATGTGGAAAATCATTCCAAATTTGTAACAACTGAGTGATACACCAGTCCTGGCAGTGAACATTTTCCCAACACATATGGAAGCAATGGTGAATTCCCTGCTAAAGCAGAAGCAGCATCTCTTTCACTTAAAAAAGTTAAATTTTCAGAGAAGCCAAGCAATGTCATTTCCCCTCAGAAGACAACTTAAAACTTCTGCAGAAGTAAGCTGGCACTGTTCTTATGCCAGGGAAGAGCTTAGTTTTATAGGGATACTGAGGTACTACCATAGCAAAATTTGTCTATGCTCAGAAAAGTGTGTGTTTGTGCTTACATGGACAAAGGCTGAGGCAGAGCAGCAGAGACAAAGATGAAACCTTGCTTCCTCTAAAATTAATGGTAGAAGTTAGAAGTCTGCTTTGCAGTTCAGTACAACCCGGATTTCATGCCTCATTTCTAGTCCTTTGATGTAGGGTACAGACAGTAGTTCAGGGTCTAACCAAAGGCAGAGGTGCTTTCCTCCTCTTCTAGTTACCATGGCACTATTCTTTGGAGGAAGCTCAGCACCTTATGAAAAATGCATTTAATTTACACCATTTCTTTCTCTTTCTCTCTCTTACTCTCACTCTCTCTCTAATCAATAAATGCAAATTGGAACATTCAATAGGAAGTTTCCTTCCTTCTTGTTTACATCATGAAATTACGATTTTTAAAGCAAAAAAAATCTTACTTCTTTTACAAAATTTCCTTTGATTCACATGGGGTTTGAACCAGGCTATCATAGGAAAATTAGCTCTTTCTTCAGTATTGCTGTATTATCAATACAGCAAGCATTAACCATGTATTTGGCTGCTCAGAGAGAGAATTCATAGAGAGAAGCTCAAGCTGTGCTAACTTCTTGCAGGTGAATCAGGCTACTGCAGTCTGTGGAAATGTGTTTGCAGACAATTACAAAAACCTGGTGTGTAAGAGATCACAGATTCACTTCTAATGCTCTGCCCTGCTGCTGTCATGTTTATGTTTTAGTTATATCCTGCTTTCCACATTTGCTCTATCTGTATCCAGTTTAACATAATGGTGAGATCTCTCTGCATTCAACAGCTCTCTGGATTTGGGCCCAACAGAGTCATAAACTGATGTTCAACAAAATTAGTATCTCCTTTGGTTACAAGTTTGCTTAAAAGTCCATCAGCCTAAGCAAATCACATCCTTTAAAAATAATTTTTAACTTTGTTTTTAATAAATGCATCTAAAACAAAAATGAAAAATATTTCCATAGCCTAAGTCACAGAGAAAAAGCTTTTGAAAAGTCTCAGAGTGCCAAATAAACAACCAATATAAAAATAAGCTAGTCATAAATCAACAATCTATCTTCAGTATCAGTGTAGGTTAAATATTTTGATTTTAATTTATCAGGATAGAATACTTTTTTCACTTTATATTGTTCAGCACTATAGAAAGAAATTGATTTTAAATTTGAAAGCAAAATATATGTATTTGTGGCTATGACAATGGAAAAGGATTAATAAAAATAAAAGAGGCTGAAAGAAGAAAGAGCACTATCAAATTAAGTGTACAGCTTTTAAATTTTAACTTTAGGGTAATGCTTTTTAAATAGAAAGTAAACAATCCTAATTAACTATTTTTACAATATCTTTCTTTTCATGTCATGTTATGAGAACAATTTTGGGGAGTGCTGGCAATGTTTAATCTCATATCTTAAGCTGATTTATGTCTGCAATTTAAAACTGCTCTAATGAGCCAAAATTCCAGTTTACTTTCACTCTTCCTGTGGAAACCTCCCAGTTGCAGGCTTGCATAAACTTTGATTACACCAATTTTTAATTTCTGTAGAAACTAACAATGTCTCTCTCCTACTGTCTTTCACTGAATTGCTGTTTCACTTGCCCTTGCCTAGTAGAGTCAATGCTAACTCTTTTGGCTGACGTACCACAAAATGCAGCCTGGTTGAAATGGTGCTAAAAGCTGCAATGTGTACTGCTAACATATAAATGGGGGAAAAACAACTTATAATTGCTCTAGCAAATAAGCTTAATTTCTAAAATTATATTGTTTGCAGTTTTTTTCTGTTGTCTTTTTATATGAGATTCATTTTCTCTTCTAGCACAATCCTGCTTTTGAAAGTCGAGAATGCGTTGACCAGCTCTTGTGAAGTTGCAACAGGAAAAGTTCTTAATAATTGCATTAAAAATGCATAAATTTAGATGCATTATTTGAAAAATCTATGTAAATATAAGAACTTAAACTATTCTGATTGCATTAAATGTTAGTGCTTCCTATCCATAGGAAGCATTAAATAGCATTAAACATTACATATATCCTTGTTCTCAAATCTTTTTACATTTACCACTAATCTTTAGCATATGCCAAAAATTTATCTATTTTTTTCTTAATATACCTAGAGACCTATTTAATATAAACCAAGCTATTTCAGAGAAGATTTTTAAAAGGTACTTATCACTTACAGTTGCCAAAGTTTAAACTTTTATTGTTCAGATATTTTGGCTCCTCAATATTTGTTTTATATAGTTCTACTTTTCTAGTTTATTACCTAAAACCAGATCAGCTCATAAATATATGGGATGTTAAAAAGAAAAATTCCATAAAATTAGGGATCTCATGTGTTGTAGACATTGCCAGAACTTTTATGTATTTTGTATGAAAGAAAAATTACAACATCAGGAAAAAATACCCAGTTTTCATATAATTTTAAAATGTAAACTCCTGCCTGAAACAACTCTCATCTGTGAAGAGCTCATTTGTGAAGAGCTCTGCAGTAGTAGCAGTCTTGGAGTCCAAATTTCAAACCATGCTGTCTCTGCTCTATTGCCCAAAAGGCACAAAGCACTAAAAAGTGTTTGCATGGCACCTGCTGCTGGGTTGAGACCCAGTACTTCTCAGTCACTCCATACAACTGCTGAGAAGTTGAGAATGACCTCATAGCAGTTGAGAACTGCTATGAAGCTGTCACAAATTGCCAGGTGAGCACAGAGGGAGATAAGGGCAAAATCCACAAGTGCCAATAGAAATCTTGGAGGCTCAAAGCCTTCCTGGCCCCAGTGATGGCCAATAGACCACAACCTGGAACAAACAACCTCAGAGCCAAGGGATGGCCAGCACGAGTAAGGATTCACAACAGCTGTCACTGAGAGGATACAAACAAGAGGAATTGTCTAAATTCAGCCTTTGGTTTCCCAACTGAGCAAGATTTTAATTTAGAAGAGCACTCCCTGCTCCAGAACCTGGTTATATACTTTGAACCTTTAGCTAAAGATTCAATTTAACCCCTTGATAAAAAGTCTACATAGAATCTTGCCCAGGGGCCAAAGTTCAGATCTCTCTTTGTGCACAAAAATTATCACGTCACAAGCATGTTATTTTCCTGTCTGAATGAATTTTGAATTTTAAAGTGGTCCTCAGCTAATAAAAGTGGGGAATGTTTGTCCTAACAGTTAGGTGATTAGGATGCAGAAAATGCAAGTTTGAAACTCCTCTGAGCGGGAACACAGAATATCTCTATCTTCCTGCTTGCACTCTACCACAATGATCCTGAATGTCCCTCCTTCCCTCCTTGCTCCATGCTGTGAACTGGGTTGCTTGCCCAGCACTGCCTTCATGAAGCACCCATGCCCATGGGAACCAAGAGAGCTGGGTATGCTCATTGACCCACAGCATGGTAAAAGGCAGTCTCCAGGCTTTTGTCTAGGTGCAGCCTGCCATTATTTTCTCCATGTCATCTGCAAGTCCATCTAAGACTGGGATGAACATGTTCTGCATAGGGCAGAAATCAGGGCAGCTGTGTAGGGTGCACAGTAACTAGTGTTGCATAGTTATGGCGCTGTGGGATGTATTCTGCTCTTAGATGTACCACTGCAGACTCCCATACAAACAATTCTTGATGCTTTTGTTTGGAAGGACTTCTTTATCTGCTAAAGCAACTCACCCTGATATTTACCAAAACATATTCACTTGGATTTCTGGCTAAGTGCAAGCACAGGCTGCCTCCCTGGAAATTCCTTTGCTCCTGAGGTAGCAGCTGACTCTCCCAAGGCCACTGGGATCCTGCAGGGTTGGTTTGCTCACCCACCCCCTCAGTCCCTGGCCTGATAAAAAATGTCAGTAGGCAGCCTTGGGTTTTTTGCTTTGGCTTCCTGTGCAGCAGAATCCATCACACCCAGCTGGCTGCCAAGCTGCTGCCCAGTAGCAGTGATGGCAACACACTCCAAGGCTGGGTCCACTCTGCAAACATTTGCTTTTGGTGCACTTTCCTGGTCTATGGTGAGAAACCCATCTGTGTTAGCAAGGCCTGATAGCATTGACAAGGACCTGGGACCTCTGTACTCTTCCTTGTGTAATGCCTTTTATCAGAACAAAAGTTTTGCTAGCAGAGCTAAGTAGACACTGGGAGATGTATGGATTGTATAGGCTAGGAAAAGTGTTTCTTTTGTTTTTGCATATAAAGGCAATTCAAAAGTTTTCTGTCTTCCTTTTGAAATTAAATCCATCAGGCTTGCAGTAGGATTTTGGAAAGGAATAGCTTTAGAAAACAAAACATCAAAACCATTCAACCTTAGGTAAGAGAGTGTTAAAACCCACTGACTTTTGGTTATCCTACTTTATGATCCTAATCTGCAAAATAATTTTTGAAAATAGTGATAGGGCTCTAATAAATCACATGCATTATTCATCTTACCTTACTGTCATCTTCTGAAATGTATATGTGCAGTCTGGAACAGTCCTGTGAATTCTCAAAAATTCAAGAAGTTAGTACCTTGTGAGGGAAAGTCTTCATCCTGCTTCATTTTTCATTTTCTCTCAACCAGCCACCCAAACTTTAGATGTTTGATTGTAGATGAGAACAAACTTTCTCTTTAGACAGTTCTGAATATGAATATTTTTATTTTACATTCAGCCTCCTCACCCCTTTTCCCTTTCTTATATCCCCTCTCTTGAGAAAGGACAAGGTGCAACAAGAAGGCAACATGAACTGAGACATGAACCCACAAACAGCTGTCAGATTTGAGCATTCACAGCTCTTTCAGGGAAAGAAAAAACTCCCACCCTAGATAAATGAAAAGGGACTAACTCAATGGAAGGAAGTAGTCCCTTCAAAGGGTTGGAGGCCGTCTAATTTAGGAAAACTCCCATGACAAAACACTCAAAAATGGCTTGTTTTCTGTATAATAAAACCACACACAGAAATACGGGGGGGTGCTGACTTTCCATTGCTGTTTTCCAGGGCAGTGGATTGTCCCTTGCCTCAGCTGCTCTGACAACAGGACCTGTGACTGGAGAGAAATAACGTGGCAGCCCCATGGCTGCCGATACTCTGTGCTGGCCAAGCCTGAGCTCCAGCGCTGTGTGGAGGGCAGAAGGGTATGTAAAAGGTTTCAAATTTTATTTCATTTTTATATACATGGATATTAGTCCTGTTGCTTTCAATATATTTTTTTGATTGATATGTGAGAAAAATACCTTTTTATTGTAACTGGAAAAATATTCAGATGAAAAATCCACAGGTGCAAAATCCAACCCGTATCCATAATGTAGCCTCATATGCAGAGACAGTTGTCTGCTGCCATTTCACATAGGCTCTTAGGTCACACCAGTGGAGTTTCAAGACCTGTGGTGTACATGGTTACCAGTCAGACCTGCAGTGAGTACACAAGGATGGCAAACGGAGGATGGATTTGCATTGTCACAGTTTGTCTCACTTTTGACATGCAAGTTGGTTTTCTTCTGCTGCGTACCTAATGCATGGCATTGCTTGTGCACACTAATCTTACCAAGTCTTCTTGCACATTCTTTTCTTTTAGTGAAGCTTCTAACGTGATTGCTTGGAAATACAAGGTCTCCTTAATAAGCATGCTATGACTGTAAAACTGTTGAGAGAGTGCTCTGATCTGAGGCTCAGGTACCTTACTGAGGATACAAGTATCCAGAAAGTAAGTAATTAATTGTTACAGAAATATTAAAATGTATTGCCTAGGTAAGAAAACATTAACTAAAAGTGGCATTTTGATAAAATCAAAGAGCATTTCTATATAGACAAATACAAAAAAATAGTCTTTCAATTAATAATTTCTCCTTCGTTTCTGGTAATTTCTTGCCCTGCACAAAGTACTTTATTGCCATTTGGCTTTATTTCTGCCTGTGGTTTTCTCCATTACTATAGAGCTGTGGGTTTCTTCTAACATATTTTTCTAAAATCATATGGGTTTCTATGACAGAGAAGAAGCTTGATTTGCTCCTTAATGACCAAAAAGCACTTGTGGATTGACCACAGTAAAAATAGACAAGATTTTGATAACTTTGCTTTGGTCTTTAATTTCTATGGAGGTGTGGCTGCTTCAATAAGCAAACACCCTTTTGTCAGGCAATTGAAGGAGAGCAGAGGAACAACATGCTACTATGGAAGTGGATTGACGGAGTATTGCTGGGAGGATTTGCTGACATTTCCCCCTCCTGAATCTGACCACTCATATTCACCAGTGTCAAAAACAGGACATTTGTTAAGGGTCTGTTAAGACCATGTATATGAAATGACTGATTTTGAGCTTAGTTTCTTAATTCAAATTCCATGATGTTCTGACTCTTCGAGGTCACTGATCTGTTTTAGTGTCAGATAAGAACCAGACCCCACATGATCTGTATTAACATCTTGCAAGAAAAATCTCTCTAAAACTAATTGCACTTGTTTCCCATTCTGCATCTTTTACATAAGTTACCTGACTTTGTCTGATAACCTGTAGAAATCTGCTGAATCACTCCTGCTACCTTTGCACAGGTGTCCATTTAACTGGTTTATTCTTTTAAAGTCATCTTTATTGATCTTTATTAACGTCTTTGTTGATGATTTAGATGAGGGGATTGAGACCATCATCAGCAAATTTGCTGATGACACCAAGTTGGGAGGGAGTGTCGACCTGCTGGAAGGCAGGAGGGCTCTGCAGAGGGATCTGGATAGACTTGAGAGATGGGCTGATTCCAATGGGATGAAGTTCAATAAGGCCAAGTGCAGGGTCCTGCACTTTGGCCACAATAACCCCATGCAGCGCTACAGGCTGGGCACAGAGTGGCTGGAGAACAGCCAGGCAGAAAGGGACCTTGGAGTACTAATTGACAGGAAGCTCAACATGAGTCAACAGTGTGCCCAGGTGGCCAAGAAGGCCAATGGGATCCTGTCCTGCATCAAAAATAGCGTGGCTAGCAGGACCAGGGAAGTGATCCTTCCCCTGTACTCTGCGTTGGTGAGGCCACACCTTGAGCATTGTGTCCAGTTCTGGGTCCCTCAGTTCAGGAAAGATATTGAGGTGCTGGAGTGGGTGCAGAGAAGAGCAACAAGGCTGGTGAAGGGACTGGAGCACAAGTCCTGTGGGAAGAGTCTGAGGCAGCTGGGGTTGTTTAGCCTGGAGGAGGCTTGGAGGTGACCTCATCACTGTCTAGAACTACCTGAAGGGAAGTTCTAGCCAGGTGGGGATTGGTGTCTTCTCCCAGGCAGTCAGCAATAGGAAAAGGGGGCATGGGCTTAAGCTCTGCCAGGGAAAATTTAAGTTGGATATCAGAAAAGAATTCTTTACAGAGAGAGTAATCAGGCATTGGAATGGGCTGCCGAGAGAGGTGGTGGATTCACCATCCCTGGAGGTTTTCAGACAGAGATTGGACATGGCACTGAGTGCCATGATCTAGTAAACAGACTGGAGATGGACCAAAGGTTGGACTTGATGATCTCAGAGGTCTTTTCCAACCCAATCACTTCTATGATTCTATGATTCATTACTCTAAAGTATGTTCCCCTTTTGATATTTTTCTCCTATATCTTTCCCTTTGATGTTATTTTTATCATAGGCAGTTAAATGCCTCCCTGTCATCCAATTCCGTCATATCTTGGAACCTAAGCAGGGTCAGCCCCAGTTAGTACTTCGATGGGAGACCTCCTGGCAATACCGAGGGCTGTAGGTTCTAGTCCTGAGGACTTCACTGGCACCATCCAAGCTTGCTCGGCCGTGGCAGATGAACCTTAGGACTTAAACTGTGGGGCCAGTTCTGCGCATGCTGTGCCTCACTTAAAAAGCCACTGCGCAGGCTTGAAGAACACACCCTCATGGGTGAAGCCCTTCCCAAATCATTTGCGAAGCCGAGCCATACATACATACATATTTTTGTCATCACTTCGTAGTGATTTTAACTTTGTGTGATGTTTTGCAATTGCATTTTTGCTTCTTTTACCAAATAAATAAATGTAATCTGGATCAACTCCCTCATTTCAGTAGAATTTAAGAACTAAGAGAGACTTTCTTCATACCAAACGTAGATGAATTAAAATGGCTCTGTGCCTTGCTGATAAGATTCCTATTCTGCCTGTGCTAAGTCAAAGTTTAGAATTATTTTACACAGTCTAAGCAATGTAGTAATTTTTTCAGGTGTTCATTGCAAGGGATTTTACTTGTCTCGTATATGTTAAAGAAACCTAGATCTTTTACAGAGGAGCTACTGAGTAGCCAGCAAGATAGAATTTTTGTGAGCAAATACATTTTTATTACATAAGAGATTTTTATAGCCACCTGTAAATATTTATTTCCTCATTTGTGATTTTAGTTTTAATTCATTACATACCTTGTCTTTAAGTATTACAAATATCTTAGTTTCAATAATAAAATAAATAGAAGGTTTTGATGCATGAAGTGTAAACAGATAGCAAAAAAATGCCTGCAAAACAGAAGGGCAAAAGTCATCAGTCCAAGTGAGGACACTGAGATAATCTAGAAAGCTCTTTCATTTACATTGTCATTTGCTGAAGTTGGCTAAGAACAACACAACTCATTCATGTGTCCATTTCTCAAAAAGGGCTCAACTAACCTGTGTGCCTCTGTATTCAGGGATTTTGAATATTCAGCTTGTGTAACTGGTCTCTGGAATTCAAAATTGTTTCAGAAGGACTCATGTATCTACATCTGAATTCTTTCTGAAAGTTTATTACAAACTAAAGCAATAAAACCTCCATAAAACCCAGAGAATTACCAATGCTTTCTCAGGAAAGCAGAGACATATTTCTGTAGCCTCTTTTGGGCAAAGGACATTGTACCTACTGTCAAAACTCTAACAGCCCTCTATGACTGAATATCACATCTGAATACCTTCACTGAAAATTCAGACATGAAAAATTGCACCAGGAACCACAGATAAAGCCAGTAGTGACATTTGTGATTTATTAGGCTGAAGTTTTGGATTTTTGTCCTGGAAAAAAATATAATTTATTTTCAGGATTTTGATCTGCTGGCCATACTTCTTACAATTTAAAACGTCATTTGTGTAAAGGACTTGACACTGTTCTGCATGAAATCCCTGTCTCTCTAAACTGGAGAGACAAGGATTTGACAGATGGAACATTCAGTGTATAAAAAATTAACTGGACGGTCACACTCAAAGAGTTGTGTTCAGTGGCTCAATGTCCCAGTGGAAAGCAGTGCTGAATTGCATGATGCCTCAGGGGTTGGTATTGGCACTGGTGCTATTTAACATGGACAGTGGGATCAAGTGCATCCTCAGTAAATTTGCCACCTGGCTGTGGGGCACATTTGACTTGCTGGAGGGAAGGGATGCCATCCAGAGGGACCCTGACAGTCAGAGAGGTGGGCTTCTGTATCTCATGAAGTTCAACAAGGCCAAGTGCAAGATCCTCCAATCAAAAACACAAGAACAGGCTGGGGTGATGAAATAAAATGTAAAGTGAATGTTCTTTTTGTCTGAAATGCAGCACATGGAAGATCAGCTGTATCTTTAAGTGCAATCCTGTTTTTCTCATGTTTCATAGAAGATTAGTGAAAAGCAGCACACAGTTATCTCTTGCTCATTAATTTCTTTTATTCATTTGTCAATATTTCCTAAATATATTTATGGTCACCCAAGCAGAGCACTTCTTTCCTATCTGCATCATAATTAAGCCTTCAAAAATACTTTCTGATTTATTTTAAAACTTCAGGCTGTTTTCATGTCTTCTGTTAGAATTTATTTGTTTTCTAAAGCTCATCTGTAAAATTATAATCTCCTTTCTCTATAAAAGAAATTAATTTTCCCAGGCTATGACTTCCAATTGATTTAACATCATCATTAACTGCTATTTTAGTTTGTATGCATATAAAACTGTGCTTGAGCTAATTTGTTTCTGTGTGTTGTGGTTTAACCTGGCAGGCAGCTAAACACCACACAGCCATTCACTCACTGCCCCTCAGGGGGCTGAGGGAGAGAATCAGAAAAAAAGGTAAAACTTGTGGGTTGAAAAAAACATAACTGTTTAGTAGATCAGAAGAAGAAGGAAAAAGAGTAATAATAATAAAAAGTGTGCAAAACAAGAGATGCACAATGTGATTTAGCACCACCCACTAACCAGTGGCCAACCAATCCTTGAGCAGCAGTCATCGCCCCCCCCCCCCCCCCCCCCCAGTCAATTCCGCTTAGTTTTACTGTTCAACATGATGATGTATGGTTTGGACTATCCCTTTGGCCAGCTGGGGTCAGCTATCCTGGCTGTGTCCCCTCTCACCTTCTCCCCCAGCCTCCTCGCTGACAGGGCTGAAGAAAAATCTGAAAGTCTCTGACTTAGTGTAAGCACTATTCAGCAACAACTAAAACACCAGTGTATTATCAGCCTTATTCTCATTCTAAATACAAACCACATCACTGTACATCAGTGAGGAAAATTAACTCTACTCCAGCCAAACCCAGGACACTTGGTTTCATAGAAATGTAAGACCACCTTTAGTGAAACAGTAACACTCAGGCTGGTAGAGACATAAGAATGTATGTGCACAAGAACAGTGTTATGGGGTCTTATTTTGATTTATGATGTGTTAGCAAGAATAGTCTGTCATGTTTGCATTTCATACCCAGTAAACAGGAAAATTTTGAAGTGCTGTGGTTAAGGGGGTTCTGACTGCACAGATTTTTCTTCAGTCCAGTTTTAATATCTGCAGTCTTTTTTCTCCTCCATTTTAAACTCTAAGGGTAATGAGATGCAGACTGTGTTATTCTTAGGGAACTCCACATGTATGTCCTAATTGAATCAAAGACACTGGTAGTCATAATAAAAATACTGTATCTGTATTATATTGGCTCAACAAAATTCTCTGTGACTGCAGCTAATGCCTTTTTATGGTAAGACTTATACAATTGTAGTAAGACATGATGCTTTGATTTTTGTAAAAGAAATTTTAACAATGAGTGAAGGAAAAGGGTTCTAACTGGTTATTATTTACCCAATTAGCAGCATATAGAAAGTTGGCCTCAATAGCGGGAGTTATATTCTGCTTATCATTGAGAAATACTACCCAGAGTTTATTCTTATAATGAAGTACCATTGAGTCATGTGTAATTAAGAACAGGAAATAAGAAAAGGCAATATTTGCTGGAGTACTTAAAATTCAGCTGTTAAAACAGGAATTTTAACATATAATTTCTTAATAATATTTTAGAGTTAAGTAGTGTTTTGAACTTAACAGGTGTTTAAATTTCCTAAATGTGGTTAATTTATAGTGATAAGTCTGGTTCAGAAGTGAATTCCACTATGCTTACACAATCTATCAAAGCCTTTAAGCTATAATGGAATTTTTCACACAAAATATCTACAAGAGAAGACACTTGAAAACATCTGCCTGTGCGAAAGTGTTGTTCTTTGTCTGGTAAAATTATAACCTTATGTATGTCTGATCCTTAAGTCATCCTGCAGGCAAATGCCCCATCGACCTGAACAGTACATGACTAAGCCTTGTGCCAGACATGTAAAAATAATGAGATCTGGTGTATTCTACACACCTGAGCCATCATCTTCCTCATTATTGTCATAGAGCTAATTACAGAATTATCCCTAGAGCCCTTGGTTAAAATCATATTACATACCACATGGCACACAACTACAGTGAGTTCATGCAACTGCATAGAAATAAATGTGGCCATAGTTAACATGCATTTATTTACATTGAGTGATTATTCTAATTCATCAAAGCTCTTGGGTTAGCTGAAGGACATAGGTTTTCTTCCTAGGACTCAAACCTACTTATTTTAACCTTTGAGACTTTCAAGCATTTGCTGAAAATGAAGCTGACTTGCAAAACATGAACCTTGACAAGATGCTTTTTGATGATTTGCATACTACAACAAAATGTGCTTAGGCAGTTCTGCATCACAGCAGTTTGAAAAGTGGGTAGGATTACCTACAGGTGTGCTCTTCTTCCATGTTGTTTGGGGTTTTTTAGGAAGAGGAAGTTTTGGAGTTTTTTCTCCAGGAATTACATGTCTCATGGCATGATTGAACCAATAGTTAGAGGCAGATAGTTAGATGCATACAAGGTCTTAATGAATGGAGGCAGTATGTATGCAGATTTTCTGGTCATTTACTATGCATCCACCAGTCTAGGGTGCATTGGATTACAAGGAATACACATACACTCCGCTATCTTTCTACCTGACATCTTCTCTAGACTTATGGTAGAACATTCCCTCCAAAATCCCAGCATACATGGTCTCCAGAGGATGACTGCTGATACCATCTCATGGTGACTGCAAACCAACTTTAGAGCTAGGAGGCAGGGGCCACAGCTTTCACATACTGCAGTCCTCACTTTAATGACATATCTTTCAAGAACGTGCCATTTTACTGTGAAACATGTAGCTGGAGTTAAACAAATTTGTTTGATTTCAGTGATACAGTTCTGATGTGGCTCTTATCTATTTGAACAACCAAAGACTTACTGAAACATCATGTGGCTCCACAATCAACCAACATCTCTGAGGGTGACCTACACTTTTGATC
The DNA here is from genome assembly GCF_047495875.1 of Pithys albifrons albifrons. Lineage (NCBI taxonomy): Eukaryota > Metazoa > Chordata > Aves > Passeriformes > Thamnophilidae > Pithys > Pithys albifrons. The sequence continues at coordinate 78,736,035 of NC_092460.1, forward strand.
TGCCTGTCTGTACATCCACAAGTCCACTTTGGCTCATTTCTTTCTTCCCCACTTACATCAACCCTTGACTATTCTCTTAGGACCTTTTTCTGAGATTTTATGTTAATTTACTGAGTGAAACAACCTGTATTCCTCCCCAGTGTGATGTTACCATCTGTCTTGTTTCTGACTCATCCCATTCAGCCACAACTTCTCCTAGAGACAAATATACATTCCCAGGTGGATACTCAGTCACTCAGCAGTTTTAGCTGTCTGATCTAATTTCCAGAACTCCTGATTTACCATCTCATAACAAGCTCACTTAAGAGCAAAAATGGAGATGTTATGAGACTCAGAACTTACTCCTTTGGACATAGACTGTGTGCACTCTTCTCAATCTTGTAATGGTATTTGAAGAAGTATGTCAGGGCCATAACAGTTACCTGTTTCATCCACTCAATACTGACTTACTACTCTAAAGGAATCTGCTCTCAATTCGGTAACCTCCTTCACGTTTTCAGAACATCAGGACAACAACTATGTTAAGGCCCACCTGATATTTTTATATGGTGCCAAGCATCATGTCATTTATGGACTAGAACTGCCACTTTAAGACATGATCATATATGACTTGTCTCTCCTGGTACTGATTTAGTAAATGACTGCATATAGTGCCCCTTCCATCTGCAGACCTGGTCAGCTAGGTAACCCAGGGCAGGCTTGGAAACTCATGCATGGATTCACTGTTTCTATGTGTGTACTTGTGTAGGTATAGAAATTGTAAAGCCCTACAAGGTTGAATTATTTAGTGGTGTAAATTGGGATGGGTATATGTGTTTTGCTCTAATTATGAAACTACAAAAAAAATAGAAAAGAGACCAATGAGTTGATCTTAGACTTTGATACTCTGCAATGTTTAAGACTGGAACTATTTAGCATGACACTTCACACTAAAGTTGCTAGTGAATGCACAGTGTTGGCAAAAAAAAGACATCTGTGTATCATGTTCATTGTCCTTGGCCATAGTTCTTCCTTCTTTTTTTTCATGAAGTTTGTTGTCCTGATATTTGAAAGCAGTGGTAGATGAGATTAGACCAAATACAATTAGAAAGAGAAAATATTTATGAGAATCCTTATCACAGCATGGTGAAGAATGAGATAAAAATGCCACATCTGCCGATTTAGTGTAAATAGCTGAAAATGCTCCTTTGCAATTCCCATGTGCTAACAAAATGATATGGTATGTTACTAGAAGTAGAAGAAAAACAATCTTATATATTCTACCAGCTGCTGTATGTGTGCAACTTGCTAGTGCCTGTTTATCATTCTGCTATTGTGTTCTTACATAAATGTTCTCACCCACATTACAAGTTAATGATATCCTTGCCTGCTAATATCTGAGAACTTCTTTTTAAATAGATATGGATCTAGATACTACAGTGATGGACTCATGAAATGGAGATTAAAGAGGCATGGATATACACAGAGTGGAGAGATTAAGAGATTTTGCAAGCTAAAACAACTGTTGCTTAAAACCTCAAGTTAATCTACTTTACAGTTAGGACATATTCTAAGCATGGGTCATCTTCCTAATTGTAAATAGTTGTGTGCATGTTTATGTCTGTCAGAGAGGGAAAGAGAGAATATCCAACCAGTCTTTCCAAGGATCCTGCACTTCTGTGAGTCATGATATGCTTGGTTTAAAGGGGTTTCTTCTGACCCAATGTGAAAAGCTGGAGACTCCCTCACACATGAGAGAAGTGCTTGTGCAGTACAAACATGAACAGCAGCTGTTTAAGAATTTCCTCTGTGACACAGCTTTGAGAGGTCCAGGACAGGACATAAAAGAGCCTCTATGGAGTCAGTGCTAGTTTTAATTTGTTTGCTACCATACATAATCCATCAAGGTCTTCTCTGCAGCCCACAATGGGCAAGGCATGGGAAGTTGAAGGTATTGCTATGCCCATTCTTGGCTTTGACACCAGATTAGGATACATTCATCAGATACTGTTCTGTTCTGTGGGAAGTATCATTGGTACACTGTTTTGGCTTATTTTTAATCACAAGTGGTTAATAGTGGGAAGTGGAATCAGTTTGCAAAATTGTAACATTCCTCGAGAGAATAGGTAAATAGAGATATGTTAGATGAGAGAAGTCCAAGATGCTTACACTACATAAAATCTCTAAAAAACCCCTTTGGAAATATACTCTTAAACATGCAATCTTATGCAGACTGACTTTTATTTGCATAATCAAATATTCCATGTGCAAGTGGTAAAACATCAATCCCCAAACCAAATTAAGAAATGGAACAACAAAACCTCATCTTACAGAGTGCCAACTACCCTCAGTGCCAGAGGAGATAGGAGAAGCTGCACGCTGTTGTGAAGAGACAGGGCTACTACTGTGTTATGGCTCTGTGGGGTTTCTGACTCCCAGTTTTACATTTTTGCTCCTCATTGTGGATTTCTGGATGAGGTCACTATGGTAACTGATTATGCATGCAGTTTCACTGGCAAACTGCAGTGATCCTGGGTTCTCTTATCTTTGGACCCTTGTCATTGCTTACCTGCTTCAGCAGGAAGAACTGCTAGTCCTATCCACTAAAAATAGAAAAGTTGCATTAAAAAAACCCTCAGTGTGTGTTCTGTGGTCTCCACATACAGAGATGTATGATTTGTCAGAGGAGTCTACTGAATGAGTAGGAATAAACCCAAATTTGACTTCATTCCTTTGCAAGTTCTTAAAGTACTTCTGTGTTTCTGACAGCATTTCTAACTCCCTTCAGGCCATGATGCTTGCTGGTGCTCGTATCACACATGACAACACTTTTTTCAGAATCTCTTCCACCAAAATAACCCCCTTTTTATATCCCCTCTGAAACTGCAGAAAGCCTATCTCTCTACAAATATGGCAGCAGCTGCATCCATTCATGTCGGTGTGTATTACTTTGGGGTAAATTCTAATGAATCACAATTGTGGAAGACAGACATTAACCAAGCCACACTGTGCAGGAACAAATCACATGAAATACTGAAGGGAGAAAAGCAGGAAGCTGCAAGCAATTGCAAGAGCAATTGCGTACTAGTAACTGGAAGGAAATACACACATAAGCAAAAGAAATTATCACCAAGGATGAAAATGCAGGGCTAACGTTGCAGCTATAGAAATCTATAACCTTCACTTTTTGTCTTTGAAACACTTAATATAGCTTTATATTAATCAAATCACACAGATTTTGCTAAAGGAGAACTTTAGTATTGAGTTAATAGGGCTGGAGAACAGGCAGCTCACAGAGATATTACTTGAACATTATGAGAACAATTTAAAGACTTTCTGACTAGCTGTATTCTTTTCTAAGGTTTTAGTTTCTGGATTGTACAGCTTCTAAGTCGTATCTTTTTTTCCATCTAAAGATTCTTTTTATAGGTGACTCAACTAACAGAGGGATGATGTACTATCTAATAGAAAGAGTGAATAAGACCCTTCAGGAGTGGCAAAAGACTCACGATGTTAAATGTTATCATAATATCAATGAAGGGAAAACATTTATCAGTTACTCCTACTATCCCCAGTTCTGGATGAATGCAAATCAGAGACCAACTTTTGAAAAAGCACTAGAACAACTGCTGCAGAGGTACTGTACAAACTCTACTGCTTCCTTGTTTGTATTGTTGTTCTATTCACAAATGTGTTGAACATGTTTCACAGTTAAAGTCAGTAAACAATTAAACATAATGTGTGCAGACTGTATTGTGTGATTAAAAAATAGTAAAAAATTACATCAGACCTCTGATCAGGGTGCCAGATGCAGTTCAGGGAAATGCAATGCAGCACAATTAAAATGTTTGCCATCTGTTTTAAAGCAAGATATGTTGTTTTTCGTTTCTGGGTTTCAGATCACGTCCCCTGGAGAACACAGACCAGACTGTATTAATTGTAGGTGGTGTTCAGTGGCTTAATTCCAATCACCTGCAAATTATCCAAAAGGTGTTGAACAGGTAATGTTATGTACTTGGTATTATTCCAAGTTTTGATATGATAAATTATGAGAAACAACAAATATGTTTAAATACAAACATTTCATTTGTTTTCACATTGGTGGGCAGTTAAGTGACTTTGAAACAAAGTAAATATACATTGTCTTTTGATGTGTCTGTTAAGTAAATACTTTGCACTGGTGCGGCCTCACCTTGAATATTATGTACAATTTTGGGTCACCGTGATAGAAGAAAAATATTAATCCATCAGAGACCATATAAAGAAGGGCAACAAAGATCATGAAGGGCCTTGAGGGGAAGCCATATGAGGAGTGGCTGAGGTCACGTGGTCAGTTCAGCCTGGAGAAGAGGAAACTGAGGGGAGACCTCATTGCAGTTACAACTTCCTCATGAGGGGAAGAGGAGGGGCAGACACTGATCTCTCCTCTGTGGTGACCAGTGACAGGACCTGAGGGAATGGCCTGGAGTTGAGTCAGGGGAGTTTAGGTTGGATATTAGAAAGAGGTTCTTCAACTAGAGGGCGGGTGGGCACTGGAACAGGCTCCCCAGGGAAGTGGTCACAGCACCAAGTCTGACAGAGTTCAGGAAGTGTTTGAACGATAATTTCAGGCATATGGTGTGACTCTGAGGGTGGTCCTGTGCAGGGTTAAGAGTTGGACGCAGTGATCCTTGTGGGTCCCTTCCAGCTCAGCACATTCTGATTCTGTAAAATATGTGTCCTTTTTTTTTTTTTATTTTTTAATTTTCTAAACAGGGAAAATCTATCACATATCTTGGTAATTATCAAATCCATAGGGATGGGCTTTCACCTCCCAGTAGATGGAATACATTCTCTCTCACAGGTAAGCTTCCAGTACATTTTGAGTGTATTTTCATGGAAGACTTGTAATTTCAGCATAAATTTTACCGTGTGGTCAAAATATTTTACAGCTTCCACTCAGCAAGCTTTAAGTGGATCAAAGAAAGATTAATGTTTGTATTTGCTCATGCTGCTTACTAATATAAATTCAAACAAATTTGCCTTATTTCATGGATTCTGCTGCAATCAGACAGCCGTCAGAGTTGCTGTGCCTGATCAGCCATTCCAAGAACCAGAAGAAGCTCCAATATTAAGCCCGTTTTCAAAGTTGAGAAATTGTGCTAGGTATAAGCAGATTCCTCCTCATACCATGTTGAGCATAGGCCCTTCCCAGGCTTCCTCCATGGTTACTGCTGGATCAGATTCACTGATCAGGCTGCATTGCACAACTCTCCATAAATCTATCTTAACCCACCTGTGAAACCAGAACATTACAGAGCAGCTGGAACGTACTTGTGAATCTAGCCTCTTATTTGTATGTTAATTAAATGTTACAGTCAGTTTAAATCATATCCAAGAGCCTCAGAGTACAAATGGGCTCATTTCAATGCTATTTTGTAACTCATTCAATTCAATATTTTTATTTACAATTTGGACGCTGATTCTCTATTGAACACACATTAAGTGCATGGATGAGAAGCACCGTAGGGCAGCATGGAGTGAATGGTGCCTAGAGCGCTCCATGTCATGCTCTGGCTGTTCACAGGTGTCAAAAAGAGAAAATTATTAACTCTTATGGATTATGTGCACCACTCTTTTCACACTGGGGACTGGTGCCCACATCTTTTTGCAACCATAACACCCTGCCGTATTCAGTGTGTGACTTACTGCTGCTCTCCATAAATCTATCTTTCTGCTACAGAGACTATCCTGTCTGATGTTGCCCATTCTTTCTGTCTAACATAGTACTGTTTATCTACCTTATCTCTACTGAGTGTCCTCTTACTGATTCAGACCATTTTCTTAATTTGTTTGAATGACTGCAATAGAATACAGTAGGGAAATTGTGGTCATCAGCATGAAGAGACATCTTCATAGCTCCTGCCATATTTTTCAGCAGAGTTCAGTCCTAGGAGGAAAAAGAATTTTGATCCACGGTAGGTGAGGCAAGGATAGAAAGAGTATTAAAGGCTTCCCAGAAGTACCTTTTTCTTTTTTTATTATTCAGTAAATTGATAAAACCCCAGAAATCAACTATGGTGAATAACTGATATTCTTTTCCCTTTCAATATTGGAATCATATGCCACATTACCCATGTGGTTTGGTTGCTCTAGGATTCAGGATTACCCCAGCTACTCTTAAAGCTCCTCTGTCTGCCGTGTCAAATCCACTGCCTTGCCACCTTTATGGCTAACTTTTTTTCTATTCTTGGCATTCCTACACTATCTTCAGAAATAATAACCTGTTGTTCTTCGGTATAACCATTTTCAATATACCCATGCTCTATACTCCCCTTTAAGCAACAGTCTCAATGCATTTGATTTGAAGCTGAATTTTTCTTTACAGGAACAATTTCACCATTTGTTACAAACAACTTTATAATTGGATTGTTTTTCTGAATTACACCTCCTATGGGCTAAGTATATGTTAAAAACCATTACCCAGTAATTATTTTTAAGCAACCTTGAAATCTTCCTACAGAGGAAGCTGCACAACTACTAAAAAGTAATTGCAATTTCTCTAAAAATCTACAACAGTCTTGAAGTAGTAGCTATTTCCAAGAGTGAATTTATAGTAATTCATGCCTGGAGTATAGTGTAATTGCTTATTCAAAATGCAGTTATGCTATCCAATTCCATAACACAATACCATTTAAACAGTCCTTCTCTGACAAGACATTGCAATATTTTATCTGGAATGCAGGCACAAGTACAAAACCTGTGGAATGAAAACTTGATTATTCTGGACACAGCAAAAAATTTGGGCTATGAAGTGGTTGACACCTTTATCATCACCATGGGACGTTACAAGGAATTCCTTCAAGGGAAGTGTGGCTGCCATTTCCATGAGGTAATAGTTTATTCTCATATCATTGCCAGGTATTTAAGATCTTTTAACTGACAGGTGCTTCGAAACAAAAAAGTATGCGATGAGGTTAGCATTTGTGTCTCAAAGTGAGGCCTGAATACAGATCGTGGGTATAGCAGCTTCTATGATGGCACATGTCACTTGCTGCTCAGTGTGCAAGGCCACCCAAGGTCAGGCTGAACTGTTGTGGTGGTAATTCCTCAAAATAAGAATAAAAGGGTTCCTCTGGAAAGGGAACTCATATAAAAGGATGTTGCACATTTTCCAGATTCTTGTATTAGTTATTATGTGTTATATATCCCTGCTTCTGCATGGACTGAGTTTATCTTTTTACCGTATCTCAGTCTCACAGGTTTTTGTCTGATGCTTTCCTAACTGAGCAGCTCCACATACTCACATAAAACCATAAATACAATTAAAATGGAGCTTAAAATTGAAAGACCACTCTTACTGCTATGTATCTGTTTTCTCACATCTGAGAAAAAATTATATGGGATAGTTACAGTGATCAGTCATACAAACAAAAGTGTAAGTGAGAAATTGCCTGTGATCTACAGGGTTCTTCATTCTTATGAACTGAATCTGAGTTGTTTAACAAGAGATTAGAAAACTACCACAAGTTATTCAGCTAATATCTGTTTAGAATCATAAGACTGGAAACTGTCATATCTTTCAGGAAGATAGCATTTTCTCTGTGTGATTAAAAGAGAGATGACAGGTACAAGTTTTCACAGAATGAAATACAGAATGAGAAGACATTGTTAATGAAAAGTTAAAACTGGAGAGAAAAAAAGGATATAAAGAAAGAGCTAATGAATTTTTGATGTTTCATAGTCATCTGGGGGCTTTGAGCCAATAAGAAGCTACTAGTTGGAAGAAATCTCAGAAATTTGGTTACTGACTAGAATAATGACATAAGAATTCAGAAGAAGCTTTCTAGAGTTTTGCAGATACAAAGATAGGGCCATGGCACCAGGTATGAAGGGAAGGTACTAATTTTTGCTGTGAATAAATACCAAGACAATTATATTTCCCTTAAAGATACAGAGAAAGCAACTATCTAAAATAAGGTTTCCTTCATCAGACACCCACAGTATACACTGAAAACCAAAATATCCTGTGGCTAATTAAACCTAGGAGTAGTTTAAACCAAACAAACTGGAATTCAGTGGTGATGATAGTAAAATTCAAGCATAGGCTCTGGAGTGTCCTTGTGGTGTCCGCTGGCCAAGGGCTCGGATAGCAAGTCTATTTTCTTGTAGCCTGTGGATTATATTTAATTCTCTCAGCCATAGTAGAATAAAACAATAACTATAAGGCTTTGATTTTTCTCCTCAAATACACAGGCAGAGATATTACATCAGACACTGTCTACCAGACAGCAAATGCATTTCCAAAAGAGTATAGGGAGTCAACCAGCTGGAACTGGTTGGGACTCTGTTTGGGAGCGTTATCAGACCCATCTGAGCTCTAGAGACATGTTTCAGTCTCACAGTTGGTTTCTGCCTCAGCTTCCCAGCAGCTCACATGTTTTCAGGCCATTACCATGGCCTCTGTCTTGCTTTGGGACCAAAATTAGCAGGTGTGGTTAGTTAACCAGTCCTTTAATCTACTGTGCTCAGAACTTGAGAGACACGAACACAGCTCAGTACAAATGGAGCTGGAAAGGGGAGAGTCAGTCACAGATATTTATATGGTGGATAAATCATCCTGTATGGTAAATGCCTCCTCCATTTTGCCCAGAGTTATACTGACCCTTTTTTGTCTAGAGCACAGATGATGTTGCCTTCGTGGGTCACTGCTGATGCTTGCTATTTCCACAGGGCTTAAGAGTTAAACAGAGAGCTTCAAAGTGAAATATTTCAGATGCTTTGTATGGAACTGGGTGGAAAACAGCAGGGTGTGATCGGTCATCAGCATTTTTCATGTACTCCTCCATCATTTTGTATGAGATCATGTGCAGATTCGGTCTTGCTTCTCTGCCGAAGGAATCTCAACAGAGAGTATGTGTTTCTGGGGAGGATCAGTGGAGAATCAGGCCAACAAACCTGTTGTTAATGAGGCTTGAGAGGTCATTGTGCCTTAAAGAGGCATAGATATGCCCAGCAGAATCCATTAGCCACTGAAATCCAGACTTGATCCTTGAGGAAAACAAAAAGGCCTTGAATGCTTTTGATACCTCATTAGTTTTAACAATTTTGTCATCAGCTTATTTCTGCATCCTGGCAAGTAGAGTTTCATCAGGTGCTGAAGCAGTTTGCACTAGGAAAATGGCATTTTGCCTCTAAGGACAGAGCCAAGAACACTATGTAAAACCCCAGTACTTTTCATGTTTTCTGGAACCAGATGAGATAGATTAAATCTATTGCTTTGTACTTTTCTTTCTCTTAAAAAATGACATTCCTAAATGTCCAGAAAATGGCACCCCCTCTATAATTGCTATCTGAGCTAAAGCATGGCTGTGTAGGAAGGGAGGACTGGCCATTCTGTGCAGTCAAAAAACAAAAACTGAAATGGCTTCAGCAGTTCCCACTTGCTGGCTATAGAGAAAGCTATTTCCCCTGATTGTCCTCAAAAATTTGAGTTCGCACTAACTCACTTCAGAGAGTCTTGGGTGATCCTGATAGCATAGAAATCTCCACCTCTGTAGACTCTACAATCTTTGCTCAGACTGCCAAGGGGTCTGGACTTTCAAAGGGATTAAACTGAGCTGAGATAAACCATTTTGTATAACCTTGGTACTTGCTGCCCAAACATACTTCTAATTCTGTGCATACATGCAAACTTGATTTTTTTTATTTAGCTTGTTCTTTGAAAATGCTTATGGAGTAGATTGGTTAGCACTTATTAAGACCATTATAGAACCCATTTTTAAATCAGATTTATTTCCTGTTTAATGGCAATGAAGTCATGGTTGCAACATAGAAACTAGCAACCTTGGGATTGGCTGCTGGGTGAACATTAGATTGCATTCCTGAGAAATTATGCCTAACAGGAATGCAGTTTGGGTGATTGGTTCAAGGTGGCATAATTTTTAAAATAGTTGTAAGATCTAAGGCACTAATTTAGAAAAATTAACCTGCAGTAATTGCATGAAAACAAATAATAGCCCTTGGCTTAGCTGTATCAAATTGATCAGAGGATATATTAATTTTCTACATGGATAGTTCCTGGTCCTTTTTCAGTTCAGCCAGCTTCCTCATAGCCTCTCTCTTCAGTCACTCAAGCCTTTGCATGTTACTCCTTCAATCACACTTAATTTTGTATTATTAGTTTCATTTATTATGAGCTTCACTACATATGAGCTTTTGTTCTGATTGTTCAGTGGCAGTAAATATACATTATACTTTTTAAAAGCTAACATGCTTCTGCATAAATATGTGCATTAATAAATGAATTCTCTATTTTTGAGTGTCTGCTGTGACTGAAACAGCAGGAAAACTGATGGGAATCAGAGCTATCGAGTCAGCATATATTTACTATTTTAAAAATTAGTTAACCATTTGTCTCCTTTTCTGCTTTCTCTGGATTTGCCATTGCCTGGCTTGAGATCTTCTCTACTGTGTATTCGCAAGGTTCTGAAGTTTTGTTTCTTGAAGTTGCTTTATTATTCATCAGTAACCAAGTGTTCACAGAGACAAGACCTTCAGCATTTCATGGGAGACCACCCCCTTAGTCATTAGGCTCCAGACAACCATACCTTTCACTTTCTCTCTTGTTAGTTCCATGCAAGTTGAACATGATAATCCCAGAGCTTTATACATATTTAAGGGGACGAGGTGGAGCATTCTTTGGCACTAAGTTACTGAATCATGTTGTAGTTATGTCAGTGGAGGCCCTGGGGAGAGGGATGATAAAATGTGCTATAACTCCCTCCTTGGGAGTTATGACAGGTGAAACATGACAGGTGAGTGTTTTCATCTCAACACTGGGCTGGGCCCAGCTTGTATCAAGACATTAGAGTGAGACATTCTTCCAACTGAGACAAGGCTCATGTCTGAGACACAATATTTTTTCCTCAAGTGTTTAAGATCAGAGCAGGATTTAAATCTTTCTGCAGTTCGGGGCTGAGTTTGTTTTTTCACATGCTAAATATACAGGCAAGCTGTTGAGTATGAATTTTATTGGTTTAGGTAAATTGTCCCTAATGAAGAAAACAGAATTTAATATACAAAGGCAATACAGAGGCAATTGATTATAATGGGTCTATGCATTTAGATTTCAGGACTTAAGATCTTGTGCTTTAGTTAGTATGTAGTAGCATAACAAGTTCACCATTAAAACACTATTCGTGAGCAACTTGCAGCTTAAGGTAAAAGTATCAGGATCTGCTTTGTGGACAACTGCACCAGCATTTCTGTGCACACAGCTGTGTATCTGTCTTTCTAGGTGCAGGCAGAAAGCACTCACATATGTCACTTCTTTTGCAGGTGGTGAAATCCAATCCCTCTGAAGAAAGGCCACACATAACAATGACGTTATCAAGGCACTATACACTGGGGAAGTATTTCGGCAGTCAAAGCAAACCATCACAACTGCAGGACTATGCAACAAATTCTCAGTCCCCGTATCATGTTCGAGGTCCAATAAATCAAGTTTATTCTGAAATCCTTCTCAGCAGGCTTTGTGCAAGTAAGAGGGAGCTTGTCAGTACATAGCCTCTCTTGGATATAGTGCTGCTACTAAAGAAGTACCACTACCTGAGTGACAATTGAAGGATCATGTGGAATCCATTGCACACTTCCTTGATTGACTGCGCGCGCACACACACACACACACATGCACACACAATTTGGGATGTGGTATTTTTCCAAAAACATTATGAAATTGAGATATACCCTGGTGACACTTTTGTGTCAAAATGAAAGGTGGAGGGTTGCAACAGAGAGAAGAGGGGAAGTTACTTGAACTGTTTTCAAAGGCTAGAACAGCTGTAGCACAAGCAACTGTGTATTAATGATAGTAAAGAGAGAGAAATATATTGACTTGAACATTTGGAAAGGACTGCTGTAGCTCTTCAGCACTATCTAGTTTTCTATTTATAGACACTGTAATATTTGAATGTATTTAGAAACTGACTACATTCCATTTAAAGAGTTTTATTTTATGTGGATGGGTTCCTCTTCAGTATCAAACCTTTTCTATTTAGACACTTGGTTTATACAATTGAAAAGTTTGAGCTCTAGTGTTTTTAGTGAAAACACACCTCTTCTTTGTATCTTAAATGGAAGAGATATCTACTCTATTTTTTGCATGTTCTAAAGCTAATAGATTACTTTCACTTGAGAATGATTGTAACTGTTTCAATGTAACATGTAAATATAATGAATTTGTTAACATAACTTTATTTATGGTTCCAATTTAGAAGAGTGCCATATGCAAGAACACTTAGAAAAGTGCTTCAGTGTCTACCTTGGCCTGTGAGCCAAGCAAGTATTCTTTCTGCATGGAAGTGCCATTTTTTTCATTATTTTTTATAAAATACTTGCCAGTATGTGAAGCCTACACCAGAAACATAAGAAAAATCCCCTTTGCAAACACACAGAAGACCTTCAGGATCTGATTATTAAATAATCTGTCATGAAGAGTGTCTGATGTAATGCCAGGAGAAGATAGACTGCCAGCATCTTATGCATGGCAGGGACAAGTCCTTCTCTGAATGCTAGTTTCAGTTCAGACCTTCTCTGAACGGCAGCTCCATGCTGTAGTTCAGCTACATCACCAATGTTTGCAGACCTTCTGTTGGTGGAGACCCAGGGAGAGGCTGTCTGCTGATCCCTTGCCACAGTGTTGGCAGCCCACTTATTCACAGTTGTGGTGCCCTGATGGGAAACCAAGTGCAGTCCAGGTTTAGCAGCTGGATGACAGGTTAATGGCAACCTATAAAACTGTTGTCAGTACAAATAATTCAGTTATGGATTTTGATTAATCCGGTCATGCAGCAGGCAATCAAGGTGCCACTCTCTCCCACCATCACTGAAGAAGGGAGTTTGAACCAGGTAAGTACAGGTCTAACAAAGGATCTGCTGAACTTTGTGTCATCCTTCCCCTTCACAATTTTACATATAATCCTCCATAAGCTTCAACTTTGGGAACGGAAGCCTCAATCCATCCCATGGAACAAACAAATTATAGCAAGGAATCATCATCTTATTTGCCATAATAGCACAGAGAGGGACTGTCCTCTGTAGAAGTAGGGCTAGCAATTCATGACACAACATTTAGGATTTGCCAAAAATCCTTCAACTCAACAGTCTGTATGCCCAGCTATAGTTTTCTGAATTCATGCTCCTTTAGGTAAGACATGTAGGGTAACGATGGGAAATTGTCATGCAGTATGGAGTTTGGCTTCCTAAGTGATAGGAGTATCCTTAAAAAGAGGATCTGGCTCATTTAGTTTAGGAGACCTTTCACTATAGTGAAAAAGCTTCTAATTTAGACAATGACTTACATTTAATGAGATGGTGTGATTATCTCTGTTTCTGTATAATATGCTGCTGATTGCTTACAGTAAATGTTCCCAAATTTCTATGTAAAGTTTTCCCTGGCATGGAGCTTTGCATGAATGATGGGTCAGGAGCTGTGCATAAATACTGAAAATGCCAGCATTTGGTTTTGATCAATATGATTATCTAAAGAATATAATTGTATGCAAATGATATATTCTCTTGGGTCTGGAACTCCAGGGTTGCACAGCCTTAAAGCTGAAAGATATAATATCATGTCATTATTAACCATGGATGCAAAACACAGGTGGATGTCTTCAGTATTAAGACGATCAGTGATAGGTGTATTACAGTTCTGCTTCTGTTAAGATTTTTTTTTTTGGTAGCTCATTTAAATCCACATGCTGTTACTGCTATTGTTCTGTACACAATTGTTTTTAAGGCATAAACTGGGGTTTCATGTCTGCATTTTTTTAACCAAAGCCTATTGCTGAAGCATCAAGGTAATGATGAAAAGGAAAGAGCTGACTTTGTTATACTGTAGCTGATATCAGTGAATGTGCAATTCACCACAAAATGGTTTACATGTGCTGTACACCCAGATGTCTTAATGTTTTCCAAATCTTAGTATATTTTTCAAATCTATTAAGTGGATATTTTCCTGTATGTTTTCTATTTTTTACACGTCTATGTACATGTATATGTCCGTACAGTCATTGGTACAATTTGCAAATGGGTCTTTATTTAAACAAGTTCTTTGAATAAGCTTTTTCCAACACTATATGTGACCTATGTAGTCTTAGGAATAAACAAAGGAAATGTAGACTAAAATAGGTACAAAGCTACATTTTCATTATTTAACTTCAAAATGTATCTAACATCTCTAAGTATGTGAAAGATGAGAGTTGAGATTGACATGTAAGGATTGCTTGCTCATACACATAAAAATTTACGGTTTAAGACAATAAAAGCATTACTGTGGTTTAATTCCAGTGAGAGCACTTGTGTTGCTACCAGTGGTTTACTCTAGAATTATCATATCTGCTGTTACATTTTGCCTGAATAAGTACTAAAATGTTCCTATATTCCATGTATTTACCTTAGTCCCATTACTTACCATTAAAATAGCAAAGGACCTAATAGTCAAGGTGAGTTATAGCTCCTAATACAGACATGAGTGGCCCTGGAACTGTTGGTAGAATTGAAATATTCAGACTGGGGAACAAGTACAAGAGATTTCCTGCTCAAGCATTCCCAGCAGCACATGGAGTTTACAATAGAACCAGGGTATACTTAAGAGCCACAGGTAGAGAGAGACTGGAATGATTTTGCAAAATATACACTCTGACATACAGAGCAGTAATCTCAACTATTACTGCATCCCTTTAAACTCTAGCTGAAGCTGGAGCATGATTTACCAGTGTCCAATAAATTGCAAATCCTCATCTTTCATATTACATAGCTGTTGAACAGTGATTTGGGTTTGAGTATTGCAGGGTAGATGGCCACTAGGATCAAGTCCATCCTAGTGAGTATCTTTGGAATAATTGACTATAATAAAAAAAGATTTCCCTATTTGTTGAAAAATGCCTTGAGAAGTCACCGCTGTCATCAGAGATGCTAGATTTCAAATATAGCAAGCAGCTGAAAGAATGGACTATGAATACAATGTTTATTCTTACTATTCATTTGAAAATTATAATCATTAGAATAATCTCTTTCACACTGTTAAATACAAGCCTTTATTTTTCTCTCCTGTGACATATTAAAAGGACATCAAAGTCAGTTTATTTGCTTAATGGGTGGGGTAGTGGGGCATCAAATTACCTCAAGGTTGAAATAACCACTAATAGTTACAGTTCTGTTGCTATGTTGAGCTAAAGAGAATGCTTTGATGGTGCAGATATGTGTGATATTAAGTTGACTGCAGTCCAGGGATCTTTCAAATTACTCTTTTAGAGTAAAGCAATTTTTAGAGGTGCAGGGAAGTATTTGGCATAGAATCAAACTGCTAAACAAGTCTCTGTAGGCCTACATGAAAAATATGGTCTTAGCTTCTTGTTTGCTTGCTAGCCTTGCATCTGGCTTGTTTTACCTCACTGTTATGACTATCTGTACCTCCTCCACTTCACATTAGTCTTTTTTTCAGATGACCTGAGAAGTTTGTGTTTCATCAGACTGGCAACTTCTGGAAATCTGATACATGATTGTTGCAAATTCTGGCATTTTTCATAATTCTTCAAAATATCAATGTTATTGATGTAGTTTTTGTGAATTCCAATAGCAAAAGATCTAATGAGTGCTACAGGAGTAAAGCAAGCCTTTATCTGGGGCAGTGATTTTCTCCAATGCATTTAGAACAGCTGTGTTAAGTAGTTAGTTTGCACTAGCACTTAGCTCTTCATGGAGCTTGCCTTTACCAACCAAAAATCCATCTTTCAAACTCCACTGCCATCTTTACTTGTGTAAATCTTCAAAAAACCAGATCAGTGTATAATGGAGGCATACCTGTGTATTGGTACTGGTACATATCCCTTCAGTATTTACTGGTATATTCACACTATCCATTGAACAAAAAAGCTCTGACTACACTGTAAAAAGATGCTATGCACTTTAGCCTTACTCACCTGTGGTTTGATTGTACTAAAAATAGTGCTGCATGACAGTCCAGGGCAGTACCTAGAGCCAAGTGTCTTAGAAAACTACTCAAGTCATTAACTTGAATGGTGAAGATAAGCTGGTAGGGTCACAACAGCATCTCCTGCAGCATGAGTTTCTATTGTGATGGACTTCTCCATTTTCTAGGCTCTTTCACCTGGCTGCCTGGCCAGCTCCTCGGCACATATGGGCAGCCCTTCATGCAATCCCTTAAGCACAGTCTATACCTTTGGCAAGGGACACCATGCTAAGGAGCCCCAAACTGAAGATCAAGCATGTGTTCAAATGAAATATTAACTGAGGTCTTTACAAAACACAGCATCTATTCAGTATCATCTTGATTTCCTCTAGAACTGAACATCCTTGGTGAGGAGCAGGATTCACTCCCTTTCAGCTGAAACTCAAATAATGAAGTCTTTTCTCAGCTTTTAACAAACTTTTCTCCCACTGCTTGCTTGAGTGGAACAAAAGGAGGGAACTGCTTTGCATGCTTCCACCTAACAGAGTGGCATCAACTGCATTCACACACAGTCACTGCAGTAGGCTTTTCCCTCATATACCTCATTATGGGGACAAAATTCCCCCAGCAGATGGTTTTCAATATTGTGATTTTTTTTATCTGTCTTGAGCAATGCAGTTAAAGCACACAGTGCCTGTGGGAAAATGCTAAAATGCATCCCTGAGGAGAAGAGCACTGGGAAGCACCTTGAACCTCACTAGCTGTGTTGCCTTAAAAGTCTGTAAAAAAGACTCAGAGCCAACTTTTAGTAGGAGATAAGGGGTAGTTACTTTAATGAGCAATCCGGCTCATCCAGGAATACATAATGCGTGCACGTGCAAGCTTTGATTTCCATGGCTTTTAGAATATAATTTATCCAATCACTACTTTACACATGTCCAGTTCTACCTCTGTCCCCTCCCAGTCCCCACCCCCTGTGGAATTGGGGTTGGGTGTGATGAGACCCCCTGTCTTCATCCACCTCCTCTTTTCCAGCACACAAAGGTCTCCTGGATGCTTTCCAGTGTTCCAGGTCACTCTGCTTTGTGCTTGTTTCCCTCTGATATTCTCCAATCTTGTACCTTGAGAAAGAGACTAAACAGCTAGGAGATCTTAGCTGCCTCTTCTGGAGCAGTGGTAAAGATAGAAAGACCTTATACTTAAGTGGCTAAATATTAACCAACTAAAAATCTACAGCTACTGCTACTGTGTTCCTAAAATCTACAAAATATAAAAAAATCAAAAAATCAAAAACCCCTTCGGCATCACTGCATACCTGAGAGACTTACTGAAGTTTTAAAGTTATGCATTTTCTCTGTATCGGGTTTTAGTTCAGAAAGTTTCTGTATCCCTCCTTGCATTGTTTTTTACCCCTTCCCCTCTGTTCCCCAGACTTGGTCACTGATGAGTCATCACGGTGATTAGGCACAGGCATTGTCTCTACCCAGGCCAGGACAGTCCTGCTCGGGGAATGGAGGGCCCCCACCGCCCTGCAGTGCCATGGCAGCTGCCGGAACTTGCCCGGGCATGACTCCGCCGACCTGGGATGAGCCAGGGCTGCCTCTGCTGATCCAAGCAGGGCCGACTCCGCGTCGGGATGCCTCTGCCTTGTGTCGGCGGTGCAGCCCACAGCTCCGTAGCTGCCCTTCCTGCTGGCATCCAGTCCTGTCCTAACCTTATTGGTTATCTCACCCATCTATCCCCAATCCCTAGTTTTCTATTAGCTTTGATCCTTTCATTTTACCATTCGCTAGCCAAGCTTGGAAGTCACTTCCCCTTCCGGAGCCCTTGCCCAATCCTTTCCCAGTTCCAGTACCTTCCCCTCGGGACCCCATATAAGCCGCGTGATTTCGGAATAAACACGTTTTTGCCATTCGCCCCGGAGTGAACTGAAGCGTCTGTCTCAGCACTCCCCGGCTTCGGAGGACAGGCGGGGACCGTTCCCTTCCCCCCAACATCGCATAAGTGCCTGGCTTTGCACCTGCCAGCAATGTCTGCCCTGGTGCTGCTCCCAGGATGCTGCGTAGATTCCCGGTGAAGACAAGACTGCAGAACTAAAATCCTTGAGTGAGGAATCAAAATGACTCAGACACCTTTTGACTAAGTCAGGGCAGTTATGAAGATCTCACTGCAGATAAGTGGGTGGAATCCAAGCTGTCACAAGCCCTTTAGAGTCACTAAATTCTGATTATTGTCAGGGTTTGAAGACCAGACCTGTATTTGGCAGAGTTTCTCATTTGCCATGTTCTAACAACATGTCTTATGTTTTCTTTTGTTCTTGTCATTATCAGCTTCCATAGTAGTGTTATGATTCTCTGGGACTGAGAAGTTTGAAGCAGTATTCTACTCTGCTTGATAATGTTTGCGTAGCCTCCCCAGATGGCAGTCAAGTCATCTAATAGGTCAGAAAAGTTTTACTATTTATAAAGGGGTTTATTCCTTTACTTATATATGCTACCTCCAGAGCTTCTTTATATTTTCAGAAAGTTTTAGTTATGATAGCTTTAATGCCTCAAAGGTATTCAAAGAAACATGCCGCCAATCCCTGTTTATCCTAATAGGATGAAAAACCTCACATTGCAAGTCATTAGACAATGCAGCACCCAGCTTGATCTAGACCACAACTGGCTTTCTTCAAAATAGAGACTATTCTTATATTCTTCGTATAATAACACGGTGCTGTCTTCTACTGAAGTTTTTACTGGAGTGATTACAATTTGAACATGATTTGTGTGGACTGATAAGTGTGGAGGTTTTTGGCTCAGGATTTTGCAAGCTCTCTTTTCAGCAAATGGTGTCCATTAGCTACTGTAAAATCCTGTTTCAACATCCTTTGTGCACTGTGTCCTGCCCAGTTATTATAAAACACATACATATAAGGTGGTAAAAGGATAAATCATAGCAGGTCTTACTGCCCCACCCATTACTGTTCCTTAAAATCTACATTGCGTCATTTTTGTGCAGTAACAAGAAATAGGGGTTTAGTAACCTCTTAATGCTGGCTGTCTGCACAGCTCTTCAGGCTTTTGAACAGTTCAGCTCTGAAGCCTGGATGGAGTTATCAAAATAGCACACCTTTGTCTGTGAAATGCATACAACGGAGTCTGCAGACATACTCAAAACTTGCCTACTGGGTCAAGGTCAGCTTGTAAGTCAAAGACGACAGCTTCTAGAGACCGTTTTCAGGCACCAAAACCTGGTTTCCTCCTTAACACTAGATATTTAACTGAGGCATTGTAATTAAGACTGCAGTCACACTAGGCTTCTTTGCGATCATCACAAGAACACCAAAATTTGAGTTATTTAGATGTGTCTATTATTTCTGCTATATTGCTTACTGTAAAGAGTACCTAAAGTAATTCTCAGATTTTTCTGATTGGTGCCTAAAGTTTTCAAAGAAGAATATCAGTTCAACAAATGAGTGGCTGTGGGATTCCTTGTGCAGGTTGAAGATGGTTTTCCATTCCCCCTCTGCTCCTTTAGACCAGGATCACAAGTCCACCACCACCACCAGGACATTCTCTCCAGCAAGGAGAACATGGAACACTCTCAACATCTGCTCCTGGAGCTGTTTGATTGTTTAACAGTGTACAAGTGTACAGAGTTAAGGGGTAGGAGGTGGTTCTCACAGGTTCCTCGGAGCCGGGAAGCAAGAGGGGTCTGTTCACTCAGAGAGACTCGAGGCAAAAATGTTTTACTGGGAAGGATTCTGAGGGAAAGGTGCTGGAACTTGGACAGGACTGGGTAAAGGTTCAGGGGGAAGGGAGTGACTTGGGTACTTGGCTAGTTAATAGGGGAAACAGAAGAATCAAACCAAATAGGAACCAAGGGATTGGGGACAGACACCTGGCTAGGTGGGCAGGATGAAGCCACGTGACTGCTGCGTGCAGGGAAGGAGAGATGGCAACAGACCAGGACACAGCCAAATGGGAAATAAATGTGAGGGGTGAGAACCATGCAGGGGGATAACAATAATAACAATTCTCTGAACCAAGAACCATACAGTAAAACACATAACTTTCAAACTCACACAGCCAAATCTTTCATAAGTGAAGTTGGTATGGTCCAGGCTGTTCAGCAGCGCCATTCGCCATGTGGGTCTGTTTCAGAACTTGTTCTTTCCATATTTCATAGTTCAGTTTCTTTCCTACACACAAGGTCATAGGGAAGCCAACCCTGCAGGTAATTTGGTGAGCTGAACATTTGATGGTAGCATGGGATATACAGGTCCAAGACCTTTCATTTGGGTAAATGAAGAACAAATCCCCATCTACTGCCTTACACTAGATGGGTGTCTCTGCCAGAAAAAAGCTGAACTGACAAGCACTTAACTCCTGAAAATAATAAGAGATTCTTTTTCAGGTTTAGAGGCCATATCAGAGATAGTAGCTAGTTGGTATCTGACAGCTCCAGCTTCTATTACTTATGCCTGTACCAGAAGTGTACAGTGAGCCCAAGTAACTCAGGGACTGCTAACCACTATGAAGTAAAAATGTCTAATAGGTGTTAAAAAATGAGCCTGACACCTTGTTCATACCCCCATCTTGGCTCTATGAAGAATTTATTGCCCTGAGCATCTCTCCACACCTCACACAAATACACCCCAAACATTACCACCCTGTGTGTGGCTTATACTAATTACATAGTTGCTCTCTAACTCAACTCAAAACAATACAGTATAGAAGAGACCTCTGTGAATTAAAGTGTGTAAAGTAACCTGGGCAATTTCAGATGGTTTGAGTTGGGCAGCTGTTAGATAGCAGCCATGACAGTGGGTGAATCCCACTGCATCCTTGAAGACACAGAGGGGAAAGGCAAATGCTGAGCTGGAGGCAAGAGAGAGTTGACAATCTCTACACAAGTTAGATGCAAACAAACTGCATCCTTCCTCACTGAGGTCTTGTTAATGGACTTTTCCTGCAGCTCCTGGGGTTTAAATGCCTGGCTTCAAAGCAACACCCTTAAATTAATGTGAATAAAAACCTGCTACAAGTACAGATTTTTAAATGAGACAATAAAGGTCAAAATCAGGAATTTCTAAATATTTGGTAACTATATCTAACAGTGTCTAGGGAGCCCAGGAACTATAATTAGTCTATAAAACAAGTTAACACCTGCTCCTCACAATTCTGTTAATTAAAATTCAGTGGAGATGCAAGTCATTTTAATGAGTGATCTGTCGCTCCACAGGAGCCAGTCTGGAGTGGAGTGGAGTGTCTAGACAATGCTGCAATTACCACATTTTGTATCCGGCAAACTGTCTTCCCCTGCTCCTCCAGCCTGGGCAGTTGGGTTATTTCCTAGGGTGTGAAGGACAGAAAATCAAACATTTAGTCATTATTTGTCTCTCAAGTTTACAGTAGTTCCTAGTTTTGATTTGACAAGCTCCAGACAATCTATGTTTTGGCTGTGGGAAGGTCAATACAGGTGCACTGGCATGCCTGTAAAGCATCAAGCCCCACATAACAGCACCACCATCTCAATGCTACAGAACATGGTAGCTACTGGACATGCAGCTACTGGAGAAGTCAGTACAGTAGCACAGTCCAGTCTTTCACAAGCAAAGTGACTACCATACACCAGCCAAGGGCAGCACTCACACATGTAGCAAGACTTTTCTTGTCCTGAAGAGATGCTCCCTGATGTGCTTTCAGTTTATTCCATTTGGGAATGTAAGACCCAGTCTTGCTCTGTCCGCCATAACCAGGTCTCTGCCTCCTTCTCGGGCTTGGGGAAGCTGGGATGGTCCTGCCCCTTCCCCTTATCCTGGCCACACATTTTCTGGGATGTTTGTAAGTGAAAACACCACACAGACTATTTGTGTTCTGGTTCAAGGTTGTCATTGCCTCTGCTGAGGAAAGGCTTCCTACACAGAGTGTAGGAAATCTGAGGAGAAAAGTCCTTTGGCATATTTAACAATCTGACAGCAATTCAGCCACAGTTGCTTCAGTGAAAAGTATGGCTAATGTCCAAGTGTCAGAGCACTGCAATATAAAATGAAAGAAAAATCAAAGCTTGATCTACAAGGGTTCTGGTAAAAATGGTATGACACAACACTGGTAGATTTTAAATAGGGATTTGTGTCTTCAAATATTTCACCAAGTAATAATATTGAGGGACCTAGCCTTGTTTTTTTTTTAGTTGGAATATTTCTGGGCTTTTTTTCTCACCACAGAACAGTATTGATGGCAGTGCAAGCTGAGGTCCAATCCTGGTTTGTTCATGCATGATATCTTACTAGTTTTGAAGAAAATTTAGATAGCCAGCAGAAGTTCTCAGCATCTTTCCAGGTTATTTTTGACAGATTTAGAAACATCTACTATGTAAGTATCTAAGAGAATGCCTTGTTACAGGCACACAACTGCTATCAATAGACCTGCTTCTTGGATCCTTAAATATTTTGTGACCATCTAGCAAAGAATGCGGTTAATGCTGTTTCATATTAATGTCTTGTACATAGTTAGAACATGTGGATCAACCTGTTCATGTCTAGACTCCTTTCTCCAACTGTTTACATTTTTATTTGAAAATATTCCTAAAAAAGGCTTCCAGATGGCCATAAAATGACAAACCTCCAAAGCCCAAAGTTCTTAGGACTTGCTCCTGCTTTACTTAGATGCATGCACTTTATGAACATGACTGCATGCAAGGAACTCATGGGTTCTCCTGACACATCTTGACAAGTCCTGAAAACAGGTAATTCTCATTTTCTTACAAAAACATTCTCAGTCTTTTCCTGCCTTTCATTGAATATTCCTTACTAAAATCTTTCTGCCCTTCTTTTCCACTTCTATCATTTTGCCTTACTTCTTGCGGGGTTCCACCCTTTTCATCTCCCCTTCCCCCTCACCTCTCGACGGACAAGTGGCCAACCTAATTTTTCCAGTGTCCACACAGTACCTTAACCTGCTGACCAATGTTCAGTTTTCTACTGGTGAAGCTGAGGTTTCCATCAGCTTTATTTTGGACAAGTAGTAAAGGCTTTGTGAGCGAGACAGTGTTGCAGTTGTGTGCTGCAGTTGATTTCAAAAGGATTACAGACTATCTTGCCTGCAAACAGAAGGGGCAATTTGCAGAGTTTTTATCTTCAGGAGATCAGAGAGAGCTGTACAGCCACGTACAATGACCTCCACATTCCAGCAAGCCTGTGGACTCAGGATGCCTACCTTGAGTTGAGACCCCTTGTGTTTACAACCAGGAGCCATTGCGTGCTAAAAGCTGATAGAAGCAAAAGTTATGAGAAGTCAAAAATTGAAACTAGGTGGGAATGCATTTTGGGTTTTTGTGTTCTCTTACAAGAGCCATCTCTTCCTTTATCTGTTCCTTCATGTCTCATTTTGTTCTCCAGCATGTTGCAACCATGCGTAGTGGAGACTGCACACACCAATGTGATGTAGAGTAAATCCCAAGTTTATTCAAAAACACAGGTATATATGACCTCAAGTGACCCCGCCCCAGGTGCGGTGGTCTGACTCCAATTGGTTGAGGCTGGAAACATGTCCTTTTAGGGTGAAAACGAAACCTGTAATGTGGTCCTCCAGACCCACCTGAACCAGGGGCTGCAACACCAGCAAATGAATTTTATCAAATCCATGTTTTCACAGAAATGTGTCCTAGCTATCCATTTATCTTCCTTGTGCCTCTATAGGCAAAATTACATGACATATTTACACAGCCATGTCTTCCTTTTTAGTTGGTTCTAATACAGGGACAGTGTACTAAAGAAAGGAAAGGTTTGTGTTGTTGAAGTGCAGACCTCTGATTTAAATAGGTGGAGCTGTAACATAGCAGATTCAGGATTTTAGTGAGCAAATTGCACCAACTCTCACACTCACACGTGCATAAGTGGTCTCAGGAGTCATATTGTAAAGCAGTCTACCCTGTAACACATCACCTCAGCATACAGCTTTAAGCGTCTTATTTTTATAAAAATGTTGTTTCCACAGCTCCTGGCCACTTTCTGAAAGTCACAGATTCTGCAGCTAGGGAGTAGTTTTACATCTGATTATATTTTTTTAAAAACCAGTTTGCTTATTTTTGTAAGACAGGTAAATTTAAAGTTAATATACAGCCCCTCTGTAGTCACAAAAATACAATGAAACTTTGTCCTCCCATACTGCTGCAGGGATCTGATTCAGTAAACACTTACTGTTAAATTTATATGATGTAAATATACTCTGATATAGTTTGATTCTGCAGACATCTATTTTTCTGGTTTATTTATACTGTACAGATAGTGCCATTTATTCCTTGAAAGCAGCAACAGGTATAAAACAGAGACCATATGGAACACTTGCAAGCTCTGGTGTTTTTTTTTATAATCAGATCTGAGAATATGTTCCTTTCCCTTTTGAATACATATGATTCACTTAACATTTTGTTTTTAGGCTTGCCTTCAAGTTAGGCTGCATTAGTTTTTGCCATTGCCAGTTTCTATAACAGTACAAGTAATTTTTATTGGTAAAAATAAGTGACCAGTACTTACTTTCTGTTCTTAAATTCATCTTATATTTTTGTTCTGGCTCTGTCAGTGTATTTTTAACTCTCAATTTCTACATTTACCATAAGGAAAACATGAATGGAGACATTAGTGTTGTCATTGCTAACAATAGCATCTTCAATCTCAAATGTAAGAATAAAAATAATACGTCAGTTCTTCAAAACAACGATAATACAAAACCATGAAGAGCCACAATAAAACTCAATATATTAAGTTCTCTTTCGTATATTTTTGCACCTGAATCACACACTCAAGCTTCCTCTGCAATCATGAAACCTTTTAATCATGTGTCCATTAAATTGTACTTCAAAGCACAAGTATCAACAAGTCACTCTAAAAATTTTCCTGTTGAATCACCTATATTCTTGGCCAACATGCTATGATACCCAGTGTAGCCTGAAGATGACATAAACAAGAAATACACAGAGAAACTGAATTTGCATGCTAACCAAGTCAGCCTTCTGATAATAAAAATAGAAAGTCCCTGTTGCTTTCCTCCTCTTTGTTCCAACAGTATAACAAGCTTTGGAAAATACAAGATAATAGATATCACAGCTATCACAGAATATGTAAAGATATCGATAGTTATTTCTGGAAAACTGGCTCATTTTCCCTTCTTTTTTTTGGTGTTGGACCAGGCCTGTTGTATATCATCATGATGTTTGTCCATGAACAAACAAGGATCTCTTGGATCCTTACAGATAACACGCCCAAGAGTGCAGCTGAAGGGGATGTATGTTCTATTAAAACACAGATAATGAGATGTCTAGCACTGGAAAAGAATTCTGAGGAATAATATACAGCTTACTCTCAAAGTTCATTATACAAACATATTTCCTGATTACTTCTGTAGAAATAGCCATAGATTAAAAACCAAAAAAAGTCATTGGTAGTAATGAAGTACCTGTCAGGCTCTCACACACAAAAGTACCGAGCACAGCTGGGGCAGAGGGATGAGCCAGAGTAAATTCTAATGCAACTTCTAAGGAAAATTAGGAAATAAAATAGGTTATATTTACACAAGTGAGAAATAAAAGGACTTGATGGTCCTGCAGGTTGTCCTTCACTACTTAAAAGGCACGAAAATTCTGTGTCACAAAATAATTGAATTTTCTGAGCAGTAGTGAAGGTTGGAAGCACTTGCTGTGAGTGTATTGAAGCTATAGAAATATGCCCAATCTCTAGACAGAAGGCAGCTGTAAATAAATTGTTCTGAGGCTGTAAATAAACTGTTCTTTCAAGAGGGAAACTTAATACTGTGTGCACTCTTAAAAACAAATACTTATGGCACCACAGCACTTAATTTTACAGCTGTGTTTGTGAGCACCTTTACACTTCATCTGGGGAATCTTTCACATTCCTTAGGAATTGCAAAAAGCAAGAGATTGTAGGCCTCTGGGCAGCAGCCCTGTCTCTGCAAGACAGTGAGGAAAGGCAGAGGGTGTGACAAATTGCCCAGTTCCACTCTCAGAGTCAGGATTAACCATCACATTTTGAAGGGACAGAGACTCTTCCATCATAGGTGCTGGTGTTTTTGGAGTCCTGGCATCACCTGGACCCTCCAGGGCAATGTTGGACCATGTACCTCCTGCTCACCTCTCCTAGGAGAGACTACCTGGCTGTACTAGCTCCTGAAAGGGATTGGGGTAGAGGGTGTCTTGACCTACTCTCCAGAATGAATCCCAAGGCATGTTTACTACCGCCCATGCTGTGGTAAGGGAAATTGTAGATGCCCAAGCTCCACACTGATCCCATTTTCACTGACGGTCGCTGAAGATTTTTGCGGCTGTTAAACTCCTCAAACATCTCAAAACACAAGAGTCAAAGAAAGATTTCACATAAATAATTATTAGCACAATAGGAAATTACCAATGGGAAGGGCATAAAAATACAGAAAACATCCCCAAACAACTTAAACCATTCCCTCTTATCCCCATGGCCTTAACTTTCGCATTATTCAGGCCAATGCTATTACAAGGGTGCTGACATGTCAGACCCCAGCTACTTTGATAACTTGCCAGTTTGGCAGAGTTCAATTAATTGGGGACAGCCTAAACCCTGTAGACTTTGGCATCTAGCCCATGGCTACACACATTTTAAACCACGACCCCCCTTCCTTATGCAACAGTGGATAAATATCCCAGCTGCAGGGATATAATAAGAGTAAGGTTTCCAAAGCTAAAAGACTTTCTATGACAGCAGTGTTAAAAGGTTTAAGTGGGTTCAAATACTCCAATGACAGGCCCAGCCAAAAAACCCAAACAAAACAAACCAAGAAAAAAATCCCCAACAAAACATATTAGAAAAAGAGAAGGAGAGGTTCACTGAGAAGGAGAAATAAGAAGGTGGCTCAGGAAACAGGTAACACATAACACTGACTTAGCAAGATTTAGTAAAATTCTAAGATGGATTTGATGTTTATCATCTAACCCAACGAAAATTTTTGAAAAGTCTTTTAAAACCTGCTAGTGCAAGGCATCCTGTAGCCATTTGATATTAAAATGGATGTTTATGAAGGGACAGATTGCCTTCTTACTAGGGGATTTCTTGCACCTTGATTTTTAAGATCTACTCTGCTCATAATCAGTGAAGTTACATGGGCCTTGGATTACCCAGGATGTAACTGTATGAGGTTTTAATTTTTTAAATTTTTCAATCAAAAAGTGTTAAGTAGGAATGGGGCAAGATGGGAAGCAAAGATTATTGAGGCTCTAAAAAAAAAAAAGCTGAGGCAGAAAGGAAGAAATTAATCCACCAAAGTGGACAAGATCATTGAAACTGCGGGAAATGGTGGGTAAATAATTATTTGAATTTGGGAATTTTTAATGTCATATAACAAAAGTAGGCCATTCATTTTTCCCCATCACTACCACACTGCAGGTAGAAAGTGACTACTTTTGTGGTTGTTGACACAATACCATCCCCTTTCTTCTTCTCAAGAGTCTTCCTTTCAAAACTGACCTTGTAGGTAAATTCACAGGTATATGCAAGTAGTCTGATAACTGGAAAAATTGCTTTATGAATTAGGCACACATCCATATCTCAGTGAATGAGAAGATAGTAAATAGAGTGCCAGCTTTGTGTTATGACAGTTAGAGAGTAGATTCTTCTGTTTTTATCATTATCCTTATGCAAAGAATAAGTAACTCATTTTGAAGTCGAATTAGCAATGAGAAACTAAGGACCTAATCATGGTTTTGGTAATGTGCCATCTTACAAAAGAAACTTAAATAGCTCTCTGAATCTCAGTGCTCTCATCACTGGATGGCAATAGTTCTATGCATGTGAATCATGTCACTACTACGAGAGGTAACAAAATCATTGCTATGAAAGAGTAGCATGGAAAATGTTAACACAAATTAACAGGTGGGGCAGGAAAATTAATTGAGTTGCCAACAGCACCCCTCCCAGAGGAGCAGTTCTCTCTTTCTCTACCTATTTTATACCTAAAATTCAATGACCGGCTTGGGAGACAGCACACTGCTGTTGTGCACACAATGAATGTGCATGTGCATTCACACACTCAAAGTACCTCATCCTGCTTACCTCAGGAACTTCTGTATAAAGCTCCAACATAACAGCAACAAAGTAGAGGTGATACATCCTCAGGGGAGCCTGATTTAAAACTAAATAAGGAATACCTCCAGATGTCTCCTCTCCACTGAAGTCACTGGGATTCTTCCACACACGTGAGCTACTCTTTTCACCAAATTCCACAATTACCTCCTAGAAGTTCTGTGACACCAGCCAGCAGCACCAACTCTAATCGCATAAAGAGTTTCTAGAAACTAAAAAGAAAAAAATTAAAATGTTTAAATAATTTTGCTTTAAGTATGAAGAAAAACATTAGGCAAGTTTTATGTCAGTTCCTTTGCTAATGACATGCTGTCTCCATGAGCATTTCTCATCATCCTTAAAACAAAACCAGGGAAATTAACAGCATAAATGTGCACTATTATAAAATACAATTTTACTACTAATTTTAGTTTTTAGTAGTAAATAAGGTCTGGGTAAAGTCAGAATTACTAAGGGATTGATCTTTCACACTAGGCTTTGAAACCTTTACAGCATTCCCTAGATGCATTTTACTTAATATCAGTATGCCCAAAATATCTCTCTGGAGTAACTCTAGAAAATACCTACATTTAGAGAGTCCATGTGAGAGAACACAGATGCCAGCAGCACTTCAGAAGAAACCCATACCTACTTCCAGGATCCCCCAAAGTATGAGCAATTGTCAAACACTCACATAAATAGTGGTAAGTCCAGGATGCTGTCTCCAGATTTTTGACCATAGGGAACAGTAGATTCCAAAGTTAGTCTGAGTCCTTTCTTCCTAAGTCCCAGCCTTCTGGCAGCACATCACCAGTAGATGTAGATTGCCAGGAGACCTGCTCAGCAATTGCTTCAGCAACTGTCTGGAATTATGGGCTACAGAAAGCTTACTTTTCTTCTGGATTCTTTGGCAAGGACAGAAGGAATTGTGAGAAGCCTCCTCTTTCCCTGCCTTTCAGGTCCTACTTCTCCATTTTTATATATTCATGCACATAGAAAATGTGGCTCTGTAAACTGTGTTGTGCAGCTATTCTAACAATAATATTAAGGGGTATTTTCAGAATCATTACAAGTCTGTAAGATCTGTTTATGAAGTGTCTACCTGCCACCATGTTGTTACTGCATGCACTTTAATTGCTGTCCCAGTCATTTGTGAACTGGGTCTGAATTAGCAACAGTGTGTACTTTCAGGCTACAAATACTGAAATGAAAAATACACTAGTAACAGCAGTAATGTTAAACCTCTGAACAGGAGGCAAAGGGTTCTCAGAGGGCTGTGTAAGGGAAAAGAGGCATCTCTAGAGAGATGCTGCAGTGGGAGGGAGCACTGTGCCAAAAGCATAAGGACCCATGACCTGAAGTTCAGGGTCTCACTGCACATCTCCCCTCATGTCCCTTCTCACTGAGGGTATGATACTCTCACAATTCCCAAGCTGCAATGGATCTGCTTGGGTACCACTGTTTTGCCAACAAGTTCCTCCAATGCCAAGACTCAGAACATCCACAGTTCCCAGGGCCATGGGTGCCATCGTGCAGCCAAGCACAGAGGGGGATTGAAAGTGCATTTTTTCCATTAGAAGTACAGAATTTGAGCTTGGCCACCAAAATAATAAATGTCATAGCTGAAGGGATAACTTGATATAGAGAATATGGGAGATTTTTTGTTTGGATGGCAAGTTTACCCCTGCTTAGTTTTATAAGATAAGAGGATAATGAACCCATTGTATGGACTGGTGGGATAATGCAGTTTGATGTCATATTCATGTCTCTGTTGGACTTCCGAAGTTCCAGGAGAAGGAAAATAATTTGAAGAAAGCTTTCAAAAGGAGCGACTTGTTTAGCTGAAGTTAATCTTGTAGGAGAAGTTAACGTTGTATGTACTTGAATCTAATAAAATGGCAGATTAGATGCATCTAATCAAAGCAGACCTTGATTACAGTGAAAGCACTAGCCACTATCTCTTTAAAGAGATAACCGGCCTATCTCTGAAGCACATTATTTGCCATGTGATCTGTTTATTCACACAGATTCTGCATAACAGAGTGTTTCTTTATATAACAGTGAATTAGAGAGAGAGAGAGAGAGATATTCAATTAACTCTGTCAAGATCACACTAATCTTCATTAAATAGTAAATTAATAAATGTCCAGTCAGGAAATACCAATATTCTTAGACACATTTCAATCTTTGGGTTTTTTTTCCTTTTAACAACAGTTGATTGTCTTCTCTTTAAAATAAAAAAATGTTGGCATTTTAGTATGAATAGTCACTGACAGCCCCACCTTGGCCAGATAAAGTAAGATAAGCAGTAAGTCTTGTTTATCTTCCCTGATTTATAGTAAATTTTGTTCACTGAGCCTTGGCACTTGACCTTGGCTAGGATTCTGCTTTACTGTATCTGCATCCCACTCATGTTGCTGTCTGTATGTAGGGAATGATCTTCCAGCACAGAAGGTTCTGAAGCACCACTGAATTAGAATTACAGACTTCGGAAACATTTGGCAAATTTCAATAAATTATGGTAGATCAGTAAGGTATTTCTAAATTGTGTCCCTTTACAGGTTTGCAAAGCACATAATGTGCAAAATAACGTGTTTGCCCTTCCCTTCTTAGTAACGAACCGATGTACATACAGACACATAGCTCTAGACTAACAAAAATAGTCCTGTATGTGCTACCTTTGCCTGGGGAGGAGAGTATTGCTGGAGAGAATAAAGGAGAGAGGCAGTGTAACCAGCAGGCAGGAAGCTAAAAGGCAGGAGAAGGGCAGAGCTGGGGCATCTGGTGGGGAACCACGCTGGGACAGCCAGAGAGGAAGGTGCAGGGTCTGTGGGCAGTGGAGGAGTGGTTGTAAGGGAAGCAGATGGGAAGAGAGGCAGCTGGGACATTAGGATTCAAATACATAGTGATCCAAAGTTCTTTAAATCAGATGGTCATGGAAAAATCTAGTTTGCTTCCAGTCACTGCTAGAGATTGAACTGGATGTCTTAAGAAGTCCCTTACAATTTATTTTCTTCTTTTGTTTAGCATCAGCCCTCCAAATTGCAAATGGTTCACTTTACACAAGCGTATATGATCAAAAGATTTTTAAACTAAAGATGATCATAACAAACAAATGTGCAAAACATCACATCTCAGCACATAGGAACCCAGTAGACAGGTAATTTACTTCTGGTGCTATATATAAAATGCTACAAATAGAATTGGAATTTTTGAAACCAATATTTTTCTAATTTAAATCTTAAACTGCCATTAGCATACAAGATTCTGTAGCTGGTACAGAAAAATTCACATATAAGAATTTAGGACCAAGAGCTCCATATGAACTTAAAAAAAATAGAAAAAACAAGAAAACAAACAACAACAACAACAAAAAAAAACCAAACAAGAAACTACAGAGAGGAACCCTGTTAGAAGAACCTGCAGGAAAAAAATCATTTCAGAATGGACAATAAATGCATAGAACAGATAAAGGAGCACATAAGAAATCCTTGTCCAGGAGTTTGAATTAACTTTAGAAGATGGAGCCAGGAAGCAGCAATGAGGATAAAAATGAATCATGTGTCCTAGAATAATTAGATAATTCTCTGACACAGCCCACACATTTTGGCTGGTTCAGGCCTGTTTCATGGCCGGTTCCCTGTGTTTCCATGTCCTTCATCCATTTCCCTCACTCTGCATCCACAAGCAGATGATCTCCAGACTAAAACTCAGAACAGAGAAAACAAATTATACTGAAAGGTTTAAATAACTCATGGGGTCATTTGCAATCTGCCCAGAGCTGGTGATGCTTTGGAGACCCTTTAAGAACAGGCACACGAGCACGTAAGTAGGAAGGAGACATAATTTTATAGATCTAAACATACCACAGCCTGTGCTCTTAAAACATCTCAGCACATCCATCAGGAAAAAAGACAAGGGGACCATCACATTTATGTGATTATTTCTCAACATATTGTACTCTTAAAAATATACATTTGGGATTATTTATTGTGCTCTTCACTTGGAAATATTGTCAGTCAACAAGAGTTATTTCGTTCATTTACAACTGTATCAAATCCAAGTCTTTACAGATCTGCCATTTTGTCCAGATTATTTTAGTGCAGGTGTTTCACTTGCACAAAGGAAGCAGCAATATATTGTGATCAAAGAGGACTTGAAAGTCCAGAGTGCCAACACCAGCTCTCCATCAGGTGCTAGCTGACTCATTGTCTTTAATGTGTAACTAATGACTAACAATTCAAGCAGCAGTTGATAAGACTGTCTCACTGAAGTTAACAGGAGTCAACAAATGCAGTCCTAATGAATACTGATGCTGACTCAGTTAATACTACTAAAGTATTAGGAGATTTGAATAAAAAGTTAAGGGAATGTTGTGATCTATTATCATCTCTCTCCTTTGTGTGGATTAAATCACTGCAGACCTGCAGTTCTAGTTCTGCTCTGCCGTGCCGGGACCTCCTCTACACCCCTCGCAGCCGCTCTCCATGCTTCACAGCCCGAGTCGCGACCGGGCACTGCGGGGCTGTGCGGTGCGGTGCGGTGCGGACTGTGCTGTGAGGTGCGGTGAGGTGCGGAGCTGTGCTGTGCTATGCTGTGCGGTGCGGTGCGGGGCTGTGCGGTGCGGTGCGCAGCCCCCGCCCCGGCCCGCCCCGGACCCCGGGCGGCCAATGCACGGCCGGGGGGGCAGAGCCGAGGAAGGAGCCGAGGAAAACATCAATCCCAACTTTCTCACCTTGAAAGGGACCAAGCGCTCCCGATGCGTGCCCTCCTGTCGCCCTCCCTTCCAGCCCAGCCTCCCTGGGAGGGCCGTCCGACGGCCCGTGCTTGCTCCGCTAGCTGCCCCCTGTCCCCCGAGGAGGAGAGACCTGAGTAGGGGGGCCCCCTGTGGACCGTCCCCCTCGGTCCCTGCTGCCCGGCAGCCGCGGGCAGCGGCGGCTGTCCGGCGGGGCTCGATGCGGCTGCCATGGGGCGCGGGGCTCCCCTCGGACCGTGCCTGCTGCGGGCAGCGCTGTTGTTGCTCGCCCTCTGTCCCGCCGCTGGCAGCACTTGGATGTGAGTAGCCGGGCGCGGGGTGGCGGTGGGAGGACTGCGCGACGCCCGTCCCCTCGTGTCCGCCGGGGCCCGGCTCACGGGGCGCTGCTTCTGCAGGTGGCTGGGCATCGCCGCCGCCGGCGGCCCGGAGAAGCCGGGCTGCGCCAGCCCTCTGCTAAGCCGCCGGCAGCAGGACTTGTGCGAGCAGAAGCCGGAGCTGGTGCCCGCCATCCTGGAGGGAGCGCGCCTGGGCCTCCAGGAATGCCGCAGCCAGTTCCGACACGAGCGCTGGGACTGCCGCTCGCCGCCCGCCGCCCGCCGCGGCACCGCCGCCCCCGCCGCCTTCGGCCACCAGCTCAGCAGCGGTGAGTGTCCGCCTGGCGGGGCCGGCGGCACAGGCGCGCCCGCTGCCGGCCCCGCGGGGCACGGAGGGGCGCGGGGCTTCCCCGGCGTGTTGGGTTTGCGTGGCGAGGGGTCCCATGTGGCGGCGACAGGGACCGTCCGTCCGTCCGCCCGCCCCGTTGGCAGAGCCAGGCACAGCCGGGACGGGCGGGCACCGCAGCCGTCCCGCGAGGCTGCCGCGGGCACACGAAATGCACCGACCAGACGAAACCTGCCCTTGTCTTTCCAACTTGTAATTTTTGCATAGTATGGCTGTGGATGACACTGCCTTTGGGTAGATCGACTTAAATGTGTTGAAATATTGTTATTCTTGGGCTTACGTTGGGTTTATCCCATATGGCATAATTACTAAACGAGTGGGGTAACGACATACAGTATTGCAAAAAGGTCACTTGTTGCAGGTAAAAAAAAATCTGCTCAGGGCACCACATACAGTGTAAATTGCTTTAAAATTTATGATATGTGCTCAGTTACATGGTACTGATCAGCACAGAAAGACCAAAGGTCTTTTTGTTGCATAAACTAATTATGGAATTGCTGAAATTTCCACTGAAATAAGGACATTTTGTTTTTATCAAATGTCAACACCAAAACTATCCTGCAAATTAATTTAGCACTCTGGTCACTGATTGTGTGATTGATGTGAACTTAAGTACTGTGGCATCTCATTTTGTGTATGTGCAATCTTCACTTTATACTAAAACAGTATAAAACCATGTAAACAAAAAATGAGCAATAAAAAATTATTCCAAAAACAAAAAGGAAAATCAGAAAATGGGAGCAGTTTGCCTCAATATATGTATATGTCTTATATGTTAGTCCTTCTGTTCAACAGGAAGAACTGTTTGTGAAGACCCATATATGAGTGGCACTGGTTGCCCACCAAGTTTCATTAGTGTGTCCTGTGGAAGCCTTTTGTTATGGTACCAGCACCACAGACTACTATGAAAAGAGAAACAACCACGAACTTTCCTGTCCATAAGCAGGAAACTGGGAAACTGTTTCACAACAGTGAAAATTAGCACAATGAAACTTTAGCTACAGTTACTGACCACTTAACTGAATTTCAGTTTGCTTAGAGTGTGCCTTGCGTAAAATACGTATCAAAGCTATGTGCCACATTATGCTAGAAGCCTCACAGAATGGGACCAGCTTAAGAAGCCCACACAGGTCGCTCCATGATTTGTCTGAGATATAGTCCAACAAGTAAAGACCTTTAGTGCTGCTGTCTTTCCCATGGCCAGTTTATTCTAGGAGAAGCACATGGCCTAAATATTCTTGTGGCATCCTTATTTCTGTCTGGTTTAAGATTTCTGGGGCTCTTTGCAACCTTTGTGAATTAGAACAACATCAATGTTTGCTAAAGTTGGCATGAGGTAAGTTCTGGCCCTATACAAAAGTAATCTGGGATCATGACAGTTTCTCTGAGATTTAAACTAAACTTTTCTTATTCTTCAAATCAATATGAATAGTGAAAAGCAGAGTGGAGAGCAAGGGCTTTGAAATGTAGTTAGTTTGGGGTTTGATTTTTTATTTTTATTTTTTATTATTAAAACTTAATTGGCTTGAAAATTTCTGTGGCAAATAAAGTTCCCAATCAGATTTAGAAAGAATTTACCAGAAATTGCATGATACAACCAGAGAGAAAAGCACCATTAATAGCATGGTCATATGAAGACGCCCTGAAGTAATTTTTGGATATGAACATCCACTGCTTTAAACAAGTTAATGCTACAGACTAAGCTGGAATGACTTTAAACTTTTAACTGTTCCCTTTTAATAATAGTTTGGCCTGTAAAATCACTTTCTACAGCCCAGCCAGGAAGGTAATCAGGGTGACTTACAAAGTACCATTTTCATGCCTTGCTTTGTAGGCACAAAGGAGACCGCGTTCATCTACGCGGTGACATCTGCGGGGCTCGTGCATTCAGTGACGCGATCGTGCAGCGCAGGGAACATGACCGAGTGTTCCTGTGATGTGAGCCTGAGTCACGGTGGCTCAGCCAGCGAAGGCTGGCATTGGGGCGGCTGCTCAGATGACATCCACTACGGAATGTCATTCAGCAGGAACTTCCTGGATGTGCCTCTGAAGAACATAACGGGCAAGAGCGGGAGTGGACTGGTGGCAATGAACCTGCACAACAACGAGGCTGGGAGACAGGTATGTGTCAGTCAGATTTCTTTCTCTGCTTTGCCTTGGAGTTTTTAACTTCATCTTTGATGCCTTGAGAGAGTCCAAAAAATGGACTCCAAGCCAATTTAGTGTGGGATAAGATAAAAGAGTAGATTCTTTAATGTCTAGGCTTAGGACTTTCAGGAATACATGATGATGTGCCCTCCCTGAACACTGATGTCCATGGTTTTTGTAATATTGTCCACCCAATCCCCAGTTCACACATCTCCCGGGCCAGCCCCATCCTGCCCTTGGTCACACCCCATCAGGATTTGAGTCTGGGGGACAGTGGGACCCCTTGTTCCTCATCTTCATCTTCCTCAGCACATGTAGGGCTCTTGGAGCTTTTCCAGTGTTCCTAGACCCCAAGGTTGTTCGCTCATGTTTATGTCTCATTTTGCAGGCCTTCTGATATTCTTCAGCTTTCTACCTTGAGGAGAAGTCTAAATAACTAAAAGAATTTGAGCTATTGATATGTGGTAGAGGTTACAATAGATAAACATTGAACTTAAGTTGCTAGAAATATTAACACACTAAATTTGCCTTTTACTACTGTTAGAAGTACTTCTAAAATGTATAAAAATGAAAAAAATCATAAACCCCTGAGGCATCATCTTTAATGACTCTCTCTGGACCCATAATTCTTTAAATCTGTTCTGCTCAGTGACACAGCTATAACTAAAGAAAAAAAAAAGAAAAATGAGAACTTCTGGTTTTACTTACATGTATTGATAGTCTCCATTGTAACTCAGTCATTTCCTGTAGCCAGAAGCAGGATCAGAGGGTTTTACTGAAAACAACTTTCCTATATGCCATAGATAAGGCATAGCCGTAATAAGTTATCATAAGAGCCATGGTGGTATAATTGAAAACCGTTTTAATTTAAACTAATGTTTACATGTAATATGTGTTATTTTATTTAAGCTATATAGTTGGAAAACCAGAACATCTTTCAGGTCCCTTCCAATCCAAACTATTCTATGATCCCATGGTTCTGTGACATCAGCCCTTTTCATAACTGAAGAAGAAGAAGAAGCAAACCTTAAACCTAAGTATATGTTGAGAACACTTACTGTGAGTTTAATTAGATGCCGGTTAGCCAAATAATCTCCAGAGAGGATGATTGGTATCTTGTAGTAGGAGATGGTAATAAGAAGAACAGAAGATTGATTATTTCCTTAGGGAAAGAGCAAAGGGTTGTTTCTCATGTTTGGAGAGAGAGATAGTTAAGGAAGGAGATCATAATTTCCATAAAATGGTCTCTTTTAATTTCACAATGTTTAATATACAGTACAAATAATTTTTATTTTTATACTCATGTTTGTTATTAGACAGTGCCATTGTCTTAGATTAGGATGACAGAAGTGTAGGGAAGAAGACTGCAAGGCTCCAGAGGAACTTCAAAGAGAAAGAGAGCTGTAAGTTCCGTAGTTAGGTGTCAGTGATATGGGTCTTCTCTTTGATACCCTATTATCTTGTCTGCCTTTAGCTTTATATTAGCAACAGCAGTACTTTGCTCTCCTTTTGTCGGCAGTGACAGTTTTGGTTGTGGTTCCCAAATAATCCTTGTGCTCGTCATTCATTGTTGCAGGTGGGCCAGCAGGACTGTCTGACACCTTCTTCTGTGAACTGTACCAAGGAACCGTTCAGCTTTAAAACACACACACACACACACACGCGCACACACACACACACACACACACGCACACACACACACACACACACGCACACACACACACACACCCCCACCCCCCCTGGAAGAGAAGCTTTTCTTTTTGTGTTGCTCTTTAAAGTTGAATTAGTTTCCAGATCTCACCTATAGTGGTCACAGACATAGACAGCTGGGCCATCTGTGTTATGGGGATGGGATTGACTAGCAAAAGGGAATAATACATTCAGCCAAAGAGAACATTTTTACAAATGGTGAACTAAAGCTACAAGGGTGCAGGGGATCAATTTTAGTGAGTCTTCATTTTCCATGAATAGTATTTTTGACAGAATTCAAGTTACCTTATATTTTGGCTATATGTGTAAAATATAGTAGATTGTGAGTCCACATCTTTAATTACCTGCAACTGCACTATTTTCTATTACTATTCATGTTGAGTGGTGTCTCTTAGTATACATAACTGTGTGAAACTAGAGGTTTAGACTAGACTCTCTGGGAATGTGGTAGAATCTAGCCCAGCAGAACCCATTAGATACGGAGGGCCTTTCGGGGTATTGTGGTTTAACCACAGCTGCTTGCTCACATACCTGCACCCTCCCTGCAGTGGGATGGGAAGGAGGTTTGAGGGGAAAAAAGGTAAAACTTGTTATTTGAGATAAGAAGAGTTTTATAACTGAAGAGAGAAATAAGTGATGCACAATACGATTGCTCACCACCTGCTGACTAATGCCTAACCTGTACCCAGCAGAGATCAACCCTTCCTGGCCAAGTCCCTCTAGTTTATATACTGGGCATGATGTTCTGTAATGTGGAATATCCCTTTGGCCAATCCAGGCAAGCTGTCCTGGCCATGGTCCCTCAACAGTTTTTTGTGCAGCTCCTCACTGGCAGAGCACAGGTCACTGAAAAGTCCTTGTGTTAATGTAGGCACTACTTAGCAACAACTAAACCACCAGTGTTATCAACATTGTTCTCATGCTAAATCCAAAATAGAGCTTTGTGCCAGCTAATAAGAAGAAAAATAACTCTATCCCAGCTGAAACCAGTTTCACAATGCTGAGCTTTCCAAAAACGTTTCTTAAAGTACCCTGTCACAGGCTTATTTTGTGCATGACACATGCAGTCATTCCTTTTCCAAGGCACTGTGGGATTTTTTTCTTAAGGAAAACCAAATTTGCTGTGAGCCCAAAAGAGCAGAAGGCCTTTATTCCACTGATGTTGTATCCATAGTGTGTTTGTTGTTCATGATCTTGAAAGAAAATGTGCAGAGAATTTAGGCAGCTTTCATGCAAAAATATTTTGTCATTTAATGGCAAACTGTAGGATAAAGCAAATATTTTGGACCACTGTCCAGAATGAAAGAATGTTTATTGTTAGCAGCAGTATTATCTGAAGTAAAGTTTAGCATAACTCTTCATCTTTTCAAATCCTTAACTAGAAGATGTTGGAAAATGTTGACCTTCATGTTTTGGGGCTTATAGGATGGATATTTTGATACTTTACGACCTTTGCAATACATGCTATCATGTTCCTGGTTCAGTGTCTTGCAAGAGCAGGCTTCCAGGGACAGTACTTCTGTGGGTTTTTCGAGTTGGTAACTGAACTGGTATGTGCAGAATTCTCTTATTTCTCTCCTCTTTCCGTACAAAATGGTATTTTACACTTCTACATCTCATAGTTGTCATATCAACATATATCAGCTGTGAAAGTGTGAGTATCGTTTGAGTAGTCCACTAACTTGACTCTCAGAAGATGAAGACTGCATTCATAATTCTTCCACAAGATAAATGTTCATCATCTTTTAGCACTGCAACCAGTGGCTGAAATTGGGCTGTTTAATCACAGGCAGTGGTTCCTGTTACAAAGCGAGTACTGGCAGACCTGGTCTCAGGGCTGAGAACAGTGCTTGCAAACATAAAGCTTACCTTGGAGATATTAAGCATTAATTGGCATTAAGGGGTATGTGAGCTGTGTTTCCATTGACACTATGCTGCAGACCCATCTCTGTTTTCTGCCCATCTGCCTGTTGCAGCCACAGATTCCCAACCCTTGCCACTCCCTCTGTTAATTGCACTGGATCAGTGAAAGGAAATCACTTTAAAAATTATCTTTCCCTCAGATTAATTTTTCACACAGACCAGTGTTCAGCCCTGTTCATCACTTAACCCTGCAGTCTTACTGTACTCATATCACAAAGGCTGAGGGCAGTGAATGGCAGTAAGGGCAAGAGGAACTGCTCAGGTGGGCTTGTGGCTGATCACAACACCTGTAGATCCAGTTCTATTCTACACCAATTATTTCTCACAAGTTGTCAGTCAGTTTCATGACCTGCTGAAGAAAACCTGTCCCAGCTTGCCCAGAACAACACATCTGTGTGTAACAGTGCTCCTCTGAAGCTCTCTATGAAGTTTTGTGTCTTAGGGAAAATCCTCTCACCATTTCATGAATAACTGAACAGATTCATGATATGAATCTAGGATGTGGAACTGAACACTGGTCATGGAGTCAGTCTGGAAGTCATGCCCCCACTAACTCTGTGCACTGCTGAGACACAGGTGTGTGCTACAGCTGCATCCCACCAGAAGGCCACATTGTCTTTGTAGGCACCATCTTAGGTTTGCTTGCAAGAAAACATCGGGAGAAGATGCCTGGAAGCTAAATTTTACCAGATGTTCAACTATGGGAGTTTGTTCATTAAAGTTCATGTGGAAGACTGAGATCCAGTAGCGTGTTCTGTGAATAGACAAAGCAAGATACCACCTCCATGTGCCTACAGTAGAGGCAACCCAAAATACATTGGAGTCCAACCAGAAAACTTGCCCATCCTAGCAGCTGGGAAGCAATAGCCTGGGATCATGCTCTGTTGTAATGACATCGTAAATCATTCTAAACCAGAGTGCATCAAAACTTCATGTGAAAATACTGAGCCACACAGAATAAGTGCAATGGATATTGTCAGGGCTTCCACACTGCGTAACATTTTTAATTCTTGCATTCATCTGATCATCCATACACTGCTAATGTATGCTGCATTTTTATATTTTGTTATCAATCTAAGAGTCCAATATCAGTTTCTACTCCTGTTTAGAAATTCTGTCTCCCTTTAATTTATCCTCAGAGAAAGACTCTGAGTGTCATCTGTTGGGCTACTTGCCCACATGGAAGTAACTCACCCTTAGCAGTTAGCAGACTTGTCCAATGCTTTCTCTGACAATTTCTGGATCCTTACCCTACTGATGTGAAAACAAGAATTACATCTGTGACCTTATAAATCTTGTAGCACAATAAGAGTTCAAACTGCTCTGAGATTCTAATTACTTGATGAAAATAACTAATCATTCAAAATTGGAAAAATACTATTAAATCCTGTCTGTTTGTGTGTAAAATTTATCTTTTGATATTATGTTTCTCTTTTCCTTGAAGTTTTTATTAGGTCATCTGTACTCTAACAAAGACTTTCTGTCCTTGGATCTTAAATTCTCATCTGCCTTAATCACTGTTACATCTTAATGATGAATATTCTGGCTACCCAGTGATTTCCTTTTTGACAGATTCTTGAGATACGAGCACAAGGTCAAGTCTGTCTATTAACAGAAACTAGCCTGTGTAGAAGAGATGATAAATATCTACCAGACTTATCTGTCAATTTGCCCCTGAAACAGTCCATGTGTTCTCTGGTTTGAGGGATTGCTTGTTGCAATGTTCTTATTTCTTCCAGTAGTATAGAAAAATCTCCAATCCCCAAGGCAGGCCACACCATCTGGAAGTATCTCCTGTATGGCTGCACCACTTCACCTGGTCTGGTTTGCAAAGGCTAATGGCTGTTCTAGGTCAGGGCATACACCTGCTCATTCTTGCTAATGTTTTGTTGGGGGGGGGGGGGTAAATATCTTGTGTATTTGGCTTCCATAGTAACCTCTACCAACAAATAGGTCCTGTTCATTCACCAAAGATGTGACGCCAAACAAACATTTTGGTTGTATATTTTTAGTGTTTGTAGTTATATGAAAATACTAACTCAGGCTTGTGCCTATCTCTTTGGGGCAGACTGTGCCAGGAGGCTTCAATGCCCACTAAAATCAGTGGAGTAACTACGCTGGACTCAGCCCAAACTTCTGTGACTGCATTCACCATGATGAAAAATCACAGTTTAACATGTGGTTAGAAACAGTTGATTTTATTTGCCCCATGCCTTGACTAGCTGTGAAACTTTGAGGATGGCATTTAGGCAGCCTGAGCTACAAATACAGATTCTGGGACTTGAGTTTATTTCTGGTCCTGCATAGGGCCAGTGGGGCTCAGTAGAATTTCAGATCTGTTGATATCACTGCAGAATCAAGCCTTAGGAACAGGCACAAATGAAACTATTTTCTCAGGGGTGTTAGACTTCTGTTTTTCAATTCAGTTTGAGAAAGACCATAGATTGACAGCAGTTAATATTTGTGGAGACTGTGGAATAAGTGACGGTTTAGGATAAAATTTAATAAACATTATTTAGTTGGGGTGTTGGGTTTTTCTCTTCTCCATTTTTTGGTAAATAGTGGTTCCTCCACACAGGAGTGATTTGAATCTGATTTGCCTTGGTACATGAGAAGTTTCAAGATAAACTTATGATGAGTTAACTTAAAATTCACACGTGCTGTTAAATTTCTCAATTGCTTTGTTTGTGGAAATGATATGTGGGAGAAAAGGTTAGTAAAATGAAAGATGGCAACATGGGCTTTCCATACCATTAACCAGGTGTTTCAGGTTAGCTCCAGAAAGTACATTAATAGAAATGTAAAACAAACCAAAAATTATGATGTCTCGTCCTTGTACTGCATCTGTGAATGTGTGATTTTTTCAGTGCACTTTTACAAACTCTAATGTGAGATGTTTCACAAGACTAATTGTATGATTTTATACTATGACTATTAGATATTCAAGAAGCAAGTATTATATTGATTGTTTACTGAGTATTTCAGTCATAGTCTCAGATAAAGAAAGTTACTGCTTGTTTGCAGATTCTAGTTCTTTGAGGCTTGGTCTCCTATGAACCAAGTGAGGCTTGGTCTCCTAAGTGAACCAAAATTCTTGTGTGTTACAAAAGCTTAAAACAGGCTTCAGATTCCTGCTGTTGGTCAAACAGTTATTGTTCAGCCCAGCCCTTGTTTCTGCACGAGCATGGAAAAGTAGCTCATCTAAGAATATTTTAGTGTTGGCAATAACTGTGGAAACTTTGCTAAAACATTAAAAAATATAAAAGTAATATGAATGTAACCATCTAATTGTGTTAAATAGACCCATTATGAAACTGGAAATACTAGAAACCCATGCTAGTACTAGTATGGCTAAATTACAAGAATAGGTCTTGATCCTGTAAGTGAAAGCACCTGAGATTTACTCTAGAATACCTGAGTTGAAGAAAACCACTCCTGAGCCATTGTGGCTCCTTTGACAGACTTTCTGTGAAGCTCAGAAAGGTGGGTATCCTCCTGCTCAGAAATCTGCCCTGAGGTGCCTCCGTGCTGCACACTGTGCTGATTTGTGTGCTGAGCCACACTGGTTGTCCAGGTGCTGTGGTGTGACCTCAGCCATTCCCGTGGCCTTAGTGAGAGACTGGGTTGTGAATATTTAGTGATCCTGGTGGTAGCTGCAAGGCAGCCTTGAATGGCAACATATCTGGCACTTCCCTGTAACAGTAAGTGTCTTCCAGCATGGGGAGGGTGCTTTGACCTGCCCTGTCCCTGCTTTCCCCTTCTGCTGTTCCCCAGGAGAGCCATTTGCATTCCAGTAGTGAGAGGAGTGACACAGAACATGTAATTCCAGGTATTTAGGATCCTCCAGAATGAAAAACCACCCAGAAATCACAGGTTTGACTGTTGTGATTCAATATTGCTACGTTGTGGCCATTGCAAAGAACAAATGCACAGCACTTTTGAAGAATAGGGTTCTCATACTGGGGGTCTTGGTTTGGAAACCCGGTGTTCCTAACATGTATCCTCCTGTGCTCTGACCTCCCTATCCCTGAAATGGCAGTGGCAGCTGTAATATTAAATACTTTGAGACCTCTGTGTCACTCTTGTCAGGCAGCATTCCTAATGAATGAAAGCATATGCAAATGTTGTTCTCTGTTTGCTTTTAGGCTGTGGCAAAGCTGATGTCAGTGGATTGTCGCTGTCACGGTGTTTCTGGGTCCTGTGCTGTGAAAACTTGTTGGAAAACCATGTCCTCCTTTGAAAAGAT
Organism: Pithys albifrons albifrons; assembly: GCF_047495875.1. NCBI lineage: Eukaryota > Metazoa > Chordata > Aves > Passeriformes > Thamnophilidae > Pithys > Pithys albifrons. Next base: position 78,779,563 of record NC_092460.1, read on the forward strand.
TGGCCGGTTTTTAAAGGATAGGTATGAAAACAGCATACAAGTATCAGACAGACTGAAAAAAAAGCTACGCAGAAAAGAGAAAAGCCAGAGAAAATTACCCATTGGGAAAGAGGACCTGCTGTATGTGAACAAATCACCCAATTACTGTGTTGAAGATCTAAAGTTGGGGATCCCTGGGACTCAGGGAAGAGAATGTAACCGCACCTCACAGGGCCCTGACGGCTGTAACCTCCTCTGCTGTGGGCGAGGGTACAACACCCACGTGGTGAGGCACGTGGAGAGGTGTGAGTGCAAGTTTGTCTGGTGCTGCTATGTGCGCTGCAGGAGATGTGAGACCATGACTGATGTACACACCTGCAAGTAAGTTTAAGTACAGAAAACGTGGCCAAGTCATCCTGCCCTGTTTGGTGCACACAGCTGCCACTCAGGCAGCAGTGCCTGTACCGTGTGGGATTTCAGAGGGATCAGCCTCAGGGGAACGGGTGCTGCCACACAATTGGTAGTCCAAGCATGTGGTGACTGAAAGAACAACTGAGTGAACATGAGACTGCATGCAGGAAAAGCCTAAACACCAAGAAGCACTCCTGATGACACATTTGACCATGTTACTTCATGAGAACAGGGATAGACACTAAACTTTTCAAGTCTTTCATAGCCTCAGTGTCCTGAAGATCCATGTGGTGGGTAGGTACAGTGGAGAAATCTCAACATCTTATTAGCCAGAGACTGAAGAGTTAAGGTGGCACGTAAGATACATTAGATATAATCCTTATGTCTGTATTTTTAAAACTGGGACTAGATGGATCCACTAGGTGGTTAATTTCTGCAGAGTTCAGAAAAAAACAGGATAGGGGAAGTGTTCTACTGTTGACCATTAAGTGTTGGCTCTGCAGCTGTTCTCCATAATATGCAGAAAAGCATCTGATACTGAGAAATGTGCAGAGAGCTCAGCACTGTCTGCCTGGAAGAGCAGAGTCTAATGGCGTGGGACAAGCTGAGTCCAGAGCAGAGAAGCAGGAGCCCAGTCTGCAGTGTACCAAATAGCAACTTCAGATTTTTTTACAGCTTGTCCTTCAAAGGCACAAGAGACAGGTCTGAGGAGGAACAGAAATACAGTTTGGTATTTGAAGGATGCAAAAATTCTTGCAGGAATTTCCTCAGTGTCTGAGCACACAATTTGCAAGTCAGCCAGTCATCACCCCACTGCTCAACTCTATGCAATAACCTGCCATGTTCAACGATCTCACTGATGGTTCACCATCATTTTCAAAATCATATGAAATTCAGCCCAAAGAAATCTGCCATAAAGCAGAAGATCTTTTAAAATGTGTTTTCTTTGTAGAAGCAGCATCTAGAATTTTTCATTAGGTTGCATCCTCAGTAAATTCAATGCACAATGTAATTTATGGATTGGCTTACACTATTAAAATATTTAAACTGTTAATGATAACATTTTCTCCCCCTCCATATGTTGGCTCAGTTTTATTTTAAATCTGTGAAAGGTTGTTTATTTTCATGCAGTGATTTAATGCCTGGCTTAAAAAGCAGCATGTGAAAGGATTACTGTTGTTTAATTGTGCAAAGACCTATTTTTGATAAGACTAGAAAGTTTATATTTTGTAAATATTTAAATTATGCAAGTTGTGTAAAAGGTTTCCAAAACTAATGTGATAAGACTACAGGCTTTGATATTTGTTGGTTAGATATTTGTTAATATTGTAGTAGTCTTCAATTGATTTTTATTTGCATGTGTTGGGAGAAATTAGTCAGAGAATTTTTGCAGTTAATACACACTGATGAGAAACACCTACAATGATTTTTTAAATGATGATTTAATTAGTATTCTGAATACTTTCTTTTTTATTATCGTTCTTTTAAATGCATTTTACAAACACCAAAATCCCAGTTCAGCAGTAAGTGCAGAACTCCCACTGACATCAATGGGACTTGCAAGGGTTTGCAGTCCCTTAACTTCTTCCACACTAACAGTTTTTAGAAGGAAATTATCTTGGACAGTTTGATTGAGGCTTTCAAAGTTACTCAAAAGAATTAATTTCCTAATTGTCAATTGTTTTCCCATGAAAGATGGTGACCAGATTCCCTGTCACTTCTTACTGGATGTGCAGATCAAGAAGAAGGAAACAAATCTATGTTGTGGTATTTCACTGCCTTATGTGGATTATTTTAGGAACATCAGTTCAGCAGCAATAAAGTTCTTTATCTGCTGTTCTTTTTGGACCCGTACTGCACATTTGGCCAGTCTGTCTCCATTGGCCTAGCCAGATTATTACCCTGAGGCCACGAAATTTGCTGTCTGTGAGAAGGGTGCTCAGCCTGCCAGTCACTGTCAACACCCTCTCTGTGAAAACTTGGATGGGGAGTACACATTCTGTTGGAAGACCCTGAAGAGACAGTTGTGAGCCCCACATTGTTCCCATCTTCCAGCAATGAAAGTAAACCCACAGCCTCCCCAGGCTGTGCCACAGCACCTATTGGCAACATGGATGGGAGATGATACGGTGTGGTAGAGAGCGCCTCTCTCTTTTTTATTCTGCTCCACATCAAGTTGCTGTCAGAGGCAAGTGCTTTGGTGTCCTACCTGAGCCTTCTCCTAGCAGTACTGAGTTCACTGTTGAGATCACCACTTTTTGTTATATGGACTCCAGCTCATGGGAATTCAGTGTGAAGACCAGAATCCTTACTGAAGCAGCCCTGACCAGTCTTTTAAAACAGCTTTAGTGTTTATTGGATGTAAAGGTTCTTGCATGCCTGATCTGTGCAGTACAGAAAATTGCCAATGTAGTTCTCAATCTTAACTTATGGCAGGTAGGAAATGGGGAGGAGGTGATCCTGGACCTCTGGGCCTGAGGCCAGCTTCAGAGATTTGCCCAGGAGTGGCAAACCTCAGAAGGATGTCTCTGTGGGTTTGAAGAAGGGCACTGATGTTGGCATGCAGAGAGACATGGAACAGGCCAGTATGCAGCCGTTGCAGTCAGGGTGTCTCTTGCTTGCCTGGATATTCAGTATTTGATGCTGCCTTATTTTTAATAGTCATCCAGTTCCAAAAAAAAAAAAAAAAAAACAAAAACAAAACCCCACACCAAAAAACCCCAACAAACAAACAAAACAAAAAAAACCCACCCAAACCAAATCCCCCTATCAAACCTTTTTGTTCCTAACTGTTGTTAAGAAAAGATTTTTTGCCTGATTTCATTGGGGAAAGAGTTTATTTTTTCAAAGAATGACAACAGACAATGAAGAAAAGTGGTAACATGTAGGGTTTATGAAAGCCTCCATGGCTGAGCAAACAACCTAATAAGGGTTTGGAGCTTCACTGGCAGAAAAAGAATCCATCTTGCCTCTAAGAAGCTGAGGGAGAATTTGATGGGAGGTGGTGTTACCCTTTCCGCACTGAGAGTAGAGCACTTGTGAGACCAAGCATGCACCATCTGAGGGGCTGCTATTAACTCGCCTGCAGTGCTAATGTGGGGGGCTTGGAACGGGAAGGAGAAGCAAAGCTGAGCATGCCAGGGAGTCTGGAGCATGAGCTAATCTCTGTACCTATCACAGTCAACTTACCTCAGTTACATCCATAGAACTAGTTCTGGATGGGCAGTATCTGTAAAGCCAGTTTTGGGCAGGATAGGGTTATAAACATTGTTTTGTAGTAATATTAGGGCTAAAGAAATCAGCTGACATCTATTGCACTCTGTTCCACAAAACTGCCTTTACTCCTTGCACAATCTGAAAAAGCTCTCCTTGCGGGAAGGTGAGAGAGACAACCATCTGTAAGACAGCATGCCTGCTCTTTCAAAGAGGAGCCTATGTATGACATACGTGTTTCAGCTGCTTTTGTGGGCATATGGCACTGGGATGAATTTAGTTCACTCAGTTTAATATGGTGGGGTTTTTTTTCCCTGTGCTGGGACTGGAGGATGAAGGTTGTTGACTTTGAAAGTACAGCCTTATAATACTCTTGTACAGTTTTGCAATAATACATACTTGCTGTTTGAAAGTAGCTCCATGTGTGCTTACCTGAGCAAGTGAGATTAGAAAAAAAAAGTTGGAAGGAAATCTGGGGAAAAGTTCTTCTCTCAATCCTATTCCCACATGGTGCCCTTTTATGCATGGAGCTGCAGTCTGAGAAAAGTAGCAAACCTATGAGAAATGCCACAAGTTTACTTTTGGAAGAAAGAATAATTATAACTTCTTCTGAAAGTGGAAATTACATTTGCTATTTGGACAGAGAAATGCATGTGCACTGGCTGCACATTTTAAGAGCAAAGTTGTGTTAGTGACTAAAGTGCTGACATACTCTGAGGAGTAACGGCAGGAATGCAGCTGGTCATTCTGTCAACATGCCAGCCTGTGCATGCATTGCCAACTACAGAACACTGTCTTGTCTTTGCCTGATGGAGATCCCTTGTCAAAGGACATGTAGTAAATGTAGATTGTCTCCATTACTAGCAAAATACCTCTGTGCTGGGCAGCACTTTTCACAAATATGTGAAATGTATGTGTAAAGTAAATAGTAACAACTCACATCGGCTATTCAGAGGAAATTATGTTAAAAGGACATCCACTTTGGCTGAGGTTTCTGATGGAGCTGAGATGCTTGATTTCCTTGAAGGATGAAGTTTCACAAGATGGCAAACAATTTTAGAATGGTAAAGTGATGAACCCATACCAACTGCGTTCAGCCTGATGGCTAAAATTTATTAAAAATGTGGGAAAGAATAATCCCACTGTGGCAGACTTCACACCAAATTAGGCAGTTTGTCTGAGCCCTCTGTCTTAGGTATCTATAACACAGGGTGGGATATCATGAAGTATCATAGTGGAAAAAAACTGTTACTATTTGTTCCAGAGAACCTGCCAAAAATTTTAGTTGTGAATCCTCTTCTGACTGTATCCCATCTGTCCTGCCAAGTGACCTGGAGTGCCCAGATCCAGCAGCAGTAGTAGCAGTGAATGTGGCATCATGACTTAATTTTTCATTTTATGCAAGAATATGCAATAACAACTTTCAGGATTTTATAGACTCTCACATTTTTACTGTTAGTGAAGTGGCATAGGCAGACAATAGCTAACTGAAACAATAACTGAGAAACGGCTTCACACCCCTATGTCCAATGAGCATCACTGAAAAGGCTAGCAATAGTATTCCGGTGATAAACTGGAAACTGGGAGAAACTGGGGGAAATTGCTTGCTCAAAATCATGTGCAAAACCAGTGGCAGACCTAGATTTGAAAAAAAAAATTCCCACAACCTAATATTTTGGCTGCCTGGTCACTGCATTCATTTTTCAGCCCTTGCAGTTAGAAAACTGTGGCTTGCTAGTTAGGACTGTACAGTGACCAGCCAAGTGCTGACCACTGGACAAGTCCCGCTGCAGAGTCAAGTAGAGTTTTTCAAGTACAGGCAAGGACTAAAGTAATTAGCTGGTTTCCATTTTCCAAACTTAGCCTTTGGTTTGTATTTCTGGAAGTCAAAATGCTTTTACCCCTCATAAATGACAATTCATCCGGAAGGGAATGTTGCCTTCTCATGATCTCCAAATTAATGCTGTGGATAATTAGCGCTAAAATACCCATGTCTGTCCCAGAGTCTGCTGTTAAACTGGATCAAAAACTGTGTAATTTCATTGGTAGTTCTGTTAAATAAATAATGATTTACTCAACAGAGAATGAAATGGGAAGTAATTGTCTCTGGCCACTATGTCATCTCTGCAGAGGTGGAAGTGTGGTGGCAGATAGGAACACAAGACTGCAATTCATTTCACAACTAGCAGGGAACACTGACAGGTGATCCCTCTGGCCAAGGCTGGAATTTGAACGCCAGGGGTAACTGTAAATGGATGGCCTTCAGTGGAGAGGAGTTATAACTTTGTTTGCACACCAAAGAGGTGTAACAAACAAAGCACTGAGGAGAGTAAAGGCAGACACATGTGCAGTTTGGAGACATTAAGTGACCAGGAGATAGAACGATTCATTGCAGGGTAGTGCCACATGCCTTGAGAAAACTTCTGCTAAACTTCTGCCAGGTAGCACGAATACATCCTATAATGGGCTGAAGGATCAGAGCCCATCTCAGGGTTTGGCCATTTCCTTTTCCTCTCAGCCTTGCTATGTTTATTACTATACAGTGTATTTTAAAAGACTGGTACATTTTTCTTCTTAATACTTAAAGAACCATCAGCTTACCATCCTTTTTTTTTAAAGTTATTTGTGTATCTGGATGCCTTAATTAAAAGCTTAATCTTTTGATTTGGTTAGACTTCCATAATCATTTTCTGCAAAGCCCTGAAAATCTATGTTTGGTTATGGGGCAGCGTAAAACACATTTCATAAGCATTTCTGTTTTCTAGAGAAGAAGTTTGACACAAAACTGGGGGTTAGAAAACATACTGCAGTATTTCTGTGGATGATGATTTACCATCTGTGCTGAAAGGTACATCATGCCTCATGTCAGTAGCACAAACTGGAAAAATGTCCCATTCTTCAGCATGGACCAATCTGCCCATAATCTAAGAAATCGACACTTCTTTGTCTCAGTATGTGCTAAATCACATTTTTGACATTAAATATACTGTTTTTAGAGGAACACTAAGAGAATCAATGTGCAGAAGAACACAACAGCAAGATACTACTCAACTCCAATTTAATATGTGCCATTTTTTTAATAACCTGGCTAGTTATTGCTGATCATGCCAGTGGGAGACTTTGAGAACTAAATTGTTAAGTTTTATACATCAGCTTACCAAAAAGTTGGATCATGAAAACTAGGAAAGGTTCAGAGCGTACATCAAGGCAGAGACCCCTCTGCAGCTTCTTTCTTAAAGACTTCTATTAATCCATATAAAGCACCACTAGTACAACAATGCTGATTTTGGAGCTGTAGACTGTAGTTTCATGGCAGGCTGGCTTTGCCTGCCAGGTTTGCTGAGCTCAGGCTCCCCACTGTTCTGACCCCAGCTCGTGTATTGGTTTAGCCATATGGTTCACAGAAGCACTCCACAAACAATAGATTTGGCTCAGTTTGGGGCAGAATCTGCAGTAAGGGCATGGCAGTAAGAATTCATGAAGGTGACCAGTAGTAACTCCTTGACTGCACTGCTAGTATTAGAATATTGTCTAACTCTGTGCACTGAAAACTCCTCATGGGTTTTAACATAAAACCAACCAACAAACCCAAAACCCACACAGCATGATGAATGGAGAGAATGACAGAAGTTCTGCAAGAAGCAGCTAGCAAAATGAATCCACTTCAGGGATTTCTATGCAAGAAATTTAGGTAGAACCAAACTTTTGGAATAAATTTTAAAACCACTCCCTGCAGAATTTTTATGATCCCTCACAATGTGTTAACATAGCAGCCCTCCCAGGAAAACTAACAAACCATGTACAGCAAGAAAGATTAATGCTTCAGGGCAGGAATATTTTCCATTGATCAATGATTTTATGGCAGTACAGTTGCAAGTAACCTCATCAAAAATCTAGAACAGTATCATACCCTCTGCTGAGACCATATTTGGGTTAATACAATTTTGACCACTTAAATAACCTTCAAATATTAGTTGAGCTCGTTTTTTGGTTTTGTCTTTTTTTTCCCCATTTGCTGATTGTGCTATGAATGCAATGCTAAGAAACACTTTAAGCCTCTTGCACTGTAGTGCAAGATCAGCAAGAGGAAAGGAATTAATTATCTGCCTTGGGCTGTCTCCAGGGATCAGAAATTTCCCAGAGGATGGAGTGATTTCTGTGCATTTAACATAGTAGACAACGTAGCTGGACTATTAAGAGCACTCTCTGCTGATCCCTACCTCTCCTCATATATATCCAAATGCCCCAAAACAAAATTTTCCTATCTACATACTTCAGAGGATAATAAACAGACAATGTTCATTTTATTTACTAATACACTATGAAACAACACAAAGCACATTTGAGGCATCTATGAGGACTAAGATATAAAAGCCATAAAACAAGACATTATCCACCAAGTTTTCCAATGGGATGATTCAGCTGCCAAGACCGGGGAACATGAGACTGTACTGATAATGCTGAAATACTCAAAGCTGAGAAAGATGATTAGAGAAGATTGTTTCATCATTTGGTGGGAAAAAAACATTTGCAGACTACATTCCGTAGAAGACAGCACTCTCTTCCACTGCCATCCATCAAGCTCAAAGAGGAGACACAATTCCTCCTCAGCTGGGAGTGTCTTTTTTCTTGTTTGCATGAACATGTAGCTATATCCTGCTACGGACAATATTCTGAGAAAGGAATAAACTTTTCTGAGGGAACAGGTGATTACAGATTTACAGATTATAGCCTTTTAAATGCAAGATTAAAGAAATTGAGTTGTATGTTATACAAAGGAAAAGGCCAGGAAGAATGTTAAAGGTACCTAAGTAGAGTCATCAATTTTTAACTTGCAAAAAAGTAATTGTTAATTTTCAGGAAAGAAGATTTGGATGGCACATGAGCGAACATACCTGGATAGTCAGGTAAGCATAGGAAGAGATACCTAAAGAACCTGTTTTAACCGGAGTCTATGAAGAATGCTTTAGAGCTGGTTTGTAAGGTTGAAAGGGCTAACCACAGAGGTAGCAAGAAGTAAGTGGCTTTAAGCTGTGTTAGAAATGTAATTAAACATCTCAAGTAGAGCACATTCTCTCTTGCCAATTTTTACTTTCACCCCTAAGAAGACAGGAGCAGGACATGGCTGAATTTAGGGGTTTGTGCCCTTTTGCACAATGCTCAGTGTAAGAAGCATCCCTCATACAGCATCAGGAGCCACAGACACCTTGTGATATCACTGAACAGTTCAAGAGCTGTTCTTGCACCTTCCTGCTTCAGCGTCCAAGTTTCCATCCAGCTTTACAGGTTTCTTCAATTTTGTCAGGCCTATTTAGGGGCCCCCTGCATTAGGGCTAAGTTATAGCCTTACAGCCATAAAACCAAAGAGTATTTCATTAATAAAAAATCTCTTGCTTGGTACTGACCTTAGCCATGTCCCAAGTCAGTTAGGGAGGTACTGCAGCCCTTCCCACCCTTACATAGCCAAGTCAGTCAACACTTACGGTGGCAGTATTATTTTTCTGAAATTACCCACCTGGACTCTTATTTTATTAATACACATATTCTTGAAAAACTCTTCAGACTGCAGAAAATCCAAATAGTGTAGGAGACATTACATACATGTCAAGCATTTAGTAGTAACGTCAATGTTTGAGGAAACTAAGTACCACAGTAGTAAGACATCTGGAAAGCAAAACATGATGAGCAAAATGAAGCTTTCTCTAAACTAGCTCTCAGCAAACTGAGGCTGTAAAAAGGGTCTGCTGTTCCAGAGGGGAAAAAAAGTTGGATCATGAGAACTTGGAAAGGTCCAGAGGGTACATCAAGGCAGAGACCCCACTTCAGCTTCTTTCTTAAAGACTCCTGTTAATCCATGTAAAGCACCACTAGTACAACAATTGAGAGCTGTGGTTTGAAGTCACTTTCAGGTGGATTAAATCCTAACTGGGTGTTCCTTGGTGAAAATTAAGTTACAATCTTCTTGTGTCCTCCCATCTCTCTTCTCACAGTTCTTCTTTTTGAGGTAGAAATCCCCCACAACCTCTGTCTTCCCCTTTCTCATGGCTCTGTTCCCAGCAAGTCTGCAAGATGCTGCAAATGTTCCCATCACCTTGCACAGGAAAATACGCATCCTGGAGCTCTGTCACACACAGGTACAAAGTGCCCTTCTTATTTACAACAGACGACTTCCTACCATCAACTGTGGGAGACCAAAGAGGCCAGAATAATAATCTTTGTGCTTAGCAACTCAAATGAAATGCAGGTTAAGATTATCAGAAAGTCTTGCTGCTTAAGATTCAAAAAAATCCCCTCAACAGCAGGGTGCTGTAACTTGCCCACCAAGGGCAGAGGTGGCATGACCAGATCCTGCCCTAAGTCAACAGACTGTGACAATGGACAAGAGCAAGGAGACCCCATTTGTGCGGCCAATCCAGTACAACTTCCATATAGTTGACAGAAGTCTTATTAAATGTGATACCATACAGATGTGAGAACATGGGTTAGAGAATAACAGGAAGAATCAAATTATTTAAGAAGCTACAAAAATAATCCTACCATTTATTGCTTTAAAATGCATTGTTTGAAACATTTGTTGCAGGTACAACTTTAACAGATTAAGAGAATCGTAATATTTGTACTCAATTTGCATTGCTAAAAAAGGCACAAAATTTAAAAGATACAAGGCATAAAAGAGAGCTGCCTTTAGTCTTATTTCCTCTCTATTTAATTTTGTGGAGGAAATTTGAACTTTTTAATTTGATGAAAGATGAAATATTCATTAGCATTAAAAGCCAAAAGAATGAAGACAAGAGTAGTCCAGGGAAACAATGCAGCCAAATGTTTTTATTTTCCTCTTAAGCCCCTGCCAAGTAACTTCAAAATTATTTTGATATTATTCTGGATAGCAGCATAGCCAATAGTGGCATATACACCAACAAAACTGTATCTCTGCAAAAATTCCAGGACTTATGCAAGTTGTTTTCCACAAAAGTCTAATGTTATGAAATACAATTTCAAAATTATTAAACCAGGGGGATTTATTTTGATGAAAAAACTTACATGATTTTGACATGTCCTCCTACACAGGAAAATCTGAAAGATTTAACAAAAGCAGTTTTACTGTGTCAGGGATATTTATTGCTGTGCTACATTAAAATTGAGGGAAACCCACATTACTGATCAGGCTAGTTAAACATAGAGAAAAATTCAGAATCCAGTCTTACTCTGGTATCAGAGGTTATTTATTTGTCTTACAAGGTAATTCTCAATATTGCTTTAATTTTTTAGTGCACAGAATTTGTCTCAGAAAACACGAACAATAATAGAATTTCTAATGCCTCTGTGTTAAACTCACTGTGGGTTCCTGAAAAATCCTTTGTGGTTTTTGCCCCATGGTACTAGCTTGAAGTTCATGAAGAATATACCAGAATTCATGACACAAAGCTCCAATAGATTACAGTCAATTCTGTGTCAGCCCTTATTTTGTGAATACACACAGTCAAGTTATACCATACTTAGTTTCAGGAAAAGTTCAAGCTGGCCCTACTAAAAAGAAACAGAAATTTAAAAAGAAAGCAAGGTCTTCTCACAGCTTTGATATAAGCTAAAGAATAAGGCCACTTAAACTTGGTCCATTTTTTTTTCCATTAAAAAAAGATAAAGAAAACATTGTCAGTTAAGTTTACAAGTCACACATTGCATAACTCAAGACAAAATGCTCTAACATTTCACTGGAAGAGCAGATTGCCTCAGCTCACATTGGAAGTAACATGGGGGTAAAGGATCACAACTGTGTAGCCTGCAACAACTCTCACTAGAAGGCAGACTACATTCTAACAGGCTCTTTTGTGATGTGAGATCTATTCCTGATGTCAGAACTAAGAGGAAGCTATTCCATTATGCACGTTTACTACGTGACCAGCCACTACAGCTGAACAGCCATAGAGAGAATCAATGCTTAAGCAGCAGTACAAGAATTGCAATAAAAACTGAACAAATTAGCCACAGTACTGCTGCTTAACATGCCAAGTCTCTTCTATAAAGTAAACACTTTCAAGTTAAGTTCAAATTCCTCCAAGCTTGTATTAAGTATCACACACACTATTTATATACTTTTGTTCATCCTCTAAAGATTAAAAAAAAAATTTCTGTTGTGCTTTTCACAGCATACCTGTGTTACACTATCAGGTATTCTTCCTTTGCTGATTATTCAGTTATAATGGGAACTACAAAATAAATTTCTGGAGCACATGGTATTAGAATAACCAAATAGCTTTAATAAAAAGTGATACTGCCATTAAAAAGGCAGAGAATAAAAAAAAATAAAGCTTCTTGTTAACTTATCACTAAAATCTACAATATTCCACTAAGTTTACATAGTCACAGCAACATTGCACTGTTAAGAAGACAGTATATTTGTCAGGATCTATTTATTGTCCACATATGTAATTTATTAACCAGTTATCTACAAGATATTATTTACCACAGGCAAACTAAATACTGTGCTTTTAAGAAACCTGCATAGAAATGATTTGATGTTTCTTTTATTTTGGACGTATTTACAAAAAGAATTTTTATGTGTGTTAGCAATAAATAATCCCAATATTCAAAATGTCAGTGCTCATGCACACACTGACAAGATGGCTGCATGCTTTAAAAATATTATTTACAGTACAGTCTCCTTCATATCCCTCTCTCTAATAACAGCAGAAAGTGCATTTTTTTCCATATCCTTTCTCCCTTCCTTTTGTTTTCATCAGTCTTGCTTCTGAGGGATACAGCCTTCCATCTCGACAACTTCTGGCCAGCCTTCATACTTGTTTGTGTCCTTGTTATTCTTTATATGCTATAAATGGAAAACATGAACTCTGTTGTTAATGTGAAGTCATTTATCCTTTTGCTTTAACTCACAACTTTAAGGCATTTACTTATTTTCAGGCTAAGGACAAAGAGAAAATATTACTAGCCTTTTGTCCTTCGTATCAAATGTAACAATCTCTCGGTATTCACCACGTATCCAACCAGTGTATGCTAAAAACAGTTAAGCCCTACTAGGAAAACATTTTTAGATTTTATTATGGATGTTTATTTAGGAAAAGAGACAAGCTAGGAAAAGAATAAGTGGATTAAAGAATGAATCACTAAGTAAAAATAAATAAGGATACTAAATTTACAAGGCAACGAAAACAAATATTGAGATTTTTAAAGAACATTAAATAATGTTTAGTGTTCGCTTTTTTTGAAACTTGGGCATTTATTTTTCCACCAAGCAACGACCTGCAGCCAGGTTAAGACATCATTGCCTCCAAGAGTTTGCCACTGCTTCTGCACTGGTTTCCACTCCCTTGCAAAGTTGGCAGAAGAAAACACATCTTCTTCCTCTCCCAGTACAAAGCTACTTTTACCAGTAATTAAAGGCAATATAGACACATACCAAATTTTAACAGCTAAAGAATGGGAACATACTCTATTTTACAAATTTTGCTATAACAGCAAATTGTTTTAAGAGCAAAGCTAACAGCCAGGAACACCAACACCGTTGTTAGTGAATCCAAAATAAAAGCAATAGGCATTGTTTTGAAGTGTTCAGTTTAATCTGATTCATTAAAAAGATGAACGACCTATTTATTGGCATAAGACCTACCCCATGTAAGAGGTTTTTGTTATTTTTAAGTCACCAAAGAATCTTTTTTGTATGTTTAAAATGAGGCTACCTAAGGAAAAATTCAAAAATAACAGTGTGCCACTACTCATCTTCAACAAATGCATGGTATCTATAAAACATGCTATGCCTTTATTAATGTAAGGTGTTAAATTCCAGTAAGTTACAGAATCACAGACCTGTTCAAATGGACTTTTAGTCTTAATTCCTTTTCCACCACAGAAGACCCAGTTGTCTCTGAAGCCAAGGTTAGTAATTGATGTGCTTCCTAATTCAGCAATCAGTTTTCGTGCTTCCTCGTTAAGCCTTGAACAAAACAGTGTTCAGTATGTGAATAAAACATATGCCCTTAGAGCTTCCATTACTCAGTGCACCAGTAAGCTTTAATCTGATTAAATATAGTTTAAGTCAGTAAATATTGGGCAAGATCTATCTTTCAAAATCAGATAAGGCTAGTTCTGAAATCACCTGATGCAATGAATGCTGCTCTTTCATACCATAATCTCAAGCAACCAGGATACAAACCCATTAGTACCTCAAGCAACCAGGATACAAACCCATTAGTACACCGACAAAAGCCAAGAACCCTCTCCTGTGAGAATTTGTACATATATGTTACCAATTCTCCAAGCAACTAAAAAAGTCAATTTTTAAAGTAAACACTGTTTGCTGGCTCAAGTTGAAGTCTAGATAAAGTTAAAGCTATTTTAGATTAGAAGAATGAGCTGAATATAAAAAAATGAAGTTCTTGCCTGCTTGGGTCAGTTAATTCAAAATTCAGACTGCTGCCCCACAGCACAGTTCAGTAGGCCCAAGTAGGATTAATTTCAGTAAGCAAGGGAAAAAGAATTCTGTAGGATAAGTTATCATTCCAAAATCTCCAAATAGCAGCTCTTATTTCTTTACCCACAGGGTCTTCAGAAACAAACACCTGTGATATTTCTGCTAAAGGTTCTAACTTACTATCTAATTTACTTTTGTTTCTTACAAAAGTATACACCTAACAGTGCTCTAAGTAAATATGTACATACATCTGCTTATTTTTAATTTGATCTTTGCTGTCCTCAAATCACATCAGCATTATAATACTAATAAACTGGAAGTATAGGTTCAAATCTGTCACTTTGGAAAAACAAAACCTTACCAAAAGTGATTGTGTGAAAAGGAATGTATTTTTTTCAGTATAAAACAGCATTTAAAAGTTTAATCAACACTTGCTATTTAAAATCAATTACATACTTGGTTGCACCATCATCATATGTTGCCATTAACACTATTGTTCCATCCTGAAAGGACTTCAGAAATTCAATAAATGGTGCCACATCTGAAAAGAAAATGTTGAACTGTTTAATAACAAGCAACAATTCTATATCTAAACATCTGCACTGTATTTCTGCAAAGAGATAACTTCTAAGAATATTTGTAAATGTGCTTAGCATTTATAAAAAGATGCTGAGAGAAAGCTAAAATGCATCACAGAAATCTTATTAATAGAAAGAGTTTAATCCATATTGTGTAGTCATAATTACTAGTGAAAACTACTCTGGAGAACAAGACTGTTTGATTAACCATACCATTCCCTCCCATCGCAGCTATCTGCACTTCTCTGAAGTTGCACCCTCCTCATGATTGAAAGGTAGAAGTGAAATACTGCATTAACCATCCCGTTAAATCACCACAGCAAATGGGAGTCTGGAGAAGGTAAAAAAGTGCATTTGTTGTTTCTCTCTGACCAGTATAACTGCACCTACCTCCTCCCCACATGTCAAAGAACTTAGTATCTAATGGTTCTCCTGTTTTACCTGGAGGGAAAAAGAAATATTTGGTGTCATCAAGTATAACCAAAGTTATTTTACAGACAACACGCCCAACTCCTGTTAGTGACTCTTTCAGGAAAAGTGCTGCAGAAGACACTTATATACATGAGCTGTGGTAACTCATGAAAACTGCTCCTTACACAGTGGAGTAGTCTGTGAAAAATTGAAGGAAAACCGAAGAGATAAAAAAGTGAGACGATCCATGAAAGTGTTGAAGGCCAGGTTGGATTGGGCTCTGAGCAACCTGGTCCAGTGCAAAGTGTCCCTGTCCATGGCAGGGGGTTGGAACTGGGTGATCTTTAAGGTCCCTTTCAGCACAGACCATTCTATGATTCTTCGCAAACTTTTGATTTTGTTTCAGGTGGAATCTAAAATAAAATGTCTACAGCCTCTAAAACCAACACAGAGTATTCAGTTCAGTATTTGCCTTTTCTAAAGTCAGTTTTGTAAAACCAACAGCATAGCTAGAGATAGCATTTAGTGCCACATGCAAAGCAAGGAAGTTTTGCTGTAGACTGGTAATTGTTAGTAATTTAAACATCCAGACAAATAGAAAAAAGTGTACAATATATTATCTCTCATTATCTTTTTTCTTATGCTGTGTACAAAGGCAGTACTTGATAGAAGGTAGACTTTTTTATTATATACATTCATTTAAAGTTTGGAAGACAAAGACTGGCACTATAAAACACAAAGATAGGTATTTTGGTTTTGAACAGATTCAGACAATTTAGGAAAGCAGCATAAGAGTAGGGAAGTAATGTTGCAATCATGCTTTAGATGATGTAAACCTAAGTACAATTCAAAAATAACATAAATTTATATCACAGTAAAATGACAAAGTCCTATCTCAGGGCTACAAGAAATTGCTTCCTACACATTAAAAAAATCTGCCAGTACTGACATTCAGTTCAGGTTTCAAGGTAACTCACAGTTAAATTAAGAACCTTGAACAAAATTACATAACACGATGAATTTTAGAGACAAGAACCCTAGACAAAATATACAGATTCAAGCTAGGAAGTAATGAGCTGGTCTTTCTGTGTAGTAATAAGATTGTTTAACAAGTTTCACTGAAAACAGAGCAACAGAATAATTTTAGACTACAGTTTTATTAGTGGTGGGAACACACAAGGGCAAAAGAAGCAGGATGCATCTCATGTCTTCTTCCATTTTGATAAATTCCATTAGGAATTTATCTGATGTATCACCAAGATAGTCACCACAGCACTCCACATTACTATGTTTTACAACTCATTTTTAGAAACAAAAATGCACTGAGGTTTTCTACTTAGTAACAAAAATATGTCAGTGCCAAGATCTGACGCTGTATCAGTATAAATAAGCTGAATACTTCCTTTTCTCCTCTTGCTTGCCTTTCACCATCCCTTAGTTTTTTCACCTTAAATTTCAGAAACAATTTGAGAATGAAGACAATTTGATGACTTAAAACGTCACTTACCATTGACCAAGGCCACATTTATTCCTCTGCCAACATTATTTTTAACTCCACTCATTAAACTGAAACAAAATAAATATTTTTATTTTCAATAGGAAAATTTTCTGATGTGAAATATTTCTGTTTTTTAAATAGGATCAAATACTAAGAGATATATAGTTAAATGACCACATGTTCATGAGTACTTAAATGAAGCAAAATCTTGAATTAATCTGTGTGCTCTTATGGCACCACCGAATAGAGAATAACACAGATATCCCCAGCTGCATTGCTTTCATTTTACGGCTTAATCATCTTGGTTTCAAAGTATGTCTGTATATTAAAAGTGTTGCGAAAAATAAAGTGATATTAATGTATTTAAAAAAAACACCTTGCAGTTAAAGAGCCTGAACCAAATATTAATTTGAGGAGCTCAGCACAGTCACAGGATCAACATTTTAAGCTTTTTTATTCTGTAAGCACATGATAAACAAAAATGTGTTAATGAGTTTAAAATGTAACTGAACAGAAGCATTTAAAATTCATATTGCAGCATCATATCAAGAAACAAGAAAGGCAAAACAGTTAGCTACTCATATGCATGAGAAGCAACCTAACTGCAGGAAAAGTAGTTAGTGCACTGATGGGACTTGAAGCCAAAGTTGGATATAACCTTAAAGTACAGTCACACATCCCAACAAAAATGTCTCAATCTATGACAGTAATTTATTGGCCAGACTTCGAGGGGCAAAAGAGCTGAAAAAGAAGACACCTATTGTGAAATGGAAGCCCTTCAGAGCTGTAAAGAAGAGGTAACAGGAACATTAAGACTGCTAGGCAGGATGCTTTGCTGCCTTGGACCATGGTGGCTGTATCACTCCAGTGAGAGGAAGCTTTCAAACCTCCTCATTCTGTTCAGTGGCACTGTGTGAACAACTCTATTCTGTCTTTGAGTCCCAAATATCCCAGTACTAACATTTTGAAGGCAGGATTAAAAGAGAGAACATACACAAGGCAAATAGAAGTAAGGTTTGGAACAATTATATAAATTAAGATAATGACGAGGCCTTCAGCTGAGATTCAAGAAAGCATCTCAGCAAGAACGTATAGATAACACCCATCTCATTAACCACAAACACCTTAACAGCTCCTTTAATTCCATTCTGGTCAGGATTTCTTGAAATCTCCCTAGCTGGCTTTAGAAACAGGCTGTGCATGTGTGCAGCCCTCTTATGTCCAAAACTTTTTCCACATTTCTTTTGCAGTAGTAAGACTTTCAAGTCATGTCTGAAAATCCGTACTAGGCAATGCATCCTTACGCACACCACTGTAACATCAGCTTTCTCATTTCTTAGTGATAGGGTCGAAACAGATAGTCTATCCCAGAAGTATGTCAAAAATCTTCCTCCCTGGTGCTATCTTTTACAGCCAGGATGAAGACAGAAACAAAATTTACAGGAATGGCAAATTCAACAGACAAGTATCAGGAGCAGACTCAGTATTCAGAGAGGATGTAAAAGACTACTGGTTAATGGCAACTCTTAGCATAGTGATTTCAAAAGATTTTAAAGAACTAGGAATCAGGGATGAAAGAGTCCATATTCTTCAGTTACCCCCTTAAATTATACTATCTGCCAAAAATTCTGATTTAAATTAAAACTCTAATACAGTAACTTCTGAAACAGAATACTTGAAATTTTTTGCTGCAATGCAGAATTCATTTTCTAGTTAGTAGGGAACTCCAGAAGTACTTTAGTCACTGGAGGATCATTTCTGCTCGGATCACATGATTTTCATGTCATGTCTGAGCATCCATTCTAAACAAGAAAAATATATGGCAAATAAAGACTGGAACATAAATGAAAAAAGGCAGTGAAGTTCTCAACACATTTCTTTCCTCATACAAAATTTAGTGGCTATTTAATCTACAAGAAAGAATAATAACTTCCTTTCAATTTAAGTACAAAATTCTCTGAAAATAAATAATTGTTAAAAAATATTTAATACTGAGGTGACTACACACTGAGATTCCACACATATGTAAAGTTGTAATTAATTAAGACAACAAAAAAATCTGCAATTATGAATACAAGAATTACTAGTTATTACAGGACTTCAGTGCAACATTCTGCTATTGGATTACTGTGGCACAATCATGCAACTGGCTTCTGAGTAGGGAAAGTAAGACTGCATGGAGATATTGCTGGTAAAGAAGTAAATAATGCATCTTCTAAAAATCCCATGAAGTAGCAACTACAGTATTTAATATTTTGATGACGAGTCCAGTATATTTTTCCTGCTTCAAATTATGTCCTCCCAATATAGAACAAGGCTATAACTGAACTTCTATACAGCAGAATTCCTGTTTCACATTAAAAAATATATAATTAAAGATTAAGAAATTACATACATCCTGAATTGTATCAGCAGCTTTAGTGCTTTCATAAACCAGGTGACATCCTTACATTTAATATACAGCAAAAAACCTACTCTGTAAATACCATGTATAAATTATAACTATTTGTTCCTGCTTTCTTGACTTGAAAGTGTGAAGAAGAATACAAAGTAATGAGAAAAAACATTTGGCAGGAGTGAGTTCATAAAATATCTCTCTTAAAAAAAAGAGTTACTGAAGTACAAGTAAGTTTTCTTTCAGTCCTGATATACTTCTTTATACACTCAAGGCAGCTTGTGCACCATGACAAACACAACAGGCTGCAGTGCAACAGCTTCTCACAGGAGGGCAACCCTTCATCAGTTTTAGAATTCTTACAAGAATTTACAATCAAAAAGCTATAAGAGCTTTTGAAAGAGGAATATAACCTCTTATAAGCAAAAACAGAAGACCATATAAAATCAATAAAATTTTCTGGTGGACATTCGAACAGACATGACAAGTACTTCTCTGAAGGAAACCAGAAAGATTTTTGCCAAGGGAAACTGGACTTTAGAAGCAAACAGCTGTGCACTGAAGTGTGCACTAGTACTAACAGAATAGAGGACTTTTGCCAGCAACCACTTTCTTTTCATCACTTTCTTCAGCAGAATATCCAGTAGAAAATTTTTTACTTTTTTGGGACAGTAATAACAGTCTCTTCTTACTTAACCAGTAAACAAGACATTAAAAAGTAAAAACCCCTACAAACCTGGAATTAAAATGTTACTTACACTCCCACAACTTTTAATCACTGAATCAGCTTAAGCCTTCACAGATATTAAGCTTCCTATATTAAGTAACCAGAATGCAGCAGAAGTTTTGTAACACTAAGCAAAATACCGTGCCAAGAAACTAGATAGCCTGTCCAAGGTCAGAAAGCAAGTCATCTATAAGAATGGAAAGCAAAACCCAGCGGCTTGTGTTAGTATGTGTCAAGGTGAGCTCATGCTCCCTTAGCATGAGCTGCCCAACTACACCGTGATGCTTTGCTGCAAACTGACTCCTACACAAGCAAGCAAGCTTGAGCTAAGTCAGCCGCACAGTGGAACTTAGTGCTAAAATTAGCCTTCTCTTTATGATCACTTGAAATAATGTCTTACAGTTACTTCAGACAGTAAAGTGATGGCAAATGTTAACCAGTATGTTTATTCTCTTATAGATTAAGTATCCTACTTATTATGTTAAGTGCAGTTCTTTTGTTCACAGTGAAGTTGCCATTTGCTCTATAATTCATTAGCACCAGCTGCTGTACATGCTTCTCTGTTCTAACACAGCGTGGGTGATAAACAGCTAAACTGCAGTAGTTTGAATGCAAATGGAAGGCAAAGGCTTTAAGTGTGACTGCTACTAAAAAAAAAATAATCTTCTGACAACACTAACAGCATGCCTTTTCTGCCATGTCACCTGCAAAATCTAATGGATAGATTATGTTATAGGAAGCTGCACACTCTGGGGGACAATGAGAAGGAAGGAACAACCTAAGAGCAAAAATTAGAGTCTAAAAATAAACATTTATACTCCCATTATGGGGATTACTAAAAGGTATTCAGTTAAATACTCTAGATGCAGTATTATTGATAATACTGTCAAAAATATTGTTATTAAAAACAGAGGATTTAAACTCAAAACTAAACCGTGTCTCAAGCAGTTCTTTTCCTCATTTCACAATTATTTTAAGTTTATTAACTTCAGTTACCATCACCAGAGTTAAATAACTACCACTCATTAAAATACTACTTTTCCCTTTTGATGTCAACCTTTAAAGAGAAGTGGAAAACACGTTCTGACATTGGTACTATGGAAATACAGTTTAAAAATTACTTGCAAAAGACAATACAATCATTCAGTGAATTACTATTAGAGGCAAAGGAACAAGCTACTTAGAAGCAAGTGTGAACTTGATTTGGTGAAGTCTAACTAACCCTTCAGTCTGTAAACCTGAAATAAAGTGTAAACTATCCTGCACATATTAAAATAACATATTTCTGCATTTACTGCAGAGCAATAAGTATGCTTCATCACAGATAAGGTTATAATGAAATGCAATTTTTTCATGTGGTCAAACTGTTGGCAAAACAAAACCTAATTCAAGCTACTAATTTTGTGTGCAAAGTGATCTAAGACAGTTTTTGAAAGAGATACTTAGAGACAACAGGTAAAAATACTTACACATTATCCTCTACACAAATTTTCGGTCCAACTACATTTGCTGCTCCACTTGACATTTTGAATGCAAAATGCTTTTCAGGACAAGCTTTAGAGATCCCACATTTGTATCTTGGAGGTTTTGTAGCTTTCAAAAGGAAATAAATCAAGATTTTAGAGACAACGCTACAGGTAGGCTAACAGACAAGTATCAGTTACTTTTCTGAAGAAATTCAAGCAAAAGAGCAAAGGCAAACAGGGTAGTATCTGTAGCTGCACAGCAGCTTAAAATAATTTAGGTTCCTGAAGAACCTCATTATTCCAACTTCTTGTTGTTACCCTGCTGCTTGCTCTGGCACTGTCATCAAAAGCTACAAGCCAAAATTACAAAATAGACTTCACCAGAAATTAAGAAAATCAGGAAAAGAGGAAAATTAGTTTCTGATTGCATTTAAAGAGTATTTAAGACTTTCTTAACTATGAAAATTCAAGTGTCCTTCTGTTACTAGCAAAAGCAAGTCACAGCAGTAATACATGCATATGAATACTCACAGCGTGCAGCTGCATCCAATGCTGATCTAGCTAAAATGAAACAAGAAAGTTTTACAAGATGTTACTATAAGTGTCATCTGCTATAAAATATCCTATAAATGTAAAATCTTTCTGCACCCCTACAAAAACTTGTTGGTTGAAATCAGGTATCAAAAACACCTGAATACTCCAATAAAAAATTTTTACACAGTAGAAGAATGAAAGTGATCAGAAACCCCATCCAGAACACTGCCTTAATTTATTATTCTCTGATTAACACAAAGATCCATGGAGATACAAAACCTCCAAGGATTTATGGTGGTGTGGGCACTAAAGTGAAATGAATTCCTTTCTAGAAACTGCACAGGACTGAGTTCCTTTCACCTACCACTAGAAGCCTGCAAGTGAGGTGTACTTTAACCCAACCTATCCCTTTCTTGGGATAGGAAGAGGCACAATTGACCTCATCATGAACATATCTAAGTGACACCTCTGTCTCTTTGATGATTATCAAAGATGTCTCTGCTGACTGGTTCAGATGTTGGCTCAGACTGTAGTAATCCAGGGTTAAAAAACATAAACTCTACCCATGTACCTAAAACTGTTTGGGTTTTATTCTGGTAATGTAAACACAACAGTATACCTGGGCAAGCAAAAAAGCCCACCCAAACCAAATTCTGAATTTCTTTAGCTGTAGTAAGACAGAATACAAACTTCTAGAAACCTCATTCAGGTCACCTAGTTTACAACTCCATGCTAGGAATGCAAGTACCAGTAAACAAAAAAAGCAGGTAAAATGATGCATACTTGGTAAGCTAAAGAATCAAACTAATGTAGAGAGTAGGTTAAATATTGCATACAGGAAATTATTTAATACATACATTAAATATTAATCATATAAAAATAACAAGTACGCATATGTTAAAAATAAAAACAGAATTCTTAGGTGTAAGAGCCTCAGTCAAGCTTAAAGCAAAACAAATATATTATTCTTGATTATGAATCAAGTAAATATTAATAGATGTCCAGACAAAGTAATCACTTACCAAATATGTGTCCTAAGTTTGCATCCATTTTTATTTCAAACACTTGAGATATGACATAAAACGTCAGTAAAAATATTGCTATGACAACGACCAACTTTGCAGCACCTGTTAAGAAAAGAGAGAAACGTTTCAAAAAACTATCTGCAAATGGTAACATTAGTTTACCAAAATTAACAATATGAGAACTGCACACCAGATTACATTATGGGGAACTCAGGATGATCATTTGTTGACTTACTAAACAGAAGTAATCTGCAAAAAATGGACATTCTGATGTAGGATGTAACTGCACAAATCTATCAGGTTACTATCCCAAATACATATTGTGCTCTTGGCTTTCTCCAGCTTCATGCCTGCCTGACGTCACAGTCCGCCAACTCAGCTCAGCAGTCAGAAGAAACCACAGACTCTTCCATGAAAATCCAACCTGACTAGATAAACTAAGCTGATCTACCTGGCTGTTGTCCCAATGTGGAATTCCCACTGGCCCCGTTCCACTTCCCTGTTCTTAGCCATGAGAACCTGGTTCCTCCCTGCTCACAAATATACTGTGCTTCCCCAGTCACCCACCAACCCCTGCTTCAAATTGAGCTACCTCTATTTTAAAGCATGGCCAAGCATGAGGGATTAGGGATCTGTCAACATAATGCAGCTTGGCTGCTATGTTCACTCAGCTCTGAGTATTACATGAAAAAAATGAAACCACGACAAAACCACCAGCCAACAAGAACAAAGCATCACCACCTACTTTTCAACAAGTTTAAATTAATGACCTTCAAAAGCAGCCATTTTAAAAAGTAAAAAAAAGCAGAACCTCTCCCCTCCTCCTTTTAATATACTGAACCCCAGGTAGCTTGAACTTTTAGTGGCATACTTTCTCCGGTGTTGAGCGGCCAATCTACCTCCTGGGAGTAGAGTTGGAAGCACATAACCACAGCAAAGAAAGTTACATCTGAAATGGAACTTGAGTGTATGTGGTACTGCCATGAACTTTGCCATTTTTTAGCATAATTTTCAGTACATTTTTACATTGATTTATCTTACTGTAAAATACTGGCTGAGAGTAGAAGATGGGTGAGGAGGCATCTGATCAACATCCTGCCTTTCTATTTCACTGCAGTATGTCAAACTGGTCGGAAGGAGCATGCCTCTGTTTCTGATTGCCAGCCAAATAAATCCTTCAGAAAAAAAACGAATTTATGTACTCCTGCAGATCTCAGTCTGCTGCTGTGATGCGCTGTTCAAAAAACCTTAAAATAGACAGATTACTCAGCCTTCAGAAGGATGAGAGAGGCTAGTCAATCCCTCCAAAAGGCTAAAAAATATATGGGGATAGAAAAGGAAAAGAAAGGTGAAGAGATACAACAGGGTTTTGCCTGTTGTTTGGTCTTTCTTTTTTCATGTGTGAGAACACACATACTATGATGTAAGAAAACAAAGATGCAAACCTAATTTAAAAACATTATGCTGAAACTCCAAAGATCATTGCACTAGAGGAGAAGAGAACCACGTCTAAGCACTGGAGAAAACAGATGATCTGAACATATGTTAAAAAGTGGGGAAGAGGTTTTCAAAGCAACACTGCCTAAATACAGAAGACAGTACGAGATTCTGGAATGTGTCATCTAGCAAGTAGCACATGGAGAGCATGTTGTTTCAGTATATAGTATGTGAGATGAACAAGAACTCGGTCCAAGGACTAACCATTCCCTCCACTCTATATCCTGAGCCTTTCAACTGAAGAGCAAACACTCTCTCTCTTCTCCTAGAAGACTGTTTTAGCATTTGAAACAAAACTGGTCCATTTGCTACAGGTGAAACATTCTAGATGAACTGCTCTATCTTTCTTGTCTGTGGTTTTTAGTAAAAAAAGTAGTTAGACGGAAGGAAAATAAAAAAAAAATGTTTGCTAAGTAATTTTCCAGGTGAATCAGGAATCTAAAAATTGCAGCATTTTCCAGTTATCAGATTTACTTTAGCAGGTTGCTCCCAGTTATACATGTTTGTGGTTGATAAAACAAATTCAGGAGTAATGACAAAAATCTGGACAAATTTCACACATTAAGAAGGTCTTGGAAGATTGTGACTCTTTCTCCTAGAAGAGGCAACAGCTGCTCCTTCTGCAAAGTAACAGAACAACTATTGATAAAAGTGCAATGCAGCAGAAACTCAAAACTGTTCAGTTGCTACACAGGCTATGCTACTGCAACAAAATGCCTAAAATAATGTCTTCTTTCAATGTTGTATCAGCAAAGGTCTTATTTTTACAACCACTACACCTTCTGTCAAAATTAGTTTCTCAAATCCTGTACAACAGTAACTTACCTCAATGAAAAGCCTTCAAACACCCAGTAACCATTCAGGAAGTTTCAGACACTTACAACAACACATAGCACTTTTGGCTGCGGTGTGAGGCAGAGAAGAAGTGGCTTAAAATGACCATTGGCCATTTCCTTATTCCTTCATCATCTTACAGAAATAGCAGCCTAAATAGGTCAAGTCATGGCACCTTAACCAGTCACTGCAAATCAGCTGCCATTAGCATTTTAACCAGCTGCTTGCTCTTTCACCACTCTAAATTCCACAATTAGTTTCATTAAACAACAATAAAATAGAACAGCAATGCCTGCTATGCCATTGAAGTGAAGTGAACCCTGGCAAAGTTTTATGAGGATACCAAACTGAGTGACAAAGTGGGCACTTCAAGAGGTAGAGACACTCTGCAGGAAGACCTGGATAGGCTGGAAGTGAGCTAACAAGAACCTTACTGAAGTTCAACAAGGACAGGTGCAAGGTCTTCTACCTCAGAAAATATAATCTAGGACTGAAGAACAGGCTGGAATCTACCCAGCTGGAGAGCAGTTCTGTGGAAAAGGAGCTGAGAATCCTGATGGACAACGATCTCAATATGAGTGAATCGTGTGCTGCTGCTGCGGCAAAGAAAGCAACAGGATGCTGGGTTGGATTAACAGGGGCACTACCAGCAAAGAGAGATAAAGAAGTCATTCTCCCACTCTGCTCAGCACTTGTCAGGCCACACCTGTAATATCATCTTCAGTTTTGGTCCCTCCCATAAAAAAGACATGGACGGTCTGGAGAGGGTCCAGTACAAAGATGACCAAAGGACTGGGAAGTTTGCCAAATGAGGAAAGGCTGAGACTGCTGGGTTTGTTCAGCCTTGAGAAAAGAAAGCTTAGGGGAGACCTTAGTACCATATTCCAGTATTTAAAGGATGGCTACCAAGAAGATGGAGACTCCCTTTTTACCAGGAGTCACATGGAAAACATGAGGCATAATGTATTCAAGTCACTTTGGGGGAGCTTCCAACTGGAAAAATTTTTCATATTGAGAATAATGAGCCTTCGGAATAATCTCCCCAGGGAAGTGGTGGATTGCCCAGTATTGGACATTTTTAAGATTTGGCTGGACAGGGTGCTGGGCCACTGTGGAAAGATGGGTGGGGGTTAAATTAGAAGCTATATTCACTTTCAAACAGAAGTTATAATGGTACAGAAATTATAGGGTAAAATGCAGCTGCTACTCCCTGGAGAGAACTCTGTGAGATTCTCAAAAACCTATCCCACAATGACTCTCCTCACACACAATCTGCAACCTAAGCACTTAAGCACTTGCTAAGGGGGATGAAATGGAGGGTGGAGCAAGAGTGGAAACACTGTGGCCAGGCTGTTGAAATCCTTGCAGGGAGGGGAATTCAATGGTATTCTGTAGGTGATAAACTGCATAGCACCTGTCAATCAAGCGAAATAGGAGATGTCCTGCTGCTGAAACAGCTGTGATGAAAATTGCTCTCCTCAGATGAACTTGGTTCATTATAACTGAATGGAAATATTAACACACACCTCCACCCCAAAGTTACCCACCTCCAAGGTATGACTACTCATCATGAGCATGTGCTCTACATTTTATTGACTGTATCTTTAAAAGTGAAGTGAAAGAATTTTACACCAATCAGTAACAAGCATGTGTGACTAGAGTCACTCAAACTCCACCTATACGTAAAGGGAGTTCAGTGAAGAGTCCCAATAATAGGACACTGTCACCCAGGGCAGGCACAATGGTCTTGGCTTTCCTGTGGCGCTGACGGACTAATCAAACACTAAGCTTTTGAGAAAATCCCCTGTTTTCACATGAAAACCATCTTGTCTAGGTCACGGTTTTGCCAATATAGGTTGGACCAGATGATTCTTAAGGCCCCTTCCCACCTGGTATTCTATGATTCCATGACTTTAAAACCCTATTGTCACAACTTGTTAATGTTGTCCATAGCAATTGTTTCACAAATGATCAAAGTCTGATTTTACCAGATGTGCTTACCTGCTATTCTCATGTTTAGTCTTCAGCCAGCTAATGACACTACTGCATTAAAATAGCCACCTATAAGGAAAAAAACACATCATTGTAATTATAGCCAAATAACCACTTTTGTGATACAGTAAAAAAACCCATAGACTTTCTAGTTAATAAAATTAATGGTAACTGTTCTGAATACCTATTTCTTAATGGTCACAGTAAAGGGGAGATTTAAGATGGATTTCTGATGTCTTGCTTTCAACTTGTTACTCCATGAAACATGTGTTCTGAAAAAATATTAATTTAATTTCATCAAATCCACTACAAATTCAGTTTAACTTTCAACCCTTCAATTTGTGACATAAGTATTTACCAGTGCTCTATCTAAGCAGTCTTTAATTTCCTAAAGGTATGTAGAAGAAGTCAACAACTCCATCTGCACTCCTTCAAAGTCCTACCAACTTCCGGATGCAAGTTGTTATAATGGAGCAAACTGTGCTTTGGAGAGGAAAGATTTTGGCCTTAGGATGCTGCATAAACTGCATTCAGTGGGACTAAAAGAGGGTTATTTCAATACTTTAATGTATGCATTACAGAAAACTAACAACACATTGGTCACTCATAGCTACATCCAGAAGATTAACACGATGGTCAATGATGACAGAAGCACCAGACTTAGTACTCGAACTATTTCAGAATAATCTGAAAGCCACTGTCTATGAGCAACCACCATGTTAGCATCCAAAAGCTTCCTCCTGAGAAGAGTTTGCCACCATACAAAGTGGGCCATAAACTCCACAGGCTCTGCTCAAAGACTATCACCTCCTCCTTAAGTGACACCATGCCCCAGGGCTGTACTAAATCTTTTGCCATCCACCTGCAGAGCCACGGTCACGCTCAGCCTTGGTGGGCCCACGCTGCACTGAGCCTGGACATCTGGCTCAAGTCTGTCCTGATTCAGGGATCTTGTTGAATCATCTACACTAAGGCACATTTGAAAACATGTAATCAGCTATCATTCTAATCCAAGTAGCTGCCCCAAATGCCCATCACAAAAGCTACAGCATCCCTAACGCTCTGCTAGGATTTTGAAAAACATCAAAAACATCTTTAGAAATTATTTGAAAAAATACTGTTATTAGAAAAGCAAATCATTTAGAGACAAGCACCACCACCTAGTTCTCATGGTCAATGGTAGGGAGAAAAAAGTTGGTATTACGCAGACAACCTTTTGCCTTCACTTAGATCAGTATTTTCAAGTTCAGTGATTTGTGTCCAGAACCTCTCTGTCAAAGACTCATTGTGCGCTATGACTTCAAGTTTCCAAGAAATTGGCCAGCAGAGAAATAAAGAGGAAAAAACAAATGCAAATACAAAAATATTTATTTCTCTAAGAATCTGAAAATATGTATCAACAAAGAATGAAAAGCAGACAAATGTTTTTGAGTGCTAATGTTGTACTATAAGGAAAATCTCATAGCATATGATGGATATAAGGTATCCATTTTATTTACAGCCACATAGCCACATATAATATCTTCTTTCAGTGAAAGGCTAGTATTTATCTGTCTTGTAAAAAGGCAAAGAATCTGTCAGCACAGATAAACTCATTTTATTTCAAAGTCTGTGAAGAGAATTATTCTAGGCTCCTTCCTCCCCCCACACACTGAAATACATCAATGTTAAAATAAACAGTCTGTAGTTTGAACAACTATAAGCTTGTTTTAAGACCACACTCAAAAAAAGTTTCCTTTTTTGTTTTACTCTAAACGAATACACATCATGAATTCAAGGCATGAAAGCAAGAATAAGAACAAAACCAGAAAGCAGAATCTAAGTGAAACAACCATGATCCAATCTTGACTGCCTTTATCCCAACATTCCCTTCTACCCATCTCAAGGATTGTTATTTGTAGCTTTCAGGAAATAAACAACAGAGAATATAGTTCCTTTGTTTTTTTATAATGTGGAATGTTTTTGATTGAGGAAAAGGATGAGTGTGCTATGCATTATCTTGAAAGGAATTTCAAAAGTGATTTAGATTCTTTTTCTAAATTACAGTATACCAAAATATCATGGGGTTTGATCTACAGAATAAATACAGTAATGCTACAGTACAGGTAAGCATTGCACAGCACTTTCCAGCTACAGGAGAATAATTTATGGATGCCACATCCTTCCCCAGCATCATATTATCTTAGCACTTTTTTTATCATTTCAAGACAGAACAGGAATACAACAGGACAGTCCTTATGAATGCTTAAAGTCCATTACTCCTTATCTTTGGTATTAGACCTCACAACTGAAATTAGAGAACTGATTAAAAAATGGATTTTGAATTTTTAACAGTGCATATTTTAGGAACATTTAAACACAAAGAACACAGGACCACAACTGAGCTTCATGCTGACTCAGACAGATCAAACCAGTCCCAACAACATTGCTTGGATTGCTTTAGAAATGGGCCAAATAATCCAACCACTATTTTTCTCTTCTTTGGCATAAGATTCCATCAAACAGGGGCAGCAGAATTAGAACCTTAAGTATCTTCTTGACTTATGAATGTTGAGTAATACAGATAATCCCTTTACGACTACATAATTATTCCCTGCCAGGCAGGACAAGGCTCACATTTATGATGTATTAGTCAGAGACTGAGGCAGGAGGTGCAGCCTATAGCAGGGCTGACAAGCAGTGCCTCCATGTCCAGCAAGACCCTGCACAGATGCAAAAGCCAAGGACAGCACCACAAAACAGGCAACAGAAACTATCAACATCCCCAAGTTACAAAGTAAAATGGCTGGTTTTGAGAAGCATTATATTGTGTGGCTCAAGCATGGATTTTCTTTCTCTTCAGATTGT